>NW_027361757.1:5000-2450000 GCF_039654945.1 Dendrobates tinctorius
TCGCGCTCGCGCGCTCTCTCTCTCTCTTTCGCGCTCGCGCGCTCTCTCTCTCTTTCGCGCTCGCGCGCTCTCTCTCTCTCTTTCGCGCTCTGCGCGCTCTCTCTCTCTCTTTCGCTCTCGCGCGCTCTCTCTCTCTCTTTCGCTCTCGCGCGCTCTCTCTCTCTCTTTCGCTCTCGCGCGCTCTCTCCTCTCTCTTTCGCTCTCGCGCGCTCTCTCTCTCTCTTTCGCTCTCGCGCGCTCTCATTCACTCACTTTTTTTCCGATATAGATAGTTTAGGGATACAATCCCACCTGAGTATCTGGTGAGCTTTTAATGTTATAGATTTTCTACATCATTTCTGCACCTATTAGGTTGCTTGCGGTTTTGCCTGCGTTTTTTTTACATGTGGTTTTTGTTGCATTTTTTGTCTTTTCTTTTATATGAATACTACTTTCTGCTACTTGACGTTCAGGAAATTTTACTAATTCAGTTGTGTAGATTACATGCATTTTTATTTTGTTTCCCCATATATTACTCCATAAAGCATATAATGGGCCCCATATATTGCAATATACAGTATATAATGACTCCATATATTGCTCCATACATGAAAAAAAAAAACAAATGCTCTCCTCTCCTCGTTACCCGCAGGTCCGGTCTCCTCAGTGTGTTTTGACTCTGCAGTGCTCAGCACAGAGGGCCGGCTGTAGTGACGTCATCGCCCCCTCTGCCCTGAGACGTCACAGAGTTTGAAGACACTTGAGTTGCAGGGAAAAGGGGAGAGGTGAGTATTAGAGGGGGGAGGTTGGCTACCTTTACTCACGGGCCCCATAGCGTCCTGGTGTCCCCAAACGGCAATTGGGCCCCTGTTCGTCCAAGGCACTTGCCCGGATGCGACGGTTGGTGACGCTGGTGCGCTCCTCCTGCTCTTAGCTGTCACAAGGATGTCTCTGGAGCTCCAGATCACTGTGGGCTGCAAATGTCAGGGGCTGGATGTCTCCCCTGGCAGTTTTTCAGTCAGTCCTTAAGTCCCTCCCAACAGGTCATTTTTTCCAGATTTCCTTAGTGTAGCTCAGGTAATGGTTATCCGCAAGACATCCAAAATTGCCACTGGTTCTCTTTAGTAGTGGTCCCAACCTTTCTGACCTTGAGAGCCACATTCAGCTTAGAGAGAGGGTCGCGAGCCACATTCAGTTTAGAGAGAGGGTCGCGAGCCACAACCAGCTCCCACCCCCTTCAAAGTAGTGTCAACCAAAGCCCCTATTACAGGTATATTGATAACCAAAGCTTTTCCACAGAAATCACTCCAAAGCAGTACACTGAGATCCAGGGGTTCCCACAATGCCTCAATTCAGTATTCTCCCATGAAGGATTTTGAGAACCTCCTCTAACAGGTTGTACAATACCTAAAACATCTCTAAACCCCTAAGACCAGCATATGTGCATCCAGATCTGCACTTCTGTGCAGGGCTACTCACAAAATTCACCATTTTGAGATGTACTCTTCATACCTGTTTGTTAGACCTGGAGTTAATACACCAAGCTGGCAGACAGTTGCGAACCATAATTCACGGGACCGCGAGCCACGTATGGCTCCCAAGCTACAGGTTGGGGATCCCTGCTCTATAGCATACCCTCAAATCATGACCTGTTGAGGGGCCGTTAGGGCTGGAGTTGAGAGACACAGCTGTAAGGAGTATCTCAAGTGTTGCTGCCCTTGTAGGAATGCTTACTTACCTGTGACTGCAAAGTTTTGTCCAGCCCGCAGATCACCCAAAATGACTCATCCTGCATAGAAGCTATAGATAGACGAATGACCTTGGGGTCTGACAGCTGCATCTACCATAATGAGAAGGTTATCTTCCTCCAGAAGCGTTAATGAGACCATTTGTAAGATGTCAATGCTTTAATAAGGTCCCAGTTTGATGCCATTTGCCCACATTATACTGCCATATATGTTGTTTTTTTTAATTTTACTAATTTATACAAAGCCGCTGGACATGTCTACCTCATAGCACAGAATGAATGGCACCCATTCTATCTGTTGGATTAGTCTGTGTCTTGACGAAAGTGTATACTTGCTAGCTGGGTCCCCCCATCTGTTGCTCCAGCTCTGCAGTGTAATTTGTGAATTAAGATCCTGGTATCACGGACTTCTGTCTGCTCTGTTCTATAGGAAGCTATTGAAATGATAAAATATATAAATGTTCCTGTATACAGTGCACTATTTACAAACACTGGCGATGAAAGATCTGTTTCTCCAGTTCTTTGCAGTTTATGTGGTCATTTGTTTTTTTGTCAGTGTTAAGTTATTTTAGTCTGATATTTGTCTGTCTGATACATGGCATCTGTTATTTGGCCCAAAAAATATTTTACAGTTGTAATGTCTTAATACGTGGACTTTTCATTCCCCTCCTCTTTTAAAAGTTGTTGTGCAGGATTAGATAGTGTTTTGTAGCTGAATCAGTGCCTCTTCTCTCCATGGGCTGCTGTACAATGCAACTCTAGGACAGGTGGAGTCATATTGTTTCTTAACTAGAATTTTCAGTTTTCCATTTTGATTTGACTCCTTTGTTAGCGTTAACTTACAGGGGAAAGGCAGCAGTAAAGCATGTCTGGAAAGCCATACAGTGGTAAATTCAAAGCATGTTAACATTTATGTGGTGTCATCTTCACAGCTGAAAATGAGAGCTGGTGGTGTTAGTGATTCCTCAAAATGGAAAAAGCAGAAGAGATCTCCAAGGCCCCCACGTCACATCACCAAAGTTATGGCTGGCACAGAATCTTCACACCAGCCTTTGTCAAGTGGCTTTTCAGCAGGTAGGTATTTTTTTTTTTTTGGACTGTAGGACAAACCTTGCTGTCTTTATTTTTATATAGCGCTGTCAGACGCACTTCAGATTTTGACATCAAAAGATGACACCGCTGTGTGCACAATACATATACACAACTCTGCGGTCCACAGCTGCATGCAAAATTAACACACACGCACATACACCTGCTGCAAATATATGCACATATAGATCTGCTGCATATATGCAAAAATACAGCTTTACTGACAGCATCCTATACCGATTTTGTGACTGATCACATGACTGGGATATATTAGACCAGTGATGGTGAACCTTTTTAGAGTGCTCAAACTGCAATCCAAACCTACTTATTTATCACAAAGTGCCAATACAGCAATTTAACCTAAGTAATGAGGTTTTAGTTTAGAAAAACAGCTCGTACATTAGCGTGCTATAGTGTTTATAGCAAAGAGCTTGTAAGCGCTGCACTCCAAGCCAAGGATACTAGTCACCGGAGGTCTGTTCTTGAGAATGGAGAGGATATTTAATCAAAAGTAAAACTGCAAAGTTGTTTGTTTTTACAACTGCTTTGCAATTGTAACCCTTTATCATGAGATTAACTCATTAAGTCAGGGATGTCAAAATCAAATACACAGAGGGCCAAAATTAGAAGCTTGGGCAAAGTCGATGGCAACCTTGATATTTAAGGAAAAACTTGTCAATTTTAGACATGTTATGTAAGAGCAGTTAAAAGCATATATACAAGTGGCCTAATTTAAATATCTAATGACAAAGGATAAAAAAACAACTTGAATAAAATAGAAAATAAAGTAGGATGCAAACAAGTGCCCCCAAACACAGTACAATACCCCCATAGTGACTTACTCCACAATATCCTCTACACACCCATTATGAGGATCCTACTGTACCCCCCTCCCCCAATCCCCACAGCAAAGAATAGTGACCCCATCACAGTATGATTATCCAACTGGATTCCCCACACAGCCCTCCATACAGTATAATGGCCCCACAAAGTCCTCCATACAGTGTAATGGGCCACACATAGTCCTCCATAGAGTGTAATGGGCCACACATAGTCCTCCATAGAGTGTGATGGCCCCCGCCTGGTGCTCCAGAGAGTGTGATGGCCCCCGCCTGGTGCTCCAGAGAGTGTGATGGCCCCCGCCTGGTGCTCCAGAGAGTGTGATGGCCCCCGCCTGGTGCTCCAGAGAGTGTGATGGCCCCCGCCTGGTGCTCCAGAGAGTGTGATGGCCCCCGCCTGGTGCTCCAGAGAGTGTGATGGCCCCCGCCTGGTGCTCCAGAGAGTGTGATGGCCCCCGCCTGGTGCCCCAGAGAGTGTGATGGCCCCCGCCTGGTGCTCCAGAGAGTGTGATGGCCCCCGCCTGGTGCTCCAGAGAGTGTGATGGCCCCCGCCTGGTGCTCCAGAGAGTGTGATGGCCCCCGCCTGGTGCTCCAGAGAGTGTGATGGCCCCCGCCTGGTGCTCCAGAGAGTGTGATGGCCCCCGCCTGGTGCTCCAGAGAGTGTGATGGCCCCCGCCTGGTGCTCCAGAGAGTGTGATGGCCCCCGCCTGGTGCTCCAGAGAGTGTGATGGCCCCCGCCTGGTGCTCCAGAGAGTGTGATGGCCCCCGCCTGGTGCTCCAGAGAGTGTGATGGCCCCCGCCTGGTGCTCCAGAGAGTGTGATGGCCCCCGCCTGGTGCTCCAGAGAGTGTGATGGCCCCCGCCTGGTGCTCCAGAGAGTGTGATGGCCCCCGCCTGGTGCTCCAGAGAGTGTGATGGCCCCCGCCTGGTGCTCCAGAGAGTGTGATGGCCCCCGCCTGGTGCTCCAGAGAGTGTGATGGCCCCCGCCTGGTGCTCCAGAGAGTGTGATGGCCCCCGCCTGGTGCTCCAGAGAGTGTGATGGCCCCCGCCTGGTGCTCCAGAGAGTGTGATGGCCCCCGCCTGGTGCTCCAGAGAGTGTGATGGCCCCCGCCTGGTGCTCCAGAGAGTGTGATGGCCCCCGCCTGGTGCTCCAGAGAGTGTGATGGCCCCCGCCTGGTGCTCCAGAGAGTGTGATGGCCCCCGCCTGGTGCTCCAGAGTGTGTGATGGCCCCCGCCTGGTGCTCCAGAGAGTGTGATGGCCCCCGCCTGGTGCTCCAGAGAGTGTGATGGCCCCCGCCTGGTGCTCCAGAGAGTGTGATGGCCCCCGCCTGGTGCTCCAGAGAGTGTGATGGCCCCCGCCTGGTGCTCCAGAGAGTGTGATGGCCCCCGCCTGGTGCTCCAGAGAGTGTGATGGCCCCCGCCTGGTGCTCCAGAGAGTGTGATGGCCCCCGCCTGGTGCTCCAGAGAGTGTGATGGCCCCCGCCTGGTGCTCCAGAGAGTGTGATGGCCCCCGCCTGGTGCTCCAGAGAGTGTGATGGCCCCCGCCTGGTGCTCCAGAGAGTGTGATGGCCCCCGCCTGGTGCTCCAGAGAGTGTGATGGCCCCCGCCTGGTGCTCCAGAGAGTGTGATGGCCCCCGCCTGGTGCTCCAGAGAGTGTGATGGCCCCCGCCTGGTGCTCCAGAGAGTGTGATGGCCCCCGCCTGGTGCTCCAGAGAGTGTGATGGCCCCCGCCTGGTGCTCCAGAGAGTGTGATGGCCCCCGCCTGGTGCTCCAGAGAGTATGATGGGCCCCCGCCTGGTGCTCCAGAGAGTGTGATGGCCCCCGCCTGGTGCTCCAGAGAGTGTGATGGCCCCCGCCTGGTGCTCCAGAGAGTGTGATGGCCCCCGCCTGGTGCTCCAGAGAGTGTGATGGCCCCCGCCTGGTGCTCCAGAGAGTGTGATGGCCCCCGCCTGGTGCTCCAGAGAGTATGATGGGCCCCCGCCTGGTGCTCCAGAGAGTATGATGGGCCCCCGCCTGGTGCTCCATGCAGTATGATGGCCCCCGCCTGGTGCTCCATGCAGTATGATGGCCCCCGCCTGGTGCTCCAGAGAGTATGATGGGCCCCCGCCTGGTGCTCCAGAGAGTATGATGGGCCCCCGCCTGGTGCTCCAGAGAGTGTGATGGCCCCCGCCTGGTGCTCCAGAGAGTATGATGGGCCCCCGCCTGGTGCTCCAGAGAGTATGATGGGCCCCCGCCTGGTGCTCCATGCAGTATGATGGCCCCCGCCTGGTGCTCCATGCAGTATGATGGGCCCCCGCCTGGTGCTCCATGCAGTATGATGGCCCCCGCCTGGTGCTCCAGAGAGTATGATGGGCCCCCGCCTGGTGCTCCAGAGAGTATGATGGGCCCCCGCCTGGTGCTCCAGAGAGTATGATGGGCCCCCGCCTGGTGCTCCAGAGAGTATGATGGGCCCCCGCCTGGTGCTCCAGAGAGTATGATGGGCCCCCGCCTGGTGCTCCAGAGAGTATGATGGGCCCCCGCCTGGTGCTCCAGAGAGTATGATGGGCCCCCGCCTGGTGCTCCAGAGAGTATGATGGGCCCCCGCCTGGTGCTCCAGAGAGTATGATGGGCCCCCGCCTGGTGCTCCAGAGAGTATGATGGGCCCCCGCCTGGTGCTCCAGAGAGTATGATGGGCCCCCGCCTGGTGCTCCATGCAGTATGATGGGCCCCCGCCTGGTGCTCCATGCAGTATGATGGGCCCCCGCCTGGTGCTCCAGAGAGTATGATGGGCCCCCGCCAGGTGCTCCATGCAGTATGATGGGCCCCCGCCAGGTGCTCCATGCAGTATGATGGCCCCCCCCCCTGGTGCTCCATGCAGTATGATGGCCCCCGCCTGGTGCTCCATGCAGTATGATGGCCCCCGCCTGGTGCTCCATGCAGTATGATGGCCCCCGCCTGGTGCTCCATGCAGTATGATGGCCCCACATTAAAAAAAAGAAAAAACTACTCTTCTCTGCCCATTTCCGCCACTCTCATCTGTATTCATGCTGTCCCCTCAGCATTTGCACTGCCATACTCTGCAGAGAAGAGTGGCGGCTGCGCTAGTGCTGATGGTACCGTGCACGTGCAGAGGATAGTGGCAGCAGCGCTAGTGCTGAGGGGATGGCGCGTATGCCCTCCTCTGGTACGCGTGCAATAGACTCACCACCGCTGTACTAGATGGTCCTTCAGCTTTAGTGTGCAGTTTCAGGACCTTCAGCATTGTGAGGACTGTGCTGATCCTGTTTTTTTTCTGCAAGGATCTGTGACAACCTGATTCCAGCATAGTGAATGAAAAACATGAAATGTCATGCACACATTGACTTTTTTTGACTTGCAGACTTGGTACAGAAAATCTGCAGCATGTCAATTCGCTATCCATTTTTACCCCGCATTTTTCACCATTGACTTCACTTCAATCCATCAAATACGCAGGGCAAAAACTCGTTTTTGCTGCTGCGTTTTTCCTGCGAAGAGCTGCAGAAATGGTTCAGATGTTTTATTCAACGTGTTCACATAGCCTTAGTGATGTGCAGTTTTGGCCTCGTTTCCTGCTAAAACTGCACATCTTAGGAGAGAGACCTGTGCAGCTGTTTAGTCTCTCTGATCTTAGAAGGAAGCTATATGAGTGCTGTTCTTAATGACAGATGATACTGTCTCAGGATTATACGACACCCACTTTTCTCCTATGCCTCATTGGGGGACACAGAGACAGTGGTGTTATGCTGCTGGCCACTAGGATGACACTAAGTAAACCAGAAAAAAAGTTAGCTCCTCCCCTGCAGTTTACACCCTCTCGCTGGCTGAGATTTCTCCAGTTCTTACTTAGTGTCTATAGGAGGCACTTGGGTCTGGTTTCAAACCCCACCGTTTTTATTTTATTTTTTAATTTTCTGTAAATTTTTATTTTTTAATTAACGGAGTGAAGGGGGTGACGGTTCCTTTCTACGGTCCGCTCTCCCCCGAGCCAACAACAGTCAAGCACGTGGAGTAACCCTTCACGTACACTTTCCTGCTGCGAATGGGGCTGATTCCTCTGACGATGGTTCCACGGATACGAGGGCAAGCGCAACAGGAGTGCATGGAGAAAGACCTGAACAGCGCTTTTTCGGATGCCCTGAATCAGCCCCAGAGCTCTCCGTCCCCCTGCCCAGAGGGAGGATCGATTGAGCAATATCCCTCCTGTAAAACTTCCTCCAGCTCTGCTACATCACCTGGAGGATGAGACCGGACAGCGACGACCTGACTGAACACAGGAGTGGAGGTATGGGGTCGGGTCCTTGTCCCCGGGAGAAGCGCTGACTTGGCGTCAGTGGCGGTACACTGGCACTTACCGCGGAGAGGCCAGAAATTTAGCCCCCGGCCTTTTCAGCCTGCTAGACTGCAATTCAAATAGCGCCACCCTCGATGGCGCCGGCGCCTCCCGCGGGTAGGCCAGAAATTTAGTCCCTGGCTTTTCCGGCCTGCTAGGCCACAATTTGAATAGCGTCGCCCGCGCTAACGTCACCACCCCCTCCTCTTGGCGCCTCTCGTACTCAACGAGACGCGTATTTCTAATCTCGGGGGCCATGTCTGTTACCTCTGCTGCAGTTACCCCTTTCAGGAGCAGCCGAATACCGGGTGACGCCACAGGACCACCGTTTTTTTCCTCCTGGGGGACATAACACAGGACCGTGGGTAAGCTGCATCTACCCTCAGATTAAAGCTTAACCCCTTCCTGGCACATTCTCTGCAACTGCAGTCAGACTCTGCCGTTAACCCTTTCTGGAGCGCTATGCCTCACTCTAAGGAGGCTAAACAGGCTGCAAAGAAGCACACTGCGTTTTTTTCTACCATGTGTACCACTTGCAGGTCGGCCTTACCCAGTGCACAAACTAATCCGTTATGCACGGACCGCGCTCGAACTGCACCCGACCTGCCCTCCAACGCCCCTCGCAGCCGCTGCTGACGGGCCTCCTGCGTCTGGTACCCTTGAGTGGGCTGCGCCCCTGTCACGGTCGGTCGAGTCTCTGACCCAGATTATATTCTCTCTCTCTCCGGAGGCACGGTCTCTGGAAAAGCGGACCCATGGCGCGTCCCTCAGTTGGATTTTGCGCCTCAGCATCAGCGACTCCTGTCTCACTCGCCCTCTCCTGAGGTTCACAGCAAGCATGACTCTGAATTCGTATCTGTCGCGTCAGCCCTCAGAATCCCCCATCATCAAAAGTTGCTTGATTCTCTTATAGAATTAGTCAACAGGATTCTGAAGTTGGATGAGGAAAATATTCCCTCTCCAGCACTCCCTATCTCATTTAAGGAACAAGCGTGTGCGCTGGTTATTTACCAGCCGTCCAGTGAGGTAGGGATCGGCCACATAAGTGGTTCACTGGGCAAAAGTTTACTCTGGCTAAACCCTTTGATCCAGACCTAATGAACGGTTGATTACAGTTCACTCCGGTACATCCTCCTGTACCGCGTCTTGCTTCTACAACGCTCCTATCTGTTTGAGGGTTCCTCAGTCAGAAACCCCGCCGATCGTCAAATTGGCTACCCTGCCCGTTTCAATTTTTTGGAAGCTTCAGGAACGGCGTTTTTTTTTTTTTTTCCATCCTTCGCGGCAGTTTAGGCCACTAAGGCATGGCCGCTTGGACAGAAGTCCTGAATACTTCCTTCCTGGTCACCAATCTTCCTCCGGAGAAAACCACTGTCGCCAGCCAGATGCTTCACGTAGCGAATTTTGTAGTAGACGCTTCTTTGGATGCCGCCAATTGCACGACTCAAGCTGCCGCTCATGCGATCTCCTTTAGAAGAGCCCCATGGTTCTGCGGCTGGTGGGCGCATGCCGCATCTAAAAGATTGTTGACTTCTCCCACCTTTTCAAGCTAGTCGTGTCTTTGGGGACAGACTGGACCAGCTCATTTCTGATACTACCGGAGGGGAAAAGGTAAATTCCTTCCTCAACAAAGGGCTATTCAGCCGTTTCGCAACCAACAGCCGACGCATTTTTGATCTTCTCGCAACAATTCCGGTTGGTCCTCCTCTACTTTCTCTTTTGGATCAGGTCGGTCTCTGCGTGGAGACACAGGCTCCCAGATCTTATACAGACCTAACCGTTCTTGGAAACCCAGGCCTAGGGCTTCTGGATCTAGGGGAGCCAGATCTCCTAGATCTACCCAATGACAAGTGGATCAGGGAGCTGGTGTCCTCCGGATACAAGATAGAATTTTCTTCTCCCCTTTCCAACTCGGTTTTTCCTTTTCTCTCCCCCCCCCCCCAAGAAAAAGACGAGCCTTCCTTCGGGCTGTTAAGGGTCGGAGTCATCATTCCGGTCCCTCATCGCGAAAGGTTCAGAGGATTTTATTCAAACCTTTTTGTGGTTCAAAAAAGGACGGGACGATGCGACCCATTCTGGATCTCAAACTGTTAAATAAGTTTGTCAGGGTACGGCGATTCCGAATGGAATTTCTCCGATCAGTTGTCGCTTCCATGGAAAAAGGAGGGTTCCTAGCATCCATCGACATCAAGGACGCTTACCTTCACATTCCGATCTGCCTGTCCCTCCAGCAGTTTCTGCGTTTTGCAATTCACAAGGAGCACTTCCAGTTCGTTACCTTGCCCTTCGGACTCGCCACCTCCCCCAGGGTCTTTACCAAGGTTATGGCGGCTGTCATGGTCATTCTCCACTCTCGAGGAGTGGTGGTGTTACCGTGTCCGGACGACCTGCTAAACAAGGGTCCGTCCCTTCCAGCCAGCGAGGAATCCATGGATAACAGTAAATACACTTTCTCGGCTGGGGTCGAAGATAAACTTTGAAAAGTCTTTCCCAAAACCAGCTCAGCAGATTTCCCTTTTAGGGATGATCTTGGACACTTCGCACAGGTTGGTCATTCTCCCTCCAGGGGAGACCCAAGCCTTACAACAGGCAGCGCGACTGTTTTCTCACTCTATTCGTTTCGGCATGAGAGTTATAGGAAAGTTAGTGTCAACGATGGAAGCAGTTCCATTTGCACAGTTCTACTTCTGTCCCTTACAACACGCGTTGCTGATAGCTTAGGACAAGTACCCGTTCTCCCTGGACCATTGGATCCCTCTGCCCCTGCGGGTCAGGCAATCCCTCAGGTGGTGGACACTGAGGTCCTCCCTGAATCAAGGGAGGTCTTTTCTCCCAGTAAGTTGGTTGGTAGTAACCACCGGCGCAAGTCTCCTCAGCTGGGGAGCCGTCTTTCGTCGCCACACGGAACAGGGTTATTGGTCAACCCGAGAGTCAGCCTCCCCATCAACATTTTGGAGATGCAAGCGATCAGTTTAGCTCTACGGAGTTTCCACCGTCTCCTCGCAGGTCTCAAGTTCCAATCCGACAACGCCACGGCTGTAGCATATATCAGCCACCAGGGAGGTACCCGGAGCAGGATGGCCGTGCACGAAGCGAGTCACATCCTCCATTGGGCTGAGCATAGAAAATTGGACGGCAGATTTTCTCAGTCGCCAAGGCATTGCCTCAGGGAAGTGGTCTCTTCATCCGGAAGTCTTTCAACAGATTTGTCATCGTTGGGGGACTCCGGATGTAGATCTCATGGCCTCAAGACTAAACAAGGTTCCTCGGTTCATTTCCCGATCGCGTGATCCATGCGACATCGCAGTGGACGCCCTAGTTCTGCCATAGAACCGGTTCCGGCTTCTGTACATCTTCCCTCCTCTTCCCTTGCTTCCGAGGGGCATTAAGAAGATCAGAGCAGAGACAGTACCAGTGTTCCTTGTCGCGCCAGATTGGCCGCGCCGAGTATGGTATGCAGAACTAATACAACTAGTTGCTGACGTCCCCTGGCAACTCCCAGATTGCATGGATCTACACTCGCAGGGCCCGATTTACCACCAGAACTCCAGGGCCCTGTCTTTGACGGCGTGGCCGTTGAAACCTGGATTTTAGCACAGGCTGGGTTCTCTCATGATGTGATTTCCACCATGATTAGTGCTAGGAAGCCTGTGTCCAAGTACATCTATCAGCGCACCTGGACAACCTTCTTTTCGTGGTACAAGGATCATGGTCGATCACCTCTTGTGTTTTTCCATTCCAGCCATATTGGAATTCCTTCAATCTGGTTTAAAATCAGGCCTCTTGCTTAGCTCGCTCAAGGGCCAAATTTCGCCCTTGTCAGCGCTTTTCCGACGCAGAATTGCCACCAAACTTCAGGTCAAGACGTTCATTCAGAGAGTTTTCCTTGTGGCGCCTCCATATATATGGCCATTGTAATCTTGAGACCTTAACCTGGTTCTCTGGGCCTTACTGGAGGCTCCTTTTGAACCTGCCGCAGGACGTGTCACTGTCCGTCCTCTCTTGGAAGGTGTTTTTTTCTGGTGGCAATTACGTCAATCAGACGAGTTTTGGAATTGGAAGCTCTGTCCTGCCGTTCGCTATTCCTGGATTTTTCATCAGGTAAAGGTAGTTCTCAGGACGTCCCCGTCCTTCCTGCTCAATTTTGTCGTTTCTTTCCATCTCAACAAGGAAATTGTTTTGCCTTTCCTTTTGTCCGGCGCCAGTCCATCGCATTGAGAAGGCCCTCAACTCCCTGGATGTGGTTAGGGCGCTGCGACTGTACATCTCGCGGACGGCTCCCTTACACAAGTCAGATGCCCTGTTCATGTTTCCAGAGGGGCATAGAAAGGGTATAGCCATGTCAAAGCAACGTTAGCCAGGTGGATTCCCCTGGCGATTCAGTAGTTCTACTGTATCAGGAACGCGCCTCTCCCACTGGGGATTAAGGCGCACTCTACCTGGTCAGTGGGCGCCTCTTCGGCCATTCGGCACCAGGCCTCGACAGAACAGGTCTGTAAGGCTGCGACTTGTCCAGTCTGCATACTTTTTACAAAATATTACCAATTTCATTCTCAGGCCTATCCGCAAGGCTGTGACTTGATCCAGCCTGCATACCTTAACAAACATTGCCTATTTCATTCTCGGGCCTCTGCGGATGCAGCCTGCAATCGGCAGTACCTCACTGTTGACTCAGTGGTACATGGGGTATTAGATGTATGATCCCCACCCGGGGACTGCTTTAGGACGTCCCACTGTCTGTGTCCGCCAATGAGGTGTAGGAGAAATAGGGATTTTTGTGTACTCACCGTAAAATCCTTTTCTCCAAGCCAATCATTGGGGGACACAGCACCCATCCTATTTAGCCTATAGGCTCACTGTAGCATTCTTAGGCTTTGACTTAGTTATGGTTATTATTGACTGTTTATGCTCCTTCTGCGTTTTTCACCGAACTGGAGAAAACTCAGCCAGCGAGAGGGTGTATACTGCAGGGGAGGAGCTAACTTTTTTTTTCTGGTTTACTTAGTGGCCTCCTAGTGGCCAGCAGCATAACACCACTATCTCTGTGTCCCCCAATGATTGGCTCGGAGAAAAGGATTTTACGGTGAGTACACAAAAATCCCTATTTTAACAACGTCTTAGTCTGGAAATATGATAAATTCTCTTTAAGGAGTATCATTGCCGTAAAAATCCATACCGTGTTAAAGCATTATCTGATTTATGAAATTATCCCTTTTCAGCATATATGATTTTCCTTTTTAGGGGGTATTCCTTTCATGGACTCTTCCTCTCCAGAAGCTACATCTCCGGTCTCTGGTGGTAGTTCAGAGGCCACATCATCTGTTGTCACCCCAACAGCCGATAGCGGAGTAGAGTTGTCGTCTCAAGCTACTTCAAAAGAAGATCTTTCAGAAATGGATAATGCAAACCCTGTTGCTGCTGCTCTGCAGTCATCTGGAGATATGTATCCATTAGATCAACAAAACCAAGATGAACATAAGGTAGGCATTTTTAATTCTACTGCTTAACTTATTTTGCATCCCGTAGCCCATCAGTACATACATCATTTTTTTTCTTCTTCCATAAATGTGTTTATTAAACTTTTCAAAATAAGGTGCAACAATCCAGAAAGATGATATACATATGAATACACCAGAATATACAGACAGGTAAGATACAACATTGTGAGGGACAAAATAAGCTTGTAATCCTAGACATCTCAAGACACGTCATGTCCATTCACATTTTAGTTAACCTTTAGTAACATTCTGAGATTGTGTAGGAAAAAGGCAGATATAGAGAAATAAAGTCAAGAAGAGGGAAAGAGAAGAGAGAAAGTGGGTAATAAATGGGGGAAGGGGAGGGGAAACTAAACCAACCTCGGTCCCAGCTACCCTACGAAAATTATGGAAACTCAGTTAGCCAGCCCGGAAACTCCGAACTCTCCTTGAATGTCTCCCAGAGGAACCACATTTGTCCCCGCTCGGTCACAGATTCGTCATCTTGAGCCATCAGCGACTCCATTCGGTTCACTCTATCCATCTCGGACACCCACTCCACCGCAGACTGAACCCTTGTCGCTCTCCAGTAACGGGGAATAATTATTCTGGCCGCTACTAAGCAGAACCTCATAATTCCTTTCTTTATGGATGCTATAGACCCGGGAATCAGTGAAAGGATAGCTATTTGAGGGGATGGCTCACAGCGAACGCCCGTCATCAAGCGAAAGGCTCCAAAAACAGCTTCCCAAAATGGACGTAGAAGACTGCAAGACCACCATATATGAAGCATAGACCCCTCCTCATTGTCACATCTCCAGCATAAGTTTGAAATTGCAGGATTTATTTTATGGAGGAGCACAGGACACCTATACCAACGCGGTAATAATTTATAATTTTTCTCTTGTGATCTGCAAGAGATAGAGGTCTTGTGGGTAAGGATAAAGATCTTCAGACGGTCTGCTTCAGAGAGGGTGATCCGCAGATCTCTCTCCCAAGCTGTAATATTGCTGGTGGTGTCAATAGATAACGTTTCCAGGATTAAACTGTAAAGCAAGGAGACGGTGTGGGTAGGACCCTCCGTAGCCAGCATCAAGGACTCAAATCGGGTCGATGTGTTAAAGGAAATACCCAAGAGTAAGTCCTTCAACTGAGCGAATTCAAGCCAAGATAGCGATTTGCTGTGGCAGGTGTCCCGCAACCCCCCCCCCCACAGTGGAGAGCCCAGAGAGTCTGTCCGCCACCTGGCCCAGTCCCACCCGATCGGCAGATCTCCAGCATAGAAACGCAGTCCTGTCCACTGCTTGAGGGAAATCAATGTTGTCAAAGAGGGGGCCCAGGCTACTCGGAATGTTACAAAGTCTCAGTCTCCCCCGATTTCTATCCCAAAATCTCAACACTATCTGCGTAAGAGGTGGAAAGCCTGAGATCGGGGGCCTAAAATTGGCACCACACCATGGTATACAGTATAGAGAGAGAGGAGTTTTTCTAAAATCAACCACTGTTTATGTAAGTCGCTATATCTCCAGTCAACTATTCTAGTCAGGAGAACGGCATGATATCTTTTGAAGCTAGGAAGACCTGTGCCCCCCTGTGTCTTGGGTCTGGTCAAAACCGAAAGCCTAATTCGGGGTCTACGAGCTCCCCAGACAAAACTATTATTAGCAGATTGTAACCGATTAAAGGAATAGTCAGGAATTGCTATTGGGACTGTTTGAAAAAGATAAAGAAAGCGGGGGAGAATGTTCATTTTGATGACGTTTATACGACCAAACCATGAGAGCTGAGATCTATTGTATTTTTTTAAGATCCGATAGTTTTGTGTAAAAATGGGACATAGTTTAGGGAAAAAAGATCCACTTCGTTACTGGCGATCCAAACTCCCAAGTATTTTATAGCTTTCTCTTTCCATTTAAAAGGGAATGAACCCCGGAGTCTCTGGACCAGGTCATCAGGGAGAGATATATTAAGGGCCTCTGTCTTTGAATAATTAACTTAAGTTAGATACTTCTCCAAACCGTTGGAACTCTCTCATCAGCACTGGGAAGGCAATGGTCGGGTTAAGCCCCCGTTACACACTGCGATATCGCTAGCAATATCGCTGTAAAGTCACCGATTTTGTGACGTTGCAGCGATATTGCTAGCGATATCGCTGCATGTGATACTTACCTCTGACTGGCTCCCCCGCTGGTTATCGCTGATCGCGCGAGAAGCTGCTGGACCATTCCTCGTCGGTCACTTCCTGCGGCGCTTCCTGCTGTGACGACGAGCGACGCGTGGAGCCAGGCGGGAGGACGCAGGATCGCCGCGTCTGACAGGTAAGTAGCGATCCCCGTCCCCAGCGATGTCGCTGGTGAGATCTGCCTGAGTGGCAGCTCACTAGCGACCACCCAGCGATTCACCAGCGATCCTGACCGCGTCATATCGCTAGTCGGGATCGCTGGTGAGTCGCTAGGTGTAATGGTACCCTTAGTGATATAGATCAATAGGTCATCTGCATAGATAGGCAATTTAACATGATTCTGACCAACCTGAAGGCCCTTGATATCAGCAGCATTCCTCAGTGCGATTGTAAGATGCTCCATTGCAATAATATAAAGTAAGGGCGAAAGAGGGCACCCCTGACGAGTGCCATTAGCTATTTGTAAGGGGGATGACAAAGTACCATTAACTCTAAGTCGGGCTGTGGGGCCTTGATATAGTGCCAGAATCCTACCCATCATGTCAGGTCCCAAATCAAGCTGTGTCAAGGCAGATCTCATTAAGGTCCATCCTAGACGATCAAACGCCTTTTCCGCATCAATGGACAATAGACATGCTGGAATTTTGTTTACGCATATGAGAGGCAAGGAGCAATGTTTTTACAGTATTATCTGTAGCCTCCCTGTGTTGTACAAAACCAGCCTGATCCATGTGAATGGAGCCAGGGAGTTGAGGGCTTAGTCTTTTTGCAATTGCTTTGGCGTATACTTTTACATCAACATTAATTAGGGAGATAGGCCGATAATTAGCGCATAATAAGGGGTCCTTTCCTGGCTTGGGAATAACTACAATCATGGCAGCTAAAGTTTGGGGGGCAAAAGGGCAATTCTCAGAGTTAGAGTTGAAGAGTTTCGTCATAAATGGAATTAAATTTGATGCAAATATCTTATAAAAGTTAGCCGGGAATCCATCCGGACCGGGGCTTTTGCCATTTGCCAGAGACCTGACTGTATCCAGTATCTCCTGTTCCGAGAACTGGGTCTCAAGGGCCATTACGTCCTCAGATGGAAGAGGAGGAATCGGAGTGCTATTTACATAGTTATCGACTCTTTCCTGGAAGTCGAACACAGCAATGTCTGCCAAAGGTCCTCTAAGGTTGTAAAGAGAGTTATAATAACCCCTAAATGAGTCTGCAATCTCCAAGGGGGAGTGGAGGGATTTACCTGACCCAGACATAATGGTAGGTATATAGGTAGTAGGAATTCGTGGGTGTAAAAATCGTGCTAAGGCCCTACCAGGCTTGTCAGAGTATTCGTATAGGTATCTGCGGAAGTGGTCTCTGTCTTGCTGTTGCTGTATCTAGCAATAAGCTTAAGTCAGTTCTAGCTTTCAACAGGTCAGTCATGACTTGTGGATTTTGTGACCTTTTGTGTTCCAACTCCAAAGCTTGGATGTGCGTCAACAAATTACGAATGGCAGAAGCCCTTTCTCTCTTTAATCGTGCCCCCTGTTGGATGAATACTCCCCGTATAACTCCTTTTAAGGCCTCCCACTGATATGACAAAGCTGTTATCTTTGTGAATATTGAAAAAATCTGTGATTGCCATCCTGATTACCTCCTGACAAGAGGGATTTTTGAGAAGCCCCGGGTGTAAGGACCAAGTCCATTCGTTCGATGTGAGTTCCGGAACCGTCAAGGATATTAAGACTGGGGCATGGTCCGACCAAATCATCGTGTAATTTGTCATCGGGTGAAACGAGAGCAGCCCGTGACTAATTAAAAAATCTATCCTACTATACGAATCATGTACTGCAGAATAGAAAGTATAGTCACGTGTATTGGGGTGGATCAGTCTCCAAACATCAACCAGTCTATATTCCGTTAGCTTAGATTTCAGACTCTCCAACTGGGAGGAGGAGACAGCCGACCTACCTGAAGATGAGTCCAGGACTCGATCCAATGTAAAATTGAAGTCTGCTCCGACAATTACCGCACCCTCTGCGAATGCCGAGAGGTCGCGTAGGTAAGCTTTACAAGTTCTGATCTGATCCTGGTTAGGGAGATAAAAATTAGCAATGGTAAATACATTTCTGATAATTTTAATCTTTAAAAACAAATATATTCCCTGCGTATCAGATTTAGAGGCAATTACCAGAGCCTGTAGCGACTTGTGTAAGGCAATACTAACGCCTTTGGATTTTGAGTCTGGGTTGCCGCTCTGGAACCAGTGTGAGTAAAATTTATGGTTAAGTGAAGGTATCCGATCTGATCTAAAGTAGGTCTCCTGCAGAAGCAGCACATGAACCCGTTTCTTGTGCATGTGATAAAGAACCTGCGAGCGTTTTTCCGGAGTATTAAACCCTCTGATGTTCCACGAACAAAGGTTCAAGGTGGCCATCGTAAACTAGTACAAGAATCAGTAGTAGGACTAGGTGGTGGAAGGAGGGGAAGAGGTGTTGTGTAAAGAAGAGAAAGCACTTAAGAAAAAGGATTTAGAAGGAAGTTCTGAGGGAAGAATAGAAGACAGCAGAATATAATGTATGAAGAAATATAAACAAAAATTTCAGACGGAGCAGAATATTCCTTCTTATTAGACCACAGGTAGCTACTCCTATGGGCTAAGAGTTAAGCAGAGAAATTCTCTGAAGGAAGTGTCAAAGACACACCCTAAATTGGGAGGTGACAGGACTCTAAAACAGAGCAAACAGCAAGGCCCCCTCAGCAAGTTAATTATACATGTTAAACAACCAGACAGATTCAGTGCCCCAGTCCTCAAGGCTATACTGACTATGTATTGGATCCAAACAAATACCCCACAAACACAACATAATACCAGAGGCAACTCGGAGGTGATGAGGATCCCTGTAGACTATTTTTCTAGTTATAGTAAACCACTATAATGCATAATAAAGCTCCACCCCGGGGACACAAGGCCCCCCGTTAGAAAACCACCAATATTCCCCGACCCAAGGAAAAGGAGAGTGGAGAGAGCAAGTTACTAATATAGGACAAACTCCTCAGTGCTCAGGCGTCACCCGAGGGACCACCAGAATCATGGTGTAGATTTCTTCTCCTCTTCTTCCCACGTTCCGATGGTACTCTCCCACCTCCTCGAACTCCCCCCGAACCCAAAAGAGGAAAAAATGGGGCCACTCCCCCAGGGTGACCGGTGGCAACCCCAGAGCCGATGAGAAATCGAGGAGATCCGATGGGGATCTCAGGATCACCGTGCCAGTGTCCTCCCGAGCTTGTAGCTGAAAAGGGTATTCCCACGTGTAGGCAATGTTTTTCGCGCGCAGAGTCTCCAGGAGAGGTCGCAGGGCCCTTCTCTTAGCCAGAGTTATAGGGGAGAGGTCCGCTAGAAGTTGAATATTTATAGCGTCATTCTCTCTAGCTTTACGCATAATGTCCTCCTTAATTTGGAAAAAATGGATCCTGCAAATTACATCTCTCGATCCAGATAGGTCAGGGTGCCTTGGGCCCAGGGATCGATGAACTCTGTCCAGTTCAATACGTTCATCCGTGGATCTACTCAGCAATGAATTAAAAACATGCTGTAGGGCTGAATTCAGGTCCCGTGGGGCCACCGACTCTGGGAGACCACACAGTCTAATGTTTCTCCTATTTCTGTTTTCAGAGTCTTCTAGCATGTCCATAACTAGATCAAAATTCTGTGAATGCTGATCTAAAAGTTGCTGCTGAGTATGAAGCTGGGAAGATAGCTCATCCACTTTAGCCTCTAACACAATGATGGCAGATTTTATGTTGGAAACGTCCTCTTTGAGGGAGCCAATTTCCACCTTGCATACTGCCTCCAAACGCTGGATGTAACCTTCCATGTCAGTCTTGGTGGGGATGGCACTTAATTGGGCACGTAGTTCCCCTACATTCATAGTCGGACGAGGAATCCCCAGAACCAGTAGGGGTCTCAGGGCCGTCCTGGGTAGCCTCACCGCTGATCCCCACTATGCCAGTGTCAAATGTAAAGGATCCATTAAGTGTGCTGTCTGCAGTCCCTGCTCTCCTCAGAGATTCCTCTGGAACAGAGGAATGAGTTAATTGTTTTGCAGCAGGAGCTGGCCTGGAGGGGGAGGGGAGGGACAGGGAGTCTTCCACTCTCTGAATGCCTGTAATGCTACCGACCTTATCTCCAGTTTTGTTCTGACCAGCTTCACACTTTCTGTGTGTTTGTTTTCCCTGTGTGCGCCCTCCATGTGATGATCCGGATGCAGCAGCAGATAAGCCTGCACCCTTCTGGCCTCGCACATCAGATCTCCCCTCAGTAGCTGCCATAGCTGCACGTGTGGTCTGTTTTCCTGCGCTGCTTGGGGCTGTTAGATACCGAGTAATTCCAGGGTCCGTGGTGCCTGAGAGCGAAGACCGGCTTTATCTCTCTTGTAGAGGCCGGGGGACTGCCTGTGCTTGCTAAATCTTTGCTGTAAGGGCTCTGGGAAGCAAGAGCTCTCTGTGCGTCTGCCCTGCTCCATGACCAGGCCATGCCCCCCAGTACATACATCATATTGTACACCCACATTCAATATTAGACCAGAAACTCAGTTAAAATGCTTTCTCAGCTCTCAAAGTGATGGCATGTCAGCAGGATATTCAACAAACCAGTTTTGCTATTATACAGTTTTTAACCCCTTCGTGCACCGCAGCCCTTTTTTCGTTTTTGCGTTTCTGATTTTCGCTCCCCTTCTTCCCAGAGCCATGACTTTTTTATTTTTCCGTCAATATGGCCATGTGATGGCTTGCTTTTTGTGGGACGAGTTGTACTTTTGAACACCACCATTGGTTTTACCATATTGTGTACTCAAAAATGGGAAAAAAAATTCCAAGTGCGTGGAAGTTGCAAAAAAAAAAAAAAAAAAAAAAGGTGCAATTCTACAACTGTGTCTTGGAATTTTTTTTTACCATGTTCACCAATGCTAAACTGAAGGGCTGTTATGATTCTCTAGATCATTGTGAGTTCATAGACACCCAAACATGTTTAGGTTCTTTTTTAAGTGGTGAAAAAAAATAATCCAAAGTTTGTTTAAAAAAAGAAAAAAAAATTGCGTCATTTTCTGAGACCCGTACCTGTAGCGTCTCCATTTTCCGTGATCTCAGGTTGGGTGAGGGCTTATTCTTTGTGTGTCGACCTGACTTTTTTTTATGGATACCATTTTGGTGTAGATACGTTCTTTTGATCGTCCGTTATTGCATTTTAATGCAATGTTGCGGCGACCAAAATAAGTAATTCTGGCGTTTTGAATTTTTTTTCTCGTTACGCCGTTTAGCGATCAGAGTAATTATTTATATTGATCGGGCAATTGTGAATACGGTGATATCAAGTATGCGTGTTTTAATTTATTTTATTTTTTTTTTATTTTGAATAAGGCGAAATGGGGTGATTTGAACTTTTTATTTTTTTTATATATTTTTAAAAATATATATTTATTTTTTTTACTTTTGGCTTGCTTCAGTAGTCTCCATGGGAGACTAGAAGCGGCCATAACCCTATTGGCTCTGCTACGTACAGGCGATGATCAGATCACCTTTGTATAGCCGAATTACTCACTTGCTATGAGCACCGACCACCGGGTGGCGCTCACAGCAAGCCGGCACTGACAACCATAGAGGTCTCAGGGTCACTGGTGGGCGGCTTCCTGGCTCAATGGCTGGAGGTGTGAGTTAAATGCCACTGTCAGCGTTTCACAGCGGCATTTGACAGGTTTATAGTCCCGGGAAAGATGTGGGCTCAGCGCAGGATCCCACATCAAAGAGAGGGAGTCCAACGTCAGCATAAATTTACGTCCAACGTCGGAAAGGGGTTAAAATATAAATTAACTGTGGTTTATCACATCTTTGGGAAACTGAGCTCAAATTCCCTAGCCACACCCAGACTTGATTTCTTCCACACCTGTTCTCAATCAAGAAATCACTTAAATAGTACCTTCCTGACAAAGTGAAGTAGACCAAAAGCCATGAGTCCCCCCCCCAGTCACGTGCTTGCTGATGTCAGCTGCTGGGCTTTGATTGGCCGGCAGCATGTATCGCCACGCACGGATCAGACTGGTCTCTACGGCGCAATACACTTCAGCTGTTTGTGCTTCAAAGGACTCACATAAAGAGGTTGAAGTTTATGCTGACGTCAGTTGGCCCCTAGCACGTACAAACCCGGCTGCATTCTCAACTTCTGTGACCGTGGTCGTTGGGCCCCTAGCTGGCCCCATCAAGCAGAACCTGTCACTTGCTGGGGCTCTTTGACCTTTCCCGGCACGTGCACATTGCAGTACTTTCTCTGCCCTCAACTGGACAGAGACGTACGCTTGCGCAGGAGCGCGATGCAGAGGAGGCTGTGTGGATGACACTGGGACACATCATCCACACGAAGCAAGGAGGAGGACAGCGATTGTAAAAATATGGGAGGCACCGGACCAAGAACATCGGCACCCTCTGGTTGGACCGCCCTACATGTAAATATAAAAAAAGTTATTTTTCTTCTCTTACAGGTTGGGTTGAGGCAGATATATAGCTTTATATAATACTGTATATCAGGCCTGTAAGGTGGTGGCCGTATCTCATATCAGCCAGACTTAGAGACAGGTTCGCTTTAACTTGCAAGGGGCATGTCTTCAGTTTCCTACATATTTAGGTGGCCAGGGGCAGTTTTGCAAAGAAAAATTTAAACTGGCTTTAGTGCTATACCAACGTTGGGCCTTATGTATTCTTGGAATCAATGGCATGTCCCAGAAAGTAGCACCCTCACCTGTCTGAAAGTGATTTAATATGCTTGTGATATGCCACAACTCAATGAGTTGAATATGTGATTTCTGGTGGCCTTATATAGTGTGTGTGTCTATCTATATATATATATATATATATATATATATATATATATGTATGTATATGTATATATATATATATATATATATGTATATAATGTATTAGTGTGTATGTACATGTAATCTGTTTCAAAATTGTTACTAATACATGTATCCACTTTCTGCAACTTATTTTAAAGAATGAAGAATTATTGGGTAGAAGAACACAATCTGCCTCTGTGGAATCCATCCCTGAGGTTCTAGAAGACAGCTCCTCAATAGCTGACTACTCGGACTCTGCCTCTGTTCATGACATGGACTATGTCAATCCTCGAGGCGTTAGATTTACCCAGTCTTTACAGAAAGAAGGTGAGAGTTTCAATGATAAGGTCAGATTGCTTCCCCTTGCGTTTCAGCTGACAAAATGCAATCCTGTGCATATTGATGGTACTATTTTCTAAAGTATGATTAAGCAAAACAATCTAGAGTTTAAAGCGTACTTATCTGAGGGATTTTATGCTCCTAAAGGGGTTGTCCAATCTAAAGCTACAAGTCTGAAGTCGCATTGTATGACTACAGACTTGTAACTCCTCACATCGTTCGCACTGCGAGGATTCTCTGTGCTGGCAGCGGTGGTCATGTGACCACAAGTAAATGATATGCATACTCCCGGCCACATTCTGTCTAGATGGATGAGGCCTCGCTTAATGCAATTTTATTGAACGAGGCCGGAAACACTCTAGTTTGAATGTGGCCAGCAGTATGCATACTTGTGGTAACTTGCGCGAATTTCTTTGGCACCGAAGAATCCTCACAGCTTGCAATGTGAGGATTCACAAGTCTGCAGTCACATAGAGTGACAGTTTTTTGCATTGCCACCCTCTGCCTCTGTCCCTGGTGCCAGAGTGTCTACTAGTGAGACAAGGCGACATCAGGGTGGCAGAGGTAATGGCAGTGAGTAGCACTAGCATTGCCCTCAAACGAGTCTGCAGCAAGGCTGTGAAAGTGACACCAGCGAGGCCCTACAGCTTCTATGACCGCACCCTGATGAGGTCACTGGATGAAGCTGTGGGGCGGTGATGTCATTCTTTCTGTCTCTGGCCCCTGATGACTTCTTGTTTCACAATTAAATGCTGCAGCATCAGAGACAGAAACTGAGTCTGAGTTCTGCTCTCGCATCTCCCACAGCCTCTGAGCACCATGGAAGCAGGACATCTTCAGAGGGCGGTGATAGGAGAAGCAGTAGTAAGTAACTGCAGCGATGCCCCCTGATGACATCCTGTTCCAGGGGAGAGGGGGTGGGGCAATAGACGCTGCAGAGAAGTGAGTGCAGCCTCCGCCTCCTGCAATGTTTTGTTTGAGATACTCCTCACAAATATAACATCACCGGACGTGAAGTGAAAAATAACACATTTAAAGATTAGCTGTATAGTACATCATATAAGAAAGCTAATGTCAAAAGTGGTTAGGGTGTAATGTTAGATATTGAGAAATAATACTTTTGGAATTGTACCACCACTTCAACTAAAGACACGACTGTCATTTCTTTTTGAAGCTGATTAAAATTTTTTTACCTTTTTTATTTTTATAAACGAATCCATTTGATCTTCTGTAACTAACTGTGGAAGTTTTAGGCTAATGAGGCAGAAGCAGGTCTGCACGCTGGGTATGATCATTTCCTGCCAGTCTGAATAATATCCACACCGATTGCTGCCTCCAGGTTATTACTCGCAGGTCAATTCTTTTTCGGTGACCTGCCTACTCTGGACGAAATTTCACTCGGGTGTCAGCATTGCCTTGGGTGGGTATTGATTTCTCAACTCAATTGCTTTGGAAGTTACCGTGAATGCCCGTTCCCGGCAATGACTGCACCTGCATAAGATTTTGTCCAGAGGAGGTAGAACAAAATGTATTTCTTTAAAAAAGAGCATTTTAATTAGCTTCAAAGGACCAGGACTTCCATATCTTTAGTTAGGAGTCAAAAATCGTGTTGACTGGTCCTCTTTAAAATCTTCTTGCCCCACATCATTAAAAATGGCAACAATATTTTGCACTTGTTGCTCACTAACAATTGTGCTTTTTTTAGGAGCAGTTTTAGTCCCTTACGGTCTTCCTTGCATTCGGGAACTGTTCCGCTTTCTCATTTCACTTACCAACCCCCATGACCGCCATAATTCTGAAGTGATGATCCACATGGGTTTACAGCTTATTACAGTAGCATTAGAGTGTGCACCAATTGCAAACTACGTTTCACTTCTGGGACTTGTGAAGGATGAGCTTTGTCGCCACTTGTTTCAGGTTGGTGAAAACTAGTAAATTGTTTTATTTTTTACTATGAAACATTTGTGAATGCTGACCATTTGTATTTACCCTTTCAGCTCTTAAATGGAGATCGTTTAAGTGTGTATGCAGCCTCCTTGCGGGCATGTTTCCTTCTATTTGAAAGTATGAGAGAGCATCTGAAGTTTCAACTGGAGGTAAGTACGTATGTATTTTTTTTTTATGGTGTCTTAAAGAGAATCTGTCACCAAGTTTGTGCCATCTAATCTGAGTGCAGCCTAGTGTGGACACACACCTCAATATCAGGTGTTACTTTCTTGGCTGCTTGTTGCATTTTTTGATCTGCTGCAACTAGATCAGTGATTTTATCACTAGTGATGAGCAAACATGCTCAGATAAGGTGTTCGTGCTCGAGGTGTTAACAGAGTGTCTTCGACATGCTTGAATAATATGTTTGAGTCCCCGCGCCTGCATGTCTCGCGACTGTTTGACAGCAGCAACATGTGCATGGATTGCCTGTTAGCACCTGAGCACTTTTTGCCCATCGCTAATTATGACTTGAGGCCTAGTAAATCTGCTGCCATGTAGTCCTCTCGGTATAATCACTTGTACACAGAAAGGTGCCAATCTGTGGTGTACACAGAGTTGTACAGATCTCAGCATTTTAAAAGCTAGCAGTTCAGTGACACATCACTGGATCAGGGTCTCTGCCCCTACTTCATACTGCTCTCAGATAGCAATTTTCCCTTTAACTACTGTAGCAGTATAGTGTATTTTTTTAGTTTGTGTTTAAAAGGTTGTTGTGTTCATTTTTCTCGGTCGCACCACTCCTGAAGCATTGATCGTTGACAGCGTTGCCCAGTGGTATTGTTGCTCTGCTTCACCAATCTGTGCATGCTCCAATGAGGCTATAGGAGGGAGCCTTGCGTCTGCAGCTTCAGAGAAGCACAGGGGAACTAGATTTACAAGCAGCTTGCAGGTGCTGTGCTCATTGCCTAAGAAATCCGCTATCTCTAATTGCAGTGTTGGCCAATAACCTAATTAAAGGGAATGTGTTACCTCATTTTTCCCCTATGAGATGCGGCCACCGCACCATTCTGTAATGCTGTAGATAAGCCCCTGACGTAACCTGAAAGATAAGAAAAACGAGTTATATTATACACACCCGGGGGGCAGTCTGGTCCGATGGGCGTTGCAGTCCGAGTCCGGCACCTCCCATCTTCTAGCGATGACTGCCTCCTCCTTGCTTCCTGCAGCGCTCCTGCGCAGGCGTAAATCTCTGCCATGTTGAGAGCAGAGTACTGCAGTGCGCAGGCGCCGGGAAATGTCAGAGAGGTCCAGCGCCTGCGCACTACAGTACTCTGCTCTGCCCTCAACAGGGCCGATAAAGTACCCCTGCGCAGGAGTGCAGCAGAAGTAAGAAGGAGGATGTCATCGCTAGAAGATGGGAGGTGCTGGACCGCGACGCCCACCGCACTGGACCCGCGCCCCCGGTGAGTATAATATAACTCGTTTTTCTTATCTTTCAGGTTACATCGGGGGCTTATCTACAGCATTACAGAATGCTGCAGATAAGCTCCTGATGGCGGTGGCCGCAGCTCATAGGGAAAAAATGAGGTTTCAGATTCCCTTTAACAAAGCAGTAAACAGGAAGATAAAAAATCCCTCCATTATTGAGAACAGAGAGGATTTTTAATAAGAGGTCACTTGCAAAGTTGCTTATTTTTTACAAGCTCTGTGCAACTTTTACCCATTTATTTTGAAATGAAAACTGCTGTAAGGGGAGTCCAAAATCAGATTTCACAATGCAAACTTACATACATTATTACATTGATGTCCAAGTGGATGTTAGCTCATTAGGTGCCAAATACTGATTGCTGATTGCTAATATCTTCGCATCAGACAAAATGACAAGCAAGAAAAAAAACACTTTATTCCGCTTTGCAGCCACTGATATCAGGTGTCCAGTTCAACATGAAACATTTGGTGCAAGGTCCTCATTAAAATTTCATACAGTTTGTACTGTGATAATCTGACCGATTCGCTTTAACGAAATTGTTAAGTCAATGACCCCTTCTCAGGCCTCCTCTGTACTGATCTATAAATGCCCAGTTGTCATGCTCTACTGTGGCTGAGAGAAGTTGCCAGTGCTTGAACATTTATGCCCCGGCAATGCTATTCAGGACTTTGTGCGCAAAATGCTCCAAATGACTGACCCTGGTAATGGCTTTACTGGTAATGCTAGAACTCAGAAATGCCCTTTGAGGGGGGGCTTGGCTATGTAGCCGAGGAAGAAGGAAGCACACTGAGAGAGCTGAAAATCCAGCTTCCATCCTGCGTCTGTGGCCTCATAATTGCAACACACCTGTCAGCATTCGTGACATCTGGATGCCGTGGACCCCGCTGGGAGACGTGAGGTAGCTCTGGTGAGCAGAAAGCCGGGGGGGCTGGAGCGGGCGGCGGGGCCTGCAGGAGGCGGCAGCCATCTTAACATGCGCGCTCTATCAGTAAGAGCTGTGGTGTCCAGCTTCCATTGCCACAGTGCTACCGGACGGTGACTCATATCGTGAGGACACAAGGGACTCGTGGCGAGTGCCCTGAAAAATTGGGCCCTGCGTTCCTCCCTTTCATTAATAGATTCACTGTGCCACTGGCGCCACTTCTGTGGGGACTTCTGTACCCCCCCACTGCTGCTGTCTCTGCGGGGGCTGTGGTCTCTATCCCCCCCTGGCTGTGACAAACCTTGCTGCTGCAGCACCAGACACTGCCCTTCCTGATTCATGTGACTCCCCCTACATAGGAGCTGCTTCTGAGATGTATCTCTTTTTACAAGCCCTGCTGTGCATATAATTGGGGGAAAGTCCCCAGAGCCTGCACCTTTGGTAGTCCTGTTGCGCTGCATTGTCACTGATTATGAGTCGATCTAAAGGATCAACAGCAGCAGAAAAATTAAAAGAATATGCCAGACCCGACCCCTCTGAAGGTGTACGGGTTCCCAAAAATAACCCTTCACAAGCTCAGCGAAAAAGCGGTCCCCCTGGGGGCGAGGAGGAGAATGAGCAGGAAGAACTGACCCTCAAACAGGCATCTGAACAGCTAATGCAAGCCATCTCCTTAACTAGAACTTCACTGACGGAGAAGATAGAAGACGTGTACACTGAGGTGGGGCGACTCCGACAGGACATGCAAGCTATGCGGGAACGTATTACGGAAGTGGAGACGAGAGTATCCCAGGTAGAAGACACCATCGCACCTATGGAGGTCAAGTTGACAAAGGTGGCAGGCTCTATGAACGCCTGGAAGCAAAAAGCGGATGATCTGGAGAACAGGATGCGTCGAAATAACATCCATGTCATTGGACTTCCGGAGCGTTCAGAGGGTCAACATCCTGAGCAATTTCTGGAAGGCTGGCTTAAGGCCTCTCTGGGGGATGAATTTTTTCCAGTATTCGCCGTCGAAAGAGTGCATAGGGTCCCTACAAAACCCCTTCCTCCAGGAGCCCCACCTATACCCTTCTTGGCACGTATCCTCAACTGTAAAGACAGAGACACCATTCTGCGTCTCGCACGGCAAAAAAGCCCCATCAAATTTGATAATGCTGTGATTTTCATTTTCCCGGATTTTTCCATGGAACTTCAGAAGCAGCGGGCACAATTCATCGAAATTAAGAGGCGGCTCAGAGAGAGGACCATCGTGTATTCCATGATCTACCCGCCCCGGCTCCGGGTTGTACACGGGGGATCATCTGTGTTTTTTACGGATCCAGCGGAAGCGACTGAGTGGCTGCAGTCCCATGGGGGATCCCCTGCAAAGGAATCCTAATGTACTCGCTGCCAATTTGAATCCTTCAATTAGAGGCCCAGTTGGGGCTTCCTCGGCGGGTATCCAGTTCAACAACAATACCGGACACTGAGTTCAGTGATGGTATCCCCTTATTCTTTTTTCAATAGGGGCTTGGGACTCTGCTCCTATATTACTAGACTAATGTTTTGTTGTTTTCCTTTTACTAGTCTCAGTTTTAATAGTTTTTTAGGTAGTAGTCGGTCAGTGGCAACCCTGTCTTTTGTGTGATGTTTCCAGTCTCTGCTCAGGTACTAGCATACAACATATTCAGATAGACAAAAATGGGGTCTGAAATAATATGTATGACCTGGAATGTGAGGGGCATTAAGAGATTAAGAGACCCCCCGAAAGAAAATCAAGGTATTCTCGCAGATCAGGCAATGCCGTCCGCACATTGTGGCCTTGGTGGAGACGCACCTGACCAGGGATACTGCTCGGTGTGTGCAGAAACCGTGGGTACAATGGTATATCCACTCATTTTATACCAGTTATTCAAGGGGGGTCTCGCTATTGGTACATAAGGACGTTAGATGGGAGGCCCGAAGGGATCCTGAGGGACGTTTTGTATTTGTGCCTGCACTAATTAATTCCAGACAATATGTTGTTCTATGTATTTACAATCCCCCTCCAGCCAATATGTCTATTCTCCAGAAGGCGATGGGTTTCGCCCTGAAGTATCAAGACGCAGATGTCATATGCATGGGGGATTTCAACCAGGTCATGAATAATCATCTTGACAGGCTGAGATTGAGTGATGAAGGGCAGGAGAATCTCTCCCACAGGTTATATCCCAACTATCACAGTTCATGGAGGGCAGTGGATTGCTGGATCTATGGAGAATGCGACATCCCGAGAAGAGGGAATATACTTGCCGTTCATCCACCAAGCACTCCTTGTCACGTATAGATTACATATTTGGATCCAGTGGTCTAATAATGTGGGTAGATAGTATAGAACATGGCAGTAGGGGGATTTCAGATCATAGCCCTGTCGTTCTTAAACTTAAATACGGACCACTCAGCAACAAGATGGCATGGAAATTAGAAGAGTCTTGAGGAGATCATTTGCATATTCCCAGTGCCTTCTGGGATAAGTGAAGAGTCTCCGCAAGCTCAACGATCACTGGGTTTTGGCCGTTGCAGCTGAAAAGAGGAAATCGGAAAAACCGCGCGCCGAATTTTGGCTCATCTTTCATCGTTTTTAAGAAATCTCAAGATGGAAGAGGCCAGGAGCCATTTGGTGAGCTGCATTTCTTGCTATATGTTCACAGATTTACCAGTGGAAAAGCCAAACTTCACATGCCACAAATGCAAGCATGTGTCCCTGTTGGAGGAAAAGTTGCAAAATCTCGAAGAGAGGTTAGCTACGTTGAAGATCATTAAGGAAGGTGAAGAGTTCTTGGACAGAGCGGAATTATCTCTTCATGTTACAGAAAGAGAAGAAATTCGAACTGCACCTGAAGAAACAGAGGAATGGAGACATGTGACCCAGAGAAGCAGGAGGATCAGGAGGCAGTCAGCACCCATACTGCTCAGAAACCAGTACCAGGCTCTCACGCAGGAAAACGATGAAGAAATACATCAGGATAAGACTTTACCAACTAACACCAACCTTGTACGCCTTCAGAGTCCTGGATGGAGAAAGAAAAATGTTGTGAAGAAGAAACGGAGAGTGGTGGTCATGGGGGATTCCCTGTTGAGAGGAACAGAGGCCGCTATCTGCAGACCGGATATAACTTCAAGAGAAATGTGCTGTCTTCCAGGTGCAAAAATTAAAGATGTGTCTGACCGGATACCAGGACTCTTCAGACCTACAGATGACTACCCATTCCTGCTACTACATGTGGGGACAAATGACACCGCAAGAAACGACCTGGAAACCATCTGCAGAGACTTTGAAGACTTAGGCAAGAAAGTGAAAGAACTGGGAGCGCAGGTGGTCTTCTCCTCCATCCTCCCAGTGGATGGCCATGGAACAAGGAGGTGGAATAAGATTCTGCAGGTGAACAACTGGCTACGTCGATGGTGCCGTCAGCAACGATTTGGATTTCTGGATCACGGAGTGAACTACTTATACGATGGACTACTTGCTAGAGATGGGGTGCACCTTATGAAGACTGGAAAGCATGTATTTGGAAGTCGCCTTGCTACACTTGTAAGGAGAGCTTTAAACTAGAACAACATGGGAAGGGAAGCAAAAGACCAGAAAAAGCCATACACCTGACAAATGCTATTGAGAACTCTGCTATTAGAAGTGGAAAGGAAGAACAAAGACAAAAGAATCTAATTAATAAAAATATTGGAGAAAGAGAAACCAATCACAAACTAAAATGTTTCTATACTAATGCACAAAGCATGGGCAACAAACAAGGAGAATTGGAACTACTAACACAGGAAAAGAAATATGATGTCATTGGAATCACTGAAACTTGGTGGGACAATACACATGATTGAAATACAAGACTAGAAGGATACAACTTATTTGCAAGAAACAGACTTGATAAACGAGGAGGGGGTGTCGCATTGTATGTTAGAAACGCGTATATCTGCACAGAGATTGAAGCTTCAGAGATTGGGAGTTCTGTGGAAACTGTTTGGGTAAGAATACAAGGACAGAACAATGGAAAGGACACCATTGTAGGCATTTACTACAGGCCGCCTGTGTAAGCTGAAGATATGGATGAACTCTTTATGCATCAAATGGCCAAGTTCTCCAAAAAATATGACACAGCTGTCATGGGAGATTTCAACTATCCAGACATTTGTTGGGAATCTCTCTCAGGCAAAACTAACAGGTCAAGGAAATTCTTATCCTCTCTTGCTGACAACTTTATCTTCCAAAAGGTAAGGGAGAAAACAAGGGGAACTGCTACCTTGGATCTAATCCTTATAAACAGGGAGGAAATGGTTGAGGAGGTAAGTGGCTGGGACCCTAGGAGGTAGCGACCATGCTATTTTAGAATTTTGGATAACTAGAGGCGGAAGACCTGTGAAGACTCAGACGTCAAGGTTAGATCTCAGAAAGGCAGATTTTAAAGGATTCAGAAAGAGAATTGGAGGGATCCAATGGCTGGATATCCTTAAAACAAAAATGTCCAGGAAGGATGGGAAATCTTGAAAAATGAAATTCTCAAAGCACAGTTAACAATTCCGAAAAGAGGGAAGAATAGGAAGCATTTAAGGAAACCAGGATGGATGAACACAGAACTTAAGCACATGCTAAAAAGGAAGAAAAAAATGTTTATAAAATGGAAAGAGGGAGGCATATCTAAAGAAGAATATAATGCTGTCTGCAGAACCTGCAGGGCACAAATCAGATTATCTAAAGCTGAAAATGAATTGAGGCTTGCAAGAGATGTCAAAAGCAATAATAAAGGATTTTGGGGATATGTCAAAAGTAAAAAAAAAGTCAAAGATGCTATAGGATTTTTACAGGATGAAAATGATGAAATGGTAAGACAGGATGTTGAGAAGGCTGAACTTTTAAATTCCTATTTTGCATCTGTTTTCTCTCAGAAAGGAAATGTAACATCAACTGTTATTCACTGTCCTATTAAGGGAATAGAAGAATCCAGGATATCTATAAACAGAAAGATAGTGAGGAAACACTTAGCTAACCTAAATGAATTCAAGTCTCCAGGTCCAGATGAATTACACCCCAGAGTACTGAAGGAGATAGCAGAAGAAATTTTTGAACCCCTCTCCATAATCTTTGAAAATTCTTGGAGAACAGGAGAAGTGCCAGAAGACTGGAGAAGAGCAAATGTTGTTCCTATCTTCAAAAAGGGGAAGAAGGTGGACCCAGGCAACTATAGGCCGGTGAGTCTGACTTCTATACCAGGAAAGATCTTTGAACAAATTATTAAACAACATGTATGTCATTACCTGGATAAGAATGAAGTGATTAAACAGAGTCAGCATGGGTTTGTAACTAATAAGTCATGTCAGACTAACTTAATTTCCTTCTATGACACTATCACTGATTGGGTGGATCAAGGAAAAGCTGTAGATATAGTATATCTTGACTTCAGCAAAGCATTTGACAAAGTCTCTCATACAATCCTTATTGAAAAAATGACTAAGTATGGAATGGACAAGGCAACTGTTAGGTGGATTCATAACTGGCTTAGTGATCGGACCCAAAGAGTGGTCGTAAATGGCTGCACATCCAGTTGGAAGAATGTCTCAAGTGGGGTACCACAGGGCTCTGTCCTGGGCCCTGTATTGTTCAACATCTTTATCAACGATTTAGATGAAGGAATTGAGGGTAAACTGATTAAATTTGCTGATGACACAAAGCTAGGAGGGATAGCTAATACTAGAGAAGAGAGAGAGAGGATTCAAAAAGATTTAAATAAACTGGAGAAGTGGGCAGCAACTAACAGAATGGTTTTTAACAGGGAGAAATGCAAAGTACTACATCTGGGCAATAAAAATGAAAAAAGCATATATAGAATGGGAGGAATAGAGCTAAGTGACAGCACATGTGAAAAAGACTTGGGTATACTAATAGATCACAGACTGAATATGAGTCAACAGTGTGATGCAGCAGCAAAAAAGGCAAATGCAATTCTAGGATGTATTACCAGAAACATACAGTCTAGATCACGTGAACTCATTATTTCCCTCTACTCCTCTTTGGTCAGACCTCATCTGGAATATTGTGTCCAGTTTTGGGCACCACATTTTAAAAAAGACATCAACAAACTGGAGCAAGTTCAGAAAAGAGCGACCAGAATGGTGACCGGTCTGCAAACCCTGTCTTATGAGGAAAGGTTGCAGGATTTGGGAATGTTTAGTTTGCAAAAGAGAAGACTGAGAGGAGACTTAATAGCTGTCTACAAATATCTAAAGGGCTGTCACATTGTAGAAGGATCAACTTTATTCTCATTTGCACAAGGAAAGACTAGAAGCAATGGGATGAAACTGAATGGGAGGAGACACAGATTAGATATTAGAAAAAACTTTTTGACAGTTAGAGTGATCAATGAGTGGAACAGGCTACCGCGAGAAGTGGTGAGTTCTCCTTCAATGGAAGTCTTCAAACAGAGGCTGGACAGACATCTGACTGGGATGATTTAGCGAATCCTGCTTTGAGCAGGGGGTTGGACCAGATGGCCCAGGAGGTCCCTTCCAACTCTATGATTCTAATTAAACCCCTTTTGGCTGAAGTTGATAGAATCACCCGATAGACCGATCGATCAATTACATTGCTTCATTTCATCCCACCCTGAACCCCGGAATGTTAACTTATTTTGGAATGCCCTTAAGGCATACTTGAGGGGCTGCTTATCTTCTACGATTTCTTATATAAAACGGGTGACATCGAGGGAGGATGATGAGGTGGAGCAGCGATTGAGAGACTCGGAGGCCACCTACTTATCTGATCAGACTAGTGGCAACAGGGTGGAGTGGCTGGCTGCTCAAAGATTATATACTCAACACACAGACACCAGGTCCAAACGTAAATTATTTTTTGCCCGTCAATCTTATTTTGAGCTGGGGAGCCAGGCAAGTAAATTCTTGGCCTATTTGGTACGTCAGCACAACACTACTAACACAATATTACAGATCCGTAGCTTAGATGGTACTCTGGTGTCTTCAACTGAAGAGATACTGAGCTGCTTCCATAACTATTGTAGATCACTGTACAACTCTAGAAGTGATGTTGATAGTTAGGGGTGTTTGGAATACCTGTTGGATATCACATTTCCCAGTCTAAGCCCTTCCCAGCAGACCTTTATGGATGCTAAATTTGCTCTGGAGGAGATAGAGAATGCCATAACGGGCATGGCGTCTGGGAAGGCCCCTGGACCTGATGGGTTTCCCATTGAATTATATAGGAAATACCGGGAGATATTAGCGCCACTGTTGTTGATGGTGTTCCAAGGGATTTGGGAGGGAGGGTCTATGCCAGAGTCCTTCTATGAAGCTAACATAGTAGTACTTAAAAAAGAGGGGAATGACCCATTAGACTGTGGATCTTATCGCCCCATATCATTAGTGAATGTGGACTATAAGATTTTTACGAAAATTTTGGCTACCAGGTTGAATTCGATTATATTAGAACTTATACATCCTGACCAAACTGGCTTCATGCCTGGTAAAAGCATTTCTATTAATATTAGACGAGTCCAGTCGGTGGTCCAATATAGCTCCCTGGTACCAGATAATCAATGGGCATTGGCATCGCTGGATGCGGCCAAGGCTTTCGACTCCCTTGAGTGGCCCTTCCTATGTGCATGTTTACAGAAATATGGGTTTGGCGACAGATTTCTAAAATGGGTTAGTACATTATATATGAAACCTAAGGCTCGTGTCATTGTAAATAGTTCTATATCTGAGTCCTTTTCATTACTTAGGGGAACCCGTCAGGGTTGTCCCCTTTCTCCAGCCCTTTTTGCCCTGGCGATCGAGGCATTGGCTATTCGTATAAGATCTTCCCCTAATATTGAAGGTATAGAAATAGCGGGTCGAGTAGACACCATAGGCTTATACGCTGATGACATGGTGATTTTTATGGGTAGCGCGGAGGACACATTGGCACGGGTAATAGCCACTATTCGGTAAATATTCTGGCTTATATATAAATTGGGAAAAGTCTGCCCTGATGCCCCTCTCCCATGCCCCGATGCCACGACTGGAGGCCCTCTCCTCATTACCTATTGAACCCAGTTTCAAATATCTAGGTGTTCACATAATTCAAAGCAGTGGATTTGCGGCTCAACATATACCCATTGTTGGAAATGGTTAAAGCTAAATTTCTAATTTGGAGTAAATTCCCGCTTTCTGTAGCCGGACGTATTAATTTAATCAAAATGATACTGCTCCCTAAGCTCAGCTACTCTCTTCAGCACAGTGCCGTGGTAGTACCCTGATCCTTCTTTGTAAATTTGAACACTCAAATTACATCTTTTATATGGGGAAAAGCTAGGCCCAAACTCGGGCTGTCCACTCTGCAAAGACCAAAAAACGAATGTGGGGCAGCGCTACCAGACTTTTTTTCTATATTATCTTTCTGGACAGGCCAAAGCCATATGAAGTGGATGCCTGATGATCAACTCCCTAACTCTGAAAGCCACTTGCTCCACGCTGCACTAGTTAGCTGTCCACTGGGCTTCTTAGAATTGGAAAAAATAAATGTCCCCAGTTTGCTGCCTCTGCTTCGCCTGGCACGATCAGTGTGGAGGCAGATTACGAGAGTAATTGGATTTGGAGACATAGTGGCCGAAATGCCCCTGTGGAATAATGGTTATTTTCCGGCATTGCTTGAACACCCGTCTGCCGAGTTCTGGACTCGGCACAATGTTTCCTCGGTAAGCGATTTGCACGATCATGGAACCTTGGTGTCTTTTGAACAATTACAGGTCAAATGTAACGTCCCAAGATCCCAATTCTTCCGTTATCTGCAATTGAGATCGGCCTTTCAATCACATATGAGAAACATGGGGGTAAACAAAGCTATATCGTCTCTGCCCTTGATAGGCATCCTTAAATCGCAAGGTCCCCAGGGTCTCATCTCCACTTTGTACACACATACGTATGATATCGGTAGGGGCGGAATCCGCCATAAACTCTGTTAAAGGGAAGTAGGAGAGGCTCATCCCTGATGCACAAGGAGAGGAATGGGGAGAAATTCTGGAATCTCCGATCGGTGTGTCTCCGTCTATCAATAACAGAATGACACAATTATATATTATAAATCAATCATATCTGACCCCGACTATTCAGGATGGGCAGATTCCAATCATCGGAATGCTTGAGATGTCACTCATTGGATGCAGACTTTATACACATGATTTGGCAGTGCCCTATTATTCCACAATATTGGAAGGAGGTGACGTCATTATTAACTTCCCTGGTACAAGCTCCTGTTCCCCTTGAGCCGCTAGTTTACCTGTTTGGGGTGTGGGATGATGAATCTTAGGGTCATTATATCGGGATTTTTTTACGGGAAACGTTATTTATGGCACGAAAGGTTCTGGCACTGCGTTGGATGGGGAGCTCATGTCCCTCCCTCAGGATTTGGATTGAGTTGGTGAATGCGGTTATTCCATATGCGCGTACGCTGTATCGAAATAGAGGGTCCCCGGGCAAATTCGAAAAGATCTGGGAGAGGTGGAATTCCTCTCATCTTACCTTGTAGGAGGGAGACATCACATAATAATTAGCTGATTATTTAGAACTAGGCTGCAAACTGGTAGTTATAGTTTGGTTTAGGAAGTAAAAAAGACTTTATTGATCGAATAGTAATATAAAAGCTTGCATGGTTTACCTGACATTGCATTTTATTCCATGTGTAAACTGACACATGCATTTTGTTTTATATCAATACTGTGGAAAGTGTATGTGCTTTATGCAATGCTTATCATCATACTGTATATAAGTGTGTATGTTGTTTGTCTTGTTTATGGTTTAATAAACGAATTTAAAAAAAAAAAAGAAATGTCCTTTGGAATCAAGCGCTGACCTCGCATGTGTACCACCCCTCCCTCCACACATTCACTTATGGAGTACCAGACATAGCCAAATATAGTGATCACATATCTCCTGCAGTCTCATACAGAATATACAGAGCAGTTTAGTGCATGATCGGAAACCGCTTCATTCCAACTGGCACTTCAGAACCCCATTCCCTTGATTGCTGTGGTCTCGGTTAACTATCCCTCACCAATCCACAACCTCTCATGCTTCTCTTTGATCTGTGACAACTTTTGGGAATAGATATGAGATCAGAATTTAGGATTATATAGACAATTACCTTTTTTTTTCTCTTTAGATGTACATAAAGAAACTGATGGATATCATTACCATAGAAAATCCAAAGATGCCATATGAGATGAAAGAAATGGCCCTGGAAGCCATTGTACAGCTCTGGAGGATACCCAGCTTTGTAACGGAGCTCTACATTAACTATGACTGTGATTATTATTGCTCCAACCTCTTTGAAGATCTTACCAAACTCCTCTCCAAGGTTTCATGATACTTTCATTGTTACCTATAGCCATAGACCTGTTTCGATAGAAGACACTGTCAGTCATCCAGTATGCCCCAATAATAAAATATGTACTTGAGCAAATTGTAAATCTTCTTTGGTATTTGGGTCTGTTTGTGTCGGCTTTACTCACATTTTTCTTTTCTTAATTTTTCTGTTGTGTATTTGGCTTTTTACTTTTCAGAATGCGTTTCCAGTGTCTGGCCAGCTCTACACAACTCACCTGCTATCTCTTGAAGCTCTTCTGACAGTTATTGACAGCACTGAAGCTCACTGTCAGGCTAAGATTTTAAGCAATACTTTACAACAGGACAAAAAAGAAGCTACCAAAAACATTGCTGAAAGTGCAGAAGTATCTGAGGATCCGGTAAACAGTAAGTTCTGCAGCTCTTTTATGTATCAGTCTGTTTCTGTAATTATTTGTCGTAATTTTCATTTGTTGCCTATTTGAGAACTTGAAAATAAGTCTGGAATATTCAATTTTTATTAGATGTTTTTGATCACCTACACTTAGAGTAACCCTACTATCGCACAATTGTGTCATCTGAAGAACCTTTCTTTTCAAGGCACCGATCACCCCATGGAAAACACTTCTCCAAGCATCAGCACTGAATTACATGGAGCACTTATGGCTGATGAGATAAACCTAGGTGTTCAGGAGGCTGAGGATGGCAGTGATAGAGGCAAGTGGTTGATATAAACAATATACTTTGTGCTATAGACAAATGTTTTTACTTTTAATTTTTTTTTTTTAAGAAAATTGCTTTTCATCAGATAACTTAGTTTCCTCTAGTAATAAGTATATGTACCTAAAGTATGTATTAAAATGATCATATTACATGTCCAATAACGTTTTTCTAAATGCACTACATACCAAATTTTGCATCTAAGGGTGCATTTACAGTACCTGATTTTTCAGCATTAAAGTGCTATCGATCACTAAATGTTAAGTGATCAGCCGTTGTTTAATAGCCTAGTAGACCTTTCTTCTTGTTCGCCCTGAACAATCTGTAATTGATAATTCAGTGCACATAAGTTGCCTTTGTTCTTGGCAGCACATTGTCCTTTGCAAACAGGACCTGAGCTATGCAGAACAATGTTCGGGTTATCGGCAGCCTGTTAAGACTGCATAGTTATCATGAAACAAATGATCATGGGAGCTCTTGTTTGTGTCTGTGCTGTGACTGCTTTTGTGTATTCACTCTTAGAAGTAAAGTACCCTCGCCGGCTTCCTAGGCTTTCGTATTCAGTAGGCAAACCAGTACTGTAAAATGTAATGTGATTGTACAATACAGGATATGAGCACATAGGAGACAGAGCAAGGCTGTATAAATGTGAGTAACATGGACAGCTGCAGGGTCTAAGCTGCTGTTAAAAGGAATCTAACAGCTGATACAGACTGCCCGATCCACGCTGGCAGCATGATGTATCCATCACACATAACAGCACTACAAGAGAATGGATCCGCCCTTCAAGGACCGGAAACTTACAGTGCCACCCTTTTTAATCCTACAGTCTAAAAAGGGTGGCACCTCTCCCTCACATCAGTTGGTTTCCTGTTTCTACTGGGGAACCTTTTACAGGCATACCTGAAGATGAGAAGATTGAAGACCGAAGGTCTATTCCTTCCCAGGCCTGGCTGGTCAGCTCAGGCAGTGATGTCTTCACTCCCTCAGCCGGTGCAGGGTCCCTGGAAGCACCATGGTGTGCGGACGCTGGTGAGCAGCATTCCGGTAAGCTGATGGCCTGCTCTGGCGCATCTCACATCAGGAGACGGTGGATGCATGCGTGTTCAGATGGCCGAGGGCATGTCCGGCTGTCGCAGGTCTGGAGGCACCGCCTGGAGGCGTACCGAGATGACACAGGCCAGGGTGTGCCCGATGACAAGCACTGGAAATGCGTAGAGCCAAATGAGCTGGTACTTTTGGAGGTACTAGCGAGGCATTCAATAGCATATTTCCCACATTTAAGTGCAGCAAGGCCTCCGAGTAAACTCTTCCTTGCTCAGCATCCCCTCCAGGATAATGGAAGATACTGAGCAGCAGCAGCCTGATAGGAAGCCCCAGAAGGAGGTGGAGCGGTGTTGACCCCGTGGCAGTAGTGGCGGCAGCCGTGTCTGAGACAGAGTTCTGCAAAGAGCAGCATATCAACTCAGAGGAGCTCCAGTAAAATGGACAATTATTCAGCCTCCCGAGATGATCTTTCGGCTTAGAGGTAGCCCCCTCTTAATCCAGTGCCATTTGGTTGCCTCACAGTGGTAAGTGATCTTCTTGAAAGTTCACTTGGTGATATGGCTTTGTTCTTTCTTGTTGTTTTTTGCCAGGGAAAGAAGTGTGGCAAAGTCTAAGCACAAGGAGTTTGTTTGTAGAATATTTTTGCTTGATTCCTACCCAGAAAGACTTTGCCAGTCATGTATAGAACAGGTGGTAACAGAAGAGACCCCTAACTTTGACACTGATTTAAAGTCCAGCATCAGGGTGGAAGTTAATGAATCCCTAAAATCTGTCTCAAGAAGAGCTGTATAGGGGAAAAAGAATAAAAGTGCTAGGCAGATCTCCCCTGGCTCAGATGGGTTTTGTAATTCAGATAACGATGACCACTCCTTCAATTTCTCCTCATCTGCCTCTTCCTCAGACAGCAACACTTGGCGTTTGTTTTCCTAAGATAAACTAATAAAGGTGGTCAGGGCCACAATGGGGATGGATTCTAAACCAGAGAGGGCGTTACAGGACATTATTTTTGAAGGCTTAGATCGGAAGCAACGTAGGACATTTCCATTAAATGACAAGATCCAGGCCCTAGTCCAGAACTAATGAAAAAAACTAATAAGAAAGGCTCTCTTCCCCAGTCATTTAAGAGGAGGTATCCTTTTGATATGCCTTCCTCTTATATCTGTGACAAATCTTGATGTGGCCATAGCAAAAGCTTCTAAAAAAAAAAAAACTTACTCCCCTTTCACGCTATGGGAAATGTGAACCATCCCCTCGATAGAAAAGCAGATGTTTTTCTTACAGGTACATGGGAGACGTTAGCCGGGGCCCTAAAATTCACAGTGGCTGCAACATGTACGGCCAGATTTTTAATGATCTGGTTGGATTGCCTAGATGACCAATTAGCACCAGGTGTCAAGAGACCCACTTATGTTAGGGGCAGCAGCATTTTTATTGAATGCATCGGCAAATTCAGTAAGATTGCCAGCAAGATCAGCAGCATTTTTGAATGTGGCCCATAGGGCTTTGTGGTTAAAATGCTGGCCAAGGGATATTCAGACCAGAGCAAGGCTGTGTGCCATTCCGTGCAAAAGAGAATACCTGTTTGGCTCAGCTTTGAATGAACTTTTGGATAAAGCTCATCAAAAAGATTTCCTAACCTCTCCATCCCAGCCTACAAGCAATCCTTCCAGAAGAGAATGTTTACCCAAAGAAAATCCTTTAGACGGCGGGATAGATGGGAGGATCGGAGAATAAAGGTAGAGGACTAGAGGCTTCATGTTTGGCATCTCCTCCCAAGATGCCAAAAAAAAAAAAAAGAAAACGGCCCAATGACTCCCATCCCAGGTGAAGGGGGTCTCCTCCTTTTTCCCTGCCTGGGATAAAATATTTGGTAGCATCTGGATTCTTGGTCTAGTAAAATCCAGGTTAAAGCTAGAGTTCCAGTTAATCCCACAAGGGAGGTTTGTGGTGACTCTCACTCTGTCTTCTTCAGAAGAGCAATGGGCCCTAGAGGCAGATATGTCTAGTTCAGAAGGCGGTCCTTTTAGAAGTTCCCACATCAGAGAGGGTGGAAGGGGTTTTACTACTCTCTTTAAAAAAAAAAAAAAAAAAAAAAAAAAGTTATTTTAGGGCTATAATAAATCTAAAAGGCCTAAATAAATTCCTGAAATTTCAACCATTGACATTGGAATACATAAGGTCAACAATAAAGATGCTCTTCCCAGATTTTCATGGCACTCTTGGATCTGGAGGATGCTTACTACTAGAGGTAAGCGAATATGTTCAGAAAGCGATCACCATAGAAAAATTCTGCACGAATATGGTGCATTTGGATTCGTGATCGGTAACACGAGCATTTTTCTTAAAATCGGAAAAAGTTGGTAACATTCGGTAAAAGATAGAATAAAAGCCAGCAATTCATCTGCTGCGATCAGTAAAATCACAGCGTGACAGGTTAGAATAGATATATACACATAGAATTCATATAGATAGATATAGATATTAGTGTGACACAGACACACACACGGAAGAAAATTCAGCAGTGTAAAATCACTGCAGGAGCAGACAGCATAGAAGAGATTGATTACACACAGTAAATACATATAGAATAGGTAAATATGCAGATGTCTGTGACAAATACAATTAGTACAGCTTACTGTACATGTATTTAATTAATAAAAGATTATTTTTCTGAAAAAATTGCGTGGGCTCCTGCGTAATTTTCTTAACCAGCAGAGGGAAAGCCGACGGCTGGGGGCTGATGTTTATAGCCTGGGAAGGGAGTAATACCCATGGAGGCTATTAATATCAGCTCACAGCTGTATACTTAGCCTTTACTGGCTATTAAAATGTGGGACCCTAAAAGATGACGTAGGGTCCCCCTATAATTAACAAGCAGCAAAGGCTATGCAGACAGCTGCGGGCTGATATTAATAGCCAAAGAAGGGGCTCTGGATACTGCCCCACCAGGCTAAAAACATCAGTTCTCAGCTGTCCCAGAAAAAGCGCATCTCTAAGATGTGCCAATTCTGGCACTTAGCCTCGCTCTGCCCACTTGCCCTGTAGCGGTGGCAAGTGGCGTGATAGTTGGGGAGGTTGATGTCGCCTTTGTATTTTCAGGTGACAGCAAGCCCCGAGGTTAGTAATGGAGAGGCGTCAATAAGATGCCCCCCATTACTAACCCCATAATCACATTGTTTAAAAACACAAACACCAAACGTAAAGTCCTTTTAATTGAAAGAAAGAAGACACTCCTTTTAAATAATCTTAATTAAACCATACTTAACGACCTTGCCTAATTCTACCGAAGCCCTAATTCTGCTGTAATAAAGCAAAAATAATAAAACCATAATATATCATACCTGTCTGTCGTTCTGTCCCACGCCGTAATCAATGTCTGAGGGAGAAATAGTTTTCAACCTGGATGGTGCCAAGATGCGACTATCCAGGCTTACAACCACTGGTGACTGACCTGCGGTGACGTCACTGAGGCTATGTTTCTTTACAACAGCTCCCATCATCCGACACCTGCTGCTGCTAATAACAGTGAGAGCAGGAGCGGATTATGGGAATATTCATCAGCCACTCTTCCCTGTAAATAAATAAAAAAGGAAAAAACCCTGCATGGGCTCCCCCCTATTTTTGATAACTAGCCAGGCAAAACACACAGCTGGGGGCTGCAACCCTCAGCTGTCAGCATTAGAAAGGTTTGTTATCAAGAATATAGGGTTCCCCATGCTGTTTTTTTCATGCTTCATAGCTGCTCTGTAGATCTTGAGAAATGCAGTTATGTTTTATGTTAATGATTTCTTCCAGGCTCCGGGGCATGCAGTGCCTGGAAGAAATCCTTGCTTCCTCTCAATTTTAATGGCAATGTCCTCCCACGCACGGTGCACTGACCAGTTTAATCCTGCACAGGCGTCATCCACTAGTGTTATGTGATACTTATCCGTCCACCTATGGCCAGAATCTTCATCGATCTTCTGCACAGGCTGCACAGAGGGTCGATGAAGCCTCTGCCCATAGAACGGCGGATACATTTCACGTAATCACGCGAGTGGATGGCGCATGCGTGGGATTACAGCTCCACAGCAGCACGTCACAGGTTAGTGTTACATGCATGGCGGGGGGGTTAGTCAAGCACTTCCTGTTCAGAGAGCCATTCTATTTGGTCTGGCAATTGCTTCTTGTGTCTACACTATGGTGATGGCCTATCTCCGGGGGAAGGACTTGTTGATTGTCCCATATCAAGTCAGCTAGAGGAAGTGATGTCTACCTTAAAGAACTTTGAATCTTAAGTCAGGAGTAGAGTCCCGAAAAATACAAGAATTTTTAGCATTTCTGTTTAACTCAGAGATGCAGGAGTGTCATCTTCAAGGTGATAAAACAGAGATTTGGCATCAATTTTCAAAAGCCCTGAAGGTCCCCACCATGTCCCTTAGGAGCTCAATTTCCCTCCTAGGTTTTCGGACTTCTTGGATGCCGGCAGTCCCGTGGGCCCAGTTCCATTCTAGGATCTTGCAATGGGAAGTGTTAGAAAATTAGATTTCCCTTAAAGGACACTTGGAAGGGAGGGTGACATTATCCCTGAGGACAATGCAGTCCCTCTGTTGGTGGCTGAATGTGTCTTATCTGTCCATGGGGGGTTTCTTAATTCAGGTTACACGAGTGGTCACCCAGATGCGAGTCCCAAAGGTTGGAAGCTCAGAGGATATAATAGTCCAGAGGGAGGGGTCTGGACAAAGAACGAGGTAGTACTTTCATCGAACTCAAAGGAGTTAGGGTACCGTTACACCTAGCGATGCACCAGCGATCCCGACCAGCGATATGACGCGGTCAGGATCGCTGGTGCATCGCTAGGTGGTCGCTAGTGAGCTGCCACACAGGCAGATCTCACCAGCGACATCGCTGGGGTCGGGGGTCGCTACTTACCTGTCAGACGCGGCGATCCTGACGTCCTCCCGCCCGCGTCCACGCGTCGCTCGTCGGCGCCACAGGAAGCGCCGCAGGAAGTGACCGACGAGGAATGGTCCAGGAGCTTCTCGCGCGATCAGCGATAACCAGCGGGGGAGCCGGTCGGAGGTAAGTATCACATGCAGCGATATCGCTAGCAATATCGCTGCAACGTCACAAAATCGGTGACTTTACAGCGATATTGCTAGCAATATCGCAGGGTGTTATGGGGGCTTAACTTAAAGTAGAGCTGACAGTAAGGAGACTCCTTGTATCCCTACAGCAGTGTTCCCCAACTCCGGTCCTCAAGAGCCACCAATAGGTCATGTTTTCAGGATTTTCTTAGTATTGACCAGGTGATAATTGCATCACCTACACAGGCAGGAAGTCCATCACCTGTAAAATACTAAGGAAATCCTGAAAACATGACCTGTTGGTGGCTCTTGACCTACAGGGTCATCATGCCAGAATTCTCTCTCCGACAATCAGGTGTCATTGGCCTACGTGAATGACTAGGAGGTATACAGACCCTTGATGGAGGTGACAGATCGCTTATTTCAGCTAGCGAAGGGTCATCTCCTTTCTTTGACTGCTCTTCACAAGAGAAAAAGCGAACATCAGGGCGGACTTCCTAACACGCAATCAACTAAGAAGACAAGGGAATTAGGATCCTAAATCAATCTATATTCAACCAAATAGCACAGATGTGGGGCGTAGATCTCTTCACCAAAATGAACAAGAAGGTGAAAGAATTCTGTTTTCTGAATCCCAGAGAAGGTCCCCATAGGGTAGATGCCTTCTTGATTCCGTGGGTTTTCGACAGTGCATATGCATTTCCACCAGTAGCCCTAATCCTGTTGGTAGTAAAGATCATCAGGGAAGACCTGGCAAGGATTGTTTTGATTGCTCCCTTTTGGCCCAGAAGACTATGGTTCTCATGGTTGAGGATAATGTTCATCACTGATCCTTGGGCCCTCCCTTCCAAATCTCCTCTAACAAGGGCCGATGTACCATCCACAAGTAGCCAACCTTCATTTAACAGCGTGGTTTTTGAGAGGGTGCTGTTAAAAGGAAGACGTTTTTCTCCTAATCTTATTTCCACACTATTTCAAAGTAGGAAGGCAGTTACGACAAGAAATTATGGTAGAAAGTGGAGAAAGTTTCTAACCTCTTCAAGATCAAAGGTAGACGATGTGGCGCAAGTGGATAGTGTTCTGGAGTTCCTGCAAAAAGTTTTTGAACTAGGCCTAGCCACCAGTACCTTCTACAAGTGTCAGCTCTAGGGGCCCTGTATAACTGATTTAGCAGGGAATTATTGGGTATCTATATTTTTTTAGTGTTTCAACTAGATCCAGGCCCATTGTAAGTAAGGCTATGGGATTTTTTTTTTAAATTGGATCATTTTTATTGATTATTTCATTTTATAAGCAATTGCATACATTATACATTATAGTACAAACACAATAAACTTAATAAACACGTTTAACCCTTAAAGTTTACATAGTCCTAAACCTGCTAAGGTAGTCCATGCCAAGCAAACCTATCAATTTTGTCCAAATGAAGATTTTCCCAAAGACTGATCTCACGTTATTAAATACAAGGATTATACCAAAGCTAAGAATGGTTGTATGTTCACTAGCAACATTATTACTAACAGAAAATAATTGGTATCTATATGTCCTCAACATACAATATTTAAAAAGCCATAATAGCCAAACGGTCTAGTACAGTTATTCTGAGTAGGTCCACAGATGCCACCCCAGGGGTGACCAGCCATCTTTTCTATATATTTATAAACTTTTATTATTGAGTTCCTTTTAATGTAAGTACCTCTCTCCAGGCTTGTAGTATTATTGATTTTAACGTTCAATTCCTCCAGTGTTGGGGGATTACAATATAACCAGTGCAATGTTAACAATTTCCTGGCCAGAAACCGTATTCTCAGAATGGCGGTAGTCACAGGGGATCTTAAATCTACCCTGAACCCCATAAGGCCCTGAATGCACACCCTAGGATCAAGTTGTATGTATATTCTGAATACTCGTTTAATCAGGGAGGTCATCCCACCCAGTAGTGGCCTATATCAACACATTCCTATAGCATGTGCATCACATGAGCGCAATTCATACCACATCTAGAACATGAGTCTTCAGTCCAAGACCCAATTTTAAACAATATATTAGGTCTTATAGACCCTGTGGATAAGGAAAATTTGTGACATTCTTTGGGACTCAGAGATAGTATAGGTGTTGTTTCTAGTATTTAATTCCATTGTTCTTCAGATATGAGGCCAATATCCTCTTCCCACTTGATTGCTTAGGCCTGTTTCACACTTCCGTTTTTGTGTCCGCCAAACGGATCCGTTTCCGTTTTTTTGACGGAAACTGATGCAGACGGATCCGTTTTTAAAAAAACGGATCCGTTTTTTTGACGGATCCGCGGTAACCACTAATGTAAGTCTATGGGACAAAAAAAACGGATCCTGCAAAAAAATGGCGGATCCGTTTTTTTACGGAAACCAACGGATTTTGACGGATTTGAAAAAACGGAAGTGTGAAACAGGCCTTAGCTATAAGGGTAATAATATCTTGTAAATGAAGGAAATGAGTCCCTTCGTATTAGATGCTGAAGCGATTAAATCTAAGATAGTGATTAGTGATATCTACCTTAGTAGTCTTAATTTGTGTCTGGAAGGGATGACGAAGCTGGAAATACTGATAGGTGGAATGTCAAATCTGATCAAAACTTTGGATTAATCCGTCACGTATTGTTTTGGTCAATAGCAAAATCCCACTGCGTTCCCATTTACCCCTCTAGCTTAGCTTTTTCACTTAGTTTAGAATTGTGCTATAGAGGGGAATAGTTTGTGAATCCCTTGATGCGGAGAATGTCCTTGCCCCTATCCCAGATTTTATAGATCAGACATAGTGTGAACCGTTAACTCATTTTCCCTGAGAAAACTAGCCTTAAGAGATAATAGTGCCCTCCTTTATAAGCCCAAAGCGCTGTAGTGGTCAGTTGTACCCCAGCCCTGAAACTGCTGTATCTGCAAGGCTTATGAATTATAACCAAGTTCTTGGAACTGCTAGGCCCCCATTATCCTTTCCCTTTTGCAGGGTTTCAAGTTAAATTCCGGGTTGCTGTATTTTCTAGATGAGTTCCCGAAACAGCCTATGTATTTTATGAAAGAAAGACGTAGGAATCCAAGTCGGATTATTATGAAGAAAATATAGTTGTCATAAGGATCATTTTCAAAAGATTACTTCACACTGGAGACATTTGGAGGTGACACCATGTATCCACCTTAGACCTAAATTTTAACAGCAGGCGGGCTAAATTATGTGAATGAAAGTCCTGAGGGTTAGCAAAGACTATTACCCCAAAATATTTAAAAGAGTTTACTATATGAATTTGTGTATGCTTCAATGAGTGTTCCTCTCGAAGAGGGTCAACAGGCGGCATAAGTACCGATTTGCGCAAGTTAACTAGAAGGGCCGACCATTTCCCATATGTTTTAATTATGTCCATTACTGGTCCTATAAAAGTGCCTAGGTCCCCCCAAAAAAGAAGCATATCATCCGTGTATAGAGATTTTTATCTCTATTGATCCACACCGAAAGACAGATTGTAGGATTATTTTGGATCAAACAGGCAAGTGGCTCTATGGCTATTGCAAAAAGAACAATCAATCCCGATATATGACCATTAATCCAGAATTTTGCCCTAGGAGAACTATATAGTAACTGGATAATAAATTTGAATGGGGATTCAGTGGCGCTTGTGTATGAGTGTAATTCCAGCAGCAAACACTAAGACACCTGTCACAAGGGTGTCAAAGAAATAACTAATAATATTAGTGTGCGCTTGGAACACTCAAAGAAGAGGGAAATCTAAATTGGGTGGTTATAGAAAAAAAAAAAAACCCTCTTATAAGTGCTCTTTATGTAGCTGGATAATAGCGAGAAAATAGCAATTAGTAATAGTCAATTGTAAGACCTCAGAAGAAGTGCTTAAGGGAAAAAAGAATATATATAGATGCTGGTGGCAATCTTAGTTCCAACCTGAACAATCACAAACTAAAAAGGCATGAGTGAGGGTAAAAACCTGAAATCACTGAACAGGTTATATACTGCAGGGTAATTCTCCCTGATAGTAGCTTAAAAAAAAAAAAAGTCAAAGTCAAATTGCAGCCTGTGAACGGCTGTGCAGAGTAGCCGCAATAGTAAATGCACAAGTCAGAGAGCGGTACCTGTAAAGATAATGCGATGCGAAGTCCTCACTCCAGTAAGCGGTGCAAGTTAAAATAGCGCTTTTTGCTCCAGCGCTTGGAAAAGGAGGGGGGGTTTGTACACTGGGGTATAGACGAGTTACAGGGGCTGCCCCGGCCGGTGGCAGCCTCCTGTCAGTGTACTTCCAGCTGTGGAGCAGACGTGAGCGGCCTCTCGTGCTCCCGGCGTCTGTGAGCTGCTCCAGGTATGTATACAGGACCTTCGTGATGTGAGTCAACACATGACCACGTCAGTTTCACTTGCTGGTGGTTGCGACGGGGACCAATGGACTTTCCAACATGTTTCAAAGACTAACTGTCTTCCTCCTTTTTTTTTTTTTTTTTTTTAAGCTACTATCAGGGAGAATTACCCTGCAGTATATAACCTGATAACCTGTTCAGTGATTTCAGGTTTTTACCCTCACTCATGCCTTTTTAGTTTGTGATTGTTCAGGTTGGAACTGAGATTGCCACCAGCATCTATATATATTCTTTTTTCCCTTAAGCACTTCTTCTGAGGTCTTACAATTGACTATTACTAATTGCTATTTTCTCGCTATTATCCAGCTACATAAAGAGCACTTATAAGAGGGTTTGTTTTTTTTTTTTTTTTTTTTTTCTATAACCACCCAATTTAGATTTCCCTCTTCCTTGAGTGTTCCAAGCGCACACTAATATTATTGGATAATAAATTTATCACCGAATTTCATGCCCTTTAACACAGCCCACAAAAATTTCCTTTCGACCCTGTCAAATGCCTTGGAGGCATCTCTCCAAATGAGGAAAAAGCAGTCAGGGACACTCCTGTCTGATTTGTCTACTGTGCAGCTCAGTCCCCAGCAGCTACAGTGGGGACAAAAGTATTTGGTCAGCCACCAATTGTGTAAGTTCTCCCACTTAAAAAGGTTAGAGTGGCCTGTAATTGACATCTTAGGTAGACCACAACCATGAGAGTCAAAATGAGAAAACAAATCCAGAAAATCACCTTGTTTGATTTGGCAAGCTTTATTTTTCAAATTATGGTGGAAAATAAGTATTTGGTCATTAACAAAAGTTCATCTCAATATTTTGTTATATATCCTTTGTTGGCAATGACAGAGGTCAAACATTTTCTGTAAGTCTTCACAAGGTTGGCACATACTGTTCGTGGTATGTTGGCCCATTCCTTCATGCAGATCTCCTGTAGAGCAGTGATGTTTTAGGCCTGTCGCTGGGCAACAAGGACTTTGAAATCCATCCAAAGGTTTTCTATGGGTTTGAGATCGGGAGACTGACTAGGCCACTCCAGGACCTTCATATGCTTCTTATGAAGCCACTCCTTCATTGACCTGGCAGTTTGCTTGGGATAATTATAATGCTGAAAGACCCATCCATGTTTCATCTTCAATGTCCATGCTGATGGAAGGAGGTTTGCACTCAAAATCTCACAATACATGGCCCCATTCATTCTTTCATGTACACTGATCAGTCATCCTGGTCCCTTTTTAGAGAAACAGCACCAAAGTATGATGATGCCACCCCCATGCTTTGCAGTAGGTATGGTGTTCTTTGGATGCAACTCAGTATTCTGTCTCCTCCAAACATGATGAGTTTCTAATTTGGTTTCAGCAGACCATATGACATTCTCCTATTACTCTTCTGTATAATCCAAATGCTCTCTAGCAAATTTCAGATGGCCCGGACATGTACTGGCTTAGGCAGGGTCTGAGTCCCTGGCGGTGTAGTGTTACTGATGGTAGCCTTTGTTACGGTGGTCCCAGCTCTATGCAGGTCTTTCACTGGGTCCCCCTGTGTGATTCTGGGATTTTTGCTCACCAGTCTTGTGATCATTTTGGAGCCCCAGTTCAAGGGAGATTCAGTGGTCTTGTATGTCTTCCATTTTCTTATTATTGCTCCCACAATTGATTTCATCGCACCAAGCTGCTTGTCTATTGCAGATTGTCTTCTCAGCCTGCTGCAGGGCTACAATTTTGTTTCTGGTGTCCTTCAACAGCTCTTTGGTCTTCACCATAGTGAAGTTAGGAGTGTGACTGAGGTTGTGGACTGGTGTCTTTTATACTGATAACAAGTTCTAACAAGTGCCATTACTACAGGTAATGTGTGGAGGACAGTGGAGCCTCTTAAACAAGTTACAGGTCTGTGAGAGCCAGAAATCTTGCATGTTTTTAGATGACTAAATACTTATTTTCCACCATAATTTGCAAAATAAATCTTGCCAAATCAGACAAGGTGATTTTCTGGATTTGTTTTCTCACTTTGACTCTCATGGTTGTGGTCTACCTATGATGTCAATTACAGACCTCTCTCATCTTTTTAAGTGGGAGAAGTTGCACAACTTGTGGTTGACTAAATCCGTTTTTTCCCCACTGTATCAAACTATGTTTTTCTCTGAAATGCTGCAGTGTTTGAGTTGTGTGTATGTATGTGTGTGTGTGTGTGTGTATATATATATATATATATATATATATATATATATATATATATATATATATATATATATATATTGTGAAAATCATGCAGCCATCATCTAATACATGCTGCCTATGGATTGTGTAGCATGTTTTAGCAGTCGGGTTCCATTTAAGAACACTGATTCAGCACACTTGTACTCGGAAGGAGAATAAGCTTGGATTCATGGAAACTCCATCCGAAGAGAACGCATTATAGGCATGTACATGTAGGAACTGAGTATATACAAGATCTCCAACACCTCTTTCCGTGTAAGCAAATGAAATGTGGTCGGAAACCTCCATATAATCGATGGGCAGTTTTGGTTGCACTTGGTGCTTTTATTATGCCCTGGATATAATGTCATTTTAGGTAGCTTCTTAGCTTCTGGTGTCTTTTTAGCTGACAAGAAGGCTCAAAAGAAACCTCCACACTTCTCAACATCCCTTCCTACGGTCCAAGAGCTCAGTGATATAAAGAACAAGAAAAAGGTATATAGCTGGCGAGCATTTTCATTTGTTTTATTGTTTTTTTGGAGCCCATTGTAGCAAACCTGTAACATTTGATCACTTTGTGTTGGATGTTTTCAAAGCTCCTTATAACTGGAACCGAGCAGTTTAATCAAAAATCTAAGAAAGGAATACAGTTTCTTCAAGAAAAGAATCTCTTGACAACACCAATGGATAACAGGGAGGTAGCACAGTGGCTGAGGGAGAATCCAAGACTGGACAAGAAAATGATAGGAGAATTCGTAAGTGATCGCAAGAGCCTTGATCTACTTGAGAGCTTTGTGGGGTGAGTCATTGCAGCTGGACAATCAATTATTATAATTTATTATTTTCAATAACAGAACTGCATAATTTGTAGATGAATTGATTAATAAAATTAATGCCTCTGATGCCGTGACTAGTTGAGACATTTTCACAATGTATCCCATCGTGTCTTCTATCAGCCATGTGCATAATCAGCACAAATCTCTCTCCTGTCTGGACAGATTGCTTTAATGGATCCGTGAAAAACTAAATTTTTTCTTCTTCTCCTTTATCAAAATTGCTTCTTTACTGAAGCAGGTAGACTGTCAGAACCCTTTTATTTTTATCCATTGATAATTGACAATGGTTCCATTAAACACGGATGGAAAACTGATGTACGATATGTCTTTGGTGATTCATCCATTTTATATAGATCCCAATAGATTCACTTTAATGGCTGAGTCTGGTACGCAAATCTGATGAGAATAGGACATGTTCTGAACCATACGGACTGGAAACACTGGCATGTTTTTTAAAATAGATGTGTATGGCGCAATAAAACTCTACGGGTAAGGCCGGGGTCACACTTGCAAGTGTGATGCGAGAGACTTGCGCATCAATACCCGGCACTGCCGTCTGGCACTCGGGATCGCAGTGTGCGGCTGCATAGAAATACATGCAGCCACACACTCCGGTCCAAGTTCCGGCGGCAGTGCCGGGTATTGATGCAAGAGACTCGCGTGAGTTTCTCGCATCACATTCGCAAGTGTGGCCCCGGCCTAAGTGTGCTGTCCTATAGAAAATTAAAAGAAAAAAATGCAAATGGCATACTGTGACATGTATGTGTGAATACAGCCTAAATCCGGCCATACACATTAGATATCTGTCAGCCAAGTGATATGTTGGCTGGCTCAGCCATATACGGGAGAGCATTCGTTCTGCCCATCTCTCCTGTGTTCCTTCCCTGAGAAAGCTGTCACCAGACATCTTTGGCTGCAGCTTATCTCTGAGAGATAATGCGATCAGCAGTCCAAAATCCGACATACCCAACAATTGGTTTTCTGGTGCCTCCAGACACATTAGACTGTTGACCGCGCTTGCTGATATTGGCTTGATCAACTGACATTAGTCTGTATGTGGCCATTACGACAGTGTTTTCAATTCTGGTTAGTGATTCTTCAGTAAAGAGCATCCGCAAGAGGTGTCACCTGGGTACAGTCGTGCTAAACTCTCAACTATACGCAGTAATAGAAATAAACAAGAAAGCATTCACTGACTGCATGCAGAGATCTAAAAGAATGTTACTTGCGTAACTTGATTATGCAATATGTATGCACTACATACATCAAAACTCTTCTTCAGTCATTTTTGTTCAGGCCATACAATCACCTGCAGTAAATTGGAGGTCTAAAGCTATATAGAAATCTGTGTAAGTGGAACCATTGGCCATCTGATAATTCTTGGTGCAGTCTCCAGAACTCGTGTAAATGAACCCTTTCACTTGGAAGTGACGTTCACTGTATATTTATAGTGTGTTGTTCATGTTCCATTATTTATTCCTTTAACTTTTCTAAATCCAGCACAAAACCTTTTCCTGAGTTTCGTAACTTTTTTTTTTTTGCTATGGAAGAGAATATTCAAGAAAATGAGTAATGATTCATTGAAGCCAATAATAAAAATGTATGATTTGTGGTTTATAGACACTTGAAAAAGTACTTTTTGTGTTTGTCATGTTACAACTGTCATTTCTTAATCATTTCTTTCACTTTATATCGTTAAGAACGTTTCAGTTCCAAGGCTTAAGAATTGATGAAGCATTAAGACTTTACCTTGAAGCCTTCCGTTTACCAGGGGAAGCGCCTGTGATTCACAGATTACTCGAGGCATTTACCGAGCATTGGAGGGTAAGGGAAGTCAAGTATCTACGTTTCTTTTAGCATAGCATTCACAAACTAAAAAGTGTGAAATATTCTCTTCCCATTTCTAGAAATCTAATGGAACGCCATTTGCCCATAGTGATGCCTGCTTTGCCTTGGCGTATGCCGTCATTATGCTTAACACTGACCAACATAATCACAACGTCCGCAAACAGAATGTGCCAATGACTCTAGAGGTGAGGTAAAACTTATATTTCCATCTCATTTTGCTTCCTTGCATTAATTTCACAGACCCACAGAGCAAAAACAAGACCTGAGCAATAATGTTGTGTTTTTTTCATTACACCCCATTTCATTTTCCTCTTTCAATACAGTCTATGATAAATTAAGTTGTAATATTGTAAAGCACCACTCATCTTTTAAAAAATACAACTCGTCCCACAGAAATACAAGATGTCACACAACTGTGTTTTGAAAATAAAGTTGTAGCTCTAGGCATGGATGGAAAAATGGAGAAGACTTTATTACTGTTTAGGTGACGGGGCTATTCTAAATAGCCAAAAAAGCTGATTTATACTTTTCTGCTGGCCATTGGTGACACTTTTTGTGATAAAAATACGGTAAGTATTACAGATGCTGACTGCAGGCAGGTATCTGTAGAACATCTAAATTCCTGCGTTGTTTTTTTTCAGTCATTGTCAGGTGCTGTATTTCATACTGAATCACAGAATTACATCCCTAGAGACTAGAGGTGAAGGCCATATTAGGATTCTGATCATTGCAGCAATCGAGCAGTTTTGTGCGACTGCTCTTCCAATGGCATTGTCATCAAAGACAACAGCCTTCACAGACCAAGCACACTTGACAAGCTATTCTGAAAACGCCATCTAAAATCCCTAATGTGGTCTCCTTTACAGTGCAATTATTAGGGCTCTTTTAAGATACACTTTTATCTTTATTATATTTTATTTTTGTTAACTTTTTTGGTTTAAGTTCCAGTTGAATGAGTATATTGGTAAATTGTATGTTTTTGCTCTGCATTAGGTCTCATTTAGAAGTCATGTTTGTTCCCAATGTTAATGATGGACAGCACAATGATGCCATCCATGTGTTGTCTGTGATCCCCTCAGACCCGTAGACTTGTGTGGATCATTTTAATCTGTGATATCGTTGAAAAATGGACTTGTCCCTGTGATTTTTGCACAGGCACACGGTCTTTATAATAGGCTGCTGACCATCTAATGCGGGCATCAACTCCTCTACGCCGGAGAGAGACAGTATTGAGTTGTTGGATTTCAACTACCTGATAATTTTGTTCTCGGGAGGAAATAAGCAAGCCACTTAGTAGGGTCTCAGCAAATCACTCCCCTCTTTGTACTTAAAAACACATGCATGGTTGCCCAAGCTAAGGTTGCACGTGTGTCACTGGTATCAGCAGGCCGCTACATATTCTGTGTACCTACCCTGCATTAGTTTGCTGATTCGTATTATTGTCTGTTACATCCCCATTTGTAAAGCGCTGTTGATATGCTGACGCTATGTAAACATGATTTTTATTTTTATTACTAATTATCTATCCCTGTACCTTTATACTGGTTTTTCTCTTTTTTTTTTTTTTTTTTTTTTTTGTGTTTAGGAATTCAGAAAAAACTTGAAAGGTGTCAATGGTGGGAAAGATTTTGACCAAGATATGCTTGAAGATATTTATCATGCCATCAAGTAAGTCATCAGTCATGTCTGTCTCCAGTTTGGGTGTTCCTATAATGAAGCCTATACACAATTATTAGGCAATTTGTATTTTTCAACAGCTACAGTTCTGTCGATCAATTCCAAACTGTTAATAAACCTGAATATTTAAGAAAATATAAGACAAGGTTTTGCCTTTCTTTGGTAATATTTGTGGGTAGAATTATTATGCAATTAAATGGAAGCAAGAATAATCAAACATCTCGGTGTACAAAAATACATTTAAAAAGTCAGTGGCCAATATAGCCCTCCTTCTTTTCAATAAGTCTTCCATTCATATAGTCTGTTTCCTAATGTGTTCACTAAGCAGCGGAGACATCGATGTTGTGATGGAGCATTGTCTTGCATAAAAATCGTGGTTTTCCTTTTTCCTGTACAACTGCTTGTAAAAAGTGTAAAACTGTCCGTAGGTTTAGAAGTTGGTTTCGAGTCTATCTTCAATCTGAAAAGGTCCAACTAGCTCATCTTTAATAATGCCAGCTCATAGCAGCACTCTACCTCCACCTTTGCACGCATCCGAGTTGGATGAGGTCTCCTGACTGATCCAGCCACGAGCTCATCCTTCTGGTCCATTAAGTATAGTCTCATCTTATCAGTTCATAAAACCTTTAAAAAGCCTATCTTCAGATATTCCTTGGCCCAATCTTAAGGTTGAGTTCCAGCCTTCCTTACCTCTGCCATGTCTCTGAGGACTAAAAACCTTGTACTTCTGTGCTCCCCAGGGTGGTTGGAGTTCTAGAATATGACAGCACTGGAGGATAATGGGTTTCTGGCGCTTCATCTTAGATTCTTCTCAAATCTTTGCCAGTTAACCCCTTTACCCCCAAAAGATGGTTTGCACTTTAATGACCAAGCCAATTTTTACAATTCTGACCACTGTCATTTCTTTATCGCCTTATTGGGGGACACAGATTACCATGGGTGTATGCTGCTGTTGCTGCTAGGAGGCTGACACTATGCAAAAACAAGAAAATTGGCTCCTCCCCAGCAGTATACACCCACCGACAGATGCCAAGTACCTCAGTTTGTGCTTAGTGTGTGTAGGAGGTGGACCGGGATCTTCTCAGATCCGCAGGTGTTTGTCGAACTTTTTAATCTTTTCTCGCTTATTTCTTTCAGGTCTTCACATCAGGAAACAGGGCGTAGTTTTCACTCTGATTTCCTATATCAGGCGGCTGAGCGAGCAGTGTGGTGATTTCCCACATCGTAACTCTCAGTACTGCAGGCAGGACCTTTCCCTAACGCCAGTCGGTGTTATGGGCGGATGACGGGTGGCCGGTCCTTGCCAAAACAACCCCTCACCCCTCTCCTGGGACAGGGCTGAGAGGAAGACGGCGGTGGTCAGCAGGCTATCCCTCGCACCCAGCAAGAAAACGCCGTCTTCTACATGTCACAGAGTAAGAGGACTTCTCCCAGCGGCCTGACTGTTACGCAGGGCCCCTGCGGTTATCCTCTTCAGGGACGTCAGGTAAGAGTCTGATCGTTCCCTTCAGCCGGCATGTCTCTGAGCAACATTTGAAATTCCCGCCCTCCTCCCTCTCTGCCAGCCGCGCGCCTCATGCTGACAGCCGCGCTCCCCGCCGTGCACAGGCATCAGCGGTCCCCTGGAGCGGTCGCTCCAGCTGAATGGGTCTTTTCATCATTGGGGGGGGTTTCCAGAGCGGTGGGGGCGCAGCTCACCTCTATCTATTGGCGCCGCGGCCATTGCAGGCTAGAGATCCAGGCGGGGAGGGGGAGCGGTTTCACTTTCTCTCCTGCCTCCCTGCTCAGGACGCGCTTCTCCTTTTCTCTCTGGCGCCCTTTTTCGCGCGCCCATTCCACCCTATTACAGGGCTCCTTTTCCTTTCAGAGGCATCAATCTTTTTATTACCGCTCCCCCCCGCCTCCATGGCCCGATCACGTCCCGGCGCCAAGCTCCGCCTTCCTCAACCTCACAGCCAGTTTCCTGACTGGAATCTCTCTTCTTCGCTGCTTGGAGGACACTTCAGGGTCCTGCTGCTCGTCAGATTCTCGGTAAGCTCAGCTCTTTATTGCAAATTAGCTCCCCTCTGCAGTCCCTGATCTTTTCTATTGCGGCCATACGACGTATCCCACCTATGTTCAACCCTTCAACGGCGCTTTCTTTCAAGCCCACCGTTATTCACTACGCCTGTGCACGCTGTAAAAAGAAGTGGCCTTCAGGTCAGTCGTCGCCCCCCTGTCCGTCCTGCAGTCCCTCCGCCATGTCAGTCTCTCAGGAGCACACAGATTCCCGGGATGAGGGTATCTCTTCTCTCTGAGTGGGCCGTGGCAATGTCGCAGTCTGTCTCTGATCTGACTAAAGTGTCTCAGTCCCTGGTCCAGGTCCTAGAACATTTGCCTCAGCTATCTACAGCCACCTGTGCACCGACTGCCTCGCAAGGTGAGTCGTCTGCACCTGACCGCGACCTTCAGAGGGACAGATCGAGTAGAATTACTAGGAAGCGTGTTCTCTTTTGCTCGTCTTCCAGCTCTCTAGGCCCGACTGCTTCTCCCAGGTACCCTTCTCCCTCCTCAGGAGACGACACTAGGTCAGATGAGGATCCCCAATCAGGATCTAGCTCAGAAGCAGATGGCATGTCTAAAACTCGGAAGATGGTCGATAGCCTCCTTTCAGCTATCTTTCAAACCTTAGAAATTAATCAAGACAAGCCCCCTTCTCAGGAATGTTCCATTCCATTTAAGCGGGCAAGGCCTCTATCCCAAACTTTCCCAAACCATAAAGAGTTTGATACTACACTGACCAAACACTGGGAGTACCCCGAGCAGAGCTTCTCAGGCCGCAGGTACTTAGATGTCCTGTACTCCTTTGATGCGGATTTACGCGCAAATGGTCCAAAGCCCCCGAAGTGGATCCTCCTGTCTCTTGCATAGCCTCAAAGACGTTCCCGGATGGGACATCACTTAAGGATCCGACAGACAAATAGAGTCTCTAGCAAAATCAATTTTTTGAGGCATCTGGTGCCTCCCTCTGTCCGATTTTCGCACCTGCCTGGGTAGCAAAGGTCATCTCTGCTTGGGCAAAGATTCTTCGCAGGGGCATCTTAGCAGCAGCTCCTCAGGACGAGTTGGTGGATCTGGCAGATCAAATTAATCATGTGGGTAAATACCTTTTGGCCACCACCCTAGATGCAGCTGGGTGCGTGGCAAGGGATAACAGCAACATAGTGGCCGTACGCCGAGTCCTTTGCCTAAAGTCATGGAATGCGGACACTACCTCAAAGATCGGCCTTCCGCCTCTAAGGAGCGAGAGCAGAAAAGACCATCTTACAAACCCGCTCCCCGCTGGAGATCTAGAGGTCAATACCCCAGGTTGTCAGGTACCCGGTCCGGTTGGTTTGCCTCCAAGTGACGGGTCACCCCCACCTGGAATTTCTTCCAGGGTGGGAGGCAGACTTTCCTTTTTCATGGACGCCTGCTGTTTGTTGTCAACGACGCTTGGGTCAGGGAAAATCATCACATCCGGATACAAGATCGAGTTTGCGTCTCCGCCAAAGGGACGTTTTTTCCTGTCCCGACCTCCAAGACAGCGATCTCACATTCCAGGATTTTTTCAAGCCGTCTCCTCTCTTCTTGCCGCCGGAGTGATCGTTCCGGTTCCCGCACACGAACGATTTTCAGGCTTCTATTCAAGTATCTTCTTTGTCCCAAAAAAAAAAAAAAAAAAAAGACGGTTCTTTTCGGCCAATCCTGGACCTCAAATTGCTCAATCGCCAAGTAAAGATTTTCCACTTCAGAATAGAGTCTCTTCGGTCGGTGATAGCCTCAATGGAACACAAGGAATGTCTCTGTTCTGTGGAAATACGGGATGCCTACCTTCACATCCCTGTGTGTTTGCAACATCAGAAATGCCTTCGTTTTGCGATTCAGGAAGACCACTACCAGTTCACGGCTCTTCCCTTCGGTCTGGCCTCCGCTCCCCGGGTTTTCCCGAAGGTAATGGCGACAGTCATGGCCATCCTCCGCTCCAGGGGGATCCTCATCATCCCTTATCTGGACGACCTTTTGATCAAGGGATCGTCCCGGCAAGACAGTCTTCAGATAGTCCTAGACACTCTTTGCCGTCTTGGGTGGATAATCAACAAAGGAAAGTCCATTTTGATCCCCACACAGCTCCTGACCTTCCTAGGCATGGAATTCGACACAAATCTAGCCCGTGTGTTTCTTCCAAAGGAGAGATTTTCAGCTCTTTCCAAAGGGATCCGACTTCTCAAGCGGCCAACCCCCATTCCCCTTCGGTCCGGCATGAAGGTTCTGAGGAAGATGGTAGCTTCCATGGAAGCGGTGCCCTTTGCACAATTTCATCTTCGTCCCCTCCAGTTGGCTCTTCTTTCGGCCTGGGACAAGACCTCGCTGTCCTTGGACCGTCCCATTCTCCTTCCCCTCAGAGTGAAACAATCCCTGACTTGGTGGGCAAGGCCAGAGTTGGTCCTTTTTTATGCTTCAATGGCAAGTCATCACCACCGATGCCAGCCTTCTAGGGTGGGGAGCGGTGTGCCATCTAAAAACGTCTCAAGGCCGGTGGAACCCACAGGAGGCTCTTCTCCCCATCAATCTTCTGGAGATCAGAGCAATCTTCCTGGCTCTTCTTCACTGGCAGCCTCTCTTCCTCGGCAAGCCGGTCCGCATTCAGTCGGACAACGCCACGGCTGTGGCATACATAAACCACCAGGGGGGCACGTGCAGCAAGCAAGTAATGGCGGAAGTAGCCAAGATACTGCGCTGGGCAGAACGTCACGTTCCTGCGATCTCTGCCGTTCACATTCCAGGGGTGGAAAATTGGGCGGCCTACTTTAAGTCGTCAAGGTCTAGCATCAGGCGAATGTGCCCTTCACCCCTCAGTCTTCCATCAGATATGCCAGCGCTGGGACACCCCAGATGTTGATCTCATGGCGTCTAGGATGAACCACAAAGTTCCGCAGTTCGTAGCCAGGTCCAGGGACCCTCTAGCCGTCTCTTGCGACTCCCTGATAATTCCGTGGTCCCAGTTCCGACTTCCTTATCTATTTCCGCCTCTTGCCTTGATCCCTCGAGTGGTCAAAAAGATAAAATCGGAAGGTGTACCAGTGATTCTGGTGGCCACAAACTGGCCAAGACGCCCTTGGTACGCGGAGCTGGTGAACATGCTCGCGGACGTTCCCTGGAGGCTTCCAGACCGTCCGGATCTTCTCTCGCAAGGCCCCCTTTACCACGAGAATTCTCAGTCTCTGAATTTAACGGCATGGCCATTGAGGCCGCGATCCGGAGAGAATCAGGTTTGTCTGACCAGGTGATTCAGACTATGATCAAAGCCAGAAAACCGGCCTCTTCCCGCATTTACCATAGGTGCTGGAAGACCTTTTTTCCGTTGGTGCGAGGGTTAAAAAAAAAAAAAAAAAAAAAAAAAGAAACTTTCCTATGTCCTTTTCCATTCCATCTATTCTGGGGTTCCTCCAGTCTGGTTTAGATGCGGGTCTGTCCCTCAGTACCCTCAAGGGCCAGGTCTCCGCCCTGTCTGTCCTCTCCCAAAGAGAGCTGGCGGTCTTACCGCAGGTTGACTTTTCTTCAAGGGGTCGCCCATGTGGCTCCTCCACATCATTCGCCGATAGATCCGTGGGATCTCAATCTCGTCCTTAGCGCTCTCCAAAAGGCGCTGTTCGAGCCTATCCAGGACATTCCTTTATCCCTTCTCTCGTGGAAGGTAACTTTCTTGATTGACATTACATCCATCAGAAGAGTTTCTGAATTGGCGGCCTTGTCATGCCGTTCCCCGTACCTGATTCTCCATCAGGATAAGGTCATTCTCAGACTCGTTCCTTCCTTTCTCCCAAAGGTCGTATCCTCTTTCCACATCAATGAGGATATCGTTCTTACATCTTTTTGCCCGACTCCGTCTCACCCTATTGAGAAGTCCCTCCACAAACTCGATGTAGTCAGAGCCTTGCGTGCTTATCTCGCCAGGACTGCTTCTTTTCGTCAATCCGATTCCTTGCTAGTCTTCTATGAAGGTCGCCGGAAAGGGTTCCGGTGTCCAAATCCACGATAGCTCGCTGGATTCGTTCTACCATTCTGGAAGCGTACCGACTTCAGGGAAAGCGGCACCCTCCTGGAGTGAGAGCCCTCTCTACCCGGGCTGTGGCAGCTTCGTGGGCTGTGCGTCACCAGGCTTCGGCTTTACAGATTTGCAGGGCCGCGACCTGGTCATCCTTTCCCACTTTTGCGAGGTTCTACAGGGTTCATACCCAGGCCTCGTCTGATGCAGTTGTTGGTAGGAAGGTTCTGCAGGCGGCAGTGGCTCACCGGCCGACCTAAGCCTTTCCGGTTCTTTCGTTCCTTTTTGCTGTTCCCGCCCTTGGGACTGCTTTGGATCGTCCCATGGTAATCTGTGTCCCCCAATAAGGCCATAAAGAAAGATGGATTTTTGGTTCTTACCGTAAAATCTTTCTTGGAGCCTTCATTGGGGTACACAGCACCCTCCCTGTTTAAGTTGTACCGTGTTGGGCTTTGAGCTCCTTGTTGGGTTGGTACATATGTTTAAAGTTCCGTGGCTTCTCCTACTGCTTTCTCACCAACTGAGGTACTTGGTATCTGTCGGTGGGTGTATACTGCCGGGGAGGAGCCAATTTTCTTGTTTTTGCATAGTGTCAGCCTCCTAGCAGCAGCAGCATACACCCATGGTAATTTGTGTCCCCCAATGTAGGCTCCAAGAAAGAGATTTTACGGTAAGAACCAAAAATCCATCTTTTATGTGGTTATAACTCTGGAACACTTCAACGGATCCTGGTGATTCCGTGTTTCTTTTTACGTGACGTTGTTCTTCATGATAGTAGTAAAATTTCTTCAATATGACTTGGGTTTATTTGTGGGAAAAAAAAAAAAAGAAATGTGGCGAAAATTGTGCAATTTTCAAACGTAGAATTTTTATGCCCTTAAATCACAAAGATATGTCAAACAAATCGTTAATAAACAACATTTCTCACATGTCTACTTCAATTCAGCACAATTTTAAGTTATAAGGGTTAAAAATTGACCAGGGAGTTTTTCCAATAAAATTTACAAAACCATTTTTTTAGGGACCACATCACATTTGAAGTGAACTTTGAGGGGACTATATGACAGAAAATACCCAAAAGTGACATTCTAAAAACTGCATCCCTCAAGGTGCTCAAAACGACATTCAAGAAGTTTATTAACTCTTCAGGTGCTTCACAGGAATTTTTGGAATGTGGAGAAAAAAAACACCTTGAACCCCCAGGTGCTTCACAGAAGTTTATAATGTTGAGTCGTGAAAATAAAAAAAAAAAAGAATTTTCCCTTCACCCATGACAGCACACCTGAGAGAGGGATCCGCCCCGCCAGGACAGGAACCTACTGAGATATAAGGGGCGGCACCTCTCCCCCACTTCAGTTGGGTTCCTGTCCTGGAAGGAATCCCACTGTGGCGGTGCCTATCATGGCGAAGAGAAAGAAGAAGAAGAAAAAAAAAAATGATCCCAGGCCCGTCTCACCTGTAGCGCCGGCCGTCGGGTGCTGGAGGCACAGTCCCCGGTGACTCCTCGGGCTCCGGGTTTGTGTGGGCGCAGGCAGGGATCCCGGTGGTTCCTGGAGACCCGGCTGTGCCGCCCTCCCCTCGCGCGGGCCCGCGACCTCAATCCTCTGAACAGCTAGCAGGGGAGAGCCGCGGGCGCCTTCCGGCCACTGACGAAAGCTAAATAGTGCTCTCTTCCCTGCGATGGTCGATTTGTTATTTGGGAAAAACTTGGTTGATATCCTGGAAAAGGCAAGCGATAGGAAGAAAGGATTCCCGACAGATCAGAGGAGACATCCCTTTCGGAGAGGAAGATTCAATAGGGGTCGTCCTCCGGACGATAGAAAAAGATGGGAAGATAAAAGGAAAAAAGGAGTCGGGATTTATTTCTGGTGGAGGCACCTCCACTTCAAAGAAATCTCCACAATGACGCCAGCATTCCTGTAGGGGGGAGATTGGCCCTCTTTTCCCAGGCCTGGGAAAAGAACTCTTCCAATACCTGGATCCTAGGCATCTTAAGAGAAGGCCTGAGAATCCCCTTTGTTCGCCAGCCAAAAGCGGTGTTTGTCATTACCCCTATCAGGAAAGCGATTGAAGAACAGTTGGCCTTGGAATCAGAGATCCTGAGCCTGATAGACAAGCAGGTCCTTTCCGAAGTCCCAAACACACAGGAAGGATTCTATTCCCCCCTTTTTCTTATAAAGAAACCAGATCAATCATTCAGGACGGTCATAAACCTCCGAGGTCTCAATCGGTGGCTAAGGAATCAAACCTTCAAGATGGAATCGGTGGCTACGGCCATAAAGCTGCTACATCAAGATTGTTTTATGGCCGTAGTCTATTTGAAGGATGCATATTATCACATCCCTATCCATATGGATTACCAATAATACTTGAGTGGCTCTTTATATCCAGGGCATACTCAGGCATTTCCAATTCAGAGCTCTTCCATTTGGCATATCTATAGCCCCGAGGGTTTTTACCAAGGTCATAGCGGAGGTAACAGCCTTCCTCCGGATTCACAATACGGTCATAATAACCCTACTTAAACGATTTCCTTATAGTGGGCAGCTCAGAGGACCACTGCACGGCACAGTTGGGCCTGGTGACTGACACTTTACAGGAAGTAGGGTGGATAATAAATTTCCAAAAATCAAAACTACAGCCCCTAAAAATACAGACCTTCCTGGGATTTATCCTGGATTCAGAACAGCAGGCGTGTCTGCTTCCGGATACCAAAATAGAGAAGGTGCAGAACATGACACTGGCTGCCCAAAACCAACCTCATATGACATTGAGAAATGCGATGTCTCTACTGGGTACCCTGACGGCCTGTATTCCGGCGGTCAGGTGGGCTCAATTTCACACCCGACAGCTCCAGGGAGAGATATTGTCAGCACAAAGATCGCTGAGAGGGCGTTTAGAAGGAAGACTGGAGCTTTCCTTAGAGACCAGGGACTCTCTCAACTGGTGGCTGGACAGTGCAAACTTGGCTTCGGGAATGCCTTGAGACAGACAGACACGACCGACGTAATACTAACAGATGCAAGCTTCTCGGGGTGGGGGGGCACACCTAAGGGGTTATGTAGCCCAGGGTTCCTGGAGGTCTCAAGAAATGGGGGCATCTTCCAACCTGAGAGAACTGTGGGCAGTGAACACAGCCCTAAGCCAATTCATTCCCCTACTCAGGGGTCGCAATGTCCGCATCATGTCGGACAACAAAGTAATGGTGGCGTACATCAAAAACCAAGGGGAGACAAGATCACACTCCCTAATGAAGGCAGCAAGCGACATTCTTGGCAGAGCGGAGCAACACCTACACTCCTTAACAGCCTTGCGCATAAAATGGGCAGAAAACATAGAGGCCGATTTCCTGAGCCGCAATACTCTGAGGCAAGGAGAATGGGCTCTGAATCGGTCCGTTTTTCAAAAAATAACACAGCTTTGGGGGAAACCAGTGATAGACCTCTTTGCCAACAAGTACAACAGGCAGAGAGGTTTTGCTCACTAAACCCGAGAGAAAAACCATGGGCAGTGGACTCATTGCAAATTCCGTGGGACTTCAGGCTAGCCTATGCGTTCCTCCCAGTGGCTCTCATCCCAACAGTTGTCAGGAAGATCAGGAACGATCAAGCCAGGGTGATCCTAATAGCCCCATTTTGGCCAAAAAGGCCCTGGTTTGCTCTGCTACGAATGATGTCCCTCTCTGATCCATGGGTTCTGCCAGAAATCCCGGATCTACTAGCTCAAGGTCCAATATTCCACGCTCAGGTCAAAGGATTCCATCTGACGGCGTGGAATTTGAAAGGTCGCTTTTAATGGATAGAGGGTTCTCTCCCGGGTTGGTGGCCACCCTGCTAAAGAGTAGGAAACCGGTGACAACCAATATCTACGGCAGAACATGGAATAAATTCCTGCAGTTCCTAGGTAAGCTGTTAGGACAAGAACCCCCGATTAGTGCCATCTTGGAGTTTTTACAATCAGGATTACAGCTGGGGTTAGCGGTAAACACTCTTAAAGTTCAGGTATCTGCACTAGGAGCGCTCTATAACTGCAACTTGGCAACAAATAGATGGGTAGCCAGATTTATCAAATCCTGCCATAGGGCTAGGCCTATCCCAGTACCTAGAATAGCCCCGTGGGATTTAAACCTGGTACTAGAGGCCCTTACAAAAGAACCATACGAGCCTTAACATCAGCTACCCATAAAATATCTGACCCTAAAGACGATCATTTTAGTGGCCCTTACATCGGCCCGTAGAGTAAGCGACTTGCAGGCTCTCTCGATAAATCCACCCTATACACAAGTTTTTCAGGACAGTGTGATATTAAGAACAGACCCCGCTTATCTGCCTAAGGTAGCATCAGATTTCCATCGAGGTCAGGAGATTATCCTCCCATCCTTCTGCGATAATCCAAAGAATTCAGGGGAGGAAAAATTCCATAGTTTGGACATTAAGAGAGCCCTGTTAGAATACATATCTGTCACTAGCCAGTGGAGGAGGTCCCAGTCCCTATTCGTAGCCTTTCAGGGTGCCAGGAAGGGCTATGGGGTTTCAAAAGGGACTATTGCCAGATGGTTCAGGGAGGCCATTAGTGTAGCTTACTCAGCTAGTGGTGGTCCGATTCCTGACGGCATCAAGGCTCATTCAACCAAAACCGTGGCGACCTCCTGGGCTGAAAAGGCAGAGGTATCGATTGAACAAATTTGTAAGGCCGCTACCTGGGCCTCACCTTCAACCTTCTTTATAAGCACTATAGATTAAATCTATCCTCCTCTGCTGACTTAACCTTTGGGAGAAGGGTGCTGCAAGCGGTGGTCCCTCCCTAAGGTGTTTTCGAAGTCTCCAAAAATCTCTCAGGTGTGCTGTCATGGGTGAAGGGAAAACCACCATGGTTACTTACCGGCAAACTGCCTTTTAATTCTGCACACCTTGATACAGGGTGTTGCATCCTTAGGCCTCACCCTCCCTTATTACACAAATACACATCACCTGATCTGCTTCATCCAGTAAGCGTTCACATTTATATAGTTGAAAAATTTGCATATAAATGATATGGTCAAAATACTCACTTGCCTAATAATTCTGCACATGGTGTCCTCTGCGGGAATACCCATTACTGCACAACCATTCTATATTTACAGGTGTCTTCTGACTCTTGTCAATTTAGCAATAAGGCTCTGATAACAAACTAAATTTTGTGTGTGGCCTCTCCAGACACATTAAAAAAACAGTAGGAAAATGGTAAAAACACAGCGTCTTCTTGGGAGAGATTGGGAAAGCCTGGTCTTTCATGTTGCTTTATTGTTACTAGTAAAGGTCCAGTCTATCAGTAACATATTGTAATATTTGATATTTTATTTCCTTTTTCCCCATAGTCCACATAAGCAGTTGATCAGGTTTCTGTTGGCTCTGTTCTGTCGTCACTGCACCTCTTCTAGCTGTTAAGAAGCTCGGCTTTCAGTGCTCACAGCTGTTTATAGGCAGCTAGGGCTTAAGAAGTGATCAGAAATGCAGTCTGCTCAGTAAATCCAACTCCAGAGACTTCAAAGCTCAGGGGATTACAATGCTCTGGAGACAGGATGTGATCTCTGGCAACTCCTCTGCTTTCATTTCTCTTTTCAATGCTAGAAGCTTTAAGGAGGTCAGTCTGGGAATGCCTTGTGTAATGCAGAAAAATATTTAGAATTGAGAGTCCTCAGTGGTTGATGCCTTTTAATGGCTAACTGGGTAATGCACAAACTTGTGCACACAGTACATCAAGTGACTGTCCATGGATAGCGCTAGCGGCTCGCTACGGTTGAAGTGAAAACTTTAATTGTTGCATACAAGGGTATATTGTCACGTAAGCAGCCGCCTTTTTCACTGGTTGGTGACTGTATGATGCTCTGTGATAACTATATGTGCGGAGGTGTTTGTAATTCATTGCAAGGGTCCGCAAGAGTTTTTTTTAAAAACTGCAGTACCTGTTTTTGTCTCTTGCTTATGATTTTGAATTATTATTGGCGACGGCACATACTGATTTTATTGAAAGCGTTATTCCACTCCCCCAACCCCCCCCACACACACATTCCACCCAAAAAAAAAGTTATCCCCTTTATAATTCATGCTCGTTTGGGTGAAGAGGGTGGGAATAACCCTTTAACACTTTAGAGGGTTAGCTCAATACTCTGCTCTGTTTTTTTTTGTAGTTTTCCACCACTTTGATATTGATGAATTATTCATTGGATCATCAGTATAGCAACAGTGGGTGTTCGACATGTCGAATGTAAACCGTGTACAGAGCAGAACAGCACAGCCCCGTACACTATGTAGTAGCTGCTTCCCGGTACTATAGATAAGCTCTTATTCAAATGAGTTGATCTGTAGTACCCAGCAGCAGCCACTACACAGGGTACACAGCTGCGCTCTTTTGCTTTGTACATTTTCTACATCCAGCCTCTGCCAACGTTAAAAGTTGATCTGTGAGGGTGCTTAGTGTCGGACCTTCACAAAATTAATATTGATGGTCTATCCTAAGGAGTACTCATTTAAAAGGTATTTATATAATTCTTACACATCTTAACCCCTTCACGACCTTTGACGCCTACGTAGGCGTCATGAAAAGCAATGCCCAAACGACCTATGACGCCTACGTAGGCATCATGCTATAAATAGCCCCCCTGTGGGTCGGGTGAGCGGGGTCACTGAAAGGTCACCCGACCCGCACACAAAGGACCCTTCAGAGTTAACACCTGGGGGTGTGGCTTAGCCCCCACGTGCCTACGATCGCTCTGATTGGCTGTTAAAAGTGAAACTGCCAATCAGAGCGATTGTAATATTTCACCAATGAAAATTGGTGAAATATTGCAATCCAGCCATGGCCGATGCTGAAATAGCATCGGACATGGCTGGACACCGAGACCCGACCCCCCCCCCCCCCCACACCGACTGACGGCACCGATCGGCAGCCGCCACCGTCTGACGGCACCGATCGGCAGCCGCCGTCATAATCTGCCCCCCCAGCCCTCCGATCACCCTTCCGATCACCCACTCTCACCCTCCTTTGTGCCTCCGACCTCCCGCTATCCGTCTCGGTGTCCCGCCGTCCAGCGTCATGGGCGCCGCCATCTTAAAAGATGGCGGGCGCATGCGCAGTGCGCCGAATCGAATCTGCAACGCTGCAGATTCATTCATTTATTTTGATCACTATGATAAACTTTCATAGTGATCAAACTAAAAAAAAAAAAGTAAATCACCGCCCCCTTATCACCCCCATAGGTAGGGACAAATAATAAAATAAATTTTTTTTTTTTTTTTCCATTAGGGTAAGGGCTAGGGTTGGACTAAGGGTTGGGGTTGGACTAAGGTTTGGTGTTGGACTAAGGGTTGGGGTTGGACTAAGGGTTGGGGGTTGGACTTAGGGTTGGACTAAGGGTTGGGGGTTGGACTAAATGTTGGGGGTTGGACTAAGGGTTGGGGGTTGGACTAAGGGTTGGGGGTTGGACTAAGGGTTGGGGGTAGAATTGAGGGGTTTCCACTGTTTAGGCATGTCAGGGGGTCTCCAAACGCGACATGGAGCCACCATTTATTCCAGCCAATTTTGCGTTCAAAAAGTCAAACGGTGCTCCCTCCATTTCGAGCCCCGACGTGTGCCCAAACAGTGGTGTACCCCCACTTATGGGGTATCAGGGTACTCAGGAAAAATTGCACAACAACTTTGGGGGTCTAATTTCTCCTGTTACCCTTGGGAAAATAAAAAAATGGGGGCTAAAATAATTATTTTTGTGGAAAAAAAGATTTTTTATTTTCACGGTTCTGCGTTATAAACTTCTGTGAAGCACTTGGGGGTTCAACGTGCTCACCACACATCTAGATAAGTTCCTTGGGGGGTCTAGTTTCCAAAATGGGGTCACTTGTGGGGGGTTTCCACTGTTTAGGTACATCAGGGGCTCTGCAAATGTAACATGACGCCCACAGACCATTCCATCAAGTCTTCATTTCAAAGCGTCACTACTTCCCTTCTGAGCCCCAACGTGTGCCCAAACAGTGGTCCCCCCACATATGTGGTACCAGCGTACTCAGGACAAGCTGGACATCAACTTTTGGGGTCCAATTTATCCTGTTACCTTTGTGAAAATAAAAAATAGCAGGCTAAAAATTTATTTTTTGAGGGAAAAAAAATATTTTTATTTTAACGGCTCTGCGTTATAAACTTCTGTGTAGCACCTAGGGGTTCAAAGTGCTCACTGTGCATCTAGATAAGTTCCTTAGGGGGTCTAGTTTCCAAAATGGGGTCATTTGTGGGGTAGCTCCAAAGTTTACGCACACAGGGGCTCTGCAAACACGACATGGTGTCCGCTAACAATTGGAGCTAATTTTCCATTCAAAAAGTCAAATGACGCTCCTTCCCTTCTGAGCCATGCCGTGCGCTCAGACAGTGGTTTCCCCCCACATATGGGGTACCAGTGTACTCAGGACAAACTGGACAACACCTTTTGGGGTCCAATTTATCCTGTTACCCTTGTGAAAATAAAAAATAGCGGGCTAAAAAATCATTTTTGAGCAAAAGAAAATGATTTTTTATTTTCACTGCTCTGCGTTATAAACTTCTGTGAAGCACTTGGGGGTTCAAAGTGCTCACCACACATCTAGATTAGTTCCTTCGGGGGTCTAGTTTCCAAAATGGGGTCACTTGTGGGGGAGCTCCAATGTTTAGGCACACAGGGGCTCTCCAAATGGGACATGGTGTCCACTAACGATTGGAGCTAATTTTCCAATCAAAAAGTCACATGGCGCTCCTTCCCTTCCGGGCCCTGCGGTGCGCCCAAACAGTGGTTTATGACCACATATGAGATATTGATGTACTCAGGAGAAATTGCCTAATAAATTTTAGGATCCATTTTATTCTGTTGCCCATGTGAAAATGAAAAAACTGAGGCTAAATAAAATTTTTGTGAAAATGTACAGATCAATTTGTGAAGCACCTGGGGGTTCAAAGTGCATACTATCCATCTAGATAAGTTCCTTGGAGGGTCTAGTTTCCAAAATGGGGGTCACTTGTGGGGGAGCTCCAATGTTTAGGCACACAGGTACTCTTAAAACAAGACATGGCAACCGCTGAATATTCAAGCATATTTTACATTCAAAAAGTAAAATGGCGCTCCTTGCCTTCTGAGCCCTGCCGTGCACCCAAACAGTGGTTTATGACCACATATGAGGTATCGGTGTACTCGGGAGAAATTGCCCAACAAATTTTAGGATACATTTTATCCTGTTACCCATGTAAAAATGAAAAAACTGATGCTAAAAGAAAATTTTGGTTGGAAAAATTAAAATGTCCATTTTTTCATTCCATGTTGCGTTAGTTCCTGTGAAGCACCTGAAGGGTTAATAATCTTCTTGAATGTAGTTTTGAGTAGCTTGAGGGGTGCAGTTTTTAGAATGGTGACACTTTGGGGTATTTTCTGCTATATAGACCCCTCAAAGTGACTTCAAATGTGAGGTGGTCCCTAAAAAAAAAAAAAAATGGTTTTGTGAATTTTGTTGTAAAAATGAGAAATTGCTGGTCAACTTTTAACCCTTATAACTTCCTAACGAAAAAAAATGTTGTTTCCAAAATTTTGCTGATGTAAAGTAGACATGTGGGAAATGCTATTTATTAACTATTTTGTGTCACATAACTCTCTGGTTTAACAGAATAAAAATTCAAAATTTGAAAATTGCTAAATTTTCAAAATTTTCGCCAAATTTCCATTTTTTTCACAAATAAACGCAAAAATTATCTACCTAAATTTACCACTATCATGAAGCCCAATATGTCACGAAAAAACAATCTCTGAATCGCTAGGATGCGTTGAAGCATTCCTGAGTTATTACCTCATAAAGGGACATTGGTCAGAATTGCAAAAAATGGCCAGGTCATTAAGGTCAAAATAGGCTGGGTCATGAAGGGGTTAATTACAGCTATTTATGATGTTGAACTTATTTTATTCAGCCTATTTGTAAAGTTTGGGGAATGTTACTTTTTGGTACATAAATCATCTGTTCTTTGTTGTGGTCTGTATCCTCTGTAATATACATCTGAGTTAAATATTTTGCCTAGCTAATGTTGGTATAGATTTGCTTGTATGTTGAGTATAGCTTTCATGTCCTATATAGGCTTTTTTTTGCATATCATAGACAGTTGCTTCCTAAAGGGGGTTTTACACTAAGCAATATCGCTAGCAATATCGCTAAAACGTCACTGGTTTTGTGACGTTATAGCGATATTGCTAGCGATATCGCTATGTGTGATACTTACCAGCGACCGGCTCCCCCGCTGTCCATCGCTGATCGCGCGAGAATGTCCAGCTCCATTTCTCGTCGTCTGCTTCCTGCTGGGCTTCCTGCTGTGACGTCCAGCGACGCGTGGAGGCGGGCGGGAGGACGCAGGATCGCTGTGTGTGAATGGTAAGTATCGTGCGCTGCGTCGCTGCTGCATCGCTGTGAGATCTTTCTGTATGAAAGCTCACTAGCGATCATTTAGCGATGCACAAGCGATCCTGACCGGGTCGGATCGCTCGTCGGATCGCTGGTGCATCGCTAAATGTAAAAGGGCCTTAAGATAAATGAATGTGTCAGCTGGAGAGCACATCTCTTCTGCAGCCTGCAGATGTGCAGATCGGAGCTGGCATGCATGTTTGTGGATTTTGTGTGAAGAAATCTGAAAAGTACCAACTGTACTGAACCCGATTTTTTTTTTTTTTTTTTTTTTTTTTTTTTTTTTTTTCCTTTCTTCTATTTTGTGTAAAATATCCACACAGATTTGAGGGCATAGTGCAGATTTTTCAGTCCACTTCATCTGGATTTTCCATGTTTCACCCATCATAATTAAAAGCATAAGAGATTAAAGTTACACACTGATCTTGCTACGTATTTAAGCCATTCATATAGTGGGCATGTCTCTTTTGTGAACACAGCCTAACAGGGGCCACATTGTCCATTAGCAATCATTACCCCTTGGTCACAGCACTTGAATAGAATATTAAGACTTTTTACCTCTTTCTTCAGGAATGATGAAATAGTAATGCCTGAGGAACAAACGGGCCTGGTTAAGGAGAATTACATGTGGAGTGTGCTGCTTCACAGAGGTGCTACACCTGAAGGCATTTTCTTGCATGTGTCACCTGGAAGCTATGACCATGATCTGTTCACTATGACCTGGGGGCCAACAATTGCTGCCTTATCCTATGTGTTTGACAAGAGCATGGAAGAGGCCATCATTCAAAAAGCCATATCTGGATTCAGGTAACGGAAATGGAACCCCTTACTGAAAGTTTATAGGGTGATGTTTTTCTTTATCGCTTCATTGGGGACACATAATCATGAGTGTAAGTTGCTATTGCTAGGTGGCTGATACTAGGCAAAAAAAAAAAGTTAGCTTTTTCTCAGCAAGGTACACCTTTAGCTTAGCTTTTTCTCAGCAAGGTACACCTTTAGCTTAGCTTTTTCTCAGCAAGGTACACCTTTAGCTTGGTGTAAGTAGGAGGCAGATTTGTCTTTTATTTTTTTCTTAGGTTACCTTGTGTTTTGTTAATTCTTTCCCTTTGTCTTTCAGATTATTCTTTTCAGGGTAACTGGGTGTAACATCTCACCCTGTTTTTCCATAAATAAGCGACCGAGAGAACAGTGTGGTGCTGTCCCCTCTCTGGTCTGTGGGGCAGGACCTTTATCACATGATACTTCAAGCATGTCCTAGGGCGGCTTGTTGCTACCGGTCATTGCCTGTTTCTCACCCCAGGCCACATATCAGAGCTGGCCAGGAGGAAGAAGTTTTAATTAATTATTTTAAAAAGCATGGGGTCCACCCATTTTTTACAACCAACCTTGTTAAAGCAGACAGCTGGGAGCTGGTATTCCCAGGCTGGTAAGGGGCCATGGATATTGCCCCCCCCCCCCCCCCAAGCCTAAAAAAAAGCAGCCCGCAGCCATCCAGAAAAGGCACATCTATTAGATGCGCCAATTCTGGCGCTTTGCCCGGCTCTTCCCACTTGATAGTTGGGGGGTTGAGGTTACCTTTGTAGTGTCCAGTGACATCAAGCCCCGAGGTTAGTAATGGAGAGGCGTCAATAAAGAAGCCCCCATTACTAACACCATAGTCACATTGTAAGAAAACACAAACACCCAGAAAAAAATCCTTTAATTGACAGAATGACGCAGACTCCTTTAATATTCTCTATTAAACCATACCTACAACCTCGCCTAATTCCACCGAAGCCCTCGATCTCCCCATTTTAATAGCCAGTTAAGGTAAAGTATACAGTTGTGAGGTGATATTAGTAGCCTGGAAGCTCCATGGGTATTACCCCCTTCCCAGACAATAAACATTGACCCCCAGCCATCAGCTTTCCCTCTACTAGTTAAGAAAATTGTGCGGGAGCCCACGCCATTTTTTTTCCGTAAAATAATCTTTTATTAAATACATGTACAGTAAGCTACACACACTGTACTAATTGTATTTGTTACCGACATCTATATATCCTATATATATTTACTGTATGTAATCCTTATCTTCTATCGTGTCTGCTTCTGCAGTGATTTCACACTACTGTGACTGCTGAATTGCTGGCTTTTCTTCTATCGCTCTATGTAATATAAATACATATATCTATGTGTGTGTCACTGACCTCTATATATCTGTCTATTCCATGTGTATATATCTATTCTATCCTAAACTGTCAGTGTGATTTTACTGTAGCGGTACATGAATTGCCGGCTTTTCAAAGGATCTAGAGGTACGATTCTACAGGAAGTAGATTTTTTTTTTTTTTCTCTGGGGGCACTCGACTTTATTAGCATGCACAAAGAGACACAAGTTAGCCCCAAAAACGTATGGAAAAAATTCAACAGTAATGTAAACAAAAACTCACCAAAATGTGTTTTTGCCGCAGCTTCTTTCCTGCCAAGAAATCGGGCTTTGCTGCAGAAAAAACCGTAGCAAAACCACCCTGTGTGAACTTAACCTAATTATCCAGACGTCTATTTTCAGTAAACCAGGAAGCATAGACTGTTATCTATATGTTAAATTTTTAATTTGTGTTTTTCTTTGGTTGGTCAAGAATTCAGTCTATTGTTCATGTGAGCCTGTAATATAAGGCTTCTAAGTTGACGTTTGTGATAACATACTGCCATTTTTCCCCCACTGTTATCCACTACTCCTGTCGTCTCTTTAAAAAGAAGGGGCCCTCGGTCAGGCCTCTGCTTTGTGCACAGATTGCAACCCTTTTAACATGCAAGCTTCACAAGAGCCCCCCATCGGAGTTGGCTGTTTTAATCTCTTAACCAGTAACTGACCTAACCAAGGTATCCCAGTTCCTCGTACTGGTCCTTGAGTGTTTACCTAACCTGTCAGCCGCCACCAATCCTCTGATCCTTCCTCTGGATGAATCCGTCATCCATTAGTCACCCTCAGCATGGCAGATCAAGGATAAGAGCCAAGAAGCAGGCACACACCAGTTCCTCGTCTGATTCCCCTTTTCCCTCTACTTCCTCCAGGATTCCCTGTGTCCCACTCTTCATCCTCTGAGGTGCCCGGGGGTTTGACCTGGATTCCCAGTTTGAATCTGAACCCGACATGGACCAAACATCCAAATTTCAGGATATGGTCGACATCCTCATATCTTCCGTCAATTGGACCATCAAAATTGAGGATGAGGGTCCTAGGTCCTACCCCTGACCACTCTGTCTCAAAAATTGCAAGGAGTTTGAGAGAATCTTTACAAAACAGTGGGAACACCCAGAAAAGCGCTTTCCAGGTAGAAGGCAGTTGGACATCTTGTATTCTCTTGGGCCTGATTTCCTTACTAAATGGGCTGAATCCCTGTCTGTGGACCCTCCCGTCTCACCCCTGTCCTCTAAGACTGTCATGTCACTCCCTGATGCTTCATCCCTCAAGAACTCCACTGACAGACAGATCGAGACCCTAGTCAAGTCTGCCTTTGAGGCTGCTGGCGCCTCTCAGTCCTGTCTTTGCTTCCTCATGGGTAGCCAAGTTGATGTTCGCCTGGGCAAAGCTCCTTCGGCAGGGCATTTTATCAGCGGGCCTCGCCTGACAAACTGGGTGATCTTGCGGACCAGATTGCCCATGCAGGAAAATAACTACTCTTCGCTTCTCTCTAGCTGTTCCACCCGTGTTAGGAGCAATATTGTCACCATATGTAGAATCCTTTTGGCTCAAGTTCACGAATGCGGAAAAGTCTTCCAAAATTCCCTTACCTATCTCCCCTTCCAAGGATGACAACTCTTTGTGTCTAAACTGGATCAGCTCATCTCGGATACCACCGTCGGTAAGAGTACCTCTCTTCCCCAGCCTAAACGTCCATTCACCAGGAGATGTTCTCTTCAGTTTCGTCCCTTTCATCATTTCTCCTTCTCTGGGAACTCCTAGCGATATCTGTCCCTGGCTCGAGAGAGAAGGAAGCCGTCCTGCAAATTGACCCCATCATGGCACCCTAAGGGTCACTCTGCCAAATCCTCCATTTCCCCATCCAATAGATTCTCTTCTGCATGACTGGTCACCCAACCTGGGAATCATCTCAGGTTGGTTGGCCTCCTTGCTTTACCGAGACACGTGGCTATTCGTAGTTGAAGACGCCTAGGTCAGAGAGTTTGTGACCACAGGTTACAGGATGTAATTTTCTTCTGCCATGCAGATGTTTTTTCATGTCATGCCCTCCAAGGATGACCTCTCTCACGTGCCCTTTTTTTCCAAGCCATGGACTCTCTCCTCCAGGCAGGGGTCATTGTTCCTGTTCCCTCTCAGGAACTTTTCTCGGGTTTCTATTCCAATCTTTTCATTGTCCTAAAGGACGGTTCTCTCCGTCCAATCCTGGATCTTAATCTATAAACCAGCGAGTGCACCTCCGTCATTTTCAAATGGAATCCCTCCACTCAGTAGTTGCCTTTATGGGAACGCAAGGTGTTCCTCTGCCCGGTTGACATCCAGGATGCCTATCTCCACATCCCTATCTGCCTAGCACATCAGAGATTTCTCCACTTAGTGCTCCTTATGGATCCCGATCAGTTCACAGCTCTCCCCTTTGGGCTGACCTCTGCTCCAGAGGTTCACGAAGGTTATGGCTGCTGTCATGGCAATTCTTCGTTCCAAGGGGATTGTACTAGTTATTCCCTACCTGGACGATCTCCTGATCAAGGGCCCGTCTTTCCAAGACTGTTCCGAAAGTCTTTAGGTCACCTTGGACACTCTTGCCCTTATAGGATGAGTAGTCAACATAGTGAAATCGTCTCTGATCCCAGCCCAGCGCCTAGTTTACTAAGGCACGCTGTTCGATAACGCTCACACAAAGTTCTTCAAGAGGAAAAGATTTCTGTGCACCAGGGGAATTTGTGCTCTGTCACCCATTTCCAGTCTCTTTGCCTCTGCATGAGCGCTCTAGGGAAGAATCATTACTGGCCCCTCCCAATGGCCCTCTTGTCAGCTTGGGACAAAAGCATCTAGCCTCTAGTTTGCTCCATGCACCTGCCTCTTCGAGTGAGGCAGTCTCTGGCATGGTAGAGTCTGTCCACATCCATTCGGGCAGGAGAGATCTTCTCTTCCCCTTCACTGGCAAATTGTCACGACGGACACTAGCCTACTCGGATGGGGGGATGTCTACCTTCATCACACAGTCCAGGATCACTGGAACTCTCAGGAAACCTCCATTCTCATCAACCTTCTGGAAATCGGAGCCATCTACCTCTCTTTTTCACTGGCAAGACTTTCTAACGGACTGACCAGTTTGTATTCAATCCGACAATGCCACAGCTGTGACATACATAAACCACCAGGGCGGAACACGCAGCATGTCCATCATGTCTGATATCTTACGAATTTTAACTTGGGCTAAGCGGCTTGTGCCAAGCAATATCAGCGGTGCATATCCCATTTGTGGACAACTGAGCCGCCGGCTTCCTAATCTGCCAGGGTTTTTCCTGGGGAGAGTGGGGTCTCAACTCTTTTGTTGTTCAATCAGAACTGTCTAAGTTTGCTCATTCCCAACGTCGATCTGATGGCGTCTCCAATGAATCACAAGGTCCTTCATTTCGTGGCCAGGTCTTGTGACCCGCTGACAATCGGTTGTGACGCCCTGGTCTCAGTTTCAACTTCCGTACCTTTTTCCAACTCTGTCTCTGATCCCCAGACTCGTCAAGAAAATCAAGGCGGAGACCGGCCCAGAAGAGCCTGGTGCGCAGACTTATTTAACATACTCGCTGATGTACCTTGGAAACTCCCAGACTGACAAGTCCTTCTGTCTCAGGGTCTCCTATTTCAACAGAATTCTTGGTCTCTCAATTTAATGACATGGCCGTTGAAGCTGCAGTCCTGAGAGAAGCAAGTTTCTCGCCCCAGGTCATACAGACCATGATCAGGGCAAGGAAACATTCGACCTCATGCATTTGTCACCGGACCTGGAAGACATTTTTTTTGTTGGTATGAGGGATAGTCACAAGGGTCGGGTATCCGCGCTTTCAATTCTGTTTCAGCAGATTTTGGCCTCTCGTACCCGGTCAAGACCTTCATTCAGGATGTTGCCCACCTAGCGCCACCATATATCGCCACCCCCCTGTGGACCCATTAGACATTAACCTAGTCTTGAGCATTCTTCAGGGACCCCATTTCAAACCCATTCAGGACATTGCGTCTTCTCTTCTCTCCTGGAATGTGACCTTTTTGAGTGCAATCACTTCTATCAGATGGGTCTCCAGAATTAGCAGCTCTTTCTTGCCGCTCTCCTCTCCTTTTCTTACATCAGGACAATGTGGTCATACAACCAGTTCCTTCATTCCTAACTAAGGTAGTCTCCCTGATCTACATCAACAAAGAATTTTCCTTCCTTTCTTCAGCCAATCCCCTGTCCATCCCATGGAAAGGTCCCTCCACAAGCTGAACCTAGTCTACCTCCCAAGGACAGCATCTTTCAGGCGTACTTGTGCATTATTTGACAATACTGAGGGTCGTCGTTAGAGACTCTATGCCTCCAAGACTATCGCTCCCTGGATTCGATTGGCTATACTGTAGGCTTATCGAGTAAAGTTAAACCATCTTCTCTGGGAGTGAGGGCTTATTCCACCCGGTCAGTGAGGGATTCCTGGGCGGTTCGTCACCAGTCCTCTTCAACCCAGATTTGCAAGGCCATTAGTTGGTCATCTCTTCATACTTGCCTTCACCTCAACTGATGCCGGACGAGATAGGAAGGTGTTGCAAATGGCACCTGTATCCCCCAATCCTTCTATTTTGTTTCTAAGTTTCTTGTGATAAATCCTTAATATAAAACGCGGAGGTAGTGTTAGGCTACTTTCACACTTGCGTTTTTTTGCGGTGCGTTTTTTGCGCACACAAACGCATAAAAAAAACGCATCATGCGTTTGTGTGCGTTTTTTTGCGGGTTTTGGTGCGTTTTAAAAAGCCGCATGCGTTTTTTTGCGCATACGTGCGCATTACAATAGACTATAATGGGTGTTTTGCTGTAAAAAAAACGCATTGCGTGTGCATGCGTTTTTGGGGGGCAAGTCGGACGCACAAAAAATGCAACAGGATGCATTTTGTGCGCTCGAGCGCACACTACAAAAAAACGCATGCGCGTACAAATGCATGTGTATGCGCACCCATGTAAAAGGGGGAAAAACGCATGCGTGTTTTGCGCAAAAAAACGCAAGTGTGAAACAAGCCTTAGTTGAATATTTATCGATTATGTACATGTCCTGGACGTAACATCATTAGTGCCACTTGCCTTCCAATGGGGATAATGAGTGACCAGTCAACCCTTTTAAACCTATAAAAAGAGACAAAATGGGGACTTGTTACGGGATTAAATTGGTAAAATTATGCCCCTATAGTGACATCACTTTCTGCTTTTGGCTAAAGCTCTGTAACTTTTTAACTCTGTACCTAATATTGTCATCACATAGCATGTCTGGGTCAGAACAAGCCTTTGTTTTTTAACTTTGTTAGTTTCTTTATGTTCTGTGCTTTAAATTCCTTTCTTTTACATTGGTTTAGGAAATGTGCAATGATATCTGCACACTATGGGTTGAGTGATGTTTTTGACAATCTCATCATTTCTCTGTGCAAGTTTACAACTCTCAGTAGTGAGGTAAGATTATAGTTTTTTTTTTGCCTTTTTTGACATTTAAGATCATATCATACGTGTGCATACTTTATCCTGTATATAAATAAAATGCAGCAATGCAGTCCAAGATTAAGAGCAAGCCTGATGTTCATCTTTGCACTGTTTGAATTGTAATGCCTGTACTTTATGCCTGCCTCTTCACAACTTGTATGTGTCATTCATTGCTACCCACCACACTCTTTGACATGGCAAAACCAGCTATGTAGATGCAGGCCAGGAGTGCATAGCAATGTCAGTGCTTATTATATACTGACAAAACTAGTTCTGTGTTTTCACTGTGCATTTCCACAACTTGTATGTGACTTGTCAAGTGTGGAATAAAAATATGAATGGAGCGTACAAGCTGTGAAGAAGCAGGAATTGGGGCACAGACATAATAGTACAAATAGAGCAGATACCATAAACATATACAAAATGGATCATACTAATAGAATCACAGTAAATTTACATGGTATTTCTCACTAGTGCAATACTGCAGAACCTGATGGTTTTTCCTAATTACAATATAATTGTATATTTATCTTTTAATTCATTTGTCTGAGTTCTTTTTTTCAGGCTGTCGAGAATATACCTACTGTTTTTGGTAGCAATCCCAAAGCTCAGATTGCAGCCAAGACTGTTTTCCACCTTGCCCATCGACATGGAGATATTCTACGTGAAGGCTGGAAAAACATAATGGACTCCATGCTGCAGTTGTTCCGCGCTGAGCTGTTACCTAAAGCTATGGTCGAGGTGAGCTGTGGTACATTCATGAGCTGCCATATTAACCCCCTTCCTGAAAACTGATTGACATGCGCTTCATAGGGAAGTGTTAATTCCTATACATTCCTGTATTTTTTTCTAGCAGAAGGGAAACTTTGAGTGCTGCCCTCTTGGAATATGTACACACCAAGTTTTTTGGCATGGGTCCACTTGAAAAGTCACTTCAAAAATGTTTTGTAAAGCGGTTGCCATTAAAAAAAAAAAAAAAAAAAAAAAAGCCTGTCAGCAGGATTGTGAGGAGTAACCTAGAGACCCTGTCAGGTTTGCACCATTAGGCTATGTGCACACGTAGTTGGGAGTGCTGCGGATTTTGAAAAATCCGCAGGTCAAAATACCTGGGGTTTACCTGCGGATTAGTCTGTGGTTTAGCCCTGCGGTTTCACACCTCTCAATGGTGAAGGTGTGAAACCACAGCGGAATCCGCACAAAGAATTGACATGCTGCGGATTGTAACGCGCGGAAAAATCCGCAGCATGTGCACAGCGTTTTTGGTATTACCATTGAAAACAAGGGTACTGTACAATGCAGCAGAAACTGCTGCGGACCCGCAGGGCCAGAAATGCTGCAGATCCGTAGCAGAATCCGCAACGTGTGCACATAGCCTTATACTGATTAAAATGATACCTTGGTTGATTAAATCCATCTTGTGGTGGTTGTTTAATCTTTATTTGTAGTTTTCAGTTAATGAGATTCTCGTGCTTCGAGGCGGCGTGTGGGTGGGGTGTTCATGTGGTGTTCTGCTTACATGTTCATCTGTATCGCTTATGACAGGTCTCTGATGAATGTAATTTTTTTTTTTCAAACAATAAGAGATACAGTATGTAAAATAGGGGGCAGGTCACTGATGGATCAGTGACCTGTAATACGCCACACAGATGAATAAGCAGAGCACCACATAAAGACCCCGCCCCGAAGCACGAGAATATCATTAACTGAAAACTACAAATAAAGATTAAACAGCAACCTCAAGATGGATTTCATCAACCCAGGGTATTATTTTATTCAGTATAATGGCGCAAACCTGACACTGTCTGTAGGTTACGCAGCACAATCCTGCTGACAGGTTCCCTTTTCAGTGCCCATGGACAGGAAAATTACAGATTTAAAAGGCAGAGCCTTTCTTCCCGCATCAGTGGTTTTCTGTCCTTGGTGGGAGACCTACGGTCCCTGGTGATTCCGGGAAATATTCTAAATTTACTACACTCCCCGCCAAGACTGTAGGTAGTGAGGCCCTGGCCCAGGAGGATGCGGTGAAGTCTCTCTTTTCCAACTGCCGCGGTGAAGGTTTCTGGGGTAATGTGCAGGTGAAGATAGTGATCTGGCGCCAGAGCATCTGATGTCACTTACGGGGGACGTGGCCTAGTGGCTGCAACAGTCCCAGTGGCTGGAATTTTCAAAAGTAGATACATAGGGAAAGCACCTCTGGCGTTATAACGAGTGCATGCACTATTCCGCTCCTCACCTGCAGAATGGAAGAAGAAAACCAAGTCATGGATCATATTGCGGAAGCAGCCCCACCATGCATAGTAGTTCGTATTACTGGGATGGGCAAGTCAAATACTCTTCTGATTTCAGTGCTAATGCTGTCTCCCCTTTGTTATAGGACACACCTAGGAAAATGGGGAATAAAGCAAAACACTTTGTAGAGCCAAATTAATACCGTCATATGATAGAAGTTGTGCTAACATTGCATTGAAAAAACCATTGGTGAGGGGCGTGGCCTAACGCGGCATAGAGTAGGATGCAGCACTGAAGGCTCCCACTCTATATTTGTGATGTTATCCTGTTACTCACTTTTGCTACACTTAGGGTGGTTTCACATTAGCGTTTAAGGCCGCAGCGTCGCCCTTCGCACGGCCGCCGCTAAACCCCGCCTCCGCCGGTAGCTCCGCCTACGGGCGCATGACGCTGCATGCATCCTGCATCCCCTATCTTTAGCACTGGGGACGCAGGCCGTGCGCAGGTATGCGTTTGGCGGCGCATGGGTCCATTTGACTGGTGCGCGACCAACGCCAAATGAAACCTGTTGCAATTTTGCGCTGCCAAACGCATACCTGCGCACGGCCTGCGTCCCCAGTGCTAAAGATAGGGGACGCATGCTGTCATGCACCCGTAGGCGGAGCTACCGGCGGAGGCGCGGCAGGGGACGAGACTTAGCGGCAGCCATGCGCAGGCAGACGCTGCGGCCTTAAGCGCTAATGTAAAACAACCCTTACCGAACGCCTGAAGAAGAGGAGTGAACATCTTCGCTGGTTGCAGACCTGCTTTCTGGAGCTCCCAGCTGGCAGAAAGACCTATAGTAGGCAGAAAGATCCTTGAGCCGCGGTAAGCACACACAGACAAGATGGTGCCGGCGCCATTGCTGAAGCAGAGTAAGCGGATTCTGCCCTAGCAAGGAGGCTGGAAGTGGTGGCGAAATTAGAACAGTTTGCCCTTATGGAAAATTGAGATTGCTAGTTCTCATTTTGAGACAGTGCCTCGAAATGACGTGGAGGAGCAACAGATTGCAGCAAAACTTGTCGCAGGACTCCTTGGGGGAATAAATGAATAAAACTTCACAATTAATTTAGACGACATAAAACGCTAGAGGTTCCTCCAGTGGTCTTCAACCAATGCGTTTCGGCAATGCCTTACTATTGGTTATAATTAAAACTCCTTGATATGGTAGTAGCAGAAGGAGAATGCAAAAATGGGATGCCTTCATGAAAACTTTTGATACACGTTGGGATCCTTACCATCTGCGCCAGGAATAAATTTGCCTGTTCTCTTAGCGGGAAAGGTAGATGGTCGTTTTTCCACTTTCATGTGGGCGTTGGGGGTGGGGTTTGTTGATTCTGTTATATCCCTTTCTTTGTTGTCATATATCAGTACAATATATTAAAAAACAAAAAAACTGGAATAGAATTGAATGACATGCATGATGTAAAAACATGTTCACACTGGCCATAAAAGCAAGCAAAACCAAAGGAAAAAACAGTGTGTATATAACCTAATGAAAATAAATAAGTTAAAAAGCAAGTGCATTAAATAACAGAGTACTTGGTAAACACTATTTTGATCAAAAAAGTATAAAGCTGTCCCACCACGACAAGGTGTACCCATTTGAGACAGTAACTACACTAACGGTTAAAATGTGCCTAGTGTGAATAGTGGCAGAGTCTCTGGGGCCCAAACGGACACCCAGCTTCAGAGGGACTATAAGTGAACGACACAGCTTTTTTGATCAAAATAGTGTTTACCAAGTACCCTATGTTATTTAATGCACTTGCTTTTTTACTTATTTTCATTAGGGTATATACACATTGTTTTTTTTCCTTCAGTACAATATACTGCATAGTTCAAACTCAGAAAATGTACCAAGCAGTTTAATGGATAGTCAGATCCTGAGAAGATTTCAACTGTTCCTGACATTTTTGGTTGACATCAAACGATCTAACGTTGGAATGTTAGAGGTCTCCTAAACAGAGTAAAAAGAGTTGCAATTTTTCAGAGTATTCAGTCCTATAACCCTTCTATAATATGTCTTCAAGAAACACCCCTTACAAAAGAGAGAACATCTTTGGGAAACAAGAGGTGGATTCAAGCAACTTATCATTCTGTCTATATTGATTCACTTGGCCGTCCCATTTGAATTACTATATGTTAATATAGATATTGACAGTTTGCATATCTAACATGTATATTTGATAGTGATTTCTATTGCTTCGGTATACTTCCCACCTTCATACAGCAGTAGGGTATTGCAAAAAAATTAATTGCTTTATCAGCACAACATCCGGTTGTACCCCTGCTGATTATAGGTAGTGATAACAATATTATGGATGATCAGTGGGATAAGGGAAGGCATGATATCAGTAAAGTAGAGGACATTACAACTCCCTTTGGGGTCATACATGAAAGGTTCCTAAAAGATTCCCTGAAGTCTAAAAATATTTCTGCTATTTTACAACTCCTAACTCCCTTTCATGTGTTTTACCTAGCTTTAGGTAACTCCTTGATGGGTGGGCTACTTTGGGATATTCAATACTTACCAAGAGTCATCTCTGACCACAGTCCACTTCGTGTGTTGCTTTTTCTGAGCAGGACCTCTCCCAAAGTGTGGAGACTAAATTCTTTCTGGCTGGAAATGATAAATGTCGATGAGGTATCCTCTAGTTTGAAAGTGGTTTCCCATTATAATAATGGGACAGTGTTTGTTTCAGTGGTATGGGAACCCTTGAAAGCTTAATTGAGGGATCTACTCATTAGGGAGATAGTTTGGAGTAAAATGAAAACCAAAAAAGCAGATCATGCAGATTTTTCAGGAACTTAGAAACGCTGAAATCCATTTGGTAGAAAGTCTTTCAACCTCGGCTCAGAAATGGTTGAAAGTAGCCCAAACACTTGCTGACCAAACTCTTACAAAAAACAGAACGGAAAAGGGCCTTTCAAAAAGTGACCTTTTTTGACGAAGAGGAAAGAGTGGGGCATCTATTGTCGCTTGTCACATCTGCCCAAAGAGTTTCCTCCCATATTTATAGTCTTTATTTGGATAATGGTGCCTTGGTAAACTCTACAGGTGAGATTCTGGAAGTTTTATTCTCATTTTATGAATCTTTACACTCCTAAAAAACTCAATCTAGAGAAGGAGATATTTGGAAATTCCTGGATATAGCCAAATTGCCCTCATTGACTGAAGAAGTTAAATATTCGTTAGATAGAACTTTACTTTTGGAGGAATTAGAGATAGCCTTATCAGATATGCCAGTAGACACAGCCCCTGGATCAGGTAGGATCCCAGCTGAAGACTAAGGGTACCGTTACACGTAGCGACGCACCAACGATTCCGACAATGATACCATCTGGCTAAGATCGTTTGTGCATCGCTAGTAAACAGTCATACAGGCCTATCCCATAACGACGCATCAGCGATTAGCGTTGTCACTAACGACCACGGCGATCATTGGTACCGTGTCACACACTGTCTATAATAGCGATTCAGACTTTGAATAGGCGTCCTTCAGCGCTATCTATATGAGTTCGGAGTCGCCAACGAGGTCGCTCATCGTTGATAAGGGGCGTCAAACACAGCGATGCATGCTGGTCAGCGTGATGCCAGCGGTCAAAAAATGATCATGAACGTTAGCGCATGATCAGCGACATCGCAGCAGGGAGTCGGTCGTTTCCGCGTGTCACACTTAGCGAGATCGCTAGCGATGTCGCTGTTGCGTCACAAAATCGTTGTCGCTTCAGCGATATCGCTAGCGATCTTGCCGTGTGTAACGGGGGCTTAAACATTAGTGATGCGTTGCTCCCTATCTTACTAAAGGTATTCAATCATTCTCTATCAGAAGGTTTACTTCCGCCTTCTATGGAAGAGGCTATAATTACTGTACTTCCCAAAAAAGGCAAAGACCCTCAATTATGTGAGTCCTATACATTTCATTAACAGTAGACATTAAAATCCTAGCAAAAGTTCTATCTAACAAACACTCTGGAATAATATCTAAAAATAGTTCACCCAGATCAAACCGGTTTCGTGGCTAATAAATCTACTGCAATTAACATACGTCACTTATTCCTAAATTTGAAACTACTAGCTGACAATGTGAGCCATGGATAGGCTTATCTTTGGACTCTGCGAAGGCGCTCGACAATATAGAATGGAGGTTCTTACTCAACTTTGTAATTACTTTTTCTTAGGTTGAAGACTTTGTTGACCCCAATGGAAAGATTTCTCTTCAGCGAGAGGAAATACCTGCAAACCGGTATGTGAAAAAGTAATAGTGGCAGGCGATTTGTATCTTAATCTGCAAAGTAAAATGTGAAATATTAAATATAGTAGGAATTTATTTCTAAGAATTTTTTTTCCTATAGGATATGTTCATACATGCAGGGAATAAAATGGGAGGACTTTTTATAGTGACAGAATGCAGTTTTTTTTTTTATAAAAACCTACCGTATGTACTCGCGTGTAAGCTGAGATTTTCAGCCCATTTTTTTGGGCTCAAAGTCCCCCTCTCGGCTCATACGTGAGTCACATTCGCCAGGGGGATGGCGGGAGAGGGGGATCGGGGGTGTCAGATCATACTGAAACACCCCCCTGCTTGTCCCACGGTCTCCCTTCAGCAGTCACGTGGTACCGCTAATTAAAGTCATGAATATGTCCATATTTATGACTTTAATTAGCGGTACCAAGTGACCGCGGAAGGAAGGGAGACCGTGGGAGAACGGGGCTGCAGAGACGTTCCAGGGGGAGGTAAGAATATGCTATATTTACCTGTCCCGGTTCCAACGCTGCTCGCCGCTGTCTGCTCACTGGGTCCCGCTGTCAGTGATGTTCAGGCAGCAGAGGGCGCGATGACGTAGTCAGTGAACGCCCTCTGCCTGTACAGTCACTGACAGAGGGACCCGGCAGGCAAACAGCGGCGACCAGCGTTGGAACCGGGAGAGGTGAATATCTCAGGTGTCGGGTCCTGAACCAGCGGCGACACCTGTCCCCCATAGCACATCGGTGTCTCCGCCTGCTCAGCACACCGGCACCTGGCCCCCAGGGACAAGAGGTGAGTATTTTTTAATTTTTTTTTTAAATAGCAGCAGCAGCAATATATGGGGGCATAAGCTATGGGGCATCATATGGGGGCATATTGAATGGAGCATCTTATGGGGGGCAGCATGTGGAGTCATATTCAATGGAGCATCTTGTGGGGCCATAACCTTTATGGAGCAGCATATGGGGCATATTCTATGGAGCATCTTATGGGGCCATTATTAACCTTTGTGCAGCATTATATGGGGTGTATTTTGTATGGAGCATCTTATGGGGCCATCATGAACTGTATGGAGCATTATAGAGCATTATATGGAGCTCCTGATTCAATATGGCTTTTCAAAAACATTTAACCTACTGATGTCTCAATTTTACTTCTATTGGTATCTATTTTTATTTTTGAAATTTACCAGTAGCTGCTGCTGCATTTTCCACCCTAGGCTTATACGTGAGTTTTTCCAGTTTTTTGTGGCTAAATTAAGGGAGTTGGCTTATACACGCGTATATACGGTATTCATTTACTAGTACTGGTTCTATAAGAAAACAGTGGACAACCCATTGTGAAATTCATGATGCTAGTTTGCTGTGTAGACACCTGCTTACTTGCTGATATTGATATGCATAGTATTACACAGCACCTTTTGTAATGATTGGGAAACAGCGTAAAACTTGGTCTTGCCAAGCAGTCTGCAGCAGCCTTGTGCTCTAGTCAGGTTGAGGGCTCACCAGCTCTCTTGTGGTATATGCAAATTCATCTCAAATATGAAAACTTTATCTTAGTGGCGAATCTACAGTCCTGAGTTTTGTCAGCTGGCTGACCCTCAGTGGCACAGAGCAGTCCAGTCTAAGAGGACCTTCGACTGAAAACCAGGAAGCGAAAAAGGCGGCGATGGAATGTATTAAGGTAATTTACTCAGTTGCGTTAGGTTTTCCACCACTAACTGACAGGTTTTGTAATTTTCATTACTATGCAGAATACATATCTTGCTGGACAACTTATTTACGTATTTCAAACAACATTTTAGCGCTCAGACTTTTCCATTGAATATTTTTTTTTAATATATTTTTACAGTTCAAGGTTTCCATCCTGTAGGCTTAAAGCGTGACTGTCATTTTAATTTTTTTACTTAAATCAATAGTAGACGTGAAAGTAAGAATCTGTACTATATTTTATTAAAGAAATCCACTTCTTTCTCCTCTTGGTCTGATCTTTCATTTCTAATATTCTCAATTCCTGGGTAAATTCTGCCTTGCAGTACAATGGCTATCTGCCTCTAGCTCCTCTTTCCTCCCCTTTCCATAGAATTTTATAAGCACCAACTTTCATCTCCTATATCAGTAATATTAAAATCGGTCATTACTGAATAAAGATTTTACCTCTGAATTGAAAGCAAAAGGGCAATATAGAAAGAGAAAGAAGCACATGTGTCTGATAAGACGTATTACAAATTGTCTTATTTTTATGTATCATAGTTGAGAAAATAAACAAGTTTTTAAAGCGTAACTGTCATTTTTAATTTTATTTCATAAATTAATAAGACAGTTACTCTTTAAGAACTTTTTATTTTCTCAACTATTTTCTGCAATACTGCTTAGGCTAGATTCTTAAATAAACGAACCAATTTTTTTTTTCTTCGGTGTCCTCCTCATTGCCTTCCAGTTGCATCAGTTTTTTCTCATCTTTTTTTTTTCACTGAAGTAAGGAGAACTATTTTTATCCATTGATACTTTGCAATAAATCCGCTAAAACTGTATGAAAAGAGTACGGAACTTTGAAGTATAAAGTCTGCCTCCAGTGTGTCATCCGTTTTATGTGGATTGCTGAGTCTGATCCACAAAGCAGATGAGAATACGACATGCTCTGAGGCTCACAGACCAGAGACCCATAGTTTCATTGAGCCATACACATATCAGTGGATAGCATTAGGATGTGTGATTGTATGTGTAGCTTTGTAAAGATTGCTTTCTTTGCATTGTAGCTTTGTGATCCAGAAAAACTTATCACTGAGAGCAAGTTTCTCCAATTAGAGTCTCTCCAGGAACTAATGAAGGTGAGGAAAATGTATGCTTATCCCTGGTTTGCAGAAGTTTGATGTTGTTTTAGATATAATTACAACCTTTTTTGTTTGATGGCACCCTGCTACACTGTTAATCTTTTGTATATTTGTATGTGATTACTTGCTTCAAAAAGTTTCCTCTGAAGTCCTTCACCAACTGAAATGTTAGCAGGAAAATATCGAAGTCTGGGATATACTATTTCCATCTTCTGTATTGTATTGTACAGGAGAGCAGCTGTCAATCACAACTGTGTTCCTGCGGGCACATTGACAACTGTCTCCAGCTTATAATGTATTGCATTAATTCCCAGCACACATGCAGATAAGTCATTATCTCCACATAAAGTGTTTGCAGGTAGAGAAGGAATGTAACTACATGGACATTTGCTGTTTTAGTATGTTTAGTAGCTGCGGGTCTGGAGATCTCTTGCACTGGCCTGAGTCATACACTGCTCCATCATTGCAGCGTGCTGTAATATCAGACCTGGTGTGGCTAATTTGTTGCTGTGCATGATCAGTAGTAAAAAGTAAAGTGGAGCACAGCTAGGATTATGCCTGTGAAAATAAAATGCTTCTGGAAATGCAAATTTGGCCATCAGTGTGCACTATATAATTGATGAAAGGGTTATACTGGTAACATGGATTCTAATATAGGATATGCTCTTTACTTAGGCTCTGATATCTGTGACCCCTGATGAAGAGACATATGATGAAGAAGATGCTGCCTTCTGCCTTGAAATGCTGCTTAGAATTGTCCTTGAAAATAGGTAACAAAGGAGTTTATTTAAATATCTTGTTTTACACTTGCCTGTCTGATTCTGTCCATTCTTCAGACAGTGATTGTTGGCACAAGTGATTTACAACTGCTGCACCATAGAGACTGAAGGTATAATAGTACCAGTCAAAAGTTTGGAAACACCTGTTCATGGAATGGTTTTCCTTGTTGTTTCTGGTTTGTGCACATTTTAAAATGAGACTGAAGACCACAAAATCACAAAACGAGACATATGGATGCGCAGATTAAAAAAAACTGATGGCCAAATAAAGAAATTTTCTCCGGGGTCTCTGCTGCCGGGGGTAGCTGAGACCCCAGAGAACGTCATTCGGGTCGGTTTTTACTGACCCCGCTTTTGCGATCGCCGTTATTAACCTTCTAACGGCGACCGCAAAAAAAAAAAAGTCCGATGTACCATTTAATTTCTCTCTCCTCTGAGAGAAATAGGTTCTCCGATTACCCCCCCCCCCCCGGTACCTCCCGGTGGTCCTCGACCCGCATTCCTCCCCTCAATGGGCGCCGCCATCTTCTTCCGGGATGAAAATGGCAGGCGCATGCGCAGTGTGCCTGCCGAGCGTTACCCAGCAACAATAGTAAGATTTTTCCAATTGGTTCATTTTGGTCACTGTGATAGACCCTATCACAGTGATCAAAATAAAAAAATTAAATTTGTAAACAACCCCCCCCCCCTTTATCACCCCCATAAGTAGGGAAAAATAATGAAATGAAGAAAATACATTTTCATTTTTCCGTTAGGGTTGTAATTAGGGTTGGAGCTAGAATTGAGGCGTTTCCACTATTTAGGCACATCAGGGGGTCTCCAAACGGGACATGGCGCCACCCCACCAATGATTCCAGTCAATTTTGCATTCAAAAAGTCAAATGGTGCTCCCTCTCTTATGAGCCCCGACGTGTACCCAAACAGTGGTTTGCCCCAACATATGGGGCATCAGCGTACTCAAGACAAATTGCACACCAACTTTGGGGGTCTAATTTCTTCTGTTACCCTTGTGAAAATAAAAATTTTGGGGCGAAAAGATCATTTTTGTGTAAAAAAATTTTTTATTTTCACGGGTCTACGTTATAAACTTCTGTGAAGCACTTGGAGGTTCAAAGTGCTCACCACACAACTAGATAAGTTCCTTAAGGGGTCTAGTTTCCAAAATGGTGTTACTTGTTGGGGGTTTCCATTGTTTTGGCACATCAGGGGCTCTCCAAACGCAACATAGCGTCCGATCTCAATTCCAGCCAATTCTGCATTGAAAAAGTCAAACGGCGCTCCTTCCATTCCACGTCCTGCCGTGCGCCCAAACAGTGGTTTACTCCACATATGGTGTATCTGTGTATTCAGGAGAAATTGCACAACAAATTTTGTTTTTCATTTTCTCTTTTTACACTTATGAAAGTAAAAAAAAAATTGGTTCTGAAGTAAAATGTTTGTAAAAAAAAAAAAAAAAGTTAAATGTTAATTTTTTTCCTTCCACATTGCTTCAGTTCCTGTGAAGCACGTAAAGGGTTAATAAACTTGAATGTGGTTTTGAGCACCTTGAGGGGTGCAGTTTTTAGAATGGTGTCACTTTTGGGTATTTTCTGTCATATTGACCTCTCAAAGTGACTTCAAATGTGAGGTGGTCCCTAAGAAAAAAGAAAGGTTTTGTAAATTTTGTTATAAAAATGAGAAATCGCTGGTCTGGTCAACTTTTAACCCTTATAACTTCCTCACAAAAAAAAATTTTGGTTCCAAAATTTTGCTGATGTAAAGCAGACATGTGGGAAATGTTATTTCTCTGTCGCCTCATTGGGGGACACAGAGACCATGGGGTGTATGCTGCTGCCACTAGGAGGCTGACACTGCACAAAAAAGGTTAGCTCCTCCTCCGCTGTGTACACCCCACCGACCAGCAGGAAATTCCTCAGTTTAGCTTAGTGTCAGTAGGAGGTGGACACGGGTCTTTCATTGGACCCATATCTACCTCGATGTGCTCCTTTCCTTCTCAGGTTTCAGGAGTGATACAGTGTGAACAGTCACAACTGTACTCCCCCCAAAGAGGCTATGAGTACGGCGTGTACTGCCACCCCGTATCCTCTTAGTTCTCCGTGCGGACCACAGGCTCAGCACAGGTGACGTGCCAGCGAAAAAACGGATGGTCCTTGCCCCCTGCCCCCCACCCACTCGCCCACCGGAGCCTGTCGGTTGGACGAGGCGCGAATACGTAGAAGATGAGCAGACAACGTGGATTACAGAAGGTACCTTTATTGGAGCACCGGAACATGAAGCCACAGCATGCCTGAGAGTGGCGCCAAAGTAGCGCCGCAGATTCTCGGCTGCTCGCGCCTTCCAACGGTCGCCGCATCCCTTTTGGTCTCGGCTGCGGTGCGGGCCTTCTTCACCCCACCGTCGGTATTCTTGTGAGGGTTGCGTCTGGGAGCAGGGCTATGGCGGCGTCTCCTTTATGGGCGGGCGCGGCTGCGCCACAGTTCTTCCGCGCCGCCCCGTGCTGACAGGTGGCCACCGTTTCAAATTTAGTCCCCGGCTTCAGTTTGGGCCTTCACGCCCGTCGCGGCCACGCCTCCGTTCATTCTCATAGGCCGGCTGTGCTCCCGCCCATTCCTAAGCCCTCCCACCGCCTCTCTAGTCTTGTGGCTGGAAAGGGGGGGGGGGGGCAGTTCTTCCCTCTGGTGCATGCGGCTAGCTGCGCCTTTCTTCTTACATAGAAACCGCGCTTTTGCTTCCTCACATCAGGCTGCCGCCATCTTTGCAGCCTGACAGCCGGAGACTAAAGCAGATGCCAGCGCTCCCCGTCGGACCCCGGCCAGTTACAAGAGCCTAATACGTCTCTTTCGGGGACACCGGACCGTGAGTAGTTCTGCAACTGCAGACTGACACCCGACTCTGCCATTCTGTCCCCCAACCTTCCGGCATTTCCGCAGGTTTCTTCTTTTCTTCCTTTCTTCAATACGGCAGAGAACTTCTCTAACCAACAAAGACCACAGGCACGCCAGGATAGAAAGAAGGTGTCCTTCAGACCCACTCCCTCCTGGCGATCTCACTCCTCCCAGGGCAAAACCTCCAGGTCCAGATCTGGACGGTCCACATCAGCATGACTATCAACGATCTCCCGAGGGTCCCTCCCAATTGGGAGGTTGACTCTGTTTCTTCAGGGACGTCTGGCTGGCCTCAGTAGAGGACGCTTGGGTCAGGGAGGTTGTATCTTCAGGGTACTAGATAGAGTTCATTTCTCGTCCACGGGATCGCTTCTTCAAGTCCCGTCCTCCAAAGGATCCAGCCTTAGTTCCGGGGTTCTTTGCATCCATCGCCTCTCTCCTCAGTTCCGGGGTGATTGTGCCCGTTCCCGAATCAGAACGTTTCACAGGGTTTTATTCAAACCTGTTCGTGGTGCCGAAAAAAGGCGGGACCGTTCGCCCCATCTTAAACCTCAAGTTACTCAACAGGAGAGTCCGACCGCGTCATTTCCGAATGGAGTCTCTTCGGTCGGTAATCGCTTCCATGGAGACGCAGGAGTTCATGTGTTCAATAGACATTCAAGATGCCTATCTACATGTTCCCATATTCTCCGTGGAGGCGTAGGAATTCATGTGCTCAACAGGCATCCTGAATGTCTATCTGCATGTCCCCATTTTCCCCGGGCATCAGAAATTCCTGCGTTTCGCGATTCGCCAGGAACATTACCAATTTGTTGCACTGCCGTTCGGTCTCGCCACCGCACCCAGAGTATTTACAAAGATCATGGCGGCGTTGATGGCCTTGTTGAGAATCAGGGGTCTCGTTCTTTTTCCGTACCTCGACGACATTCTGATCAAAGCTCCATCCTTTCATCAAGCTCGCCAAAGTCTTACCATTGTCCTAGACACCCTGTCCAATTTCGGGTGGCTCATCAACAAAAAGAAGTCCTGTCTTGTCCCGACACAATGTCTTGTGTTTCTGGGTCTATTGTTCGACACTCGTTGATCAAGGGATTTTCTCCATCAAGAGAAAATTGGCTCCCTGCAACGGGATGTACGATCGCTGCAGATCATGAGACTTCCATCTCTCCGGACAACCATGAAAGTCCTGGGAAAGATGGTGGCGGCAATAGAGGTGGTTCTCTTTGCCCAATTTCACTCCAGACCTCTCCAACTCGCCATCCTATCCCGGTGGAACAGGTCTGTCCTTTCCCTGGATCGCCCATTTCGTCTTTCAAACCGTGTCAAGCAGTCCCTCAATTGGTGGCTGACGTCTCCTCTCATCTCCCTAGGACGGTCATTCCTCCCCATTCCTCCCCATTCACTGGCAGATTGTGACAACGGATGCCAGCCTCCTCGGCTGGGGGGCAATGTTCCGCACTCACACTGTTCAGGGTCGTTGGTCAACTCAGGAGTCAGCCCTGCCAATCAACGTCCTCGAGATACGAGTGATTTATCTGTCTCTCGTTCACTGGGAGAGACTTCTCAGGGGACTGCCTATCCGGATTCAGACAGACAATGCCACGGTGGTGGCATATGTCAACTGCCAGGGGGGGACGCGGAGTGTCTCAGCCCTGGCAGAAGTGTCCAAGTTTCTTCATTGGGTGGAGGTTTCAGTCCCGGCAATATCCGCGGTGCACATTCCCGGCGTGGACAATTGGGCCGCCGATTTTCTCAGCCGCCAGGGTCTCGCGGCGGGAGAGTGGTCCCTACATCCGGAAGTATTTCTTCAGCTTTGCCATCGTTGGGGAACCCCGGACGTAGATCTGCTAGCTTCTGTCCTCAACAGGAAAGTCCCACAGTTTGTATCCAGGGCTTGAGATCCTCTCGCAGTGGGCGCCGACGCTCTGGCCATTCCTTGGTCGCAGTTCGAGCTCCCCTACCTGTTTCCTCCCCTGCCTCTTCTTCCCAGGCTGCTGAAGAAAATCAAGGCGGAAGGAATGCCAGTCATCCTCATCACCCCGAATTGGCCCAGAAGGGCTTGGTTCGCGGACATCGTCAACCTTCTCGCGGACGCCCTCTGGAAACTTCCAGACAGGGCAGATCTGCTGTCTCAAGGTCCGATTTGCCACCCCAATTCTCGGCCGCTCAATTTAACGGCGTGGCTGTTGAGACTGAGGTTTTGAAACGATCAGGCTTTTCGGATCGAGTTATTCATACCATGATCCGGGCCAGAAAGCCATAGTCTTCCAAAAATTTTTACCGTACTTGGAAAGCCTATTTCACTTGGTGCGAAGCCAATGACATTCCGCCCATGCGTTTCTTGCTCCCTTCTGTCCTGGCGTTTCTTCAGGCAGGACTTGATGCAGGCCTCGCCCTCAGCTCTTTAAAAGGTCAAGTTTCGGCGCTGTCCATTTTATTCCAGAAGACCTTGGCCTCACGTCCTCAGGTCAAAACCTTCCTTCAAGGAGTGGCTCATACGGCTCCTCCATACCGAGCGCCCGTAGATCCTTGGGATTTTTAACCTGGTTCTCGAGGTCTTGCAAGGTCCTCCCTTTGAACCTCTCAGGGAGGTTTCCCTATCTCTCCTTTCATGGAAAGTAGCCTTCCTAGTAGCCATCACCTCCATCCGGCGTGTGTCGGAATTGGCAGCCCTCTCTTGCCGCTCTCCTTTCTTGGTACTCCACCAGGACAAGGTAGTTCTGCGGCCTCCGCCCTCTTTCCTTCCTAAAGTGGTGTCCACTTTCCACCTGAATGAGGATGTTGTTCTCCCGACCTTTTGTCCGGGTCCAACTCACCCTCGGGAGCACTCCTTAAACAGGCTGGACTTGGTCAGGGCGATGAAGGTCTACCTAGCTAGGATGACTCCTTTGCGGAAGACAGACTCTCTCTTCATAATTCCAGATGGAGCGCGAAAAGGTCAGCCGGCCTCCAAAGCTACTATTGCTCGCTGGGTCAGATCGGCAATGTTGGAGGCCTACCGGGTCAAACATCGAGCGGCCCTTCCGGGAATTAGAGCGCACTCTACCCGGGTAGTGGGTGCCTCCTGGGCGGTACGTCAGAGCTTCCGCGCTGCAGCTTTGCAAAGCTGCAACCTGGTCGTCGGTTCACACGTTTGTGAAATTCTACAAGTTCCACACCTACGCTTCGGCGGACGCCAGCCTAGGTAGAAGGATTCTGCAGGCTGCGGTAGTGAGTCCGCTGGCCTGATGGAAGTTTGTTTTTCCCTTCACCCATGACAGCACCACCTGAGAGAGGGATCCGCCCCGCCAGGACAGGAACCTACTGAGACATAAGGGGCGGCACCTCTCCCCCGCTTCAGTTGGGTTCCTGTCCTGGAAGGAATCCCACTGTGGCGGTGCCTGTCATGGGTGAAGAAAAAGATAAGACCCAGGCCCGTCCCGGCGCGGGAAGAACAGGTAGCTTACCTGTAGCGCCGGCCGTCGGGTCCTGGAAGCGCAGTCCCTGGGGCTCCGGGTTCGTGCGGGCGTGGATGGGATTCCGGTGGCTCCGGGAAGCCCCCACCGCGCCGCCCTCCCCTCGCGCACGCCGCATCTCGATCCCCGTGGTAGGGGAGAGACGCTGGCGTCTTCCGGCCGCTGACGTCAGCGGCGCTTGGAATGCTGGGTGCGCCGGCTGACGTCAGCAGAAGGCGACGGTGTAATGGCGCTGGGTGCGACGCCGGCCGGCTTCTGAAGCGCTGAGCCGGCGGTCGCAGGGGGGAGGGGAGGAAGACGCTCACCAGGCGGAGGCATGCAATTTAAAAGGAGGAAGACAGCTGTAGATCGGCGGTGCAAAATGGAGTCCGAGCAGGAACGTTCAGCGTCCCTGCCTCCCTCACAGCCCTCTGGCAGGAAGTATGGAAGCCATTCAAGCAGCAGTCGCCCCAGCCGCAGGTCGGGGCACTCCTCAAGGTCCAAAGAGCGCGGGTCAGGTGCTCCGATGCAGCCTCCAAGTCCGGTACCCTTGATTACGGGTGGTGAGTGATCTTCGTGAATGTTAGCAGTATATTAATAGGGGTTTTCTATTGTATGCTTCACCCTGTAGGAAAGGCCCAGAAAAGCGGGAAGCAAGAAGAAGAATAGGGATTGTGCTATATGTAAATCTCCCCTAGCAAGAGACTGGCAAAAAGATCTCTGTGCTTCGTGCATTCAGCGGACTATGGCGGAGGAAGCGCCTAGTTTCGCAGCCAATCTAATATCTGCCCTCAGGTCAGAAATGGAAGGCTCAATTAAGTCCTTATTGAAAAAAGGGAAAAAAAGCAGGAAGGATTTCCCTAGTTCCCCCTCAGATTCCGCGTCAGTATCATCTCAGGCGGAAAAATCATCCTCCTCAGACTCCTCAGATAGTGACACAGGGGGTAAGCCATGTTTCCCTGTAGAAGATACAGATGCCCTCCTAAAGGCCATTAGAACCACAATGGGCCTACAGGAAGAAAGGGCGGCTAAAACCCTAGAGGACGTCATGTTTGGGGGGCTTCAGGAGAGGAAAAAACGAACCTTTCCAGTAAACGCGAAAATCCAGGCGCTTATTGAGAAGGAGTGGAAAAAGCCTGAAAAATCGGGGGCCCTTGCATCCGCCTCTAAGAGACGATACCCCTTTGAATACAAGGATACGGAGGTATGGGACAAAGTCCCAAAAATAGATGCAGCGGTGTCCAGATCTTCCAAAAGGTCGGCCCTGCCCTTGGAAGATGCAGGGGTTCTTAGAGACCCGCTGGACAAAAAAGCGGACTCATATTTGAGGCACGCATGGGAAGCGACAGCAGGAGGTCTAAAGCCGGCGATAGCGGGCACCTGCACGGCACGCTCCCTCATGATCTGGCTGCAGCAGTTAGAAGAGAAGCTGGCGTCAAGGGTCCCAAGAGAGAAGATCTTATCAGACATGTATCTCTTGCACGGGGCAGCGGCTTTTTTGGCAGATACCTCGGCGGACTCTATGCGATTGACAGCCAGAGCAGCGTCACTATCAAATGCTGCTAGACGCGCGTTATGGCTTAAGGGCTGTCCGGGTGACCTTCAGTCCAAGGCCAAATTGTGCTCTCTCCCCTGCGATGGTCGATTCCTGTTCGGCAAGAACTTGGACGATATTCTGGAGAAAGCAGGCGATAAGAAAAAAGGCTTCCCCAGATTCCCTATGGATCAGAGGAGACAGCCCTTTCGGAGGGGGAGATTCAATAGAGGGCGTCCTCCCGCTGACAGGAGAAGATGGGAGGATAAAAGAAAGAAAGAATCAGGGTTTATGTTTGGTGGAGGCACCTCCACCTCAAAAAAGTCACCACAATGACGCCAGCATTCCAGTAGGAGGGAGATTGGCACTCTTTTTCCAGGCCTGGGAAAAGATCTCCTCCAATACCTGGATTCTGAGCATCCTAAAAGAAGGCCTGAAAATCCCCTTTATTCGTCAGCCAAAACCCGTGGTCGTCATCACACCTATCAGGAAGATGACCGAAGAACAACTGGCCTTAGAAACAGAAATCCTGAGCCTGATAGACAAGCGGGTACTGTCCGAGGTGCCACGCTTACAGGAAGGAAAGGGGTTTTATTCACCCCTTTTTCTAATAAGAAAACCGGATCAGTCGTTCAGGACAATCATAAATCTCAGACGCCTCAATCTTTGGATAAGGAACCCGACCTTCAAGATGGAATCAGTGACTACGGCAGTGAAGCTGCTACATCAAGATTGCTTCATGGCCGTAGTCGATTTAAAGGATGCGTATTATCACATCCCTATCCATCCAGATTACTAGAAATACCTGAGGGTAGCGCTTTATAATCAGGGCACACTAAGGCACTTTCAGTTCAGGGCTCTTCCGTTTGGCATATCCATAGCCCCAAGGGTCTTCACCAAGGTCATAGCGGAAGTGACAGCCTTTCTCCGGATTCACGATACGGTCATAATACCATACCTGGACGATTTTCTTATAGTGGGCAGTTCAGAGGACCACTGTACAGCACAGTTGACTCAGGTGATCAACACCTTGCAAGAGTTAGGGTGGATAGTCAATTTCAAAAAATCAAAATTACAACCCCTAAAGAAACAGACCTTCCTAGGATTTATACTGGACTCAGAAAGGCAAGAGTGTCTGCTCCCAGAGTCCAAGATAGAGAAGGTACAAAATCTGGCCCTGGCGGGCCGAAACCAACCATGTATGACATTAAGAAAAGCAATGTCCCTACTAGGTACCCTAACATCCTGTATTTCGGCGGTCAGGTGGGCTCAGTTTCACACCCGGCAACTCCAGGGGGAGATACTAAGAGCACAAAGATCGCTAAGAGGGCGTTTGGAAGGGAAGCTGGAGCTTTCCTCAAAAACCAGAGACTCTCTCAACTGGTGGTTGAACGGGACAAATCTGACCTTAGGAATACCATGGGACAGACAGGCGACAGATATAATTTTAACAGATGCAAGCTCCTCGGGGTGGGGGGCACACCTAAGGGGCCTCATAGGTCAGGGTTCCTGGACACCTCAAGAAAGGAAGGCATCCTTCAACCTGAGAGAACTGTGGGCAGTGGGCAAGGCCCTAAGCCACTTCATTCCGCTACTCCAGGGTCGAGACGTACGCATCATGTCAGACAACAAGGTAGCAGTGGCATACATCAACCACCAAGGTGGGACAAAATCACACTCCTTAATGGAAGCAGCAACAGACATTCTGAGCAGTGCAGAGGAACACCTACACTCCGTGACAGCCCTACACATAAAAGGGGCAGAAAACATAGAGGCAGATTTCCTGAGTCGCAATACCCTGAGGCAAGGAGAATGGGCGCTAAACCGGTCCATTTTTCAAAAGATAATTCAGCTTTGGGGGGAACCGGTGATAGACCTCTTTGCAAACAAGCACAACAGGCAAACAGAAAGGTTCTGCTCTCTAAACCCGAGGGAAAATCCATGGGCAGTGGACTCGTTGCACATCCAGTGGAACTTCAGACTGGCTTACGCGTTCCCCCCAGTAGCTCTGATCCCAACTGTGGTAAGAAAAATCAGAAACGATCAAGCCAGGGTGATTCTAATAGCTCCATTCTGGCCAAAAAGGCCCTGGTTTGCTCTGCTACGGAAGATGTCCCTCACCGATCCATGGGTTCTGCCAGAAATCCCGGACCTACTAGCTCAGGGTCCAATATTGCATGCTCAGGTCAAAGGATTCCATCTGACGGCGTGGAATTTGAAAGGTCGCTTTTAATGGATAGGGGGTTCTCCCCTGGGCTGGTGGCCACTCTGCTAAAAAGCAGGAAACCGGTGACTACTAACATCTACGGCAGAACATGGGATAAGTTCCTACTGTTCTTGGGTAAGCCGTTAGGAAAAGAACCCCCGATTAGGGCCATCCTAGAGTTCTTACAATCTGGGTTGCAGATGGGGTTAGCAGTAAACACACTTAAGGTTCAGGTGTCGGCACTAGGGGCGCTCTACAATTGCAAACTGGCATCAGATAGGTGGATAGCCAGATTTATTAAATCCTGCCATAGAGCTAAGCCTATTCCAATACCCAGAATAGCCCCCTGGGATTTAAACCTGGTGTTAGAAGCCCTTACAAAAGCTCCGTATGAGCCATTACATCAGCTACCCCTAAAGTTCTTGACCCTAAAAACAATCCTGTTAGTAGCCCTCACATCAGCCCGCAGGATAAGCGACTTACAGGCTCTCTCAGTAAATCCTCCTTACACGCAAGTCTTTCAGGATAGGGTAGTTTTAAGAACAGACCCCAGTTATCTGCCCAAGGTAGTATCAGATTTCCATCGGGGTCAGGAAATTGTCCTTCCATCCTTTTGCGAAAATCCAAAAAATCTGGGGGAGGAAAAATTCCATAGTCTGGATGTTAAAAGGGCTCTCGTAGAATATATATCTGCCACTAGCCAGTGGAGGAGGTCACAGTCCCTATTCGTAGCTTTTCAGGGTGCCAGGAAAGGCTATGGGGTTTCAAAAGGGACTATTGCTAGATGGATTAGGGAAGCCATTAGTGTAGCCTATTCAGCTAGTGGTATCCCGATTCCTGACGGCATCAAGGCTCATTCCACCAGAGCCGTGGCGACCTCCTGGGCTGAAAAGGCAGAGGTATCAATCAAATAGATTTGTAAGGCCGCTACCTGGGCCTCACCTTCAACCTTCTTTAAGCACTATAGATTAAATCTATCCTCCTCTGCTGACTTAACCTTTGGTAGAAGGGTGCTGCAAGCGGTGGTCCCTCCCTAAGGTGTTTCGAAGTCTCCAAAAATCTCTCAGGTGGTGCTGTCATGGGTGAAGGGAAAACCACCATGGTTACTTACCGGTAGCCGGTTTTTCCGGAACCCATGACAGCACCCGTACATTCCCCCCCTTTTTCACTGTATGGGTGTGCACAATTAGTAGGGTGTTTTGAGTGTTGTGGTGTTGGATTAAACATGTAACTAACCGGGAAGTCCTCTCAATGCTCTGTAACCCAACTGAAGCGGGGGAGAGGTGCCGCCCCTTATGTCTCAGTAGGTTCCTGTCCTGGCGGGGCGGATCCCTCTCTCAGGTGGTGCTGTCATGGGTTCCGGAAAAACCGGTTACCGGTAAGTAACCATGGTGGTTTTCCCACCCTAGGGACTGCTTTGGGATGTCCCATGGTCTGTGTCCCCCAATGAGGAGACAGAGAAAACAGGATTTTTGGGTTGCTTACCATAAAATCTGTTTCTCGGAGCCTTCATTGGGGGACACAGCACCCTCCCATGTTCTACAACTCCTGTAATGTTTGTTGGTTGCTTACAGTTGAGTTGTCCTGTTTTCAATCTATTCTGTTGCTTCTCCTACTGCTTTCTCACTAACTGAGGAATTTTCTGCTGGTCGGTGGGGTGTACACTGCGGAGGAGGAGCTAACCTTTTTTGTGCATAGTGTCAGCCTCCTAGTGGCAGCAGCATACAGCCCATGGTCTCTGTGTCCCCCAATGAAGGCTCCGAGAAACAGATTTCACGGTAACCAACCCAAAAAATCCTGTTTTATTATTTTATTGTGACATATCTCTCTGATTTTAGTGCAGACAACTTAAAAGTTTGAAAATTGCAAAATTTAAAAAATTTTCACTCAGTTTTTTTCACAAATAAACGCAAGTCATATCGAAGAAATTTTACCACTAACATGAAGTAAAATATCATGAAAAAACAATCTCAGAATTAGTGGGATTCGTTAAAGCGTTCCAGAGTTATAACCTCATAAAGTGACAGTGGTCAGAATTGTAAAAATTGGCCTGGTCATTAAGCTGCAAATTGGCTCCGTCACTAAGGCTAGTTTCACACTAGCGTCTTGAGGCGCAGCGGATGCTCTGTGAAGCTCCGCCCCCTGCCGCGCCTCCTCCGGTCAGCTCCGCCTATGGGCACATGACATGACGCTGCATGCGACCTGCGTACCCTATCTTTCGCATTGGGTATGCAGGCCGTGCGCAAGTATGCTTTTGCCGGCGCATGCGTCCTTTTGACGGTGCGCTGACCTGCGCCAAACGCATCGTTTTGCATTTTGGTGCAGCCTGCGCACCGTCAAAAGGACGCATGCGCCAGCAAAAGCATACCTGCGCACGTCCTGCGTACCCATTGCTAAAGTGCGCAGGTCGCATGCAGCATCATGCGTCCATAGGAGGAGCTGACCGAAGGAGGCGCAGCAGGGGGCGGAGCTTCACGGCGAGTGTCCGCTGCGCCTCAAAACGCTAGTGTAAAACTAGCCTAAGGGGTTAAAGCTTGGGCTACACATTGACTTATTGTGCAGCTTAAATATTCAGGAAAGTTGTGCCACAAAAATATTTGCGTCTAGTTTAGAGTTGTGATTTTGATACCATTAGAAACAATGTGTGGCTACGATTTCAGTGCCGCGTGAATTGTCACCATATAGCCCCAGTCTAATTCTAGACGAGGTATACCTGTTACGCTGCTAGAATGCAAGGGGAGTGTAAAGCGGTCATCAGCATAAAAGGGTGGTACTTTGAGGAGTCTGAGTTTTAACCAATATTCTGGTGTTTTTCACATGTGTTTCTTTACTCTGTTTCCACATGTATTCCTTTGTGGAATTGTCGTCTTCAGTCTGGTTCTAAAATGTGCATGTTCCAATAAGAACAAAGAAAACCACTGCATCAGTAGATGTATCCAAACCTTTAATTCAACCACCTGTTTGGATGTACAGCACCAGTAAGCCTGGAATTGAGTAGTCCATACATTTCTGTCCATGCATTTTTTTAAATGACCTAGTTTCGCATCATTTTCCAGAAGCCCCGTCACTGTGATTGAAGGTGTTACTAACCTCCGAATGAGCTTATTCAACTAAGTCTGATGTCCCACCAATGTAGGGAAGGGACAGTGCATGCTCTTCTTTCTGCCCATGTCCGGGAATGTGAGCCTCAATTCTCAGTACATTGGGGACCCCATGAAGTTGCCTGCTCCTGTTTCTTTTTTAAGCTGCCTGATTCACAGGATATAAGTTAAAGGGAACCTGTCACCAGGTTTGGCCGATACGAGTTACGGCCACCCCCTTTCAGGGCTGATGTACAGCATTCTATAATGCTGTAGATAAGCCCCTGATCCAACCTGCAAGATAAGAAAAATAACTTTTATTATACTCACTTGCGGGGCGGTCTAGTCCGATGGATATTGCAGGTCCTGGTCTGGCGCTTTCCATCTTCTTGCGATGCCGCCCTCCTGCTTGCTTCATGTGAATGACGCGTCCCTGCGTCATCCATACAGGCTCCCCGTCATTGCGCTCCTGAGCAGGCTTACTTATATGCCCTTTTGAGGTCAGAGCAAAGTACTACAGTGTGCAGGAACAGTCACGAGAGGCGCCTGCGCACTGCAGAAATTTATCTTCTCTTACAGGTCTGATCGGGGGCTTATCTACAGTATTATAGAATGCTGTAGATAAGCCCTGAAAGGTGGTGGTCGTAACTCATATCGGCCAAACCTGGTGACAGGTTCCCATTAAAAAAAGAAAAAAAAAAAATTATTGTGGAAGAAGCACTTTTCAAATTTTTGTTCATTTTAGAAAACCTAGTATGGAGTGTGACAAGAGTGGAGAGTGGCTGCAGAGTGTCTTATTCTGGAGGTTATGTCCTGTCCTGCAACTTATTGATTTGATCTGGCTCTGTGTTGTGTTTCATTTCTCCTGTGGTAGTGCTGGAGGAAAGTTGAATGCTGATTGGTGAGCTTCCCCAGTGATAAGAGCTGATTGCTGAATGTCCCAGTAGACTAGAAAATTAGAATCCATCCAAGGTCACTTATTAAATCAAAATTTCACATTTCAAGAAATTAACCATAAAATCCATTTTATTAGATATGCTTTAAATAATAAAAATACACATGAAGAATTCGAGTAGAAACCATATAGCATAACAAGAATGTATAGCCAATTAGGCCCTGACAAGGCCCTAAGAGCAACATCTTATTATACATAAACCACTGATTAGCTTTGTTTTAGTTTGCAACATTGTTATATTGTCACTAAGGATTTTTTGTTGACACCCCAATGATTTACTTAAGGAGTTATGACATGGGACACTAGTAGTATAATACTAATTACCTTATCTTTTTGAATGCTGCAATGTGTCTTCCCAATGAAGACACACTTCTGCACTGCCTAGCTGTGGCACTTGGCCATGCCCCTCCCTCCTTTTTTGTATTGTGCGGGCTTTTCTCGCTCCTGGCGCAGACACTCCCCCTTTCCGTCTTTTACTAGCACGAGGACAAGGCATCCTTTTCATGCCTGAGGCCCAACTCTAGAATCTCCCTGTGGCCGTCTTTTTCTGGGATCTATACAACAGTATCACGGGAGCCTCTCCAGCCATCTCTCCTGAGCTTCATCACCGCGGTCTCCTGGGATTAGATGGCAGCGCCTCACCTCTCCTGTGGGTAAGCTCTGCGGACTAACACTCTCTCCTCAGCAAAACGTCTGTGCTGTCACTTAACCTCTGGCTTTAGTTTGTCAGCCTGCTTATCTCCTGTCATGTCTAAATCTAAAGGAGAGCGCTCTTTCCCTCTAGCTTCTACTGTCAAGCATTTTGTTTGCTCTTCTTGTAAGTGCAGACTAACTTCAAGTCAGTCGTCTTTCCTCTGTAAGGTTTGCAGTAATCCCTCCGTTTTGGCTAACCACAAGTGATCCACTGATTCTGGAGAGCGTGTGCCCCTTATCCCAGTGTGGGCGTCTTCTCTTTCTCAGTCCATTGCAGATCTAACCAAGGTGTCTTAGACCCTTGTATCCATGCTTGACATGTTGATTGTCCATCCCCCTTGACAGTGGATCCCATGAACTATACTTAACTCCTCCTACAGTTCTCAGCATGGGCCTTAAGAGGGCTAGTCAGGAAAGTCGCTTCAGAACAGGTAGTGTCCATCAGACTCACAAAACAAACTCCTAGAGTTTTTGCTTCCATTAAGGAATTTGAGGGGGTCATCACCAGAGAAAACTCAACCAGAGGGAAGCGGCTTGGTATCCTGCATCCCTTTGCCTCATATCTCACTGAAAATGGAACCTTTTTCCCAGATGTTAACTCTCCAGTATGCAGGTTATACACACACAGTCCCTCCCTTTACAGACAGATCATTACTCAAGGATCCCAATAACAGTCTCGTGGAGTTATTTACCAAGTCAGCTTTTGAAGCGGCAGTTTCCACCTTATTCCCTGCCTTTGCCGCCATGTGAGTACCAAAATCTATATCTGCATGGGCTAAACAACTCCGTCAAGACATCCTTCCGGGAATTTCATCTGAAGACTTAGCTGATCTAGCGGACCAGATCTCACGAGTTTGGTAATATGTACTGGCCGCCTCCTTGGATACCGCATCCTGTGCAGCTCAAGCATCCAGTTATATAGTAGCAATACGCAGAACCATATGGCTAAAGACGTGGTAGGCGTACTTGTCATCCAAGGAGTCTTTGATCAATCTGCCATTCCAGGGTTCACTCCTGTTTGGAACGAGGCTGGACCAGATCATAATGGAGGCCTTTGGAGGGAAAAAATTCTCTTCCTCAGGCCGAACCTCGGCGCCCTCCCCTGAAATAAAATGTTGGCCTTTTCAGCGCTTATTGTCTGTGGAAGATTCTTCCCACCAGGAGAGACCACAGGCATTACATGAAAGGAGAAGGCCCTCCTGCAAACAGTCCCCCTCTGCTTCCCCCACAATGCATAAGGCAGATTCTCCTCCACATGACTCTTACCTGCCGTCCATGGATTTTTCCGGGGTGGGCAGTCGTGTCCTGTTCTTAAGGGATGCTGGTCTCGCCTCTGTTGAGGATGCCAGGGTCAGAGGGCTGGCATCATAAGGATACAAAATAGAATTAATTTTGTAGTTCCAAAGAAAGACTGGGACGATTCGACACATCCTGGATCTCAAGTTACTGAAGAGGATCAGTCTACGCCATTTCAGGATGGAATCCCTTTGTTTAGTAATAGCTTCCATGGAATTACAGGTGTTCCTGTGTTCGGTGGATATCAAAGACGCCCATGTCTATGTCCCAATGTTTCTGGGTCTCCATAGGTTCTTACGTTTCACAGTACAGCAGGACCACTTTCAGTTCATCACTCTGGCTTTTGGTCTGGCAATCGCTCCCAGGGTCTTTACAAAGATAATAGCAGCCGGGATCATCTTGTGAACAAGGGGTCTAGTGGTTGTACCTTATTTGGACGATATTCTCGTAAAGGCTCCATCCTTCTCCCTAGCCCAAGAAAGCCTGTTCATCACTCTCAACACCCATTTTTGGCTAGTTTGGATTGTCAACAGGTCAAAATCTTGTCTAGTTTCGATCTACCATCTGATTTTTCCTGGGCATGCTTTTCAACACCCTTAAGGCGATTGTCTTTCTCCCCAAAAAAAGAGAGTAGCTCTCCAATAGGGGTTTTGCGCTCTGTAGGCCCCTCTGTCTCCATCCCTTCACTCGGCCTTGGCAGTTCTGGACTGGATGGTGGCGGCTGAGGAAGGTGATACCCTTCACTCAGTTTCACACCAGGTAACTTCAACAGACCATCCTGTCCTAATGGAACAGGTCTCTTCTCTCCCTGGATCATCCAGTCCAGATCTCGTCTCGAATCGGGGTGTCCATAAACTGGTGGCTGGTCTCCCCCTTCATTCGCCATGGTCGGTACTTCCTCCATATCTACTAGCAAGTGGTTACAAGAGATTCCAGTTTCCTAGTCTGGACAGCTGTCTTCCGCGTCCACACGGTCCAGGGCTGTTGATCGCTGGGAGACCTTGATACCAATCAACATTCTCAAGATTGGGGCCATTCTTCTGTCCCTTCTCCACTAGGAGGTTCATCTCAGAGAACTAGCAGTTCGAGTTCCACAGCTGTGGCATATGTTTTCTACCAGGGTGGAACTCTGGCCATGACCAAAGTTTTCAAAATTCTGGCAATTTCGGCCGTGCACATTCTTAGTGTAGACAATTGGGTCTTGCGGCGGAAGAATGCTCACTGCATCAGGACGTCTTCTATCAGATTTGTCTTTGGTGGGGACCTCCGGACGTAGATCTCCTGGCCTCCAGGAGAAACATAAGTCCCACAGTTCGTCTCCAGGTCCTGCGATCCTCTAGCAGTGGGTGTCGACGGTTTGGCGATACTCTGGTCACAGATTGACCTTCCTTATTTGTTCCTGCCTCTTTCCCTGCTTCCCAGGATATTGAAGATCAAGGCGGAAGGGGGTGCCTGACATCCTAATAGCATCGGATGAACCCAGGAGGGACTGGTATGCAGAGGTCGTCAGTTTGCTCGCAGACGCCCTGACCATACCAGATCTTCATTCTCAGGGTTCCATCCTCCACCGGAATTCTCGGTCGATCGAATTCAACGGCGAGGCTGTTGAAACCACAGTTCAAAGAGTGTCTGGTTTTCTTACAAGCGGCAGTGGCTAATTCTCTGACCTGATTGGAGTTAGTGCTGTTCCCCTCCCTAGGAACTGCTTTGAGACATCCCATGGTTTCCTGTGTCTCCCAATGAAGCGATAGAGAAAATAGGATTTTGGGTTACTCACCGTAAGATCTGTTTCTCGGAACCTTCATTGGGGGACACGGCTCCCTCCCATGTTTGACAGCTGTATTAACTGCTTTCTATTGTTAGTTTGATTTTGGTATCTTCCTATCTTCTTCCTTTACACATTGCTTCTCTTACTTCATTCTCACTAACTGATTAATTTAGTGCCAGTTGGTGGGGTGTACTTCAGGGGAGGAGCTAAATTTTTATCTTTTTTTTGCGTAGTGTCAGCCTCCTAGTGGCAGCCGCATACACCCATATTTTATCATATATTATTCCTTTAAAATAGTTTATCAAAAGCTATATTTTAAGTCTTTAGATAGGGATTTTCTTTCCTTTTGGCAATTTGTAATTAATGTTTAATGCCCTACGCTGACTTGGTGGACAGCATTTAAAGGGAAGATGCCATCCCAAAAAATTTTTTTTCAGTAATTGAAAAAATGTTAAGAATTAATGTTTACATTTTCTTAAATATTATTTTTTTTAATTTTGTAAAATATGAAAAATAATTGTAAAGTTTGGCATTTCCACTTGTTAACACTAGGGGGAGCAGCTACTGAAATTTGGCACAAAAACCTAGTGTACAACTAGCTCACATTACTGCCCTGCAGTAATTATTGGGGAATCTGCTGACATGGGTGTGATGTCACTCCTCTCCTCCCCTACTGGGTGTTTGCTAAGGGAAAAGAGGATGACATTTAGAAACACAGTGAGCAGCCATTTTGATGGGGCCTGCAAAGTTACTGGCTGTCTTTGCATGCAAAGTCTGGATCAGAACAGGCCATCAATCAGCAGAAATGTTTCCTGGATATCTATTGGGCAGACAAGCAGATGGTCCATCCATGTGTATAAAACACAGCACTCTATGTACAATCCCTGGCACCGAACAGGGTGCCCCCCATAAACCAGCACACTGCTCTCCTGAAATACTCTGTGCTGCTGTCACCCTGCTCCTTCCACCATATATCAGGCCCCTGTCGCCTCGCTTTCACATATCGCCAGGACAGGATCTGAGGAGAGGAATGGGGTCTTCGGTCACCGAGGATGGCAGGCAGCAAGGATTCTGGGAGCAGGGTGACAGCAGCATAGAGTATTTCAGGAGAGCAGTGTGCTGGACTATGGGGGGCACAGAGGGAGATATATGGGGGAGGAGCAAGGTGACAGCACCACAGAAATCCAGGAAACATTTCTGCTGAATGATGGCCTGTTCTGATCCAGACTTTGCATGCAAAGACCCCATTCCCCTCCTCAGATCCTGTCCTGGCGATGTGTGAAAGCGAGGTGACAGGCGCAGTCTGGGGTGACGCTAGGAAGCAGGCTGGGGGAAAGGTAGCCATACAGTATCGATAAAAATGAGACCCCTCTCTTCAGCTGCCCCACCAGCCCACCCCTGACTGCACCTAACTATTACCCCGACCCGTGTGCTTCTGCTCAGCCAGAACCACCACAGAATGGGTCCCCTTTTAGCAGATAATACTGCCATAGTGTTCTCACATAATACCGCCATATAGATCATACACAATACCACCATGTAGATCACACACAAAACCAGCAGGGTGACGGCAGCACAGAGTATGTCAGGAGAGCAGTATCACACGGGATAGGATTAGATACACGGCTCAGCAGTCGGTATCACACGGGATAGGATTAGATACACGGCTCAGCAGTCAGTATCACACGGGATAGGATTAGATACACGGCTCAGCAGACAGTATCACACCGGATAGGATTAGATACACAGCTCAGCAGTCAGTATCACACAGGATAGGGTTAGATACACGGCTCAGCAGTCAGTATCACACAGGATAGGATTAGATACACAGCTCAGCAGTCAGTATCACACAGGATAGGGATAGATACACGGCTCAGCAGTCAGTATCACACAGGATAGGATTAGATACACGGCTCAGCAGACCGTATCACACAGGATAGGATTAGATACACGGCTCAGCAGACTGGATCACACAGGATAGGATTAGATACACGGCTCAGCAGACTGGATCACACAGGATAGGATTAGATACACGGCTGAGGAGTCAGTATCACACATTAGAGGATTAGATACATAGCTCAGCAGACTGTATCACACAGGATAGGATTAGATACACGGCTCAGCAGACTGGATCACACAGGATAGGATTAGATACACGGCTGAGGAGTCCATATCACACATTAGAGGATTAGATACACGGCTCAGCAGACTGTATCACACACGATAGGACTAGATACACTGCTCAGCAGTCAATATCACACAGGATAGGATTAGATACGCGGCTCAGCAGTCCGTATCACGCAGGAGAGGATTAGATACACGGCTCTGCAGTCAGTATCACACATGATAGTATTAGATACACGGATCAGCAGACTGTATCACACAGGATAGGATTAGATACACGGCTCAGCAGACCGCATCACACAAGAGGATTAGATACACGTCTCAGCAGTCAGTATCACACAGGATAGGATTAGATACACAGCTCAGCAGTCAGTATCACACAGGATAGGGTTAGATACATGGCTCAGCAGTCAGTATCACACAGGATAGGATTAGATGCACGGCTCAGCAGACCGTATCACACAGGATAGGATTAGATACACAGCTCAGCAGACAGTATCACACAGGAGAGGATTAGATGTCCAGCAGATTGCCAAGTGTTTTGAAAGAGCAGGGAGCAGCTCCTCCTATGTTTTGCAAGAGCAGGGGCTGCAGCTGGTCGGGTGTTTTGGAAAGAGCAGCTCGGTCTCCAGGAGCTCGTCCTGTATCCTCTCCTACAGCTGGTATGTGCAGAGTGAACATCCAAGCCCTGTTATGCTGGAACAGTACAGCATCCAGGGCTTGCAATAGAGTGTAAAGGGAGCTAAAAGGAAGGCACTGGGCTCTAATAAAATGGCGCCTGGCCACACCTACAGCTGGGAATTGAGCTGCCCACAGAGGCTTGCCCAGTTCACAGCTGATGCTGCTGCAATGATACAGATAGGGTCGGCAGCCGACTCTTGTGTCTTATGCCCAGGGACTGCCGTAAATGAGCATGGAAAGTGTCGTTCAGCAGCCAGAAAGGTAAGATGGCAGCCCCCAGTGGCTGCATTAATATAGTAAAAAAAAAAAAAAATATGCACTTACATTGTTCATACACATTATTTTATTTTCTCAGTTCAGACTTCAGTATTTAACCCCTTCATGACCAAGCCTATTTTGACCTTAATGACCAGGCCATTTTTTGCAATTCTGACCAGTGTCCCTTTATGAGGTAATAACTCAGGAACGCTTCAACGGATCCTAGCGGTTCTGAGATTGTTTTTTCCTGACATAGTGGGCTTCATGTTAGTGGTAAATTTAGGTTGATAGTTTTTGCGTTTATTTGTCAAAAAATCAGAAATTTGGCAAAAATTTAGAAAAATTTTGCAATTTTCAAATTTTGAATTTTTATTCTGTTAAACCAGAGAGTTATGTGACACAAAATAGTTACTAAATAACATTTCCCACATTTCTACTTTACATCAGCACAATTTTGGAAACAAAATATTTTTTTTTGTTAGGAAGTTATAAGGGTTAAAAGTTGCCCAGCGATTTCTCATTTTTACAATAAAATTTACAAAACCATTTTTTTTAGGGACCACCTCACATTTGAAGTCACTTTGAGGGGTCTATATGGCAGAAAATACCCAAAAGTTACACCATTCTAAAAACTGCACCCCTCAAGCTACTCAAAACTACATTCAAGAAGATTATTAACCCTTCAGGTGTTTCACAGGAACTAAAGCAATGTGGAAACAAAAAATGGACATTTTAATTTTTCCAACAAAAATTTTCTTTTAGCATCATTTTTTTCATTTTCACATGGGAAACAGGATAAAATGGATCCTAAAATTTGTTGGGCAATTTCTCCTGAGTACAACGATACCTCATATGTGGTCATAAACCACTGTTTGGGCGCACAGCAGGGCTCAGAAGGCAAGGAGCGCCATTTGACTTTTTGAATGGAAAATATGCTGGAATATTTAGCGGTTGCCATGTCGTGTTTGGAGAGCCCCTGTGTGCATAAACATTGGAGCTCCTCCACAAGTGACCCCATTTTGGAAACTAGACCCCCCAAGGAACTTATCTAGATGCATAGTGATCACTTTGAACCCCCAGGTACTTCACAAATTGATCTGTAAAAAAAAAAATACTTTGTTTTCACAAAAATTTTCTTTTACCCTCAGTTTTTTCATTTTCTCATGGGCAACAGGATAAAATGGATCCTAAAATTTGTTGAGCAATTTCTCCTGAGTGCACAGATACCTCATATGTGGTCATAAACCACTGTTTGGGTGCACGGCAGGGCTCAGAAGGGAAGGAGCGCCATTTGACTTTTTGAATGGAAAATTAGCTCCAATCGCTATCGGACACCATGTCGCGTTTGGAGAACCCCTGTGCACCTAAACATTGGAGCTCCCCCACAAATGACCCCATTTTGGAAACTAGACCCCCTAAGGAACTTATCTAGATGTGTGGTGAGCCCCCAAGTGCTTCACAAAAGTTTATAACACAGAGCAGTGAAAATAAAAAATAATTTTTTTTCCTCAAAAATGATTTTTAGCGCACTATTTTTAATTTTCACAAGGCTAGCAGGAGAAATTGGACCACAAATCTTGTTGTCCAGTTTGTCCTGAGTACGCTGGTACCCCATATGTGGGGGGGAACCACTGTTTGGGCACACAGCAGGGCTCAGAAGGGAAGTAGCGCCATTTGACTTTTTGAAATGCAAATTACTTCCAATCGTTAGCGGACACCATGTCGTGTTTGGAGAGCCCCTGTGACCCCATTTTGGAAACTAGACCCCCTAAGGAACTTATCTAGATGTGTGGTGAGCACCTTGAACCCCCAAGTGCTTCACAAAAGTTTGTAACGCAGAGCCGTGAAAATAAAAAAAAAAAATTTTTTCCCTCAAAAAATTATTTTTTAGTGCGCAATTTTTTATTTTCACAAGGGTACCAGGATAAATTAGACCCCAAAATTTGTTGTCCAGTTTGTCCTGAGTAGGCTGGTACCCCACATGTGGGGGGGGACCACTGTTTGGGCACACGTCGGGGCTCGGAAGGGAAGTAGTGACATTTTGAAATGCTGACTTTGATGGAATGGTCTGCGGGCATCATGTTGCATTTGCAGAGCCCCTGATGTACCTAAACTGTTGAACCCCCCCACAAGTGACCCCATTTTGGAGACTAGACCCCCCAAGGAACTTATCTAGATGTGTGGTGAGCACCTTGAACCCCCAAGTGCTTCACAGAAGTTTATAACACAGAGACGTGAAAATAAAAAATATTTTTTTTCCTCAGAAAAAATTATTTTTAGCCAGCAATTTTTTTTTCACAGGGGTAGCAGGATAAATTGGACCCCAAAAGTTGTTGTCCTGTTTGTCCTGAGTACGCTGATACCTCATATGTGGGTGGGGACCACTGTTTGGGTACACGTCGGGGCTCGGAAGGGAAGTAGTGACATTATGAAATGCTGACTTTGATGGAATGGTCTGCGGGCATCATGTTACATTTGCAGAACCCCTGATGTACCTAAACTGTGGAACCCCCCCACAAGTGACCCCATTTTGGAAACTAGACCCCCCAAGGAACTTATCTAGATGTGTGGTGAGCACCTTGAACCCCCAAGTGCTTCACAGAAGTTTATAACACAGAAACGTGAAAATAAAAAATATTTTTTTTCCTCAGAAAAAAAGATTTTTAGCCAGCAATTTTTTTTTCACAAGGGTAGCAGGATAAATTGGACCCCAAAAGTTGTTGTACAGTTTATCCTGAGTACGCTGGTGCCCCATATATGGGGGGGACTATTGTTTGGGCACACGTAAGGGCTCGGAATGGAAGTAGTGGCGTTTTGAAATGCAGACTTTGATGGAATGGTCTGCGGTCGTCGTTACGTTTGCAGAGCCCCTGATGTGCCTAAACAATAGACACCCCCCACAAGTGACCCCATTTTGGAAACTAGACCTCCCAAGTAACTTATCTAGATGCCTGGTGAGCACTTTGGACCCCCAATTGCTTCACAGAAGTTTATAATGCAGAGACGTGAAAATAAAAAAAAATAAAAAAATTTCCACAAATATTTTTTTAGCCCCCAATTTTTTATTTTCCCAAGGGTACCAGGAGAAATTAGACCCCCAAAGTTGTCGTGCAATTTTTCCTGAGTACGCTGATACCCCATATGTTGGGGTAAACCACTGTTTGGGCACACGTCGGGGCTTGGAAGGGAGGAAGCACCGTTTAACTTTTTGAATGCAAAATTGGCTGGAATCAATGGTTGCACCATGTCGCGTTTGGAGACCCCCTGATGTGCCTAAACAGTGGAAACCCCTCAATTCTAACTCCAGCCCTAACCGCAACACACCCCTAACCACAGCCCTAACCCCAACACATCCCTAACCCTAACCCTAATTCCAACCCTAACCCTAATTCCAACCCTAACCCTAATTCCAACCCTAACCCTAATTCCAACCCTAACCCTAATTCCAACCCTAACCCTAATTCCAACCCTAACCCTAATTCCAACCCTAACCCTAATTCCAACCCTAACCCTAATTCCAACCCTAACCCTAATTCCAACCCTAACCCTAATTCCAACCCTAACCCTAATTCCAACCCTAACCCTAATTCCAACCCTAACCCTAATTCCAACCCTAACCCTAATGGAAAAATAAAAATATTTTCTTTATTTTATTAGTTGTGCCTACCTATGGGGGTGATAATCGGGGGGTTTATTTACTTTTTCTTTCATTTTGATCACTGTGAGAGTGATCAAAATGAAAGAATGGAATCTGCAGCCGGCAGATTCGGGCGGGCGCACTGCGCATGCGCCCGCCATTTTCCAAGATGGCGGCTCCCATCATCCAGACCCGAGGCACACCAGGAGGGACGGGGGGACTCAGGAGGTACCGGGGGGGGTGAGGGGGCGATCGGAGGCTGGCGGGGAGCAGAGGGAATGGGAGGGGGGCAGATGATGACAGCGGCGGCAGATCACCGCTGTCATTCAGTTGCGGGGGGGGCGATCTCCGGTAGGGGGGGTGGAATCGGTGTCTCCAGCCATGTCCGATGCTACAGCAGCGTCGGACATGGCTGGATTGTAATATTTCATCAATTTTCATTGATGAAATATTACTATCGCTCTGATTGGCTGTTAAAAGTAAAACATCCAATCAGAGCGATCGTAGCCACGTGGGGGAGAATCCACGCCCCCTGTGGTGAATTACAAAGCCCCCTGTATCTGCGGGTCGGGTGACCTTTCAGTGACCCCGGTCACCCGACCCGCAGGGGGGCTTTAAAGTCATGACGCCACATAGGCGTCACTGGTCAGATTTGTACCAGGTTTCATAACGCCTATGTGGCGTCATTGGTCGTGAAGGGGTTAAAAAAAACAAACATACACACCACTGAGTCAAGCTTAGGGGACAATATCTTTTTATACTATTTTCTTTTTTACATTAAATTATGAAAAAACACAGCACCTTCCCTTTAATTGTGGAATATAGAACCACAATAGGACATGTACCTAGTACCAAGCTTATTACGGCGATGAATTGTATTATCAGAAAACGAAAAAAAGGGGGAAAGCACCACTGCAAAAAAGCGCACACTGCACCAATTAAAGTAACAACTGAAATGAGTAATTTTTATTGATACAGAAGAGTTATACACAATAAAAACATGATAAAATCACGAGACTATGGCATCCATAGTATCAATAATACATATCACCACAAAATTATCATATATATAAGCACGTATAATGTGAGCATATGATCCAGCGACACTTATAGCACTATAGCAGTATACCTCCCTATTCCTAGGCTCATGAGGACTATATAACCCTAAACAAAGCCCAGCCCATAGATGAAATAAAGCAACCACCAAGAAAAATCCATATATGGTTTTCATCCAGGACCCAAATAAGCCCAGACAGCAAAGAAAGGGAGAAAAGAAATTAGATCCTCCACATGTCAGTGGTGCCAAGACCCATAGTAAGGCAAATAAAAACTGCCAAAAGGACGATCAATAGTCGCAATAGAACTACAGATACACTGATGCCATACCCAGGACCATTACCCCACGTGTATCGCCGTAACCTGTACGGCTTCTTCAGGGGAAGTGGCATAAAGTAATCCAGGGAACTTTAAATACCTTGCAGAAGTCAGTCGGGGTGTTACCACCAGGGCTGTGGAGTCGGAGTCGTGGAGTCGGAGTTAGTTTTGGTTGGAGTCGGTAGAAATGTACCGACTCCAGCTTTAAAAAAAAGTATTAATATTTCATAATTGAACTTTCATATGAATTTTATAAATGTTACTCAAATATATATGTTCTATCAAACTATGAACAACAGTGATAAGCAGTTCTGCTGGAGATAGACATTTCTTACTTCTTGTGTGTCACTGTTCTCCACTGCCCTTATCTAATCTTATACTTGGTTAACCTCATGCTGCCCCAACCCCCCTACTTACAATGTATGAAACTGAAAGTGAAAATGTGTTGCAAATTCTTAGTAGTAAAGCTCCTCCTCTAGACTAGATCATACTAGGTGTGCGTCTTCCAAGCATCTCACAGCTGCCTGCTACTCAGAAGAGGAAGACTGTAAGAAGTATTATCCTTTCAACAAACTTTGCATCAGTTAACTGAGTACATGAGGAATAATAACAGTATTACTGACCACTATATCAGTTGTACGGCCTGGCAATAATTTTGTACAATTGTTTTTAGGAAAAACAATTGTCATTTGGATTGTGAATGCAGAATTAAAAACCTGAGAATGTCAAAGAAGCATCACATTAAATCAGCTGTATTTGAACATTTCACCATCACTCAAGATAGAAAACATTATGTCTGTCAGTGTATGACAAATGATCCAGACGAAAACAAATGCTGTGAAGCCAAGATGAGTGCATATTCAGGCAAAGATAAAAATGCTCCTACCAGAGCTTCTAATCTAAAGAGACATTTACAGCGCTTTCATCCAGAAGTACTGAAAGCAGTGGATGAGAGAGACTGCATCCAAACCAATGAACCAGTGCCCAGCTCTTCCAGCCAAACAAAGGAGCGGAGAACTTTGCAGCCATCAGTTGCAAGATATTTTGTCAGTGACAAAGTTATTGTGACAATGACAGTAGATACATTTAAAAAACAGATCATAGAGCTTGTTGTAAAGGATAGTGTGCCTATTTCATTATTTTCACGACCAGCTTTTATGTGTCTGAATGGGGAAATGGCCCGCAAGCTTGGTGTTTCTCTGGAGAGAGAGAGAGTATTAGAAAATTAGTAATCGAAGAAGCTTTTAAACAAAAGGAAGAACTTAAAAAAAACTCTCAAGGGACGCTTTCTGTTTCTTAAAATGGATGCCTGCACACGTCACAGAGTGAACTATTTTGCCATCAATGTCCGATTTGTTTGTGACAAAAATGAAATGGTTACGAAGACATTGGCAGTAAAAGACACCAAAGCTCATCACACCAGTGAATTTCTCCAGGTCTTGGTGGAAAAGGTTCTGCAAGACTGTGAACTTAAAAAAGAGCACGTTCTTTCTGTCGTAACTGACAATGCTTCAAATATGATAAGTACTATTAAGCTATTGAATGAGAGTAATGATGGTGACCAGCAGCTAGAAGAACATTCTGGGTCCACAGACACAGAAATGTTTGAAATAGAGGAACACAGTATTGTAACTGAGGAGCAAACTGAAGTTGCTTCAGATGAACAGCAACATGATAGTTTAGATGATCTTGTTGAAACTGTGTCAATATGTTCTTTCATTCATCACATGCGCTGTGTTGTGCATACGCTACAGCTGGCTATGAGAGACAGTCTGCAAGAAGGACATGCTGCTGCACTGATTGGCAAGGTGAGAAAATTGGCTACTGTTGCCAGAACACCTAAAGTTGACTCAATTTTGAAGAGACGTCCTGGAAAAGGGGCAGTTATTGATCAAGCCACACGATGGGGCAGTACTTACTTAATGATTCAGCGCTTGGTTGAACTGAAAACCTTTCTTGTAGACATGGCTAACCCTCAACTGACGCTAAATGAAAGTCAGTGGAATCAGGTGACTGAGCTGGAAAAATTGCTAGAGCACCCATTTACAGTGACTAAAAAATTACAAGCAGAGAATTTAACTCCAGGTATTTTCTTAAAGGAGTGGAAGAACCTGATGTTTCGCCTGTCCCAAAGAGGAGGGTTAATTGCAAGTGGCATTGCTACATCAATGAAATGGAGAGAGGAGCTACTATTACAAAATAACATTCTTTTGGCAGCTGTTATGTAGACCCAATGCATCGGATTCTTCTAGATGATCAACAGCTAACTAAAGGAAAAGAAGCTCTGTTTGAAATAGCAGTAAGGATGAAAGGGTTGCAGAACAGTCAGGAGGAACAAGAAGAATTTGGTCGTCCTGCCACATCTTCACCCTCATCAACTGAAGAATTTAATTTCGAAAAATATTTGGATCACAAGGACCGTGCAAAGCGTTCCCGCATAGAAGAAGAGTCATCCCCATCAAGGAACACAGCCAGTACATTTCAGCAGAATTTTTCATGTGCACTAAAAGAAATTGAGAAATTTGACTGTTCATCAAAAATAACAGTGCAACAAGCGATTCCTCTGTATCCTGACATTGTCAGAGATGTTTCCCGAGTGGTTACTGCTTTGCCACCAACACAAGTTAGTGTAGAGAGGTTGTTCTCTGCTCTCAAAATAATTAGATCAGATTTGAGGGCATCCATGAAGGAGGATCTGACAGAGGCAATACTTTTTCTGAGGACAAATTTATAGATTTCTTCTTAACTGCATACAGTAAGTGTTTATTGCATATTTACTTAGTTTAGAAAAGTTTATAAAAGTTATTTGCTATATTCTAATTGTATTCTAATAAATGTAGTTTTTGCTCTAAGTGGTCTGATTACTTATATGATGGTGAGAAACTGAATAAGCACGATGTTTAATATTTTACAACAGTAAATTTGTTATGAATTGGCCATTTATGAAGGAGCCGGAGTCGGAGCCGGAGCCTGATAAAATCCAGGAGTCGGAGTCGCAACTGTGGCTTACCGACTCCACAGCCCTGGTTACCATGCTCTGTGAACATCCCCTCTGAGTCAGCCAAAGCAGGAAGTTTATAAACCGGCGTCCCGGTCTTGTGAGCAGGGCCCATGGCAACCGCACATGCGCTGTATAAGCGCACAGTAAATACAAGTCGGCAGTCTCACCGCAGCACGCATGTAACTATAGAAACCCGTACGGGCCAAGAGTATCAGCTCCACCGCGCCTGCGTCCAGTGGAACGCAGGCTAGCAGGTTTGGGGTGCATAAAACCACCACCAGCATGAGTTGCTGCTAAGGCCTGTTTCACACTTCCGTTTTTTCAAATCCGTCAAAATCCGTTGTTTTCCGTAAAAAAACGGATCCGCCATTTTTTGCAGGATCCGTTTTTTTGTCCCATAGACTTCCATTACGGTTACCGCGGATCCGTCAAAAAAACGGATCCGTTTTTAAAAAAAACGGATCAGTTTGCATCAGTTTCCGTCAAAAAACGGAAACGGATCCGTTTGGCGGACACAAAAACGGAAGTGTGAAACAGGCCTAATACATAAACACGCGCGCTGCTCCCGGGAACACTGAAACACACACAAACCAGACATATATAGACAAAATACAGTACACATACACATGGGGGTGGATAGGAACACAGGACACAACAAATATAAAAAATATATTCACCATACTAGGTGATATCATAACCGATGATCAGGACGCTCTTTGTAAAGGAGCCCTCAATAGATGCTCTGGAATCCATATAGCTTCTAATCCGACACCAAAAAGCAACCAATATCTAAATTATTGAAAAAATATGGTATGAAAAATTATGGTATTTAAACAATTAGCAGCAAATGCTGACAATGCCAGTAAATACCAAAATAAAAAGGGAAAAAAAAAAATAATTGATGTGAAATTTTGAATGTCCCAGCAGGTGGACCTTTTGTAATCTGTTTTTCTCTATCGCTTCATTGGGGGACACAGAAACGATGGGTGCACGCCGCTGCCACTAGGAGGCTGACACCATGCACAGAAAAAAAAGTTAGCTCCTCCTCCGCAGTATACACCCCACCGACCGGCACCTGTTTCCTCAGTTTAGCTTAGTGTCAGTAGGAGGTGGACACGGGTCTTTCATTAGACCCATATCTACCTCAGTGTGCGTCGTTTTCTTTTACAGGTTTTGCAGAGGGATACAGAGTGATTGGTCACATTTGTAGTCCCACAAGGAGGCTATGAGTACGGCGTGTACTGCCACCTCGTATCCTCATAGCTCTCCACGGAAGGACCAAGAGCCCCGAGCACGGACGCGTGTCAGGCGATCCAACTGGTCCTCTTCTCCCGTCTCCCGCCCACCAGAGCCTGTCGGTCTGGTAGAGACGTGGACATCCTTCGGCTGGATGATAGAGGTACACTTCCTTCCACAGGTACACAGAAGACAAGGGTAAGTATGAGATCCCTGAGTGGCATTTTCCCCCCTCAGCATCCTCCCCGGCTGCACTTATCTCAGTGCTTGTTAGCAGCCAGGCTGCAGTCATGGCTCCTTTTCCCCCCAGGTATCTCGGTCCCCCTCAACAGCCCCTTCCTCTCCCTGAATCTCCTCACCTCCCCGGCTGCACTTTTCTCAGGGCTCTTTAGCAGCCGGGCTACAGGCTTAGCTCCATTGAGGAGCGATCACCGCTGCAGTGCGGCGCTGCCTCCGCACCGCCCCGCGCTTCCAGGCGGCCACCGCATCTACAGGCCCCGGCTTCAGTTTGGGGTCAGCCCAGCCCCCTCCTTCCCCCTGTCTCCTCAAGGAAGCACACTCTTTTTTTTTTTTTTTTTTCTACCCGGCTCTTCTCAGGCTGCCGCCATTTTCTCAGCCTGTCAGCTGGACTCCGTCTTCTCCATCGGGGGCTCCGCAGATCCAGTCGAGCTGTGCAGCATTGGGGGACACAGCAAGCGTTTGCTGGAAGCAACTACAGGACACTGGACCATGAGTAAGCTCTGCTCTGCAGACTTACACCCTCCTCTGCCTCCTGTCCCCTAACCTTCCGGCACCCCTCATTATGTCTAACTCTCAGCCAGATCGTGCTCGTCCCACTTCTTCCACTTGCACTTTAGTCAAGTTTTTTGCATGTTCTTCTTGCAAACTCAAACTTCCCTCAGGTCAGTCCACTCCCCCTCTGCCTTGACTGCAGCAATCCCATTCAGCCCGACGCCCAGGAGCCACCTATTGCTTCACGTTAGAGTGAATCCCCCATTCCTGACTGGGCTTCTTCTCTATCTCAATCAGTGGTGGATCTCACCAGGGTGTCTCAGTCCTTAGTGGTCGTTCTTGGTAAGTTGCCCTTGGACACTTCGGCAGGATCCAGCAGGTCACAAGAGGCTCCATCTGAGCCAGCCAGCATTAGCCGCAAAAGGCCCAGGCAAGATCTCCGGCCAGAATCCTCTCCTCGCCCTATCTCACCACATAATCCTTCCCAGCAGTCTCCTTCCCATGCCTCCTCACGCGAGTCAGGCGAAGCGTTCTCGGATGCGCCATCTGAAAAGATTTTAGAGCTGGACATGAAGGTTACGGTACAGAACCTCATTTCAGCGATTAACCACATTTTCGAGATCAGACTCCCCTGCAAAACCCTCAGATCAGGAGGTTTTGTTCAGAATGGCAGAAGCACCTTCCAGAGTTTTCGCTTCTCACTCGGAGTTAGGCAAGCTCCTCACCAAGGAAAGAGAAAATCCAACGAGGTGCTTTCAAAGAGGGAAGCGTTTCGGCGTGCTGTATCCATTTTCTCAAGCGCTCACTGACAACTGTTCGGCTTCCCCCTCTGCAGACGCTCCCGTGTCTAGACTAACAACACGGTCCTTCCGATTTCAGGTGTGGCGTCTCTGAAGGATTCTAACGAAAGTCAGCAAAGGCCATAGCTACTTGGGCGGAGGATCTCCGCCAAGGCATTCTTGATGGAGCCCAACCAGAGCGATTGGCCGAGGTAGCCAACCAGATTTCCCACGCAGGGGAATATTTGGTCTCTGCCTCCTTAGATGCCGCGTCTTGCGCAGCTCAAGCGTCCAGCAATGTAGTTGCAATCCGGCGTACAGTTTGGGTCAAGGCTTGGCAAGCTGATTTGTCATCAAAAAAGTCCCTTACCAATCTGCCTTTTCAGGGAGCGCGTCTCTTTGGATCCCAGCTGGACCAGATTATTAAGGATGCCACTGGGGGCACAAGCTCTCTTCTCCCTCATGCCAAACCTCATAGACCCACTCCAAGGCGTAAGTTTCGGCCCTTTCGGCCTTTCCGCCGCCTCGCTATGGCAGAACCTTTTTCCAACCAACAAAGGCCGCAAGCACGCCAGGATAGGAAGAAGGTCTCCTTTAGGCCCACTCTCTTGGCGATCTCACTCCTCCCAGGGCAGATCATCCAGGTCCAGAACTGGACGGTCCACATCGGCATGACTATCAACAAAGCCCCGAGGCACCTTCCCAACTGGGCGGCCGACTCCTTTTTTTCAGGGACGTCTGGCTTACTTCGGTGGAAGACGCTTGGGTCAGAGAAGTCGTATCCTCAGGATACAAGATAGAGTTCGTTGCTCGGCCCCAGGATCGCTTCGAGTCCCGACCTCCAAAGGACCCCGCCCTAGTTCTGGGTTTCTTTGCATCCATTGCCTCCCTTCTCAGCTCTGGGGTGATTGTGCCTGTTCCCGAAACAGAACGATTCTCAGGGTTTTACTCAAACCTGTTTGTTGTGCCGAAAAAAGGCGGCGTGGTTCAGCCCATTCTGGACCTCAAACTACTGAACAAAAGGGTCCGCCTGCGACATTTCAGGATGGAGTCCCTTCATTCAGTAATTGCTTCCATGGAGGCGTAGGAATTCATGTGCTCAATAGGCATCCTGAATGTCTACCTGCATGTCGCCATTTTCCCCGGGCATCAGAAATTCCTGCGTTTCGCTATTCATCAGGACCACTACCAGTTTGTCGCCCTGCCGTTCGGTCTCGCCACAGCGCCCAGAGTGTTTACAAAGATCATGGCGGCATTGATGGCCTTGTTGCGTGTCAGAGGTCTCGTCCTCTTTCCGTACCTCGACGACATTCTAATCAAATCTCCGTCTTTTCACCAGACTCTCCAAAGTCTTACCATCGTTCTCGATACCCTGTCGAATTTCGGGTGGCTCGTAAACAAAAGGAAGTCCTGCCTTGTTCCGACTCAACGGCTTGTGTTTCTAGGCTTATTGTCCGACACCCGTCGATCAAGGGTCTTCCTCCCAGAAGAGAAGATGATATCTCTGCGGCGAGATGTACGAGCGCTGCAGAGCTCACAGCTTCCATCTTTCCGGTCTGCCGTGAGAATCTTGGGAAAGATGGTGGCGACGGCCGAAGCAATTCCCTTTGCTCAGTTTCATTCGAGACCGCTTCAACAGGCCATCCTGTCTTGGTGGAACATGTCTGTTCTTTCCCTGGATCGTCCAATTCGCTTTTCGTCCCGGGTCAAACAGTCCCTCAATTGGTGGCTGATGTCACCTCTCATTTCTCTAGGCCGGTCATTCCTTCCGATTCACTGGCAGATTGTGACAACGGACGCCAGTCTTCTCGGCTGGGGGGCAGTGTTTCGCAATCAGACTGTTCAGGGACGGTGGTCAACTCAAGAGACAACTCTGCCGATCAACGTCCTCGAGGTACGGGCGATTTTTCTGTCTCTCATTCACTGGGAAAGGCTTCTCAGGGGTCTGCCGATCCGGATTCAGACAGACAATGCCACAGCGGCGGCATATGTCAACCACCAAGGGGGGACACGGAGCTCCTCGGCTCTAGCGGAAGTGTCCAAGATTCTCCACTGGGCAGAGGCATCAGTCCCAGCGATATCCGCCGTGCACATTCCTGGCGTGGACAACTGGGCCTCCAATTTTCTCAGCCGCGTCTTTCATCAACGTTGCCGTCGTTGTGGGGACTCCGGACGTAGATCTGCTGGCATCTCGCCTGAACAGAAAGGTCCCACAGTTCGTATCCAGGGCCCGAGGTCCTCTCGCAGTGTGCTCCGATGCTCTGTCCATTCCCTGGTCTCAGTTCAAGTTCCTCTAACGCCAAAGCTGCTGAAAAAAATCAAGGCGGAAGGGGTACCAGTCATCCTCAACGCTCCGGATTGGCCCAGAAGGTCTTGGTTCGCGGACATCGTCAACCTTCTCGCGGACGCCCCCTGGAAGCTTCCAGACAGAGCAAACCTGCTGTCTCAGGGTCCAATCTGCCACCCCAATTCTCTGACGCTCAATTTAACGGCGTGGCTGTTGAGACCGCGGTTCTAAAACGGTCATGTTTTTCGGATCGGGTTATCCACACCATGATCCGGGCTAGAAAGCCATCGTCTTACAAAATTTATTATCGCACGTGGAAGGCCTATTTCACTTGGTGCGAGGCCAATGACATTCCGCCCATGTCCTTTTCTCTTCCTTCTATCCTGGCGTTCCTCCAGGCAGGCTTGGATGCGGGCCTTGCCCTCAGCTCTTTAAAGGGCCAAGACTCGGCGCTTTCCATCCTTTTCCAGAAGACGTTGGCCTTCCAACCACAGGTCAAGACTTTTCTTCAGGGAGTGGCTCATGCGGCACCTCCGTACCGCGCTCCTGTTGATCCATGGGATCCCAATCTGGTTCTGGAGGCTCTACAAGGTTCACCCTTTGAGCCTCTCAAGGAAGTTTCCCTATCGTTTCTCTCCTGGAAGGTAGCCTTTCTGGTAGCCATCACCTCCACCGCGTGTCGGAATTGGCGGCCCTTTCTTGTCGCCCCCCTTTCTTAGTGCTCCATCAGGATAAGGTGGTCCTGCGGCCCCCGCCTTCCTTCCTGCCTAAGGTGGTGTCCACTTTCCACCTAAATGAGGATATTGTTCTCCCGTCCTTTTGTCCGGGTCCAATCCACCTGCTCGAGCGCTCCTTGAACAAGCTAGACCTGGTCAGGGCGATGAAGGTCTACCTAGCTAGGACGGCTCCCTTGCGGAATACAGACTCACTTTTCATCATTTCAGATGGTGCGCGGAAAGGTCAGCCGGCCTCCAAGGCTACTATTGCTCTCGCTGGATCAGATCGGCAATTTTGGAAGCCTACCGGGTCAAGCATCGAGTGCCCCCTCCTGGAATTAGAGCTCACTCTACCCGGGCAGTCGGTGCCTCCTGGGCGGTGTGCCACAGAGCCTCCGCGCTGCAGCTTTGCAAGGCTGCAACCTGGTCTTCGATCCACACATTTGCCAAATTTTACAAGGTCCACACCTATGCTTCGGAGGACGCCAGCCTAGGCAGAAGGATCTTGCAGGCGGCGGTGGTGAGTTCTCAGACCTAATGGAAGTTTGCTTCTCCCTCCCCAGGGACTGCTTTGGGACATCCCATGGTTTGTGTCCCCCAATGAAGCGATAGAGAAAACAGGATTTTTGGGTTGCTTACCGTAAAATCTGTTTCTCGGAGCCTTCATTGGGGGACACAGCACCCTCCCATGTTTTGTAGCTTCTGTTCTTTTGTTTGTTGGTTACAGTTGAGTTGCCTGTTCTGTTCTTGTTCTAATTTGTTACTTCTCCTACTGCTTTCTCACTAACTGAGGAAACTGGTGCAGGTCGGTGGGGTGTATACTGCGGAGGAGGAGCTAACTTTTTTTCTGTGCATGGTGTCAGCCTCCTAGTGGCAGCGGCATGCACCCATGGTTTCTGTGTCCCCCAATGAAGGCTCTGAGAAACAGATTTTACGGTAAGCAGCCCAAAAATCCTGTTATTGCCATGGGACCCTTCTAAGCAAGTAGTGTTTGTTCATAAAGGAGAACCCGTTTTTAACATGAAAGTTGTATTCTTACTATTCTCACTTCCACATCTGGAGCCAGGCTGGTGATGCCACTACTACTGATACCTGCCGGGTCGTGTGCACATGTGTATGCATGGAGACTCACATTGTACTAGGTTTTATAACCTGTAACATCTCTGTTGTGTCTACATGTGGGATGTTATAGCAAAATAGAAGTGAAGATGTTTTTGTTCTGTATTAATAAAATGCTTTTTCTTTTTCTTCCTCAATGAAGAGATCGTGTGGGCTGTGTCTGGCAAGTAGTACGAGATCATCTCTACCATCTTTGTGCTCATGCTGTGGAGTATTGTTTCCTTGTGGAGCGCGCAGTGGTAGGACTGCTCCGACTTGCTATTCGATTGTTACGTCGTGAAGATATCAGCGGACAGGTAAGCTACAATGTCCAGCCTAGACTAAGTTGAGGACATGTATTTTTTTTATACTATAGGATGTCAAGGATTATAAGAGATTCTCAAGATTAAAGGCAGATTTAGACACAAGTAGAATCATAGAATCATAGAATCGTAGAGTTGGAAGGGACCTCCTGGGCCATCTGGTCCAACCCCCTGCTCAAAGCAGGATTCGCTAAATCATCCCAGTCAGATGTCTGTCCAGCCTCTGTTTGAAGACTTCCATTGAAGGAGAACTCACCACTTCTCGTGGCAGCCTGTTCCACTCATTGATCACTCTAACTGTCAAAAAGTTTTTTCTAATATCTAATCTGTGTCTCCTCCCATTCAGTTTCATCCCATTGCTTCTAGTCTTTCCTTGTGCAAATGAGAATAAAGTTGATCCTTCTACAATGTGACAGCCCTTTAGATATTTGTAGACAGCTATTAAGTCTCCTCTCAGTCTTCTCTTTTGCAAACTAAACATTCCCAAATCCTGCAACCTTTCCTCATAAGACAGGGTTTGCAGACCGGTCACCATTCTGGTCGCTCTTTTCTGAACTTGCTCCAGTTTGTTGATGTCTTTTTTAAAATGTGGTGCCCAAAACTGGACACAATATTCCAGATGAGGTCTGACCAAAGATAAGTAGAGGGAAATAATGACTTCACGTGATCTAGACTGTATGCTTCTGTTAATACATCCTAGAATTGCATTTGCCTTTTTTGCTGCTGCATCACACTGTTGACTCATATTCAGTCTGTGATCTATTAGTATACCCAAGTCTTTTTCACATGTGCTGTCACTTAGCCCTATTCCTCCCATTCTATATATGCTTTTTCCATTTTTATTGCCCAGATGTAGTACTTTGCATTTCTCCCTGTTAAAAACCATTCTGTTAGTTGCTGCCCACTTCTCCAGTTTATTTAAATCTTTTTGAATCCTCTCTCTCTCTTCTCTAGTATTAGCTATCCCTCCTAGCTTTGTGTCATCAGCAAATTTAATCAGTTTACCCTCAATTCCTTCATCTAAATCGTTGATAAAGATGTTGAACAATACAGGGCCCAGGACAGAGCCCTGTGGTACCCCACTTGAGACATTCTTCCAACTGGATGTGCAGCCATTTACGACCACTCTTTGGGTCCGATCACTAAGCCAGTTATGAATCCACCTAACAGTTGCCTTGTCCATTCCATACTTAATCATTTTTTCAATAAGGATTGTATGAGAGACTTTGTCAAATGCTTTGCTGAAGTCAAGATATACTATATCTACAGCATTTCCTTGATCCACCCAATCAGTGATACCATCATAGAAGGAAATTAAGTTAGTCTGACATGACTTATTAGTTACAAACCCATGCTGACTCTGTTTAATCACTTCATTCTTATCCAGGTATTGACATACATGTTGTTTAATAATTTGTTCAAAGATCTTTCCTGGTATAGAAGTCAGACTCACCGGCCTATAGTTACCTGGGTCCACCTTCTTCCCCTTTTTGAAGATAGGAACAACATTTGCTCTTCTCCAGTCTTCTGGCACTTCTCCTGTTCTCCAAGAATTTTCAAAGATTATAGAGAGGGGTTCAAAAATTTCTTCTGCTATCTCCTTCAGTACTCTGGGGTGTAATTCATCTGGACCTGGAGACTTGAATTCATTTAGGCTAGCTAAGTGTTTCCTCACTATCTTTCTGTTTATAGATATCCTGGATTCTTCTATTCCCTTAATAGGACAGTGAATAACAGTTGATGTTACATTTCCTTTCTGAGAGAAAACAGATGCAAAATAGGAATTTAAAAGTTCAGCCTTCTCAACATCCTGTCTTACCATTTCATCATTTTCATCCTGTAAAAATCCTATGGCATCTTTGACTTTTCTTTTACTTTTGACATATCCCCAAAATCCTTTATTATTGCTTTTGACATCTCTTGCAAGCCTCAATTCATTTTCAGCTTTAGCTAATCTGATTTGTGCCCTGCAGGTTCTGCAGACAGCATTATATTCTTCTTTAGATATGCCTCCCTCTTTCCATTTTATAAACATTTTTTTCTTCCTTTTTAGCATGTGCTTAAGTTCTGTGTTCATCCATCCTGGTTTCCTTAACTGCTTCCTATTCTTCCCTCTTTTCGGAATTGTTAACAACTGTGCTTTGAGAATTTCATTTTTCAAGATTTCCCATCCTTCCTGGACATTTTTGTCTTTAAGGATATCCAGCCATTGGATCCCTCCAATTCTCTTTCTGAATCCCTTAAAATCTGCCTTTCTGAAATCTAACCTTGAAGTCTGAGTCTTCACAGGTCTTCCGCCTCTAGTTATCCAAAATTCTAAAATAGCATGGTCGCTACCTCCTAGGGTCCCAGCCACTTTTACCTCCTCAACCATTTCCTCCCTGTTTATAAGGATTAGATCCAAAGTAGCAGTTCCCCTTGTTTTCTCCCTTACCTTTTGGAAGATAAAGTTGTCAGCAAGAGAGGATAAGAATTTCCTTGACCTGTTAGTTTTGCCTGAGAGAGGTTCCCAACAAATGTCTGGATAGTTGAAATCTCCCATGACAACTATGTCATATTTTTTGGAGAACTTGGCCATTTGATGCATAAAGAGTTCATCCATAGCTTCAGCTTGCACAGGCGGCCTGTAGTAAATGCCTACAATGGTGTCCTTTCCATTGTTCTGTCCTTGTATTCTTACCCAAACAGTTTCCACAGAACTCCCAGTCTCTGAAGCTTCAATCTCTGTGCAGATATACGCGTTTCTAACATACAATGCGACACCCCCTCCTCGTTTATCAAGTCTGTTTCTTGCAAATAAGTTGTATCCTTCTAGTCTTGTATTCCAATCATGTGTATTGTCCCACCAAGTTTCAGTGATTCCAATGACATCATATTTCTTTTCCTGTGTTAGTAGTTCCAATTCTCCTTGTTTGTTGCCCATGCTTTGTGCATTAGTATAGAAACATTTTAGTTTGTGATTGGTTTCTCTTTCTCCAATATTTTTATTAATTAGATTCTTTCGTCTTTGTTCTTCCTTTCCACTTCTAATAGCAGAGTTCTCAATAGCATTTGTCAGGTGTATGGCTTTTTCTGGTCTTTTGCTTCCCTTCCCATGTTGTTCTAGTTTAAAGCTCTCCTTACAAGTGTAGCAAGGCGACTTCCAAATACATGCTTTCCAGTCTTCGTAATGCTGAATGGTTTTTAGAGAAAAAGTGAGTCAAATGGTATGATATGGTAATTTGTGTGAGTAGTCATGGAGTGCTGACCATGATGAAATAATTGCTCTGAATTTTAATATTTGCCATTCCATGCTGTGTATATACTCAGTGGGAAAAAATATTTATTTTTTTAAGTGGACACCGTCTTTAATTTTGCACATTTTAGAAGTAATTTCTAAACCTGCCGTTTGCTCCGCAGGTTCTCCTATCACTTCGTATTCTTTTAATGATGAAGCCGAGTGTCCTGTCCAGGGTGAGCCGACAAGTGGCTTTTGGACTTCATGAACTTCTGAAGACCAATGCTGCCAACATTCATTCTAGCAATGACTGGTACACGCTGTTCTGCCTGCTGGAGTGCATTGGAGCCGGAGTGAAGCCGCCAGCTGCCCTGCAGGTGACAACCAGAAACGATAATGATGCAGGTACGTGGAGGAAGTGTTTTATGAAATTCAATGCCCTGAGAGATAAGCAGCTGCTTTTTACCGTCTCTAAATTAAGTGAAGGCCATATGAAGAAAATAAATATGCTGCTTAAAGCCATTAATAAAATTAAAAGGGTTCAGCTGCTCTGTTTACCACCTGCAATGTTCATTCTGGGTTTTTATATCATAGGTAATGGTGTGACTAAGAGGCAACTAGCATTTCATTAAGTAGATATTTATCGCCGCTGCTCAAAATACTATTTTCCAAGAAAATATAATATTCCTATCTGTGCAGCCTTCTTAGATGAGAGACCTAATTAACCATGGAAATCCTCTGGAGATCCTGCATTAAGTCTGCTAATCACTAGAATGTCTGGAGATTGTCTAGTCATGTTTTTGAGACACATAAAAAAGGAAACATTATGTACTTGTACAAAATATGACATTTTCATGAATGCATTCTTGAGATCTCGCAAAAAAATTTTTTTTAACTTTTGGATGAAAACTAAGTAATGAAAGTACTTCTGATGAGGTTAATGGGGCTAGTTGAATACATGACAAGCTGTACTCCTATAGCTTGATTTTATTTGCATTTCTCTAAGCTTACTGGTAAAAACATGGCATGCTTCCTAAGTGTTTATTACTTTTGTTTAAAAGAAAATCACTTTTTATGGGCAGCGTTAAAGGGCATGACCCTTCTGGGATATTAATTGCTGATGGTTCCAGATTAAACTGAATATTTCCTAATCCCTACAGTGCCTGATTGGCCTTTATTCATGATTTATTTGGTGGGACCCGCATGGATTGAACATATAGGCCTGATTCATCAAAGCAATTTCGTCAGAACTTTGGCTTAAATTTCTTTGAAAAGTCATAAAATTATGGCGCAACTTAGAATTGCGCAAAACTTTTCCAACTTTTGGCGTTTTCTTGTCAGTTTCTTTTTTTTAAATCAGATGATTTTTATTTAAAAGTTGTCAGCATGAAACTTTGACAATACATTTAACTTTAGCATATAATATAAACCATGTTCAACCTGACAGGCGATATCTGTACTTACATCCTAAATCCCCTACCCTCCCCCCATCCACCCTAACCCCATCCCTTTAAATCATTGCACTTATCACACACCATGTCACATTTTGAATCTTTTTTCGAGACAGCCACTTAAGATCCCTGTTTAAAGTACCAACACAGAGGGTCAAGGGCGCGTAGGTAGACGCATTCTTTCTCTCATAAGAGCCTCCGAAGCCAGGCCTGGGCGCTCCATGTGTTAACCTCTTTTCGAATATATGTTCTGTTCCATCAAAATAATATAGTTAACCTTATTAATCAGTTCCTGTCTAACTGGCGGTTTGTCATCTAACCAGTGGGCCGCAATGAGCTTTCTGGCAGCATATAGGATTCTGGCTATGGTCAGCTTCCCCCATTCATCAACTGCAATATCCTCCATGCATCCCAATACACACGTCAGCGGGTTCCTTATAAGATCCACTCCCATTACCTCCTGAGTCAAATTAAGTGTTTGTACCCAAAAGTTCTGTAGGGCAGGGCAGGACCACATATGTAGGAGATCTGCCCCATCCTCAGAGCAACGCGGGCAGCAAGAATCTCCCCTCAGGCCTGCCCTCTTCATCCAGACCGGGGTCCTGTATACCCCATGTATTAGGTAGAGTTGTGAGACTCTCCTGGCTTCGCTCATAGAGACCTTGGGGATGAATTGTAATACACTCTCCCACTGAGAATCCGAGATTGGTCCCACATCCTCCTCCCATTTTTCTCTGGACTTAGCCGGGTGCCTTACTAGGAATGAATTCAAAAAAAACCCTATATACGAGGGAGATGAAACCCCTAGTGCCCCTCAGTGACCCTATATGATTCACCATCACATCTGATTGAACCACTATTCTTGATGTTTTAAGCTGTTGATTGACTGCATGCCGCAGCTGCAGATATTGAAAGAAGAGAGATTGACTAAGAAGGAACTCCCTCCTGATCTCGTCAAAAGTCTTAAGCATGCCGTCAACCAACAGCTGTGACACAAACCATATCCCGACCCTTCTCCATTGAGCAAATCCCCTCAGACGTATTAACTCCCCCAGTCTCGGATCAAACCAAACCAACGAAAAGCGCGTGAACTCTGTAATGCCCCTCCATTGTCTAACTCTTTGCCAAATCTTGTCCACCATAGCGATCGTCGGGAGCCTTTTAGGGTTCATCCGGAACCTACCAGCCTCTAGACTAGCCAGCAGCGGACCTCTGCCCACTATAAACTCAAGGACCTTCCCGGCCGATGTAGATTGAGTTGGCTCCCCCCACCCCACCATATGCTGACATTGGGATGACACATAATAAACCCACGGGTTTGGGATTGCCAGGCCCCCCTCCTCTTTTGACCTCTGTGAATGTTCAAGTTTAATGCGTGCCCTACTACCCTTCCAGATCAAGTCCCGGAAAAGAGAATCAATCCGGTAGAATTTACTTTGCGCCAACCAGACAGGCGTATTATGAAGTATATATAGGAGCTGGGGCATGAGGATCATTTTTAATAAATTTTCTCTACCTGCCACAGACAGGAATAGTTTCTTCCATGCTCCAATTTTTTGTTGAAACTTATTGATAAGAGGGGTAAGATTAGGCCGTTCATATTCCTCCAATTTAGCCGATGCCACAATGCCCAAATATTTAAACTCCCTAATCACCCTCAAAGGGGTCCCAGGGTCTAGCGCCAGGGGAGCAGCCGAGTCCACTGGAAGCAACACTGATTTATCCCAGTTGATAGTCCAGAAATAGAGCCGAATTTACCAATAACTGCCATAGCCAAATTCAGGGAGTCGCTCGGGTCAGCCAGAAACAGCAGCACATCATCCGCGTGTAAAGCCACTTTCTCTACGTGGCAGCCATATTGGAATCCCCGGATATCCGTGGTACCCCGAATCTTTGCCGCTAACGGCTCTACCGCAATCGCAAACAGCAGGGGGGACAGGGGACACCCCTGCCTTGTTCCCCTATATAGGGAGAAACTCTCAGACCGCAAACCATTAACCCGTATTTTAGCACTAGGGGATGTATATAGCAAACGCACCCAACTCACAAACTGATCACCAGATCCCATGGTTATCATTACCACCCACAAATACCTCCACTCCACACTGTCGAACGCCTTAGCGGCATCTAGGGAAACTATTACCCTCTGTCCCACATTATCCGCCCTCGCCTGCATTTTTAAGTATAATCGCCGGAGATTTATAGCTGTGGATTTATTGGGCATAAACCCTGACTGGTCTTGGTGAATTAGGGATTCGATGACCTTGTTAAGTCGGTTCGCCAGCATTTTGGCCAATAATTTAATGTCAGTGGTCAACAAAGAGATCGGACGATATGAAGCTGGGGCCGTCAAATCTTTTCCCTGCTTTGGTAGGACAACAATTATCGCCTCTCGCATGGAACGGAGCAACTCGCCCCCTGCCAAACCCGCAGAGTAAACCTCCTTCAACTTGGGAAGCAACACCTCCTTGTATTTTTTGTAGTCTTCCCCTGGGATACCGTACCCCCCCGGGGCCCTGTCACTAGGTACAGAGGCCAGAGCTGCATCAAGTTCCTCTATATCAAAGGGCTCCTCAAGAAGCCTCTGCTCCGCTAGTGAGAGTCGTGGAAGCTGCACCCCCACTAAAAAGTTATCAATTTCCTCCTCCGACGGCTGCACGTGTGACTGGTACAGATTGGAGTAAAATGTCATCACCTCCAGTATGGCCCTACTGCCTGTATGCTCACATCCGTCTTTCCCCTTTAATTTAGCAATATACGCCGATTCCCTTTGGGCCTCCACCACCCTGGACAGAAGGTGACCCGCTCTCTCTCCCTCCTCGAAAAACTTCATTGTGCAGAACAGCCTTTTCCTCTCGGCAGTTTTCGTAGTCATATTACAAACCTCTCTCTGCGCTGATCTCAAACGGTCCCGGGCCTCAGGGGTTTTCTCCTCAATTAGTGCCGCCTCTGCTCCCTCTAATGACCTAATCAATTCCTGGTCTCTCCTGCCCATCTCGGTCTTAACTAGCGATATGTCTTTAATGCACAGCCCTCTAAAGTAGGCCTTCATGGTTTCCTATACCATTAATACCGAGGCCGAGCCCACATTAATTTTAAAGAACTCCGTCAGGTCAGCCCCCACATGGCCGTCCAGATCAATCAGCTGGAGCAAAAACGGATTTAGCCTCCACAGGGGTCTCCTGGAAAATTCGGAGCCCTGCCCCTGAAGCACCACACACATAGGCGAGTGATCAGACAGAGTTCTAGCCAAATAAGTTACCACACCCACTAGACTTAACATCGGACCATTCCCCAGAGCCAGATCAATCCTGGACAGCGAGGCAGAGGCGGATGAAAAGCAGGAGTACTTATAGGTTCCAGGGTGATGGATTCTCCATATGTCTAGTAGTGCAGTCTCCTTCAGAACCGCCCCAAAGGGGGTGCATTTACCACCCAGTCTCCGCGCCTCCCGACCACCCCCAATGGGCATCTGGAACATTGTTGAAGTCGCCAATTATCAGAAAGGGAATCCCCGGGAAATCGCCCACTACCTCCATGACCTTGTACAGCAATTTCCCACAATACGGCGGAGGGATATATATCGAGATCAGTAACATCAGTATACCAGACAATTTACATAACAAGCATACGAACCGTCCCAGCAGGTCTATAATCACTTTACACTGTTCAAAAGGCATACCTGTGCGAACAAGAACACTGACCCCCCGTGAGTATGAGGAATATGTTGCATGATACCCTGCCTGCAGCCACCCTTTTTTGAGAAGATGCGTTCTACTCTCTATCAAGTGGGTTTCTTGCAAGCATATGACTGCAGGTTTGGCATCGAGCAAGAACGTAAACATTGCCTGTCTTTTTACTCCGGACGCCAACCCCCTAACGTTCCAACTTATTATCTTTATTTTATCCGCCACTACCCTGCAGCCCCAAATACCGTGCCATCCATTTCCACAATTGTGAATTAGTAAGGCTGTCTCCACTCAAACCTGTGTGACATAGACAATAATTTAACATTCCCCCCCTCCCTCCCCACCCGCACCATACCCAAACTTCACCCAACTCAAGCTTTCCATCTCCTCCAGATGTCACGGAGGAGAGGGCGTACTTTATCCGATTCAGAGTATCCACTTCACCAAAGCAAGCCCGCTTTACTCCCCAACCTCTGGAAGTAGCATATGACTAGTGATTGCAGCCAAACAATTCTCAACAGTTAACCATAAAACATTCACATTAACTTTCTGTTAAATACCTTAAACATGTCTAGAACATGTGAACTAGAAAAATAGAAAGAGGTAGGAAAATTTCTCCCTCCCCCTCCAAAGCACAGCAAGATTATTTCCCAAAATGAGAGGGAGGGTCCTCCTCCTGAGAAAAAGGTATACAGGAAGGAATCATAGAATCGTAGAGTTGGAAGGGACCTCCTGGGCCATCTGGTCCAACCCCCTGCTCAAAGCAGGATTCGCTAAATCATCCCAGTCAGATGTCTGTCCAGCCTCTGTTTGAAGACTTCCATTGAAGGAGAACTCACCACTTCTCGTGGCAGCTTGTTCCACTCATTGATCACTCTAACTGTCAAAAAGTTCTTTCTGATATCTAATCTGTGTCTCCTCCCATTCAGTTTCATCCCATTGCTTCTAGTCTTTCCTTGTGCAAATGAGAATAAAGTTGATCCTTCTACAATGTCACAGCCCTTTAGATATTTGTAGACCGCTATTAAGTCTCCTCTCAGTCTTCTCTTTTGCAAACTAAACATTCCCAAATCCTGCAACCTTTCCTCATAAGACAGGGTTTGCAGACCGGTCACCATTCTGGTCGCTCTTTTCTGAACTTGCTCCAGTTTGTTGATGTCTTTTTTAAAATGTGGTGCCCAAAACTGGACACAATATTCCAGATGAGGTCTGACCAAAGAGGAGTAGAGGGAAATAATGACTTCACGTGATCTAGACTGTATGCTTCTGTTAATACATCCTAGAATTGCATTTGCCTTTTTTGCTGCTGCATCACACTGTTGACTCATATTCAGTCTGTGATCTATTAGTATACCCAAGTCTTTTTCACATGTGCTGTTGCTTAGCCCTATTCCTCCCATTCTGTATATGCTTTTTTCATTTGTATTGCCCAGATGTAGTACTTTGCATTTTTCCCTGTTAAAAAACATTCTGTTAGTTGCTGCCCACTTCTCCAGTTTATTTATATCTTTTTGAATCCTCTCTCTCTCTTCTCTAGTATTAGCTATCCCTCCTAGCTTTGTGTCATCAGCAAATTTAATCAGTTTACCCGTAATTCCTTCATCTAAATCATTGATAAAGATGTTGAACAATACAGGGCCCAGGACAGAGCCCTGTGGTACCCCACTTGAGACATTCTTCCAACTGGATGTTCAGCCATTTACGACCACTCTTTGGGTCCGATCACTAAGCCAGTTATGAATCCACCTAACAGTTGCCTTGTCCATTCCATACCTAGTCATTTTTTCAATAAGGATTGTATGAGATACTTTGTCAAATGCTTTGCTGAAGTCAAGATATACTATATCTACAACATTTCCTTTATCCACCCAATCAGTGATTCCGTCATAGAAGGAAATTAAGTTAGTCTGACATGACTTATTAGTTACAAACCCATGCTGACTGTTTAATCACTTCATTCTTATCCAGGTACTGACATACATGTTGTTTAATAATTTGTTCAAAGATCTTTCCTGGTATAGAAATCAGACTCGCCGGCCTATAGTTGCCTGGGTCCACCTTCTTCCCCTTTTTGAAGATAGGAACAACATTTGCTGTTCTCCAGTCTTCTGGGACTTCTCCTGTTCTCCAAGAATTTTCAAAGATTATGGAGAGGGGTTCAAAAATTTCTTCTGCTATTTCCTTCTGTACTCTGGAGTGTAATTCATCTGGACCTGGAGACTTGAATTCATTTAGGTTAGCTAAGTGTTTCCTCACTATCTTTCTGTTTATAGATATCCTGGATTCTTCTATACCCTTAATAGGACAGTGAAGAACAGTTGATGATATGTTTCCTTTCTGAGAGAGGGTATATGTAGGATCCCGTCCCGATTAAAGGACAAGTCCCGTCCCGATTAAAGGACAAGTCAGCTCAGTCAGCCAGCGGAGTCCTTAGAATTCGCCTTGCGGAGACGCGTCTTGTTGCTGTCCAGCCAGTTGAGGGCCTCCTTTGCATCCGGGAAGACATGGACAATGTCCTCATCTACCACTCTTAGTTTAGCCGGATATAGCATTGTGTACGGCACACCCAGAGCTCTCAACCTCTTCTTAATGTCAACGAATTTGGTCCTTTGTTTTTGAACCTCCATAGAGAAGTCCGGGTAAATGGAAATCCTGGAGTCGTTGATTTTCAGGTCCGGATGATTCTTGGAAAAGCGAAGAATAGCATCCCTGTCCCGATAATGCAGAACCTTGACAAGCACCTGTCTTGGGGGACGACCAGGGGGGAGGGGAAACGCGGGAACACGGTGAGCTCTTTCCACGGCGTATAAACGGGACAGGTTATTCTGGCCAATAGTGTTTAACAGCCACTGTTCAAAGAACTCGGTGGGTGCAGAGCCTTCGTTTTTTTCCGGAACACCAATGATCCGCACATTGTTGCGTCTTGACCTGTTCTCTAGGTCATCAGTTTTTGCCTGCACAGCTGATATTGCAGTGGCCATACGCTGATGCTGCTTGTCAGATTTTGCAATAGTATCTTCCACAGTGCTGATATGTTTCTCAGCTTCCCCCATCCTCTCCTTAGTGACATGCATAGAGTGTTGTAACTTAGACATACTGGCCTGCAGGACCCCCAGCTGTGCTGCCACATCAGTAATAGTAGTGTGAGAGTGCAGTACCAGCCTGAACAAGTCTTTTAATGTGGGCTCCTCTGGGATCACCATCCCCCCCATTTGCCGCTTACATTTCTCCAGCTCACCTCCACTCTCCCACCTCATGTTTCCTTGCTCTTCCTCCCGGCTCCCGCAGTCACTCTCCTCACCCTCCTCCACACCAAATTCCTCTGGCTCCTCCGCAGGCTGACCTCCACCTGCATGTGCCGGGCTCTGCATGTCTTCCTCCAGCCTGGCGAACCTCCGCAGCTTAGATGCGGCATCTGACTTCTTGGGGATTCCCCATCTTCCTCCGGGCCCGCCATCATTATGTCCTCCCCACCGGCGCCATCTTGTGCTTTCTTCTCCGACTCCCCAGCCGGCCTTCTGCCTCCTTTCTTCCCTGCCATTTGTTCGTGCACTCCTGATTTACAGAGCCTGCGGTCAGGGTCAGCACCCTCTCCAAGGAATGTGAATTTGACAGCTAAATAGTGGCTGCAATCTATCAAACTGTCCTATATCGAGCGGGAATTCCTTCAGCATGCGTCCACTCACATCTCCCTCAGGCCACGCCCCTTCTTGTCAGTTTCTTATGTGTGATATTACTCCAGAAATCTTACTCCAGGGACTGGTGTAAGATTTCTTGCGTGGCGCACACCGCTCATCAGAAGCCCATGATTCAGGAAGAGGCCAGCACCTTTTCATGAATCAGGAGTGTCTGACTCAATCACACCCCCTCAACAAGAGAAAACCTTGGGAATATTTCTAAAGTATCATATATGGGAAATCTTTCAATTAGCAACTTGAGAACTTTATATTGATTTCACATTTATTTATTTTTTTAATCATTTTTGATTGAGCCTGTTCTGATTGCTTATGTGCTGCCAGAGACCAAACTGGGCAATTGGCCTGGTCTTTTACTAGATATTCTTTAGGCTATGTGCACACGTAGCGTTTTAAAACGCTTACTGAAAACCGGACTCCTTCCCAGAAATCGCGCGCGATTTCACCGCGATTTCATCGCGATTTTGCCGCGATTTTCGCGTGCGATATTCAAGCACTTTCCAAGCGATTTGAAGCATCGCTTGGAAAGTGATTGACAGGTTGGTCACACTCGTCAAACATAGTGTTTGACAAGTGTGACCAGGTTTTTACTATTGAGGCCGCCTATGCGGCCTCAATAGTAAAAGATAGGATGTTAAAATGCTAAAAAAAATAAAAAAATCGGTGTATATTTACCTTCCGGCGTCCCGCGCTGCATTCCCGGGCCTCAGCGTTCCCAGTAATGCCTTGCGAGACCTGTGATGAGGTAGTCTCGCGTTGCTATAGCGATCTCGCGAGACCGCGTCATCACAGGACCTTGCCGCAAGGCATTACTGGGAACGCTTAGGCCGGGAATGCATCGCAGGATGCCGGAAGGTAAATATACCCCGATTTTTTTTTTTATTTTTTATTCTTTTTTTTACAGGGGTATGGTACCCAGGGCTTGGAGGACAGTCTCCTCTCCTCCACACCGTGGGTACCAACCGCACATGAGACGCTTAACTTCCCGCATGGTGGGCATAGCCACATGCGGGAAGTAAGCGATTCTCATGAATTCCTATGGGTGCGGAATCGCGGCAATTCTTTGCGATTCCGCACAAAGAATGAGCATGCTGCGATTTTTTCCGCGATGCGATTCCGCCGCGGAAAAAAGCGCAGCATTAGCACAGCATGTGCGGAATGCCATAGGAATGCATGGGGGGCGTTCTGTACACGATTTTTAAGCGTTTTCGCGCCGAACATCGCGGCAAAAACGCTTAAAAATCGCTACGTGTGCACACAGCCTTAGGGTAACCTCAGAAGATCACCCTCATGAGCAACCCAATTGTAAAACTTTTCACTTCATAATGGAAAACTAACCCCTTCCTTACCGTAGTCAAAAATACATCACTACCTTAGCCCTCCAATGAGTATAAAACTAGATCTAAGCAAGGCGAAGGGATTTGGGTTAATTGCTTGTCCAATAGAAGGGTAATAAATATTTACACCTTATTTGCACTGCCTATTTGAAAAATATTAAAACTTTTACACGTCTGTGTAATGATAACATGTGGTTACACATTCTCTTTATTTTTCTTACATGCATTTGAGAAATTGTAGGGCTTTTGTTTTGTAGAAGCAAAATTAAAGGTAATTTTTCACCAGTTTTTTGCTACCCCATCAGAGAGAAGCAGAGACCCTGATTCCAGCAATGTATCATTTACTTTACTGGGTGCTCCAGTTTTGATTAAAACCTGTTTAATCTGCTGCAGATCTACCAGTTTTCTTAATGCTGAGCTCTGTATAACACCATAACAACTGTATAACACACCACTGATTGGCAGCTGTCTGTGTACTCTGTGCATTGGCAAATTCTCTGTGCAAATCTGTTCATTAGTGGTGGGGATGGATTTTATACAGAGCTAATAAATCCGGAGGACTAAAAGGCAGCAGATCTACTAGTTCTCTAGTTATAATCTCCTGCTGATCAAATGGTGATTGTATAAAAACTACAGCTAGCAGACCAGTAAGTGACACATCTCTGGAATTAGTGTATCTACCCCTACTTTTTGCTGATCGCAGATTAGGTGGGAAAAACTTGGTGACAAATTCTTTCTTTTAAAGTGTGTCTGGCACTAGATTATATATGTCATCAAATAGATCTTTGACTTGATGAAGCTGATTTACTTGTTTGCATATCAATGAGTTATGAGTCCTTCTAACAATAAAATATTCTAATATTAAGCAATGAAGATTTACAAAAAATTGTACAGCCATTCTGACAAGTAAGCACACCTGTTTTCATCAGGTCTAATAGCGATCTATTTGTTTGTATTGTGGAGTCTGGATACAGATCTACTTTAATTTCCTCCTTCAGTGATTTGCATGTGCAGTTATTCTCAAATGCAGACCGCTAGATTGGATCGACTAAAGCAGAAGCTGATTGGCAGATTTTTCCCATCTTATCTGGCTACAAGTAGTAAAAAGTGACATTGTGTTTAAGAAAATTCAAAAAATATCACTGTTCTAATCCCATATGTTCATTGCTAGGTGCTCAGTCTGACAGTGAAGTCTCCTCTTATCACACCACGGATGTTAGCTTGGATCGTGGATACACCTCTGATTCTGAGGTTTACACTGAGCACAGTAAGCAGTCCAAGATGCATCGATCAGTGACTGACGTGGATATGGCTAACAGTGGCTGGCTTGTGGTAAGCAGACATTTAACATCAGAGCACTAACAAAATCAAAGATTTTGAAGTCAGTTCATTCTTGTTTCCCAAAACAAGCAGGCTTTTCTCCTCTATTTCTAATACATCGGTACTATGAAGCTAACAGAATGGAAGCTAATCTGTCCATTTAAAATAAATGGATTAAATTCTATTTGATTCACGTTTATGCTTAGGTTCTCTTCAGGAGAGGTCAGAGTGTGGCTGGAAAGAGGCTGTCTGCCAGAATGAGTGCAGAGCAAGATTAAAAACGGCATCTCATAATCCTAAATGGAAAACTTTTCAAACTGCTTATAAAATAAGCAATGTACCGTCCCAATGGTGGGATTTTAAATCTTTTAGTTTGCTACTCATTGCTTAGGTTGCCGGCCCCCTCTTTCATTTCTCAGTGGTGGCCGATCTCCTAGGCAAGGAGCGCAGCACATACAGACTCTGTTATAAAGCTGATGAACGCTCCTCTGAACCTGGACGGATCACTGAATCCTCTTTATCTTCTGTTCCCTTTTGTTACTCTATTGCTGCTGAGGCAAAAACATCTCTGCTTGCAACGTCGGAGAGTGCACAACTTGGGCCAGCAGCACAATCATACTGCTGGTCCACACTGTCAATTGTTCAGGAACACACTGTATTCCTCCCCCTTCATCCCTGGTAAGCAGGAAGCTGGGAGGCAGGGGAGAGGAGTGCTCCTGAAGAACACATAAGAACACCTTTATGTTGCTTATAATGTAGTGTATTAAAGTTAGTCAAACTACAGATATGTTTTAGCTTTTAATTTTATTATAGTATTCCCACTACAGTAGGAGAATGGAGAGGTAAGGGATTACTACTAGAGTCTGTTCAAATTGATTTGCAGGACCCTGGACATTGGCCACATCAATAATCTGTGGCTGTTGGTATCTTGAGAACTGTCTATTACCTGATGGCATCCGTGGTTCTTGTTTTGATTAGTTGGCCTGGTGTGACGTCACATGTATCATGCCACAACAATGATGTCACTCCAGGCTGGCTAATCATAAAAAAGTGTCATGGATGCAGTCAGACAACAGGTAATGGTCAGTGCTCCCATCCAGGAGACAGATTCTTGACATGACTATTGCACAGTCTATGTGAATTGGTTTGTACCAACTCTATATACTACATCACTTTTTGGACCTAATATACCTTTTGTTGTTTAATATGAGCATGTTATGTGTTTTATTTCTGCAAAGGTTGGAAAGGAAGATGTTGATGCTTCTAAAATAACTGCAGTGATGAACAAGCCAGGAACAAACACTGCAGTAAACCAGTACAGTTTAACCATTGGTCTGGACTTAAGCCCACATGATACAAAATCTCTTATGAAAAGTGTGGAATCCCTGTCGTTCATTGTGCGTGATGCCGCACATGTCACACCAGAGAACTTTGAGTTGTGTGTAAAGACAATTCGGGTCTTTGTAGAGGCGAGTCTTAATGGAGGTGTGTGTAAGTGTTGCTCAGTCTTCTTCCTTCTAACAGATCTAATAGCTGTGTTGGATAGCGTGCTGTGTCCCCTATACAACTTTTCAATCTTGAATAAAAAGGTTGACACAATCTGGGCATGGCATTGCGCTTACTGTCAAAATATTAAGTCCCCTTTAAATACAATATAGTATGGGTAACTGAGGACATATTACATAGTAACATTTGCTATTATACAAACATCATAAAAAAGATAATAAAAGTTGTACTGTACAAGTATTTTAAAGTGGCAAGTTTGTATGCTGTAATTAAAGGAAATCTGTCACCAGGATTTTGTTACTCCATCAAAGAGCATCATGATGTAGGGAAAGAGAGATTCCAGTAATATATCACTTGTTTCAGTTTTGATGAAATGCCGATTTTATCTGCTGCAAACCTAGCAGTTCTCTGAATGCTGAGCTTTGTATAATTGCACCAACACCACTGATGGGAAGTTATCTGCTTATGCACCGTGTACATAGAAGCCACTAATGAGTTGTGGGGGAACGGTTATACAGAGCTTATGAATTTTTAGGACTACATGTTATGGCACCAGGTTTACCAGCGCTCTAATAATCAAGTGCTGAGAAACCAGTGATTTTATAAAAAGTACAGCAAACAGCCCAGTAAGTGACACATCACTGGAATCAGGGTACCTGACTATATTATGCTGCTCTACGATTAAAGTGGCAAAACCCTGGTGACAAATTCCTTTTAAATTAATTTGCACATTGTACACCAAGTAATATCCACTTCTGGCTAGCATACACCAAAATATACAGAGCTGGATCTCTACAGCTCCATACACTGTAGTGTTACTTATGCTGGCAAATGTGTATTCAACTTATCATTGACACTTCTATTTTTAAAGAATTGTAACTGAGCTTACACGTTTTCCTGCGCATCTCTGAATGTGTTGGCTACTTTCATTGCTTGTCTTCAGTCATTTAGTAATTTTGTGTGGTTGAAAAATGATCCTGTCACTTCCAAAGGGTATAAATCCCAAGAGAAGAGAGCGAAGAGTCACAAATATGATAGCAAAGCCAGCCGCTTCAAGAAGAAAAGTAAAGAGAAAGAAAATCCTGTGCGTCGATCCAGGGTCTCCAATCAACGCCAATATCGTTCACATAGCGATGAGGAGGAGGACGAGAGTGTGCCTGCCAGTTACCACACTGTGTCATTACAGGTTAGTCACAACGTAAGTATGGCAGGCCTTTCCTCCTCCTTCATATCTTCCTATTTTTCTTGGACTACTAAGAAGAAATAAGGACTACTTGATTTCTTCAGGAAATGATTTTCCATTTTATTTTGTCAAATCACTGATTTCACATCACTTAAAATTAACTAAACGCTTTAAGGACCGCCTGTGATGGATTAATTGATCATGTGTTACAGGCTCTAAAATATTAGCTTTGTGGCACAGATCCGTACTCTGCCACTTTATGATTTAACTGGGTGTCTAGATAAGAAGAAATTTTAATCACCAAACAGGCATCTTCACGACTTGTCCCCTTTTATATAATCTTGGTCCCTAGGCTCAGTTTAAGAAATCCAAAGCAAAAGTAAAACGCCCTTTACTCAAGGTCACCAGGTCCTCCTGCTTCCAGTGTTCCGTATTGGTGGCAGCGTTGACCTCATGATGACAATGCGGAAGCTAATAGTAGATGAAACGCCCTCTTCAGAGCTGCTGAGGTCACTAATTGGCTGCTGTGCTGTTGGTGACATCAGGAGCAGTGTCAGAGACTCGGCATTTTACCCTGGCGAGTCTGACAAACTGCTCCTGGGGATTAGGATTTTCAGAAAAGGGACAACCCATATTAGCCCTGGGAGTGACCTGAATTTAGGAATTGGCCCTTTCACTGCCTTAGACTGCTGTAAAGTTATAAAATGACCTCCTTCACTGGCTTTAGTAACACCTGAATTTGCTTAACTGTTGCTTAGCGCTTCTTCTTTTGTGAGGGAATAAACTAATGCTAAGGGACATTTAATAATTCTGCTTCTTAACATGGGAGACCAGTGTTATTTCTGCAAACGTGTTCCAAAAGAGGTGGTGGATAGAGGTAAGCTGCTAAGAATTGTCTTTTAGGAGATGAAGATCAACATGATTCATATTATATTGACGAGTGGGAGTTAAATTAGATGGGTTTTCAAAGGGGGTTATCCTGCCAACAACATTTATCACCTACCATCGGGTAATAAATGTATTGTGGTGGTCTGATTTCTAGGAGACCTAAAGATACCTAGAATAGTGGTCCCATATGTGAATGGGGTGTAGTGGTTATTAGAGATGGGCAGACACCTGGATGTTCGGGTTCGGCCGAACAGTTACAGAAAGTTCAGGTACCAGAACAGTTCCCAAACCCGGACCCCATTCACTTGAATGGAGGGCCCCAACATCCAGTGTTTGCCAAGCTGTCATGTGCATGACAGCGCGGCAAACACCGCTTCTGATCGGCGGTGAAATCATCCCCACCAGTCAGAGTCGCGGTTTCCACACGGTCAAAAGACAGCGTGAACGCTCAGCTGTGACTGGAGGTATAAAGTTTACCTCCGGTCACTGTTGTCAGCTGATGAGACTACTGATCCCATCATTCAACACCTGCTGCCTCTAATTACAGTGAGAGCAGGAGCGGCGGATAGGGGTATTCATCAGCCGCTCCTGCGCTGTAAATAAATAATTTAAAAAAAAATACGGCGTGGGTTCCACTGTATTTTTGCTAACAAGCCAGATAAAACTCACAGCTGGGGGCTGCAACCCTCAGTTGTCAGCTACAATAAGGCTGGCTATCAAGATTAGAAGAGTTCCCATGCTGTGTTTTTTTTATTATTATTTAAATAAATAATTTAATAAACCGGTGTGGGATCCCCCCATATTTGATATCCAGCCTTGCTAAAGCTGACAGGTGGTATTCCATGTCCGAAAGTAGGTTCACCCATCTAGTTGTTATGCTTTACCATCACTCCATTGACTGCCTAATATAGTGGGGCTCACACATTTGCAATTCTACAGACCCATTGAAGTTTATGGAGTGGTGATCACATATTCACTTTACCGCTGTAGTCACAGGGACTCTTTATCCCCCATTCTCAGGGTCTGCAGTAATCCCAGTAGTCAGGGTTGCAATTAATTCTGCATACGTCAGTGCTGTTTGGGGATGACTCCTGTAAGTCAGAACCTGATATTACTGTTAATTGTAATATAAGATGCATGTGCGTCTCTGCAGGATGATGGCCAATGGACACTGGTCTACTCTAAAATACCAGATCCAAGTTAAGAGAAATCCATCACCACATTCAGTCAATTTCAGATCTAACGCAAACATCCCCGGAGGCACCTGATAGTAATCAGCATGTGACTCTTCTTTGTTTCTGACTTTTTACCTGTGGTCCTGGTGAAGGAGACCTGATTTCACTATTCCTGCCTCTTGTCTGCTCTTCGGCTATATTCTCTCTTTTGGGATGACTATTGTACTCCCTAATGTCAGCGGGCTTTACTCTTCTGGAATTTGTTCTGTGATCCTTTTCTTCCTTCACACGGAGGAGGACATGGCCTGCATTAGAGAGGTAGATGTGAATGTCCAGATGTTCTCGTTCACATCATGGTAAGGTTTTGCAGATATGATAGTTGTGGAAGCCATGATTTTATCTTACTAGCTGTAAAAAATAAAGTTATGTGTCTCATAACATAAATGACAATATGGACTGACTCCGTTATTTCACCCAACCATTTTGGCATCCTTTTCTTGTATAGTAAAAAAAAAGTATTTAAAATGTTCACACCGCACCTGTTTATATGGACCGTGCACATGTCGTTACATGACAGGCAATATTGTAGGTGTTGCACCACTTCATCATTGAATGTTTACAAATGAAAATAGGATAGGTCGGCACTACTAGTCATTGCAGTTAAATTATTGGATTGGCATATGGAGATAAATATCATTATTAAGACCTGAGTCAGTTATAACATAGCCACATGTGCTGCTCAACAGGAGACTAGCAACATCAAAAATGGGAACAGAGAAAAAAGTGTGGCACTCACCCCGTGGCCAAACAGTTATGCTTTTATTACATCCGGGCGGAGGAGAAAGACAGATAACAGAAAGAAAAATGAGGCTGGATGATGTTCTTGGCAGCGTGAAATGCCGTTGCTCTTTTTTTCTCTTTATCTGTATCCTTCTCCCTGATGTAATAAAAGGAATAACTTTTTAGCCACGGGGTGAGTGCCACAGTTTTTTCTCTGTTCCTAGTTTTCATTGAATGTTTGCAGACGGAACAGCTGTTGGCTGGGAAAAATGCTATACAGTATGTAAAAGTAGATTTATCTTCCATTTCCCAATTTTTTCAAAGGCTGCTTCACAACTGTGTGTTTCTTCTAGCTTCTTGATCTGATGCACACGCTTCACACAAGGGCTGCCACAATTTACAGTTCTTGGGCAGAGGAACAGCGCCACCTAGAGAATGCAGGAGAGAAGATCACAGCAGACTCAAGGACACTGTGGTCAAACTGCTGGTGTCCATTGCTACAAGGTGAGTTATCTCCCTCCAGATCACCAGCATCTTGAGTAAAATTTTGGTCAGTCTTTTACCGATTACTCAGCATGTTACAGGATGATGAGGGTTTTGCTCGTTGGGTGATTAGCAGTCTGTTTACACTGTATGATCTTAGGAATGCTCGTTCACGATAATCTTTCAGTCTAAATGCATCTTATCATAAATGATAAAATTATAACTGCTGTAAGCCTAACGCTTAGTTCACGCAAGGCGTTTTTGCTGCCTTTTTTAATGCTAATTTTCAGCTCCATTTTACAGTACCAGCAAAGACTTTGAGATGTCAGAAATCTCATGCACACAGTTTTAATGGTCATCAGTATTTTGTACTTTGCGTGTGTTTTTGGACATGGAGCATGTCACTTCTTTCAACGGTTTTTCAGCGGTTTTCACCCATTGACTTGAATGAGTGGTGAAAAAAACGCAGGTATCAGGTTTTGCTGCGTTTTTTGTGCCAAAACCTGATTCTATAGAATAGGACTTTTTTTTTCAACACTTAACATTATCGGCATGCACAGGAGACAAGTCTAGCATTCCAAAACCGCCACAACAAAACAAGAAAAACCAAGGAAAACATCCTTTTTTTTTCTGCAGCTCCTTTCCTGCAAAGATATCAGGTTTGGCTGCAGAAAAAAACTGAAAAAGTGTGAACTTACCCAAACAGTGCAGCCATCTCTTCTGACCCCCTCACACACATGAACATTCAGCTGTGCCTGGCACGGCGTTGTTGGTGGAGACTGTATGTGAATTTATATGTTGAGGCTTTTAGTCAAACTGTTGAGTGACACATAAGAATCTTAATTACTCTGTCGCCTAATTGGGGGACACAGAACCTTGGGTGTTATGCTGCTGTCCACTAGGAGGCGACACTATGCATAATCTGAAAAAGATTAACTTTGGCTCCTCCTCTGCAGTATGCACCCCTGGACGGCGTCAGCCTTCTCCAGTTTTTGCTTAGTGTCGCAAGGAGGCACACCTTTTTTCTTCCGTTTTTTTCCTTTTTTTCACGGAAATACAGATGAAGAAAAGTGGGTCTCCAGCGAGACTCCCGGCATGGCTCCCTCCTCGGTCCCCTATTAGGGGTACCCGGTTGAGGTCGCCGTGGTTTTTTCCCCATGTCGCTCCCTCCCCAGTCCCTCGGGTCCTGGTTCGAGGTCGAGACCCCCCTCCTTCCCCAACCCCTTTAAGGGGTCTGGGTTGAGGTTGAGGTGAGGATGAAGACCCCCTGACGGTGACAGACGCACCCTCCCTAATCCCCCGCAGGGGGTATTAGGTTGAGACGCCTCAGGTAGGGTCGGAGATCAGGCAGCATTTCGCAGCTTCCAGGGACCCCAGGCTGGCTGAGGGATCCTGTTGGGGCCGGGGGAAGGGTGCGGACTGGATGGCACAGCAGAGACAGGGTTTTTTCTGCGTCCCTGTCTCTGCAACAGCAGCGGCTCCATAACGCTTCAGGGGCACCCCATACAAAAACCGCTACCCCTGCTACCCCCACCGCTATCCAGTCGACCATTCTGGGGGGGTCTGGTACAAATCCGCCCCCACCCCCACCCCCGGACTACCGCGCCGCTCTGGAGCCCTCCTGGGCATCAGGCTTCTAATTTAGGCCGCGGCTTCGGCCTAGCTGAAGCCGCCGCCTTTTCCCCGCCCCCTGACCCGCCCCCCGGATGACCAAAATGACACGCTGGAGTGTCATAGAAGGGGCGGATTGAGGCAGAAAGGGCGCGTTTTTACACAGCGCAGCGCGCCCTTTTCAGCTCTCCGCCCCCTCCTCCCTCTCCTCAGAGCCCCGGTGGCCATTTTTTCCGGATGAGATCCAGGAGAGGAGCATCACAGCGGTCTCCGGGGGGCACAGAACTTGGATCTGTCGGCGCTGGACCTAGGGGCACACCGGTGGGGTAAGCTCACAGCTGGGTTCTCATTACTCAGCTGTGAATCTATACTTCCTATAAGGCTTTCTGTGGGTTCCCTCTGCGTAGCCACCCCTGTACGATCCCTTATAGCCAGCCTCTGTGCACTATGCCGGGCTCAAGGAAGAGAACCAGGGAGGAATGTTTCTATGCATTCTGCACAGCCTGCAAAGCCACGCTCCCTAGTGGCAGCACGTATCCACACTGCCGGGACTGCATCCAGAACTCTGGGTCAGAACCCCAGGGAGTCCCTACTGACGCTTCAGTGTCACAGGCCACGCCGGAATGGGCAACTCAGATGTCTCAGTCTATGTCACAGTCCATAGACAACCTAACTGCTACATTACTGCAAGCTCTGCAGAGTCGGGCCCCGGCTATGGACGGTACACAGCAAACGGACAGCTTGTCTCAGGAACATGCTGCTTCCGACTCTCACAGACGTAAGCGGACCCACAGGTCTCGATCACCTAAGTCGCACTATAGCACAAGGTCGTCCCCCTCTAGGGAGAGACAGCGTCATTCCAGGTCTCCTGGGCAGTCCCCTGCCACAGACAGACAGTGCAATTTACCACAGGGATCCCCCACCACAGAAGACCCCCGCCCCAGGTCGCCCTCCAGGGATCACCTTAGCGAGGCACAGGATTCGGAGGGCATCTGTGACTCGGACTCAGATAATGAAACGGTCAGGTCCGTGGTACCTTCTCCCCCTAGCAATACAGCACTAGTTGAGGACATAATTTCTGCCATTCATCGGGTGCTAAAAATTCCAGAGTCGCCCCCGGAAGTCCCAGAACATAGGATTTGCTTCGAAAGTGTTCAAAAACCACCTAAGGTCTTCCCTAATCACGATGAGTTTGAGAAAATACTTACCAAACAGTTTGCGCAGCCTGACAAAAAATTCGCTAATCGCAAATATTTGGAAGCGAAGTATCCCTTCCCACAGAAAGACACCAAACAATGGACAGATCCACCTGAAGTGGACCCTCCGGTTTCTAGGCTAGCAGCGCAGACTTTACTCTCTCTGCCGGATAGCTCAACCCTCAGGGACACAGCAGACCGGCAAGTAGAACGCATGGCTCGTTCTATTTTCGAAGCGGCAGGCGCCTCTCTGGGCCCTGCATTTGCTTCAGTTTGGGCATCCAAGGCCATCCTGGCTTGGGCCAAAAAACTACAGGAGGGTCTTCAGGCTTCAAATCCTGAACTCTCGGACCAAGCGGTCCAGATGGCAGTGGTAGCAGACTACATGATTCATGCAGCCCTGGATTCCGCCAGAGGTGTAGCGGGAATAGCATCAAACGCCATCACGATCCGACGCATCCTCTGGCTGCGAGAATGGAAAGCGGATGCGGCCTCAAAGAAGACCCTCACGCGACTTCCGTATTTTACTGGAAGACTTTTCGGCGAAAAGTTGGACACCATGATAGCCAATGCCACTGGGGGTAAGAGTACCTCTCTCCCTCAACTAAAACCGAAACGCACGTTTAAACGAAGAAACCAGACGCGATTCCGATCCTTTCGGAATTCCTCAGGCTGGTCCGTTTCGCGCCCAGTGCAAAACCGCAACCGTTCTCCACGCAGAGACAACCCACGGACTCAGCAGCGACCGGACAGGGCTTGGCAGTCGAAAGCAGGCCAAGCAAAACCCAAGGGAGGAAAACCTCAGAACTTCACTTCATCATGACTCGAGACCTCCGGAAGACACCCCACCAGTAGGCGGCCGACTTTTACTCTTTCAGCAAGTCTGGCTGCCTATTACAGAAGACAGGTGGGTCAGGGAAATAGTGTCTTCCGGATACAAGATAGAGTTCACTTCCGTTCCACCGAACCGGTTCTTCCTTTCTGTTCCTCCAACACCACCAGAAAAGGCTCGTGTTTTCCACCAAGCGGTTTCCTCTCTCTTTCAATCAGGAGTTGTGGTGCCGGTTCCCGCGAAAGAGAGATTCCGAGGATTCTACTCAAATTTGTTCGTAGTCCCCAAGAAAGGAGGCGGCGTCCAACCCATATTGGACCTAAAACAGCTCAACAATTACGTACGGGTCCGTCATTTCCGCATGGAGTCCCTCCGGTCCATCATTGCATCCATGGAGCAGGGAGAATACCTCGCCTCCATAGACATACAGGATGCGTATCTCCACATACCAATTGCTCCCGCCCACCAAAGGTTTCTCAGGTTCGCGGTCAACCAAAACCACTACCAGTTTGTCGCCCTTCCGTTCGGACTCGCCACGGCTCCAAGAACGTTCACCAAAGTCATGGCGGCCACCATGGACGTCCTGCACTCAAGAGGCATCCTAGTCGTCCCGTACCTAGACGACCTCCTCGTCAAGTCTCCCACTTTCAAAGACTGCGAGGTCAGTGTCTCAATCACTCTAGACACTGAGTCGCCTGGGATGGCTAGTCAACCTACAGAAATCGTCGACCATCCCAACTCGGACTCTAACATTCCTGGGAATGGTATTCGACACCGCCAGGGGCCTGGTGCTCCTTCCCAAGGACAAGACACTGGCCATCCGTCTGGGAGTTCGCACACTCCTTCGCAGTCCTCCTCGATCTCTCCGTTTTGCCATGAGAGTCCTCGGCCGGATGGCAGCAGCAATAGAGGCAGTGCCATTTGCCCAGTTTCACCTCAGGGTCCTTCAACTAGCCATGCTCAGATCTTGGGACAGGAACCCCTTCTCCCTCGACAGGGAGTTCAGGTTGACATCATCAACCAGGAGGTCCCTGCATTGGTGGCTCAAACCAACCTCGCTTACACGAGGGAAGCCATTCCTCTCAGGACAATGGAAGATCCTGACTACCGATGCAAGCCTGACAGGCTGGGGGGCGGTGCACCTACATCACAGGGCACAGGGCAAGTGGTCACCGAGGGAAGTGACATTGCCCATCAATGTTCTGGAAATCAGGGCCATTCTCTTGGCACTGAGAGCCTTTCATCACTTGCTTGCAGCCTCGCACATACGGATACAGTCGGACAATGCCACAGCTGTGGCATACGTGAACCACCAAGGCGGGACCCGCAGCGCCCAGGCGATGAGAGAAGTGGCTCATATCCTCCGCTGGGCGGAAGACACAAGGTCGGTACTTTCTGCGGTACACATTCCGGGTGTAGAAAACTGGGAAGCCGACTTCCTCAGCAGGCAAGGAATGGACTCGGGGGAGTGGTCTCTCCATCCCGAGATTTTTTACCAGATCTGTCAACGCTGGGGAACCCTGGATGTGGACCTAATGGCATCCCATCTCAATACCAAGGTTCCCAATTTCATGGCCAGGACACACGACCCGCGGTCGCTCGGAGCGGATGCCCTGGTCCAGGACTGGTCCCAGTTCCGACTCCTGTACATTTTTCCACCCCTCCCCCTAATCGCCAGGGTCGTGAGGAAGATCAAGCAAGAGGGAGTTCCGACCATCCTCATCGCGCCAGACTGGCCCAGACGTACTTGGTACGCCGACATCGTCCAACTTACGGCAGACGCCCCCTGGCGTCTACCCGACCGTCATGACCTTCTGTCTCAAGGTCCGTTCTTCCACCAGAATTCAGGGGCTCTCAATTTGACGGCATGGCCCTTGAAACCTGGATTCTAACCCAGGCAGGTTTTTCACCGGCAGTCATTACAACTATGATCAGGGCAAGGAAGCCTGCCTCCGCCAAGCTCTATTATCGTACCTGGAGAGCTTTCTTTTCTTGGTGCGAATCTCATGGACAAGTCCCACTCCCTTATTCCCTCCCGAAGGTACTAGGTTTTCTTCAATCGGGCCTAGATGCCAAGCTATCCTTAAGTTCGCTTAAGAGTCAGGTGTCGGCGCTTTCAGTCCTTTTTCAAAAGCGCATTGCTATTAAACCGCAAGTAAGGACTTTCATCCAGGGAGTTTCCCGATTGGTTCCTCCCTACAAACGTCCGCTGGATACGTGGGACCTCAATCTGGTCCTGACAGCATTGCAAGCTCCACCCTTCGAACCTCTTAGAGGAGTTCCACTCTCCATTCTTTCTCAGAAAGTGGTTTTTCTAGTGGCGATCACCTCGTTACACAGAGTGTCGGAATTGTCAGCACTTTCCTGCAGACGGCCTTTCCTAGCCTTTCACCAGGACAAGGTGGTTCTCCGCACGGTACCATCCTTCCTTCCGAAGGTTGTGTCCAACTTTCACCTTAATGAAGAGATTTCACTGCCTTCCCTTTGCCCGGTTCCGGTTCATAGAGTGGAGAAGGCTCTGCATACGCTTGACCTCGTCAGAGCATTGCGAATTTACGTGTCCAGGACTGCACCTTTCCGGAAATCTGATTCCCTCTTCATTCTTCCGGAAGGTAGTCGCAAGGGGTTGCCGGCTTCCAAGGCTACCCTTGCCAGGTGGATCAGGTCCACCATACATGAGGCCTACCAACTTAACAGTTCCCCTCTTCCGGCCGGTATCACGGCACACTCTACACGGGCAGTAGGGGCCTCCTGGGCCATTCGGCATCAGGCTTCGGCACAACAAGTGTGCAAGGCGGCCACTTGGACTAGCCTACACACGTTTACGAAACACTGCAGTGTTCATACCCAGTCCTCAGCGGATGCAAGCCTGGGTAGACTGGTTCTGCAGGCGGCAGTACCCCAAGTCTAGGGGACTGTCAGCACAATATTCGTCCACTGCTTCCCACCCAGGGACTGCTTTGGGACGTCCCAAGGTTCTGTGTCCCCCAATTAGGCGACAGAGTAAAGGAGATTTTTGTGTACTCACCGTAAAATCTCTTTCTCTTAGCCTTTAATTGGGGGACACAGCTCCCACCCTGTTGCCCTTACGGGCCGTTGTTTCCTGTTGAGTTCTCATATTGTTCTTTGAGCTCGTACATAGTAGCCTTCTTACAGGCATGGTTATGTTATTTGGTTACGTTCCTCCTTATGCTTTGGCACAAAACTGGAGAAGGCTGACGCCGTCCAAGGGTGTATACTGCAGAGGAGGAGCCAAAGTTAATCTTTTTCAGATTATGCATAGTGTCGCCTCCTAGTGGACAGCAGCATAACACCCAAGGTTCTGTGTCCCCCAATTAAAGGCTAAGAGAAAAAGATTTTACGGTGAGTACACAAAAATCTCCTTTTCAATGGAAGCTGCCCCCTGAAAATGACCTATTGTATAAAGAACCTCCTTGCTGTGTGTGTGTGTGTGTGTGTGTGTGTATATATATATATATATATATATATATATATATGTATATGTGTGTGTGTGTGTGTATATGTGTGTGTATATATATATATATATATTATACACAGCTCTGACAAAAATTAAGAGACCACTGCACAGTTTTATAAAAATCAGCTTCTCTACAAGTCTGACAGCCATTCTATTCCAGTATCAGTTGAATTCCAAACTGAGTACACCTCATTCTGCTTATTATTATTTATTTATATAGCACCATTAATTCCATGGTGCTGATCATGAGAAGGGGTTACATCAAAATACAAATATCACTTACAGTAAACCATCTAACAATAACAGACTGGTACAGAGGGAAGAGGACCCTGCCCTTGCGGGCTTACATTCTACAGGATTATGGGGAAGGAGATAGTAGGTCAGGGTTGCAGTAGCTCCGATGGTTTTGAGGTGGCCGTGTGGTCATTACAGGTTGTAAGCTTTTTTTGAAGAGATGGGTTTTCAGGTTCCGTTTTAAGGATCCAAATGTGGTGGATAACTGGACGTGTTGGGGCACAGAATTCCGGAGGATGGGAGGATATTCAGAAGAAATCTTGGAGTCGATTGGGTGAGGAGTGAATAAGCGTGGAGGAGAGAAGGAGGTCTTGGGAGGACCGGAGATTACGTGAGGGAAGATATTGAGAGATTTGTTCTGAAATATACGGAGGTGAAAGGTTATGGATGGCTTTGTAGGTCAGTGTTAGTAGTTTAAACTGGATACGCTGGGAAACTAGGAGCCAGTGAAGGGATTTGCAAAGAGGGAAAGCAGGAGTGTAGCAAGGCGAGAGCTTAATTAGTCAGGCAGCAGAGTTAAAGATGGACTGGAGGGGTGCGAGAGTGTTAGAAGGTAGGCCACAGAGGAGGATGTCCCAGTAGTCAAGTCGGGAGATGATTAGGGCATGCACAAGCATTTTGGTAGAGTGAGGGTTGAGGAAAGGACGGATTCTGCAAATATTTTTGAGCAGGAGGTGGCGAAAGCTTGGATATGCGGTTTGAAGGACAGGGCAGAGTCGAGGGTTAAGGTACTGTCACACTTAGCGATGTACCAGCGATCCCGACCAGCGATATGACGCGGTCAGGATCGCTGGTACATCGCTAAGTGGTCGCTAGTGAGCTGCCACATAGGCAGATCTCACTAGCGACATCGCTGGGGACGGGGGTCGCTACTTACCTGTCACACTAGGCGATCCTGCGTCCTCCCGCCCGGCTCCACGCGTCGCTCGCCTTCACAGCAGGAAGCGCCACAGGAAGTGACCGACGAGAAACAGTCCTGGACGTTCTCGCGTGATCAGCGATAACCAGCGGCGGAGCCGGTCGTAGGTAAGTATCAGACACAGAGATATCGCTAGCAATATCGCTATAACGTCACTAGTTATAGCGATATTGCTAGCGATATCTCTTAGTGTGACATGGCCTATACCTAGAGGCAGCGGATTACCTGGACTGGGGTCATTTATTGTGATCAGGTAGGGAAGGTATGCGAGATGGAGGAAAGATAATTAGTTCAGATTTGTCCACATTGAGTTTGAGGAAGCTAGAGGAGAAAGAGGATATGGCTGATGGACACCCTGGGATTCTGGAGAGCTGAGAGGTGACATCTGGGCCAGAGAGGGTAGATCTGAGTTATCAGCATATAGATGGTACTGGAAGCCAGAAGCACTTATTGTGCTTCTGATTAGGTGATCACCTGAACCAAATCTTATTTAACAAAGGAAAGTATAGAAAACCCTGCTGTGGTGTTAACAATCCTCTTTCAATAGGACAAGCTGGATTGCAGAACAAGTGCTAGTAATATCCCAAAAGTAATAGGAATGAAAAAATAACTTTTAACCATACCAGGAGTTGAAAAAGTCTTGAGTGAGGAAAAGAAGGGCTCAATTCTGGCTTTACTAGCAGAGGGATACAGTGAACGTCATGTTGCCTCCATCCTTAAAATTTTTAAGATGGCAGTCCATTACAACAAAGTCAAGCAGCAGATATTGGGGACAACAAAGCTACAGACCGGCAGAGGGCGAAAACGACTGCCGGTCTGTAGATGACTCTCATCTTATTCGAATGTCACTCAGCAACCGCAGGATGACATCAAGTGACCTACAAAAGGAATGGCAAATGGCAGCTGGGGTGAAGTGCATGGCAAGAAGAGTTCGTAAGAGGCTCCTAGAGGCAGGGCTCAAGACATGTAATTGCAAGAAAAAAGCCTTTCATCAATGAGAAGCAAAGGAGAGCCAGGCTGAGGTTTGCCAAAGGCCATAAGGATTGGACCATAGAGGACTGGAGTAAGGTAATCTTCTCTGATGAGTCTAATTTTCAGCTTTGCCCAACACCTGGTCATCTAATGGTTAGACAGAGACCTGGAGAGGCGTACAAGCTACAGTGTGTTGCACCCACTGTGAAATTTGGTGGAGGATCGGTGATGATCTGGGGATGCTTCAGCAAGCCTGGAATTGGGCAGGTTAATCTTTGTGAAGGACGTATGATTCAAGGTTATCCTGGAAAAACAGTTGATTCCTTCTGCTCAGGCAATGTTCCCCAACTCTGAGGACTAGTCTGTTCAGCAGGATAATGCACCATGCCACACAGCTATGTCAATCAATGTGTGGATGAAGGACCACCACATCAAGTCCCTGTCATGGCCAGCCCAATCTCCAGACCTGAACCCCATTGAAAACCTCTGGAATGTAATCAAGAGGAAGATGGCCTTCAAACAAAGAACTGCTTAAATTTTTGTACTAGGCGTGGCATAAGGTCACCCAAAAGCAGTGTGAAAGACTGGTGGAAAGTATGCCAAGATGCAATGATAGAGGTAAAAAAAAGAGCAAAAAGTATAAATGGTATCAATGCTACAAAGAAATGCCAGTCAGGATCAAGTGTACAAAACAACAAAAATATACTCCAAAGTGACCTAAGCAGCGTACCTTCAGTATAGAAAGAGATAAGTGGAGGCAAGGAAGTGATGGGAGGACGGTAGGCAAAATCCCCTCATGCATCTCCACTGACATTGGCTTCCTCGTAGGTGCAAGATTGCAGCGTGGATGTCCTTTTTATACAACAATCTTGAACAAAATATGGTTCATGTGGAGGAAAGAAAGGAACAGCCTAAGTTTAAGAGGGTGGTCCACTTTTAAGACCATTTTACGAAATGTGCTGTAAACTTACATACTGTTATTAATTGCCAATGTCCTGTTCTGTAATGTGGTATTCCTTTTTCTTGTAGACAGCCTCTGATAGAGGAGCTTGTTACTTGACATGTCCATCAGCAGCTACCATTGAAAAGCAAAGCAAACTGCACAATTTCTACATTTCTGGGGGAGGGGGGGTTCAGTCAAGATGGGGTGCAAAGTGTACAATAAAGAGAAAAAAGAACTTTTTTTGAATTTTCAAATGGCTGCAATGGAAGTGAAAAATTTAAAGGGGTCTTAATACTTTCCGGTAACCACTGTATGTTGCTTCTCCTACTGCTTTCTCACTAACTGAATCACTTCATGCCAGTTGGTGGCTATATAGTGCTGGGGAGGAGCTAACTTGTTTTTGCATAGTGTCAGCTTCCTAGTGGCAGCAACATACACCCATGGATTCCTGTGCCTCCCAATGAAGGCTACGAGAAAGAGATTTTACAGTATGTACTCAAAATCTTCATTTTGATGGAGGCTGCTGATGGATGTCTAAGGTGAAATGTCTGGCCAGAATACCATGTTAACAAGGCAGCAGTACTTTGCAAAGGAGGACTTTGGTGATATGTTAAGAAGAATCCATGAGGTCTGGGCTCCAGCACTAATGTTAAAACATAAGGTTTAATGTGAAAATAAAAACATGGTGAGAAAAAGGAAAAAAAAAAATTATGGATCCATAAAGTTGCGCTTTTCAGGTTTGCAGCCTTTATTCCTAGTTGAATACAGGATATCATGCCTATAATTGATCATTTATCAGACTTAAGTCCAAAGGAGGGGTAACTCAGTATAAAAGCACACAACAGAGGTATGATTGAGTTAGAAAATGCCCAAAGAATCATTATTACATGGTCAAAGTATAAAATCCACACAAAAAAGAATTTTGTGCAAAAAAGTATGAATATTTTATTAAACCATTAAATAATTAAAAATATCAGTAAGTACAAAATATGAATCAGTACATGGTGGAAGACAACATGGTCAGAACACCCGGTAAAAAACATACATGTATTGTCATGATCGGGTGAATATTGGCAAACAGGAGCGGGTTAAAGGAGAAAAACTATATCCCCAAGTTCCATTTTAATATGTACATAGGGTCTCTTTCTAGTGAAAGTACCTATATGCACCTTTACAAAACTCAATGACAAGTATATTAACCCTATACACTAATCCTGAGCACATATTATTCAACCGTCAGCATTGTCATAGAGAGTTTTTCTTACCCATAGTGGTAATACCGGGGGTCCCACCAATGCCCCTACGCATTTCGCACACAAAGGGCTTCCTCGGGGGGCCGTGTAGCTCATTGTAAGGCTGAGCGGTCTTTTATAGGGGTCCGGGTGTCACTACAAATTTATAGAGCGTGCGCGCGGCCACTATACACCCGCGCATGCGCAGTGGGTCTGGCAGTCCCGCCGCGTCACTTCCGGCTTTCCCGGAAGTCGGCGCACGTCAGAGCCACCATGGTTGTCATGGGAACCCGACGTTACGCCGCGACCGTGTGGATGCCTTTCACAACGCGGCGGGCACCTCCACCGCGCAGGTGCAGAGTGATGCCTGTCATAAGTATTCACATCTCTAGACATATAACATAAATATAACCATAGTTGTTCCAGGTATGGTCCCGAGGGACGACAGGCAATAACAGGCCATATTATACAATAGATAATATCTAGGCAGTAGAATGTTTTTTTACATATGTATATATAATACAGACATGCAGGATTTTGTACAGTAACAAAAACAAATGAGATTTAAAGCAATGTCTTCGTTTTCCAATGTGCAGGAAGCCTTGGTCGCTTTGGAGGAACTCGAAACAGGAGCAACTCCCTTCAATTCAGGTACTTTTCCTGCATCCATCCTACCTAGGTCAACCACGTTCCCCTCCTTCTCTGTTTATCCACAGATTGAGATCTTCAATAAATTAGTTTTGGAGGACTTTAAGAAACTTTCAAGGAATAAGAATGGTTGTAATCTTACCAGGGCACAAAATGATGCCGTTAGGGAATTGAGTAGTCTTGTGGCTATTGTTAGTAAGCCAGCAGATAAGGGGGGGAACGTGGTACTTTGGCCAGTAGGGATGTATGAAAAAGAGGCATTACGCCAATTAAGAGATCGAGAGGCATATCTTCAGTTGCATAGTAATCCCGTGGAGAAATTCTGGGGTGATCTATTTAAGATTCTGCCTTAACATCTGGCACGATCCCTAAAAAAGTGTTTGAGGGTTTGATGGTAAAGGATCCTGTAATTCCAACCTTTTATTTACTACCAAAGGTGCATAAGGATCCGTTGGTACCCCCGGGGCGTCCAATTGTCTCTGGCATTGGAGGGCTGTGTGACCCCGTGTGCAAGTTCATACACCATTACTTGCAGCCCATGGTTGAGTCCTTGCCCTCCTTTGTCAGAGACACTACGGACGTTCTGGGGAAAATTGACGGATTATGTATCGATTCTGATATGCATCTAGCCACTATTGGATGTGAAGATTATGGTCGATGGGGATGGAAAAATTCAAACTGACATTTTCCGTAAGGAAACTGCGGTTAATTCTTTGTTACATGCCACTTCGGCCCATACCCCATCGACCATAAGAGCCATACCAATAGGTCAGTTTTTACGTATGAGACGGGTTTGCTCCACGGATGTGGCCTTTGAGGGCCAGTCCCGGGACCTAAGCTCCAGGTTCCGTGAGCGTGGGTGTAGCAATAGATGCATAAAAAGAGGATATCGCCGTGCCCGGGGTACTCCACGTAGCCAGCTTCTATGTGGTTCTAAACGTGACAATCGTGGTGATCAGCCATTGCGTTATATCGCAACTTTCAACAATCAATGGCCTGAGATGCGCCGGATTCTTCAGAAACATTGGCCGGTACTCAAAACGGATGCGATTTTGAGACATTCTGCCTGACTATCCGCTTATGACAGCAAGAAGGGGGAGAAATTTGCGGGACCTTTTGGTTAAAAGCCACTATGTGGCACCTATTCCAAAACTTCTCGGTACGCAGGGTCAGCGTTTAGGATGCTATCCCTGCGGTTCATGCCGCGCCTGTAGTAATATCGTACGGGCTATGTCCTTCTCATCCTCTGATGGAAAAAGGGAGTATCGTATCCTAACCTATATCTCTTGCAATACACGGTATGTCGTATATTATGCGACATGCCCTTGCAATTTGGTGTATGTGGGCCTGACGTCACGGGAATTGCATGTCAGGACTCGAGAGCACGTTAGGGACGTTCTGGCCTCTAGAGAAAGCACTGATCCGTCCATCCTTAAAACCATCCCCAAGCATTTTAAATTATATCATAATTCAAACCTAGTTGGTCTGAAAATACGGGGAATAGATAAGATCCATTGTGGTATTAGAGGTGGGGATTTAAAGAAGAAACTTGCGCAGCTAGAATGTCGATGGATCGTTCTGCTTGATACAATGACCCCACATGGCCTTAATGAAAAGTTAACGTTTTCACCTTTCCTATAATCAGTATTGGTCCTTTAGTTTCTTTGTTTTAATTTTGGTTTTTGGGTGGTTTTTAATTCTCTGTTTTATTTTCATCAGTTTTTAGTAAAAATGAATCTAATACCTTGATGTTTGAACCTATGCTTGTATCATCAAGTGCTGGAGTCTGGGACCGATCACATTGGAAAACGAAGACATCGCTTTAAATCTCATTTGTTTTTGTTACTGTACAAAATCCTGCATGTCTGTATTATATGGGAGTTGGAAGTTTCGCCCCCAGCAGTTCGCCCCCAGGTACACTTCGCCCCCGCACATTTCGCCCCCGGACGTTTCGCCCCCGGATGTTTCGCCCCAATATGGGAGTTGGAAGTTTCGCCCCCAGCATTTCGCCCCCAGCAGTTCGCCCCCAGCAGTTCGCCCCCAGGTACACTTCGCCCCCGCACATTTCCCCCCCGGACGTTTCGCGCCCCCCGGACGTTTCGCGCCCCCCGGACGTTTCGCGCCCCCCGGACGTTTCGCGCCCCCCGGACGTTTCGCGCCCCCCGGACGTTTCGCGCCCCCCGGACGTTTCGCGCCCCCCGGACGTTTCGCGCCCCCCGGACGTTTCGCGCCCCCCGGACGTTTCGCGCCCCCCGGACGTTTCGCCCCCTGTCAGTTCGCCCCCTGTCAGTTCGCCCCCAGCAGTTCATCCCTGGATGTTTTGCCTCTAGCAATTTGCTCCTGGATCTTTCGCATCCGGGAAAAACCTGCCTGAACTGAACATTGGCAGGTTTGCTTATCACTAATAATACACCATATGAGTCTAAGATATACAATTCTGATCAAATTAGTTTTTTTTATTCTCAAACTTTGTTTTCTAGATGAGTAATTTTACAAACAGACAGGAAAATAGTAGGATTTCATTGGTTACTAAGGAGGTCGTGCCCCCTTGGGAGCAGAACGGATCCTGGCTCCCTATGATACATTCAGGGCTGCTTGTTCACAGCCCTCTGCAAAGCTCCCCTTCACCCTCTGCTCATGTGCTCTGTCCTGGACAAGAGGAGGGCTCCCCCCTGCCTGTGTAAAGCCGTTACAGGACGGAACACATAGGGGGGCTTTGCAGAGGGCTGTAAACCAGCAGCCCTTTATACATCATAGGGAATGTATTGTTAGCTGCATGCTCCTGTGCAGCCACGCCCTCTAGAATCCATCCACAAGTACTGCTACTAAGGAGAAACAACCTCCTTAGCAACCACTGAAATCCTGCAGCACATGGAGCTTTAACTTGGATGAGACTTTTCACACAGAAGTGAAGCTGCTGGAAGGTCTCCTTTGGAAATGAATATCATGGGCACAGGTACTATAACATAACATGTTTTTTGCAGAGTTATGCTTTAACTGTATATATCAAAACTGTTTTAACAAGAAACATAAAAAGGTATAGAGGGGAAGGATTAGAGAAAAAGAGAAAATACAAATTACAGGTTATAATGCTTGAATTATTTTACAGCTAAAAACACTGCTCTCAAAACATACAATATGTGACCATGAACTAAAAATCAAAGCTGTAGGCAATGCCTCTCAGATAATCCATCAAGCTTCTATTATCGAAATCTTGCACGATACGTTTAACCCTTGCTGAAATTGCAGCATACTTTTTGTTTCTTGCAGCGATGGGATTTCCTGCTATTATCTGAATAATTTCAAAACTATGGAGCTCTTGCTGATGTTTCAGACAGTTAATGAACCGGTATATATTTTGGAAAAGAGTACCACATGTTTCTCGAAAGCTACGGTGCCATCCTTCCACATCATTATTTGTTCGCTGTTGATCATTCAATGTTCGTTCATACACATTCCAGAATTGAACTGGAAACAAAGGTGCTTGACGTCCTCTGCGATTCATTCGACCAATATAGCTGTCTTCAAAATAGTTGGCAATAGGTATTGCTTCTTGTGGAAAGTCAGGATCTTCCACCAATTCTTCAAATGATTGCATAACATTCTGTGGTGGTAGAAAGGCCAGGGCAGGTATCATGCGTATCCAACGGGCAAATTCATGGTCACCTTGGTATTGCATCTTGAGTCCTTCATTTTGAACTTTACGCCAAACCGACTGTGATAGGTGGAAAAAGCAACCAGTCTTCACAAGGTTGGGGAATTCACTTTCAAATGCCTGTATTGCAGCTAGTTCAAAATCCAACATCAGGTTGTCTGGCTGCAGTCCAGGCTGCAAGTTCTTCAGCTCTTGCAGCAACCTCTGGTATGTAGAACAGCTCTTGTCTGTCAGCAAGGTGAACACTACAGGAACAACAAGGCCGCTGTGGACTACATGGATTGTGTAAAGTTGCTTAAACAAGGCTGGTGTAGTGAAAAACATGCCATCAGCAAACCACTCTTTACTTTGTGCCAGTAGATGGAGATTGTCTCTTGTTCCAAATATCAACATACGGCTGTGTCCATTTCCTAATTTAAAATGAAAGTATTAGTAGAGGAAATAACAGGAAAAGTGTAACAAGCAGCAGACAGAGTTTTGGGATAAATTCACAAAAAAAATATCCTAATCAGAAGACTCTGTTCATATCTCACATTAAATACTCACATTTTGCTCCAGATTTTCTGATTTCATAATAAAAAAACTGAAGCAAAATCTAGTGTGAAGGGGCCAACCAATAGTTTTTTACAACATATATTGTCCCAGTGGAAAATTATATATTTTTGTTTAAAATTACTTCCAAACTTGAAATAGGTCACATTTTTAGGGTATCTTTAGACCCTTCAACTAGACGGCCGTTCAGCACGGCCGATCGCCACTATGCTGAACGGGCCGTCTAGTTGACAGCCGCATCCAGACTCGGCGTGCGGCACGCTAGTCGTCGGGTGGGCAGCCCGGACGTTCGTGACGTCCGCGCTGCCTATGCTGTCTCATTGAGAGGATTGTGCAGGACGCAAAAAACGCCAGTAAAATCACCAGTGTGCTTTTGGCCAAAGGCATAACTGAATGGTCCATTAGGCTGGGGTCATATGCAGCATTAATGTGTAAATCCCATCCACATGCTGATGAAAAAATTTTGTTTACAAAAAAAAAACATGCAGTGCAGCATGTCAATGTATGCTGCCATTATACAAACAAAATTCCAGCCATTCAGACAAGGGGCTGAAATCCTGCACTAAAACCTGCACCTAAATCCATAGAGTTAAGTGAAGATTTTGATACAGAATTAGGGTACCACAATAGTGGCCACAATTGCAGGCACAAATAGATTCCTGTGGGATCTCCAATTGCTACCGCAATTACAGCCGCTGCGGAGATGCCGCTCCACAATCCCCTTCCGTCAGTGGGCACGAGGCCTCAGGCTTTATCCAGACAAGCTGGATTTACAGGCGTATTCTGTGCTGTGTTTCCTGCCTGAAACCCGCCCTTTCATGTCTATGGTGCGGGTTACGGGCGGATTCCAGAAGGAATGGGAATGGGCAAGAGGGAAACCTCCCGAAAAATGCCTGCAAACCACGCCAAATACGCTCGGTTTAGGCCATAGCAGGGCATGGCCACGCCCATAGCAGAGCTTGGCCACGTCCCCTATTTGCAGAAGCGTTTTGCCAAAGCGCTTGCAAAGTGCTTAAAAAGTGCTTGGAAGCAGCAGGTAAAACGCATCTGCAAATCATTGCGTATCTCACCTGAGCTCTGGAGTTCAGCCCGACCTGTCCACGGATCTGCAGGACTGAACTACGAGAGCCGAGGAATCAGCCGGCGATGGCAGTTCAGTCCGTGCATGCCGCAGACAGGCGAGGCTGAACTCCGGGGCAGCATCCAGGACAGGTATGGCCAGTACAATGCTGCATATTTGGAATTAGTGTTGGCCGGTCCGATCACTGAAGATCGTAATTTATTACGATTTTCAGGCTGATCGTTATTTTAAATTACGATCCAATTTGTAGCCAGATCATGATAATGATCTGAATTAGAAATCGGAATCCTCCGTAATCTGAAAACACTGTCCGGGCATACACTCCCGAACAGTGTGCGCATATATATATATATATATATATATATATATATATATATATATATATATATATATATATATATATATATATATATATATATATATATATATATATATATATATATACACACACACACACACACACACACACACACACACACACACACACACACACACACACACACTACAGGTGTACAGCGTGTGTGCATATTTAGCTTTAGTAAATGGCTCCAGGCTGCGCTGTTAAAAAAAAATAAACAAACCCAGTTACTCACCTCTTTCTCCAGTACTGACTCCGGCTCCTAGCCCAGCAGTGCAGGGAATCCCGAAATCCAGGCGGCGCATCGCCGCCTCTGTGCCTGCCGTACTATAACTACAGTGGAGAGTGATCCCAGGACCGCTCACTAGACGGTCCTGGGAAAGCACCACATCACGTCACAGAACAGCCCGGCACATGTGCAGAGGTGGTGATGCACAACCCAGAATGCATAGCATTGGGATTTCGGAATTCCCTGCACCGCCGGAGACAGCGCTGGACACCGGAGAGAGAGTTGAATAACTGGGTTTGTTTATTTTTTAACAGCGCAGCTTGGGGCCATTATATGTATATGCAAGAAAGCTGGAAGAAGAGTGGCTCAACTGAGATTGTTGCTGAGGACTCAGTGTGCTGCTAGAGCAGGGGTTGGCTTCCACCCGTACTTAACATGCATCCATGAAGAAAGACCTCCGCGCTCCTGAAGTCCTATACAAATCCTTTATTGCATTTCAAAGTTCCAAAAGTGCCAGACCACCATCACCCACCCACATATATGCATATATATATACACACACACACTGTTCGGGCGTACAGTGTGCATATATATATATATCTACATTTAGCTCTGGAGATTGGATCTGAATTAATTCCAATCTTTCGGTATGATCAGCCCGATCTGATCCTATCTTTCCAGTGATCGGCCAACACTAGTTGGAATCAGTAGGCCTCACTACATTATATTACCCTCAAAGTTTCCCTTCAAGGCAAAAATCACATAGTATTTTATATCAGCACCTTATAGTGTAGCATTTTTCACATTTGTGCAAAATAAACTTTGCAATAATTATGCATAATGGAATTGTTTTAATACAATGTTAAATGGTTAAGTAGCTTACCAGAGTCATGCAGAAGGAACTGCTGCTGGACACCATCACTACTGATCTCGTGGAACTCGAGGGGGATAACAAGTTGATCAAGGGTTTGAGGTAACCTTGGGATATTACCAAGTTGCCTTGCTAATCGTATTGTCCTCTTCAGTGATGCTTTCCTTGGGATAAGTGCTGCAACATTAGAATGGGCTCCTGAAACGACGTCTGTGAGAATCTGTTGTGGTGTCTCCTGTGTTGTCCTTGCCCTGGTCACAGCCTCATTAACAAGTTGGATTGCTTCAGGTCTTGCAGCTTGTGCTGCGAGATTGTGAAGATTGACTACTTTCACAACTTCGCCAGATTCTTCATTGGTCCAAACACGTCCCTTGCAAGTCGACCGTTTTTCACATACCCAGATGGAATGAACATAGTCAGCGGTTCGTTTGGAAAATAAGTAAATGTGATTCTCATGGACCAACTTGCTCCTTCCACGTTTGGACAGAACTGAATTCATAGTTGTAGAAAGTGAATTGCTGTGGAAGCTGACTGATTTTTTGTGGCAGTACACTTCTCTCTTTGTGGAGATTTCAGACACTGCTATATTCTGATATACAGATGGAATAAAAGCTAGTCTAATGTAATTTGCAGGACATGTGACCATGCTACTTGTTACATCTGCAACAAAACTTGCAACAAAGCAGGTCAGTGCTGGGTCAGGTAAAAGTTCAAAATTGTTTAGATTTTAGGCCTCTTGCACACTGTAATTTTAGAGTGGTTTCACACTTGTGTTTGTGGCCGCCAGAGGTCGATCCGCTCTGGATCTGACATCCAGCTGACCCCAGGGCAATGCTGGCTGAATGCTGGCATTTCGCTTGCATTGCCCATAGAAGTGAACGGCTGGGTTCGGCGATCTGCAGACGCCCGTTCGCTTTCGTAATGCCGCATTCCGCTATCAGTGTCAGAACAAAAAGAAGAGCATTTTCTTTTCGTTCCGCTGCAGGTTAGCGGAATGCGGCATTACAGAAGCGAACGGGCGGCCTGTAGTGCATATGTAGCGGAAGTTTGAAAGCACCCTTATGCTGCCACTGTTTTAGAACTCCAAAGCACGTGCTTTACTGGCATTTTTCAGAGCGCTTTTGTGAGCGCTCTCGGTAATGACCCATAAGATACAGGCTATTGATGAACGCTAAGTGCTCAAAAATAGCTCCTGTAATAAAATAAAAAGAGCTGGCAGAAACAACACCTCGCTTTTCTAGCCATTGACTTATCTACTGTATAATTGTCTAAGGGTCACTTTCGTCTTTCTGTCTGTAACGTTTTATTTGTGTATTCATAGGTCGCGGCGTCTGTCTGTCATGTAAATCCAAGTCGCTGATTGGTCGTGGGCGTTTTGCCAAGACCAATCAGCGACGGTCAGTCTGCCATAAAAATGGCCGCTGCTTCACTGCCCTGCACTCACCGCTGACCGCTGATCGCGGTGTACTGCACTCCGTTAATGCTGCTATTAACCCTGTGTGACCAACTTTTCGCTATTGATGGTGCCTATGCAGCATCAATAGTGAAAAGATGTCATGTTAAAAATAATAATGATAAAAAAAAAAAGTTATTCTCACCCCCTCCAACGTCGCGCTGTCCTCCGCGCCTCTCTCCAATGCACACCGTCCAGGACCTGCGATGATGTCACGGTCATGTGACCGCGACATCATCGCAGGTCCTACGCTCAGACCGGAAGCCACCGCCAGCACTGCAGAGAGGCGCGAGGACTTCAGGGCCCGTGGCTGAGGTGAGTATATCTTTATTTTTTTTTAAACACGAATATAGTGCCCACATTCCTAGACTACGTGGACAGTGCAATATACTACGTGACCAGTGCAATATACTACGTTGGCTGGCCAATATACTATGTGCGCTGTGTAATTTACTATGTGCGCTGTGCAATTTACTACGTGGACTGTGCAATTTACTACGTGCGCTGTCCAAAATACTACGTCGGCTGTCCTATATACTACGTGGCCTGTACAATGTACTACGTGGACTGTCCAATATACTACATAACCTGTGCAACATACCACGTGGCTGTGCCTTCTAGAATACCCGATACATTAGAATCGGGCCACCATGTAGTATATTCAAAATTGCCAATCTTCTTAGCGATTTTCCAGTGCTTAGCACTTGGGAAACTGGCTACTGTGAAAGCGGTCTTAGGGCTAAAACACAAGGCCAAAATTCCCTGCCTAATTTGGGGCCGAAACATCTGGGGGCAAAAAGCAGGGGGCGAAACATCCGGGGGTGAAACATCCGGGGGCGAACTGCTGGGGGTGAAACATCCGGGGGCGAACTGCTGGGGGCGAACTGCTGGGGACGAACTGCTGGGGCGAAATATCCGAGGGCTAACTGCTGGGGGCGAAACATCCGGGGACGAACTGCTGGGGGCAAAACATCCGGGGGCGAAACATCCGGGGGCGAACTGCTGGGGGCGAAACATCTGGGGGCGAACTTCTGGGGGCGAAACATGCGGGTGCGAACTGCTGGGGGCGAAACATCCGGGGGCAAACTGCTGGGGGTGAAACATCCGGGGGCGAACTGTTGGGAGCGAAATATCCGGGGGTGAACTGCTGGGGGCGAAACATCCGGGGGCGAAACATCCGGGGGTGACCTGCTGGGGGAGAACTGCTGGGGTCGAAACATGCGGGGGCGAACTGCTGGGGTCGAAACATGCGGGGGCGAACTGCTGGGGGCGAAACATCCGGGGGCGGACTGCTGGGGGCAAACTGCTGGGGGCGAACTGCTGGGGGCGAAACATCCGGGGGCGAACTGCTGGGGGCGAACTGCTGGGGGCGAAACATCCGGGGGCGAACTGCTGGGGGCGAAACATCCGGGGGCGAACTGCTGGGGGCGAAACATCCGGGGGCGAACTGCTGGGGGAGAAACATCCGGGGGCGAACTGCTGGGGGCGAAACATCCGGGGGCGAACTGCTGGGGGCGAAACATCCGGGGGCGAACTGCTGGGGGCGAAATGTTCGGGGCGAAATACTGGGGGCGAACTGCTGGGGGCGAAACTTCCTAAAACCGTATTATACACTCACTGGCCACTTTATTAGGTACACCATGCTAGTAAGGGGTTGGACCCCCTTTTGCCTTCAGAACTGCCTCAATTCTTCGTGGCAGAGATTCAACAAGGTGCTGGAAGCATTCCTCAGAGATTTTGGACCATATTGACATGATGGCATCACACAGTTGGCGCAGATTTGTCGGCTGCACATCCCTGATGCGAATCTCCCGTTCCACCACATCCCAAAGATGCTCTATTGGATTGAGATCTGGTGACTGAGGAGGCCATTTGAGTACAGTAAACTCATTGTCATGTTCAAGAAACCAATCTGAGATGATTCGAGCTTTATGACATGGCGCATTATCCTGCTGAAAGTAGCCATCAGATGTTGGGTACATTGTGGTCATAAAGGGATGGACATGGTCAGCAACAATACTCAGGTAGGCTGTGGCGTTGCAACGATGCTCAATTGGTACCAAGGGGCCCAAAGAGTGCCCAGAAAAAATTCCCCACACCATGACACCACCACCACCAGCCTGAACCGTTGATACAAGGCAGGATGGATCCATGCTTTCATGTTGTTTACGCCAAATTCTGACCCTACCATCCGAATGTCGCAGCAGAAATCGAGACTCATCAGACCAGGCAACGTTTTTCCAATCTTCTACTGTCCAATTTCGATGAGCTTGTGCAAATTGTAGCCTCAGTTTCCTGTTCTTAGCTGAGAGGAGTGGTACCCAGTGTGGTCTTCTGCTGCTGTAGCCCATCTGCCTCAAAGTTCGACGCACTGTGCGTTCAGAGATGCTCTTCTGCCTACCTTGGTTGTAACGGGTGGCAATTTGAGTCACTGTTGCCTTTCTATCAGCTCGAACCAGTCTGCCCATTCTCCTCTGACCTCTGGCATCAACATGGCATTTCCGGCCACAGAACTGCCGCTCACTGGATTTTTTTTCTTTTTCGGACCATTCTCTGTAAACCCTAGAGATGGTTGTGCGTGAAAATCCCAGTAGATCAGCAGTTTCTGAAATTCTCAGACCAGCCCTTCTGGCACCAACAATCATGCCACGTTCAAAGGCACTCAAATCACCTTTCTTCCCCATACTGATGCTCGGTTTGAACTGCAGGAGATTGTCTTGACCATGTCTACATGCCTAAATGCACTGAGTTGCCGCCATGTGATTGGCTGATTAGAAATTAAGTCTTAACACACAGTTGGACAGGTGTACCTAATAAAGTGGCCAGTGAGTGTATATACATATGTAAAAAACATTCTACTGCCTAGATATTATCTATTGTATAATATGGCCTGTTATTGCCTGTCGTCCCTCGGGACCATACCTGGAACAACTATGGTTATATTTATGTTATATGTCTAGAGATGTGAATAATTATGACAGGCATCACTCTGCACCTGCGCGGTGGAGGTGCCCGCCGCGTTGTGAAAGGCATCCACACGGTCGCGGCGTAGCGTCGGGTTCCCATGACAACCATGGTGGCTCTGACGTGCGCCGACTTCCGGGAAAGCTGGAAGTGATGCGGCGGGACTGCCAGACCCACTGCGCATGCGCGGGTGTATATTGGCCGCGCGCACGCTCTATGAATTTGTAGTGACACCCGGACCCCTATAAAAGACCGCTCAGCCTTACAATGAGCTACACGGCCCCCCGAGGAAGCCCTTCGTGTGCGAAACGCGTAGGGGCTTTGGTGGGACCCCCGGTATTACCACTATGGGTAAGAAAAACTCTCTGACAATGCTGACGGTTGAATAATATGTGCTCAGGATTAGTGTATAGGGTTAATATACCCTATGTACATATTAAAATGGAACTTGGGGATATAGTTTTTCTCCTTTAACCCACTCCTGTTTGCCAATATTCACTCGATCATGACAATACATGTATGTTTTTTACCGGGTGTTCTGACCATGTTGTCTTCCACCATGTACTGATTCATATTTTGTACTTACTGATATTTTTAATTATTTAATGGTTTAATAAAATATTCATACTTTTTTGCACAAAATTCTTTTTTGTGTGGATTTTATACTTTGACCATGTAATAATGATTCTTTGGGCATTTTCTAACTCAATCATACCTCTGTTGTGTGCTTTATTCCTAGTTATAGAAAGATATGAGATCCTATCCTAGTGTCCTCCCTGGAAGGAAAGCAGATTACCTTTATTTCCTTTTCCCCTGATATATTAACCCCTTTACCCCCGAAGGTGATTTGCACGTTAATGACCAGGCCAGTTTTAAAATTCTGACCACTGTCACTTAATGTGGTTATAACTCTAACGCTTCAATGGATCCCGGTGTTTCTGAGAGTGTTTTTTCATGACACATTGTACTTCATGTTAGTGGTAAAATTTCTTCACTTCACTAAAAATTTTTTACTTTAAAAAAAATAGAAATTTGGCTAAAAATTTTAAAATGTCGCCATTTTCAAACTTTTCCAACAAAATTTACAAAACTATTTTTTTTTTTAGAGACCGCATCATATTTTAAGTCACTTTGAGGCGTCTATAAGACAAAAAATACACAAACGTGACATCATTCTAAAAACTGCGCCCCTCAAGGTGCTCAAAACCACATTCAAGAAGTTTATTAACCCTTCAGGTGCTTCACAAGAATTTTTGGAATGTGGAAAAAAAAAATGAACATTCAACTTTTTTTCACCAAAAAATTTACTTCAGATCCAAATTTTTTTATTTTGACAAGGGTAACAGGATAAATGGACCCTAAAATTTGTTGTGCAATCTCTCCTGAGCATGCCGATACCCCATATGAGGGAGAAAACCACTGTTCGTGTGCACGGCAGAGCTCAGAAGGGAAGGAGCGTCACTTGACTTTTTGAATGCAAAATTTGCTGGAACTGGCGCCCCCCCCCTCCCCCAGGAAACTGATCTTAGATGTGTGGTGAGCACCTTGCACTGTCAGGTGATTCACAGAAGATTATAGCTTTGTGTCTTGAAAATAAAAAAAACATTTTCCCCAAAAATGTTTTTAACCCCAAATTTTTTCATTTTCATAAGGGTAACAGGAGAAATGGCACCATATAATTTGTAGTGCAATTTCGTCTGAGTACACCAATATCCCATATGAGGGATAAAACTGTTTGGTTTGAGCTCTCAGAAGGGAAGGAGCGCCATTTGACTTTTTGAATGTAAAATTTCCTGGAATCATTAGCGGACATCATGTCCTGTTTGGGGAGCCCCTGATGTGCCTAAAAAGTGGAAATCCCCCACAAGTAACCCATTTAGGAAACTAGATCCCTCAAGGAATATATTTAGATGTAGGTTGAGCACCTTGAACCCCCAGGTGCTTCAAAGAAGTTTATAACGTTGAGCCGTGAAAACTAAAAAAAAATCACATTTTCTCCTCAAAAATGTTATTTTGGCTCCAAATTTTGCATTTTCATATGAGTAAGGCCGGTTTCACATTAGCGCATTTTCAGCGCGCGCACGGCCGGGGGTAGCTCCGCCCCCGAGCCGGCTCTCTGCCCGGCGTGCCCGCCCCTTGCTTGTAGCGCCGCCTACTAGCGGACAGCGGCGCCTGCGATCGGCGCACCCTATCTTTAGCATAGAGTGCGCAGATCGTGCGCTGGCCGTGCGCTAGTTGCGCTTTGACCTGCGCTGCGCACTTTTGACGGTGCGCCGTGCGCGCCAAAATCCGAAAAGTTTGATTTTGGCGCGCACGGCGCACCGTCAAAAGTGCGCAGCACAGGTCAAAGCGCAACTAGCGCACGGCCTGCGCACGATCTGCGCACCCTATGCTAAAGATAGGGTGCGCCGATCGCAGGCGCCGCTGTCCGCTAGTAGGCGGCGCTACAAGCAAGGGGCGGGCACGCCGGGCAGAGAGCCGGCTCGGGGGCGGAGCTACCCCCGGCCGTGCGCGCGCTGAAAATGCGCTAATGTGAAACCGGCCTAACAGGAGAAATTGCACCATATAGTTTGTTGTGCAATTTCTCCAGAGTACGCCGATACCCTATATGTGGGGGAATACTACTTTTGAGGCAAAATGCAAAGCTCAGAAGGGAAGAAGTGCCATATTGGAGTTAGGATTTTGCTGGAGGAGTTTGAGGGTGCCATGTCACATTGGCAGAGCCCCTGAGGTGCCAGAACAAACAGAAACCCCCTATATATGAATTAATTTTACAAACTACACTCCCAAATGAATTCATCTAGGGGTGCAGTGATCATATTGACACCACATGTGCCTCAGAATTTTATACCATTGTGCGGTGAAGAAAGAAACAAATACATTTTTACCACTAAAATGTTTTTAGCCCCAAGTTTTTAATTTTTATAGGAATTTTTTTTTTTTCTTCAACAAATAGAGGTCCATTTTTTTTCCTGAGTGCACCAGTGCCCTACATGTAATCGGGGAAATAGTTTTCAGGCACCGTGCAAAGAATGCAAGGAGTGCCAGATTTTACTGTTATGGTTTGCAGGTGCCATGATGCACTGGGAGAGCCCATGAGGTGCCAGAACAGCAGAACCCCCGCCTCTTCATAAGTGACCACATTTTACAAACTACACCTCATCTAGGCGTGCAGTGATCATATTGACACCATGGGTGTGTCAGATTTTTTTACTATTGGGAAGTGAAGCAAAAATAACTACATTTTTACCGCCAAAATGTTTTGGCCCCAGATTTTACATTTTCACACAGGAAGTGGGTATAAATGGCAACAAAATTTGTCCCACAGTTTCTACTGAATGTGGCCATACCCCATATATGGCTGTACAGTACTACTTAGCCATACGGAGAGACTCGGGAGGAACGGATCACCATTTGCCTTCTGGAGTGCAGATTTTCCTAGAACAGTTTGCGGACTCCATATACAGAGCCCCTAATTGCTAGAAGAGCAGAATCCCCCCTCGATTTACCCCATTTTGCAAATTATACCTTTTTGGAAATTTATCTACAGGTGTAGTGACTGTTTTGACTCCATGGGTATTTTCCAGAAGCAAGCAGCAATGAATGTTAACAAGGAGTGAAAATTGCAAACCACCATTGTAGTGATCGGTACATTGCAGCCACCAGTTTATGCCCAGTCCTTCTGGAGACGTGCACCAGTAATTTAGGCGGGCTCTCATTGCTTTGGAATTGCGAAACGTATGTACGCTATATGTGATTTAGTTACACTGTGGGGCTCAGGAGGGAGGGGTCATTTGGATTTGGGAGCGGACAACTTGCTGAATTTCTTTTGGAGGGTGAGGAGCCATTTCGCTTTACTAGAACCTTTGTACTACCAGTAACGTGGAAGACCCCTATATTTCCGTTAACAGATGATAGACCTGAGTGGGGACTTGTTGTTTTTTTTTTTTTTGTGGATTGAGCTGAAGCTTTTATTGGGAACATTTTGCATAACTTTTGGGATAACATTTATCCGGCGCTTTACGCTGAGCTTTTACTTTGGGGATCCATCTAAATCTCCAAGTGACGTGATTCAGGTGAAACCCCCGAGGGATCCATTCACTATAATGAGGCATTAATTGAATACAAAAAATGTCCAAATAAATTTCTATGGCACTTCAAATTGACAGATAATCCATTGTGGACCTACATTAAAAGAGCCGCAAGAAGAGAACCATATAGATAAAATTATATAATACTTTTATTTAAATCATTTAAAACAATAAGCAAGGCAAAAACAACAAGTAACAAAGTGTCCAGCAGGGGGGTGTCTATCCTCGTACCGCCATACTTCCTGAGGTAAAATACCATGTAAACAGAGGCACAAAGTATAACACAAAATTTTTTTATCCTAGCTACAATAGTGCAGTAAACAATTATATAGAATCACTGGAATACGATAAATTCATAAAATTAATGTTGCATATAGCCTCTATATCATTAATCAAGCATAATGTGGTGATTATAAAGTAAAAAGTGCTGTATACAAATATATTGATCAAATCCCAAATATGCTTTAAAGTTCTAGTGATGCATCACAAGAACAGGGGGCATATATCAATACCATGTATCCCCTATAAAAGATATCAAAATATGACAAGTAAACAGCAAGGCAATAGAAACAATAGAGTGCAACATTGTATCTTCTAGTAATAACCAGTAGACCACTGGTATACTATATATAACCACAATGCTGGATAGAAAATAAAATGATGATAAAACAGTGATGGCTCAAAAATTTAAAAAATGCAGGGACTACAATTAAATCATATAAATCAAGTATAATCCAATATAATTAATATATATGTAAATAATCAATTACTATACCAATCACATAACAAATAAGAAAAATATATATGCACATAAAAAATACAAATAAATATAAATAACACAAAGGATTTAATATATCACTAAAATTTGTAAGATATACTAATCTGATGTGTGTGTGTGTGTATGTATATATATATATATATATATATATATATATATATATATATATATATGTGTATATATATATATATATATATATATGTGTATATATATATATATATATGTGTATATATATATATATATATGTGTGTATATATATATATATATATATATGTGTATATATATATATATATATATATATATATATTAAATCATGATTTGATATATGATAAAAAAATATATAAATCTAATATATAAAGCTCAGGTGTGTGTGTGTGTGTGTGTGTGTATGTATGTCCGGGATAGGCATCCGCACCGTCGCAGCTACGGCCACAAAATTTGGCACAGTCACACGTCTGGACCCCGAGAGCGCCCTAGGCTATGTTGTGAGGTGAAATTTTAACCCCGCGCGTTCCAATTCACCAAACAATTTTGCCCCTATCTACATAATGGGGGAAAAGTGTGTTTCAAGCCCCGCCCCTCATTATGATGTCATAATGGTTGCCATGGCGACGCTGTCATAGGTTGCAAGCCCTGCCGCTCACTATGATGTCATATTGGTTGACTATGGGATGGAGGATGAGGATGAGTGATGGGTATATGGGCACTGGACTATGGGATGGAGGATATGTATGACGGGTATATGGGTACGGGACTTTGGGATGGAGGATATGTATGACAGGTATATGGGCATGGAACTATGGTATGGCGGATATGTATGATGGGTATATCGGCACGGGACTATGGGATGGAGGATATGAATGATGGGTATATGGGCATGGGACTATGAGATGAAGGATGTGTGATGGGTATATGGGCACTCGACTATGGGATGGCTAATATGTATGATGGGTATATGGGCACGGGCCTATGGGATGGAGGATGTGTGATGGGTATATGGGTACGGGACTATGGGATGGAGGATGTGTGATGGGTGTATGGGTACGGGACTATGGGATGGAGGATGTGATGGGTATATGGGCACTCGACTATGGGATTGAGGATATGTATGATGGGTATATGGGCATGGGACTATGGGATGGAGGATGTGTGATGGGTATATGGGCACGGGACTATGGGATGGAGGATGTGTGATGGGTATATGGGCACTCGACTATGGGATGGAGGATATGTATGATGGGTATATGGGCACAGGGCTATGGGATCGTGGATATGTATGATGGGACTATATGGGATGGAGGATAATTATAATTTGTTATAACTAACCACAGTTAGTTACTATACCCGGGCAGCGCCGGGCTCTTCAGCTAGTAATATATAAAAAAAAAAAATTATATAAAGTGCAAATAGTGTAGTGGATAGCAAAGTGCTAATGCATAAAAAGGTACATTTATAGTGCCAGCCAAATTTGCATTTAGTAGAAATAATTAATCAGTGTGCATAAATAAATAAGAAGATCCACAGTGAAGTGCAATGAAGAGCCAAATGTGCTACGATACATGTATGAATAAATTACCTGTTGGTGGTATAGTGATAAGTCCCCGAGTGGCGGTGCCAGGCACTCCCCGACGCGTGTTTCGGAGCCAGCGTCCTTCGTCAGGGGGGCAGGACAGATCACCTCCTTGCGCCCCGACACGCATTTCGCCCAGAGCTTCTTCCAGGGATTATCTATCTAACTATAATGAGGCAGCAGAATTACTCTGGTCTCTATCTGGCCTCTGTTCAGCGATGTGCTTCTTTTCAGAAGTGCACAAAACTGTGGCCTACAGCACTTTTATGCCATTCTAAAAAGACCGACACCGCCGGATCACAGATCAGACGGGATCCACAGTGCCTCAATCTGCTTCATTATAGGGAATCTTCCATCGAAGATTCTGTCTAAATCACGAATTTCAGAGATTTACACAGAAACCTCAGAGTGCAGGATAAATGTGCACCGAGGCTTATTGCAATCTTTGGGAGGCAGAATGAAAAAATCAACAGCAGGTAAAAAACTTGTTTTATTGTTTACGCCATTCCTTGTGCGGTATAAGTGATTAGGCGACTTTATTCTTTGAGTCGGTGTGATTACATTGATTCCAGATTTGTATCAAGGTTTTATGTGTGGCTGCTGTCACACGCTATAAGACGTTTTTTATTGCAAAAAAATTTTTTGCATCACCATATTTTGACAGCTATATCTTTTCCATATTTTAGCCCACAGAGGTCATGGGAGGGTTTTGGGAGGCAGAATGAACAAAAACCAGCAATTTAGGATTTTTTTTTTTTTTTTTTTTTTTTTGGGGGGGGGGGGGGGGGGGGGGAGTTTGTCACTCCGAGTATGGTTAAATTGATAAGGCAGTTTCATTCTTCGCGTCAGTGCTATTAGGCTGTGTGCCCATGTTGTGTTTTTTTAAGCGTTTCCACAGCGTTTGTGCCGGCTCAGACGCTGCAGAAACGCTTAAGAGAAGCTTCACATTAAATTGCATGCGTTTTTGGCGTTTTGTGCCAATGCATGCGTTTTTAAACGCTCAGGAATCGCTTAGCGTCTAAAAACGCAGCATGCTCATTAATTTCCGCATTGCTGAGCGTTTTTAGCCTTCCCCAATGTTCCCAGAAAACGCACGTTTTCTGGGAAGGGGATCATAGAATCGTAGAGTTGGAAGGGACCTCCTGGGCCATCTGGTCCTACCCCCTGCTCAAAGCAGGATTCGCTAAATCATCCCAGTCAGATGTCTGTCCAGCCTCTGTTTGAAGACTTCCATTGAAGGAGAACTCACCACTTCTCGTGGCAGCTTGTTCCACTCATTGATCACTCTGTCAAAAAGTTTTTTCTAATATCTAATCTCTCTCCTCCCATTCAGTTTCATCCCATTGCTTCTAGTCTTTCCTTGTGCAAATGAGAATAAAGTGGATCCTTCTACAATGTGACAGCCCTTTAGATATTTGTAGACAGCTATTAAGTCTCCTCTCAGTCTTCTCTTTTGCAAACTAAACATTCCCAAATCCTGCAACCTTTCCTCATAAGACGGTTTGCAGACCAGTCACTATTCTGGTCGCTCTTTTCTGAACTTGCTCCAGTTTGTTGATGTCTTTTTTAAAATGTGGTGCCCAAAACTGGACACAATATTCCAGATGAGGTCTGACCAAAGAGGAGTAGAGGGAAATAATGACTTCACGTGATCTAGACTGTAGGCTTCTGTTAATACATACTAGAATTGCATTTGCCTTTTTTGCTGCTGCATCACACTGTTGACTCATATTCAGTCTGTGATCTATTAGTATACCCAAGTCTTTTTCACATGTGCTGTTGCTTAGCCCTATTCCTCCCATTCTGTATATGCTTTTTTCATTTTTATTGCCCAGATGTAGTACTTTGCATTTCTTTATCGCCTTATTGGGGGACACAGAATACCATGGGTGTATGCTGCTGCTGCTAGGAGGCTGACACTATGCAAAACAGGAAAATTAGCTCCTCCCCGGCAGTAGACACCCACCGACAGGCACCAAGCACCTCAGTTTGTGCTTAGTGTCTGTAGAAGGCGGACCGGGATCTCCCCAGATCCGCATTTAATCTTTTTCTTTTCAGGTTTTTAAGTTGTGTTTATTAATGTTTTCCCTTTATTTTCCGGAGACAGCATCAGGAAACGGGATGTGAGTTCATCCTGCTTTTCCAATTAATGCGGCTGAGCGAGCAGTGTGGTATTGCCTAGATCGCAACTCTCAGGTCCGCAGGCAGGACCTTCCCCTATCACCCTCGGGTGCTATGGGCCATGGATGGGTGCCCGGTCCTAGCCGATTCCCCTCCTCATCCCTCTCCCAGGACAGGGCTGAGAGGAAGACGGCAGTCGCCAGCGGTGACGTTTCCCCTGACACTGGGATAGGAGCCGTCCTTCTGCACCATACGGACTTGGTGCGGGTACTGAGGATCGTCTCTCCCAGCGGCCTGCGCTCTATCGTGGGTCCCTGCAGTCATCCTCTTCAGGGACATCAGGTAAGCTTATCTGAATGTTCCCTTCAGCCCCGCTCTCATACATCTACCAAGGACCCATTCAACCCTGTCTGCAGCTATCACAGCCATTACAGCGCCGTTCCTAACACGTGCCCTGCATCCCCCTCACACGCTGTCAGTGTCGGTACCTCTCTCCTCCTGTTTTAATTCCCCGCTCTCTTGGCCCAGCGCTCTAGCAGGCGCGCGCTCCTTCTGTCAAGGGGGAGGGGGGTGTCCGGCGGGGGCTTCCTCGATCAGCATTCCCGGTGCCCCCTCTCCAGCCCATCTTTTAATCTACAGGGGTATACACTGTTTCTGGGCCCCGGGCGCGCCGTCACTAGTGAAAGCACAGGGAGCACTTTCATTTTCAAAAGTGGTCCTCCCCCTCCCTGCGCGCCCTTTTTTCGCGCGCTTCTCCAGCCTATCTCAGGGCTGCTTTCACTGCAGCCCTGTCAGCATGACATTAACCGCGCTCCCCTCCTCGGGTCTCAGCCAATCGCGTGGTGCAGCGGCTAAGCCCCGCCCACCGCCAGCGTCCCTTTCCTGCCTTGCTGAGCATCTTCCTCCCTCTTCTCCCGATTTTTTCCTGGGGGACATACCGCTGTTCTGTCTGCTTCTGAACCTCGGTAGGCTCGACGCTGACTCTCCCTGACGTTGGACTTAGCTTCTCCCCCGCAGTTTCATTCAGGGAGTATTTCTACCACAGAGACTTATGCCCAACCCTACAAGGGCTTTCAGTGCTAGACCCACCACTATTCACTACGCCTGTGCGCGCTGTAGAAAGAAGTGGGCATCAGGTCAGTCGTCTGCCCGTCCTGCAGCCCTTCCTCCATGTCTTCCCCACAGGAGCACTCCGATCCCCGGGTGGAGACCACCCCACCCCCTGAATGGGCCGTGGCGATGTCTCAGTCGGTTTCTGATCTGACAAAAGTGTCTCAATCGCTGGTCCAGGTCTTAGAGCGGTTACCTCAGTTATCTGCAGCCACCTGTGCACCGACTGCCTCTCACGGTGAGTCGCCAGCATCTGACCGCGACCCTCAGATGGACAAGCCGGGTAGGGGCTCTAGGAAGCGGGTCCTGTCTGGCTCTTCTTCCAGTTCGCAGGGTCCCTCCGCGTCTCTCAGGCTACGCTCTTCGTCTCCATCCTCAACAGACGATCCTAAGTCAGACGATGATTCCCAATCTGGATCTGACTCAGAGGCGGACAACATAGCTAGAACTCGGGATATGGTAGTCTCATATCGGCTATATACCAAACACTCAAGATAAAGGAGGATAAGGCACCCCCGCAGGAATGCTCTGTTTCCTTTAAGAAAGCGAGGCCTCCATCTCGAACCTTTACTAATAACAAAGAGTTCGACACTTCCTTAGCCAATCACTGGCAACATCCTGAGAAACGTTTTTCAGGCCGCAAGTACTTAGATGTACTATATCCCTTCGATGCGGATCTAGTCACGAAATGGACCAAAGCTCCCGAGGTAGATCCACCAGTTTCTCGTATTTCCTCTAAGACGGTTCTTTCCCTTCCGGACGGAGCTTCTCTTAAAGACCCAACAGACAGGCAAATAGAGTCGTTGGCTAAGTCAATTTTTGAGGCATCCGGCGCCTCCCTCTGTCCTATCTTCACCTCCGCTTGGGTGGCGAAGGTAATTTCGGTTTGGGCAAAAATTCTGCGCAGGGACATTTCAGCGGCAGCTCCTCGGGACGAGCTGGCAGATTTAGCAGACCAAATTAATCATGCGGGCAAATACCTTTTGGCCGCCTCCTTGGACGCGGCTGGGTGCGTAGCTAGAGCTAACAGCAACATAGTGGCCATACGGCGCATTCTTTGGTTGAAGGCTTGGAATGCGGACACCACCTCAAAGAAGTCGCTCACCAACCTGGCATTTCACGGCACTAGGCTCTTTGGCGCCAAGCTGGATCAGATAATCTTGGATGCCAATGTTGGAAAGAGCACTTCCCTTCCCCAGTCCCGCCCTAGGGAGGTTCTTTAACAAGAAGGCTTCTCGGCCGTTTAGGTCCTTTCGCCCCTTCTCCGCCGCAGAAAGTCCATCCCAGCAGGACCGGCATCCTGCTTCCAGAGATAGGAGAAAGCCTTCTTATAAGCCGGCTCCCCGCTGGAGATCCAGAGGTCAGCCCCCCAGGTCCTCAGGCTCCCGATCCGGCAGATTTTCATCTAAGTGACGGGTCACCCCCACCTGGAAATCTTTCCAAGGTGGGAGGCAGACTTTCCTTTTTCAAGGACGCATGGCTATCCGTTGTCGACGACGCTTGGGTCAGGGAAATCATCACATCCGGATACAAAATCGAGTTTTCTCCCCCAAACAGTCGCTTCTTTCTGTCTCGATCCCCAAGACAGCAATCACAGATTCCAGGGTTCCTTCAGGCCGTCTCCTCCCTCCTTTCAGCAGGGCTCATCGTTCCCGTTCCTGCAAACGAACGGTTTTTAGGGTTCTACTCGAATCTCTTCGTAGTCCCGAAAAAGGACGGCTCTCTTCATCCAATTTTGGACCTCAAGTTGCTCAATCGCCACGTGAAGATCCGCCACTTCAAGATGGAGTCTCTGCGTTCGGTAATAGCCTCGATGGAACCCGGAGAGTTTCTCTGCTCTGTGTACATACAGGATGCCTACCTCCACATCCCCATTTCTCTGCGGCATCAGAGATGCCTCCGTTTTGCGATTCAGGACAATCACTATCAGTTCACGGCCCTCCCCTTCGGACTAGCCTCCGCTCCCCGTGTCTTTACGAAGGTGATGGCAACAGTCATGGCCATCCTTCGATCCAGAGGGATTCTTATCATTCCTTACCTGGACGATCTCCTGATCAAGGGCTCGTCCCACCAAGACTGTCTTCACAGTCTTCAGATAACCTTGGATGCCCTCAGCCGCTTCGGATGGATAGTCAACAAGGAAGTCCATCCTGCGCCCTACCCAACGTCTGACCTTTTTGGGCATGGAGTTTGACACGAATCTAGCCCGGGTGCTTCTACCGAGGGACAAGTTTTCAACCCTTTGCAGTTCTCCGCGGAAGGTCTTTTCTTCCGCCTCGGTGGCAGGTCATCACCACCGATGCCAGTCTCCTAGGATGGGGGGCGGTTTACCATCAGAAAACGGCCCCAGGGCGCTGGAACGCCCAGGAGACTCTTCTGCCCATCAACCTTCTGGAGATCAGGGCAATCCTCCTTGCTCTCCTTCGTTGGCAGCATCTCCTCGTAGGCAAACCAGTCCGCATTCAGTCAGACACGCCACGGCTGTGGCGTAAATAAACCACCAGGGCGGTACTCACAGCAGGCAGGTAATGTCAGAAGTGGCAAGGATACTGCGCTGGGCAGAGCGTCACGTTCCGGCGATCTCCGCTGTTCACATTCCAGGGGTGGAAAATTGGGCAGCTGACTTCTTGAGTCGCCAAGGTCTAGCGTCAGGTGAATGGTCCCTTCATCCCACAGTCTTCAGTCAGATATGCCAGCGTTGGGGCACCCCGGACGTCTATCTCATGGCATCTCGGATGAACAACAAAGTTCCTCACTTTGTAGCCAGGTCCAGGGATCCTCTAGCCGTCGGTTGCGACGCCCTAGTAATTCCGTGGTCCCAGTTCCAACTGCCTTACCTGTTTCCTCCCCTTGCCCTCATTCCAAGAGTGGTCAAAAAGATAAAGTCAGAGGGCATCCCAGTCATCCTAGTGGCTCCAGACTGGCCGAGACGCCCTTGGTACGCGGAGTTGGTGAACATGCTCGCGGACGTCCCAAGGAGGCTTCCAGACCGTCCAGATCTTCTCTCGCAAGGCCCTCTTTACCACCATAGTTCTCAGTCTCTGAGTTTAACGGCATGGCCGTTGAGGCCGCAATTCTGAAGGATTCAGGGTTTTCCAGCCTGGTCATTCAGACCATGATCAAGGCTCGGAAGCCAGCTTCCTCCCGCATTTACCATAGGTACTGGAAGGCCTTTTTCCGTTGGTGTGAGGATAACGATGTTTTTCCACTATCATTCTCCATTCCATCCATTCTTGGTTTCCTCCAATCTGGTTTAGATGCGGGCCTCTCCCTCAGTACTCTCAAAGGTCAGGTGTCTGCCCTAGCAATCCTCTTCCAGAAGGATCTAGCTTCCTTACCGCAGGTGAAGACTTTTCTCCAAGGAGTCGCCCATGTGGCTCCTCCTCATCATTCTCCGATAGATCCATGGGATCTCAATCTTGTTCTTGGCGCTCTCCAGAAGGCGCCGTTCGAACCGATCCAGGACATCCCTCTGTCTTTGCTTTCATGGAAGGTGGCTTTTCTAATCGCCATTACATCCATCAGGAGAGTTTCTGAGCTGGCGGCCTTATCCTGTCGTTCTCCGTACCTTATCCTCCACCAAGATAAGGTTGTTCTCATGCCAGTTCCTTCCTTCCAAAAGTGGTATCTCCTTTTCACATTAACGAAGATATCGTCCTTCCATCATTTTGTCCTGCGCCTGCTCATCCTCTGGAAAAGTCGCTCCACAAACTGGATGTAGTGAGAGCCTTGCGTGTTTACCTTGCCAGGACTGCTTCTTTTCGCCAGTCTGATTCCCTTCTGGTCATTTCTGAGGATCGCCGGAAAGGTCTTCCGGCCTCCAAATCCACGATTGCTCGCTGGATTCGGTCTACCATCCTGGAAGCCTACCAACTTCAGGAGAAACGGCCCCCTCCGGGAGTGAAAGCCCACTCCACCCGGGCTGTAGGGGCTTCTTGGGCTGTGCGACACCAGGCTTCGGCCTTACAACTTTGCAGGGCCGCGACCTGGTCGTCTTTGCACACCTTTGCGAGGTTCTACAGGGTTCATACCCAGGCCTCGTCTGATGCGGCACTTGGTAGGAAGGTTCTGCAGGCAGCGGTCGCGCACCGGCCGACCTAAGCCCTTCCTTCTGTCGTTCCTTTTATTGCTGTTCCCACCCTCGGGACTGCTTTGGAACGTCCCATGGTATTCTGTGTCCCCCAATAAGGCGATAAAGAAAGAGGGATTTTGGGTTCTTACCGTAAAATCTCTTTCTTGGAGCCTTCATTGGGGGACACAGCACCCTCCCTGTTTAAGTTGTACCGTGTTGGGTCTTCGAGTCCCTTGTTGGGTTGGTACATATGTTCATGGTTTTTGGTTGCTTCTCCTACTGCTTTTTCACCAACTGAGGTGCTTGGTGCCTGTCGGTGGGTGTATACTGCCGGGGAGGAGCTAATTTTCCTGTTTTGCATAGTGTCAGCCTCCTAGCAGCAGCAGCATACACCCATGGTATTCTGTGTCCCCCAATGAAGGCTCCAAGAAAGAGATTTTACGGTAAGAACCCAAAATCCCTCTTTTTCCCTGTTAAAAACCATTCTGTTAGTTGCTGCCCACTTCTCCAGTTTATTTATATCTTTTTGAATCCTCTCTCTTCTCTAGTATTAGCTATCCCTCCTAGTTTTGTGTCATCAGCAAATTTAATCCGTTTACCCTCAATTCCTTCATCTAAATCGTTGATAAAGATGTTGAACAATACAGGGCCCAGGACAGAGCCCTGTGGTACCCCACTTGAGACATTCTTCCAACTGGATATGCAGCCATTTACGACCACTCTTTGGGTCCGATCACTAAGCCAGTTATGAATCCACCTAACAGTTGCCTTGTCCATTCCATACCTAGTCATTTTTTCAATAAGGATTGTATGAGATACTTTGTCAAATGCTTTGCTGAAGTCAAGATATACTATATCTACAGCATTTCCTTGATCCACCCAATTAGTGATTCCATCATAGAAGGAAATTAAGTTAGTCTGACATGACTTATTAGTTACAAACCCATGCTGACTCTGTTTAATCACTTCATTCTTATCCAGGTACTGACATACATGTTGTTTAATAATTTGTTCAAAGATCTTACCTGGTATAGAAGTCAGACTCACCGGCCTATAGTTGCCTGGGTCCACCTTCTTCCCCTTTTTGAAGATAGGAACAACATTTGCTCTTCTCCAGTCTTCTGGGACTTCTGTTCTCCAAGAATTTTCAAAGATTATGGAGAGGGGTTCAAAAATTTCTTCTTCTATCTCCTTCAGTACTCTGGGGTGTAATTCATCTGGACCTGGAGACTTGAATTCATTTAGGTTAGCGAAGTGTTTCCTCACTATATTTCTGTTTATAGATATCCTGGATTCTTCTATTCCCTTAATAGGACAGTGAAGAACAGTCGATGTTACATTTCCTTTCTGAGAGAAAACAGATGCAAAATAGGAATTTAAAAGTTTGGCCTTCTCAACATCCTGTCTTACCATTTCATCATTTTCATCCTGTAAAAATTCTATAGCATCTTTGACTTTTCTTTTACTTTTGACATATCCCCAAAATCCTTTATTATTGCTTTTGACATCTTTTGCAAGCCTCAATTCATTGTCAGCTTTACTAATCTGATTTGTGCCCTGCAGGTTCTGCAGACAGCATTATATTCTTCTTTAGATATGCCTCCCTCTTTCCATTTTATAAACATTTTTTTTCTTCCTTTTTAGCATGTGCTTAAGTTCTGTGTTCATCCATCCTGGCTTCCTTAAATGCTTCCTATTCCTCCCTCTTTTCGGAATTGTTAACAATTGTGCTTTGAGAATTTCATTTTTCAAGATTTCCCATCCTTCCTGGACATTTTTGTCTTTAAGGATATCCAGCCATTGGATCCCTCCAATTCTCTTTCTGAATCCCTTAAAATCTGCCTTTCTGAAATCTAACCTTGACGTCTGAGTTTTCACAGGTCTTCCTCCTCTAGTTATCCAAAATTCTAAAATAGCATTTAAACTCTCAGTTTGAGAGTTTAAAAACGATAACGTGGGCACATAGCCTTACAGCGATACTGCTTACCTTTTTTTTTTTTTTTTTTTTTTTTTTTTTTATGTTTTGGCACTTTTACACAATAAAAACTATTTTATTGAAATAATTATTTTTGTATCGCTTTATTCTGAGAGCTAGAACTTTTTTATTTTTCCACTGATGGAAATGCATGGCGGCTTGTTTTTTGTGGAACAAGATGGCATTTTCAGCATTACCATGTTTATTTATATCTTTCTTTATCGTGTTTTATTCCAGTTTTTGTTCAGCGGTGTGATGATAATGCATTGTTTTTTGCCTTGTTTTGTTTTTTTTTTATGGTGTTCACTAAAAGGGTTAATTAGTGGGACAGTTTTTATAGGTCAGGTTGTTCCGAACATTGCAATACCAAATGTGTATACTTTTTTTTTTTTTTTTTTTTCTTCATTTTTTCATACAAATGTTTATGGGTACAATATCTTTTTAAAGATTTGATATTTTTTTAATTATTTTTACAATTTATTTTTTTTTAAATAACTTTTTTACTTTGTTCCACTATGAGACTATCATTTTTTGCAGTCTGATTGCTTGTATAGCATGGGGATGCAGCAGGATCCCTATGCTATGCAAACTGTCGGCTCTGCACTGACAGATAAAGTTGCTGATTATATTCTGAACATGATCTAGCAATTTTATTAGCTCTGGTGACCCAGATGTCGGATGACATCGGATCACAATGGCAACAATTGCGACCACGTATCACGCCGTGGGGTCTCTGATCCAAGGGCAAAGGGGCTGTCATCCTTCTGCCTGCTCCTAGAAGGCTGCGATCACATTTGATCGCAGCATTTAGGGGGTTAAAGTGCCAGGAGCGGTGCGAGACTGCTCCTGGCAATTAGTGCCGGGTGTCAGCTGTCAGAATCAGCTGACACCTGGCGGTGATCGCGCATGCACAGCCTCGCGAGGACATAATATTAAGTCGCGCGTCAATAAGTACAGTACAGGACACTTGGATGTATTATTCCTGACTCGGAAAGGCATTAAAAAGTTCTGTGAAAAATCTACAGGTTCAGCAAGCTCAGATTACCCCTAGATGAATTCATTGATGGATGGAGTTTCCAAAATTGGATCCCTATATTGGGGTTTTCTGCTATTTTGGTACCTCAGGGGATCCGCAAATGAGACATAGTGTCTGCAATCTATTCCAGCCAAATTTACATTCCAAATGTTGCTTCCTCCCTCCCGTGCCGTGCCGTGTGAACAAACAGAACTTTTTTGCTAAATGTGGGGTATCGCGACGCTCAAAAGGAAGTGGGTAAGAGACTTTATGGTGCACTTTCTCCATCACCTCATTGAGGGACACAGACCATGGGTGTTATGCTGCTGCCACTAGGAGGCTGACACTAAGTTGAAACAAAAAAAGTTAGCTCCTCCTCTGCAGTATACACCCTCCTGCTGCGTCCAAGTGAACCAGTTCTTGCTCAGTGTGTGTAGGAGGCACACTGGTGTGGTCTTCAGACGATTTATTATTTTAATTTTTGCATTTTTTTACTTTCATTTATTAATCCGGATCAAGGCAACGGAACCTTTCAAGGTTCCGTTTTCCCCAAAACAACAGGCGAGTACGTGCGAGTGTAGTCTCCACTTATCCTCTCCTGCGACGTGGGATGCCATGCCTGAGCTGATTCAAGGGTCGACGGGTCTCTTAAAGGGCACCGATTTCCCCGCACTGACTTATGGACGAGCACATGGAGTGTCGCCTTCATGTATCCTCTTCTGCAGCCCGTCTTATTCCGGACAACCTGCCCTGCCCATCCTTAGGAATTGAACTCATAGGATGCACAGAGGCCTCTATATGGCGTCCGTGCAGCCCCCACTGCTTCACCACTTTTAAAAGCGGATAACGCAAGGATGTGGCCAGTCCCTCTCCACTTCCCTTCTAAGAGATGGTAGATTGAGCCGTTCTCTTACCCCGTACCGTCCTGAAGATTACCCGTGGTCCCCTAAAGCGACCAGATCCCTCCCCTTGAAAGTGACCGAACGGAGGGCAGGGACTCGAGCGGGTCCGATGGTCGCACAAAAGGGCTCCTGGGAAACGTGTGCCTCCGTGCTGAAGCCTCATCGCGGCGGCTCCATGCCAGGACACGCACCTCGGTGAGTGCCATGGAATCCACGCTACACAAAGGAGAGCTTACATCTCCTGCGCTCACTTGCAGCCAGGCATGCTGTTCTGCCAACACTAACAGCCGGACATAGCCCTGTGAAATACTAGGGGAGCGAACCCTTAAGATACAGAGGCCCCCCCACGGTATCCGCGCTGCTCCCACTGCACCACCACTGATGGGAACACCAGTGCTGCAGGTAGCTGGACGGTCCCTCTCCACCTCCCCCTCAGAAGGAATGGTGGATTGAGGTTTCCTGCACTGTCCCTGTCCCAGCCCTGACCTGCATGCACAGCGGCACCTCTGCTCTCCTCCACAGCTCCCGGCGGTGAGTTTCATTCCGGCCGGGCACCGCTAATTTAGTCACCGGCTTCGACCCTTACTCGGCCACAGGCCATTTAGTCCGCCCACCAGCCACACATCACAATGGCAGTGCAGCCCACCTGCCTGGCGCTTCTCGCACTGAGAGAAGCACATTTCTGAACACTGTGTATGGCCCAGTGTCAGCATCTTCCCCCGGCGTCCGCTGGGAAGCGCTTGGTCCGCACCCCACACCCCCGGAGGCGCTCCGGCAGGCATAAAAAATTTAGGCCCTGGGTTTGGCCTACTTTGGAGTCACGCTTCGGCGTGACGTTGTGGTGGTTCTCCTTGCCCGTTTTTTTCATAGAATGGCGTCAACCCTGCCCTCCCCCTGGCGCTTCTCGTTCACGGCGAGACTTTCACCGGGGAGGAGGAGGGTCTAACCTCGTCGGCCATATTCCTTGCCGGGCTGCATTACGTGCGTTGACGTGATGGCTGTGGAACCACGGCTCTCTGGGAGTTGTCCGTCAGCAGATGACTGTCGCCCTCATCCTCGCCCTCCACCAGAGTGTGCCGCCAGTCTCTCCGTCCTGCAGACCAAGGTACGGGGCACCCTTGTATGACTTAAAAGGCCATACTCCACCGAGGGCAAACATAGCGCCCATTCACAGCGTTGACAAGGGTAATATTTGCCTACAGAGGGCCGCAGTCTCAGGGTAAGACCTGGAGGATACGGTGTGTGGATAAAAATATTATATATACAAAAAGAAAATCCAGCAAGAACTCAGCAAACCAGTTCTACCTTTACTAGTTCTAGTGACGTGTTCCATCAATTTTCTGGATTTAAAACTATTTGGAGACAGCAGTGCGAATAAAGTTACTGTGGCCCCTTATAGGAAACCCACGGCATGCAACAGCATTCTTATGGCAACTTCTAACCATCCCAAACATGTTATAAAAAATATTCCAGTGGGTGAACTTACTAGATTAAAAAGAAACAGCACCTTGGATACGGACTTTGAGATGGAAGCCAACAAAACCTGCACTAACCTATTAAAAAGAGGATATTCTAAGTGGCCACTTAGCAGAGCTAGAGGAATTGTTAATAATATTGATAGAAGTTCACTACTTCAGGAGAAAACTGAGACGTTCAATGAACTCATTTGATTCGAAGGTGGTATTTAGTACTAATTACAGCCCACAATATAATACCATAGTTAGCATTATAAAACGGTACTTGCCACTCTTAACGCAGGATGATGTTTTAAAAGATATTGTGAACAATCACAATGTGGCGTTTGTAGCTAAACGGGCACCTTCCTTAGCGTCTTTGTCACCTAGCATGTTTATTGATCAGAATAAGAAGTCCAATAATTGGTTAAAAACTATACTAACTGTGGGTTTCTTTAAATGTGGAGCTAATGTCTGCATTTGCTGCGGCTTTGCCAATAAATCAAAAGTTTTTTCTTCATTTTCTAATAATAAAGAGTTTAGTGTTGCATCTTTCATTAACTGCAACACTGAAAATGTGATCTATTTGATCAGCTCCAGCTCTTGTAGACTTCAGTATATTGGTTGTACTATGAATACATTGAAAACCAGGATGAGAAAACACATATCCGATGCTAAAAATTTACCTTTGGTTGGAGCTTCAGTTGTTTCACGCCATTTCTCTAAAGTGCATAGTGGTAATTTATCTAGCTTTTCCTTCATGGGAATTGAACAAGTAAAAAAACCTCTTAGAGGAGGGGGACTTACGCAGGAAGGTTCTAGCTAGAGAAAGTAAATGGATTTTTGAAATGGGTACAAGAACTCCTTTAGGATTTAATAGCTATACAGATATTCTACATTATTGAGGTTTCAGTGGAACATATTTTATTCATGTTAAATAGAAAAAAAAAATTTTCTTTTTTTTTTTTTTTTTTTTTTTGTATAACCTCTCCACGTTGTTTATTCTTTCTATCATCCTATTATATATCATGCCATTATTTAGGATGTTTATTTGTATTTTTTATTACTTAAGAAAAAGTTGTCTATTTTGTAGCAATGCTGTTAGTTAATCCTCAGTAGCGAATTGGTTAAACCCTTTTTCTGCACATGTGTTTGTAATCATTTGCACTAATTTTATTCAGGATTGCCTTTTATATGGCTCCACATACAAGGAGCAGATTAGGTTTGGACCGTGAAGAAGGCGGATTAGGCCGCCGAAACGCATAGTCCCATTTGCGTTTATTTCTGCCATGCACTCTGGTTTCTGATCCTTGTGGGTCGTCTTTTTAACCTTGTTGAAGAAATAAAGAAAAGCATCATTTTACTCAAACTCCTGGTTTGCTGAGTTCTTGCTGGATTTTCTTTTTGTTCTCCTATTGAAGGATTTACTCCTAATCCAGTCCGTGCAGGTACTTGATCACCAGGTGGGAAAGACCCATGAGTCTCATTGCTGCAGCTGGACACAGACATATATATATATATATTTATTTATTTGTGTGTTCTTTAACCCTCTCTATCCCCGGCCAGCCTGCGTTCCAGGAGGTTAGAGTTGCTGGATTCAGCAGCACTTATACTAGAATTATACTGGCCCTGCGCATGCCCGACATGTTAATTCGTGGAGTTCCATAAGCCATCTCGCCACGCCAGCATTGGACTCCGCCACCACTGGGCCCAACTTACGAGCCTCCCCTCGGTATGGGCTTCGCCACTGTCACAGATTCTCCGCGATCCCTCTGTGCATTGTAGCATTCACAGGATCATGGCAGCTGTCGATTAACAGCCGCAGGCGTTCTAGAAATGCGCAGACATCTAGAGAAAAGACTCGAAGTACGCTCTCCGATCAGCTATGTGCTTGTGTCCATGTTTTGTGTCTCGCTCCCCCTCACCACAGATTTACAGTGTACAGGACTCTATCAGCTTAATGTTTTCCTTGAATCTGGATTTGCCTGAAAAAAAAAAAAAAAATGGCAGATTCGCTTTTTCGAGGCAGTCATCCAGTTTTCTGAAGGTCAACGAGGATGCCGGGTCTGTCCTGGATCACGTACATTCTTCCGGGTGACTATACCCCATAATACAGTGCTTGCCGCTCACCGGGTGGTTCGTGGTATTGTTACCCGGCAAAGGGAGCGATGGGATAACCAAGTCAGAAGCCTCTGGAAAGGAGGAATCACCCTTGCTTTCAGCTGGTTGGTGGAAACATTTGGTTGAATCTCCGGGCTATCTAGGCCGGTTCGATAGTCAATAAAAGGTCCCGCAGACCTAAAAACGAGAATCTGATTCATTCCGTTTTCCGTTCCGTTTTTTTTCCCATTTTTAGCTGGACTCCTTTTTACATGCGGCTGGCTGCACCACACTATCTGCGGCAAATGCCATCACACTCAATAGGGCATTGTGGCTCAGGGAAGGGAAAGAGGTTTGCACCCAGAGAAAGCTTTCCGACATCTTTCTTACCAGAATGGGTTTACATGGACAGTAGTCTGTTCAGCTTATCTCTGAGGCCATGGGAGGGAAGAACAAATTTCTTGCCCAGCAAGGCTTAAGGCATCTTCCTCATTTGCGTCGGCAACAAATCTGAATTTGGTCCTTTCGCATAAATCCGGTGCTCCCATCGGCAAAGCATCCCAGGCTTTCCATAGGTCCAGCCAGCAATATCAGGGTCCACCCCAAATGATCTGGACCTGAGAGAGGTCTGGTCCCTGACGTTTTTCCGCCCAGTGATTTCTGGCATAAGCCATCGAGATACAATATTACGGACGGCCGCCTATTCCTGGTTCGTGAGGTCTCCTTTTATGCCGTTCGTATCGAACGGGCCTAAAACCTGGTGTCTTCTAGATACAAAGATTGCATTTTTCCTCTCGTCCCTTTTCTGGATGTTTTTCCTTTACGTCCTCCAAAAACTTAGGCGTTGGAACAAAGGCTTCTTTCCGAGCCACGGATGCACAGCGTCGGGACGGAGCCATTATCCGATGCTACATAATGTAACAATCAAGTACTTCTACTCAAATCTTTTTGTGCTTCCCAGAAAGGACGGATCTGTATGACCCACATGGGATCTTGACAAGGTATACCATCCACGGATGGAGTCTCCGTTCAGTCCTTACCTTAATCGTGAACAGCATCTTCAGTTCACACTCATCCCCTTAGTCCTTTCGGATTGCCGTGAGGGTAAGGGGGGGGGGGGGAATTGCAGCAGCAATTGAAGTGATCCCCTTCCATTATCTCCATTAACTGTATACTCTTCTTGCAGTTAGCGCCAGAAAACTATTCTCCTCGGCTGCCGGTGCCACTTGCCCCAGCACGTCAAATAGCCTCACAGGCGGTGGACATTGAGGTTCTCTATACCAAGGGGAAAAATCTTCTCTTCTGATCCAATCACCAGTAGTGACTATTGATGCCAGCCTCCTTGGCTGGAGAGCAGTCTTTTGTATATCCTGGTAATCCAAGCGATCCGCTTAACCCGGCAGCAGATCCAGTATTTACTCGTGGGTCACCCCATTCGGATCCAATAGCATAGCACCACGGTTGTGACATACACCACGAAGGTCCTTTAACAGACCTGCTTTCGGTAGGGCACTCTGAATGGGGATCTGTTTGCTTCAAGACTGAACGCCAAGGTACCCAGCTTCTGAGCCCGGTCTTGAGATCCAAAACACCATAGTGGGGTGCATGACTGATTACTCCGTGGCACCTGTTTAGTCTTCCTTCCCTTCCAACGGTCATCACGAAGACAAAGGTAGAGGCCGTTCCAGTATGCCTAGGTGTTCGGGATTGGTCTTGCCGGACATATGCAGAGTTACTACAGATCATACATGCCGTCCGCAGGCGACTGTTGAACCATCCAGATATGCTCTCCTAACATCCAATGGATCACCAGATCGCACAATCTGGTATTTAACGATCTGGCTTTCAAAGCCTGAGCTCCAACCTAACTCTCCTCAGGGGTTTCCACCATGATTGGCGCCCATAGGCCAACGTCAGGTCGCATCTATCACCTCTCCTGAACACCTTCTTTCGCATAGTATAGGGACCGCAGTTGTCCTCTTCGCTTCTTCACCGCTCCATTCCTTTTGAGAATTTTCTCCAGACTGACTTGGAATCAGGTTTGTGATGCTCTATCTGTCTCTATTCCAGCGCAGGATTGCTTCCAAGACGTAAGTCAGGACTTTCATTCACAGGACTTCTCAGGAGTACTCCCCTACAAAAGTCCGTTAGAAGCCTGGTACATTAATTCGGTCCTGGGTGCGCTTTAAGAGACTCCTTTCGAGCCATTCCATTATGTCTCGCGGGCAGTTCTATCTTGGGAAGTCGCCCTTCTTGTCACAGTGTCATTTATCAGGCGACGCTCGGAGCTGACAGCTGAGTCCTGCCGAGCTCGTTTGGTTTTTCTTTCTGCTTTTCCACCTGGACACAATTGTCCTCAGACCGCTTCCACACCCTTTTGTCCAACGTTGTTGGGCCCTTCCATTTTAACGATGACTGTCTTTCCCTCCTTGGGCCCGACACTGGTACTTCGGGTGGATAAAGCTACGCACGCCCTGCATGCATTGACGACTCTCAGGACAGCACGCTCTTGTAAGCCAATTCAAGGTCACAATAGCCAGAGAAATTCGTTCAGCTATTCAGGAGTTATTCTGCTTTAGAAGCATGCCCATCTCAGTAGGGATTAGGGCATATTCTACGTGGTCGATGTCTGCCCTCTGGGCCATTCGGCTTCGTATGCGGACGGAACAAGACTGCAAGGCTGCGATTTGGTTCAACCTGTACGCATACTTGAAGTACTAGTCATACTCAGACTTCCGCACGTGCTGTCCTCGGCAGATTATTCTGCAACAGGCGGTAGTGCATCTTTACTCGGTCACTACACGTAGCTTTATCTTTTATATTGTTGCCCACCCATGGACTGCTTAGGGACATCCCATGGTCTGTGTCCCCGAATGAGACGTAGGGGAAATAGGGGTTTTTGTGTACTCACCGTAAAATCCTTTTCTCCGAGACGCTCATGGGGGACACAGCACCCACCCTGTTTGCCTGACGGCTTCTGCTTCTTGTCTTTCATTCAGTGGGTTAGACTCTGATATGATATTAATGATCTTCTACTGCTTTTGCACCGAACTGGTTCACTTGGAGCCAGCAGGAGGGTATATATTGTGGAGGAGGAGATAACTTTTTTTTTTTTTTGTCTCAACTTAATGTCAGCCTCCTAGTGTGGCAGCAGCATAATACCCATGGTCTGTGTCCCTCAATGAGTGTCTCGGAGAAAAGGATTTTACAGTGAGTCCACGAAAATCCCTATTTTTCATGTTATCTCTTGCAAAAGTGAAACATTTGGGGCTAAGCTACATTTTCGGAAAAAAAATGAAAATGTTCAATATGGCAACCTAATGTTATCACATTTTGTGTAGTACCCGTGAGTTCAAAATGCTCACTGTACCCCTGGATAAAATCCTTGAGGGGTGTAGTTTCCAAAATGGTCACTTTGGGGGGTTTTGTGCAGTTTGGGTGCCTCATGGGCCCTGTACATGTAACATGGTGCCTGCAATCTATTTCAGCCAAATTTGTGTTTCAGAATTAAAATGGTGCTCCTTTCCTTCTGAGCCCTGCAGTGTGTTCAAACAGAGGTTTTTGGCCACATGTGGGGTATCCGCATGCTCATAAGACACTAAATAACAATTTGTGTCTGTCATCCATTTTTTTGTGCTATTCCTTATGAAAGTAGAAAAATTGGAGCTAAGGAAACATTTTAGGGTAAAAAATAACTTATTTTTTTATTCAACACTGGATTAATTCCTGTGTAGTACCTGAAGGGATAAAACATTTCCTGATAGTTTAAAAACTGCACACCTCAAATACTTAAAATGGTATCAAATGGGAAGTTTCTAATATATAGGCCCCTCAAAATCCATTTACCGTATATACTAGAGTACTAGTCAATTTTTTTCAACACATTTCTTATGCTGAAAAAGCCCCCCCCTTGGGTTATACTCGAGTGAGGGTACCTCAAGACGGAGGGGGGAGCGGCAGAGCAGCGGGTCACAGGAGGCAGGAGCCATCTGCTGTGGCTATCACCTGTGCACGCTGCTAAAGAGAAATTAATATTCACTTCTCTCAACTCCCATGGGCGTGGAGGTCAATGAATATTAATTTCTCTTTAATAGGTGGCACAGCAAGTTGCAGCCGCCGGCTTCCTGCAGATGCCGGGAAATCACATGTACCCGCTACTTAAGGGAATTAATATACACTGCTCTCCTTCACATGGGCGTAAAGGGATGTGAATATTCCCTTTAGTAGCAGGCACACTTGATCGCCCAGCCGCTGCAGCAAGCCAGCGACTTAGGTTTCTGTGCCCGCTATTAAAGATCAATGAATATTGACTGTTTTCCACGCCCATAGTCCCGGTATGGAGAACAGTGAACATTCCGGCAGCTGTCCTCTACTTGTAAGTAGCGCATGATGTCACTGCCATGCTCTGCTGGCAAGCATAAATCAGCTGCTCCAATCGGAACGAGACGCTGCGAACAAGACGCTGCGAAGGGCGTGCAGGGAAGATAAGTAAGATGGTTTAATGTTTTGTGTTTTTTGATGGAGACCATGCATACCAGGATGGGGATGAGGGGGACCATGCATACCAGGATGGGGATGAGGGGGTCATGCATACCAGGATGGGGATGAGGGGGACCATGCATACCAGGATGGGGATGAGGAGGCCATGCATACCAGGATGGGGATGAGGGGGACCATGCATAACAGGATGGGTATGAGGGGGTCATGCATAACAGGATGGGTATGAGGGGGTCATGCATACCAGGATGGGGATGAGGGGGACCATGCATACCAGGATGGGGATGAGGGGGTCATGCATACCAGGATGGGGATGAGGGGGACCATGCATAACAGGATGGGGATGAGGGGGTCATGCATACCAGGATAGGGATGAGGGGGCCATGCATACCTGGCTTATACTCGAGTCAATAAGTTTTCCCAGGTTTTTGTGGTAAAATTAGGTGTCTCTGCTTATATTCGGCACCTAATGAAACATTTCTACTAAATTTTATATCCCATCTAACAAAATAAAATGATGCTTGAAAAATGATCTAGATGTAAAGTAGACATGTGAATTGTTACTTATTAATTATTTTGTACAGCATGTCTAACTGGTTTAAGGATATAAGGATTGAAAGTTTGAATATTGCATATTTTTAACATTTTCTCAAATTCCGATATTTTCACAAATAAACATAATTACCTACATTTATTTCTAACATAAAGTACAATATGTCACGAAAAAATAGTCTCATGAACATTGGGATCCGTTGAAGCGTTCCACAGATATTACCACATGAAGTGACAGTGATCAGCATTAAAAAACTTGGCCTGGTCATTAAGGTTAAAATTGGATCAGTCATTAAGGGGTTAAGAACCCCATTCAGAAGCATGAAATGGTGATAACAATTGTTATGAGTTGCATATAGATATTGAGTCTGGTCTAGAGTGTTCATTTACTTTTTACCCACCATTTTGCTCCATATAGTCAATACCCATTGTATGGGAATTATGGGTAGGTTCAATTTTAGTATATGTTACTTTGTATTTTATATATAGTCATTCAAAGTTTAAATTTTATATGATACTATAGCTGATAAAAATATTAAACTAAGTGAGCTGTCTGGGAGTTGCAGTTACACATGAGAGCTTGGTGCATTTTCTTTGTGTCTTTTTTTTGCTGTATTTCATTCAGCTTTCTGTGTAGACTGTAGTGTAGACTTTAGTGACAGAGCTGCTAATCAGTGCTGTTTTGTGGTTGGTTTTGGAGGCAAGAGGCAGCTTGTCTTGTGGTGATTAATCTCCTGCTGATAAAAAATTGATTGTATTGAAACCGCAAAAGACAGCCCAGTAAGTGATACATTCCTGGAATCGGGGTTTATACTCCAATATTATGCTGCTGTCAGATTACATATCAAATATCAAAAGCCTGCTAATAGCGTCCCTTTAATATAATATATTAAGTGATGCCTTATAATTATTTTTAAAGAACAATTGGGAATGGTGACAGTGGCAAACTCCTTAATGTTCTGCTAAGCCTCCTTTACCCCCTTCTCTGCCCTCAGTTTAGTACTCAAATGGTTGTTAGTGAATAATTGCCTAAAAACCAAAGACTAATATCTCAGATATATTGATTCAGCTCAAATTAGGACTGCCACTATGCTCTTGGCACAGAAGGGGCAGACTGTGCCATCTCCCACCCCAGCCTGTGGGATTTATATTTCTTATATTCATCCCGTTTCACTTGAAGAATGTGTTATACTGTGCAGCTTATAGTGAAATTGTTGTTTTCTTTTTACTTACTAGGAATTGCATGGCTGTGCTGTGATGCCCGGCGGCAGGTCCGAATGCAGGCTCTCACTTATCTGCAGAGAGCACTTTTAGTCCACGATCTCCAGACCTTAGATGCACTTGAATGGGAAGCATGCTTTAACAAGGTGAGAAGAAAACCATGGTGTGGCCATTTTTCTCTCTCTGTACTATTGTGTTTTATCTGGAATGAAAATTATCAGGGTTTTTTTTTACCTTTTGGCTTCACCCAATATGATGAGAAATGTAAGCTGAAACACCTCAGTCTCATTCGGACCTCTGTGTTTTTACCATCACAACAGCTTGATCTTTGTTATAAATAATCAGTCCTATGGATATGGTGACTGAACAGTTCCAGACTTCCTGGATGTTATTATCGTCATTATTTTAGCTTTAAAGCGAACCTGTCAGCAGGATTGTGCTCAGTAACTTACAGACAGTGTCAGGTCGGTGCCGTTATACTGATTAAAATGATACCTTGGTTGAGGAAATCCGTCTTATGGTTGTTGTTTAACCTTTATTTGTAGTTTTCAGCTAATGAGATTCTCATACTTCAGGGTGGCCTGTATGGGGGACTTTGTGGTGTTTTGCTTAGCTATTCATCAGTATGAGCTTATGACAGATCACTGATCACTCAGTGACCTGACCCCCTATTTTGCATACTGCATAGAATATTGTGTGGTAAAAAAAAAATAACATTCATCAAAATCGCGCCTGTTGTGTAGCATGATACAATGGCTAATATACATATTTTACTTCATGATTTAGTCAGTGTTGTGGGGAGAAAAAAAAAATCTTCATCAAAATGGAATCTGCGCAGTAGCATCTATTGCGTTCTGATAGATGCTACTGCACATGTGCCGGCGCCATTTTGATGAATGTAATTTTTTTTTTTTTTTTCCAGTGACTTGTCATAAGCCCATACTGATGTGATGAGTACCTAAGCAGAGCACCACATAAAGCCCTGCCCACAGGCTGACCCGAAGCACGAGAATCTCATTAGCTCAAAACTACAAATACAGATTAAACAACCACAAGACAGATTTAATCAACCAAGGTATCATGTTAATCAGTATAGCGGCGCCAATCTGACACTGTAGGTCACTTGTCACAATTCTTCTGACAGTTTTGCCTTAATTGTTGTATTATCTTTAACTATATTACTTATGACTGTTGTATATGAACCTCTGATTTGTAAATCACTGTGGAATATGTTGGTGCTATAAATATAAAAAGATTATGTTAAATGGAAAATGATTGGATCTGCAATTCAGAAATATGTTCTGCACTTGTGGGGCACAGTCCCTGTATAGCCCTTCATATATGCCTAATGCATTCTATATACAGTGATCCCTTGCTGATTTTGTAAGTTTGCCCACTGACAAAGACGTGAACAGCCTATAATTTTAAGGGTAGGCTAATTTTAACATTGAGAGATAGAATATCAAAAATAAAATCCAGAAAATCACATTGTATAAATGTAATTGCATTTTGCAGTGAGAAATAAGTGTTTGATCCCTCTGACAAACAAGACTTAATATTGGGGGCAAAACCCTTGTTGTCAAGCACAGCAGTCAACAGTCTACATGTCAGAAGAGAGAGAAATGACCCCCCCCCCCCCCCCCCCAATTTTGATCCTATCACACTGATCAAAATTAAAGAAATAGTAAATTAAAATCCCTTTTGTCATCCTTTTCGATAGAAAAAATGCTAAAATATGTATTTTTTTCCCCATACTTTGCAGTTAGGATTAGGTTTTTTCAAAAGTAAAAAAAAAAAAAAAAAATATGGTGGCTACTGTTGAGCGCAAGTGCTCGCTTCTCGAGTTTGCGTCGGGTGCTCGGGCATGCACAGAGTATCGCAGATCTCCGCACAATATTTTTTGGTGTCTAACAGTCACAAAACATGTCACTCAGGCACCCGCAATATTTGGTGCATACCCGAGCACCTGATCAAAACTGGAGTAGCAAGCACTTCTGCTAAGCTCTAATGATGACACATTGAATATGACGACTTAATGTTATCAAATTCTGTATCGTACCTGTGGGTTCAAAATGCTCACTATACCCCTGGATAAAATCCTTGATGTGTGTGGTTTTGAAAATGGGGTCACTTATGGGGGATTTCCACTGTTTAGGCACATCAGGGTCTCTCCAAGTGCAACATGGTGTTCACTAATTATTCCAGCAAATTTTACGTTCAAATAATCAAATGGCGCTCCTTATTTTATGAGCCCTGCCGTGCACCCAAGCAGTAGGTTTCCCGAACAAATAAGGTATCAGCATATTCATTAGAAATTTAACAACAAATTTTAGGGTCCATGTTCTGCTATTACCCTTTATGAAAATAAAAAAAAGTTTTGGTCTAAAGTAAATGTTCATTTTTTCCTTCCACATTGCTTCAGTTCCTGTGAAAAACATGAAGGATTAATAAACTTCATTGTGGTTTTCAGCACCTGGAGGTGCACGGTTTTTAGAATGGTGTCATGTCGGGATATTTTCTGTCATGTAGACCCCTCAAAGGCACTTCAAATGTCATGTGGTACCTTTAAAAAAAAAAAAAAAAAAAAAAAAAAGGGGGGGGGGGGGGGGGTTGTAAATTTTGTTGGAAAAAGGTAAAATAGCTGGTCAGCTTTTAACCCTTATGACTTCCTAATAAAAAAAATTGTTTGAAAAATTGTGCTGATGTATATTTGACATGTGGGTAATGTTGTTTATTAACTGTTTTATGTGACATAACTCTGATTGAAGGGCATAAAAATTAAGTTTGAAAATTGCTAAATTTTCTTAATTTTCGCCAAATTTCCAATTTTTTCATAAAAAAGCGCAAGTCATAGCAAAGAAATTTTACCACCCTCATGAAGTACAATGTCATAAGTAAACAGTCTCCGAATCAGTTGGATTATGTTGAAGCGTTGCAGAGTTAAAACCTTATAAAGTGACACTGGTCAGAATTGTAAAATTTGGCTTGGTCATTTAATGTCAAAATTGGCTCGGTCATTAAGTGGTTAATCCACATTTAGCCTCTGTTTGGCATTTCTGTAGCGATGAGAGCCCGCATAATTTACGGTTACATGAGCTGGGCACAATGTATGGGCACTACAGCGTACTGGTCACAACAATGGCAGTTTGCAATTTTCACTCGGCAACATTCATTGTTGCTTGTTTGTGGAAAAACACCCATGCAGTCAAAATCATTACTACACTTGTAGTTAAATTCCTAAAGGGGTATAATTTCCAAAATGGGGTCACTTGCGGGATTCTGCTCTTCTGCCACTTAAAAACTCTGTATATGGAGTCCGCAAACAATTAGGCTGGGTTCACATGTAGCGGAACTCTCGCGGAAATTACCGCGATTTTCCCGCGGAAAAACTAGCATTTTGCAAGCGTAATTAGCTTGCAGAATTGCTAGCGTTTTCCAAGCAATCTGTAGCATCGCTTGGAGAACTGATTGACAGGTTGGTCACACAGGTAGGCCGCCTATGCGGCATCAATAGTAAAAGATAGAATGTAAATAATAATAATAAAAAAAATATATATTGTTATTCTCACCTTCCGACGTCCCGCTCAGCCTTCCTGCCTCTCTCCATGCTCCCGGTCCCAGTAATCCTTTGCGACAATTACCGCGATGACGTCCGTTCTTGCGTGATCGCGACATCTCGCGGTCATTCGCGAGACTTCGCGATCCCGCGAGAACGGACGTCATCGCTCGCAAAGGCTTACTGGGACCGGGAGCGTGGAGAGAGGCAGGAAGGCTGCGCGGGATGTCGGAAGGTGAGAATAACAATATTTTTTATTTTAAATTCTATTTTTTTACAGGGATATGGTACCCAAAGCCCGGAGGACAGACTCCTCTCCTCCTCCGGACCGTGGGTACCATCCGCAAATGTTCTGCTTACTTTTTGCATGGTGGGCACAGCCACATGCGGAAAGTAAGCAGAACAATGCATTCCTATGGGTGCGGTATCGCCGCGATTCCGCGAAATTAATGAGCATGCTGCGGTTTTTACCGTGAAGCAATTCCGCCGCAGTAAAAACCGCAGCATTAGCACAGCATTGCGGAATCCCATAGGAATGCATGGGATGCTTATTTTTCGCGGTTAAAACCGCCGCGGAAACGCGAAAAAAAGCCACGTGTGAACTCAGCCTTATAGAAAATTCTGCGCTCCAGGATGCCACCTCTGTAACAGTACTGCTTAGCCATACAGCGAGACTCTGGCGGGATAGAGCGCTATTTGCCAATATGATTTTATTTTTTTTATTTTCATGGCTCAGTGTTATAAATTTCTGTGAAGCACCTTGAGGGTTCAAGGTGCTTACCACACATCTAGACATGCCTCCCTTAGGGGGTCTATTTTCCAAAATAGTGTCGCTTGAGGGGAGTTTACATTGTTTAGGCATATTGGGGGTTTTCCAAACGCGACTTGGTGTCCGCTAATTATTCCTGCAGATTTTACACTCAAAAAGTCAAATGGCGCTCCTTACCTCCCGAGCCCTGCTTGTGTGCCCAAACTGTAGTTTTTCCCCACATATGGGGGTATCGGTGTACTCAGGAGAGATTTTACAAAAAAAATTTGATGTCCATTTTTTCCTGTTACCCTTGCTAACATAAAAAATTGGGGTCTAAAGTAAAAAATTTTGTGACAAAATTAAATGTTTTCCTTCCACACTCCAAAAATTCTTGTGACGAACCTGAATGGTTAATAAACTTCTTGAATGTGATTTTGAGCACCTTGAGGTGTGCAATTTTTAGAATGGTGTCACTTTTGGGTATTTTTTGTCATATAAGGCTGGTTTCACATTAGCGCTTTTTAAGCGCACGCACGGCCGGGGGTAGCTCCGCCCCCGAGCCGGCTCGCTGCCCGGCGTGCCCGCCCCTTGCTTGTAGCGCCGCCTCCTAGTGCACAGCGGCGCCTGCGATCGGCGCACCCTATCTTTAGCATAGGGTGCGCAGATCGTGCGCAGGCCGTGCTCTAGTTGCGCTTTGACCTGCGCTGCGCACTTTTGACGGTGCGCCGTGCGCGCCAAAATCCGAAAAGTTCGATTTTGGCGCGCACGGCGCACCGTCAAAAGTGCGCAGCGCAGGTCAAAGCGCAACTAGCGCAAGGCCTGCGCACGATCTGCGCACCCTATGCTAAAGATAGGGTGCGCCGATCGCAGGCGCCGCTGTGCGCTAGGAGGCGGCGCTACAAGCAAGGGGCGGGCACGCCGGGCAGAGAGCCGGCTCGGGGGCGGAGCTACCCCCGGCCGTGCGTGCGCTTAAAAAGCGCTAATGTGAAACCAGCCTAAGCCCCTCGAAGTCACTTCAAATGTGATGTGGAACTTAAAAAAAAAAATTGTAAATTTTGTTGTAAAATTGAGAAATCACTGGTCAAATTTTAAGGCTTTTAGTACTTCCTGACAAAAATTGTGCTGATGTAAAGGCGAAATATGGGAATTGTTATCTATTAACTATTTTGTGTGATACAACTCTCTTATATTTAATAAAAAATAAAAGTTTGAAAATTGCAAAATGTTAAAATTTTTTGCCAAATTTCCTTTTTTTTTTCCACAAACGCAAATCATATTGAAAAAAATTTACCACTATCATGAAGTAAGGCACGAAAAACAATCTCAGAATCATTGGGAACCATTGAAGCATTTGAATTATTACTTCCTAAAGGTCCTGTTACACTAAGGCCTGTATCACACATCTGTTTTTAGACGTCCATTTTTTTTGGCGGATCCGTTTTTTTATCCCATAGACTTGCATTAGTGGCTAAAGCGGATCCGTCCAAAAAACTGATCCGTTAGCATCCGTTTGTGGCAAAATGGAAACTGATCCGTTTTTTCACACTTTGGCGGATGCCAAAAAATGGATGTGTGAAACAGGCCTAAGCGATATCGCTAGCAATATCGCTATAACGTCACTGGTTTTTGTGACGTTATAGCGATATTGCTAGCAATATCGCTATGTCTGATACTTACCTCCGACCGCTCCCCCGCTGGTTATCGCTGATCGCGTGAAAACGGCCTGGGCCATTTCTCATCATCAGCTTCCTGCTGGGCTTCCTGTGGCGCCGACGAGAGACGCGTGGACACGGGCGGGAGGACGTCAGGATAGCCACGTCTGACAGGTAAGTAGCGACCCCCAACCCCTGCTATGTCGCTGGTGAGATCTGCCTGTGTGGCAGCTCACTAGTGACCACTTAGCGATGCACCAGCGATCCTGACAGCGTCATATTGCTGGTCGGGATCGCTGGTGCATCGCTAAGTGTGACAGTACCTTAAAGAGACAGTGGTCAGAATTGTAAAATTTGGCCTGGTCATGAAGGTGCAAACAGCCGGGGGGGGGGGGGGGAGGGGTTGAATGTTCCAATCCTATGATTTGAGTTCATATCATAAGTGCAAGAGACATTTTCAGGGCTTGGAGGACCCTCACAAGTTTGATTACTGTCTGTTACCAATATCACTTTTGTTAAGGACTATCTTCAGACCTAGCCTTTAGATTGTTATTGCAGTCTTCCCTGCTCAGGAGCGCTCTGCTCCCCAGCCTGCCTTGTTGGATGGTGTTACCCCACTAAATAACTTGACTCTGTAGCGAGGGTTTGTAATATGTACTTTTGCCCTTTTTTGATAAATGACAGAATATCTTAGTGACATTTTTTGCAAATACAAAATTCTAATGATATCTCTGCAGAATTTTTAAAGATTGCTTTTTTCCCCCCCTCATCTGTTCCTCTGTTTGTCTTTAGGTGCTGTTTCCTCTGTTAACTAAGCTTTTAGAGAATATCAGCCCTGCTGATGTGGGAGGCATGGAAGAGACAAGAATGCGAGCCTCGACTTTGCTTTCTAAAGTATGTAAGATGATAAAATTGTAGAAGTTGTGTACCAGTGGGGCTTGAACTGATACGCTAATGTCTCAGCTTTTATATAATACATTACTGACCTTGTAGGAGTACTGCACCAGTAAAGTGTCATTACATAGAAGGGTCAACTAAATAAAAGCGTATAATTTGTGAACTCACTAGAGTTGATGTGAATTGATTCGAAGGGCCTAGTACATCGGCCATGTCTGTGATCTGTGACCACAGGACAAAAGCCCTGAGAACCACCTCTAACATGACAGCATTCACTGCTCTTTTCTGTAGCCGGCCTGGTGTCATGGTTGTGGTGTGAGGTATGTGTCACGTCGTGCCAGGTCAACTAATCAAAAAAGCCTCAGATGACAGCAAGTAAAAGGCGGTTCTCAGGGCTCCCCTCCAGCAGCCACAGATTACGGACACATACTATAGACCAGGTACTGTGAATCAATATGCACCAACTCTACTACAGGGATATACAGCATGTGGAGCCACATGTGTGCTGCTATCTCAATGGACAAACCTCCTTGCATAGAAATGCATTTAAAGGTGTTCTTAATGTTGGACAATCCTTACCTTTTACGAGGGTTCCTTGATATTAAACTGTTAAAGGGAACCTGTAATCACGATTTAGTATGTTAAAATAAAGTTATGGCCACAATGGTGCTTTTATACTGACTTAAAAGATACCTGTAGGGAAGAAATCGGCATCCTGGTTCTTGTTTAATTCATCTTAGAAGTTTTGGTGCAATATCCTCTTCGTGCATTAGGGCTAGACTGTGGGTACGGTATTTGCGGTCCCTCTGCGTTTGTTCGAGCCTCCTTTGTTCATGCCGATGATGGCACTTGCGCACATTCATCTCTTAGTGGTCTACAGCAAAATGGTGACAGTGGCAGCATATGCGCAAATTGAAATCCGAATGTCTTCAGCAACATGGCGGCACATGCGCAGATTCAGACCTTGGCTCAATTACGCAACGATATCTCAATATGCGCCAACGGCACAAATTTGATTGACATTTGGATGTCAATCTGCAAAAGTGCCCCTGTCAGTGCCATTTTGCTAAAGACCACTAAAAAATGAATGTGCGCAAGTGCCACCAGTATCAAGGATGGCGCTGGTGCGATCTTTAACCCCTTCCCGACCTTTGACGCCACATAGGCGTCATGAAAAGTCGTGCCAATACGACCCATGACGCCTATGTGGCGTCATGAATTGATTGCCCACCTGCGGGTCGGGTGACCGGGGTAACTGAAAGGACACCCAACCCGCACAGAGGACCCTTCATAGTTAACCCCAGGGGGCGTGGCTTAGCCCCCACGTGTCTACGATCGCTCTGATTGGCTGTTAAAAGTCAAACTGCCAATCAGAGCGATTTGTAATATTTCACCAATGAAATTTGGTGAAATATTACAATCCAGCCATGGCCAATGCTAAAATAGCATCGGATATGGCTGGAGACCGAGACCCGACCCCCCGGCCCACACCAACTGACGGCACCGATCGGCTGCCGCCACTGTCTGGCAGCACCGATCGGCAGCTGCCACTGTCTGGCAGCACCGATCGGCAGCTGCCGTCATAATCTGCTCCCCCCGCCTTCCCTCCGATCACCCCCTGTCACCCTCCACGGTGCCTCCGAACTCCCTCTGGCTGTCTCGGTGTCCCGCCGTCCAGGATCGTGGGCACCGGGGTCTTGGAAAGGGTTGGGATTAGGGTTAGGGGTGTGTTGGGGATAGGGTTGGAGATGGAATTGAGGGGTTTCCACTGTTTAGGCACATCACGGGGTCTCCAAACGCGACATGGCGCCACCATTTATTCCAAACAATTTTGCGTTCAAAAAGTCAAACGGTGCTCCCTCCATTTCGAGCCCCGACGTCTGCCCAAACAGTGGTTTACCCCCACATATGGGGTATCAGCGTACTCAGGAAAAATTGCACAACAACTTTGGGGGTCTAATTACTCCTGTTACCCTTGGGAAAATAAAAAATTGGGAGCTAAAATAATTATTTTTGTGGGAAAAAAATATTTTTTATTTTCACGGCTCTGCGTTATAAACTTCTGTGAAGCACTTGGGGGTTCAAAGTGCTCACCACACATCTAGATAAGCTCCTTGGGTGGTCTAGTTTCCAAAATGGGGTCACTTGTGAGGGGTTTCCACTGTTTAGGTACATCAGGGGCTCTGCAAACGTAACATGACGCCCACAGACCATTCCATCAAGTCTGCATTTCAAAACGTCACTACTTCCCTTCCGAGCCCCAACGTGTGCCCAAACAGTGTGTCCCCCACCTGTGGGGTACCAGTGTACTCTGGACAAACTGGACAACAACTTTTGGGGGCCAATTTATCCTGTTACCATTGTGAAAATAAAAAATAGCGGGCTAAAAAATATTTCTTGAGGGGAAAAAAAATATATTTTTATTTTCACTGCTCTGCGTTATAAACTTCTGTGAAGCACCTGGGGGTTCAAAGTGCTCACTATGCATCTAAATAAGTTCCTTAGGGGGGGGTCTAGTTTCCAAAATGGGGTCATTTGTGGGGGAGCTCCAAAGTTTAGGCACACAGGGGCTCTGCAAACACGACATGGTGTCCGCTAACGATTGGAGCTAATTTTCCATTCCACAAGTCAAATGGCGCTCCTTCCCTTCTGAGCCCTGCCGTGCGCCCAAACAGTGGTTTCCCCCCCCCACATATGGGGTATCAGCGTACTCGGGACAAACAGGACAACAACTTTTGGGGTCCAATTTTTTCCTATTACCCTTGGGAAAATAAAAAATAGCGGGCTAAAAAATCATTTTTGAGGGAAAAAAAAAAATTATTTTCATGGCTCTGCGTTATAAACTTCTGTTAAGCACTTGGGGATTCAGAGTGCTCACTACACATCTAGATAAGCTCCTTGGGGGTTCTAGTTTCCAAAATGTGGTCACTTGTGGGGGTTTCTACTGTTTAGGCACATCAGGGGCTCTGCAAACGCAACATAACGCCCGCAGAACATTCCATCAAAGTCTGCATTCCAAAATGGCGCTCCTTCCCTTCTGAGCTCTCCCATGCTCCCAAACAATGGTTCCCCCCCACATATGGGGTATCGGTGTACTCAGGACAGCCTTGTGAAAATAAAAAATAGCGGGCTAAAAAATCATTTTTGAGCAAAAGAAAATGATTTTTTATTTTCACTGCTCTGCGTTATAAACTTGTGTGAAGCACTTGGGGGTTCAAAGTGCTCACCACACATCTAGATAAGTTCCTTCGGGGGTCTAGTTTCCAAAATGGGGTCATTTGTGGGGGAGCTCCAATGTTTAGGCACACAGGGGCTCTCCAAGCGCGACATGGTGTCTGCTAACGATTGGAGCTAATTTTCCAATCAAAAAGTCAAATGGCGCTCCTTCCCTTCCGGGCCCTGCCGTGCGCCCAATCAGTGGTTTATGACCACATATGAGGTATCGTTGTACTCAGGAGAAATTGGCCAACAAATTTTAGGATCCATTTTATCCTTTTACCCATGTGAAAATGAAAAAACTGATGCTAAATGAAAGTTTTTGTTGGAAAAATTAAAATGTCCATTTTTTCCTTCCATGTTGCTTTAGTTCCTGTGAAGCACCTGAAGGGTTGTTAATCTTCTTGAATGTAGAGGGGTGCAGTTTTTAGAATGGTGTCACTTTTGGGTTTTTCTGCCATACAGACCCCTCAAAGTGACTTCAAATGTGAGGTGGTCCCTAAAAAAAAAAAAAAAAAAAAAAAAATGGTTTTGTAAATTTTCTTGTAAAAATGAGAAATCGCTGGTCAACTTTTAACCCTTATAACTTCCTAACAAAAAAAATTTTGTTTCCAAAATTGTGCTGATGTAAAGTAGACATGTGGTAAATATTATTTATTAACTATTTTGTGTCACATACCTCTCTGGTTTAACAGAATAAAAATTCAAAATTTGAAAATTGCAAAATTTTCGCGAAATTTCCGTTTTTTTCACAAACGCAAAAATTATCGACCTAATTTTACCACTAACATGAAGCACAATATGTCAAGAAAAAACAATCTTGGAATCGCTAGGATGCGTTGAAGCGTTTCTGAGTTATTACCTCATAAAGGGACATTGGTCCGAATTGCAAAAAATGGCCAGGTCATTAAGATCAAAATAGGCTGGGTCATGAAGGGGTTTAAAAAAAGTAGTTTGTACAAATGCAGAGGGGCCGTGGCAGAGCCGAACGTCTCACGCACAATCCCACCCTGATGCACAAAGAGCTTATTGCACCAAAACTTCTAACTTGAATTAAACAGAAATCAGGATGCGGATTTCTTCCCTACAGGTATCTATTAAATCAGTATAAAAGTCACATTGTCAATACCTTTATTTTAACATACAAAATCGTGATTACAGGTTCCCTTTTAAGTTTTCCCTCAGATGGGACACTCATAGCAATTGTGCTCTGGGTGGTATTTTTGGAGTTAATATTGGGTAGGTTTGTAGCGACACCACGGAAAAATTATGCATTACACCATACCAATTGAAATTAATGGGTTGTTTATATTTTGCCCTACAGGACAGGTCCTTTAAAGGTATTGTCCACTACTAGGACAATCTCTTCTTGATCTAAATGTTTGGCACCGATAAAATCATAAAAACTTATACTTGCTTCCCGTGCTGGCACTGTTACAGCGGTGTCAACACTAGCGTTCCCAGGGGTCTTGTGTGGTTATGAACTATGAGCTTGGCGCCCAATCAGAGCTGGCGTCTCCGCCTTCGTACAAATTGAACATCAAGAGGAAGTGAGAGCAGCTGCAGCTTTGACTTCCTTGATGTTCGATTTGTCCAAAGATTGGGCCAGTGACACCAGCGCTGATTTGGGCGCCAGGCTCACATGTCATGCTTTTCCCGGGGCTCTCGTGCTGACACCGCTGGAATAGCTCTGGCACGGGAGACGACTATAAGCTTTTGTTTCTTTTTCTTTTATCAGGGACAACTTATTAAAAACAAGAGGCGCTCTTTGTAGCCACTGTCCAGACTTGGCAAGAAACTAGGTTGCTGACTAGACGGATCCCCTCCTTTAGCTCAGAATTCCCTAGTAGTTCAGGGGAGAATGGGATTTCTAAACTGGGCTATCCCTTTAGGGATCTAAATCCTCACAAAAGGGCAAGGATTCTGTATATGGCTCGAGCCGAGAATGAACATGTATGTTGAAGCTGGGAGGAATAGCAGTCAGAAGTTGGCTTTTGAAATTGTATGGCCGCCTTTAGGTCTCTTGCACACACTATGAAATATTCTTGCAGTGTACTTGTACTATGCCATATGGCAGAAGTTTTTGTTTCCATTCTGCTCTGTATACATTCCTTATAAATTGTCTGGTTGTATTTGTAGACACGTTCCTGCAGGGGAGTTCTGCTTGTGTACAACATCTGATGATTTTCAGAGTGTGCTAGAATTTATTTTGTCTGTCTTTTTTACATGTACTCCAAGTACTATTGGTACTGTATAACAGTTGGCATGAACCTGAAAGACTAACCCTAGCTCCTAGTTTTGCATTCAGATGCCATACCCTTTTTTCTGTACGTTGCAGTCACCATTGTTCTCTTCTCCCCTAGGTCTTCCTGCAGCATTTGTCTCCATTACTGTCTCTCGCTACATTTGCAGCACTGTGGTTAACAATATTAGACTTTATGGACAAGTACATGCATGCTGGTTCCAGTGACTTACTGGTATGTGTATCTTATAATACGATAAATCCTGCATTTTTCACTGCCGGTTGCAAATAAGTGGTCTATTATAGTCCAAAAAAGGAAGAAAAAAGGTGACACTCACCATGCAATTAGAACAGTCCTTTATTTAACCCATCAAACGGGTACAGTGGGAGAGGAGCGGGTACCTTCTGTGGACGACGGCTATTTCGCGCTAACTGCACTTTAACGGGTCCTGAAGCGCAGTCAGCGCAAAACTGCTGCCGTCCACAGAAGGTACCCACTCCTCTCGCACTGTACCCGTTTGATGGGTTAAATAAAGGACTGTTTTAATTGGATGGTGAGTGACACCAGGTTTTTTTTTGTTTTTTTTTTGGACTATATTTGATTTATCTTTTTGCTGTGCGCCCGTATTCCTACAGTTGTCTGGTGTTCAGCAAAATTTTTGGGGAAAATGAGGGCGCATCTTATAATTCGATTATAGTTTACCGGGAGATGATGTGGGGGTGGTTACAGTGGAACAGGGTCACGGGAAGCAGGGTCGCTGCAGCAGGAAGTTGGTGATTGCGGCATGTGTGGGGCGATGCTGCGGGCCATGGGCTGGGAGGTTGGGGGTGTTCAGCAGTGCAAGGCTGTGGTAGGTTCCTGGCTTTCATAAAATGTTAATGGAATCCACGCGTTCCCCATCATTTTCACTGTGGTCAATGTTGAGAAAATGGCCACTGAAGGTGACCTATGTGCAGGCTGAGATCTCTTCTCCCGAGATATATCCATCTGTGCATGCGCCGCCTGCAGGGTCATTATTTTCCCTTAGTCCACCACAGTGATAATGATGGGAAGTGCGGGGACTCCGCCGACATTTTCTGAAAGTCCAGAGTCTGCCACAGCCTCGCTCTGCTGAACATCTCCAAGCCCGGTGCCAGCAGCATCGTCCCACTCCTACCACCGCCACCAGCTTCGTGCAGCAGTACCACTCCCTCCTGGGACACCGCTCCACTTCCGCCAACCCCCACCCCTCCGTAAGCTACCGTAAAAGCAGACTATAGACACACCACCCACCGCTTTATTAAAAAATATATATATTTTCCTCTCCAAAATTTAGGGTGCATCTTATGGTCCTTCTTATCTGCAAAATATAGTAACTTCCTTCTATTTCACCATATTTCTGTATTGTATGTGGGTACCCTAAACATGAGCTTTTATACTGGTTGTCCAGGATTATTTAATCCTTTACCGACCGCCGACAATGTCTATAAAAGGAATTATCCTTTATCATCGCCTATTTACAGGAAGCACTAAGGGCCCCGTCATACATAGCGACGCACCAGCGATCCCGACAAGGATATGACCTTGTCAGGATCGCTAGTGTGTCGCTACATGATCGCTGGTGATCTGCCAAACAGGCAGCTTCACCAGCGATCGGCACCAGCGACACGCGGGCAACAAGCGACGCACGTATCTTAGTTGCCAGCGCGCTGATGCAGGGAGCTGGTAACCAAGGTACACATCGGGTTTCTAAGTGGCACGCGGCACTTAGAAACCCGATGTGTACCTTGGTTACCAGCGCCTGATCGCTGGTCTCCCACCTGACACGCAGCGATGCGTGCTGGCCAGTGGGAGACCAGCGATCAAAAAAATATCCTGGCCATTCCAGGATTATCAGTGATACCTGGCAGGGGGGACGGTCGCTGGTAAGTGTCACACACAGCGATCTCGCTGGTGAGATCGCTGTTGCGTCACAAAACTTGTGACTTGGCAGCGATCTCGCTAGCAAGATCACTGTGTGTGACAGGGGCTTTAGGAATGAGTGTGTCACACCCCCCAGCGGGTGCAGGCGGAGTGGGCGTCAGCTGCATATTACAGCTGGCACCCTGCAGCAGCCGCCACAATCTGTGTTCCTAGATGCCACTGTAAAAAATGACAGCGGCATTGCATTGTCTTAGAACAGCTAAATATTCAAGTTCCATATTGAGACTAAGGAAAAAAAGTAAAAAAAAAAAAAAATTGACTCGCTTTGAGGGTTTTCTACTGTTTTGGAACTTCAAGGCCTCTGCAAATGGTGGCCATTAACTATTTTAGGAAAATCCATGCTCCAAAGTAAAATAAAGCTCCACCTCTACCGATCTCTGCCATACAGGCCAAAGCATATTTTCCCACCACATATGGGGTATTACTGCATGCAGGAGAAATTGCATATAAAATTGATCAAATTGTGGTGTCCACTTTGCTCTATTTATCTTTAATGTAAATTATATGTAATTTTACATTTCATTTTGTGTTGACTGCGCCATTTCTCTGGGAACATTCCTCTAAAGTTATTACTCAGGCTGGAGTTGAGGATATAGCAATGTCTTACTGAATCCTGACCGTTTGATGTTGTATAGCAAGCACACAGCATGTCGTTTCTGCATCATATAATATTCACCCAGGAATTACCATACTCTATAGGCTACCTCTAGTTTCTTAGCTAAAATGTTGAGGCTATATACGGTAACTGGCGATTTTTTAGCCTAATGGCAGTAGCAGATTTTCTCCAGCTGCACACAGTGATGTGAACATAAAGCCAGAAGAAGAGAGCTATCATGTTAAAGGTTAAAATTGCCATGTAAAAGATGGCTGTAGATCTTCCAACAACACGTAGTACATCCATGAAGAATTGGGCTGTAATTACTGTGAATTTTTTTTTCAGTTGGAAGCAATACCTGAATCCTTGAAGAATATGCTGCTAGTGATGGACACAGCTGGAATTTTCCATAGCGCTGATTCACGAACTGGATATTCAGATCTGTGGGAGATCACATGGGAGAGGATAGACTGCTTCTTACCCCGGCTAAAAGAGGAGCTTTTCAAACAGACAGTAATACAAGGTATATCTTCTCTTTAGATCCCAATATAGATGTGTATGAATGCTGTAAAAGAGCTGTGTGTAGAGATAGAGAAGTTATGGCTCATATGCAGGAATATATTCATTTATCCAGTGCATTGATGCCAGCGATCCCTATGCACTATAAGCAGTCCGTGACATTGATGGATATCCGCATGTTTCGGGGTGTTGCGTGTGCTTGGTACTAATAGTTGCCAAACTAGGGCAATGTTAGCAGGATTAAAAAAAAATAGCCATGAGGTCATTTTGCCTTGTTGTACCAATTGTGTTTGGGGGCCTCCTGGCAGGTGCAATTTGAATGAAGTTCCGAATAAAGGAGTGCTCTGGCCTTCAGTAAATGTATGAATTTATCATGATCTGCATAGTAATGTACCAGAACTAGGATTCATTTGATGCTAGCAGGGTGTAAATAATAAACATTATAGAATAGTCTTTCATATTAAGCCATTAACCTGAAGAGATAATCCAACATGTGAAAAGCTAAATATCTTTTATTTTACTGTACTGTTACATTCATATGACTTTTCACTTATTCAGATCCACCTCATGTAGCTGCAACTGAACCACATCCTCAGAAAACACTAACTGCCTCCACTATAGTCCCTGCCGCCTCCGAGTCCAAACCTGTCACCCAAACTGTGCAACCAGAGAGGCCATCAGAACCATCACATTCTGGTAATGTTAAAAAGCACATCTGACCTTTACTTAGGACATCTATATAATGTCGTCAGTCATGGCTGGCCGTGCGTCTTCAGCCGTAGACTCAGTCAAACATGTATCACTTGCTATGACCTTTCATATTTGTCATTTACATGTGGCCAGCATATTATTTATAACCATAAAATGTATATGACTTGGAATAATAGACCGTAAAACCAAGTAATGTTTTAAAGTGGGCACCAGGGATAATCAGTATGAGCCCCAGAGTTGTAAGTCAAAATATTATTAGAGGACCTGTTGGCTGTCGCAAAACTACTTGTATCTCCCATGAAATAACAATTTAGAATCTTTTCTTACGGTATTTCTTGTCTTCCTTCCAGAAAATTAAGACTAAATTAACTGAGTGCTAAGATTTTCTTATCAAAAGTCCCAATTTGTGAAGACTGGAACTTTGTTTGCCAGTCAGATGAAGAGTACACTGGAGCAATATGTGCCATATTTATGAAGAGGCACACACTTGAGACGCCTAATGAGTTTGGCGCACCTTCCAGCTGCCATGCACCACCACACCTGATGTGCTCTAGTTGGGGTGTAACTTAAGTTGAATTTGTTGGCCTTTCTTGGCCATTCCCACTCCCAGATTACATCTACCAAGTTTAAGAAAAAAAAATGATGCGACAGCTGGCCAAGGCTGGGCTAAAAATACCAAGAGTCGCAAAATCTTACCTACTAATTGGCAAAAATTGGCACAGCAGTGTATGTCAGGTTTGCAGCATGAACAAGTATTGAAGTCAAATAATTAAATTGTGGCGATATTGCAGTCCACATTGTGGTTATAGCCTGGCGAGTGTGTTTTTTCATCCATTGTGTAATTTAATGCAAAACGGTCTATGTGTAGGAAAGTAAAACTGGTATGCTACACTAGAGCACATGTTGTATGACCAGGCAGTGTATGTAGGCACATGAAGGTTTCTTCTTAGTGTATAGTGATCGTCATAGTAAGAATTATCCCTGCATTTCTCTTACAGACTCTGACTCTACAAGCCCAGGACTATCAGCAGTACCAGGATCCACTCCTTCCTGTACTCCGATGAGGATGAGCCCTGTGACAGATGTACATCCCCCTATAGCTCAGTCTCCTCTTATTTTGCACCCCTTGACTTCCCATTTGCAGGTGGGAGTTCCACCAATGTCGCTGCCAATCATCCTTAATCCTGCTTTAATAGAAGCTACCTCTCCTGTACCCCTCCTGTCCACTCCTCGGCCCGCTGAAACGTCACCAGTCTCACAAGTCAACTGATCCCTTGGTGAAGAACTGTGTGAGATGTACACATGAACTTCCAATGGCACTGGCATGGATCCTGCTGCTGCTTTTATTTAAGAGACTTAATTCTTCTACAATAAAAAGACAGTGATGAAACACATCACAGTGGATGAAATCTAGAATAAACGAGCTTCTCCCCATCTCCTCCTGATTGTCTAGCCATAGTGATCATCAGTCCAACAATCGAGCAATTCTCATGAACTCTGTACACTGTAAAGACATTTTATAAGAACAGAACTGCGTGATATATGTAATGTGTTACATTACAAGGATATATCCGGTAATCCCAGTCCTATTTCACATGAATGTGTGAGAGCTGTTTGTGCTTGGACATTCCTTGTATAAAACATTTTGAATAAGTCTCATTTTCTTTGAATATACATTTGTGTTCGCCAAGCCTCGCCCCTTCCCTTCATAATGATTAGACTGGGATAATACAAATTGTAGCAGAGAGGACCATGGTTCCAGAAAGCACAAACTGGAAGAAAAAAGATGGACTTAAAATGTGTAGAGATTTATATCCGAGTAGACAACACATTTCAGAATTGACCCTTTCAGATACTTAAATGGGTTGTACACTACTTTAAAACACATTCTAAATGGGCACAGATTGGTGGTGGAGATGATGCAAACTGATTTGCAGGACCTGGTACAGAGGCCGGATCTGTGATCTCTGGACAGGAGCCCTGAGAATCACCTCTTACCTGATTGTACGCGCACCACTTCTTTTGATAAGCCGGCCTGCTGTAAGGTCCTTGTTGTAGCGTGACATCAGGCTAGCTAAACCAAATAATAGCTGCAGATGCTGGTTGGTCTCAGGACTCCCAATCAATGACCATAGATTACATACATGGCCTCTAGACTGGGTCGTGGAAATTGATTTGCACTATTTCTAGTTGGTGGGAAAGTACGGAATCAATACACTGCTCTGTACTCCACGCTGTCACCCGCCGTTCTTCTTGATAGGGGGTGTCATACGACCACTGCAGCCAATCAGCTGATGACTGTCAGTTGCAGCCTTCTATTCCACTAGAGTCAGAAGTGTTTTTTTTTTTTTTTTTCAGCTCTGTCAAAATATGACAGCTGCCGCAGTTTTGTATGGTTTCATTTCCTTTTATAGATTGAACTGGTCACATCATTTCAAGCATCTAAACTGTCCCCAGTGCGTTTTCATGTTTCATTAAAAACCCCTATTTAATCATGTGCAAAAAGCACTTTATATAGTTAGATCATACCTGCTCATTTAGTCATAGGGGTGTGCTCCATTTTCTGTTCAGTCACAGTTGCCACCGCCGCCCCCTCAACTTGATTGAGCGGTCACTAGAATCCCGTGCTTGCGCAGTGTGGTGCTCGGAGCCACGTTAGTGCAGTGTCGAGCAGGCTCCCCGCTTGACACTGCCCTAACGCGGGATTCCAGTGGACATAATTACAGTGCTGTTTTTTAATGAAAAAACGTGTTAATGATGCACATTGCATCACTAACGTCGCACTGGGGACAGTTTAGATGCATAAAATGACGTGATAGATACCCTATAAATGCTTTATTTTCCCTCCACCCTTGGCCCATTGAAAATATGCTTTTAAAGTAATGGACAAACCACCTTAAGTTACATGACTATGATATGTCAGATAAAGGCATCTTGTCATTATATATAAATACAATACGTACATATCTAGACACCTGCATATGCTACAATTTGCACTGTTCCTCTTGCCCTCAGAGATAGAGGACCCACCCAGCGATCAGCAGCACCTGTGACCCTACATGCTAACTAACTCTCCAGTTGTGCCTAATCATGCACAGCTGTCCTAGGTGAGAACTATGCTACCTGAGCATTGTTTTCTTATTCTTATTCAAGCGATAGCCCCCTATGATGTGCCTTGTGGTTTCTTTAAGGCTACATTCATGGTCTATGATGTACGGAAAGGTTGCAGGTCTAACAACCCAAACTCGACAGTCTCAGTAGAGTATGTGAGGCTGTCAGGAGACCCTTAGGCAAGTCTGTTCATCGTGGTCAGCACTGTGACTGCAAAACACTGTGAATCCAGCCTTAGACCGGGACTGGACGTTTCTCTAGGTCCCTCATAGTTTGCTAAGTCTGCATGACCTATCGGCTCTTTTCTACTCCATCAAAAATAGTAATGGTTTACTGGATAGCAGTTGCTATTTTGCTACATTTATCCCAGAGTTATTATATTACAGAGATCATGTCAGTGGCACATAAATCAAGAGTGAAAACAAATTTTTATAAAAGACTCAATTTTATTCAAGAATAAACAAACACATATACACCCGTTGCCTCAAACCAAAAACATGAGCAAGGAGAACAGCAGTGGCACAAGGATACGTAAAATTGCAAACAATATTCCTATATTCCATACTATGTTGATTAATAATTTAGTAGAGATCATTTGCACAGACCTATTATAAAATAATTTTTTTAAAAAAAGGCTATGAACATCCTCCACAATACATGACAAAAAATTATTAGATAAGGTGCCAAGTGCAAAACCAATACGTTTTTACATATAATATGCAAAAAAAAAATTTTTTAAATCAAAAGAATTCTAAGCCACAAAGATATTATAGCAATTATAAATAAATGAACAAAATGTCCTGTGCAAAAAATAAATTCCTACTTTATTCTATATAATAGTGCCATATCAAATTCATGCTATATGGGGTGGGTAAATATATTTGCACCCGGATATTAAGTGGAAAAAAATGGCTATAATCAGAGATTTCTCTTGCCAAAATTCATTTACATAAGTTTTACAATACATAACTCATTGACATAGATAAATCACCGGCTATACTGCCCTATCCTCCCATGTTCACATGAATGAATAGTCCCGGTGAGCAGTGTGGGGGGGGGGGCAAAACGCGCGTCGGGGTGTAGGGAGACAGCGTTAATGGTGTCCAGGAGAACTTTTTAGGCTCAGGTAATGTGTCTTTCCTTTTTCAATTTCTCTGCTCACTGGGACTATTCATTCATGTAAGATATGTTGTATTGTGGAGGATATTCGTAGCCTTTTTAAAAAATTATATTATAATAGGTCTGTGCAAATGATCGCTACTAAATTATTAATCAACATAGTATGGAATATAGGAATATTGTTTGCAAATTTACGTATCCTTGTGCCACTGCTGTTCTCGTTGCTCATGTTTTTGGTTTGAGGCAACGGTTATATATGTTTATTCTTGAATAAAATTGAGTCTTTAATATAAATTTGTTTTCACTCTTGATCTATGTGCCACTGAGGAGTGACATAATCTTTGTAATATAATAAGATTGTTGGAGTGTAGTCTTTCCCCTTTTGGGACAGTGGGCTTGGGTGTTGTGCTTACTATTTATCCCAGAGTTATGTATTTTTCTGCAACGTTCATACTAATGTAGAAAGCTGACACAAATTAGCATCGCAGCTGCCGCAAATGATTGGAGTTATAGTTTAACACAGAACCTGCAGCTGTATCTACTGTTAGAGGACGAAGATGACTACAAGAGGTGTAAACGTGGATTGAGACAGGTCGAACATTACATAAGTACTTAGCCAGAATACTGCAATGAAAAAGGTAATTTTGGTGAACTGGTAAATTATTCCGAGTGTTTGCAGACATTTAACTTTTTAAATGTGGAACTGTATTTTAAACACTGTGTAAAAGATGTCCCCACAAATGCATACAATTGGCCCCACTTATGTTTTCTTTTTGTTTTTTTAACCCATTGTATTGCTAGTGATCCTCTGTAATCCCTTACAAATTATGGATCAGCAAATACATTATAAAAAAGTTTATATCTACGCTCAGCTGTGTATCGTGAGATGTCATTTTTAGATTTTCCCTTACCATTGTCCATTCACCTTCATTGTAGACTGTTCTTAATGGCCATCTTTATTTTTCCCTTTTTTTTTCTTCAGTCTTCATGTATCTTTTGAAGATTACAATGGAGATAGTTGCATGTAATTTCACTGTCCGTCATGTATTTTGTGTCCTGAAGTCTATGGCTAAAATGCATTGTAATCCATTGTTCTAAGAAGCGGATAAGTAAATCTATACAGACAACACAAATGATGTACATAACAAACAGGATGAAATTGTACTTTTTATGATGTAATAAAGTTATGGGATGTTTAATGTAAAGCTCTGTTATATTGTAAACTGTGTCGTTTCCGGTTCTTACACGTATAGAATATACTTGCTTCTATAATCCCTCAAAAAAATTAGCGATAAGGCTTTGATTTTATTTATTTTTTTTTTTTAGTTTTACTTTGCAAAATTTGTGCTGCTTCTCTGTGGTTATAACCTAGATGTCCCACACTCCTTTGAAGGGGTTTTTAAATAAAGATTATTAAAGGGAGTCTGTTACCCCCAAAATGCAAATTAAGGTACCATAATTACAATTTTATATCCCTCTATATAAAAAGTTCATCTAAAGTTTATACTTGTGTATAAGCCGAGATCTTCAGCACATTTTTTGTGCTGAAAATGCCCCCCTCGGCTTATACACGAGTCATTGTGCAGAAACCAGTGGGGGAAGGGGAGCGGTGGCAGTAGGAGGTGGCTGGGACGTCATACTCGCCCTCCTGTGCAATCGCTGAATGTCCCCTGCATCCTCCGTTGTCCCAGGGCTGGCAGCTTCTTCCTGCATTGAGTGGTCACAAGGTACTGCTCATTAAGGTCATGAATATGGACGCTACTCTGCTCCCATAGGCGTGGCGTCCATATTCATGACCTTAATGAGCGGTACCACGTTGGCTCACATTTTTTGGCCAAATTTTGTGCTAGGCATCTCATGTGTTTTTCCTAAATTTCAAAAGCCATTATGCTATTCACACTTCATGTATTTCACATTGACATGCAATTGAGTGCAACCATTTCCTCATTTTTATATGTAAGCTGTTTTTCTCTTTCCCCCATGACGGCACCACGGAGAGAGAGGGATCCGCCCTCAGGGACAGGAAACCTACAGATGAAAAAGGCAGTACCTCTCTCCCACATCAGTTGGTTTCCTGTCCCTGACGGGGAACCTACAGCACGTACCTGCAGTCGACGCGGGTTGCCGGGACCGAACCAGTGCGGTAATTGGCAGTGGGGCTTCTGCAGGCGCCGAGGGGAGGGCGCAGGACGCCTTGTGAAGGGAGGCACAGTGCACACTTCCGGCGGGGGCACATATTACCACTGGAAAGGGGAAAAACGCGGCGCCATGCTCCAAAATGGAAAAAAAAGGGCTCATATTTAAAACCCCACTAAAGGGGAGAGGAACGATCACCATGAGTGAAAAGCCACAGAAAGAGGAGACGCGGCGGTGGTCCCTGAAGCAGGGGCAGCGGCAAATGCAAGAACAGCGCCAACATTTACAGCACCAGTGCAACTCTTCCCAGCAGCACAGCAGCAGCGGTCATGCAGGATCGCGGCGCAGCCAAAGCTCCACCATGGCGGCACAGCCAGAAGTGGATTTAGCGGTGGAAATAGTGCCTACGCCCGAGACGGTATCTCTCGTTCCACAAGGAGGGTGAGTGATCTCCGTGAATGCCCGCTCGCTAATGTGCGATTATTAATTTTTTTCAGGGGCGTAAATGCACAGCCAAATCCAAACACATGGTATGTGCTATATGCACGGAGGAGCTACCCCCTATGTGGGAGAAAAAGCTCTGTGCGGCGTGCATAGAGCAGACAATCCAGGAGGAATACCCGAGGTTTGCTTCAGACTTCAAAACACTGATAAGGACCCAGGTCGAAGAAGCCCTTAAGGGCGTTAGAACCTCAAAGAAAAAATGTAGATCCAGGCATAGATCTCCAGAGTCCAGTGTTAGTGAGTCAGGACTATCATCCTCCCAGTCCTCTTCATCATCCTCAGAAGGGGGACGCAGCTGCTTCCCCATTGAAGAAACGGATGCCCTGGTAAGGACAACTATGGGGCTGGTAGATGAACGCCCTAAGAAAACGGCCCAAGATTTAATTTTCGATGGGCTAAAACAAAAACAAAAACCAGAGGGCTTTTCCGGTCAATGAGAAAATCCACTCCCTAATTAAACGAGAATGGAAAAAGCCAGACAAGAAAGTCCTAACACCCAAGAGAAAATACCCCTTTGACGACCCGGCCTGCTCCCTATGGAATAAAGCACCTAAATTAGACGTAGTGGTTGCAAAAGCTTCTAAAAAATTTGCCCTGCCCTTCGAAGACATGGGCACCCTGAAGGACCCAATGGATAAAAAAGCAGAAACTTTTTTAAAAAATGCTTGGGAGGCGGCAGGAGGGGGCTAAAGCCAGCCATAGCAGCCACGTGCACGGCACGCGCCCTAATGGTCTGGCTGGATCACTTAGATTCACAAATAAAGGAAAAAGTCCCAAGAGAAACAATGCAAGGATCAGTTTCCGTAATGAAGGGAGCAGCAGCTTTCCTGGTGGATGCGTCAGTAGTCTCAACTAGGTTGGCAGCCACCTTCTCAAATGCCGCAAGACGCGCCTTATGGCTGAAATGCTGGCCGAGAGACTTGCAGACTAAAACAAAATTGTGCGCAATCCCGTTTGAAGGGGAATTTTTATTTGGCCCAATGCTAGACGACATCTTGGACAGGGGACAATAAAAAATCCTTTCCCGAGTTCCCTAGTCAGGCATACAAACGGCCTTTTCGGATCAGAAGATTTATGCGACGAAGGCCCCCCAAAAGGGAACAAAGAAGGATGGGAGGATAGAAGAAATAAAAACAAAGGCTTTACGTTTAACAAACCCCCCGACAACAAAAAGCCACAATGAAGGTACTCCCCGGGTTGGGGGAAGATTGTCCTACTTTCTCCAGGCCTGGGAAAAAATATCCGCGAGTTCGTGGATACTGAGCATAATAAAGGAAGGTCTGAGGCTAAAATTCAATACCCTCCCAAACAATTATTTTGTGATAACACCCCAAAAGACATCACACGAGCAGCTGGCTCTGCAACAAGAAATCGCGAATCTAAGGGATAAGGATGTATTACAAGAAGTCCCCTACCAGGACAGAGGCAAAGGCTTCTACTCCCCTCTCTTCTTTCGCAGAAAGCCAGACGGACAGACACCACAGGAAATACCTCAGGGTGGCGGTGACGATCCAGGGGGAGATAAAACATCAGTTCAGAGCCCTCCCCTTCGGCCTAGCTATTGCTCCAAGAGTGTTTATGAAGATAATGTCAGAAGTAATGGCCCACATAAGAGCAAAACATCCTGATAGTCCCATACCTGGACGATCTCTTAGTAGTAGGCGTCACCTTTCACCACTGCAGACAACAATTGGATATGGTCATGAGATCTCTACGGAGTCTGGGATGGATGCTGAATTTGCCCAAATCCAGACTTGTACCAAGTCAGGTGCAGGAGTGCTTGGGGATAATACTGGACTCAACCGAACAGAAATGTTATCTTCCACAGGCGAAGATTCAAAAGATGACACTGATAGTGTCTCAAATGATAGCTTCCTCAGTCACTACCCTGAGAAAAGCAATGTCTCTATTGGGGTCAATGACAGCCTGCATGCCAGCAGTACAGTGGGCACAAAGCCATACTCGAGACTTACCAGTGGGAAATATTAGACGCAGACGTTTCCCGACACGGGAATTTAGACAGGCAATTAGACATCTCACTAAACACAATACATTCCTTAACATGGTGGACAGATCCAGCCAATCTAAGCAAGGGGGTTCCTTGGGCGTTACCAATGACAAAGATCCAAACTACGGACCCAAGCCCCTGGGGGTGGGGTGCACACCTAGGCAGCCAGGTGGCGCAAGGGCCCTGGACTCGGGGAAGAGAGTCAGCGTCCTCAAATATGAAGGAGTTGCTGGCAGTAAAGCTAGATCATGTTCATTTTCTAGATTCACTTCGCTCCCAACACACAAGGGTCTTCTCAGACAACCAGATAGTGGTAGCATATCTAAACCACCAGGGGGGCACCAGATCTCGAGTGCTGATGGAGGTAACAAAATACATCTTTCACCTAGCAGAACACAATCTAGAATCCCTGACAGCCCTTCACATAAAAGGTTCGGAAAACCGAACAGCGGACTTCTTAAGCAGAACACGTCTAAAACAGAGGGAGTGGGAACTAAGCCAGTTAGTCTTCAACCAAATTGTGAAACTCTGGGGCCGGCCAGAAATACTTATTTGTGAACAGTCAGAACCGGAAGTTGGAAACCTGCTTGATCGATCCCCGGGGGCTCAGTAGCTGTAGATGCCTTTATGATACCCTGGGATTATCATCTGGCTTACGCTTTCCCACCAATATCTCTCATCCCCTTAGTACTGAGGAAAATACGGGGGGACAAGGCAACGGTAGCGGTAATAGCGCCCTTCTGGCCCCGGAGAATATGGTTCCCCTGGCTGAGAAGAATGTCCATAACAGATCCCTGGGTTCTACCAGAAACTCCAGACCTTTTATCCCAGGGACCAGTGTATCACCCCCATATAAACTTACACATGACAGCTTGCCTTTTGAGAGGGAACTCCTAAGCAATAGGGGCTTCTCGTCAAACTTGGTAACCACACTACTAGAACGTAGAAAGCCAGCAACCACTAAAGCGTGCTGGAAACTATGGAAAAAATTCATGTCCGTATCAGGCTCTGACCCACTGGCGTAGCGTGGGGGGGGCGGGGGGGGCGGTCCGCCCCAGGCGGCATGTGTGTGGGGGCGGCGCGGCAGCAGCAATTCCACCCTGCAGTGCAGTGCAGCGGCGGGCAGGGAGCGATGCGATCACGGCAGCTCCGCTGCCTGCAAGAGTGAATAGCAGGAGCGGAGCGGCAATGGTCCGTCCTGCTTCCTGCCCGGAGGCCGCGCTTCCTGTTTCACACAGAGGAGCGCCGCTGAGTGACGTCATCATTCAGCGGCCGCTGCTGTGTGAGGGAGGAAGCGCGGGCGATGCTGCGGACAGGTGAGAGGAGAGAGGTGGTGTCTTGTGTGTATGTATGTATGTATGTCTGTGTGTGTGTGTGTCTGTGTGTATGATGGAGCAGGCAATGATGGGAGTGATGGTCTAGAAGGCAATGATGGGGTGATGGAGCAGACAATGATGGGGTGATGGAGCAGGCAATGATGGGGTGATGGAGCAGGCAATGATGGGGTGATGGAGCAGGCAATGATGGGGTGATGGAGCAGACAATGATGGGGTGATGGAGCAGGCAATGATGGGGTGATGGAGCTGGCAATGATGGGGTGATGGAGCAGGCAGTGATGGAGCAGGCAATGATGGGGGTGATGGAGCAGGCAATGATGGGGTGATGGAGCAGGCAATGATGGGGTGATGGAGCAGGCAATGATGGGGTGATGGAGCAGGCAATGATGGGGTGATGGAGCAGGCAATGAGGGGAGTGATGGAGCAGACAATGATGGGGTGATGGAGCAGGCAATTATGGGGTGATGGAGCAGACAATGATGGGGGTGATGGAGCAGGCAGTGATGGGGTGATGGAGCAGGCAATGAGGGGAGTGATGGGGGTGATGGAGCAGGCAGTGATGGGGTGATGGAGCAGGCAATGATGGGGTGATGAAGCAGGCAATGAGGGGAGTGATGGGGGTGATGGAGCAGGCAATGATGGGGGTGATGGAGCAGGCAATGATGGGGGTGATGGAGCAGGCAATGATGGGGTGATGGAGCAGGCAATGAGGGGAGTGATGGGGGTGATGGAGCAGGCAGTGATGGGGTGATGGAGAAGGCAGTGATAGGGTGATGGAGCAGGCAATGATGGGGGTGATGGAGCAGGCAATGATGGGGTGATGGAGCAGGCAATGAGGGGAGTGATGGGGGTGATGGAGCAGGCAATGATGGGGGTGATGGAGCAGACAATTATGGGAGTGATGGAGCAGGCAGTGATGGGGTGATGGAGCAGACAATGATGGGAGTGATGGGGTGATGAAGCAGGCAGTGATGGGGTGATGGAGAAGGCAGTGATGGGGTGATGGAGCAGGCAATGATGGGGGTGATGAAGCAGGCAATGATGGGGTGATGGAGCAGACAATGATGGGAGTGATGGGGTGATGGAGGCAGGCAATGATGGGAGTGATGGGGAGAAGGCACAGTGATGGGGTGATGGAGAAGGCAGTGATGGGGAGAAGACAATGATGGGGTGATGGTCGAGAGGGCAATGATGGGGTGGTGGGTGAGAATGCAATGATGGTGGTGGTGGAGGAAAGGGCAATAAATGGGGGTGGTGGAGGAGGAGGAAATGATGGAGGTGGTGGAATGGGCAATGATGGGAGTGGTGGGGGAGAAAGCAAAGATAGTGGTGGAGAAGAAAATGATGGAGGTGGGGGAGAGGACAATAATGGGATGCGAGGGGAGGAGGACAATGAGGGGTGTGGGGGATTGGGATGGGAGGAAGGGGGACTTATAATGGCCTTAGGAACAGGGGGAGGTGGAGGAAGACATTATCGTTTATTATGTCTAACACAGTCCCTTAGTATATAGTGTACTCACTAATTCTGTATAACACCATCCTTAGTTACATAGTTTCCTCTTTTATTATGTATAACACCGCCCCTTATTACCTACCATCCTCTCTAGTTATATATGGTGCCGTCCCTTATTATATAGCTTCCTCTGCTGTTATGTATAGTGCTGTCTCTTACATAGTGTATTTTTGTTATTTTTGTTATTCACAGCGCCCTCTTTTATTACATGGTCCCCTCTCTTGTTAGATATAAAATGACTGCTGATCGAGGAGCCGGTGACCAGACGACCAGTCCATCAGCTCCTCCATTAGAAAGGAAGCTTTCCCATGCTCCATCAGCCATCATTGCATTATACAGCTAACAAGACAGGACGGTATGTAATAAAAAACAGGGCTCTATATAATCCAATATGTAAGGGACAGAACTGTACATAACAAGAGAAGGCACTGTGTATGGGACAGCAATATACATAATAAAGGAGACTATGTAATATATACCTGTATGTGTGTGTGTGGCTATATAATATCAATAATCTATCTATCTATATATATATATACACACACACACGTAGCTTTGACGCCATAAAAGGAGGGGGGCCCGGACACATTTCTTGCACAGGGACCCCAAGCTGTCAGTGTCCGCCCCCTGTCCGCCAAAATAATTTGTACTTTCTGTTTTTTTTTCTGTCACATTATTAAAAATTATTATTAAAAAAAGCCATTAGGTCTTCATCCAGCATCATCAAGCTAATACATACATATATATAGAGAACTGCAAGAAGTTGAAAGTCTAGAAATTTAGAAATAATAGCAGAGTTAGTAGCAGACTAAAAATTAGATCTTTGAGTGTAGTGTGGGCTCTTCGGATGCTTCCGAATTATCAACGACCAAAGGGGCGGCAAATTTTTCGACCGCCCCGGGCGCCACAAACAGTTGCTACGCCACTGCTCTGACCCAACGGGAGAAATCCCAATAGACAAAATCCTGGAATTCCTACAGAAGGGGCTGGAAAAGGGGTTAGCGACCAGCACCTTGAAAGTACAGGTGGCAGCCTTAGGAGCTTTGTATAACCATGACTTAGCCAAAAATCGGTGGGTTAGGAGATTCATGAGAGCCTCAAGTAGATCCAGGCCGATCCCGCTATGCACCCCCCCCCCCGGGATCTAATCCTAGTGTTAAACGCACTGACCAAATCTCCCTTCGAGCCCCTAGCGGAGGCTCCCTTAAAAATATTGTCCCTTAAGACCTCCCTCCTCGTAGCCTTAACTTATGCCCGTCGCATTAGCGATATGCAAGCTTTGTCTGCCCACTCACCCTTCACTCAAGTACTGGATGATAGGCCGGGTGCTTTTTGAGAATTACCCTATCTCCCCAAGGTTCCATCACAGTTTCATAGGACCCAGGATATCTCCCTACCCTCCTTCTGTCCCAATCCCAAGAACAAAACAGAAGAGGGTCCTCGGAAGGGTCAAAAAGCATCGAAGGCCACACTGGCGAGATGGATAAGAGAGGCCATCACCCTATCCTACTCCTCTTGCAGGGCAGCCATCCCGGAGGACGTAAGGGCCCGTTCAACCAGGGCAGTGGCGTCTTCCTGGGTGGAGAAAGCCTGCGCTTCAATAGACCAGATATGTAGAGCTGCCACTTGGTCTTCCCCCCTCTACATTTTTCAGACATTACCATCTAGACTTGACCTCCTCTTCAGATCTCACCTTCGGGAAAAGGGTTCTGGAGGCAGTGGTCCCTCCCTAGATGTACAATCTTTGTAATTCTCTCCGTGGTGCTGTCATGGGGGAAAAAGAAAATAGTAGTTACTTACCGATAACGGTATTTCTCTGATCCCATGATGGCACCCGTACATTTCCTCCCTTTCACACACAGGTGTGCACATTAGAGTGAGTTAATTAGCTTTAGTACTTAGCCACGCGTTGCCTCTATTAAGCTTAATTTGATTAATGAATAAAAATCCAGAAAAAAAGGGGTTAAACTAATAAAACTCACCAATAAAAGGTAAACTCCAACTACCATATGCAACCGGAAGAAAAAGGAGTTCAAATACCCATATAAAATATTATTTTTATTATCAATAAAAAAAAAATTTCCAAAATATTCCTCTATAAACATATATTTTTCATAAAAATAACTAACAAAGTGAAGGACACATGACCATGAATCTAACACATTTACATATTTGTATGGACTTGGGATTTAGAGATTTTAAAGCTTTCATAGCACTAAATATACCTATTGTGACACTATTATAGTGCTGGGCATTTCTAAAACAATAGCCATGGGTATTATCAACTATTATATAACCATCAATATGGCACCATACAGACCCTAGAAATACCAAGGTAGCAATTCCAGCACAAGATGAATTCTCACCAAAATTAGTCCCAGTAAATGGTTAGAATGTGCAGCCATAACGCGCGTTTCGCGCTGGCTTCCTCAGGGGGCTATGCACCCGTTTGTAAAGTCATCCCTTTATATACATGCCACACAGCTGTCCCTGATTGTGGACATAATGAACGGCGCATGTCAATGATGCGCATTGGGCCAGATGTGACGTCACTCACCAGCCTCCTATGCGGCGGGCGAATACATAAGCCGCCACCATGGCAACCCCGATACCCACCGCACTACGGACGCCGGGAGCGATGCTCCCGCCCACCTACGTCATGGACATGCGCACATGTCCGAGGAAAATCACACTTTTTTGTTAATTATATAATTCCACATGTGTTAATTCATAGTTCTGATGCCTTCAGAGTGAATCTACAATTTTCATAGTCATGAAAATAAAGAAAACTCTTTGAATGAGAAGGTGTGTCCAAACTTTTGGTCTGTACTGTATATCTTGGACTTTTTATTGCACCTCTGTATTGAGTTAACATTGACCAGAGTTAGGGGTACGCCGGCTCTCTGCCTGCTGCTACTAGGAAAAAAGTCCCATCTACATACATGAGGTGTCTTTTGGAAAGAAAAGATCTAGGGCTACAAAACATATCTCAGATTTTTGATTGGACCCTTGATACCAGAGCAAATGGTACGGAACTCTGGCCTAACATGGTACCCAAAGCCCTGAGTTTTAGAATAAGTACTGCCCCTCTTTGTGTAGTTGTGGATGAGCTCTGCTTACCATGAAAGTTTGGTGTGGATGCAACCTTTTAGAGGTTCAGAAACCATCACCGCAACAAGTGTTCACCACACTGCCACATTGGTCTGTTGCAGTACCAAAAAACAGCCACAAGATGCCGCCTTTGAAAAAGCATTGGCCGATGTGGGGGATGTCTTAGCTTTCGGGGTGCTTCTCCTCATGGATAAGATCTATCTACATATGTGAGGTGTCTGTGGAAAGAAGAGATCTAGGACTACAAAACATATATTTTGGACTTTTGATTGAACACTTGGTACAAAATCAAACGTTACCCGATTTTTGGCCTAACCTTGTATCCAAACCCCTGGCTCAAAAAATAAGTACTGCTATTCTTTGTGCATGCCTAGATGAGCTCTGATTACCATGACCGTTTGGTGCGGTAGGGACATTTACAGGCTCAGAAACTGGCATCGGAAAGCAAGTATCCCACACTGCCATTAACATGGGCCGGTTGTAGTACCAAATAATGGCCACAAGATGCCGCCATTGAAATAACAGGCCAGTGTGGTGGTGTCATGGCTTTCGGGGTGCTACTCCTCGGAAAATAAGATCCATCCACACATGTGAGGTGTCCTTGTAAAGAAGAGATCTAGGGCTAAAAAATGTATATCTCGGATTTTTAATTGGACCTTCGGTACCAGAGCAAACATTACCAGATTTTGACCTAAACTGGTACCCAAACCCTTTTATCGCAAAAATAAATTCCTTCCCTGTTTGTGTAGGTCAAGTTGAGCTCTGTTCACCATGAAAGTTTGGTGTGGATTGGACCTTTACAGGCTGAACATTGTCCAGTTGTAGTAAAAAAAAAAAAATGCTGTCCTTGAAATATCATTGACTGATGTGAGGGTGTCACGGCTTCGGGGTGCTGCTCCTCGAGGTAAGGGGCCATCCACATATGTGATGTGTCTGTGGAAATAGAAGATCTAGGACTGCAAAATGTATATGTAGAATTTTTGATTTGACCCTCATTACCAGAGAAAACATTACTGGACTTTGAAAACAAAAAACAAATATCCTAAAATAAAAAAGTAAAAAATAAATTGCAAAAATTGCATGAAGGTGGTAGTAATAATAAGGGTATTTAGTAAACATAATTTTGACCTTTCCACTTGTCAAGTGACGTAAATGTGAACAAGGACGTGTGTTTTGCATACACTTTAATGTACTTTTTCAGCTCAGACCTAGTTTCTCATTTAGTTCAATGTGCATTCAGTGCATATAAGGGTATGACCGCCTTGTTTGAGTTGAGAAATCCATCCTGTCTGGCCTATACTTTTACTGGTGGTTCAGTCCCTCGGTCCTGGTTCACATTTACGTCACTTGACAAGTGGAAAGGTTTTAAATACAAGAGTTAGGACTGTCCTACAAGGGTTGCCTTGACGTGGCGGGATGGCTTGTACATTTTTTTGATCAAAATTATGTTTACTAAATACCCTTATTATTACTACATGCAATTTTTGAAATCTATTTTTTATTTTAGGATATTTGTTTTTTGTTTTTGCTTTTCTCTGTGTAAAGGTCATGTGTTTATATGCATTTACATTTTGCATACACATTAATTTACTTTTTCAACTCAGACCTAGTTTCTCATTATTGGACTTTGGCCTAAACTGGTTCCTGAACTCGCTGGTCAAAAAATGTGTTTCCCCACTTTATATAAGTCTAGATGAGCTCTATTCATACAAAGTATGGAGTGGAAAGGACCTTTGTGGGCTAAGATTCTGGCACTGGAATGCGGGTACCCCACACCGCCACTTAGATAACATTGGCCGTTTGTAGTACCAAAAACGGCCACCGGATGCCGCCATTGAAATAACCATGGTCGGATTTTAGGATTTCTCGGCTCTCGGGGTGCTGCTTCTCATGGAAGAGTCCCATCCACCAATGTAAGGAATGTTTGAAGTTTGAATGAGGAGATCTAGCGCTACAAAACGTATATGTCTCGGATTTTTGATACGACTCTCAGTACCGGAGCAAACGTTATCAGACTTTGCACCAACCTGGTACCCGAACCCTTGTGTGGAAAGATAAGTGTATCTGCTTATTGTGTAGGTCTAGATGAGCTCTGATTACCATGAAATTTTGGTGCAGATAGGATCTTCACAGGTTGAGAAACTGGCACTGGAAAGCGGGTACCCTCAGCCTTGCTCACTGTAAAAAAGAAAAAAAAAAAAAAAATCAGTAAAATAAGAAATAAAAAAATTACATCACAGAGAGAAAAAACAGCCATACTTGCAATACCATGTCCAGACACAAATGCACAAACAGGATGCAGCAGGTCCCCCAAGATAAAAGCAGAGGCAGCACAGGCGCAAAATACTTAAAAACAAGCCACTTTCTAACCCACCAAACAGCCGTGGTGCAGCTGCTTAGTATTCCAGTTGCACACATTCCTACATAGGGTGTCATTCACACTATAATGTGAGATGCACCTCTATCCATACAGCAGCCTATTACCGATGCCCCTACCATTACATCAGGCGGTCTGCCAATACCATATGTGCACCCACAGGCTAGGCACCCCACATTACCCAGCCACCACTGGAAAAACCCGGCCTACACCCTGCATAAAAATGTGCAAAAAAGATGTAATTAATAGATAAGGTATTTGTCACAATTTTGGTCAAAATACACAAGCTCGCAACCCGCGTCAAGGGTCCTCATTATCTTGCGAGTCCTACACTAAATTCAATGAAATAAGGAAACTGACAACTTCACTGAGAAAGAAAAAAAAGCCGCTATACTTGCAATACCATGTCCAGACACATGCACAAACAGGATGAGTTTTGCACTGTGCCTCAAAGTACTTTTTCGACCACATATGTTGTATCCATGTACTCAAGAAATCGCACAACAAATTTTGGGGTCAATTTTCTCCTGTTATCCTTGTGAAAATGGAAAAATTGTAGGCTAAAGCAACATATTTGTGGGAAAAATATTTTTTTTTCTATATCAACATTTTTAAAATTCTGTGAAGCACCAGTGGGTTCAAGGTGCTCACCACACATCTAGATACATTTCTTTGAGGGGTCTAGTTTCCAAAATAGGGTCACTTGTTGGGGGTTTCCACTCTTTAGGCTCATCAGGAGCTCTCCAAACACAGCATGACACCCTGTTTTACCACGTCAAAGTAGCGTAACGCTCACTAATATACGAATTAGGCACACTGAATACAGTTTTATGGTAAAACAATAATGTAACAATTTATTAAGATTACATCAGGATAATGCTAAATTATGGAATGGCAAATATAATAGTACCCTGTTTTGTGTTAATTCATTTCATGTGAATCATACAATTAATATGAATTATAGTACATAGAGAAATAAGTATCAATATTATACATTACCAAGTATTGTAACATCACTTCTCCACTGGAGGGACCACAGTGTCAGCGAGAAGGAAATACTCTGGTCTTGTCATCACAGAAACCGTGCACCCACGATACCGTCTGGAAATGTCCCTACCTCACTGACACAGGGTCCACTTTTTTAGACAAAACTTCCAGATCCTCCCCTATTACATCTGTGCAGTATGTTTAGGCTGCATCAGAATCTTGAAATTGCACAGTTGGTTGTTGTCTTGATAACAGCACAAGACTTCTAGGTCTGTTTGTTATAGACTGCTACAATCTTAAAGTTTGTTTGCACCAACCCAAGATCTATTTGCCATTGGCATGTCTCTTAACAATAGCACAATGCTTGAAGGTTGTTTGCTACTAATTACAACCCAAGATCTGTTTGCCTCTAACAATCAATGTTGCACTGTTCAAAGTTTTCGAGCATCATACTATTATTGAACACAAGACTTCCTTGTTCAAGCAGCATAAATATTCATTAAAGATATTACACCGTAGTATATTGCAATATATAGTGTTTGGATTCAAACAACCATATTTCATATTTGCAATACTTTCCACCCTTGGTCTAATGACCACACTATATCAAAGCATACAAACAATTTATTACAATATGTAGGCTATAAGATATCCATATTTTTATTAGCACTACACACCCGCAGACCATTCTATCAAAGTCTGAGTTCCAAAACCTCAATCCATCCATTCTGAGCACTGCCATGCACCAAAATAGTGATTTTACTCCATATATTGGGTATCTACATATAGTGCCTTGTGAAAGTATTCGGCCCCCTGGAACTTTTCAACCTTTTCCCACATATCATGCTTCAAACATAAAGATACCAAATGTAAAATTTTGGTGACGAATCAACAAGTGGGACACAATTGTGAAGTTGAAGGAAATTTATTGGTTATTATAAATTTTTGTGGAAATTCAAAAACTGAAAAGTGGGGCATGCAATATTATTCGGCCCCTTTAACTTAATACTGTGTTGCGCCACCTTTTGATGTGATTACAGCTACAAGTCGCTTGGGGTATGTATCTATCAGTTTTGTACATCGAGAGACTGAAATTCTTGCCCATTCTTCCTTGGCAAACAGCTCGAGCACAGTGAGGGTTGATGGAGATCGTTTGTGAACAGCAGTTTTCAGCTCTTTCCACAGTCTCGATTGGATTCAGGTCTGGACTTTGATTTGGCCATTCTAACGCCTGGATTCATTTATTTGTGAACCATTCCATTGTAGATTTTGCTTTGTTTGGGATCATTGTCTTGTTGGAAGACAAATCTCCGTCCCAGTCTCAGGTCTTTTGCAGACTCCAACAGGTTTTCTTCAAGAATGGTCCTGTATTTGGCTCCATCCATCTTCCCATCAATTTTAACCATCTTCCCTGTCCCTGCTGAAGAAAAGCAGGCCCAAACCATGATGCTGCCACCACCATGTTTGACAGTGGGGATGGTGTGTTCTGGGTGATGAGCTGTGTTGCCTTTACATCAAACATATCGTTTGGCATTGTTGCCAAAAAGTTTGATTTTGGTTTCATCTGACCAGAGCACCTTCTTCCACATGTTTGGTGTTTCTCCCTGGTGGCTTGTTGCAAACTTTAAACGACACTTTTTATTGATATCTTTGAGAAATGGCTTTCTTCTTGCCACTCTTCCATAAAGGCCAGATTTGGACAGTGTACGACTAATTGTTGTCCTATGGACAGACTGTCCCACCTCAGCTGTAGATCTCTGCAGTTCATCCAGAGTGATCATGGGCTGCATCTCTGATCAGTCTTCTCCTTATTTGAGATGAAAGTTTAGAGGGACGGCCGGGTCTTGGTAGATTTTCAGTGGTATGATACTCCTTCCATTTCAATATGATCGCTTGCACAGTGCTCCTTGGGATGTTTAAAGTTTTGGAAATCATTTTGTATCCAAATCCGGCTTTAAACTTCTCCACAACAGTATCAAGGACCTGCCTGTTGTGTTCCTTGGTCTTCATGGTGCTCTCTGTGCATCAAACAGAACCATGAGACTATCACAGAGCAGGTGAATTTATACGGAGACTTGATTACACACAGGTGGATTATATTTTTCATCATTAGTCATTTAGGACAACATTTGATTATTCAGAGATCCATAATGAACTTCTGGAGTGAGTTTGCTGCACTGAAAGTAAAGGGGACGAATAATATTGCACGCCCCACTTTTCAGTTTTTGAATTTCCACAAAAATTTAAAATAGCCAATAAATTTCGTTCAACATCACAATTGTGTCCCACTCGTTTTTGATTCTTCACCAAAAATTTACATTTGGTATCTTTGTTTGAAGCATGATATGTGGGAAAAGGTTGAAAAGTTCCAGAGAGCCGAATACTTTTGTAAGGTACTGTACTCACGAGAAATAGCACAACAACTTTGGGTTCCGTTTTCTCCTGTTACTATATATATATATATTCAAACTCAAATAGGCTTTATTGGCAGGACCAAAATACATTTAGTGTTGACAAAGCAAGGAAAATAGATGTGACAGGGGAGAGGATTGGGGATTATGGGAAAGGTGTTGGGGGTACAAATAGGGAAATAATAGTCCATTTGGGTGTTTTAAGTTCCTCTCAGCTCATGACATATGGTGACATATTGGGCAGCAATCTCCACTGCTGGTTCCCATTCCCTCCAGTAGGATGCAGTTTCCTCTCCTCGTCCATGGATGGGAAGTCTGGATTGTGAATGGAGAGTCTCTGGAAGTGGGAGTCCCTCACTGCTGAGTATTTGTTGCAGTGAAGCAGGAAGTGTGCCTCGTCCTCTCCAGTGCCCCCTGTGCCAGCACTGCCAGCAGTCTGTTCTCCCATGGCTTGTATGTCTGTCGGTGCCATCCGGTTTCCACCTCTAGACTGTGGGCACTCAGTCTGTATAGACTCAGGGTCTGCCTGTCTTTGGGGTGATGTAACCTCTCCAGATATGGGGCCAGAGTATAGTCCCTCCACAGTAACCGGTAGATAGTGAGTTTCTGGGAGTTCTGTAATTCACTCTGCCAACCCTCTATATATTGCATCTTGTGGCTCTCTGAGATCTTTATTTTGGCTTTTGTCTGGATATGTTGCTGACTTTGGCAGGACTGGCTACTTGGGTTCGTGGCTTGCTCTGCGCTTTGGCTCAGTAGGGCTTTATAATGGTAGGAGCTGGGGTTGCTGCTCCGTATGTGCGCCTGGTGTGATAGCACCCTCTTGTTTATAGTTAGCCATAAGGGGAATCGGCCCAACTCTGCCCGAGAGGCTATGTTTTTGAGGTGCTTCGATGTACTTGGAGGAGATATTTTCAGATCTCCAGGTGGAAGACTTCGGTTGGGCTGGAATCCCACTTTTTGTGGTCTGGGTAAGTCGCTGGGCCCCAAACCTCGCTACCATACAGCAGTATAGGAGTGATGACGCTATCGAACATCTTAAGCTAAACTCACCGGTGGTTTGAGGTGGTACAATTGTCTTCTGATGGCATAGAAGGTTCTGCACGCTTTTCCTTTCAGGGCCTCTGCTTCTTGCGTGAGGCTCGCATTTTGGCTTGGCTCCAGACCAAGGTAGGTATAGCTGTTTGTATTCTCCAGTGTGGAACCATTTAATGTGAGGTCTGTGTGGGAGTTTTATGCTGGTCCCTCTTCTAAAACATCAGAACTTTGGTCTTCTTTTAAGGTTGATGGGCAGTGCCCACGTGGTGCTGAATGTTTCCAGCACTGTCAGGCTATCTTGGTGGCCTCTCTCGGTTGGGGAGAGTAGAAGGAGGTCATTTGCGTACAGCATGATCTTCACCTCTCAGTCATGCAGACTGAGGCCTGGGGTGGATGCCAAACCATTTAGGTAGATGTTGAATAGAGTTGGGCTCAGGCTGCAGCCCTATCTTACCACCCGGCCCTGCCGGAAGAAGGCTGTCCTCTTCCCGTTCACCTTCACACTGCAATGGTTATCAGTGTATGAGCTCTTGATGATGTCATAGGTTCTGCCACCTATTCCGCTTTCCAGGAGTTTCAGAGACAGGCCGAGGTGCCACACTAAGTCAAAGGCCTAATTGAAGTCCACGAAGCATGCAAATATTTTCCCCTGTTTTTTGTTGTGGATGTGGGTCTTGATGAGACTGTGCAGGGTGTAGATGTGATTGGTAGAGCGGTGGCTTGGTATGAACCCAGCTTGGCTGTTAAACAGTTTTCCCAGAATGCTGTTGACACAAATCCCTCTGTAGTTTGCTGGATTGTATTGGTCTCCATTCTTGTCGATGGGCGTAATGAGACTTTCATTCCAGCATTGCGGGAAGTAGCCGGAGCTTAGGACGTGGGTGAAGAGTTTTGCCAGTGCTGCATGTATGTCTGGGGAGCTGTATTTGATCATCTCTGGTAGGAGGCCATCACTTCCCCGGGCCTTCTTGTATTTCATAAGTCTGATTCTATCCTTTATTTCCAGCACACTGATTTGTGTGTCCAGAGGGTTTGGGAAGTCCTTGATTGTTTCTTCCATGTCCCTCAGTTTATTGGTTAGATGTTACTGTTCTGGGGTTAGGTCGTCTTCTGGTATGTTCCTGTAGAGGCTCTCAAAGTAGTTGTGCCAGATGTTGACATTTTGGATGTGGATAGTGTTCTGCTTGGGCTTTGTGCCGATAAGTCTAAAGGTCTCCCAGAATGAGATGTCTTGGAGGGAGTCTTCAAGCTCCCGTAGTTTCTGGGAGATGTGCCTCTGTTTTTTTCTCCTTGATGGTGCACTTGTATAGCCTCTGTAGGGTGTCATGGGCCGCTCTTAGATCCCTGTTGTTGGGGTCTCTGAGTTTTTGGTTTGAGGCCATCCTTAGGGAGTTGCGTAGTGCCTTGCATTCTTTGTCAAACCATTTTTGGCGTTGTTTATTTGTAGGTCTCTTGGGGTTGTTTTTTTTTTTTTTGAGGCCTGCTAGTTCTGCCATGATAAATAGGATCTTGTGAAAATCATTGCATATATAAAGCTGAGTGTATGTACTGTGTGTGTATGTATCAAGCCACACCCACTCCAGATGCCCACACTCACTCCACATGCAGAATGCACCTTGCAGCCTTTCTGGGATTGATGCTGTGTGTGGATGGATACCTGCAACCTGTGATCTGCAATCAAGCACCAGATGACATTGGTTGAGGGGAGAACAATGACTGGAGGTGGGCTATGGCACAAGCAGGGCGCCATTTACCTGGGTCGTGATGCTGCAGAGCGGAGCTGTCCACTGACTGTGGTGCTGCAGGTGTAGTGCCAGCTCTGCCCACTCCAGCCTCGCTATGTACAAGAAGAGTGCTAGCTTAACACAAGCCTTCCTGGGAAATAATGCTGTAGCATTTAGTCACCCAGAGCACAAGGTAAAAATGGCCTGGATTCCTCACTGCAAGAGGGGATTGTAGTAGGCAGATGTAGTCTGTGTTTGTAGGTGCAGGCAGCCCAGCACTGGCGTCCTCTCTACCTGGCCAGCAGGCTCGGTATGTCCCCCTGACTAAGGGTGTGTGCACACGCTGCAGATTGTGCTGCAGATTTTTGCAAAATCCGCATGTAAATCCGCAGGTCATAAGACCTGTGGTTTATCTGTGGATTACCCTACGGTTTTCCCCTGCGGTTTGACACCTGGACAATGGAGCAAGTGTAAAACCGCTGCGGATTCCGCACAAAGAAGTGACATGCTGCTGTTTTGAAACTGCAGCAAATCCGTGTGCACTGCGGTTTTTGTTTTCCATTGATTATAATGGTACTGTACACTGCAGCAGAAACTGCTGCGGATCCGCAGGACCAAAACCGCTGCAGATCCGCTGCAGAATCCGCAGCGTGTGCACACACCCTTAAACTGGCAGAAGAGTTAGAGTATTTGGTCAGTATTTTACCCCTCAGTATTTAATCTGTATTTTACCTCAGTATTGGTCAGTATTTTACCTCAGTGTTTGATCAGTATTTTATTTGTGTTTGATCTGTATTTTACTTCAGTATTTGGTCAGCATTTTACCTCAGTATTGGTCAGTATTTTATCTCAGTGTTTGATCAGTATTTTACCTCAGTATTTGGTCAGTGGTTTAACTCCGTGTTTCATCAGTATTTTAACCTCAATATTTGGTCATTATTTTACCTCTGTGTTTGGTCGGTATGTTACCTCATTGTTTGGTCAGTACTTTACCTCAGTGTTTGGTCAGTACTTTACCTCAGCGTTTGGTCAGTATTTTAACGCAGTGTTTGGTCAGTATTTTAGCTCAGTATTTGGTCAGTATTTTACCTCAGTATTTGGTCTATGGTTTACCTCAGTGTTTGGTTAGTATTTGTATTTTACATCAGTGTTTGGTGAGTATTTTAGCTCAGTATTTGGTCAGCATTTTAGCTCAGTATTTGGTCAGTATTTTACCGTTATTTAGTCAGTATTTTGCCTCAGTATTTAGTCTATGGTTTACCTCAGTGTTTGGTTAGTATTTGTATTTTACCTCAGTGTTTGGTCAGTATTTGGTCAGCATTTTAGCTCAGTATTTGGTCAGTATTTTACCTCAGTATTTGGTCTATGGTTTACCTCAGTGTTTGATTAGAATTTGTATTTTACCTCAGTGTTTGGTCAGTATTTTAGCTCCGTATTTGGTCAGTATTTTACCTCAGTATTTGGTCTATGGTTTACCTCAGTGTTTGATTAGAATTTGTATTTTACCTCAGTGTTTGATCAGTATTTTACCTCAATATTTGGTCATTATTTTACCTCAGTATTTGGTCAGTGTTTTACCTCAGTATTTTACCTCAGTATTTAGTCAGTATTTTATCTCGGTGTTTGGTCAATATTTTACTTCAGTATTTGGTCAATATTATACCTCAGTGTTTTAGTATTTTACCTCAGTGTTTGGTCAGTATTTTACCTCAGTATTTTGTCAATGTTTTACCTCTTTGTTTGTAAGCCAAAACCAGGAGTTTGTGAATAATACTGAACATGTGCATGTGGCCTTAAAATTAGAGATCAATACAAAAGGTAAGACTATATTCCCACAATTAGTTTTTGTTGAGTGATTTATGTTGCGTATTTCTAAAAAAGTGCAAGCTACCTATTTTACCTAATAAGTGCAGAAATGGCACAGAAATCTGCAACATCAAAACTCATTGTGGGAACAAAATCTTAAAGATAGATATCAATACAAAACGTAAAGTTGTTTCCACGATGCGCGTTTGGTGATTTTTTTTTTTTTTACACTGCGTATTTTTAATAAAATGCAAGTGACCTACTTGCGTGGCACTGAAACACAAAATGCTGCTCAATAACCAGCATAGGATATACTAAATAATTACAATTTGAGAGTAAAAGCAACAAGACCCTGATGAAGCCAGGTTGTCTGATGAAACATGTCGGGGAGGCCTAGAGTATGCTTTTATTAGCTAGTTAGTGGAGTGTGCATAAACTCCTATGAGAGAGTAGAGGTAGCAACCGCACCAACTCTATGGAATAAATGAGATATAGGATAGTGGTGATAGATCTAGAGGATTAGACAGCCAATTTACTATCCATGTTCATACCCACTAATTTGTAGTTTTAAATTATTTCTTTAATAGTGGAATTAAAAGTTGTGTTTTATGTTAACCTTTAGTTAGGGCCTAGTTGCCTTTACTGGCAAATTGTAGCTAGTTGTGTGGCAGGCACAGGCCACATCTAGCTCCATCGTGTCTAGAATGGAGTTTCTCCTGTGAGGCATGACGTCATGGGAAAGGTAGGAGCCTCATGGATTACACCGCTGTGCTCATGACAGGAAGTTGCTGTTTGGTCCTTCAGAAGAAGTAGGCTGTGTATACGATATGCTTTAATGAAATTAGTGCAATTTCTCTCGGGATCAAGTGTTTTCAATTGTATACAGTGGGGCAAAAAAGTATTTAGTCAGTCAGCAATAGTGCAAGTTCCACCACTTAAAAAGATGAGGCGTCTGTAATTTACATCATAGGTAGACCTCAACTATGGGAGACAAACTGAGAAAAAAAAATCCAGAAAATCACATTGTCTGTTTTTTTTTCCATTTTATTTGCATATTATGGTGGAAAATAAGTATTTGGTCAGAAACAAAATTTCATCTCAATACTTTGTGATATATCCTTTGTTGGCAATGACAGAGGTCAAACGTTTTCTGTAAGTCTTCACAAGGTTGCCACACACTGTTGTTGGTATGTTGGCCCATTCCTCCATGCAGATCTCCTCTAGAGCAGTGATGTTTTTGGCTTTTCGCTTGGCAACACGGACTTTCAACTCCCTCCAAAGGTTTTCTATAGGGTTGACATCTGGAGACTGGCTAGGCCACTGCAGGACCTTGAAATGCTTCTTACGAAGCCACTCCTTCGTTGCCCTGGCGGTGTGCTTTGGATCATTGTCATGTTGAAAGACCCAGCCACGTTTCATCTTCAATGCCCTTGCTGATGGAAGGAGGTTTGCACTCAAAATCTCACGATACATGGCCCCATTCATTCTTCCATGTACCCGGATCAGTCGTCCTGGCCCCTTTGCAGAGAAACAGCCCCAAAGCATGATGTTTCCACCACCATGCTTTACAGTAGGTATGGTGTTTGATGGATGCAACTCAGTATTCTTTTTCCTCCAAACACGACAAGTTGTGTTTCTACCAAACAGTTCCAGTTTGGTTTCATCAGACCATAGGACATTCTCCCAAAACTCCTCTGGATCATCCAAATGCTCTCTAGCAAACTTCAGACGGGCCAGGACATGTACAGGCTTAAGCAGTGGGACACGTCTGGCACTGCAGGATCTGAGTCCATGGTGGCGTAGTGTGTTACTTATGGTAGGCCTTGTTACATTGGTCCCAGCTCTCTGCAGTTCATTCACTAGGTCCCCCCGCGTGGTTCTGGGATTTTTGCTCACCGTTCTTGTAATCATTCTGACCCCACGGGGTGGGATTTTGCATGGAGCACCAGATCGAGGGAGATTATCAGTGGTCTTGTATGTCTTCCATTTTCTAATTATTGCTCCCACAGTTGATTTCTTCACTCCAAGCTGGTTGGCTATTGCAGATTCAGTCTTCCCAGCCTGGTGCAGGGCTACAATTTTGTTTCTGGTGTTCTTTGACAGCTCTTTGGTCTTCACCATAGTGGAGTTTGGAGTCAGACTGTTTGAGGGTGTGCACAGGTGTCTTTTTATACTGATAACAAGTTTAAACAGGTGCCATTACTACAGGTAATGAGTGGAGGAAAGAGGAGACTCTTAAAGAAGAAGTTACAGGTCTGTGAGAGCCAGAAATCTTGATTGCTTGTTTCTGACCAAATACTTATTTTCCACCATAATATGCAAATAAAATGAAAAAAAAACAGACAATGTGATTTTCTGGATTTTTTTTTCTCAGTTTGTCTCCCATAGTTGAGGTCTACCTATGATGTAAATTAGACGCCTCTCATCTTTTTAAGTGGTGGAACTTGCACTATTGCTGACTGACTAAATACTTTTTTGCCCCACTGTATGGAAGAGGAGTATGAGGTGCTGCCAGAGGAGGCGACTATAAAGGAGAAAAGCTGTGCTGCAGAAAAATGTTGTGTATTAAGGAGGTGCAGGAGGAGGATGTGTAAAAAGGAGCATGGGGTGCAGGAGGAATAAGGCCCCTTAACTGCCGTCGTTAAGTCATACAGTCGTTAAGGGGTTAATATTGTGCTTCAACAAAATGGCGCCGGTTGTGTTTCATGTACCAGTGCGGGAGTGTTGCTACAGTTGTGGCCAAAAGTATTGACACCCCTGCAATTCTGTCAGATAATACTCAGTTTCTTCCTGAAAATGATTGCAAACACAAATTCTTTGGTATTATCTTCATTTAATTTGTCTTAAATGAAAAAAAAACAAAAAGAATTGTCCTAAAGCCAAATTGGATATTATTCCACACCAAACATAAAAAAGAGGGTGGATAAAAGTTTTGGCACTGTTCGAAAAATCATGTGATGCTTCTCTAATTTGTGTAATTAACAGCACCTGTAACTTACCTGTAGCACCTAACAGGTGTTGGCAATAACTAAATCACACTTGCAGCCAGTTGACATGGATTAAAGTTGACTCAACCTCTGTCCTGGGTCCTTGTGTGTACCACATTGAGCATGGAGAAAAGAAAGAAGACCAAAGAACTGTCTGAGGACTTGAGAAACCAAATTGTGAGGAAGCATGAGCAATCTCAAGGCTACAAGTCCATCTCCAAAGACCTGAATGTTCCTGTGTCTACCGTACGCAGTGTCATCAAGAACGTTAAAGCCCATGGCACTGTGGCTAACCTCCCTAGATGTGGACGGCAAGGAAAAATTGACAAGAGATTTCAACGCAAGATTGTGCGGATGTTGGATAAAGAACCTCGACTAACATCCAAACAAGTTCAAGCTGCCCTGCTGTCCGAGGGTACAACAGTGTCAACCTGTACTATCCATCGGCGTCTGAATGAAAAGCGACTGTATGGTAGGAGACCCAGGAAGACCCCACTTCTTACCCCGAGGCATAAAAAGCCAGGCTGCAGTTTGCCAAAACTTACCTGAAAAAGCCTAAAACGTTTTGGAAGAATGTTCTCTGGTCAGATGAGACAAAAGTAGAGCTTTTTGGGCAAAGGCATCAACATAGATTTTACAGGAGAAAAAAAGAGGCATTCAAAGAAAAGAACACGGTCCCTACAGTCAAACATGGTGGAGGTTCCCTGATGTTTTGGGGTTGCTTTGCTGCCTCTGGCACTGGACTGCTTGACCGTGTGCATGGCATTATAATATAATAATAAATTTTATTTCTTTAGCGCTGACATATTCCGCAGCACCTTACATTTCAGAGGGGACTTGTACAGACAATATACATTACAGCATAACAATAATCACATAGATCATAACAGATACCAAGAGGAATGAGGGCCCTGCTCGCAAGCTTACAATCTATGAGGAAAAAAGGGGAGACATGAAAGGTGGGTGGTAACAGTTGCCCTGATTGTATGGACCAGCCATAATGTTAAGTGTGTAACAGTACGGATGCAGAGGGCTAATGGATGCATAAAGCATGTGGGAACATGATGCGGGGAACCTGGTTATGGTAAAAAAAACTTTTGGCTGTGCCACACAGGGATAGATTCGGTTAGTATGTTGAGGCGGTAGGCCAGTCTGAATAAATGCGTTTTCAGGGCACACTTAAAATTGTGGGGATTGGGGACTAATCGTATTGACCTGGGAAGTGCATTCCAAAGAATTGGAGCAGCACATGTATAGTCTTGAAGACGGGAGTGGGAGGTTCTGATTATTGAGGATGCTAACCTCAGGTCATCAGCAGAACGGAGGGCGTGGGTAGGATGGTATACTGAAACAAGGGAGGAGATGTAGGGTGGTGCTGAGCCATGGAGGGCTTTGTGGGTGAGAGTAATAAGTTTGCACTGGATTCTGGAGTGGATGGGTAGCCAGTGTAATGACTGGCACAAGGTAGAGGCATCGGTGTAACGATTGGCGAGGAATATGATCCTGGCAGCTGCATTCAAGACAGATTGGAGGGGGGAGAGTTTGTTAAGAGGGAGACCGATTAGAAGGGAGTTACAATAGTCGAGACGAGAATGAATAAGAGAAACAGTAAGAGTTTTGCAGAGTCAAAAGTAAGAAAAGGTCGAATTCTAGAAATGTTTTTGAGGTGCAGATAACAAGAGCGAGCCAGTGATCGGATGTGGGGGACAAAGGAAAGCTCAGAGTCAAGTATGACCCCAAGACAGCGGGCATGTTGCTGGGGAGTAATAGTAGAACCACACACGGAAATGGCAATGTCGGGTATAGGTACATTAGTAGCGGGAGGAAACACAAGGAGTTCAGTCTTTGACAGGTTCAGTTTCAGATATAGTGAGGACATGATGTTAGACACAGCGTTTAGACAATCGCCGGTGTTTTCTTGAAAGGCTGACGTGATGTCAGGAGAAGAAGTGTATAATTGGGTGTCGTCAGCATAGAGATGGTACTGGAAACTAAATCTACTGATTGTTTGACCAATAGGGGCAGTATACAAAGAGAAGAGGAGGGGGCCTAGGACTGATCCTTGAGGAACCCCAACAGTAAGGGGAAGATGAGAGGAGAAGGAGCCAGCAAAAGATACAGTAAAGGAGCGGTCAGAGAGATAGGAGGAGAACCAGGAGAGAACGGTGTCCTTGAGGCCAATGGAACGGAGCATAGTGAGGAGGAGCGGATGATCCACAGTGTTGAATGCTGCAGAGAGATCCAAGAGAATTAGCATGGAGTAATGACCATTTGATTTAGCTGTTAGTAGATCATTAGAGACTTTAGTGTGGGCAGTTTCAGTAGAATGTAAAGAGCGGAAACCGGCTTGGAGAGGGTCGAGAAGAGAGTTTTCTGAGAGATAGCGGATAAGACGGGAGTGGACCAGGCGTTCCAGGAGTTTAGAGATGAAGGGAAGATTAGAAACAGAAGACTACCAACAAATTTTGCAGCATAATGTAGGGCCCAGTGTGAGAAAGCTGGGTCTCCCTCAGAGGTCATGGGTCTTCCAGCAGGACAATGACCCAAAACACACTTCAAAAAGCACTAGAAAATGGTTTGAGAGAAAGCACTGGAGACTTCTAAGGTGGCCAGCAATGAGTCCAGATGTTATAACTTTATATACTAAGTGCAATGGAGGTCGGTGACGTGGATCAGAAAAGAGGCCTAAGCTCATAGGTTTTTAGTTCCGTAGTGTTTATCAGAGTCAAGCAGGTTTACAGATAAGACAAAGCAGGGTAAAAGCAGACAAAGATAATAATGCAGTGAACAGCCGTGCAGACCGTGGAGACGTATGAAGTCCAAGTTGCCAGATCCGGAGATCTGGAGAGCAGGCCAGGCCTGCTAGCAGGAAACAGTCTTTGAAGTGGAGGTGGGTGCAGAGGCTGATCCAAAGAAACAAGTCTTTACAACGAGACCAAGATTCACAGGCAAGCGGGGTATCCCAAGGTAACGAAGAGACGAGCTAGGTAGCAGTCCTTCCAGCTTGATAACAAGTCCAAGAACAAGTATACTCAAGCAATGAGTAATCATACAGAGCATCCTTATATACAGAGCAGACAGGAACAAGAAAGATCAACACAGGAAGTAAGATGGCCCCCGTGAGGCTAGTGACTCCAGCTTGGATGAGGGCAAAAATGAAATAAACTAAGGGCAAAGCAGAAACTGAGCGACAGACATAAGGCAAGGATTTCAGATAAACGGCTATGCAGTCCAAGTCCTTACACCAGACCTGAATCCCATAGAACACCTGTGGAGAAATCTAAAGTAAAAATGGCAGTTTGGAGAAGGCACCCTTCAAATATCAGGGACCTGGACCAGTTTACCAAAGAAGAATGGTCTAAAATTCCAGCAGAGCATTGTAAGAAACTCATTGATGGTTACCGGAAGCGGTTGGTCGCAGTTATTTTGGCTAAAGGTTGTGCAACCAAGTATTAGGCTGAGGGTGCCAATACTTTTGTCTGGCCTATTTTTGGAGTTTTGTGTGAAATGATCAATGTTTTGCTTTTTGCTTCATCCTCTTTTGTGGTTTTTCATTTAAGACAAATTAAATGAAGATAATAATACCAAAGAATTTGTTTGCAATCATTTTTTTTTTTTTTTTTTTTTTTAGGAAGAAACTGAGTATTATCTGACAGAATTGCAGGGGTGTCAATACTTTTGGCCACAACTGTATGTTCAACAGCGACCATTTCTTTTTCTTCTGCACATTCCCACACTGGTCCTCGGAATACAGTGGGCTGCGCATTTGCAGATTGAGAGCATTGCTTGCCTATAGATGCTATTGCGCATGCGGGGATCAAATGTTTTTATGTGTAATAAAATCATTATAATTTGTTATAACTAACCACAGTTAAAATTAGAAATCTATGGTCAACTTTTAACCCTTCTAACTTCCTAACAAAAAATGTATTTAAAAAATAATTCTGAAGTAAAGTGGACATGTGTAAAATGTTGGTTATTACCTATTTTGTGTGACACCACTCTCTCCTTTAAGAGCATAAAAATAAAATTTTGAAATTTGTAAAGTATTCAAATTTGTCATCAAATTTCCAATTTTTTAACAAATGCAAGTCATTTTGAACAAATTTTACCATTAACATGAAGTAAAATATGTCACAAAAGCAATCTCAGAATTAGTGCAATCCATTAAAGCGTTCCAGAGTTATTATCCCAAAAAGTGACACTGGTCAAAATTGAAAAATTTTGCCTGGTCGTAAAGGTGAAAAATGCTTGGGGGTAAAGGGGTTAACTGTTCACAATAAGAGTAATTTTGACCAGGGGTACCCAAACTTTTACATGCCATTGTAAATGTATAATTAATCACAGGTGCACCTTATACTAAAATAAAATCTATTCATTGGTAATGCGAATTGTATGATATTATTTATTATTATAACACCATTTATTCCAAGGCGCTTTACATGTGAGGAGGGGTATATGTTATAATTGGGTCACTGAGGAGGAAAACAAGACCAAGCTAAGCTACAGAAAACCAGAGAGGTTGGTAACTAAGAGGATTGCAGACCCCTGATCCTATCCACACAACTAGCAGTAGCTGTGGAGAGTGCGTACGATGATTCTAGATGCCTCGACACAGCCGGAGAACTAAATAAGCTTAAAGCAAGAAAATCAGAAATCTAAACTGCCTCAGAGCAGACCCCAAAGGAATAGACAGCCCCCAAACATATATTGTCGGTGAGACAAGATGAAAACACAAACACAGGTAGGAAAATAGACTGAGCAAACGATGGGGCCCACACTAACTAGAAAGGACAGGAAAGGAAAGACACTGTCTTCAATCACGCAATAAACCCTGCAACAATGTCCAACACTTCTGATAGCAAAAACTCTGAAGTCACTAGACTTCTCCCACTATATCAGCACTCTGGCATATTCTGAAAGCAGAGCAAAAAGAGGCCAATCTAATAAGGGACAAAAAACAAACTGACACAAACAGTAACATAAGGATGGAAATTCAGCACAGCCTCAGCCGGGGCTGGCTGACCACACAAAACTGAATAGACAAAACCAAATCAAATGTGAACAATAGCAAAGAACACTTAGCTTGAGCATGCAGGGACTGAACTGGAAACTAAGACCTCAGGAGGCAGGAAAAATCACCAGCAAGGATAGAGGGAGTCGGCTGTCTTATCCAGTCAGAGACTCCAGATGTCCAATCGTCGTCCTCATTATCAGGTGGCAGGCCTCTGTCAATTAGATCAGCTCCATTACCTCCTGTAACCACCAGAGGGAGCCCGGAAAGAGAACTCACAACTCCTCTGTCAATACAACCAGCTCCACTACCTTCACTAGCAACCAGAAGCAGGCCAGAAAGTGAATTCACAACAGGTTATACATAATAAATACAAGTACAGTAATCTTAAACAATACAAGTCATGACTGGTACAAGATGAGAGAGGACCCTGCCCGTCAGGGCTCACAATCTACAAGGGATGGGTGAGGATACAGTAGGCGAGGGTAGAGCTAGTCGTGCAGCGGTTTGGTGGATCAGTGGTTACTGCAGGTTGTAGGCTTGTCAGAAGAGGTAGGTCTTCAGGTTCTTTTATGATATATCAAATGTGTAATAAATAATGTGTTGCTGATGTGCAGAGATAATTAAATCTCATAAAATAGACAAGGTAGATTTTTACAAAAATTTGTCAAATGAGGTAGATTATTACAGTGTACAAATTGCAAAATGCAAAACTGCAGAGAGATTTCAAACACATTCAATGTGCTTGCCAAGCACTGCATAAATAAGTAATTTGCTTCAGTGAGTTATTTCATATGGCTGTTTGAGTCAAAAGAGGTAGGTTATTAGAAAGTGCAAGGTGCAAAACCACAGATAGAAGATCGCACCCACATAAAATACAATTAGGTCATCCCAGAAAATTAAAAAATACCATAGAGTCAAAAAGAATGATTTTGGAATAGCTCATGGATGCTGCTGCCTACATGGAAAGCTGTTGTCAAATTATCTATTTACATTAAAGTGCTCAATGCTGACCAATTATGACAACCAAGATCATTATTATGTAAGCATCCATAGATAGTGCAACTATGCAGAAAGCTACATAAGCAACAATACAGAACAGAGTATAATAAATTACACAGGATACAAGCCACGTCAGTGTGACCCACTTTAAGGGTCAGAGACATTGTGTGTCCCAGGCAGGACAGAAAAGCCACTGTTAAGGGGTTCGGACTATGCGGCTTCTGGATAGAAAACAGGACAGCCACTGGCACTGGCACAGACTGTGCGGCTTCAGGATAGCAGACAGGTCATGAATGCAAGCAGGATACAGGTTAGATAAAGTTGGGTCAGGATAAGACAATGCGGAAAAGGGGCGGAGACACCATCACATGTTTCTCAACGCAAGCAATGACTAGCCAGGTCTTTCCCCGGGAAGGAACAACCATGGGAAGGGCAGTCTCCAATGAAGGAAACCACCTATGCCAAAACATGGTATCCATCCACAGACAGCTGTTTTGGGGTATTGCCCCTCATCAGTGTGGAGTAGGAAACTGGCCAGTAGGAGCAATGCCTAGTAGAAGAAGGAACAACCATGGGAAGGGCTGTCTGTGGATGGATACCATGTCTTTGCATAGGTGGTTTCCTTCATTGGAGACTGCCCTTCCCGTGGTTGTTCCTTCCCGGGGAAAGACCTGGCTAGTCACTGCTTGCATTGAGAAACATGTGATGGTGTCTCCGCGGCTTGTGTTTTGCATGTTTTTGCATATTTCCCATAAGGGATGGGGGCATTGCTCTAGAATCACTGCATTGAGAAATATGTGATGGTGTCTCCGCAATGTTGGATGTTGATCTCCATGAGTTCATTCATCCTCATTTTTCACAATGCGGAAAAAGGGACCTAATAGCAGGCAAGTATTAACTAATGTTGCACAAACGTTGCTCAGGCACCTACCAATAGGTTGAGGTGCATTAACTAGTAATTGTCTCCCACCTATTGGTTGGGGACACCTAAAGAGAATATGAATGTTTTTATTTTTTTATTTTATTTTTTACATGTATTTGTTTTTTTATTTTTGTGTTCATTAATTTTTTTTCAGTATTTTTCTTTCTCCACATCTATATATATTTATATTTATTCTATATTATATATCGTCTTTCCCATCGCTATAATTTTTTCATGCACATTAATAAAAATTCCTCACTTTTAATATCATTCATTATTCCTTATTATATCACTATCACTGAGTCTTTATTTACCCATAAAATCCTTCCTAGAATTATAACCGGATGGTATCATTTTAATCCTTTTGGATCAGTATACTTTTCGGTTTGACTCTCTCCTCCTTTTCTGACCAAGTGTTTGTCTCTGTGTATGCGATCGATCCTGAGATTGTAGAGCTGTCTAGGATCAACAAGAGACAGCCAACGTTGAATGGCGGTACCACTTAGCTGACATATAGAGTGCCAACCTCCACTGTTAGGCAGGGGCCAGTCTTTTGAGGTATGAATTAGGATAAGGTGGCTTACTTTCACAGTCTCAAATTCATTCATTCATTTTGAATCATCAATGATGGCTATATAAGCTCTCCAATCTCATCTTTTGCCATTTCTATAGGATCATATTTTGTTGGCATACCTCTATGATCCGATTGTTGCATTATTACATTAATTAATTTGGGGTTACTTCGTATTATCTTCCCTGTTACTGACTTTTTGGTGGTTGTCTATAGTGCAAACCAATCTCAGTGTTGATCGCAATATGTTGGTCACAATAGTGAGGGTGAATTATGTTAGGACCTATTATTCCTTGCCTTTTCCTCTTATCATAGGGGCAATAGGGACTGCCGGAGAGGAGCGGGGGCATCAATGTCGCTACATATAGGGTGCCAACCTCCACTGGTAGGCAGAAGTTGAGACTAGGTCCCTCATTAGGGCTTTATCAGCTGATCTGTACACTTTTCCTCTGTTTTGATAGGTTATGTATTATATATGTTTTGTGTCTGCTTGGGATGCACGCTCATCCCGTTTTAAACAAGTATGTAATAAAGATATCTGTTTTTAGAGGTTTGCACGTGTTAGGCTAGTTTCACACTAGCGTTTATTCCACGCAGCGCAGGGCACCGCTAAGCCCCGCTCCCTGCCCGCCCCATCCGGTCATCGCCGCCTACTATCGCACATGGACGCTTGCGATCTGCACACCCTATCTTTAGCATAGGGTGCGCAGATCATGCGCTGACCGTGCGCTAGTAGGATTTTGGCATGCGCTGCGCACTTTTGAAGGTGCGCCGAGCGTGCTGAAATGCAACATGCTGCGTTTGGCGCACACGGGCGCACCTTCAAAAGTGCGCAGCGCACGCCAAAATCCTGCTAGTGCACGGCCAGCGCACGATCTGCGCACCTTATGCTAAAGATAGGGTGCGCAGATCACAAGCGTCCATGTGCGATAGTAGGCGGCAATGACCAGATGGGGCGGGGCTTAGCGGCACCGTGCGCTGCGTGGAATACACGCTAGTGTGAAACTAGCCTTAGTCGCCCTTATTTAGACCTCTGGTCCAAATCCTATTTTCCCTTTTGTTTTGTTCCTGATATTGCCTAAAACTTTACTGGCAACCGTGCGCTCTCCTTGTGTATCTGGTCGCCCAGTAATGCGTCCTCGTGCTTACGTGTCGTGTCCTCCCACCCATGACGTGCTCCTGGGCGTACTTACACCACCTCGTCGTGTATGGGTGGGCATGTGTTTGCTCCACTAAATGAAAGATAGGCCAAAAGCACTAACACCTTATTCACTCTATTTATTTGATTATTGTATTTGTGCATAGCATTTCATGACCGATGGATGTCCATATAGCTATTTTGCATGGTACTAGATAACCCAATGTAAACATATCTGATCTATGTGATTTTTGCATCAGAATCTATTTTTACACTGCACCACTAGGTGGAGACAGTGTACCACTTATGGTCTGAATTAGCTATATGATGTATGAAGGGCAGAAGAACAGTCATACAAAGAAAGCCATAAAAACTGCCACAATTAGAGAAAACCCAGAGACGCTCTATGCTGACTTCACATCTAGTGAGGAAGATAAAAGGAAAACCAACGTGTTATTCTTCACAGCGCATCTCCGGGCCTGGCACACCGCCCTGTGCAAGCAATATCAATATACAACCAAGTCTGATACCAATAATGGCCGGCAGATCAGAGTCAGAAACCATAAAGACGACGAGTGCAGCTCACTTACCATCACTCTGTACAACAGTGGCACCGTGCTGGTAAAAGGGACTGAGGACAATCTGGAGCAATTTGAAGACCAATTCCCTCATATTAAACTCCAGGCCCAAACTCACAAAGAACAACAAACCCCAGCCACCTCTGATATCCACACCATTACAGCCACCTCTGATATCCAAACGCCTACAGAGACCTCCAGAGACACCACTGCCCCAATGCTTCACACCCCTCACCCCAGACCCTCAGAGACTGTTTATCTCAACTAGAAAGAGAATTTGTCCAATTTAAGGAAGACCATCTGAGAAATACTGGTGACAGAAATACTAATGACCACATAGTTACTGAGATAAACAAGCTGAAATGTGAATACAGGTAATCCCTGCAGGAAATAAGAGCCGCAATGTGTGAACTGCAGAAAGAAAATGCCAGGCTGAGACTTGAGATAGAAAAGCTGAAAACCACCAACACCTGGACATCTGAGCCAGGAGGGGGCCATGGAAACGAGGAGTGCAGAGGACATGACCTCCACGGGCCAGGAGGCTGAAAGGCCAAATAACCCTAATATGGAGGAACCGGAGTCTAATCAAAGTGAGCCAGAAATAAGACCCATAGAAGAGAGAAAAGAACCTGCTACCAGCATAATCTCCAGCACAGACCCCCATCAGCAGCCACATCCCCACCAACAACATCACAAAGTCCTGACACCGTCCTCATAATGGACTCAAATGGGAAATACCTGAATACAAGGTGGCTATTCCCAGGAAAAAGGGTCAATAAAATCCGCTGCGCAACTATTGAGCAGGTGACAGCGGTCATCAATAATCCACGGTTTTCCAACCCAAACCATATCATTATACACATCGGCACAAACAATCTGCCAGACCAGCACCAGCAGATCTCAGGACAACTGGCCCAACTAGCAAAGATGGCACAACTAAAATTCCCTGACAGCAAAATCATTCTGTCATCTCTGCTTCCAAAAAAGGACATATCCAACCACACCATCCAGAACATCAATATGGACCTAACAGCAAGAATGAAATCTGTGCCAGGAGTGATTCTGGCACAACACCCCTCCATAAATCACCATCACCTCTATGACAGTAAGCACCTGAACAAATCAGGGGTCAGCCTTCTGGCCAAAGAGCTGAAGGACATTGTACTAAACAAGGACCACCCTAGGCCTGGATCCAACACCAACCGGAATCCCATGAAAAGACCCCAGACAATAAGAAGGAAAGAAACAATAATATCAAAGGAAGCTGAAAACATACACCCTCACCCAAAATTAGACCATCAGAGGAGGAGACCACCATGGAGGAGTTCACCGACCTCACACAGAGATATGCAAAACAGAGGCATCCAGAGCAGAGATATACAGAGCAGAGATATGGAGGAGATAAAGACTCTGCTCAACACAATGTGCAGGAAACTAATGTGACTGGACGGAACCAACATCAATAAATCAGTCAGATATCTGGTGTGTCCTACACAGCCATACTCATTACAAGGTATATACACCCAAGATATATAGAAAAATGACTTCACTTACAATCAGCAGCTGGAATATTCAAGGTCTCAACACCTCGGCCTTTGGATGCAAAACAAATGACCCTGACTTTATACAAAGACTGAGAAATATAGACATTCAGATCCTCCTGGAAACATGGACCAGAGCCGAAAACGAATCTCTGGTGCCCATCGGATACAGGGAAATCTCTGTCTCTGCCCTGAAAAATAAAAATATCAAACAGGGCCGGAGCTCAGGAGGAATACTGATCTGGTATAAAAAGGAGCTCCACCACTACATCAAACCGGTGAAGAGAGGAAGCAGCCACATATGGATCAGGATCAGCAGCTCCATCCTCACCTCTCAGTCTGATGTCCACCTCTGCGCCACCTATATACCACCACCAGAGTCACCCTACTTCAATCCAGACTGCTTCGAGATCTTACAAAGAGAAGCTGTCCACTATCAGGGCCTGGGCAAAGTTCTCATCTTTGGAGACCGCAATGCAAGAACAGGGAGAGAAAACGACTTCCTGACCACGGATGGGAACATCTACATATTTGGAGCAGAGAATGACGGCCAAGACTCAGTAGTCACAGAGAGAAACAGCTATGACAGTACAGTCAACAAAAGTGGTAAAAAGCTCCTAAACATATGTAGAAGTTTAGGACTTCATATTCTTAATGGACGAACCAAAGGAGACTCCTTAGGGAGGTGTACACTAAACTCCCATGTAGGGAGAAGTGTAGTAGATTATGCCATTACAGATATGAACCTGGCAAATATCAACACCTTCATAGTCTCCCCACAAACGCACCTGTCAGACCACAGCCAACTTCTTCTGTACTTGAAATCTACAGAGAAACCATCCACTCAAAAGCCTCAGCAGAGCGGCCTCTTCACACAGCCTCCATCCTATAAATGGCACAAAATGTCGGCATTAAAGAATAAAGAGGCTCCCAGCAGACCTGAAATACAGCGGATGCTCCACCACTTCTACAACTACGAGTACCAGCCTAACCCAAAGGGAGTGAGTCAAGCTGCAAAAGACCTCAACAATATATTCTATGCAATGGCCAGACTGTCCGACCTTAAAAAGTCAACTACAAGAGACCAAAAGAAAAACAGATCAACGGATGGCTTGACGGAGACTGTAAAGCCGTGCGGAAGACCCTGAGAACAGCCTCAAACAAGAAACACAGAGACCCCAACCACCCGGGTCTAAGGGAAGCCTATGAAACCATACAAAGGCAGTACAAAACCATCCTCAGGAGGAAGAAGCAGAGTTACATCTCCATCTAACTTAACCAACTCCAAGATGCCCTCCAAGACAACTCCTTCTGGGAACTATGGAACCACATGGGCACAAAAGACAAGGAAAACAACATCCATATCCAAAATGGCAACATCTGGCTCCAGTACTTCAGAGACCTCTATAAAGACATTCCAAAGGAAGAACTAAGCCAAGAACAGGAAAGCATAATGGCAAAACTAAAAGCAATGGAGGAAAAAGTTAAAAAACTTCCAAAACCCCGTGGATACACCTATTACATTACAGGAAGTAGCAGAGAGAATCTCTTCCATAAGATGTAGAAAAGCCGGTGGCCTGGATGGAATCCTACCAGAAATGCTGAAGTACAGCCCACCAGAAATACAGGCCGCAATGGTCAAACTCTTCAATATTGTGCTAAGTGCCGGCTACTTCCCTCGTACCTGGAACCAAGGCCTCATCACACCCATCCACAAGAATGGGGACAGGTATGACCCTGCCAACTACAGAGGCATATGTGTCAGCAGCAACCTGGGAAAACTGTTCAACAGCATCCTGAACAAGAGGATCCTCAGTTTCCTCACTGAGCACAACGTCCTCAGCAAGAGCCAAGCAGGATTCATGCCAAACCACCGCACTACTGACCACATCTATACCCTGCACAGCCTCATTCAGAGACACGTCCACAATACAAAGAACGGGAAGATATACACCTGTTTCGTGGACTTTAAAAAGGCCTTTGATTCGGTGTGGCACCCAGGCTTATTCCTGAAACTGCTGGAGAGCGGAATAGGAGGAAAGACCTACGATGTTATCAAAAGCTCCTACACCGAGAACCTCTGCAGTGTGAGTGTGAACGGCAGAAGAACGGCCTATTTCCAGCAGAGCAGGGGAGTCAGACAAGGCTGCAGCCTAAGCCCAACGCTCTTCAACATTTACATCAACGAGCTGGCTACCGCTCTGGAATCTTCCACAGCAACAGGTCTCACCCTCCATGATGCGCAGGTGAAATTCCTGCTGTATGCAGATGACCTGCTGCTTCTGTCACCAACCGAGAAAGGCCTCCAAGACAACCTGAAAATCTTAGAGACATTCAGCTCCACCTGGGCACTACCGGTCAACATAAATAAAATCAACATCATGGTGTTCCAGAAGAGAAAGAGAAAATCAGACTAGCACCCTTCATTTGTCCTCAACAACTGCGCCCTTACAGGAACGGACAAATATACCTACCTGGACCTAGAGATTCACCGGTCAGGGAGCGTCAAACAAGCCATAGAGACCCTGAAAGACAAAGCATGCAAAACCTTCTATGCCATCCAAAGGAAACTCTACCATCTGAAGCCACCAGTGAGGGTCTGGTTAAAAATCTTCAACTCTATCATCGCCCCAATCCTCCTGTATTGCAGCAAAGTCTGGGTTCCTCACACCTACCCAGACTGGTCAAGGTGGGATTCCAGCCCAACAGAAATATTCCACCTAGAATTCTGCAAGCACCTTCTCCAAGTCCATTGGAGCACCTCCAACAGTGCTTGCCGGGCCGAGCTGGGCAGATTCCCTCTACACCTAACTGTTCTAAAGAGGGCACGGTCATTCCAGGCTCACCTATGTAGGAGCAATCCAAGCTCCCATCACCATAAAGCCCTGACACATGTAGGTGAAACAGAAAAACCAGGACCCTTGGAACAGCTCACCCAAACCCAACCTGACCAGAACACCAATCACAACAACCTGACAAAAAACAGAATCAGGAAGATGGTAGACGAAGGCCAGGAGAGGTACGTAAGTGACTGAAAGAACGACGTCATCAGCTCACAGAAACTGACCATGTACCGGAGTCTACAGAGAGACTACAGACTGGCCCCATACCTGGAGAAACTCTACTCCCAGACCCCAGAGACCGCAAGATCCTGAGCCGATATAGACTCAGTGCCCATAGTCTGGCCATCGAATCCGGCCGACACAGGCAGAGCTACAAGCCCAGGGAGGAAAGACTGTGCCTCCTACACTGTGACCAGGAGGCCCTGGAGGATGAGACCCACTTCCTGCTACACTGCCCCAAATACTCAGCAGTGAGGGACACTCACTTCAGGAGACTCTCACATCTTTTCCCAGATTTCATCACCATGAAGGAGGAAGAGAAAACAAATATCCTGCTGGGGGAAGAAGAGAGAGCAGTGGAGATAGCAGTGGAGATAGCAGCACAATATGTGAGTGCATGCCATAGACTGCGAGAAAGAGAACTATGATATGCCTGGGACTTCTATGGCCCCCACCCTGGATCTGCCCCATTCCCCCCATCCACCTTCCCTATGCCATGGACTTCTATGGCCCCATCCTGGATCTGCGCCCATCCACCTTTCCTATAGCCCCTACCCAACATCCCTACAGTCCCTATGCCTATTCCCTTTTGTACACTTGCTTTGGCAAAACTAATGTGTATTTAGTCCTGCCAATAAAGTTTCTTTGAATTTGAATTTGTATTCTATGTTTAATGATATATCTTTTCTCCATATGGGTCTCACTGTTGAGTGCTATTTTTTTATAAGGGGACCAGCACTGAAAGCAGCATCCAATCTGAGAAAAGGCATATCAGAAGAATCCAAAGTATAACAAATACAAAAATTATGAGACAGACGGTCGCAGAACCGTACCTTACACATTAATAAACAAAATCATAACAAGGGCCGACATGGTAAATTTGAAATAACGTAATATTTAGAGAAAAGTCTTAATACTAATAGTTTCACTGAGGCCAAATGGTGTAACTATTTTTAAAGTAACCATCCACTTGGTCTCCGTTTGTATTCTCTGAGCAAATCCTTCAAGAGCTGCACACTTCTTTGTGAACATGACCAATCTTAACCAAGATCTGATAGAATTCTTCATGTCTGTTGCAATTCATATTATCTAATAACTTCTATGTATTCAATGACCGCCCCTTCCTACAGCTCCAGGAAACAGCATTAGGGCTATATGTGCGCCCTCATGCACCAATCTTTTCCTGGGTCTGAGGGAGAGGGACATTGTCCTTGACACACTTGGTCATGAAAGCCTCATCTCGTCACGTTACATAGATGATGCATTCTTTATCTGGCAGGGCTCCACGTCACACTTGGAAAAATTTTTAAACCATCTAAACAATGACCTCAACCTTAAATTGACCGGGAAATACAGTTAGGTCCATATACATTTGAACAGAGACAACATTTTTCTAATTTTGGTTCTAGACATTACCACAATGAATTTTAAACAAAACAATTCAGATGCAGTTGAAGCTCAGACTTTCAGCTTTCAGTTGAGGGTATCCACATTAAAATTGGATGAAGGGTTTAGGAGTTTCAGCTCCTTAACATATGCCACCCTGTTTTTAAAGGGACCAAAAGTAATTGGACAATTGACTCCAAGGCTATTTTATGGACAGGTGTGGGCAATCCCTTCGTTATGTCATTCTCAATTAAGCAGATAAAATGCCTGGAGTTAATTTGAGGTGTGGTGCTTGCATTTGGAAGGTTTTGCTGTGAAGGAAACAAGCGGTCAAAGGAGCTCTCCATGCAGGTGAAACAAGTCATCGTTAAGCTGCAAAAACAGAAAAAACCCATCCGAGAAATTGCTACAACATTAGGAGTGGCAAAATCTACAGTTTGGTACATCCTGAGAAATAAAGAAAGCACTGGTGAACTCATCAATCCAAAAAGACCTGGGCGCCGACGGAAGGCAACAGTGGTGGATGATCGCAGAATAGTCTCCATGGTGAAGAGAAACCCCTTCACAACAGCCAACCAAGTGAAAAACACTCTCCAGGAGGTAGGCGTATCAATATCCAAATCTACCATAAAGAGAAGACTGCATGAAAGTAAATACAGAGGGTTCACTGCACGGTGCAAGCCACTTATAAGCATCAAAAATAAAAAGGCTAGACAGGACTTTGCTAAAAAAACATCTAAAAAAAGCCAGCACAGTTCTGGAAGAACATTCGTTGGACAGATGAAACCAAGATCAGACTCTACCAGAATGATGGAAAGAGAAAAGTATGGCGAAGGCGTGGTACAGGTCATGATCCAAAGCATACCACATCATCTGTAAAACACGGCGGAGGCAGTGTGATGGCTTGGGCATGCATGGCTGCCAGTGGCACTGGGTCACTAATGTTTATTGGTGATGTGACACAGGACAGAAGCAACCGAATGAATTCTGAGGTATTCAGAGCCATACTGTGTGCTCAGATCCAGCCAAATGCAGCCAAACTGATTGGTCGTCGTTTCATACTACAGATGGACAATGTCCCAAAACATAAAGCCAAAGCAACCCAGGAGTTTATTAAAGCAAAGAAGTGGAATATTCTTGAATGGGCTAGTCAGTCACCTGATCTCAACCCAATTGAGCATGCATTTCACTTGTTAAAGATTAAACTTCAGACAGAAAGGCCCACAAACAAACAGCAACTGAAAACCAATGCAGTGAAGGCCTGGCAGAGCATCAGAAAGGAGGAAACACCGCGTCTGGTGATGTCCATGAGTTCAAGACTTCAGGCAGTCATTGCCAACAAAGGGTTTTAAACCAAGTACTAGAAATGAACATTTTATTTACAATTATTTAATCTGTCCAATTACTTTTGGTCCCTTTAAAAACAGGGTGGCACATGTTAAGGAGCTGAAACTCCTAAACCCTTCATCCAATTTTAATGTGGATACCCTCAAATGAAAGCTGAAAGTCTGAACTTCAGCTGCATCTGAATTGTTTTGTTTAAAAGTCATTGTGGTAATGTCTAGAACCAAAATTAGAAAAATGTTGTCTCTGTCCAAATATATATGGACCTAACTGTATACCAGGTCACAAGTGGATTTCCTGGATGTCTTGATTGTAAGGAATGAGGATGGTACTGTAGGAACTGACATCTTTAGCATGAGCACAGCAACCAATGTTCTCCTGCATGCCAGTTCTTCACATCTTCCTAAACTAAAACAATCTATATCCATTAGTCAATTGCTTAGGGCCCGAAGGATTTGCTCAAACAATACAACTTTCTGTAGACAAGCTGATGATTTGGCTTTGAGATTCAAAGAAAGAGGACACAAGCAAAGAGTTATCAAATGGGGAATCGAAGGAGTAGCTGACTCTAATAGAATATCCCTTGTGCTTTATAAATCCGATCAGAAAAGTGAATCATTTAATACAGATACTGAACCTGATCATCACCACTTTTAACTCTAGTTGGACCCATATGAAAAACATCCTCTCCAGATATTGGTCCATTATTTTAACAGACAGAGACTTTAAACATCAATTAACTCAAGTTTTTGTTATACTTTGGATTCTTCTGATATGCCTTTTCTCAGGCTGGATACTGCTTTCAATTTTCAATGCTGGTCCCCGTCTAAAAAATGAATACTCAAGACTCTACTGGACACCAAGATAATCTCATTATATTTTGACAGATTGATGCTTTGACCTGTATTCTGGACATTCTGATCTATTGATTTTGATTTTTATGATATGCTATTACCTTGCTCGAACAAATCATGGTCGGTGTGAGAGTTCACACCATAAAATGTATATATTATTCCATCTTGGATTTGCCATACTGGTACTAAACACATACTTTAACAATATAAAGGATATCTGCATTGAGCATATCTTGTTTATTCATTACCTGGCTCAGATAATGGGTTCTAAAACGTAGAATGATTAACCATTTTGTATGCAATATATAACATATTAACTTGTGCCTTTTAGATTCTATTCTAACCTACTTTTTTGCCGTGCCACAGTTTCCAGTTAGTCTCTGACACTGATATATCCGCTCAGAGCCAATTATTCTGCACTAGTGCGTAATATGCTGATTTGTGTTTTACTAGGTTCACTTTAACCTGACTAGTTGCCACATCCCAATATCCAGTAATTCTGTAATGCTAATATACTTACCTTGTGTCTATCATGTTGCAACACAGACACACCTGCTCCATGTGATGCTTCGCCATGGGGTCTGACATGTGGCAGCTGGTTGCGGTGGTGATGGGGGAATCACCTAGCGGTCCTTCCTCCTATTGCGTGCGTCCCGCCCGCCCGTGTCATTTCTCGGGGTGGAGCATCACTTTGCAGCATGCGTCAATTTGTCGAATGGATTAGGAAGACAGATTGTGGGTGTTTCTATATCCCTTTAATGCACACAAAGATACCCGACCATATTATTTCTTGGGGTAAAGCACCCTGCTGCATGGTCTAAGGGCCCCGTTTCACGCTTCAATGTCCCAGCGATCCCATCAACGATCCGACGTGGATGGGATCGCTGGGACATAGTTAGCCGATTGCTGGTGTGATGTCACATAGGCAGACTCACCAGCGATCAGGACCAGCGAGCACAATGGTATCCAGGGTAAACAGCGGGTATCTAAGCGCCGCGCGGCGCTTAGTTACCTGCTGTTTACCCTGGATACCTGATTAGGACCAGCGAGCACGCTGGTATCCAGGGTAAACAGCGGGTAACTAAGCGCCCCTCGGGGCTTAGATACCCGCTGTTTACCCTGGATACCAGCTTCCAGTGTCTGCTGTATGGCGCTGTGAGCTCGCTGATCGTTGGTCTCTTGCTGTCACATGCAGCGATGTGTGCTGCCCAGCGGGAGACCAATGATAGATTTATGGCCCAGACCATTAGGCAACGATTAGCGATCAGCCAACTGATCATTGCTAAGTATCACACGCAACGATGTCGTTTCGACATCGCTGCAATGTCACCAAACTGGTGATGTTGCAACGATATCGTTCACAATATCGTTGTTTGTAACGGGGCCTTAAAAATTCGCTATGTGGCACGCCTTACTGGGATGACATAGGATATGGGTGTGCCACACATTTTGATCACAGCTTTGACTACATTGTTACAGCTACTTGGGAAGGGACCTGATTGGCCTGCCCCTCAGCGGATGATTCAATTCCCGTTCACTATGTGATGTAGTGAGGCAACTTATCCTCTCATTTAATCAATCATTGGGTGGTTAGTATTTCTCGTGATCCTCCCTGCTAGCATGCTTTAGTCTGCAGACATGTGGAGATACACTATTTGCTTAGGGAGCAGCTACACAGCAGCATTTATTTATGTAATCAACTACATGCTATTTAAAACACAAACAGAGAGCACAGAATGACAATTGTTCAGAAATATCCTGCAGTAAAACATATACCAGTAGTCAGCAAGTGCTGATAAAAGATGATAACAAATACAGGGTATTTAGTCGATACTTTTTTTGCAAAAAAATGTATACCAAGCTGCTCCACCGCGTCAAGTTAACCCCTATTGAAGCAGTCCCTATCAAATGTATTTAAAACATGAACATGTGAACAGTGTCTAAATGAACAGGATGAAGACAGGCGCTTCCTGGTATGGGCACGTGGTGTAAACCAGCTCTTTGTGTGCATGTCACGCAAGAGAGGGGTGGGGTCTCTCAAATCATGCATAGGCTTAGGAAAAAAGGGATTAAAAACACATGTGACAGGCACACATATGAACAAGTCGGTAGGACACTGTTCATACCACCCACCGACTCAAACACAAACAGAGAGCACAGAATGACAATTGTGCAGAAATATCCTGCAGTAAAACATATACCAATAGTCAGCAAGTGCTGATAAAAGATGATAACAAATACAGGGTATTTAGTCGGTACTTTTTTTGCAAAAAAATGTATACCAAGCTGCTCCACCGCGTCAAGGTAACCCCTATTGAAGCAGTCCCTATCTAATGTATTTAAAACCTGAACATGTGAACAGTGTCTAAATGAACAGGATGAAGACAGGCACTTCCTGGTATGGGCACGTGGTGTAAGCCAGCTCTTTGTCTGCATGTCACACAAGAGAGGGGTGGGGTCTCTCAAATCATGCATAGGCATGGAAAAAACTGGATTAAAAATACATGTGACAGGCACACATATGAACAAGTCAGTAGGACACTGTTAGATAGGAACTAACAGTTAGATAGGGACTGCTTCAATAGGGGTTACCTTGACACGGTGGAGCAGCTTGGTATACATTTTTTTTTGCAAAAAAAGTATCGACTAAATACCCTGTATTTGTTATCTTTTATCAGCACTTGCTGACTACTGGTATATGTTTTACTGCAGGATATTTCTGCACAATTGTCATTCTGTGCTCTCTGTTTGTGTTTGAGTCAGTGGGTGGTATGAACAGTGTCCTACCGACTTGTTCATATGTGTGCCTGTCACATGTGTTTTTAATGCTATTTAAATGCGTCTTTTTATTAGCCATGCCTCCTAATGAAGTTCAGAGGATGAAACGCGCGTCGAGGTGCCATAGGTTCCCGTTGTGCTGATTCCAGGGAAGATTTCAATTTAGAATATGATCTCAGGTAATAACTTTTCAATAATCACTATTGCACTTTATTTCTTTATGGCATAAGTGGCTTGCTGCACTGATGGTATCTTGCCTAAGGCCGGAGTCACACTAGCGAAAAAATCGGACGAATGCAATGCGGTGAAAAAATCGCATTGCTTTCATCCCAATATTATTCTATGGTTTAGCTCCCATCATCCGATTTTTTTATCGGATCTGTTCCTCGGACTGAGACAATCACAGCATGCTGCGATTGTCAGCGATTTTCGGATCGGATTCGCCAATGCAAATCTATGGGTGCGATTAAAAATTGAATTCAAAACGGACCACACGTGTGACTTACAATTAAATTGCAACACTTCTCCTGGTCAACAGGAATTAGCATCAGGCATTGGCAGGAAGCTTTGGGATGCAAATTTCACTTGCAGCATAAAAAAAACCAGGAAGAACGCCTCCACGGAGTCCTCCATCATGTCCGCGCCAGTCAATGTGAAAATGCTGATAGTTCTGGTCCAGGAGAGGCCAGAACTATGGGACCAGAGATCCCCACTATGCTGACCGGACACACAAGGAGGCAGCGTGGAGAAGAATCTATGCCCAGATGTTCAGTGGCTATGCGGCAAGACCTCGGGAGGAGCAGGAGCAAATTAGTAAGTTAAATAATGTGTACACCTAATCAAAAACCCTAATGTAATATGCTCAATGTAAGTTACAAGATGTGGCGTCATTGCTCACATATCTGTACCAAATTCCTACGCCATTTAATGTGTGCATATTTTCAACATCTAAATTACACCTCCCAGACTGGTGGCCCCATGACGATTTTTGGTCCTAAAAATTTAAATACTTAGCTAATTGTTCTGCCACCAAATTGTCCATATCTTAGCCAGTATATATCTTTTGTTTTTTGACTCAAAATATAATAGATGTTCGCATCATTACCACAGGTTTTTCTACATTTTCATTGAAATTCAGTTGTTTAGAAGGTCCTTTGTAGTAGGCCTCAACCTGTTACTTATTTTGGTAGTATTGGTGTCGAGCCATCAGAAATATTCATATAAGTTTCAAAATGTGTGCCTAAGCATATGTAAACGGTGATAACATAGCCATATGTGTGGTCTTAGGAAATCCTGTGTTTTGTTTCACATTGTAGTGACTGATGTGACAAGGCGTTGGCGCAGCTATAGGGACACATATAGGAGGGAGAGACAGCTGAGGGCCCGTAGTGGAGCGGCCGGAACCACAAAGAGGAAATACCTCTACTTCGACTGCCTACATTTCCTTGCTCCTGTGATGGATCTGAGACCGTAAGTGCAGGGTTTAATGTAGTACTTTGTATTTTCGCTATGCAAACTCAAAATATTTTTTGTTTTTTTTATTGTAGCACCGAGTCAAACCTCACAGAGAGGGAGACGGGTTCCGACTCTGAGGTGGTGATTGATCCAGAGTCGGATGTTGCTGCAGGGTCAGGCCCATCTGCAGGACTTCCCAGAGCCACACCACCACCACCAAGGTCACCACCACCAGAATCTGGTAGCCAGGCAGCACAGCATGATGACCAGGGCATCTGTAGCAGCCCCACCATGCCTCTGGATCCCTCTCCACAGCCCTCTGCCCTACCACGACGAGACAGGAGAGAAGGAGCACCTTTGGGAACAAGGATGCAGGTTGACCGAGGTGTCTTGGACTACTTGTCCACAGCTGCTCATGATGATGGGGAGGAGGCTTATGGGTGCAGTCTAGCACAGTACTTGAGGACAATTCCCCGTGGGTACAGGCTGCGTACCAGAGGGGCTCTCCAAATCGTTTTGGATGCCAGCACACCACCCAATAATCCCCGCACTGTGTTTCAGTTTCTGGAAAGGTGGCAGCTGTCAGATGAAAATCAAATTGATAGGCTGGTTGGACTTGATGTGACAAGTCAACCATCCTTGGAACCTGTTTCTCCTCCTCCGCCACGGGTGCCAACACCTCCGCCTCAGCCTGCACACATCCCCAATGTGGCTCCACAGGTCCAATATATGGGCCAGGGCGCACACGCCCAATTTGGCCACTTTAACATACCCAATGTTGGAGGGTGGCCCCAACATGGGTATGTTAGACATGGCCATATTGGGGGATATGGGCAATTGGGGCATCCCTACCATGACTTCCCCCACCAATTTCAAAATTACCCCTACCCAAACCCCCAAATAGATCCTGCCAGGATGCAACAGATGGCACAGCCAACTGGCAGCGCACAGGGGGACAGAGCTGTGGCCCAGCAACCAAGGGCAAATGTCCAAACAGGACCCCCACCTTCACCACCCCCAACCTACCATGACTTGTAGGTTTTCCTTTTGGCTTTTTTTTGAGGTTGTCTGTTTTATACATGATTTTTTTTTGTGTTAATGTTAACTGCTAATGTTCTGCAAACATTATGCCATATGGCATTAATATGGTTATTTGATTTCGGCATTCCCCCCCCAAAAAAAAGTAATAAACTTGTTAAGATTCACAATGTGTGCCTGTTCCTGTTCGTACATGTTCTGTAATGTGTTAGATAGATCTACTAAAAATTATAAAAAAACACAAAAGGCCAAGCAAAAAATCTTTGAGAACACAACACAACCAAACCACTACATAGATAAGGCATCATCTTGCCAGGGAGTAGCAACCTGAGGTGTTAGAAAATAAGTAGTGAACACATCATGTACTTTGAGTCCGGAAATTGGACAACGGGGTGGCATTACATGTGTCCTAGGCCTAGACACATTTGCATACTCAACTTCAGCATCATCATGTGAGGGGCAGTCATGAATTCTTGTGAAGTTATGTAGGACCACAGAGGCTTTAATAACTTCATTGACATTTGCTTCACTCAGCTGAATGGCGGACTGTAGGACCCTCCATTTTGCCGAAAGAATACCAAAGGCGCACTCCACCAGTCGCCGAGCACGTAATAGGCGCAAGTTAAATATTCGACACCGGCGGTCAAGGGTTCGTCTTGGATATGGCCTCATGACATGTCTGGTCAATTGAAACGCCTCATCTGCTACAAGAACATAAGGCAACGGTTCCAGATTTGAGTCTGGAAGCTGACGTGGTGGTGGTAGGTCAAGCTCATTATTACGCAGCCGCCGACCCATAATGGAAGAATTGAAGACTCTGGAGTCTCCAGTTCTTCCATAAGCCCCAATATCTACAATTATAAACCTGTAGTGAGTGTCGACCAGAGCCAACAATACTGCAGAAAAATATTGTTTATAATTATAGAATTGGGACCCTGAGTTTGGCGGCTTACGCACACGGATGTGCTTCCCATCCAGGGCTCCAATACATTGTGGAAACTGGCACGTGGCCTCAAATCCACGGGAGATACGCAACCAGTCTGCCATTTTGGGCTCCGGCATTACCACATGATGGAGTCTGGACCAGATTTCGGAGCATGTAAACTGGATAATGCCAGAGATTGTTGATTTCCCAATTAAAAATTCTAAATGCAGACCAGCATATGAAAGAGGCCAGTTGAAAGGAAGCTAAAAAATTAAAAAAAAACCATGAATACACAGCCCAACAAACAACAGATAAAGCTTACATCACATTTAAAGTCTAGGAATTCTAAAGTAGGCATGATCAACATTAAATTACATGCCATGGCTTGGTTAAGTTATACACAAGCATATAATGTTTTTTTGGAAATGTGCTAGAAAATATGTGATCAAAAATGGTAATAACAAATAAGGTTCAAGGTCTGGTACGGAAATATGCTGCTTCACACATCATCAACATATTGCTTTAAGACATACCGTAAAGTGAGGAGTAGACGCTCCTCTGCAGAAATAGCTTTGCGCATCCTCGTGTCCTGAAACGTGATACCAGGGAGCACAATCTCGAGCAAAACATCAAATGTAGCAAGGCTCATCAGACAATATTGAAAGAACTTCTCCGGATGGCTACACAGAGATGTATAGAGACGATGGAAATGGCCTTTAGATATCCTGCGTACTAAAAGTGGATGGACCCACATTCGTCTACGCCTCCTCGGATCCACAATCACAGGGTATTGTTCCCCAAAACGTCGGGATATAACCCAATAGAAAAGAACACGCTCAGTGGTGTTAAAAGTCAGCCTGTCTGTCATGTTTAGCACAAAACAGAGATAACAAAATCCAAGCACTGACTGTATGGCAAAGGTAGCAGGCTCACACCTGTTGTAGAGGCCATAAATATAGGGCGGGATGATTTTTTAAATTAATTTCATGCCTAAAAACTGTTGTTTGTCCATTTTGTAAGGCTCCGAAAAAAAATCGCAAGACGGATGTCGAACGGATGCTTACATGCGAATAAAATCGGATCAACGATGAAAAATCGGATCACAGACGGATCACTGGTCAAGAAACCTTGGTGCGATTTCGGAACGTCAAAATCGGACCGATTTTTTAATGGTTGTGTGTGACTTCCAGCCTAATACTTGCTTCTATACTGAATTCAAGGAGCCTTAAGTGTAACACTGGAACTTTTCATCTATGCTGGAATACTGAATGCTTGTTAGACTGTAGTCATGGTGCTGCTATCCTTGTATGGTCAGCAGCTACTAACTGGGCTGATAGGCAGTTAGTTTACCACTAATTTCTGCTGCTGTTACATATAGATCATTTTTATGGCTTCTGACTGTTGTTGATATATCGATAATTTTGTGACACATTTATTCAGTTCTATGATACATTCCACAACACCAATTTGACTTAACCCCAACATTTTTCAGCTGAAATATATATATATATATATATACATACATATACATATATACTTGATGCTTGTTTAAGCATTTCTGTTATCTATTATTTTGACCTGCTTGAAGAAATACTGGGTTATTTGTACTCTGTGTGTTAAATATATATTATGCTCCAGATCTTTTTTCCGTTCTGTAACACTCTGCACATTGTGCTAGGGATCAGCTGGGAACATCACATTTGGGGGACATGAGGTCTCAATGTATGTGTTTAACTGATTACTCATAGTGTAAGCAATTATGTTGTTAGAATCTTTAATAAAGTAATTTTTGGAAATCATTAATATGTCTCCTTATCCATGTTTATCTTGATCTTTCCTCAGGGTCACAACTATGGTGAATATATCACCACACGATCTCCATATTGTAAGATTGATTTTTCTGTTTTTGGTCTATTATCGATACCAAACTTGTTGAGATTTCTTATTTTATCAGTATATTTGTAGTGAATTACATCACTTTTTTGCCTTGAATTATACATTTATTGGCAAGGATCAAATATGCCCCTTCAGCTAATCCCCATCAACTTTTCACAAAGTTGGCAAAACTAGTGGGAAAGCGCCAAAAGTCGTAATATTTTCGCGCAATTACAAAAATCTTGAAAAATTTCAAGCCGCTTTAAGCCAGTAAACTGAAGAACCCTCCTTCATGAATCGGAGCCGCTATATAAGGCCTGTTTCACACATACGTTTTTGATGTCAGTTGCAATCCGCGAAAATGGCGGAAAACGGATCCATCTCCGTTCTCACATCAACGTGTTGTTTTGACGGATCCAGCGAAGGATGAAATTTAAAGGAACCGCTGCCTGGGGGGAGGAGAGAGAGAAAGAAAGATTTTTTTCACGATCCTGGAATGGCATTCAGGGTTAAAAATATTCCCGGAGAAAAGCTGCCGGGCCTGCGCAGTTGAAAATAGCAGACCATCAACAAAAAAAAACATTGCAGAGTCCGTCTAATCCGCCCGGGAGACGCTAAAATATTGGCGGATCCGTCAAAAAACGGGTGTGACGGACGACCGTCAGTCAAGATCCGCCACTAATGTAAGTCTATGGGGGGAAAAAACGGATCTGCCCCTTTTCTGGCGGATCTGTTTTTTCAGAAATTGGTGGATTTTGACTGACGCCAAAAAACTGATGTGTGAAACAGGCCTAAGAGAAGTGCAGAGTGTGATGGACAATCACATGGGAAGGTGCAGTACCAGAAGAAATAAATGGGCCGCAGCCCAAACGAGGTCAGGCCTTCATCGCATATTGTAGGGTTATTCTGTATATTCTGAAAAGTTTCTAATTCAGTTTCTCAGCAATTTCACTGTCACCAGAGAAACTAACTAAATAAGTTTGTTTGTTTTTCTGAGAGCTAAATGTTTGCTACAATTGTATATAATCTAAGGCCAGTCTGACATTGACGAGCGCAAGTCTCAGTTAGGCTAGGTTCACATTAGCGTTTCAGTCTGCAGCGTGGTGATGCGGACTTCTTTCCTTAAGCTCTGCTTACTTCCGCATGCGTCCTGCATACCTAAGTTTAATATTGTGTACAGAGGGACATGTGTTGTATGCGGATGTGTCCGCGTGCGTCGTTTTGACGTGCATACCGAACGCAAGAGAATGCAACATGCATTTGGAGGGCACGTCAAAACGACGCCCGCGGACACATCCGCATACAACGTTAAATATAGGTACGCAGGACGCATGCGGAACTAGGCGGAGCTCAAGGAAAAAAGTCCGCAGCGCCACGCTGCGGACTGAAACGCTAATGTGAACCCCACCTTAAACTGCAGTTCTACTGACCTGAATTAATAGTTGATGTTGGTGATTCAAGTCATTAGACCTGGTCAGGTCTTGGCTGACAGCGGATTAATTCCTCTACTCTCAAACCATTCAAGAAATTGTACATTCTGCAAGCTTGAACAAATAGCCTCTTGTCGATTTACAATCAGTTAAGTCTCCAGCCCAGTCAGCATCCACATAGCCTGTGAGTTTTAGATCTCCTGTTCCAGATATCCTTAAATTTATGTTTTGAGTTTCTTTCAAATATTGAAAAACTTTCTTATCGGCATTCCAGTCTTTTTGGTGTGGTTTTTCCACATATTTGCAGAGAATTACAATTTTTGCTGCAATATCTGGTCGAGTCATAGTTACTATGCACAGAAGTGTCCCCACTGCCTGTCTGTATTTCTCATTGTAAGGTAACAGATTATCTTCTTTCAGTTTTAAGCAGAATGGTTCCGTTGGGGTTGATATACCTTTGGCTTCTGACATTCCAAACTGATTCAGAATTGAGTTGATCTTTTGCACTTTGGTTTAGAGGAAAACTTCCATCTTTCTCTCTTTGGACCTGAATTCCTAGATAATACAGTTTTGTGATTTCCTATTATTTTGCGTGTTATGAGGTCATAACTCTGGAACGCTTCCATGGATCCCGGTGATTCTGACATTGTTTTCTCGTGACATATTGTACTTCATGTTAGTGGTAAAATTTCATTCAAATAACTTGCGTTTATTTGTGAGAAAAACGGAAATTTGGCGAAAATTTTGAAAATTTCGCAATTTTCCAACTTTGAATTTTTATGCCCTTAAATCACAGAGATACGGCACACAAAAAACTTGATAACTAACATTTCCCACATGTTTACTTTACATCAGCACAATTTTGGAACCAAAATTTTTTTTTGTTAGGAAGTTATAAGGGTTAAAAGTTGACCAGCAATTTCTCATTTTTACAACACCATTTTATTTTTAGGACCACATCACATTTGAAGCCACTTTGAGGGGTCTATATGATAGAAAATACACAAAAGTGACACCATTCTAAAAACTGCACCCCTTAAGGTGCTCAAAACCACATTCAAGAAGTTTATTAACCCTTTAGGTGCGTCACAGGAATTTTTTTGAATATTTAAAAAAAAATGAACATCTAACTTTTTTTCATAAAAAAAATACTTCAGGTTCAATTTTTTTTATTTTACCAAGGGTAACAGGAGAAATTGAAAAGCAAAAGTTATTGTGCAATTTGTCCTGAGTACGCAGATACCTGATATGTGGGGGGGAACGACTGTTTCGGCGCATGGCAGAGCTCAGAATGGAAGGAGCGCCGTTTGACTTTTTCAATGCAAAATTGCCTGGAATTCAGATTGGATGCCATGTCACGTTTGGAGAGTCCCTGATGTACCTAAACAGTGGAAACCCCCTACAAGTGACCCCATTTTGGAAACTAGACCCCCCAAGGAACTTATCTAGATATGTGGTGAGAACTTTGAACCCACAAGGGCTTTACAGAAGTTTATAACGTACAGCGGTACAATTAAAAAATCATATTTTTTCCACAAAAATGATCTTTTCACCCCAATTTTTATTTTCCCAAGGGTAACAGGACCCTAAAAGTTATTGTGCAATTTGTCCTGAGTACGCTGATACCCCACATGTGGGGGTAAACCACTATTTGGGCGCATGGCAGAGCTCGGAAGGGAAGCGGCGCCATTTGACGTTTTTGGCTGGAATTGAGATCGGACACCATGTCGCGTTTGGAAAACCCCTGATGTACCAAAACAGTGGAAACCCCCCACAAATGACACCATTTTGGAAACTAGACCCCCCAAGGAACTTATCTAGATGTGTGGTGAGCACTTTGAACCCCCCAGTGCTTCACAGAAGTTTATAACGCCCGGGCGTGAAAATAAAAAATTCATATTTTTTCCACAAACATGATCTTTTAGTCACCATTTTTTTATTTTCCCAAGGGTACCAGGAGAAATTGGACCTTTAAAAGTTGTCCAATTTGTCTTGAGTATGCTGATACCCCATATGTGGGAGAAAACTACTGTATGGGCACACGTCGGGGCTCGGAAGGGAAGTAGTGACGCTTTGGAATGCAGACTTTGATGGAATGGTCTGCGGGTGTCATGTTGCCTTTGGAGAGCCCCTAATGCACCTAAACAGTGGAAACCCCCCACAAATGACCCCATTTTGAAAACTAGACCCACTAAGGAACTTATCTAGATGTGAGGTGAGCACTTTGAACCCCCAAGGGCTTCACAGAAGTTTATAATGCCAGGGCATGAAAATAAAAAAATCGTATTTTTTCTCATTGTAAGGTAACAGATTATCTTCTTTCAGTTTTAAGCAGAATGGTTCCGTTGGGGTTGATATACCTTTGGCTTCTGACATTCCAAACTGATTCAGAATTGAGTTGATCTTTTGCACTTTGGTTTAGAGGAAAACTTCCATCTTTCTCTCTTTGGACCTGAATTCCTAGATAATACAGTTTTGTGATTTCCTATTATTTTGCGTGTTTTTCACAAAGTTAAATATTAGACACTTTGAACTATGATTAAAAACCAGTTGGTTTGAAACGTGTAAGGCCATGAGTTTCCTGGGTTACTTGCCTTTTTTCTAAACTAATGGTTTTATATACCATAATTTAAACCATGTTATACATTAAAGATTTTATTCGCCAATGGATCTGTTGCTGTATACCTTTTCCTCTTCGATATTACTGTGGGGGGGGGATTTGCTGTGTGTGGGGGGAAATTTACTGTAACAGGGCTGGGGGAGATTTACTGTGATTGGGGTATTTAGTGTAATGGGGCTGGGGAGATTTAGTGTAAAGGGCGATCATTTGAGGATACAAGTTTAGAGAGCAAAGAAGGGACACATGCAGGCATGTATGGGGGGATGAGTGCAGACACAGTATGAGGAGTGGGGGGATATGAAAAGGCAGTATGAAAAGTGAGAGGGTAAATGTATGAGGAGGGAGGGGGGAACGTGTGAGGATAATATTAAGGGGAACAGTGCGAGGAGAGAATATGCGGGAAGAAAAGTGTGAGCGGGCACAGAGTAGAGACAGTGTGGAGAGCATGTACCATAAAAGGGACAGTGTGGAGTCATTTTGTGCAGGGAATATAGTAAGGGGCAATTTACTTATTCAGGGGTTCAGCGTAGGGAAGATATTTTTATTCAGGAACATTATAATGACACGGCTATCTTTAAGGGCATCATGTGGGGATGTGATGCAGCAGACCAGAGAAGAGGGAAAATCAAAAAAATCATAGCAAGAAAGAAGGAGCAATGATCAAAAAATATAAAAACGGAATACCAATTTTACTGAATAAATATTAGGGCAATTTACTGAAACAACATACAAACATGGAATACAATCAAATGGGACATGACCGCATAAAACAAACAGCAAATGCATACCCCACTCTATATGAAGATATATAGAAGAAATATGTATGATAAAGATATGTAGTTAATTAAATAACCGTTAATGAAGTGTAAGGATATATTTAAGAAAACTCATTATATAGAGTAGTAATATATCCAAGCATATCTTTATCACAGAACCCAATGTCCAATCAAAATAATATTACTATGATACAGATACAGAGCTGATATGGAATAATAAAGTGCCTATTGGTAAAGATAAACACTGTTTACGACAATCCAAATATAAAGGATGCACTGATACACTCGTCCTAATTACCTGCAAATATATAATTCATCAGCGAAATGCCAAATAGTGCACTGACATTGCAACCAATAAATATCAAGTACCTGAAGTCATAGTGAGAAGAGTATGTAGTATGCTGCCAAGGAAAGACACCTCGACACGCACTTCACTGCCTATGGAGCTTCGTCAGGAGGTAAGGTAGCGCTCCCATGTGTCACATTAAATACTGGTGCTATGATTGTATAATTGGCCAAACATATGTCGGCGTGTATCCGCCATGATGCAACGTCACAGAGAGCGCAGCGCTCAATGCGCGCGTCATCTGGTCACGCGCTCAGGTCAGAGAAGAGGGAAGTCTTGCAGAGACTAGCTGTGGATGAGAAAACTCATCTTGGGCCAGACGTTTGTACAAGATGATGAAGAAAAGAAAGAGAACGACTCCAGAGGCAACGTCATCTATCAGGTACCTGGATGTAAAAGTTTTTTGTCATACTGACTCTCATATTTTTATTTATGCTAGAAGGTGTTGTTCAGGTTTCTGATGAGTCTGCAGTCATTCCATGTGCCTGCAGACTTCTGAATTCTTACAGCACGCACTGCACACTGTCAGGATTCTCTCGTGCCAATAATTTACATACATGTGGTCATGTGCCAACTAGACATGTGTGGCCTCACTCAATGAAAATGAATTGAGCAAGGCTGGACCCTTCTATTTAGAAGGTGGTCAGAAGTATACAAATCACATACTTGTGGGAGAATCCTAATCCATGTGCTGTGAGAATTCAGAAGCCTGCAGCCACTTATAGTGACTGCAGACTTTCATTTCATACTTGAACATACCCTTTAATTATAGAATGAAGCCCTATAGCCAATCCTAACAGCGTGTAATATCCTCACTGTCAGAATTCAGCTCTGCTTGCAGGTTTCAGCAGTCATCACATGGCCGCTTCCCTCATATGCGATTTTCATACTTACGCGGTCACGTGACAACAAGCTTCTCTCTGTTTTTAACTGAACATTGAATTAGGGCAAGCAAACTCAATTCTTGCCCCGGGTGCCAGAAAACCTAGATACACCTCTGACTCCACTGCTGTTTACACTTTTTGTCTTTCACTTATACTCATCTACAGTTTTTCCTCTGACATACCCCAATGTAAGCTCATAATCTGGGCCCGTATCTAGTGCATAGTGTAACACCACAAGTCTGTCATAGCTTTTTGGTAGATCACTTAGTAGTAGTGTGGCAACATGGAAATCCTTTAGATCTTCCCCAATGCCCCACAGGCACTCCACAATTCCTAGAGTATTTCTTATGTAATCCTGCGTATCTTGACCCTTATTTAGTTTAGCCTGATACAGCTTTCTCATTAAATAGAACTTATTGCTGAGATTTAGCATTTCATGCACTTTCTGCAGCTCTGTGCTATTTGATACTTCTCTACCCAATCTTCTGGTGGTGGGTCAGATCTAGACTCCAGGGTGTATTTTCACATACCTGCTCTTATCAGCAGCATCTCTACCTACAATTTCCAGGATTGGTAGTTCTGCTTAGTCAGATTTGGCACTGTGAGCTTCACAGAGCTGCTGCTTGTGGCCATATTTGCTTTTTGTTCCTAGTGCACTGTTGTTCGCTTTCCTCTGTGCTTTTCTCTGGGTCTTTTGGTTTTCTGGGTTTCTGGTTCTCTGGGCCCATAACCTGTTCTTAGCATCTTGTCTGTCAGTTTGCAAAGTTAAAGTAAAACTGTGCTACACACACAGTGACTGAATAGCAACTTCATGTTTCTTTAACCCCTTCACCCCCAAGGGTGGTTTGCACGTTCATGACCGGGCCAATTTTTACAATTCTGACCACTGTACCTTTATGAGGTCATAACTCTGGAACGCTTCCATGGATCCCGGTGATTCTGACATTGTTTTCTCGTGACATATTGTACTTCATGCTAGTGGTAAAATTTCATTCAAATAACTTGCGTTTATTTGTGAGAAAAACGGAAATTTGGCGAAAATTTTGAAAATTTCGCAATTTTCCAACTTTGAATTTTTATGCCCTTAAATCACAGAGATACGGCACACAAAAAACTTGATAACTAACATTTCCCACATGTTTACTTTACATCAGCACAATTTTGGAACCAAAATTTTTTTTTGTTAGGAAGTTATAAGGGTTAAAAGTTGACCAGCAATTTCTCATTTTTACAACACCATTTTATTTTTAGGACCACATCACATTTGAAGCCACTTTGAGGGGTCTATATGATAGAAAATACACAAAAGTGACACCATTCTAAAAACTGCACCCCTTAAGGTGCTCAAAACCACATTCAAGAAGTTTATTAACCCTTTAGGTGCGTCACAGGAATTTTTTTGAATATTTAAAAAAAAATGAACATCTAACTTTTTTTCATAAAAAAAATACTTCAGGTTCAATTTTTTTTATTTTACCAAGGGTAACAGGAGAAATTGAAAAGCAAAAGTTATTGTGCAATTTGTCCTGAGTACGCAGATACCTGATATGTGGGGGGGAACGACTGTTTCGGCGCATGGCAGAGCTCAGAATGGAAGGAGCGCCGTTTGACTTTTTCAATGCAAAATTGCCTGGAATTCAGATTGGATGCCATGTCACGTTTGGAGAGTCCCTGATGTACCTAAACAGTGGAAACCCCCTACAAGTGACCCCATTTTGGAAACTAGACCCCCCAAGGAACTTATCTAGATATGTGGTGAGAACTTTGAACCCACAAGGGCTTTACAGAAGTTTATAACGTACAGCGGTACAATTAAAAAATCATATTTTTTCCACAAAAATGATCTTTTCACCCCAATTTTTATTTTCCCAAGGGTAACAGGACCCTAAAAGTTATTGTGCAATTTGTCCTGAGTACGCTGATACCCCACATGTGGGGGTAAACCACTATTTGGGCGCATGGCAGAGCTCGGAAGGGAAGCGGCGCCATTTGACGTTTTTGGCTGGAATTGAGATCGGACACCATGTCGCGTTTGGAAAACCCCTGATGTACCAAAACAGTGGAAACCCCCCACAAATGACACCATTTTGGAAACTAGACCCCCCAAGGAACTTATCTAGATGTGTGGTGAGCACTTTGAACCCCCCAGTGCTTCACAGAAGTTTATAACGCCCGGGCGTGAAAATAAAAAATTCATATTTTTTCCACAAACATGATCTTTTAGTCACCATTTTTTTATTTTCCCAAGGGTACCAGGAGAAATTGGACCTTTAAAAGTTGTCCAATTTGTCTTGAGTATGCTGATACCCCATATGTGGGAGAAAACTACTGTATGGGCACACGTCGGGGCTCGGAAGGGAAGTAGTGACGCTTTGGAATGCAGACTTTGATGGAATGGTCTGCGGGTGTCATGTTGCCTTTGGAGAGCCCCTAATGCACCTAAACAGTGGAAACCCCCCACAAATGACCCCATTTTGAAAACTAGACCCACTAAGGAACTTATCTAGATGTGAGGTGAGCACTTTGAACCCCCAAGGGCTTCACAGAAGTTTATAATGCCAGGGCATGAAAATAAAAAAATCGTATTTTTTCCACAAACATGATCAATTAGTCCCCAATTTTTTTATTTTCCCAAGGGTAACAGGAGAAATTGAACCCCAAAAGTTGTTGTCCAATTTGTCCTGAGTACGCTGACACCCCATATGTGGGATAAAACTACTGTATGGACACACGTCAGGGCTCGGAAGGGAAGTAGTGACGTTTTGGAATGCAGACTTTGATGGAATGGTCTGCGGGTGTCATGTTGCCTTTGGAGAGCCCCTAATGTACCTAAACAGTGGAAACCCCCACAAGTGACCCCATTTTGGAAACGAGACCCCCTAAGGAACTTATCTAGATGTGTGGTGAGCGCTTTGAACCCCCAAGGGCTTCACAGAAGTTTATAATGCCCGGGCATGAAAATAAAAAAATCGTATTTTTTCCAGAAACATGATCAATTAGTCCCCAATTTTTTCATTTTCCCAAGGGTAACAGGAGAAATTGGACCCCCAAAAGTTGTTGTCCAATTTGTCCTGAGTACGCTGACACCCCATATGTGGGAGAAAACTACTGTATGGACACACGTCGGGGATCGGAAGGGAAGCAGTGACGTTTTGGAATGCAGACTTTGATGGAATGGTCTGCGGGTGTCATGTGCGTTTGGAGAGCCCCTGATGTACCTAAACTATTGAAACTCCCCACAAGTGACCCCATTTTGGACACTAGACCCCCCACGGAACTTATCTAGATGTGTGGTGAGCACTTTGAACCCCCAAGTGCTTCACAGAAGTTTATAACACTCGGACGTGAAAATAAAAAAATCATTTTTTTCCACAAAAATGATATTTTTGCCCCCAATTTTTTATTTTCCTAAGGGTAACAGGAGAAATTGGACCCCAAAAATTGTTTTGCAATTTGTCCTGAGTAGGCTGATACCCTACATGTGGGGGTAAAACACTGTTTGGGCGCATAGCAGAGCTTGGAAGGGAAGGAGCACCATTTGACTTTTTCAACTCAGAATTGGCTGGAATTGAGATCAGACGCCATGTTGCATTTGGAGAGCCCCTGATGTGCCCAAACAGTGGAAACCCCCAATTCTAACTCCAACCCGAACCCCAACACGCCCCTAACCCTAGCCCTAACCCTAACCCTAGCCCTAGCCCTAGCCCTACCCTAACCCTAACCCTAGCCCTAACCCTACCCCAACACACCCCTAGCCCTAACCCTAGCCCTAACCCTAATGGAAAAATGGAAATAAATACATTTTTTTTTATTTTATTATTTTTCCCTAACTAAGGGGGTGATAACGGGGGGTTTGATTTGCTATTTATGGCGGTTTTTATGTTTGGCGGCTGTCGCACGCTAAAAGACGCTTTTTATTGTAAAAATAGTTTTTGCATCACCACATATTGAGAGCTATAATTTTTCCGTATTTTGACCCACCGAGTCATGTGAGGTCTTATTTTTTGCGGGACGAGTTGACGTTTTTATTGGTACCATTTTCGGGCACGTGAAATTTTTTTATCGCTTTTTATTCCGATTTTTGGAATGCAGAATGAACAAAAACCAGCGTTTCATGAATTTCTTTTGGGGGGGTGCGTTTACACCGTTCCACGTGCGGTAAAATTGATAAAGCGGTTTTATTCTTCGGGTCAGTACGGTTACAGCGATACCTCATTTAGGTCGTTTTTTTATGTTTTTGTCAGTTTTATGCAATGAAAACTATTTTATATAAAAAATAATTATTTTTGCATCGCTTTATTCAGCGAGCTATAACTTTTTTATTTTTTCGCTGATGATGCTGTGTGGTGGCTCGTTTTTTGCGGGACAAGATGACGTTTTCAGCGGTACCATGGATATTTATATGCGTCTTTTTGATCGCGCGTTATTACACTTTTTGTTTGGCGGTATGATAATAAATCATTATTTTTTGCTTCGTTTTTTATTTTTATTTTTTAAGGGGTTCGTTAAAGGGGTTAACTAATGGGACACTTTTATAGGGCGGGTCGTTATGGACGCGGCGATACCTAATATGTGTACTTTTATTGGTTTTTTTTTATTATTATTTCCAAAAAATGGATTTATTGGGGGAATATTTTTTTTTTTTTCTAATATATTTGGCGATTTTTTTTTTATTATTTTTACACTTTTTTTTATTTTTTTTTTAACTTTATTAAATAGTCCCAGGTGGGACATCACTGTCCTGTGACAGATCGCTGATCTGTCACATCACAGATCACTGTGACAGATCAGCGATGTGACACAGGATTGCAGAAGGCTTCCTCATGCCTGCGCTTTGCAGGCACTGAGGAAGCCAGCTTCCTGCAGGCCCCCGAATGCCCCCGTCGCCATCTTGGATTCGGGGGCCTGGAGGAAAGGAGTCCCCCGCAGCAGCGCTGCACATTGCGCTGCCGTGGGGGGCTCAGGGAAGCACGGAGGGAGCCCCCTCCCTGCCGATGCTTCCCTTTAACCCCCGGTACACCGCGATCGTGTTTGATCGCGGTGTGCAAGGAGTTAACGTGTCGGGGGCGGTCCGTGACCGCCCCTGACACATTGTGCCGGGTGTCAGCTGTGATAATCAGCTGACACCCGGCCGCGATCAGCGGCGCTCACCACGTGGGCGTCGCTGATCGCGCCGACGTACTATCCCGTCCATGGGCATAGGGGCCCAGGTCCCATGGACGGGATAGTACGTCGGATGGCAGAAAGGGGTTAAACAATGAATTATTGGCAATATAACACTATTGCTGTAGACAGAAACTCATGCACTGTTAAACAGTAGTAAATAGTAGTTGTTGCACTATGGACAATAACAATTATTCCAACAGTCTTAAGGGGGTTTTACACATAGCGATATCGCTAGCAATATCGCTAAAGCATCACCGATTTGATGACGCAGCAGCGATATCGCTAGCGATATCGCTATGTGTGATACTTACCTCCGACCGGCTCCCCCACTGTCTGTCGTTTATCGCGCAGCTCCATTTCTCATCGGGCGCCTCCTGCTGGGCTTCCTGCTGGCGCCGACGAGCGACGCATGGACGCGGATGGGAGGACGTCAGGATCGCCGCGTCTGAAAGGTAAGTAACGACCGCTGTATTGCTGCTGCATCGCTGTGAGATCTGCCTGTGTGGCAGCTCACTAGCGACCATTTAGCGATGCACCAGCGATCCTGACTGGGTCGTATCGTTGTCGGGATCACTGGTGCATCGCTAAATGTAAAGGGGCCTTTACACTACACTCTAAGTCCTAATTAATTGTTTGTGATCTTCACAGTCTGGACTATTACTTAAATCAAAATTATGAAATTGTAGTGCAATGCTTCAAACTCATCTGTGGCCTGACCATTAGAGGGTATTGTGGCCTTTCTTCATGCTTCCTTCTCCATCGTTGGTACTGAGTTATGGTGCAGTGTGATGGGAGTTTCTATTTTGAGCTTATTTACACACCTGTGTAAGTTATGAAGTCTTCTCTCTGTGCTAGACTTAGATACTTAGATACCTACTTCCTGGAGACTGTTCTTTGTTATGAATGGGTCACCGAGGAGGAAAAAATAAACAACAAGCTAAGTCTCAGAAAACCAAAGAAGTTGGTAACCATGCAGATTGCAGATCCCTGAACTCAACCGCACAACTAACAGCAGTCGTGGAGCGTTCCTACGTTGGTCCTAGATTTCCTCGTCACAACCGGAGAGCTACATAAGTCTAAAGCAGGAAAAGAGGAAAACTAACTGCCCCAGAGCAGACCCCAAAGGAAAGACAGCCCCCCACATGTATTGATGTTGAAACAAGATGAAATTACAAACAAAGGCAGGAAAATAGGCTGAGCAAATGATGGGGCCCGGCTAACTAAACAGGACAGGAAAGGAAAGACACTGTCTGCAATCTGCCAAAAAAAACATACAAAAATAATGTCCAACACTTCTGATAACAAAATTAACCCTGAAGTCACTAGACTTCTACACCTATATCAGCACTCTGAAATATTCTGAGACAGAGCAAAAAGAGGCCAATCCAATAAGGGACAAAAAGCAGCTTGGCAAATACTGATACATAGGAGTGGAAATTCAGCATAGCCCCAGCAGGGGCAGGCTGACCACAAGAAACTGAACTGACCAACAAGCGCAAGTGTGAACAATAGCAAAAAACAACCTTAACTTGAGAAGACTGGAAGAGAGCTGAAGTCCAGAACCTGAGAAGCAGACTGAATCACCAGCACTAGGATAGGGCGTCGGCTGTCTTATATCCAGTCTGATACTCCAGAGATCCAATCATTATCTTCCTCATCAGGTGGCAGATCACTACCACTTAAACCAACCTCACTACCTCCTGTCACCACCAGAGGGAGAACGGGAGGGGAACTCTCAACTGGTGGAGCCGAAAATGAGTTCATAACAGTTCTTCACTTGGAAGGATGCCGTGAAAGGGTTTTTCTCGGAAAAACACCATGGAAAGGATTCTGCAATCATCCACCACTGCTGTTTTCCATTGACAGCCAGGCATTTTTGAGTTTTAAGCTCACCAGTGCACTTTTTTTTGCAGAATGTACCAAACTGTTGATTTGACTACTAACATTTCTGCTCTCTTTGATGGATTTCATCTTTTTTTCAACCTAATGATGATCTGTTTCTCTTTCATTGAGAGCTCATTTGACCTCAAATGCAAATGCCACACCTGGACTTAGCTCCAGATCTTTTACCTGCTTAATTGATGATTAATTAATAAGGGAATATCCCATGCAGCCCATTAAAGAGCTTTTGAAATAATTGTCCAATTACTTTAAAAAGAGGCAGCTACATATCAAAGAGCTGCAATTCCTAAACCCTTACTCCAATACCCTCAAATTAAAGCTGAGAGTCTACACTGTAAGCCCATATTGATAAAACTGTATCTTGTAAACAGCTAAAATGGCAAAACTTGTCATTGTAAAAGTATTTTTGTACCTAACTGTATATGGGATAAATGTGTATTTTCATGTGAATTGTCAATCTCTGAGGTACAAGTTATCAGTGACATCAGGGGTCCACCTGTGATTCCAAAAATTTTGATAACATGATTCAATAATTACTACATGGATATTAGTTTATTTTAACGTTTTAACCCCTTAACCCCCAAGGGTGGTTTGCACGTTCATGACCAGGCCAATTTTTAAAATTCTGACCACTGTACCTTTATGAGGTAATAACTCTGGAACGCTTTCATGGATCCTGGTGATTCTGACATTGTTTTCTCGTGAAATATTGTACTTCATGCTAGTGGTAAAATTTTAATAAGTAACATTTCACACATGTTTACTTTACATCAGCACAATTTTGGAACCCAAATTTTTTTTTCTTAGGAAGTTATAAGGGTTAAAAGTTGACCATCGATTTCTCATTTTTGCAACACCATTTTATTTTTACGGACCACATCACAATTGAAGCCACTTTGAGGGGTCTATTTGATAGAAAATACCCAAAAGTGACACCATTCTAAAAACTGCACCCCTTAAGGTGTTCAAAACTACATTCACAAAGTTTATTAACCCTTCAGGTGCTTCACAGGAATTTTTTGAATATTTAAAAAGAATGAACATTTAACTTTTTTTCACAAAAAAAATACTTCAGGTTCAATTTTTTTTTATTTTACCAAGGGTAACAGGAGAAGTTGGACTGCAAAAGTTATTGTGCAGTTTGTCCTGAGTACGCTGATACCTGATATGTGGGGGGAACCACTGTTTCGGCTCATGGTAGAGCTCAGAAGGGAAGGAGTGCCGTTTGACTTTTTCAATGCAAAATTGGCTAGAATTCAGATCAGACGCCATGTCACGTTTGAAGAGCCCCTGATGTACCTAAACAGTGGAAACCCCCCACAAATGACCCCATTTTGGAAATTAGACCCCCCAAGGAACTTATCTAGATATGTGGTGAGAACTTTGAACCAACAAGGGCTTCACAGAAGTTTATAACGTACAGCGGTACAAATAAAAAATCATATTTTTCCACAAAAATGATCTTTTCACCCCCAATTTTTATTTTCCCAAGGGTAACAGGACCCTAAAAGTTATTGTGCAATTTGTCCTGAGTACGCTGATACCCCATATGTGGGTGTAAACGACTATTTGGGCACATGGCAGTGCTCAGAAGGGAAGCAGCGCCATTTGACTTTTTTGGCTGGAATTGAGATCGGACACCATGACGCGATTGGAAAGCCCCTGATGTACCTAAACAGTGGAAACCCCCACAAATAACACCATTTTGGAAACTAGACCCCCCAAGGAACTTATCTAGATGTGTGATGAGAACTTTGAACCCCCAAGGGCTTCACAGAAGTTTATAACGCCCGGGCGTGAAAATAAAAAAATCTTATTTTTTCCACAAACATGATCATTTAGTCCCCAATTTTTTTATTTTCCCAAGGGTACCAGGAGAAATTGGACCCCAAAAGTTGTTGTCCAATTTATCCTGAGTACGCTGATACCCCATATATGGGAGAAAACTACTGTATGGGCACACGTCGGGGCTCGGAAGGGAAATAGTGACGTTTTGGAATGCAGACTTTGATGGAATGGTCATGTTGCTTTTGGAGAGCCCCTGATGTACCTAAACAGTGGAAACCCCCCACACGTGGCCCCATTTTGGAAACTAGACCCCATAAGGAACTTATGGAGATGTGTGGTGAGCACTTTGAACCCCCCAGTGCTTCACAGAAGTTTATAACGATTGGGCGTGAAAATAAAAAAATCGTATTTTTTCAACAAACGTGATCTTTTAGTCCCCATTTTTTTTATTTTCCCAAGGGTACCAGGAGAAATTTGACCCCAAAAGTTGTTGTCCAATTTGTTCTGAGTACGCTGTTACCTCATATGTGGGAGAAAACTACTGTATGGGCACACGTCGGGGCTCGGAAGGGCAGTAGTGACGTTTTGGAATGCAGACTTTGATGGAATGTTCTGCGGGTGTTATGTGCGTTTGGAGAGCCTCTGATGTACCTAAACTATTCAAACTCCCCACAAGTGACCCCATTTTGGAAACTAGACCCCCCACGGAACTTATCTAGATGTGTGGTGAGCACTTTGAACCCCCAAGTGCTTCACAGAAGTTTAGAACGCCCGGGTGTGAAAATAAAAAATCATTTTTTTCCACAAAAATGATATTTTTGCCCCCAATTTTTTATTTTCCTAAGGGTAACAGGAGAAATTTGACCCCAAAAGTTGTTTTCCAATTTGTCCTGAGTAGGCTGATACCCTACATGTGGGGGTAAAACACTGTTTGGGCGCATGGCAGAGCTTGGAAGGGAAGGAGCACCATTTGACTTTTTCAACGCAGAATTGGCTGGAATTGAGATCAGACGCAATGTTGCATTTGGAGAGCACCTGATGTGCCCAAACAGTGGAAACTCCCCAATTCTAACTCCAACCCCAACACACCCTTAACCCTAATCTCAGCCCTAACCCTAATGGGAAAATGGAAATAAATACATTTTTTTTATTTTATTATTTTTCCCTAACTAAGGGGGTGATAACGGTGGGTTTGATTTACTATTTATGGCGGGTTTTTATATTTGGCAGCTGTCACACGCTAAAAGACGCTTTTTATTGTAAAAATAGTTTTTGCATCACCACATATTGAGAGCTATAATTTTCCCATATTTTGACCCATTGAGTCATGTGAGGTCTTATTTTTTGTGGGACCAGTTGACGCTTTTATTGGTATCATGTTTGGGCACGTGACCTCTTTTGATCGCTTTTTATTCTGATTTTTGGGACGCAGAATGAACAAAAACCAGCGTTTCATGAATTTCTTTTGGGGGTGCGCTTACACCGTTCTGCATGCGGTAAAATTGATAAAGCGGTTTTATTCTTCAGGTCAGTATGATTACAGCGATACCTCATTTAGGTCGCTTTTTTATGTTTTGGCGCTTTTATGCAATGAAAACAATTTTATATAAAAAATAATTATTTTTGCATCGCTTTATTCTGTGAGCTATAACTTTTTTATTTTTTCACTGATGGTGCTGTATGGTGGCTCGTTTTTTGCGGTACAAGATGACGTTTTCAGTGGTACCATGCATATTTATATGTGTCTTTTTGATTGCGCGTTATTGCACTTTTTGTTCGACGGTATGATAATAAATCATTATTTTTTGCTTAGTTTTTTATTTTTATTTTTTAAGGGGTTCGCTAAAGGGGTTAACAAAAGAGACAGTTTTATAGGGCGGGTCGTTACGGACGCGGCAATACCAAATATGTGTACTTTTATTGTTTTTTTTTTTTATTTCCAAAAAATGAATTTATTATGGAATATTTTTTTTTTTAATTTATTTAGCGATTTTTTAAAAAAATTATTTTTACTCTTTTTTTTTTTTATACTTTTAACTTTATTACATTGTCCCAGGTGGGACATCACTGTCCTGTGACAGATCGCTGATCTGTCACATCACAGATCACTGTGACAGATCAGCGATCTGTCACAGGCACTGCACAAGGCTTCCTCCTTGCCTGCGCTTTGCAGGCATGAGGAAGCCAGCTCCCTGCAGGCCCCCGAAGGTCCCCGTCACCATCTTGGATTCGGGGACCTAAAGGGGTGGAGCCCCCCACAGCAGCACTGAACATTGCGCTGCTGTGGGGGGCTCAGGGAAGCACGGAGGGAGCCCCCCTCCCTGCCGATGCTTCCCTTTAACCCCCGGTACACCGCGATCGTGTTTGATCGCGGTGTGCAAGGGTTAACGTGTTGGGGCGGTCCGTGACCGCCCCTGACACATTGTGCCGGGTGTCAGCTGTGATAATCAGCTGACACCCGGCCGCGATCAGCCGCGCTCACCACGTGGGCGCCGCTGATCGCTGTGACGTACTATCCCGTCCCTGGGAATTAAGTCCCAGGGCACATGGACGGGATAGTGCGTCACATGACAGAAAGGGGTTAAAGACCAGGAAATTTTTTGTTATTACTATTTTGGTTTTTCCTAACCCTCCTGTTTTATTTTTCCATTTTCTTTGGTACGTTCTCTACCCATGGCCTCTTGATTAACCCAAATTTGGAGGGCAAAATGTATTGAGGTAAGATGTGTGGAAAATTAACAATGGTGGGACATAAGGCCCTTTTACATTTAGCGATGCACCAGCGATCCGACCAGCGATCCGACCCGGTCAGGATCGCTGGTGCATCGCTAAATGATCGCTAGTGAGCTTTCATACAGAAAGATCTCACAGCGATGCAGCAGCGACGCAGCGCACGATACTCACCTTTCACACCCAGCGATGAAGACGTCCTCCCGCCCGCCTCCACGCGTCGCTCGTCGTCACAGCAGGAAGTCTCAGCAGGAAGCGCCCGACGAGAAATGGACCCGGACATTCTCGCGCGATCAGCGATGGACAGCGGGGGAGCCGGTCGTTGGTAAGTATCACACATAGCGATATCGCTAGCAATATCGCTATAACGTCACAAAACCAGTGACGTTTTAGCGATATTGCTAGCGATATCGCTTAGTGTAAAACCCCCTATAGGCCTTCTTAGATTTAATGTTTATCTGCATTTTTGAGGTACTTGTCTTGCTCGGTCCATTAGGCCTACTAAGGCTGTGATTATGTATTATTTGATGAGATAATTAATCTTCTGGCAGTTATTGAGCAATAGATATATATTCCGTATGTACCATTTGCTAATTTGCATATTTACCATTTAGTAATTAGCCATGTACCAATGACACATTAAGGATGTTAGTGTTTTTGTCTCATGGTAGTATATTTTATACTCTAAGGCAGTGGAGGCAAACCTATGGCACGTGTGTTGGCAGTGCAGGCACTTGTAGAAGGAAGGACCGGGCTGCCAGGGCTGTTGAAGTGTCGGGTCCGGAACTGCTGGGGTCGCACCTCTTGTTGCTGGAGGGAATGCAATTGCAACCGGAGCGAGCCAGTAGCCTGGGTGAAGCGGGCATGGCCAGGGACAGTAAGCTAAAAGGGGCTGCGCTGGAACGCAGAGGGGCTTCCTGCCAGAACACTGAGCAGGTGCGGATCGCAGCTGCAGGGAGGAGATTTATAGGCCGTGCAGAGACAGGGCGGCCATGTGAGACTCACCCATATTGGCGGGTGCACAGGGGAACGTGCGACAGAACATCGCAGTACGGACGTCCAGGTGTCGACTGACATCCATGGTGGCGTACGCCTGGCAGAGCATTGCAGCACAGCCATTCAGGTGACAGCGGCTGCTATGAGAGACACGCACCGAGTGGAACCTTGCGGAGAGCTCTATCCTAATGCTCCACAGTTATATGGACTAGGGGCTCAGCGGGCAAAACTGGAGACTGCCCGCTGCCACCAGAAGCAGGTCTGTGTGTTGGGCTGGGATGCCTGAAGACGCTACACCAACCGCCGCCAGCATTCTACTACCGACGGGACCTTCAGAGAGTGATGGTCTGCGGAGCCACGATAAGTGAAACTGTTATCAAAAGACTGTCAAGTTAAACAACCGTAATTCAGTTTAATTTTTGTACCCCTTTTCCCCCTGTGAGGAATTTATTGCTGTTGACTAATGGTATTGCTGTTGACTAATTAAATATAGTGAACCCCTGCTCTGCAGCATTTGTGTTACTGCATCCCAGTACCTACTTATTACACACTCATAGCCCTCTCTGTGGGCACATGAGCCGTTGACCCATCACTATGACCTTTTCATCGGCACTGTAACTTCTACCTTCACTGCAAGCACTACTGAACACTGAAGCGCATGCAATGAAGGATTACATCCTGACGCTGGCCAGTACCAGACACATCTGGAAAGACGTGTCGCATGTCCGTCTCCATGGGTGAGCCGCTGGCATCTGTGCACACATTGTGTGCATGGGATTTCTTGAAATCCCATCCACTATGCTGTAACATCTGGATGCTGCACAAATACACAGCATCCAACCCGCAGCATTTACTGATCGTGTGCACATACTGTACCCTTACTCCAGCTGAGGAAGAATGATGGGTACAAATAGTCCTCAATACAGTATAATGCAGGTCCCACAGAAAATCAGGCAAACGTATTAGCAAAATGTGGAGATAAAACAACTTTTAATTAGACAATTATAAATAGCAAAAGATCATTTAAAAGGCATATAAGTGCAGCGCCACACTGGAAAAAAACAAAAACATGATCTGTCAATCATGATCAATAGTTACCAGACAATTCTTGGCAATAATAAATTAACCAACGTTACCAAGTATTGCTAAGTGCCAACAAACACTAAATTTAAATAAATAGCAACAAATCAACCAATTGGCAATACGCCAAATGATAGACAACGTAAACAACCATCACTTAAAGAAAAAAGAAGCAGTCTCACTCAATCCGCCAATATGAGGGACTGTAAGGCTCATGTAGTGATGGTGCAGTTTCTTTGAATAAAGGGGTTACGCTACTCTCAAAAAATAACTTAAAGGGAATCTGTCACCCATTTTTAGTGATATCATGTAAAGATATCATTCAATTCTGTGTCACAAAAGGATTATAATAGTACTTTTGATCCCCCCTGACCCCGCACCTTTGATGCATAAATACCTTTTTAATCACTCTTCCGATGTATGTAAATCGCCGCGGTCCGGTCCAGTGGGCGTGGCTTATTCTCCCCCCCCCCACCTTGGCTTGCTGGACGTAATTTCATCTGTGAATATCACAGATGCTGTTGTGTTTTCGTGCCTGCGCATTGAAAAGGCCGCTCGCGCTTGCGCAGTATGCTTTGTCCAACTGTGAGCAAAGCATATAATCACTACTGCGCATGCGTGGGTATTTTTCCCTGCTCTCTATGACCTGGAAGTCTTCACATGCCAGAGACGCTCTTCTTGGACGCCGGATACCTGAGAAAAGGCCTGAGCACTATACACATACAGTATAGTGCACCCCTACACACAGTATAATGCAGCCCCCATCACACAGTATAGTGCAAACACACACGCACACAATACTTACCTCTCCTCCTCGTTCCCTGCTGCTCTGACTTTTGCAGCTCCCCTGCTGGCACCTGCTGCTGAGTCAGAGAGGGAGTGGCAATTGACGTTTCTCCTCCATCACTGCTTTCAACTGTATCTGCATCTTTGATGCCGATCAGTTGAATGCGCGATGCGGGAGGGGGGGCGCCGGGCCCCTCTTACTTAGGGGCCCCATAGTGGCACACCACTGGCTAGGGGCCCCTGGAGAAGCAGGGGCCCTAGGCAGCTGCCTGGTCTGCCTGCCCTTAACGCCAGCCCTGCCTGTGATATATGCACCAGCCCCAAAATATCTCCTGTGATACTTTGAGGCTGGCGCATGCATCACAGGAGACACTGGGGCTGGTGCATACACCACAGGAGATATTTGGGACTACAATCTGGTAATTTTTGGCTTATTTGTTACAGTTCAATACCACTGTGTTTTTGCTCTATGGTAACATATTATGCTTTTGTAATCCTGAGAATTTGTTCAGGGCTGGGATAAGGAGGAGCACCACTTTGCCCAATTTTTTTATAGATGCCAAACTCCACGGTTAGGTATATGTCATGCAGAGAGATAACTAGGAACTGTGTCATCTAGTGTTGTCAGAATCATTGGATATACTGTTTACCATTTTGTCCCTTTTTTCCTTCTGTCCTTAAGGGGGTTTTACACATAGCGATATCGCTAACAATATCGCTAAAGCATCACCGATTTGGTGACGCAGCAGCGATATCGCTAGCGATATCGCTATGTGTGATACTTACCTCCGACCGGCTCCCCCGCTGTCCATCGCTGATCGCGCAGCTCCATATCTCGTCGGGTGCTTCATGCTGGGCTTCCTGCTGGCACCGACGAGCGACGCGTGGTCGCGGGCGGGAGGACGTCAGGATCGCCGAGTCTGAAAGGTAAGTAACGACCACTAGATCGCAGCAGCGGCCCTGACAGGGTCGTATCGTTGTCGGGATCGCTGGTGCATCGCTAAATGTAAAGGGGCCTTTAGTCTTATATTGTTTTTCAGATCTACTGATTTTAAGTTTTATAATATTTGTTTTTCGGAGAAGTTCTTCTTCTGTGTATAATTGTGTATAGAACGGAAACCTATTATTGGAATCTTGTCAGTGATGATAATGAGCGTGCTGAAAAGTTATCAATCAAAAAATCAACTCAATCAAATCAATCAAATCAAATTTATTATCGCCAAGTACATATTACATATATACAAGGAATTCTTTGTGGCAAAGAGGCAACATAATATATAACAACAGATACAACAAGTAACATCTAACAAGACAGATACAGTATATAGTCTACACATGACGATTTAATTGTTGAACAGAGAGTGGATAGAAGCTGTTCATATGGCGGTTGGTGCTGCATTTGGGGACTCTGAAGAGACGTCCTGAAGGGAGTAGTTGGAATGAGGAGTGTCCCGGGTGAGAGGGATCGAAGATCCCTATCTGTACAGAAGAGGAAGTAGGAGTCTAAAATAGCCCCAGCGACCAGAGTGAAAATGGCAAGATTTCTATTTTTTTATACAGATTGTGGTGTTAAATAAACCATTAAACATTGAACACAAAAACATTTAACGCAAAAACCTGATTTCAACAATTTCTGATAATACATTAACTTCAACCTATCAGAATTTGTTTTAGTAGGGTGAGTGAGATTTTCAATGAGTTTTTGGAGCATAAACTGAGAAGCTCTTCAAATCCTCCTCATAAAGTCAAAACTCCTCAAAAACTTTGTGTTTCCGTTCTGTTTCTGCCGTAAAAACGCTGCAAAGACTCAGTATTTTTACCTATTTTTACTTTGAAAAATCACAGTAAATTGAAATGTCAACCCTTGGTTCTTCTAAATCTCCAGTCCCAGTTCTTTCCTTTCCTTGTCAGCTACAATCTTCTCCCATTCTTCCTCCTCTCCAGGTGGTTGCACAGTGGAAGGTAATCTATCCATTCTTTACTGCAGTGAAGTCTTTAATGTTCTTGTATTTGTTATGTCGTTTGCTCTTGGCTTCTGATCTTCTGTTTGTTTCCCATTTCATTCTTTCCCCCAGTGACATTTAGTGATGTGCTACAATCCACACAATAGGCCCACTCTTGAAATGCAAAATACTTCAGTTGCCCATATCTGAAATTATCATTTGTTCCTGCATTAGAGTACAACAATATAATCTGCAAAGAAAGATCAGGAAATTTCCACCTTGTTTATCAACTGTCAGAGCCGGTGGTTGGAGCACCTGGGGCCCCCATCACTTTATTAATCTCTGCACCCCTTATAGCTAATCCCATGCACAGCTATAAACTCACCAAGAATATCTCAAATTAAATAATCATTTTTATTTTTATATAATGCCAACATATTCCCCAGCACATTACCATCCTTCCAGTGGGTACAGGTACTAACAATAACAGAGAACATATAGTTCAGCAATTCAAACAAGAAGAGTGAGGGTCCTGCTGGAATGTCTGGGTGGAAATAGGGGTGACATGGACCATTTTTTAATGTTTAGTTTCAGTAAATTTCGGATGCCTTTGGGTCACTCTTCTACTTTTGCTGTACGTATGTCACGTTAAAGTGTTGTTGGGCAAAATGGCTTTGGTTTAATTGAAATCATTTATAAAATTTGATTCACTTATGAAATTAAACTTTTTAATAAGTCCAAAGACCAATTTTCTGTAGTTTTCTCTATTTTTATGGAAGGTATGGAAACATTACCATACAGGCTTACTTTTAAAAACATTCATACATGTGACACATTTTTTGGGGGATGCGTTTATAGGGAAAAGAGCAGCAGACTAAGCATTCTATAAACTAGTGTTGTATGTCTTAATCTCCATAAGATTAAAGTTAGGGTTACAAAGGCGACTTTGGCTGCGACAGCCGTGCGTGACCAAAGTTCCATTGATGCCGTTGCTGCACCGCTGCACCATATAAGTGAATGAAGTCACATTGTCGCACGTGCATACTGTAACTGTGACAAGCAGGTCACCAAAAAAGCAACCGAGTCTGATTTTCTGCAACCTACTTGTTGTGGTAGTGAAACTGTAGTAATGTAATTGCAGCAATATAGCAGTGCGCATTACAGCCCTAGCCTGAGAGAGACAAAGAATATCAGATTATTACATAATTATTGGAGACCTCAGAGTTCTCAAAGGCCAAGTTAACAAATCAGCAGAGTTTCATCCAGAATGATCTGGTGATTTTTTTCTCTCACTTGTTATACATATGCAGTTTGTTTTTTTACAGCAGCAGCAGCTATTAATTTACAAGATCATTTACAGTTTCTTATGTGAAAGAATTGCAATGTTACAATGTATATGTAAAAAAACAGATGCTATATAGTGATGAGCGAGTATACTCGTTGCTCGGGTTTTTCCTCCGAGTATTTGGATGTGCTCGGAGATTTTGTTTCTGTTGACACGCAGCTGCATGATTTGCGGCTGCTGGACAGCCTGAATACATGTGAAGAATGCTTGTTTGTTAGGGAATTCCCACATGTATTCAGGCTGTCTAGCAGCCGCAAATCATGCAGATGAGGTGACGAAAACTAAATCTCTAAGCATGCCAAAATACTCGGAGGACACCCAAGCATGTTCGGGAAAACCCGAGCAACACGTATACTCGCTCATCACTAATGCTATACGGTTGATCTATTTTTTCTGCACATCTGTAGACGTGAACAGACGAGTTTTAGCTGTCACATGGAAGAAACAAGTGCATGCTGTAATTTGTTTCACTTGCAGATTAGGTCAGTGAAAAAAAGGCTCAGCTCAACAGCCCAAGTCAATAAGATTATTCATAATGCTGTCCAGGTGCTGTTCATTTTTTCATGGGCACCAATCGCACTGAAAATATGCTCATGTGAACCTACCATAAAGGTAGATTTTCACTAGTGGGTATAAACAGGTGCCAATCACCCAACGCTCATTCAAAGAGTTAAATGATTTTTAAGCTTACCTAAAAAACATTGTTTTAGCAGCAACCTCTACATTATTGTCACTGAAATATTTCTTTACCAATCTCGACAAATGTTTCTGGTAATTGTTCTGCCAGAACACTGTCATCCTTTTCATACCCATAGAACTCAAATGTACAAAGTAATTTGTCTTGCAGGATACTTACATATAGCTCAGCATTGAGACCACCATCTATCCTGGTCAAGCATCCAATGTGTTTGGCTGTAAAACAGCCCTATATCATCAGGCTTCCTCCACTGAACTTGACAGTTCCTTCAATATCTCAATCCGTTAGCTCCTTTCCCCCTGTGTCTTTCAGACCCATTTGCACCCATCAGAGCCTAGTCTATGGAATTTCATCTCATCACCCGTTTCCAATCTTCTTTTTTTTCTTTTTAACCATCTTTATTGAGTGTAATACAAAGTATACATATAATGTCCAATAGCATAACATAACAGAAGAACATTTATGCAATATTAACATTAGACGGCATTTTTTCAACTATAACCCCCCTGCCTCTCCCCCTCCTCTCCCCTGGGCAAACTCCATAACTTCGTAACACAATTTCAATCCAGTCTAACAGGGATATTACCGGCAAGCTGCTCTCTCATATACCAGTTGGTGAGCTGGAAACAACTATGTATCGCCTGGCGTGTGGAAGATGTCTGAGTATTGATAAAAAAGGACCATGTGAAAAAAAAGCATTCAGTGTCTTTTTCTTCATTAAGTAAGGCCTCTATCCAATCCATTTTGAAGAGATATGTTACTTTTGTAGTAATTAAGATTAAAGAAGGTGTTACATCCTGTGCCCACAAATGGAGAATGCTTTTACGTGTGGCTGCCGCCCATATGAACAAGATGCGGTGCTGCTGGACAGAAAGCCTCACCAACTGGTCCTGTGCGAGAATATTAAATATGGCCCACTCTGGGGAGAGAGAGATAGATATGCCAAAAGTGTTGATGAGATGTTGCAGAAGTGTATCCCACACCTCCCTTATTTTTGGGCAGTCCCAAAGCAATGGAAAATATCAGCTGGAGAGTGTAAGCATTTAGGGCAGGGATAGTCCCCTGAGGGGGACATTTTAGACTTGACCTCCGGGGAGATGTATGCTCTATGAAATATCATAAGAGACATGGCTATGTAACTGTCATATGGTAATATAGAGTTAATATGCAGAGTGGCTTTCAAAAGGTCATTTACCCAACAGTTCGTTAAATGAGCAACCCATTTTCCAGGGCCTGGTGAAGAGTCTGACCAATGTATAGAAGGCTTTAATGATTTATATATAAGACTCATAGAATTAGTTCCCATTTGGGCTTTAATCATTATTAAATTTAGAGGGTGTGTTCTAGCATCATCCGGTATGTCTCGCAATATTGAGCTTATGTAATGTTTAATTTGAGAGATAGTAAAATTGTCTTCTGTAAGGATTGGGTATTTGAAAACCATGTCCTCTAAGGTAAGAAGGCATTGATTATTTGTTAACGTATCTCAGACCAGTCTACACCCATTGTTTCCAAGCACCTTGTAAATGGGAGGTGACTTGCCTTGTAGAAAAGAGGGGTCACCTTGAAAGGGAAGAAACATCGAGATGTGGGGGTCAAGACCGCTAACTCGTTTAGCTTGATGCCATCCCAAGATTACCGACCATAATAGAGGATTAATCTCTAACCTCCACTGGAATTTCAGCATTTTGTAGGTGAAGCAATGCTGGGAGGCTGAAGGGTCTACACATGGCCTCATCTATTGGGGTATTATTGAAGCGATTAAAGGCGTATATCCAATCAAGGGAATGGCAAAAAGCAGCCGCTATACTGTAGAGGCGTAAATTTGGGAGATTAAGTCCACCCAAAGATTTGGTTTGCTGTAGCTTAAAAATACTAATTCTAGAGCCCCTTTCTGAGTTTAAATAAATTGGCGGAAGGCTCGTGTCAGTAGCCTATCATCAGCTTTAGAAAGTAGAACCGGGAGCGTCTGTAAAGGAAAGAGTATTTTAGGGAAAGAGATCATTTTAATCAGATGGGTTTTACCTGCAAAGGATAATTGAAGGGATTTCCAGGATTGAATTTCTTGTATAACTACAGAAATAACAGGCTGAACATTTATAGATATCATGAGGATTTGATGGTAGGTCAACGCCAAGTTAGGTAAAGAATTTCTCCTCCACTGAAAGGGAAAAGGGAACGGCCACCATTTCTGAGCAATTTTAAAAATAGCTAAAGCATGAGATTTATTAAAGTTTATACGAAATCCCGAAACTGCTCCAAATTCATTAAAGGCATCCATTATAGAGGAAATGGCTTCCTTAGGATTGGATATAATTAGTAAGATATCATCAGCAAATGCCAGCATTTTAAGTGTATGGTGACCGACCCCTATGCCCCCAAAGGAAGGGATCATCTCCAGATATCTTAGTAAGGGATCAAGGGCAATATTAAACAACAAAGGTGACAGAGGACAGCCCTGCCTCATCCCCCTGAAGATGGAAAAAGGGGTTGACTGGATACCATTAAGCCAAATCGAAGATTGGGAGTTAGTGTAAATTGTGCGTATAAAATTAAAAAAGGTAAAGCCAAACAGTCTATACTTCAGAGTTCTGATAAGATGAGACCAGAACACACGGTCAAAAGCCTTATCAGTGTCGAGGCTGACCAGTATATTCTGCTTGGCCTTAGCCTGATAACTGTGTGATGGCCGCTAACGCCGTCCTGATATTGTAAGTAACATAACATAGTAACAGTTTTGAAGGTTGAAGGAAGACCTTATGTCCATCTAGTTCAGCCTATTTTTAGTGCAGCTGTTCTGCATTGTTGATCCTGGGGAAGGCAAAATCCCACAGAGTAGAAGCCAATTTTCTCCATAGGGAAAAAAATTCCTTCCCCTAAGCTGGGTCAACCATCTACCTATAATATTATGTTATTGGTAACCTTCTATACTGTTACTCACAAGAAAAGCATCCATTCCTTTCTTAAATTCATTCTGTGAGTTGGCCATCACCACTTGCTCAGGAAGAGAATTCCAGAGCCTCACTGCTCTTACCGTGAAGAACCCTCTTCTATGCTGGTGCAGAAATTGTCTTTCCTCCAAACTAAAAGAATGCCCCCTTGTTCTTATCACAGTCCTTGGTACAAACAGTTCATTGGAGAGATCTCTGTATTGCCCTCTGATATACTAGTACATATATATTAGGTCTCCCCTAAGTCTTCTCTCTTCTAGAGTAAATAGACCTAATTTTGATAACCTTTCTGGGTATTGTAGTGAACCAACTCCATTTATCATTTTAGTAGCCCGCCTTTGAACCCTTTCAAGTTCAGTAATGTCTTTCTTGAGCACCGGCGTCCAAAATTGCACACAATATTCCAAGTGTGGTCTGACGAGTGATTTGTACAGAGGGAGAATTATGTTTTCATCTTGTGTCCCCAGACCTCTTCTAATGCATCCCATGACCCTATTTGCTTTGGTGGCAACTGCCTGACACTGGGCACTCCAATTTAGCTTCTTATTGACTTAGATGCCCAAGTCTTTTTCCATGTCTGATTTCCCCAGCAGTTTCCCATTTAGTAAGTAATTGTAGCATCTGTTTCTCCTTCCCATGTGCATAACCTTACACTTATCTGTGTTAAACTTAATATGACATTTTTCAGTCCAATTCTCCAATTTACTCAAATCTGTCTGTAGTTGCAAACTGTCCTCCTTTGTGTTAACTACCTTACATAGTTTTGTATCATCTGCAAATACTTATATTTTACTGTGTAAGCCATCCACTAGATCATTAATAAATATATTAAATAGTAGGGGGCCCAATACTGAACCCTGTGGTACCCCACTAGTAATCCTGGCCCAATCTGAGTATGCACCATTAATAACCACTCTTTGTTTTCTATCACTAAGCCAGCTACCTACCCATCTACACACATTTTCCCCTAGCCCAAGCTTTCTCATCTTACTTACCAATCTTTTATGTGGGACAGTGTCAAATGCTTTAGAGAAGTCGAGATAAATGACATCCAATGATTCTCCTTGGTCCATTTGAGAGCTTACATCCTCTTAGAAGCTGATCAGGTTAGTTTGACAGGAGCGATCCTTCATAAATCCATGTTGATATGGAGTTAAACATTTATTAACATTGAGATATTTCATAATGGTATCCCTTCAAAAATTTTACCCACAACAGAAGTGATAGACCGACCATGGACAAAGCCCGTTTGAGATGAGGTAAGAATATCAGGAAGCATAGACTGTAATCTATTAGCCATGATTTTGGTGAGCAATTTAAAATCAACATTTAAAAGGGAAATCGGGCGGTACGAGGCAGGGAGAAGCGGATCTTTGCCCGGCTTTAGTAGTAATGACAGGCAGGCTTCATTAAATCGATCCGGCAGAGAATCCAAGTCCAAAATATGGTTAAAAAGAGAGGTGAGGTGTGGAGTAATTAAGGGTTGTAACAGTTTATAAAACTCTACCGAGAACCCATCCGGGCCAGGGGCTTTATGCAGTTTTGAAGATTTAATGACTGATCTTACCTCCTCAGAAGAAATTGGTTGGTTTAGGATCTTCTGCTGAGAGTCAGAAAGCCTTGGTGGACAAGCCTTACGTAGGAATGCATATCCATCCTCCCGAGAGTCCAGAGATGGGCCATAAAGATCTGCATAAAAGTCTCTAAAAACCGCACAAATTTGGGTTCGGTCACGAGTGATAGAGCCATCGGGTAAGACAATATTGGGAACCCTAGTAGCCGCTTTGAATGGCTTTGTTAAAGATGCCAGGAGACGGCCTGGTTTACGTTGATGAGCTAATTGGTTGTGTGCCTGCTCATGTAATAGGGTATTTAAATTTTGTTTAGCTGTCAGGTAAGCCTCTCTGGAGGAGGGAGTATTATGTAATTTAAAGTCTCTATACGACTGAGTGAGCTGGTCTAGGTGAGGCCGCAAGGAGGACAACTTCCTTTTTTTCTGGGACACATAAGAGATAACATGTCCCCTAAGTACTGTTTTAGCAGTGGCCCAAAATAGATTGATATCGTCCAAGTGTTCCAAGTTGTCCTACACGAAAGTTTCCCACCAGCCTGTCATATAGCGCTTGAAATCATCTGAAGTATAGAGATAAGAGGGAAAGCGCCAGCGCAAAGACACAGATCTATTAGTGGGGAGTTCCAGAGTAAGTAAGACCGGGGAGTGGTCTGAGATTAATTGAAGGGAGAATGTCAACTGTTTTTAGAAGGGAAAGAAGAGGCAGAAGTTAGCCAATAATCAATTTGAGTGTGAACATCATGTACCCTAGAATAGTTTCCAATCTTCTACTGTCCACTTTTCGTACTTTTTTTGCAAACTCAAGCCGACGTTTCCTATGATATTGAAGACGAGGCTTCTTCATCGTTTCTCGGGCCACCATTCCAGACCTGTGAAACGTGTATCCAGGGGTGGATTAAGGGTAGCCAGGGCCCGGGGCAGTTCAGACTCTGTGGGCCCCCCTCGTCACGTGACGGGGGTCACGAATCGTAGAGCCACACTCTACATAGAGAATAATGGGGCCTCCAGCACCGACCTCCACCCGCAGAGCCGCACTCCACATAGAGAATAATGGAGCCTCCAGCACCGACCTCCACCCGCAGAGCCACACTCTACATAGAGAATAATGGGGCCTCCAGCACCGACCTCCACCCGCAGAGCCGCACTCCACATAGAGAATAATGGAGCCTCCAGCACTGACCTCCACCCGCAGAGCCGCACTCCACATAGAGAATAATGGGGCCTCCAGCACCGACCTCCACCCGCAGAGCCGCACTCCACATAGAGAATAATGGGGCCTCCAGCACTGACCTCCACCCGCAGAGCCACACTCCACATAGAGAATAATGGAGCCTCCTGCACCGTCCTCCACCCGCAGAGCCGCACTCCACATAGAGAATAATGGAGCCTCCAGCACCGACCTCCACCCGCAGAGCCACACTCCACATAGAGAATAATGGAGCATCCAGCACCGACCTCCACCCGCAGAGCCACACTCCACATAGAGAATAATGGAGCCTCCAGCACCGACCTCCACCTGCAGAGCCGCACTCCACATAGAGAATAATGGAGCCTCCAGCACCGACCTCCACCCGCAGAGCCGCACTCCACATAGAGAATAATGGAGCCTCCAGATCCGACCTCCACCCGCAGAGCCCCACTCCACATAGAGAATAATGGAGCCTCCAGCACCGACCTCCACCCGCAGAGCCGCACTCCACATAGAGAATAATGGAGCCTCCAGCACCGACCTCCACCTGCACTCCACATAGAGAATAATGGAGCCTCCAGCACCGACCTCCACCTGCTCCGCATAGAGAATAATGGGGCCTTCAGCACCTACCTCCACCTGCAGAGCCCCACTCCACATAGAGAATAATGGAGCCTCCAGCACCGACCTCCACCCGCAGAGCCGCACTCCACATAGAGAATAATGGAGCCTCCAGCACCGACCTCCACCCGCAGAGCCGCACTCCACATAGAGAATAATGGAGCCTCCAGCACCGACCTCCACCCGCAGAGCCGCACTCCACATAGAGAATAATGGAGCCTCCAGCACCGACCTCCACCCGCAGAGCCGCACTCCACATAGAGAATAATGGAGCCTCCAGCACCGACCTCCACCTGCAGAGCCCCACTCCACATAGAGAATAATGGGGCCTCCAGCACCGACCTCCACCCGCAGAGCCGCACTCCACATAGAGAATAATGGAGCCTCCAGCACCGACCTCCACCCGCAGAGCCGCACTCCACATACATGGCTGCTCTCAGTGCTCTGTGCTGTGCGCACAGGACCTGTGATGAGGTCACAGGAGGGGAGGAGACAGGGGTCACATGATCGGGGGTCCTGACACCTTACCTCCTGTGATCTCATCACAAGCCTTTGCACGCTACCAGCAGCATCAGCGTTCACGCTACTTGTAGATGCTGCTGGTAGCAGAGCACATAATGCCGCCCCCACGGTCACTCACTTTTAGGTGGGGAGAAGATGGAGTGCCATTGCAGCAGCCAGCAGGAATGTGGTGGGGGCCCCCTTAGAAGCTCTTGTGGTGGGGGCCCCGTGGCTGAAGCCCCGCCTGCCCTGCCTATAATCCGGCCCTGCGCGGTGGCGGATTATAATGGGGCAATTTACTGGCCTGGGCTGTGGGCCCCTTAACCCCACTGGGCCCGGGGCAACTGCCCAAATTGACCTCATTATAATCCGCCACTGCGTGTATCGCATGGTGCTTGCATAGATCTCATCATTATGAAGCATACAAGCCACCTCTACTGCCATGTTTGTTGTGCCAGAACTGATGGACCTTGTGATAAGCCGACTTGTTGACTGGACGTTCACCTGTTTTCTTTTGAATGGCTGGTTGGACTTCATTTCATATTCTTCCAACTGTCATGGCGCTCACATGATGCAGTTTGGCAATTTTCTTAGCCAAGAGACAGCTACTGATGAACTGGATGAGGTGGATTCTCTTTTCTTGGGAAATCTTCTTCATGACGGCGCCTCTATTCGAACCAGTGACCTTTCGCTTGGGAATGTGAATTAAGAACACACTGAACTATCATGGAATGTGAGAACAGGTTGTAATTTGTAATATCCAAGAAGAAAAAGATTTTTTACACCTCAGGAGCAAAAAAGTAACAATGTAGTGGCATGAATCTGCATAACTAATCATATGCTAAAAAGTTGTAAGTCAAATTCAAATTTATGTATGAGATAGCCAAGATAATTGTCTATAAGATGATGGTTGTCTAATGTTAGAGGCAGTAGTGGATGACGAGATATGGAGCTTGAAAGTCAAAAGTTGAAAACATTGTTGACCCTTTTGCTGCTCAGTGTGTAGTGCCTGATTTATCCTTTCACATTCTTGGATTACACTAAAGGACCGAAGATTGGCTACTTGTTAGCAGATCAGCAGTCATTTAATAGCCTATTCACACAGGCAGACATACACTGATTTATATGTATCAGATCATTCAGTGCGCATAGGCTTCCATTGTTCTTTGCAGCATAAGTCCTGTTTACACAGCTAAATAGATCATGTTTTTTTTGTTTGTCTGTTGATCCTAATAGCCTGTTTAGACTGCACAATTATCATTAAACAAGTGTTCCTGCTCATTCACAGTAATCACACAATGTAAATTGACATTTGAGTTATTTGGGTCCATTATGGATCCTTTATTTAAAAATGCAGCATCTGTGGGGGGGTTTCAGCCAATTTGCCAGTGACAGAAAAGCCTACATAGGCTGAGTTCACATTGTGTTCAGGGTCCACTGTTGGGAGTTCTGTCTTGATCCCTTGAATGTGATTTAGCTAGGACCTGTGATGGAACCATTGAGTGCAATGAGGAAAAAGGAGGATAAAATCTTCATCAAAGGTTCTCTGTGAATCATATTTTTCTGGTACTCTGAGTTCTCTTGAATCCCAACAGACTCAAAACATATAGCTTTAACACAATCTGAGCCTACATCTCTACTGTATATATAAAAATGAATGTATGTGTGCATCACTAACCAATCACGAAGCATCTTTCATTTCACCAGAGCTGTACAAAAGAAGCTGAGCTGTGATTGGTTGCTATGACCAACAGTTTTCCCACTTGACACCTCAGCAGTCACTGATGTGGCGCCCCTGAGGCTTCAGTCGCCACAAAGGTACTGCACCTTCTCATAAGGTGTAGTGCCCCACCATCCAGGTAAGGTGGGAACTCCTGACCACACTCCACACCTGCATTCCACACACAGGATAGTTCAGTGGGGCCACCTAACAGCTCTAGGCTGGGGGGTTAGCAGAGCACCCCTCGTGGAACCCTGAACACGAGATGTGCTGGGAGGCGGGTGGAGTGAGATGATATAAAAGAGTGGGAAGAGTGAGAGTTAGAGGTTGGTTAGTTGGAGAGAGAAGAGAGAAGATGGGTGTCTGAAGGACGTGCTGCAGCAGGTCCCAGTGATCTGGGCTGCTGGCATGAGAAAGACCAGAAAAAGAGACTGATAAGATTGATAACCTAACCTTCCATAAGAGAGAGAGAACAGATCGGAACGAAGGAGAATAGAAGGACGGTGGGAAGCTGATTGAAGAAAGATAGAGAACCCTTCCAGTCCAGAGTGCAAAGGCCGGTCCCCGAGGTTGATTGGATCTTTATGTCCGGCAACACACACCAGAGGAGTAGTGAGCCACTAACGCCTTGCTCCCATCATAGACTTGGGACACAACAGCAACTGAATAGAGAGCCGGGACGCAGTGAGGAGTCCCCGGAGCAGGCTACAACTGTCTGTCATACAAGTAGAGACTAGGAACACCAAGAGAGAGGCATTCCAGGGTAACTAAGTACTGGAGTGCTTCGCACCTAAAGGCACATTGGAGGAGTCGTTCAGTGAAGGTACATATTGGCGGAGTGTGGAAGGGAGAATCCTATCTGGCCTGAAGCCCTGACCTGGAGAACACAGTACGGAGGCAGGCGTGTGTGAACTGCAAACAGTGAGTAAAGCTTTGGAACCGCATACTCTGGTGTCCTCCAGTTATTCCAGCACCGCTACATCTGGGTAACAACATCTATACCATTCTGCGCCTCTCCTCATCCATTGCACCTACACTGCCCTGGGACTCCAGCTCCACCTGTGGGGAGCTACACCATCTTTGCTGCACCACACCATCAGTCCCAGCGGATCTGCATGCAGCGTTGGCTCAACATCTTACTTGCCAAACACCACGGGTGGCGTCACAAACTATTCTAATAAACTTTAACACCATTAACATCACCGCCATTGATATTGGGCGCCCAGAGCCACGGATCGGGTCACCGCTGCTGTGACACATTACCGCCTTGGCACCGGCCCGGTACCGAGTACCCCACAGCCCTGGGTGTGTGAGGGCGACCCACTGACATGGTGGGAGAAATGTTGCATCCCTGGGAACATAAGCTCCCAGCCATTGTCTGACCCCCAGAAAGAGCAGTGAGTACATGACAGAAATGAATCCCCCCTCCTGTGCCTATAAACACATCACACATCCTCCATCCCTTAGGCACATCTTCCCTCTTAAAGGGATCATTGGTATGGAAGTCAGAGCAAATCCACCCAGCGCTTTGGTTTTGACCCCAGGCCTCTCTTAAAGGGATCCCCGGTATGGAAGTTAGGACAGTTCCACTCCTCTCTGTGGTTCTGACCCCAGGGTCTCTTAAAGGGTTCATTGGTATGGAATTTAGGGCAAATCCACTCTGCGCTTTGGTACTGACTCCAGGCCCTTCTTAAAGGGATCTCCGGTATGGAAGTCAGGGCAAATCCATCCAGCGCTTTAATTCTGACCCCAGGCCTCTCTTAAAGGGATCCTCGGTATGGAAGTCAGGGCAATTGCCTTCAAATGCTCTGGTACTGACCTCAGGCTCTCTTAAAGGGATCTCCTGTATGGAAGTTAGGGCAAATCCCTCGGCGCTCTGATTTTGACCCCAGGGTTCTATTAAAGGTATCATTGGTATGCAAGTCAGGGAAAATTCTCTCAGTGCTCTGGTTCTGACGCCAGACCTCTCTTAAAGGGATCCCCAGTATTGAAGTTAGGACCGTTCCACTCAGTGCTCTATTTCTGACTCCAGGCTGCCGGGATGATGTGGGATATTAGTGTTAGTTGTCCAGTGGCTCTGGCTGATGGGATGATGTGGGATATTATGGGTAGTAGTCCGGTAGCTCTGGCTGACGGGATGATGTGGGATATTAGTGGTAGTCCGGTGGCTTTGGCTGATGGGACGATGTGGGATATTATGGGTAGTAGTCCGGTAGCTCTGGCTGACGGGATGATGTGGGATATTAGTGGTAGTTGTCCGGTGGCTCTGGCTGATGGGATCATATGGGATATTATGGGTAGTAGTCAGGTAGCTCTGGCTGACGGGATTATGTGTGGATATTATAGTGAATGTGGCTATGCGGAATGGGCGGGGCTATACACTCAGCTTTATATATATAGATATAATCATTATAATTTGTTATAACTAACCGTAGTTCGTTACTAAGCCCGTGTAGCGCCGGGCTCTTCAGCTAGTAAATGATATATACAGAGGGGAAAAAAGTATTTAGTCAGTCAGCAATAGTGCAAGTTCCACCACTTAAAAAGATGAGAGGCGTCTGTAATTTACATCATAGGTAGACCTCAACTATGGGAGACAAACTGAGAAAAAAAAATCCAGAAAATCACATTGTCTATTTTTTTTTCATTTTATTTGCATATTATGGTGGAAAATAAGTATTTGGTCAGAAACAAAATTTCATCTCAATACTTTGTGATATATCCTTTGTTGGCAATGACAGAGGTCAAAAGTTTTCTGTAAGTCTTCACAAGGTTGCCACACACTGTTGTTGGTATGTTGGCCCATTCCTCCATGCAGATCTCCTCTAGAGCAGTGATGTTTTTGGCTTTTCGCTTGGCAACACGGACTTTCAACTCCCTCCAAAGGTTTTCTATAGGGTTGAGATCTGGAGACTGGCTAGGCCACTCCAGGACCTTGAAATGCTTCTTACGAAGCCACTCCTTCGTTGCCCTGGCGGTGTGCTTTGGATCATTGTCATGTTGAAAGACCCAGCCACGTTTCATCTTCAATGCCCTTGCTGATGGAAGGAGGTTTGCACTCAAAATCTCACAATACATGGCCCCATTCATTCTTTCATGTACCCGGATCAGTCGTCCTGGCCCCTTTGCAGAGAAACAGCCCCAAAGCATGATGTTTCCACCACCATGCTTTACAGTAGGTATGGTGTTTGATGGATGCAACTCAGTATTCTTTTTCCTCCAAACACGACAAGTTGTGTTTCTACCAATCAGTTCCAGTTTGGTTTCATCAGACCATAGGACATTCTCCCAAAACTCCTCTGGATCATCCAAATGCTCTCTAGCAAACTTCAGACGGGCCCGGACATGTACAGGCTTAAGCAGTGGGACACGTCTGGCACTGCAGGATTTGAGTCCATGGTGGCGTAGTGTGTTACTTATGGTTGGCCTTGTTACATTGGTCCCAGCTCTCTGCAGTTCATTCACTAGGTCCCCCCGCGTGGTTCTGGGATTTTTGCTCACCGTTCTTGTGATCATTCTGACCCCACGGGGTGGGATTTTGCGTGGAGCACCAGATCGAGGGAGATTATCAGTGGTCTTGTATGTCTTCCATTTTCTAATTATTGCTCCCACAGTTGATTTCTTCACTCCAAGCTGGTTGGCTATTGCAGATTCAGTCTTCCCAGCCTGGTGCAGGGCTACAATTTTGTTTCTGGTGTCCTTTGACAGCTCTTTGGTCTTCACCATAGTGGAGTTTGGAGTCAGACTGTTTGAGGGTGTGCACAGGTGTCTTTTTATACTGATAACAAGTTTAAACAGGTGCCATTACTACAGGTAATGAGTGGAGGAAAGAGGAGACTCTTAAAGAAGAAGTTACAGGTCTGTGAGAGCCAGAAATCTTGATTGCTTGTTTCTGACCAAATACTTAATTTCCACCATAATATGCAAATAAAATGAAAAAAAAACAGACAATGTGATTTTCTGGATTTTTTTTTCTCAGTTTGTCTCCCATAGTTGAGGTCTACCTATGATGTAAATTACAGACGCCTCTCATCTTTTTAAGTGGTGGAACTTGCACTATTGCTGACTGACTAAATACTTTTTTTCCCCACTGTATATATCTGTGGTGACAATGAGGTTTCATTATAAATCTGATTTTGGAAAGAAACCAGAATATTAAAACTAAGCAAACTAAGACACCAGTGCTGCTATGCGTCAAGGAGCCACCATGACCGCCAACATTTGGATGTGTCTCTGTGGTGTAAGAATTATTCTGTGTAGCACCAGCAACATGCAGCCTGGTGTTGTGTTGATAAATGACTCCTGGTACACTGGAGAAATGGTCGAACCACTGGTTCTACGATTAATCTATTCTGTACTGCAAGCGATATTAAACATCACACCACATCAGAAGGCATTTGTACAAAATTCGGCTATGAGCCAGATGTCCTATTAAATTGATTCCTCTTAAATAATCTTTATATAGCTCTAACATATTCCACAGCACTTTACACACATTATCATCACTGTCCCCGATGGGGCTCACGATCTAAATTCCCTATCAGTATGTCTTTGGAATGTGGGAGGACACCGCAGTACCCGGAGGAAGCCCACGCAAACACTGGGAGAACATACAAACTCCTAACAGATGTTCTTGGTGGGATTCGAACCCAGGACTCCAGCGCTGCAAGGCTGCAGTGCTATCCACTGAGCCACCATGCTACCCTCTTAAAGGTTACAGTCCTACTCATTGTTATTGGCACCCACGAAGTTTAAGTACATAACGTGGAATATCAACTGAAAAAAAAATGAATCAAGTGAAACAGTTTTTTGAATAGCGCACTCATATTATATACAAAAGATCACATGATAAATAATATATATTTTTATAAAAAGGGAGGGAAAAGTAAAAAAAAAAGTAAAAAAACCTAAAGCTTGCTGTGACACTGGTATTGGCAACCTTTACATTAAATTAGTATAGAAACACTTTTTGACTCACATGGTAAATCACAAATGAGAATCGCCGCTGTCGATGTGACATGAATTAGCCAATAAATGATGACTTCAGTGTTTTAAAAAGCCATATGGTAGGCCCTGTTCCTTTGTCATAGAATCATGGAATCATAGAATCGTAGAGTTGGAAGGGACCTCCTGGGCCATCTGGTCCAACTCCCTGCTCAAAGCAGGATTCGCTAAATCATCCCAGTCAGATGTCTGTCCAGCCTCTGTTTGAAGACTTCCATTGAAGGAGAACTCACCTCTTCTCGTGGCAGCTTGTTCCACTCATTGATCACTCTAACTGTCAAAAAGTTTTTTCTAATATCTAATCTGTGTCTCCTCCCATTCAGTTTCATTCCATTGCTTCTAGTCTTTTCTGGTGCAAATGAGAATAAAGATGATCCTTCTACAATGTCACAGCCCTTTAGATATTTGTAGACCGTGTGGTGTAGTGACCACAATGTCCGCTAGGGGGCGCTGTGTGGGTTTCCCAGGACAGGCGTATAAGCATTTCCAGTGTCCTGATAGGAGTAGGATGCTGAATGATCGTAATGTATCTCAAGGTGGGTGGCCTTGAGATGAAGGCTTGGTTATGTGCTGATCAGCTGAGCTGATCTTTTGTGCCAATGTGTTAGGGAGAAGCCTTCAGGTAGCTGGAGAGATGAGCGGGTCTAGCTACCTACAAATCCACCCAGGGATGTGTCTGAAAACGCCTGTAGTAAAAGGCTATGTGAGTGTGTGAAGGACCTGTGATGAAGTCATAGCCATGTGACCTGGTGGGCGTGGCTACGGACCATATAAGGTGGCCAGGGTAGGTCACATGGGTGAATGCTTGGACCCGGTTGGTTCGTTGTGGAAGGTCTTGCTGGGAGATGGGGCTTCCTGCCTGATAGCATCTACCATGCTGTGAGTAATGGCTGTCAGGGTCTGAGAGTTCCCAGAGGAGGGAATTGACGTCTGAAGCATGGAGAAGCAGCCATGAGGTAAAACCCTGACAGGGGATATAACTGTGAGGCTGAAGAGCCTGCGTATTGGACATTGCTAACAGAGTGAAGCTCTGTCATGGACGCTCTGCCGTTTATATGAACTTTATGTTGGTGCTGTGGGTTTATGATGCCTTATAAACCACAGGGACTGTTATCATTTTATGGAAAACCCGTGCTGGAGGTGATTTATTGGCTGCCAAGCGAGTGTCCCCCACCTTGAATGACAGCGCTACCTTACAATTGGTGGAGAAGGCTATGGGCAATGTTGTAGCCTTGTTGCTGGAGCAACGGAAGAGGACTGAAAAGTTTGGTTGCTAAGGGCAACGGCTTCCAACAGCACATGTTGCAGTGCTGGCAACGCTGAGCCAGGTGGTCTGGAAAGCAGTGTGATGTGCTGACAGGAGTCAGAGAGAGAGATTGGTGATTGATAGGGTGCCTCTACGGAGAAGAGGTACCTGAGGACCTGTGTGGCCGACACAGGTAAAGGACAGGTGTTCGTGTGGTACTGACCTGGGTCAGTGAGTAAGACGGTGTACCTGAAGGATTCAGTGAGGAAAGGTCCTGGAGGGTCAGTGATGGGAGATTCTAGGAGAAGATTCGTCTCTGTTATGAATGAGTCACCAGAGGAGGAAAAAACAAAAATACATGCTAAGTCCAGAAAACCGGAGAGGTTGGTAGCTAGCGGATTGCAGACCCCTGATCCTATTCACAACAACTAACAGTAGCCGTGGGGTGTTCCTACGGTGGTCCTAGACACCTCGTTCACAGCCGGAGAACTAAATAAACCTAAAGAAAGTAAGGGGAAATGTCATGATCACGTGTGTCAGGTCGCAGATGAGGCCGCAAGGCGAACCCATAACACACGTGACCCTGGATACACCGCCTCCAGTGGGGCGAATTTAAATAATAGAACGTGCAGGTGGATACGCCACCTCCACCTGGCGAATTTAGGTATTACACGTTATAAATATATTTCTGGAAACACCGCCTCCAGTAAGGCGCATTTAAATAATAAGGGGGGAACCTGGGAAACTTTAACAATGGTGGGCCCTGCGATAGGGAATGGGGACATGGAGACCTCCTAAGCTCCCCTGAGCCAGTGTCCCTGTACTCCTAACATTCCCTATACAGGCTCCGCACCTGTCGCCGCACGCGAACCTTAACCCCTTGCTCGCCCTGACCCTAAACCCTCACTAGGGAATGGGTCGGTGCGGAGACTAATCCCACCACTGCACTAACAACACACATGAGGAAAGAGACAATACAGGGGAAACACCACTTAGCTTTGCTCTGTTGCGTACACTCCTAGCAACAGAGCCCACCACCTGTGTGCATCTTCTCCTCCACCCTGATCCATCACCATAACTGGATCCATCACCATCGTGCAGCCTGGGAGCAGAGTCCATCACCACTTGAAGCAGTCCAGTACACAGAGTCCCAAGATGAGTCCAGCCTCTGCCAAGAATCCAAGCATGCTCGAGTCCAGTTCTCAGCAACCAAGTCGAGCATGCTGAGTGCAACTCTCTTCCTAGTCGCCACTCCTCTAAGCCATGCCCGCACTTCCTGCCGACACCATAAACTGCGACTCCACCAGGCCATGCCAGTCCTTCCTGCAGACACCATTAGCTGGCACTCGTTCTCTCTGGCTGACTGCGCAGGACTCCAATCCAGCTCCATCCTTCCACCAGGCTCTCCAACAACTCAGCAAGAAATATCACCAGCAGTGAGTGAACACCCTGAGACCCATTTATAGAGTGTCACACCTGAACCATAATTAAGTGCAACCTAACCTAAGGTGCAATACCACTAACCACCACCGGGGACAGTCAAAACACCTTTGAACTTAACCAAAGTAAAAAAAGTTCACTTTGTGCTTTTAATACCGCCAGATCCAACACTGGATCATGACAGTACCCCCTCCTTAATGAGGGGCCTCTGGTCCCTCAAGACCACCCCTCATTAGGGAAACACCTACAGCGGGGACGCCCAGATCCTGAGTTCACCCCACCATTACCTGACACTTCAGGTTCATGACAAACACCGCTGGTATTGGCAATACATGTTCATTTTGGAGGCACCACTCATCTCCACAGTGCCGACCTGGGGAACGAGATTATGTATGTATATGTATGCTAAGAGCTGATCAGACTCCACAACACATTTCCAAGATGTTTTTTGGTGGCACCCATACATGCTCGTTCACACACAGGTCCGGACCTGAACGTTTATTGCACACATACATTTGTCATAACTTGGTGAACTCACTCTGCACTTGACAACAGAGGCGTCCCCCTGTGTCACCACACTCACACCCCCACTATTCACCAAGGGACACCACCCTCCAACCCTTTCACCATGAGGACTGCGCCTCCTAGGGTTGGTTAATGGCGAGGGTAGAGATTTGTCCCTACTCCCCCGCAGCACACCTGCTGCACACACCAGGAGGAGAAGGGGACCGGGAAATGGAGGAAATACTCTCGCTGGTCGCCTCCACACGACCAGGAGGGCGGCTTCTTCGATGGTATGAAGATTTGGCGTAAAACCCCGCGGACTATCACACCAGTCAGCTCACCACAGGGGCGTACCCCTTCACCTCGGGGAATACCCGGCAGCTACGTGGGGCACCATTCCTCCCACCTGCCTGGGTGCGCCCGCCTGCATGAACCAGTCCTGCTCCCCAGCAGCGACTCTAGGGGATTTTAGTACCATAGCCGCCGGAATATGGAGGAAAATATATACACTCGCTGGTCGCCTCCACATGACCAGGAGGAGCAGCATCGAAGATTTGGCATGAGCCCCACGGACTATACACCAATCTGCTCCCTACAGGGACGTACCCCTTCACCTCGGGGAATACCAGGCAGCTCCGTGGGGCACCATTCCTCCCACCTGCCTGGGTGCGTCCCCTGTATGAGCAAGTCCAGCTCCCCAGCAGCGACTAGGGGCTTTTGCCAGACCGCAGCCGCCATTTTTGTTTCTCTGGTTATCTGAGCAGAGGCCCCAGACCCTGATAACTGCTGCTGCAGCGGCTCTAACACACCATGCCGCTCCCCACTCTCCTCAGTGAGGCCCGGCAGCAATTACCACAGGTCTCCACATGGCCGAAGCTCACCAGAAAAAAAAAGTATGGCTGGTGATAATGTCACGGTCACGTGTGTCAGGTCGCAGATGATGTCGCAAGGCGAACCCATAACACACGTGACCCTGGATACACCGCCTCCAGTGGGGCGAATTTAAATAATAGAACGTGCAGGTGGATACGCCGCCTCCACCTGGCGAATTTAGGTATTACACGTTATAAATATATTTCTGGAAACACCGCCTCCAGTAAGGCGCATTTAAATAATAAGGGGGGAACCTGGGAAACTTTAACAATGGTGGGCCCTGCGATAGGGAATGGGGACATGGAGACCTCCTAAGCTCCCCTGAGCCAGTGTCCCTGCACTCCTAACATTCCCTATACAGGCTCCGCACCTGTCACCGCACGCGAACCTTAACCCCTTGCTCGCCCTGACCCTAAACCCTCACTAGGGAATGGGTCGGTGCGGAGACTAATCCCACCACTGCACTAACAACACACATGAGGAAAGAGACAATACAGGGGAAACACCACTTAGCTTTGCTCTGTTGCGTACGCTCCTAGCAACAGAGCCCACCACCTGTGTGCATCTTCTCCTCCACCCTGATCCATCACCATAACTGGATCCATCACCATCGTGCAGCCTGGGAGCAGAGTCCATCACCACTTGAAGCAGTCCAGTACACAGAGTCCCAAGATGAGTCCAGCCTCTGCCAAGAATCCAAGCATGCTCGAGTCCAGTTCTCAGCAACCAAGTCGAGCATGCTGAGTGCAACTCTCTTCCTAGTCGCCACTCCTCTAAGCCATGCCCGCACTTCCTGCCGACACCATAAACTGCGACTCCACCAGGCCATGCCAGTCCTTCCTGCAGACACCATTAGCTGGCACTCGTTCTCTCTGGCTGACTGCGCAGGACTCCAATCCAGCTCCATCCTTCCACCAGGCTCTCCAACAACTCAGCAAGAAATATCACCAGCAGTGAGTGAACACCCTGAGACCCATTTATAGAGTGTCACACCTGAACCATAATTAAGTGCAACCTAACCTAAGGTGCAATACCACTAACCACCACCGGGGACAGTCAAAACACCTTTGAACTTAACCAAAGTAAAAAAAGTTCACTTTGTGCTTTTAATACCGCCAGATCCAACACTGGATCATGACAGGAAATCTAAACTGCCTCAGAGCAGACCCCAAAGCAATAGACAGCCCCCAACATGTATTGACGGTGAAAACAGATGAAAACACAAACACAGACAGAAAGACAGGCTGAGAAAACAATGGGGCCCTCACTAACTAGATAGGACAGGAAAGAAAAGCAACTGTCTGCAATCACTCAAAAACCCTGCCAAAAATAATGTCCAACATGTCTGATAGAAAAGGCCCTGAAGTCACTAGACTTCAAAATCACTATATCAGCACTCAGGTATATTCTGAAAACAGAGCAAAGAGATCAACTGATCAGAGACAAAAATGGAGTTCAGCCAGTCCCAACCAGGGCTGGCTGAACACAAACACTAAGTAAACCAGACAAAATCTCATGGAACAATAGCAGAGCAAAAACTTAGCTTTAGTAGACAAGACTAAACTGGAGGCCAGAGCTCAGAGCAGAGAGGATCACCAGCAACCCAGCAGGGCGTCGGCGGCCTTATATCCACTCAGAGATTCCGGATGTCCAATCACACTCCACCTGTTCAGATGACAGGTTTTTCCCATCCAAATCAATTTCACTACCTCCTTTCACCAGCAGAGGGAGTTCATCGGACATCAAAGGTGAAGGAGAAAATGAGCTCATAACAGTACCTCCCCCTTGAGGAGGGGTCACCGAACCCTCATCCACGCCACCAGGGCGATCAGGATGGGCCCGATGAAAAGCACGAACCAATCTTTCGGCATGAATATCAGATGCAGAGACCCAAGAATTATCCTCCTGGCCATAACCCTTCCACTTAACCAAATACTGGAATCATAGAATCATAGAATCGTAGAGTTGGAAGGGACCTCCTGGGCCATCTGGTCCAACCCCCTGCTCAAAGCAGGATTCGCTAAATCATCCCAGTCAGATGTCTGTCCAGCCTCTGTTTGAAGACTTCCATTGAAGGAGAACTCACCACTTCTCGTGGCAGCCTGCTCCACTCATTGATCACTCTAACTGTCAAAAAGTTTTTTCTAATATCTAATCTGTGTCTCCTCCCATTCAGTTTCATCCCATTGCTTCAAGTCTTTCCTTGTGCAAATGAGAATAAAGTTGATCCTTCTACAATGTGACAGCCCTTTAGATATTTGTAGACAGCTATTAAGTCTCCTCTCAGTCTTCTCTTTTGCAAACTAAACAATCCCAAATCCTGCAACCTTTCCTCATAAGACAGGGTTTGCAGACCGGTCACCATTCTGGTCGCTCTTTTCTGAACTTGCTCCAGTTTGTTGATGTCTTTTTAAAATGTGGTGCCCAAAACTGGACACAATATTCCAGATGAGGTCTGACCAAAGAGGAGTAGAGGGAAATAATGACTTCACGTGATCTAGACTGTATGCTTCTGTTAATACATCCTAGAATTGCATTTGCCTTTTTTGCTGCTGCATCACACTGTTGACTCATATTCAGTCTCTGATCTATTAGTATACCCAAGTCTTTTTCACATGTGCTGTTGCTTAGCCCTAGTTCTCCGATTCTGTATATGCTTTTTTCATTTTTATTGCCCAGATGTAGTACTTTGCATTTCTCCCTGTTAAAAACCATTCTGTTAGTTGCTGCCCACTTCTCCAGTTTATTTATATCTTTTTGAATCCTCTCTCTCTCTTCTCTAGTATTAGCTATCCCTCCTAGCTTTGTGTCATCAGCAAATTTAATCAGTTTACCCTCAATTCCTTCATCTAAATCGTTGATAAAGATGTTGAACAATACAGGGCCCAGGACAGAGCCCTGTGGTACCCCACTTGAGGCATTCTTCCAACTGGATGTGCAGCCATTTACGACCACTCTTTGGGTCCGATCACTAAGCCAGTTATGAATCCACCTAACAGTTGCCTTGTCCATTCCATACTTAGTCATTTTTTCAATAAGTATTGTATGAGAGACTTTGTCAAATGCTTTGCTGAAGTCAAGATATACTATTTCTACAGCATTTCCTTGATCCACCCAATCAGTGATTCCATCATAGAAGGAAATTAAGTTAGTCTGACATGACTTATTAGTTACAAACCCATGCTGACTCTGTTTAATCACTTCATTCTTATCCAGGTACTGACATACATGTTGTTTAATAATTTGTTCAAAGATCTTTCCTGGTATAGAAGTCAGACTCACCGGCCTATAGTTGCCTGGGTCCACGTTCTTCCCCTTTTTGAAGATAGGAACAACATTTGCTCTTCTCCAGTCTTCTGGCAATTCTCCTGTTCTCCAAGAATTTTCAAAGATTATGGAGAGGGGTTCAAATATTTCTTCTGCTATCTCCTTCAGTACTCTGGGGTGTAATTCATCTGGACCTGGAGACTTGAATTCATTTAGGTTAGCTAAGTGTTTCCTCACTATCTTTCTGTTTATAGATATCCTGGATTCTTCTATTCCCTTAATAGGACAATGAAGAACAGTTGATGTTACATTTCCTTTCTGAGAGAAAACAGATGCAAAATAGGAATTTAAAAGTTCAGCCTTCTCAACATCCTGTCTTACCATTTCATCATTTTCATCCTGTAAAAATCCTATAGCATCTTTGCCTTTTCTTTTACTTTTGACATATCCCCAAAATCCTTTATTATTGCTTTTGACATCTCTTGCAAGCCTCAATTCATTTTCCGCTTTAGCTAATCTGATTTGTGCCCTGCAGATTCTGCAGACAGCATTATATTCTTCTTTAGATATGCCTCCCTCTTTCCATTTTATAAACATTTTTTTCTTCCTTTTTAGCATGTGCTTAAGTTCTGTGTTCATCTATTCTGGTTTCCTTAAATGCTTCCTATTCTTCCCTCTTTTCGGAATTGTTAACAACTGTGCTTTGAGAATTTCATTTTTCAAGATTTCCCATCCTTCCTTGACATTTTTGTCTTTAAGGATATCCAGCCATTGGATCCCTCCAATTCTCTTTCTGAATCCCTTAAAATCTGCCTTTCTGAAATCTAACCTTGACATCTGAGTATTCACAGGTCTTCCTCCTCTAGTTATCCAAAATTCTAAAATAGCATGGTCGCTACCTCCTAGGGTCCCAGCCACTTTTACCTCCTCAACCATTTCCTCCCTGTTTATAAGGATTAGATCCAAGGTAGCAGTTCCCCTTGTTTTCTCCCCTACCTTTTCAAAGATAAAGTTGTCAGCAAGAGAGGATAAGAATTTCCTTGACCTGTTAGTTTTGCCTGAGAGAGATTCCCAACAAATGTCATAATGGTGAAGACAAAGGAACTGTCCGAGGACATCAGAAATTATCATTGGCAAACACAAGACTTCCAAAGGGTATAAGGCCATCTCCAAAGACCTTGGTATCCCAGTTTCAACAGTGCACAATGTTAAGAAGTTTGCCAAGCATGAAACTGTCAAGAACCTCCCTGGACTTGAGGGAAAAAGGAAAATTGACAAAAGATGTTTTAGAAGGTTGGTGCGAATGGTGTAAAAAACACCATGTCAAGCATTCAGACTTGAAGGCCAATCTGGAAAAGTCTGGGGTTATGGTTTCAACAAGTATCATGCACCGCATCCTAAACCAAGAAGAGCTTTATGGTCGAAAGCCAAGGAATAAACCATTGCTGAAAAAAATACATAAAAAGGAATGACTGTTCTTTGCCAAAGAGTACCCTGACAAACTACAATCCTTCCTAGAAAATATTCTGAGGACAGATGAAATAAAAATAGAGCTTTTAGGCAATGCAAAGCAACAGTTTGTTTACAGATGGTACAATAAAGCTTATGAAGAAACTAACACATTACCATTAGTTAAGAATGGTGGAGGATCCATAATGTTGTGGGGTTGCTTTGCTGCGTCTGGTACTGGAGGCCTTGACCGGATCACAGGAATCATGAAATTAGAGAATTATCAAGAGATTTTAGAGAGAAATGTCTTGCCCAGTGTAAGAAAACTTGGATTGAGTCAAAGATCATGGGTCCTCCAGCAAGACAATGACTCAAAGCACACATCCAAAAGTACACAGGAATGGTTGAAAAAGAAAAAATGGACTGTTTTAAATGTGTATGCTAGAGGAATGTAAAGAAGAAAGGAGGGTGGAATGGGAAGAAAAAGGAGAAGGGGGAACAAAAGAAAAAAAAACAAAAAACACGACTTATTGAAACTAGCACTTAAGAGGATCCCACATCTACCACGACATACTATTTTAAGTATTATTTTCTGACACCGGATTGCCAGGTCATTCCAAACATTGAATAATATCTAATATGTCTGTTTGACATATGAAAGGTCCATATCTCTGGACTGAAATGCCGCTGTATGGGCAATTACACTGAACGTGATTTTTCACTTATTTGGTGTGCTGCCTATATTTTTGCCTATATTTTTTAAATATCTAAAAAGACTGGGTTGTACCTGGGAGGCCCTGCACCCCTACTATTTTTTGTGCTGCTTTTTGTTCTTTTTTTCAACATGTCTATTGGTGATAAAAAGTTGTGAGGCAATCATTATCATGTGCAATCATGTTTTCCATTTGCATAATATTGTTAAAATCTTCCACCCATTCATCCAAAGTGGGAGTTTTTGCGGATTTACAGTGACGTGGAGTAATTGATTTAACAGATGTTAGAAAGTGCCTAAAGATACAATATCGCTGGTGCATCGCTATGTGGTCGCTAGTGAGCTGCCACACAGGCAGATCTCACCAGCGACATCGCAGGGGTCGGGGGTCGCTACTTACCTGTCAGACGCGGCGATCCTGACGTCCTCCCGCCCGTGTCCATGCGTCGCTCGTCTCCACAGCAGGAAGCCCAGCAGGAAGCTGACGACGAGAAACGGTCCAAGACGTTCTCGCGCGATCAGCGATAACCAGCGGGGGAGCGGTCGGAGGTAAGCATCAGACATAGCGATATCGCTAGCTATATCGCTATAACGTCACAAAAACCAGTGACGTTATAGCGATATTGCTAGCGATATCGCTTAGTGTGACAGGCCCTTTACTATTGTCCTATGTCTTTCCTGAGAGTATTTTATAACATTATTCATACTTAGTGTTGTGTTGCTATCTAACTATGTGCATTGGTCTTCTATATAGGACCATTCAAGACATATTAGCGACTGTGTTAGCCGTATTACCTGGTTGCACCATTATTATACATCATGTATTTATTTTTATCTGTTATTTGGTTATCTTGTTATTATTTTTTATCCCTCACTTACTCTTATATTTGTATACATGTCCTTCTCCTGTCTTGTCTTCTAGTAACCCCATGACTAAAGGGGGTTTTACACATAGCGATATCGCTAGCAATATCGCTAAAACGTCACTGATTTTGTGACGTTATAGCGATATTGCTAGCGATATCGCTATATGTGATACTTACCTCCGACCGGCTCCCCCACTGTCCATCGCTGATCGCGCGAGATCGGGCGGCTCCATTTCTCGTCATCGGCTTCCTGCTGTGACGATGAGCGACGTGTGGAGGCGGGCAGGAGGACGTCTGGATCGCTGTGTGTGAAAGGTGAGTATTGTGCGCTGCGTCGCTGCTGCATCGCTGTGAGGTCTGTCTGTGTGACAGCTCACTAGCGATCATTTAGCGATGCACCAGCAATCCTGATCGGGTCAGATCGCTGGTGCATCGCTAAATGTAAAAGGGCCTTAAGACCCGTGAGGGTCGAAACGTTGGGTATTTCAGTGGTATTATGTTGACATGTATCCATTTTGCTTGCCATCTACTTTTGGATATCTAATTATTGAATAAACTTTCTATATATTTTTGTAAACGAACCAATAGAGTGTGCAGTGAATCTCAGTACTTTAGTTACAGGGTATGTGCATGGAACAATGTTCAATATACATTATCAAGGTTGTTAGCACACTATAACTCTTGCAGCGCAGCGTCTCTGTGTTATATAGATCTAGGATATAATGACTACAATTTTCACAGTAACGATGATATCTGTGTAACATTCCCCTTTATCTTCCAGGTTCTAGCGGTGGTCTCCCATTCTTCCCGCTAGGCCGCAAGTCCTTTTAACAAAGTCAATCAATGCTCTCTGGGCCTCCTGCATTCTAGTAGGCTCCCACCCCGTCTGTTGCACCACCCCAGACTGTTCCCTGTATTATACGTCAAAGTCGGCAGTAACGGCCCTGTTCACTCGCGCCTCTTGGTCACTGCTGAGAGTGAGAACAAAGAAAAAAAAGATATTAAACATACTGGGGATCTCACAGAAATGGACAATGATTTTATTGTCACAGTATGTATCCAAACAACAAGAAAATTAAAAACCATTAAAAAGTCAAACAAAGCCACATGGAAACAATTAATCGACTCTTTATGGCACTGTAGGAGGGAGAGTTTCCACTGTGTAACTGGGCCGGAACCAAGGGGACTGTCACCAAGGTTCCTAAGGAAACTGTTTCCGGGGGACGTAATTAGAGGACGGACCAGGGATAGTTCTAGAAGGAGTGGGGGCGAAGCAAGTATAAAAGGAACCAAGAACGCCAACAGGGGGCACTCATCAGAGCGGGAGAGAAGGAGCAGGAAGCCTAGGTGGCGCCAGAGAGCCAGAGTAGGAAGGAGTGAGCAACGACCAGAGAGTGGAGAGGGACTCACCACCACCAGGGAGGAGACAGCCCCGAGCAGCCCAGCAGAGGGACACCAACCGCGCCCCTGCTCCCGTCACTCCAGCCCGCGGCTGCGGCCTGCCCGCTGCCACCCACGACTGCCACTGCCCGAGCCCAGTCCACGGCTGCGGCCTGCCCGCTGCCACCCGCGGCCGCCACTGCCCAACTTCAGCCCACGGTTGTGGCCTGCCCACTGCCACCTGCTGCCTCCGCTGCCCGAGTCCAGCCCACGGCTGTGGCCTGCTCCTTGCCACCCGCTGCCGCCTGTCACTGCCTGACTTCAGCCCACGGTCGCGGCCTGCCGCCGTCCGCGGCTGTCACTGCCCGACTTCAGCCCGCGGTTGCGGCCTGCCTGCCGACACCCGCGGCCGCCGCTGCCCGACTCCAGCCTGTGGCTGCGGCCTACATGTCCAGGGCCCCGGCCGCCACCATCCCGCCACCACCGGGAGGCACAACGCAGAGGAACTCTTCAGGGACCTGTTGTGCCCTCGCTCCACCTTGGCGTAGGAACACCAGAAGCTTATGTCAACTCCTCGTCGGCTGGGCCCAGCGGCTGAGACGCTGAATAGGCACCGACAACCACTCTGCCAGACATCAGAGGAGGATAAGTGACCCGTTGTAGTTAATCAATCGCAGTTCTTGGACCTGTAGTCAGCCATACCGCGGCCTTATAGTTAACCGTTTCGACCGGGAAGTTATCATCGTGCTATTTGTGTATCATTGTTTTGATTCCTGCGAGGATAACTGTTGTTAGCTTGCTAGTTACTTGAGATAGCCCCTATATAATATATATATTTGTGTAATTTATATCCTGGCCTCTGCATTCACACACATCCGCCGCCCTGGCATTAAATGCTCTCTACACTCCATCCATATCGGCCCTTCGCTCCTTTCCTCTCCTATGTATAGCACTCACGCTCTTTTCACTTTGTTAAATTGCACAGATCCAGTCAGTCCCACCATTCAACATAAGAGACGCTCTCACAAATCACTTAACTATCTGCTCATTCTTTCTATCCTCCTTCTCCTAGTCGCAGGAGACATTGCTCCCAACCCTGGTCCCCCATGTTATAGAAAGTCAAACCCCCCAACTGCTACACTCAGAAACCCCTCTAATCTTATTAATATTCCCTGCATGCCTTCTGTCTCTCTTAATTGTGCCCTTTGGACTTCTCGCTCAGTGTGTAACAAACTCTCCTTCACTCATGACTATTTCCTTTCTAATTCTCTTAACCTCCTGGCTCTTACTGAATCCTGGATCCAGCAGTCAGACACTACCGCTGCTGCTGCTCTTTCATACGGGGGACTACACTTCTCTCATACCCCAAGATCAGACAATAGAGCAGGTGGAGGCGTTTGTCTGCTCCTATCACCAAAATGTACCTTTCAGGTTATCCCTCAACTACCCTCACTAGTCTTCCCTTCTTTTGAGGTCCATGCCGTCAGACTCTACACCCCCTTCTCCATGCAAGTGGCGGTGGTGTATAGTCCTCCCGGCCCCTCCCATCAGTTCCTGGATCATTTTGCCACTTGGCTTCCACATTTTCTCTCCTGTGACATCCCTACCCTCATCATGGGAGATTTAAACATCCCCATTGCTCTTTCCCTCTCCCCATCTACTACTCACCTTTTATCTCTAACCTCCTCGTTTGGCCTTTCGCAGCTTACTAATTCTCCAATGCATGAAGACGGAAACTGCCTCGACTTGGTGTTCTCTCGGCTTTGTGCAGTGGATGATTTTGCAATCTTCCCTCTCCCGCTCTCTGACCACAATCTTCTTTCATTCTCTATCAAGAACTGCCAGGCTGCTCAGGTCACCCTCACTGTCCATACTTATAGAAACATACAGGCCATTAACACCCAGAAACTTATGAAGAACTTGCAGTCTTCATTGGCCCCTATCTCCTCCCTCTCATGTCCTGATTCTGCATTGAAGCATTACAATGAAACACTTCAAAGTGCCCTGGATGAATTTGCACCCCCTATAAATAGAACACCACAACACAGACGGCGACAACCCTGGCACACCCTGCAAACACGTTTCCTGCAGCGGTGCTCCAGGTGCGCCGAACGTCTGTGGAGAAAATCCAATCTACACGAAGATTCATGCATTATAAGTTTATGCTTAGAACATACAACACTGCCCTTCACCTCTCCAAACAAACCTATTTCAACACCCTCATCACCTCACTGTTCAATAACCCGAAACGTCTCTTTGACACTTTTCATTCTCTACTCAACCCAAGACTACAGGCCCCAACCACGGAGCTCCGAGCTGATGATCTAGCCAATTACTTCAAAGAAAAAATTGACCAGATTCGACAGGAAATTATCTCCCAATCACCTCATACCATGCACCGTCCTCCCTCCCCCACTGCATCTAGCTCACTCTCTGATTTTGAACCAGTCACAGAAGAAGTAAGCAGGCTCCTTGCATCTTCTCACCCATTTCCGTCACATCTCCTCCAGTCCCTTTCCCCTGCTGTCACCCCTCACCTAACTAAAATATTTAACCTCTCTCTCTCTTCTGGTATCTTTCCCTCCTCATTTAAGCATGCCATCATACATCCACTACTTAAAAAACCATGCCTTGACCAAAACTGTGCCGCTAACTATAGACCTGTCTCTAATCTTCCCTTCATCTTTAAACTCCTGGAACGCCTGGTCCACTCCCGTCTTATTCGCTATCTCTTTGATAACTCTCTTCTCGACCCTCTCCAATCCGGTTTCCGCTCTTTACCCTCTACTGAAACTGCCCTCACTAAAGTCTCTAATGATCTACTAACAGCTAAATCAAATGGTCATTACTCCATGCTAATTCTCTTGGATCTCTCTGCAGCATTCGACACTGTGGATCATCAGCTCCTCCTCACTATGCTCCGTTCCATTGGCCTCAAGAACACTGTTCTCTCCTGGTTCTCCTCCTATCTCTCTGACCGCTCCTTTACTGTATCTTTTGCCGGTTCCTCCTCCTCTCACCTTACTGTTGGGGTTACTCAAGGATCGGTTCTAGGGCCCCCTCTTCTCCTTGTACACTGCCCCTATTGGTCAAACTCTCAGTAGATTTGGTTTCCAGTACCATCTCTATGCTGATGACACCTAATTATACGCTTCTTCTACTGACATCACGCCAGCCTTTCTAGAAAACACCGGCGATTGTCTAAACGCTGTGTCTAACATCATGTCCTCACTATATCTGAAACTGAACCTGTCAAAGACTGAACTCCTTGTGTTTCCTGTTGTGAGTTCATTTTCCCCTCTGTCACTGAGGCCTGGTGAACTCCCTATTCTAGTGAAGGAAGGTAGTGAGCATGATTATCAGGCACCTGGGACTAATGAAGACGATTGGCTGAGTGGAGTCACTGACTGGATATAAGGCAGCCTACGCCCTTTCTGCCCTGCGGGTGATTTCTCTGTGGACTCTTGGACACCAGTCTGATTCCTGCTCTCCTAAAGCTAAGTTTTTTGCTTTGCCTTTTTGCATTTAAGATTTGTTTTTGTTGTTCTTGCTTTTTGGATTCTGCCCCTCCCTGCTGGAGTGTGCAGTATTCCGTTAGCTCTGTCTTCTGAAAGTACCTGAGTGCTGATTTAGTTTTTGAAGCTTAGTTGCTTCAGGGCCATTTTTATATCAGCTTGTTGGCTTTTGTCTCTGATAGGGTTTTGGCAGATTGCAGACAGCAGCCTTCCTATCTGTTCCTATCTAGGTAGTTTTTGGCCCCGTCTTTGCTCAGTCTGTCTTTCTGTCTGTGTAAGTGTTTTCATCTTGCTTCACCGTCATTATATGTGGGGGGCTGCCTATTGCTTTGGGGTCTGCTCTGGGGCAGTTAGATTTCCCCTTTCCTTCTTTAGGCCTATGTATCTCTCCGGCTGTGATCGAGGGGTCTAGGTCATCGTAGGAACCCCGCATGGCTACTGCTAGTTGTGTTGATAGGTTCAGGGGTCTGCAATCTGATAGTTGCCAACTTCTCTGGTTTTCTGGACTTAGCTAGCATTTCTGTTTTTGCCTCTTACGGTGACTCAATCATAACAGTTTCCTCCCTCTACTAATGTACCTATACCCGACATTGTCATTTCCGTATGTGGTTCCTCTATTACTCCCCAGCAACATGCCCGCTGTCTTGGGGTCATACTTGACTCCGAGCTTTCCTTTGCCCCCCACATTCGATCACTGGCTTGCTCTTGTCATCTGCACCTCAAAAACATTTCTAGAATTCGACCTTTTCTTACTTTTGACTCTGCAAAAATTCTTACTGTTTTCTTATTCATTCTCGTCTCGACTATTGTAACTCTCTTCTAATTGGTCTCCCTCTTACCAAACTCTCCTCTCTCCAATCTGTCTTGAATGCTGCAGCCAGGATCATATTCCTCACCAATCGTTACACCGATGCCTCTACCTTGTGCCAGTCATTACACTGGCTACCCATCCACTCCAAAATTCAGTATAAACTTATTACCCTCACACACAAAGCCCTCCATGGATCAGCACCACCCTACATCTCCTCCCTTGTTTCAGTGTACCACCCTACCTGTGCCCTCCATTCTGCTGATGACCTGAGGTTAGCATCCTCCATAATCAGAACCTCCCACTCCCGTCTCCAAGACTTTACACATGCTGCGCCAATTCTTTGGAATGCACTTCCCAGGTCAATACGATTAGTCCCCAATCCCCACAATTTTAAGCCGGCCCTGAAAACGCATTTATTCAGACTGGCCTATCGCCTCAACACATTAACCTAATCTATCCCTGTGTGGCACAGCCAAAAGTTTTACCATAACCAGGTTCCCCACATCATGTTCCCACATGCTTTATGCATCCATTAGCCCTCTGTGTCTGTACTGTTACACATGTAACATTATGGCTGGTCCATACAATCAGGGCAACTGTTACCACCCACCTTTCGTGTCTACCTCTTTCTTCATAGACTGTAAGCTTGCGAGCAGGGGCCCTCATTCCTCTTGGTATTTGTTATAATCTATGTGATTATTGTTATGCTGTAATGTCTATTGTCTGTACAAATCCCCTCTGAAATGTAAAGTGCTGCGGAATATGTCGGCGCTATAGAAATAAAATTTATTTTTATTATTATTATTATATATAAATAAAGGTTGCATTCTAAGCTGACTCCGGCTCCCGTCTCGTCACTGCATCCCGCGTACCTGCGATTACTACATTTGGCGTAGTCGGCAGGATGCAGTCTTTGAGCGCGAGCGGAGATGCTGTGGACCAAGGGGGCGAAGGTGGCCCCCGATCCAGTTTATCCTTGGGGGCTATGCTGAGTAACCTGCCCAGGTTCTCCAGCAGCAATACTATGCTGTGGAGCTGGATGGAACAGATGCGAGGGCTATTTAGGATGCATCCGATGACCCCTGACCTAGATGCTGAGGTGGCCCTAATGGCGTTGAACGGGGAGGCCCAGGAATCCGTGATGTTAACACCCCTGGAACAGAGAAACACCTTTATCAGGGTATTACAGATCTTGGAGGAGACCAATGGGGACCCAACAGACGTGGGAGAATTGAGAACCCGGTTATTCAGTCGTATGAAAGGGGAGGGGAGACGGTCACCCAATATATGAACGTCCTTCAAGAGGTATACATGGCCATTGAGCAAAAGGATGATGTAAGCGTAGGACCCATTGAAATAACCCTACGCGACCTCTTAGTGACCGGGCTCCCTGGCTAAACAAGCATTGCGGGAGCGGGTCCGGGTAAACCTGCGTATGGCTTTCTCCGAGGTAGGGAGTCAGGCACGTACCCAAGAACAAGCGCTGACAGTCCCCGTGGGGATGGTCTGGAGCACCGAAGTCTCCATGAACGCCATTGGAGAGCCCCAATGGGTGGAAGAAATGAAACCGGAGCTGAAGAACATCAGGAGCGAATTGGCCGAGGTGAAGAGAAGGGCAGAAACCACAAGTGGTCGGCCTGGGCCGGGCCCGGTGCCCTGGGGCTCTTGTAATCCCAGGGGCGGTCGGTCCCTGCGGCCTCGGAAGTGCTTTGACTGTGGCAAACTGGGCCACTTCGCCCAAGAGTGCCCTTGGTGTGGGAGATACCCACCCCGGCGGCTATTAAACTAAAGGTTCTCTGAGCTGGGGGACGCCGCTCGGAGCCAGAACCCACAACGCGGGGTGGTGGAAGTCCCGAAGACCTGATTGCAAAGTGTCCGCTGATATGGGCAGAGTTTGAAGGACGTGCAGTGCGCTGTCTGGTGGATACAGGGTTGCAAGTTACGACCACGCTGGAAACCTATTTCCGGCAGCACTTTCCCGAGGCTATAAGGCCCCAGTGGGTGCCCGTGATAAAGCTACAAGCCGCTATCCAGCTACCAGTCCCTGTCGTCGGAGTAGCCTGGATGCAGATTTCAGTGTGCGGCAAACAACTTGGCCGCCGAGGTGTAGTCCTGACCCAGGGAGACGCAAGCGAAAGACACCCTGTCACCCTAGGCATGAACATATTGAGGGAGTTTGGCAGTCTACTCCTCAGTGAGCCAACACAAGAGACCTTGAAACAATGGGGGCTCCCGCACTCCCCAAGGGCAGGTCTTCCAACAGCTGGTGGGGGGGCGCGGGTCCTACAGGACTGCCAAGAGGGAGAGGTGCTGGGAAGAGTGATTGCGCCTGTGGCCCCTCAGCTCGTGCTACCGCCAGGGCAGATGGTGGTAGCCCTGTCTGTCCGGGCCCATGTACCTCTGGAGGGAGTAGAGGTGCAGGTGAAGCCGTGCTTCTTGGAGCGCCTACCCCCTAGCATCCTAGTGGCCCGCGACTTGGCCACCTTAAGGAAGGGAACAGCCCTCGTGCGCTGTGTTAACCTAGAAGATCGAGACGTAAACCTAAGACCATGCGCCGAAATGGCAAAACTGGTGAAACCTCTGAAGTGCTCCCGACCCCGGCATTACAGCTAAAAGTGAATGCGGCGGACCCATGGGCGGTGACTATACATTCCATCCAAACCGCCGGGTCCTCACCCGAAGAGAAGGGCCGAGCCATCTTAGAGAAAATGTGAGCAGAACTCTCTGGCCTAACCCCGTCCCAGTTACACCAAGTAGAAGCACTCCTGGGCCAGTACCCAGAGGTATTCACCAATCATGAAGACGACTTTGGGTGCACCACGGCCATCACGCATGGCATTCCCACCGAAGGAATGGCCCTATCAGAGAGCAATACTGACAGATTACCCCGCAATTATACCAAGAGGTAAAAACACTACTGGGCCAAATGCTGCGTAAAGGGGTTATCTAGGAAAGCCAGAGTCCTTGGGCAGCCCCCATTGTGTTGGTCCGAAAGAAAGACGGCACCTTGCGGTTGTGCGTGGATTACCGAAAGTTGAACGCCTGTACCATCAAAGACTCATTCCCGTTGCCCCGTATAGAGGAGTCCCTATCATCCCTGGGAAAGGCGATGTACTTCTCTACCCTGGATCTGGCCAGCGGGTACTGGCAGGTGCCAATGTTGGAAGGTTGCGCCAAGACCGCGTTTATCTTGCCCATGGGACTGTTCGAATTTAATCGCATGCCATTTGGGCTAGCCAACTCCCCTGGGACCAACGGCTAATGGAGCGATGTCTGGGAGATCTCAACTTTGAGGCCATGCTGTTATACCTGGACTACATCATCATCATCTACGTTGTCACGTTTGAAGACCACTTGCAGCGGTTGGGGCAGGTGCTCGGTCAGCTGCAAAAGTACGGGTTGAAGGTAAAACCCCAGAAATGCCACCTGTTCCATATGCAGATCGAATACCTGGGGCATATCGTCTCCTCCGAGTGCGTTAGACGGTCTATGGAGAAGGTCACCTCAATACAGGGGTGGCCTACTCCCGAGACGGTAAAAGATGTACCAGCTTTTCTGGGGTTGGCCAGATATTACCGTCATTTCGTAAAAAGCTTCGCCCGCCAGGCCCGAGCCCTGCAGGACCTGCTGAAAGGGGCCCCTGCCGGGGCCAATAGTTGGAAGATCCAGTGGCGGGAACCACAGGAAGTGGCCTTTCGAGACCTCAAAACCGCGCTCTTGGGAGACCAAGTGTTGGTCTACGTGGATTTCTCGCAGCCGTTTATACTGCACACCGACAGGAGCTTAAACGGGCTGGGAGCTGTATTGTCACAAGTGCAAGACGGCCGGGAAAGAGTGATTGCTTACGGTAGCCGATCGCTTCTCGATTCCGAATGTAATCCTGACAATTGCAGCTCCTTTGAGCTTGAACTTCTCGCGGTAGTGTGGGCCATGACGGAGTGGTTCGCGGAGTACCTGGAAGGCTCTGACGTAGTGGTATGGTCTGACAACCCACTGGCCCACCACGACAATGCCAAATTGGGGGCCCTAGAGCAACGGTGGGTGGTCCAGATGGCCAAATTCAAATACAAAATCATCTACAAACGGGGAGCGGAGAATGTACATGCCAATGCCCTCTCTAGAAGATGTACGGCCCCTGGGCAAAGCCGGGACGAAGAACTGGGAGAAGAGTCGCCGTTCGCTCTGGCCCCTGCCGGAATCACAACCGTGACCTGAGAGCAGTCCTATGCAGGACCCGCTAGGGGCATGTTAGAACAATCCCGGGATGAATGGATCCAACAGCAGCAGGAAGATAGAGAGATTGGTCCTCTGCATCAATGGCTAGCTGTGAGACAGCTACCCAACAACGCCCAAAGAAAGACATTTACTCGAGACACTCTGCTAATGCTACGTCAGTGGGAGAAACTGGTAATCAAAAGAGGACTATTGTACCGAAAGGCAGTGCTGCGCACAGCATCAATGACAGCCTGGTAAGTGGTAATACAATAGTGGCTACAACAAATGGCCTGCTGCCGTCCGTGGCCGTCACTGCCTGACTTCAGCCAGTGGTTGTGGCCTGCCCGCCGCTGCCCGACTTCAGCCCGCGGTTGCAGCCTGCCTGCTGCCACCCGCGGCTGCTGCTGCCCGACTCCAGTTCGCGGTTGCGGCCTGCCTGCCGACACCCACGGCCGCCGCTGCCCGACTCCAGCCTGCAGCTGCGGCCTACACGTCCAGGGCCCCGGCCACCGCCATCCCGCCTCCGCCGGGAGGCACAACGCAGAGAAACTCTTCAGGGGCTTATTGTGCCCTCGCTCCACAAGGGCGTAGGAACGCCAGAAGCTTACGTCAACTCCTTGTCGGCTGGGCCCAGCGACTGAGACGCCAAACAGACACCGACCACCACTCTGCCGGACGTCAGAGAAGGATAAGTGACCCATTGTAGTTAATCAATCGTAGTTCTCAGACCTGTAGTCGGCCATACCGCGGCCTCATAGTTACCTGTTTCGACCGGGAAGTTGTCATGCTATTTGTGTATTATTGTTTTTATCCCTGCGAGGATAACGGTTGTTAGCTTGCGAGTTACGCCCCTATATAGTGTGTGTGTGTATATATATATATATATGTATATACTAGCTGAAGAGCCCAGCGCTGCCCGGGCATAGTAACTAACTGTGGTTAGTTATAACAAATTATAATTATCCTCCATCCCATAGTCCCGTGCCCATATACCCATCATACATATCCTCCATCCCATAGTCGAGTGCCCACATACCCATCACGCATCCTCCATCCCATAGTCCCATGCCCATATACCCATCATGCATATTCTCCATCCCATAGTCCCATGCCAATATACCCATCATACATATTCGCCATCCCATAGTCGAGTGCCCATATACCCATCACACATCCTTCATCTCATAGTCCCATGCTCATATACCCATCATACATATCCTCCATCCCATAGTCCCATGCCCATATACCCGTCATACATATCCTCCATCCCATAGTCCAGTGCCCATATACCCATCACACATCCTCCTTCCCATAGTCCCGTGCCCATATACCCATTATGACATCATCAACACCATGGCAACCGTTATGACATAACCGTCACCATTGCAACCTATTAAGACATCATCGTCACCATGGCAACCATTGTGACAGCATCTTCGCCATTGCAACCTATTATGACATTAGCATCGCCATGGCAAGCATTATGACATCATAATGAGGGGCGGGTTTTGCAACCTATGATAACATCAGCGTCGCCATGGCAACCATTATGACATCATAATGAGGGGTGGGGCTTGATACACATACACTTTTTCCCCATTATGTAGATAGGGGCAAAATTGTTTGGTGAATTGGAACACGTGGGGTTAAAATTTCGCCTCACAACATAGCCTATGATGCTCTCGGGGTCCAGACATGTGACTGTGCTAAATTTTGTGGCTGTAGCTGTGACAGTGCGGATGCCAATCCCGGACATACACAGACACACACATACATACACACCTACATTGAGCTTTATATATTAGATATATATTGTAAGGTAGCGCTTGCTATTCATGTTGGGGACATTCGCTTGGCAGCCGATTAACCAGGTCCGGCAAGGGTTTTTCAACATAAACAGTCCATGCGGTTTATTAATCAGCATAAACCATATACTGCAACAGGCTTATATCCAGCAACAGAAAGTTCATGATAGAGCTCCGTTCTCTCAGACCTGTGGTCACACAGGTTGTGCAATGTCCAGCAATCAGGCTCTATAGCCTCACGGTTATTTTCCCGTCTGGGGTTACCTCTTAGTTGCTTCTTATTCAAGACGTCCATTCCCTCCTGGGGACTGTCCCACACACAGGCCAATATACACAGGCCTCACCCGGTCAGCGGCCTCCGCATGTGCGCTTCAGGAGGGCAGCACACCTTCTAACATGTCAGCCTTCCGGGACCTTCCACACGGACCAATCAGATCCAGGCACTCTCTCTCGTGACCTACCCTGGTCACCTTATATGGTCCGTAGCCACGCCCACCGGATCATATGGCTATGACCTCATTGCAGGTCCTATTTCAGACACCCAGCCATACACACATATATACAGTCTTACTATGGGCATTTAGACACATGCCCCTGGGTGGGCTTGTAGGTGACTGGTCTCACCTGTCTCACCAGCCACCTGGAAGCTCTCCCAGATACACTGCAACAAAAACCTCAGCCGTACCTCTGCTGATTAACACATTCTGTCACGTCGGCAGCAGTAGCCACCGCTGTCCCAGCAGCGGCAGGGCGCGCCGCCGTCTATACTCACCGGCGCCCGCCACGCCGCACTGTGTCCGCCTCCTCCTCGTTCCCCTCTGTCCAGTCCGGCGCGTGCCTGCTTCGTGCGGGCACCTTAGGCCACGGGCGCGCACTCTGCAGGTCTCTTAACCCTGCAGCGCCCGCCCAGAAGCCTGAGCGCCCAATCAGCCGGCAGCACGGGGTATATCAGGCGTCTCCAACATGGTGGAGATGCCTGATTGTCGTGTGCCTTTCCTTACGATATCCTGGCCAAGTGTTTAGGGGTTTTCCCCTTCTCTCTCCTCAGTCCTGCACTCTAGTGCCCATTCCTGTACTCCGTGTCTCCATCCTGTACTCCAGTGCCCAGTCCTGTACTCCGTGTCTCCGTTCTGTACTCCAGTGCCCAGCCCTGTACTCCGTGTCTCCGTCCTGTACTCCGTGTCTCCGTCCTGCACCCCAGTGCCCAGTCCTGTACTCCGTGTCTCCGTCCTGCACCCCAGTGCCCAGTCCTGTACTCTGTGTCTCCGTCCTGTACCCCAGTGCCCAGTCCTGTACTCCGTGTCTCCGACCCGTACTCCCCTCTCTGTGCCTGGTCCTATACTCCGTGTTTCCGTCCTGCTCTCCACTCTGTACTTCCTACTCCCTTCTGCATTCCGTTATCAGTCCTGCACCCCTCACTCAGTCCTTTGAGCCGCCCCTCTTGGTTCTAGCAGTCGCGGCATCTGTCTTCCGAGGGCCTGCCCCTAACGGCCCCTGTATAGGGGTCGGCACCACCTGGCGCACTCACCCCCGGGAGCTCCAGTGCCGCGATCCAGAGGGTCCACTCTCAGACATAACTTACCTGTCGTCACAGTATACGTCACACATTCAATCTTCCATCCCAGGGCCACCCACCCTGGGATACATAATGGTCATTTACCATCCTGGCATTCATCCTACCTCCATTATCACAATGGATATGCCTGTGTGCATGACCCATACAGCACCCCCTTACTGTCACAGTGGTCACTGCACCACAATATATATATATTTAAAGGTTGCATTCTAAGCTGACTCCGGCTCCCGTCTTGTCACTGCATCCCGCGTACCTGCAATAACAGCAGAGGTCCCCAACCTGTAGCTCGGGAGCCGCATGTGGCTCGCGGTCCCTTGAATTGTGGCTTGCGGGTGTCTGCCAGCTTGATGCATTAGCTCCAGGTCTAGTAAGCAGGTATGAGGCACATCTCAAAATGGTGAATTTTGTGAGTAGCCCTGCACAGAACAGCAGATCTGGATGCCCATATACTAGTCTTAGGGGTTTAGAGATAATTTAAGTATGGTACGCTGAAAACAGGATGATACTACCTGTCAGAGGAGGTGCCTGAAGCTGGATGAGACAGTGTGTTGGGAGTGCTGGATGGGAGAATACTGAATGGGGGTTTTGTGGGTACCTCTGGGTCTAGGTATACTGCTTTGGGGTGATTTCCGTGAAAAAGCTTTGGTTATCATTATACCCGTAATGGTGGCTTTGGCTGCCACTACTGTGAGTGGGGCAGGAGCTGGATGTGGCTAGCGACCCTCTCTCAGAGCTGAATGTGGCTCTCTAGGTCAGAAAAGTTGGGGACCACTGCTATATGGTGTTGTGGTATAAACCCAACTAACACAGGACAAACAAGTGTGAAACTGTACAATTCCAAAATAATGAATCATGTATAATTGATACACTCACAAAGTCAAATATGAAAGAATTGCATGATATATGATGTAAGGAAATAAAGAAAAACCTCAACATATGAAAATTACAGATAAAATACAAGTGCTTAGTAATAATGCAACTGGTAAAAAAAAATTGATAAGTCATCAAATATCTGAGCATAAACCAACCTGATTATTACGTATGAGAAAATTGAACAAAATACTTTCAGTAATGGCAATGATAATGTATTAGAGAACCAAGGCCCTATATGCAAGGATAAGCCAAAGTGTGGACAAAGTAATCCATCAAGACATGTGAGCTCATACAAGACCTGTCTCCATGATGGAGAAAGGAGATGGAACCCTACACGTATTGCCGCAAACAAGTGTAGCTTCCTCGGGGGGAAACTGGCTGGTTACTGCTGCAGACGTTCACTTCCAGATTATGGTCTTCACCAGATCTTTGGGGCTTGACCTGCAACAGATGTAACACACATGGTGGTGGAACCACTGTGCCACAGTCCAGGGAGAGCTTGGAGAGGCATAACTAAGTGACCAACTGGTTCTTCACTAGAGCCCCCCGTTGGTGTGCTTAGACTTGAGCCCAGGTGGATGCCAAGGGCTACTCCAGGACAGACCCCAGAGCCACGGCTGTTGTGAGCTCGTTTTCTCGTTCACCTTTGATGTCCGATGAACTCCCTCTGCTGGTGAAAGGAGGTGGTGAAACTGATATGGATGGGAGAAACCTGTCACCTGAACAGGTGGATTGCGATTGGACATCCGGAATCTCTGAGTGGATATAAGGCAGCCGATGCCCTGTAGGGTTGCTGGTGATTTCTCTGCTCTGAGCTCTGGCCTCCTGTTCAGTTCCTGTCTTCTAAAGCTAAGTTTTGCTCTGTTATTGTTCCATGAGATTTTGTCTGATTTGCTTAGTCTTGTGTTCTGCCAGCCCCGGCTGGGGCTCTGCTGAATTTCCATTTTTGTCCCTGATTGGTTAAATCTCTTTTGCTCTGTCTTCAGAATATATCGGAGTGCTGATATAGGGATTTTGAAGTCTAGTCACTTCAGGGCCGTTTTTCCTATCAGACATGTTGGGACATTTTTGGTAGGGTTTATGCGGATTGCAGCTAGCATCTTTTCTGTCCTTTCCTATCTAGTTAGTTGGGCCCCATCATTTGCTCTGCCTGTCTTTCTGTCTGTGTTTGTGTTTTCATCTGTTTTCACCGACAATACATGTTGGGGGCTGTCTATTGCTTTGGGGTCTGCTCTGGGGCAGTTTAGATTTCACCTTTCTTTCTTTAGGCTTATTTAGTTCTCCGGCTGTGAAGAGGCGTCTAGGACCACCGTAGGAACGCTCCACAGCTACTGTTAGTTGTTGTGAATAGGATCAGGGGTCTGCAATCCGCTAGCTACCAACCTCTCCGGTTTTCTGGACTTAGCTTGCATTTTTGTTTTTTTCTCCTCCGGTGACTCATTCATAACAGAATCACTAGCCATACCGCAGATTCTAGGGTACTCAATAGCAGGAAAGAATTGTAAAAAAAAAAAAAAAAGTGTCAGAATTTTTTTTTTTTTTAATGTATATTTTTTCCTCTTTTTCTCTGGGGCCGTAGGAGGAATTTTTTCTTAATGTAGATTAAGCAATTGTCTGATCGTGTGGAGCAGCTCGCTGCTGAAGTGCGGGGAATTTCCGCCTATCTTGCTCATTCACATGCTGCTGAACCAAAGATCCCTACTCCTGATGTGTTTTTTGGGGATCGGTCTAAATTTTTGAATTTTAAGAATAATTGTAAATTGTTTCTGGCCTTGAAGCCTAGCTCATCGGGGAGCTCTGCGCAGCAGGTTAAAATTGTCATCTCTTTGCTGCGCGGCGATCCCCAGGATTGGGCGTTTTCTTTGACACCTGATGATCCTATTCTAACTAATGTGGACGCATTTTTTCAAGCCTTGGGGTTGTTGTATGATGAATCTAATGCTATTGATCAAGCTGAAAAAGCCCTGTTGGCATTGAGCCAGGGTCAGGATTCTGCAGAGTTGTACTGTCAAAAATTCCGGAAGTGGGCGGTCCTTACTACCTGGAATGATGGTGCCTTGGCAGCTCTCTTTCGGAAGGGTTTGTCAGAAACCGTAAAAGATACTATGGTGGGATTTCCTGTTCCCTCTGGTCTTGACGATTCTATGTCATTAGCCATTCAGGTTGATCGGCGTTTACGTGAACGTAAAATTACACGAGAAATGTTGCCACCTGTTGAACAAATGTCTGAACCTATGCAATGTGATACTTTTGTCTAGGGCGCAACGTCAGGAGTTCAGAAGGCGTAATAGGCTGTTTTTTCTGTGGAGATGCCTCTCATAATATTTCTGTCTGCCCTAAACGAGAGACACGTTTTGCACACACATTTGCTGTGGGTGGTGTGCAACCTAAGTTTCTTCTGGCAATTACTCTGATCTGCTCCCTGTCCACATTTTCCGCTAAGGCTTTTGTGGATTCAGGAGCGGCTCTGAACCTGATGGACTTGGATTTTGCTAAACGTTGTGGGTTTCCTGACACCTCTGCGGACGCCTTTCCCTTTGAGGGGTATTGATGCTACTCCTTTGGCGAATAAACCTCAGTTTTGGACCCAGGTGGTAATGCGGGTCGCCCCAGACCATCAAGAAAATTGCAGATTTTTGGTGTTGCATAATTTGCATGATACCATTGTCCTGGGGTTTCCCTGGTTGCAAATCCATAATCCAGTTTTGGATTGGAAATCTGTGTCTGTGGTGAGTTGGAGTTGTCAGTGTGCTCTTAGTGACACTCCTGTTTTCTCCACCTCTCCCCAGTCGCATGATGTTCCTATTTGGCTGATTTTTATGAAGTATTTAGTGAGAATAAGTCTGCGTCTTTGCCTCCTCATAGGAGTTATGACTGTGCAATTGAGCTGAGCCCTGGGTGTAAATTTCCCAAGGGTCGACTTTTCAATTTATCTGTACCCGAGCATGAGGCTATGCGATCGTATATTAAGGAGTCGCTGGAGAAGGGTCATATTAGATCATCCTCTTCACTCTTGGGTGCTGGGTTTTTTTTCGTGGCCAAGAAAGATGGTTCATTAAGGCCTTGTATTGACTATCGCTCCCTCAACAAAATTACTGTTAAATATCAGAATCCGTTACCCCTGATTTCTGATCTATTCTCCAGAGTTAAAGGTGCTTGCTGGTTTACCAAGCTTGACCTCAGGGGGGCGTATAATCTTATTCGCTTTAAGCATGGGGATGAATGGAAGACGGCGTTTAATACTCCGGAGGGACATTTTGAGTACCTGGTGATGCCTTTTGGGCTCACTAATGCCCCTTCTGTCTTCCAGTGCTTCATGAATGATATTTTCCGGGACTTTGTGGATACATTTTTGATCATCTATCTGGATGATATTTTGATCTTTTCCAGGGATTGGGACTCTCATGTGGAACATGTTCGGACTGTGTTCCGGATTTTGAGGGAGAATTCCCTGTATGTTAAGGGGTCGAAATGCCTTTTTGGTGTACAGAGGATTTCATTTTTGGGATTTATTTTGTCTCCGTCAACTATTGAAATGGACCCGGCCAAGGTACAGGCCATTTATGATTGGGTTCATCCCACTTCTTTGAAGGCCCTCCAGAAGTTTTTGGGTTTTGCTAATTTTTATCGTAAATTTACAGCTAATTTTTCTGGTATTGCCAAACCATTGACTGATTTAAACTAAGAAGGGTGCTGATGTGCTGAATTGGTCTCCAGAGGCTGTTTCTTCCTTTCAGGAGCTGAAGCGGAGGTTCACTTCTGCTCCGGTTTTGCGGCAACCTGATGTCTCACTCCCGTTTCAGGTATAGGTGGACGCTTCTGAGATTGGTGCAGGAGCTGTTTTGTCCCAAAAAGATCTGGTAACATCTAAAATGAATCCCTGTGCTTTCTTTTCCCGAAAGTTCTCCCCATCTGAACGCAACTATGATGTGGGGAATCGGGAACTGTTAGCCATGAAATGGGCATTTGAGGAGTGGAGACATTGGTTGGAGGGAGCTAGACATCAAGTCGTGGTCCTCACTGACCACAAGAATTTGATTTGCCTTGAGTCGGCCAAGCGCTTGAATCCTAGACAGGCTAGGTGGGCCTTGTTTTTCACACGTTTTGATTTTATGGTCTCTTTTCTTCCGGGCACTAAGAATGTCAAGGCAGACGCCCTCTCTAGGAGTTTCTTTGCTGATTCTCCTATTGTGACCAAGCCTGCTACCATCTTAGGTGAGGGGGTAGTTCTTTCTGCCATCTCGCCCGATTTGAGACGTGCTCTGGAAGAGTTTCAGGAGGACAAACCTGAGCGTTGTCCCATTGGAAAATTGTATGTTCCTGACCAGTGGAGGAAGAGAGTAATGTCTGAAGTTCATTGCTCTGCATTGGCTGGTCATCCAGGTATTTTTGGTTCTAGAGATTTGGTGAGTCGGTCTTTTTGGTGGCCCGCCTTATCTCGTGATGTCAGGAATTTTGTGCAGTCCTGTGGGACTTGCTCCCAGTCTAAACTTTGTTCTCGCTCTAGTGGGTTGTTGATGCCTTTGCCGGTGCCCAGGAGGTCATGGACCCATATTTCAATGGATTTTATTTCTGATCCGCCTGTCTCTCAGAGAATGACTGTTATCTGGGTGATTTGTGATAGATTCTCTAAGATGGTCCATCTTGCACCACTCCCTAAGTTGCCATCTTCCTCAGAGTTGGTGCCCTTGTTTTTGCAACAGGTGGTTCGCTTGCACGGGATTCCTGAGAACATTGTATCTGACAGAGGAGTTTAGTTTGTCTCTAGATTTTGGAGGACTTTTTGTTCCAAGCTGGGAATTCAGTTGTCCTTCTCCTCTGCGTTTCACCCTCAGACAAATGGGCAGACGGAGAGAACAAACCAGACTTTGGAGTCTTATTTAAGATGTTTTATCTCTGCTGATCAGGATGATTGGGTCTCATTTTTGCCCTTGGCCGAATTTGCTTTAAATAATAGAGCTAGTTCTGCCACTTTGATGTCACCTTTTTTTTGTAACTTTGGGATTCATCCTCGATTCTCTTCAGGGCAGGTGGAGTCTTCTGCCTGCCCAGGTGTTGACACTGTGGTGGAGAGAATGCACCAGATTTGGGACCAAGTGGTGGATAAGTTGTCTCTCTCCCAGGAAAAGGCCCAGCGGTTTTCCAACCGGCATAGGACCATTGGTCCCCGGTTTAAGGTGGGTGATATGGTTTGGTTGTCATCAAAGAATATCTCTATGAAGGTGGCTTCTCCAAAGTTTAAACCTAGATTTATTGGACCTTACAAGATTTTGGAGATTCTTAATCCGGTCTCTTTTCGATTGGCTCTTCCTGTTACATTTAAGATCCATAACTAGTGTTGAGCTTTCCGATACCGCAAGTATCGGGTATCGGCCGATATTTGCCGTATCGGAATTCCGATACCGAGTACTGATACTTTTTTCGTATCGGATACCGGAATCGGAAGTCCAAAATGCAATGAGCCACAAAAGTGGCTCTGATTGGCTGCCGAAATGACGTCATTATGATGCGCTGTCTGTGCGCATCATGATGCGCCGTCAGCTCGGGCCTTCGGGGGGGCTGTGCCGACTGTCCGGGGGTCTGTACCGGCCTGCCGGTGGTCTGTGCAGGCTCCGGTGGTCTGTGCCGGCCTGCCGGGGGGCTGTGCCGGCCTGCCGGTGGTCTGTGCAGGCTCCGGTGGTCTGTGCCGGCCTGCCGGGGGGCTGTGCCGGCCTGCCGGTGGTCTGTGCAGGCTCCGGGGGTCTGTGCAGGCATCGTCCGATGGGACTACAAGTCCCATCGGGCGATGCCTGCTACCATGACAGTGATTGACACATTAGCCAATGATGGGACAGTAGTAGTCCCATCATCCGGCTAATGTGTTGAATGTAAAAAAAAAAAATAAAAAATAAAAAATTACATGCTACATACATGCTACATACATACAACATGCATACTACATATATACTACATGCAACATGCATACTACATACATGCTACATACTACATGCATGCTACATACATGCTACATACTACATACATGCTACATACATACTACATATATGCTACATGCAACATACATACTACATACATGCTACATACTACATGCATGCTACATACTACATGCATGCTACATACTACATGCATGCTACATACTACATACATGCTACATACATACTACATACATAATACATATATACTACATGCATGCAACATGCATACTACATATATACTATATATACTACATGTAACATACATACTACATATATACTACATGCTACATACATGCAACATACACACTACATGCTACATACATACTACATACATGCAACATACATACTACATACATGCTACATACATACTACATACATACCACATGCATGCAACATGCATACTACATATATACTGCATATATACTACATGCATGCAACATACATATATACTACATACAATACATACATATAGACATACAGTACATATAACAGAGTACATACTTACCGTCACTTTGATCCCCGAAGCCATTGTCACCTGAGGGATAAATATCAAAATAAAAAAACACCAATATACTTACCCCAATCCGCAGAAGTCCACGAGGGTCCCACGTCCATCTTGCGTGGAGAACAGCAGCATCAGCTGATGCTACCGTTCTCTAGCAGCTCCAGGAATACAATGACGGAAGGTAGGTATCCTTCCGCACTGTATTCCTCCACCACTTTAAAAAAAAAAAAAAAAAGTCCCTAGTCTCACTTTATGCCATTGCAGCTGATGCTGCTGTTCTCCACGCAAGATGGACGTGGGACCCTCGTGGACTTCTGCGGATCGGGGTAAGTATATTGGTGTTTTCTTATTTTGATATTTATCCCTCAGGTGACAATGGCTTCGGGGATCAAAGTGACAAGTGACGGTGAGTATGTACTCTGTTATATGTACTGTATGTCTATATGTATGTATTGTATGTAGTATATATGTATGTTGCATGCATGTAGTATATATGCAGTATATATGTAGTATGCATGTTGCATGCATGTGGTATGTAGTATGTATGTAGTATGTATGTTGCATGTATGTAGCATGTATGTTGCATGTATGTAGCATGTATGTTGCATGTAGTGTGTATGTTGCATGTATGTAGTATGTATGTTGCATGTAGTGTGTATGTTGCATGTATGTAGCATGTAGTATATATGTAGTATGTATGTTACATGTAGTATATATAGTATATATGTAGTATGCATGTTGCATGCATGTAGTATATATGTTGTATGTATGTTGCATGCATGTAGTATATATGTATTATGTATGTAGTATGTATGCAGCATGTATGTAGTATGTAGCATGTATGTAGTATGTAGCATGCATGTAGTATGTAGCATGTATGTAGTATGTATGTTACATGTAGTATATATGTAGTATGTATGTTGCATGCATGTAGTATATATGTATGTTGCATGCATGTAGTATATATGTAGTATGTATGTTGCATGCATGTAGTATATATGTAGTATGTATGTAGCATGTATGTAGTATGTAGCATGTATGTAGCATGCATGTAGTATGTAGCATGTATGTAGTATGCATGTTGCATGTAGTATATATGTAGTATGTATGTTACATGTAGTATATATGTAGTATGCATGTTGCATGCATGTAGTATATATGTTGTATGTATGTTGCATTCATGTAGTATATATGTAGTATGTTGCATGCATGTAGTATATATGTAGTATGTATGTATCATGTATGTAGTATGTAGCATGTATGTAGCATGCATGTAGTATGTGGCATGTATGTAGTATGCATGTTGCATGAAGTATGTACGTTACATGTATGCATGTTGCATGCATGTAGTATATATATGTTGTATGTATGTTGCATGCATGTAGTATATATGTAGTATGTATGTTGCATGCATGTAGTATATATGTAGTATGTATGTAGCATGTATGTAGTATGTAGCATGTATGTAGCATGCATGTAGTATGTAGCATGTATGTAGTATGCATGTTGCATGTAGTATATATGTAGTATGTTACATGTAGTATATATGTAGTATGCATGTTGTATGTATGTAGCATGTATGTAGCATGTAATTTTTTTTACATTCAACACATTAGCCGGATGATGGGACTACTACTGTGCCATCATTGGCTAATGTGTCAATCACTGTCATGGTAGCAGGCATCGCCCGATGGGACTTGTAGTCCCATCGGACGATGCCTGCACAGACCCCCGAAGCCTGCACAGACCACCGGCAGGCCAGCACAGCCCCCCGGCAGGCCGGCACAGACCACCGGAGCCTGCACAGACCACCGGCAGGCCGGCACAGCGCTCCGGCAGGCCGGCACAGACCACCGGAGCCTGCACAGACCCCCTGGCAGGCCGGCACAGCCCCCCGAAAGGCCCGTTCAGACCCCAGAGAGGCTGTACAAGGCAAAAATAGGGTTTTTCTTATTCCGATACCGGAAGTCCCATAGACTTGAATGGGACTTCCGGTATCGGAATCGGTGATACCGATACTTTTTTTTAAGATCGGCCGATCCATTCCAATACGATATTTTCAAGTATCGGCTGGTATCGCTCAACTCTATCCATAACGTGTTTCATAAGTCTCTGTTGAAGAGGTTTGTTGAGCCAATAGTTCCTGTGGTGGCACCTCCTGAGCCTGTATTGGTTGAAGGTAATGTGGAATATGAGGTTGAGAAGATACTGGATTCTCGTCTGGCTAGACGGAGACTCCAGTATTTGGTTAAATGGAAGGGTTATGGCCAGGAGGATAATTCTTGGGTCTCTGCATCTGATATTCTTGCCGATAGATTGGTTCGTGCTTTTCATCGGGCCCATCCTGATCGGCCTGGTGGCGTGGATGAGGGTCCGGTGACCCCTCCTCAAGGGGGAGGTACTGTTGTGAGCTCATTTTCTCGTTCACCTTTGATGTCCGATGAACTCCCTCTGCTGGTGAAAGGAGGTGGTGAAACTGATTTGGATGGGAGAAACCTGTCACCAGAACCGGTGGATTGCGATTGGACATCCAGAATCTCTGAGTGGATATAAGGAAGCCGGCGCCCTGTAGGGTTGCTGGTGATTTCTCTGCTCTGAGCTCTGGCCTCCAGTTCAGTTCCTGTCTTCTAAAGCTAAGTTTTGCTCTGTTATTGTTCCATGAGATTTTGTCTGATTTTCTTAGTTTTGTGTTCTGCCAGCCTCGGCTGGGGCTCTGCTGAATTTCCATTTTTGTCCCCGATCGGTTAAATCTCTTTTGCTCTGTCTTCAGAATATATCGGAGTGCTGATATAGGGATTTTGAAGTCTAGTCACTTCAGGGCCGTTTTTCCTATCAGACGTGCTGGGACATTTTTGGTAGGGTTTTTGCGGATTGCAGCTAGCATCTTTTCTGTCCTTTCCTATCTAGTTAGTTGGGCCCCATCGTTTGCTCTGCCTGTCTTTCTGTCTGTGTTTGTGTTTTCATCTGTTTTCACCGACAATACATGTTGGGGGCTGTCTATTGCTTTGGGGTCTGCTCTGGGGCAGTTTGGATTTCCCCTTTCTTTCTTTAGGCTTATTTAGTTCTCCAGCTGTGAAGAGGCGTCTAAGACAACCATAGGAACGCTCCACGGCTACTGTTAGTTGTTGTGAATAGGATCAGGGGTCTGCAATCCGCTAGCTACCAACCTCTCCGGTTTTCTGGACTTAGCTTGCATTTTTGTTTTTTCCTCCTCCGGTGACTCATTCATAACACACTGCAGCTGACTCCTAAAGCGGCAGGGAAGCAAGACCGTCCAGGAACTGGACCACAAGGTGATGTGCTGCTGATAGACAGACCAGGTACTGGAACAGGAATTGACAGGATGAGTTCAGGAATACAGGATGGCCTCAGGTACGGGATCACAGGTGCAGGCTCAGAATGGACTGGTGAGGGTAGCAGTATAGGTGCGGACAAGATGTATGAAGCTCAAGACTTGACAGAGGCTAGAAAGGAGTCATGAACAGGATACAGCAGGGCAGACAGGAACCAGTTCAGACAGGGCAGGATCGGGTGAAGGAAGACGGTCTGAGTCAGGTTCAGACTGGACAAACAGGATGGAATGGGTCAGGTTCAGACAGTGCACAGGTACGGGGACCTTACAACTTAATAGGAGAAAACAGACTGAATACTAAAGTTGCTAAGTAACCTCCTAATAGGGGAGGGTGCCTTAAATATCAGATGTCTCCCAGCAATTGGCTGGGAACGTTTTCATAAGTGAGAGTGATGGCTCTTTAAGGGGTGCGCCCTAAGCACACTCCCAGGAGACCTGCGTGCCATGCGCAGGTCCTGGGAGGAAGCAGACACTGCGGGAGCGTGGACGGGTAAGTGAACACGCCACCGTCACTGCAAGGAGGGGAAGAGGATTTGTGCAGGGGCGCCGACGCAGTTCTGACAGTTCTCCCCTCCTTATGCCCTCTCTTCTTCAAGCCTGCTAGGAATTTCTGTAGAAGTGGATGATTAATATTTTCTTTGGGCATCCACAACCTTTCTTCAGGTCCAAATCCCTTCCAACTGACTTTGGTCTATGTAATACTACAGAGGGGGAAAAGTGTCTTCCATCCTCAAGTGGCAGTGCCCTACCGGTGCTAAAGCTATCAAGCAATTCCTAGGATTTGTAAATTACTATCGACAATTCAATCTCCAGTTCTCGTCCCGGATTGCTCTCATCTCCGCTATGATCCGTTAGGGTTCCGATCCAAAGGTCCGTCAACTCCGTCTAACTAAAGGTCCATCTAACTCCAGAGGCTGAGGATGCTTTTGTCTCCCTAAAACAGGCCTTTCTCTGAATCCATCTTCAGTCCCGTGTCCGAGTTGATATAACCTACGAAAGACAAAGAAGATTGTGCAAACACGCATTTTTCAAATATCGCATACAGATGATTCAATCAATGTCACTGCAGGACTTGACGACCGTTCTGCCTATGAGAAGGTAGATCTAGAGAGAAGACCAAGATATTGTTCAAATAATCCAGGACACAAGCATAAAGGTCTCGGAAGATGTCATTCACAAATTCTTGAAACAATCACTGACCTCAGGGAGACCAGTCAAAGAAAACACTGCGGCAGCCGGCAAAGGCGCTGAATCACAGTGAAATCCTAGGTGCATTGCTCCCTGGGAAATACGAATATGCAAATAATGTCCGTGGAGCCTCATTTAAGAGTCTCAAACACGGGACTAGCCAGATCTTCCTCCAGGGAAGGACCCAGCCAAAGGGTGGCTCCTTTCGGAAACCACCATTACCACCATATTAAGTGGCCCTTTAAGTCAATATCCAGCTCTTTACGAGTTTACAGATATGACAAGGGAAATACCAAGGCCAGGTATCCATCCACAGACAGCTGTTTTGGGGTGTTGCCCCTCATCAGTGTGGAGTAAGATTCTGGCTAGAATTCTTCCAAATTCTTGGAGGATAGTTGGGGTATTGCTGAGCCCAAATGGCATGACTCAGTACTCATAATGACCATCCCGGGTGTTAAAAGCGGTCTTCCATTCATCTCCTCAACGTATCCAGATTAGATTGCATACTCCTATCAGATCCAGTTTGGTAAAAATCTTGTCACCACTGAGATCAACCAGGTCTGGGATTACCGTGATCTGATTAAGACCCCTATAAATTATGAAAGGCCGGAGGGTCCCTTCCTTTTTCTTGAAAAAGAAAAAGCCGGCTCCTGCTGGTGAAGAAAACTTATGAACAAATCCCCTTGCCAAATTTTCCTTAACATACTCGGACTTGGTTAGGGTCTCTGCCTGCAAAATGGGGGTAAATACGACATCAAAGTGGTTAGGATCCTAGAAGCATGTCTATAGGGCAGTCATGTGGCCTATCTGGAGGTAGCATCTCTGCCTCTTTCTTGTCAAAGACGTCAGCATATGATCAAAAGGCGGATGGTAAACCCCGGCAAGGAAGATGGTGCCACCAGTGGGCGAACAGGTTGCACAGGTGCAAGACATTTCCCATGACAAGACTGTCCCCAATGCAGCACTTCTCCGAATCTCCAGGCAAGTATGAATTCATGAACATAGAGCCATGGAAGACCTAGGAGCAGTGGATGAGACTGGAAAGCACGTAAAAGGCAATCTTCTCAGTGTGATGCATTTCTATCCAAATTTCTACTTGCTCAGTGACCACCCGAATTGCTTTGGATAGGGGCCTCCCATTGACATTTGACACCAACACTGATTGTGAAATTGTCAAACAAGGATCTGGAAGCGATCTACCACTGCTTGCTGTATAATATTCCCTGCCGCACCAGAATCCAGGTTCGTCGTCTCAATGAACCAGGAAGCAGCACAAGTACCAGAGACATTAAGGACAATGGCAGAGAGGAATTGCTCTCGCCCAGGGTGGCCTCTCCTACCGGCCTTAAGTTTTGAGTTTCTGGGTGTCTTGGGACATAGTGTGTATGAAGTGTGCAGTAGCTCCACAATAGAAGCACAAGTCCTTGGCTCGCTGGATCTCCTGCCATTGTCTGCCAGCTCCACATTGTCAACTTACATTGGTTCAAGAGAAGCTATAGCTGTGGAACAGTGAGGGATGAGCAGCCTTTGGAAGGACAGAACCAGATGAAGCGGTTTTCTATCACACATCTTCTCTCGGGAGCACTCCTGGAACCAGAGGTTGATTTGGATGGCAAGGAGAACGATATCGTCCAATGTAGTGGGAATATCTCAACCTGCTGGCTGTTAGGGACGGACTAAAAATAAATAATAGGAAGTGCGTTCGCCACCCGGGGTCCACCGTGCAGTAGGTGTAACAACCGCTGCTGAGTAATGGCAGACTCGCTATATGGCGGTATAATGCGCTCGGGTTAAACGTCACCCGAGGTGCGCAGAGCGGACTCTGTTAAACTCACAGAGGTGCTAAAGCATAAATGCCGAGCCTGTTAGCTTCACAGGTCTCAGCTGGCGTGCACACACGGTATATGGTCACAGGATACCGCCCGAGACAGAGGTCGGCGTCGCTCTTGACCTACCGTGCGTGCGGCATCGCTACTGAGGACGCCGGTAAGTGCTGCTAACTGCAGCGTGGCAGTAACTACTGCCGCTATACGACAGTGCCGTGAGGCTTCACACTATCAGACGCTAGTGTAGCGGTGCAGTATGCACTGTGGCGTATGGCTTGCCACTGACTGGCGCTGACTATAACTCTAACTCCCTATCCACATGCATAATATCAGAGGGAAGGGGTTTCATGAGTCAGTTACCAGAATCATACATCCATCACCATTCACACATAGCAAGTATAGCCTATACTAGCGCATGGCCGAGTGGCCCTGTGGGCCTTTTATAGCCAAGCGCTTCCAGGACCTTCCAGACCTCTGAAATGGGCCAATCAGATCAGGACAAGGACCTGAGCACGTGACCCCTGATCTCCACTGGGAGATCGTCTCGTGGGCATGCCCAGTAGCGCGACGAGAGGACTTAGCCTCTGGAGTGGTTTCCTGCAAAACAGGCTGCGCTACCATTGCTGGTCCAGAGGTGGCAGCAACATCCAGACCCAGAGAGCTGGTCTGAGCAGGGCGCCTGGATCGCCGAGATTGCTGTGCAGGTCCCTGAGCGGTTGGAAAGGAATGGGAGACCACTGGATGTATGGCTCTGGATTCCTGCTGTGCAGCAGCAGGAACCCGACGCCTAACATTACCCCCCTCCTAGGACCCCCCTTGAGCCTCACTATGCTCAACGGCTGCGATCACAAGCGGAGCGTGGATGTTCTCCACTGGCTCCCAGTCCACCAAATAAAGCTTTTTGCCACGCACAATCCTGTGTCCCACAATGACGTTAACCTCAAACTCGTCCGAAAACAAGTCTGATGACCCGGCAGATGACTCAGAGAACCGGGCCATGTGAACAGGTTTGAGAAGGGACACATGGAAAACGTCAGAAATGGCTAAATGTGGAGGAAGAGCCAGGCGGTAGACCACCGAGCTGATTCACTCGAGAACCTTAAAAGGTCCGATGTATCACGGCGCCAACTTGGTGGACTCAGCCCGCAGCTTGATGTTTCGAGCAGAGAGCCACACCATGTCGCCGAGGGAAAAGGTTGGAGCGGGTCGCCGATGTGTGTCGGCAGATGCCCTCATTCTTTCTTTAGAGGCACGAATAGCATCCTGAGTGCGATTCCAAATGTCGCGAGCCTCCACTGCCCAGTCTGCCACCCTGGAGTCAGTGGAGACACTGGCATCGGTACAGGGATGTGCGGATGTTGGCTGTAATTTAGAAGGAGCGGCGTCTGACCCGTGGAATCAGCCACTGCATTATTCAGGGCAAATTCAGCCCATGGTAGCAAGGATGCCCAGTCATCCTGCCTGGCAGAGATGAAATGCCGCAGGTACGTGACCAAGGTTTGGTTGGCTCTCTCAACCAAGCCGTTTGTCTCAGGGTGGTAAGCGGAGGACAGGTTTAGCTCAATGCTGAGTAGGCTGCAGAGCTCCCTCCAAAACCAGGACGCGAACGGGGGACCTCGATCACTAACAATTTTGTCCGGCATGCCATGCAGACGGAATACATGTTTTATGAACAGTGTGGCAAGACCACGAGCGGAAGGCAACCGCGTGAGTGGTACCAGATGCACCATTTTAGAAAAATGGTCGGTGACCACCCAGATGACCGTAGTGCCACCAGACTTGGGCAGGCCAACCACAAAATCCATGCCAACTATCTCCCAAGGTCTATCCGCCACCGGCAGAGGGTACAATAACCCAGCCGGCCTCTGTCTAGAGGACCTTTTCCGTGCACACGAGACGCATGCTTGTATGTATTCCTTAGTGTCTCGAGCCATGTGCAGCCACCAATACGACCTTGCCAGGAATTCTGTGGTCCGCTTATTGCCAAAGTGACCACCCACCCTGGACGAGTGTGCCCAGGCGAGAACCTCCGGCCGTAGCTGAGGAGGCACAAAGATCTTGCCCAGTGGCATTGACTCGAGAGCAACTGGAGCCACAGTCGTAAAGCTCTCCGAAGGGAGAATTAGCCGTGGCTCAGCCTCCCCTTCCTCTGCTGAGACTACCGAGCGTGAGAGAGCATCCGCACGGAGGTTCTTCTCTCCAGAGAGAGAGTGCAAGGTGAAGCGGAAGCGAGAGAAGAGCAACCACCTAGCTTGACGAGAGTTCAAGCGCTGGGCAGTTTGGAAATAGACCAGATTTTTATGGTCCGTATACACCTGGAAGGGGAACCGGGCTCCCTCCAGGAGATGTCTCCACTCGGAAAAGGCCAACTTCATTGCTAGCAGCTCCCTGTCCCTGATGGAGTAATTCTTCTCCGCCAGTGAGAAGGTCTTAGAGAAGAAGCAGGGATGCTTCCGACCTTGAGCATCCTTCTGGAAAAGGACTGCTCCTGTACCGACGGAAGAGGAATCCACCTGCAGGATAAATGGTTTATCCACATCGGGACGGTGTAAGATGGGAGCGCCAGAAAAATGGGATTTTAGAGATGATAAGGCCTTGGAGACCTGTTCAGACCAAGCTTTAGGATTAGCTCCTTTCTTTGTGAGAGCAACCAAAGGAGCTACCAGTGTGGAAAAGTGAGGTATGAACTGGCGGTAATAGTTGACTAACCCTACGAAGCGCTGCACCGCTTTGAGTGAGTGTGGTTCCGGCCAGTCCATTACCACTTGCAGTTTGGCCCGATCCATAGCCAACCCCTGGGCCGAGATGATGTAGCCCAGGAACGGCAAGGACTCCTGCTCAAACTGGCACTTCACCAGCTTGGCGAAAAGAGAGTTCGCCCGCAGACGGTCGAAGACCCTGCAGACGTCTCTCCGGTGGGAGGTCAAATCTGGCACGAAGGTGAAGATGTCATCCAGACAGACCACCAACGAGGTGGAGGGCATATCGTGGAAGACGTCGTTGACGAAATCCTGGAAGACAGCAGGCGAATTACAAAGGCCGAATGGCATGACCAGATATTCGTAGTGGCCATCCCTGGTATTAAAGGCTGTCTTCCACTCGTCTCCTTCGCGAATGTGGATCAGGTTGTACGCCCCCCGTAGATCTAATTTCATAAAGATCCGGGCGCCTCACAACCTGTCAAATAGCTCAGAGATCAACGGGAGAGGGTATTTGTTTTTAACTGTTATGGCGTTGAGACCTCTGTAGTCAATGCAGGGACGTAACTCTCCGCTCTTCTGCACGAAGAACCCTGCACCAGCCGGCGACACCGACTTTCTGATAAAACCTCTAGCCAGGTTCTCTCGGATATATTGAGACATAGCCTCTGTCTCAGGGAGTGACAGCGGATACACACAGCCTCTAGGAGGTTCCGTGCCTGGCAGAAGATCTATCGGGCAATCGTAAGGACGGTGCGGCGGGACTGTCTCCGCAGATTTTTTAGAGATGTCCGCATACTGGTGGTAAGTAGAGTTGAGCGAAACGGGTCGGTCATATTCAAAAGTCAGTGACTTTCGCTGAAGTCGGGTTTCATGAAACGAAACCCGACCATAGCGTGAGGTCGTCCACGAGGTCCGCGACCAGAGCGCCAAAGTCGCGTTTCAAAAGTTGCTTCCAGCGCCCTTTTTCAGCCAATGATGGAGGACGCACACTGTGGGCAACGTGATGACATAGGCATCGGTCACCACCATCTTTTAGAAGGGCATGCAAGTGATTGGCTGGCTTTGTGTGGCGTCACAAGGGGCTATAAAAGGGCGTGAACGCCGACCGCCATCTTACTTATGCCGATCTTATTATAGGGAGAGCTGCTGCTGATTCTGTAGGGAGAGCGTTAAGCAGGGAAGAACAAAAAAACTGCTTATGCTGTTAGCGATTTCCACTTACAACACAACACTTTGTGTGCAGTGACAGGGGAGGCTCTATTTTTGTGCATCAGCTCTATTGGTTATTAGGTTGCCTTATAAGGCTCCCTGATAGCTGCATTGCTGTTTGCACACTGCTGTGCAAACTGTTTTAAAAGCAAAAATACCTTTCTTCCTCTTTTCTGCACAGCTACCAAGCGTTCATTTTTCCACCCTTTTGTGTGTGCACTGTGCAGCAGTCCTGCTTATTAGGCTGCCTGCGTCCATACTTGGACTGAGAGCATCATTGTCAGCGTCCTCAAATCTTTAGTGAGATCCAAATTCTCACCAATCCTATAGACACTCTCCACCTTGTCATACACCATCCAATTTCAGCCTGTTACATTGAGGTGTAATCTCTCGTGGTCCTGAGACAATAGTTCTGCGTCCTAAAATCTATAGTGAGATTCAAATTCTCACCAATCCTATAGACACCCTCCACCTTGGCATACACCATCCAATTTCAGCCTGTTACATTGAGGTGTAATCTCTCCTGGTCCTGAGACAATAGTTCTGCGTCCTCAAATCTATAGTGAGATTCAAATTCTCACCAATCCTATAGACACCCTCCACCTTGTCATACACCATCCAATCTCAGCCTGTTACATTGAGGTGTAATCTCTCCTGTGCCTGAGACAATAGTTCTGCGTCCTCAAATCTCTAGTGAGATTCAAATTCTCACCAATCCTATAGACACCCTCCACCTTGTTATACACCATTGTTACGAATGAGTCACCGGAGGAGGAAAAAACAAAAATACAAGCTAAGTCCAGAAAACCAGAGAGGTTAGTAGCTAGCGGATTGCAGACCCCTGATCCTATTCACAACTAACAGTAGCCGTGGGGTGTTCCTACGGTGGTCCTAGACACCTCGTTCACAGCCGGAGAACTAAATAAACCTAAAGAAAGAAAGGGGAAATCTAAACTGCCCCAGAGCAGACCCCAAAGCAATAGACAGCCACCAACATGTATTGACGGTGAAAACAAATGTAAACACAAACACAGACAGAAAGACAGGCTGAGCAAACGATGGGGCCCTCACTAACTAGATAGGACAGGAAAGAAAAGCAACTGTCTGGAATCACGCAAAAACCCTGCCAAAAATAATGTCCAACACGTCTGATAGAAAAGGCCCTGAAGTCACTAGACTTCAAAATCACTATATCAGCACTCAGGTATATTCTGAAAACAGAGCAAAGAGATCAACTGATCAGAGACAAAAATGGAGTTCAGCCAGTCCCAACCAGGGCTGGCTGAACACAAACACTAAGTAAACCAGACAAAATCTCATGGAACAATAGCAGAGCAAAAACTTAGCTTTAGTAGACAGGACTAAACTGGAGGCCAGAGCTCAGAGCAGAGAGGATCACTAGCAACCCAGTAGGGCGTCGGCGGCCTTATATCCACTCAGAGATTCCGGATGTCCAATCACACTCCACCTGTTCAGATGACAGGTTTTTCCCATCCAAATCAATTTCACTACCTCCTTTCACCAGCAAAGGGAGTTCATCGGACATCAAAGATGAAGGAGAAAATGAGCTCATAACACACCATCCAATTTCAGCCTGTTACATTGAGGTGTAATCTCTCCTGGTCCTGAGACAATAGTTCTGCATCCTCAAATCTCTAGTGAGATTCAAATTCTCACCAATCCTATAGACACCCTCCACCTTGTCATACACCATCCAATTTCAGCCTGTTACACTGAGGTGTAATCTCTCCTGTGCCTCAGACAATAGTTCAGCATCCTCAAATCTATAGTGAGATTCAAATTCTCACCAATACTATAGACACCCTCCACCTTGTCATACACCATCCAATTTCAGCCTGTTACATTGAGGTGTAAATTCTCCTGTGCCTGAGACAATAGTTCTGCATCCTCAAATCTATAGTGAGATTCAAATTCACACCAATCCTATAGACACCCTCCACCTTGTCATACACCATCCAATTTCAGCCTGTTACATTGAGGTGTAATCTCTCCTGGTCCTGAGACAATAGTTCTGCGTCCTCAAATCTATAGTGAGATTCAAATTCTCACCAATCCTATAGACACCCTCCAACTTGTCATACACCATCCAATTTCAGCCTGTTACATTGAGGTGTAATCTTTACTGGGCCTGAGACAATAGTTCAGCGTCCTTAAATCTATAGTGAGATTCAAATTCTCACCAATAGTAGATACACCTTCTACCTTGTTTTACAGTACCATATAGCTGGTGGTATTTTGGGTATATTTTCACAAAAATGAGGAAGTATGGTGGAAGACGCCATGGAAGTGGGCGGGGGTTGCCAGCTGGTCCCGATGGTGGTGTTGCATCTTTTGGTAGTGGCAAAAGCACAATAGCACCTAAGGCAGGAGGTGTTGAGCCTGCGTCATCGTCTGGCTCCACAAGGCCTCAAAGGCTCTCTTTTCTGGGAGTAGGTAAACCACTTTTAAAGCCAGAGCTTCAGGAACAAGTTTTGGCTTACACTGCTGACACAGCCTCTAGCTCTCTTGTCTCCTCTTCTGAAGATTCAAAAAATAAAAGCACTGAGTCATCAGTGGAGGCTCCTGGTCAGGAACAACACCTTTCCTTGTGTCCTTCACCCCTACCAAAAGTGAAGGATGTGGCAGGCCACACTACCGATTACTCCATGGAGCTCTTTTCACATACCATGCCTGGGTTAGCAAGTCAAATCGTGAATTCCCCAGTCCAAGATGAATCTGACATGGAGTGCACTGATGCACAGCCACTGCTAGATTTTTCTGCTGGTGCATTCACTCAGAGCACTACATTTACCACGCAGTGTACTGAGGCAGAATCAGACCCTGATGAAACTCAGGTGCCCCTTCCCGCATACTATACCACCTTACACGGTGACACAGAGGAAGGTGCACATGAAATTGAAGAGGAGGTGATGGATGACCCAGTTGTTGACCCAGATTGGCATCCATTGGGGGAAGAGGGTGCCGCTGCCAATAGCTCAGAAGAGGAGGAGGAGGATCCGCAGCAGGCAAAGACATCGCAACAGCTGTTATCTGGCAGGACCATATCAGTCCAAAAACTTGTTACAAAAACCAAAAGAGTTGCAGGACAGCTTGGCCAGACAGTCAAATTAGCACAGCGTGCAAGGTCTCAATATGTCTTCCATAGTAGGAAGAGTGCAGTGTGGCACTTTTTTTAACAAAATCCTAATGATCAGGCAAAGGTTATCTGTAAGAAGTGCGCACAGACCTTTAGCCGAGGGAAAAATCTGAGGAGTTTGAATACCAATTGCATGCTTAGACATTGAACCACCATGCACATGCAAGCGTGGACGGACTACCAAACCTCACGTACCACATGTGCACCTGCTCCGAATGAAGGTAGTCAGCAACGCTACATTGCTTCCCCCACTGTAAGCCCACCCGTTAGCACACCACCAGCAGCAAATGTCGAGGTGTCGTCGCAAAGGCAAAGCAGTCATGGAATCACAAGGTTATTGCTACGAAAGACTGAATCTAGGCCATCAGCAACACCACCAACACCATCACCAACTCTCTCTCAGTCCGCCATGTCCACCGCTAGTTCCACCATATGCAGCTCTCAAGTCCAGCTCACCCTACCAGAGACAATGATTAGGACAAAAAAGTACTCATCCTCTCATCCGCGTACACTGGCTTTGAACGCCCACATTGCCAAACTAATCTCGTTAGAGATGATGCCCTACCGGTTGGTTGAAAGCAAAGCTTTCCACGAGCTCATGGCCTACGCAGTACCACGCTATGACCTACCCAGTCGGCACTTCTTTTCGCGAAAAGCCATCCCAACCCTCCACGTGCATGTGAAAGACCGCATTGTCCATGCACTCAAGCAATGAGTGAGTGGAAAGGTGCACCTCACAACAGATGCATGGTCCAGTAGGCATGGCCAGGGCCGTTACGTGTCCATCACTGCGCACTGGGTTAATGTGGTGGATGCAGGGTCCACAGGGGACAGCGGCGGTGGGACAGTGCTGCCTAGCCCACGGTATACGAAACAGTTGGCTGTAGGCGTTCAACCCTCCTCCTCCAGAAGCGAAAGCTCCTCCACAGAGCGCAGTCACACGAGCACTCCATCCACAGCTGCCAGTGTTGCACACGGGTTGTCCCACTATCGAACAGCTAGTGGTAAGCGTCAGCAGGCTGTGTTGAAGATGATGTGTTTGGGCGACAACAGACACACCGCGGAGGTACTGGCCGACTACTTGCAGCGACAAACTGAGTCATGGCTGGGCAGTCTACATCTTGAGGCAGGCAAGGCTGTTAGTGATAACGGCCGGAATTTTGTGGCAGCCATAGCCCTTTCAAAATTCTGACACATACCTTGCCTGGCTCACACCTTGAACCTGGTGGTGCAGTGCTTCCTCAATAATTATCTGGAGTTAACACCCCTGCTCCATAAGGTGCGAAGACTGTGCTCGCACATCCGCCGGTCGCCCGTACACTCCAGTCGTATGCAGAAGCTGCAGCGATTGCTCCACCTTCCCAAGCACCGCCTAATTATCGACGTTGCAACAAGGTGGAACTCCACCCTGCACATGGTTCAGAAGCTGTGCGAACAGAGGCAGGCTGTAATTCATTTGTGGGAGGATACACGGGCAGGCAGTTTGCAGGCAGACATGGACTTGTCTGGTGTGCAGTGGTCGAAGCTGAAAGACCTCTGTAAAGTCCTTCAGTGTTTTGAGGAATGCACACGGCTGGTAAGCGCAGACGACGCCATCATAAGCATGAGCATCCCACTTATGCGTCTGCTCATGCAAACTTTGACGCACATTAAGGAGCAGGCGTCTGCAGCCAAGGAGGAAGAGGAGGGAAGCCTTGATGACAGTCAGCCATTGTCTGCTCAGGGAAGTCTCGTGGACGAAGAGGAGGAGGATGATGGGGATGATTATTTTGGGGAGGAGGATGCTTCTCAGGGGCAAGAAAAAATGTTGGCGTGGCAAGGTCAGGTACAGGGTTTGTGCGTGACTGGAGGGATGTGGATTTGCCAGAAAGTGCTCCTCTACCCAGCACTCGCAGTGCATCATTGACACCTGGAACATTGGCCCACATGTCAGATTATGCCTTGCAGATCCTAAAAAGGACCCCCGCATTGCCAAAATGATGAACGATGACGACTACTGGTTGGCCAGCATCCTGGATCCACGCTATAAAGGCAAATTCCAAAATATCATGCCACAGGAGAACCTAGAGCTAATATTGGCTAACAAACAAGCAACTCTGGTAAACCGTTTGTTTGAGGCATTCCCAGCACACAGCGGCGGTGATGTTTTTCCAACGAGCCGTAGGGGGCAACAAGGAAGTGTTCGTGGTGCACACAGCCGAAGTGGCGTTGGACACAGGGATTTCATGACCATGTTGTGGACTGATTTTTCAAATACCACTCACACGAATGGTAATACTGCATCGATCGAAAGTGACAGGAGACAGTAGTTGTCAACTATGGTAACAAACTACTTCTCCTCCCATATCGATGTTCTCCCTCACCGGTCATTCCCCTTTGACTATTGGGCCAGTAAACTTGACACCTGGCCGGAATTGGCACAATATGCCTTACAGGAGCTCGCTTGCCCTGCTGCTAGTGTGTTATCTGAACGAGTCTTCAGTGCTGCTGGATCAATCCTGACAGAAAAAAGGACCCGTCTGTCGACCCAAAATGTTGATGATCTAACCTTCATTAAAATGAACCATGCATGGGTTTCAAAGGATTTTGTCCCACCCTCCCCTGCTGACAAGTAGGTTGCCAGAAAAATGGCTAGATTTTGTCCTCCTCTTCCGCGGACTTCTCCAATTACTCCATTTGCAGCTGCTGAATGTCCAACATCAACATATGCCAATTTTTCCACCTCCCTAACTGGGCTGCCTCCCACCACAGGGCCGGGGTCACGGAAATATACACGCAGATTTTTAATGTTTAAACTATGCTATATATACCTGCTATCCAGTGATACTGTACCCTTTCTCAACTTTCTAAAATCTTGTTGAATCCATACTGGGCCTGAGAACGTCTGAGTCTGCCTCCTGATTAGAGATGAGCGGTGTTCGAGTCGACTTGTTCGCCAAGTTAAAATTTCAGCTGTTTTGGGTGGTGTTCGAGCCGTTCGTAGAACTCGAACACTTTGTGTAAAATTAGGCTTTTCGAGGTTCCAATTGAGAACGTTTCGTTCACCAAAAGCGTAACTTAATTTTCAGATTAATAATGGTTTTCAATGTTAATAGACTGTTTCATAGTAGCGGGGTGTGATAGCAAGCGGTGTAGTACACCTGTCAACGAGCTACACCGTGTGTGCTTCTAATTATTTTTTATCGCATCTTGTCCAGAAAATCCTTTTGGGCCTTGTAGCACTGTCTGCTACTCAGCAGAGGAGTCCACCAGTGAACCAAGCTATGCCGCTTGTTTATTTAAGAACTGCGTGCTACTCAGCATAGGAGCCCAGCTGTTAAGCAAGCTACAGCACCTGTGGTTTGGACACAATTTTTTCATTTTTTCTGGAATGCCGGTTAGGCCTAATTCCAGTTGACCTGCACTTACTGGGAAATCCTCGTTCGCGGGGAAGAATTGTTATCCCAGATCCCCATCAGCGGGTTATCTGCACCTGTAAGCGACACACGCTGGACCTTTGAGTGTAGCGCGCATGCAGCCCCCGACATGTAAGGGCATGACAGACCTGTTATTGATCGATTTTGCGTGCCAGAGCCTCGCGTATCCCTCTAGTAAGCTTGACACGTACCACGGGGGCATGCCAGTCTCGTTCGTAAATGGAATTAAGCTGACTCGCTAGCACAACTAAAAACGGACATCCACCACCACCCACAGAATCAACAAAGCTTGCAATCTGTCAATCTTTTCTGTAGCTGGCATGGTTGAGGTTTCCCGGGTGGAGTCGAATTAAGCCGCAGGCTCCACTCCTGGTGGTGCCCTTCTGGACATTTCTTTAAGGTTCAGCTTTGCAACCATACTGCCCCCGGAAACCAAACACTTTGCCTTCATGGACGCTGTTCAGAGGTTCGTGGTAATAACGACGCCCGATCAGCAGTTGGCCTAATTTAAGGTGGGAAGTCCGACGATATATGATCGTCTTCGATTTCAGATTTTTAATGTTTTTTGGTATTTTACATTTTTATTCCAACCTTTCTTGACTTCATAAGGGCATGACATGCCTATATCTGTGTCTCCTCCTCCTCCACCTCTTTTCTATATGTAGTTGCCGTTTTCCATGTTATTTTTGTATTCTGAGCATTTTGTCTGCTTTGGGACACGTTTTAAGGTGTTTTGTAATTGTTTTCTATGTGTTTGCCCGCCATTGTTTTCAATGGTGTTCGACGTTGTTCGTCGAACGTTTGACAAACATTCGACGAACTTGCCTTGTGTTCGACGAACCAAAACGAACTGGAACACTAGCGGGGTGGCTCAACACTACTCCTGAATATATAGACGTACATTTTTAATGTTTAAACTATGCTATATATACCTGGTATCTGGTGATACTGTACCCTTTCTGCCAGGAAGTCCTCCTCCACCCACCACTCTAAGTGTATCATTGACACCTGGAACATTGTCCCACATGTGTGATTATTTCTTGCGGATCATCTTGTTATATTGTGGTGTGATCCATCCTGAGCGTGTGACAGTCTGTGGGTTACTCCTGCAATTTAGATGTACATTTAAAAATTACCCCAACACTCGTGTATACAGCTCTACGCTTGTGATACATTACCCATTTACTGCTTTTTATATTCTGGTCTAATCCAAACTGACCAAGTGAGAGTTATTTTCTGACTGTGGAAATAAATACTGAGATTGACAACAATGACCCCTACACTGTGTACAGCTGTACTCTTCAGATCCATTACCGTTTTACAGCTTTTTATATTGTGTTGTAATCCATACTGAGCCTGAGTGTTTCTGTGTCTGCCTCCTGAAATATCTACGGAGATTTAGAATGTTTAAACTATACTATATACCTGCTGATGATAGTGTACACTTTTTCTACTTTTTATATTCTTGTCTAATCCATACTGAGCCTGTGAGCGTCTGTGTGACTGAAGGTATATATAGGGAGATTGACAATCATCCTTTGACTGTATAGAGCTGTTCGCTTCTGATACAGTACCATATATCTGATGTTATTTTGGGTTCATTTTCTGCAACATTTTGAAGTTTGGTGGAAGAGGCCGCAGACGTGGGGGGGCCAGCTGGTGCTGATAGTGGTGGTGCATCTGCTGGTAGTGGCAAAAGCACAATAGCAGCTAAGGCAGGAGGTGTTGAGCCTGCGTCATGGTCTGGCTCCGGAACGCCTGGAAGGCTACCTTTTCTGGGAGTAGGTTAACCGCTTTTAAAGCTGGAGCATCAGGAACTGGTTTTGGCTTTCATTGCCGAAACAGACTCCAGCAAATATGCCCTCCTCTTCTGAAGTTTCAAAAAAATGCAAGCACTGAGTCAAGTGCTGACTTCTTGTCAGGAAGAACCCCTTTCCTTGTGTCCTTCACCCCCACCAAAAGTGAATGATGCAGCAGGCCACACTTCACATTAGTCCATGTAGCTCTTTCTATCATACCATGCCTGGGTTATCAAGTCAAATCGTGAATTCCCCAGTCCAAGATGAATCTGACATGGAGTGTGGGTGGCCAGTCAGGGCAGTGGGGGTAATCGGTACCGGGCCAGTGTCTCAGAGGGATGTGTCACGTTGGTGGTGATGACCCGTTCCATGGCCCTGGGCATCCATGCAAAGGGGTGAATGACGTTTATAGGTGAATGATACGTAACACCACCTGTGGTTTCTGATCAGATTGACCCGCGCTGCAGTGTCGCTTCTCTGGGACAGATGTTGTGGTGCAGCTAAGATGTAGAAGCCCTGCACAGGTAGGGCCATAGTCGCAGGGCAGATGAAAGAGTTGGTAGATGGTGTGCAGTGCAGGATGTAGCAGAGCCGTGCACCAGGCGCAGGAGAAAGAGGACAGAGACAGTCGTGCAGTTCCTTTACCTGTACTTGGTAAGTGCCGTCCAGGACCCAGAGTACAGATGGAGGAGTTGGTCAGCCTGGAAGCAAATTAGGAATTCTCTCTGCAGATAGGTAGTGTGGCCTCCGTTCTACTGCTTATCTGAGGTACTCGCAGTACTGAGTTCATTGAAGTTCCCCCTGTTGACTCTCTTTTGGAACTTTCTCATATGGCAGGCAGCCATAGCCTTTTCCTTGTGGCTCACACACGTCGCTGTTGGGGCCTCCGAGCCTTAGTTGGGAACAGAGCATTTACAGCTGCTACTTCCTCCGGTTTCTGCTGCAGGACCGTCAGTGTCCCTACAAACTCGGAGACCGGAATCCTGACCATGCGCTCCAGCTAGGAGTGAGCCTTAACTCTGCTCATCCTCCAGCTCCTTCTCACGTCCACACACTTCCCCTTCACAGACTGCCCTAACTTACCTCCTCCCGACCACAGAGAGCAGCTCCTCAGCAGTCAGGTTCAGAGGTCTCCCTGCTGGCCTGGAGTGGGAACTGTGTTGTGTGTTGTTTTAACTGCTAGAGAGATCCTTCGTTGCTCCCAAGCATGACATCACACTCCCTAGGAGGAATGTAATGCCACTGTGGCGACCGTACTCCTGGGAGCGCCACAAGTGCACTGATGCCCAGCCACTGCTAGATGATTCTGCTGGTACATTGACCCAGACCACTACATTCCCCTCGCACTCTACACAGCCAGAATCTGACCCTGATGAAACTCGGGTTCCCCTTCCCGCATACTATACCACCTTACACGGTGACAAAGAGTAAGGTGCAGATGAAAGTGCAGGTTCCTTGAGCAGGGGGGGGCATACTCATGGGCGACGGCACTGGGCCCTTCATAGTACACAAAAGTGTCTCTGCCGGTGGGAGGGCCCACCTGCCGTCAGACACACAGCCGCACTATGCGGGGCCCGGTGCCAGTGCCGTCGCCGAGTGGGCCACCCTGCTTGCTCAGGATCATAGCACTTGCAAAGTTGAAATACCTGTCCCTGCTCCACCACCGTGACGTCTTCCGCGTTTCCTGACAGTCATGAGTTGAGGATCCAAGAAAAGCACTTCTGAGCATCCGCGCTGCTTTAGTGATAAGAATTCTTCAGAAATCCATATAAATCTTTCAAGTTCTTTATTATATGTACTACAGAAACTACGCGTTTCGAGATGACAAACCGCACCTCTTCTTCAGGTTACAGTACAGAGTTGACAACTCTGTACTGTAACCTGAAGAATAGGTGCGGTTTGTCATATAATAAAGAACTTGAAAGATTTATATGGATTTCTGAAGAATTCTTATCACTAAAGCAGCGCGGATGCTCAGAAGTGCTTTTCTTGGATCCTCAACTTATGATACCTAGTGGACGCTGTCCACCTGCACGAGTTCTGCAGCAGCTATATGACTGCAACAAACGTTGAGAGTGGTTGTGTCTGAACACAACCCATAAAGGGTGAGTACTCCAGAGTACTTTTATATTTTAATTGATTTATACCAGGTGAAGCCCTATGTCTGCGCCCCCGCCCTTGTTTTCTCTTATACAGCGTTTCCTGACAGTGACATTCTGGTCAAAGCGCGATGACATCACGTCTGTACGCCCTCTGCCTAAACAGTCCAAGTACAGTGAGATGGAAGATGGGGACGACGAGGAGTCCAGACTAGTACAGGGATTCCCTAGCGAGACTTATTTAATTGTTTTCAATGTTGGGACAGCTATTTTTGAGGAGCACTATACTCTGGAGAATGATATATGAGGCCCACCATACACTGGAGCATTCCAAAGGTGGACATCAGACACTGGAGCAGCATTTACAGGGCCCATTATGCACTGGAGCATTAGAAATGGGGCCCATTATATATGGAGCATTATTTGGGCCCATAAGACAGTGGAGCTTCATCCATGGGGCACATCATATACTGTAGCATTATGTGGAGCTCATCATATACTGTTTCAAACATTATATGGGACCAATGATTCTGTATGGAGAAATATATGGGCCTCATTACTCTGTATAGCGCACTATGCGGTGGCCATAATACTGTATGGAGTAATATACTGTCCGTTTTTGGAGCTATTGGAGAATTTAAAATGGATATCAGTCATGAGATGTAGCAAGTGAAGTATTTTTCGTTGTACTATACCACTATTTCTCTGCCGTATCAGAGGATCATGAATTGTGCATGTGTTAAAAGAGCCCAGTGACACTCTTTGGCCCAGGGCCCACGAAAATCTGGAGCCAGCCCTACCCTCCCAACTTTAGCAAAATAGCCCCCAGTTTTCAATGCCTAACTATTATTATAAAGTAAATTAAGGTTGACAAGCTTAAGTAATAAGAACCGATGTTTTTGGCATTAAAATGGGCACTGTAGGTGTGTTTCCTGTCCTCCACTCACTGCCGACTTTTCTTCCCCATTGACTTGTATTGGGTTTCGTGTTTCAGTCGGCCTTCGACTTTTCACGATAATCGGCCGATTTCGTTCGACCCGACTTTTGAGAAAGTCGGGTTTCATGAAACCCGCCTCGACCCGAAAAAAAGGCAAAGTCGCTCATCTCTAGTGGTAAGGTTTAGGAAGCGCGGAGAGATCCGCGGGCACTTCAGTGGAAGCTACCTGAACATTACCCCTCAGGCACCTTCCCTCACAGTCCTTGCTCCAACCCAGTATATTCTCCGAAGCCCAATCAATATGAGGGGAGTGACAACGGAGCCAGGGAACTCCGAGAAGCACCTGGTCGATACCATCTGGCAAAATGAACAAGGACAGAATCTCACGATGAGAGGGTGAGATTGAGAGCCCGAGTGGGGCTGTCTAGTGGGTCACCTGAGATGGTAAAGGTGCACCATTAACCACCCTGATGGTCAGAGGTTGGGGCTGTAACACCAGTGGAATAGCGTGTTTCTGGGCGAAGGTCGAGGACATAAAGTTCCCCTCAGCCCCGGAATCCAAGGTAACCTCTCCCTCCCAGGTGGAGGCCCCGCTATCTAATGTCCCTTGGAATACCGGTTTGGGAGAAAAGAGTCTCATATTTGTCTGACCACCTACGACCACTGGACGTGATCGTTTTTCCGACCGCAGAGGACACGTGCTAGCCGAGTGACCAAACTGCCGGCACTGGTAACAACGTGCGGAGCTTCGCACCGGACGTGGCTTGGGGCCGGCGCGAGACACCTCCATAGGTTCGAAGGATGTAAGCTCCTGAGTGGGAGATCTTAGCGGCTCGGTGAAGGTGGGAGCCAAGTTAACCCTTCGTCTGGATTGCGCACATTCCAGCCCGCGCTCCATAAACTGGAGATCAATGCGGGTGGAGATGGCAATCACTTCCTCCAGACTTGTGGGGACCTCTCTGGTTGCTAGAGCATCTTTGACATGCTCTGCTAACCCACAGGGATGAGTGCTTTATCGGGCCACTCTAGTTCGAAAGCCAATGTCCGGAATCGGACAGCATAATGGCTGACCGAAAGAGACCCCTGTGTTAGGGCCAATAATTGGAGAGAGGTGTCGTGCATGATCCGTGGTCCCAAAAATACCTGCTTCAGAGCCGCGAGGAACTGAGCAGCCCCCTGAACCACGGGATCATCACGCTCCCACAATGGCGTAGCCCACTCTAATGCCCTGCCAGATAAAAGAGAAACAATAAATCCCACCTTAGCCCGCTCTGTAGGGAACCGTGCAGCCAGTAACAAGCTGGATAGAGCACTGACTCACGAATCCCCTACAGGTGGCGCTGTCACCCAAAAACTTGTCGGGGAGCGGGAGGCGAGATATTGTCGGCATAGGCGTGAGTGTGGGCACGCGTGAGACAGCCTCTGCGACTGCCTGAGCAGCGGCTAGCGTAGCATTCACAGCTGAGGTGGAACTCTCGATAGCCACCAACCTGCTCTCCAGCTGCCGAATGTACCGCTGCAGCTGCTGCAGGTCTGCCATTACTAGCCAGACCCTGGCGCTAGTATAATGTTAGGGACGGCGGAACGCACTAAATATAAATAATAGGAAGTGCGTTCGCCACCCGGGGTCCACCGTGTAGTAGGTGTAACAACCGCTGCTGAGTAATGGCAGACTCGCTATATGGCGGTATACTGCGCTCGGGTTAAACGTCCCCCGAGGTGCGCAGAGCGGACTCTGTTAAACTACGCTAAAGCATAAATGCCGAGCCTGTTAGCTTCACAGGTCTCAGCTGGCGTGCATACACGGTATATGGTTGTAGGGAAGGTGACCTGACGGACGGACTGGTCAGATTTCAAAATGGAAAACAGCTAGGAAAGTGTAGGTGACATGCAGTACCTTGAACTGACATTAGACGGCAGGGAGGAGTGTGAGCATAGGACTTGACATCAACTTAGGGCTAAGAAACCGTTGGTCATGGGGGGCGGAGTTATAGGGAATCGGGAAAGCTATAAATTTGACAGGAGGGTTCCAGAAAGTTCCAGTCCCCAGGGGGAGCTCAAGTGACGAGGAGACTGTGACAGTTGCTGCACTGTGAGGAAAACCCAACCAGGGGGACTGAGGAGAAAGGAAGTCAGGGGGGTGGTCTTGACACGAAGTACCGCAGTATAGACGAGGCTCTGGGTGTGGGACACCGTATTGAACGACGCTTGACCAGTAACATTACTGTTGGTGCATAGGCCTAAGGCAGCCACAGTGACGGAGCTGTCAGAGCGTCACTGAGTGTAAAAGGGGACGGGACGTAAATATACGTCCCCGGAGAAAGTGTGTCACCCTGTGTTCTGTAACCGGAGAACTGTGAAGGAAAGTGCGGTGTGCTGTGAGGCCGTCGGGCGGACACAGAGAGAGAGAATAAACTTGGACCTGTTGCACCCGAAACTTGACTCCAGCTTGTGTCTGTACGTTACTGCGCGGTATCCAGAGGGACCACCCCCCAGCCCGGCCCACCGACCCTACATGGTCACAGGACGCGGCGCGAGACAGAGGTCGGTGTCCGTCTTGACCTACCGTGCGTTCGGCGTCGCTACCGCGGACGCCGGTAAGTGTTGCTAACTGCAACTAGCTTGACAAAGTGAGGAGAGCTGAAGCAGCAAAAGTAACTCAGTCCAGCTAGTTAAACAACTTGCAAAACTATCTGAGATTATCGCATCTCCCCTATCCCACAAGGAGTTGATCCACGCCAAGGTCTCTCCTCCAAAATGGGACATGAGGAAAGTTACTTTCGCTGATCAGACAGAAAATGGTGGGCCAGCAGTTCAAAGTGCACTGGCTGATAAAACCCTATGAAAATGTGATGGTTCAGATAGATAGAGTCCAGGACCTGGGGCATGACTTACAGGCCGAATAGTCACTTCTGATGTTGCCGCAGCGTGATCTGGAGCGGATCTGGCAAATGATGTCAGAGCGTCCAAGAGCATGTTAACAATCCGTCGATAAGATAGGATCTTGTCTTGCTGATCTCTCTGATGGCTCATCTCGTGGTACAAGTCTGAGACTAGATGGACATGAGAGTCAGGGAGTTCCATGGGCTTAGCAAACTGATAGGAACGTGGTCGTGGAACTTCTGTGCCACGGTCAGGGGAGAGCCAGGAGGGGTATAACTAAGCAAACACCTGGTTCTTCACTAAACCCCCTGATGGTGTGGTTAGACTTGATCTTAGGTAGACTCCAGGTGCAACTACAGGACAAACTCTGGTACCGCTGCTGTTATGAATGGGAAACCGAGGAGGAAAAAAAGACAACAAGCTAAGTCTCAGAAAACCAGAGAAGTTGGTAACTATGCAGATTGCAGATCCCTGATCTTAACCGCACAACTAGCAGCAGTGGTGGAGCGTTCCTACGTTGGTCCTAGACGCCTCGTCACAACCGGAGAACTACATAAGCCTAAAGCAGGAAAAGAAGAAAACTAACTGCCCCAGAGCAGACCCCAAAGGAAAGACAGCCCCCCACATGTATTGATGGTGAAACAAGATGAAAATACAAACAAAGGCAGGAAAATAGGCTGAGCAAACGATGGGGCCCGGCTAACTAAAAAGGACAGAAAAGGAAAGACACTGTCTGCAATCTGCCAAAAAAAACCCTACAAAAATATTGTCCAGCACTTCTGATAGCAAAATTAACCCTGAAGTCACTAGACTTCTAAACCTATATCAGCACTCTGAAATATTCTGAGACAGGGCAAAAAAGAGGCCAATCTAATAACGGACAAAAAGCAGATTGGCAAATACTGATTAATAGGAGTGGAATTTCAGCATAGCCCCAGCAGGGGCAGGCTGATTACACAAAAAACTGAATTGACCAACAAGCGCAAGTGTGAACATTAGTAAAAAACATACTTAACTTGAGAAGACTGGAAGAGAGCTGAAGTCCAGGACCTGAGAAGCCGACTGAATCACCTGCACCCGGATAGGGCGTCGGCTGTCTTATATCCAGTCTGATACGCCAGAGATCCAATAGTTATCTTCCTCATCAGGTGGCAGATCACTACCACTTAAACCAACCGCACTACCTCCTGTCACCACCAGAGGGAGAACGGAAGGGGAACTCTCAACTGGTGGAGCAGAAAATGAGTTCATGACACGCTGCATCTGACCCCCAAAAGGGCAGGGAAGCAGGACTGGGTCAAGAATTGGATAACATGGGGATGTGCAACTAGTAGACAGAACATGTACTAGATCAGAAACGGACAGGATGAGTTTAGGAACACATGCCGGCCTCAGGTATGGGATCGCAGGTTCAAACTGGACTGGTGACAGTAGAAGTATAGGTTCAGAAATAACCGCGCAGGCTCAAGACTTGGTAGAGCAGAATAGAATCAGGAACAGGATACAGCAGGAGGGCGGACAGGAATCAGTTAAGACATGGCACGCAGGATAGGGTGCAGGCAGGTTCAGACTTGGCAGCCAGGATCGACAGGGTCAGGTTCAGAGAATTTTAGACGGAACAGGTCAGCTTCAGACTGGGCAAAATGGACGCTGTTGTGAGTTCATTTTTCCCTTCACCGTTGAGGTCTGATGAACTCCCTCCTCTGGTGAAGGAAGGTAGTGAGGCTGATTACCAAACACCTGGGCAGCTAGATGATGACTGGGTGACTGGAATTGAGGACTGGATATAAGGCAGCCGACACCCTTCTGCCTTGCTGGTGATCCTGCTGGATTCTTGGAGACCAGTCTGATTCCTGCGTCTCAAAGCTAAGTTTTTCTGCTCTGCTTTGTACACTTCAGTTTTGTTTTGCCTTGTTTTTTGGCAGTTCTGCCATCCCCGGCCGGGGGTGAGCTGAATTCCATTTTTGTCTCTGATCTGTTGATCTTTTGCTCTGTCTTCAGAATATACCTGAGTGCTGATTTAGTCTTTTGAAGCCTAGCGACTTCAGGGCCTGTTTTTCCTATCAGTCGGTTGGCACATTTTGGATAGGATTTTTGCGGATGGCAGACAGCAGCTTTCTTATCCTGTCCTATTTTAGTTAGCTTGGGCCCCATCATTTGCTCAACCTATCTTTCTATCTGTGTTAGTGTTTTCATCTTTCTTCACCGTCATTATATGTTGGGGGCTGCCTATTGCTTTGGGGTCTGCTCTGGGGCAGTTTAGTTTTTCCCCTTTCTGTCTTTAGGCTATGTAGTTCTCCGGCTGTGATCGAGGGGTCTAGGGCACCGTAGGAACCCCCCACGGCTACTGCTAGTTGTTGTGGATAGGTTCAGGGGTCTGCAATCCGATAGCTGCCAACCTCTCTGGTTTTTCTGGACTTAGCTAGTATTTTGTTTTTTCCTCCTTCGGTGACTCATCATAACAGGACGCAGAAAAGAGTCTGAATACTGAAGTTGCTAAGGCACCTCCCAATAGGAGAGGGTGCCTTAAGTATCAGACATCTCCCAGCAATTGGCTGGGGTCATGTTCAGAAGCGTGCCCTGATCATCTCCTCTTGTCCACACAGCCCCTCATCATCACCACCATCTCCCCTTCTCTGCACAGCCCATCATCCCCCTTTCTCCGCACAGCATCATCACACCCTCTTCTCCTCACAGCCCCTCATCACCATCATCCCTGTCTCCACACAGCCCCTCATCATCATCTCCCCTTCTCCATGCAGCCTCATTCAAGTAGCATCAACCCATTCACTGTGATAGCCCACCCAATAAGCAGCCCCATACAATTAACAGCGGCCATTTCCCTGTGTTACCCTCCAACATGCAGCCCCCAAATAGTAACATAATCCATGTTTCTTTTCCTCGAAATACATCCTCTGAACAGCCACACTTAGTCCTGTGTAATCATTCCCAGCTGCACGGTGCCGCCCTCATCCCATCTGCACCCAGCTGCGCGGTGCCGCCCTCATCCCATCTGCACGGTGCCGCCCTCATCCCATCTGCACGATGCCCCCCTCATTCCATCTGCACCCAGCTGCACGGTGCCACCCTCATTCCATCTGCCCCCAGCTGCACGGTGCTCCCCTCATCCCATCTGCACCCAGCTGCATGGTGCCACCCTCATCCCATCTGCATCCAGCTGCACGGTGCCCCCCTCATTCCTTCTGCACCCAGCTGCACGGTGCCGCTCTCATTCCATCTGCCCCCAACTGCACGGTGCCGCCCTCATCCCATCTGCACCCAGCTGCATGGTGCCACCCTCATCCCAGCTGCACGGTGCCACCCTCATCCCATCTGCACGGTGCCCCCCTCATTCCATCTGCACGGTGCCACCCTCATCCCATCTGCCCCCAGCTGCACGGCGCCCCCCTCATCCCATCTGCACGGTGCCGCCCTCATCCCATCTGCACCCAGCTGCGCGGTGCCGCCCTTATCCCATCTGCACCCAGCTGCGCTGTCCCGCCCTTATCCCATCTGCACCCAGCTGCACGGTGCCCCCCTCATCCCATCTGCCCCCAGCTGCACGGTGCCCCCCTCATCCCATCTGCACCCAGCTGCACGGTGCCCCCCTCATCCCATCTGCACCCAGCTGCACGGTGCCCCCCTCATCCCATCTGCACCCAGCTGCATGGTGCCACCCTCATCCCATGTGCACCCAGCTGCACGGTGCCGCCCTCATCCCATCTGCACGGTACCCCCCTCATCCCATCTGCACCCAGCTGCATGGTCCCGCCCTTATCCCATCTGCACGGTGCCCCCCTCATTCCATCTGCATGGTGCCGCCCTCATCCCAGCTGCACTGTGCCCCCCCCCTCATTCCATCTGCCCCCAGCTGCACGGTGCCCCCCTCATCCCATCTGCATCCTGCTGCACGGTGCCGCCCTTATCCCATCTGCACCCAGCTGCAGGGTGCCGCCCTCATCTCATCTGCACGGTGCCCCCCTCATTCCATCTGCATGGTCCCACCCTTATCCCATCTGCACCCAGCTGCACGGTGGCCCCCTCATTCCATCTGCACGGTGCCGCCCTCATCCCATCTGCCCCCAGCTGCACGGTGCCGCCCTCATCCCATCTGCACCCAGCTGCAGGGTGCCACCCTCATCCCATCTGCACGGTGCCCCCTCATTCCATCTGCCCCCAGCTGCACGGTGCCCCCCTCATCCCATCTGCCCCCAGCTGCACGGTGCCCCCCTCATTCCATCTGCCCCCAGCTGCACGGTGCCGCCCTCATCCCATCTGCCCCTAGCTGCACGGTGCCGCCCTCATCCCATCTGCACCCAGCTGCAGGGTGCTGCCCTCATCCCATCTGCACAGTGCCCCCTCATTCCATCTGCCCCCCAGCTGCACGGTGCCCCCCTCATCCCAGCTGCACGGTGCCGCCCTTATCCCATCTGCATGGTGCCACCCTCATCCCATCTGCACGGTGCCGCCCTCATCCCATCTGCACCCAGCTGCATGGTGCCCCCCTCATCCCATCTGCACCCAGCTGCTCGGTGCCGCCCTCATCCCATCTGCCCCCAGCTGCACGGTGCCGCCCTCATCCCATCTGCCCCCAGCTGCACGGTGCCGCCCTCATCCCATCTGCCCCCAGCTGCACGGTGCCGCCCTCATCCCATCTGCACGGTGCCGCCCTCATCCCATCTGCACCCAGCTGCATGGTGCCCCCCCTCATCCCATCTGCACCCAGCTGCATGGTGCCCCCCCTCATCCCATCTGCACCCAGCTGCTCGGTGCCGCCCTCATCCCATCTGCCCCCAGTTGCACGGTGCCGCCCTCATCCCATCTGCACCCAGCTGCATGGTGCCCCCCTCATCCCAGCTGCACGGTGCCGCCCTCATCCCATGTGCCCCCAGCTGCACGGTGCCGCCCTCATCCCATGTGCACCCAGCTGCACGGTGCCGCCCTCATCCCATCTGCACGGTGCCCCCCTCATCCCATGTGCCCCCAGCTGCATGGTGCCCCCCTCATCCCATCTGCACGGTGCCCCCCTCATCCCATGTGCCCCCAGCTGCACGGTGCCGCCCTCATCCCATCTGCACGGTGCCGCCCTCATCCCATCTGCACCCAGCTGCACGGTGCCCCCCTCATCCCATCTGCACGGTGCCCCCCTCATCCCATCTGCACGGTGCCCCCCTCATCCCATCTGCACGGTGCCCCCCTCATCCCATCTGCACCCAGCTGCACGGTGCCCCCCTCATCCCATCTGCACGGTGCCCCCCTCATCCTATCTGCACCCAGCTGCACGGTGCCCCCCTCATCCCATCTGCACCAAGCTGCACGGTGCCGCCCTCATCCCATCTGCACCCAGCTGCACGGTGCCGCCCTCATCCCATCTGCACGGTGCCGCCCTCATCCCATGTGCACTCAGCTGCACGGTGCCGCCCTCATCCCATCTGCACCCAGCTGCTCGGTGCCGCCCTCATCCCATGTGCACCCAGCTGCACGGTGCCGCCCTCATCCCATGTGCACCCAGCTGCACGGTGCCGCCCTCATCCCATGTGCACCCAGCTGCACGGTGCCCCCCTCTTCCCATCTGCACCCAGCTGCACGGTGCCGCCCTCATCCCATGTGCACCCAGCTGCACGGTGCCGCCCTCATCCCATGTGCACCCAGCTACACGGTGCCGCCCTCATCCCATCTGCACCCAGCTGCACGGTGCCGCCCTCATCCCATGTGCACCCAGCTGCACGGTGCCGCCCTCATCCCATGTGCACCCAGCTGCACGGTGCCGCCCTCATCCCATGTGCACCCAGCTGCACGGTGCCGCCCTCATCCCATGTGCCCCCAGCTGCACGGTGCCGCCCTCATCCCATGTGCACCCAGCTGCACGGTGCCGCCCTCATCCCATGTGCACCCAGCTGCACGGTGCCGCCCTCATCCCATGTGCCCCCAGCTGCACGGTGCCGCCCTCATCCCATGTGCCCCCAGCTGCACGGTGCCGCCCTCATCCCATGTGCACCCAGCTGCACGGTGCCGCCCTCATCCCATGTGCCCCCAGCTGCACGGTGCCGCCCTCATCCCATGTGCCCCCAGCTGCACGGTGCCGCCCTCATCCCATGTGCACCCAGCTGCACGGTGCCGCTCTCATCCCATGTGCACCCAGCTGCACGGTGCCGCCCTCATCCCATGTGCACCCAGCTGCACGGTGCCGCCCTCATCCCATGTGCACCCAGCTGCACGGTGCCGCCCTCATCCCATGTGCACCCAGCTGCACGGTGCCGCCCTCATCCCATGTGCACCCAGCTGCACGGTGCCCCCCTCTTCCCATCTGCACCCAGCTGCACGGTGCCGCCCTCATCCCATGTGCACCCAGCTGCACGGTGCCGCCCTCATCCCATGTGCACCCAGCTACACGGTGCCGCCCTCATCCCATCTGCACCCAGCTGCACGGTGCCGCCCTCATCCCATGTGCACCCAGCTGCACGGTGCCCCCCTCTTCCCATCTGCACCCAGCTGCACGGTGCCGCCCTCATCCCATGTGCACCCAGCTGCACGGTGCCGCCCTCATCCCATGTGCACCCAGCTACACGGTGCCGCCCTCATCCCATCTGCACCCAGCTGCACGGTGCCGCCCTCATCCCATGTGCACCCAGCTGCACGGTGCCGCCCTCATCCCATGTGCACCCAGCTGCACGGTGCCGCCCTCATCCCATGTGCACCCAGCTGCACGGTGCCGCCCTCATCCCATGTGCACCCAGCTGCACGGTGCCGCCCTCATCCCATGTGCCCCCAGCTGCACGGTGCCGCCCTCATCCCATGTGCACCCAGCTGCACGGTGCCGCCCTCATCCCATGTGCACCCAGCTGCACGGTGCCGCCCTCATCCCATGTGCCCCCAGCTGCACGGTGCCGCCCTCATCCCATGTGCCCCCAGCTGCACGGTGCCGCCCTCATCCCATGTGCACCCAGCTGCACGGTGCCGCCCTCATCCCATGTGCCCCCAGCTGCACGGTGCCGCCCTCATCCCATGTGCCCCCAGCTGCACGGTGCCGCCCTCATCCCATGTGCACCCAGCTGCACGGTGCCGCCCTCATCCCATGTGCACCCAGCTGCACGGTGCCGCCCTCATCCCATGTGCACCCAGCTGCACGGTGCCGCCCTCATCCCATGTGCACCCAGCTGCACGGTGCCGCCCTCATCCCATGTGCACCCAGCTGCACGGTGCCGCCCTCAGCATCTTCTCCACACACCTCATCTCCACGCTACAACCTGGTATCGGGTCTGCGCTCAGTGCGCTGGACTGCGGGAGGCCCCGCCCCTTCCCGTGACATCATCCCCTCACAGGAGCGACTCCATTCTAGACGCTACCCACAGCGAAGGCTCAGACTACTCCAGCCAGACTCCTCCGCCTCTGGGCGGGGCCTGTTGTGGCTGCGGGGCGGGGCCGGGGCGGAGCTCCCTCCCAGCAGTGATACATTCTGATCTGGCCGCAGGCTGCTGCCCTGAGTGATCGGGAGATCACAGCCCGGATCGCGTCCCTCGCTTGTGCCCCGGCCGGGCTGCTGGTGCCTTGGCCCGGGGATCGGTAGGGTGAAGCCCATCAGGACCTGTGAGGAGCCGGGGGCGCCATTCTGGGCTATGGGAGAAGAGCGGCTGAAACTTTTCTGGAGTTATTGGGAGAAGCCTCCACCTGGATCCGGGCAATTTAGTGCCAGACCCGCAGCGGGGTGCTGAAGCCGGGACAGCCCTGAGCCGGCATGCCTCTCTCCAAGATGCCCGGCTGGGTGATCCTGCCCATCACGCTGCCAGCCTTCACCATCACCGGGATGTGGATAGTGTAAGTGCATGATGGGGGCGGTATAGCCGGGGAGCGCTGATCAAAGGAGCCTTTGTGTGGGAGAGAAAGGTAATGACATGTGTGCAGCATCATGGGCGCTGGTGGTGCTCTGTGCCCCTCCAGGGGATGCCATGGCCCCAGCAGTGCCTACAAGTGCTGGCACCTTCATCATGGCACTGCTGTCAGCAGCCGCCTGTCATGTGGGGGTCCCTATGGGGGAGAATACTAGGTGGTCTCCAATATCAGCCCTGCCATCCAGAATGGTGACACTTCTGATACTTAGCAGCATGTCCCCCAGTCCCTTATAGGCGGCGCTGGTGTCGGGATGTATGGAGCTGTTGGGCTATGTTCACATGTTGCGTTTTTTATGCAGATTTAAAGCTGCTTACAAACAGCAGGTTTTGCTTCTCTTTTTGTTGTCTCTTCTGCATGTGGATAAAGTCTGATTTAACTTTCTTAGGTTTTTGCACTTAATGCTGCTACCTGTGATTTTTGCTGTGTTTTTGCATTTACCCATTGTTTCTCAAAAGCAAAAAAAAAAAACTCTGAAAGTGCCGTGTTGCAGTTTTCCAAATCGGGCAAATAAAACCTATGTGTGCCTGAGATCTCAGACTTTGATGGTCCTGTAAAACGCAGCAAAAAAGGACTGCAGAAATGCAGCATGTGAACACGGCCTTAGTAGTACTGTTTTGTACTAGTAACATTGTCCTCTTTAATCCATCCAGTACAGTCTGTTCCTGGGTCGTGTCGCCCGACCCGAGCTCGTTTTCCACCTATGTCTCCCTCCAATCTGTGTTTTCCTGTGTAGATGATTCCCTGTAACAAATGTCTGTATACTTGTCTTATGTCCGCTATAAGGGCGCAGTAATAGTTGTGCCATGTCTGGCAGGTCTATGCGTTCTTATGAGGCTGACTTGCGTACAATGCTGAAGTTGTGGGTTTTTTTTTTTTTTTAATTCGTTCAATATCTTTTTTTCTGTTTCTTACAGGTTTAATAACAAAAATTAAAAAATCACTTTAATAAAATACAGTGCAGTGCCCTGATATGAATACTCTTAAAGGGAATCTGTCACCTCTTTTTTCGAATATGAGCTGCCGGCACCAACATCAGGGGCTTATCTGCAGCATTCTGTAATGCTGAAGATAAGCCCCCGATGTAACCTGAAAGATACTCACCCGGGGGTCCGGTCCGATGGGTGTCGCGGTCCGTCCTTTTCTTTCTTTCCTTCCTGTCGTGGCGCAGGTGTCGGAGCCACGACAGGAAGGAAAGAAGAGGACGGCATTGTGTGAAGATGGGAGGTGCCAGACTGGACGGCGACACCCACCGGACCGCCCCCTCCGGTGAGTATAATCTAACTTTTTTTTTTTTTTTTTTTTCATCTTTCAGGTTACATCGGGGGCTTATCTACAGCATTACAGAATGCTGTAGATAAGCCCCTGATGTTGGTGCCGGCAGCTCATATTCGAAAAAGGGTGACAGATTCCCTTTAAAAGCCGCTTCAAAAGTTATAATACTGGCACAAAAATGGGCTTGAAAATGGGCACTGAAGAGCGTCATTGAAAGGGTTAAATAACTATATATGTGTGTATGTATATATATATATATGTGTGTGTGTATATAATGTGTATATATAGCTTTAGCAATTGGTTTAACTAAAACGTAACTTTTAATATGTAAATCAAAAGGACTAAATGTGTCATCCAAATGTGATATCAATAAAAAAAAATTGCTAGGTTGGTGGTTGAACTCTCAAAAGAAAGGAACCACCTGAATGCATCAAACAGGATGTAAATTGTTACCTAATGGTATATAACAGGCAACAGATTATCCAAAGGATACAGCATTAATTAATAGGTCAGCACACAATGCCGTAGCCAACTGCACACATATATTCATACCTTGACCCAAAAAAAAAAACATATTGCCACAAAAATGACAATAGATGAGATATGAATAAAAAAGGACCAATCTCACCAGATTAGATGAAGGGCCGGGAGTCTCCGAGGATTCTCTGTATGATCACAGGAAGGTAGCGATGGGAAGACAATACCCTGTCAAATCCCTAAAAGGCTAACCATTATCTGATCCCCAAACTCCCGTCCTGACAAGGGCAGTCCACAGCTCACCCTATATTGCACATGCACTTTCCCTTAGGGGGTGTCCCAATGCGTTTCATCCAAGTAACTCTTCAGGGGACTAACTTGTTATGAAGTGCCATAGTGCTATAACTCGAGAGACATGAATCTTCCTCTCAATGCTGTCTGCAGAGAGTGGAGGAAAGAGGGCATATTTATATTATCACTTCACGTGAGATACCACAGAATCATTATCACCTGTTGCCGCAATCAAATATCTCATGTGCAACACACATATCCACTCCCCATATCAGTATGAATGGTCATGCTCTGCTGGCGCTCCGGTCGTCCACCATTGATCACTTTCACTTCCGACCTGTGGAACGCACGCGTGATTATACAGAGAATCCTTGGAGACTCCCGGCCTTTCATTTAATCTGGTGAGATTGTTCCTTTTAAAAGTTACGTTTTAATTCCACCAATTGCTTTATATACACATTTTTTTTGGGGTGAGATTTGAATTGTCAATTTTGACAGAAATTGTCCTTTGCTTTATTGGTTACATGACTTTGGACAACTGATCTCACACTGCAGAGGTATAACTCAGGCAGCCCCACATCAAATTCAGGTCACTTCAGCCTGGCCTATGTTTGCAGCATCAAAGTGGGCAGACGGGTGATTGTGGTTTGGATAAGTGGCGTTTTTCAGGGGTTAAGTGACTTTGAGCCGCTGATCTCACACCAGTGTTACATACATAGTGATGGCACACATCCAAATTCAGGTCACCAGCCTGGCCCAAATGGGCACTGGGCATCAGAACGACCCACACTTTTCACAGATTTGAATATGTAACTGATGTCTTCTCAGGGGTTATGTGACTTTGGGCCACTGGTCTTCTAGCGCCAGCACAAAATGGGAAGATCCACATCAATCCGATTTCTTTCAGTCTGGCCGGAATGGCTGCTGATCAAAAAAGCTGCATCTAAGTTGTGAAATTGCATCTTTGTACTGATCTGAATAAGTTGGTTATTTCTTTTAAGGTTAAAATTGTTGTCCCGTCTTAGGGTACATTTTCACGTACCGTAATCCCTGCACTTTGGACGGAGTGGAAACCCCGCTCCGCCCAAAGCCCCGCCCCCTTCTGTATGCACAGTGATTTCGGATGAGCTCATTGAACACCTCCGAAATCGCTGCAGCGTATCCATACAGTAGACTGAGCGTCTCTGCAAGGTAAACAGACATGCTGCGGTCTAAAACAACGCGCCACATGTCCGGTTTAGCGGGTGTGTCTCCCGCATAATCGAACTCATAGTGGAGACGGGATTTCATAAAATCCCCTCCACTATTCTGGAACATCTGGACGCTGCGGATTAAACACTGCGGCAGGACGCGGCGGTCAATCCGCAGAAAATACTGAATGTTTCCGTTACGTGGAGACATGCCCTAAAGCTGAATGTCTGCAGTCTCTCTCTGAGTCTGTGACGCCGCTGACACCAGAAAATCCTCCCAGTGCGTGTGATGGAAGGATCCACAAGTCTGAAGTCACAGACTGCACTCAGTGTGGTGACGAGAGTCTGGTGGGCGCCGGTGCGAGATTTGGACTGGGATCCACATCCAGACTAAATATATAGATCTGTACCCTCCAGCCTAGTATATATGTCCCTTATCATGGGCCCCATCCTGATGTGTCCCCCATTCTGCCGCTGTTTTAATGTATAGAAGAAGATAAACCATTATACTTACCAGTGGCATACATAGAAGACATGGGGCCCCATAGTTGAACTTCTAATAGAGCCCATCTCCCCCATCAACATAAAAAATAACTAAGGTATAATGCACCTCCTGTAGCCCTCCATATAATAGACTGCACAGGTCATAGTCCTCCATATAATAGACTGCACAGGTCATAGTCCTCCATATAATAGACTGCGCAGGTCATAGTCCTCCATATAATAGACTGCGCAGGTCATAGTCCTCCATATAATAGACTGCGCAGGTCATAGTCCTCCATATAATAGACTGCGCAGGTCATAGTCCTCCATATAATAGACTGCGCAGGTCATAGTCCTCCATATAATAGACTGCGCAGGTCATAGTCCTCCATATAATAGACTGCGCAGGTCATAGTCCTCCATATAATAGACTGCGCAGGTCATAGTCCTCCATATAATAGACTGCGCAGGTCATAGTCCTCCATATAATAGACTGCGCAGGTCATAGTCCTCCATAAAGACCTGTGGGTCTGTGCGCTCAATACACTTCAACTGGATGTGCATCCGAGGATGCACGTCCAGTTGACTTTTCTGCTGGCGCCGCTGCGACCATAGTCGTTATACCCCTGACTGCAGACTTGTAGCTTAAGACCGGACAACCCCTTTCAGTAACTTTGGGCTACTGATCTAACTTTGCCAACACACATAATGATGCTGTATATAAAAATCAACTTCTGTCATCAAAATGGGCAATTTGGACTATTTATTGATTTGTATGTCTTGACTCTGATTCTTTGCAGTCACAGCTGTGGTGAGGAAAGGGGTCTTGACTCCAGAGGTTTTCTAGTTTGACAAGCTGTGTCATACGTTACACCAGACATCTTCATTATATTTTGGGGTTTCACCTTTTGGTTGCTGAGGGTCCCACTACGGTCTGAAGATTTCAAGTGTTAGTGATCCTGTTTACGTTAATGTCCGATTTTCTCTCCCATATTCCAGTGACATCTGACAGTGAGGACAGGGGGTCTTATTGTGAAGATTTTGGACCTGTGCACACGTTGCAGATTTAAAACAGGGCTTTTTTTTTGCGCAGATTTGTCACAAAACATGAAGTCTCATGCACAAGTTACTTACAGATTTGGTGCAGGATATCCATTCTTTCAGCCTTTTGGCTGCAGATTTCACTCATTACTTATTCAAATCTGTGAAAAGTGTCTATTTGCCTGCTTTGTTCCCCATTAAGATGCCCAGGACCTGTTTGGACAAGGCTGGAGTGGCCTGAATTTGATGCGGGCCATCACTGTCTAGGTATTGGTGCTGTGAGATCAGTGGCCCAAAGTCATTTAACCCCTGGAAAACTCCAGTTGCCTATTAAAATGTGCTTTTTCTCTTTTTATGGCCAGACCACATTCGGTCCAGGCTAGATTGATCTAAATTTGATGCGAGCCATCGCGATCTATGTAATGGTGGTGTGAGATCAGTGGCCCTAAGTCGTTTAACCCTTTCTATTATGCCCTTCAGTTCCCACTTTTGGTGCCAGTTCTATAAGGTTTGTGGCAGTTTTCAAGCGTATTCACATCTGGGCACCTAGCTGGATTGCATTTTATTATTGTAAGTCTTTTATGTTTGTCTTTAAACCAACTTTAGCATCGTGACTTGCGTGGTATTCCTATATTCCTTTTTTTTATGTCCATAATGCACCCATGAGTGCATTTAGAGATCAATTTAAAATACGGTGGAAAATTGGCTGCCATAGGTGTTGGCTACCAGCAGTGTCTTCGGGATGAGTTGGAAGTGTTAGCCCAAGGACAGGTCTAGCACAGTATTGCATTTAACACAAAGCCCATGTGACTTTTGCAAAAATCTAATGATTTTTAACTCTGCTTACCTTTGGACTTGCATTTAAGTCATGTGAAAATTGCAACTCTCTTTTTAGCAGTGATTGTGGTCACCTAGCATGCCTGAGATCTTCTGTTGTGCGTCCATAGTCGCCGTATAGCCCTTTAGTTGCTCATTCTGACCAAACTGCAATGAAACTCTGATCCTGAACACTTGTATATAAAAACACAGTCCGTTATTCAAAAGAAAAAAACACAGAAGTCTGAATGAGGCCTTAGGAGAGGACAGCTTCTTCTATGTTGCATAACTGGGAATAATGTGTAAAATGACCCAGATTGCTGCATGGATTTTGTCATTGCTATTTTGGTACAATTTATTTCTTTTAAACTAGCACACCCGAGAGTTTCCTGCATTTAATAGGTAGTGCTGGTAAATCAGGAAGAAACAGGTGGAACTGCAATATGAGCAGCGGTCCTATATAGTCTGGTTTGTCCAGTCTTCCATGGCAGCCTATGTACACGCAATGGAGAGACCTGCCAATCACTGGAGCATTGCAGAGAGAAGCCGGACAGAGGCCGCACGAGTCTCGTTGGGTTTCCCCGTAGAATATATATTATGTAAAATATACTTGCGACAATTCGCCCAGCAGGGCAGTGAGTCATGCTGACGGCGGTTCAGGCCACCAGTGATGCCTTCACTGTTGAACCTGTCTCTATATGTCACCTACAGCTAGATCTCGTAGCAGAATGTCATAAATTTACTCTCCATTGTGTAGGAAAAATGGATGGGGGGAGGGGAAGATGGGAGTCAGACGAGACAAAGGAGTATCGGGAACAAGTATGTGGTGAAGTACAATTACCCACTGTCTTGTGGAAAGTAGAATGTATGAATCGCCGGCTTCATAATGTAGTCATAACCAGAGCTTTTGGAGTTTGTATAAAATGGACCGATTCCTAAAATATATAATAAATTGGGTCAGTAGTTCAGTGCAGTATGTGCTGTGATTTTTTTTTTTTTTTTTTTTCTTAAGAATTTGAGGAAGGTATGACATGTTCTATTTCTGATCTAAGGATCTCTGCTTTTAGTGGAGATGAATCTGTGCTGCACTTTATGAACCTGCTCCATAGTGATCAGGGCTGTGGAGTCGGTAAGCGGCCAAACCTCCGACTTCTCCATTTCCCTGACTGACTCCCCAGCACTGCCTCGCTACTGATCATGTACTTGAAGAAAAAAGGGAATCCAGCTCCAAGGAATAAAATAAAATTCTTATATTTAATTCCAAAGATAAAGGTATGACACAATCCTACATCACGCAGATACCGGGTACACCGGTGAGAAAGAGTGCCTGGCTAAAACTGAACGCGTTTCGAACACACTCGTGTTCTTAGACTCGTGTACTGCCAGGCACTCTCTCACTGGTGTAAGATGTGTGATGTATGATTTTGTCATACTTTTATCTTTGGAATTAAATAAAAGAAATTGATTTTATTCCTTGGAGCTGGATTCCCCTTTTTCTTCAAGTATATTTCCTGGTGTCTGGCGGAGACACGAATCCCTGCTCAGGGTCCATGGAATCAAAGGCTTTTTCCATGGAAGGGGTGAGCTGAGACATTTTGTCTATTGTGACTTCTGATCATGTGCATAAAGTGCAGCACAGATTCATCTCCACTAAAAGCAGAGACCCTTAAATCAGGAACAGAACAGACGTTTATAGGACATTTCATAACTTTCCCAAATTCTTATGAAAAAATCTACAGCACATCCTGCATTGTGCTACTGTACCCAATGTATTATATTTTAGGAGGAGGTCCATTTTATACGGACTCCACATCCCTTGTCGGAGTTGTGGAGTAGGAGTCAGAGAAATTGAGCATATTGGAAGAAAGATTACTACTTATTTTGGAAGGTTCCTCTGAAGGTCTCTGCAGTTTTTTGGAATAGTTTGGTCTATGTATATGGTCTACAGACCTTGGGCTCATGTCCCCATGGCTGTTTTATGGCTCCCTCTTGTGTGGAAGCAGTTATGGCTCCATAGTAGTACATTATCTGCTCTACTTCAGTTAACCTTTTATATGAAATTAGAGAGAATTTGTATTAAACTTTGCTTTTAAATAGAATCAGTCAGCAAGATTTAACCCCTCCCCCACCCCAAACTATTAATGCACATGTAGCCCTGTCGATGACAAGTGTAGCCATCCCTTTACATGGCCAATCCGTTACTGAGAAATTGGGGTTTTACTCCTCAATGACAGCCTGTGTTCTGTGAGACATTAGGAAAAGGATCGGTCAGTCAAACAGGAGGAGGCAGGGCTGTGCAGGCAATAGAGCTGGTGTTAGAGGCTTCAGATCTACCATAGCTTGTTAGCCTCATTTACATATCAATTCAAACCCCGATTTTTATCTATTTTTATTAACAAAGGAACGTATTGACCATGTAAAGGGGTAATTGCTTTTGTCTTGGAAACAGTTACAGTATATGTGGTTTATGATAAGCTCACAGGACTGGTGAGGAGGCAGAAACACTCACTCCTGTGATAAGGCTAGGTTCACATTACGTTAAGCAGTCCGTTCAACGCATAGCATTGACGGGCTGCGTTATGCTATACCCGCTAGCACAGATGATTAATCTGCGATAGCGGTGACGGAGCCTCAGACGCTGCAGCCCGCGTCCGTGGCTCAATCAGTGAATGACGGCACATCGCGAACGCGTGCCGCTTTATGCCATGCGTTGCGATGCTCCCTACAATGGGGCTGGATGGCAGCGTTTACGGACTGCGTTACACCGCGGTCCATCTGACGGACTGCCTAAACGTAATGTGAACCCAGCCTAAGAGAAATGTGTTACCTCAGGCAGACAAATGTTAATTCACAAAGCATCCTTCACTATACAAACATTTAGCTCATTCATGGCATGAAGTCATGTTCTAGGGTGTTAACTTCCCTAACGCCCCTTCGTGACACCCTTCTAAGATGAGTCAGGTGACCTGAGTGTCAGCACTTTTAACCGAACATTAACATAGATGTAATTGTATCTCTCTTGCGTTAATCCAACTTTCTCCGCGCACACTTCATCTGCGTGGCTAAAGTTTGACTCATCCACATATTTCCAGGAACTGGGTTGGTTATTTATGTCTTTTTTTTTTTTTTTTTTTTTTTTTGTTTTTTTTTTTCCGTTTTGCCTCTTCCAATTTATTTTGTCATTTTCTCTTTTTTATTTTGTATTTAATAAATGTACAACTGTCAGAAGACTTTCCTGCAGCTTCACATCAGCCGTGTTTCTCCATCACCTTGGAACAATGCAACTGCTAGTGCCACAATATGTCACTCTCCACAAGGAGAAGCCTTACCCCTTAGGGTATGTGCACATGCTGCGGATTTTTCCGCACAGATTTGCTGCGGTTTTAAATCCACAGCATGTCAACTCTTCGGGTTCCGCTGCGGTTTGACACCTGTTCCATTGTCCAGGTGTCAAACCACAGGGGGAATCCGCAGGTAAACCACAGGGGGAATCCACAGGTAAACCACAGGTCATTTTACGTGCGGATTTACCTGCAGCTGAATCCTCACTGTGTGCACTCACCCTTAGCCCTCAGTCCGGAGCCTCTCGCCTAGCCAATCAGTTTTCATACTTTGCACTGATGAGGGCAAATAGCCTGAAACACCGTGTCTGCAAATTGAGATTCTGATTTGACTTTTATCCTAAGTCATATTACAAGACTTGTAAGGTTATGTGCACACGCTGCGGATCCACTGCGGTTTTGGCCGCTGCGGATCTGCAGACAGTGCACAGTAGCATGTAAATCTATGGGATTTACAATTTTCTGTGCACATGCTGCGGATCTTTAACTGCGGAAAAGCTGCGGTTTTGAATCCGCAGAAAGAAATGACATGTCACTATTCTGCGGATTCTGCTGCGGTTTACCATCTCCTCCATTGTAGAGGTGATAAACCGCATTCTGTGAGACGGGGCCTTAGGGGCCTGTCACACTAAGCGATATCGCTAGCAATATCGCTATAACGTGTGACGTTATAGCGATATTGCTAGCGACATCGCTGTGTCTGATACTTACCTACGACCCGCTCCCCCGCTCGTAATCGCTGATCGCGCGAGAACGTTCTGGACTGTTTCTCGTCGTCAGCTTCCTGTGGAGAGACGAGCGTGGACGCGGGCGGGAGGACGTCAGGATCGCCTAGTGTGACAGGTAAGTAGTGACCCCCGACCCCAGCGATGTCACTGGTGAGATCTGCCTGTGTGGCAGCTCACTAGCGACCACTTAGCGATGTACCAGCGATCCTGACCGCGTCATATCGCTGGTCGGGATCGCTGGTGCATCGCTAAGTGTGACAGTACCTTTAAGAGAGGAGATGTGCTCCTGGGCAGCTTTGGTATCTGTCCTGTAATCCTATTAGGCTTTCACCACCTCTGTGCCATTGTTATGCTTGAGGTAACAGTCTGTTTGCGGACCTCCCTATCCATCCTGCCTGCCTTCCTCTGGTTGAGACCTCCTGCCTATAGTGAATGGGATAAGCACTATTGTATATTTACCTACTGCCCAGGCCATCAGATTCAGAATTGCTGTAGTCATTGCATTGTAGAGCTTTGGTGCATGTGTCTGGTGCTGATACCTACTGCTTTCAATGCAACTTCTTTCTTTCTTTTTTTTTTTTCTGCTGCAAATTGACCTGCAGTGCAGAATTTTCCATTGAAAAGTGGTAGTAATAATCTTTATTTTTATATAGCGCTAACATATTCCGCAGAGCTTTACAATTTGCACACATTATCATCACTGTCCCTGACGGGGCTCACAATCTAAATTCCCTATCATTATGTCTTTGGAATGTGGGAGGAAACCCACGCAAACACGGGGAGAACATACAAACTCCTTGCAGATGTTGTCCTTGGTGGGATTCAAACCCAGGACCCCAGCGGTAGAAAAGATTTAGCACCCCCCCCTCCCCAGGAGAGAACTGCTGCTGTTTAGTAGGGAGTGATTTCCTCCATGACTTTACTGTGTTTGGGAATCCAGATCTTTATTGCCTTACATCCCAAATAAGTTAATTTACAATGTAATGCAACTATGCAACCATAAGGTCTCATTTGCATGACAGAGCAGTGTAGGGAGTCCTAAACACTTCCATATAAGCCCTATGTATAGCGTTTTATTAAAGGGGTTCGTATAGATAATGGGGTGCTCACTGCTTCAGAAAAATAGGTGCTCTGAGGTAAAATACAAACTATAGGAAAAATAACCTCGGCAATCACTTATTAAAGGGGTTGTCAGGCTAAAACCGGTATGTCTGCGCTCACTCCATGAAGTCCCCCAGAGCATGCATTGTGCTCTGCGGGGATTTGTCGGTTTCATACCCAGGACATGCCTCTGGCCGGTGGGCGCGACCATGCGCCATAACCTTGTATTGAGCCTGTGCCTCATGTAGTAATGTGGCCGGCCAGTGGGCATGTCCCACTAGAGGGCGCGCCCTCGATCCATAAGTGCATTATGAGCGATGTTGCGCCCGCTGGCCGGAGGTATGTATAATTCTTTCATAACTCTGGTCCCGGGTCTGAAATTGACAAATCCCCACAGTGCACAATGCGTTTGAGGAGATTCATAAGTCTGCAGTCGCACAGAGTGACTTTGGGTCGCCCTCCCAGGGCTGTGGGGTGCTCGGTACCGGGCCGGCCCTTCAGAGGGGAGTGTCACAGCAGCGGTGACCCGGTCCGCGGCCCTGGGCGCCCTTGTAAAAGAGGATTGAGTGATGAAATAAGATTTGAGTGATTCGTGAAGCCACCTGTGGTGTTCGGCAAGGGAGGTGTTAAGCCGACGCTGCAGACAGATCCTCATGGACAGATGGTGGGGTGCAGCAATGATGGTGTAGCCCTCCACAGACAGGACTGTAGTCCCAGGGCAGAGTAGATGAAGAGGATAGGTGTTGAGGAAGAGGGTGCAGTATCTGGCACAGAGATGTAGCGGTGCTGAAGAAGTTGCAGGAAGAAGGCAAGGACACAACAAAGTGTAGTTTCTTTACCTTTACTTTGTAAGTGCAGTCCAGGGTCCAGATTACAGATGGCACAGGAGCTGATTAGCCTGGAAGCAACTCCTGAATCTCTCTCTATGCAGATGGGTTGTGTAGTCCCCTTCCTAGCGCTTACTTGAGGTACATGCAGTACTGTATTACACTGAAGTTCCTCCTTCTTGTTCCCTTTCATATCTACCTCATATGGCAGACAGCTGTAGCCTTCTATCTCTTTTGGCTCACACGTCGCTGTTGTGCCTCCGAGTCTTAGATGGGAATAGAGCATTTACAGCTTCCTATTCCTCTGGTTTCTGTTGCAGGACCTTCAGTATCCAGACAACCGTGGAGACCAGGCTCCAGATCATGCGCTCCAGCTGGGAACGAGCTCTCAACTACGCTCAGTCTCCCAGCTTCTCTCCTCACACTAACTCCTCATTTCCCTTCCTGGCCCTCCGAGAGCACTCCTCCCTCAATTCTGGTTCAGAGCTCCCTCTGCTGGCCCGGAGTGGGAACTGTGTTGCATGTTATGGTTAACTGCCAGAGACACCCTTCATTGCTTCCAAGCCTGACATCACCCTCCCTGGAGGAAGGCAACGCCACTGTGGCGACCATACTCCTGGGGTGCCACAACTGCACACTTATTGGTTTTGACCTTACAACTTCTTTAAACTTCTGATGGCTGAGGTCCGCTGAGATCTGATAACTGGGCTTTGCAGAGTCGTCTCTTGAATGGTGCAGAGGCTTGCACGCTCGACCTCTGTTCCATTTATTGTCTGTGGGACTTCCGGAGACAACAGCAGAATACAGTTTGGGTTGGACGCCAAATCAGTTATTTATCCCTTCTCCTATTCCATATACTTGCAAATATAGAAATTTGTGTTTTTAAGCATTTGTTCTTTTCCACTCATTTCCACATCAGGAGGTGAGTACTGCTGCGACTCATTCACATTTGGCGGGTATAGTTTACCTGTCTGATTCTAATGAAACTGACAAGAGCATAGTACCTGCTGGTCATGAAGCCATCCCTTCAGGTATTATGGGTACCTTTCCCACTCACAACATGATGTGGAGTAGGGAAAAACCCTTTAAGGAAATGATCTCTATAAATGACTCTCCATATTATAGCCTCTGATGGAGCATACCATTATTATATTTTTGTTTGATTTATTAAAAAGCAGATGTAACAGGAGATATTACAAGTACCCCCTTCAAGCGAGTGTACCCACTATGGACGACTTACAGGAAATCTCACAATTGCCTGTAAACCAAGGTGAATTGCCTCAGATTTTCAGTATAAAATCTTAAAATATTGAGAATTTTGCAAAACTATAATGTGGTAACCTGAGCGTTTTTATACTCACTCCAGTTACTAACTATTGAGAAATTGTACCGCTCATGTTCATTTGCTAAGCAGTCTCTTACACCACAAGAAACTAAAATTGGGCACGAAATCTTCTGTAGTGTCTGATCTCATGTCTGGACTAGGGATGAGCGAGCATATTCGTGGGAATGCGGTACTCGGTACATCAAGTATTTCACTACTCGCCTCGCCCTATTCGGTTCTCCCGACCAGCAGTTGCCAATCACAGTAATGCCGCACCCTTCTTGGTTGTGGGCGGCATTACTTTGATTGGCTGACCGCCCAGCGTCCTATGAGTCATCATAGCCTGGCACTAAGCCCTGCCGCCGCCATTTTCTGCACATTGCATGCAGAACACAGCTAGTGTAGGGAGAGTGTGAGCAGCTGCTAGGGAGAGTTGTGTTTTTTGGTGCAAATCATCCAGAAATCCTGTGAAACCCAAAAGCTCTTTTCAGAGCTGAAAGTATAAGGTCAGGGACTGAGTAGTGACCATTTTCCCAGCTTTCTTTGAGGTCACATTTACCCCTGCAGGGCAGTTTTTTATTTTTAGTATGCACGCACGGTACTGCACAACTGACACGCAGCCAGCACCGCTGTCTTGTATGGTGTCTGGGGTGCGTATTCTTGCCTTAAACCTCAGGGCAGTTTTTTGTTTTTTTTTTTTGTGCTGCTGCGGTGCTGTTTGTTAAACACAAAGCAGTACTAGGCTGTAGTGCTACCTTCCACAAAGCACTAACTGCTCCTTGTTCCCCAATATCTGCATCTGAACATCTGCAACTATGGCAGAAAAATCCAAAATTCCTAAATAGGCTGTTGTGAAGGGACGTGGGGTCGTTGGTGCCCAACAAGGCACAGAGTCTGGGAGATTGAAGAAGGTTGATGCATCTTGGTTCCTGGCGAAATTTCCCGGTCTGGAACATAAACAGGCCTGGAAGCCAGAAGAAAGAGCAGATGCTGTCTTGGATGGCTGATAAGGCCTCAAGGAAATGTTCTAGCAGCACCCAGTCATCCATGACAAAACAATCTACTGTCCATACAGATAACGCTGGGTCATCCTATTCTCAACCTGTTCCTAGTTCATCATCCGGTCAGGAGTCATAGGAAACATTTGACCACAACCTTGGTCACTCCGAGGATCTGTTTGATCCATTTCCTTGCATTGCCTTTGGCTTCTCACCGCACGACTTTGAAGAGGAACGTGAGGGGGTATCGTCTGTTGAAGATGGCCAAATATTTGAAACCCCACTTTCATCCATGTGATATACTGGGTGAAGAGTTGGAGGCTGATGGTGATGACACACAGTTGCCATCTGGCCAGTCGCCAATATCAACACGGAAGGAGGATGACATGGACAACGAGGTGGTTGATGAGACCACCGATCCGACCTGGACCGTTGGCCCGCATAGCCAGCACAGCAGCACAGAGGAGGAAGGTGGATACGTGGCACCAAGGTCTACTGGTTTGAGCAGAGTGCGAACTGTGTCAACTGATGCCAAGAGCAATCCCTCTGTGCCCCAAGTCAAGGGTGCGTTCAGCTGCTGTCTGGAAATTTTTTTCTGATAGTCCTTCTGAATCAAATGTTGTCATCTATAGCATCTGCCATAGGAAGCTGAGCAGAGGCCAGGGCAAAGGCAACCAAATTATCACCAGTATGCGGAAACGCATGGCAGCCAAGCACCCTATTCGGTGGACTGAACAACAGGGTACCAAATCAGTGTCTGCAACTGCTGTTCAAACCATTGCCATGTCGCCTGTGATATGTCCTTCCAATCTGCTGGGCAGGAAGCAGGTGATCATCATACCTCTTGCTCACAAGCTGCGGTTGCACAGACAGGCCACAACATGCTCATCCACTTGTTTGTCCCAGGAAAGCGTCCAATTGTCCGTGCCCCAGATGTATGAAAGGACGCGTAAATACCAAGCCACGCACACTGCCGAATTGCTAGCCATGGAGATGTTACCGTTTAGGCTTGTGGGGACACAGTACTCGGTTCCCAGCCGGCACTATTTTTCCCATTGTGCCGTCCCAGCGTTACACCAGCACGTCTTAAACAATCTAAAGCGTGCTCTCACCAACGCCGTAACCGGGAGGGTCCATCTTACAACGGACAAGTACTTGTGGCCAGGGACAATACATCTGTCAGGGCACAGTGGCTCAGCCTGGTGGAGGGTGGGACAAAGTCTCAAACTGGACCATCAACACATCCTACCCACGCCACGAATAGCGGGCCCAGCCTCAATCAGGGTTTCCGCCTCATCATATACGTCCAGTCTCCCCTCTTCCTCCTCCTCCGCCTCGTCATTCTATGCTGAATTGCCCTCCACATCACTCCCAAGTTGCGAGCTGTGCGGCTGCGCATCGGCAAAGCGGCAAAACGCTCTGGTGAAGCTGATCTGCTTAGGTGAAACACCACACACTGCAGCAGAGCTGTGGCAAGGAATAAAACAGACTGATCAGTGGCTCTACCCACTGCAACTCCAACCTGGTCTGGTTGTCTGCGACAATGGGCGTAACCTGGTGGCGGCTTTAAAGCTCGGGAAGCTGGTACACGTGCCATGCATGGCTCACGTGCTGAACCTGGTGGTGCAGAAATTTCTAAAAACAGACCCTGACTTGACGCACCTACTTGAGAAGGTGCGCCGTATTTGCGCCCATTTCTGCCACTCCTCAACCGCTGTTGCCGGTCTTGCAGCTCTTCAAAAGCAATTTTATTTGCCAAACCACAGACTCCTTTGCGACCTGCCGACACGGTGGAACTCAACATATCATATGTTGGCAAGGGTAAGTGATCAGGCTATTATCAGCGTAACCATCCCTATGCTATGTCTGCTGAAAAAATAGCTGCAGAATCAAAAAATGGAATCTTTGCGTGCCTAGCAGCTGGGTATGGAGCAAGATTTCACAATGGGCGATCCTACCCAGCCCAGCCAATATCATCCGTTAAAATTGAGGGATGATGATGATGAAAATGAGGAGGGAGAGGACTTCTTTTTCAGTGGTACCGAGGGGACACCTCATGCTACAGAGGGGAATCCCAATCACTGTTTTGTGTCTGTCCAGCATGGGTGGGCTGAATTGGAGGAGGAGAGTCAGTGTGAGGAGAGGATGGGTATTGTTCCTCCATCAGGGGTCACAGAACATTTGCCTCTTTTCAGCATGGCACACTTCATATCTGACTGTCTGTGCCAAGACCCTCGCGTAATCCACATTTTCAATAGCAACCTTTCTAGACCCACGGTACAAGGACAAATTTACTTCGCTACTGTTGCAGTCACCAAGAGGTTTCACAATGGAATCTTTCAAGAAGGCCGTTGTCGATCATTTGATGGCAACAGCACCCTCAGACACCACTGCTAGCAGAGATACCAGCTCTGTGCAACAGCATGCATTAATGGGGAGAGATACGCCAAGCAGGTCCAAAAGAGGTGGTGGGTAAAATGTCCACAAACTGGGCCATCTTCAATAAACCGGCTCATCACCAAGGACTAGCTGGAACAGTAGGAATGTCAAGGAGGGAGAAGTTGAACAAGATGGTCAACGACTATCTAAGTGACCATACCTGCGTCCTTCCTGATGCTTCTGTACCGTTTAATTACTGGGTATCCAAGCTGCATAGTTGGCCCGACCTCTCCTATGCCTTGGAGGTGTTGGCCTGCCCTGCTGCTAGTGTGATGTCAGAGCGTGTTTTCAGTGCCGCTGGGGCAGTCATCAGATACACGCACACGGTTGACAACAGAGAATGCAGACAGGCTGACTCTGATAAAAATTTAACAAGGATTGGATATTGCAACAGTATTTAAGCCCTCCAGATGACAGTATCCCAACCTAAAGTCACCCAACACGTGTTTTTTTTTTTTTTGTTTTTTTTTGTTTTTTTTTTTATTTGGTGATCACATCCATCCCTTCCCATACAAGCCCCTATTCTTCTTCTTGCACATGTTTTCAAAACCTGCTTCTGTCACATGTACCTCATGGTCTAAAGTATAAGCTAAAAACAATATTACTTTAATATTTCCCATCGGAGGCACTTGTGATGAGAGTGAGACCCTTCTTCCTTCATCAACCATGGTATCATGCCCCTTGGGCTAATTTTTGGGGACACTATTGCTATGCCTGGACACTGGGCACTACCACCTCTCTGCTAGTAGTCCTGGCTTTATCATAATTGTTTGGCCCTTCAGACCTGCCTTGCTTCCTTCATCAACCATGATACAGCCCCCAGGGCTAATGTTTTGAAGACACTATATCTATGCCTAGAAGAATATTTAGAATTGAGAGTCCTCAGTGGTTGATACCTTTTAATGGGTAACTGAAAAGATGGTAACAAATTGCAAGCTTTCGAGACTACGCAGGTCTCTTCACCAGGCTAGACTAATACAAAATCTGAACAATTACATATTTATACACAAGACAGCACAGAAATAATGCAATAGATAAGACAAAGAATGTGAAGTGGAATAGTCATTGTGGGAGAGAGAGAGAGATGAGCATAAATATTGGAGCAGTTCATAGATAAGCAGTGTGAAGGTTTTATTTCCCTCTGATTGCCGATCTGGTTCTGTGTTGTGACCGGCGGATCCGCAGCGTTTCTGCGCGGTAAAATCCGCTGCGGATCCACAGGAATTCTGCATCGTGTGCACACAGCCTCAAACCATTTGTGCAGCCCCTGACCAGGTGCCACCATGTTATACACATTTGTTTACAGCATACATTTTACACTTTTTTTTTTTTTTTTTTTTAGCCTTTTCCTCCAGCAGACAATTCCTTGCATTTTCCACTGACTATCACTGGACTCGCTATTCGTACTGAATACCCGAGTATTAGGCTATGTGCCCACGTAGCGTTTTATTCCGGACACTAAAAACCGGACTCCTTCCCAGAAATCGCGTTTTTTTTCCCGCGCGATTTCACCGCGATTATGTTCGCGATTTTCGCGTGCGATATTCAAGCACTTTCCAAGCGATTTGGAGCATCGCTTGGAAAGTGATTGACAGGTTGGCCACACTCGTCAAACATAGTGTTTGACAAGTGTGAGCAGCTTTTTACTATTGAGGCTGCCTATGCGGCATCAATAGTAAAAGAATGTTAAAATGCTAAAAAAAAATAAAAAAAATCGGGGTATATTTACCTTCCGGCGTCCCGCTCTGCATTCCCGGCCTCAGCGTTCCCAGTAATGCCTTGCGGCAAGGTCCTGTGATGACGTGGTCTCGCGAGATCGCTATAGCAACGCGAGACCAACGTTATCACAGGTCTCGCAAGGCATTACTGGGAACGCTGAGGCCGGGAATGCAGCGCGGGACGCCGGAAGGTAAATATACCCTGAAATTTTTTTTTTTTTTTTTTTTTTTTTTTTCTTCTTTCAGTGGTATGGTACCCAGGGCCTGGAGGACAGTCTCCTCTCCTCCACACCATGGGTACCAACCGTACATGAGACGCTTAACTGCGCGCATGGTGGGCATAGCCACATGCGGGAAGTAAGCGATTCTCATGCATTCCTGTGGGTGCGGAATCGCATCATTTCTTTGCGATTCCGCACAAAAGAGTGACCATGCTGCGATTTTTTTTTTTTTTTTTTTTTTTTTTTTTTTTTTTTTTTTTTTTTTTCCGCAAGGCGATTCCGCCGTGGATAAAAGCGCAGCATTAGCAGAGCATGTGCGGAATACCATAGGAATGCATGGGGGGCGTTCTGTACATGATTTTTAAACGTTTTTGCGCCGAAAATCGCGGCAAAAAAAGCTTAAAAATCGCTACGTGGGCACACAGCCTTAAGGTATACTCTGTACGAGTATAGCGAGTCCGAATACTTCAGTACTCGCTCATCCCTAGTCTGGACATAAGCCTGGATTTGAGGCTTTTGAAAATGAGTGTCTTCTTGGTGGTTTCCTGTGTAATTTGACCATCCATGAACATCTAGGTGCGTTGTGTTGTCTACATGCAGCTGTTTAATTAGAAACTGGAAAGCATATCCTTATTCGAGGAATTTCCTACAGGGTCTGTAGTCTGGTGTCTGAGAAGAAAAACTCAGTAGTAATCAGCTGGAAGCCTGTCAGGCTCAGGTTTCTGGGTAAATGAGGAGCTAAATGTCAACAGTTCGAAGTAAGGCCTTGTCCAGATGCATTAAGAAATATTATTTTGAATTCCTGAACGAATTCTACATACAATTGTGCCATGCACAATATGGAGCTTATGGACAAGGCCGATCCGGACTAGATGTGAATCTAGTTTAAAATTATATATTAGAATTATTTATTTTTTCTTATTTGAGGTTTATGTCCTTCGTCTTTAATCTTGCTTAACTCCTGCTGAAACTTAATCTGCATGATTTAAGGCCCCGTCTCACATAGCGAGATCGCTGAAGCGTCACCGATTTTGTGACGCAACAGTGACCTTGCCAGCGATCTCGTTACGTGTGACATTTAGCAGCGACCAGGCCCCCGCTGCGATGCCGCTGATCGTGCTCAAATGTCCTGGGCCATTTTTTGATCGTTGGCATCCCGCTGGCCAGCATGCATCGCTGTGTTTTACACCGACGAGCGACCTCATTAGCGACTCAGAAATCATGGACGCAGGCGGGAGTCGTCAGAATCGCTGCTGTGTGACAAGGTCCCAACAGCCGCCGAGGTCGTTATACGGATCGCTGGATCATTGCTGCGTCGTTGGGTAAATCTGACTGATTGACAGCTTACTAGCGACCATTTAGCAACGCACCAGCGATCCAGACAACGATACAACCTGGTAAGGAATCGTTGTCGGAATCGCTGGTGCGTCGCTAAGTGTAACGGTACCCTAGGAATCCCTCCACTATCACCTAGATTGCTTAACTATGTAACCTTGTCAAATATCTACAAAGCTTTAAAGAGACAGTTCATTAAAAAACAAGCCTCCCTTTTCATGGCATTTAAGGAAGCCAGGATGGATGAACACAGAACTTAAGCACATGCTAAAAAGGAAGAAAAAAATGTTTAGAAAATGGAAAGAGGGAGGCATATCTAAAGAAGAATATAATGCTGTCTGTAGAACCTGCAGGGCACAAATCAGATTATCTAAAGCTGACAATGAATTGAGGCTTGCAAGAGATGTCAAAAGCAATAATAAAGGATTTTGGGGATATGTCAAAAGTAAAAGACAAGTCAAAGATGCTATAGGATTTTTACAGGATGAAAATGATGAAATGGTAAGACAGGATGTTGAGAAGGCCGAACTTTTAAATTCCTATTTTGCATCTGTTTTCTCTCAGAAAGGAAGTGTGACATCAACTGTTCTTCACTGTCCTATTAAGGGTATAGAAGAATCCAGGATATCTATAAACAGAAAGATAGTGAGGAAACACTTAGCTAACCTAAATGAATTCAAGTCTCCAGGTCCAGATGAATTACACCCCAGAGTACTGAAGGAGATAGCAGAAGAAATTTTTGAACCCCTCTCCATAATATTTGAAAATTCTTGGAGAACAGGAGAAGTCCCAGAAGACTGGAGAAGAGCAAATGTTGTTCCTATCTTCAAAAAGGGGAAGAAGGTGGACCCAGGCAACTATAGGCCGGTGAGTCTGACTTCTATACCAGGAAAGATCTTTGAACAAATTATTCAACAACATGTATGTCAGTACCTGGATAAGAATGAAGTGATTAAACAGAGTCAGCATGGGTTTGTAACTAATAAGTCATGTCAGACTAACTTAATTTCCTTCTATGACGGAATCACTGATTGGGTGGATCAAGGAAATGCTGTAGATATAGTATATCTTGACTTCAGCAAAGCATTTGACAAAGTATCTCATACAATCCTTATTGAAAAAATGACTAAGTATGGAATGGACAAGGCAACTGTTAGGTGGATTCATAACTGGCTTAGTGATCGGACCCAAAGAGTGGTCGTAAATGGCTGCACATCCAGTTGGAAGAATGTCTCAAGTGGGGTACCACAGGGCTCTGTCCTGGGCCCTGTATTGTTCAACATCTTTATCAACAACTTAGATGAAGGAATTGAGGGTAAACTGATTAAATTTGCTGATGACACAAAGCTAGGAGGGATAGCTAATACTAGAGAAGAGAGAGAGAGGATTCAAAAAGATTTAAATAAACTGGAGAAGTGGGCAGCAACTAACAGAATGGTTTTTAACAGGGACAAATGCAAAGTACTACATCTGGGCAATAAAAATGAAAAAAGCATATACAGAATGGGAGGAATAGGCCTAAGCAACAGCACATGTGAAAAAGACTTGGGTATACTAATAGATCACAGACTGAATATGAGTCAACAGTGTGATGCAGCAGCAAAAAAGGCAAATGCAATTCTAGGATGTATTAACAGAAGCATACAGTCTAGATCACGTGAAGTCATTATTTCCCTCTACTCCTCTTTGGTCAGACCTCATCTGGAATATTGTGTCCAGTTTTGGGCACCACATTTTAAAAAAGACATCAACAAACTGGAGCAAGTTCAGAAAAGAGCGACCAGAATGGTGACCGGTCTGCAAACCCTGTCTTATGAGGAAAGGTTGCAGGATTTGGGAATGTTTAGTTTGCAAAAGAGAAGACTGAGAGGAGACTTAATAGCTGTCTACAAATATCTAAAGGGCTGTCACATTGTAGAATGATCATCTTTATTCTCATTTGCACAAGGAAAGACTAGAAGCAATGGGATGAAACTGAATGGGAGGAGACACAGATTAGATATTAGAAAAAACTTTTTGACAGAGTGATCAATGAGTGGAGCAGGCTGCCACGAGAAGTGGTGAGTTCTCCTTCAATGGAAGTCTTCAAACAGAGGCTGGACAGACATCTGACTGGGATAGTTTAGCGAATCCTGCTTTGAGCAGGGGGTTGGACCAGATGGCCCAGGAGGTCCCTTCCAACTCTACGATTCTATGATTCTATTTTCTGTTTGGTAAGACTAGAGAGGCATCCTCTCCCAGGAGTTGTCCACTTTGTTTTCAATTTTTTCTCATGCGACTCTGATCAATACAATGTTTGGAAATATTTTATCAAGCTATAACCTTCTGAATTCAGTAGCTATCCAAATTAGATGGATCCTTGTCTACTCTGCCAAATTTCTACAAGACCATTTGATTGGGGTGTTAAATGAAATTAAAGACTTCACACTGTTTTTCCATTTCTTGGTTTATGTAATCAAAAATGTTAAGCTATGGATCCTGTTAAGGCATGATTCCCAGATGAGACCAGTCAGAACTTTCCATATTTTGTTAAAATGCAATGTAATTGGGTTTTTCAGACATAAACCTGGTCCTCCTCCTTCAGATTCAACAGCAATGTTTGTGCCCTAAAGTTCCCTGTCTCTCTGCTCCCTTCTCTGTACGCCAAGAAAAATCCTGTATTCTCCTTGTAAATGGAGTACAGGTTCTTGCTTAGCCTTAATAAATATCATGGCCTTTCTGTATCCAATTCTGGTGTCTTCTTTCTGTTGGGTATGTCTGAATGGGTTTTGTGTTACCATGACCCTGACACTTGGGGTGCAAGATCATAGTACTGACACTCTGGGTACGAGATAATGACAATGATATCCGGGATGTAGGATAATTATGCTGACACTCATGGTGTAGGATAATGACACTCTGGGTACAACATAATGATCAGGCCCAGACTGACAATCTGCCCTATGGGTCAGATTCCCGGTGGGCAGCAAAGACAAAGTTTAATCACGCCTACGTTGCGGAGTTCGGCGTCGCCAACGAGGTAGCTCGTCGTTGATAATGGTCATCAAACACAGCGATGCATGCTGGTCAGCGGGACGCCAGCGATCAAAAAAGGAGCCTGGACGTTCGAGCACGATCAGCGAGATCGCAGCAGGGTGCCGGTCGTTGCCGCGTGTCACACTTAGCGAGATCGCTAACAATGTCGCTGTTGTGTCACAATCGATATCGCTAGCGATCTCGCTGTGTGTAACGGGGGCTTAAGACACAGTGGTCCACGGGTCCTGGTTTCATGGCCTGGCCCTTTAATTAGACATCAATCCAGGTGTCCACACATCTCTACTGATGACATGAAACATGATGATGTTGGCACTTTGAGTGCTGGTATTAGTATTTAAAAAGTAGGTACAGTGGCGCTTCAGTGCATAAGAGTTTCAGCAGCAAATACTAGATATCTGTCACCCTAAATGTCAAATAAAACACAAGTTAGTATGCGCTCAAAACACTTATTAGTATAATGGGATAAATAGTAGTACACACAAATATGCAATAGTCAGCAGAGGGACAAAAACATAAGCTCCATTAAAAACTGCCATATAGTCCCATATAAGTCCAGGTGAAAACAATGTAATTAGTCCCAAGTGGTGAATAAATCCAAGAGAAGTTAGCCGTGCATATTGGATTATAGGAACAATTCACCAGCACAATGGGGTAGACTTCAGTTAGTCATACTAGGGGTTTTAACATTAAGATGTACTTCTAATGCTGGTGTAGAGAGAATCCTCCATGCAATACAGAATCCTTCCTTCACTGTGAAACCACAGTGTGTTTACAAGTACCTGATACAAGCGCTGTCCCGGCCGGTGCCAGCCGCTTGTGAAGATCCTTCAGACGATTCAGCCACGGTGAGTGTCTCGTGCTCTCAGCGTTCACGTTCCTCTACACCGGTGTAGGACCTGCGGTGCTGGTGAGTTGGGTTATCGCTGAAGTTGGCAGTAACTTTGGATCAGGAGCCACTATTCTCAAAGTAAGAAGAGTCGCAGTGTTGTCAACTGGAAATTTCTGGTCCTATAGATCATTGATATATCTCACAAGATGAGTGTACATCTGGTTTTTAATGGAGCTTATGTTTTTGTCCCTCTTCTGACTGTTGCATATGTGTGTACTACTATTTATCCCATTATACTAATGGGTATTAGTATTTGATGGTACAGCTGTAATTGAACTGTAGCAGATGGTCTTAAGTTAAAAAAACCAAAAAACAAAAACAGGAAGATTAGATGGTATGATTTTATTTTGCTGTTTCACCGCTTAGTGATAAGTTGTGCTCCATGCTGGACACACAAATGAAAAACTAGTAAAAATCTTCTGTTCTTCAGCAGGAATTGGCTCGTTTAGGTCTTCACTGCTTGGTGCTGGGATTCGCTGCCTCATGCTCTCATCAATATTATATCCTGTTATCACTGGAGATGGTGCTTTTCCTGTCCTTATGTCTGTCCAGTTCACATTTGAAAAGAAGGGGTGATTTTTGATTTTGCCATTTACCCCTAGCCGGACAGAAGGGTCTTTGCATAGGAGTCTGGACATAATGTCAACAGCAGTGTAGTCAGCGAGGTTTTTATATGATGGTTCATGGTGAATGACATTACTCTTAGTCTCTTCAATGGTGTCTCCTTCAAATGGGGAGTCTTGGAGAATCATGTTATATAATATGACACCGAAGGCGAACCAGTCTACTCCGGCATCGTGAAAGTCTCCCTTGATCATTTCTGGGGCGCCATACCCAGATGCTCCATCGTAATTTCTGGTACAGAATCTCTTATCAAACTCACATAGAGCTAGTCCAAAATCAGCAATTTTTATGTGGCCATCGGCAGTCAGCAGGATGTTATCCGGTTTTAAGTCCCGGTGAATGATGTTTTGGGAGTGCAGGAATAGTAGACCACAAGTGATTTCTGCTGCTATAAAGGTTATAGGGTCCTTTAGGGGAATGGCACTATTATTTATATAGTCTCGCAGATCCCCTCCACTGGCCAGCTCGGTGACAAAATAGGCATGATGTTCAGTCTGAAATGCCGCATAGCAATGTGTAAGGAATCTGCTGTTGTGGGCAAGATTCAGGACATGGTGTTCTACAAGGCATTCAGGGTCTGAGATTAGGCTTTTCTTCTTTACGATTTTAAGGGCCACACTTTCTTTACGAACTTTATCAGTGGCCAGCATAACTTTTCCATAACTTCCTTCTCCAAGTATAGTGTGGAAGATAAATTTATCCCTGGTGAGAGGGACAGTGGTCTTCCTTTTTTTTGCTACTGGGGCCACCACATTCATCTGAGTTATGATCTTGAACGGTGGCTTGATCTTCCTGATGTTTCCTCTTTTTCCCATTTCCTTCCACTTCTGCTATACTTTCATTGCCTTCCGTGTTAATGATCCTGCTTGTACCCACAGTTGCGCTTTTTCTCTCTCTCGTACTCTGTCTTTTCAGAATGTTATCCGCTCCATTTCTGATGCAGACAACAATCCTGTCACATTTGTATTGTATAGGTTTTAAGAAGGAAATATTTTTACTTCCCTCAGTATCAGGTAATACTTGACCAACCTGCCCAGATTTTTTGGGAGGGTCCTTCTTCCTAACCTTTGTTGGAAGTTCCTGGTTATTTGCAAGATCTTGTCCATCTGGTGTTGCCTGTTTCCATCCCAGACTTTCTGTATTCTTTCTCTTTCTTTTCCCTGTGAAGTCCATGTTGTATCGGGCAACAACAGGGCAATTATCCAAAAAACGTATGACAAATTATCAAAAACTCAATCCGCACGTATATTGTAGTCAAAGCCAACCACAACTGAAGCTCCGTGGCTGCAGTCAGTTCATGGAACTTTGTGGAATGTGATGTCACAATGCAGGTGACATGACACACCTACTGTGAGGTCAGTAGAACACTGATGTCAGCAGATGTATGCGAGTGTTCCATCATTGCCGAAAGGGAAAGTCTCAGGAAGGGGCGGGGCTTAGTCACCATTGACTATAATGGTGTCTTTTGAATGGATAATAAGTGACCTGATGGGAATCAGTAAAGCTTCATCAGGAATTGCATTAGGAACAGATTCATTATATATATATATATATATATATATATATATATATATATATATATATATATATATATAATTTAAAATACATTATATGACGCAGCACACCATCATAGTGCCAAAACACGTAGCTTTAAAAGTCCATCATGCAACATTTCGGCTTTGTGAGTGAGCCTTCTTCAAGCAATGTGCAAATGCATATACGGAGTATTTAAGATGGACATTGTTGACAGTAACCCCATAAGGGTATTTCTCCATACATTATAATACACATACGTCAAGTGTAAAGACATGTTATTTTACAAAATATAAAAATATAAAGTGCCACAGTGCGATATTGTGCAAAAATTGCATAACTCAATTGATCATCATGTAATTGGCTGGAAAGAATTACATAACATGACTCACCCCATTCTTATTAGCGCAGATATCTGCGTCCTACATTGTCAAATGCGCATGTCGGGAAGTAAAAATAATAACATAAGTGTACACACTATTGCACATGACGAGTATGTTTGTTAGTAGTATAGTATTTGCGCAACTGTATGTTGACACATGTCTCCTGTCCTTAGTCTAATATAATTATTTCCCTATGCTGCACTGTCCCTGTAGTGCTGTGTAATTTATGCGTGACCCTGAAGCCGCATCGGCGGTACCTGAATCCTGTAGTCGCGTTGGTGGTACCTGAACAGTTGCCTGAGACCTCTGTGTCTGAACGAGAACGTATCCCTGAAGTCCACATTGTCCGTATTGTCAGTCAGTCTCAGAATCCTTCCTGTCTGTTACTCCACTCCTGTGTCCCAATCCAGCGTACCCAACCTCCTGGGATCAGTAGCTGCGGTACCAGGGACTGTGTCGGAGTGGTAGCTGGCGGCTACCTGCTTCTCAAGCCTGACTCCACCATCAGGAGCTCAAGTGAAAATCAGTTAGCTGCTAAGGCTAATTTCACACTAGCATTTCCTGGAGCTGCGTTGGGCTGCGCACGGCCGCCGCTAAGCTCCGCCCATGACTGCGCCTCCTCCGGTCAGCTCCGCCTATGGGCGCATGACGCTGCATGCGACCTGCGTACCCTATCTTTAGCATTGGGTACACAGGCCATGCGCAGGTATGCGTTTGCCGGTGCATGCATCCTTTTGATGGTGCGCCGACCTGTGCCAAACGCAGTGTTGCATTTTGGTGCACCGTCAAACAGACGCATATGTCGGCAAACGCATGCCTGCGTACCCAATGCTAAAGATAGGATACACAGGTCGCATGCAGCGTCATGCGCCCCTAGGCGGAGCTGACAGGAGGAGGCGCAGCCGTGGGCGGAGCTTAGCGGCGGCCTTGCGCAGCTCCAGGAAACGCTAGTGTGTAACTAGCCTTAGCTATGCCCCGCCCCATGACACAGTGGGTCCATTAACCACGTGTACCAACAGCAAGTGTGACAGTTTGCTCAGGCCATGGATCCTGGTGATCCCAAGTTCTCCCAGTCCTCTGGAGCTGTGCCAACAGCTGACCCTTCGGCAAGATGAGCAACGAAAATTTTCTTATCTGTGGACCTTGCATACCCAGTTAGATGCCCTGATCATGGCTGCTTCTTCTGTTCCAGCAGCTACAGCCAGGGCTGTGGAGTCGGAGTCTGTGCTCATTTTGGTGGAGTCGGTATAAAATGGACCGACTCCGACTCCTAAAATATGTAATAAATTGGGTACCGTAGTTCAATGCAGAATATGCTGAATATTTTTTCATAGGAATTTGGGAAAGTTATGAAATGTCCTATAAATGACTGTTCTATTCCTGATCTAAGGCTACGTTCACACAGAGCGTTTTTCCTGCGTTTTTGAGGATACGTTTTTCAGTTGCAAAAGCAGATCAGCTTTTTAAAAAACCGCATCACCTGAAAGGTTTTTGAGCTCATAGATAATGTTTTCAAGAGCAGCTCTATCTATATATCCATTTATCCATATCTGTCTATTCATATCATAACTGTATCAAAAAGAATGAAAGCCGAATAGCACACAGACTAACACTCCTTATTTTTAGCACCAGTCAGGTACACCTCATAGCTGCCCAAAAGGATGCCCAGGACAGGCATTGCTCATCTTCAGTAACACATCAACATAAACTGATAGTCGGAATAAATAGACTGCATTCATCAATAAAGGCAAGACTACTTAAGAAGGCTGTTCCACATTATTAAGCAGCCTACATTTTTTGCCAAAATGGGAAAGAAAAAGGATGTGTCGGCTGCTGAGAAGCAACAAATTGTGGAGTATTTAGGTCAAGGCATGACTACAATCAACATTGCCAAGACACTTCATCGTGATCATCGCACAATCAAGAAGTATGTAGCTGATTCCCAACACACAACGTGTGTGTTGATAAGGAAACATTGAGGACTCTTTCCAACAGGCAATTGCATCAGGTTAAAAGAGCAGCTGCAAAAATGCCTTGTCATAGCAGCAGACAAGTTTTTGAAGATGCTGGTGCCTCCAACGTCCCCCGAACAACAAGATGCAGGGTCCTTCAGAGGTTTGCAGCTGTGCGTAAGCCATCCTGTCGACCACCTCCATCCACTGCACACAAGCAGAAACGGCTCCAGTGGGCCAAACGATACATGAAGACTGACTTCCAAACTGTTTTGTTCACTGATGAGTGCCGTGCAACGCTCGATGGTCCAGATGGATGGAGTGGAGGATGGCTGGTTGATGGACACCCCATGAAAACACAGCTAAGGCGCCAACAAGGAGGAGGTGGAGTAATGTTTTGGGCTGGAATGATGGGGAGAGATTGTCGGCCCCTTTAGGATCCCTGAAGGGGTAAAGATAAACTCCATAATCTATGTGGAGTTTATAAAACAGCACTTCCTGCCATGGTTCAAGAGGAAGGACCGTGCTTTCCGCAGCAAGATCATTTTCATGCATGATAAGGCACCGTCTCATGCTGCAAATAACACATCTGCATCTCTGGCTGCTATGGGCATAAAAGAGGACAAACTTATGGTGTGGCCACCATCTTCCCCTGACCTCAACCCCCATTGAGAACCTCTGAAGCATCATCAAAAGGAGTGTCTATGATGGCGGGAGGCAGTTCACATCTAAGCAACAGCTCTGGGAGGGTATTCTGTCCACATGCAAAACAATTGAAGCACAAACCATCCAAAAACTGACAAATTCAATGGATGAGAGAGTTCAGAAGCTTCTTTCGAACAAGGGGTCCTATGTGCAAATGTAACATCACCTAGAATTAAGTTTTGACTTGAAAACTGTTTGATTTCATTTTCTAATAAGCTGATAATGCTTATAATTTCACAATTGACCATTTTTTTGTTGAAAATAAAAAGGTTGAAAACTCTGCTGTGCATAATTTGGAACATGCATTTTGAGTGTTTCTTATTTTTAAAAATATACTGTTTCATAGGCAGTTTGTTCAAAAACATTGCAATTATACTAGAATATTAGATGACTGGAAAATAACTGACTGCAATTCATTTAGGTAATTTAGAGAAAATATGAGGTAATATTTTTTGCATAATTTGGAACACTGTGTGTATGTATGTGTGTATATGTATGCGTGTGTGTGTATGTGTGTGTGTGTGTGTATATATATATATATATATATATATATATATATATATATATATATATATATATATATATATATACACACAGTACAGACTGAAAGTTTGGACACACCTTCTCAATCAAAGCGTTGTATTTTCATGACTATGAAAATTGTAAATTCACTCTGAAGGCATCAAAACTATGAATTAACACATGTGGAACTATATAATTAACAAAAAAGTGTGAAACAACTGAAAATACTGTGTGTCTTCTAGGTTCTTCAAAGTAGCCACCTTTTGCTTTGATTTCTGCTTTGCACTCTCTTGGCATTCTCTTGATGAGCTTCAAGAGGTAGTCACTGGAAATGGTTTTCACTTCACAGGTGTGCCCTGTCAGGTTTAATAAGTGGGATTTCTTGCCTTATAAATGGGGTTGGGACCATCAGTTGTGTTGTGCAGGAGTCTGGTGGATACACAGCTGATAGTCCTACTGAATAGACTGTTAGAATTTGTATTATGGCAAGAAAAAAGCAGCCGAGTAAAGAAAAACGAGTGGCCATCATTACTTTAAGAAATGAAGGTTAGTCAGTCCGAAAAATTGGGAAAACTTTGAAAGTGTCCCCAAGTGCATTGGCAAAAACCATCAAGCGCTACAAAGAAACTGGCTCACATGAGGACTGCCCCAGGAAAGGAAGACCAAGAGTCACCTCTGCTGCGGAGGATAAGTTCATCCTAGTCACCAGCCTCAGAAATCGCAGGTTAACAGCAGCTCAGAATAGAGACCAGGTCAATGCCACACAGAGTTCTAGCAGCAGACACATCTCTACAACAACTGTTAGGCTGAGTTCACACGTGGCGTTTTTTTCGCGTTTCCGCGGCGGTTTTAACCACGCGATTTTGCCGCGAAAAATAAGCATCCCATGCATTCCTATGGGATTCCGCAATGCTGTGCTAATGCTGCGGTTTTTACCGCGGCGGAATCGCTTCACTGTAAAAACCGCAGCATGCTCATTAATTTGCGGAATCGCGGCGATCCCGCACCCATAGGAATGTATTGTTCTGCTTACTTTCCGCATGTGGCTGTGCACACTATGCGGAAAGTAAGCAGAACATTTGCGGATGGAACCCACGGGCCGGAGGAGAGGAGTCTGTCCTCTGGGCTTTGGGTACCATATCCCTGTAAAAAATAGAATTTAAAAATAAAAAATATTATTATTCTTACCCTCCGACGTCCCGTGCAGCCTTCCCGCCTCTCTTCACGCTCTCGTTCCCAGTAGTCCTTTGCGAAAATGCCCGCGATGGCGTCCGTTCTCGCGGGATCGCGAAGTCTCGCGGTCATTCGCACTGACGTCATCGCGGGCATTTTCGCAAAGGATTACTGGGAATGGATGTGTGGGACGTCGGAGGGTAAGAATAACAATATTATAATTTTTTTTTTTTTTTTTTTTTTTACATTCTATCTTTTACTATTGATGCCGCATAGGCGGCCTCAGTAGTAAAAAGTTGGTCACACTTATCAAACACTGTTTGACGAGTGTGACCAACCTGTCAATCAGTTCTCCAAGCGATGCTACAGATCGCTTGGAGAAGGCTAGCATTTTGCAAGCTAATTACGCTTGCAAAATGCTAGTTTTTCCGTGGGAAAATCGCGGGAATTTAAAATGCGATTTTCCCGCGGACTGGAATTCCGGAATTCTCGCGGTAATTTCCACGAGAGTTCCGGTACGTGTGCACTTAGCCTTAAGAGGAGACTTTGTGCAGCAGGCCTTCATGGTAAAATAGCTGCTAGGAAACCACTGCTAAGGACAGGCAACAAGCAGAAGAGACTTGTTTGGGCTAGAGAACACAAGGAATGGACATTAGACCAGTGGAAATCTGTGCTTTGGTCTGATGAGTCCAAATTTGAGATCTTTGGTTCCAACCACCATGTCTTTGTGCGACGCAGAAAAGGTGAACAGATGGACTCTACATGCCTGGTTCTTACCGTGAAGCATGGAGGAGGAGGTGTGATGGTGTGGGGGTGCTTTGCTGGTGACACTGTTGGGAATTTATTCAAAATTGTAGGCATACTGAACCAGCATGGCTACCACAGCATCTTGCAGCGGCATGCTATTCCATCCGGTTTGTGTTTAGTTGGACCATCATTTATTTTTCAACAGGACAATGGCCTCAAGCACACCTCCAGGCTGTGTAAGGGCTATTTGACCAAGAAGGAGAGTGATGGGGTGCTACACCAGATGACCTGGCCTCCACAGTCACCAGACCTGAACCCAATCGAAATGGTTTGGGGTGAGCTGGACCGCAGAGTGAAGGCAAAAGGGCCAACAAGTGCTAAGCATCTCTGGGAACTCCTTCAAGACTGTTGGAAGACCATTTCTGGTGACTACCACTTGAAGCTCATCAAGAGAATGCCAAGAGTGTGCAAAGCAGTAATCAAAGCAAAAGGTGGCTACTTTGAAGAATCTAGAATATAAGACATATTTTCAGTTGTTTGACACTTTAATTATATAATTCCACATGTGTTAATTCATTGTTTTGATGCCTTCAGAATGAATCTACAATTTTCATAGTCATGAAAATAAAGAAAACTCTTTGGACACACCTCATTCAAACTTTGGTCTGTACCATATACATGTACATGTACATGTATACAGTGTATTACATATTTACAGTTTATCACAGTTTTTTGTGTTCTAAAGTTGTATTCCAATAAATAGATATTATGTTCTATCTAAATATCTTGATTATTGGATCATAGAAATGATTAAATGTCTGATGTTCACATTGTACTACAATACATTTTTCACTTAAATATAAGCAATATATGTGGGAGTCGGTGTAAGGGAAATTGAGGAGTCGGAGTCGCAGGTTTGGCTTACCCGACTCCACAGCCCTGCCTACAGCGGAGTCTACTCTGCCTGCAACCTACGCTTTCGGAGTTAATCTACGTTTATCAGCTCTACCGCGCTGCAGTGTTGTGGATTCCTGAACCAGTGCACATTGCATTATGAACTACTGGCCCATCAGTTACGGTATGATCGGGCTAAAGTGGAATTCCCGATGTTCGACTGTACAGGAGCAAGGCCTAAGCAGGATAAATGCCTTGTGGGGAGACGGAGGACATTGTGATCATGGATCTACAGGCCTTCCTGTTGGCTGTCATGGTTCCACCACTAAGTGTGTCTGGGATGCAGTTGCTGAGGGCTTAACTGTCCAATCTGGTACAGGAGTGTGCTGAAGCTGTCATTGTGTTTTTGATATCTTGACGATCCAATCTGAAACTAGAAGGCACTGGTTGCCTCCAGGTGTTCATTATCCCAGGTGATTGCCGGGCTACTTAACTGGGCTTTTTCTCCCAGATGTCCATTCAGCTGCTGTGTGGTTCATCTGTGCCTTGAGTTTGGTTTATAGATCTGTAGTTGCCTGACCTTGTTCTGACCATCTGTCTGTGTAACCCTTTCTGCTCTGGTCTGCTACCCTCCTAGTATACTGACCTCGGCGCATTCCCTGACTATGCCTTTTGTCTCTTCCTTCTGTTTGTTGTAGCCTCCCGGCTTCTGACCTTAGACTCCTTGACTATCCTGGCTGGGCCGTGATAAGTGACTTGGGGTCAGTGACCTTCCGAAAGGTCTTCTAGAAGTCTGAGTATGGTCGTGTAGCCTCTTCTGCGTCTCCCCTTCTCAAAGTATATCAGGGAGATGCCAATATTAGGTTGGAATGGGGAAGCGATGGTAGCCGCCTTCTGGGAGGGATTATATATATGTATCTCTGTATATCTCTCTAACCAGTCCCCTGGAGTAGCATAAACTACAACTGATTTCTCATTATGGTTGTATTGTCTTTACCCCGACACTTTTTATATTTTAGTTTTTTGATGTGTTGTATTTTCTGTAATTGTGGCCTTGCATGCTTTTTCAATAGAGCAATCAATTAGGCTAGTTTCACAGTAGTGTTTTTTTTATAGTTCTGCGCTTCGTGCGCAATAGAATCGAATGCAAAAGACGCATCATGCGTTTTGTATGCGTTTGCTCTCTTTAGGCGCATGCGTTTTAACCAGTTTCTAGCCATGTTAACTCTTAAAATGCATGCAATGCGTTCCCATAGACTGTAATGTGAATTTTTTTTATTTTTTTTTGAGCATTCCGTGCACAAACGTTTTTTTTGAGACAGGTCGGACGAACCAAAAATCTAACTGGTTGCATCCGGCACGCCTAGGCGCACACTACAAAATGTTAAAGATAGGGGCGAAGGGCGCAAGAAGTGCAGCGCTAAAAAAACGCTAGTGTGAAACCAGCCTTGGGTTACAATTTTTGTTAGTTTTGCACCCCTATCTGTTAGTGCACACAGTAAATTAATTTTCAGTTGCCTTTTCATTGAGCTACTCTCAGTATAAGAATAGATTGAACTTCTGTTCCCATTACACGGAAATCTGTTACTTTCATGACAGAAGATGGATTGTCTATTTTCTTTGCTTTCTTCTGCAGTGGCTTTTATTGGATTTCATAGGAAGGGGCCCAAGTAAGGAGAAAGTCATGTGCAATCCATCCCTCTGAAGCTACAGGCAGCTGAACCCCTGATGACTCTCACCTCTGATAGCTTACACAACTGGAACTTCATAAAAGTGTATAAAGAGTTACTTGACTTTCGCAGAAATGGACTGCGGATATCACGTCACATTTATATGTGGAGCGAGTTGCCGAAACTGCAGAAAGACCCACACAAGTTACCCAATTTTGGAAACCTCAATTATGGAATTCATCTAGGGAAGTAGAGACCATTTTGAATCAACAAGGGCTTCACAAAAGCTAATAACACTGGTATAATAAAAATTTTCCACTAAAATTTTGCTTTAGCTTAAAATGTATAGTTTTCGCAAAAGGTAATTGGAGACAATGTTATTCCGCCACCCACCCCCCACCCCAATTTATTCAAACTGTGCAATGCCCTATGTGTGGTCTGAATCTACTGTTTAAGCACACGGCAGGGCTCTTAAGAGAAGGAAAAAAAATGCTATTTTGCCTTTGAAACGCAAATTTGACTGGAACAGTTTGTGCGTGCCAGTTGTAGAGCTCTCAAGGTGTTAGAACAGCGGTAAACCCTCCAAGCCCGTTTAAGGAACTGCGCATCTCAGGAAATTCATCTAGGGGTGTAATAAGCAATTTTATTTCTCTAACATTTCACCCTTTTCTTAATTATATTTATTACAATTTATATTAAATTTTCATCTTTACCCGGTGCAGAAGATCAATTCAGACACTGCACATACAAGGGCGGACAGTGTTCACGTAACCTCACGATCACACAGCGCATGTGCGGGATTACAGTGCCGACCAGGTCGGTATGACGCTGATGGGAGGGCGGTGATAGTATAATGAAGTGAGGAGGCAGGGATTTCTTCCTGGCACCGTACTCCCTGGAGCCTAAAAGAAATCATTTAACATAACGTTATAATTCTCAATGTCCACACCGCAGCTATGAGGCATATAGGCAAGACTGATGTAACCATTCAGTTATCGGTATGCCCAAAGTAATCTACTATATAATTGTCTAATTCTGTCTGTCTTTAACGGAAATCCCGCGTCGCTGATTGGTCGAGCGCGACCAATCAGCGACAGGCCTAGTCCAGCCGCAAATTGGCGTAGAATTCGAACGACGCACGCTACGCGCTAGCTGCTGATCTCCCGATTGTTGCCGCGGGTTATCTCCTGCCACACGGAGGTCAGCGGCAACGCAGCCAGGAGATGACCGGCCCTAGCGATCTGGCTCAGTGTGACACGCAGCAGCGACCAGGCCCCCGCTGTGATATCGCCGATCGTGGTGGATCGTCCTGGACCATCTTTTGAACGTCGGTCTCTCGCTGGCCAGCATGCATCGGTGTTTGACAGGGACAAAGACGAACGATCTCAATACTACATGTCTGAGAGACAGGGTCCGTCGTATCGTTGCTGCGTCGCTGGTGAGATCTAACTGACTTCTCACCAGTGACCACATTGAGACACACCTGTGTATTCATTGCATTATTCTTAAATCTTCATAAATAAACTACATACATATTCTAGAATACCCGATGCGTTAGAATCGGGCCACCATCTAGTATATAAAAATTGTCTAGGGAGTGACATTCCTTCTTAAGTGTTTTTTTTTTTTTTTTTTTTTTTTCTGCAGTGCGGAGCCCAGAGCTAAGGTCCATTTGGCTTTTAATTGTGGATTTTTTTATTTTTTGTGAAGCCATGCCATGTTTCCACTGCCTGATGAGCTGCTATTAAGCTGGAAAACTTCTTTCTTTTTATTGTACAATGAATTGAAGTTGATGAACGGACAAGGAACAAATAAACATCTATTCTGGAAATGTGTTTATTTTTGTTTTGCGGTAATACAGCTTTTGGTTTAGTGTTCTTTTGTATTGTTTCTTAAGCTACGTTTTTGGCTTGTTATTTATTTAGTGTTCACCGCACAAGTTTATCGCTCGGGCTGTTGATGACGTGGCATTACCAATTGTGGCCTTTGTCTTTTTTTTCTTTTTTTTTTTTTTTTTTTTCACATGAAAGTGGTGAAGCATAATTATTTTTTTTTTTTTTTTTTTTTTCTTTTTTTTAATTTTTGTCTGATTACTGGTTGAATGCTAGTGGATAAAAAGCTAGTACATAACTGAAATATACAGTGTGTGACGACTACTTGAGCCTGCTAGAATAGCCGAATCCAAAGTGTGTACATTAGTTTACTTGCAGAATACTAGGGTGTATACAGTTTGCTATTGGGTAGAAAACTCTCTTAAGGTCTTGCTGTCTTTCAAGACACAATCTGATCTGTACCTAGACAGTGAACTTTTATTGGGGAATCTCGTATTCCTTGAGCCTCCGTTTTGTGCCTGTGTTTTTTTTGGTGGTTTGACATTTGGACTCTTGAATCTTTGCCAGAAAATATCCCTTTTGGACCACTGCAATGTTCCACTTGATAACTTAAGATAAATTTGTTTTGTGCATAAAGGGACTGTAAACATATATCCAGTAACAGTCCAAATTGAGGGTTCTGACTGTGGGGCCCCCCCCCCCTCCCAAATCACCAAAATGATGTCCTCTGTGAGCACTGCGAAATTTGGCGTCAGAATGGTGGGTATCGTTCCAGGATCCGTGGAGGTCCCAGCAGCTAGATTTCCGGAATCCATACATTTATTATACATCCTTTTGGTTACATTAAAATAAAAGGGCTTGTCCCATAAATAGATAAATATCAACCAACTATTTATCAGTTGTTCTGGTTATTCTGTCATAAAAGAAGCGGTCTCCTTTCTCTGCAGATCATGTTCTGTATTCTTGTCTGGTCAATTGTTTACCTAATAGATGCTCATTGAGTCCAGCCGCTGTTGATTGGGTTTGGTTGTTCGAGAAGTGTCTTCTGCATCCATTACTTGAGTCATAGGATTCCCTGATTGCTATTTAGCCTTCTCTTGAACTCTGTAGAAAAGCATCTTCTACTTCTAAATGAGGAAAACTGGTAATGTGCTGGCGGAGAGCTGGTTCACTTGCTGGCTTGCGTAGTGTTTGCTCATGTCCCTAAGGAGATCAAGATTTATTAGAGTAGTTACCGTACTCTTTCCCAACTCACTAATTTTTTTTTTTTCTCTAATTTTCATAGATGTCTGCATTCTAAAAATAACACCTATTCTGATATGATATAATGTTACAGATAAAAGGATACTACACCCCTAGAATTAACTATTAATAAGTGATGAGGTAAATGCTTGGTTGTAAATTGGGTATTTTTCATTAGGTGTTTTTACTTTTCAGGTATCAGGCAATTTTCAATCTTTGCTGTTTGCAGTAAGCAACTCAAACAAGAACAATTGTGACGCCTGAACACAACTACCGTATATACTCGAATATAAGCCGAGATTTTCAGGCCATTTTTGGGGGGCTGAAAGTCCCCCTCTCGGCTTATATTCGAGTCATATACACCGGGGGTGGGGGTGTCAGGTCATACTTACCCATCCTGACACGGTCTCTGCAGCCCCCAGCTTCTCTGCGATCTCCCTTCCTTCAGCGGTCACATGGTACCACTCATGCGCATATTCATGAGTGTAATGAGCGGTACTAGGTGACCGCTGAAGGCAGGAAGGGAGATCGCGGAGAAACTGGGAGCTGCAGAGACCGTGTCAGGATGGGTAAGTATAGCGATACTCACCTGTCCGGGGTCCATCGCTGCTTGCTGCTGTCTGGCACGTCATCTGTCAGTGACATTCAGACAGCAGAGGGCATGGTGACGTGGTTGGTGCGCGCCGCGCCCCCTGCAGTCTGAACGTCACTGACAGATGACGTGCCAGACAGCAGCAAGCAGCGATGGACCGGGGGACAGGTGAATATCTCAGGTGCCAGCAGTGACACCGGCACCTGGCCCCAGCGACGGAGAGGTAAGTATGTCATTTTTTTTTTTATTTTTAAATGCAGCAACAGCACATGGGGGCATAATCTATGGGGCATCTTATGGGGGCAGCATATAGGGGCATAATCTATGGAGCATCTTATGGGGGCATAATCTATGGAGCATGTTATGGGGGCAGCATAAAGGGGCATAATCTATGAAGCATCTTATGGGGGCATAATCTATGAAGTATCTTATGGGGGCAGCATATGGGGCCTATTCTATGGAGCATCTTATAGGGCCTATTCTATGGAACATTTTATGGGGCATATTATTCTATGGAGCATCTTATGGGGCCATTATTAACCTTTGTGCAGCATTATATGGGGCATATTTTGTATGGAGCATCTTATGGGGCTATCATGAACTGTATGGAGCATTATGTGGGGCTCCTGATTTCAATATGGATATTCAAAAACATTTAACCTACTGATGTCTCATTTAATTTTGCTTTTATTGGTATCTATTTTTATTTTTTACATTTTCCAGTAGCTGCTGCATTTTCCACCCTAGGCTTTATACTCGAGTCAATAAGTTTTCCCATTATTTTTTTTTTTTTTTTTTGTGGCAAAATTAGGGGGTCGGCTTATACTCGGGTCGGCTTATACTCGAGTATATACGGTAATACAAATGGATTTTTCGAATTAAGAAAAAAAAACACACAAGCAACTTATGACTATTGCAGTATCATAGTTGATTCCACCTCTTCATGTCCACCAATTAGCTACTTTTTTTGCTGATTGGCGGTTGTTTTATTAGCTTGGTTAGACATGCGGACTGCTTTTCAAAGGCGCACTGAATGATCTGTAATCGATCGCACGGTTCGCATAGACTGTCATTGTTCTTGACAGCTCAAGTCCTGTTAGTTAACACTGGAAGGTGTGCTGCCCAGAACTATGATCTAAACCCAGAACTAAAAGCTCATTTCACTCAACAAGCATTTTCATCATCTGGTGGTTGATCGGAAGCTTGTTTCGACTATTTAGGTTGTAATCAGTCCAGCTGAGCGTTACAAGAGACTTGTTTTTGGGTGTTGTGAAGGCTGACACTGGAGAGATCGCTCAGAATCCCACTGCTGCCAACACATTGGAAGAACTCTGACCTCTCCTCCACCTGACATCACTATTACGTTGGAGGGATCACGTGGTACGGTCTTCCCACTTGCATTAGCATAATGGTTCACATCCCCTGGGGATACGCAAGGTCAACGTAGCATAGTTTGACACAAACACCCCCGGTCCACACTGGCTCAGGGAGGCACGGTGAGTGAGAGGATGTGTTCCATGCAGATGCTGACATGGCACCACATTCACTCACTAACCTGACAAGCTGAGATGCCCCTTTCACTAGTACCAGTGAAACAGAGCCCTGCTAGCCCGGTAGAACAGCCGTGAGTTACTTTTTGGATATAAGGTTCAGCGTGTCTCACGTGCTCCCTGCATCTATACACAGCCTCTCCATGTCTGAAGGTATTTACCTCTGATATACCTCTTTTGTCAGCCGATCCTTGTCTATTCACTTGACTGGAACTTTTGTTAAACAGCATAGTTAACTTTTATCTAAATTTATTATATCTTATATATTGGGACCTATCCTTGTCCTCTCGTAGTTAATATACAGGGGCACCATTAATGATATTGGGTATTGCTATCATTATCCTGTTTCACGACTCAGTATTTGCAGGTGTACCCAGTGAGATATTGTTTCTCTTTACGGTGTATCATGACTTCCCTGATGTAATTTATTTATACACCTGTCCTCTTTTACCTGCTGTCCCATGTCTTTTTGTGCTGTGCATGTTTGGATCATATGTAAATTATTAATGAACTTTAAAATTTTGATATTCATTTTCGGTTATCCTCTAATTTTTCGATCTGGAATTTTTTGAGCATTTGCTCATATGACTTTTATTACTGCGATTTACTCATGAATTTTTGGGTATTGAGGCCGTACGATAGATAATAATTTGGAGTAACCGTTATGCTTAATCTCTTTCAATCCCTAACTCTTTTCTGTTTTTTGGTTTTCTTATTTTGGCATAGAGGTGTTTTACTCTTGGCCATTTGGAAGTATTTTTGGTTTAATTACTTTTTGGATATAAGCCTGGTCCGTTAACGGGATTATATCGGGCCAGAAACCAGCCCCAGTAGCGTTGAAGTTAAAACCGAAAACACGGATGTGGGGATTCATGGATAGAGATAAAAGAGCAGCCCAAAGTTAAATTATATATTTAATTGCTTTAAGGGCACACTAGAAAAAAACACTATATACACCATGGTTATACATATGCCGTGGTCAGATACGCAAATATGGTTTCAGTACAAAAGATTATAAACAGATGAAACATGTCTGTTACTGGTTCGATGTTAGCTGGATTTCATGGGGACTGGGGTTCCTGTTCCTTCCAGCACGTTACTTTGTGGCGCCCCCTTTAGAAGTGAGCAGCAAGCGTGACATACAGAGAGGGCACAGGGCCTTCCCCCTTGGTTGGTCACTCCTTTTTCCACTCCTAGGATGGTCCGTATCACCCACCCCTGGGTGTTTGTAGCGAAGACTCCCAAAACCTATGAAGGATCAAAAATTCCCAACGGAAGGTCATAGGGCGGTGGTTCTGGCGCCAACAGATCTGGTGGGGTCCCCGTTACGCTTTTAGATGAAACACTACATTGCTACCTGGCTTCTACTCGCCTCACCATGGGATGCTAGAACGCAGCAAGACCCTGGCAGGCTATCGGCCTGTTGCGTGGCTAGGACATACGATAACTCCATATTCTCCATTATATTTTCTTTGAGATTCTATCTGACTGGGGGAAGCAGTTACACAGCGTGGGCTCCACAGGGGGTAATCCTGTATGAGTTTGGATACTTGCTGGTGTGGCTGAACCTCCTGAGCCAGTTGTCCTGTTACAATCCTCCTTCAGCATGTGTAGCTGTAAGCTGCGATTACATCTCTTCCCCCCCCCCATATTTTCACAGGCATATACATGTTCCCCACAATGGCTTAAAATGGACTTTCTCTTGTGATAAACAATCTGCTCTCCTCCCTGGTCCTACTGTAGACCTGTGTATGATTATAAAGTGTTGGGGGCATAGATGAGTTTTGCTTTCATCTCAAGGCAGTCATTGTGGGGGGATGGGTGATACAAGAGAGCTTAAGTGTTACCAGTCAAATGAATCTGCTCTGCTCCCCACACTCTAATCACACACAGTTCTGCAGTGAGATCAGTGAGGAAGTATACTTTCTATCATTACGTGACACATTAAGAAACCTGCTGTAAACTATTGTTTTTTGTTTATTTTCCCAAGCATTGTTTCCTTCTTACGATATGGTCAATGCCTTGCAAGGGAAAATGTACAGTCCCCCAGAGACCTGACCCACTGGGTGTTAGGAGAGATTCATCATAAATTGGAAAATAAACTTTACAAGCTAATATCTCTGTAATGGAGAGAAGAAACTAAAGAATAAAACCTTTTTCCTTTACTCTGCAGCCACTGTCACGTGATATTGCCGGTTTAACATGATTATGCTGTTGAAAGTTTGGTCAAGAGTATGGTCCAAAAAGATAAGCGATTTCTGTATAAAAGTAAGGAATAGTGTTATGAATGAGTCACCGGAGGAGGAGAAAACAAAAATACAAGCTAAGTCCAGAAAACCGGAGAGGCTGGTAGCTATCGGATTGCAGACCCCTGATCCTATACACCACAACTAACAGTAGCCGTGGGGGGTTCCTACGGTACCCTAGACCCCTCGTCACAGCCAGAGAACTACATAAGCCTCTAGAAGGAAAGGGGAAATCTAAACTGCCCCAGAGCAGACCCCAAAGCAATAGACAGCCCCCAACATGTATTGTCGGTGAAAAACAGATGAAAACAGAGACAGGCTGAGCAAACGATGGGGCCCAACTAACTAGATAGGACAGGACAGAAAAGATGCTGGCTGCAATCCGCAAAAAACCCTACCAAAAATGTCCCAACCGTCTGATGGGGAAAAAGGCCCTGAAGTCGCTAAACTTCAAAATCACTATATCAGCACTCAGGTATATTCTGAAAACAGAGCAAAGAGATCAACTGATCAGAGACAAAAATGAATTCAGCCAGTCCCAACCAGGACTGGCTGAACACAAACACTAAGGAAACCAGACAAAATCTCATGGAACAATAGCAGGGCAAAAACTTAGCTTTTAGTAGACAGGAACTAAGCTGGATGCAAGAGCTCAGAGCAGAAAGGATCACCAGCAACCCTGCAGGGCGTCGGCTGCCTTATATCCACTCAGAAATTCCAGATGTCCAATCATACTCTGCCAGTTCAGATGACAGGTTCTTCCCATCCTAATCAATTTCACTACCTCTCTTCACCAGCAGAGGGAGTTCATCAGACATCAAAGGTGAAGGGGAGAATGAACTCACAACAGAATAGGATACAAGACTTGGCTAACAATTTCCCTAGAGATACAGTTGAAAGCATAGCTCAGAAGTTCAAAGTTAAATGATCAATGGCCACATTACCTGGCAGAAACTGGAAGCTACCACCGGATTATTGAGTTTTCAGGTGGTCAAGAACTTTTAGGGTACGTGCCCACGATCGGGATTAGTAATGTTTTGGACACGGTGTATTTTCGCTGCGTCCAAAACTCTACGCTCTACATTACGCACTTGTCTTTTAGAACAATGCAGATTTACCTCATCTAATGACAGTTCATTGGTGAAAATAGACAGAGGAGACTATCGTCTGCTACAGAAATTTACATGCCGTGGCTCGGCAAGCCGCACCGCAGCTCAGTTTATGCAACGTTAAAAAGCACAGTAGGCATGGGACTTCTATAAATTCCTTCCACTGTGCTTGTAATGTAGAGCGGGGCGTTTTGGACGTAGCGAAAATACACGGAGACTAAAACGCTACTATTCCTGATCATGGGCCTTAAGTCAGTGCAAGAGATGTGATGCAAGACATGGTGGCAGTAGGCTCTGAGGTTTTATTTTGGGGTAAGAAGCATGCTAGACACTGAAGCTTCTCTATCTTTCTATTGTTTCCTTTCTCTCCTGATCGGACTAGTAAGATAGATTCCAATTGTAACTGAACATGGAGTAATGGAACACGCTGCAAGTTAGGGTGCTTTCACATTGTTCTTTTCTCCTATCAGGGTTTGCTTCCGAACCTCCACAAAGTGGGATTTGGCCGTATGCATTGACAGGGCCATACACTTTAATGGTGCTGGCAGAGCGAGCGTGCGCTCTGACGTGCAACGTTTTCAGGCGTTTACGCCTGCTGGAGGCGGTCACTCAGATGCAGCAGCTGCTACTTTATTGTCCTTTTATAAACTTTATGGTTCCCAAATGAAATCCACTTTTCTCTGATACAAAGTATTAGAGTCCTTTATACAGGCATAATGCTACAAAAATAAATGTTGTGTCCTCGCCAATCTCTGTATTTCAGGTAGTAGCAGCTCAAGCAGTTTTAAACACTTTCAGATTCTGTCCAACTTCACTCTGAGCTAACCCAGCTGCTATTAGGCCTGTAAGCCCCAGGCTGGATGATGGGAATGACCTTCCCCACCCAGACTCTTTTGGTTACTCCAAAGTCCACAGTCAAATTAAAACTCTCAGTACAGTCTTTACATTAATGAATATATGGGCTGATTTAAAGTCCTTTTTTATCTTTTGGAAAATATTGGAGTGCTGCCTACACTTTTTTTTTTTTTTTTTTTTTTTTAATTTATATACTATAGCAATATTGATATTTTCTGCTGAGGAGGCCCGCACATGCGCCCATCAAGGACAGGAACCTACAGATAAAAAGGCGGCACCTCTCCTCCGCCCCCAGTTGGTTACAGAGCATCAGAGGGTCTCCAGGTTAGTTAACAACAAAAGTATATACATAACATTATAATATTGTATATTATGGAGAAGCACCGTGTCTAAACGAAAACACTCTACATACAGTAAACCGTGCTCACCACACACGTGAAGGGGGGGAATAAGCGGGTGCTGTCATGGGTTCCGAGAAACACCGTTATCGGTGAGTAAGCTATTCTCTCACCCATGACAACACCACAGAGAGAATTTCAGAGATTGGTAGCTTAGGGAGGGACCACCGCCTGAAGGACCCTTCTCCCGAAGGTCAAGTCAGACGTAGAGGCTAGATCTAAACGATAGTGTCTGAAAAAGGTAGAAGGTGTTGACCAGGTGGCCGCCATACAGATCTGTTCTATCGATACCTTTGATCTTTCTGCCCATGAGGTTGCCATTGCCCTTGTAGAGTGAGCTTTTAAACCCTCCGGGATGTTATTCCCACTGGATGAATACGCCAGGGCAATCGCATCCCTTATCCACCTTACTAGGGTACTCTTGGATGCCTTGAGTCCCATCTGAGGTCCCTGGAAACGCACAAATAGAGAGCCTTCCTTCCTACATCCCTTGGTGGCCTCTAAGTACTGAACTAGGCACCTCTTCACATCTAGGGTGTGAAATCTCTCTTCTCCCCTATTCCTAGGATTTGGAAGGAAGGACTACTTCTTGGGACCTATGAAAATGTGTTGCTACCTTAGGTAGATATGCCGGGTCAGGATTCAATATGACTCTATTGTCTAGGATTTTAGTGAACGGTGGCATTACTGACAGAGCTTGAATATCGCTCATCCTGCGAGCGTATGTTAGGGCCACTAGAAGTAGTTTTTAATGACAGGGTTTTTAGGGGTGCTGACTGGATGGGCTCGAATGGGGGCCCTGTTAGTGCAGATAGTACTAGGTTTAGATCCCATGATGGTAATTTCTTGGTAATTATTGGTCTAAACCTGGCTGCGGCCCTAATAAACCGTGCTACCCAAGGGTTGCCTGCCACATCCTGGTTATAAAGGGCACCTAGGGCCGCTAGCTGTACCTTCAATGTGTTAGTCGCCAGCCCCTGTTCTAAACCCTTTTGCAGAAATTCGAGAATTTTGTCAATCTGGACTCCATCCTGAACCCTTTGCCCCAGAGTTGGACAGAAATTTCCTCCAAGTTCTCCCATAGGCTCTAGTTGTGATCAGTTTCCTACTCTTTTTTTGTAGTGTAGAAACCAGGTTTTCGGAGAACCCCCTCAGCAGTGCCCTTTCAAATTCCATACTGTTAATTGGAGGTTCACTGCCCGAGGGTGTAACACTGGTCCTTGAGACAGTAGGTCTGGGAGATCTGGTAGTACCCAAGGGTCGGTTATTGACAGTATTCTCAGCCAGGAGAACCAGGTTCTTTTTGGCCAAAAGGGGGCTATTAGTATCATTCTTGCTTTGTCCTCTCTGACTTTTCTTATGACTGCCGGGATGAGAATGGTCGGCGGAAAGGCATACATTGGGCCCTGTGTCCACGGAAGCATAAACGCATCCAGGGTCCGGGGATTTCCCCTGGGGTCTAGGGAACAAAATGCTTCCACTTTTTTTTTTTTTTTTTTTTTTTTTTTTGTGATCGGCAAACAGATCTATCTCCCGGGTTCCCCACATTTTTACAATCTGCCAAAAAATGGACTGTTTTAGGACCCATTCTCCCTGGTGTAACTGGGTGCGACTCAGAAAGTCTGCTTTCTGGTTTTCTGTTCCCCGTATATGCAGTGCAGAGAGGGATAGTAGGCTTGTCTCTGCTAGGGTGAAGATTTTGGAGGATGTGTTCATTAGTGCCCGGGACCTGGTTCCCCTCTGGTGATTTATGTAGGCCAGTGTCACCCGATTGCCCGAAAATATGCAGACATGATGACCCCGTAGCACAGGTAGGAAGTGTGCTAGGGCATAACCTACTGCCAATAGTTCCTTTTGGTTCGAGGAGGCTTCTAATTCCTGACCTCCCCATTTCCCCCTGAGCCACCTTGTTGCTCATATGTGCTCCCCATCCCATGGGACTGGCATCCGTGGTAATTATGTGTGTGATTTTTATTACCCAGGAAATCCCTTTGGATAGGTTGTCTCTGTTTCCTCACCAAGCTAGGGAATGAATAGTTTTGGAGTCTAGTGTAACGTGACCTTCCAAGTGACCTCCTAATGCTAACTGGTTGGCTAATACATCCCATTGGAGATCTATCGTATGTAGCTGTGCCCATTGGACCGCCGGCAGGCAGACGGAGAGGGACCCTAGTAGTGACATCGCTTTTCTTGGCGTCATGTAAGGGTTCTGAATCGCTCTTGCTACCATCTGAGCAATTCTCTCTTTTTTTGCCGTCTGGGAGGTAACACTCTTAGCTGTTTGAGTCCAGTGTTAGTCCTAGGAACTCCTGAACTTTGCTGGGCTCCAACCTCGATTTTTGTTTTTTTTTCTTCAGGTTTAGAAGCCAGCTGAGGTTCTGTATAATTTTCATTACTGTGTCCCTCTGTTCCCTGCATTTTTGGGCCGAGTTGCTTGCTATTAAAAAGTTGTCCAAATATGGGATTATTAAAATATCCTGTTCTCTTAGGTTAGCCATCATTTCTGCTACTAGTTTCGTGAAAACTCGTGGGGCTACAGAAATTCCAAATGGCAGGGCCCTGTATTGAAACTCCCTTATTTCGCCTTCTATGGAGACCGCCAGTCTGAGGTATTTTCGGGAGTCTTTGTGGATGGGGACGTGATATTACGCATCGCTGAGATCTAATACTATCATGAAGCAATGTGGGAAGAGAATTTTGGTGGTTGACTTGATTGACTCCAGTTTGAATTTTTGTTTTTAACGTAATCGTTTAGTTTCTTTAGATTTATAATTGTCCGGAAGGTACCGTCCGGTTTGGTTACTAGAAAAAGAGGGGCGTAGAACCCTCTGCGCCTCTCCTGCAGGGGAACCCCCTGGAGGACTCTTTTGTTCAGTAAGCTTAGGACCTCTTTTTCGAGAGCTTTTTATTCTCTTATTGAAGATCTTAGTGGAGTTACCACATTTTTGAGGTGGGAGAGAGAGAAAGGATCACGCCTAAGGATAGACTATCAGATTTAATAACCAAGGGTTGTTTGATATTTTCCTCCAGGCTGGGAGAAAAAAGCTTAGCCTCCCTCCCACCCTGAGCAAACAGTCACTTGGAGGGTTTCTTGTCTCGGGACGAGTTACCGAAGAACCCCGTCTCTCCTTCTGTCATCCCATTTCTGTTCTCTCAGGGGTCTCCTCTGAAAAAACTTTTTGTTTCGAAAGGACCTTTTAAAGTGTGTAGAACCCAGGTTTGGGAATCCCTTCTTTTATCCCCTGCCTTTTTGGAGGATGTCATCCAGTGTGTCTCCGACTAGGAATTTTCCTTCGCAGGGGATGGAGCATAGCTTCATCTTAGTCTGCAAGTCCCCTGGCCAACATTTGAGCCACAGCGTTCTTCGGGCTGCGTTTGACAGGACTGCTGCTTTGGATGACAACCTTACTGAATCAGCTGATGAGTCTGCTAAGAAGGCCGCCGCTCCCCTTATTACTGGAATGGATTCCAGGATCTTCTCCCTGGGTGTACCTTCCCTTAACTGTTTCTCTAGTTGATCCACCCATACCATGAGGGCTCTGGAGGTACATGTTGCTGCTATGGCTGGCCTGGCTGGCCTAAGATTTCCCCCAGGTGATTCCCAATTGCCCTTGAGGAAAGTATCGGCCTTTTTAGCGCAGGAGTCTTTGAGTACCCATATCCTCAAAGGGGAGTCCAAATTGTTTTGAGGCCTTGGCGATCGCTACGTCTAGTTTCGGGGCTTTGTCCCAAGACATGGACGCCTCCTCGTCAAATGGATATTTTCTCTTAAGGGAAGGGACTGTGGAGTTCTTCCTATCCAGTCTTTCCCATTCTTTTTTTATCAGGCCCTGTACATTCTCGTTTAGCGGGAACACTCTGCGTTTCTTTTTGCCCAGTCCCCCAAACATTATGTCCTGGACTGACCTATCAGGCCGAGGGTCTGCCACCCCCATGGTAGACCTTACTAACATGTCTACCTCATCTAGGGGAAAACTGTCACGGCCCCCCCGTTTCTTCGTCTGAGGATGACTATTCGGTGTCCGAAGTCTGTGAGGTAACCTCCCCTGACGTCGAGATCTGACTGGGAGCCTGCTACTACAGCCCTCTCTTTTGCTTTCCCTTTGTGTTTTAGGGATGAAAGGGCACTCTGAAACTCGCGATCGGATTACAGCTCTTAGATCCGAGGCGTAATCCGGGGTTTCATCACAAATAACGTCCTGTATGCAGGATTCGCAGAGCTTTTTATCCCAAGAAGCTGGTCGGGCTCTGCTGCAGGTGGGGCATTCCCTGTTCTTTGTTTTCTCTTTCTTTTTTCCCTAATAAGGGAAAGAAGTCTATTACAATGAGGAACATTCACGTAGATCACTCACCCAAGTATGCGCAGTTGCAGTTACTGGTTCAGGAGGTGGATTCAGGTCCCTCACGGGTTGATCCAAGGAAGGTGACTTGCTCCTTGCAGCCGACCTGCTGTGCTGCGTGGAGTGGCTACTGGACCGGCCCTCGCGCCTGTCCTTATCCTTGTGATGGTGGTGTTGCTGTTGCCTGCACTGCTGCTTAAGCTGCTGCTCGGGCTGCTCCTCTTGCTGGTCGCTGTCCTCCATACTTACAGGACGCTTCCAGCAAGGAGTAGTTCCAGCGTTTTCCGTTTTAAATTTCCCGGCCGTGACGTCACTTCCTCTCCCAGCCTGCTCCGCTATGTGCCCCGGGGAGCGCGCAGTGCGCATGCACCGACCACGGGGACCCGAAAGTCGTCCTCTCCATTTTCGGGGCAGCGCCATATTGGCACACGTCTGCACCGTGGCGCTACCCGCGTGTGTCCCGGGTCTCCCCCAGCCTCGTTTACGGAGCGGCGGCTCGGTCCTCTCCGCCTACCCCCCCCGCTCACGCTGTCGAGCCCTTCGGCTACAGCGGTGGCGGCTTCAGGAATCGGCCCCACTGCGACAGGGGCCTCCCTGCTGTCAGGATTACGGACAGGATGGCCCTGGACTCCTGATTTAAGGTAAGCTGCTGGTTCCACGGGTCACCCGTCAAGGACAGGAACCAAACTGGGGGAGGAGGAGAGGTGCCGCCTTTTTATCTGTAGGTTCCTGTCCTTGATGGGCGGACCCCCCTCTCCGTGGTGCTGTCATGGGTGAGAGAGATAAGTATTTGGAGCCAAAATTCTTGCTGGTTGGTAAGTGATCAAAGACCAGTTAGTTTTTCTTTAAGAAACCCTCCTACTCTGCACCTGTATTATTTGCTCCTGTTTGAACTCATTACCTGTATAAAAGACACATGTCCACACACTCAATCACACGCCAAACTCTCTACAATGACCAAGACCAAAGAGCTGTCTAAGGACAACAGGGACTAAATTGTAGATCTGCTTAAGGCTAGGATAGGCTACAGGGCAATGGGCAAACCGCTTGGTGATAATGCAACAATTGTTGGCCCAATTATTAGAGAATGGAAGAAACGCAAGACTGTCAATATTTCTGAGAGTGTTTTTTCCGTCCGGCAGAAAGTATTTCAGGGTTAAAATTCCGGTTGAATTCCTTCCTCCGGACATGTGCACTGTAAAATGCAACAAAAAATGGCGGATCCGTTTTTAAAAAAAACTGGCGGATTTTGACTGATGCTCAAAAACGGAAGTGTGAAACAGGCCTAAGTGTGGTCGCACTAGTGACTTATATAGAGGTAAAATTATGTTCTCCTCATGAGCATCTATGCCTCTTTTAATGCATCCCATTATTTTATTTGCCTTTGCAGCAGCTGCCTGACACTGACCACTAAGGGTGTGTGCACACGCTGCGGATTCTGCTGCGGTTCCGGCCGCTGCGGGTCCGCAGCAGTTTTTGCTGCGGTGTACAGTACCATTATTCCCTATGGGAATAAAAAACCGCAGTGCGGATTTTTCTGCGGTTTTGAAACCGCAGAAAGAATCTCCATTGTGGAGATGAAAAACCGCAGGGCAAAACCGCAGAGCAATCCGCAGGTAAAACTGCAGGTCTTTTTACCTGCAGATTTACCTGCGGATTTTACAAAATCCGCGCGGCCAAATCCGCACTGCAATCCGCAACGTGTGCACATAGCCTAAATGTGAGTTTGTCGTCCACCCATACACCCAGGTCTTTTTCAGTGACAGTTTTGCCCAGTGTTTTACAATTAAGCACATAATTATACATCTTGTTTGTTCTACGCAAGTGCATGACCTTACATTTATCCCCCATTAAAGCTCAATGGAGATATATTATATAAGGCAATGAGAGAAAACTTTGTCCAGCTCCAAGATGTAGTGAAAAATATTCTTTATTCGCTCAATAGAAATGAGGTTTAAAAGCCAGCAAGAGTTACAAGGCATGCGATCGATCTACGCGTTTCGAGTGGCTAAGCACTCTTAATCATGATACGCAGCTTTGTCCATGGGTAGATCTTATATACTCTATCCGGTCTACACACAGGTTAAATAATTAATTAAAACAAATATAAAACAGAGAGAAAACTAACAATCACAATTAAATATAACAATTTGATTCATTAAGATACAATATTATCGCCTTCAGTAGTATTTTTTATCTTTTTTTTAAGTTCTTAATTTTTATTCATTATTCTCTTGTTGTTATCCATGAAAAAATGAAGCAAACTTCTGAAATAGAAGAGAAACATAACAGATCTCAATGTTGCAACCATTCACAACTGTAAAATTCACATAGATACAATTTTTTCAAAATGCATGCGGTTTTCAATTACATGTCAAATTTTTATTTCTTTTTTGTGCAATGTTAATTTTAGCACAACAAACCATTTTTTATTACTATGAGAGAGAGGGATTATCTAAAGGTGTTAAATCCAGTTACACCAACGCTTTTTGCGTTCACAAAAACCCATAAAAAAAGCTTTCCTCCACCCATGAGACCGATTTGATCAGGGATAGGATCTGTGAGTGAGAAACTAGGGGAATGGTTAGATCTGCTTCTACAACCCTTGGTTCAGAGGGTCCCTGTTTTATTAGAGACAGTACAGAAGTATTAAACTCAATGGATGGTTTAATCTGGGATTTCAAATTCTCATGGATAACTACTGATGTGGTTTCTCTCTACACATCGATTCCACACACAAGAGCAATTAACGCATTAAAATTTCATCTACAAAAATATAGCAATTTCTCGTGTGACTTCCAAGATTTTATCCATGGGAGCTAAATATTCTCCTTCCCTAGCAAATCTCGTTATGAGTTGGTGGGAAGAAATGTATATCTACAATCTTGATAATCCTTACACTGATTGTACACAGTTTTACGGTAGATACATTGATGATATTGTCATTATTTGGAAATCAGATATAATAACAGAACAGAAGTTTGATGCCAATATCAATTGCAACTCTCTGAATTTAAGATTTCTAACACGACATGAAAAGACCACTATTGATTTTTTGGATTTAAATCTGACTGGCATACCTAACAAATCCGTTATTACTCGTACATATCGCAAGGAGACAGCTGGGAACACAATTCTCCATGCAAAAAGTCATCACCCCAGGCACACAATTAAGGGTATTCCTGTGGGTGAAATGACGTGTGCTAAGAGAAATTGTAGTTGTCCCTCTGATTATAAAAAAGAGGTTTCTGACATTAGACATCGTTTGGGTAGGAGAGGTAATGATCGATGGAGTCTAGACAGGGCTGAAAAGATTGTTTAAAAAAAATCTCGTTTTAAAGACTCGCATAGGCTACTTTCACACTTGCTTTTTTTTGCAGCGCGTTTTTCCCGCAAAAAAATGCATGGAAAAAACGCATACAAATGCTGCATTTTTTTCAAGCATTTTTGAGCATGCATGAAAAAAACGCAGCGTTTGTATGCGTTTTTAGTGCGTTTTTACCGCGTTTGCGTTTTTTCCAACATTAGTTGGCCCCTCACACTAACCCAAACCATGACTTTATTAAGGCCTCTTTCACACTTCAGTTTTTTACAATCAGTCACAATCCGCCAGGATTTGAAAAAAACGGATCCTCAATTTTCTTTTGAGGATCCGGTTTTTTCCCCATTGACTTCCATTAATGGCGGATTGTGACGGATTGCCGTCCGTTGCATCCGTTTATTTTACGGATCCGCCAAAAGTTGCTGTCCGTCACCATCCTCAAAGATTTCAAAATGGAGCTTGCAACGTTTTTGTCTGGCGGATCCTCCAGACACTGATTTAACCCAAAATTCTTTCTGGGTGCCGGACAAGAAAAAAAAATTATTTCTCTTTCTCTTTCTCTCTTTTCTCTCTTTCTCTCTTTCCAGGCTGCGATTCCTTTAAAATTCTTCATTTGTCGGATCCGTCAAAAAAACGGACAGGTGGCATCCGTTGTCGTCAGTACTAAAACGGATCCACCATCCGTCCTTTTGGTGGATTTTGACTGATGCAAAAAACTGAAGTGTGAAAGAGGCCTAACCCTGACCCCAACCCTTAACCAAACCATACCCTAACCCTTAACCAAACCATACTAACCCTAACCCTTAACCAAACCCTAACCGTAAACCCTAACTAATCCTAAACCCTTAACCAAACCATACTAACCCTAACCCTAAACCCCCTTAACTAACCCTAACTCTAACCCAAACCCCTAAATTCCATTGTCTAACTAATGGTCAACAAAAAAACGCATGCGCAAAAAAACGCATACATGAGCATGGCAATGCGCACATATGCGCACCCATAGACTTATAATGGATATCTTGCTGTAAAAAAACGCATTGCGCGCATGCGTTTTTTTGAGGCAAGTCGGACGCCCAAAAAATGCAACAGGATGCATTTTGTGCGCCCAAGCGCACACCACAAAAAAAATGCGTGGAAAAACGCATACAAACGCATGTGTATGCGCACATAAGCGCATCCCATGCAAAATATACGAAAAAAAGCATGCGTTTTTTAGCGCTAAAATACAGCGCAAAAAACGCAAGTGTGAAACCAGCCATAAACTGTCCAAAAATTCTGCTAATCCTATAACAATGGTGTTACAATTAATCAGTTTTCCAATATTAAAAAAATAGTTGAGGATAACCTGGCAATTTTAAAAGAAGATCCAGATATTGAAAAAATAATAAAAAAAAAAGGACTAAGGATAGTTTCCAGAAAAGCACCATCCTTAAAAAATAGTTTATCACCAAGTTTTCTTTGTACTCGGCAAGAACATACGGGCAATTGGTTGAAAACGAGAGGTTTTTTTAAATGTGCTGCCAGTCAGTGCAAGATGTGTACCTATACCAAAAGGTGTGATAAATTTGGAGATTTTGATGACAGTAATCTATTTGACATCAAAGATTTCATAAACTGCAACACCAAAAATGTAGTTTATATCATGGAATGTGCTTCATGCCGACTAAAATATGTGGGTAGCACAAAACGCACGTTAAAAACTAGGATTAGAGAGCACATTCTCGATATAGAGAATGCTAATATGAATAGAAACATATCGCAGCTCTCCCGACATTTTATTGAGACTCATAGTAAAAAACTGGACTCATTAAAAGTATATGGGATTGAGAAAGTCCACAATCGGATTAGAGGTGGGGACTTAGAACCTGTGCTTAGGAATAGGGAGGCGTGGTGGATGTTCAAATTAAACACCAGTATGCCACGAGGCTTGAATAAAAGAAAAGACACCATGCTTTTTTATTAGTCCATCAACCCTTTCCTCTTTGAAATATCTATTTTATTACATTTATAATGAATCCTCATGTTCTGATTTAATTATATATTAAAATTTGTGGGAATATGGTAGTTTTTTGCAAGGTTTTTCATAGGGTATTTTTTGTGCATAGAACTGTATTTTCATGCCGTTTTTCGACTCTGCATGTTTAAAATATAAAAACTAAAATATTCGATGTTGTGTTGATCAGTTACTCAGGAAATACTTCATTTATTTGGGAAAGTCTATGATAATAATCTCTCTATATATGCATTAGAACGGGTTTTTTTTCAGTGCATGAAGGGGAAATATAATAATCGAATGCTCCCCCCCCCTTTTTTTTTTTTTTGGGTTGCAGATATAAACTAAAAATTAAATATAACGAAAAAAAATTTTTTTTTTTTTAGTGCAAATTGAAGTTTTCCATCTTTCTGTCTTGAGAAAGTTTATGATAACGACTTTTCAATAAATGTATCAGAACGGATTCTTATGATTGGTGTATGATTGGGAATAAAAGAATTTAAATGTTTTTTTGGCTGTGTATATAAATAAAAAAATCATATACACTGAAAAAAATTCTTTAGAACAGTGCAAATTGGAGTTTTCCATCTCCTCTTTAAACGAATATATTATGGCTGTGTGCACATTTGGTGCGCTAATTGAAATAGTCCCTGAAAAAATCTTTCTAATCTTGATTTTTTTTTTTTTTTTTTTTTTTTTTTACTTTGTATACATGTGTATACTAAAAAAATGGTTTGTTGTGCTAAAATTAACATTGCACAAAAAATAAATAAAAATTTGACATGTAATTGAAAACCGCATGCATTTTGAAAAAATTGTATCTATGTGAATTTTACTGTTGTGAATGGTTGCAACATTGAGATCTGTTATGTTTCTCTTCTATTTCAGAAGTTTGCTTCATTTTTTCATGGATAATAAGAGAATAATGAATAAAAATTAAGAAATAAGAAAAAGATACAATATTATCGCCTTCAGTAGTATTTTATCTTAATGAATCAAATTGTTATATTTAATTGTGATTGTTAGTTTTCTCTCTATTTGTTTTATATTTGTTTTAATTAATTATTTAACCTGTGTGTAGACCGGATAGAGTATATAAGATCTACAATGGACAAAGCTGCGTATCATGATTAAGAGTGCTTAGCCACTCGAAACGCGTAGATCGATCGCATGCCTTGTAACTCTTGCTGGCTTTTAAACCTCATTTCTATTGAGTGAATAAAGAATATTTTTCACTACATCGTGGAGCTGGACAAAGTTTTTTTCTCATTGCCTTGGATTGTGCGCTTTGACACAACGGTCTCGTGCTCCGATGTTGGAATGCTATGTCTGGTGAGCTGGATTTGTATCCAGATATATTATATACTATATTTTTCATTAGTTACCAATAGAACTTGTGGTTTCTGGTATTAAATAGCAGTAAATGGCTTTCCGTGTTAATTCCATATTTAGTCCTAATAGTTATGCAGATCTCTCTGGACCAGACTGGTCCACACTTCACCTTGACTGTGCGTGACAATATGTTTTCTTGAACTTTTGACATGCCTCCAGGCGTCCGCTCCATTTCTGAATGTGAACTGTTACTATATAAGCAATGATAAACCGTTATTGCTCAGTAGAGAGAAGTCCTTGTGAAGCAACCATTCCTGACACTTGTGAATGCTCAGATACTATCTGCGGCAGGAGAAGGCACATTTCCCTGTTTATATACAGCTGGAAGGTCACCAGACGCCCTGCCCTTAGCTGTATTTATATTGTCTGACCCAGCACTTGTGGAAGTGTGTGTGTAAATATATATACCTTAATATATTATACAGTTGTTCTGAAGTTTACATACCCTGGCAGAATTTTTGCTTTCTTTGCCTTTTTTCAGAGAATATGAATGATAACACCAAACCCTTTTCTCCACTCATGGTCAGTGGTTGGGTGAAGCCATTTATTGTCAAACTACTGTGTTTTCTCTTTTTAAATCATAATGACAACTCGAAACATCCAAATGACCCTGGTGATTTTGGCCTGATAACATGCACAGAAGATGACACAAATGGGTTTGAATGGCTACTAAAGGTAACTCCTCATCTGTGACCTGTTTGCTTGTAATCAGTGTGTGTGCATAAAAGGTGAGTGAGTTTCTGGGATCCAGACAGACTCTTGCATCTTTCATCCAACCATCTTTCATCCAATTCTGCCTGGGTATGTAAGCTTTGGAGCCCAGCTACCGTATATATATTCCATGCGTTGCAATCATAGGTGTATATGCCATATTTTCACTGGAAGTTGCGTTACTTGACAAACTGGAGGCCGTTGTGGGATCAGCATGACTCCCCCGCCGTTATCCCTGATATAGATATACCGTATTTTTCGGATTATAAGACACACCTTTAAAGTTTGAGGAGAAAAATAGGAATTTATTTTTTTTTTTTTTTTTTTGTAATAAAATGGTGGTGCTTCTTATAATCCATGCGTCTTATTGCTTTCTGCGGGTGGTGGCTGTGGTGAAGCGGAGGTCCCAGGGTCGCTGCTGGAGGAGGCAGGAGTGGGGTGATTCTGCAGGCTGGGATGAGGTGTTCCGATGTGCAATGTGCTGCTGGAGTCTCCTGCGCTGCGGGGGGCTCTACCGACATTTTGTGAAATGCCAGAGCCCCTGCATTTTCGTGGTTTCCTGTGTAGTGAACTCTGGGGAAAATGGCCGCCGAGGGTGGCGCATGCACAGATGGAGATCTCTGCTTCAAGATATCGGGAGATGAGATTTCAGCGCCGTAGACCCCAGCAGCACAGCCGGACATCCCCTCATCCCAGCCTGCAGCAACAGTACCGGTAAGGTATATGCGCATTATAAGACGCACCTCCATCCCCACTCCCCCAAAGTTTTGGGGGGGAAAAAGTGCGTCTTATATAATCCGTAAATTACAGTAGTTAGCCAAGCAATTAATTTGGTCAACTTGCATAATTCAAATTTATTTTGCCTTCTTTTATTGATGGGTCTGTTATACCTAATGAGGGGTATAAAAGAAAAAAAAAAGAATTTTAACCCCTGGAGATATTTTTTCATTTTTGTGTTTTTCATTTTTTGCTCCCCTTCTTTCCAGAGCTGCTTCTTTATTACTTGGTGAATATGGCCATGTGAGGGCTTGTTTTTTGCGGGACGATGAGTTGTACTTTTGAACGACACCATTGGTTTTAAAATATCGTGTACTGGTAAAAGGGGGGGAAATCAGATTTAATTGTGGTGACATTGCAAAAACAGTTTTTTTTTTTTTTTTTTTTTTTCTAAAACAGTGTTCACAAAATGCCAAAACTGACCCGACATTATGATTCTCCAGGTCATTTCGAGTTCATAGATTAAAAAAAAAAAAATGGAAAAAAAATGTTTGTCTGTGTTTGAAATTTTTTTTCCAAAGTTTGTTAAAAATAAAAAGTGCCATTTTCTGATACTCGTAGGGTCTCCATTTTTCGTGATCTCTGATTAGGTGAGGGCTTATTTTTTTGCGAGCTGAGCTGCCGTTTTTAATGGTACCATTTTGGTATAGATATGATCTTTTGATCGCCCGTTATTACATTTTAGTGCAATGTGGCGGTGACCAAAAAAAGGTAATTCTGGCGTTTTGACTTTTTTCTTGTTATGCCGTTTAGTGAAGGTAGCAGAATTACTCACTTGCTATGAGCACCAACCACCGGACGCTTACCGAATAGCTGCATCAGGAACCCGGATACGAGGAGCGCTCCCGATAATCATCTGTTAGGCGCTGCAGCTGCATGTCGACACATGCAGCTGCGGCGCCGAACAACTGATAATCAGGAGCGCTCCAGGTATCTGGGTTCCCGATGCAGCTGTTTGGTAAACGCTATAGCTAATAGGATAAGCACTTATCCAACGCTTGTGGCAGCCTGTTCCACTCATTGATCATCTTCTGTCAAAAAGTATTTTCTGATATCTAATCTTTATCTCCTCCCTTTCAGTTTCATTCCATTGCTTCTTGTCGTTTCATGTGCAAATGAGAATAAAGATTCTCTCTACCCGGTAACATCCCTCCAGCTATTAAGTCTCCTCTTAGCCTTTTTTGAAAGCTAAACAGTCCCAGATCCTTTAACATTCCTCGTAGGACATAGTTTGCAGTCTACTCCCCATCCTGGTGGCTCTCCTCTGAACTTGCTCCAGTTTTTTAATGTGTGGTGTGTTTTTTTGTTTTTTGTTTTTTTTTAACAAGTGGTGCCCAGAACTGGACACTGTATTTCAGATAAGGCCCGACCAAGGAGGAATAGAGAGGAATAATTACTTCACGTCATCTAGACTGAAACCTTCTCTTAATACATCCTAGAACTGTTTTTGCTGCTGCATCACACTGTTGACTCGTGTAGTCTGTGATTTAGTAGTATATCCTAGGATTTTTTCCACACATGCCATTGCTTGGTTCTATTCCTCCCATTCTGTAGACGTAATTTTCAGTTTTCTTGTCCAGATGTAGAAATTTGCATTTCTTCCTGTTAAATACCATTCTATTAGTAGCTTCCCATTATTCAAGCTTATCTAGATCCTTCACTCTTCCAATTGGATTTGCAACCATTTATCCCATACTTGGTCAGTTTTTCAATAGGTATATTATGAGATGCTTTGCAGAAGTTGAGATATACTATATCTACTGCATTTCCTTGAGCCTCCCAGTAAGTGAGAACCATCATACAAGGACATTAGTCTGGCATGACTTGTTTGCTACAAACTGATTTTGTGACGCAGCAGCGATATCGCTATGTGTGATACTTACCTCCGACCGGCTCCCCCGCTGTCTGTCACTGAGCGCCACGTGGACGTGGGCGGGAGAACGTCAGGATCGCTGCGTCTGAAAGGTAAGAAACGACTGCTGCTGCGTCGCTACATCGCTGTGAGATCTGCCTGTGTGGCAGCTCACTAGCGACCATTTATCGATGCACCAGCGATCCTGACCGGGTCGTATCGTTGTCGGGATCGCTGGTGCATCGCTAAATGTAAAGGGGCCTTAAGTCTGTCTCACTGGCCTGTAATTTCCTGGCTCGATCTTTCCTTTTTTTTGAATATAGGGACAACATTTTCCCTTCTCCAATCTTCTGCGACTTCTGTAGAACAGTAGTTTTCAAAGATTCTGGGTAGTTGTTCTGCAATTTCCTCTGCTAATTTGAAAGTTATGACCACAGAATGGTGAGGGGTAAAAAAAAAACTATGACATTTCTTTTAGTGTGAAATATTGAGAGGATTCCTCATTACAGAAAAACTCTAAAATGGCAATATTTGTGTATTGGGAGCACTCTGACTCAAGCCTTCCCAGGATTTAGCGGAGTCGGAGGGAAGCCGGCCAGTTGACACTTCCTTTTCATGGCTGTTTTTAAGGCTGTTTTTGTTTTTTGTTTTTCTCTTTAGTTTCCTTATTTCCTACACCATTTCAGAATAAAGTTATTTGTATTTGAAGAGCCAATCAGTATTTCATACTAACCTTTATACGTTCAGAATGGATTTTTGAAAAGTTGCCACAATGCAGAAAACGGTACTTGTTCCCGTGTTTTAGCTTGTGGAAAATCCACTGCATTTTACAGTGCCATCGTAGTTTGTGATGGTATAAAATGAGATCTCATGGATAATTGTGTGCATGCTACATACTGTAGTTGTGATGTCACATAGGAACCTTCCAGTTTTGAAAAATTATGGAAAGTGACACTGGTTGGGTCACTATTTTAAATGCTTTCTATGGACTTACACGACGGATTACAGACTTTAAACAGTCACTAACGAGTAACTTTTGCAATAGGTTGGCTAATCCTTTGGGTTTCTATGTTTAACTTTATGTGCATAGCATATTAGTCATTATTGTCATCGTAAATACAAGATATTTTCTTGTTAAATCTGTTTTACAAGACCCATGTCAAAACTGAAAAGCCTTCAAAATGCCTGTGGTATTCATAAGTAGTTCAAGTTTGATCATTTCTTATATAGCTAGAAAAAAAAAAATGTTCATGCAGGTGAACGTAGCCATCACTTTTTTTTTTTTTTTTTTTTGTTTTACATTTCCGTCTTTTATTGTCATGCTCTCTCCCATGTAACGCCGCTCTCTGTTCCCTCTGTGCAGCACTGGCTTCTTCTATCTATATACAGTTGAAACTAGAAGTTTACACAGAAAAAAGGTGCAAGGTCCAGCTCCTTTCAATAAAATCTTGAATCTTCCATCATTGGTTCAAAATAATGTATATAGCTCCTTGGACTACATCAGCTCATACAGCGGAGCTGGAACTTGCACCTTTTTTTTTTTTTTTTTTTCTACGTTGATCAAGCCATATCAGGATGGTGTTCCATGCGCCTTCTGGAAGTCGGTGAGTTGGCTTTTTTTTAATTGTGAGTTGAAGTTTACACACTATATAAAAAGACACATATGCACAGTGTCAGACTGAAGAACATGGGGCCCACCAGAGGCTTTGTTCCTGAAGGTCCATCTTTCTCCCCCACTCAAGGGGCCAATAACAGCTGCATTGTTTGCACTATGAACTTTCCTGAAGAAGTCAGGGCCCACTGGAGGATTCTCCCGTTCTCTGGTGGGCCAGTCCAACCCTGTAAATGCATGTTTTTCTCAGTATCTGACATGAAATTAGAATAAACCTTTCCTGGTTTAGGTCAATTAAGATTACCATCATTATTTGCCATATGGCAGAATAGTAAGTTGGGTTTTTTTTGTGTTTTTTTTTTTTTAAGGCATTTTTATTATTAATGCAAAGTCAAAAGGTTACATACACAAAGATTACTATACCTTAAAACAATTCCGGACTGCCCATATGATATGTGTTTGGAAGCTTCTGTTCTGTTTTTTGGCAATATCTGAGCTAATTTAGAAACACACATGTGGATGTATTTTAATGCACACCTGAAACACACTGCTTCTTTGTGTGGCATCATGGGAAAGTCTCAAGAAGTCAGCCAAGATATCAGGGAGAGAATTGTGGACTTGCACAAGTCTGGCTCATCCTCGGGTACAATTTGAAGATACTCGATGGTGCCTCGTTCATCTGTACAAACAATGCCAGGAAGAAGCCATACTAAAAAAAAAAAAAAAAAAAAAAAGCCAGATTAATATTTGCGGATGCTCACAGGAATGAAGACTTTAATTTTTGGAGACATGTCCTGTGTTCTGATGGAACTAAAATGGACCTTTTTGGGCATAATGACCATCGTTATGTTTGGAAGAAAAAGGGAGAAGCTAGGAAGCCTAAGAACACCGTCCCAACTATGAAACACGGGGGTGGCAGCATCATGTTGTGGGGTGGTTTTGCTACAAGAGGAACTGGTGCAAGTCACAAAATGGCATCATACAAAAGACGAATATGTGGCAATACTGAAGCAACATCTCAAGACATCAGCCAAGAAGTTAAAGCTTGGACCAAAATGAGTCTTCCAAATGGACAATGACCCAAAGCATACTGTCAAAATGGTAACAAAGTGGCTTAAGGATACCAAAGTCAATGTTTTGGAGTAGCCATCACAAAACTCTGATCTCAATCCTATTGAAAATTTATGGGCAAAGCTGAAAAGGCAGGTGCGAGCAAGGCGACCTACAAACCTGGATCAGTTACACCAGTTGGGTCAGAAGGAATGGGCTCAAATTCCGACCAACTGTTGTGAAAAGCTTGTTGAAGGATATCCCAACGTTTGACCCGTCATTCAGTTTAAGGGCAATGGTAGTGATGCGCCCCAGAGGCCGTGGGATACTCGGTACCGAGCCCGCTAACTTCAATGGGAGATATCACAGTGGCGGTGACCCGGTCCGTGACCCCAGGCGGTCATGTAAAAGGGTTAGCATTGGATGGGGATAAAGTTTATGTAGTGATTCGTGACGCCAGTTGGAGTGTTCGACTGTAGTATAGCCGGCACTGCAGATGATCCCTGGGGGAGTAAATGGTGATGGTGTAGGGTTGAGCAGGTTCGCAGGATGCAGTGACGAGACACTAGACGACTGATGGTTTGCAAAATAACTTTTATCTAGCTTTAGCCACTGGGCTTGTTTAACCAAACAAACATACAATTGCGAACCAAACAAACAGTCCACGCAGGGACTCAACAATCTTATTCAAATTCTAAAGCCACTTAGCCTTCCAGGGACTGCTGGTTTCGTGAGCGTGGCTGCGTTGAGGTCGCTGAGGCAGCTGTCCTGAAGTCTTGCTTCTCCAGGAAGGAATGGGGCTCAACAGGCCCTGAAGAAAGTGATGACGGTGGGGCGCAACAGGCCCTGAAGAAAGCAATACCGCTGGGGCGCAACAGGCCCTGAAGGAAACGCTGCCGCTGGGGCGCAACAGGCCCTGAAGGAAACGCTGCCGCTGGGGCGCAACAGGCCCTGAAGGAAACGCTGCCGCTGGGGCGCAACAGGCCCTGAAGGAAACGCTGCCGCTGGGGCGCAACAGGCCCTGAAGAAAGCGATGCCATTGGGGCGCAACAGGCCCTGAAGAAAATGATGGAGGTGGCGTGCGGTGATGACGCAGTTCCCCAGATGACCTGTAGCCGTCCTTTATCTAGGAGTCTCTCCTAAAGCCAGGGTAGCGAGCCTTTTATCTCGCCTGTGACGAGGTGGCGTATCTTCAGGCCGGTGACGGCCGTGTCGGTGTGATGGGGGAAAGTGCCCAGGCCTCTGTGGCTTGGTTACGGGTACTCAAGGCCACAACCTGAGGTAAAGTTCCTCTCTCGCCAAGGTGGGGGGTAGCAGGGATGCTTCTCTCAGAACGGGAGCGGGGAGCAGTCTCTGGGAACAGTCTCTCACGACTCTCTTGTCGGTAAATGTCCAGCTTTTTCCTCGCAGGCTCCTCTCTGTGCCCCTGCAAGTCACCCTGCGTCCTGCCTTCACGCTCTCTCTTCCCCAACTGCCACTTCAGCGCGTCCCCTGTTCCTTTTACCCTAGCCCCGCCCCCTGTTGCCCTGACAACCTCAGTCGCATGTCTCCCTTTGTAATCCTCCTGATGTGATTCCTTCAATAACTCTGATGGCGGTCCCCTTGGTTCCGGCCCAATCACTATATGGGGGTCCTTCTCCCCACAATGGCAGTGCAGATGTTAAACCCTCTCCAACCAGGGCAAACCCCCAGAGATTGTGTTGCAAGTAGAAGGCACAGAGTAATAAGGCAGGAGACAAGGAAAGTCACTTTATCATTTACTGTAGTTCAGGTGCAGTTCAGAGGAGATATTACAACTCTCACCAGGTTGCAGTCTGCTCTGGAGAATGGGAGTTATCTTTCACTGCTTCGAATCAGTGTAACTTCCTGCTATTCTAATCCCTTCTGGGACCAAGGCTTCCCAGAGTCTAAAACTTCCGATATAGCCTCTACTCACTGTGTATTTCTCCTTTGGCAACTTGCAGCATGGATCCTGTGTGTGAGCAGCTCAAGTTCCCACTTGCACTGTCCTTCACTGATCCTAGGTTGTTGCAGTCTTTCCCAGTGAAAATACGATGCTGTTGGTTGTATAAATCCACACAGTCTCTCAGCTTACCACCCTGCTCTGAAAGCATGGATGGTCTAGAGGCTGATTCCCTGATGCTTCTAGCTTTCACTCCTGGATCGAGCACATGTCTTAACATGGCTTCCAAGTCGTTCTTCCGCCTTCACACTGAGAACAACTCGGCCCCTCCCCCTCCCAGTTAGGGTATGTCTGCAAAGCTGTCAGCTTCAGACAAGTGAGGCAAATTGTGTGTTGTGGTCTCTAGCAGAGAAAGCATAACTCCCATTGCTCACAAAACACATTCAGAACAGTACATATTTAACCCTTTTATGGCGATAAAGACGCAGGGCTCCACAGTAGCAAATACTAATGAAAAGTATGCAAATCTTTGAATTTGCAGTAAATAAAGTGGGTCTGTCGGGTCTTGGGTCCAAAAACCCCACAAACCAGGGTTTGGATGTATGCGCCGATGTGGCCAGAGACTAGATTGGTGCCGGGCGTGTATGCCTACTGGAGGTAGACACTCGGATGTAGTAGACTGCGTCTGGGTGTCCGCCTCCAGTAAGCGTATACGCCCGAAAATGATGCACGTCAGCACTCATGATTGCTTTGCCGCTACAATAATAGTCTATAAGCCCGCCACATCAGCACATGCACACAAATCCTGTCTTGCGGGTGTTTCAGATGTATGCCCCAACGGGGCCACTGAATAGGTGTCTAAACGCAATGTGAAAGCGCCCCAGTATTGTGATTCCAGTATAGTCATGGTCTCCCTTGCTCTGCTGCTTGTTTGGCGGCTCTCGGCTCTGCTCGGGCCTGTTTAGCAGCTCTATTCCTTACTCATGAATGAATGCGTAGTGTGATCACTCACTGCTTGATTTAACTTTTGTTTGGTATCTTGTACTTTGAATGCTTTATGAATTATTGTTGAGGAACAAATGAAATAATCTTAGGCCAGCCCTTGGATTTTCTAATCATTTCTAAATAGTCACCACTTCTATACTACAGAAAAATTTAGAAAAATGAAGGCCAGCACCAATCCTAGTCCTGAGTAGCTCAATCTTCTTATCCATTGTAGGTTTCAGTGAAGGCTGCCACAAATATTAAATTATCTTCTAGAAAGTCAAAGATTAATTTAAAGACTCTAGCATTTTGGATTATTCCACTGAAATTGGTGATTGTGGGTTTATAAAAAATTTCCATTTTTCCAGTGAAAAGCTGTACAGACTTACCTTCGATACGACGTGTTTTTTATTGTAGTCCAGTTTGGCTTACCTGTCAGGGGATGTTCCCACTTTCAGCATCTGCTGCGGTTTTGACGCTGCAGAATGTCCACAGAGTTTCCACACCCATTATGCAAATTAGTGGACACGCACTTACATTTTTTGTTTTTTTTCTTGCGCATGCAGGTTTTCCTCATTAATGCAAGTTTATAGGGAAAAATCCTCATACGTAACCGTAAGAGAAATTAACATGCAGCGTGCCCTTCAGTTCCGCAGCATGTCAGTTTCTGGGGGAGAGCCGCGGGTGCACATAGATGCACAGTGTACATGGTACATGGGATTTCTAGAGATCCCATCGACTGTGCTGTAATATCTGGCCCCTGCGTCTTTGACAATAAATAAATACGTCAAAATCGCAGCCAATCCTGATCGAGGGTACGTGCCCTCAGGGTCGCTAGGGTTTCAATGTGAGACTATTGCATTTGGAAGACAAAATTTTTACCTTATGAAATGTAATAAATGAGGAAAATAATGAAGAATGCCCTGGAGTAGGATGCATCAAATTCATTAAAAGGCGTCTACCTCTTTAACAACTGAAAGTTGAGCCACATTTATTAGAGTAGATTACTGGCCTTGACTAGAATACATCTCTGATGTAACCGGTGCGCTTCCGTCTGATGTTCTCTGCCATGAGCTCCTCCCAGCTGAGCGCCAGGTACTTCCCCTGTATATATTTTTTTTCTTTAAGTGCCATAATTTGAAATCTTATTGTGTAAAACCTAGTCTGCAGAGACTGTGTGCAGGTATATTCTGTATTCCTCCGCTTGTCCTCAGAGCAATAAGCCTACAGCTACCTTCTTGAGTAAGACCATCTTAAAGGAGTTGTCCACTACTAGGACAACCCCTTCTTGATCAAAATATTTGGCCTCCATAAAATAATAAAGCTTGTACTCCCCTCCCATGCCGGCGTCGTTCCCGCCGCGTCAGCACTTGTTGTCCTGGGGCTCTCATGCGGTCATTATGACACATGACATCGGCGGCCAATCAGTGCTGGCGTCACTGTCCCCGTCTTCGTACAGATCAAACTTGAAGAGGAAGTCCAGGCTGCAGCTGGTCTCGGACTTCCTCTTCATGTTCAATTCGACAGGAGGCGAGGACTGACACCAGCGCTGACTGTCCGCCAGCGTCATGTGTCATAATGACCGCACGAGAGCCCCAGGACCATGAGTGCTGACACCGTGGGAACGGCGCCAGCATGGGAGGGGGAGTATAAGCTTTATTTTATTGGGGCCAAGCCTGGTGAATGAATGAGAAGTTGTGTAAGCAGTGGACAACTTCAAGAAACTGAAAATTCTCAGCCTGCTTTTCAATGACTTACTCGGGTCTCCTGTTGGAGATGTGAATAACCTGTATTGAGCATGTTATGACCTCTCTTGGTCGGACGCTTTGTCAGGGATTGTCATGATCAATTGTTTGAAAAGTTCAACAAGGGCTGGATATCTTTCTGGAATGTGGGTTGGTGATCTAGGAATTTTATTCGGACTACCAGATTAGGAGTGTGGAAGTATTTAATCTTTGGGATGGAAAAAAAATAGGCTTTTTTTTTTTCAATTAAAAAATAAAAACACAATCCTCCAAATATTCATGTAACTTTTTGTCACTGGAATGATGCCAATAACATACTGTGTAAATATTTTTACACTCTTGTGAATTGTGGAGAAAATTTTTATTTTCTTCTGTTGTGTCCGTTGGCACATTTACAACAAAATATTTTGCTCAGCTAAAAGGAATCTGTCACCAGGTATTTGCCACCTGTTCTAAGAGCAGCATAATGTAGCGATAGAGACCTTGATTCCAGCGATATGTCACTTACTTGGCTGCTTGCTGTGGTTTTGATAAAACCAGTGGTTATCAGAATTTGCTTATCACCAGAGGACTAGTTTACCTGCTGCTAGGTAGTCAAGCACATTCATGGTCTCTTCATAATCCCACCACTGACTGGCAGCTTTCTGCCTATACACAGTGTACACAGCTGCCAATCAGTGGTGTGGGTGGGTTATACAAAACTCGGTATTCAGAAAACTGGTAGATCTGCAGCAGATAAAACTGTTTTAGTCAACACTAGAGCAATTGGCATGGTAAGTTACACACCATTGGAATTGGGGTAGCAAAAACCTGGTGATTTGATTCCCTTTCAAGCAAAGTTTTAACAAAAGAAGTATGGTAGAAAATTGGAGTATAGATTTGTTGGAAACACTTTTTTCTCAATAGTCTCGGAAACACCCATCACCCCTTCCTAGGTGGTGACAGCACCCTTTTTCCTATACTCCCAGCTCTCATTTGGCACAGCAGAGCTAATCCCCCTTTATTGCCCCTTCTCGCATCTATTCTCTTGACACGACTGCCTTGGCATAGTCAGGTTGCTTCCTATATTCCCAGTATGGCGTTTCTAAGTATGCTCTCTCTAAAACATGGCAGCATCTCGGCGTAAAACCTACCCGGGGCAATTGCCCCGTCAGACTCCCATTCATGCTGCTGTCGTGCAGGCAGCCTGAATCTAGTGACCACTTCTTCAGACTCCTATGAAGAATAGCAGGTAAACCAGTGACCTTTCAATACTACGAGAGTTCTCATGCCCTTTTCCATAGATTAATGGTAGAATACGATTTTCAGACCATAGATGGGTTGATCTTTTGTTCTTTTTTCTTCCTATCAAAGAGCAGCACTGCTTTCCTGTTATTCCTGCAGATTGGTGGTCTGACCTGCCTTTTTATTGTGTAGCTAATGTCAGCGTACTCTACGCTGAGTGAGGTTTTCTTGTCTTTTCCAACACCTTCCAGTGCCAGAATTGTATGTGATGATGTTGGTTTAATATAGTTTTCCTGAAAATCAACTAAGAACGAGCATTTTTTTTTTTTTTTTTTTTTTTTTTTTTTTTTAAGAACACAATATTAACTGAGAAAGCGCAGTATTTAAAATTAGCCATGAGCGAATATCTTCAGCTCCCTCCTTATTCGCAAGCTATAGCGCTTACCAAGGAAGCTGCATCGAGGGAACCCGGATACCTGGTGTGCTCCCGGTGATCAGCGCCGCAGCTGCATGTGTCACGGCTGTGTTAGTCACAACACATGCACGGAGAGCCTGTGTGTTGTGAATGTCACACAGCCGCAACACATGCAGCTGCGGCGCCGATGAGCTGACCATCAGGAGCGCTCCCGGTATCCGGGTTCCCCCGATGCAGCTTCTTCAGTAAGTGCTATAGATTTCCGAATAAGTAGGGAGCCGAAGAAATTTGCTCATTTCTATTTATAATGGGAGGCGGGTCACTAAAGGTTCAGGGAGTTGTCATTTAAGCCACAATGATAGAGACCAGAGCACGAAAGAGCTTGCCCACAGTCCTCCCCGGAGTATGAGCATCTCATTAACTGAACACTTCTAATACTGATTACACAAGAACCATGTCAATTCTTCAGATTCCGCTGCGTTTTGACACCTGTTCCATTGTCCAGGTGTCAAAACGCAGGGGGAAGCCGTAGGCAAACCGCTGGTCACTTTACCTGCGGATTTACCTGCAAATCCACGCGGAAAAATCCGCAGCGAAATCCGCACTGTATGCACTCAACCTTACTCCTTGGGAATTGTTGGTTTTATTTTTTTCTTTCACATAGATTGCTTACTAGTAATAAACAGCCAAATACTTTCATTAAAATGCTCTAATCATCTGCACATGTATAAATCCTAATGTACGTTTCTCTTTTATTACAGGTATGCCATGGCATTGTCGAACAACCACATTTGCCCTGTGTCAAACTGGTAAGAATACCTCGCTATTATGCCCCAGCTCAATGTTTTTATGGTTATTGGCATTTTTTTTTTTCTGTAATAGACATAAAAGTTGGATTCTTAAAGATTAGTAAAAATTGTTATAGGCCTAACACTACTGTGGTTGTTTTTCGTGTAATTGTCATGTCTATTCTGTCTTTATAGAAGCACTGGTCAAAACGTGTATCCTGATATATTGCGATCACCTTATTATACAGCACTGAGTACTTACAATTGCTCATTTTGCCTTTCTACCCAGCTAATTCTTCTCTCTTCCATTAGGTCTATGATGTCACCTGATTAAAAACTTAGTAACTGAATCCTTCTAAGCTCTATAGGAACAGGAGGTTAATTTTCCCTGTATGAGTCATCACTCACTGGAAAAGTCTGTGGCAGGGGGAGGAGGGAGCAGCTGAGCCAGGAAGTGAGAAGGGGAATGATTTATGCAGGCACAAAAGACTTTCTGTTTCTACTTAGAGCAGAGAAGAGAAAAATTTACTGTGTAGAAAGGCAGAGTGAGCAATTGTAAGTGCACAGTGCTGTATAATATTATGACTGCAAAGTATTAATAGGATAGAAATTTTGATGGGAGGAGTGCTGCTTTAAAGGGATCCTGTCACATCATTTCAAGCATCTAATCTGTCCCCAGTGCATTTTTTGGTGATGCACTTTATATAGTTATATGGTACCTGCTTGTTGAGTCATAGGGGAGTGCTTCATTTTCTGTTCAGTCACTGGCGTCGCCACCGCCCACTCAAGTTTCATTTCCCTGGTTGCACTGATGTCACCGAAATCCCGCGCTTGCACAGTGTCTATCGGGGAGCTGTGTTTGCACAGTGTCGATCGGGGGCCGCACTTGTGCTGTGACACCCGACTGCCCACTCGGAACTGCGCAAGCTCGGCTCCAAGCGCCACGCTCTGCAAGTGCAGGAATCCAGTGAAGTCTGCGCGACCAGGGAAATCCATCAAATTGAGAGGGTGGCGACGCAAGTGACTGGGGGATGGAAATATTCCTTTAAAATAAAACGCATGAAAACTAGGCAAATATTTTAACAATGTGTGTGGCACGCTAAATGCATGTGTGCACATGTTAGATCAGGGGTGGGAGGAGCCTCGGGCGGTCCCCAAGTCTTCATGTTGTTGCTTATTGTATTATGTATATTGTATTGTGTTTTTTGTTTTTTCTTCTTTTTTTGCTAAGACTTCTAGACATTAGCAAGAGAGCTATCCTCATACCTCCTTAAAGAGAATTTTTTTTTTTTTTTTTTTTTTTTTTTTTTTTTATAACAGGTACCGTAATTACCAACATAGCCGGTTTGTTTGTAAGAGGTTTTTTAAAAAAGTTTAAAAATCTGTATGACAAAAATAAAAATCTTGCAATTTTCACACTGGCCACTAGGGCTTATTTAGACTCTAAAAGCACATGTACATTAGCTACAATGCAATGACCCCATCACCCAGAAGGGAACAGGAGCAGGGTCAGCTGTGAACACCCCTATAATGATTGGTAGATTCTGTGTAATAAGCCGTGTATAGTGGTTTTATTTTTTAAATACATTGATCACAAAAACCTAATTTATATAATAGGTTATTTTCTGATGATGATGAGGGTTACCTGAAGCAGACAGCGTTCAGGAGCTGCGCAATAGTCATCTGGAACTTTTGTCTGCCTCTTTGAGTTTTATAGGGGAGCACAAGAAATCATGGATTGTTATTGGAGGCAGAGAAGGGACAACCATGATACTTTCTTTAATGGAAGCTTAAAATATTTTTTTCTTATTCTTGCAACTTTTCTAGTCCTGCAGTGGTTTACCAGTCAAGCATTGGCTGATTTTCCTGAAACCGCCAATTGTGCTTTATTCAGTGCAGCTTTGCTTCTCAAGGAGAACGTGTTTGGCTTTTGTGTGCCTCCCCATAGGAGACTTCTTCCCTTATTTGACCTCACCCACAGCAACACTGTTATCTTGTACTATTTTTATGAAGCGATAATCCAGCAACATAAAACAACTTTGCTGATGTTGGCTGTGTCATCCTTTTATTTCAAGGGAAAACTTTCATGACAGAATGTTGGACGTGTTTGAGAAGAACATAAGCATTGAGCCCATCAAATCATCTGGATGAAAAATGTTTGACTTAAGGGTTCAGTATAGTGGTTCAGAAGAGTAACCATCTTAATTTTTCTTTCTAATTTTCATATGTTCTATTATTTTATAAAACTTTTTAATTTTTTATCAGAGAAATCTGCCTCTTTCTCCATGAGAATGGACCAGAGATCTCATTCTGCTTGTGGGCCGTTGCCGGCACCTTTTTATTCAAGCCCATTGAATGATCAGTCTACGCAAGCACCGCCCACGGCCAGGATGGCGCCGGCGCGGAATGGAAATATGTTAGGAAATAGACAGCAGAGGGGCCATGGCAGTGCCAGAGACCCTACCACAGGCCTGTCCTGATGTACGGGCACAAATTTTATAATTTTTTAAAAAGCAGTCTACAGATTTCTTCACTGAAAGTATGTATTACCTGTATACCAGCGCCATTATGGCAATACCTTCAGTTTAATATGTCTAACCCTGATGACAGGTTCTCTTTATCCTCTTCCCGACCCATGACGCCTACGTAGGCGTCATGAAAAGTGGTGCCTGATTGGCTGTTTCACTTTTAACAGCCAAATCAGAGCTATAGTAATATTTCATAAATGAAATTTGATGAAATATTACAATCCAGCCATGGCCGATGCTGCAGTAGCATCGGACAACATGGCTGGAGACACTAACCTCGCCACGCACTGACGGCAGTGATCGGACACTGCCATCAGGATCTGCTCCCACTCCCCTTCCCTCCGCAGACTAGTTTTTTTTTTTTTTTTTTCCCCCCCCCCCCCGTACCTCCTATGTCCCTCTGGGCGCCGCCATATTGGAAAATGGCAGGCACATGCGCAGTACGACTGTAATATTTCATAAATGAAATTTGATGAAATATTACAATCCAGCCATGGCCAATGCTGCAGTAGCATCGGACATGGCTGAAAACACTACCCTGACCTTAGGGCTGGAATTGGGGTTAGGGCTGGAATTGGGGTTAGGGCTGGAATTGGGGTTAGGGCTGGAATTGGGGTTAGGGCTGGAATTGGGGTTAGGGCTGGAATTGGGGTTAGGGCTGGGGTTTGGGTTAGGGCTGGAATTAGGGTTAGGGCTGGGGTTTGGGTTAGGGCTGGGGTTTTGGTTAGGGTTAGGGCTTAGGATTGGAGATAGAATTGAGGGGTTTCCACTGTTTAGGCACATCAGGGGGTCTCCAAACGCAACATGGCGCCACCATTTATTCCAGCCAGTTTTGTGTTCAAAAAGTCAAACCGTGCTCCCTCCATTCCGAGCCCCGACGTGAGCCCAAACAGTGGTTTACCCCCACATATGGGGTATCGGCGTTCTCAGAAAAAATTGCACAAAAACTTTGGGGGTCTAATTTCTCCTGTTACCCTTGGGAAAATAAAAAACTGGGGGCTAAAAAAAATTATTTTTGTGGAAAAAAAAATTTATTTTTTATTTTCATGGCTCTGCGTTATAAACTTCTGTGAAGCACTTGGGGGTTCAAAGTGCTCACCACACATCTAGATAAGTTCCTTGGAGGGGTCTAATTTCCAGAATGGGGTCACTTGAGGGGGGTTTCTACTGTTTAGGCACATCAGGGGCTCTGCAAACGTAACATGACGCCCGCAGACCATTCCATCAAGTCTGCATTTCAAAATGTCACTACTTCTCTTCCGAGCCCCGACGTGTGCCCAAACAGTGGTTCAGCCCCACATATGGGGTACCATCGTACTCGGCACAAACTGGACAACAACTTTTAGGGTCCAATTTCTCCTGTTACCATTGTGAAAATAAAAATTAGCGGGCTAAAAAAATCATTTTTTGAGGGGAAAAAAAATATTTTTATTTTCACGGCTCTGCGTTATAAACTTCTGTGAAGCACCTGGAGGTTCAAAGTGCTCACTATGCATCTAGATAAGTTCCTTAGGGGGTTTAGTTTCCAAAATGGGGTCATTTGTGGGGGAGCTCCAAAGTTTAGGCACACAGGGGCTCTCCCAAGGGTGGTTTGCACGTTCATGACCGGGCCAATTTTTACAATTCTGACCCCTATCCCTTTAAGAGGTAATAACTCTGGAATTCTTCAATGGATCCCGGTGATTCTGACATTGTTTTCTCGTGACATATTGCACTTCATGTTAGTGGTAAAATTTCATTCATATAACTTGCGTTTGTTTTTGAAAAAAATGGAAATTTGGGAAAATTTTGAAAATTTCGCAATTTTCCAACTTAGAATTTTTATGCCCTTAAATCACAGAGCTTTGGCATACAAAAAGCTTAATAAGTAACATTTCACATATGTTTACTTTACATCAGCACAATTTTGGAACCAAAATTTTTTTTTTTGTTAAGTTATAAGGGTTAAAAGTTTACCAGCGATTTCTCCTTTTTACAACACCATTTTATTTTTAGGGACCCCATCACATTTGAAGTCACTTTGAGGGGTCTATATGATAGAAAATACCCAAAAGTGACACCATTCTAAAAACTGCACCCCTCAAGGTGCTCCAAACCACATTCAAGAAGTTTATTAACCCTTCAGGTGCTTCACAGGAATTTTTTTTTTTTTGAATGTTTAAAAAAAATGAACATTTACGGTAACTTTTTGTTCACAAAAAAATTACTTCAGGTCCAATTTTTTTATTTTACCAAGGGTAACAGGAGAAATTGGACTACAAAAGTTATTGTGCAATTTCTCCTGAGTACGCTGATACCTGATTTGTGGGGGGGAACCACTGTTTGGGCGCATGGCAGTGCTCGGAAGGGAAGGAGCGCCGTTTGACTTTTTCATCGCAAAATTGGCTGGAATTGAGATTGTGCGTCATGTCACGTTTGGAGAGCCCCTGATGTGCCTAAACAGTGAAAACCCCCCACAAGTGACCCCATTTTGGAAACTAGACCCCCCCAAGGAACTTATCTAGATGTTTGGTGAGAACTTTGAACCCCCAGGGGCTTCACAGAAGTTTATAAAGTACAGCCGTACAATTAAAAAATCATATTTTTTTTTCCACAAAAATGATCTTTTCACCCCCACTTTTATTTTCCCAAGGGAAACAGGTCCCCAAAAGTTATTGTGCAATTTGTCCTCAGTATGGTGATACCCCATATGTGGGGGTAAACCACTATTTGGGCGCATGGCAGAGCTCGGAAGGGAAGCAGCGCCATTTGACTTTTTTGGCTGGAATTGAGATCAGACGCCATGTTGCGTTTGGAGAGCACCTGATGTGCCCAAACAGTGGAAACCCCCAATTCTAACTCCAACCCTAACCCCAACACACCCCTAACCCTAATCTCGGCCCTAGACCTAACCCTAATGTGGAAAATGAAAATAAATACTTTTTTTTTAATTTTATTATTTTTCCCTAACTAAGTGGGTGGTAAAGGGGGGTTTGATTTACTATTTACAACAGGTTTTTATGTTTAGCAGCTGTCATACGCTAAAAGACGCTTTTTATTGTAAAAATAGTTTTTGCATCACCACATTTAGAGAGCTGTAATTTTTATGTATTTTGAACCAGAGTCATGTGAGGTCTTATTTTTTTTGCGGGGCTAGTTGACGTTTTTATTGGTACCATTTTCGGGCATGTGACATTTTTTGATCACTTTTTATTCCAATTTTTGGGATGCAGAATGAACAAAAACCAGAATTTCATGTATTTCTTTCGGGGGGTGCGTTTATACCGTTCCGCATGCGGTTAAATTGATAACGCAGTTTTATTCTTCAGGTCAGTACGGTTACAGCGACACCTCATTTATGTTGTTTTTTATGTTTTGTCGTTTTTATGCAATAAAAACAATTTTATATAAATATTTTTGCATCGATTTTATTCTGCGAGCTATACCTTTTTTTTTATTTTTTTCGCTGATGATGCTGTATGGCGGCTCGTTTTTCACGGGACAAGATGACTTTTTCAGCGGTACCATGTTTATTCATATCCGTCTTTTTGATCGCGCGTTATTGCACTTTTTGTTCGGCGGTATGATGATTAAAAATTGGATTTTTTTTTTTTTTTTTTTTTTTTTTTTAAGGGGTTCACTAAAGGGGTTAACTAGTGGGAAACTTTTATAGGGCAGGTCGTTACGGACGTGGCGATACTATGTGTACTTTTATTGTTTTGTTTTTATTATTATTTAGAAAAGAGAATTTCTTAGGTAATATTTTTTTTTTTTTTTTTTAATTATGTATATCCTTCCTTTTTTTTTTTTTTTTTTTTTTTTTTTTTTTTTTTTTTTTTTTTCTTTTCTATATTGTCCCGGGGGGACATCACTGCCTTTTGTCAGATCGCCGATCTGACACTTAGGCTATGTGCACACGTAGCAGAAAATTTCTGCTGAAAAGCCAGACTCCTTTCCCAGAAGCCGCACGTTTAATTCTGAGGGTTTTCTGCGCAAAAAATGCGCGGTTTTTATGTGTTTTTTCCGCGCGTTTTCAAGACGCATAGAAATAGCCAGAAACGCGGAAAAATCCGCGAAACTAATGAGCATGCTGCATTTCTTACCGCAAAGCTGTTTTTTCGTGGTAAACGCATCAGTATGCACAAAAACTGCAAAATGCATAGAAATGAATGGGAAGCTTTATTTTTAGCGGTTTTATTGGAAAATCCGCTAAAAATACTGCTAAAAAAAATGCTGTGTGTGAACACAGCCTTAGAACAGCGCTGTGTCAGATCGGAGATCTGACAGGCGCTACTGCAGGCTTCCTCCTGCCTGCCCTCAGCAAGCAGTGAGGAATATGCCTCCCTGTAGGACCCCAAAGGCCCCCGTGGCATATTGGATCCAGGGGTCTGCAGGGAAGCATGGAGGGAGTCCCCTCCCTGTGCGCTTCTCTCCTATGCCCCCGGTACACTGCGATCATGTTTGATCGCTGTGTGCCGGAGGCAGTCCGTGACCGCCCCTGACACATAGTGCCGGGTATCAGCTGTGATAATCAGCTGACACCTGGCCGCGATCAGCTGCGCACCCCCCCCGTGAGCGCGCTGATCGCCTGTGACGTAATATTCCATCCTTGGGACTTAGGTCCCAGGTCACATGGACGGAATATTATGTCCAATGTAGGAAATGGGTCAAGGTATATTTACACCTGCTGACTACAGCCATTAAACGATCGGCTGTATACAAGTTCATTGATAAGTTGTCATCTGTGGTAGGTCGACTTGCTTGTCCTTTTTAAAGCTGTAGACACAGGAACAGTTTCTATTTAACCCCTTCATGACCGGAGCTTTTAGTTTTTTTAATTTTCGTTTTTCTCTCCCCTTCTTCCCAGAGCCATAACTTTTTTCATTTTTCCATCTATATGGCCACTTGAGGACTTTTTTGTGGGGCGAGTTGTACTTTTGAACAACATCTTTTGGTTTTACCATGTCGTGTACTCGAAAACGGGGAAATAAAATTCCAAGTGCAGTGAAATTGCAAAAAAAGTGCAACATACACTTGTTTTTTGTTTTGGCTTTTTTACTAGGTTCACTTAATGCTAAAACTGACCTGCCACTATGATTCTTCAGGTCATTACGAGTTCATAGGCACCAAACATGTCTAGGTTCTCTTTTATCTAAGTGGTGAAAAAAAATTCCAAAGTTTTGCTAAAAAAAAAAAAAAAAAAAAAAGCGCCATTTTCGAGACCCGTAGCATGTCAGTTTTTTCATGATCTTGGGTTGGGGGAGGGCTTTCTGCACGCAGAGCTGACGTTTTTAATGCTACCACTTTTGTGCAGATACCATCTTTTGATCTCCCGTTATTGCATTTTAATGTGATGTCGTGGAGACCAAAAAAATGTAATTCCGGCATTTTGATTGTTTCTTCGCTACGCTGTTTAGCGATCATGTTAATGCTTTTTTTTTTTTTTTTGTTTTTTTTTTTTTTATTGACCTGGCGATTCTGAAATCGCCAATACCAAATATGTGTAGGTGTGGGTTTTTTTTGTTTTAAATACTTTCTTTTTTTTAACTTTTGGCATGCTTCTGTAGCCTCCATAGCCATAGGAGTTGCCACCATGGTAACAGACTACAAACAAGCTCTGTGCAGTCGTACTCCCTTCTGTCTTTTACTTCTCGGTAACAAATATTCGGTAAGTTTAACAAATTGGCAACTGACCGAAGAGATGATGACTAATTCAATAATTACTCTACAGTGTTTGCAATTAATTAGTTACCATGGAGACGCATCAGTCTTCAGAGGAGCTGTTGACACAGTGCAATAGACTTTTAGTGAAGATTTTCACTTTTTTTTTCTCTATGATGCAATGAATCAATAAAACAGAATTGTGGAGGTAACAGATGGTGATCTGCCGTCTCATTACAAGCCATTTATGCTTTGTTTTTAGCTTGGCAGCTATTTTCCTATTAACATTCGCTCCTTTAACATCCGTGTATGTAGAAACTTTTCTTAACAAAGATTTAATATTCAGTAATTTCTTGAACAAAGTGCAGGCGCCCTGGGGGAAAGGAGAAGAAAACAAAAGAATCCCAGCCATGTGTCACATGTAATGGTTTCTAAGTTCTTGGAAACGTTAAACACAAACCAAGCTTTGGGCTGAGACCATTTCATTTTTCAAGGTGACCATTTAAAGGAATATTATATTACAGCTGCAGGAAAAAAAAACACTTTCCGCAGTAAGGACAGCCTCCACAAATGTAATCTTCTGCATACTCGCCTATTACTGCTCGTACGTTACTTTTTATTCCTAAGAAATAACTCATGAAATCTGTTTTCAACAGGAGTCCAAGGGAAAAAGCGGTCTACATCTCTGTACTATGGCGCCACATTGTGCCGTATTAACAAGCCTTATACATTCCATTATTGAATTGCTCCTGATTGTGATGCAGATTTTTATTAGACTCTTGCTAAAACTGCATGGTGTGAACACAAGTTATATATTTCTGTCTCCAGAACTGATATAATTAATGCATTCGAGAAGTTTTGACCTATGCAACATGTCAAGTAATGTGAAGTGTGCAGCAAATCCTCATTAAATAAATTTTCTGTGTTTGTATATATGTGTGTATGTGTATATATATATATATATATATATATATATATATATATATATATATATATATATATATATATATATATATATATATATAGTTATTTTTTTTTATATAATTATAATAGTTCTCAGTCAAATCCCGGTATGTCCCCCGTTCTGCTGCTGGTCTTTAAAGGTACAAAAAAAAAACTTCTTCTACTCACAAAGGGCATGCATAGAGGTCATGGGGCCCCATAGCAAAAGTATAATGCACTCCCCATAGTCCCCCCCCATATAGTGTAATGCACTCCCCATAGTCCTCCCATATAGTGTAATGCACTCCCCATAGTCCTCCCATATAGTGTAATGCACTCCCCATAGTCCCCCCATATAGTGTAATGCACTCCCCATAGTCCTCCCATATAGTGTAATGCACTCCCCATAGTCCCCCCATATAGTGCAATGCACTCCCCATAGTCCCCCCATATAGTGCAATGCACTCCCCATAGTCCCCCCATATAGTGTAATGCACTCCCCATAGTCCCCCCATATAGTGTAATGCACTCCCCATAGTCGCCCCATATAGTGTAATGCACTCCCCATAGTCCTCCCATATAGTGTAATGCACTCCCCATAGTCCCCCCATATAGTGTAATGCACTCCCCATAGTCCCCCCATATAGTGTAATGCACTCCCCATAGTCGCCCCATATAGTGTAATGCACTCCCCATAGTCGCCCCATATAGTGTAATGCACTCCCCATAGTCGCCCCATATAGTGTAATGCACTCCCCATAGTCGCCCCATATAGTGTAATGCACTCCCCATAGTCGCCCCATATAGTGTAATGCACTCCCCATAGTCGCCCCATATAGTGTAATGCACTCCCCATAGTCCCCCCATATAGTGTAATGCACTCCCCATAGTCCTCCCATATAGTGTAATGCACTCCCCATAGTCCTCCCATATAGTGTAATGCACAGGTCATTGTGATATGAGCTTATGACTATCTTGCATCTTTATGGTTATCGCTACCTCTCATAACTTTGAATTGGGCCTCCTGATGATCCATCCAGCACATGGAGAAACGCATCGAGGCATGAGACAGAGACTGATATCATGACAGAATAGCAAAACTGATAAGTTATAATATTTGTATGTGGTGTACTTGAAATGCCTTCTTTTTAGATTAGTAGCTATGTTGTCTAGACTAGAAGTGCATCTTATTATCTAAATATCTAGCAAAGACGACTCAGACAAGCGAGGGCAAGCCACCATGGCCCGGGAGAGCCAAATTCCAGTATTTGGGTGCCAACATCCGCTGCTAGGCAGGAACAGCCCAGTGAACATCTTGGGGCTGATTAGGCCTAACGTGTGATTATACCTGGGATGGTGTATATTTATCCAAAAGAATACCGCATCAAATATTTATATGTGGTGTTCTTTCGGATCAACATACACCATCCCAGGTATCACACATTCTATATTGATCTTTATATAATTTCTATATATAAAAATGAATGTGTGTATCACCAACCAATCACAAAGCATCTTTCATTTCACCAGAGCTGTTAAAAAGAAGCTGAGCTGTGATTGGTTGCTATGAACAACAGTTTTCCCACTTGACAACACCTCAGCAGACACTGACATGGTGGGAGAAATATAGCATCCCTGGGAACATAAGCTCCCAGCCATTGTTTGCCCCCCTGAAAGGAGCAGAGATCACATGACAGAAATGAATCTCCCCTCCCTTGCCAATATCCCCATCACACATCCTCCATCCTGTAGGCACATCTTTCCTCTTAAAGGGATCGCTTTGGTATGGACCCCAGGGTCTCTTAAAGGGATCATTGGTATGGAATTTAGGGCAAATCCATTCTGCGCTTTGGTACTGACCCCAGGCCTTTCTTAAAGGGATCTCTGGTATGGAAGTCAGGGCACATCCATCCAGCGCTTTAATTCTGACCCCAGGCTCTCTTAAAGGGATCCTCAGTATGGAAGTCAGGGCAATTGCCTTCAAGCGCTCTGGTACTGACCCCAGGCTCTCTTAAAGGGATCCTCGGTACGGAAGTGAGGGAAAATCTACTCTGCGCCTTGGTACTGAATCCAGTCCTCTCTTAAAGGGACCTCCGGTATAGAAGTTAGGGTAAATCTCTCAGTGCTCTGATTCTCACCTCAGGCTTCTATTAAAGGGATCATTGGTATGGAAGTCAGGGCAAATCCGGATACGCAGCGCTCTGGTTCTGACGCCAGACCTCTCTTAAAGGGATCTCCAGTATGGAAGTTAGGACGGTTCCACTCAGCGCTCTGGTTCTGACTCCAGGCTGACGGGATGATGTGGGATATTAGGGGTAGTAGTCCGGCGGCTGTGACGGGATGATGTGGGATATTATGGGTAGTAGTCCGGTAGCTGTGGCTGACTGGATGATATTATAGTGAATGTGGCTATGAGGAGTGGGTGGAGCTCTATCTATCTATGTTTCATTATAAATTGTTTATAACTAACCGTAGTTAGTTACAATGCCCGGGCAGCGCCGGGCTCTTCAGCTAGTCTATAAATATAATCTAGAATAGATTGATATATACCATCCCTGGTTATATCACACATTATATATTGATCTATATATATTCTATAAATATAATCTAGAATAGATCAATATATACCATCCCTGGTTATTACACACATTAGGCCTATTCATCTCGAAGATGTTCACTGGGCTTATATATACACTCACTGGCCACTTTATTAGGTACACCTGTCCAACTGTGTGTTAAGACTTAATTTCTAATCAGCCAATCACATGGCGGCAACTCAGTACATTTAGGCATGTAGACATGGTCAAGACAATCTCCTGCAGTTCAAACCGAGCATCAGTATGGGGAAGAAAGGTGATTTGAGTGCCTTTGAACGTGGCATGATTGTTGGTGCCAGAAGGGCTGGTCTGAGTATTTCAGAAACTGCTGATCTACTGGGATTTTCACGCACAACCATCTCTAGGGTTTACAGAGAATGGTCCAAAAAAGAAAAAAAATCCAGTGAGCGGCAGTTCTGTGGCCGGAAATGCCTTGTTGATGCCAGAGGTCAGAGGAGAATGGGCATACTGGTTCGAGCTGATAGAAAGGCAACAGTGACTCAAATTGCCACCCGTTACAACCAAGGTAGGCAGAAGAGCATCTCTGAACGCACAGTGCGTCGAACTTTGAGGCAGATGGGCTACAGCAGCAGAAGACCACACTGGGTACCACTCCTCTCAGCTAAGAACAGGCATCTGATGGCTACTTTCAGCAGGATAATGCGCCATGTCATAAAGCTCGAATCATCTCAGATTGGTTTCTTGAACATGACAATGAGTTCACTGTACTCAAATGGCCTCCTCAGTCACCAGATCTCAATCCAATAGAGCATCTTTGGGATGTGGTGGAACGGGAGATTCGCATCAGGGATGTGCAGCCGACAAATCTGCGCCAACTGTGTGATGCCATCATGTCAATATGGTCCAAAATCTCTGAGGAATGCTTCCAGCACCTTGTTGAATCTCTGCCACGAAGAATTGAGGCAGTTCTGAAGGCAAAAGGGGGTCCAACCCGTTACTAGCATGGTGTACCTAATAAAGTGGCCAGTGAGTGTACATATATACAAGGACTGATGCTGTGGTCTTTCAGATCAATATATAACATAATTTTGTCCTTTAACATAAAGGGATAAAATGATATTTTTTTTTTTTTTTCCCACAAGAAGGTGGCATACAAGAAGGACTTTTTTCAGCATTCTGTAGCCTGTATATATTAATAGGTTGGATATGTCAAATGTGGTGACACCTTCCCTTTTCAATGGTGATTTGTAGATAGAATATTTATGACATTATCAGATGAGACCAGGTGACATAGCGCAGCCCGTGATTTGCCATACAGCAAAGCGTATAGCAATGTGTCACATACAGCGCTGCTGGATAATACTGTAGAGTGTTACAGAATTAGAATATTACATGTGTTCTTCTATCTTGGCTATGTGTAGCCTGGAACACAATCAGTTAAAATCTTCCTAAGGGCACGTGTGGATCTGATCAGGGGATGGAATAATAAACTGCTAAGATCAGGTCTGAGCATGAGAGAAACATTTCATGGAAGTACAGCAGGGAAGAAATGAATGACTGTGGTTGGAAATTTTGTGGCTGACTGTGTAAACCTCTCATATTTGAGGCTTAGCAGACCAAATGGAATACTTGGTGGTACTGAGGGGCAGATGATCGCTGTACACAGACCCTCACAGTGCAGCATATAACAGTGTTCTGTTCAGAAATCTGCTCCAGATATTCCCAGTGTCAAGAGCTTCAGAAAATCTTGTAATAGTTTAAATTACTTTAAAAACTTTGTTTGGTTCTTGCTGACTACAGCAGCCCTCATTTTAATGAGTAGCTGAGATCCAGCGCTGTATGGCGCCATTTTTTTTTTTTCATGGACAATCTATCATTGAATCCATAGGACGTAGCAAGGAAAAGGTAACGGAATTAAGTTTTCGGAGACTTTCAATCTGTGACTGTCCACTGGGTGACTTCTTGGCTGTCACGTGCTGATATACTTATGCAGTATTTTACTGTAAGGACTTGTAGAAAATCCACCGGACTCCCTCAAAGGATTGCAGTTTACTGGTTTATTTACCGCAATCATCCACCATCGTGCTGAGTCAGAAGAGCAACAACTAGGGCTGGAAGCTTGACGTTTCGACCCGTCCCGGGTCTCTTTCAAATTTATCGCTGAGTCCTGGAATGTGGAGGCGTAGCATATCAGCACTGACTGTTCTGGTGCTTAGAAAGTGGCCTCCCCGAAATGCCAATGAAGTATTGTTCTCTAAAAACAAAATTGTCACCGTGGTGTGTAAATATTTACATTGATGCCTTTTGTGCTTCAGTGTTTTTAACCTTTTTTGGCCAAGGCCTCTTTTAAAGGGAGTCTATCAGCACAAACTGATAGTACAATTACACACATAGCATGTAGGGGATAAAACCCCTATAAAATCTGCACCTTTAGGCCGGAGTCACACTAAACATATAAAAAAAAAAAAAAAAAAAAAATCGGTCCAATTCTCACTGCCAAGAGTCTCACAAGTGTCATACATTTTTTTGTGAGTTTACGATCCGATTTTTCACACCTAGGATCCAATTTGCATCCGAATGCAGTGCGATGGCTATTCGATTGCAATTTGATTTTTAACATGAGCTTTTACATACAGCAATTCTCTAGTCATTTACACACAGGTTTCAAAGGAAATGTTCCTCAAAACACACAGATGGATAGATGAAAAAAGCCAGGAATTCAGCAGCCACGTACAGTAATTTCACAGCTGGACCCGACAGGATAGAATAGATGAGTTACATACAGTAAATGCACATAAAGATGGATGTATAGCTGGCAGTGACAAATAGATTTAGTATAGTGTGTGCAGCTTACTTTACATGTATTTAATTAAGAATATTTTTCGTAAAAAATGGCGTGGGCTTCTGAGCAATTTTTTTTTTTTAACCAGCAGAGGGAAAGCCGTCGGTTGCGGACAGATGTTTCTAGCCTGGGAACGTGTTAATACCCATGGAGCTTCCTAGGCTATTATCAGCTCACAGCTGTATACTTAGCCTTTACTAGCTATCAAAATGGGGAACTCAAAAAAAAAAAAAAGTGGAAATTTTCCCACGGCGCTGACGTCGGTTAGCTGAAGGGAGTTCATTGACTGTGAACTCCCCAGGACGTTTCTGACGGCACCGCAAGCGTGAGAAAATTCATCGGCTCTTCTATGGTAGGTACACTTGCACGCCAGTTTTGAATAAACTCTGTAGAGAGGTTGCTCCAAATATATTTGAGAACTAACCACAGATCTTCTGTGGATATAGGAGTATGCAAATCCTTCTATCTTTGTGTAATCCCAGACAGTCTCAATGTTATGCTATGGCTCAACAAAGCTCTGATCTCAACTTCCAGGACTCATTACACTGAAGATGGTTACCAATGACATTTTGGTTTTAATTGTATTGTACCACAGGATAACGACTCCAAACATACAGCCAGTCTGACGCCCCTGATGGGTTTGCATGATTAAACATGTGCCGTTATTTATCCCCACTGAGGTTGCCATAAATCCTGACCAACTAAATTGGCTGAAATACAGTCCACATCTTAAGGAACCTGAACCATGGTACACTGTTCCTGCAGACACTCATTATTGTACCGCTCTCTGACCCTTTGGCAACCAAACTGACATATCTTACAGCCAGACATTTCACATCACATTTCAACAGAACACCTGCTATAATTTTTTTGCACCAGTTTTCGTTTTATTTTTATCTGTATAGTTGAGTCCCTTGACCTTGCTTCCATGTCAAACGTGTATTATCTTTGGCCGCAGTTCTTCCGTGAAGACCACTTCTGGACAGACTTCTCCGAACAATAGATTGGTATACCAGAGTCCCAATTTGTTGCTGCCAGTTTTGAGCTGATGGCACTGCTGGACATCTTGTGCTTTAAAAGGAAAGGAAGCATGATGTGTGTTTCATCTGCTTCACAAAGTTTCCTTGGTCAACCAATGCGTCTATGGACCTAAACGATGCCCATTTTTTGATGTCCTCAATACTGAGAAATTCCGGCAGATGCTTATCCATCATGCAACTACATTGTGAAGGAAACTGGTTGGCTGATGATGTATTCTGCAGGAGGACAACGACCCCTAACAAGCAACCAATGCAATTAACCCATTCACCCCCAGCCTGTTTTCACCTTCCTGACAAGGCCAATGTCTTCCAATTTTGAGCAGTAATTCTGAGATTTTTCTTGTGACATATTGTACTTCATGATAGTGGTAAAATTTGTTCGGTATGACTTGTGTTTATGAAAATATTTGGAAATTTGGCGAAAATGTTGCAAATGTTTAATTTTAACTTTTCTGCACTTAACTCGGGGAAGTATGTCAAGCAAAATGGTTAATAAATAACCTTTCCCATATGACTAATTTACATGAGCACAACTTTTTAAGCAAATGTTTTCAACACTTCTGACCTCCAAACAAAAAATTTTCAGCAATTTTTCTAATTTTTGCAATAAAAAAAGTTGTTTTTCAGAGGGACAACATCACATTTAAAGTGATTTTTGGAGGGCCTATATGTCAGAAAATACACAAGTGACACCATCCTAAAAACTGCATCCCTCAAACTTCTCGAAACCATATCCAAGAAGTTTATTAACCCTTCAGGTGTTTCACAGGAACTGAAGCAATGTGAAAGGAAAAAATGACATTTTACTGTTTTCCAACAAATATTAATTTAGCCCCTAATTTTGCATTTTCACAAAATTAATAGGAGAAATTGTACAACAAATTGTATGATACACTGTCTCCTTAGTACAACGATGCCCCTTTATGTGTTTGAAAACTCTTTGGATGCACTGCAGGGCTCTGAAGGGAAGGAGCGCAATTTGACTTTTTGACTACAATATTAGCTGGAATCCTTAAGGTACTGTCACACTTAGCGATGTACCAGCGATCCCGACCAGCGATATGACGCGGTCAGGATCGCTGGTGCATCGCTAAGTGGTCGCTAGTGAGCTGCCACACAGGCAGATCTCACCAGCTGGGGACGGGGGTCGCTACTTACCTGTCACACTAGGCGATCCTGCGTCCTCCCGCCCGCCTCCACGCGTCGCTCATCGTCACAGCAGGAAGCTGACGACGAGAAACGGTCCTGGACGTTCTCGCGCGATCAGCGTTAACCAGCCGGTCGTAGGTAAGTATCAGACACAGCGATATCGCTAGCAATATCGCTATAACGTCACAAGTTATAGCGATATTGCTAGCGATATCGCTTAGTGTGACATGCCCTTTAGCGGATGTCTTATCACGTTTGGAGAATCCCCTAATGTGCCTAAACAGTCAACCCCCCCCCCCCCCCCCCCAAAAAAAAAACCAAAAAAAAAAACCCCTCATTTTGGAAACCAGACCCCTCAAGGAATTTTAGATGTGTGGTGAGCACCTTGAATCCACAGGTGCTTAACAGAATTTTATAACTTTAAGGCTATGTGCACATGTATGCAGAAAATTTCTACATAAAAACAGGACTCCTTCCCAGAAAACGCGCATTTTTGCCGCGATTTTTTCAGCGCGTCCCCAGACACAGAAAATAGCCAGAAATGCGGAATTTACCGCAAAATTAATGGGCATGCTGCGTTTTCTTACCGCGAGGCGTTTTTTTCGCGGGTAAAAAAACGCATCAATATGCACAAAAAGTGCAAAATGCATTAAAATGAATGGGAAGCTTCTTTCAAGCGTTTTTTGAGCGGATTTTTTGGTAAATCCGCGGGAAAAACGCGAAAAAAATCGCTGTGTGTGAACACAGCCTAAATTGTGAAAATGAAAAAAAGTTTTCCCACAAAAATGTTGCCTTTGATAGATGTTGCTGAGCGAAAATTGCACATTTGCTGTTGTACTGCCAGTACATTGTAGTGTCTGGTAAGTTATGCCCAGCTCGTGCTTCTGGAGCATGCACCCATAAATTGAGCGGGCTCTAATTATTACAGAAATCTAAACTGAAAAAGTAAGTTAATATGTATTCTTTACTTTTTAGTTCAGAATATTTGTGTGTTTTGCTTTCTCTGGTTAATGGTCATGTGTTAATATGCACTAACATTGTGCATACACATTAACTTACTTTTTCAGTTCAGATCAGTTTTTTATTCATTTCATTGTGCATTCAGTGCATATATGGGTGTGACCGCCCTCTTTCTAAGCTGGGAAAACCATCCTGGCTGGCCTAAGCTTTTACTAGTGGTTCAGCCGCTCGATCCTTGTTCACATTCGCGTCACTTGGCAAGTGAAAAGGATTTAAATACTAGAGTAGGACTGTCCCACAAGGGTTGCCGTGACGTGATGTGGCGGGATGGCTTGTACATTATTTTGATCAAAATTATGTTTACTTAATACTATTATTATTATTATTATTATTATTATTATTATTATTATTATTATTACCTTTATCCATTATTTGCAGTTTATTTTTTACTTTTTAGTTCAAGATATTTTGTGTTTTTTGCTTTCTTTTATTACAGAAATGCCAAACATGTGAGCGCTAAATGTGGTTTAAGCACACTGGGGCTCCGAAGGGAGGGGACAATTTGAATTTGGTAGCGGTGAATTTGCTGGATTTCTCTTTGGGGGCGAGGAGCTGTTTATGCTTTTCCAGATGATTTGTTCTACAAGTAAAGTAGAAGCCCCAATATTTCTCTTATGATGACGAAACTGAGTGGGTTGTTTTTTTTTGTTTTTTTTTGTGGATCAAGTTGAAGCTTTTGTTGGGAACATTTTGTTTAACACTTGGAATCCCATTTATCCGGCGCTCTACGTTGAGCACTTGCATCGATGTTTGCATCTAAAGCTCAGAATGACGAGATTCAGATGACCCCCCAACGGATCCAGTCACTACAACAAGGCAGCAGAGTTACTCTGGACTCCCTCTGGCCTCTGTTCAGCATCGTCCTTCTTTTTAGAGGTGCATAAAAGTGTGACAAACTCTTAATAGGACTGACATTACCGGACCACAGGCCAGATGGTGTCCACAGTGCTTCCATCTGTCTCAATATAGGGAATCTGCCAGGGGTTCTGTCTGAATCGGTAATTTCAGAGATTTACAGGGAAAACCTGGTGTAAGCGCTCCACATAGAGTGCAGGATAAATGTGAGCCAACCCTTGCAATCTCTTCGATGCAGAATGCACAAAATCAACAGCAGGTTAAGAATTTTTTCATATTTATGCCATTCCTTGTGCGGTATATGTTATTAGATGACTTTATTGTTTCGGTCAGTGCGATTACAGCAATACCAATTATATCAGATTTTTATGTTTGGCTACTTTCACACAGTAAAAGATTTTTTTTTTTTGTTTTTTTTTTTCTTGTGGCGTCCTGTTCGAGAGCTATAACTGATGCAAGGGCTTTTTTGGCGGAATGAGTTGATATGTTTATATTTTTTTCTGTACCATTTTTGGTCACCTAACTTATTTCGATTTACCGTATATGCTCGTGTATAAGCTGACCCCCCCTAATTTTGCCACAAAAAAACTGGGAAAACTTAGAATAATATGCCCCATATGCTTCTCCATAAAGGTTATTGCCCCATAAGATGTTCCATAGATTATGCCCCATAAGATGCTCCATAGAAGAGGCCCCATAAGATGCTCCATAGATTATGCCCCATATCCTCTCCTCTCTGTACCAGTCTGTCATTGTAAATTTGTTTACTGTTAACGATATTTATAACTTTGTATGTAACCCCCTTCTCATGTACAGCGCCATGGAATTAATGGCGCTAAATAAATGTTGCCCCCATAAGATGCTCCATTGAAGCTGCCCCCATAAGATGCTCCATTGAAGCTGCCCCCATAAGATGCTCCATTGAAGCTGCCCCCATAAGATGCTCCATTGAATATGCCCCCATAAGATGCTCCTTTGAATATGCCCCCATATGCTGCGCCCATAAGATGCTCCATTGAATATGCCCTCATAGATTATGCCCCCATATATTGCTGCTGCCACTACTGCAGGTATTTAAAAAAAAAAAAAAAAACTCGCCTCCTGTCCCTGGGGGCCAGGTGCCGGTGTGCTGAGCAGGGGGACATTGGTGCGCTATGTGGGACAGGTGTCGCCGCTGGCTCAGGACCCGGCACCTGAGATAGCCAGATGCGAGCAGCGTTGGAACCGGGACAGATGAATATAGCATATACTTACCCCCTCCTGGCGTGGTCTCTGCAGCCCCGTTCTCCCATGGTCTCCCTTCCTTCGGTCATGTGGTACCGCTCATTAAAGTCATAAATATGTGCATATTCATTACCGCTAATTAAAATCATAAATATGCGCATATTCATGACTTTAATGAGCGGTACTATGTGACCGCTGTAGGAAGGAAAGGAGACCGTGGGACAAGCAGGGGGCTGCAGAGACCACGCCAGGGGGGTCAGACAAACCCGCTCCCCTTCCCCCACCGACCCCCTGGCTATATGACTCGCGTATAAGCAGAGAGGGGGACTTTCAGCCCCCAAAAATGGGCTGAAAATCTCTGCTTATACGCAAGTATATACGGCACTTTCTATTCTGATTTTTGGGAGGCAGAATGCCATTCTGTGTGTGGTAAAATTGATAAGGCAGCCTCAGGTTAGTACGATTACAGCGATACCACATTTATGATTGTTTTTACATCTTGGTGCTTTTACACTAACTTTTTTTTACAGAAAAAATAATTTTTTTGCATTGAGCGCTATAACTTTTTTTTTTTTTTGTGCATTGAGCTGTATGGTGGCATTTTTTTTGCGGGATAAGAACGTTTTTAGAGATACCGTTTTTATTTCCATTTCTTTATCGCGTTTCATTACAATTTTGGTCACCGGTATTCACATAAAACATTTGTGTGTATTTGTGTTTTTTTAACTCAAATTTCTTAGTCCGTCCATGGTACTTTAAATTTTAGCACTCTGATCGATGATATAATGCATGGCAATTCTTTATACCTGTCTGTGCTGCACTGACAGAAGCCTTTTAGACTATGCCCTGAGAATGGACAAACATGCTTTCCGTAGCCTGGTGTCTCAGATGTTGTCATTAGCATGGCAACAATCGGGCCCTCACAATGATGTAGCGGGGACGCTGATCGATAGGGGGGGCTCTCAAATGTTAGAGCGGGGCCCTCCCCCTCCCAGCCTCCTGAATATTGCAGTTGATAACTATTGCGGCATTTCAGGGGATTAAATTGCGGGGGGCGGTGCAGGCATCGCACTTGGCTGTGAGAGCCGGGTGTCAGCCGTCATGTTCGCTGAATTCCCAGTGGCGATCACGCTTGCACAGATTCTGTTTCCGCACGATCACAAAGATGTTTCCATTTTCCATACGTCCAAGGTCGTGAAAGGGTTAACTGTTTCTATCAGCTTTGTGTTTCATGTATTTTCAAAAGTTTTTTTTTTTTTTTTTTTTTTTTTCCCCTTATTATGAGCTTTCCTTAACTAAAATCTTGAATTTTTTCAGCACATTCTACTAAGGCTTTGTACACATGTCCAGAAATCATCAGTTAGAATGGATCCAGCTGCAAACCATTGTCAAAAGTTATGCAGGCACCACTTCTTTTGTCCGTTTTTAAAAAAATAAAATTAGCCTAAAGTTTTTTTTGTTTTTTTTAATTTTATTTTAAAGGCTGACAATTGTCTGCACAACTGCTAATGTCCATGTGTTTCCTGAAATAGGAAGTTAAGGTTTAAAAAAATAGACAAAGCCAAATTGTAAAAAAAAAAAAAAAAAAAAAAAAAAGTAACACCGACCAGATATAAAAGCAGTCTGTCAGTAGGATCAACTAAGACGTCTATATGGACACACAGGTCATATGAAAGTGAATAAAATACCTTTATCTGCAATCTGATGTTTAAGGGACCAGTTACACTAAGCGATAACGATATGACCTGGTAAGGATCGCTGGTGCGTCGCTACATGGTCGCTAGTAAGCTGTCAAACAGGCAGATCTACTCAACGAAGCAGCAACGATACAGCAATCCGTATAAATAAATGGGAATGAGTAAATAAATAAAGTGGAAAAAAATTGCATGAATGTCAAATAATGTATTACACCTATAAATACTATGGGGCAAAAAAATTAAACCATGAAAGTACACATTTGGTATCGCCGCGGCCAGAACGACCCGACTTGTAAAACTGTCTCACTAGTTAACCTCTTTAGTGAACATCATAGAAAATAAATAAGGATACTGAGATCCACTGGTGACTGAACTGCTGTGAGCACAGCCTGAGTGACCGGTGGTTACCTCATCGAGGTTACCTCCAGTCACTGAGACTCCATTCCCAGCCGAGCTGAACTGCCGTGACCTCGGTGAGATCCCCGCTAGCGGTGTGAGAGTTTTTATCACTGTGCTAGCGGGGATGTCTCTGAGGTCACAGCAGTTCAGCCCTGCTGGGAACGCAGCCTCAGTGACGTCACCGCTAGTCACTGAGGCTGCGCTCGCAGCATTTCAGTCACCAATGGTTCTCAGCCTAGACAGTCACATCTTGTCACCATCCAGGTTGAAAACTATTTCTCCTCCAGACATGGATTATGGTGTGGGACAGAACGACTGACAGGTATGGTATATTGTTTTTTTATTTTAGTTTTATTACAGGAGATTGAGGGCTTCAGTGGAATTAGGCGAGGTTGTAAGTATGGTTTAATTGAGATTATTAAAGAAGTCTGTATCACTTTTTCAACTGTTTATTATTTATTTATTTTACTCATTTATATAGCGCCATTATTTCTACAGCGCTTTACAGACATTACCACTGACTCCGATGGGGCTTACAATCTAAATTCCCTATCAGTATGTCTTTGAAATGTGGGAGGACTTTATTCTTGGTGTCTGTGCTTTCATACGATGTGACTATGGGGTTAGTAATGGGGGCGTCTCAGACGCCTCTGCATTACTAACCTCGGGGCTTGATGTCACCGGACAATGCAAAGGTGACATCAACCCCCCCAACTATAGCCCCACTTGCCACCACTACAGGGCAAGTGGTAAGAGCCAGGCAAGGCGCCAGAATTGGCGCACCCAATAGATGTGCCTCTTCTGGGCAGCTGCGGGCTGCTATTTTTAGGCTGGGGGAGACCAATATCCATGGCTCCTTGCCAGCCTGAGAATACCAGACCCCCAGCTGTCTGCTTTTAGCAAGGTAGATGGTCAAAAATGGGGGGACACACCCCTTTTTTTATTTATTTAAATAATTAAAAAATACAGCGTGGGGACCCCTCTATTCTTTATAACCAGCCTTGCTGAAGCTGACAGCTGAGGGTTGCAGCCCCCAGCTGTTATTTTTGCCTGGCTGGTTAACAAAAATACTGGGGAACTCATGCTGGTTTTTTTTTGTTTTTTGTCTTTCCCTATTTACAGCGCTCGAGTGGCTGATGAATACTCCCATCCGCCACTCCTGCTCTCGCTGGTTTTAGCGGCAGCTTGTGTCAGCTGATGGGAAAACTGCTCCCATCATCAGATACCAGTGACCAGAGGTAAACTTTATACCTCCGATCACAGCTGAGTGCTGGGATCCACGGGCTCTCTGACCGGCGGGGATGATTTCACCGATCAGAAGCGGTGTTTGCCACGCTGTCATGCACATGACCGTGCAGCAAACACTGGATGTTCGGGCACACCATTCAAGTGAATTGGGTTTGGGTACGGGTACTGTTCTGGTACCCGAACTTTTGTAATTGTCCGGCCGGACCCAAACACCCAGGTGTCCGCCCATCTCTGCTCAGGAGAAATTGTGCAAAAATTTGCATAGTGTGTTTTCTCCTGGTACCCTTATGAAAATGCTACATTTGGGGCCAAAAAAAAAACTTTTTTGGGAAAATGTTTTTTTTTTTTTTTCACGACTCCACATTATAAACTTCTGTAAATCATCTGGGGGTGGATCAAGATGCTCACCACACATCGATATAAGTTGAGGAGTCCAGTTTGCAAAATGGTGTCACTTGTGGGAAGTTCCTACTGTTTAGTCACATAAGCGGCTCTCCAAACGCAACATGACATCCGCTATTTAACCCAGCAAATTTTGCATTCAAGAAGTCAAATTGTGCGCCTTCCTTTCCAAGCTCTTCCGTGCGCCCAAACAGTAGATTCCCCACATATGGGGTATCAGCATGCTCAGTAGAAATTACCCAACAAATTTTGGGGTCCATTTTTTCCTGTTACAACTGCAAAAATTAAAGTTAAGGTCTAAAGTTACTTTTTTTGTGACACAAAGTTAAGTGTTCATTTTTCCTTCCACAGTACCAAAATTCATGTAATGCACCTGAAGGGTTAATAAACTTTTTGAATGTGGTTTTCAGCGCATTGAGGGGTGTAGTTTTTAGAGTGGTGTCACTTTTGCATTTTTTTTCTGTCGTATAGGTCCCTCAAAGTCAGTTCAACTGGGGAAAAAAAAGGTTTTGTAAATTTTATTAGAAAAATGAGAAATTGCAGGTCAACTTTTAACCCTTATAACTTCCTAACAACAACAAAAATGTTTAAAAATGTGCTGATTTTAAAGGTGACATGTGGGAAGTGTTTAACTGTTTAGTGTGATACCGGTAACGCTCTGGTTTAAGGGCATAAAAATTAAGTTTGAAAAATACAAAATTTTCAAAATTTGCCAAATTTCCGTTTTTTTTTTTTTTTAAACAAACGCAAGTCATATCAAAAAATTTTTTACCACTATCGTAAAGTTCAATATGTCACGAGGAAACAGTCTCCGAATCGATGGGATCCATTGAAGCTTTCCAGAGTTATTACTGCATAAATTGACACTGGTCAGAATTTTAAAATTTGGCCTGATCGAGAAGCTGAAAATGGGCTCGGGGGTGAAGGGGTTAACCTTCCGGTTACTTATTCATGTTACTTCTGAAATGTAAACTTCTATAATAGAACCATACAGTGCTGTCTGGAGGGAAAGCAGACTGATACAGATTCTCTGAATGCTTGAAAAGTTTTGGAAGCATTTTGAAATCTAAATGCCTTAGTGTCTAGCGACCTGGCCAGTAAAGGAATTTATTTATAAATTAGAGATGGTAAAATAAATTTCTTACATTTTTGATGTACCGTAGTTTAAAATTGACAGTAGGTCAAAAAGTCAGACATGCACTTTTCTTCAGCAGATTGCTATCCCTCCAGACTCTCCTGTACACAGTGGTGCTCCAGAGTTTTCATGTGTTTTGTATGTGGAGAGAGGATACGGCTACTGCAGACAGCTGTGGCAGCTACTGATTTACCCTGAGAACAAAAGTGGTGAGGATTGACATCCCAACTACCACTGCCTGATTCTCCTCTTTCCTGTGTAGCAAGGTCAGTTATGACTGGGTTAAATCCAAGCAACACAGGTCTTCATTAGATGCACCTGGCTTACTTTAACAAAGGACCAGGGCCTGTGTTCACTAGAGGTGTGCCAGTCTGCTGGATGGAGCATAGTACAGTGTGCCTCTTGTGAGTGACCAGCCAAAATGTGAGCCATAGCTGAGAGAAATGTGCCGGGGTCTCTCTGAATGGAAACTGCATGGCTCAGCTAGGAAAGCTGAGAACCCGGTTTGTGGAAGCTACAGCCTGTTCACTGTCAACTGTGCCCATAGTTGATCACTTCTGTTTGGCACTTGAAGCAGCTGGAGCTCAGGCTGAAGAGATAGAGACTGGTGAGATCATTAATCTTCTGTGTATGAAGTTTACTCCTGGAGAAAGCACTATAATCTCTACGGGCAAGCCCACACTGATATCTGTGCCCTGCTAAATGAATGTGTTTTTTTTTTTTTTTGTTTGTTTTTTTTTTGCTGTGATGCCTTTGTGCCCAGAAAAAGCTGTTTTGGTTTTAAATCCCTTGGAGTTTTACGAAAGAAGTGAAACTGCATGTAATGCTATGTCGGCTTTCTTGCATGCTTCCTTTTCCTCCTCCCGGCAGGCACGCCAACATACTTCCCGGCGCAGTTGCTTGGTGGCGTCTCTTCCTCCTCCCTTGGCTGCAGTCCCCGGCTCCCATGGCTGGGTCTTTTACAGGGGCAGCGAGCACACTCTGAATACACCCCCAGCCAATAGCTGGGAGGCATCTAGTATTTAAGGCACACTCTCCTGTAGGGGGATGCCTGTACAATGCCCTTGTCAGTGTGAGGTTGTCCTTCCCAGTTAATTGTCCGGTCCGTTGAACCTATTCCTGAATCCCCTGTTCCTTGTGTGGCCAGGGCCTGAACCAGAAACCGCGTCGGCGGTCCCTGAACCCCAACACAACTGCCTGCGGTACCTGAGCCCGAAGACTCGCCTGAACCATGTTGCTGCTTCTTGCGGCACCTGTGCCTGAAGCCATACCTGCGGTATGTCGGCCCTGACACTGCTACTGCGGTAGCGGAACCTTGAAATTTCACTGGCGGTACCTGAACAGCACCAATGTCTCTTCTGGTTAGGGTTCCAAAGTCTGTACTGTCAGAGCCTGTTCCAGTATCCGAATCCAGTTCTGCCTGTGACTCTGTGTCAGTATCCTATGTGCGCAATGACCAAAAACCTATGTTGTCTGAACAGTGTCTGAGTCCTGTCCCTCCAGTTACTCACTCTGCTATGCAGACCCCTGGGGTCATGAACTGCAGTACTGGAGGCTGGCTAGGAGTGGTAACTGGCAGCTACCTGCATCTGAAGTTTAACTCCACCATTAGAGTTACAATGCACCTGTTTGGCCAAACCGCATTGCTGGTGTGAACGCTACCTAATGACTACCTGAGAGAGTGAATCCCTAGACCTGTCATCATGTTTTGGGTTGTTCAGAAGTGCCCTCCTTCACCCTTCCTCCCCATCAACACTTCATCCAAGCCTAGAAAAAAAAAAAACCTACTGCCAATTTTTGTCCGCCGTATTATTCATAGAAGGATTGCGTAGCCCCAGACTGGTGTGTGTGTGTGTGGTTGATGTGTGTTTTATTTTTTTGTAAAGTCCGTATCAATAGTGAGCAAAACACTTCCTAATGTCCATAGAAAGGGCCTTATTATCTAACAAAAGACAAGCTTGAACTTCTTGGATAGTGAAATCCCCCAATTCTCCGCAGCCCCTCTCGTAGTGGAAGTGCAGGATTGCACGTTATCGCAAGCTCTTGCTCCCTGCCCTATTTCAGCACAGTCACATCATTTACGAAGCAGTGACTGAGTGGTAACATCCTTACAATAGTAACTGTGTGGTCACCTCTTAGTAAGTGATGCGGCAGCACTGAGTTAGTGCAAAGTGCAAGATATCATGATTTCAGAGCGGACGCAGAGGATTGTAGAATCCTACTCTGTATGCCAGAATCCCACAAACTGTAAGTTTGGGCCCATAAGGAGGACTATGGGGCTTCTTCTGCAGACTTTTGACATCAACCTATACTTGGAAAAATCACCAGTTTTGAGCTGCCCATGAAATAGAAAGGGCAGGCCCAGATTGGTGATGGGTAGCTTTATTTGGTGGGTCTTGCTGACTTAAACAGAATTTACTAATAAACTAATCTCTATAGGACTTGAAGCTACGTATCCCCTCCTCATTACTAGAAAACCATGCAGCACGGATAGTGTTTCCGTGACACATACGTACTCTGTATGGAAAGAAGGGAGTAAGCCACTGCCAGAAACCTTTTGGCATCCGCTTATCTCTTGGAAAAATAAGGTCTTGTTCGCAAGTTGCATTTTGCCACAAATAAATGCAGGATTTTACTGTACCAGCAAAGTAAAAAAAAGATTTCTGAAATCTCGTACATGTTGCTTTTGCTTCATGCAGCAGATTTGAAACTGCCTCAAATATGCATGTAAATTATTTCAGTTTCTCAGTCATTCAAATGAACTTTCAAAAGCATAAAATGCATGCAAAATCACCGCAAAAATGTATGTTATTTTATGCAGCTATTTTCTGCCTAGAAAGAAACCTGTTTGGTGCAGAAACATCTGCTGCAAATACTTAAAATGTGAACATAGCCTGAAAGGATTGGGCATTAATAATCAAAATTCCGATGCTGCTTTCACGCAATATCGTCTGTCGGGGAAGAGACATGAGACCACCTTCATATACACCTGCCAAAATCGCGTGGGATTTGATCTGACCATCTGTTATGTTTTCAGACTTGCATGGATGTTAGTGGTTACCGTTCTGTCTGCAAAACATACTGTAGATTTCGTGAAATTTATCTTAACATTGTGAGCTCCACTGATGTCCAGATTGATGTGATGACATCTCTGTACAGTGCTGCAGAATATGTTGGTGTTATATGGACAGTGTAAGGGCTCGCTCACATTGACTTATACAGAGCAGTGCAATGCGAGAAAACATCGCATTGCACTTTGACCATTGTTCTTAAAGGAGTCCGTGTTCATCTGCAAGTTTTCTCAGCTCTAATTGAACTGAGGGAAAAAAATTGCAGCATGCTGCAGTTGGATGCGAGAATTGGATTGCACTCACCAATGCAAGTCAATGTGTGCCAGAAAATAAATTAGGCGGCACACAGACCATGTGTGTGCTCCCCTATTTTTATGCACATATATCGAAGGAAACTCGTCATTTCATCAGCCAAGTACAGTAACTTCACAGACCGAACTGCCAGAATAGAATAAATAGATATATAGAATAGTTGTCCTGTAGATATTTAATGTCAACCTGCACACATTTTAGTGCCATGTGGGCAAGTTTATAAAGTGTTTAGACTTATGTAACCTATTAAATATGAAAGAGAAAAAAAGACGTTGGATATCCCCTTATTTTTGACAACCAGCTAAAGTAAAGCTGACAGCTGTGGGCTTATGTTAGTAGGCTGGGAAGGACCCTGGTTATTGGGCCCTTCTCAGCCAAAGAGTACAAACCTGCAGCCTCCCCAGAACTGGTGGTTCACGAAGGATGCACCAATTCTGGCACTTCGCCCCAGCTCTTCCCGATTTGCCCTGGTGCGGTGGCAATCTGGGTAATGTTTTATGGGGTTCTGAGATGTAAGGGGCCAGCTTGCGTCAAGTCCTGGTGTTAGTAATGGAGAGCTGTCCATATATATAAATAAAAACTATAGACATTTCACCAATTAAAAAAAAGCCATCTAGTACAGGGATTCTGATGTAGTTCACGAAATGTGAAATACTCCACAAATGGGAACCTGAAAGACATTAAAGGAATGTAAAGGTAAAGAAATAAAAACAGGAAATAAACTCTCATTCACAAATTTTTATTATATATGTATATAAAAAAATTTTTTTGTCCCACTCTGATGTAATTCATGGCATTACCATGATGTCCACCAATTCTGTACTGAAACCTATGGAGCGTCGTTCTGAGAACAACACTTGTTGGGTCACTCCTGATAATGTATCACGAATGATGACGTCAGTAACTGTGTAGCGTTCTCACTCGTGAGACATGGTTGCAGTACAGAATCAAAGTTGCCTGATACCGTGAGATCCCATGGCTGTGAACAGCGATGTCAGTAACTATACCATTCTACCTGCCCTGAGACTCGGCGACTGAGTGGTGCGGTTACAAGTCATCTCCGTTTTTATTGGTGCTGGGTCTGGGTGTCCCCCCCCCCCCCCCCCCTTGTGAAACAGGGCTAGAATTGGGGTGTTTCTTTGTTTTTTGTTTTTTATCTTTTAATCTATTGGATTACTAATGGTGATGATACCTCTCCATTATGAACACCAGGGCTTGATGCCAACTAACATTACACAGTTGACATCAACCACAAAAACCATTACCCCGATTTGTCACAGCACCAGGGCACTCCCGTAGAGTTGGCGAAGTGCCAGGATTCCTGTGATTCAGCAATTCTGGGACAGCTGCGGGCTTGTATTTTTAGTCTGGGAAGGGCCCAATGACCATAGACCTTCCAAGTTTCATAATAGAAGCTAGCAGCTGTCTGCTTTACCTTGTCTGGTTATCAAAAATATGGGAAAAGCCATGTCTAGAGTTGAGAGACTTTGGTCGGATCGGGTTACGTGAAACCCGAATGAAACAAAATTTGACTCGGATGAAACTGGTCCGACTAGGGCAAAAAAAGTCGGAGTTTAGTCCGAAACCCGACCCCAATGCAAGTCAATGGGGAGTAAAAGTCGGCATTGAGCAGATGACATTCATCCACTCAATGCCGACTTTTATTTCTCTTTCCCCCATGTCGGCACTACGCAGAGAGAGAGGGATCCGCCCTCAGGGACAGGAAACCTACAGATGAAAAAGGCGATACCTCTCTCCCACATCAGTTGGTTTCCTGTCCCTGACTGGGAACCTACAGCACGTACCTGGAAGTCGTCGCAGGATTCCGGGGACCGATCCAGACCGGCAATAAGGCAGCGGGGCTCCCTGCCTCGGCTGGGTCGAGGCCTTGAACAGGCTCTCCCCCGAAGCACCACCATCGGGGTCGGCGGGCCTTGAGGGTGAGTGGGGAGAGGTAGTGAAGAATCCAGGAAGTCTGCCAATCCCGGGAAAAAAGAGAGGAAGAAAAAAAAAAAGGGGGCCTCCTGCAGTATAGTGACGGTGGTCACTACAGGAGAGCCCAGCCGATCTGATAAGCGGCCGGGCAGGTGGCGGCGGTCACCAAGGGCCATACAGCAGAGCCTGCCATACCCGGGACGGAGGGGGGCCACCGAGAGCCGGGAAGCGGGCAGGCCTCTGCAACACACAGCTGGGGCGGCTGCCACCGGAGCCAGGTGTGCAGTGCCGGGAGGCCGCAGGTAACCGGAGCCGGACGCGCGGTACACCGGAGGATGGGGGTGCGCGCGCGCCATGTCAGCTCTCTTAAGGGAAAGGGAAGCGCGGTGCACCGCTGGGTGATCACGCGGAGCGCATGCGCGAGACTTCCGGCGGGCCGCGGTACTTCCGGCGGGGCGCAGGGATCCCTGGGAAGGGGGCGGCGGCGCGAAACTTAAAAAAAATGAGGCTTTAAAAAGCATGCTGAAAGAGAAGGAAGCGGTCACCATGAGTGGGAAACCGCAGAAGGAGACACGGAGGCGGTCCCCGAAGCAGGGACCACAGCAAACGCAGGAACAGCGCCAACGCGACTCTCCCCAGCAGCGCAGCAGCAGCGGTCACACGAGATCACGGCGCAGCCAAAGCTCCACCATGGCAGCACAGCCAGAAGTGGATTCAGCAGTGGAGATAATCTCTACGCCCGAGACGGGGCGTAAATGCACTACCAAATCTAAACACGTGGTATGTGCTATATGCACGGAGGAACTACCCCCTAAATGGGAGAAAAAACTCTGTGCGGCTTGCATAGAGCAGACAATACAAGAGGAATCCCCGGGGTTTGAGTTAGACCTCAAAGCATTAATAAAAACTCAGATCGAAGACGCCCTTAAGGGCGCCAGGACCTCAAAGAAGAAACGCCGGTCCAGGCATAGATCCCCAGAGTCGAGCATCAGTGAGTCGGGAAGCGAACTATCCGACTCAAGTGATTCATCATTCTCCCAATCCTCTTTGTCATCCTCAGAAGGGGGACGCAGCTGCTTTCCCATTGTGGAGACGGACGCCCTGGTAAAGGCCGTGAGGACAACTATGGGGCTGGTAGACGAACGCCCCAAGAAAACAGCCCAAGATATAATGTTGGGGGGGCTAGAGCAAAAGAAACGGAGGGGTTTCCCAATTAATGAGAAAATCCACTCCCTCATCAAGCGAGAGTGGAAAAAGCCAGACAAAAAAGTCCTCCTAACACCAAAGAGGAAATACCCCTTTGACGACCCGGCCTGCTCCTTCTGGAACAAAGCTCCTAAATTAGATGTAGCGGTCTCAAAAGTCTCTAAAAAGTTTGCCCTGCCCTTCGAAGACATGGGCACCCTGAAGGACCCAATATATAAGAAGGCTGAAACTTTCTTAAAAAGCACTTGGAAAGCAGCAGGAGGGGGGCTAAAACTAGCCATAGCAGCCACATGTACGGCACGGGCCCTGATGGTATGGCTGGACCATTTAGATTCTCAAATAAAGGAGAAGGTCCTGAGGGAAACGATACAGAGGTCAGTTTCCGTAATGAAGGGAGCAGCAGCGTTTCTGGCGGATGCGTCGGTGGACTCAACCAGACTGGCAGCCAGGACAGCGGCCTTTTCAAATGCCGCAAGTCGCATTTGAAAAGGCTGCAAGCCATAAGGGCTGAAATGCTGGCTAGGAGATTTGCAGACAAAAGCCAAATTGTGTGCAATCCCATGCGAGGGGGAATTCTTGTTTGGCCCAATACTGGACGACATCTTAGACAAGGCCGGGGACAAGAAAAAAATCTTTTCCCGGGTTCCCCAGCCAGTCATACAAACTACCCTTTCGGAATAGAAGGTTTATGCGGCGGAAGCCACCAAAAGGGAACAAAGAAGGTTGGGAGGACAGAAGGAACAAGAGTAAAGGCTTTATGTTTAACAAACCCCCCCCGACAACAAGAAGGCACAATGAAGGTATTCCCCGGGTCGGGGGAAGATTATCATACTTTCTCCAAGCCTGGGAGAAAATATCCGCGAGTTCTTGGATACTGGACATAATAAAGGAAGGTCTGAGGCTAAAATTCATTTGCCTCCCAAACAACTCTTTAGCGATAACCCCTCAAAGGACATCACAAGAGCAGCTCACTCTACAACAATAAATAGCGAACCTAAGGGAGAAAAACTTATTACAAGAAGTCCCCTACCAAGACAGGGGCAAAGGCTTCTACTCCCTTCGCAAGAAACCAGATGGTTCGTACAGGGTGATCATAAATCTGAAAAGGCTGAACAAATTTCTAGAAATTCAGCACTTCAAAATGGAGACGATAGAATCTTGTATAAAAATGCTTCCCCCAGCTTGCTTCATGGCCATGTTAGACTTGAGGGACGCATACTATCATGTGCCTATCCACAGAGACCACAGGAAATACCTCAGAGTGGCGGTGACGATTCAGGGGGAGTTAAAGCATTATCAGTTCAGAGCCCTCCCCTTCGGGCTAGCCATTGCTCCAAGGGTATTTACAAAGGTAATGTCAGAGGTAATGGCCCACATAAGAGAGCAAAACATTCTGATAGTCCCATACCTGGACGATCTCTTAATAATAGGGGTCACCTCTCACCACTGAAAACAACAATTGGACATAGTCATGAGGTCCCTACTGAGTCTAGGGTGGATGCTGAACTTGCCCAAGTCCAAACTCGTACCAAGTCAGGTGCAGGAGTATTTGGGGATAACACTGGATTCAATCGAACAGAAATGTTATCTGCCGCAAGCAAAGGTTCAAAAAATGACACAAATGGCGTCACAAATGATAGCCTCCCCAAACACTACCCTGAGAAAAGCAATGTCACTGTTGGGATCCATGACAGCCTGCATGCCAGCAGTTCAGTGGGCTCAGAGCCATACTCGAGACTTACAATGGGAAATATTAGGCGCAAACACTTCCTTACATGGGAATTTAGACATGCAGTTAAACATCTCACCAGAGACAAAACATTCCTTAACGTGGTGGACAATTCCAGCCAACCTAGTCAAAGGGGGTTCCTTGGACATCGCCTGCGACAAAGATCCTAACTACAGACGCAAGCCCCTGGGGGTGGGGTACACATCTAGACAACCAAGTGGCACAGGGGGCCTGGGACCAGGGAGGAAAGTCCGCTTCCTCAAATATGAGGGAGCTGCTGGCAGTAAAACTAGCTCTCATTCATTTTCTGGACTCCCTTCATTCCCATCACACAAGGGTCTTCTCAGACAACCAGGTAGTGGTGGCATACCTAAACCACCAGGGGGGCACCAGATATCGACCACTGATTGATGTAACAAAATCCATCTTCCACCTGGCAGAGCACAATCTAGAGTCCCTGACAGCCCTTCACATAAAAGGTGCAGAAAATCGAACGGCGGACTTTTTGAGCAGAACACGTCTAAAACAGGGGGAGTTGGAACTAACCCAGCTAATCTTCAACCAAATCGTGAAACTCTGGGGCCGGCCACAAATAGACTTATTTGCGAACAGTCAGAACCGGAAGCTGGAAACCTTCTGCTCAATCGATCCCCAGGGGGCCCCAGTAGCGCTAGACGCTTTCACGATACCCTGGGGTTATCAACTGGCCTACTCCTTCCCACCAATATCTCCCATCCCCTTAGTACTGAGGAAAATACGGGAAGACAAGGCAATTGTTAGTGGTTATAGCGCCATTCTGGCCACAGAGAATTTGGTTCTCCTGGCTGAGGAGAATGTCCGTAACGGATCCCTGGGTTCTACCAGAAACTCGAGACCTGCTATCCCAGGGACCAGTGTATCACCCCCACATAAAAAATCTACACATGACAGCTTGGCTTTTGAGAGGGAGCTCCTAAGTAACAAGGGCTTCTCGTCAAACTTGGTATCCACACTACTACAAAGTAGAAAGCCAGTAACCACCAAAGCATATGGCAAAGTGTGGAAGAAGTTCATGTCAGTGTCAGGCTCTTACCCAATGGGCGAAATCCCTGTAGCCAAGATTCTGGAATTCCTTCAGAGGGGCTTGGAAAAGGGGTTAGCTACCAGCACCTTTAAAAGTACAGGTGGTGGCCTTGGGAGCTCTGTATTACCATGACCTAGCCAAAAATAGATGGATTATGAGATTCATTAGAGCCTCAAGTAGGTCCAGGCCGATCCCTCTACACACCACCTGGGATCTAAACCTGGTGGTAAACGCACTAACCAAATCTCCCTTCAAAACCCTAGCGGAGGCTCCCTTAAAAATATTGTCACTTAAGACTTCCCTCCTCGTAGCCTTAACTTCTGCCCACCGTATTAGTGACATGCAAGCTCTGTCTGCCCACGCACCCTTCACGCAAATTCTGGATGAAGGGGTAATTCTTAAAACCGACCCAGCATATCTCCCCAAGGTGTTGTCACAGTTTCATAGGACCCAGGAAGTTTCCCTACCCACTTTCTGCCCCAATCCCAAAAACAAAACAGAAGAGGTGTTGCACACTTTAGATGTAAAAAGATGCCTGGTCCAATATTTAACAACCATGAGGGAATTTAGGACGGATAGGGCTCTGTTTGTTTGCTTTCAGGGTCCTCGGAAGGGTCAAAAAGCATCGAAGGCGAGGTGGATAAGAGAAGCCATCACCCTATCCTACTCCTCTTGCGGGGCAGCCGTACCGGAGGACGTAAGGGCCCACTCAACCAGGTCAGTGGCATCATCCTGGGCAGAGAAAGCTGGCACTTCAATAGATCAGATATGTAGAGCTGCCACTTGGTCTTCCCCCTCTACATTTTTCAAACATTACCATCTAGACTTGACCTCTTCAGATCTCACCTTTGGGAAAAGGGTTCTGGAGGCAGTGGTCCCTCCCTAGATATACAATCTTTGTAATTCTGTCCGTGGTGCAGTCATGGGGGAAAGAGAAAATCGTAGTTACTTACCGATAACGGTATTTCTCTGATCCCATGACGGCACCCGTACATCCCTCCCTTTCACACACACAGGTGTGCGCATAAGAGTGAGTTAGTTAGCGTTAGTACTTAGCCACGCGGTGCCTTTGTTAAGCTTAATTTGATTAATGTTGGATTTTTTTATAACAGTTTGAGTTGCAGCTGAGAGTTCTGTGTAATGCTCTGTAAACCAACTGATGTGGGAGAGAGGTACCGCCTTTTTCATCTGTAGGTTTCCTGTCCCTGAGGGCGGATCCCTCTCTCTCCGTGGTGCCGTCATGGGATCAGAGAAATACCGTTATCGGTAAGTAACTACTATTTTCCCATTGACTTGCATTGGGGTCGGGTTTCGAACGAAACTCCGACTTTTTTTTGCCCTAGTCGGACCAGTTTCATCAGAGTCAAATTTTGTTTCATTCGAGTTTCACGAAACCCGATCCGACCAAAGTCGCTCAACTCTAGCCATGTCCTTTTTAAAGCAAACAAAATAAAAAAATTGGTTAAATAAGGCTAATCAAGTTTATAATGGGTAGGTGGCTTGTGAAATTATCTCTACAGGATATCTATATATTCTATCTCCCATCTATATCTGTATATAAGATTGCCCTATTAGTTTGAAAACTAGCTTTACATTACAGTATGTAAGAAAAAATGGCTCACTCGCATGACCGAAACAGAACCATTCGGATTCCACTTGTCCAACGTCAGAGCTATTTTTTTTTTTTTTTATACCCCAATGTGAGCGAGGCCTTTATGATTTTCCAGAATTGTGTGTTGAGATCACTGTGTGCAGTAGTAGATGTTTTTGCCAAGTTCAGTGCATAGAATCCTGGCTTAAATTTTAACACCTTTGGTATGAAGAGGAAGTTGGATGTAAGTCGGGCAATGCCCAGCCTTATTTACATCCATTCAGCCAGAAAAAATAACTGCAGTAATTTTACAAATTTTCAGAGTTAAGATAAACATGTTTTAGCCTTGTAAATACTTTTACCTTACATATCTTATAATGGTTTTGAAAAATAATATCTTGCAAAAAAGAAAAAAATTGCTGTTTATGAACACTGGAAAAAGCTGCGGTACGAAAGGGTGCTTCAGTGTTTATTATATAGTGAGTGATCATTTCCTAAAAAGGGGTCAAAGGAGATGTCCGATAACGAGCATTTAGCCTGCGAGATGATTGTGTACGAGCGTGCTTGGAAAAAAACCTATTGTTTCGTGATTATCTTGCTATGTAAACCGGCTGCCGATCACCCAATGTACGAGCAGAGGATGAAGAATCTACTATTTGTTTTGTATAAGCACTCATTCTTCTTGAGATGTTTCCTGCATACAATTGGACACTTTTATACATAAAAGCCATCTTTTTCTTTACATTATACTGGAAAAAATATGCATATTTAAATTATGAAGTATAAAAAGTTTTTTTAAAAGTAAATTCTCGAATTTCAGCAGAATGAGCATTGTTCTATTTTATATTTATTTGTTTTATTGTCATCTGAGTGTCCTGAAACCAATATTGTCACATAACAAACCTCCCTGCTTTCCGGCTCCTGATGGTTCACTGTCTGTTCGCAGCGCGCTTCGCCAGGATGGGTTGTGGGAAATAGTCACTTAAGTATAAATGTTAAATAAGAACTAAATCCCATAGCTTTACTAATTTCTTGCAATATTATATTTTATTATCTTGTGTAATGTGGTTCCCTTGTCCTGTGTCTTATGTGATCTGTGCATGTTTCCTTGGCAGGATATATAATCACACCTGTGAGTCGCTGAATGATGGATCTTGCTGCACAATAGATCACATCCCTCTTGTAAGGTAAGAACCCTAATGATAGATTAACTATTACCAATCTAGACGAGCAAGTATTGAATGAGGAGGGAAGTTAATTTATTAGCTGGTTTAGGCTGTGTTCACACGTTGCGTTTTTGCTGCCTTTTTTTTTATTTTATGCAACGTTTAAGCGACTTACAAAAAGCAGGTTTTGCTGCGTTTTTGTTGGGGTACATTTATCTCTTGTGCATGCTGATGAAGTTTAGTGCGTAAAAGAAAAATCTTATTCTATTTCATCAGGTTTTGGCGCCAAAAATGCAGCAAAACCTGATACCTGCATTTTTTGCTGAGTTTTTTGCACCACCCGTTGCTTTCAATGGGTGAAAAATGTTGAAAGAAGGGTCATGCTCCATTTTACAAAAAGGCAGCTCTTTATCAAAACAGTCAGGGAAAAAATAACCAACGTGTGTGCATGAGATTTCTGAAATCTCATAGACTTTGCTGGTACTGTGAAACAAAGCTGAAAATTTGCACAAAAAAAGCAGCAAAAACATGTTTTTCTTGCATATTTTCTAGATAAACCAGAAGCGATCCTGATGCCAGCAATGTGAATGAGAACACTGAAGTGTCGCGCACATGTCTCGTATTTTTGACTTGCAGATTTGGTGCAGAGAGTAATCTGCAGCTCGTCAATTCTGTGTTTTTTACCACTGGCTTAACTCAAAGCAGTCAAAAACGCACCAAATACGTGGTAAAAAAATGCGTGTTTTCTCAGCTGCGTTTTTCCTGCCAAGAGATGCAGATATTTTACTCAATGTGTGCCCATACCATTAAACTCTATATACTGTCAACTAAAGTATGGCTCTGTTCACATGTCCAGTAATGATCAGTTAGAACGGATCCAGCAGCAATCCGTTGGCAAAAAAGTTGTGTAACTTTTTAGTCTGTTTTTAAAAAAAACTGATGTTTGATGGACCCGTTTGTTTTGGGTTTTTTTTAACATTGAAGTCTATAGAAAGCAGATCCGTTATTTAGCCATTTGTTTTCTTCCATTTGTAATGGATCCAGTAAGCAAAATGCAAATCCTTATACAAATGAGAGAACTGATGGCTAATTCACGGATCCGTTTCCCATAAATAATGTTAAATGGATCAAGCAGAGATTTTTTTTTTTTTTTTTTTAAACTGACAGACTAAAGTTGTGTCTGCACAACTTTTTTGCCAATGGATTGCTGCTGGATCCGTTCTAATGGGTCATTACTGAATATAACCGAAGGAGGAGACTTGAGGAGTAAGGCCCCGTCTCGCATAGCGAGATCGCTAGTGAGTCACCGATTTTGTGACGCAACAGCGATCTTGCCAGCGATCTCGCTACATGTGACACGCAGCAGCAACCGGCGCCCCTCCTGGATATCGCTGATCATGCAGGAATGTCCTGGGCCATTTTTTCGTCGTTGGTGTACCGCTGGTCAGCGCATCGCTGTGTTTTATCGCTGGATCGTTGCTGCGTCACTGAAGAGATCTGCTTGTTTGATAGCTTACTAACGATCATTTAGCGACGCACCAGCGATCCTTACCAGGTCGTATCGTTGTCTGGATCGCTGGTGCGTCGCTAAGTGAAGCGGGACCCTTACACATTAGATAGCTGTCTGACAGAGAGTCATCTCTCCTGATTCTTCCATAGGCAGGCGTTCATCTGGCTTAGCTTTATCTGGGTCTGGCCTAGTGCTCCGATATATCCGGCTGTGGCCTCAGACAACAAAAAGATCTACTCCAAATGACATGCAGGATCCTTATCGTCTCCAACATTACTGGTCAAGGTTGCCTATTCACATCATGTTTGAGATCCCCCTGTCCCGTAGTGATTTTTTTTTTTTAATGCTTTTGTTCTAAGCGGGCACCAAACGATGGATTACCACACTTTAGTATCTGCCTAAAAAATGGACACTGGAGCAGAGTAACTCCATCAGGGTTCTGTCTGAGGCCGGTTTCACATTAGCGCATTTTATGCGCGCGCACGGCCGGGGGTAGCTCCGCCCCCGATCCGGCTCTCTGCCAGGCGTGCCCGCCCCTTCCTTGTAGCGCCGCCTCCTAGCGGACAGCGGCGCCTGCGATCGGCGCACCCTATCTTTAGCATAGGGTGCGCCGATCGTGCGCAGGCCGTGCGCTAGTTGCGCTTTGACCTGCGCTGCGCACTTTTGACGGTGCGCCGTGCGCGCCAAAATCAAACTTTTCGGATTTTGGCGCGCACGGCGCACCGTCAAAAGTGCGCAGCGCAGGTCAAAGCGCAACTAGCGCACGGCCTGCGCACCCTATGCTAAAGATGGGGTGCGCCGATCGCAGGCGCTGCTGTCCGCTAGGAGGCGGCGCTACAAGGAAGGGGCGGGCACGCCGGGCAGAGAGCCGGCTCGGGGGCGGAGCTACCCCCGGCCGTGCGCGCGCTGAAAATGCGCTAATGTGAAACCGGCCTGAAACCTATTTTTTGCCGGTGCAGAACACACTCCCTGACAGAAGTTATGTCGCTTATCCATGTTATGTAAATAAAAGCTTATAACCTGACGTTAAATTCTTCCATTGGTTGTATAAATTATTCTTTTGAAAGCTGAAACCCTCCAAAATGTGGTTTAGGTTAATAAAATAAATTGGTATCAATGCAGAAATATTGATCATTTAATGGACACAGAATGGTCAGATATTGGCAAGACAAAAGTTTTGTTGGCCACAGACAGTAATGTGATATTCAAACAAATAATTAACCCTTTAGTGACCGCCGATACGCCTTTTAACGGCGGTAATTGAGTGTACATAAACCACAGCGCCGCTAATTCACGGCGCTGTGGAGAAAGTGAATAGCGCCCCCCAGTGTCGGATTTTCTCCAGGGTCTCGGCAGCCGGGGGTAGCCGAGACCCCAGAGAACATGAATCGGTCGGTTTTTACCGACCCCGCTTTTGCGATCGCCGTTATTAACCCTATAACGGCGACCGCAAAAAACAAGCTGCGATTTTGCATTAAATTTCTCTTTCCTCTGATGTGATCGCACACCAGAGGAGAGAGAACTAGGTTCCCCGATTCCCCCCCGATACCTCTCCGTTGTCCAGGGTCCCCTCCCGGTGGTCACGCGACCCACCGGCGTCCTTCGGTGGGCGCCACCATCTTGGATCCGGAAGAAAATGGCGGGTGCATGCGCAGTGCGTCCGCCGGGAATCTGCCGGCTTCGGCTGGCAGATTCCATTCATTCATTTTGATCACTATGATAAACTATCATAGTGATCACAATAAAAAAAATAGTACATAACCCCCCCCCCCCCCCCCCGTTTATCACTCCCTTAGTTAGATAGGCCATCATAACGAAATAAAGAAAATATTTTTTTTTTCAGTTCTCCATTAGGGTTAGGGTTGGGCTAGGGCTAGGGTTAGGGCAAACTAGGATTAGGGTTAGGGAAGGGGTGTGTTAGGGTTGGAGCAAGAATTGAGGGGTTTCCACTATTTACCAACTTTGGGAGGTCTAAAAATTGGGGTCTAAAAAAATCACTTTTGTGGAAATAAAAGACTTTCACGGCGCTGCGTTTATAAACTTCTGTGAAGCGCTTGGGGGTTCAAAGTGCTCACCACACATCTAGATAAGCTCCTTGAGGGGTCTAATTTCCAAAATGGGGTCACTTGTGGGGGGTTTCCACTGTTTAGGCCCTTCAGGGGCTCTGCAAACGCAACATGACGCCCGCAGACCATTCCATCAAAGTCTGCATTCCAAAATGGCACTCCTTCCCTTCCAAGCTCTCCCATGCGCCCAAACAGTGGTTCCCCCCCACATATGGGGTATCAGCGTACTCAGGATAAATCGCACAACAACTGTGGGGGTATGATTTCTCCTGTTACCCTTGTAAAAATAAAAATTTGGGGGCGAAAAGATCATTTTTGTGGAAAAAAAATGGATTTTTTATTTTCACGGCTCTACGTTATAAACTTCTGTGAAGCACTTGAAGGTTCAAAGTGCTCACCACACATCTAGATAAGTTCCTTAAGGGGTCTAGTTTCCAAAATTGGGTCACTTGTTAGAGGTTTCCACTGTTTAGGCACATTAAGGGCTCTCCGAACGCAACATGGCATCCGATCTCAATTCCATCCATTTCTGCGTTGAAAAAGTCAAACGGCGCTCCATCCCTTGCGAGCTCTGCCGTGTGCTGAAAATGTGGTTTACCCCCACATATGGGGTATCGGCGTATTCAGGAGAAATTGTACAACACATTTTGTGGTTGATTTTCTCTTTTAACACTTGTGAAAATAAAAAAAAATTGGTTCTGAAGTAAATTTTTTGCAAAAAAGAGTCAAATGTTAATTTTTTTCCTTCCACATTGCTTTAGTTCCTGTGAAGCATGTAAAGGGTTAATATACTTCTTGAATGTGGTTTTGAGCACCTTGAGGGGTCTAGTTTTTAGATTGGTGCCACTTTTGGGTATTTTCTGTCATGTACACCCCTCAAAATGACTTTAAATATGATGTGGTCCCTAAAAAAAAAAAAAAAATGGTTTTGTAAATTTTGTTGTAAAAATGAGAAATCGATGGTCAACTTTTTAACCCTTATAACTTCCTAACAAAAAAAAAAATTTGCTTCCAAAATTGTGCTGATGTAAAGTAGACATGTGGGAAATGTTATTTATTAAGAAATTTGTGTGACACATCTCTCAGATTTAAGGGCATAAAAATTTAAAGTTTTAAAATTGTAAAATTTTAAAAATTTTTGCCATGTTTCCGTTTTTATCATAAATAAGCACAAGACTTATCGAAGAAATTTTACCACTAACATGAAGTACAATATGTCACGAAAAAACAGTTTCAAAATCAGCGGGATCCATTAAAGCGTTCCAGAGTTATAACCTCCTAAAATGACAGTGGTCAGAATTGTAAAAATTGGCCTGGTCATTAAGCTGCAAATTGGCTCCGTCACTAAGGGGTTAAAATACAAATATATGTTGCATAACATTGGTGAATGAAGTTGTGGTGCTATTAGAGTCATATTTAATATTTTGTGTGGCTTCCATGAGCTTGAAGGACTGCATCCATGCGGTTCAACAATGATTCATACAATTTATTAATGAAGTCACCAGGAATAGCAAAGAATGCAGTCTTACATGCCTCCCAGAGTTCATCAAGATTCTTTGGTTTTGTCTTCAAGCTTCCTCCCTACCCCAAACATGCTCAATGATGTTCATGTCTGGTGACTGGGCTGGCCAGTCCTTGAGCACCTTGATCTTTTTTTGCCTGGTGGAACTTTGTTGTAGAGATGGATGTATGAGATGGAGCACCATCCTGCTGCAGAATCTGACCCCTTTTATGATTTTGAATATAAGAGGTAGCTAATACTTCTTGATATTTTAGGCTATTGTTATTGCCTTCCACCTTGCAAATGTTTCGCACACCCCCATACTGAATGTAACCCCAGACCACGATCTTTCCACCACCAAATGTAACTGTTTTCTGGGTGTATTTTGGATCCATACGGGCTCCAGTAGGTCTCCTGCAGTATTTGCGGCGGCTGTGGTATAATTCTACTGAAGATTCATCAGAGAAATCCACCTTCTGCCACTTTTCCAGCGTCCATCTGTTTAGCAGGCTGTTGGACTTCGCAAATGCCACATGGTTATTTATTTGCCTTTTGTTTAGTGCTGGCTTCTGGTCACTGATTCGACCATGGAGGCCATTTCGAGACAGAATCCTACAAACTGTTCTAGTTGACACAGGGACTTGAGGTGACCAAGCCTGTTGGAGCTCTGCTGCAGTGGAAGAGGGGCTTGCTTTGGATTTTCTAACCAACAAACGTTCCTCCTGAGCAGTTGTCTTGCGGGCTCTGCCGGACCTGGGCTTGTCAAACACATCTCCAGTCTCTTCGAATCTTTTTTTAATTCTTTGTACTTGACGCTGAGACACATTAAAGGTGCCAGCCACCTCTGCAGTGGATCTGGTCTTCAGCCTCTTAATAATCCAGGCTTTGGTCGCAGGGTGGATTTTTGGAATGTTGTCAGAGCTCAAGTTGCAGCTCAAGTGAAGGTCTGGGGTGCTGGGTTTCTTTTTATTCACACCTACTAATTAACCGATCATTTACTGAGCACAGGTGAGGATGTAAACTAGGATTGGGTGCATTATATGACCAGCCGACAAAACTTTTGTCTTGCCAAAATCTGACCATTCTGTGTCCATTAAATGATTAATATTTCTGTATTGATGCCAATTTATTTTCTTAACCTAAACCATATTTCGGAGGGTTTCAGCTTTCAAAAGAATAATTTATACAACCAATGGATGAATTTAAGGTCAGGTTATAAGATTTTATTTACATAACATGAATAAGCGACATAACTTCTGTCAAGGAGTATATTTCCTGATGGTCTGAAATGTGAAGTCGGAAATGGTATAAAAATACAGAAACAACCATTACTTACTCCTTGAATTCCCACTCATCTCGTGTCACTGCTGCAACCACTCATTCAGCATTCAAATGCTTAAATGCTAAATTCTTCGGAAGGCGATTTTAGTGGCTTCAGCCATCACATGAATGATGAGCAGGTCGTCTCCAATGCAGAACCCGTTTGGCCACTGAAGTAGTGGCACAGGATTGTTAAGGGATTTAGGACATATCTAAAAGAAATGTCACCAGGTTTTTGCCACCTAATCTGAGAGCAGTATGATGTAGAGACAGAGATTCTGATTCCAGCAATGTGTCGCTTAATAGGCTGCTTGCTGTAGTTTTGATATAAATCCCTGTTTTATCAGCAGACGATAGTCACTGGTTAATCCTGCTAACATATAGTCCATATTCATGAGCTCTGTATAATCCCGCCCCCACCACTGATTGGCTGCCTTCTCTATACACTGCATGGGCAGAAAGCTGCCAATCAGTGGTGGGGGCGGGGATATACAGAACTTTGCATTTAGAGAATTGGTAGATCTGCAGCACTAGATAAATTAGAGTTTATCAAAACTGCAGCAAGCAGCCCAGTAAGTGACACATCGCTGGAATTGGGGTATCTGCTGCTAAATCATGCTAGACAAGTAGTAGTGATCTCCTCACTCACAGCAATTCTTTAATCTTGTGTTATTGGAGTGGTTCATCAGCAGCAGGTGCATTCCAATAATAACCATGGAGCACTGCTGCAATTGCTCCCTCTGCTTTTCATTGGTAGATCTAAAGCTGTCATAAGGAGGCCATTTATTCGGGAATCCTATTTCCTTTTGACACAGTAGGGAGGCCGTGAGAAGTTTGCATCCCTTCTAAAGTGAAAACCCTGTGATAGCAACATAAGAACATTCCCATTGCTTACTGGAGTGATTTTATATACCTGACACAATTTGTAGGCTTTTCGTTAGACCAATTTTCTAATGTACAATATTAATAGTGTTTGCAATTTATAATTAACCTGTATATTAAAAATGAATCTGGTAATTCAGGCAAACACTAACATGGTGTTAAAGTGAACCTGTCACCAGGTTTGGCCGATAGGCGTTACGGCCACCGCCTTTCAGGGCTGATGTACAGCATTCTATAATGCTGTAGATAAGCCCCGGTCTGACCTGAAAGATGAGAAAAATAACTTTTAATATACTCACCCGGGGGGCGGTCTGGTCCGATGGATGTCGCAGGTCCGGTGCCTCCCATCTTCTTGCGATGCCGCCCTCGTGCTTGCTTCATCGCTCTCTGGCATTGCGCTCCAGCGCAGGCGTACTGTTCTGCCCTGTTGAGGGCAGAGCAAAGTCCTGCAGTGCGCAGGCGCCGGGCTTCTGACATTTCCCGGCGCCTGCGCACTGCAGAACTTTACTCTGCCCTCAACAGGGCAGATAAGTACACCTGCGCAGGAGCACGATGCTGGGGAGCCTGTGTGGATGACAAAGGGACTCATCATCCACATGAAACAAGCAGGAGGGCGGCACTAGACCAGGACCTGCAACACCCCTTTGACCAGGCCACCCCCCCCCCCCCCCCCTGTGAGTATAATAAAACTTATTTTTCTTCTCTTGCAGGTTGAATCTTGTGCTTATCTACAGCATTATAGAATGCTGTAGATACTGTAAGCCCTGAAAGGTTATGGCCATATCTTATATCGACCCAAACTGCTAACAGGTTCCCTTTAAATTGGGCACTTATTTTAGATATTTGCTCACTTAAACGACCTTGTCTATCTATAGTGTTATAGCCCATTGTTGTGTTTGTACGTTTTTTCCGTCCGGTCTTAGAAAAAACAAACAGACTAGAAGTACAGGTTGGTATATCCAAAAACGAAAACTTGTGGAATATATGTGAAATTGGGTAAAGCTTCTGTTTTATGTATACATACTCCAGAAAGTGAGTATATACATCCACACGTCTCAACCAAAGCCTAGGCAGAAAAATGCAGAAAAAACAGACCCAGCGTTACTGCTCGAATGAGTCTTCCCTCAAGTGTGTGCTTGTATGAGGACCATACTGAACAGATTTTGTTTTGTACTGTCCAATTTTTTTCTTTTTTTTAATAATTGTATTGGCTATTATTGTGAAGGCACAATGTCATGCCATACGGCAACATTGCAGTGCATGCATTGTGGAACCCAGGATAAGCATATGGGAAACACCTTTTCTTTGTGAACGTTGCACAATTTTGAATCCAGTAGGTAACTGGTGTATTGTTGGTTGAGTTATTATGGAGTCAGCAAATTCTGCTTTAGAGATCGCCAACCAGATTCTTCTTTCTACAAGAGCCAGATACGATTTATATTTTGATCTGACCTAAAAAAAAATAAATATCCACATTCCCTGTAATAGGAAGAGCAATAAAAGTTTCCACCGCAGTTCTGTTGTCTTTAATGTGTTTTTTCTATCAAAAGAGAAGAACTTCTAATTCAGTTTTTATTGTGAATTGAGCCCTCTTTTCTAAATCACAAACTGTTACCTTGTCATGCTGCATAGGCATCCTTGTTTCTGTCTTATCTGTTAAAGGGGCACAAAGTACCAAAATATGGTAGTCCTAAGACACATGGGTATGAAATTAAACATTCGTGGATGTGCTGCGTCGTCCACCTTTTCTTTGTAGATTCCTTGATGTCTCATCACAGTGTAGTTAAACCTCTGCAGTATAAAAACCAAGTCACATAAAGTCCCCCATAAACTTTAAACGACTGTCCAACCAAATGGTGTTTCAGCCTGACTCTCCCACAGGAGTGCTTTCCTTGGCCAATGATCCTGTCCTCTGCCAGACATTGTGGCAGAAGCTTATGACAGGTAGAACACAAGGATCGATAGTCCGAAATCAGACATGCTGGACCCCTAACTTCCTGACAATACTCTGCTGGCTCTCCAGGGGCCTCTGGTGATACAATGGCGGAAGGTGTATCACACCGCCACCTAGAGGTCACTGGAGATCGTCCTGTCACTTGCGGCACCGCTGCGTGGGAAAATTCTCATGCAGCAATGCCATAAAGTGAGAACATGAACTCCAGTGAACCCTCACTGATAACACTGCAGGAGCCATTATCTCCTGTCAGTGTGTCACTGGAGGCCTTGTAGAGCACACGGGAGATCATTATAGGACACTCGTTATTAAATGGATTACATCGGAACAGGGAGTATTTGTGTTGGTTTATTTTATTTTTTTGCAAGAGATCGATGGATTTGGGGAATTAGGCATATAATAAAGATGGGAAACTGTGTAGTGTTTTATTTCAGTAAAATACTTTGTTCTGGCTGTGTCTTTATATAAACCCTTAACAACTATAGGATTAGTAATGGATAGGTATCTTATAGACGCCTATCCATTACTAAGCTGGGCTTGATGTCACCTTACAATACAAAAGTGACATCAACCCCACAACTATTACCCCATATGCCACCGCTGCAGGGCAGTGGGAAGAGAGGCTTAGTGCTGGAATTGGCGCATCTTAGAGATGTGCCATTTTTGGAGCGGCTGTGAGGTGATGTTTTTAGCTGGGGGGGGGCAATATCCATGGTCCTTTCCTAGGTTATTAACATCAACCCGCAGCTATCTGCATAGCCTTTTCTGGCTGTTAATTATAGGGGGACCCCGCCTCATTTTTTGGGGGGCCCCCCTATTTTAATAGCCAGTAAAGGCTATGCAGACAGCTGCGGGCTGATATTAATGGCCTGGGAAGATCGATGGGTATTACCCCCTTCTCAGGCTGTAAACATCGGGGCCCCCCAGTCGCAGGCTTTCCCTGTTCTGGTTTTGAAAATTGCACGGGAGCCCACGCCATTTTTTTTTTTTTTTTTTTTTTTTTTTTTTTTTTTTTTTTTTTTTTTTTTTTTTTTATTTAAAAAAAAAAAAAGATATTGCGTTTAAGGCCGGGGTCACCTTTGTGAGAAATTTGCACGAGTCTCGCACCTCAATACTCGGCACTGCCACCGGCACTTGGGACCGGAGTGTGCGGTCCGAGCTCGGCTGGTGGCAGTGCCGGGTATTGAGGTGCGAGTTTCTCTTAAGTGTAACCCCAGCCTAACGCAGATTTTTTGTATCTATCTATAGATATATGGATAAATCTATAGATATTCACTTATGTTTGTTTTGTGTACATTATATGTGAACATGGCATGTGATATGGTATTCAATGGAGTATGTAAAAGAAGAGGTTGGACAAAGAAAATGACATCACGATTTTTTATTTGTTAAATAGATCCTTATTTAGCTTACAAAAACGCATACAAATCTGCATGAAAAAAACACATCAAAATCCGCATCAAAACCGCATGGATTTTTACCTGCATTTTCTGCCAAGACAGGAAGAATCTGCACAGAAATTTCCACATTCAAATTCGCAGCGTGTGCACATACCCTAAAACGTAGTGTATCTAAGATTGGCCAATGGAGCCGACATCAGGCTGCCATACATGGAGTAGTCTGAGGAGCTGGTGACTTCAAAAGGACTAAAAAGGAGGCACCCGGTGTTTTATACATTCCCCTTATGTAGCATTAACATGGAGAATCCATCTAATGAACTACTCCAGGAAAATGGGTCCACTAAGGACGCTCGGACCGGCCCATAGGAGAACAGTGGGATCCCAGGGGGCCCTTGTGCAGGTCTTGGCCCACAACTCCACTTCATGGGCAGTACTTGGCATAATTCACTTCACTCTGCAGGAAAAAAAGGAGTTTATCAACACTCATCAAGCAAACTACCCAGTTTACTATGAAAAGTGCCCCCCCCCCACAGTCTGTTACTGGTGGGCCCTTGGCACCCAGTCCAACACTGTCTCTAAGGTCATTTTATATAGCCATAGAATTTCTAGGTGACATTGGGACGGATACACTATAGATGGTGCCTTACATCGTTATTGCTCAATTATGAGCCAAATGTAAGCCATTAGTCTGCAATACAAATATTCACTGATGATTGCAGACATTGTTGGAACATAAGCGCAGAGAAGTCTGCTTTGCCAATTGCTTCTTATTGCTGTAATTCTTACTGTTGATTGAAAACTCTAGCTAGTGCAGCCCCTTATGAAAATGTCACGCTTATCAACAGGTTTGGTTCTATACTTGACTTGTAGCCAATATGGCCACCATGACACCATCTTCTGGGTTGACATCCACCTTTCCAATGTGCAAATGTACTCTTCCGGAAGGAAGAGGATGTGATCTCTAGCGCCACCTAATGGATGTAGCAATTATAATAGACAACATGGACCTTTTAACGAGCCTTTCTACATGAATTGGGATAGGAAGCCTCAACAGACTCCTGCTTTGGGATGTTTGCTACTCATCACTGCAAAGCCAGAGGTCTGAATGGGCCATGTAAGAGGCCTGTAACTGAGGGTCTAAAGGGGGACGTTTCTCCTCATGGAGATTGCCAAGCTGGCGTAAGGCTTGCAGGGGATGCAATGCTTTCCAATACTCACATTTTTACATTGATATGACTGCTAAAGTATCATGGAGCAAATAGCAAAGTTTCCACTAAAAATTCTCTACTTACTTTCTTTATAGTCGGTCATTGTGGCTTGGTAAATATATTTTTGTTTCCTATAGAGCTCTCCGCTGAATATATTAATTTGCTTTGGATTTGCTGTGAGAGTGAACCATCGCTGTGTTTGCTGTTCCCACCACAGTCCGGATGGTAGATTCTTTTTTTAGCTACTGTTTAAGCAAAAGACCCTTTTAATGGGAATGCCCACTGAAATACCACTTTTTAAATCAATAGTGATGAAAGAAGAGGCTCATCAGGAGGAGGATTTATTTTCCTGGCTTGAGAAAACTTCAGGCTTGTTGGGATTTACGACAAAAAGGCTGGCAGAGAAGATTAAATGCAGTGTAGTCGTTTCTTCTACTGGGCAGCTTCTATTTTGTAAAGCTATTACTATTGATTCTGGATCTTTTACACTCTGAAGTGGACACAAACAGCAGAGACAACCCACGGGCAAGAGAACAACATGGACTAATTTCCAGCTGATGATTAGATGGTGCAAAGCTGGTGCTATCTGTCCCTGAACTGACCTGGTTAAAGCTAGTTGTGATGTCACAGCAGGTCCCCCAACTGAATCCACTTGGTGACACGTCAGCAACTTGCGCTGAGCCAGATACCCGCAATTCATGTGCAAAACAGGTTGACGTATATGTCATCTGGTAGTCATTCGGATCCATGGTTAGTTTTTTAATCTAGCAGTCCACCTCCATGCCTGCAGAATCCTTGTGCAAAAACTGATAAGTAGTTTAGTACCTCTTTGTTTCAGAGAACAGTATGCTCCATATCTTTTAAAGGAAATGTGTTATCAAACAATGACCTGGTTTAACCCCTTCCCGACCTGTGACACCACATAGGCATCATGCAAATCGGTGCCATTCCGACCTGTGACGCCTATGTGGCGTCATGGAGGGATCGCGTTCCTGCGGTTCGGGTGACCGGGGTTACTGAGATGTCACCCTACCCGCAGGTATGTGGGGACCTGTACTTGACCCCACGGGGATGGCTTCCTCCCCCCATCCCCCTTGTGGCTACGATCACTCTAATTGGCTGTTGAAAGTGAAAACGGAGCAATCGTAATATTTCACCAATGAAACTTGTTGAAATATTTCAATCCAGCCATGGCCGATGCTGCATTATCATAGGCCATTGGCTGGAGCTAGGTGACCTCTGTGTCACTGCCCCCAGATCTGATTAGAGCTAGCGTTCATATGATGCTATCCATCCAATCAGATGTGGAGGGGCGGTGTCAACTATGGCTGCCTTCCCTGCCACCGCTGATGACCCCTACGATGAACCCCACGCCGATGCCGTCACCGACCGCGACCTGCTGCCATCGCTGTTGCTCCTGCTTACCGATATGTGCTATCCTCTGTGCTGTCCTCCTCTTCCCCCCTCTCTGCTTTGGTGTTCACCCCCTCTCTGCCACAGCCATCACCCCCTCCCTGCCCAGTGATCACCACACATCTAGATAAGTTCCACGGGGGATCTAGTTTCCAAAATGGGGTCACTTGTGGGGGGTTTCTACTGTTTAGGCACATCAGGGGCACGCCAAACATAACATGGCGCCCGCTGACCATTCCATCAAAGTCTGCATTTCAAAACGTCACTACTTCCCTTCCGAGCCCCGACTTGTGCCCAAACAGTGGTTTCCCCCACATATCGGGTACCAGCATACTCGGGGCAAACTGGACAACAACTTTTGACGTCCACTTTCTCCTTTTACCCTTGAGAAAATAAAAAAAAAAAAAGTTGCTTAAAGATCATTTTTGTGACTAAAAATTTAAATGTTAATTTTTTCCTTCCATGTTGCTTCTGCTGCTGTGAAACACCTGAAGGGTTAAACTTCTTGAATGTGGTTTTGAGCACCTCGAGGGGTGGAGTTTTTAGAATGGTGTCACTTTTGAGTAATTTCAGCCATATAGACCCCTCAAACTGACTTTAAATGTGAGGTGGTCCCTTAAAAAAAAAAAAAAATGGTTTTGCAAATTTTGTTGTAAAAAAGAGAAATCGCTGGTAAACTTTTTACCCTTATAACTTCCTAACAACAAAAAAAATGTTTTCAAAACTGTGCTGATGTAAAGTAGACATGTGGTAAATGTTATTTATTAACTATTTTGTGTCACATAACTCTCTGGTTTAACAGAATAAGAATTAAATATGTGAAAATTGCAAAATTTTCTAAATTTTCGCCAAATTTCCAATTATTTTTTATTTTTTATTTTTTTTGCAAATGCAAAAATTATTGACCTAAATGTACCATGAAGCCCAATATGTCAAGAAAAAACAATCTCAATCTCTAGGATCCGTTGAAGCGTTCCTGAGTTATTACCTCATAAAGGGACACTGGTCAGAATTGCAAAAAATGGCCAGGTCATTAAGGTCAAAATAGGCTGAGTCGTGAAGGGGTTAAATTGGGTTTTTATGTTAAATGCATTTTTATTCATATCACAACCTGTATAAAAAAAAAAAAAAAATCTTTTGTACACGCTGGTTTCCAAGGTAAGCATCGGGTATCCAGGAGTCGCACTGCTCCTGGATACCCGATGTGTACATTCGTAACCAGCGTCGCTGGCCCTGATCGCTGGGGCTGTCTTGTGACAGCTCATCAGCGATCAGCCTAACGATGTCCCAGCGATCCCATCATGTCGGATCGTTGCTGGGCTCACTGGGACATCATTATGTGTAACGGGGGCTTTAGTTGTGACATCGGCTATGGTGCTTGGTGGATCTTGTGGTGTGGATCATCATAAAAGAACAGGAAATTGGAGTCTGTCTAGAAAAGCCTGAATGGTCATTATGGAAATTGCAAGATCTCTAGTGTGTGTGTGTGTATGTATGTGTGACTATTGGGGGATTTAATGGAACATTACAATCCCCTTTCAGCATGTGTAATTTTAACAGTACACCTGGCTCAGCAGATGATCCAACCCCATCAAAATACCTCCCCACACCATTACTGAGCCACTACCAAACCGGTCATGCTGGAGGATGTTGCAGGCAGCAGAACGTCCACCACGGCTTCTCCAGACTGTCATGTGCTCAATGTGAAACTGTACTCATCTGTGAAGAGTTTGAGGTGCTAATGTTGAATCTGCCAATGCTTGTCAGAGAACACAATCGCCCTGCATGGTGTTGGACTGTAAGCACAACACCCACTTGTGGAAGTTGGACCCTCATACCACCCTCATGGAGTCTGTTTCTGACAGTTTGAGCAGACACATGGATGTTAGTGACCTGCTGGAGGTAATTTTGCAGGGTTCTGGCACTGCTCGTACTGTTCTTACTTGCACAAAGGAGGTGGTAGCGGTCCTGGTGATGGGTTGTTGCCCTCCTACGGCCCGCTCCACATCTCCTTGTGTTCTGGCCTGTCTCCTGGTATCTACTCCATGCTCTGGACACTGTGCTGACAGATATAGCTACAATTCTTGCAACAGCTCATATTGATGTGCTATCTTGGATGAGCTGCACTGCCTGAGTAACTTCTATGGGTTGTAGACACTGCCTCATGTTGCTGTACCGTAGGAGAAATTGATTCACAGCTGGTGTTGCTTCATAACTGGACAGGTTGATTTCACAGAAGTGTGATTTGAGTTGAAGTGACATTGTGGTGTGTGTGTATGTGTGTATACGTGCACACACATATATACACGCACACATATATACACACACAGCTCAAAAAAATGAAGGGAACACTTCAACAGAATATAACTCCAAGAAAATCAAACTTCTGTGAAATCAAACTGTCCACTTAGGAAGCAACACTGATTGACAATCAATTTCACATGCTGTTGTGCAGATGGAGTAGACAACTGATGGAAATTATTAAGAATTATCAAGAGGCCCTCAATAAAGGAGGGGTTCTGCAGGTAGGGAACACAGACCACATCTCAGTACCAATGCTTTCTGGCTTTTCTGGCTGATGTTTTGGTCACTTTTGAATGCTAAATGACCTCCAGCAGGCCACAAATGTGCATGTTTCTGCACAAACTGTTAGAAACAGACTCCATGAGGATGGTCTGAGTGCCCAATGTCCACAGATGGGGGTCCTGCTCACAGCCCAACACTGTGCGGCCCTCCAAAGAAATGCCACCCCACTCAATTACTGACCCACTGCCAAACCGGTCATGCTGAAGGATGTTGCAGGCAGCAGATCGCTGTCCATGGCGTCTCCAGACTCTCACGTCTGTCACTTGTGCTCAGTGTGAACCTGCTTTCATCTGTGAAGAGCACAGGGTGCCAGTGGTGAATTTGCCAATCCTGTTCTGTGTCAAATGCCAAGCGTCCTGCACGGTGTTGGCCTGTGAGCACAACCCCCATCTGTGGACGTCGGGCCCTCAGACCATCCTCATGGAGTCGGTTTCTAGCCTTTTGTGCAGACATTTTGCAGGGCTCTGGCAGTGCTCCTCCTGTTCCTCCTTGCACAAAAGCTGAGGTAGCAGTCCTGCTCCTCTGTTGTTGCCCTTCTACAGCCCCCTCCACGTCTCCTGGTGTACTGGCCTGTCTCCTGGTAGCGCCTCCAGCCTCTGGACACTACGCTGACAGACACAGCAAACCTTCTTTGCCACAGCTCGCATTGATGTGCCATCCTGGATGAGCTGCACTACCTGTGCCACTTGTGTGGGTTGTAGAGTCTCTCATGCTACCACGAGTATGAAAGCACAACCAACATTCAAAAGTGACCAAAACATCAGCCAGAAAGCATTGGTACTGAGATGTGGTCTGTGGTCCCCAACTGCAGATCCACTCCTTTATTGAGGGTGACTTGATAATTGGCAATAATTTCAATCTGTTGTCTATTCTATTTGCAGAACAGCATGTGAAATTGATTGTCAATTAGTGTTGCTTCCTAAGTGGACAGTTTAATTTCATAGAAGTTTGATTTACTCGGGAGTTATATTCTGTTGTTTAAGTGTACCCCTTATTTTTTTTGAGCAGTGTGCGTGTATATGTATGTATGTGTGTAAAATATATATATATAATATGCACAATGTTTGTGTATATGTATGTGTGTGTATAATATATATGTATGTATGTGTGTGTGTATATGTGTATGTATGTATGTATGTATATATATATATATATATAGTGTGTGTGTGTGTGTATGTATTTAGTCAGCCACCGATTGTGCAAGTTCTCCCACTGAAAAACATGAGAGAGGCCTGTAATTGACAGCATAAGTGGACCACAAGTATAAGAGTCAAAATGAGAAAGCAAATCCAGAAAATTACCTTGTCTGATTTGGCAAGATTTATTTTGCAAATTATTGTGGAAAATAAGTATTTGGTCATTAACAAAAGTTGATCTCAATATTTTATTATATATACTTTGTTGGGAATGACAGAGGGCCAAACATTTTTCAGTAAGTCTTCACAAGTTTGGCACACAATGTTGGTGTTATGTTGACCCATTCCTCCATGCAGGTCTCCTCTAGAGCAGTGATGCTTTTGGTCTGTCATTGGGAAACACGGACTTTCACATCTCTCCAAATGTTTTCTATGGGGTTGAGACCTGGAGACTGGCTAGACCACTCCAGGACCTTCATATGCTTCTTACAAAGCCACTCCTTCGTTGCCCTGGTGGTGTGCTTGGGATCATTATTGTGCTGAAAGACCCAGCCACGTTTCATCTTCAATGCCCTTGCTGATGGAAGGAGGTTTGCACTCAAAATCTCACAATACATGGCTCAATTCATTCTTTCATGTACAAAGATCAGTCATCCTGATCCATTTGCAGGGAAACGGCCCAAAAGCATGATTTTGCCACCCCCCCATGCTTCACAGTAGGTATGGTGTTCTGGATGCAACGCTGCATTCTGTCTCCTCCAAACACAACGACTTTTGTTTCTACCAAACAGTTCTACTTTGGTTTCATCAGACCATATGACATTCTCCCAATACTCTGCTGGATAAACCAGATGCTCTCTAGCAAACTTCAGATAGGCCCGGACATATACTGGCTTAAGCAGGGGGACACGTCTGGCACTTCAGGATCTGAGTCCCTGGCGTCGTAGTGTGTTACTGATGGTAGCCTTTGTTACGGTGGTCTCTGCTCTATGCAGGTCATTCACTAGGTCCCTCTGTGTGGTTCTGGGATTTTTGCTCACCATTCTTGTGATCATTTTGGCCCCACGGGGTGAGATCTTGCATGGAGCCCCAGATCATGGGAGATTCAGTGGTCTTGTATGTCTTCCATTTTCTTATTATTGCTCCTACAGTTGATTTCATCACACCAAGCTGCTTGCCCATTGCAGATTCAGTCTTTCCAGCCTGTTGCAGGGACACAATTTTTTTTCTGGTGGCCTTCGACAGCTCTTTGGTCTTCACCATAGTGAAGTTTGGAGTGTGACTGTTTGAGGTCGTGGACAGGTGCCTTTTTATACTGATAACAATTTCAAACAAGTGCCATTACAACATTTAATGAGAGGACAGAGGAGCCTCTTGAAGTTATAGATCTGTGAAAGCCAGAATTCTTGCATGTTTTTAGGTGACTAAACACTACTTTTCCACCATAATTTGCAAAATAAATCTTGCCAAATCATACAAGGTGATTTTCTGGATTCGCTTCCTCATTTTGACACTCATAGTTGTGATCTACCTATGCTGTCAATTACAGGCCTCTCTCATCTTTTTAAGTGGGAGAACTTGCACAATTGGTAGCTGACTATATACTCCCCCCCCCCCCCCCCCCCCCCCCATGTATATTATAATTTTTGTGTGTGTGTATATACAGCTCTGGCAAAATTTAAGAGAGCACTGCACAGTTTTATAAAAATCAGCTTCTTTACATGTCTGGCAGCCATTCCATTCCAGTGTCAGTTGAATTCCAACCGGAGTACACCTCATTCTACTTAATGTGCTTCTGATTAGTTTATCACCTAAACCAAATCTTATTTAACGAAGTAAAGTATAAAAAAACCCTGTTGTGGTGGTCACAATCTTCTTGCAATAGGACAAGCTAGATGGCAAAACAAGTGCTAGTAATATCCCAAAAGTAATAGGAATGAAAAAATTAACTTTTAACCATGCCAAAGGAGTTGAAAAGAAGGGCTTAATTCTGACTTTACTAGCAGAGGGATAGAGTGAGCGTTATGTTGCCTCCATCCTTAAAATTTCTAGTATGGCAATCCATTATAACAAGATTGAGCAGTAGAAATTGGGGACAACAAAGCTACAGACCGGCAGAGGGCGAACACGACTCTCCACTGACTGGGGTGACCGTCATCTTATTCGAATGTCACTCAGCAATTGCAGGATAACATCAAGTGACGTACAAAAGGAATGGCAAAAGGCAGCTGGGGTGAAGTGCACGGCAAGAACAGTTCGTAACAGGCTCCTAGAGGCAGGGCTCAAATCATGTAAAGATAGAAAAAAGCCTTTTCATCAATGAGAAGCAAAGGAGAACCAGGTTGAAGTTTACCAAAGACCATAAGGATTGGACCATAGAAGACTGGAGTAAGGTAATCTCTGATGAGTCTTATTTTCAGCTTTGCCCAACACCTGGTCATCTAAGGGTCAGACTGAGACATGGATAGGCGTACAAGCCACAGTGTCTTTCACCCACTGTGAAATTTGGTGGAAGATCGGTGATGATCTGGGGTGCTTCTGCAAGGCTCTATTTGGGCAGGCTAATCTTTGCGAAAGACGCATGAATCAAGCTGCATATAAGGTTATCCTGGAAAAACCGCTGATTCCTTCTCCTCAGGCAATGTTCCCCAACTCAGGACTGGTTTTTCCAGCAGGATAATGTGCCATGCCACACGGCTAGGTCAATCCATGTGTGAATGAAGGACCACCACATCAAATCCCTGTCATGGCCAGCCTAATCTCCAGACCTGAACCCCTTTGAAAACCTCTGGAATGTAATCAAAGTAAGATGGTCACAAGCCATCAAACAAAAAACTGCTTACATTTTTGTACCAGGAGTGACATAAGGTCACCCAAAAGCAGTGTGAAAGACTGGTGGAAAGCAGCCAAGACACATGAAAGCTGTGATTTTTAAAAACCATAGTTATTTAATATAATATTGATTTCTGAGTTAAAACATTAGTATTGTTTTTTCTATGTGATTATTAACTTGTTTTCTTAGCATTATTTGAGGTCTGCAAGCACTGCATTTTTTTTGTTCTTTTGACCATTTCTCATTTTCTGAAAATAAAAATAAAATTTAGTGCGTGGACAAAACATGTCTTCGAATTTCAGTAGTTTATAGAATAAAAGAGCAATTTACATTTTACTCAAAAATATACCTATAAAGCGACAAATCAGACCAACTGAAAATTTTGCAGTGGTCTCTATTTTTATATAATTTAAGGTGTGTCCTTTATATAGATTAGTTTGTTCTCCTAAAGTTCTGTTATGGTGTGCTGCAGGAACTGTATATTTTAAGGCTTGGAAAAAAAAATCAGGCTTTTTTGAGGGGTAAGACCTCTTTGTTTTTCTATAATAGGATCTTCAGCTGTTTTTGGCAGTCGAAAGCATTTTGACACAATAAGAGTTTATCTATCCACAGTGATCAGACATCACCCATCCTGCGCATATGTAATCATGTCCATTATGGAAAATTCCCTTCAATATGCTGCTCGTAGATAGTCCATTTCAACTCGAGCTATACTACATTTTATAACCGCAGCAGCCCACTAAAAATTCCATGTTCACCATGAATATTCCCACTCCTGGTAGCTCTTGTGAATTATGAAAGATGGCTTACTGTAAATGATGACTATATTTTCCAAGCAAGCTGTGCATTTAGACTGCTAACCTTTTTTAGGTTTCTTTTGAGAAATTTAAAAATACTGGGAAAGGAATGTGTGGGAGGAAGTTTCTGGAAAGTGGTGAGCAGATTTTGCAGTAGTTCAGCCAAAATTCCATGAGTGCAAGTCGCACCTAATCCAATCCAGTATAGACTTGTTTATGTACTTCTATTCCTGGAAAAGTTTGTACTTGCTTGGTGCAGAGCAAATGTGGATATTTGTGCTCTCGTTTGGATCTGATTTGCGGTAGTCTCGCATTTCAAGTAAAAATGTTTGGGTTGTTCAGGTACCAATGCTAAAAACATTTTTAGACAAATGTAAGGAACATTGCAAGTGTCTGCAACCTGAAAAGAGGTAATTGTACTAGCAACGACTCTTGTGCCGAAGAAGATATCTAGTCGCAATCCTTCAATCTAGAGGTCTTTGGATAAGGTTATTGTAGAAGTTGATCTTATGGATCTTTACCAATTGCTAAAAGTCTAGAAACACTGGTATTTGCAACTGTACTTTCGCCTTCCCCCATGACAGCACCGCGGAGAGAGGCAATCAGCCCTTTAGGGACAGGATACCTACAGGTACCTCTCCCTCTCATCAGTTGTTTTCCTGTCCCTGACTTGGAACTTTAAGTAATGACATACCTGAAGATAAGACTGAAGAGATGGTGTCCAGGCCTGGCCAGATCAGTACAGACTGCGGGGATTCCCCTGCCAATGCTGGTGCCTTGTCCTGAAGCCAACACCGTTGGGACCGAAGGGCCTTTCAGGGAGTGTGAGGGGGGGGGGGGATGCGCAGCTGCCGCACCATGCTCTGGTGCCAGCTTCCGGGCGTCCTATCTGCGCATGCCCGGGACACACCGGATTGTGGGCCTGGGACAATAGAAGCGGAGGCCATTTCTCCTAAATGAAAATGTACAGTCCCTAATTAAAAAGGAGTGGGATAATAGAAAAAAAATATGCTGTACAGTCCTCAAAAGGAAATATCCCTTTGAAGATTTGGCATCAACATCCTGGGATAAAGTTCAAAAATTACATGTAGCTGTAGCGAAGGCTTCCAAGAAATTTGCCCTTCCCTTTGAGGACATGGGAGTTTTGATAGACCCGCTAGACAAAAAGGCTGATTCCTTCCTTAAGGGTCCATGGGAAACATCAGGGGGCAGTTTAAGACCTTGTATAGCGGCAACCTGCACGTCTAGGTCCCTAATGATATGACTAGACCAATTAGAAAAACCACTCCGGGATGGGGTATCCAGAGATAGGCTACTAGAGTCCATTCCCTTATTGCTGGGAACTGCGGCCTTCTTGGCTGATTCATCATCCAACTCTGTTTGACTGGCAGCCAAATCCGCAGCCCTCTCTAATGCAGCCCGTAGAGTACTCTGGCTTAAATGCTGGCCTGGAGACATACAAACTAAATCACAATTCTGTTCCATCCCCTCTTTTCTATTTGGTGCAACACTAGATGACATCTTTGAAAAAGCGGGGGGATAAGGGAAAGGCTTCCCTAACCTGTCCATCCCTACAAATAGAAAGACCTTTCAGAGTAAGAATTTTTTCCACAGGAGGCTGCCGAGAGCGCAAAATAGATGGGAAGAGGGGAAAAAAGAAAGTTAGAGGTTTCCCTTTGGGAGTTCCTCTTGTGTGATAGGGAGTACCTCTTGTGAGAGGAAGCCCTCAAAGTAACGGTAATTCCCAGGTGGGAAGGGGGACTATCCCGCTTCCTTTCGGCCTGGGAAAAGATTTCCAACAGTCCCTAGATACTAAGCCTAATCAAGTCTGGCCTAAGGATAGTGTCACGGAGTGACTCGACCCAACGGGTGGTCGGTCATCGGACGGCACAACTCTCATACAACGGGGATGGAATATGGGGGAGGAATGCCCTACCAATAGAGAATGAGGGACGGCCACCACCTGAGCCTGTTCCTGCATTCCCCTAATGCCCTATGCGGGTCTTTTCCCCCCGCTGCCGTCAGGATACATCGTCCCTAGTTGTCACCTATAACTGCCCTGGCTAGTGCACAGGGGATTCAGTGCAGCCCCACTGACATCCTTGGCTGACCTGAGGTGAACTGATGAGCGTGGGAAAAAGTTCAGAAACTGTGTATATTATATGTATATATTATAGACACATAGAAGGGCTCCATTATATGTCTATTTTGCAAGCCAGCGAGAAAATCTCGGCATACAGATGTGATATGGATGCTTGCATGTGCAAAAACGCAGCCACACCTTGACAACGGATGACATACGGATCACTGTTCAGGGAACATTTCTGCATATTACGACCGTAAAATACGGGCCGTATTTTTTATACGTTGTGTCTGACTCCAGCCTTAGATGCTTTCCAGGGTCAACATGTAAGAGTATTTTCGGACTATCAGGTAGTGGTAGTCTATGTGAATCATCAAGGAGGAACCACATCACTGGCCTTGATGGACATAACAGCCCAGATTTTCCAGTTGGCGGAAAGCAGTAATCTTTCTAATGGCACTCCACATACGGGGGGAGGGGGATGGGTAGAAAACCACAAGGCAGACCTCTTGAGCCACACTCAGTTGAAACATGGCGAATGGGTGCCAAAAGAACTCTCTACAATCTGGTTGAAATGTGGGGTCTCCCAGTTTTAGCTCTCTTCGCCAACATCATCAACAGGAAGGTAGTCTCATTTTGCTCCATAGATCCCAGAGGGAACCCTCAGACTCTAGATGCCTTTATGATTCCGTGGCATTGGCCTGGCCTATGGGGCCCCCCCCCCCCCCACATGGAGTGACTACAGACTCTGCTTTTTAGACTGGAAAACCCTTTAAAAGTTGTATTTTGCAGTGAATTTGGCAAAAGCACTTGTATTACTTACGCTCAGCTATTTAAATTGTTCTTTCTTGTTTGCAATAAAGCAAACTGCAGAAAGTTTACAAATCTTCTATTGCACTTATAACCCAATTTAATCATTTGCATTTTTTTTGACAATTTTTTTTTTAAATGGTGCACCTAGTTCATAAATTTGGCACAAAATTAAAAAAGCGTTATTTTTTTCATAAGGTGGAGGGGGGGATGTTTTTGTTGTTTTTTTTTTTTTTCTATCACCAAAACTCAAATCCATCTGTCTGAAATGCCGAAAATTGAAAACTAAAGTCAGAAACCTTACTTCAACCAAGCAGTGACTGGAGTGAGATGCTCAAAAAAAAAAAAAAAAGCGACAATTGGTATTTTGAATCTGCATACCTAGTTGCTTTAAACATAGTTGTCGGGGGGTGTGGGAACAAATTAAAATGATGGTTACTCTTAATTTCATATATCAATATTACACAAGATATATTACAAAGTTTCTTATTTTCATATTGGAGAATTCTGTTTTTCTCTGCCACAATTGATCAAACTTCTTAATTTTGAGGTAACATCTGTAGTCAGTGAAGACAGACTTTCCAATTACTTAGGAGATGGCAGTTTGTCTCCTCTACGATACCTTATAGCATTAAAGCAGGGTCTCTACATTTTAAAGGTGACATTAAGCACCAAACATGATATTTTAGGTGTTACAACCGACCCTGTCTGGGTCCTTGGTGTTTGTTCAGCTATAGGTGGTTAATGCTAATCTACAGCTCCTCACATTCAACTTTCATGTCACACTCAACTCTTCAAACAAAGTGACATACTTGCTCGATCTTGTCCACAGTACCTGGAAAATCTCTGTTGCCGCCACCACTTGGTGTACACTGCGTACTGATTAGTACTAAATGGACAGTTTGTCAGTGGACAACTTACTACTCCCAAGAATTGCTTGGGGGTTCTCTAGGGCAACAAGGCCAAACTAGTAAAGTATTATAATATACAGTCTTTTTAACTTGTATTTCATAAAAATGCACACCTGAAAATAAGCAAATTTGTAATAAGGTTTGTTATCCGAGATTTGCTCCTTTCTCTGCCAAAATGGATTAATCATTATCAAAATTCTGAGGTAAAATCTGTATTCAGTGAAGACTTTCCAATTACTGAGAGAGGAGATGGCAGTTGGTATGGACAAAATTCCATGTAGATGGGAAGAATGAGGAGCTACAGACAGCTCCTCCCGCTTTATGTGCAAGTCTGACAGCCTTGTTCTGGCTCTCACTTCTGTGGAGTTGTGACTTCCTTTTTGCCCAGCAAACTGGAGCTGTCCGGCCGGTCACAACTTACAGAAGACCAACTGGAGGGGTGCCGAGAACAGATGAAGATAGCAGCTGGAAAGTATAAAACTAGGGGCAGGGAACTTAGATTAGAGACATCACATATTTTCCCATAAAGGGGATTCCTCTGTCTGGTTTTTATTGATGTTCAATATGAACATATTAATTATCAAATATTGCACCTGGAGCCTTATTATAATGCAGAAGCGCACAACCTGCCCACCAAGCCAATCTGTGCTGCCTCCAACCATATAGACAGAGTTAACCTGTCTGACGAGCATTTTTCTATGAGGACAGCCGAAAACAGAAGAGTAGTGGCAAGTAGTTGGGGAACAGGGGCTGGCAAGTACTAATGATGCCCTGTTTAGACATATCTGCACACCTCGTATCAGGAGAATGGGATTTCTGGACCAGTTTGGCACTCCAGAAAGTAGTATGTGAATTGGACAAGTGGCCTTCCGTGTCTGTGGCTCGCTTCACTGTTGGCAGTAAGCAAAATCCCTTGATCTATTCTAGAGCCATATGCATGTCCTCCTCCTCTTTTGGGCCTATTAACAAATTTTTATGAGGATTTAAAGTAGATTTCACTGCAAATCCACACAAAAATGCTTCAAATATGTCTCAATTAAGCTTCCTATTAGTTTTACTGTGTAAAGTTCAAATTGGCGTGAAGGAACAGCACTGTGCGCGCAAAAGGGTTTTCCCATTAAAACTAGTTAAAAGCTTATCCAGATAAGTGATGCTGAGTTAGGAGCCGAATCTATTTTCTAAAACCTTGTTGGAAAAAAAGAACCCTCTGAACGTGCCATTAGAGTGCCGATTCACAGAGTTTTGTAAGTAGAATCTGTTCCTCTCGGACATTTTTGGCATATATTTTGGATATGCCACAAATATCACAGAAGATAATACCTTTTTTAATTTTTTTTTTTTTTTTGTGTGACTCCCGATTAGTTTAGTGTGACAATGTGGCCCTTAGACCAAAAAAGGTTGTACACACCTGATATAAGGGATACACATTAGGATCTGTAACCCCCTTTCAGCTAGGTCTCTGACACCAGAGAGGGCCATAAGAGGACAAAAAACTGGTACTTGGTAGATAAGAGATTAGTTGGTTACAGACTTTGCGTTGGAGGTGTTGCGCCTTTGTGCCTAATTCGGCAAAGTTGAGGGACCACTGCCGGAGGGAGCTGTAACCCTGATAGTACCCTGATTGTGCCCATCTTTTACAGGTTACCTGCACGTTGTGCTACCAACTGCTTCCTACTGAAATGATGACCTTGTTGTAATTATGTCAGCACCGTCGCGACTGGTCCCACTGGCCCCGCCGCCGCTCCTGCTTCCGGCCTGGGTTCCTCCTGCCTCTCTGCTCCAGCGCGCGCCTTCGATCTTCCTCCTTTCCGGCAGGCGGCTTCCCGGCGCGCTCCTCCTCTACCCTCGGCCGCGCGCATGGTGCCAGACCGCGCGTCCGTGCAGTATGGACGCCCTCCAGCCTGACCTGACACGGACTCACCGCCTGGCCAATCAGAGGCTACCATCAGGTATTTCAGGCCGTCCTCCCTTAGGGGAGGTGCCTGACTATCGAGTTACTCCTCGCTGTGTCTAGGCCCTGCTCGCTGCTGTTAGCCTCTTGCACCAGCTCGCTCTCCCGGCTCCCGTGTCCCTCTCGCCTGTTTCCCTGCTAACCCTTCTGTGTGTTTACCTTTTTACAGTCCACTGTACACCTGCCTCAGCCTGGTTCCCGCTGTCCTCCTTCGTCCGCAGATACACTCTCTCCATTCCCTGGTCCTTGGTTCCTCCGGACGTCTCGCTTGGTTCCCCTCTGCTCCTCTGCTCATCTTCTCGAGCCGACCCCTGGTCCTGGCTGCCGTGACGTTTGAACTTCTTGAGCCTGCTCCCAAACGGTCCCTGTATAGGGGTCGGTCCACCTGGTGCGCTCGCTCGGGGAGGGTTCGACGTCACGGTCCAGTGGGTCCACTCTTGCTCCCGTCTCCAGTAGCGTAACAGAATAGTCAGGCCATGGACGCCGCCGGGGCCGCCGCCCAAAAAGAGTTAGTGTTCCTACGAGAGAACCAAACCCGTATAATGTCTTTTATGAAGACTATGGACTCCTGCCTGTCTGCCTTGCAGGCCGCAGATCCCAGCAACGCCTCCCAATTGGCCAGTCTTCAGCAGAAGCTGGGTCATCAACGAGATACCCAGGCCCATATTCTCTCCTACATGGCTTCGGTCGACGATCGGCTGCTCTCCCTCCAGTCAGCAGCCGCACGAGACCTGTCTCGCAGCCCAGATCCTGTACCTGTCCCGTCCCCTAGGCTTGGAAAACCGCCACGGTGTGGCGGCGACCCAAAGTTGTGCAGGGGTTTTTTGAATCATTGCAGGTTGCACTTTGAACTCCTACCTCAGAAGTATCCCACTGACCGGGCAAAAGTAGCTTTCATTGTGTCCCATTTAGAAGGAGAGGCTCTCTCGTGGGTGAATCCCTTGTGGGTGCGGGACGATCCCATAGTCTCTAGTGTCCAGACCTTCACGGACACGTTTCGCAAAGTTTTTGATGAGCCCGGCTTTTTCTGCCTCACTCAGGGTTCTCTTACGGTCGGACAATACACCATCCGGTTCCGCACCTTGGCCTCTGAGTTGGGGTGGAGTAATGAGGATTTGGTTGGGACCTTCTGGCGTGGTCTCTCAGGCAAAATTAAGGACGAACTGGCGGGGCGAGATACCCCGGCTACCTTGGAGGATCTCATTTCTTTGGCCACACGGATTAACCTCCGGTTCCAGGAACTCGCCCGTGAGGCCGCTAGGGAGAGGAGACCGCTTAGACCTTCTTCTCTTCACAGGCCATCCAGTCCACGTCCTCTTGGTTCGTCCTCCAGTCCGGCGCCAGAGCCGATGCAAGTAGATCGGGTCAAGTTGGCAGAACAGCGCTGGAGGGAGAGGTTGACGGAGGGCTTGTGCCTGTATTGTGGCAGCGCGTCTCACTTCCTGCGTTCTTGTCCTGAGAGGCCGGGAAACTCCTCCACCTAGGCCAGGTAAGAGAGGCCGTCCTAGGTGTGTCTCACTCCTCTCATCCTCTTACTATTTCTGTACAGCTGGTTTTTGGTTAGAGACGTGGTTCGGAGGTGGCCTATGTGGACTCGGCGCGGCGGGGAACTAAATCCGGTTGAAGGAGGTGAAGAAGTACCAGATTCCCGTGATTACTCTGAAGACTCCACGTGTTATCGCCTCTGTTGATGGGAGACCTTTACAAGTATCTGTGTCCCTGGTTACGGAGGAGGTGCGTCTGCAAGTCGGGGCCTTGCACCAGGAGCTGATCGCATTCTATGTCCTACCAAACCTGTCTCACGCTCTGCTACTTGGCCTTTCCTGGCTTAAGACACATGAACCCGTTTTGGATTGGCACTCCGGTGAAGTCCTCCGCTGGGGTCATCCTTGCCAAGAGAGGTGCCTAGGTTCCGTTCTTCCTGTCACTCCTCTCCCAGTCTCCTTGGGTCCTGCGGGCTTACCTGCCGCATACTGGTTGTTTTCTGACGTGTTCGATAAGAAGTAGGCAGACACTTACCCCGCATCGCCCGTATGATTGTCCTATTGATCTACGACCCGGGACCACTCCGCCCAGGGGGCAAATTTATCCCTGTCTCCAGCTGAGACTACGGCCATGTCCGACTACATCTGTGATAACTTACCCAGAGGGTTCATACGGAAGTCTTCGTCTCCTGCCGGTGCCGGGTTCTTCTTTGTGAAAAAGGAAGCTTCACTCCGACCTTGCATTGATTTCCGGGGATTAAACAACATTACGATAAAGAATAAATATCCCTTGCCTCTCATTCATGAACTCTTCGACCGCTTACGTGGAGCCCACATCTTCACGAAGTTGGACCTACGCGGAGCCTATAATCTCGTCTGCATTTGCTCCGGCGATGAATGGAAAACTGCCTTTAACACCCGGGACGGGCGTTATGAATATCTTGTTATGCCCTTCGGCCTTTGTAATGCTCCTGCGGTGTTTCAGGAATTCGTTAATGACATCTTCCGAGACCTGCTGTACTCCTGCGTGGTCGTGTATCTAGACGACATCCTTATTTTTTTCCTCGGATCTGGCGTCCCACAGGAGGTGTGTTCGTCTGGTACTGCAGCGCCTACGGGAGAATCATCTCTACGCGAAGCTTGAGAAGTGTCTCTTCGAGCAGTCTTCGTTGCCCTTCTTGGGCTACATTGTTTCGGATTCTGGGCTGGAAATGGATCCTGAAAAATTGTCGGCAATTCTTCAATGGCACCGTCCGGTGGGGGTCAAGGCGATCCAACGGTTCCTCGGCTTCGCCAATTACTATCGTCAATTTGTGCCACATTTTTCATCTCTCATCAAACCCATTTCCAGTCTTACTCGCAAGGGCACCAACTCCTCGCTCTGGCCTCCAGAGGCTCAAGAGGCCTTTTCCAGTTTGAAACAAGCCTTTGCGACAGCACCTGTGCTCCACCGACCCGAGGCTAACAAGCCATTCGTTTTGGAGGTAGATGCTTCATCCATGAGAGCAGGTGCAGTTCCTCTGAGATCCCCGTCCGGACGACTGGTTACCTGTTGGTTCTTCTCAAAGGCCTTCTCTCCTGCTGAGTGTAATTACTCCATCGGGGACCGCGAGTTGTTAGCCATAAAATTGGCACTGGAGGAGTGGCGCTATCTTCTTGAGGGATCGGTCCACCCGTTTACCATGTTTACTGATCACAAAAATCTAGCGTACCTCCAGTCAGCCCACAGACTGAACCCCCCGGCAAGCCAGATGGTCTCTTTTTTGGCTGGTTCGATTTTGAGCTGCGTTTTCGTCCCGGACCTAAAAACGTCAAGGCTGATGCATTGTCCCGCTCTCTGCAGTCTCCTGATTTGGTGGAGGAACCGACTCACATCGATCCGGCCAAGATCATCATGGTGGCCCCTGTCAGACTGATTACTCCTCCTCCAGGCAAGACCTACGTTTCTGAGGCAGACAGAAAAGAGGTGCTGCATTGGGGACATTCCTCTAAACTTTCTGGGCATGTCGGAGTCAAGAAGACACTGGATCTCATTGCTCGTTTTTATTGGTGGCCTTCACTTCGCCAGGATGTGATTGACTTCACGGCATCTTGTCCCTCTTGTGCTAAGATCAAGGTTCCTAGACGGCCACCCTCCGGTCTTCTGCTTCCTCTGCCAATCCCCTCGGTTCCATGGCAACATGTAGCTTTGGATTTCGTCACCGATTTGCCGAACTCATCCGGATGTACGACTATCCTGGTCGCAGTCGATCGCTTCTCTAAGATGGCCCACTTTATTCCTCTTCCAGCACTGCCCTCTGCTCCAGAGTTGGTGAAGATCTTTATCCAGCATGTCTTCCGCCTTCACTGCTTCCCACAGCATATTGTCTCTGATCGTGGTGTGCCATTCACCTCTTGGTTTTGGAGAGCCTTATGTAAACTGCTGGACGTTAGATTGGACTTTTCTTCCGCATACCACCCTCAGTACATCGGGCAAGTGGAACGCGTCAATCAGGTGCTAGCATCATACTTACGCCTGTTCTCTAATGCTCACCAAGATAACTGGGTCCATCTCTTCCCCTGGGCAGAATTCTCCTACAATAATCATTCCAGCGAGTCCTCAGCCAAGTCTCCATTTTTTGTGGTGTTTGGGATGCATCCAGGTATTCCGCTACCGATATCCACTACCTCTGGTTTGCCTGCAGCAGATTAGAGTTCTCCAAAGTTTTGGCCCGAGACTAAAGAAGCTCTCAAGAAGTCCGTGGAGCGCATGAAGAGACACGCTGACAAGAGACGCTTGGACTCTCCGACTTATCTCCCGGGACAACAAGTTTGGCTTTCGGCCAAGTATATTAGGCTAAAGCTTCCTTCCTACAAGTTAGGACCTCGCTACATTGGGCCTTTCAAGATTCTCAAACGCATCAACAATGTGTCCTACCGGTTGGAGTTGCCTGCCTTGCTCCGAGTTCCCAACACCTTCCACGTCTCTCTCCTTAAGCCAAACTCTTCCCCTCCACCTGTCAGCTCTGATGATGTTTTTGAGGTGAGAGACATTTTGTCCTCAAAGGTTAAGGGGTAAAACATTTTTTCTCATCGATTTTGGAAGGTTTTCGGTCCCGAGGAGAGATCCTGGGAGCCGCAAGAGAACATCAATGCTCCACGCATCCTTAGGAGGTTTCTATCCAGACACAGTAGAGGGGGGTGTAAGAGAGGGGGTACTGTCAGCACCGTCGCAACTGGTCCCGCTGCCCCTGCCGCCTCCATACTCACCGCTGGCTGCGCCGCCGCTTCTGCTTCCGGCCTGGGTTCCTCCTGCCTCTCGGCTCCAGCGCGCGCCTCCGGTCTTCCTCCTTTCCGGCGGGCGGCTTCCCGGCGCGCTCCTCCTCTACCCTCGGCTGCGTGCACTGTGCCTCTGCCCACGCGCCAGGGTGCCAGACCGCGCGTCCGTGCAGTATGGACACCCTCCAGCCTGACCTGACCCGGACTCAACGCCTGGCCAATCAGAGGCTACCATCAGGTATTTCAGGCCGCCCTCCCTTAGGGGAGGCGCCTGACTATCGAGTTACTCCTCACTGTGTCTGGGCCCTGCTCGCTGCTGTTAGCCCCTTGCTCCAGCTCGCTCTCCCGGCTCCCGTGTCCCTCTCGCCTGTTTCCCTGCTAACCCTTCTGTGTGTTTTCCTTTTTACAGTCCGCTGTACCCCTGCCTCCGCCTGGTTCCCGCTGTCCTCCTTCGTCCGCAGGTACACTCTCTCCATTCCCTGGTTCCTCCGGACGTCTCGCTTGGTTCCCCTCTGCTCCTCTGCTGCTCATCTTCTCGAGCCGACCCCTGGTCCTGGCTGCCGTGACGTTTGAACTCCTTGAGCCTGCTCCCAAACGGTCCCTGTATAGGGGTCGGTCCACGTGGTGCGCTCGCTCGGGGAGGGTTCGACGCCACGGTCCAGTGGGTCCACTCTTGCTCTCGTCTCCAGTAGCGTAACAAATTGTATACGTTTATGAATTATGCAGAATGTCTGATGTCACTTGTATGATCTAATATATACTGTGATTGGACTCTGAAAGTGTTAACATGAAATTCAGATCTGAGGGTCCTGGCTTCCTGTCTCCACTGTCTGGAAACTAGGCGAAAGGTTAGTCTTGTGCAATAAAAATCCTCCTAGCTAAAAGCTTTGAAGAAGATAAATATTTTATTTAATTTGTACTGGTGGCGATGGAGCTGCCTGGCTCCATGAAATACCTAACCCGCTTACACTGACCTCTCATGCTTTTGGGATAAGTACAGGATTTACAGCAGGTTGGGTGGAAAATGTCTTTGTAAAATACTTTGTTTTATGAACAACATATTCAGATCTGTCACGTTCTCATACCTTTTAAAGGGAATCTGTCAGCACGTTTTTCTATGTAATCTGATAGAAGCATGATGTGTTGGCAGAGACTTTGAATCCAGCTTTGTATACCTTACTGGGTGCAGCTGTTGTGATAGTTAATTTCCTCTGCTGCAGATCTAGCTGTGCTTGGAATTCTGAGCCTTGTATAACCCCGCCCAAACCACTGATTTGTACCCATGCTCCATTTACGCAGAAAGCTGCCAATCGGTAGGGCGGGGTTACACAGAGCAGCAGGACTAAAGGCCCCGTCACACACAGCGATCTCGCTAGCGAGATCGCTGATTTTGTGACGCCACAGCGATCTCGCCAGCGAGATCGCTGTGTGTGACGGGGATCAGCGACCGGCCCCCTGCTGGTTATCGCTGATCGTGCTCGATCGGCCTGGGCCGTTTTTCGATCGCTGGTCTCCCGCTGCCCAGCACGCATCGCTGTGTGTGGCAACGAGAGATCAGCGATGCTGATTTCTAATGTAAACATCGGGTATCTAGGAGCCACGCGGCTCCTGGATACCTGATGTTTACATTAGAAACCAGCATTGCTGGTCCTGATCGCTGGGGCTGTCTTGTGACAGCTCACCAGCGATCAGCCTAACGATGTCCCAGCGATCCCATCATGTCAGATCGTTGGGGGGATCGCTGGGACATCGTTATGTATAACGGGGCCTTAAGAGGCACAGGACACCTAGTCCTATTGTGATAATCTCCTGCTAATAAAACATTGATTTTACTGAAATGGCAAAACACAGACCAGTAAGTAATCTGGGTCTCTGCTGCATTGTGCTGCTCTCAGATTGGATAGCAAAAACCTGGGCACAGATTCCCTTTAAAGGAAACTTGTCACCAGATTCGTGATACCTGAAACACAGGAAGCTTGTCTCAGGCACTGAATGTTATTTCAGCAATGTATTTTACTTGGAAACGCTACAGCATTTGAGGGGATGTCTCACATGACACTCTGAAAAGTTAGCCGGGGACTCTGCATCTGAGATAACTAGTCCAAGACAGGTCCCCAGCAGCTTCTAAAGGCCCCGTCACACACAGCGAGATCGCTGATTTTGTGACGCATCAGCAATCTCCAGCAATATCGCTGTGTGTGACTGGGATCAGGGACCGGCCCCCCCTGCCAGGTATCGCTGATCGTGCAGGATCGTCCTGGGCCATTTTTTGATCGTTGGTCTCCCGCTGGCCAGCGCGCATCGCTGTGTGTGGCAGCGAGAGACCAGCGATCAGCGACACTGGTTTCCAACGTAAACATCGGGTATCTAAGAGCCGCGCAGCTCTTGGATACCCGCTGTTTACATTGGAAACCAGCTTGCTCGCTGGTACTGATCGCTGGAGGGGCTGTCTGACGATGTCCCAGCTATCTCATCTATGTCGGATCGTTGGTGGGTGTAACGAATGGAAGCGGGGGCAGAGATGGTGAAGTTCACTTTCGTTTTTATTTTTTAAGTGGAACCTCGGGACCACGGTCCGGGGGGCTCCGAAGGGGGCGTAACTAGTGGGCCCCGGGCACCTGTAGTAAAGCCCCTCAGGCAGGGCCAGAATGGAATACCCGGAGGACACAGGTGCTACCTCCAGTTAGACCCCGAACACGTGGCAGCTGTCCCAGCGGGACCAAAAGAGATCACAAAAGTTACAGCAGAGTCTGTAATGCGCTGGGTCCTGGATCCGGTTAGTTGGTAAGGAGTTGGTTCCAGTGACCTTCACACACAGTCCTTGGACTCGGATGGCTGTAGGCGGAACGGGATGGCTTAGGCCCAGATGGTTGCTGATATAACCAGGTAACACAGGATACTGATATGCTGTGGAAATAGAGAGCATTAGACAATGCACAGAGACTGCAGATGCAGCGCAGACAGGTTAGCATGAGAACCGGATGTAGCAATGATAGATACTTGTTGCTCCGGCGCTCTCCCTATGGAGGAGATTCCAGAAATAGCAGCCAGTGCGCTGCCATTGGTTGATTGCATTTTTTGAATAATGCATGTCGCCCCTTTTAAGAAGGCAAGAGAGGGGGCGGGCATGCCCTTAGGCTGTGTGCACACGCTGTGGATTTAAGTGCGGATTCATTCGCGCGGATTTTGTAAAATCCGCAGGTGAAACCGCAGGTCAAAAGACCTGCGGATTGCTCTGCGGTTTTGCCCTGCGGTTTTTCATCTCCTCAATGGAGGAGATGGGAAAACCGCAGCGGAATCCGCAGAAAGAATAGACATGTCAATTCTTTCTGCGGATTGAAAACCGCAGATAATCTGCGCGGAAAATTCCGTACCGTCTGCATTGCGGTTTTTGATTCCCATAGGGAATCATGGTACTGTACACCGCAGCAAAAACTGCTGTGGGTCCGCAGCAGCCAAAACCGCTGCGGAACCACAGCAAAATCCGCAGCGTGTGCACACAGCCTAATAGCCTTAGCTACAGATCTCCTCACAGGATGCCAGGAGGAGGAGGAGGCGGCAGGAGGGAGGACAGAACACTGAGCAGCAGCATGAGAGGCTCGAGGTGAGTTCCCAGAACGGAGAGCAGCTGCAGGCCTGGACGGGGGCCAGGTGTAACAGCGGCAGACCTGGGCACAGCGCCAGGACGGGGACCAGGTGTAACAGTGGAATCGCTGGGACATTGTGTAACGGGGCCTTTACTCCTGTGACTTAAAGGTCCCTTCCTGTGTTTAGGTGTTGAGAGAGACCTGAAATCTTGGGTGGTGGAGTGAGGAGGAGAAATAGATGGGGGGGGTCAGCCTCCGAGTAGTCATCTGAGATGCTTCCCAGGATGGCTTTACAATGTTTTCTCTGAAGCGATGAAGCAGTTTTAAATGAAAACATATGCAGCTACAATAATGCAGCCAGTTTCTCATTCATTCTTCCAGTAGTTTGCTCACCATGAATTATCTGACCAATTCCCATTTGACGTAGATCAGCATGGTCCGAGTTCCTGATCTGTGTCTAGCTGTTGGACAACTGGCTACAGCACTGGCTTTTTCCCCAACAGGAGCACGCCCCCTTACTAAGCTCTCCTCCGTTATCAAGTACCGCCCTCGGGGGTCTGCAGGGTGCAGACCAAATATAATGTTCGCTGGAAGATCTCCACTGTTTCTGGATCTTGCAGAAAATCTTGTAGAGTCTGCAGTTGCTTTTGGCAAGGTTTCATAGTGCATTGATTAATGTGCCTAAATCAAAAGTGCGGGACAGAGAATTTTGACTTGAATAAGAATCTGATTACAGTTGATATCAAGGATCTTGCTGTAACTTGTATTACAATGATTTGCAGCAGTAGACTTGTAATATGTGAACATTTACTTATGGTATTCTTGAAACCAAAGACTTATTGTCAGAAAAACTCCATGCTGCTGCTGTCAGAAACCTATTAACCTTCATTAAACTGCTGTTTTTTCCTTTCTTCCAGCAAATGTGGAAACCTTCCTCCAGAGAGCTGTTTCTTCAGCCTTATATGCAGCCTAGGAGCATTCATGGGTAAGTGGATGTGTTCCAAAATCTAGTAATGTTCATTGTGCTAATATACAGTATATATATGACATCATCGTAAGGCACAGTCTCACAATTATTGCCAAGACTTTAAAGGGAACCTGTGAGGTTCCTGTGCCCTCCAACCCATTCACTTATGTATCAGTAAGTGCCCAGCCATCCCTGTATAACGTTTTTAGGTAAACATTAAGTTTAAAAAAGCATTTATAATGTCCCTGTTTCCTCTCCTAATTAGGCCTTTGACTATTCAATGGGGCGTTGGTGTCCCCACACTGGTCAGCGCTCTTTCCATGTTATCATGCCCCTGTGGGTGTGATAACAACATACATCGCCAGCCCCTGCAAAGCCCGTGCACGCCCACTTCACATCTCGGCAGTGTCCCTTTCCCTCTACATCGGTGTTTACGCTTCCTGGCTTCAGAGGTGCACTGTGCATGACCGGAGGCCATCTTCTGAACTTCAGTCATGCGCAGTGTGCCTGACAAGCTAGGTGTACGGTTCTACAGCTTCAGATATGCAATGCGCATAATCGGAGGCCATCTTCTGAACTTCCAGTCATGCACAGTGCGCCTCTGAAGACGGGAAGCATACACTCTGCTTCAGTGATGCTGCCAAAATGCGAGATTTGCAGTGGCTGGCGATGACGACAGCTCCTGCAAATTATATTATCATGGCCTCAGGGTTGTGATAACATGGAAACAGGGCTGACTAGTCTTGGGCAACTAACGCCCAACAACTAATTGGCTTAGAAAACGGGGACAAAATAAATGCGTTTATAAAACCTAATTTTTACTTTATACATGGCTGGTTAGTCAGGGAATTTACTGATGCATATATAAATGGTACTGGGTTTGAGGGCTTGGGAACCTGACAGGCTCCCTTTAAAGTGAGTCTGGCAGCTGATACATGCTGCCCAATCTATGCGCAACAGGCACTGGCTGCATAATCTCAGTTATGTACTGACCCTGGCGCGCTGCAGCATTTTAGAGAACACTTTAAAAACCACTAGGGGGGACCAAGCAGCCCTGTAGACTAGTCACAGGCGAGTCCTCAGCGGCTTCTCTCCACCTGCCGGTCAATTCACGGCAGTTAGGGAGAAGCCACCAAAGACCCATCTTTCTGACTAGTCTCCTATTTCAGCTATGTTCTCGGCAGCTTTTAAAGTATGTTTTTCTCTAAAACGTCGCTGTGCTCGAGTCATGGGTACCTGAATGGCAACATACAGCCAGTGTCTAATGTGTGCGGCCTAAGGATTAAGGAAACAAACCTGTTTCAGCTGTCAGGTTCACTTTAGTAGAAAATGGGAAGAATCACAGAATACATGCAGAAAAGAAAAGTGTATGGCATGTTATCTGCTGCATTATGTGAATATAATATAGACTATGGTATGTCTGACATGGGTTAGTCTGCAGGTGGAGAGGGCCCTTGCCACAGCTTCCTGTTGTCTATTAGATGATGGCATGTAAGGCACAAAACTAATGGGTTAATTATTGTTGAATTGCAATATACAGGGTAACGTACAGTAGTTCTCTGAGCTATTAAATTTTATGATGCTGTAGGAAGTATGACACCAGAAGAGATGTCCCAAAAAAAGTAGGCCATCAGGTGCTAAATACCTAAGCACCACACAATATCCCTTTTTACACAGGTGGGCTGCAGTGAAACCATTCCTCTCAATTTTCCTAGAGGTGTGTACCACAATTATTGCTAGTTTTAAAGAATTTCTAAAAAGAGGCATCTCCTCTAGGGCCCTGCTTGGTGGGCAGATTCCCAGTTGGCCTACACAGAGAAAGTAGAGACTGCACTTCTAATGACATCCCTGTATTGTCCATGCTGTCTGAGGAGAAGGATCTGTAATGGCTTCATCAGAGAGGAGCTTGTCAGGCTTTCCCTGTGCACTGCACTTCCTCCAATCACATGTTCCAGTGCAGAAGTAGGGAAACTATTGCTGCTGGCAGGGGAACGCTAGTTTAGGGTTACGTTTTACCTGCCAGCTGAGAGGTGGTGAGAAGAGAGCAATGAAAATGCTGGTGGGGCAGAGGGGTGGAAGTGGTACCAATGGGGGTAGGTGAGAAAAGGACAATACTGCTATGAGTGGGGAGGGGGTTAGGACAATAATTCTACTATTGGGGAATGCAATAAATCCACATGGCCTCTGCACTTTAAGTGAAATAAGTTGCTTTATTACATTATATGTAATTTATTACATATATTTCTGATTATCATGAAGAATATAGTAATAGTCATTGTTTAAGTCTTCACCTGATGTAATACTTTGATTATGTGGATTTCTGCATTGTTGGGAGACTGATAAGCTGACACGGTGTGCACCTTGAAGTTTCTCAGAGTAACTCTCCTGTTGAATCAGCAATTGTCATGCTGTGATGGTCTTCAGTAAGGAAGGGGGCCTCAAATTGTCCCTGGAGCTGGAACCCTAACTATCCCTGTCCCAGGGGGTACTCTTAAAGGTGGAGAGGCCTGAGTCTCCGACCTTACTATGCTCCTGTAAAAACCCTAATCTGTCCCCTCCCACAGCCCATGAGGCATGGGACCGAAACGAAAAGTAAACCAGACTCAAAGACAAAACAAGGATAACAGAAAACCTCGATCATACAAAAGCACTATCCAACAATAGGGAGGAGGATAGGGACTGGGAGGAATAATCTAAATGGTAAAAGGCAACAGGAGATAAATACACACGTACAACAGCAACCGACAGAACACCACAACCCAACAACTTAGCTTTAGCACACAGCACAGGAAGACCAATCTTCAATAGGAATAATGAACTCCTAGGAAGAGCAAGGAAGCTGAGCTTTCATCGGCAGGACGATGAGGGTTTGGCCAGGTTTTATAAGAAGAGTTAACAACCACATCAGAAACATATAAGAGCCCTTATTAACCACGGAGGACCGTGAAGCCTAGCAAAAGCCATGAAGGAGAAATTCCTCCAACAACTTGGTACAAGAAAAAATACTTTATTGATTAAAAAAACAAGTTCATAAATATATACGGTATATGTATGTATGTTTGTGTGTGTATGTATGTGTATGTATGTATGTGTGTGTATATATATATATATATATATATATATATATATATCCCTCTGAAGATAATGACAGACCATACAGAAAAAAAGCAAACACTGGATGGATACAGATGTCGATAAACATCAGATGTATGATATATAGCCTGATTATGATATACTAATACTAGTTTATTGCTGTATTGTGGTGTGTGGCGCTGCTAGGGAGTTTATTGCTGTTATGTGGTGCGTGGCTCTGCTAGGGAGTTTATTGCTGTATTGTGGTGTATGGCTCTGCTAGGGAGTTTATTGCTGTATTGTGGTTTATGGCTCTGCTAGGGAGTTTATTGCTGTACTGTGGTGTATGGCGCTGCTAGGGAGTTTATTGCTGTACTGTGGTGTGTGGAGCTGCTAGGGAGTTTACTTCTGTACTGTGGTGTATGGCGCTGCTAGGGAGTTTATTGCTGTACTGTGGTGTATGGCGCTGCTAGGGAGTTTATTGCTGTACTGTGGTGTGTGGAGCTGCTAGGGAGTTTACTTCTGTACTGTGGTGTATGGCGCTGCTAGGGAGTTTATTGCTGTACTGTGGTGTATGGCGCTGCTAGGGAGTTTATTGCTGTACTGTGGTATATGGCGCTGCTAGGGAGTTTATTGCTGCTGTACTGTGGTGTGTGGCACTGCTAGGGAGTTTATTGCTGCTGTACTGTGGTGTGTGGCACTGCTAGGGAGTTTACTGCTGTACTGTGGTGTATGGCGCTGCTAGGGAGTTTATTGCTGTATCGTGGTGTGTGGAGCTGCTAGGGAGTTTATTGCTGTACTGTGGTATATGGCGCTGCTAGGGAGTTTATTGCTGCTGTACTGTGGTGTATGGCGCTGCTAGGGAGTTTACTGCTGTACTGTGGTGTATGGCGCTGCTAGGGAGTTTACTGCTGTACTGTGGTGTATGGCGCTGCTAGGGAGTTTATTGCTGTACTGTGGTATATGGCACTGCTAGGGAGTTTATTATTGTACTGGGGTAAATGGCGCTGCTAGGGAGTTTATTGCTGTACTGTGGTGTATGGCTCTGCTAGGGAGTTTACTGTTGTACTGGGGTAAATGGCGCTGCTAGGGAGTTTATTGCTGCTGTACTGTGGTGTGTGGCGCTGCTAGGGAGTTTATTGCTGTACTGTGGTATATGGTGCTGCTAGGGAGTTTACTGTTGTACTGGGGTAAATGGTGCTGCTAGGGAGTTTATTGCTGCTGTACTGTGGTGTATGGCGCTGCTAGGGAGTTTATTGCTGTACTGTGGTATATGGCGCTGCTAGGGAGTTTATTGTTGTACTGGGGTAAATGGCGCTGCTAGGGAGTTTATTGCTGTACTGTGGTGTATGGCTCTGCTAGGGAGTTTATTGCTGTACTGTGGTGTATGGTGCTGCTAGGGAGTTTATTGCTGCTGTACTGTGGTATATGGTGCTGCTAGGGAGTTTACTGTTGTACTGGGGTAAATGGCGCTGCTAGGGAGTTTATTGCTGCTGTACTGTGGTGTATGGCGCTGCTAGGGAGTTTATTGCTGTACTGTGGTATATGGTGCTGCTAGGGAGTTTACTGTTGTACTGGGGTAAATGGCGCTGCTAGGGAGTTTATTGCTGTACTGTGGTGTATGGCTCTGCTAGGGAGTTTATTGCTGTACTGTGGTGTATGGTGCTGCTAGGGAGTTTATTGCTGCTGTACTGTGGTATATGGTGCTGCTAGGGAGTTTACTGTTGTACTGGGGTAAATGGCGCTGCTAGGGAGTTTATTGCTGCTGTACTGTGGTGTGTGGCGCTGCTAGGGAGTTTATTGCTGTACTGTGGTATATGGTGCTGCTAGGGAGTTTACTGTTGTACTGGGGTAAATGGCGCTGCTAGGGAGTTTATTGCTGCTGTACTGTGGTGTATGGCGCTGCTAGGGAGTTTATTGCTGTACTGTGGTATATGGCGCTGCTAGGGAGTTAATTGTTGTACTGTGGTAAATGGCGCTGCTAGGGAGTTTATTGCTGTACTGTGGTGTATGGCTCTGCTAGGGAATTTATTGCTGTACTGTGGTGTATGGTGCTGCTAGGGAGTTTATTGCTGCTGTACTGTGGTATATGGTGCTGCTAGGGAGTTTACTGTTGTACTGGGGTAAATGGCGCTGCTAGGGAGTTTATTGCTGCTGTACTGTGGTGTATGGCGCTGCTAGGGAGTTTATTGCTGTACTGTGGTATATGGTGCTGCTAGGGAGTTTACTGTTGTACTGGGGTAAATGGCGCTGCTAGGGAGTTTATTGCTGCTGTACTGTGGTATATGGCGCTGCTAGGGAGTTTATTGCTGTACTGTGGTATATGGTGCTGCTAGGGAGTTCACTGTTGTACTGGGGTAAATGGCGCTGCTAGGGAGTTTATTGCTGCTGTACTGTTGTGTGTGGCTCTGCTAGGGAGTTTATTGCTGTATTGTGGTGTATGGCTCTGCTAGGGAGTTTATTGCTGTATTGTGGTGTGTGGCGCTGCTAGGGAGTTTATTGCTGTTATGTGGTGCGTGGCTCTGCTAGGGAGTTTATTGCTGAATTGTGGTGTAATGCTCTGCTAGGGAGTTTATTGCTGTACTGTGGTGTGTGGCGCTGCTACAGAGTTTACTGCTGTACTGTGGTGTATGGTGCCGCTAGGTAGTTTATTGCTGTACTGTGGTATATGGCGCTGCTAGGGAGTTTACTTCTGTACTGTGGTATGTGGCGCTGCTAGGGAGTTTATTGCTGTATTGTGGTGTGTGGCGCTGCTAGGGAGTTTATTGCTGTAATGTGGTGTGTGGAGCTGCTAGGGAGTTTATTGCTGTATTGTGGTGTATGGCTCTGCTAGGGAGTTTATTGCTGTATTGTGGTGTGTGGCGCTGCTAGGGAGTTTATTGCTGTACTGTGGTGTGTGGCGCTGCTAGGGAATTTATTGATGTACTGTGGTGTGTGGAGCTGCTAGGGAGTTTATTGCTGTATTGTGTGTGGCGCTGCTAGAGAGTTTATTGCTGTATTGTGGTGTATGGCTCTGCTAGGGAGTTTATTGCTGTACTGTGGTGTATGGCGCTGCTAGGGAGTTTATTGCTGTACTGTGGTGTGTGGCGCTGCTAGGGAGTTTATTGTTGTACTGGGGTAAATGGCGCTGCTAGGGAGTTTATTGCTGCTGTACTGTGGTGTGTGGCGCTGCTACGGAGTTTACTGCTGTACTGTGGTGTATGGTGCCGCTAGGTAGTTTATTCCTGTACTGTGGTATATGGCGCTGCTAGGGAGTTTACTTCTGTACTGTGGTATGTGGCGCTGCTAGGGAGTTTATTGCTGTATTGTGGTGTGTGGCGCTGCTAGGGAGTTTATTGCTGTAATGTGGTGTGTGGAGCTGCTAGGGAGTTTATTGCTGTATTGTGGTGTATGGCTCTGCTAGGGAGTTTATTGCTGTACTGTGGTATATGGCTCTGCTAAGGAGTTTATTGCTGTACTGTGGTGTATGGCGCTGCTAGGGAGTTTACTGCTGTACTGTGGTGTATGGCGCTGCTAGGGAGTTTATTGCTGTACTGTGGTATATGGTGCTGCTAGGGAGTTTATTGTTGTACTGGGGTAAATGGCTCTGCTAGGGAGTTTATTGCTGTTCTGTGGTGTATGGCGCTGCTAGGGAGTTTATTGCTGTACTGTGGTGTATGGTGCCGCTAGGCAGTTTATTGCTGTACTGTGGTGTATGGCGCTGCTAGGTAGTTTACTTCTGTACTGTGGTGTATGGTGCTGCTAGGGAGTTTATTGCTGTATTGTGGTGCGTGGCTCTGCTAGGGAGTTTATTGCTGTATTGTGGTGTATGGCTCTGCTAGGGAGTTTATTGCTGTATTGTGGTGTGTGGCGCTGCTAGGGAGTTTATTGCTGTACTGTGGTGTGTGGCGCTGCTAGGGAATTTATTGATGTACTGTGGTGTGTGGAGCTGCTAGGGAGTTTATTGCTGTATTGTGTGTGGCGCTGCTAGAGAGTTTATTGCTGTATTGTGGTGTATGGCTCTGCTAGGGAGTTTATTGCTGTACTGTGGTGTATGGCGCTGCTAGGGAGTTTATTGCTGTACTGTGGTGTGTGGCGCTGCTAGGGAGTTTATTGTTGTACTGGGGTAAATGGCGCTGCTAGGGAGTTTATTGCTGCTGTACTGTGGTGTGTGGCGCTGCTACGGAGTTTACTGCTGTACTGTGGTGTATGGTGCCGCTAGGTAGTTTATTCCTGTACTGTGGTATATGGCGCTGCTAGGGAGTTTACTTCTGTACTGTGGTATGTGGCGCTGCTAGGGAGTTTATTGCTGTATTGTGGTGTGTGGCGCTGCTAGGGAGTTTATTGCTGTAATGTGGTGTGTGGAGCTGCTAGGGAGTTTATTGCTGTATTGTGGTGTATGGCTCTGCTAGGGAGTTTATTGCTGTACTGTGGTATATGGCTCTGCTAAGGAGTTTATTGCTGTACTGTGGTGTATGGCGCTGCTAGGGAGTTTACTGCTGTACTGTGGTGTATGGCGCTGCTAGGGAGTTTATTGCTGTACTGTGGTATATGGTGCTGCTAGGGAGTTTATTGTTGTACTGGGGTAAATGGCTCTGCTAGGGAGTTTATTGCTGTTCTGTGGTGTATGGCGCTGCTAGGGAGTTTATTGCTGTACTGTGGTGTATGGTGCCGCTAGGCAGTTTATTGCTGTACTGTGGTGTATGGCGCTGCTAGGTAGTTTACTTCTGTACTGTGGTGTATGGTGCTGCTAGGGAGTTTATTGCTGTATTGTGGTGCGTGGCTCTGCTAGGGAGTTTATTGCTGTATTGTGGTGTATGGCTCTGCTAGGGAGTTTATTGCTGTATTGTGGTGTGTGGCGCTGCTAGGGAGTTTATTGCTGTACTGTGGTGTGTGGCGCTGCTAGGGAATTTATTGCTGTACTGTGGTGTGTGGAGCTGCTAGGGAGTTTATTGCTGTATTGTGGTGTGTGGCGCTGCTTGAGAGTTTATTGCTGTATTGTGGTGTATGGCTCTGCTAGGGAGTTTATTGCTGTACTGTGGTGTATGGCGCTGCTAGGGAGTTTATTGCTGTACTGTGGTGTATGGTGCTGCTATGGAGTTTATTGCTGTTGTACTGTGGTGTGTGGCGCTGCTAGGGAGTTTATTGCTGTACTGTGGTGTATGGCGCTGCTATGGAGTTTATTGCTGTTGTACTGTGGTGTGTGGCGCTGCTAGGGAGTTTATTGCTGTACTGGGGTATTTCTACACTACAGTATTTAATTCTGTTTGGAAGTTTTTTTTTTTTGTTTTTTTTTTGAGGTTATGTGGTATTTAGCGATGTTTGGGAGTTTTTCTGATGTCTGTTTCAAGTAATGGAAGACTTGATAATATTGTGACCATAGCGCAACAGTCATTTATTTGTAAAATACACCGCAGTTACATAGATAATACAGTATAGTTGAAAAAGGCATATATTTTATTCAAGTTCAAGAAAGGAAATGGGGTATATGTACAATTATAATGCATGACTAGACTGCCTCAAAATAGCTTTTTCCCTCATGATCCCAATTGAGCTGGAGTGACGGAGGCTTCTGATCTACAAATGGCTCTTAAGCCCCTTTTACATATCCATTGCAGATGCTGATTTCTAGGTAATGGAGGAATGGACTGTCTTGGTAAAGGTATCACTGGACTAGTGTTTGAAAACTTCTCATGCATATAATTAGTTTGGCGGTTGTAATCCTACAGACGGATTCTCCTTTAAAGTTGCTTATTTTCATTGTATTATGATTTAGGAAATGCAAATGTTAAATTATGGTTATGTTTAATGAAATATAATTTTATAATCAGCCCGAGGACTGCGATGCGATCAGTCTATTATACCGCCGTCTGACTGTGACCTTAGGTGCAGACTTGTGGCATCTTATTTGGAATTGCGGGGTCATACGATGATATTGGTGGAAGTTTTTAGCATGCTAACACAAATCAATGGCGCTCCAGTTGAATGTGTTCCAGAACGCTGTATCTTGGGAGTTGTGGATGAGAACGTGTGGCTGCATTATGATAAAATATTTATCCGTGAGACTACGTTCCTTGCCAGGAAGGCATTCACATGGAGATGGTTTGGAGGTGGGTGGGGGGTGAGACCTCTCACAATTACAGTGGGAAAAAATTAGTTAACTCAATACTATATAAGAGTATAGTATGAGTAGAGGATGCCCTAAAAAATCTCTTAAGGGGCTCGCTCACACAAGCGTGTAACATGTTTTATCACATAACGCTGTGCCCTGGGTTATACTATGGGGCAGTGCACATCTGCAATATTTTTTTTTTTTTTCTCTTTGCATGCTGATTTGGCATGAGAAAACAATTGCAGCATGCACATGCATCTGATGATTGGATCAGATGCACCCAGACCAGTCTATGGGTGCGTGTGAAACATCAGACTGCACTCGGATGTCATCCGAGTGCAGTCCGACATTCACGGACACAGACAATGGAGAAACTAAGTTTTCCGTCTTCTCTGAATCTGTGAGAATCGCATCACGATAAGAATTTGATCTGAGTGACATTAACCTAATCTGCTCAATTCTCTCGCATGTTTGATCTAATCCTGCGTATGTTAATGACATAACTTTGACTTTTCTTTACCTGTATGTTTGTAACATTTTATTATGAATCATCGTTCAATAAAACAAGTATAAAATAATAATAAAATATATATATTGTGTGTATACTTTGTTTTACGGTTAATAAACAAACCTACAAATTAAAAAAAGTACCGTATGAGAATTTTTGCCAGAGCTGTATATAAAGAGGCCACTGCAAAATTTTCAGTTTGTCTGATTTTTCTCTTTATTGGTATATTTTTGAGTAAAATGTAAATTGCTCTTTTATTCTATAAACTACTGACAACATGTCTTTGAATTTCCCAGCACTAAGGCTGGTTTCACATTAGCGTTTTTTAGCGCTGCGCGTCCATGCGAATGCGCCCCTATGTTTAACATGGCGGGCGCATGGTCTAGCGCATGCACGCCTTCGTATGCGTTTTCGTGTGCATGCTTTTTTTGTAGTGTGCGCCTAGGCACGCCAGACGCAACCTGTTGCAATTTCGTCTGCAAAAAACGCCTGCTCACGCTTGCGCACGGAATGCGACAAAATAATGCATTACAGTCTATGGGAATGCAGGCGTGCGCATGGAGATGTGCACGCCTGCGTTTGAAATTGCGTGCGTTTTAAGTGTTAACATGGCTAGAAACTGGTTAAAACACATGCGCCTAATAAACGCAAACGCATGATGCATTTTTTGCATGCGTTTCTACTGCGCACAAAGTGCAGTGCTAAAAAAACGCTAATGTGAAAGTAGCCTAAATTTTGTATTTATTTTCAGAAAATGAGAAATGGTCAAAATACAAAAAAAAATGCAGTGCTTGAGGACCTCAAATATTGCTAAGACGACAAGTTCATAATCATTTAGAAACAACAACACTAATGTTTTAACTCGGGAAGAGTTCAGAAATCAATATTTTGTGGAATAACCATGATTTTTCGTCACAGCTTTCATGCATCTTGGCATGCTTTCTACCAGTCTTTCACACTGCTTTTGGGTGACCTTATACCTGGTACAAATATTTAGCAGTTCTTCTTTGTTTGATGGCTTGTGACTATCCATCTTCCTCTTGATTGCATTCCAGACGTTTTCAATGGGGTTCAGGTCTGGAAATTGGATGACCATGACAGGGATTTGATGTGGTGGTCCTTCATCCACACATTGATTGACCTAGCTGTGTGGCATGGCACATTGTCCTGCTGGGAAAAACAGTCCTCGGAGTTGGGGAACATTGCCTGAGCAGAAAGAATCATCTGTTTTTCCAGGATAACCTTGTATGCGGCTTGATTCATACGTCCTTCACAAAGATTAACCTGCCCAATTCCAGACTTGCTGAAGCATCCTCAGATCATCACTGATCCTCCACCAAATTTCACAGTGGGTGAAAGACAATGTGGCTTGTACACCTCTCCAGGTCTCAGTCTAACCCTTAGGTGACCAGGTGTTGAAGAAAGCTAAAAATTAGACTCATCAGAGAAGATTACCTTACTCCAGTCCTCTATGGTCCAATCCTTATGTTCTTTGGCAAACTTCAGCCTGGCTCTCCTTTGTTTCTCATTGATTAAAGGCTTTTTCCTAGCTTTACATGACTTGAGCCCTGCCTCTAGGAGCCTGTTTACGAACTGTTCTAGCTGTGCATTTCACACCAGCTGCAATTTGCCATTACTTTTGTAGGTCACTTGATGTCATTCTGCGGTTGCTGAGTGACATTCCAATAAGATTACGGTCATCCCGGTCACTGGAGAGTTGTTTTCACCCTCTACCGGTCTGTAGCTTTGTTGTCCCCAATGTCTGCTGCTTGACCTTGTTGTAATGGACTGCCGTCTTAGAAATTTTTAAGGATGGAGGCAACATGACGCTCACGGTTTCCCTCTGCTAGTAAAGCCAGATTTAAGCCCATTCCTTGGCATGGTTAAGTTATTTTTTCATTCCTATTACTTTTGGGATATTACTAGCACTTGTTACGCCATCCATCTTGTCCTATTGCAAAAGGATTCTGAACACCACAGCAGGGTATTTTATACTTTCCTTTGTTAAATAAGATTTGATTCAGGTGATCACCTAATCAGAAGCACATTAAAGGGCCCGTTACACATAGCGATATCGCTAGCAATATCGCTATAACGTCACTGATTTTGTGACGCAGCAGCGATATTGCTAGCGATATCGCTATGTGTGATACTTGCCTCCGACCGGCTCCCCCGCTGATTATCGCTGATCGCCTGAGAACGTCCTGGATCACTTCTCGTCGGGCGCTTCCTGTGGCGCCGACGAACGACGCGTGGACACGGGCGGGAGGACGTCAGGATCGCCGCATCTGACAGGTAAGTAGCGACCCCAAACCGCTGCTATGTCGCTGGTGAGATCTGCCTGTATGGCAGCTCACTAGCGGCCACTTAGCGATGCACCAGCGATCCATATCGTTGTCGGGATCGCTGGTGCATCGCTAAGTGTAACAGTACCCTTAGTAGAATGAGGTGTCCTCTGATTGGAATTCAACTGACTAGAATGCTATGGCTGTCAGACATGTAGAGAAGCTGATTTTTATAAAACTGTGCTGTGGTCTCTTAATTTTTGCCAGAGCTGTGTATACGCTCCCACCAGGGCTGTGGGGTACTCTGAACCGGGTCGGAAGTCACGGGGCCGTGACCCTGGCTGTGCCGTAAAATGGGGAATATGTATATAGGATTTAACGTGACGCCACCTGTGGTGTTCGGCAACAGATGGCCGACGCTGCTAAAGGAGACCGCTGGGGCTGATGGTGACGCAGCTGAGATGGTTCTGCTCCCCACAGGTGGTGCGGGGCCCCAGGGCTACCGGTTCTGTTTGTCAGGCTTCGTGCACTTCGTGGTGCAGACCTCAGGGCTCGAGAGATCACTGGAGGACACAAGGACTGTAGTTTTCTTTTCCTTTACTTGATGGTTCAGACCGGGACACTGGTAACAGATCATGCTGGAGAGCCGGGCAGCCTGGAAGCAAATTTAGATACACCTGGCAAGGTAGGTAGGGAGGCCTTCCTTCTGCAATGTCCTCCCTTTTTCCTTGCTGCCTAACAGCTAAGGGGACCCCTCCTTGCTTCCAGGTGTGACATTCCTCCCTGTGAGGGAGGCAATGCCACTGTGGCAACCGGACTCCTGGTGTGTGTGTGTGTGTGTGTGTATATATGCATGTATTATATTATGTGTAATATATGTATTCTAAAATATTTAGAGTTATAATAGATATAAACCTTGTGAGGTAGAAGGGTTAGGTTAAATGCAGGGCTGTGAAGTCAGTAAGTCAAACCTTCGACTCCGATTCCTCGATTTCCATGACACTAACTCCACCAAAATGGGCTCCAACTTCATGACTCCGACTCTTCAGCCATGCTAGGGTTGTGGAGTCGGTAAGCCAAACCTCCGACTCCTCAGTTTCCAGGACACCGACTCCACCAAAATGGGCTAAGACTCCGACTCCACAGCCCTGGTTAAATGTGTATCTCACAACTCTTGGTGGAAAAGGAGAAAAACGATGTAGCATTTCTCTTGAAATAAGAAAATCCTTCCTCCATAAGGCTAAGTGCACACGTAGCAGAAAATTTCTGCTGAAAAACCGGACTCCCTTCCCAGAAACCGCGCGTTTTTTTCTGCGCAGAAAACGCGCGTTTTTTTTCCGCGCGTTTTCAAAAACGCATAGAACTAGCTAGAAACGCGGAAAAATCCACAGTTAATGAGCATGCTGCGTTTTTTACCGCAATGCGTTTTTTTCGCGGTAAACGCATCAATATGCACAAAAAGTGCAAAATGCATAGAAATGAATGGGAAGCTTATTTTTAGCAGTTTTATAGCGGTTTTATTGGAAAAACGCTAAAAATACTGCTAAAAAAAGCTGTGTGTGAACACAGCCTAATGGTGTCAACCACAACCGGCCATGACTGAGCCAGCCACGCTGCCTATCATCTATTCTAGTGTTAAGCGCAGAAAGAGGAAAAGTCCCAAGAGTTTGCATTGCTAATTGTGTTCCGTAGTTTATTGAATTGAGCAGACTCATTTGATTTGTTTCACATTGTCATTAGACATTCTAATCGTATTCTACGTGGTTGATGACTTTTGCCTGTAGGATTGCAAGATGTGTCTAATTTTGTATATTTTCCTTTATTTTCTTACCAAACCATATTCTTCTCCATTCCTTCTAAAATGAATTTATAACGATAATTTGGAAATAACTCGTCATGTGGATGTGCCATTGGGCCATGTTCCCAAGATGAGCTCTTGGTCATTTTTTGATAGGTTCCCCATTTCTGCACCTATTATTTAAATTGGGTTACTTGCGTCTTTTTTTTTTTTTGTTGTTGTTGTTGATTGTGTGCGGGTTTCTTTAACATGTATTTACATTGCTGTTTTTTTGTCTGGTCTCGTGTTTTAAATCAAGCTGCTTTGTGTTCGATACTTCCTGACATTTGGCTTTGGTAATGCTTAATTGACCTATTCAGGTGCAGATAACTTGCGTTTTTGATTCATTTCCACTGTGTAAACTCGCTTATCATGCATGTACTTTTTTTTTCTGCATCTAATGTAAGTCTATGTGGAAATTCCACACACAACTCTGCATATTCGCAAGAGATATTGACATGCTGCAGATTTGAAACCCGCTCCGCACCGCAGGTCTGTTACGCTGAGTAAACCAGCATGGTGGGCAGGAGATTTCTATAAATCCCATCTACTTTGCTATAGCTGGAAGAGGCTGCATTTTTGACTCTGCAAAAATGTGCAGCTTCAAAAACTCGTCGTGGGAACGTATGGATTGAAGACAGAATTTTCTAGGCAGTTCCAGCTTTATGAATGAGAGTTTCCTAATTTATTTCCGTGTCCTACAGAGAATCTGCAGTGAGAATGGGTGGTGGTGATATTATTTATATAGCACCATTGATTCCATGGTGCTGTACATGAGAAGGGGTTACATGCAAATTACAGTTATCACTTACGGTAGAGAAACAATGACAGACTGGTACAGAGAGAAGAGGACCCTGTCCTTGCGGGCTTACATTCTACGAGATGGGAGGGGAAAGACAGTAGGTCAGGGGTTGCTGCAGTTCCAATGGTGGTGTTGATGTAGCAGCATGGTTGTTGTTTTTCTTGAAGGGATGGGTTTTCAGGTTCTGACTGAAGGATTCGAATGTGGTGGATAGTCGGACGTGTTGGGGCACAGAATTTCAGAGATTGGGGAAAATTCGTGAGAAGTCTTGGAGGTGATTGGGTGAGGAACAAATAAGTGTGGTGGAAAGAGGGAGGTCGTGGGAGGAGCGGAGATTACGTGAGGGAAGATATCTGGAAATTTAGTTCGGAGATATACAGAGGAGAAAGGTTATGGATGGCTTTGTAGGTCCGTGTTAGTATTTTAGATAGGTAGGTTAGTATACTGTAGATATGAAAATCTACAACCTGTCATTTTATGTTCCTCCACAGTTGTGTTTTTTTTTTTTTTTTTTTTTTTTTATTCTGCATATGTAACTGGATTTTTCACTTCCTGAATAGTATTTTTGGCCGAGCAGTTACGGTTTTTCTGATCTACATAAAGCCATATTAGACTGGAGACTTTCGACCTCCCCCAATTTATATAGGCAGAGTCTGAGCATAGTCATTAATAATTTGATGTAAATTGTCCTCTGCTAGCTTTTCCCTGTGGTCATATTGCATACATCATGTCTGCTTCATTGTGGTTTTCCAGAGCAATATATTTTGATATTACATAGGCTTCTTACGAAATATGAGGAAGGAAATGGTTAGCCAATATGACGTGGTATTGGGTAAGACTGATGGACGGTTATGGTTTACGTTAAAGGAACTCTGGCATGTGCGTAATCTCCCCTGTTGTTTGGAAGCAATGTTTTATGTGTATTAGTCTGTCTGAATTTAAACATTTGTATGAGGTTGTTGGAATATAGAAAAAAGATTCGTTGTAGCTGTATTCCTCTGTGCCAACAATGCTGAAGGCTTTGTCTCGATGCTGGAGTATAAAGGGTGTCTGCTTTTTATCCAATGTTCATGCACAAGTAAACTACTCTGCTTGGCACTGGTATAACCCACAGTGTTTCCAAGGAATAAAAAGTACAGGTTTAAGCCCTATCTAAGCAATGGGCATTTGAATCCAAGAATACTCTGTCAAGACTTAAAAGGGGTAGTGTGGAATACAACTTAATTTTCATCCGAAATCACTATTTAGTGCCATAATCTAAATTACTTTCTAATATACTTGAATTTAAAAATCCCTTATTTCCTGACTACCCGAACTCCCTTTTTTTTCTTACAGCTCTGGCAAAAATTGAGACCACTTTCAAATGTTCAGTTTGTCTGATTTTTTTTTTTTCTCTTTATAGGTATATTTGAGTAAAATGAAAATTTCTCTTTTATTCTATAAACTACTGACATGTCTGACGAATTTCCATGCAATAACTTTTGTATTTTTTTTCTGACAAAAGAAAAATAGGCAAAATTAAAAAAAAGCCCAGTGCTTGCAGGCCTCAAATAATGCAAATAAAACAAGTTCATAATCATTTAGAAACAACAATACTAATGTTTTAACTCAGGAAGAGTTCAGAAATCAATACTTTGTGGAATAGCCATGATTTTTACAGCTTTCATGCGTCTTGGCATACTTTTCACCAGTCTTTCACACTGCTTCTGGCGCAAAAATGTAAGCCGTTCTTTGTTTGATGGCTTGTGACTATCCATCATCCTCTTGATTACATTCCAGAGGTTTTCAATGTGGTTCAGTTCTGGAGAATGGGCTGCACATGGCAGGGATTTGATATGGTGGTCTCTTAATTTTGCCAGAGCTGTATATAATACTTCCTTTTTGCCGATGCGTCATTTGAGAATCCCAGATCCGCTCAGGTCAACAGTAACGAGCTTGGTAACAGCAATTGTTAGGCCGGGGTCACACTTTCGAGTGCAATACAAGAAACTCGCGCACCAATACCCGGCTCTGCCGCCGGCACTCAGGACCGGAGTGTGCGGATGCATGTATTTTTGTGCAGCTGAACGCTCCGGTCAGAGTGCCGACGGCAGAGACTGGTATTGATGCGTGAGTTTCTCACATTGTACTCGCAAGTGCGACCCCGCCCTTATTGTGTGTGTGCGTGATAAGACTACCCAGCATGCGTTGACTGAACCACCGCGTCCAATACATTGTATGGGTGAAATTTCTCTTGCGGAGGCTAGAGAAATAGGCATGCTGTGGTCTGGAAAGACGCACCGCATGTCCATCTCTGCGGGTAAGCCGCGGCCATCTCTGGATGTATAGTTGGTATGGGATTTTTTGAAATCCCATCCACTATGTTGTAACCTCTGGACCCTGCGGGTTGGATGCTGCACTAATATGGAGCGTTCAACCCACAGCGTTTACGGATTGTTTGTACATACTCTAACAGTGTGCCATGTTGCCAGCTTGTTATTGCTGATCTGAGCCGGTGAGAGTGTGCTTCACATCAGGTACGGACTAGTCTAACCCCTGAAACGACCGTAGGACCTGTAGGATGAGGTCACCATGTAATTTTTACCCTAAAATGAAATTTTGAAAAAGAAAAAAATGCTGGTGATATTTTTTTCCTTGTCTTCAGAATTATCTATATAATTATAGGTGTTGTTCAGAACTACAATTGTCTTGTGTAAAAAAAAAAAAAAAAAAAAAAAAAAAAAAAGTCAAAAACCCTCAAACCTTTGTCAATGAAACTAAACTAAAAAAAAGTTATAGCTGTTGGAATGTAATGTGGAAAATTGGGAAGCGAGGAGGGGTCCGTTAGGACTGTGGTGTAAGAGCCCGTATAAACCTGAAGGTGGGCTCGGTCCCATAACCACTATTCTTATTGAGCTGCAGTCACACATGTTGAATGCCACTCTGTTCAAGGTTTATGGAACAGATGGAGCTACCCCGGTGCTGCGCTCTGCTGTCCTCATCAGTCTGATGTTATTTTGCTAATTTCTGAAATAAGTGAAAAAAAAGGTAGTAAAGCAAAAACGAAAAAACACACAGTACTTTAGCATTGATCGTTTTTGACTCTCATTACCTGGCTCTGAGGCTTACATTGATGGAAATCGCCAACAGATTCTTAGCCATAATTTCATCAGTTGTTTGTGTCATTTATTTATTTATTTATTTTTTTTTAATCTAAATGACCCCTATAATCTAAAGCAGGTAATATTTTATACAGGATTACAGTCTGATTTTGCCATTGTTTTTCACAATGATTAACAGACCATTCAAGCGTATTGGATGTTATGACAGTCACAGGGGTCACTGGTTTCCAAATCTAGTTTGACATAAAGACAATGTGATGTAGATAACATAGAAGAGTTGGCAGATGTTTAAAGAGAAGCTATCATCACTTTTTTTTATTTTTTTAAGGAAGAGTTTGCAGCAGTTCCTTTATCATAGACAGGATTACAATGATAGCCAAATATTCTACACACTGCAGATAACACAGCATCCCCCAATCACAATAGGTGATTTCATAGCTGACCCTGCTCCCCCTCCCTTTATAATAACCTTTGCACATGCTCATTAGATTATTCCATGCAACAGATGGGTTCAGGGTGTGTTCATATTAGCTCTGTGCATGTGTTGTTTCCTGAAACAGGAGGTTATTAAAAAAAAAAAAAAAAATTGCAAGATTTATCATTTTTATTTTAATGTAAATTGTGATATGGGGGAAAAACAAACATTAGTCATTTTCTGATGATTGCTTCCCTTTTAGGAAAATGACATACCAAAAAAAAAAGATCATTCTCCCTAGCTGAACAATTCCCCCTTTCACTGTGTAGAGATGTTCCCACAGACAGACGTTCTCCGTCATTTGTAGCATGAGAGCTTTTGTTTGTATTGCTCTACATAAGTTGGAGAACTCTTATAGCTTACAAATATAGTTCATTGCAAACCATTCCGTTTCGGTAGGTAACACAGGTGACATCCTGGGACATCGCTGCACGGAACACAAACTATCAGTTTGTACTGAGTCACAGAATCTGAACAGCCTCTAGACCTGCACTTTAATTTTAAAAGGACATAAGTATCCCAGCAAATACTACAATGCCCGTGTTTATAGTAAAGGTTTTCAGCAGTCTGGATATATACAAAGGAGGGCTTGTGCCGGGATGCGGCCTGGGGTATAAGGACTTATTGTCCTATTCTTTTTAGCATGTAAAATTATTTTTCATGTCTTTGTGCGTTCATAGTAAACACTGATTTTTGTTTTTTGTTGATTTTTCAAGTCTGTTGATTTCCTAAATGGTTTTGTGCTCGCCTAGACTTGTGATGCACATAAATATAACAGAACATTATTTTCCGTGGTGAAGGGGAATACCATGATGCCATTTGTGGACATGTTAAATATTCATAGAGGTATGGTTTCATGGAAAATATGCAGCAGTAGTTGGGTTTTGATGTTAAAAAAAAAAAAAAATTTTATGGCTCCATAGAGAATGTTTAAAGGCTGTACTTGAACAGATTTCTCCCCAAAACAATGTATGATAGGTGTTCATGTTGCTCATTCAAAGACCAGTCCAGTAATACCTTTTTAAATGGCCAGTATATTACTGAAAAATCACTGTTTGAATTTATATGGAAATGAGGCTGAAGATCTAGTTGTGGATCTGAAGAATGTCACTCCAGCTCTATTGGGCCTCTTTCACACCAGTTTTTTGCCATCAGTCACAATCCGTCGTTTTGTGAAAAAAACATATCCAGCAACTGATGCCATTGGATCTGTTTTTTTCTTATAGACTTGTATTAGCGACGGATTGCGATGGATGGCCACATGTTTCATCCGTCATACGACGGATCCGTCGGAAATTGTGTCCATCGGCTGGATACAACGGACAGAGGAACGTTTTTTGTCTACGTCAAAAAGTCAGACAGCGACGGATCCAGCGCCATCCGTTGTTGGCTATAATGCAAGCCTATGGGCGCTGGATCCGTTGCTGTCCATCAAAAGATGGATCCGTCGCTGGATTCCGTTTTAAAACTGAGCATGCCCGGAATAGTTACTACTCCATTAATTTAACCCCAAAACCCATTCTGGCACAAAAAAACTCTATCCCTCTCCCTCTCTCGAATACTGTTCCTTTTAAAATTCCTACGGCGGCTGCTGCGACGGATCCATCAAAAAAACGGATCCAGTGCATCAGTTTTTTACAATCTGCTCCGCATCCGTTTCCTTTCACACTTTGACAGATTGCAATTGATTCTAAAAAACTGATGTGTGAAAGAGGCCTTACCCGCCCAGTGCCGCCGCCTCCTGCTTGACTGACAGCCCCCTGTGACTTCAGACAAAGGAGCTGTCAGTCAAGCAGGAGGAGGCTGGGTGGGGAATAGAGCTGGAGTGACAGAGGCTCCAGATTTACAAATGGCTATTTAGCCTCATTTGTAAATTGATTCAAATGCTGATTTTTCAGTAATGAAGAAAGACTGGCCATGCAGATGTAATGCTGGAATGTCTTTGACTGAGCAAAATGCAGATATAAATGGTTTGGGGTGTGAAAATCCTGCAGACAGATTCACCTTTTAGAACAATTATTTCCAAAGAACAAGTGTGAACATAGTTTTCTTCTTCAAAACTAAAATATAATGACACAATGTGCCAAGAACAATTAGCAATGTGTGTTCCTGAGATTAGTCTCCTAACAACACACTGAGACTAATTTTGACTGACATTATCTTTCCATATAAACCGTATTTTCCATGTTTGTTAACCTTTGCATTCTTGCCTTGCAGTGATGCTCATTGGGCTGTTAAGATACGCCTTTGTGATAGAACGTTACGGTCCCTCCTTGCTAAATACTGTAGCATTTGTGCTGGGATGGATCTGTGCTGCTGGACTCACCATGGTTGGTAGTTTTCAGGTAAGTCCTATTTCTTGTCAAATTCAGGATTTTCTGGTAATTTTTCTACATTTTGGGGGAAATACAATTTTTTTTTTACATTTTTGCTGTTAAACTTTAATTGGAATTAAAACCAAAGTTCACTTCTGTCGCTGTGCCAAGTAAAGATTGGCAAGGTCATGCAAAAGCAATCCTCACCATTGGAGCTTTTACCTCGTATACAAATGGCCCGAGACCGCTTTAAATCCATATTTCATGAGCACCTCACCCATGTAACAGTAGAAAAAGAAATATGCATTTTAATGAGGACAATATCTGGCCGGAATTGGAATACCAAATAAACTTGTGAATACTGATTAAATGTGATAGATACAATGACTGCCACTTTAAATTCCGGATAAGATGAGTCTCCAGTCATTAAACTGTGTGAATCGCGTGGGAAATACTTTAGTATTTGCCATTTAGTGGACGTATGGTGGCTCAGTGGTTAGCATTTTTGCCTTGTAATCCTGGGATCTTGAGTTCAAAGTCCCACCAAGAACAACATGTGCAAGGAGTTTGTATGTTCTCCCCGTGTTTGTGTGGGTTTCCTCCGGGTACTCCGGTTTCCTCCCACACTCCAAAGACATACTGATAGGGAATATAGATTGTGAGCTGCAGTAGGTACAGTGATATCTTTAAAGTGCTGTGAAAATTAATGGCATTATAATAAGTGAGTAGAATAAATAAAATACGGTACTTTGGGGGAGTGTCTCATGAGCACTGTAGCCAATCAGTGGGCGCTAATCACTGCAGCCTTCTCATTCAATCCACTTTATTCCTGTTCTGAAGGGAGGAGAAGGATGCAGCCAATCAGCAGCTACTGATTGACTGCAGCGCTGACTTAATGCCCCTTGCCGGATGTTGATGCCAGAAAATCGATGAGGGACGCAGTATGGAGCATAGCAGTGTCAGTCTGGCAGGAGTGTATAGGGATTTTTTTTTTTTTTTTTTCGTACACCACCATGGACTATAGGATTAATTTGTTTAGTAAGGGAGATCCCTTTTAATGTTAATAGAAACAAAAGAATAAAATTTGTCTTCCTGTAAGTACAAAATGACATTTGTAGTACAAGAACTTTAAGCCTAACCCTAACAAGTCATTATTGTAGGAGCGAGAATCTGTGCAGCTGATTACAAGTAAAAGTGGTGATAATGTCACCCGGGAACTACCAGGATCCCACAAAGTGGTTTGCTGCCAATTTCCGGATCAGATCTCTGCCCTTAATTGAGGATATGGCATTCTGCAAAAGGAGTAGCTTCTGCCAGACATCAGGGCCTGTGAGCGCTGCACGTGTTGTGTGTTTGGTCCTCATTATACACAGCGGTACCGCGCATCAGCCATGTGGAGACTTAACCACAGGAGGGAAGGGAAAGTATGTCTGTCAGCCGGCATGCTGAGACTGCTCCTAGTAAAAGGATGAGCCAAGAGCACACACCCTTCTATGTAAAGTGCCAGGGAGCTGACTTGGCCACATTACGCAGGAGAGGCTCATTGATTTAATTTGTTTAATGAGATTTACCCTGTGGACATATCCTGTCATAAAGTTACAAATTGAATCCGTTTTTGCGCCAAAATGTGACTAGTTTTTTTTTTTTTTGTTTGTTTTTTATTATTGCAACCACTTTTCAAAACCGAATAAAAGAAAAATGGTCAGAACTTGCGAAGACTGGTCAAAGCCTCCAGAGCCCAAGGAGCTTAAAACAAATTACATTAGAAAGAGGTGTCCTTTTTAGGACAAGTCAGAGTTTGGTCCACTTTGATTTTGAGCTGCAATGTCCAGAAAAGGATGTGACAAATTTCTACCCATTTATAACTTTGAGATTTAAGGCCCCGCCACACACAGCGAGATCGCTAGCGAGATCGCTGATTTTGTGAAGCCACAGCGATCTCTCTGTGTGACACACATCAGCGACCGGCCCCCCTGCTGGGTATCGCTAATCGTGCAGGATCATCCTGGGCCATTTTTTCATCGTTGCTTTCCCGCTGGCCAGCGCGCATCGCTGTGTGTGGCAGCGGGAGCCAATGATCAGCGAGGCTCCCAGCGCTCTAAGCAGGTGCTGGGAGCTGGTATCTAAGGTAAATATGGGGTTACTAAGCGGTGCGCGTCACTTAGTTACCCGATGGGTACCTTAGAAATCTGCGTTCTCGCAGCTCCCGGCGCAAGCACGCAGGTTTCGAAGGTACACATCGGGTAACTAAGTGACGCGCGCCGCTTAGTAACCCGATATTTACCTTAGGTACCAGCATCCTCGCTGGTGCTGATCGCTGGTGAGATCTGCCTGTTTGGCAGCTCACCAGCGATCATGTAGCGATGCACCAGCGATCCTGACAAGGTCGTATCATTGTCGGGATTGCTGGTGCATCTTTAAGGGTACCGTTACACTTAGCGATGCACCAGCGATCCCGACAATGATATGGATCGCTGGTGCATTGCTAAGTGGTTGCTAGTGAGCTGCCACACAGGCAGATCTCACCAGCGACATAGCAGGGGTCGGGGGTCGCTACTTACCTGTTAGACGCGGCGATCCTGACGTCCTCCCGCACGCGTCGCTCTTCGGCGCCACAGGAAGCTGACGACGAGAAATGGTCCAGGCCGATCTCGCGCGATCAGCGATGAGCAGCGGGGGAGCCGGTTGGAGGTAAGTATCACACACATAGCGCTATCGTTAGCAATATCGCTGCTACGTCACAAGATCGTTGACGTTACAGCGATATTGCTAGCGATATCGCTATGTGTAACGGGGGCTTAAGTGTAACGGTACCCTTACTCCAGCATATCTATACTGAGATTAGCATACAACAATCTTTCTGCAGTTTCCTATTCCCAGCTACATTAGGAAGGGCATCGTGCCCCCCGGCCCACACACACAAAACATAAAATGCAAAAGAATGTCCGAACTCAGTATGCTTGTAGAATTGAGACAGTCGTGAACTATTTGAGTGGAGATTATTATTATTATTATTATTATTATTATTATTATTATTATTTTTTAATAGACTGCATGGCAAGATTTCCCAGATTGATTGTCTCTCTCTGGGACTCGGTGTTGTACATGCTTAGAAGTAGATTTCCCAGAAAGCCTAGGCATGAATTTTTAACATGCAATTTTGCTTTCTCTTGGCTGTGTCTTCACGTTTCATTTCTGCATGGATCTGTTGTGATATGGATATTGATTTCGAAATTGCCTTCTTTTGTGAAACGATCTCGCTAATTTTAGATGTTCCTGGCTTTGCACATGGTCTTTCAAATCGGCTACTTCCTAAAGCAAATGAATACTAGCTATGGAAAGATCATACAATTTTTTTTTTTTTTGTCCTCTTGTTTCAGTCCATGCTTTTCTATTCATCCAATTTGTGACTTGCGATACTTTTGCAAAATAGTATTAAAAGTGGATGACGCAAACCTGGGTGGTACCGAGCCGGCAAATTTCCCTCTGATGTTTAGAATTTGTAAAGACTGAAAATGGCACAAAATTTACCCAAGTATTTTAACCAAACTCTCCATATTCATAATTACTATTCATTATTAGATGGCTATTAATCTGAGGCCCTATGCACACGTTGTGGATTCTTCTCCCGCGTAGTACAGTACCATTCTATCCTATGTAAAATAAAAACCGCTGTGCACATGCTGCGGAAAAATCCACAGCAGATACACTGCGGGTTCATTTCCGCAGCATGTCAATTCTTTGTACGGATTCCGCAACATTTTACACCTGCTCCATTATAGGAATCCGCAGGTGTAAAAACGCAGGGGAAATCCACAGGAAATCTGCACTAAATGCACAGGTAGAACGCAGATCATTTTACCTGTGGATTTGGCAAAATCCGCACGGTAAAATCTGCAATGGAATCCGCAATGTGTGCACAGATACTAAATCTATAATGGCACATCACTATGTATTATAGTAGAGTTTCTTCCCACACTACAAAGACATACTGATTGGGAATTGAGCGTGTTTGCCCCATTCCGGACAGAAAAGACAAGATATCTGTAAAGTGCTGTGGGATATGATGGTGCTATATACGGTAATTTAAGCATAATAATCTACGTATACAAGACGGCATAAGCCAAAACTGGCGACCCATTGACTTCAGATAAATTATTTGACTTCAGAAATAAAGGTCTCTCCCTCCTGATATAGAAGAACTGTCAGCAAAAAACGTTTATCCAAATAGATTTGTACTTGCCGATGCTAATAAATGTGCATGTGTCAAATGGGCCCAGCCAAGTAAACAAAGGAGCGGAGAGAACCAGCTGTCTCCGATTTCAGTGGTGCGCTGGGTACTGCTGATTTTAGCAGTTTTTTGTGAACAGACGGAAAATAAGACGTGGAAAGTCACAGCCTTTTAGGTAACTGGGAAGAGATGTATTGCTCTTTCTCTTTTTTTTTTTTTTTTTTTTTTTATATACTTGACGCCTTTTAGTTGGTAATAATCAGAACCCCATTTAGTGATGTAGAGTCCTGCAGAGTTTAAGACTGTTGACATTAATCTATTTATAAAATTGCCTTGTAATGTTTTAATTTCCTGTCCTGTCCAGATGTCACCGTATCCCAGAATTCCAAGCGGAGAAAGTTCGCCGACCGCCATATTAGGACACTCAAGTGATGACTGTCTCAATATGGAAACTGCCGCTGGTACCAACCTATTGCGCTGTACCACCATCGGAACACCGTCACAGTCACATTCACTGGCTCGCGGTCGCACTCACTGGCTCGCGGTCGCACTCACTGGCTCGCGGTCGCACTCACTGGCTTGCGGTCGCACTCACTGGCTCACAGACTCACGCAGCCTCTTACAAGGTACCACCAGTGGAAAACCGTCGCCCTGCGCGTATTCCGCGCAGGTGCAGTGAATCATTTGGCTGATCCCGGCAGCAGATGCGCGACATGTCTACAGGCAGAGGAAGCCGGTCACATTTAAAGGGGTTTTCCCATGAACGAAAGTTAATTTTAAAAATTGTCTGTGTGTGACCGTGTACGGAGCATACCACATCTCCTGGGCAGGGGAGGAAGCAAGACAATACTGACATTACAGCAGGGGATCACAGAGGATTCATTTTGTGAGATAAAATATTTCACAGACTGTTTTTAAACAATATTTTACCTCGCAAAATGTATCTTCTGCAATCTCCTCCTGTAATGTCAGTATTGTCTTTTGCTTCCTCCCCTGCCCAGGAGCTGTGGCATGTTCTGTACACGGTCAGACAAACCATTTTTGAAACGCACTTTCGTTTGTGGGACAACCTCCTTAAAAAAAGTAAATATCAACGCCAACATGGGTTAGACAGGTCAAAGAAGAGAACACAGACAGGAGAAGTCAGCACATGGGGAAAGAGAAAGCGGATAGGTGGGTGAGCACATGGGGGGGGGGGGGTTCTCAACGCTGCAAAGCCTGCCCCCATCGTGACATTGCCGCCCTTCTACTGTAGGACTTGTGTAAGACCAAGCTCACACATTCAGGGTTTGATGAGAAGTTAGCCTAAATTCAGTACGGAAATCCTCATCAAATCCACTAATCTTCTACATACAGTGCACGTGAATGAAGCTTTCATACAAAGGAAACATATCTATGCATGTTTTTGTTGAGCCTGGATAAAAATATCAATGAGAAGAATAAGAGTGTTCGTTCTTCACCTTGATTCAGTGCGACAAGTTGCCTCATATAGAAGCATCAGTAGGTGCACCGTTCGGGCAGGGGGCCTTATCGCTGGTCCAAACTGTGGGCGTGCATGAATCTGGCAGAAGTGGTGTTCTCTTTCCGAAGATGATAGAACAATCCCTTGAAGCTCAGCTGATTAGCTCCATAAAACTCCGCTAACTGCAGACATTTGAGTGTCCTTTTCTGATTTTTGCCCTGGATCCTCTGTATTGAACTTTGCACTTTCCTTAGGCAAATTTATGTTGTGTTAACAAAGCCTTAATGTCAGGGAAGGTTCCAAAACATCTTCTATTTTTCTCAAAATGCCATTATTGGGTCCGGCGAACCTAAAATAATAATCAAGTAGTTTCATAAACAGCCATTCTCTAATCTACACATGGTGGAGAACCACCCAGAAAGACAATGCATCTCTGTGCAAGTAGAAGTGGATACTTTATTACAGAGTTAAGAAACCGGAGCTCTTGATGCTTTTGCCATTTTTATTTTATTTTAAAACCTAAACATAAGGATTGAGGCCAACTAGATAGATCTGAGGATGGTCAGAAGTAAGAGGAATAAGGGCAGCAAAAAAAAATAGGGGGAAGTCCAGTGAGGACCTTTGCTATAAAATTTATGAAACGTAATTGCATGTATAGGGGTAAAGCCTGGGTGATGAGTGACTCCGTTCCTATTGTATCATCTGCAATGCAGACTTTATTCACATGATGCGATCGTGATGGGGATTTTTGCAAAGATTTTTTTATTTTTGGATACTGCCTTGCTGTGATTTTTCAAAAATTGGGGCAAAAAAAGCAGCATTTTCCCTTAATTTGGAGCGATTTGTAGTGAAAAAGGAACAGTGTGAGCGCACCTTTTTTAGTTTAAGAAAGGAAAATGTCAAAATTATTTTGAAAAACTCTAGTTCAAGATGCTGCATTTTAAATAAAAGCAGAAAATGAGTCAAGTGAGATCTCATGGAGGTTTATATTTTTATTATTTATATTTTATTATTCTCAAAAGTCTAAATGTGTGAAAAATACTTTTCTATAGAACATTTTTCCCTTTTTAATTTTTTTCTTCATATTTCCAAAGTTCTTATTGACACCTGACACTTTAAATCTCTAGTTTACTACATGTGTGTTGTTCCTAAAAATGACTCCCCTGACTGTAAAATGTCTAATGGAGGAAGTTAGGGTCACACTTGTGTCACTTCTTCCTAGCAAGATTGTCACAATAGTTTTTAGCAAGAACAGTTGGTGACCTATTTTTTTTTTTTTTTTTTTTTTTTTTAACAGTATTTATTTATTTTATTTTTTTTGTGTTGATCTAGTAAAATAATAGCATGCATCCCTAAAGGTTCTTTGTGATATGTATCTGTCCTTTCCAGGGACCTCATCGTTCCGCACAAATTAAAAGTCTGCGGCGCTGTTACATAGGCACAGCAGCTCGTCTGCACTGAAGTTATGGTACTGGTGCACATCCCATACACTAGGATGGAAATGGCTGAGACTCTTCGGTTAACCTTCCAAATCTCAACTCTGTGGACGCAGATTTTTTATCTGCTCCTTTTACTGCTGAAGAGATCGGTGACATCATTAGTCAATTAAAGTCATATAAAGCCCCTGGCTTGTTATAGTAACAATTATTATAAGTCTTTCCGCGACATTCTTGTCCCCCATTTAACTAAACTTTTTAATGCCGCTGCATCCGTTGGTTCCTTCCCTAGAGTAAATTTAGATGCTACAATCGTACTAATTCCCAAACCCAATACTAATCCTGATCAAATTCTTAATTATCGTCCCATTTCATTAATAAATACTGACCTCAAAATTTATTCTAAAGTTTTAGCTAATTGTCTTAATATTATACTGTCTAAATTAATTTCCACGGACCAAATTGGCTTTATCAAACATCGGCAATCCATTGAAGGGACCATACAGCTGATAAATATTATAAAGTTAATCAATTCCCAAAAACTTCCTTCTGCTCTAATTACATTAGATGCAGAAAAAGCGTTTGATCGCTTGAATTGGACCTTTCTCCGATGCTCCCTACAAAAATTTGGATTTAATCTAGACTTTATCACCAAAATTATGGCCTTATATTCTGACCCTCAAGCAAAAATTTACATTAATAATCACTTTTCCTCCCCATTTCCAATTTCTAATGGTAACCGGCAGGGTTGTCCCCTCTCTCCATTGCTTTTTGCCCTTGCAATAGAACCGCTAGCCCAATTAATCAGAGATCATTCCTCTATAGAGGGTGTTCGAACAGATCGTTAGGAGTTTAAGATCAGTCTATATGCTGATGATGTCCTCCTGTCTCTCACTAATCCCTGCTCCTCTATTTCACATTTACAATCCCTTCTTCAAAAATTTTCCTCCCTTTCCTATTTTAAGATTGAGTCCAAATCCAAAATTTTCCAATTTAATCTCACCAATTCTCAAATCAGGAGTATAAAGGCTGTCTCTTCTTGGGGTTGGGCGGAGAAGGAAATTGTATATTTAGGTCTGTGGTTTTCTAGAAACCTTGGATCTCTGATTTCCATTAACCTAAATTCCCTAATTGCCTCCATTTCTAAAGGTACTGTCACACTTAGCGATGTACCAGCGATCCCGACCAGCGATATGACGCGGTCAGGATCGCTGGTACATCGCTAAGTAGTCGCTAGTGAGCTGCCACATAGGCAGATCTCACTAGCGACATCGCTGGGGACGGGGGTCGCTACTTACCTGTCATACCAGGCGATCCTGCGTCCTCCCGCCCGGCTCCACACGTCGCTCGTCTCTCCACAGGAAGCGCCGCAGGAAGCTGACGACGAGAAACGGTCCAGGACGTTCTCGCGCGATCAGCAATAACCACCGGGGGAGCCGGTCGTAGGTAAGTATCAGACACAGCGATATCGCTAGCAATATCGCTATAACGTCACTAGTTATAGCGATATTGCTAGCGATATCTCTTAGTGTGACATGCCCTTAAGGCCTTAATTTTTACGCGGACAAAGAATTATCCTGGTGGGGAAAATGTCTAGTAGCCAAATCAATTTTCCTTCCCAAAATCCTTTGTTTTCAGATCCCTTCCCCTGCTTGTTTCCACTTCTTATTTAACTAGTCTGCAGACACGCCTTAATTTATTTATTTGGGGAAATAAAAAGGCCCGTACTGCTTCGAATCAGTTATACAAACATAAGTTACGTGGAGGTATGGGACTGCCTAACATCTCAGCTTATTATTACTCTAATCTTATTAAGCAAAGTCTATGTTTGTGGTCAACTGGCCATATACCTTCATTGGCGGACTTGGAATTTTATTTTAATAAATATTCCCCTCCTTGTTCTCTTATTTTGAATCTATTGAGATCTAAGCATTTATCTAGTCTAATCATCCAATTTTTATGGCTGCTATTGTGGCTTGGAGGAAGTTTTTTAAATTTAAGAGTGTTTTTTCTAGGATTTAACTCCTGTTGAGGCTTCCTCTCTCTCTTTTCTGGCCTCTGTTTATTCATTCGATTTGCATTCTACTTGGGCTGACTGGGGTATTTCTAAATTAAATGACATCTTTGTTGGTCATAAATTTGTATCTTTTTCTCATCTTAAGAATAGGTTTGGGGTTCCCTCCTCTGCTTTTCTACACTTTACTATGGTGAAAGAATTTTTGACTCCACTGGTGACTCGCTGCCCTCCGCTATCGGAGCCAGCGATCAATATTTTATGCAACTCAGGCCATAATATTTTTTGGTCCACTCGTTGTATCTACCAGTGGTTCAACAACGATTCTGCATTTATAAAATCCCCATATATGAAAAAATGGGAACCGGTTTTGAATTTTTCTGCTACCCCAGATGTTTGGGAACTAACCATGTCTCTAATCTATTCTGCTACCATGTCTATGGCTCTCCATGAGTCCTACTTTAAAATCATATCGAGATGGTACTATTCGCCATCTCGTCTAGCTTTTATCAACCCTTCCACCTCCCCTCTCTGTTGGAGGGATTGCGGGCATCATGGTAGCCTTTCCCATTTATTTTGGTTTTGTCCACGTCTTCGCCATTTTTGGGACGACATCTCCTCTCTTATTTCTCATATTTTAAATCAATCAGATTTTTCACTGACTCCTCAGTTCGCCCTGCTCTCGTTGGAGGCAAGTCGTTTGAATCCTTCTGTTCGGAAATTGATTATTCATTTACTTTTGGTTTCTAAAAATGAAATTGCGTTTTATTGGAAATCCACTCGAGTGCCCTCTTCACTCGATATTATTGCAAAGCTGACTTTACATACCGTATTTTTCAGACTATAAGACGCACCCCAATTTTCAGAAGGAAAATAGGGAAAAAAATAATGTGTCAAATGGGGGTCCGTCTTACAGTCCGAATTCAGCTTACCTGAGAAGGGATCCGGCACAGGTTGAGGAGTAGTCACAGGGGTCATTCAGTGGTCCAGGCTCGTGCGGTGGCGGCTCTGTGCTGGGGCAGGTTGGTTGTGCTGGGGCAGCTGTGCTGGGGCAGGTGGGCTGTGCTGAGCTGGGGCAGGTGGGCTCTGCGGGGTGAGGGGGGCAGCGGCTCCGCCGGCATTTCCTCGCAGCCCGGAGGCCACCGCACATCCCGTGCTGACCGCCGCCATGTTGCGGTGGCCTCCGGGAACATGGACGCCGGGAAGATGGCCGCCGGAAAGGGGACTGCGCATGCGCAGCTTCAGATCTCATCCCGAGATCTCTGGGGGTGAGATTTAAATCTCGGCAACAAGATCTCGTCCCCCGAGATCTTGGGACAAGATCTGAACCTGCGCATGCGCCGTCCCCGGACCGGCGGCCATCTTCCCGGCGTCCATGTTCCTGGAGGCCACCGCAACATGGCGGCGGCCAGCAAGGGATGTGCGGGGGCCTCCGGGCTGCGAGGAAATGCCGGCGGAGCCGCCGCCCCTGCACCGCAGAGCCCCGCCCGCTGCCACCAACGCACCGCAGAGCCCCGCCCGCTGCCACCACCGCACCGCAGAGCCCCGGAGGTTAGTATATTGCGACCATAAGACGCACCCCCCAGTTTCCCCCAAATTATTTTGGGAAAAAAGTGCGTCTTATGGTCGGAAAAATATGGTAAGTCATATGAGCAAAAATTGGCATCGCTGAATGGCTGTCTTCTTTCCTTTATAAAGAAATGGTCTCGCTGGCTGGAAATGTTTCCTTGAGTAGTAGTTGTTGTTGTTATTATTAGTCTGGTTGTGTGTTTTTATTTTTTCTATCATGTGTCATGAATGCCTCATGATATTGCATTTATGTATGCTCTGTTATAAAATGTTAATAAAATTGTTTGGAAAAGGAAACTGCTGAGACTAGCCGTACCAGCAAGTACAGCCTGTCATAAGGACTGATGGGGTCCCTGACAGCAGTGTGCTGCCGTATCATGCTTTGCCGGTGGAATAACGGGTATATGTGCCACAAAAAACCTTTGCATGCCTCCATTTATAAATGTTTGAATAAATCTTCCTTGTTTTCTGCATCACACACTAAGTAACTTTCTTGATGTATAATCCAGAGCTATGACATTGGCCTACTTAAATAAGATTGCTAGAAATCTGTTTTTGTTTTTTGTTCTCATGCTTAGCTGAAGTACAGAATATACACTGTTAAATTCTAGGTAGAGAAGAGATACTGTACTGTCAACCTCCCTCCTAATGCTCTGCTTTCTCTCCTGTAGGTGGATCATGCCAAGGTTCTGCACTACATTGGAGCGGGAGTTGCCTTTCCAACTAGTATGATGTTCATCTTCTTCCAGTCTATCTTGACATATCGCATGGCACATGCCCATTGGTACTGTTGGACTGGTCACCTACGCTGCATTCTGACACTCTTTGGTCTGGTCATATTAGTGCTCAGTATCCTTTTTCATATGCTGCTCTTTAGAAGATCGGTATAAGCGGCTGTTTATTTAAATTATATGTATTCTTTCCTACTTTGTCTGCCAAGAGGTCTAGCATAGAATTGTAGAGTTGGAAGGGACCTCCTGGGCCATCTGGTCCAACCCCCTGCTCAATGCTGGTCACTAAACCATCTCAGACAGATGTCTGTCCAGCCTCTGTTTGAAGACTTCCATTGAAGGAGAACTCTCCACCTCTCGTGGCAGCCTGTTCCACTCATTGATCACCCTCGCTGTCAGATTTTTTTCTAATGTTTAATCTGTATCTTCTCCATAAAACTTGCTGGTTTTAGATGCCCATTTCGATTGTTTGAATTAATCTTCAGACAGGACAAATGTCACATCTTAAGGTTAAATTAACCACTACTAATAAGCCTTACTAGCGTTTTCTTCAGTTGCTGACTGAAATAGTGGCTGTGTTCCCAGGAAGAACTACAGACTTGTGCCATTGCTATCGTGCGTCACTGATGGGCGCTGTAATATAAACTGTCTGATTCGTATAGGAACTGTAAGACACATGAAAAACCATATATATTTTTGGGATTTATTAGTAATGAGCTACACGTTTCGATCTCGGCTCATTGGTTCTTGTCATGCTGGAGCCTGGCAAAGACTTGGCGTCAAGTTGGCAATGCGTAGCTCAATAATAAATCTATTTTCTATGTGTTTTCCAGTTCCCATGTGGATCAAGACTGTTTCCATCACAAGGTCTGTCCACGATTGTGGTTCTGTGACCCTCTGTGGTTCCTCCACTGAATCTCTTATTATTCTCCCTATTTTGGGAGCCAGATTTTGGGACCAAGTTGCAGATGCATAGTGGTGTTTAGTTGTGTACATTCAGTGCAGTGTCCACAGCACAATCTTAAAGGGTGAGCAGTATCATGGTGTCCTTTTTCCACATCTGGCCATTGTGGTATCAGCAAGAAGCACTGCTAGTTTTCTCATTTTCATCAATAGCTGGGGCACTTTGTCCACATTAAGCAAGGCATGGGGCTGGGGGCAGGAGATGCAATCAGACGGCTCAGCGGGCATTTACTTATAGTACATTAAGAATTAAGGTATTTGTTTACAGCTGATTATAATTGGGACATGGCAGAGCGAGACTATTAAAACTGGGAGACCTGATGATGGGTTCCCTTTAAGAGCCAGAGGCTTAACGCCTATTAAAGGGGCTGTCCAGAAATAGAAAAGGGACTTTATTTTCCAGCAACCTCCCTGCTTCTATAAATTGGCTGTCTGTCTGATAATGCAGTAAAGTGCAATTTACTTAAATGGAAATTGGTTAAATACCAGGCACTACCCGAGGATGAGACTAGTACTATAAACACTGGAGGATCCCTCTAAATCTTCTTATCCTCTGTCATAGATAACCTGCGTAGACACAGAAACCTCAGAAGTTATTTAGATGATCAATGATTAAACAGATTTTAAATGTCATCGAACATACTGCACGTTGATGGTTGATATTCACTCAAAGTGGTTACTAAATGAACCATTTTACAGTTGTTATATTTTGACAGGCAATGGGGCAAAACAAAAAGTATCACAACTACGAAGGTTTAGTCTTTGGTCAGTCATCCAGTGAGCAAAGTCTGTTCATTTAACTGCGACGGTACATCTCGACTGCAGTTGGCTTCAATAAAGGAACATGAGCACCATCTTCTTAGAAGTTTTTTTTTTTACATGCAGCAAGAAAAAGTTTGCCAGGGAATATGTAGTACGTGTTCCCGGTGGCCTAGTTTTACTGCACTGTGTGTGCACCGGTCTATGGACTCCAGCCCAGTTTTTTTTTTATTTTTTCAACCCAAGTTGACCGCTGACTTCTCGGAGTGTGCAGCGGTAATCTGACATTCCTCTCGGCTCTTATGTGCACTAATGCTAATTGACACCTTATTGTGAGATAATTGGCGCATTAGAAGGTTTGGATCTTTAGTTCTTAAATTGATTTTGCAACTCAACTAAACTCCTAATAGTAAATATTTTACATACTGCTCTAGGTTCATTTTCTTGCTAAAAGAGGTTTTCCAGTTTCAGAACACCTTTTTTCCCCAGGCACAGATTGGTTCAGCGATTAGTTCACACGGCTGCTCCCAGTGTCTGTTACTGTCTGCAGCGCTGCTGACATGTTGAATGTTGACAGTCGAATGTGGAGATCACCAATTCTGATTAGCTTCTGCTGTGTGCTGGCTCATTGCAGTGCCATCAATTTTAAGACCTTGGGAACTGTGATAGAGACTCAATGCTGGACCTGGGGGTGGTGATCAATTAACGTGTGTGTTTTGTTTTTCTTTTGTTTTTTATTTATTTTTTATAGGCACAACTACCTGGGGACAAGGTTTTCTGAAAAGAGAAAACCATTTACATAAAGGATAGGACAGGTGCATCTCACACAATTAGAAAGTCATTTTTTCAAGCTGGTGTTAAGTATTTTGAATGTACTGAGATAATGACTTTTGTGTGGTCATTGGCTGTAAGTCATAATCATCATCATCAACAGAAATAAACCCTTGAAATAGATCACTCTGTTTGTAATGACTCTATATAATGAGTTTCACTTTTTTATTGAAGAACTGAAATAAATTAACTTTTTGATGATATTCTAATTTTGTGAGATGCGCCTGTATGCGGGCACAGAGCTGGGTTTATTTTATTACATCTTAGTAAGATCTGAATTTTGTTCTATTTGTATGATGTCCTTTGGGAAACATGGAAAAATATTGATGGCCTAGCATTTTTCTCATGTTCGTGATCTGGTAAATGTCTATACTATTTTTGGTTATGTCTTTGGAGCACAGATTCTTCTAGTTCTATAGGTAGCTCATTTATCTCTTTGAGTTATGTATAACACAATGTTCCCCACCAGTTAGAAGTTACTTTGCTGTTGGATGCCAAGAGGAATCTTTAGCCAAGTTTCTGTTAGTAGTCCGGTGCCATGTACCGTGAGGGTGGTATCTCGGTACCTAGATTTCTTGATTTCGATGTTGAAGCTGCTTAGTGCGTGTTCAGCACCGGTTGAAGCCAGGTGGTCCGCTCCGCACCAAGAGCACCAGCCTGTACTAATCCCCTTTAAGGATTTAGTGGCTCAGAGAGTCTTATCTGGAGTTTCTCATAATTCAACTACCTTTTTCTCAAGGAAACTTGACAATAAACAGACTTTTGTATGTGTTTAGGCTCACTGTGATTTTAGAAGACTTGTATAACTTCTTTATTCAGACTTGTAAAAACCTCTGCACGTATTTGTTTATATATGGGCAGAATACCGAGATAGTTGTAGAGGTGCAAACTTTACCTTATAAAGGGCATCAGTACAAAATAACTATTCAAACAAAGTACAAGCGATCAGATTACCCTTGAGGTGGTCAAGCAATTCGATGCGCATTTCCACCTAGCTCAACCGTTCTGACATCTGGGAAGCCAGAGCTGTCCATCAATAAAGAGAGAGGTGCAACACAAATAGTTGGGAAGGAGCACTGGGCAGCTTGACTATGCCAAGGGTGCATTGAGCACTTGTAGGCATAAAATGACTGTTCAAACCAAGCGCAAAATTAATATTATCAATTCATAAAAAAGTATATTTTACATTGAAGAAATATAAATTGTAATGTGCATGTAAAATCTACATGTACAGGTGGAGTAACACCAAGCTGATATGTAACATTGACCCATGTAAATGTTCATGACTGAAAATCTCACAGCTTGCGCTCATAGGCTGTCCGTGTTCTCCACAACACATGGTTGGTTTACACAGGAAATGTGCTATAAACCAGATATAGACTACAATGTACAGTGCTACACAACTATGAACACGCGTGCCCATGCAGGGAATTGGATCTAGAGAGTTCAGTGCAAAAAAAAAAAATTACACATATATAGAGAGAATTGCACAAAAAAGAACCAAAATGTACTAAAAATTCAATTTTATTATACAACTCACTTAAAAATATGTCTGTAACATTAATAGAAAAGTTAAGACGGTGAAGACTACCAATATAGTGGAACCACAGGTCAGAGGCAGGTAAATAGTTAATGCAAGTTGTCCACTCCAAACAACAAATATACATATACATTATGAGTAGGTATCATACCATTGTAGAATTGAATAAAGCCACTGGTGAACAACGCCAAAAAGTGGTAGAGGGATGGAAGGGCAAATACAACCTGCTGGAAGTAAATAATTACCTCAGACCCACGGTGCCACAACCCCTACGCGCGTTTTGCCTTGTGTGCCTTATTCCGGGGGAGTGGCATCGTCAGGTCCTGGTAAGGTTAAATACTTAAGCCAGCCAATCAGTTTACAATTCCCAAAAAGGTTAATAGATGTCGGTCGTATGTAGGGGCAGGAAACGTGCTGAGGAGAACAAGAATTTTTTTGTTGCAGCATACCAAAAGATCGATTCATCCAACAAATGAGCTTTTTCCTCATTGTCATGTGGTCGGCAGCCTGTTTACACTGGATGGTTATCGGGAAACGATTGTGACTAGAAACACTCGCTCCTGATGGTTCATAGTAAGTGCCCCGACATGTGAATCATATGGTTATAACCTCCATAGATGGAAGCATTGGCTCTTAGTGGGGCACTGTGATGTCTTCACTGCTCTCAGATTGATAATTGTTAGGCCTCTTTCACACATGATTTTTTTTTTTTTAATCGGTCGCAATCCGTCAAAGTGTGCAAAAAACGGATCCAGCGCAGATTGCAAAAAAATGATGCACCGTTTTTTTTTTGTTTTGTTTTTTTTACGGAACCGTCGAAGTAGCAGCTGTAGGTATTTTAAAGGAATAGAATTCGAGAGAGATTTTTTTTTTTTTTTTTTATGTGCCAGAATGGAAAAAGCTTCTATAGGGGTTAAATTAAAAGAATAGAAATTGCTCTGGGCATGCTCAGTTTAAAAAAAAAAACAAAAAAAAAAAAAAAGCAATCCATCGCTTGACGGGCAGCGATGGATCCTGTGCTCGTAGGCTTCCATTATAGCCAATGACGGACAGTGCTGGATCCGTCACTGTCTTATTTCTTTGACGTACACAAACGTTCCTTTGTCCGGCCGACGGGCAAAGATTTTCCGTCGGACGACGGATGAAACGTGCGGCCCTCCGTCACAATCCGTCGCTAATACAAGTCTATGAGAAAAAAACAGATCCAGCGACATCAGTCACTGGATCCGTTTTTTTTTTTTTTTTAAATGGATTGACTGACTGCAAAGAACTGATGTGTGAAAGAGGCCTTAGAATCAGTCACAGTCCGTCAGTGTGCAAAAAACGGATCCTGTGTAGATTCTAAAAAAAATGATGCACCATATCCGTTTTTTTGACGGATCCGTCGCAGTAGCAGGATTTTTTAAGGAATAGAATTCTAGAGAGAGAGATTTTTATGTGCCAGAAGGTAAAAAAGCAGCTGTAGGGGTTAAATTAAAGGAATAGAAATTATTAAAAAACGATGGATTGTGACTGATGGTAAAAAAACTGATGTGTGAAAGAGGCCTTACTTGAGAGATATATATATATATATATATATATATATATACCTATATACCTGTGTGTGTTAACTTCAATACATTTTAATGGTACAATTAAAATGTGCTATAGAACGTATGCAGCCTAATGCCGCCCTAATATTGCTTTAGGAGGGGTGAACAGGTGACTGGTAGAAATTCCAATAATAGGATAAAAATTAAACCCAGTTGGACCATTATTATATGAAAAAAGATTATTGGGAAATGTACGGCTCTTCTTCCAGCAATCGATTAACGCCCTTAGCCGGTTTATATGAACAATTGTGTTACGCGAGATGCCTACTTAGACTCGAACACTTGCTGGAACTAGCAGCAAATCGTAAAAATGTAGATTTTACCCACAATGAACTTGTAATGCAGCGTAATTGTCACTGCCTAGAAAATTCTTACTAGAAGAACCAGTCTGTTTACAAGATGGAGCAGGTCTGAGAGAGCAGGGAATCTGGCCAACTTACATTTTCTGGAGACTAATGGATTTGTAATGGCTGACACACTGCAACTATGTAGGACTTAAAGAAACACCAAAGCACTCTCACAAACGCCTTTTCATAAAGATAAAAAAAAAAAAAACCCACCTTCACTGTACTTGTAATGGCAGTGAGAACTTGAGTCGCGGCAGAGGAGGGAGGAGATGATGTCTGCAGGGACGGAGCTGGGTTGTGAGCAGGAGAAGAAGAATATCTTCTGACTTCCACTCGATCTGCCTAAAAAGCATATAATATTTGTGTGACCCATACATCACACACAACTATATGTATAGAAGTGTGTATAATGTGCATGTAATGAGCATCTGTGTAGTGTGTGCTTTCATACCTTATATTCATGTAGGGCGGCACTATCCGCATCACGTGACCCCGGCTGCGGCCGCCGCTGACATCACGTCAACTTCCGGACTTCCTTGATTCAATCAGGGGAAGTGCGTGGGTGACTGAGCGGTGTTTCGTCGCACGTCAAAGCCCAGTATCCAGCCCACGCTTACGGCCAAGGAAAGCGCTCGCTGGATACTGGGTAGTAGTATGTGTTCACAAAAAGTTATTTAAACGGAACCTGTCAGCAGTTTTGTCCGTTATAAGATGCGGCCATCACCTTTCAGGGCTTATCTACAGCATTCTGTAATGCTATAGATAAGCCCCTGATCTGACCTGAAAGATAAGAACAATAACTTTTATTATCCTCACCCTGGGGGGGCGGGCCTTCCAGCCCGATGGGTGTTACAGGTCCTAGTCCGGCGCCTCCCATCTTGCGATGCTGCCTTCCTTCTTCCTTCATCGCTCCCCAGCATCTCCTGCACTGGCATATTTATCTCCCCTGTTGAGGGCAGAGCAAAGTCCTGCAGTGCACAGGCCCTGGGCCTCTCTGACCTTTCCCAGCACCTGCGCACCGCAGGATTTTGCTCTGCGCTCAAAAGAGCAGATAAGTACGCCTGCGCAGGATCGTGATGCCGGGGAGTGAGGAAGCAAGCCACATTTGACCTATTTAAACTACTAATATGGGCTTACAGGCTATAGAATGCTGTGGAGAATGATCCCTGAATGCATCATATCAGATGTCTTGTTGCTGAGAAATCATCTTTTCTCACTTTATATAAATTACCTCTTCCAGGCTCAGGGAATGATGGTGCCTGGAGATGACTCTGCCTCCAGAGCTTGTTCTAAAGATAAGGGGGTGTTACTAGTGTGATGTGACATGGTTACCAGTGTGGTGTGTAAATGTTACTAGTGTGATGTGACATGGTTACCAATGTGGTGTGTGATGGTTACCAGTGTAGTGTGTGATGGCTGTTCTCTGCTCTCCTGATCTCACTGCAGAGCTACGTTTCATTATACCTCACACACATGCAGGTTCCTCTCAGCTTCCAGCTCATAGGCAGAGATGGCTGCAATACTGTTGCAACACAGCAGATCTGAGAGAGAAGGAAAAATGTGTTTGCAAGAAGACAAACTTCATTTCTCCTGTTCTGTTAGTTACCGTACTTGTCTCACTGGAAACTCTCCATTCATGTAAAACATGCTCTGGAGGCAGAGTTATCTTCCAGGCACCATCCACCCTAGAGCCTGGAAGTGGTAATTTATATTGCGTAATAAAAGATGATCTCTCAGCAACAAGACATCTGATATGATACCTACAGGTAGGACTGTTTAAAGCATTCTGTAGGCGTAGTAATAGTTTAGATAGGTCAAATGTGGTTACAGATGCCCTTTTAAAGACACACCGGTCAAACTGGAGGAGTGCTGGTACCAATTAAAACATAAAAAAAGAGGGGACAGACTATGCAATGTAACAAACTGTAGGGAAAATACATGGGGTGGCCAAATTATCAAAGCTTTTACTCCATAAGGCTGGTTTCACACTTGCGTTTTTTTGCGCTGTATTTTAGCGCTAAAAAACGCATGCGTTTTTTTCCCTATATTTTGCATGGGATGCGCTTATGTGCGCATACACATGCGTTTGTATGCGTTTTTGCGCGCATGCGTTTTTTTGTGGTGTGCGCTTGGGCACACAAAATGCATCCTGTTGCATTTTTTGGGCGTCCGACTTGCCTCAAAAAAAGCATGAGTGCGCAATGTGTTTTTTTACAGCAAGACACCCATTGTAAGTCTATGGGTGCGCATACGTGCGCATTGGCATGCGCATGTATGCTGTTTTTTGCGCATGTATGCGGTTTTTTGCGCATGCGTTTTTTTTGTTGACCATTGGTTAGTCAATGGAAATTAGGGGTTAGGGTTAAAGTTGGGGTTAGTTAAGGGGGGGTTAGGGTTTGGGTTAGGGTTAGTATGGTTTGGTTAAGGGTTAGGGTTTAGGGTTGGTTAGGGTTAGTAGTGTTTGGTTAAGGGTTAGGGGTTAGTAGGGTTTGGTTAGTGTTAGGAGTTAGGGTTAGTAAAGTCATGGTTTGGTTTAGTGTTAATCCTAACCCTATCTCGATTTTTTTTTGGTGAGGCCAACTAATGTTGTAAAAACGCACTAAAAGCGCATACAAACGCTGCGTTTTTTTCATGCATGCGCATAAAAATGCTTGAAAAAAACGCAGCATTTGTATGCGTTTTTTCAATGCGTTTTTTTGCGTGAAAAACGCGCTGCAAAAAAAAAGCAAGTGTGAAAGTAGCCTAAGTTACATTAAAGCTTTGACAAGTTGCAAATTGTATTTGCACAATGTGTAATATTGCAAAACTTTGGCAACCTTTTCTGTTTTCCCACCCCTTTGCTTTGGATTGGGCTGGGCTGGGGAGGGACTACACCGCCTGTTGAATCTATCAAATATCGCCTGAATTTTTGACACCAGAAATACTACTCCTGTCTGATTGGAAGTAACAATTCAGGTGCAGCACACTGAGGCGCATGCCACTTGCTAGAGGCACCGAATTTAAGTGGCCATTTAATGAATTCTGCACCGTGTACTTGGTGAGGACTGGAATGGCAGGAGTTTGTGTTATGCGAGTCTTGATGAATCTGCCCCGTTGACCGCATATCCTACACTTTTACATTGATCTTTTGGGGCTTCGTAAAATATATCTTACAAAAGTAAAATCAATGGGAATATCTAGTGCTTGTGTACTTTGGCTTGCATTTGAGGTAAGGAAAACCTGTTTTTTCCATCAATGTGTCAGTGATTGTCACTAGTTAGCTAAATTACACAGCAATAGTTTGTTTTAAAGCAAGTGATTAACTAGATGAATGGCTATCTGGTCTCACTGCAAGGACAAACTCCGTCCTAGACCTTTTATATCTTTCATCTTGTCTTTTATGATCTAGTACAACTACATCTTTTGCTTGTTTTTCATGTTGCCAACAATCGAGCCTCATCATTGATGTCACAACTAATCTCTCAGAAAAAGCTGGCAATACTGCTGATCCTCCAGATACAATATATACATACATGCTCAGATTGGCCAAGCATGCATATTTACTATGTAGGTAAAAGGAAGATAATCTCAATGCTGCAGAAATGGGTCATAGAGGAGAGAGGTCCACAAGGAGATATCACATCTGAGCCCAAATCGCTGAACTAGAGTCCCCAACTAACCCATAAACTAAGCTGAGTGTGCATTTACACTGGCTGATAATCGTGAATAGTAGTTTCCCAACATTAGGGCAGCATAATCAGGCAGCTGTCACACCGCAAAATGCTCATTTGTTGGGACAAATAATGTTTGCATTTACTTAAAGCATCGGTCTCGACAGCACGTGTGTAGACAGTACAATATGCTGCCGAGAACAATAAGGTTTGGTGTGCATAGGCCAATCCACTAGACTGTTATGTGCGCCTTATAAATGCGGTCGGTCTGTCTAAGCATGCTATGCAACAACCGGTCATCTGCTGTTTAATGGCTGCAGGATGGGTAGTGTAGTGCAGCCAGACTAAAGTGAATGATGTGCACTGAGTGATCTGTAATGGATCGTTCAGTGCACAAGAGCCTCCATTATTCTCTGCGATGCGAGTCCTGTTTACCCAGAAGTATGTGCCGCCGAGGACAACAATCTTTTGCACAGTGCGAAATATAATTTCATCAGCTGAATGAGTGTTTTGCTAACTATTGTTCTCATAAAAATGAGAACTTGCAATTTTCACACTGGCTTCTAGGGCTAAGTTAGACTAGCCTCCTGTTTCAGAAAATCAGCACATATATTGGCCACAGCGCGCTCTCAAACCGTATGTTATTGTATTGAAGCATCTAATGAGTCTGCGCAATGGTCATTGTGAAGGGAGGAGGAGGAGTCCAGCTGTGACACCGCCTATTGTGATTGGTGGATCCTGTGTTATCAGCTATGTTTAGAGGTGTTATGAGGTGTTATCAGAAATTGTAATTCTGACTCTGATGATAAGGAAACTACTGTAAACTCTACCTGAAAAGACAGGAAGGTGGAGTCTAGAAAAGCCCCAGTGGACCGTGTGAGAACTGCAGGATTAATAATTGAATACAAAAACCTGATTTAAACAATAGGTCATTTTCTGACTACACATTCCCTTTAATTTACGTGGCCAGCTTTAGTTTTTGTTCTTGATTATTCAAGGGAAGAAGTATATCATTTATAATCTCTCCAGTCTGGCACTAATACCCATTTTTCCTGGGAAGAAAAAGTAAGAATAGTTTATAAAGCACTACGTAAGTTTAGCTGGATTCCCTATTCATGGTTTTGTTGCGGAAATTTGTACTGTCACCTATATGTGCCCTAAATCGGGGCCCTGATAACAGCTACCTACCAGTGGAGGTTGGCACCCTAAACACAATCGAGATTGGTGCCCCCGCTCCACGATGGCTGACCCTGTTACTCCTAGATATCCCTGAACTGGTGCAACACACAATCACCATTTAACCAGGAAAGGAGTGTAAAGGTGTCGCCGGTAAGGGTAGGTTTAGGCAACAATAGAAAAGGTGCAAAAAAAGTGCTGTAAACACGAGACATAAAGTGACAAGTGCAAAGAAATGAGTACCTGACTATATTGTTCCCTGTGACTGAACACCTTCCTGTCAACGGAGGTTGGCACCCTACTTGTCAGCGGAATGGCGCCCCCGCTCCATGACGGCTATCCCTGAAGTCCCTGATATAACTGATAAATTTAACAATTTGCCAGCATCTGATTATCTGCCTCCTGATGATCCTAAAAGGAGAAACGCGTTGAGGTTTCACTCCATCAACCACCAACTTTGAGTACCCTTTTTTATTGTTATCAACATGATTTTATTATTTAATTATTTATCATTAGTATATTTCTCTCTTGTGGGCCAATATTGGCCTTATGGGTTAAATGCACCTTCTGGCTATCTAACATTTGCTATCCTTGTTTAATTTATCAGTTATATCAGGGACTTCAGGGATAGCCGTCGTGGAGCGGGGGCGCCATTCCGCTGACAAGTAGGGTGCCAACCTCCATCGACAGGAAGGTGTTCAGTCACAGGGAACAATATAGTCAGGTACTCATTTGTTTGCACTTGTCACTTTGTCTCATGTTTACAGCACATTTTTTGCACCTTTTCTATTGTTGCCTAAACCTACCCTTACCGGCGACACCTTTACACTCCTTTCCTGGTTAAATGGTGATTGTGTGTTGCACCAGTCCAGGGTTATCTAGGAGTAACAGGGTCAGCCATCGTGGATTGTGTTTAGGGTGCCAACTTCCGCTGGTAGGTAGCTGTTATCAGGGCCCCGATTTAGGGCCTGTATAGGTGACACGGTTGTTTGTGGATTTCTGTGTTTGTTTTTTGATTCAATAAAGGTTGTATTTTACTTATAAATAATTAGTAATGCTCCCCTCATACTCCAAATTGAATTTTTGAGCTTAAGTTTCCAATTCTTACGGAAATTTGTACTGTTGCAAATCTTTTCCATTGTCTGAATTCACTCTTACAAGACCGATTATGTTGAGATTGAACTTGGGCTTCTCATTTTAGGTTAAAAAGGGACATTGAGCTACCAAATCGCCCTAAGCCTATTGTTTCCCCGTCTCACATTCACTATGTATAAGGGATATTCGCATTCCGTTTGTAATTTGTCAGAAAGAAGCGACCTTGTTGTGCTGTTTGGATTGGTTTCTATTGTACAATGTAATTGCTGTTTCCTTGATAATAACAGGAGGATTACTGACCTGGGTACGGGCTAATCAGATTTCTAACTACAATGATTTCTCTTCTATTTTCTGGCTGTCCTGAGCAATTCTTAAATGCAATTTAGTCTGGATATTTGCCATTTTTCTTAGTCTGAATTTATCTTTTATGTTTAATACCTTCCAAAATTGATTTAGACAAACCTGTTGATCTGTTTCAAGATTTTGCAAAAGAAAGAAACAAATAATTGCTTGTTGCTTTGTTTTGTTTGTTTTAATCTTGGGGTGCCTTCACATTGGGTTTTGGCACCTGTTTGTTGGTCCCGTCTGGACTTACAGCCGACCGCCCTGCAAAACTGGATTCGGACGTATGCTCTGATGGTGGCCATAGTCTTTAATGGTGCCGACAGCGTGAACGCTGTGTCTGGCGTCATTTCCTGGCGCATACGCCTACTGGAGGCGGACACTCAGATGTAGTAGACCTTGTCTGGGTGTCTTTCTCCAGGAGACGTACACGCCCGAACATTATGCACAACAAAGCACGTGTGCTCTCTGTTGGCACCATTATAGTCTATGGCACTGTCGGAGCATACTCCTGAATCCTGTTTTGCGAGGGGTTCAGGCGTAAGCCCGGACAAAACCAACGAACTGGTGCCATAGCACAAAAACAGTGTAAGGCTGCTTTCACAATGTGACCTAAAACCTTTTTGTTTTGTTCTTTGTTACGTTTCCTTAACTCTAACTTTTTCAGGTGGTGTCTTATTCATACAGGAAGGTTTTGTGCTTCAACATATGGCTGCTCTGTGCGAATGGACCTTCATAATAAATGTTCTGATTTACTATGGAACTTTTGCCTTTGAATTTGGGGCAATCTCTACCGATACCTTCCTGGTCCTTCTAAAAGCAAGCAGGGCACCAAAGAGCTATAAGGCAGGAACCAGCACTCCGGCAACTCCTCATGCTCACAGCACATCTGAGAACATGGCTATGATCTGACCACATCGCAGTGTTTTTCTGGACATCCTATGAACCCTTGAGCCGCCTTATGATCCTTTGTAATTACAAGCACATCTGCACTGGGGACTCATTACCTTCGAGAGCTCATCATAGTACCAAAAACAGATGAAACCACTGAAAAGCTAATTACTTTCCCTCGTGGACCGTTCTGAAGTTGGTGGGCTGGCAAATGAAATCTATATTATATGTACAGGGCATTAAGGAATCGGCCATAAAAATAATTTGTATATTTTTTTATATAGTTTCTATAATCGAGAGGCTCCACGGCAACAGACCAAGGCCAAAGTTATTTCTTGTCCGATCTAGAGGAGCTGCATTATTATATATGAAGTTGCATTACAAAAAGTGTTTCTTTAAAAAAAAAAAAAAAATGGTACATGCCTAGCATTTCAGTCAGGTGTAATTTGGAATTGGAGAATTTATGCCACCTAGGGGGCCTTATAAAATTGAGTAAGAATTGCAGGACCAACAAAACCAGTTTGCCTTAAAAGGACTAAACTATCCTTTGTAGACTCATTACACAGGTATCACCATTAGACATGTGGAATGTATTCGTTGAGTTCTGTGGGGGTTAAGAATGGATCTTATTTGGTTCAGTACAGAGAGGGCATAAACTTTTAATGCAGTTGCTAGCCTGGTTGCTTAAAGGGAAACGGTCAGTAGGATTTTGCTATTTAATGTCAGCGCAGCATAATATAAGGCGAGAAATCCTGACTGCAGGGATGTGTCACTTATTAGGTTGTGTTGTAGATTCAATACAATCAGTGTTTTATCAGCAGGAGATTATTACTGCCTGACTAGGTCTCATGTGCACAGCAGTCCATCTTATCTGTGTAATCCCGCCTCCACCACTGACTGGCAGCTTGCTGCCAATGTACACATTAGCTGCTGGGTGTGGTTATACACAGCTTTCTGAGCCCTGCTATATCTATAAAAGAGAAACCGGGGATTCTATCAAAACTGCACCAAGCAGTCCATTAAGTGATACCTTGGTGAAATCCAGGTTTCTTGCCCTATATTGTGCTGCTCTCTCAGGTTCAGGCCCACTTCTGATATCAGAGGTGACTTGTCTAGGAGTGTGCGCTTGCAAGCTCTTTGCTATAGAGCTTGAGAGTGCCAAGGTGAAATTGGCTGGATCGCTGAATACGGCCAACTTCAGTCCCCCTGCACTCCTCCAATGCTGCATGAGTAAAGCTGCTTCTGCTTATAGCATTGGAGACTTCAGCACACGTCGGGCCAGTGACTCTGCCATACCACTGGTCCAAAAACCAATGGGAGCAGACTGCCCCTCAACAAGCAAGAAGATGGGAGAAATGGGAGCGTTGCATTTTGAGGATAGAAGAGTATTCCTAAAAAGAAGCACTCCTCCTCCCTTCAGTCGTTATCCTCTTAATATAGTGCAATCATATTATACAGCACTGTGTACTGACAATTGCTCATTTTGCCTTTCTACCCAGCTAATTCTTCTGTTTTCTCTGCTCTTTGTAGAAATGGGAAGTCTCTTATCCCTGCATTTATCATTCCCCCTTCAATTCCTGACTCAGTTGCTCAGCTCCTTCCAGGAACTTTTCCAGAGAGTGATGACCAGGGAAAATTGACCTCGTTTGTACATGAATCTTAGAAGGATTCGGCTAGTTAGTTTTTAATCACGTGATGTCATAGACCTAATGGAAAACAGAAGAATTATTTGGGTAGAAAGGGAAAATGGGCAATTTTAAGTACACAGTGCTGTATAATATGGTGACTGCAATATATTAACAGGATACACAGTTTGATGAGAGGAAGAGTGCTTCTTTAAGTTTGACGTTTATCTACTATTGGCTTCTCATATTTGGGTGACCTGACGTCCATTTAGTATATAAAAAAAAAAAAACCTGAAACATCTTGTTGTCTAACCAAGAAAAAAGTACATAGCTAAGCTTTAAGGGTATGTTCAGTGTTTTTATGGCTATTTGCATTTATCTCAATAGAAAAAAAAAAACAGCCAAAAACATAATGGTCAAATTCAATTTTTTATTTATTTTTTTTTTTCCGAATAGTGTTTTTTTTTTTGTTTTTTTTTCTCATTGATCTCAATTGGAGCGGGGAACAGTTAAATTCTCTGGAAGAATTGACATGCTGCTTTAAAAAAAAAAAAAAATACTGGTTAAATTGCGTGAGGGAAAAAAAACATGTGAATGGGACTTAAAAATCTGATTCATTTTCCTACTGTAAAATTGTTTTTTTTTTTTTGTTTGTTTTTTAACCTTCTCAACCCAAAACAAAGGAGAAAAAAAAAGAATGAACACTGTGTGGACAAGCCCTTTTTAAGTAATGGATGATTTCAACATTTGAGCCAGCTGTCTTCTGTCATGGTCAATGCATACACAGAGAAGTGGGCTGACATCTATTGAAATGAACAGTCAGTCGGCCTCCTTCACACGCTGCGCCGGTCATGGGTCTACGACATTGGGCAGCCTTTCCTGTGTCAGCACATGGCCGGAGCAGTATGTGGAGGGGGCTGGCTGACCATTTCAGCTCAGGACCAGAGCCACTACCAGATGACCATGGTGCCTGGAATAATTGAACACTATAAGCATGTTATGTAACATGCTAATTAAAGCTTATTTATTTATTTCTGGGGCTGGACAACCATTTTTATAGACTTGGGCTCATTGAAGTGTAAGGTGAAATGGGCACCCTGTTTCGATCATGTTTCCTTCTCTTGTAACTAAGATGAATGCGTTTCACAGTGTATCTCTTAGGCCGGTTTCACATTTGCGCTTTGTAGCGCAGCGACGGCCTGCGCATGGCCGCCGCTAAGCCCCTCCCCCTCCCGGCTCCCTGCCCGCCCCATCCGGTCATCGCCGCCTACTAGCGCACATGGACACTTGCAATCTGCGCACCCTATCTTTAGCATAGGGTGCGCTGGCCGTGCGCTGCACACTTTTGAAGGTGCGCCCGTGTGCGCCGAACGCAGCATGTTGCATTTTGGCGCGCACGGCGCACCTTCAAAAGCACGATCTGCGCACCCTATGCTAAAGATGGGGTGCGCAGATCGCAAGCGTCCATGTGCGCTAGTAGGAGGCAATGACCGGATGGGGCGGGCAGGGAGCCGGCTTAGCGGCGGCCTTGCGCAGGCCGTCGAAGCGCCATAAAGCACAAATGTGAAACCGGCCTTACATAGGCAAATAAGACCGGTAATATGGAAAGTCATGACAGAATTTTACAAACACTCAAATATTTTCAATGTAGTCCAGTATTTTACCTATTGTCACCCCTCCTACAGTATTAATCACAGGTGACACCGTATTCATGAAATCCCATTTCCAATCTGACCATATTATTAGACGGTGATTACAGGACACAGCGCTGCTGCCTTATTTTTGCATTTGCAGAATTCTGCTAATAGAATTTCCTTATGGTAAATAAAAATAATCCCGAACATTTCAGGATAAGATATAATATTGCGATAGACTATGTAGCAAAGCAAGCTTTCTCCACAGGAGGTGCCTTATTAAATTCCATAACTATGCAAAACTGCATTTTTTTATTTTTTGGGGGTTGGGGGGGTGGGAGGGTTGACGATTTGTGCATAAAGTATTTGTTGATGTGTTTCTCTCAAAGTAGCTTTTTTTTTTTAAAACCTTGCTTATATTCGAATCCAGAAAATGTAGGCTTTTCTGTATGTAAAGGTATTTTTGATCTAAATCTGAGTTAAACTAACAAAACAAAAAAAAGTTGCGCTCATCAAATTTTCTCCTACATCTATAGATCATGCCGGCCCTAATTGGTCCCGTCCTGGACTTTGTTTTTACTCTGCTATGCCAGTGACTTGACATCTTGGTTATCAGAGTATATGTCAATAACTGGCTAAATCAGGAATGATAGTGGCTAGCAATTTAAAGAATGTGTACATTTTTTGATATTCTGAATGTGTTTCTTATATAAAAGGGGTTTGGAAACCCCCTTTTTTACATATCAATAATGGGAGGATTATGATTATGTTGTAACATAAAAAAAAACCCTTAAGTCAAATTTTTATTAGATATGTATTAAAATCCTAAACTCCAACAAAACAGTCAAAACCAAAAATCAAGCTTAAAAAATAAAAAAAAATTTGGGAAAGGGCGCTTTGCTCAAAAAGCCCAATCCAATGCCAGGCGACACCAAGGGGCACTAACTATACCCTATACATACACCCTAGAAGGTACTTGGCCATGGAGTTTGGCACCCTAGATTGATGAACAACAAAAGTGCCGCCTCTCCTCGACGGCTCACCATAAACTGCCCTAAGCATACTTGTTAATTCCTGAGAACAATATACATCAATAAATCTAGTTGTCGACAAGCAGTAAACCATATAGACCAATACATTTAGTTGTCAACAGATGGTGGACCCATAATAAAGCCTTAAAAGGCATATTCAGGATATCAACCAAAATGTATTGCTGCTCGCAGTTCGGGCAGCATGAATAGGATGCCTGGTTCCCTTTTAAATTTTGTGTGTAAACTGAAAAAAATTTGCTGCTATTCTCAAATTTGCCAAATCCCATTCTTGCAAGCAAGTGTATTAATCCTGAATTCCTACAGTGTTGCTTGAGGAAGGATATACTATATTGAGATTAACAAACATGTACATTTTCAGGTTTTGAGTGGTCTTTAAACGGTGACAATTTGCATCTTTTATTTTGGAAGCTTAATAAACATGCAGCAGGCACCGGTGTATTCTGTATCAGACATACGGTATGTAAAATCATGAAAAACCGCAAAAAGCATTTTCATCGTGGGAACCCTTTACATTTTTTAGTGCCAGTCTGTGTTCACAATGTATGAAATCCTGCAGCGTTCAGAAAGATCTTGTCAGCACTTCAACTTTAAAAATGAAATGATCTATATTGGATAAAGTCTCAGAATAGAACTCGCCTCAATAAAGATTTATATTTCTTGTCCTCTTCGTCCACAGAAACCATAATGTCTCATATTACTGTATAGTTTATTCATGAAGATTGATTTGTAAAAAGAATATGATAAAGTATATATGAAATTGAATTCTAACGTCATAGGACCAACCTGGCTCTGTAATTCTGGTTACACTTGAACAGTCAACCTTTATCTTTGTGAATCAACCAAATGTATTATCTTTTAAAGAATGACCAAAGAAATATTTGTATCCAACCGCTCATTTGTCGAGTGCTTTTTTTTTTTCCCCAGTGGCCTATTGGTTGGGCTTTGGTTTGACATCCGTTGCAAAAAAAATGCAGCGGTCTATAGATGTGGTGTTCACTAACGCCTCCAAAGTGGTAGGGCTAACATGACCTAAATGCACTTATCAAGGACACCATCACACTACTTTCAAGTGATCTGTAACATATGTTATAGAATAGCACACAATCTCATTTTCTTTCTTTTACCGCTTTTTGGACTCCTAAAATCTGGAATGAAATACAGGCTACGTTTAAAGCACATTCTATGGCCTCTGTTTAATCCCTTGAAAGGCTCCCAACTCGAGATAAGCAACTTTGCAGGACCTTGGTCCAGTGGCCACGTCAATATTCGATGGCCACTGGATGGGAGTTTTGTGAACAGCCTCCTCTTACCTGACAGCATGTGTGGCACCACAGTGTCATAATTGCAGCATGATGATGTACTTGGCCTACTAATCAAAAGAGCCGCCTGGAGTCGGGACTCTGTTCCCCAATGGAGGTTAAGGAATACTGAGTCCTACAAATAAATTCGACCATCTCTACTACCGAAAAATATGCCCTGACAAGTGGCATCCATTGCCCATAAGTTTCCATCTTAATTTTGGTAATTTTTTTAATTTTTATTTTTTTACTGGCTCTTTCAAAATGGAAAAGCGTAGTCTACTGTGCTATTCTAAATCATTTTCTCTTTTTAATCCTCTGGCAATAGAGCCCTATGGAAACGTCCAGCTTGCTTGTTGTGAACTCTCTTGATTGTATATGCTCTAGACCAAGGCTAAAAATGTGGTGTGAACATACAGGTGCATCTCACAAAATTAGAGTATCATCAAATAGTTAATTTTAGTTCTTCAATACAAAAAGTGAAACTCGTATATTATATAGAGTCATTACAAACAAATGTTGATTGATCATTGCTTACAGCCAATGAAAACCCAAAAGTCATTATCTCAGTAAATTAGAATACTTTATGACACCAGCTTGAAAAATGATTTTAAAATCCGAAATGTTGGTCTACTGACATGTATATTCAATAAATGCACTCAGTACTTGGTTGGGGCTCCTTTGGCATCAATTAGGCCGGTTTCACACTAGCGCATTTTCAACGCGCGCACGGCCGGGGGTAGCTCCGCCCCCGATCCGGCTCTCTGCCCGGCGTGCCCGCCCCTTCCTTGTAGCGCCGCCTCCTAGCGGACAGCGGCGCCTGCGATCGGCGCACCCTATCTTTAGCATAGTGTGCGCCGATCGAGCGCAGGCCGTGCGCTAGTTGCGCTTTGACCTGCGCAGCGCACTTATGATGGTGCGCCGTGCGCGCCAAAATCGAACTTTTCGGATTTTGGCGCGCACGGCGCACCGTCATAAGTGCGCAGCGCAGGTCAAAGCGCAACTAGCGCACGACCTGCGCACGATCCGCGCACCCTATGCTAAAGATAGGGTGCGCCGATCGCAGGCGCCGCTGTCCGCTAGGAGGCGGCGCTACAAGGAAGGGGCGGGCACGCCGGGCAGAGAGCCGGATCGGGGGCGGAGCTACCCCCGGCCGTGCGCGCGTTGAAAATGCGCTAGTGTGAAACCGGCCTTACTGCATCAATGCGGCGTGACATGGAGTCAATCAGCCTGTGGCACTGCTGAGGTGTTATGGAAACTCAGGTTGCTTTGATAGCAGCCTTCAGCTCGTCTCCATTGTTGGGTCTGGTGTCTCTCATCTTCATCTTCAGGTCAGATGAGTTTGCTCACTAATCAAGAACAGTGGTACTGTTGTTTTTTTTTAACCATGTATTGGTACTTTGTGCAGTGTGGACAGGTGCGCTAATGCCTGCTGGAAAATGAAATTTCCATCTCCAATAAGCTTTGACAGCAGAAGGAAGCATGAAGTGCTCTAAAATTTCCTGGTAGACTGCTATGCTGTCTTTTGGTCTTGATAACACAGTGGAACTACACCAGCAGCTGACATGGCTCCCGAAACCATCACTGATTGTGGATACTTCACACTAGACCTTGAAAATCAAGGTCCCAGAGTCTGGAGGAAGAGTGGAGAGACAGACAATCCAAGCTGCTTGAGGTCTAGTGTGAAGTTTCCTGACCTTAACCCCATAAAGAATCTATGGGGTATTGTTAAGAGGAAGATGAGAGACACCAGACCCAACAATGCAGATGAGCTGAAGGCTGCTATCGAAGCAACCTGGGCTTCCATAACACCTCAGCAGTGCCACAGGCTGATCGCCTCCATTCCACGCCGCATTGATGTAGTAGTTGATGCAAAAGGAGCCCCGACCAAGTATTGAGTGCATTCACTGAACATACTTTTCAGTAGGCCAACATTTCAGATTTTAAAATCATTTTTTCAAGTTCATGTTATAAAGTATTCTAATTTACTGAGATAATGACTTTTGTGTAAGCCATAATCAACATTAACAGAAAAAAAAACACTTGAAATAGATCACTCTGCTTGTACTGACTCTATAATTTGCGATTCACTTTTTGTATTGAAGAACTGAAATAAATTAACTTTTTGATGATATTCTAATTTAGTGAGATGCACCTGTAGCATTATGACGGTCAAAGGCTGTGGGATTTTTTTTTCTACAAAGGAACATTGATGTTGTAGTAATGTCATAAAACCCTAGCTTTATTATGTTTTTATAAGTGTATTACTGTGTAACATTACCTAGACCTTCCTAAATGTAGGACCTCTGGTTGCCATGATGGGTAAACAGCAAACTGTTCTCCTGATGCATCATCATTATTACTGCCCAGTCATTGACAACCTGATTAATGATCACTGTTCTGCTTTTAAATATGTTCGTGTTCTTTGTCCATTTCATGGCTGTCAAACCTCTGACAAACATTTTTTCTGTTCTAGGCCTATTAGCATTACAAAGCTATTTGCACTTTTATTTTTTTACAGCATTTTCTACTGAATATAATCCGTTTTTGTGTCAGTTAGTTGTGGGCGCTCAGTAATCTATTTTTTCTAACTTGACATCTGTTTTGTTTTTTTTTTTATTTTACCAAGTTCTTATATTTTGTTATCGTTGTCTTTCTTCATTTTTACTTATAAAAAAAAGTTTGCACCTAACATTCACACACTTGACCAAAAGTTGGTACACACACAAACTGCGCATATGTCAAAATAATATCATCCTGTTTGTCCTAAACTCAGTAATCAGTGTAGCAGACATACGTCCTCCTTCACTATCTGTGTTGGAGGCAAGGAAAGGATTCTGACTCATTTTCCTCAAGTTCTACCGAACCGCCACGCAGTTGCTGCAGGACAGAAAAATGAACCGTTCGTGACCCTCTATGGACCTCACCTCCCAAAAATTATGAGCCACAGGTTCCTGATTTTGTGGTGCAATCAGGAATCCAATTTGACACTACTGGCTGAGATTTTTTTGTAAATTTCTTAGCGTCACAGACAAATTTGTGTGCCCAGCAATTCTTATCTCAAAGTCCCACTTCATGATTTGCCAACTGGACCCCTGTGGACACTGTAGAAATGACAAAGTTTTGGGGCCTTGTTCTTCACATGGGGATAGTGAACAAGCCAGAAATTCTGCAATACTGGAGTGTTGAAGTTTTGTACAACATCCCTCTGTTCCACATACTTTGAGGCAATCCACAAATTTTTGCATTACATTGATGCTCTACAAACTGTGAGAGTAACTCAGGGTACACCCAAAAATTTAGGGTTTATGAAGGGAAGGACACCTAGACTCAACCCCCTGAATGTCTCTGTCTTGGAAGTAAGTGGGAAAATTGTGTGGGGTTTGGTGCACCCACTGCGGGATCAAGGTTATCTATCACCTCTATGTAGATAACTTTTATACCAGCTTCCCACTCTTCAAGTCTCTGCGTGAGCTACCGCAGCCTGCTGTACTGTCCACAAAAATTAGAGAAACCTCTTTAGGATGCTAGTTGGGCAGCTGCACAGAAAGGGTGAGGGCGGAGCCCAAGATAAAGACAATATGCTTGTGATCAAGTACAAGGACGAAGGGTGTCCTTTTCTTGACCACCATACATGGTGATGGCAGCACCCCCAGCACTGTGCGAGGTACCTCTTCACAGGTCCACAAATCAAACAGATTGGGTACAACAAGAACATGGGGGGAAGTTGATCTCTGCTCAAGTCCTCCAACCATACAGTGCCATGAGAAAAGCCAAGGCGTGGTGCAAGAAGCTGGTCGTGCACATCATACCAATTGCAATGTATAATGCTTTCATGCTATCACAATGTGCAGGCCAGACCAGGACCTTCCTTCAGTTCCAGGAAGTAGTGATCAAGGTCCTAATATTTGGCAGTCAGGAAGAAGCAGGCTCCACTTCTGGAACTGAAGGTGCCCCCTTGTACAAGGGCAACACTTCCCCGGAGAAGTCCCTCAAACTGCAAAGAGAGGGAGGTCACAAAAAGGTGCAAAATGTCTTACAGAAAAGTGATACAAAAGGACACCATTTATCAGTGTGACACCTGTCATGACCAACCTGGTCTGTGTATGAAAGACTGTTTCAAAGTCTACCACTCATCCATGGACTAATAAATGTGTTTCTGTCTTACACAACTCACATGTGCCATCGTGATGCACTCTCCACAACTCCTATGCCAACCTGATGCACTCACCTGTATGCAACCACATTAAAAAAATTCACATACCAAAAAAACACTACATCAATTCCACACTAGGGACTTACCCAACTCACATGTGCCAACCTGATGCATTTTAATGGTGGCATTATGCCACCACTCAGCCTGACATCCAGGCAGAATGGAGCTTGAAGATGATCACCGGAGATGTCCCCGGCGGTCATGTGCGCTGCAGTTCTCGCAGTCAGCTGATCGTGAGAACTTGGCTAGTGACCGGAGATAACCCCATCCACGGTGGTCACGTGCACAGCAGTTCTCGCGATCAGCTCAGCTCATTGCGAGAACTGCAGTGTATGCAAACTTCCAGCTGAAACAAGGTACACCATTATTTAAATTGGTACACATACAAGTAATCTGCATTCCCGCACTTTAATACGCATGTGACTAGAAAGATAATGCAGCTTTACCGCATGTAATGATAGTGAATGGGTAATTTACGCAGCGGAAACTGAGTGTCTCCACTACATAGACATGCTGCGGTCTGGAAAGATACGCGGCATGTCCGTCTCCGCAGGGAAGCAGGAGGCGTCCGTGTACGCATAGTGGGCATGGGATTTTTTGAAATCCCATCCACTATGTTGTAACATCTGGACTATGCTGATGTACGGAGCGTCCAACCCGCAGCATTTAATGACCGTGGGAACATACCCTTAAATTTCTGTAAAGCACCTGGGCGTTCGAGGTCCTCACCACACATCTAGATAAGTTCCTTGAGGGGTCTAATTTCCAAAATGAGATCACTTGTGGGGAGGGACTTTCCACTGTTTAGGTACATCAGGGGCTCTCCGAATACGACAAGGTGTCCACTCTCGATTCCAGCAAATTTTGCGTTCAAGAAGTCAAACTGTGCTCCTTCCCTTGCAAGCTCTATCGTGCAACTAAACAGTATGTTCCCCCACATTTAGGGTATCTGCGTACTCAGGAGAAATTGCACAACAAATCTGGGGTTTCATTTTCTCCGGTTACATTTGTGAAAAGAAAAAAAATTGGGGTCTAAATTAAAAATTTGGTGAAAAAAAGTTAAACATTCAATTTTTTCCTTACACGTTCCATTAATTACTGTGAAGCACCTGAAGAGTTTATAAACTTATTGAATGTGGTTTTGAGCACCTTGAGGGCTTCAGTTTTTAGAATGGTATAACTTTTGGGTATTTTCTGCCATATAGACCCCTCAGAGTCACTTCAAATGTGATGTCCCTGGCAAAAAAAAAACATGGTTTTGTAAATTTTGTTGTGAAAAAGAGAAATTGTTTTTCAACCTTTAACCCTTCTTAATTCCTAACAAATAAAAATGATTTCAAAAACTGTGCTGATGTAAAGTAGACATGTTGTAAATGTTATTTATTAACTATTTTGTGTGACGTAACTCTCTGATTTAAGGGCATACAAATTAAGTTTGAAAACTGCACAATTTTCGATAAATTTTGTATTTTTTTCACAAAAACGCAAGTCATATTGAAAAATGTTACCACTATCATGAAGTACAATATGTCACGAGAAAACATTCTCGGAATCGCTATGATCCATTGAAGTGTTCCAGAGTTATTGCCTCATAAAGTGACACTGGTCAGAATTGTAAAACTTGGCCTAGTCATGTAGATGAAAACAGGCTTTGGGGTGAAGAGGTTAAAACTGAAGGAGACAGACTTTCTGAACTTTTATATATCTATTGAGGCTTCGCAATAGAACAGTTAAAATGGTTGAAATATGGATATTAAATTACATAAAAAGTGTGTTTTCTGTGTCTCATCCATTTTATATGCATATGCACAAGTCTGCATAGACTTCAGTCTGCATTGTGATTCCTATAAGTGTGTTCTAGAAGTGTGAAGATTAATTTAAGAATTAAAACCAGAATTGAACCAGAAGGGAACTGAAGGTAACTGGACACAGTCACTGTAAACAATGTTTCTGTTTGTTTTCACTTTCACCCCAATAATCCTTCACTTTCTGCTAATTCCCCTAATCCCTACTCCTAGTAAGGAACTGTTCATCTCTTCTTCAATCCTCCCCATCCACCTCACCTCCGCCTCAAAACTGTTCCTTAACATACAATCCTCTGTCTCCAAACACAGACAGCCCCCTCATGCCCTCTCCTGCTCCCACCTGCTAACACTTTCTCTGCTCCTTCTCACTGCTGGTGATATCTCTCCAAATCCTGGTCCTCCTCACCACATTCCCACAGTCATTTCTACCTCCCATCCACACTCTATCACAACCTTCCGTAACCTCTCCAACCTTATACCCATTCACTCAGCCCCCGCTTCCCCAGTCCCACTAACAGGAGCTCTGTGGAACGCTCGCTCTGTCTGCAACAAGCTTTCCTACATCCATGATCTTTTTGTTACTACCAAACTTTCCTTCCTCGCCATCACCGAAACCTGGCTCACCCCTTCTGACACAGCCTCTCCTGCTGCACTTTCGTATGGCGGCTTCCACCTTTCTCACACCCCCCGCCCCAGCAGCAAACATGGTGGAGGAGTTGGTTTTCTCCTGTCAGATACCTGCTCCTTCACCCCAATCCCACTGCCACCCTCTGTTACCCTCCCTTCCTTTGAGGTGCACTCTGTGCGCATCTACTCCCCCTCCAACCTCCAACTGGCTGTCATCTACCGCCCCCCAGGGCCAGCCACCACCTTCTTTGACCACTTCACCACCTGGTTACTTCATTTCCTTTCCGCGGACATCCCTACTATCATCATGGGCGACTTCAACATCCCCATTGACACTTCCCTCTCAGCTGCCACTAAACTTCTATCTCTCACTTCCTCCTTCGGCCTCACTCAATGGTCTTCTACAGCCACCCACAAAGATGGCCACACACTGGACCTCATCTTCACCCGCCTCTGCTCCCTATCTAACCTCTCTAACTCACCACTTCCTCTCTCTGACCACAACCTGCTCACATTCTCTTCCCTCTTCACTCCATGTCTACAATCCCCACCCCACAAACTTTCACACCCTCGCAGGAATCTTAAACACCTTGACCTACACTCATTCTCTGAATCCCTCCTCCCTCTTACAGATATAAGTTCCTTACACAATGCGGATGACGCTGCCACTCTATATAACACCACAATAGCTGTAGCTTTGGAATCCGCTGCCCCACTTACACATACCAAAACTCGCAAAATCAACAGACAGCCCTGGCACACCAGCCTGACCAAAGAGCTGAGGCGAGCTTCCAGGGCTGCTGAGCGCAGATGGAAAAGATCCCACTCCAACGAGCACTTCATCGCATTCAAACAGTCCCTCACTACTTTCAAGACCACACTCGCCACAGCTAAACAAACCTACTTCTCATCTCTCATATCCTCCCTGTCTCACAACCCTAAACAGTTATTCAACACCTTCAATTCTCTCCTCCGCCCCCCAGCACCTCCTCCCTCCCCACTCATCTCAGCTGAAGACTTTGCCTCATTTTTCAAGCAGAAAATTGATAACATCAGGGACAGTTTTGGTCAACAACCCCCAGAGCCCTTCCTCCCGACTTCCCAGCCCTCCACCTTCAAAACCAACTTCTCCACCATTACAGAAGATCGACTCTCCACTCTACTCTCAAGATCACATCTCACCACCTGTGCACTCGACCCGATCCCATCCCACTTCATCCCAAACCTCACCACAGTCTTCATCCCAACCCTAACCCATCTCTTCAACCTATCACTAACAACTGGTGTTTTCCCCTCAAGCTTTAAACATGCCTCCATCACACCTATCCTCAAAAAGCCCTCTCTTGACCCATCCTCTGTATCTAGCTATCGCCCTATATCACTTCTCCCATACGCCTCCAAGCTACTGGAAAAACACGTCTACCTTGAACTGTCCTCCCATCTCTCTTCTTGCTCCCTCTTCGACCGCTTACAATCTGGCTTCCGGTCACACCACTCCACTGAAACTGCCCTTACTAAGGTCACCAATGACCTCTTAACTGCCAAGAGCAAGCGACACTACTCTGTCCTCCTCCTCCTGTCGGCTGCCTTTGACACAGTGGACCATTCCCTATTATTACAGACCCTCTCATCCCTCGGCATCACAGACTTGGCCCTCTCCTGGATCTCATCATACCTAACAGACCGGACATTCAGCGTCTCCCACTCACACACCACCTCCTCACCTCGCCCCCTATCTGTCGGAGTCCCACAAGGTTCAGTCCTTGGGCCCCTGCTGTTCTCTATTTACACCTTTGGCCTGGGACAGCTCATAGAATCTCATGGCTTTCAGTATCATCTTTATGCTGATGACACACAGATCTACATCTCTGGACCAGATATCACCTCCCTACTAACCAGAATCCCTCAATGTCTGTCCACTATTTCATCCTTCTTCTCCACTAGATATCTGAAACTCAACATGGACAAAACAGAATTCATCATCTTTCCCCCATCTCACGTGACCCCCCCTACGAACCTATCAATTACAGTAAATGACTGCCCACTCTCCCCAGTCCCACAAGCTCGCTGCCTCGGAGTAATCCTTGACGCTGATCTCTCCTTCAAACCACATATCCAAACCCTTTCCACTTCCTGCCGACTTCAACTCAAAAATATTTCACGCATCCGTTCATTCCTCACCCAAGAATCTGCAAAAACCCTAGTCCATGCCCTCATCATCTCTCGCCTTGACTACTGCAACCTCATGCTCTGTGGCCTCCCCTCAAACACTCTCGCACCCCTCCAATCTATTCTAAACTCTGCTGCCCGACTAATCCACCTGTCCCCCCGCTATTCCCCAGCTTCTCCCCTCTGTCAATCCCTTCACTGGCTCCCAATTGCCCAGAGACTCCATTACAAAACCCTGATTGAGAGAAGGTGCTGTGGTCAGATGAGACAAAAATTGAGTTCTTTGGCATTAACTCACCATGTTTGGATTTAGAGAAATGCTGCCTATGACCCAAAGAACACCATCCCCACTGTCAAGCATGGAGGTGGAAATATTGTTTTGGGGTGTTTCTCTACTAAGGGCACAGGACTACTTCACCGCATCAATGGGAGAATGGATGGAGCCATGTACCATAAATCCTGAGGGAAAACCTTCTTCCCTTCGCCAGGACATTAAAAATGGGTCGTGGCTGGGTCTTCCATCAAGACAATCACCCAAAACATACAGCCAAGGAAACAAAGGAGTGGCTCAAAAAGAAGCACATTACGGTCATGGAGTGACCTAGCCAGTCTCCAGAACTTAATCCTTTAGAAAACTTATAGAGAGAGTTGAAGCTGCTTAGCTGCCAAGCGACAGACTCAAAATCTTAATGATTTAGAGATGATCTGCAAAGGGGAGTGGACCAAAATTCCTCCTGACATGTGCGCACACCTCACCAACTATAAAAAATGTCTGACTGCTGTACTTGCCAACAAGGGTTTTGCCACCAAGTTTTAAATCTTGTTTGCCAGAGGGATCAAATACTTATTTTTCACTGCAAAATGCAAATAAACATATAATTTATACAATGTGACTTTCTGGATTTTCTTTTTGATATTCTATCTCTCAATGATAAAATTAACCTACCCTTAAAATTATAGACTGTTCATGTCTTTGTCAGTGTATATACTTACAAAATCAGCAAGGGATCAAATACTTATTTCCTTCACTGTACATCACAATGACATGTCACACGGATGTGTGTAAGCAGCAATAAATGCCACACATGGTGATGGCAGCAGTTTCGGTCTGGGAAACCTGGTGATAGTTCCATTTTATAGATGGCTAATAACTCTTGACTTCTGGGCATATTATTGTGAACTACCTATGAGGTAAACTGAAGTTTGAGAGACCGAATTCTGCATCTGTGATATGTGATCACAGCAGGCAATACCAAGCCTGCACCCAAGGAGGTCTTAAGGGGGTTTTACACTAAGCGATATCGCTAGCAATATCGCTAAAACGTCACTGGTCGCTATGTGTGATACTTACCAACGACCGGCTCCCCCGCTGTCCATCGCTGATCGCGCGAGAATGTCCGGCTCCATTTCTCATCGGGCGCTTCCTGCTGAGACTTCCTGCTGTGACGACGAGCAACGCTGGACGCGGGCGGGAGGACGTCAGGATCGCTGTGTGTGAAAGGTGAGTATCGCGCGCTGCGTCGCTGCTGCATCGCTGTGAGATCTTTCTGTATGAAAGCTCACTAGCGATCATTTAGCGATGCACCAGCGATCCTGACCGGGTCGGATCGCTGGTCGGATCGCTGGTGCATCGCTAAATGTAAAAGGGCCTTTATCCTATGACCCCTTTCAGCAATTTGGTCTTTCATTCCACTGTAGCTGACAGCCAGACTACGGTACATATGATACTAAATGAATCCATACTACTCAGTGGGATAAATATACCTCTCCAAAGTGTAAAAAAATAAATATATGTAGTCAAATGACAGAAAAACAATCAGTATTAATGAGTTTTGGAGAGATTAACAGGCAGCACAAACAGGAACAGCAAACTGATACGTCCACAAATAGAAGCAAGGTATGGAAAAAGCACAATCTTTATTCCAAATGTCAAGATGAAAGCACGAGTCCAATAGTACAAAAAGGTGTCACCAGCAGAAGGAGATTGAGACAAAAATATATAATGAAAATCTAGACAACTAATATCAGTGAAAGTATAGTAGCAAAAATAAACAGTGAAGAACCAGTAAAGTGTAATTAAAAAGAAGGCAGTGCGCCAAAACGTGCATCAGGGTTGGCATTATTTCAGCATGTAGGGACTTGTAAGGGTACAGACTGCTCTGTCCCTGAAGACAGCCATTGCGTGATAAGAATAGTGTCGTGCGTTTTTATTGCATCATTTGAAGTGTGAACTGTCATGTGGTTTTTAGGAATGTAATGTAAAAACAATGCATAGAGTTATAGGCACTGATGCAACTGTGTGAGTACTGCGAATGTAAGGCCTAAGGTGACTCGGATGCACTTGGCTCAGGTATAGGTAAGTGTAGGATAGCAACTGTAGTAAGTTAGGGCATTGTGGTAAGAGACAGTTAAATGTTTGGGGCTAACCCAGATTGGGTGGAACTAGAAAGGGGAACCCATTCATGGTTTAGTTAGTGAAAGAGTTTGTTGGTAGAGTAACAAGGTGAAGTGCATGGAGCAGTGGGCTGACAGCAAAAGGATTATATTTGGAGTTGGACGTTATGAGACATTACAAGACTCCCTGCGGACATTGCTACAACGTCTGGAGCCTACGGCTCAATATAGGTGCTATGGAGATGGCGGACGATGGTGAGAAAAGCAGAGGAGGGAGGAGGCCCTGCCCATTGTGGGCTTTTGGAGAGCAAAAAAGTGTGATAACCCATCCATAACCATGGTAACGCTGAAAATGTCATCTTGTCCCGCAAAAAATGAGCCGCCACACAGCATCATCAGCAAATAAATGAAAAAGTTATTGCTCGCAGAATAAAGCAATGCAAAAATAATTATTTTTTTATATAAAATTGTTTTTATTGCATAAAAGTGCCAAAACATATAAAAAGACATAAATGAGGTATCTCTGTAATCATACTGACCCAAAGAATAAAACCGCTTTAACAATTTTACCCCACGCGGAACGGTGTAAACGCACCCCCCAAAAGAAATTCATGAAATGCTGGTTTTTGTTCATTCTGTGTCCCAAAAATCGGAATAAAAAGTGATCAAAGCGTCACGTGCCCGAAAATGGTACCAATAAAAACATCACCTCGTCCCGCAAAAAATAAGACCTCACATGACTCTGTGGGTCAAAATATGGAAAAATTATAGCTCTCAAAATGTGGTGATGCAAAAACTATTTTTACAATAAAAAGCACCTTTTAGCGTATGACAGCTGCCAAACATAAAAACCCGCCATATACAGTTGTGGTCAAAAGTATTGACACCCCTGCAATTCTGTCAGATAATACTCAGTTTCTTCCTGAAAATGATTGCAAACACAAATTCTTTGGTATTATTATCTTCATTTAATTTGTCTTAAATGAAAAAACACAAAAAGAATTGTCCTAAAGCCAAACTGGATATAATTCCACACCAAACATAAAAAAAAGGGTGGACAATAGTATTGGCACTGTTCGAAAAATCATGTGATGCTTCTCTAATTTGTGTAATTAACAGCACCTGTAACTTACCTGTGGCACCTAACAGGTGTTGGCAATAACTAAATCACACTTGCAGTCACTTGACATTGATTACAGTTGACTCAACCTCTGTCCTGTGTCCTTGTGTGTACCACATTGAGCATGGAGAAAAGAAAGAAGACCAAAGAACTGTCTGAGGACTTGAGAAACCAAATTGTGAGGAAGCATGAGCAATCTCAAGGCTACAAGTCCATCTCCAAAGACCTGAATGTTCCTGTGTCTACCGTGCGCAGTGTCACCAAGAAGTTTAAAGCCCATGGCACTGTGGCTAAACTCCCTAGATGTGGGCAGAAAAGAAAAATTGACAAGAGATTTCAACGCAAGATTGTGCGGATGTTGGATAAAGAACCTCAACTAACATCCAAACAAGTTCAAGCTGCCCTGCAGTCCGAGGGTACAACAGTGTCAACCCGTACTATCCGTCGGCGTCTGAAAAGGGTGTGTATGGTAGGAGACCCAGGAAGACCCCACTTCTTACCCTGAGACATAAAAAGCCAGGCTGGAGTTTGCCAAAACTTACCTGAAAAAGCCTAAAACGTTTTGGAAGAATGTTCTCTGGTCAGATGAGGCAAAAGTAGAGCTTTTTGGGCAAAGGCATCAACATAGAGTTTACAGGAGAAAAAAGAGGCATTCAAAGAAAAGAACACGGTCCCTACAGTCAAACATGGCGGAGGTTCCCTGATGTTTTGGGGTTGCTTTGCTGCCGCTGGCACTGGACTGCTTGACCGTGTGCATGGCATTATGAAGTCTGTAGACTACCAACAAATTTTGCAGCATAATGTAGGGCCCAGTGTGAGAAAGCTGGGTCTCCCTCAGAGGTCATGGGTCTTCCAGCAGGACAATGACCCAAAACACACTTCAAAAAGCACTAGAAAATGGTTTGAGAGAAAGCACTGGAGACTTCTAAGGTGGCCAGCAATGAGTCCAGACCTGAATTCCATAGAACACCTGTGGAGAGATCTAAGAATGGCAGTTTGGAGAAGGCACCCTTCAAATATCAGGGACCTGGAGCAGTTTGCCAAAGAAGAATGGACTAAAATTCCAGCAGAGCATTGTAAGAAACTCATTGATGGTTACCGGAAGCGGTTGGTCGCAGTTATTTTGGCTAAAGGTTGTGCAACCAAGTATTAGGCTGAGGGTGCCAATACTTCAATACTTTTGTCTGGCCCATTTTTGGAGTTTTGTGTGAAATGATCAATGTTTTGCTTTTTGCTTCATTCTCTTTTGTGTTTTTTCATTTAAGACAAATTAAATGAAGATAATAATACCAAAGAATTTGTGTTTGCAATCATTTTCAGGAAGAAACAGAGTATTATCTGACAGAATTGCAGGGGTGTCAATACTTTTGGCCACAACTGTATAGTAAATCAAACCCCCCTTTAGCACTCCCTTAGTTAGGGAAAAATAATAAAATTAAAAAAAACAGTGGTTTACCCCCACATATGGGGTATCAGCCTACTCAGGACAAATTGCACAACTTTTGGGGTCCAATTTCTCCTGTTACCCTTGGGAAAATAAAAATTGGGGGCAAAAATATTTTTGTGTAAAAAAATATGATTTTTTTATTTTTATGGCTCTACGTTATAAACTTCTGTGAAGTACTTGGGGGTTCAAAGTGCTCACCACACATCTAGATAAGTTCCCTGGGGGGTCTAGTTTCCAAAATGGGGTCACTTGTGGGGGGTTCCAACAGTTTAGGCACATCAGAGGCTCTCCAAATGCGACATGACACCCGCAGACCATTGCATCAAAGTCTGCATTCCAAAACGTCACTACTTCCCTTCCGAGCTCCGACATGTGCCCATACAGTAGTTTTCTCCCACATATGGGATATCAGCGTACTCAGGACAAATTGGACAACAACTTTTGGGGTCCAATTTCTCCTCTTACCCTTGGGAAAATAAAAAAAATTGGGTACTAAAAGATCATGTTTGCGGAAAAAATATGATTTTTTTATTTTCACGCCCCGGGCGTTATAAACTTCTGTGAAGCACTTGGGGGTTCAAAGTGCTCATCACATATCTAGATAAGTTTCTTTGGGGCCTAGTTTCCAAAATGGTATCATTTGTGGGGGGTTTCCATTGTTTAGGCACATCAGGGGTTTTCCAAACGCAACATGGCGTCCAATTTAAATTCTAGCCAAAAACGTCAAATGGTGCTGCTTCCCTTCCAAGCTCTGCTATGCGCCCAAATAGTTGTTTACCCCCACATATGGGGTATTAGCGTACTCAGGACAAATTGCACAATAACTTTTGGGGTCCTGTTACCCTTGGGAAAATAAAAATTGGGGGTGAAAAGATCATTTTTGTGGAAAAAATATGATTTTTTAATTGTACGGCTGTACGTTATAAACTTCTGTGAAGCCCTTGGGGGGTTCAAAGTTCTCAACACACATCTAGTTAAGTTCCTTGGGGGGGTCTAGTTTGCAAAATGGTGTCATTTGTGGGGGGGTTTCCACTGTTTTGGCACATCAGGGGCTTTCCAAAAGTGACATGGCGTCCGATCTCAATTCCAGTCAAAAAAGTCAAATGGCACTGCCTCCCTTCCGAGCTCTACCATGCGCCCAAATAGCCATTTACCCACACATATTGGGTATCAGCGTACTCAGGACAAATTTCACAATAACATTTGGGGTCCTGTTACCCTTGGGAAAATAAAAATTGGGGGTGAAAAGATCATTTTTGTGGAAAAAATATGATTTTTTAATTGTACGACTGTACGCTATAAACTTATGTGAGGCCCTTGGAGGTTCAAAGTTCTCACCACACATCTAGATAAGTTCCTTGGGGGGTTTAGTTTCCAAAATGGTGTCACTTGTGGGGGGTTCCAACAGTTTAGGCACATCAGAGGCTCTCCAAATGCGACATGACACCCGCAGACCTTTGCATCAAAGTCTGCATTCCAAAACGTCACTACTTTCCTTCCAAGCTCCGACGTGTGCCCATACAGTAGTTTTCTCCCACATATGGGATATCAGCGTACTCAGGACAAATTGGACAAAACTTTTGGGGTCCAATTTCTCCTCTTACCCTTGGGAAAATAAAAAAAGTTGGGGACTAAAAGATCATGTTTGTGGAAAAAATATGATTTTTTCATTTTCACGCCCGGGCGTTATAAATTTCCGTGAAGCACTTGGGGGTTCAAAGTGCTCATCACATATCTAGATAAGTTCCTTGGGGGGGTCTAGTTTCCAAAATGGTATCATTTGTGGGGGGTTTCCATTGTTTAGGCACATCAGGGGTTTTCCAAACGCAACATGGCGTCCAATCTCAATTCCAGCCAAAAACGTCAAATGGCGCTGCTTCCCCTTCCGAGCTCTGCCATGCGCCCAAATAGTCGTTTACCCCCACATATGGGGTTATCAGCGTACTCAGGACAAATTGCACAATAACTTTTGGGGTCCTATTACCCTTGGGAAAATAAAAATTGGGGGTGAAAAGATCATTTTTGTGGAAAAAATATGATTTTTTAATTGTACGGCTGTACGTTATAAACTTCTGTGAAGCCCTTGTGGGTTCAAAGTTCTCACCACACATCTAGATAAGTTCCTTGGGGGGGTCTAGTTTCAAATATGGGGTCACTTGTGGGGGGGACTTTCCACTGTGTAGGTACATCAGGTGCTCTCCGAATACGAGATGGTGTCCACTCTCGATTCCAGCAAATTTTGCGTTCAAGAAGTCAAACTGTGCTCCTTCCCTTGCGAGCTCTGTCATGCAACTAAACAGTATGTTCCCCCACACAGGGGCTCTCCAAACGTGACATGGCGTCCGATCTGAATTCCAGCCAATTTTGCGTTGAAAAAGTCAAACGGCGCTCCTTTCCTTGTGATCTCTGCCATGCGCCGAAACAGTGGTTCCCCCCCACATATCAGGTATCAGCGAACTCAGGACAAATTGCACAATAACTTTTGCAGTCCAATTTCTCCTGTTACCCTTGGTAAAATAAAAAAAATTGGACCTGAAGTAATTTTTTTGTGAAAAAAAGTTAAATGTTCATTTTTTTAAACATTCAAAAAATTATTGTGAAGCACCTGAAGGGTTAATAAACTTCTTGAATGTGGTTTTGAGCACCTTGAGGGGTGCAGTTTTTAGAATTGTGTCACTTTTGGGTATTTTCTATCATATAGACCCCTCAAAGTGACTTCAAATGTGATGTGGTCCCTAAAAATAAAATGGTGTTGTAACAATGAGAAATCGCTGGTCAACTTTTAACCCTTATAACTTCCTAACAAAAAAAAATTTTGGTTCTCAAATTGTGCTAATGTAAAGTAAACATGTGGAAAATGTCACTTATTCAGTTTTTTGGGTGCCAAATCTCTGTGATTTGAATTTTTATGCCCTTAAATTTGTAAAATTGTGAAATTTTAAAAATTTTCGCCAAATTTCCATTTTTTTCATAAATAAACGCAAGTTATATCAATGAAATTTTACCACTAACATGAAATACAATATGTCATGAGAAAACAATGTCAGAATCACCAGGATCCATGGAAGCGTTCCAGAGTTATTACCTCATAAAGGGACAGTGGTCAAAATTGTAAAAAATTGGCCCGATCATGAACGTGCAAACCACCCTTTGGGGCAAAGAGGTTAAAGGGGTTGTCCAGGTTTTTTGATGAGTTTGCAGTAGTGATGAGCGAGTATACTCGTTGCTCTGGTTTTCCCGAACATGTTCGGCTGTCCTCCGAGTATTTTGGAGTGCTCGGAGATTTAGTTTTCGTCGTCTTATCTGCATGATTTGCGACTTGAAGGCATTCCACACATGTATTCAGCCTGTCTGCAAGTCGTAAATCATGCAGATAAGATGATGAAAACTAAATCTCCGAGCACTCCAAAATACTCGGAGGACAGCTGAGCATGTTCGGAAAAACCCGAGCAACGAGTATACTTGCTCATCACTAGTTTGCAGTCATTCTATGTGACTGCAGACTTCTGAATTCTTACAGTGCTCACTGCACACTGTCAGGATTCTCTGATGTTGGCAATTTACATATATGCGGTCACATGCTGATTAGACATGTGTGGCCTCATTCAATGAAAATGAACTGAGCGAGGCCGGGCATGTCTAGTCAGAATGTGGCCAGATGTATACAAATCACATACTTGTGCTGACATGATTGTCCATCGGCAAGAAAGAATCCTAAAAGTGTGCAGTGCATTCGCTGTGAGAATTCAGAAGCCTGTAATGTCAGGATTCAGATCTGCAGGTTCCATTACTCATCACATGGACACTTCACTCACATGCAATTTTTATACTTATGGCCCTGTGACAACGAGCTTCTCTTACTGCTTCTCCCAGTTTTTCACTGATCTTTGAGAGCATTAGGGAGAGCAGCTCGTCGATATGTAAGGAATAAACAGTTCGTGGGATGCAGTGAGTAACCGGAGACAGAGAAGGTGTTAACAAGGACTTACAGAACAAGCAATAACAAGTAGTACTCCACGCAGGGAGGTAAAGACAGTCAGGAAAAGAATATACATAAAAACAAGAAAACTTATCGGTTGCAGTTCTGGCAGGGGGAATGCTGAAAAATCTCCCGGCGGTGTCTCAACAGATGAACAAAGTCTCTGGCTCTACTGCGGAGAAACGAGTAGCACTGCCGCCCGACAGTGCTGATGGATTCTGTCCTGCTTGACTTGGGTGCACCGGAACATGGAAACAGTCCTCTATGTGGTTCCTCAGAAATGGCGCCAGACATGGGTCGTGAGCACGTGTACAGGCCGCAACAGCCCGTGGTCTTTCGTAACAGTCTCTAAGCAGTTTGTCCTGTATCTCGGGTAAAACAGGGGTATCCAACAGTGCTGGCACAGACGGTAACTTAATAGCGTCAAGAGAAGTCTCAAGGTCAGCACATGAAGGTCAGGGAAAAGTGGAGTTGTCAGTGTAAGCAGTGGAAAGGGAGTCAACCGTCTCCTGTCGCCTTCCCGCCAAGTCTGACCCGTTCCCACGCTCAGGTCTCCTTATGTACCCCGTGCCCCCTGTTGTCTGGCAGAAAGGTCTCTCCCTTTCAGAGGAAATCTCCCCCGCCAACAGTGGTGACAGCCTCAATAGTTCCGGCCTTAAAGGGCACCGAACACTGATGACTCCATCCTGACTCATCTTCTTACAGGTACATGACTAAGTGTACAAATTGCATGTGTGCTGGGGGGTGGGAAGGTGATAAACTGAATTCTTGCCCCGGGCGCTGGGAAAACTAGATACACCTCTGCGCCCAGCTCTTGCCATTCTTGCCCTCCCTCACTCTAATTCCAAGCGCACTCCTGGCGTTTGAAATCTGTGTGCTGTTTCTTCCTGGTATGATGCGTGTCCGCATCATTTCCAGTCCTGTGCATTGTGGGGGAGTATTGGGTGTACTCATCAACTTCAGAATGTGCAGTGCACATGCTTCGGAGCCGACCAGTACACCCAATACTCCCCCACACTGCACAGGACCGGAAATGACGCGCTGCAGCATCATACCAGGAAAGAAACAACACATAGATTTCAAACGCCGGGAGTGCGCTTGGAATTGGAGTGAGGGAGGGCACGAACACCTAGCGTGTCTGCACTTCTGAAGACATCACCCTAATTAGCATAGGGACATGTAAGTTATAAAATCATTTTTCTCAGCGATTACAGGGCAGTATAAGGTCAGACTATACAACATTGCAACAAAGCTATAGTGTGCGAAATGAATAGGGAAAATGTGAATTTGGGTGGAAAATATTTTGGCATGGGGGCCCCCATTTGAAAGTTCGCACCAGGGCCCATAACTTTGTAGTTACACCACTGGTTGCAGCCCAGGTGATGTGTCCACCTCGGCCCACTGTCACCAAGTCCCTACCTGTTATAAACGTAGAGGAAACCCTGAGTAAGCTAGATAGCAGGGGTGATTGGTAGAAGGAAAAGATGGGAGAGGTGGGGAGGCAGTGAGGTTGGTGACCAGATGACCCGAGGGGGGGCATTTCAGCCCCAGCCAGGGTTTGGTTTCATCCGAGAAGCTGTGACTGGGCACCGGGTCTATGTTTAATGCCAGTTTCCTGCGGTAACAGCACACTCCACAAATGTGGGACCAGGAACAATTCATAAAAGATGTGCCCAGGGGGTGGTACACGGTGGGGGTCACTCTGATTCTTAAAGAGGAGAATGCTCAGATGACACATTGGGAAGACTAGCACCCTCAGGCAGTTGCTGCACCTCATCTGGTGGTCAGAACATCCAGAACCCTTTCAAGACCGAATCGAATTTTACTTTTCTAGAACCTGCAGAGAGGACCAGAAGCAGCAGCGGAGAGTCTGGCTCCAGTAGTACATCCGGCCAACCAATCAACAAGTGCTTCTCAGGTCTCGCTAGATTAGAATATCATCAATTCTTCAATACAAAAAGTGAAACTCATATATTATATAGAGCCTTTACAAACAGAGTGATCTATTTCAAGTGTTTATTTCTGTTAATATTGATGATTATGGCTGACAGCCAATGAAAACCTAAAAGTCATTATCTCAGTAAATTAGAATACTTCATAACAATAGCTTGAAAAATGATTTTAAAATCTGAAATGTTGTCCTACTGAAATGTTTGTTCAGTAAATGCACTCAATACTTGGTCGGGGCTCCTTTTGTATCAATTACTGCATCAATGCGGAGTGGCATGGAGGCTATCAGCCTGTGGCACTGCTGAGGGGTTATGGAAGCCCAGGTTGCTGTGATAGCAACCTTCAGCTCATCTGCATTGTGGGGTCTGGTGTCTCTCATTTTCCTCTTGACAATACCCCATAAATTCTCTATGAGATTAAGGTCAGGCGAGTTTGCTGGCCAATCAAGCACAGTGATACTGTTGTTTTTAATCCAGGTATTGATATGATATTCTAATTTAGTGAGAAGCACTTGTATGTGTGCCAGGGTCCCCACTCAGCTACCATCGTCGGGAAGACTGGAGCATGGGGGACCTGGGCTTAAAGGCAGACATGAGAAGAATTAAAAATGGCGGCCGGAAGTAAAAGGTCAGCCATATACCAGTTGTGCTTGTTGTACTGAAATACGCCAAATAAGGAACTGATCTGCGTTCTTGTGGGCAGTAGGTCCCCAAATGTACCGGCAACCCCCAGTGATGGCCAAGGATGGACGAAGGTTTGTGGTTTACCCCCCCTCCCAGTTTGTTTTGTGCACACCCCTCTTGGATTGAGCGACTGAACTTTGGAAGCTTCCTAAACTCTTGTTGGCCCCTATGGACTGTACACATTTCCCCATGGACTCTGTACCATTTTACCCATGGACTCTGCCCCATTCTGTCCATGAACTTTTCCCCAATGGACGGCGAACCTGGCGCATGAACAGCATTGTATAATTAAAGGGACTGTTGTTCATAAAAAGAGGGGGGGAGATTGACGACCGGATGATCAAGCTGGGTCAGGACTGTATGGACTTTGCTTCTGGAGCTGCTGTTATACTAAAGGGGAGTGCCCTGGTTTAGGAGCGCATGTGCTGGCATCCAGCGTGACGCCTCTATCCATGTTTACTCCACTGCAGCACCTGCTGCTTATTTGGCTTCCTCCTAATGAAACTTTTGTGGCGATCACTGGTAAATAATTTACATGCACTACTTTGTTACAGCATTTTCCTTGATGAAGCTGTTTTTTACAGTGATGCGCGTAAGGTGTCTGGAATAATCTGTACCGTGGCCTTTTTTGGGTGACTTTGCCCTGTACATAGGGTTTATAGCTTATTATTTTATCCAGCCTGTTTTACTCTTTTTATTTTCTTTTTCTTTTTACTAATGTATTGCCATTCACAGTTATGCCTTAGCTCTGTTACTGACTAAACTGCATATTTGTCAGTATTGCTAAATGTTTGACAGCCGCATTGTACAAGCTATATCGACTGCTTTGCACAGTATTACCGCTAACATTTTATGATACTATTGCCATGTCTGGGTTTTTCACTGTATACAGTATATCATTGTCAATACCACACATTATTGCCAGGGAGTGTAATCCCTTTCCTTGGCTGTGTGGTTGTCATACTGTGCATATGTCAAATGCTGGATAGTAGTGATGAGTGACTATACACGTTGCTCAGGTTTTCCCCAAGCATGCTCGGGTGTCCTCCGAGTATTTTGCCATGCTCAGAGATTTAGTTTGTGTCGCCGCAGCTGCATGATTTGCAGCTGCTAGACAGCCTGAATACATGTGGGGATTCCCTAACAAACAGGCAATTCCCACATGTATTCAGGCTGTCTAGCAGCTGTAAATCATGCAGCTGCGGCGTCACAAACTAAATCTCTGAGCACGCCAAAATACTCAGAGGACACCAGAGCAACGAGTATACTCGCTCATCACTAAGGATAGCTATACTGCATAGTCTGGATTGATTTCTCTGCATTAATTGATACTATGCACTTCATTCTCTAGTATCTGGGATGACATTATATATGCCCCACTATGTTAGCCTTTCACCAGAATTGTTGCCATTGATATAGGGCCATGTATACTTGGTTTTATAAGTTTTATGATTGTTGCTTAATAAAATTTTGTTGGTTATATTGAGGTGTGCGCATCATTAGTGCATCTCCTTTTCCTCCTTTGCCATTGTTATTGTGAGACATGATGACGCACCCCAACATATTTAGGCTATGCCTTCTTTATCTTTCCATGGTCCTATTGGCCCAGCTGGGTGCTGGAATCAACTTGGAGAAATCTAGATTTCATGCCGAGTTGCTCTAATTTGATTTTCAGCCTGCGGCCTCATGCTTGGCTTTTGGCCGGCCACCTCATGCTTGTTGTTTAGCTTGCCTGGGTTTTGGCCTGGCACGTCATGTTTGGTGATTTGTCCTGCTTCCTCAGATCTGTGTTTTTCCTGTTGCTTCTGCCTCACCGTGTGACTTGATATGGCCTTCAGCTGGGTATTATCTTTGGTGTACATTAACTTTGGGACTGTGTGGCTTTGCCTGGTTATCCAGCTGACTTTGATTACATAATGAATTATTTTCAATAGAAAATGAACTTCTCTGGTTTAATATTGCATATCTAATCCCATCCTGATAAGGTCTGCGTATCTAATTCCATGCTGTGATACTCCACTGAATACTGTATCTAATCACATCATATGTGATACACTCTGCAGAGACCTGTATCTAATCCCTGCGTGTGACACAAAGTGTGTATCTAATCCCAGTGCATGAGTAAGGTTCGGCCAGGGTGGTATTCGTGGCTGAGGACTTCTGCTCCAGCACACCCTGGCCTCCCCTCACATAAACATAGTGTCCCTTAGTCAGCATACATTCTTTTCTGCGCCACTGAAGGCTGTCTGCAGATGAATTCATAAGAATTGAGACTCTGTCCATTTCAACTTGAAACTAAACATCTTTACTGTTTCCATTTCTCAGCACATCCACGTATTTCACAGCAATAATCACAGGTTGCACATCACATGTTCCTTCATCTTTCCCTGCACTACTTGCCACGTCCTCCAGTACATTACGGGGTAATAGCGCCTTTGGCAGTACCGCAGCGTCCTCCTTGTCCAGACTCACTGTATTTGGGGATTCCCTCGTCCGCTTCGCCCTGGATCGAAGGGCATCAGCCCACGAATGAACTGCCACATATTGGACAATCTGCGCCCTGTACTCTTCCCACACCGCTTTCTTTATTCTCTTCCAAACTGCTGCAGCACTGATACTTAACACTGTTCTTCTGTCCTAAGAATCCCAGAATGGCTGGACTTCACTGCTTCTTAAACGTTATGGGTATACTGTGGCATACTGGGCCTATGACCCATGTGGACGGTTCAGGCGCCCGTGCCCTTCTCACTCTACCTCCACATCTCTCCTTCCTTACCACACAGCAGCCCCTCCTGTAGTTCACTGTTTCCTATCCCTACTATACTAGCTGAAAACTCTTTACACTAAAATGCCCCCATCTAGTGGCCGTTCTTGTAACTGCACTTATCCTATTAAACATAGCAGTATTACAAAAGTATAGCTTTATACAAATATATACATTTAGCCAGAAACAGTAATACTAAATACTAGTGTAGCAGTACTATTGTATAGAAATGGTAGTACACATAATCGTGTAGCAGCACCATTATATAGTAACAAATATACATACACTGATAATGCACTCTGACATACAGTACCGGGACGAACAAGAAAGGCAAAGGTATAACTGTAATTACATTCGATACAGCGAGCTACATCAACTGACAGAGTCGGCGCGGCCAGACGTCCTTTTTGACACCAACCTCATGTCAATATCACTTTGCAGTCACCAACAAAATGGGTCCTTACTGTGATCCTAAACTTCATCCTTATTCTTTTGCAAATGCCTAGTTGGGTGAAAGTGACATGACACATGGGAGCAATTACCGTCCACTTTTACTGCAGTCGTAATGCGAGTTAGCAGCACACTCAGTTTTTCATGGCAAATTTCAGTTGCTGCTTCCTCTAGTGTTTTAGAAGAGGAAAATATCAAACCTTTTAAAATGTATTTTTCGTATATGATACCATTATCCCCTTAATGACCAGATGTATTTTTGTTTTTGCATTTTCATTTGTTGCTCCCCTTCTTCCCAGAGCCAGAACTTTTTTATTTTTTGGTCAAAATGGCCATGTGACGGCTTGTTTTTTTGCAGGATGAGATGTACTTTTGAAAGACATAATTGGTTTTAACATATCTTGTCCAGGAAAATGGAAAAAATTCCAAGTTCGGTGAAATTTCAGAAAAGTGCAATCCCACAGTTGTTGTTTTTTTACCATGCTTGCTAAATGCTAAAATTGACCTGCCATTATGATTCTCCAGGTTATTACGAGTTCATAGACACCAAACATGTCTAGGTTCTTTTTTATTTAAGCTAATTCTTCTCTTTTCCGTTAGATTAATGACATTACCTACAGTGGGCAAAATAAGTATTTTATACACTGCAAGTTTTTCCACCTACAAAGAAAAGAGAGGTCTGTAATTTTTATCGTAGGTACACTTCAACTGAGAGAGACAGAATCTATAAAAAAAAATCCAGAAAATTACATTGTATGATTTTGAAATAATTAATTTGCTTTTTATTGCATGAAATAAGTATTTGATACAATAGAAAAACAGAACTTAATATTTGGTACAGAAGTCTTTGTTTGCAATTACAGATGTCAGACGTTTCCTGCAGTTTTTGACCAAGTTTGCACACACTTAAGCAGAGATTTTGGCCCACTCCTCCATACAAATCATCTCCAGATCTTTCAGGTTTTGGCGCTGTCACTGGGCAACATTGAGTTTCAAAAATTTTCTATTGGGTTCAGGTCTGTAGACTGGCTAGGTCACTTCAGGACCTTGAAATGCTTCTTATGGAGCCACTCCTTAGTTGCCCTGGCTGTGTGTTTCGGGTCATTGTCTTGCTGGAAGACCCAGCCATGCCACATCTACATTGCTTTTACTGAGGAAAGGAGGTTGTTGGCCAAAACGTCACGACACATGACCCCATCCATCTTCCCTTTAATATGGTGCAGTCCTGTCCTTTTTGCAGAAAAGCACTCCCAAAGTATGATGTTTCCCCCACCATTCCTCACGGTTGGGAATGGTGTTCTTGGGGTTGTACTGACCCTTCTTCTTCCTCCAAACACTGAGAGTGAAGTTGATACCAAAAAGTTCTATTTTGGTCTCATTTGACCACATGACCTTCTCCCATGCCTCCTCTGGATCATCCAGATAGTCATTGCTGAACTTCAAACGGGCCAGGACATGTGCTCGAGTGAGCAGGGGGACCTTGCGTGCCCTGCAAGATTTTAATCCATGATGGCGTAGTGTGTTAGTAATGGTAATGTTTGAGACTGTGGTCCCAGCTCTCTTCAGGTCATGGACCAGGTCCTCCCATGTAGTTCTGGACTGATTCCTGACCTTTCTCAGAATCAACCTTACCACACGAGGCAAGATCTTGCATGAAGCCCCAGACCGAGGAAGATTGACAATCATTTTGTGTTTCTTCCATTTTCTAATAATTCTGCCAACAGTTGTTGCCTTCTCACAAAGCTGCTTCCTGTAGCCCATGCCAGCCTTGTGCAGGTCTACCATTTTATCCCTGGTGTCCTTAGACAGCTCTTTGGTCTTGGCCATGTAGGAGAGGTTGGAGTGTGATTGAGTATGTGAACAGGTGTCTTTTATACAGGTAACAAGTTTAAATAGTTGCAATTAATACAGGTAATGAGTGCAGTGTATGAGGCTTCTTAGGCTGGAGTCACACTAACCTGCGCAAAATGCGGTCAGTATTTTACATGCGTAATACGGATGACAGACCCCTAAACAGTGCTCCGTATGTCATCCGTAATGAAGGTGTGGTCGCGTATTTTGCGCATGTCAGCATCCGTATGTAATCCGTATGGCATCCGTATGGAGAGATTTTCTCGCAGGCTTGCAAAATGGACATATAATGGAGCCCTATGACAGTTTTAATAAAGAAATGAAAGAATAGATATACACACATAGAATGCATATATATATATGTATTCTATGTGTGTATATCTATTCTTTCATTTCTTTATTAAAACTGTCAGTGTGAGTTTACTGTATAGCGCAGTGAATTGCCGGCTTTGCTAAAAGACACCTAGTGCGTATTTCTCGCAAGTCACATGTGTGGTCCGTGTGTAATCTGTATTTTTTGCGCACCCATAGACTTGCATTGGCGTATTACGGGCGTAGTACGCTGACAATCGCAGCATGCTGCGAGTGGCACGGAGCGTAGGATACTGAGGAGAAATATACGGCTGGTGCGAGGGACCCCATAGAGAATCATTTGTCCGTGTCTAATGCGTGCTTTTTGCGCCTCTCACTCTCCCGTATTCCTCGCCAGTGTGACCCCGGCCTTAAATAAAAACTCACAGCTCTCTGAGAGCCAGAGTTCTTGCTAGTTGGTGGGTGATCAAATGTTTATTTTCATGCAATAAAATGCAAATTAAGTAAAAATAATAGAATGTGATTTTCTGGTTTTATCTTTAGATTCTGTCTCTCACAGTTGAAGTGAACCTACGATAAAAATTACAAATCTCTCCATTCTTTGTAGGTGGGAAAGCTTGTAAAATCGGCAGTGTATCAAATACTTATTTTCCCCACTGTAATTAAAAACAAATTTGCTGAACCCTTCTAAGCTCTATGTAGAACAGGAAGTCTCCTTTCCCTGCATGACTCATCACTGCAAAAGTCCCTCATAGGGGTGGTGGGTGGTGGAGAGGAGCAACTGGGTCAGGAATTAAAGAATTTCACAACTTTCAAAGTTTGAAGTTTTAAAAAATTCACAAAATTAGTTAATAAATAACATTGTTACGAAGTTATAAGGGTTAAAGGTTGATAAGAATTTTTTTATTTTACCAACAAAATTTACAATACCAATTTTTTTAGGTACCCCATCACATTTGAATTGAGTTTGAAGGTCCTATATAAGAGAAAATACCAAAAGTGTCATTTTAAAAACTGCACCCCATCAACTGATCAAAACCACATTCAAGAAGATTATTAACCATTTAGATGCTTCAAAGGAATTAGAGCAACGTAGAAGGCAAAAATGAAAATTTTACTTTTTACCACAAATATTGCTTTAGATCCTAATTTTTTCATTTTCACAAATGGTAACATGAGGAAATGAATCACCCAATTTGTCATGTAATATCTCCTGAGTACATCGATACCCCATATGTGGGGAAAAACTACTGTTTGGGTGCATGGCAGGGCTTGGAAGGAAAGGAGCGCTATTTGAATTTTGGTGCGCCATTTTGAGTGGAATAGATTGCGGACATCATGTCACATTTGAAGAGACCCTGACATGCAAAAACATCAGAAACTCCAACAAGCGAACCTATTTTGGAAACTACACCTCTCGAATAATTCATCTAGGAGTATAGTGAGCATTTGAAACCCTCAGGTAATCCACAGAGTTGTTTAACCTCGGGCACAGTAAATGTAAAATTACCATTTTTTTTCTCACTAAAATGTTGTTTTGCCCCAAGTGTTTAATATTTAAAAGGGCTAAGAGGAGAAGGCAAACTGTACAATTTGTTACACAATTTCTCCTGAGTCCACCAATACATGGTCAAAAACTACTTTTGAGGCACAGGACAAAGTTCAGAAGAGAAGAAATGCCATATTGGAGTGCAGATTTTGCTGGAATAGTTTGAAGGTGTCATGTAATGTTGGCAGAGTGTCAGGGTTCTGTCAGCACCGGTGTGCAGCCTCCGCTGAGCAGGGACTCACCTGCACTGTAGGGGGGCCCGGGGTCAGGTACAGCCGGAAAGTACAAACAGGACCTGGGGACGCTGAAGTTTAGCAAGCAGTGAAGGACCTACGGTCATGTGACTCCAAGGGGAGGAGCTTAGCATCCTGCTTCCAGAGATGGCAGGACACTAAGCAGAAATACTCAGGGTCAGGCAAAACGGAGGTCATACACAGAGATAGCAGTAAAGTACCAGGGATGAGACAGAACGGATAGTCGGGGCCAAGCAGGGGTCAAAACCAAACAGCAATATCCAGAGAACAGACCGAGTCGTACACAGAGTATCAAGCAACCAGAACACAGCACAAACACACTCAGGGGTCACCACACTATGCCAAGGGCGAAAGTATAACTGACAGGGATTGGAGCCTCCCAGGGGTTTACGAAGCTCTCCCAGAACCAAAAACAGGCCACAATCATTAACCCCAGGTGTGCAGGTCAAAACCTGCACTGAGCTCCAGACATTAACCCCTGCCGTGCAACTCAAAAACCTGCACTGGGATCATGACAGTACCCCCCTCTCAACGGGGGACCTCTGGACCCCCAGGCTTCCCCGGGTACTTGGCATGAGAAGCCCGAACCAGGCGATCTGCATGTACAGAGCGTGCAGGGACCCATGAGCGCTCCTCTGGTCCATATCCCTTCCAGTGGACCAGGTACTGCAAAGAGCGGCGCACCCGCCGAGAGTCCACAATATGTCCTACCTCATACTCCAATTGACCCTCCACCAGCACTGGAGGAACAACAGGCTCGGAGTCCTCTTTGACAGACCCTACGGATTTCAACAGAGATTTATGGAACACATTGGATATTTTTAAGGGAGACGCAACCTATATGTCACTGGGTTGACTATCTCCATAATCTCGTACGGACCAATGAACTTTGGTCCCAACTTAGCTGATGGTACCTTTAAGTTGATGTTACGTGTGGAAAGCCAAACCTTCTCTCCCACCTGAAACATGTCTCCTGAGGCTCTCTTTTTGTCAGCAAAATATTTGAACCTCCCCCTGGGCCCGAGAGATATTACGCTGGTCTTCAGTCCAGAGGTTTTTTAACCATTGAACGGACCCCTCTACCCCTGGACAACCGGAATCCACCCGTGAAAACTCCCCAAAATGCAGATTAAACCCATAGTTAATCAGGAATGGGGACATGTTGGTCGACTGACTCACCCGGTTGTTAAAATCGAATTCCGCCAACGGTAACGCATCATGCCAATCCTCCTGTCTGGCGGAGGTCAGACACCTGAGAATTTGTTCCAGGGATTGATTGGTGCGTTCTGTCTGACCATTACTCTCTGGGTGATATGCCGACGAGAAGGAGAGTCAGATGCCCAATTTCATACAGAACGCCCTCCAAAATTTGGCCACAAACTGCACACCTCTGTCAGACACAACATTCAGGGGTACCCCATGCAATCGGACCACATGCTGCACAAACAACCTTGACAATGTTTCTGCTGAGGGTAATGCTGCCAAGGGAATGAAATGGGCCTGTTTAGAAAACCTATCCATCTCCACCCAGATCACGGTATTGCCCCTGGAAGGTGGAAGGCCGGTAATAAAATCCATGGAAAGATGAGCCCATGGCCTATCAGGAAACGGTAAAGGTATGAGTTCCCCAGCAGGCCGGTTATGCAAGCTTTTGGAACGGGCACACACGCCACAAGCAGAAACAAATTTCTTGACATCGGACCTTAGATGAAGGCCACCAAAAACCCCTGGCTACTGCCTCTCTAGTTGCCATGATACCTGGATGAGCACTCAGCCTAGACACATGAAACTCCTGCAGAAGTCTAGGCTGCAATGAATCAGGAACAAACTATTTATCCCCTGGCCTGGTTGCCGGAGCTAGGGCCTGAGCCTTTAGAATTTCTTGTTCCAACTCAGATGAGACCCCCGCCACTACCACCCCTGAGGGAAGAATGGAGGATGGCGGCTCAGGGGTAGACATTGGGTCAAAACTTCTGGACAGGGCATCCGCTTTAACATTTTTGGACCCCGGTCGAAAAGTAATGGAGAACTGAAATCGTGAAAAAAAGTGACCAACGGGCTTGTCTAGGAGTAAGCCTCTTAGCAGATTCAAGGTATGCCAAATTTTTGTGATCCGTGACAACCGTGATAGGGTGAGCCGCCCCTTCCAAAAAGTGCCTCCATTCCTCAAATGCCAGCTTGACCGCAAGAAGTTCTCTATTGCCTACATCATAGTTTCTCTCAGCTGAAGAGAACTTCTTGGAGAAGAAGGCATAGGGTCTGAGATTGGTAAGGGTGGCTGGACCCTGGGACACCACAGCCCCCACCCCCACTTCAGAAGCATCCACCTCCACAATGAATGGTTTGGACGGGTCTGGTTGTACCAACAGAGGGGCGGACATGAAACATTTCTTAATAGCCGAGAAGGACTCCTTAGCGAGTACAGACCAATTTTTTACATCAGCACCCTTCTGGGTAAGATCCGTGAGTGGTTTAACCACTTGTGAGAAACCATTAATGAATCTCCGATAATAGTTCGCAAATCCTAAGAAGCGCTGGAGCCCCTTGAGATCTCGAGGCTGAACCCAGTCAGCGATCGCCAGCACCTTCTTAGGATCCATACGAAACCCCTCACAGGACTCAATCAACCCCAAAAAAGACAGTTCTTGTACAAAAAACGAACATTTTTCCAATTTAGCGAACAATTGGTTCTCCCTGAGTCTCTGGAGAATTGCCTGTAGATGTTGCAAGTGAGATTGGCTGTCAGGGGAATACACCAAAATGTCATCCAAATAAATAGTAACAAAACGGCCTATCAGGTCAGAAAACACAACATTGATGAAATTCTGGAAAATAGCGGCTGCATTAGTTAACCCAAACGGCATAACCAGGTTTTCAAAGAGTCCTTCTGATGTGAGGAACGCAGTTTTCCACTCGTCCCCTTCCCGAACCCTTATCAGATTGTAGGCCCCCTGGAGATCTAACTAGGAAACCATTGGGCCCCAGCTAACTGGTTACATAAGTCTGGGATGAGGGGAAGCGGGTAAGTGTTCCTAACCGTTATCTTGTTCAGTTCCCGAAAGTCGAGGCACGGCCGCAAACCACCATCTTTCTTCTTCACAAAGAAGAATCCTGCTGCCACAGGTGACACAGAAGGCTTGATATGCCCTTGGGCGGAGACTCTCAGTTATGTACTCCTTCATGGCTTGGCGCTCAGGCCCAGACAAATTGAACTATCGAGCCTTAGGTAAATTGTCTCCGGGTACTAAATCAATGGCACAATCATAGGGTCTATGTGGTGGCAGCGCCTCAGCCTCACTTTCGGAAAAAACGGCTTCGAAATCCTTCAGGTACTCCGGAATAACTTCCAGACTGACAGACGACACAGATACGGATTTAACAGCGTTAACAAGATGTCCCAGGTTACCACATTTATCCTTGCATCCCTATTGAGTGATCTCCCCTGTAACCCACTCAATGGTAGGATTATGGCGTTGAAGCCAAGGCATCCCCAGTACCAGTCCTGCAGGCAAGTTATCTAGCACAAGACAACTTAGTTTTTCCACATGAGTGGAACCCACTTTTAGAGAAAAAAGTTCTGACCTGCAACAGATACTGTCCTGGGTAAGAGGGGACGAGTCAATTGCCACAAGTTTAACAGGATCCTGAAGTCTGACTGTCCCTATCTTATTAAGAGTCATAATTTTTGTATCAATCAGGTTCACAGCAGAACCACAGTCCACAAAAGCAGTAGTCTGAACCGGACCATTACCAAGTTCCAGTTCCACCTGCAGCACCATTTTTGCACGTGAGGAAAATTGTACCTGAAGGTCTGGGTACCCTCCTCGACTACTACCCAGACCTAGTCGTTTCCCGCCATCTTTGAGGATGACGGACAGGAGGGGCAGTTCTTCTTCCAGTGTCCAGATTCCCCACAATAGAAGCACAACTGCTTCTCCCGGCGACGTCTTCTTTCCTTTTCCTCACAGGTGACAGCGCTCACCTCCATAGCCACAGGAAGAGTCCGGGTCTCATCTCCACTGGAGAATAATGATGTTTCCAGTTGCATAATGCCTCTAGCCCGCAGTCTGCGATCCATGCGAACCGCTTGGGTCATGGCATCCTCCAGGGAGTCAGGTGGAGGATGGAGTGCCAAGGCATCCTTCAGACGTTCACACAGGCCTCTACGGAACAGCCCCTGAAGGGCACCATCACTCCAAGAAATCTCGGTTGCCCAACGCCTGAATTCAGTACAGAACCACTCGGCAGAGTGCTCCTCCTGACAGACACTCATCACCTTGTCCTCAACCAAACGCACTCTATCAGGCTCATCATAAATAAGCCCTAAGGCTTCAAAAACCGCATCCACAGACATTCTCCCAGGGGCAGAAGAGGAAAGCGAAAATGCCCAGGCTTGTGGGGACCCCCTAAGCAGGGACATAACCACCCCCACCCTCTGTTTCTCACCCCCAGAGGAGCGGGGTCTCAAAGAGAAAAATAGCTTACAGCCCTCCTTAAATGCTCTGAATTCATCTTTGTTACCAGAAAACGTATCTGGCAATTTAACTGGGGATTCGGGTGGGACTAAAATGACATCTCTATTCCCCACCTGCTGAAAGCCTGTTGAAAGTACCACCTGAACTGAGTCCTTAACCCGCCGTTGGGACTGGGCCAGAGCTCGGTGTTCCAAACTAAGCTTCTGCAGCGACTGAGTCAAGCATTTCACCTGCTCAGATAAAGCACACATTGGATCCATGCTGCAGAAGTGAGGAGAGAAAAAAAAATTCAAGGTCAGTTATAATGTCAGAGTCCTGTCAGCGCCGGCGTGCAGCCTCCGCTGAGCAGGGACTCACCTGCACTGTAGGGTGGCCTGGGGTCAGGTACAGCTGGAAAGTACAAACAGGACCTGGGGACGCTGAAGTTTAGCAAGCAGTGAAGGACCTACGGTCATGTGACTGCAAGGGGCGGAGCTTAGCATCCTGCTTCCAGAGATGGCAGGACACTAAACAGAAATACTCAGGGTCAGGCAAAACAGAGGTCATACACAGAGATAGCAGTAAAGTACCAGGGATGAGACAGAACGGATAGTCGGGGCCAAGCAGGGGTCAAAACCAAACAGACATAGAAGGTACCAAGCAGAATCCAACAAGCAATATCCAGAGAACAGACCGAGTCGTACACAGAGTATCAAGCAACCAGAACACAGCACAAACACACTCAGGGGTCACCACACTATGCCAAGGGCGAAAGTATAACTGACAGGGATTGGAGCTTCCCAGGGGTTTACGAAGCTCTCCCAGAACCAAAAAGAGGCCACAATCATTAACCCCAGGTGTGCAAGTCAAAACCTACACTGAGCTCCAGACATTAACCCCTGCCGTGCAGCTCAAAAACCTGCACTGGGATCATGACACAGAGCCTATAAAGTGCCAAAACAGCAGGAACACCTATAAGAGAAACCACTTTAGAAACTACACCACCTTTTGAATTCATCTAGCGGTGCAGTGAGCAGGGTGACACCACATGTGCCTCAGAGAATTTTATAACATTGTGTGGTGAAGAAAAAAAAGTTTTTAATTGCTGTGATGGCTAATAGCATAAAAATGGACTGCACAATTTGATGTGCAATTTCTCATGAGTGCCCCAATACCCTACATGTAATTGGGAAATACTTTTAAGGTGCAGTGGAAAGCACAGGTGGGACAGAGCACTGTATTAGGCCGGGGTCACACTTGCGAGAAACTTGCACGAATCTCGTGTCTCAATACCCAGCACTGCCGCTGGCACCCGGACTGGAGTGTGCAGCCGCACACTCTGGTCCCAAGTCCCAGTGGCAGAGCGGGTATTGAGACACGAGACTCATGTGAGTTTCTCGCAAGTGTGACCCCAGCCTTATAGTGCAAATTTTGCTGGAATGGTTTTCGGGTGCCATGTCACATTGGCATAGCCCCAAAGGTGCCAAAACAGCAGACCCTCCTATAAGTGACCTAATTTTACAAGCTACACCTCTCAATGAAATTGCCTAACGATGCAGTGATCATACTATATTGATGCCACAAGTTTGTCACTGAATGTTATACCATTGGGCGGTGTTTAAAAAATAATTAAATTTTTACGCCCCAAATTTTGTTTTAGCCACAGATTTTTAATTTTTGCACGTGGAAATGGGTAAAAATGGCACCAAAATCTTTCACACAATTTCTACTCAACGCAGCAATACCCAATATGTTGCAGTACAGTACTGCTTAGCCATATGCTGAGACTCGGGAGGGAAGGACGGTTTGAGTTTTGTAGAAGAAATTTTGGTGGAATAGTTTGCAGACTCCATATACCCCTAAGTGTCAAAAGAGCAGAATCTCTCATCAAGTGATCTCATTACATCCCTCTAGAAATTTATCTACAGGTAATAGTGACAATTTCGACTCCATGGGTGTTTTCCCATGTGGGCCTCCCCACACCCCTGTACAGAAGTTACAAAAGAATCGCATTTTTCGTAAAAAATTTATCACTAGTGATATTAGAATTATAAATCACTGCCTCATGATTGTTATGAAGAAATGTACCATATTTGGCTGCAGCATTGACATGTCAACCGTAGTGCAGCGGTGTCCTTGCTGTGCAGTGAGAAGGCAGTGACCCAGGAAAGTTCAAACTAAAGTCTTGTTCAATGCGTGCTCACAAACAGAAAGTAAACTGTCCTCCGGTATGCAGCCAGGAAAACAAAGACAGTCCGCGACCAGTTTCCGTGGACAACTACACCATCGAGTAAGCTGGGGTGCCAGGCTTTAGGCTCCCCTTGTCCCTATGTTGCCTCATACAGAAAGAGCTCTGCAAAAGCCTCCTGCTCTGTCTGCTTCCAAGACCAACACTGACACATGGCCACTGGCCATGTGTAAAGGTTCGTCGGATGCAGTGAATAGCAGGAGGCAGAGAAGGGGTTAACAGAATTTACTAAAGCAATTATTGAATGTGTATTCAAGAAAACCTTCCACGCAGGGAGGTGTTGAGACAAGCAATGAAATATACAATAAAAACACAACAAGAAGTAAAAAGTGAAAATAAGGAATTATCGATTGAAGATCTTATTGGAGAACGGTTGGAACAGTTCCCGACGGCGTTGCAGTCCTTGAACAAAGTCTTTGGCTCTGTGGCATAAGAATGCGATGCACTGTCTCCTGACAGTGCTGAAGTATCCCGATCCGTTGGTCTTGGGGTCGCTGAATTTGGGTCCATTGAACTTGGAATAAAGTTCCTGCTGTGGGTTGGTGAAGGGTGACGCAACACACCGGGAGCACGATGTCATACAGGCCGCAGGTATGACAAGGCCTTGTGTGGAGTCTCAGCGTCCAGGGAAGGTTGGTTAGTCTGCTGCACTACCCATTATTATTTGGCTAATATTGATTCACAATTGGAGAATACTTATACATTAGCCAAGAATCAATTGACGGCAGAAAATCTTCAATCTATTAATACATCTATGGAAAAAGAAGTTGAAATTTGGGTTAAAGAAATTCAAGAAAATCATGCTAATAAATTAATGAGAGATATGAAATATCGACAGATGAATAAGATATATAATTGGAAAAGAACCTCCACGTCAGCCGATACTCGTACTCGGCTTACATCGATATCCTCTGCGCTTTCAATGAGTGAATACTCTGATGTTTCGGCCTCTTCCTCCTCATCGTACAAAGATACTTTTAAACGTAAACGGAATTTGCGTAATTCTCCATATAGAAGAAAGAATGATCGATCACCTAAAAATAATCGTCTTCAGGTAATTAATTTGAGTGTACATTGTCTATCTGAAACAGATCTAAGGGTCCTTGGTAAGGGTCTTACCTTTTGTCCAGATGCACATTTTGACACCTTTTCTGCCATTAAGGACTTACATATGTTTGCGAGAACCTTGATGTTCAAAAAATATTTTCATGACGAAACGTTGTATGATCTATTTCCTACAGGCGCGGAGCAGGAAGCATTACAGACCCTGAATGAGCTTTCTCATGAACATTCATCTTTTGAAGGCGGTAAGATTCCTTCATGTATTTTACCACATTCTAAGAAATTTCCATCTTTCACTTCAAACATTGATCTTTTTGTTAAAATAGTTAGTGAGGAGTTCAAAAAGATCCCTCATAATATTTCAAAATTAAATTTGAGTTTTCAAGAACGTAAGAGTTTGGATAAATTGAAAAATCTATCTGATGTGGTTATTAAACCTGCTGATAAAGGCGGTAATATTGTCATCTGGCCTTCTTCCATGTATGAAACTGAAGTTTTCAAACAATTGAGAAATAAAGTCTGTTATAAGAGACTTACATTTAATCCATTGTTAGCTTTTACATCTAAGTTGAATCGAATTTTAAATGAAGCCATTGATGCTGGTACTACAACAAAGGAATTGAGTCAAGCATTGACAATAAAGGAACCATGTATACCCACATTTTATCTTCTGCCGAAGATTCATAAGAGTCTAACTTTACCACCTGGGAGACCTATTGTGTCTGGAAATTCCAATTTTTTAGAGAATGTGGGTAAATACATTGATTCAAAACTTCATCCTTTGGTAGAATGCCTTCCGTCTTATATACGTGATACCAACGATTTTTTGCGGAAGATTGGTGGTCTATATATAGATGATGGTGCATTATTAGTCACTTGTGATGTCGAATCACTTTACACTAGTATCAAACATTCATTCGGTCTACAAGCTACGAGATATTTTTTATCCATGTCAAATTATTCTCTTTCCATGATGAATTTTATTACAGAGGTCTTGGAGTTCAGTTTATCTCATAATTTTTTTTATTTTTAAGGGGTCCTTCTACCTACAGCTCCAGGGTACAGCAATTGGAGCGTCATATGCACCTGCATATGAAAACCTGTTCCTGGGGCTGTGGGAGAGGGACCTCTTTTTATCTGATGATTGTCACTCAATGTGCCGTGTCCTATTATGGACGCGGTATATTGATGACATTTTTTTCATTTGGCAGGGCTCTACCGAGTCTCTGGAATCATTCATGTCTTTTTTGAATATCAATTCCTTAAATATCCGTCTAACATACCATCATGATAAGAATAGTATTGAATTTCCTGACGTATTCGTAAAACGTGATACTAATAATATTCTTCAGACTGACATTTTTAGAAAGCAGTCAGCAACAAATTCTCTCCTACATGCATCTTCTTCTCATCCAGCATCTCTTGTATGATCTATTCCAATAGGTCAATTTTTGAGACTTAGATGAATTTGTTCTAATGATCTAGATTTTGAGAAGAGGTCTGAAGAATTAAAAATTCGATTTTTAAACCGTGGCTATAGTAATCGGTGTATCAAAAAAGTGTTTAATAGAGCCAAATATTCAACCAGGAATGATTTATTGTATTCCACGTCCAAACCTGTTTCGTCATCATTGGTTCGTTTTATTACAAATTACAACATTGAAAATCAAAGACTGAGAGAGGTGTTATGTCAATCATGGCATATTCTATTGGCTGATCAGACTCTATCTAACTAACAGAGCAACCCAGTATCACTTTTCTTCGCTCCCGGAATTTACAAGATACCTTGGTAAGGAGCCACTATCAAAATGAGCAGAAGTCTTCCTTTTTGACTCAGATTTCTCAGAAGAATGGTTCATCTCCATGTGGCCACTGTGTCGCCTGCCAAAATGTTGACAGGATTGACACTTTTACTGATTCTTCCGGTTCTAGAAATTATTCCATTAAACACCTTATTGATTGTAATACCAAGGCAGTAACTTATTATGCTACATGCCCTTGTTCAAAGATCTATGTTGGTCTTACTACAAGAAAACTAAAAGTAAGAGTAAGAGAGCATGTAATTGGAGTTAATGGAGCAAAAACTGAGAGTGATATTTCGGCCCTAAAAACAATTCCGAGGCATTTTAAACAATTTCATAATTGTGACTCGAGTAAATTTCGTGTGAGAGGGATAGATATAATTCCATTTTCTATACGTGGAGGTAAAATCAGTCAAAAATTAGCACAAAGGGAGACGAGATGGATATGGACACTCAAAACTGTATTCCCTCAAGGCCTAAATGAGAACATCAGCTTTGTCCCTTTTTTATGACCACCTAGTCATCCAGCTTTTTTATTCTTTTATATTGTACTTTATCTTTTATTTTATTTTCTATATAATGAATATAATAATATAATTTTATTAGGCATGTTGTATATGAATTAATTGATTATTTATTTATTATACATTGTTGTTGTAATTATCTATTTATTGCTATACAGAGGTCTTATTTTAGTTATGTATTTATTAATTACTTTGTATTGATTATATATTTTTTATCATTTATTTTAGTATATATTTTTCCTTCAGCGGTAATTTACCTCAGCTTATTTGTCCATTTCTCTGCTGTGGAGACTTGGAGTTGATTGATATCATTGCCGTTCCTTCCTGTGAATGCATCTATAAAAGAAAAGGACAAAGAATAAACACCTGTTTCATCAATATATGAATAAACATGACCAAAGATGGACTTAATGATATTATTTTCTTATTATTTTTCTTCAATTATTATTATTATTTTTTATTTTTCTATTTTTCATTATTTTTTATTTAATATTTTTTATTTTTTATTTATTATTTATTTTCTATTATTTTTTCAGTTTTATTATTTTTTATTTTTTATTTAATTTTATTTTTTATTTAATTTTTATTTTATTATTTTTATTTTCATTATTATTTATTTTTTGTACATTCTATTTTATTTTTATTTTTATTTAACATTATTATTATTTTTTATTTATTTAACATTATTATTATTTTTTATTATTATTTCATATGTCATTTTACTTTATTATTATTATTATTATTATTATTATTATTATTATTATTATTATTTTTAATTAATTCTTATGTATTTATTATTATTTTCATATTTATTTCTTTAGTCCTTAACCATTTTTGCATACTCATTTTTGTGTGTGTGTGTGTATATATATATATATATATATATATATTTGATCTATGTATTGATTCCTGATATGTGATATCTTATATGGATAAATTCCCCCCTTTTTTTCTTTTCCTTTTCTTTTTCTTTCTTTTTTCTTTTCAATTTTCTTTTCTTTTATTTATTTACTATCATCTTTTGTGATGCACTCACCTCTTGTAATTATCTATTCCCATACAATCCTATCTTATTTAATTTTCTTCTTTATATTTATCTAATAGGACCTTTGTATGATTGTATTTTCTTTGTTTAAAGATAGTGTGCTCTCAGGACCTTTGTACCACGTGACCTAATCTATCCAATGAGAGTGAGCCCTGAGGAATTGCACACCACGTGTTGTTTTCTGCCCAATGACAGCGGGCTGAGCTGTACGCGCGCTGGTATCGGGTTCCGGGACTCCCGCCCGCTGTACCTGCGTCCCCCTTCGCCGCATCATCTGATTGTGACGACCGTGGAGACACGTGGGTTGGCGGCGTGGGGTTGCTTGGTAACGCACGATCCTGGTGTGCGTCGCCATATACTTACTCAGCTTCCATTGGTTACTCGGCCCTTTTTAAACCCCTCCATATCTGGATGGCGCCACCCCCTGACGAAGGTACGCCGAAACGTGCGTCGGGGCTGGCACATCCCGGGGACTACAGCAGCAATAGAGGTATAACACTTTTAAACACTTTTAAACACTTTTTTCTTGCTTCTAGTGTCTCTTTTATATATATTTTCCCTAATTGTTTTGATTCACTTCACTATTGTTTTGCATTTGCACTTTACTTGAGGTCATATATTTATCGCTTGCTGCACAGATATATTTGCACTTTATATGATATCCTATTTTTGCTGTTTGCACATATATAGCATATTGGCACTTGTATTTTATATTTGGTTTTACTTTGCATTGTGCTATATTATTCCAACATACAGTATTAGTGGTTACTATTGTCCCCTGGTTGTGCCTTATCCATGGCATTGGCTTCCCATTATTATTATTATTATTATTATTATTATTATTATATTTTAATTTTTATTTGATATTTATCTAATAAATTTTAATTATTGGACATATTTTCGGTTTCTTTCGTTGTTTGATTTTATCATCCGATTTGTCCTCTTTTTTATTTTCCATGTGTGCAATATTTATCATTATAAGGTGATATTTATAACTATAAGGCGATTATATATTGCACTACTCCGTGAGCCACTTTATTCCCATTATGGGTTTTGTATGTGGGGATGCACTGGGTAGCGTGCTCGAGGGAAAACCAGTCTGAGAAAGGCTGGTGTCAGTGGCAGTAGTTGAGGAGAGGGAGTCAACCTTCATCCTGCTTTGTAGTTGCATTCCCGCCAGGTCTCCCCTCTTACCGTGCTCCGCTCCTTTTAAGTACCCCACGCCCCCCTCAGTCAAGTGCTCAAGCTATTCCCACCGAGTCAAGTCAGGCACTTCAGACAAGTCATGCCCCTGCAACAGCAGTGACAGCCCCGATAGTTCTGGCCCCCAAGCGTATTTCTGTCCGATGATGCTATTCCTGTTCACCCCCTTACACATGGACCACTGGGCTGGAGGAAACAGACCGGTCGCACTACCTTCCTGCAGTCAGTTTAAAAAATAGAAGCCCATACTGGGTTTTCCTGAACAACTCCTTGGTCAAAATAACTTGACCAGGTTCAAGCTTACATTTATTCTGCCTTGTGACCCAAAGGCATCCTGCTGTGACCACAAGGCACTCCAGCGAATCTAATACACTTCTGAGCACATCCTGGGGGACACATAGCGACCCTCACATATGACACTGGTCACTGCCTCACACCACCTACTCTCTTTACGGCTGTGTCTATTCAGTGGCTTCAATAGTGGTAATGTGGTAGTAAGCTTTTTTGTGAATAAACTTTTATAGATTTGTGAAATACAAAGGCTGATTGCTATATGACTCTTTAATTTGAGAATGGATAAAAAATGTTATTACTAAAAAATCGTTTATCTTTAGGTTTTTAAACTAAAACTACAATGGCTGTGTACACATTACACCTACAGGACCTTTTTCTGACATCCCATGCTAAATCCATGCAGCTGTAAAAGCTTCCTCTGGGAAGACATTCCACTAGATTTTTGTGTCTGTGGAAATTGTTGCCCAGTCATCCACATGTGCATTTATTTGCGAAGTTAGACACTGATGTTTGATGAGAGAGCTTGGCTCACAATGCAATGTAAAGGGTGAAATATGTGGCAAATCCTAAACAATTCAGTGATCATTCCGATGTTGATTTTCAGCTGTGGAAATTCCACAGATGATACATTTTCTTGTGATTTTACAGCAGAACATCTGTGCACAAAAAGATACCTAAAATAGCATTTGTGAGCCTAGCCTTACATGTGCTTTCAATGGAAGCTGTTTCGAAAAATTTATCAGTATTTTTCAGTATTTTAGAAGCAATGCTAAGGCTTCTTTCACACAAATTTATTTACACAGTACTTCATTTTTTTTCTGTAATTTGTAGCTAATATAAATCTGAAGGTATTCACATGGGTGTGTAAAATCTAAGCACATTTTAAAAACTGAAGCGAGCACAACTTTTATCCATGTATTTCAGGTATACTGTATAAGTTTTTCCAAGTATCTCTAGTTTAATCTCCTGCCTACAGAGGATGGCAACATAATTGATATAATATTCCAATTCTATTTATTGAGCTTTATCCGAGATTTCATCATTTCAAAATGCTGCGCTATCTTTTTTCTGGTAAAATGATAGCAAGTTGCAACCATTCCAGAACCCAAAGAACCCTATAAATCAGTGGCGTAATTAGAATCTAATGGGCCCCGCTGCAAGATTTGGACCGGGGCCCCCCATCCTGATCTTTTTACATGTGTATATATACAGTAGTGTTCAAAATACTAGCAGTCCAATATGACTAACCAGATTAATCACTGTTTTTGGTATAAATTATATTATCACATGTCAAACAATTTACCAGTTGGTGCAGCAGATTCTAAGAAAACCCAACATACCCAGGATTCATGAGCTGCATGTTTTTGAGTCTGTGTATTAGAATAATTAATTGAAAGGGATGCATTCAAAATAATAGCAGTGTGGAGTTCAATTAGTGAAGTCAATAATTCTGTGAAGAAACAGGTGTGAATCAGGTGACCCTTATGTAAGGGTGAAGCCAGGACATGTTGTACATGAATTTCTTCTTGAAAGTCTGAGAAATATGAGTCTTTCGAGACATTGCTCAGAAGAACAGCGTACTTGGATTAAAAAGTTGATTAGAGAGAGTTTAGGGGGTTTTACACATAGCGATATCGCAGCGATATCTCTATAACGTCACCGGCTTTGTGACATTATAGCGATATTGCTAGCGATATCGCTGTGTGTGATACTTACCTCCGACTGGCTCCCCCGCTGTCCATTGCTGATCGCGCGAGAATGTCCGGCTCCATTTCTCGTCGTCTGCTTCCTGCTGGGCTTCCTGCTGTGACGACGAGCAACGCTGGACGCGGGCGGGAGGACGTCAGGATCGCTGTGTGTGAAAGGTGAATATCGTGCGCTGCGTCGCTGCTGCATCGCTGTGAGATCTTTCTGTGTGAAAGCTCACTAGCGATCATTTAGCGATGCACCAGCGATCCTGACTGGGTCGGATCGCTGGTCGGATCGCTGGTGCATCGCTAAATGTAAAAGGGCCTTAACACTTATGAAGAAGTAAAGATAATGATATGCTTTTCAGCTAAAATGATCTCCAATGCTTTAAAATTGAAAGCCAAACCAAAGACGTGGAAGAAAACGGAAGACTACCATTCAAATGGATGGAAGAATTGCCAAAATGGCAAGGGCTCAGCCAATGATCAGCTCCAGGATGATCAAAGACAGTCTCAAGTTACCTGTGAGGACTGTGACAGTTTGAAGACAACTGTGTGAAGCTAATCTCCTAGCAAGAAGTCCCCGCAAAGTCCTACTGTTTAAAAAGAGACCTGTACCGAAGAGGATACAATTTACCAAAGAACACATGAACTGGCCTAAAGAGAAATAGAAAAACATTTTGCGGACTGATGAAAGTAAAATTGTTCTTTTTGGGTCCAAGGGCCGCAGACAGTTCATCAGATGACCTCCAAACTCTGCATTCAAGCCACTGTACACTCTGAAGACAATGAAGCATGGTGGTGAAAGCATCATATGGGCATGTTTCTCTTAATATGGTGCCGGATCTGTTTACTGCATACCAGAGATCATGGACCAATTTGCATGTATTAAAATACTTGAAGAGGTCATGTTGCCTTATGCTGAAGAGGACATGCCCTTTGAAATGGGTGTTTCAACAAGACGACCCTAAACACACCAGTAAACGAGCAACATGCTGGTTCCAATCCAACAAAATTGAGGTTATAGAATGGCCTGCCCAATCTCTGGACCTTAATCCGATAGAACACTTGTGTGGTGACATTAAAATGCCATGTTAAGATGGAAAAACAGTTGACAGGTGCCAGAAGTTGGTTGACTCTATGCAACTTAGATGTGAAGCAGTTCTAAAAAAAACTGTGGGTATACAACTAAATATTAGGTTAGTGATTCACAGGAATACTAAATCCACAAAAAAAAGTACATATTGTGAGTTTACAAAGACAAATGCAGACACTGCTATTTTTAGGAGAGCCCAATGTTCATTTTTTGTTATTTTCTGTAAAGTAGTTAAAAATTCTATACATTTCTCTTCATGTTTTGAATTAGAAAACAGGGTGCAATGTTCCCAATAGTTGGAAATAAAAAATAGCATAAAGATTTTGTGAACACACTGATTTTGTGTTTTTGAACACACTGATATTATTTTGAACACTACTACATATATGTGTATATGTGTGAGAGTGTGTACATATCTCAGCCATTCTGGTGTATATGTCCCTCATCCTGGTGTATGTATGTACGTTTGTATGTATATACTGTATATATATATATATATATATATACACAGTATATATATATACTGCTCAAAATAATAAAGGGAACACTAAACAATACAATGTACTGTATATATACAGTGCCTTGCGAAAGTGTTCGGCCCCCTGGATCTTTTCAACCTTTTCCCACATATCATGCTTCAAACATAAAGATACCAAATGTAAATTTTTGGTGAAGAATCAACAACAAGTGGGACACAATTGTGAAGTTGAAAGAAATTTATTGGTTATTTTACATTTATGTGGAAATTCAAAAATTGATAAGTGGGGCGTGCAATATTATTCGGCCCCTTTAACTTAATACTTTGTTGCGCCACCTTTTGCTACGATTACAGCTGCAAGTCACTTGGGGTATGAATGTCTCTATCAGTTTTGTACATCGAGAGACTGAAATTATTGCCCATTCTTTCTTGGAAAACAGCTCGAGCTCAGTGAGGTTCGATGGAGATCGTTTGTGAACAGCAGTTTTCAGCTCTTTCTACAGATTCTCGATTGGATTCAGGTCTGGACTTTGACTTGGCCATTCTGACACCTGGATACGTTTATTTGTGAACCATTCCACTGTAGATTTTGCTTTATGTTTGGGATCATTGTCTTGTTGGAAGACAAATCTCCGTCCCAGTCTCAGGTCTTTTGCAGACTCCAACAGGTTTTCTTCAAGAATGGTCCTGTATTTGGCTCCATCCATCTTCCCATCAATTTTAACCATCTTCCCTGTCCCTGCTGAAGAAAAGCAGGCCCAAATCATGATGCTGCCACCACCATGTTTGACAGTGGGGATGGTGTGTTCAGGGTGATGAGCTGTGTTGCCTTTATGCCAAACATATCGTTTGGCATTGTTGCCAAAAAGTTCGATTTTGGTTTAATCTGACCAGAGCACCTTCTTCCACATGTTTGGTGTGCCTCCCAGGTGGCTTGTTGCAAACTTTAAATTACACTTTTTATGGATATCTTTGAGAAATGGCTTTCTTCTTGCCACTCTTCCATAAAGGCCAGATTTGTGCAGTGTACAACTAATTGTTGTACTATGGACAGACTGTCCCACCTCAGCTGTAGATCTCTGCAGTTCATCCAGTGATCATGGGTCTCTTGGCTGCATCTCTGATCAGTCTTCTCCTTGTTTGAGATGAAAGTTTAGAGAGATGGCCAGGTCTTGGTAGATTTGCACTGGTATGATACTCCTTCTATTTCAATATGATCGCTTGCACAGTGCTCCTTGGGATGTTTAAGGTTTTGGAAATCATTTTTTATCCAAATCTGGCTTTAAACTTCTCCACAACAGTATCACGGACCTGCCTGTTGTGTTCCTTGGTCTTCATGATGCTCTCTGTGCTTCAAACAGAACCCTGAGACTATCAGAGAGGAGGTGCATTTATACAGAGGCTTGATTACACACAGGTGGATTATATTTATCATCATTAGTCATTTACGACAACGTTGGATCATTCAGAGATCCACAATGAACTTCTGGAGTGAGTTTGCTGCACTGAAAGTAAAGGGGCCGAATAATATTGCACGCCCCATTTTTCCATTTTTGAATTTCCAAAAAAATTTAAATTAACCAATAATTTTCGATCAACTTCACAATTGTGTCCCACTTGTTGTTGATTCTTCACCAAAAATTTACATTTGGAATCTTTATGTTTGAAGCATGATATGTGGGAAAAGGTCGAAAAGTTCCAGTGGGCCGAATACTTTCGCAAGGCACTGTATATATATATATATATATATATATATTTATAGCCCATCGAGGTCTGGATTTGGAATGATACTCAATCAAAGAGGAAAGTCAAATTATTACAGGCTGATCCAATTTCAGTGGAGATAAGGAATTGATGCTCAGTAGGGTGTGTGTGGTCTCCACGTGCCTGTATGACCTCCTTACAATGCCTGGGCATGGTCCTGATGAGGTCGCGGACGTTCTCCTGATGGATATCCTTCCAAACCTGGATTAAAGCATCAGTCAACTCCTGGACAGTCTGTGGTGCAACATGGCGTTGGTGGACGGAACGAGACAGGATGTCCCAGATGTGCTCGATTGGATTCAGGTTTGGGGAACAGACAGGCCAGTCCACAGCAGCAATGTCTTCATCATGCAGGAACTGCTAACACACTTCAGCCACATGACATCTAGCATTGTCATGCATTAGAAAGAACCCAAAGCCCACTGCACATGCATATCTTCTTTCAATGGGTATGAGGATCTCATCCTGGGCTGTGCGGCCTTCCAAAGAAATGCCTCCCCACACCATTACTGATCCACTGTCAAAACGGTGATGCTGGAGGTTGTTGCAGGCAGCAGAACGTTCTCCACGTTGTCTTTAGACTCTTTCACGTCTCACCTCTGTCACTTGTGCTCAGTGTGAACCTGCTCTCATCCGTGAAAAGCACAGGTCGACAATGTGGAATCTGCCTATCAGGGTGTAAGCACAACACCCACTTGTGGATGGCGGCCCCTATAGAGTCCATTTCTGACAGTTTGAGCAGACAAATGGATGTTAGTGGCTTGCTGCAGGTCATTTTGCAGGGCTCTGGCACTGATCCTCCTGTTCCTCCTTGCAGAAAGGAGAATGTAGAAGGCATACGGCTGGTTTGTTGTCCTCCTATGACCCCCTCCATGTCTCCTGGTGGACTGGCATGTCTCCTGGTATCTGCTCCATGCTCTGGACACTGTGCTGACAGACACAGCTACAATTCTAGTCACAGTTCGCATTGATGTGCCATCCTGGATGAGCTGCACTACCTGAGCAACTTCTGTCAGTTGTAGACACCATCTCATGCTAATGTACAGTACCTCTAGGGGTGAGAACAATGGCAAAATGCAAAACTGACCAATGGTCTGTAGTCAGCCCCTGCAGAACCACTCCATTTTAGGGGTTGTTTTGCTAATTGTCATTTCTACCTGTTGTCTATTCTAATTGCACAACAGCAGGAGAAATTGATTCACAATCGGTGTCACTTCATAACTGGAGGAGGTTGATTTCACAGAAGTGTGATTGACTTGGTTTTTCTGTCATTACAGAGGGGTACCAACAATTTTGACCTCATGTGTACATTATGGGGTGCTCTTCCCCATTCACCCCTTGAGATAAGACAGCACCAAGCCCAACATCCAATGCATTTGTCTGGACCACAAACTCCCTGGAGAAATCGGGTGCTATCAGCACCGGTTGATTGCACAGGGCTAGCTTCAGTTCCTGGAAGGCTGTCTCAGCCTCTGGAGACCACTTAGCCATAGCCGACTTTGTCCCTTTAAGGAGGTCTGTCAGAGAGGTAACTACCATGGTGAAGTTTGGGATAAACAGGCGGTAATAGCCCACAATGCCCAGGAATGCCCTAACCTGCTTCTTTGAGAGGGATTGTGGCCAGCCATGGATCGCCTCAACTTTATTTATCTGGGGCTTTATTTCACTCCTGCCTACAACATAGCCCAAGTATCTCGCTTCCTTCATTCTGAAGGCACAGTTCTTTGGATTTATGGAAAATCCCACCTTACATACAGCATCAAAGATCGCCTGGACCTTGCACATGTGGCTTCCCCAACTCTGGCTGACGATCACAGAGGTAAGCCTCTGCGTACTTTTTGTGGGGAGCCAAGGATGTGGTCCATGGCTCTCTGTAATGTTGCTGCAGTTCCTTGTAACCTAAATGGCATCCTTGTGTATTGGAAGCATCCTTCTGGCGTTGAAAAGGCAGTCTTCTCTTTGGCGCATTGGGACATGGGCATTTGCCATGTACTAAGCCGACACTAGCCTCTCAATTAATTCATCAACCTTAGGCATCGGGTGGGCATCGAACTTAGACACCTCATTCAGCTTCCAATAGTCATTGCAAAACCGCCATTCTAAATCTGGTTTCGGCTTGACCAGCTAATCTTTTGGCTCCTCGGTGACTCCCAGGCTCAGCATCCACTTCACCTCCCTTGAGATCACCTCTCGGCGGGCTTCGGGAATCTGATAAGGCTTCAAGTTGACTCGGACATGAGGCTCCGTTAGGACCTCATACTCAATGACCTTCATACAACCTGATAGCTCAGAGAAGAGGTCCTTGTTCCAATGTAGCTTTTGGGCACATGACAGCGTCTGCCATCTTGGCTACCTCCATGTCTGCTTCAGGCTTGGCCACCAAACACAGAGTTACCATGGGCTCCCTATCTTGCCATGGCTTAACCTGGTTGACGTGGTATTCCTGGTAGGGCTTCCTTCTCCCCAGCTGGTGGACTTTATAGTTGACATCTTCAACCTTTTCAACTATTTCGTAGGGGCCCTGTCACTTGGCCAGGAATTTGCTCTTCACTGTAGGTACCAGCACCAGTACTCAATCCCCAGGGTAAAAATGTATACCCTCAACTGCGCTTCTTGTGCTTTGAGGAGGTGATTTCTCAAGAAAGGCATCACCTTGGCAATCCTCTCTTGCATCTGGGCCACATGCTCAATCACACTCCGCTAGGGTGTAGACTCTGACTCCCACGTCTCTTTTGCTACGTCGAGGAGTCCACTGGGGTGTCAGCCATACAACAGCTCAAAAGGGGAGAACCCAGTAGAGGTCTGTGGGACTTCTCTGATGAATAGAAGGTACGATAGTAGACAGTCCCAGCCGTCCTTCTCTACAACCTTCTTCAACATGACCTTCAAGGTTTTATTTAACCTTTCTACCAAGCCATCCATCTGTGGATGGTAAACTAAGGTCCGGAGTTGTGTGAATTGCAGGGTTTTGCAAAACTCCTTCATCAGCTTTGACATAAAAGGGTCCCTTGATCCATCAGGATCTCTTTAAGCAACCCATTCTAGAGAAGACATGTACCAACTCTCGGGTGATACGCTTGGCGGAGGAGTTACATAATGGAATGGCCTCGAGGTATCGTGTAGCATAGTCCAATATCACCAGGATATACTGATGTATTTTGACAGACTTGACCAGGGGTCCTACTAGATCCATGGCAATGCGATCAAACGGTACCTCAATAATGGGCAACGGCAGCAAGGGGCTATGAAAATGGGCCACTGGGGAAGTCAGCTGGCAGGTGGGGCAGGACCTACAGAGATTCACAATGTCACAGTGACAACCAGGCCAGTAGAACCTCTGGAAGATCCGTTCCTGGGTTTTCTCTATGCCCAGGTGACCATCTAACACATGTGTATAGGCAATGTCTAACACTCTGCCTCTGTATGACCCTGGTACCAGCCAGTAACTGCTCAATTACTTCACCTCTCAGCTTGGTGACTCAATATATCACCTCCCCATTCATGTCAAAATGTGGGTATCGAGTGTCAGCCCCCGTCTCTTGAGCAACACCATTAAGTACCGTCACATTAACAAATTCCCCTTTAAGAGTTAGGTCCCTGAGATGGGTAGTTCCAAAGTTTCCCCTGGACACCTCCAGCTCAGGGATATTGGCCTCAGTGGATGCTGCCTCATCCTCTTTGTCAACAAGCACACAAAACGGAAACCTGTCATCTACAGCCTGCGACGAGGTTTCTTTGGGAGAAACCTGGCAGTTGTTTGGACGACCAGACGTCCTCCCTTTTCCCCACAAGTTCCAAAATAATACAAAGTCCCGACTTATTATAATAGGGTGCAATAGGTCCTTGACCACGCTGGTCTCATGGGACTCGATGCAACAGTTTGTGTTTATGCCCACTGGGGCCACAGGGTAGTCCTTTGCATCCCCATGGATGCAGCGGATGCCCAGCCTCTTTCCAGCAATCAGCCCTCACTAATGTTACCAAACTCCCCGAGTTCAGCAGACCAGTCATTTGCACCCGGTTTACTGGCACAGGGCATGCCTGTGGTCCCTCTCCAGTTTGGGGAACAGCACTGCAGGCCGGATATGCAAAATACAGTCAGCGCCATCCTGTGCTGCAGTCCATTGGCTTGGTGGTCATGGGACAACGGGTGGCTATGTGGCAAGGAGTATGACACCTCCAATAAATTACACTATGGGAAGGAACTTTGGACACTAACTCCGGTACTCTTGGCCACCCCTCCAGGTGTGGCTGTAGCTCCCCTCTTTTGGGTGCCAGCCCCGCTTTAGGAAACCCACTATGGAAATGCTACAACCCCTTGCTTCCCCACGGAACTCTTGACCACCTGGTATCTTTCCATCAAGCTCACTAGGTCATCAGCATTATGGGGATCTCCCTGGGCAACGCAGGATTGTACTGGCCTTGGCAAGGAGCATATTAAACTGTCCATAACGACCCTCTCCACCATCTGTGCTTGGTAGGAAAATTCAGATGGAACTATTTTTGGACCAGGTGTGGGAGGTCAATCATTTGGGACTGGGGAGGTTTGTCATTGCAATAGGCTCAGTGGTGCACCCGCTGCACCCTGACAGTCAGAGTCACTCCTAAGCGTGCCAAGATCTCAGCTTTCTATTTGGTGTACTCTTTAACGTAAAGGCCAGGTCATAGTAGGCCTTCTGCGGTTCATCTGATAAATATGACGCCAGGACCTTTGTCTACTGCTTCAGAGGCAATTTCTCCCGTTCTGCCACCCTCTCAAAAACCGTCAGAAATGCCTCAATGTCATCTTTTACAATGCTCTTTTTACCATCTTCCTGGTATATGAGTCGTTACCTGGAGTTGGGGAGGAGATCGCCTCTGCGAGGAGTTCCATCTGCTGCGTTAGCGCCTTTTGCTGCTGCCGGTGTTGTAGTTGCTGTGCCAATAGTTTATTCATTTCTTTCTGCGCTATTTGCTGCTGTTGACTAGCAAGTTGTTGCTGTTGTTGAACCTGGACCAAATATTTTACAAGCTCCTCCATGCTGTCACATTTCCCTCCTGCAGCCGCTTTCACCCAGGACATGTGGCATCGGCAGTCACACTGCCTCTTGGGATTTGATATTTTTAATATTAGACAGTGTAGGACCACCTCGATTAGAGTCACCTTGTCGACGATGGATGGCTTTTATGCTATATTTGATCAAATACAGTATTACTAAGAACTCTGAATTATTTAAATGCACTTTAGCTTTTTATTTATTTAGTTACAGCAGGGTTTTTCTCATTTTGTCTTTTGTAGGTTTTGTATGCTTTATGGCCAATGTGAACATGCGTTTATGTGCTGCATGTGTGGCACCCCAGGAGTCGGGTTGCCACAGTGGCATTGCCTCCCTCACAGGGGGTGATGTCATGCCTGGAAGAAAGGAGCGTTTCCCTGGCCAGATAACAACAGCATCCAACACTTTTCCTGACTTCAGACCAGGTTTCAGTAAAGCTTCCCTGTAAATTCTGGCCTGGAAGCGGGTTAGGCAGTCTGGGAGAGTCTGTACAAGGGACAGGAGCTGTGAGAAGCTCGTCCCAAGAGCAGAGTGAAGAGAGAGGAAAGTGGAAGTTTAGGAAAGCCTGGGGCTTGGAGCTGTGACCAAGCTCACCCCAGGGAAGAATGCTTGACACCGGACGCCAGAGTCCGTGGCTGCACGGGTACACAGTCCCAGCAGCCAAATCTGGAGGGTAGGAGACTGCAGGCCTCCTGGCCCCATCATACACCTGAAGGCACAGCAGTACACTAGAGCCGGAGCCACCACGAAGGAGTGACACCTGTAAAAGGCTCAAGCTGCCTGCCATACAGGCAAGGACTAAAGAACAGTAAGGAACAGAGGACTGAGCATAGCTTCAGGCAGCAAGGACTTCAGAGAACAGCGCAGTAAGGAGGTCTCCAACACCATCTGGCTTAGGGGATCCTAAATTGCTTCCAGGCTGCCCAGATCTCCATTACCATCTGTAATCAGTGTCTTGGAATGCAGCACAAACCCTGAGTAAAAGTATGAAGACTGCACCCTGCTGTGTCCTCAGAGTTATTTACTGCACCATCCTCTCTGCACTACAACCATCACTCTTGCACTGCAACCATCACCACTATCTTTAACATCATAAGTGCCCTGGGACTTAGCTCTACCTGTGGAGAGCTGTACCAACTCTGCTGCATCACCATCAGCCCCAGCGGTCTCTTTAAGCAGCGTCGGCTATCCCTTGCCGAATACCAAAGGTGGCATCACAAACTATATCTTATAAACTTTATTCTCCTTTTATCATCATTTACATTGGACGCCCAGGACGACGGACCAGGTCACTGCTGCCGTGACATATCACCTTAAGAACCGGCCCGGTACAGAGTATCCCCACTGTCCTGTTGGGAGCTCCACATGTACACGAACTCAAACCAAGCTCAATTTTTGCTCTTTTTTTCCTCTGTATTTTTGCATTCTGTGCAAGCCGGGGTGTGGCCTCCCTCTGCTGAGCTGGAAATTGTATTTAAAGGATTCCCCTGGCTAGTGTCCACTTGTTGGGACCAGGTCCTTTTGTCTGCCCTTATTCATACATTGAGGTCAACTTTGACACATGATAAGGTTTTTAATATTAGACAGTGTCAACGGTGGGATGGCTTTTATGCTATATTTGATCACATACAGTATTACTAAGAACTCTGAATTATTTAAATGCACTTTAACTTTTTATTTATTTAGTTACAGCAGGGTTTTTCTAATTTTGTCTTTTGTAGGTTTTGTATGCTTTATGACCAATGTGAACATGCGTTTATGTGCTGCATGTATACTCAAACCAAGCTCAATTTTTGTGTTTTTTTGTTTCTCTTGAGATTTGTGCCTGTGCTTCTAGAACCAATTGTAGAGATCTGTACTCACTCGCTGCGGTTGAGGTAGGCACAGGAGGCGGAAATTTCTGAAATGTCCAAGCAAGTTTATTTAAACTGCTCTGGATATAAAAAACAAACAATCAGCCTTTTCCAGCACAAAGTGAAAACAAACAGGAAACAAGTAGTCCATATAGTACTGCGGGTCCACCCGCTCAGGTCAGTATCTTTAGCAACACACACTGGAGGCCACCCACCATAGGGACCTAATGTTAAAAGAAACATTCAGTAAGGTAACCGTTATAAATGGCATAACATAGGAGTCAGGCGCTGACACCAGGTTTCCCGATTTCATGTTAAGTGGAGACTTATTGTCCCGGGTTACTGAGGTGAAGGAGATAGTATAGCGATTGTTGGTACCTGGACGATATAGACAAAGGGTATTAGACATTGCCCATTCACATGTCTTGGGTAACCATCTGCAGGTGAACAAAACTCAAGGATCATATGGAGGTTCTAGTGGCCCAGATGTCACTGGGAAATCCTAAAGAATCACAAGTTCTGTCCCATCTCCAAGGAGGGGGCTAAATTTGGCACATTTCTGATGTCCTTTCTAGACTTTCCTGTTTGACTGAAGGTGCCTAACCCCTGGCTTTGGGCACAGGAGGGGGATATGTGACAGTCACTAGCAAAGTACTGAAGAAGAACTATGTTTCACAAAGGGTGTTAGTGTCACGACCCACCAGGATCGGTCCAGCGGACAGCACAACAAACACCAACGGTGATGGAAAAAGGGAGATGAAGGCCCTAACAATAGGGAACGATGGATGGGACACCTCCTAACACAGCCTTCCCCTATCCGCCATCAGGTGTCTAGTCCCTAGCTGTCACCTCACTATACCCTGGCTAGTGCACTGGCCTGCAAGAACGCTAGTGTCACCACTGCAGATGGTGTAAACACAGGGGGTAGTGACAAGCATGAGACAGACAAAGACAGGGAACAAGAAAACGTAGCTTTTCATGCTTCTGCTGCAAGCTCCACACAGCAGAGGATACGGACCAGGACCTCAAGAAGCTGATACACACAGGCATCAGAGAGCTCCCAACTCCTCGGCTGGTCTTCAGAGAAAATTCTATCACCAACAGTCAGCTGATGTGTCAGGTGACTATTTAAAGTCTGATGGGAATAGTCAACACCCACATCAGCTGACCAGCAACACAGCAGCTGCTAGAAAGCAAAACTGACATTAACCCTTGCTGACCTAAAGTAAAACCACATTTAAATTAAAGTAGAACCAGAGCTGTCATGACTCCAAAAATGAGTCGTGACAGTTAGCTTCAGTGATAGCAACCTCGGTGTAACGAATGGAAGCAGAGGCAGAGATGGTGAAGTTCACATTCGTTTTTATTTTTTAAGTGGAACCTCAGGACCACGGTCTGGGGGGCTCCGAAGAGGGCGTGACTAGTGAGCCCCGGGCACCCGTAGTAAAGCCCCTCAGGCAGGGCCAGAATGGAATACCCGGAGGACACAGGTGCTACCTCCAGTTAGACCCCGAACATGTGGCAGCTGTCCCAGCGGGACCAAAAGGGATAGCAAAAGTTACAGCAGAGTCCATAATGTGCTGGGTCCTGGATGCGGTTAGTTGGTAAGGAGTCGGTTCCAGTGACCTTCACACAGTCCTTGGACACGGATAGCTGTAGGCGGAACGGGATGGCTTAGGCCCAGATGGTGGCTGATATAACCAGGTAACACAGGATACCGATATGCTGTGGAAACAGAGAGCATTAGACAATGCACAGAGACTGCAGGTGCAGCGCAGACAGGTTAGCATGAGAACCGGATGTAGCAATGATAGATACTGGTTGCTCCAGCGCTCTCCCTATGGAGGAGAGGCCAGAAATAGCAGCCAGTGTGCTGCCATTGGTTGATTGCATTTTTTGAATAATGCACACCGCCCCTTTAAGAAGGCAAGAGAGCGGGCGGGTGTGCCCTAATAGCCTTAGCTACAGATCTCCTCACAGGGCGCCAGGAGGAAGAGGGAGGACAGAACGCTGAGCAGCAGCATGAGAGGCTCGAGGTGAGTGCCCAGAATGGAGAGCAGCGGCAGGGCTGGACGCAGCGCCAGGACGGGGGCCAGGTGTAACAGCGGCAGACCTGGGCGCAGCGCCAGGACCTGGACCGGGTGTAACAGTAGGTCTTACCCCTTACTTTTTTTACGGCCAGGATAAGTTTTACCTCAAAAACATCTTCCTCCGAGACAGGGTCAGGAGTGGTACCGGATCCTTAAAGAAGGGACTCAAAACTACTGGTTTGAGGAGAGAAACATGAAAAGAGTTAGGCACACGTAGGGAAGTGGGCAACTTCAGCTTGTACGAGACTAGATTGATCTGTCTCAAGATCTCAAATGGTCTGATGAACCGGGGACCCAATTTGTAGGATGGCATCTTTAACCGGATGTACTTAGAAGAGAGCCATACCTTGTCTCCAGGACGAAAGATAGGCGCATCCAAATGCCTCTTGTCCGCATGCCTTTTCATACGCTGGGAGGCTTTCTCCAGAGTAGTTTTGGTATCCCTCCAGACCTTAGAAAAATCTTCGGAGAAATCTATTGGCCGCTGGAACACCAGATGATCCGGAGATGGGAAGCGGTATTCCGGGTTGCAATCCGAAGACAATCTGAAAGGGAGACTTTCCAGAAGATTCATGCTTGATTGTTGTAAGAAAATTCGGCCCAGGACAGTAAGTCTACCCATCCGTCATGATGGGCGTTGACAAAGTGACGCAAGGAATCCAGCCAGGATTTGATTTGTCCTCTCCACTTGTCCATTGGACTGGGGATGGTACGCTGAGGAAAAATCCAGTTCAATTCTTACCAGTTTACAAACTGCTCTCCAGAATCTTGAGGTGAACTGGATTCCTCTGTCGGACACGATGTGGAGAGGGAAACCATGGAGACGGAAGATGTGCCGGATGAACAGGTCCGCCAACTCAGGAGCAGTTGGAAGACCGGGTAGTGGAACGAAGTGAGCCATTTTAGAGAAGCGATCCACCACTACCCACACCACAGAACAGCCAAATGAGATCGGAAGATCTGTGATGAAGTCCATCATGATATGTTGCCAGGGAGCAGACGGAATTGGAAGAGGCTGAAGCCTACCTGCGGGTAGATGCTTGGCCGTCTTGTTATGAGCACAGGTAGGACAGGCTGTGACATACTCCAGAATGTCCTTAGCCATGGCAGGCCACCAGTAGTACCGGGAGATGAGATGCAGAGTCTCTCTGGTCAGCGTGACCAGCCAACTTGGACGAGTGATCCCACTGAAGGACATGAGTACGCTCAGAAGCAGACACGAAAGTCTTCCCGGGAGGCAGCCGGGCAAGATCAGTAGAAGCGACTGCGACTAACCTTGAGGGTTCAATGGTGTGCTGCGGTTCTTTTTCTTGATCAGGAGGTAGAAAGGCTCAGGAAAGTACGTCTGCTTTGCCATTTTTGTCAGCTGGGCGAAAATGAAGAACAAAGTTAAAATGAGCAAAAAACAAAGCCCAGCGGGCTTGACGAGGATTCAGCCTTTGTGCAGTTTGGAGGTAAGCAAGGTTTTTGTGATCAGTGTATACCACTACCTGATGAAGTGCTCCTTCTAGAAGATGCCTCCACTCCTGCAGAGCCAATTTGATAGCCAACAATTCTCGATCTCCAACAGAATAATTCGTCTCTGCGGAAGAAAAAAACCTTGGAAAAAAACCTACAGGAATGCATTCGCCCGGAGGACGATTTCTGGGTTAGTACAGCTCCCGCACCTACTGAAGAGGCATCGACCTCAAGAAAAAATTGTTCATTGGAGTTAGGACGATGAAGAACAGGTGCGACAGCAAAGGCCTTTTTGAGAGAAACAAAGGCCTCCTCAGCCTCAGCCTCGGATTTGTACCTTTCCGGGTTAGAGCTGAGATGGGCGCCACTCGGGTGGAGAAGTTAGGAATGAATTGCCTGTAGTAGTTGGCGAAGCCCAGGAATCGCTGTATGGCCTTCAACCCAGACGGACGAGGCCACTTGAGTACAGCCGATAACTTCTCTGGATCCATTTTTAATCCTGTGGAGGAAACAATGTAACTAAGGAAAGGCAAAGAGGATTGTTCAAAGAGGCACTTTTCAAACTTGGCGAACAGTCTGTTCTCCCTGAGCCTCTGTAAGACCAGGCGCACTTGTCTGCGAAGCGAGACCAAGTCAGTATAAAAAATCAGAATGTCGTCTAGGTAGACAGCATCACAGGTGTAAAGCAGATCCCTGAAAATGTCATTGACGAACTATTGGAAAACATCGGGAGCATTGTTTAGACCAAACGGCATTACCAGGTACTCGTAGTGGCCATCACGGGTGTTGAAGGCTGTTTTCCATTCGTCTCCATCCCTGATTCGGATTAAATTGTAAGCCTCTCTGAGATCCAGCTTGGTGAAGATCCTGGCCCCTCGGAGACGGTCAAACAGTTCTGAAATTAGAGGCAAAGGGTACCTGTTTTTACCGTGATCTGGTTCAGTCCTCGGTAGTCGATACAGGGCCGCAGGGATCCGTCCTTTTTCTTCAAGAAGAAGAAGCCTGCTCCTGCCGGTGGCGATGATTTTCAGATAAACCCTCTGGTCAAGTTCTCCTAGATGTAGTCCGACATAGCCTGAGTCTCTGCCTGGGAAAGAGGGGAAACTCTCCCACGGGGAGGAGATGTTCCAGGAAGAAGGTCTATTGGACAGTCATACGACCTGTGGGGAGGAAGTTTTTCAGCCTCTTTTTTCCCGAAGACATCCGAGAAAGACCAGTAAGCGGATGGTAATCCAGGCAGGTAGCAGGTTGGACCGGGGGTGAAGCTGGTTCAATACGGGTCAAACAACAGTCCGAGCAGGAATCTCCGCAACTTAGAATTTCGCCTGTTCTCCAATTAAGGACTGGTTCATGTTTCTGAAACCAAGACAAACCTAGAAGCAAGGGGTGAGACAAACCAGTGTACACATAAAAATGGATTCTTTCAGAATGCATAAGACCTACCCGGAGTTCCACTGGCTCAGTCTGGAACTGGACGGGTTCAGTCAGAGGCTGGCCATCGACAGCGGTTACCCGCAACGGGTTGGGAAGAGCCTGAACTGGTAAGTGGTATCGATCCACAAGAGTCTGCTGGATAAAGCTTCCGGCGGCTCCAGAGTCCAACAGATGGAGTCCAGAAAATTTTATTGCTCCGCAGGTCACGGAGACTGAGATCTGCAACGAAGGAGAGGAACGTTCTCTACCTAGGGTGGTCTCTCCTACCGAGCCTAGGCACAGGAGTTTTCCGACTTCTTTGGACTGGAGCTGATCTGGTGTTCGGAACTACCACAGTACAGACAGCTTCCGTTTTTGCGACGTGCCTCCTGGCGGCGGCTTGCCAGACTTACTCGATCTACCTCCATAGCTTCGGGAGAAGAGGATGAGGTAGACGTCTTGGAAGAATTAGAGTCCAGGTGGTAGGACCTCCTGTCACGCTTAATCTCCATGGAACGCTCATGAAAACGCAGGTCAATCTGGGTTGCCAAGGAAATGAGGTCATCCAAGATGGTAGGCCTGTCCCGTCCTGCCAGCTCATCCTTAATTTTTCCAGATAGGCCCTCCCAGAAGGTAGCCAGCAAGGCCTCATTGTTCCAGGATAACTCAGACGAGAGGGTGCGGAACTGAACAGCATACTGAGCCACCGTGAGGTTTCCTTGGCGTAAGCGAAGCAGAGCAGAAGCGGTCGATGTGACCCGGCCAGGTTCATCAAAGGTCCTGCGAAAAGTTTCTAGAAAAGATTGAAGATCATTAACCAGCGGGTCTCCTCTCTCCCATAACGGATTCAGCCAGGCGAGAGCCTCTCCTGCTAGATGTGACATAATGAAGCCCACTTTGGCACGGTCAGAAGCAAACATATGCCCCAAGATTTCGAAGTGTATTGTACACTAATTGAGAAAACCCCGACACTGAGTGGGATCACCATGGAAGCAGGTAGGAGCCGCCAGGCGGAGGCCCTTGCTTGTCATGACAGCAGGTACCTGGGTGTTGCTAGGTGAATCAGGAGCAGCCGGGTTCTGCAGAGAATCCATGCGGGTGGACAGGTTACGTAGATGCGTCGTGATCTTATCCTGTTGATCTCTTAAACGGGTCACCTCTTGGCACAACTCCAACGTCGGAGGCCTCTGGGGTCCATCGGATTCCATGGCCGGAGCAACCTGTAATGAATTGAAGCGGAGGCAGAGATGGTGTAGTTCACATTCGTTTTCATTTAGTTAGACCCCGAACACGTGGCAGCTGTCCCAGCGGGACCAAAAAGGATAACAAAAGTTACAGCAGAGTCCATAATGCACTGGGTCCTGGATTCGGTTAGCTGGTAAGGAGTCGGTTCCAGTGATCTTCACACAGTCCTTGGACTCAGATGGCTGTAGGCAGAACGGGATGGCTTAGGCCCAGATGGTGGCTGATATAACCAGGTAACACAGGATACTGATATGCTGTGGAAACAGAGAGCATTAGACAATGCACAGAGACTGCAGATGCAGCGCCGACAGGTTAGCATGAGAACCGGATGTAGCAATGATAGATACTCGTTGCTCCAGCGCTCTCCCTATGGAGGAGAGGCCAGAAATAGCAGCCAGTGTGCTGCCATTGGTTGATTGCATTTTTTGAATAATGCACACCGCCCCTTTAAGAAGGCAAGAGAGCGGGCGGGTGTGCCCTAATAGCCTTAGCTACAGATCTCCTCACAGGGCGCCAGGAGGAGGCAGGAGGGAGGACAGAACGCTGAGCAGCAGCATGAGAGGCTCGAGGTGAGTGCCCAGAATGGAGAGCAGCAGCAGGGCTGGACGCAGCGCCAGGACGGGGTCCAGGTGTAACAGCGGCAGACCTGGGCGCAGTGCCAGAACGGGGATCGGGTGTAAGGCCGGGGTCACACTAACCGACGCAAAATACGGTCCGTAGTTTACATGCGTAATACGGATGAATGACCCCTAAATAGTTCTCCGTATGTCATCCTTAAGCAAGGTGTTGTTGCGTATTTTGCGCATGTCTGCATCCGTATGTAATCCGTATGGCATCCGTATGCAATCCATATGGCGAGAATGGACATTTAACGGTTTTGAGGCCTGCTAACAATTTAAATCATTAGCCTGTACTCTATTTATTGCCTCAGGAACAGGTGGCTGCCTCAATTCTGTCCATTTGTGACCTTGCCTTGACTAGGTGTGTTGCTGTTGTATGTGCAACATGGCAAACAGTCTGAGTTTCAACACAACTGAGCAGGTTCTCTTCAACTGGCTTTTGTCACGCCGCTTTGGCCAACCATACCCAGTGATAGTGGATCCGCGGAGGAGGAGACGCATGTGGGTCCATCCACTTTTGAGGCAACGACTCACAAGAGGTCATTTTCACCGCCTCTATTCTTCTATGCGGGAGCATCCTGTAAAATTCTACCAATACTGTCGCATGAGCCTTGCAACATTTGATCGACTCTTGGAGACAGTGCGCCCTGGGATAACCTTTTAGGACACAAGGATGCGCAAAGCTATATCTGCAGAGGAGCGACTTCTACTCACAATTCGGTATGTACTACACAACCATATTCTCTATGTTCATAATGTGTTGGCCAAAGTATGTATTTTTGGCTTATTGGACTAAGTTTAATGCCCTCATCTTAGTCCATGTATGTTTCAACTTACAGACCAGAATGTTATGTGTAATATGTACTGAATATCACTTAGTAATTGTGCAACCAAATATGTGTGTGTTAGTCGCTCTGAATTCCTAACAAGTTTGGTATGTATGTACCTGCTTTTTTTTGGAATTTGTGCATTCTAAAATCTTCCTTTTCTGTTGTTCTTCAGCTTCCTGTCCACTGGCCTGTCTTATGCTGCCCTCCACCATGAGTTTCTCATTGGAAGATCTACCATTTCTGGCATAGTCAGGTCAACATGTATTGAAATCTGGACAAGACTACATCAAGTCGTCATGCCCGAGCCCAGGATGGAAGAACGGTTGAGGATATCAAGGGACTTTGAGGAGGAATGCCAGTTTCCAAATTGTATGATTGTTCTTCCTCTGCTGTTGTGCGTAGGCCGGACAATGTGCGTAGGGTGAGACCACCTATCAACCCTCAACGTAGACCGCTCTCTGGGCTCAAAGTGCGTGATATTTTCACTAATTACTTTATGTCACCTGAGGGGGAAACTTCTTGGCAAGAGCATGCTGTATCTATGTTATAATTTTTGGTTTTATGTGTGTCTAAATATATATTTCTACCCCTTCTGATTCTATGACTGTTTAATTGCATTGGTAAGCGTATGTTAGTATGCTGACACGGTTTTTGAGAATTGAGACAGAGACGTAAACTGTAGTAGACAAATTTTTACTTTTGCCTTTTTTTTAAAGGCAAACATATTATTGCCATATGATAACTGGGGCAATGGGCCAAATTGGCCTTTTTGCAGATGTGAACATTTTAGTAAAATACAATTTTCACACATATCCAAAAAAAAAGAATGCAACAACAAAATTGCTACATTAGACATTTTGAATCCAAAAAGAGGTGGTCTCCATCATCAAAATTATATAAAAAAGATAAAACTCACATTTATTAGGAAGGTTTTAAAATCATATTAATAAGCCACCTTGACAGGCAAGGCTACCTTACGCGTTTCTGACACATATTACATGTCTGTAAAAAAGACAATATTTCTCCGCGCTATACAGGGAAAGTCAAAGGATCAAAATAGAGTACTCACTTGATAATGCCTAGAAAAGGCGTGCTGCCCTTATTCAATTAGTCACTTTTTTGGCAGCTAAATATATTCCCAAATCAAGGCGAACAGCCTCAAGAACATCACGCTCTCTCTATGTATTATCAAGTGAGTAGTCTATTTTGATCCTTTGACTTTCCCAGTATAGCGTGGTGAAATATTGTCTTTTTTACAGACATGTAATATGTGTCAGAAACGCGTAAGGTAGCCTTGCCTGTCATGGTGGCTTATTAATATGATTTGAAAACCTTCCTAATAAATGTGAGGTTTTTTTTCGTTTTTATATAATTTTGATGATGGAGACCACCTCTTTTTTCCTTTGGATTGGGATTTAGAGCACCAGTTGAACCACATTGGACATCTCCTGGCATCAGACCGCTTATGGACACTGATGTACGGTATGCGTAAAGAATTTGCATGTTTTCATGCTCTTATAAATTGTGGAAAGTTGGGGAAGGAGAAGGCGGAAGAGCAGCCTGTGGTTGCTGCTGGCTACTTTGCCCAACATCGCCCTGTGTGGGGGCATACTGTTGCCCATGATGTGGGTAGTGTCCTTCCTCCTGGGATTGTTGGGGGTACTGGCCAGAGTAATAATGAAGAGGGGCATCTTGTTGGCTCGGGTAGGCCCGTGTCTCATACCCACCAATATAGCCATGTCGTCCCCAACCAGGTTGGGACCAGCCTCCAACACTGGGTGGGAAAAAGTGGCCATATTGTTGGGGTTGGCTAGAGGCAGACATATGTTGCTGGTGTTGTAAAGGTTGGGTAGGGGGAGGAAGGGGGTGAGGTGTAGGCCCACATATTTGAGGATCCTCAGAGCCTGCTTGAGCAAGCATCTGTGTGGGTGGTCTCATGCGCATTAGATATTGGAGGGAAAGCTGCCACCTCTCCAGATATTCAAACAGCTCATATGGGGTATTGGGGTGTGTGCTTGCATCAAGTAGGATCTGAAAACATCCTCGAATACGGAGCCTCACCTCACGGGAAAGGGCACGTAGATAAAGGGCCAGGCTATGTGAGTATGCCTCCTCCCCATCATCTGTATTCACTCTAGCCAGATAGTTGAGGACCCCTGTGTCCACATTGGTCCGGGTATCTTGAGCAGGGATCTGGCGCCTTCTTCGTCCTTCGATGTTACAGCAGGCTGTGGGGAGCCCCGGATCTGGGCAGTTGGGCTGCTGCTCATGTTGCCCTGGTCCTCCAGGATGGGTGATGGTGCAGCAGCAGATGGTGCTGGTGGTGGGGTTTGTGACGCAGGCAATGGGTTCTCCTGAGAGGATTCTTCACCCATGCTTCTTGTAGGGGGAGAAGATGGGCCAGCCACCTCATCCCCTTCAGGATCAATGCTGGGCTCTGTATCTGAGCCCGTTCCTCTATCTGTAAGGTTGGACTGAGTTCTGTTATGAAATAGAACAGAACCAAAAATACCTTAATATTTTTGGCCCTGTAAAGTATCGGTGTAATGTGGTGTGAGGTATCTACTTACGGTCTCAGATCCAGAAGAGGGGCGAGGAAGGAGAGGCGGTCATAATAGATGTATTTTCGCTTGACGTAGCCCGCATCACCACTCCTGGACCGCTGCTGATGTTCCCGCCTGTACTGATCACGGATGCTGCGCCAGCGTCTCATCACATCTTCCACTGCAATGTGACAGGAAATATTCTCAATTTAACATATTTGATGGGTCAAATTTGCTACCAGTAGTCTAGGCATGTGGCCTTCTGGGGTGTGCTTTCTACTCAGGGTGGCATATCTAATTGGGGCATCCAGGCCAGATACACAGGGTCAGAATAGTTCATGTATCAAGTAACTACACTTAAGAACTTGGTTGGCTAAGAGGATGAGGAGCTTGTGGCCTGGGCCTAATTATGGCAGTGTCAAACCATGTGTCACATCAAAATCTACCCGCCTCATGAGGAAAAAAAGTAGAAGCACAGGAAGGGGGGGCTGATTCTATGTGCATTTTTTGATTTGAGGTAATTTTAATCATTTTTTGGCTTGTACTTACTCAGTTTCTGCTGCTCCTCACATGGCCGATCACCAAAATCATGGAACATCTGGCGACATATGCGCCTCCATGACGCCTCCTTTCTTGCCCGGTTCGCATAATGGGCGTCACGTTGGTCCCAGAGTTCTGGCCGCTCCTGCACCAGTCCAATGAGCATTTCCACATTGAGGAAATATGGCGCCATGACGCTGTTGTACTCCGTGGAGGCGTACTTCCTGGATGTCTGGAGCGCTTTTTGAGCTCATTTGCATGTCTAGGCTTCCTGATGATGGATTGGCCCATTTCCTGTCACCAGCCAAAAGACCTGCTTATTTCTCGCAAGTCACACGTGTGGTCCGTGTGTAATCCGTATTTTTTGCGCACCCATAGACTTGCATTGGCGTACTATGGGCGTAGTACGCTGACAATCACAGCATGCTGCGATTGACACGGACCGTAGAATACGGACGAGAAATATACGGCTGTTGGGAGCAAACCCATAGAGAATCATTGGTCCGTGTGTAATGCGTGCTTTTAACGCCTCTCACTCGTCCGTATTCCTCTCTAGTGTGACTCCGGCCTAACACTCGGAAATTGCTCCAGGGCAATAAGTGCTGAAAGGTGTTAATCAGCCATGTTTAGTGCAAGGCAATTGAATAGCTGCAGAGCGGGAGGAGTCTAGAGGATAAATACTGTATATACTCGAGTATAAGCTGACCCAAGTACAAGCCGAGGCACCTAATTTTGCCACGAAAAACTGGGTAAGCTTATTGACTCGAGTATAAGCTGGGTATGCATTATCCCCTCATCACTGTACTGGTATGCACGGCTCCCCCGGTCCCTGTCATTGTATGCACAGTTCCCCCGGTTCTTGTCATTGCATGCAAGGCTCCCCTGACCCCTGGCGTTGTATGCACATGCACGCTCCCCCGGTCCCTGTCATTGTATGTACGGCACCCCCAGACCTGTCCATATGCATGGCTCCCTTGGTCTATGTCCTGCCTGCGCGCCATCACTGGATCTCGTTCCGGCGCCAGCAGCTCTTCCTGCGATTACGTGGCCCTGCTCATTAAGGTAATGAATATGCGCTCCACGCCTATGGGAGTGGAGAAGCAAGCATAATCATTTCCTTAATGAGTGGTGTCACGTGATCCTCAGTACAGGAAGAGTTGCCAGCGCCGGGACCAACGGAGAGGCAGCGACGGCACAGAGGAGAGTGAGTATGAGGTCTTCTGAAAGCCGGCGGCTGTAGCTGTCACTGCTAAAGAGAAATGAATATTCATTTCTCTTTAGCAGCAGCACAGTTACAACCGCAGTCGCCGGCTTCTTCCGCTGCTCCGCCGCTCGCCCTCCCCCGCCGGCTTTGTGGACAATGACTCATGTATAAGCCGAGGGGGGAGTTTTCAGCACAAAAAAAGTGCTGAAAATCTCGGCTTATACGCGAGTATATATGGTAGTCAGCCCCCTAGAGCATTCATAAGGGGTGGACCTTGAGATGCAAAGCTCTGGAGCTGTATTTTTCACATTAAGAAAATCTGAACCTTTTGTTGTTTGTTCCTGGAGTGCTCGGATTCCCGTAGCAATAAGGACTGTGCTATAGGTTGTTTTTATTTTCCTGTTAGGCCAAGAAGATTGGGTTTGTTTTTACTAACGTTGCAGTGGTTTATGCATTACTTTTCATAAATATATATATATAGTCAATATTCCTCATTCTGCTGCTCTTCTTTAATGTATGGGAAAAAAATAAACCATTCTACTCATCGGGGCGTACATAGAAGTCATGGGACCCCATAGCTGAACTGTGATGCACAGCCCAAAGTCCTCCATATAGTATAATGCACCCCATAGTCCTCCATATAATATAATGCACTCTCCTTAATCCTCTATATAGTATCATGCACAGCCCATAGTCCTCCATATAGTATACAGCACAGCCCATAGTCCTCCATATACAGTGGGGCAAAAAAGTATTTAGTCAGTCAGCAATAGTGCAAGTTCCACCACTTAAAAAGATGAGAGGCTTTTCGCTTGGCAACACGGACTTTCAACTCCCTCCAAAGGTTTTCTATAGGGTTGAGATCTGGAGACTGGCTAGGCCACTCCAGGACCTTGAAATGCTTCTTACGAAGCCACTCCTTCATTGCCCTGGCGGTGTGCTTTGGATCATTGTCATGTTGAAAGACCCACCCACGTTTCATCTTCAATGCCCTTGCTGATGGAAAGAGGTTTGCACTCAAAATCTCACGATACATGGCCCCATTCATTCTTTCATGTACCCGGATCAGTCGTCCTGGCCCCTTTGCAGAGAAACAGCCCCAAAGCATGATGTTTCCACTACCATGCTTTACAGTAGGTATGGTGTTTGATGGATGCAACTCAGTATTCTTTTTCCTCCAAACACGACAAGTTGTGTTTCTACCAAACAGTTCCAGTTTGGTTTCATCAGACCATAGGACATTCTCCCAAAACTCCTCTGGATCATCCAAATGCTCTCTAGCAAACTTCAGACGGGCCCGGACATGTACAGGCTTAAGCAGTGGGACACGTCTGGCACTGCAGGATCTGAGTCCATGGTGGCGTAGTGTGTTACTTATGGTAGGCCTTGTTACATTGGTCCCAGCTCTCTGCAGTTCATTCACTAGGTCCCCCCGCGTGGTTCTGGGATTTTTGCTCACCGTTCTTGTGATCATTCTGACCCCACGGGGTGGGATTTTGCGTGGAGCACCAGATCGAGGGAGATTATCAGTGGTCTTGTATGTCTTCCATTTTCTAATTATTGCTCCCACAGTTGATTTCTTCACTCCAAGCTGGTTGGCTATTGCAGATTCAGTCTTCCCAGCCTGGTGCAGGGCTACAATTTTGTTTCTGGTGTCCTTTGACAGCTCTTTGGTCTTCACCATAGTGGAGTTTGGAGTCAGACTGTTTGAGGGTGTGTACAGGTGTCTTTTTATACTGATAACAAGTTTAAACAGGTGCCATTACTACAGGTAATGAGTGGAGGAAAGAGGAGACTCTTAAAGAAGAAGTTACAGGTCTGTGAGAGCCAGAAATTTTGATTGCTTGTTTCTGACCAAATACTTATTTTCCACCATAATATGCAAATAAAATGAAAAAAAAACAGACAATGTGATTTTCTGGATTTTTTTTTCTCAGTTTGTCTCCCATAGTTGAGGTCTACCTATGATGTAAATTACAGACGCCTCTCATTTTTTTAAGTGGTGGAACTTGCACTATTGCTGACTGACTAAATACTTTTTTGCCCCACTGTAGTTTAATTCATAGCCCATATCTTTCATATAATAAAATGCACTTCCCATAGTCATCCATGTAGTATAATGCAAAGCCCATAGTCATCCATGTAGTAGTATGACCACCGTGTACTTTTCTGAAAACAGCAGCTGATTACAGCATGCAACTGATGGGAGCACATGACGTCACTGCCATGTCCTTGGTCACATGCCCGTTGACGTTAGCCGGCAGCGTATATTGTCGAGCACAGACCTGATCGGTCTCTGTACCACAATACAATTTAGCTGAATGTGCGTCCAAGGATGCATATCCAGCTGAAGTATTTGGCGTCGGTGGGCCCCACATCTGCCGGGCCTGAACTGCTGCGACCCCGGTAGTTACTCCCCTGCCTATTATAGTAGATAGGGTTCGCTGGGTGGCATTTGTCTATCATGTGATGAATCCATACCATTCATCAATTCAATTTTTCTGTTCATAAACAGAATTCTCAGCACAAATGTGGACATATCCCAATGTGCCCAATTGCGTATCTGTACTATGGATGCTTGCCACAGATTTGCAAAAGAGGCCATTAAAGAAAAGTCCAAAGTACAACAGGGAAAAGTTGTAAATAAACGTTAATGAGTTTTTAATACATTATTTATATTTTGATTTAACTCTTTAAGCACTTGATTTACTTTTCCCCATAGTAGTAAATGGCAATCTATTGTGCTAATGATCTTTGACATTACCTCTCTTCCTGCACCTGATGGGTTAATGTTCTAGAAAGATGCTACATTCCTTTATTTCACTTACAGACTGCTAAGCAATGGCGCACATTCCTAAGGGCCCCCGAGTGTGTAACATGTATACATCTCACTCAGGTGCCAGATTTACTGAACTGCATGGTACTGCTTCGAATAAAGCTCTAGTCACTGGGCAGGTGCAGCAGTTTTGGTTATAAAAGTTACCATGGTATTAAACTGTTTAAACCTATTATAGCAGCCAGATTGGTTTAATAACATTCCACTCATATTAAGTTCCCAAATTTCGATTACAATTCGCGGTAATGCTTGTGCATGTGATTTTGATAAATCCTTTTGATTTCTGGCCAGTTTAACATTTGAATTAACATCAGTGTGGAATGGATGCTTGCTAACATCTTGGTGACTTGATGTTGTTTGTTACTTAACTCGTTTACCCCCAAGCCTGTTTTTACGTTCATGACCAGGCCAAATTTTAGAATTCTGACCATTGTCACTTTATGTGGCAATAATTTCGGAAAGCTTCAACAGATACCACTAATTCTGAGGTTGTTTTTTCAAGACATATCTTAATTTATGACAGTGGTAAAATTTGTTTGATATAACTTGCGTTTATTTGTGAAAAAATTGGAAATTCGGCAAAAATGTAGAAAATTTAGCAATTTCCAAACATTTAATTTTTATGCCCTTAAACAAGAAAGCTGTCATACAAAATATTTATTAAATAACATTCTTCTTTACATGAGTGCAATTTTTGAAACATATTTTTTGTTAAGAAGAAAACAGAGTTAAGTTGACCAGCGAGTTCTCATTTTTGCAACAAAATTTACAAAACCATTTTATTTAGGGACCACATCACATTTGAAGCGACTTTGAGGGGCCTATATGACTGAAAATACTTAAAAGTGACATTATTCTAAAAACTACACCCTTCAGGGTACTCTAAACCACATTCAAGAAGTTTATTCACCCTTCAGGTGCTTCACAGGAACTAATGGAATGTGGAAGAAAAAATGAACATTTAACTTTTTTTCATGAGCAATTTACTTTAGATCCAATTTTTTTTTATTTCCAGAAGGGTAACAGTAGAAAATGGACTCCAAAATATGTTGTGCAGTCTCTCCTAAGTACGTCGATAGCCCATATATGGGGGAAAACTACTGTTTGAGCGCACGGCATGGCTCAGACAGAAAGGAGTGACATTTTGGAAAACAGATTTTGATAGAATGGTCTCCAGGTGTCATGTTGTGTTTCGAGACCCCTGATATGCCTTAAAAGTGGAAACCTCCCACAAGTGACCCTGTTTGGAAGCTAGACCCCCTCAAGGAATATATTTAGATATATGGTGAGCACACAGCACACGCTTCACAGAATTTTAAAACGTTGATCTGTGAAAATGAAAAGAAAAATATTTTTCTAACAAAAATGTTGTTTTAGCCCAAAATGTTTGTATTTTCACAAGGATAGCAAGAGAAAATGGACCCTAAAATTTCTTATACATTTTCTCCTGAGTACACCAATATCCCATATGTGGCTGAAAACTACTTTTTGAGGCACAGTGCCAAGAAGGGAAGACGCGCCATATTGGAGTTCAGTTTTTGCTGGAATTGTTTGATGATATCATGTCACATCCGCTAAGAAATCAGAACAGCAAAAAACCCATATGTGCCCTCATTTTACAAACTACACCTCCCAGTTAATTTATCTAGGAGTACAGTGATCATATGGACACCACATGTGTCTCGCAGGCGGTGAAGACAGAATAATTGCATTTTTACCACTAAAATGCTGTTTTAGCCCCAAGTTTGTAACTTTTCTCCAGGGCTAATAGTAAAAAATGGGCCTCAGTTTGTTGTAAAAATTTCTCCTGAGTGCGCCAATACTCTACAAATAATCAGGAAATACTTTTCAGGCACAGTGCAAAGCTCTAAAGGGAAGGAGAGCCATATTATAGTGCAGATTTTACTGTTATGGTTTGCGGGAGCAATGATCTACTGGGAGAGCCCCTAAAGTGCCAGAACAGCAGAACCACACATAAGTGATCCCATTTTACAAACTACACTTCTCAATTAATTCATCTATGGGTGCAGTGATTATATTGACACCACAAATGTCTCACAGAATTTTATATCATTGGGCAGTGAAGAAAAAAATAATTGCATTTTTACCTCCAAAATTTAGTTTTAGCACCAGATTTTACATTTTCACAAGGAGAAATCAATAAAAATGGCACCAAAATTTGTCCCACAATTTCTGCTGAATGTGGAAATACCCCATATGTGGCTATTTAGTATTTTTAACTTGGGAGGGACGAATTGCTATTTGCCTTCTAGAGCACAGATTTTCCTATAATAATTTCCGGATGCCACATACAGAGCCCAAAAGTGTTAGAGCAGAATTCCCCCTCATGTGACCCAATTTTGGAAATTATACCCCATTGGGAATTTATCTACAGGTGTAGTGATGATTTTGACTCCTTGTGTGTTTTCCAGAAATAAGCAGCAGTGGATGTTGCCGAGTGAAAATTGCAAACTGCCATTGTAGTGCCCAGTAGGCTATTGTCACATCAAGACCTGGAGTTAGATGGTCACATCGGGTAATGAATCGCAGGTCTTCTTTAGAGATGGTGTAATTTGGCTCCCATGTTAAATGGATTTAGTTTCTTCGGGTGCTAAAGAGAATAACAACTTTTACTAAGCTGGTCTGAAATGTGCAGTTCCATTTCAGCTGCTTCTGATCTGACCTCTTCCTATAAAAACTGGTCAGTTGTCCTTGTCCCTGCCAGTGAAAGATTTGTCTTCCTGTGCTGTGTGTTAAAGCAAAGTGGTTGGAGCAGAGTTGTTGTAGTAGTGTGATGTGGTTTGCTGTAGTACATGTGTGTTTACCCCGTTTTATCTTTGTGTCTTCTTTGCCTTACATGTCTGTCCCATGCTTCATGAGGTGGAGGAGGGGATAGATCAGGGTTTAACATGAGCATAGTAAGGTCGGAGACTCAGGCAACTCTACCTTCAAGAGTATCCCCGAGACAGGGATACTTAGGGTCCCAGGTTCAGGGACAGTTTGAGGCCCCCCTTCCTTACCGAAGACAATTACAGCATGACAGTTAAGCCCAGTTTGTTCTTCTGGAGACAAGCTCTTGTAAATTAGGCAGGCTTTGTGCTGTAGGAATGCCAAACATGTGGACGCTAAATGTGGTTTGGGCACACTAGGGCTCAGAAGAGAGAGGTGCATTTGGATTTCTGAGAGAAGAATTTGCTGAAATTCTTTTGGTGGGGTGAGGAGCCATTTTGCTTTTCCAGAGCCTTTATATTTCCAATAACGAGGAAACCCCTTATATTTCCATTAACAGGTGACAGACCAGAGTGGGGACTTGCTTTTTTGTGGACTGACTTGATGCTTTTGTTTAGAACATTTTACATAACATTTTGGATCACATTTATCCTGTGCTCTATGCAGAGCATTTACTTTGGGGTTTCCGTCTAAATCTCCAAGTGACATGATTTAGATGAAACCCCTGAGGGATCAATTCACTATTATGATGTAAGAGAGTTACTCTTGACTCCTTCTGGCCTCTACAGCTGTGTTTTTCTTTTTAGAAGCGCACAAAACTGTGGCCAACTGCGCTTTTATGCATGTCTAAAAAGACTGACACCGCCTGCATCTGCCTCATCATAGGGAATCATCAGCCTTGGGTTCCGTCTGAATAACGTTGTATCGACACTGTTGCAGGATATCTCGGGGCTACGTGCTCCTTCCCTATCCTTCAAGCTAGGGGGCGCCCTAGTCTATCCCTCCTGCCCAGATTACTTCTGATGGGAAAGATGCCAGGCCACGTGCCTTGCTGTGCTCCTAAATCAACCCTTATCTGTCCCCTCCTCCACCCAGCAAAGTGAGGAGTAGAGTAAATATTTAAAAATATTTTCAGAATTTTCCTTAAAATTTTTTACAATTTTTTACTTAACTTTTTAATTTTTTTTTCCTCAGTCCTACTATGGGACTTTCACTTTTACAGTTCTGATCACAGTTGCAGGAGTATTGCTATGCTTTGTAAATGTCAGTGCTGCAGACACAAATTAGTTACTGTAAATCATGTACTGCGCATGGTCTAACTAACTTTCTAGAGCCTGGTGACCCGGGTCACCATGGCAATGATCGGTCCCCCGCGATGATGTCACCAATCGGAGGTCAGAGGGGGTCCACTCCCTCTGACAGCCTTGTAAATTATGGGATCGAAAACGATCACAGCATTTTGCGGGTTAAACTGCCCGACACAGTGCAGTGAGTGCCGGATGTCAGCTATGATATTAGCTGAACACTCAGCGGCTGTGCACAAAATCGCCTGGGTGTACCCAGTACATCCCAGGTCGGGAAGCACTTCCAAACCAGGACATCCAAGGTCGGGAAGGGGTTAAAAAGTAACAGTCATTTTTTCCCCATAAATCAATAGCACATATTAAAATATATATTATAAAGTTGCTTATTTATTAGAAAAATGGGCTTCTTTCTCTGCCAAAACTGATTAGTCACTATCAAAATTCTCAATTCTTTGGTAAAATTTGTATTCAGTGAAGACAAACTTTCCCGTTACTGAAATAGGAAATGGCAGGTGCTATGGATACAAATTATATAGCGTGAAGGAGGGAGGAGCTAGAGACAGAGCTCATCCTTCCTATCTACATAGAAGATGGCAGCTGCTACTGATACGATTGGAGGGGAGAGTTGGTTGATGTGTAACAAGGTGGCACAAGGTGGTAGTTGCGGGTGGGTCCACCAAGGCACAATCAGTCCACGCCCCGGCCTCTTGCACATGAATAATCAGTTCTGGTCCCAGCTCCAGGTCACAGTGGGTTACCTCAGAGAGCTCGCTCCTCTCCATGCTGGAACGGATGCACCGCACATCACACTCTTTAGGGCCCAACAGTGGCAACTGGTATTTAACAAAAAGGTGATGAAGAAAAGAAGATACAATTCCTGAGCTGTCCCTATGTCCAGCAACAGCTGCAGTGCTACAGGCAATAAATTCCAGTAAGCTCTCCAGAGCTAAAAGTCTCTGGTGGGGCACACACCTAGTCCTGGTGCCCAATAGTCCCCTGGCAGCTCTGTTCCCTCCAGGGGTATGGCAAGCTCCCAACAGGGGAGCACGTCCTGCCACGGGCATGTCTGCCCGGGCTCTGAACTGCAGACAGGGACTTCCTGTCTGCTTTGAGGCTGCTGGCCCAGCCCCCTTATTTAACCTCTTACTTTCCCTAAGCTAACTTATAGATACATTACATTGTACAACATTAAGACATTAGAAACACAGCACAGCATTATTAATACACACCAGTACATACACAATAGGAATACATTAAGGCATAACCCACTGTTAGAGCACCGCATGGGGGACCACATCAGGGAAGGGGCGAGGGAGCAACCAATTGTCCCTGCCACCTACTTACAGATGGTGCCATCATTTTCCTTCTTTTCGTATCTATACGTCCATCTCGGTAAGTACTTACTGACCTTGGACATATGGATAAGTTTAGGCCATTATTGCGCGCACAAAAGCTGCCAGGAGTGGTGCCCACACAACTCCTAGCAGTTTGCCCACTAAATGCTGTGATAGATATCGAATGTAGCATTTAGAAGGCAGGGAGAGAAAGGAAGCCCACTCTGCCCTCCATTCATCATGGTGACATCTGGGTCACGAGGCTCTAGCAAGTTAGTTAGATCAGGCACAGTGCACTGAAAGTCCCATAGTGAGATTAAGAAAAAAAAGTACTAAAAAGATTTTTTCTTTAAATCACAAAATAAAAAAAAATATATATATACACACTGCTCAAAAAAATAAAGGGAACATTTAAACAACAGAATATAACTCCAAGTAAATCAAACTTCTGTGAAGTCAAGCAACACTGATTGACAATCAATTTCACATGCTGTTGTGCAAATGGAATAGACAACAGATGTAAGTTATTGGCAATTATCTAGACACCCTCAATAAAGGAGTGTACACAGACCACATCTCAGTACCAATGCTTTCTGGCTGATGTTTTGGTCACTTTTGAATGTTGGTTGTGCTCTCACACTCGTGGTAGCATGAGACGGACTCTACAACCCACACAAGTGGCTCAGGTAGTGCAGCTCATCCAGGATGGCACATCAATGCAAGCTGTGGCAAGAAAGTTTGCTGTGTCTGTCAGCGTAGTGTCCAGAGGCTGGAGGTGCTACCAAGAGACAGGCCAGTATACCAGGAGACGTGGAGGGGGCCGTAGGAGGGCAGCAACCCAGCAGCAGGACCGCTACATCCACCTTTGTGCAAGGAGGAACAGGAGGAGCACTGCCAGAGCCCTGCAAAATGACCTCCAGCAGGCCACAAATGTGCATGTGTCTGCACAAGCGGTTAGAAACCAACTCCATGAGGATGGTCTGAGTGCCCGACGTCAACAGATGGGGGTTGTGCAAGGTTTCACAAGTACATACCAGTCCTCCTATAAGAAAAAAGAAGAAGAAACACACCATCAGCTTAGTGCAAAAAAGCTATTTTAATAGCCCATTTGTGCACTACGTTTCGGCTCTATGTGTGAACCTTTTTCAAGCAACAAGCAAATGCACCTCCAGAGTATTTAAAGTACGTAACAAGTTAATACAATTTGCATCAATCAATATCTTAATAGTTCAGTTTCATCTCTATTATTTCATGTTTATATAAAAATGAATATATATACAGTGGGGCAAAAAAGTATTTAGTCAGTCAGCAATAGTGCAAGTTCCACCACTTAAAAAGATGAGAGGTGTCTGTAATTTACATCATAGGTAGACCTCAACTATGGGAGACAAACTGAGAAAAAAAAATCCAGAAAATCACATTGTCTGTTTTTTTTTTCATTTTATTTGCATATTATGGTGGAAAATAAGTATTTGGTCAGAAACAAAATTTCATCTCAATACTTTGTGATATATCCTTTGTTGGCAATGACAGAGGTCAAACGTTTTCTGTAAGTCTTCACAAGGTTGCCACACACTGTTGTTGGTATGTTGGCCCATTCCTCCATGCAGATCTCCTCTAGAGCAGTGATGTTTTTGGCTTTTCGCTTGGCAACACGGACTTTCAACTCCCTCCAAAGGTTTTCTATAGGGTTGAGATCTGGAGACTGGCTAGGCCACTCCAGGACCTTGAAATGCTTCTTACGAAGCCACTCCTTCGTTGCCCTGGCGGTGTGCTTTGGATCATTGTCATGTTGAAAGACCCAGCCACGTTTCATCTTCAATGCCCTTGCTGATGGAAGGAGGTTTGCACTCAAAATCTCACGATACATGGCCCCATTCATTCTTTCATGTACCCGGATCAGTCGTCCTGGCCCCTTTGCAGAGAAACAGCCCCAAAGCATGATGTTTCCACCACCATGCTTTACAGTAGGTATGGTGTTTGATGGATGCAACTCAGTATTCTTTTTCCTCCAAACACGACAAGTTGTGTTTCTACCAAACAGTTCCAGTTTGGTTTCATCAGACCATAGGACATTCTCCCAAAACTCCTCTGGATCATCCAAATGCTCTCTAGCAAACTTCAGACGGGCCCGGACATGTACAGGCTTAAGCAGTGGGACACGTCTGGCACTGCAGGATCTGAGTCCATGGTGGCGTAGTGTGTTACTTATGGTAGGCCTTGTTACATTGGTCCCAGCTCTCTGCAGTTCATTCACTAGGTCCCCCCGCGTGGTTCTGGGATTTTTGCTCACCGTTCTTGTGATCATTCTGACCCCACGGGGTGGGATTTTGCGTGGAGCACCAGATCGAGGGAGATTATCAGTGGTCTTGTATGTCTTCCATTTTCTAATTATTGCTCCCACAGTTGATTTCTTCACTCCAAGCTGGTTGGCTATTGCAGATTCAGTCTTCCCAGCCTGGTGCAGGACTACAATTTTGTTTCTGGTGTCCTTTGACAGCTCTTTGGTCTTCACCATAGTGGAGTTTGGAGTCAGACTGTTTGAGGGTGTGCACAGGTGTCTTTTTATACTGATAACAAGTTTAAACAGGTGCCATTACTACAGGTAATGAGTGGAGGAAAGAGGAGACTCTTAAAGAAGAAGTTACAGGTCTGTGAGAGCCAGAAATCTTGATTGCTTGTTTCTGACCAAATACTTATTTTCCACCATAATATGCAAATAAAATGAAAAAAAAACAGACAATGTGATTTTCTGGATTTTTTTTTCTCAGTTTGTCTCCCATAGTTGAGGTCTACCTATGATGTAAATTACAGACGCCTCTCATCTTTTTAAGTGGTGGAACTTGCACTATTGCTGACTGACTAAATACTTTTTTTCCCCACTGTATAACATTGTACAATGAAAATCAAAAGTGCATATAGTGCAGTGTCATATAAAAGTTCATAGACATCTCAATTGATTGTAATGTGATCAGCTGTACATGATTATAATGCCACATGACTCACCCTATTTTAATAGCCCTGATACCAGTGTCCCAAAGGATCAATTACACATGTCAGAAACACATCATATTGCTATTGGCACCATTATCGGTGTGTCTAAAGATCAACCACCAGGAAATGAAAACACTGTGTGGAACAAATTGAAAGTTTGCACATGCGCCTCCGTGATTGCAGCACGATCTTGGTAGCTGTAAATCTCACTTGCGTATGCACAATCGCATCTCTCATTTGCGCATGCACAATGGTGCTTCGGCGATTGTAGCGCCATCTTGGTCATTGGAGATCTCACTTGCGCATGCGCAATCGCGTTCTTCATTTACCGTGAACACACACATCCGTCTCTGCCATGAAAAGCACCCAGCACCACTTCATACAAGGGGCTACAGTCACACATTCTCTCTCTATAAATTGGGTATAACACCTCAGCAATATAGGCATAGAGGATCTCTTGTATATGACCATCTATTGAAAGAACTCATATAAGGGCAATGGATAATTCCTAAGTGGAATAGCAACACCCCCATAGATCAGTGAGAATTCGTTTACCCTCACAGGGCACAAAACTCAACCTCCGCTTCCTGATGCAAATTCCTTATAATGCCCAATTGTCAGCAATACTTGAGTTTTATAATTACAGTTTGGTCATTTTCATTATAGTTTTTAGTGACAATATGTGGTGCTTATATAGCGCAGAAAAAAAACAATCAAAGTATAGATAAATGATGAAAGAAAAAAAAAGAAAAGAAATATTAAGACATGCTATCATTTATATTCTTGATTTTAGTTCATAATGGGATGAGTCATGTGTCCAAAAAAAATCCCCAGCAGCATCACAATCTGTAAAGGAAGAAATCCATGGTTATTAACCCCTTCACCCCGATGCCTGTTTTCACCTTCCTGACCAGGACATTTTTTTTTCAATTCTGACCAGTGTCACTTTATGAGGTCATAACTCTGGAACGCGTCAACAGATACCGGTGATTCTGAGAATGTTTTCTCATGACATATTGTACTTTATAATAGTGGTAAAATTTCTTTGATAGGACTTGCATTTATTTAGTAAAAAAATGGAAATTTGGCAAAAATTTTGAAAATTTAGCAATTTTCAAAATTTGATTTTTATGCCCTGATAACAGAGAGTCATATCGCACAAAATAGTTAATAAATAACATTTCCCACATGTCTACTTTACATCAGCACAATTTTGGAAACATAATTTTTTTTGTTAGGAAGTTATAAGGGCTAAAAACTGACCAGCGATTTCTCATTTTTACAACAAAATTTGCAAAACCATTTTTTAGGGACCACCTCACACTTGAAGTGACTTTGAGCGGCTTATATGACAGAAAATACCCAAAATGACACCATTCTAAAGACTGCAACCCTCAAGGTACTCAAAACCACATTCAAGAAGTTTATTAGCCCTTCAAGTGCTTCACAGGAATATTTGGAATGTGGAAGGAAATAAACATTTACTTTTCTTTCACAAAAATTTTCCTTTAGACCTAATTTTTTTTTACTTTTGCAAGGGTAACAGGAGAATTTGGACCATACATTTTGTTGTGCAATTTCTCCTGAGCATGCCGATACCCCATATGTGGGGGAAATCTACTGTTTGGGCACATGGCAGGGCTCTGAAGGGAAGGAGCGTCATTTCACTTTTTAAGTGTAAAATTTGCTGGCATAATTAGAGGTTGCCAGGTCATATTTGGAGAGCCCCTGAGGTGCCTAAACATTGGAAACCCTCAACAAGTGACAACATTTTGGAAAACAGACCCTTAGGGAACTTATCTAGATGTGTAATGAGCAACTTGAACCCCAGGTGGTTCACAGAAGTTTATAACATTAAGCCGTGAAAATTAAAAAAAAATCCCATTATTCCCAGATAAATCTTTTTAGTTCCATATTTTGCATTTTCATAAGAGTAACAGAAGAAATTGCTCCACATAATTTGTTGTGCATTTTCTCCTGAGTTCACCGATACCCCATATGTGGTAAAAACTACTTTTGAGGAACAGTGCAAAGCTTAGAAGGGAAGTAGCGCCATATTACAGTGCAGATTTTGCTGCACTTGTTTGAGGGTGCCATGTTACATTGACAGAGCCCCTGAGGTGCCAGAACAGCAGAACCCCCATAAGTGACCCCATTTTACCAATTAGACACCTCTAAATGAATTCATCTAGAGGTGCAGTGATTATATTGACACCACAGGTGTATCACAAACTTTTATACCATTGGGCAGTGAAGAAAAAATAATTTACATTTTTACCACCAAGATTGTGTTTTACATTTTCACACTGGGAAATGGGTAAAAATGGCACCAAAATGTGTCCCACAATTTCTGCTGAATGTAGAAATACCCCATATGTGGCAGTACAGTACTACTTTGCCATACGAATTGACTCTGGAGGGATGGAGCGCAATTTGCCTCTTGGAGAGCGGATTTTCTTAGGGTACCGTTACACCTAGCGATGCACCAGCGATCCCGACCAGCGATATGACGCGGTCAGGATCGCTGGTACATCGCTAGGTGGTCGCTAGTGAGCTGCCACTCAGGCAGATCTCACCAGCGACATCGCTGGGGACGGGGATCGCTACTTACCTGTCAGACGCGGCGATCCTGCGTCCTCCCGCCCGGCTCCACGCGCTGCTCGTCGTCACAGCAGGAAGCGCCGCAGGAAGTGACCGATGAGGAATGGTCCAGCAGCTTCTCGCGCGATCAGCGATTACCAGCGGGGGAGCCGGTCGTAGGTAAGTATCACATGCAGCGATATCGCTAGTAATATTACTGCAACGTCACAAAATCGGTGACTTTACAGCGATATTGCTAGCGATATCGCAGTGTGTGTTTGCAGACTCGATATAAAGAGCCCCTAAGTGCTAGAAAAGCAGAATCCCACTCAAGTGACCCCATTTTGGAATTATAACCCTTTTGGAATTTATCTACAGATGTAGTGACGATTTTGTGATATAGAAATGATTGGCACTCGTATAGGTGTGTTGAAGGACTTATTTATTGCATGAAGAAAATTCTAGACAAAATGAGACGTTTTGGTCAATACCAGACCTTCATTAGTCATCTGGCTAGAGGAGATGCGTGTCGCAGCACCCTGTGTGAGAGTTTGCAGTGACAATTTTGACTCCATGGGTGCTTTCCAGAAACAAGCAGCAATGGATGTTGCTGAGTGAAAATTGCAAAATGCCGTTGTAATTACCAGTTGTTGCAGTCACCAGTACAATATGGCCAGCTCATTCTTCTGGAGACACGCACCCATAAGTTAGGAGGGCTCTCATCACTACAGAAATGCCAAACATGTGGGCGCTAAATGTGGTTTAAGCACGCTGGGGCTCAGAAGGGAGGAGGGCATTTGGATTTGGGAGCAGAGAATTTGCTGAATTTCTTTTGGGGGTGAGGAGTCATTTAGCTTTTCCCAAGCCTTTGTGCTACCAGTAACGTGGAAGCCCCCTATATTTCTGTTAAAAGATAACAGACCTGAGTGGGGACTTGCTTTTTTATGGATTGAGTTGAAGCTTTTATTGGGAACATTTTCCATAACGTTTGGGTTTACATTTATCCGGCGCTCTACCCTGACCACTTACTTTGGGTTTTCCATCTAAATCATAGAATAGAATCGTAGAGTTGGAAGGGACCTCCTGGGCCATCTGGTCCAACCCCCTGCTCAAAGCAGGATTCGCTAAATCATCCCAGTTAGATGTCTGTCCAGCCTCTGTTTGAAGACTTCCATTGAAGGAGAACTCACCACTTCTCGTGGCAGCCTGTTCCACTCATTGATCACTCTAACTGTCAAAAAGTTTTTTCTAATATCTAATCTGTGTCTCCTCCCATTCAGCTTCATCCCATTGCTTCTAGTCTTTCCTTGTGCAAATGAGAATAAAGTTGATCCTTCTACAATCTCCAGGTGACGTGACAGATGAAACCCCCCGATGAATCCATTCACTATAATGAGGCAGCAGAGTTACTCTGGACTCCGTCTGGCCTCTGTTCTGAAGTGTCCTTCTTTTCAAAAGTGCACAAAACTGTGGCAGATGGCACTTTTATGCAATCTTAAAAAACCCGGACACCACCGGATCACAGGTCAGACAGTGCCTCCATCTGCCTCAGTATAGGGAATATTAAACTGGGGTTTCTGTCTGAATCACCTATTTCGGGGATTTACATGGAAACCCTGGTGTAAGCACTCAGCGTATAACGCAGGATAAATGTGCGCTGAGCCTTACTGCGATCTTTGGAAGGCAGAATGAAAAAATTAACAGCATGTGAAGAATTGGTTTTATTTATTTATTACGCCGTTCCTCGTGCGGTATAAGTGATTAGGCGACTTTATTCTTTGGGTCGGTGCAAATTACAGCGATACCTGATTTATATCAGGTTTTTACGTTTGGCTGCTGTCACACACTAAAAGATGCTTTTTACTGTGAAAACTAGTTTTCGCATCACCGTATTTTGAGAGCTATAATTTTTTCATATTTCGACCGATAGTCATGTGACGGCTTGTTTATTTGTGGGACGAGCTGACGTTTTTATCGGTACCATTTTCGGGCACATGATATTTTTTGATCGCTTTCTATTCTGATTTTTGAGAGACAGAATGAACAAAAACCAGCAATTCAGGAATTGCTTTTTGTTTTTTATACTGTTCCACATGTGGTCAGTACGATTACAGCGATACCCCATTTAAAAAGGTTTTTTATGTTTTGGTGCTTTTACACAATAAAAACTATTTTATAGAAAAAACAATTCTTTTTGCAACGCTTTATTCTGAGGAATACAACTTATTTATTTTTCTTCTGATGAAGCTGTATGATGGCTTGTTTTTTGCCAGACAAGATGACATTTTCAGCGGTGCCACTTTTATTTACATCCGTCTTTTTGATCGAATTTTATTGCACTTTTTGTTTAGCGGTATGATAATAAAGCATTGTTTTTGTGTCATTTTTTATTTATTTTTTTACAGTGTTCACTGAAGGGGTTAACTAGTGGGGCAGTTTTATAGAGCGTGTCATTACGGACGTGTCAATACCAAATATGTGTACTTTTATTGTTTTTTATTTACATAAATAAATGTATTTATTGGAAAAATATTTATTTATTTTATCTTTATTCAGGGATATTTTTAAAAAATATTTTTACACATTCTATTATTTTTTTTTAACTTTTTTACATTGTCCTAGTATGAGACATCACTATATAGTGTCAGATCGCTGAGTATCAAATCAGTGATCTGACAGGCAGGGAAGGAGGCATGCCGGCGACTGCTCATAGCAGGCGCTCACAAGCCACCTTCCCTGCAGGACCCATAAGGGAAGGTGGCAATGTCCTGATGGAAGCACGCAGGGAGCCCCCTCCCTGCGCGATGCTTCTATGCCGCTGTCACTACTGACAGTGGCATCAGAGGGGTTAAATGCCTGCGATCGGTGCCAGCACCGATCGTGGGCATTGCTGCTGAGGTGTCAGCTGTCACATTCAGCGTGAGGCCACGCGATTGTGCTGCCGTAAATATACTGCACTTTCCAGGAATGCACCTCCCACAGAGCAGTATATGTATGGTGCATGTCGGGAAGGGATTAAACCAATTGGTGAAGAGGAGATACTAGGGGCTGCTGGTAAGTCTTTGGCTTTACCCAGAAAGAAGCAAGATATGAAGATGAAACTTTACATTTATTCCACATACTCTCCACTTTTGTCAACACAGTTCTTCCAAGTTTTCTAAGCCTTGCAAAAAGGATTTCGGTTGTGCCTCAAACCAGGCATCCGTACCAGCCATGGCGTCAGAAATAGTGTGAAAATTGGTACCCTTGAGGTGTTTCTTCAGGTTTGGAAACACATGATAGTCAGAGTGAGCTAGATCTGGTGAATAAGGTGGGTGGTCAACCAGCTGGAAGCCCTGTTCCGCCAGTTTTGCCTTGGCCACTTGTGCAGTGTGAGCGGAGGCGTTGTCTTGCAGGAACAAGATTCCTTTGGACAGCTTGCAGTGCCTTTTGGCCTTGAGCTGCCTTCAATTCATCCAAAAGTTCAATATAACACCTTGCATTGATGGTCGAACCCTTGTGAAGGTAGTCCACTAGCAGCACGCCCTCCTTATCCCAGAACACATATGCCATCACCTTAGTGGCTGATTTTTGAACCCTGAACTTCTTTGGATGAGGAGAACCACTGTGCCTCCACTTTTTTGACTGCTCCTTGTTTTCAGAGTCATACAAATATATCTGGGTCTCGTCCATAGTCACCAGTCTATAGTGAAGAGGAGACTCCGGGATACTGGCCTTCAGGGCAGAGTGGCAAAGAAAAATCCATATCTGAGACTGGCTAATAAAAGGAAAAGATTAATATGGGCAAAAGAACACAGACATCGGACAGAGGAAGATTGTAAAAAAGTCTTATGGACAGACGAATCCAAGTTTGAGGTGTTTGGATCACACAGAAGAACATTTGTGAGACACAGAACTGAAAAGATGCTGGAAGAGTGCCTGACGCCATCTGTCAAGCATGGTGGAGGTAATGTGATGGTCTGCGGTTGCTTTGGTGCTGGTAAAGTGGGAGATATGTACAAGATAAAAGGGATTTTGAATAAGGAAAGCTATCACTCCATTTTGTAACGCCATGACATACCCTGTGGACAGCGTTTGATTGTAGCAAATATCATCCTATAACAGGACAATGACCCAAAGCACACCTCCAAATTATGCAAGAACTATTTAGGGAAGAAGCAGGCAGCTGGTATTCTATCTGTAATAGAGTGGCCAGCGCAGTCACCAGATCTCAACTCCATTGAGCTGTTGTGGGAGCAGCTTGACCGTATGGTACGCAAGAAGTGCCCATCAAGCCAAACCAACTTGTGGGAGGGGATTCTGGAAGCATTTCTCCAGATTAACTCAGCAAATTAAATGATAGAAGGCCAAAGGTCTGCAATGCTGTAATTGCTACAAAGGGAGCATTCTTTGATGAAGAAAAAATATTATTTCAAATAAAAATCTTTTTTTCGAACCTTGTCAATGTCTGGACTAGATTTTAAATTCATTTGGCAACTCATTTGATTAATAAAAAGTACTAGATGGAGGGTGGTAAAGTCACAATGGGGGCAGGCTTTGCAGCATTCCCCCCATGTGCTCACCCACCTATCCACTCTCTTTTTCCCCATATGCTGACTTCTCCTGTCTGTGCTCTCTTCTTTGACCTGTCTACCCCATGTGCTATCCCCCTTGTCTGCTGTCTCTCTCCTTCCTGTGCTGTGCTCTCCCCTCATGTGCTGTCCCATTTGAGCTGTCTCCCCCCTGTGCTCTGTCTCTCTCACCCCTGTGTCTGACCATGTACAGAACATACCACAGCTCCTGGGCAGGGGAGGAAGCAAAAGACAATACTGACATTACAGCAGGAGATCGCAGAGGATACATTTTTTGAGGTAAAATATTGTTTAGAAACAGTCAGTGAATTATTTTACCTCAAAAAATAAATCCTCTGTGATTCCCTGCTGTAATGTCAGTATTGTCTTTTGCTTCCTCCCCAGCCCAGGAGATGTGGTACGCTCCGTACACGGTCAGACACAACAATCTTAAAAATGAACTTTCGTTCATGGGAAAACTCCTTTAATGTGACCGGCTTCCTCTGCCTGTAGACATGTCGTGCATCTGCCGCCGGGATCAGCCGAATGATTCACTGCGCCTGCGCAGAATTCGCGACGGTGTTCCACTGGTGGTACCGCGCAAGAGGCTGTGTGAGTGTGACTGAGTGTGTGAGTGAGAGTGTGCGAGTGTGTGTGAGTGAGTGTGTGTGTGTAGTGCAACGGTGTTCCGCTGGTAGTACCGCGCAATAGGTTGGTACCAGCAGCAGTTGACATATTGAGACACCCATCGTTTGGGTGTCCCAATATGGCGGTCGGTGAACTTCCTCCACTTGGAATTCTGGGATATGGTGACATCTGGACACAACAGGAAATGAAAACATTGCAAGGCAATTATAGAAATAGATGAGTTTTCATGGAAAACACAAAATTGTCTGGGTGACCCCAAACTTTTGAACGGTAGTGTATAACAAAAGGCTGAAAGTGCACAAAGAACCTGACAGCGGGCATTTAACTAGAGCTTCCGGCACGCAGCTGGAAATACTCGCATTGCTGACCCCCCTCACGTGATCAGGGGTCAACGTTGCGTTGCCATAACAACCTGACGTCTCCTCGAGACCTCTATGGTTGTTGATGGCAGACGGCTATGAGCGCCACCCTGTGGTCGGTGTTCATAGCAATGCTGTAATTCAACAACATAAAGGTGATCTATGCATCACCTCTATGTAGCAGAGGCGATCGCGCTATTGCAGCTTCTAGCCTCCTATGGAGGCTACTGAAGCATGTCAAAAGTGAAAAAAAGTGTTTAAAAAATAAAAAAACATAAAAGTTTAAATCACCCCCCTTTCGCCCCAATCAAAATAAAACAATAACAAAAATCAAACCTACACATATTTGGTATCAACGGGTTCAGAATCACCTGATCTATCAATAAAAAAATTAACCTGATCGCTAAACGGCGTAGCGAGAAAAAAAAATCAAAACATTGCTACATTGCATCAAAATGCAATAACGGGCGATCAAAAGAACGTATCTGCACAAAAGTGGTATCATTAAAAACATCAGCTCGGCACACAAAAAATAAGCCATCACCCAACCTGAGATCACGAAGAATTGGCACGCTACGGGTCTCAGATTTCTTTTTTTAGCAAATTTTGGATTTTTTTTCACCACTTAGATAAAAGAGAACCTAGACATGTTTGGTGTCTATGAACTCTTAATGACCTGGAGAATCATAATGGCATCTCAGTTTTAGCATTTAGTGAACCTAGCAAAAAAGCCAAACAAAAAACAAGTTAGGGACTGCACTTTTTTTTGTAATTTCACGGCACTTGGAATTTTTTTCCCGTTTTCTATTACACTACATGGTAAAACTAATGGTGTAATCAAAAGTACAACTCATCCCGCAAAAAATAAGCCCTCACATGGCCATATTGATTGTAAAATAAAAAAGTTATGGCTCTGGGAAGAAGGGGAGCGAAAAACACAAACACAAAAAAAGCTCCGGTCATGAAGGGGTTAACACTGTGTTCCAGTTTGCATATATTTTTTTGTTTCACTATGCACTTTGGCACTTGTTGCACTTTGTGTAGGTATTGCACTCTGGCACTTTATTTGTCCTATACTGCTGCTGTTGTGTTTCGCTGTCCATCACTTTAATATATTCTTTATGTAATAAAGTCATTGGTTTGAGGTGGTGTTTTAAATATAATAATTTTTAATTTATTTATGCTTATTATCATTTTTATTTATTTGCGAGCACTTCTGAATTTATAGTACACCCTACTACTGTCAATAAAGGTATTTTAATTCACTCCTTGCTCTTTTATCTGTCCAAGTAAATTCTTTTGAATTTTTGAATTTTTGAATTTCTTCACAATATGTGGTAACCAATGGCAACCTTTTAGTAATTTCATCCCTATTTAAGGTCTTTTCCAGTAGAATGGATCTATCCACATTAGTTACTTTATTTTTCCATTTATTAAGCAATTGTTTTGGATATTTACGTTCCAAAAATGTTTTTGTCATTTTATCCAAAGATTTTTCTAACGTAATATTATCACTGACAAGCGATTTCACGATATTATGTGGGTGGTAGCTATCAAATCTTAATATATTGTTCCTATCGGTGGGTTTCACATACAAATCTGTGCTCAATTGCCTATTCTCACATTTAATCAGTACATCCAGAAACTGAATTTCAGTCTCTCAATGGACTAGAGTAAATATAATATCTGGATCCAATCAGTTTAGGAAACAATGAAACTGCATGAGTTCATCTAAAGAGCCTATCCATAGGAGGAAGACATCATCTATGTATTTCCACCATTGCAGGACCCTTTTGAAGTGGTGGGACACATAGACGAGGTCCTTCTCCATGGCCATCATAATTAAGTTTGCATACACAGGTGCCATATAGGTGCCCATCGCGGTCCCACGTTGTTGCATGCAAAAGTTGTCACCAAACAAAAAATAGTTGTTTTCAATATTAATTCCAATAGTCTTAGGATAAAACCTATCACTTTTGGAGTATACTCAATTTCACTTAATTTCCTCTCTACGGCCCTCAAACCTGTATCATGATTAATAGAAGTACTGTATATAAAGATACTATATAAAATGATGCTAAAATGATGTCATTTTCAATTTTTACATTGCCCTTATATGAGTTCTTTCAATATATGTTCATATACATATTCATATTATTATTATTAATAAACTTCTTGAATGTGGTTTTGAACACTTTGAGAGGTGCGGTGTTTAGAATATTGTCACTTTTGTGTATTTTACAATATGTCATGTCATGGCGGCTCCCCTATTCATTTAGGACAACATTGGATCATTCAGAGATCCACAATGAACTTCTGGAGTGAGTTTTCTGCACTGAAAGTAAAGGGGCCGAATAATATTTAATAATATTTAATAATATTTAAAATAACCAATAATAACCAATAATTTCGTTCAACTTCACAATTGTGTTCCACTTGTTGTTGATTCCTCACCAAAAATTTACATTTGGCCGAATACTTTCACAAGGCACTGTATGTTTGTGTGAAACAGCGCCCACAGTCTTATAAGTTCTCTTACTTTAAATTGTCTGCCTATTTTTTTCTTTTAATATGTATTGTTCACTTTACACTTGGCAATGCTGCCATCTATGGAAGAACATGACAACTACTTGCTATATTTTGTCTCACTGTTCGTTCTTATTTGTGGTACTTATTAATGTTCTTTAAGTAGTTGTCTTTAATATCACTTTTAACACAGTAAAAATAAATAAACAGCCAACAATATTTTTTAAAAATTTTTTTTACCCATTTTTATTATTTTTGGTATTTTAATATATTTTTTATCATTGTGCACAAATAACAGTAAATCTGCGAATTTACTGAAAGTTCAAAGTTTTCCTTATAAAATTGATATTTTCAAAAAAGATTAAATTGTTAAACTTTAATTTCGAATTAAGTCATGTTAAGAATGTGGGATCTTGCAGAAATCAGGCAGCAAAACTACTGAAACTACTGTTGTGAATTTGTTCCTAACACGCTTGTCATTTCTAAGGTCCCTGTACTTGTATCCGAGTCTGCTGCACCCGCCAATGCTCACATTAACGGCAGCAGAGCCAGCTGCACCTGCCAGTGCTTACCTCAACGACAGCTGAGCCAGCTGCACCCTCCAACGCTCACCTCAATGGCAGCAGAGCCAGCTGCACCCGACAGTGCTCACCTCAACGGTAGCAGAGCCAGCTGCATCCACCAGTGCGCACCACAACGGCAGCAGAGCGAGCTGCACCTACCAGTGCTCACCTCAACAGCAGCAGAGCCAGCTGCACCCACCAGTGCGCACCACAACAGCAGCAGAGCCAGCTACACCCACCAGTGTTCATCTCTTCGTTAGACTGTCCTGTCTGCACCTGCAGTTCCAGTCATCTTCTCTGCCTGTCTGCATCTGTTAGACATTCACCCGGGCCTTTCCATCTATCCACTCTTAGGGGTCAGCCACCATCTACCCAAGGTCAGTCCTGGAGTAGCACCTGGATCACCTCTCTTGTCTCTTCATGGACCGCAGTGTCGTTAGCTGCTGCATCTCCGTGGTCGGATTGGGCGAGGCTCCTAGTCACGCCCCTCCAGGACTTCCTTGGGCTTTGGTACAGTGGTCAGAGTCAGAGACGCCGCAAGCAATTAATCCATCAAGGAATCACAACCACGCATGCGTACATAGTGTTAGCACCGATAAGTGAGACACAGTGAGACGCCGATACAAACGTACTGTGTCAATTGCTAAGGCAATATACGCCTACAATTGCAATGGTGGTATAGGCTACCATAGTCCACAACTAGGATGCATATAAATAAGTGATGACATGTACAGTATTCCACACTATGGTGGAGCATACACAGAGATATGGAACAGTTATTACGACCTAGGGATATGAGATTATTAATGACCCTACAATGGTACAAATTAAGATTGAACAAAGATAATTAGTTAAAAAAATGGAAACAAAGGCCCAGGTAACATAGTAACATAGTAACATAGTTATTAAGGTTGAAGGAAGACTTTAAGTCCATCTGGTTCAACCCATATCCTATCCTAACCTGCCCTAACATGTTGATCCAGAGGAAGGCAAAAAAAACCCATGTGGCAAACAGTAAGCTTCACATTGGGGAAAAAATTCCTTCCCGACTCCACATACGGCAATTAGACTAGCTCCCTGGATCAACGCAATATTAAGGAAACTAGTGTATATACCCTGTAATATTATACTTTTTAAGAAAGGCATCCAGTCCCTTCTTAAATTTTAGTAGGGAGTCACTCATTACAACATCATATGGCAGAGAGTTCCATAGTCTCACTGCTCTTACAGTAAAGAATCCGCGTCTGTGAGTATGCTTAAACCCTCTTTCCTCCAGACGTAGAGGATGCCCTCTTGTCCCCGTCACTGGTCTAAGAGTAAAAAGATCATTAGAAAGGTCTTTGTATTGTCCCCGCATATATTTATACATTGTAATAAGATCACCCCTAAGCCTTCGATTCTCCAAACTAAATAACCCCAAGTGTAATAACCTGTCTTGGTATTGCAGACCCCCTAGTTTCCTAATAACCTTGGTTGCTCTTCTCTGCACCCGCTCCAGTTCAGCTATGTCTTTCTTATACACCGGAGACCAGAACTGTACACAGTATTCTAAGTGTGGTCGCACTAGTGACTTATATAGAGGTAAAATTATGTTCTCCTCATGAGCATCTATGCCTCTTTTAATGCATCCCGTTATTTTATTTGCCTTTGCAGCAGCTGCCTGACACTGGCCACTAAATGTGAGTTTGTCGTCCACCCATACACCCAGGTCTTTTTCAGTGACAGTTTTGCCCAGTGTTTTACAATTAAGAACATAATTATACATTTTATTTGCTCACCCAAGTGCATGACCTTACATTTATCCCCATTAAAGCTCATTTGCCATTTATCAGCCCAATCTTCTAGTTTACATAAATCCGCCTGTAATATAAAATTGTCCTCCTCTGTATTGATTACCCTGCAGAGTTTCGTGTCATCTGCAAGTATTGAAATTCTACTATCTATGCCCCCTACAAGGTCATTAATAAATATGCTAAGAAGAAGCGGGCCCAAAACTGACCCCTGTGGTACCCAACTGGTAACCGTGACCCAGTCCGAGTGTGCTCCATTAATAACCACCCTTTGTTTCCTATCCCTGAGCCAGCTCTTAACCCACTTACACATATTTTCCCCTATCCCCATTGTTCTCATTTTATATATCAACCTTTTGTGTGGCACTGTATCAAAAGCTTTTGAAAAGTCCATGTACACCACGTTGTGTATTTTAGGTATATGATACCAATGAGGCTTTCTCGGAAATTCTGGAAACAATTTCTCAGCTTTACGTTTTGAAAGTACATTATTCTGGACCTGTTGTCTTAAAAGAGACTGCAATTCTTCTTTGTATCTATAGGTGGGATCACTTTTTAAGATCCCACCTATAGATACAAAGAAGAATTGCGGTCTCTTTTAAGACAACAGAATTTCCGAGAAAGCCTCATTGGTATCGTATACCTAAAATACACAAGTCCATGAATAATCCTCCAGGCCGCCCTATAGTGTCTGGGATAGGGTCTCTCACGGAGCCCCTATCCCAGTACATAGACTGGCTTCTGCGTCCTCTCCTCGAGGAGATTCCTTCGTACATAAAAGATTCGAAAGATTTTGTGACAGTTCTAAAAGAAATTGATTGGCAGGATAATTTCCAGATGACATCCATAGATGTGGAAAATCTATACACTAGAATTCCACATGAGGGTGGAGTAGACGCAATTAGACAAGTGCTTTTGAGTACTGATAGAGATCTGGGAACCATCAATTTCATCATAGATGGTCTTGATTTTATTCTTACGCATAACGCGTTCCAATTTGACAATGTCTGGTATAGGCAAACGGAGGGTACAGCGATGGGTACGCCCGTCGCGTGCACCCTCGCTAACCTGTTTTTGGCAGTTTTGGAGGAGAAAGTAGTTTATCCGGTCACCAATCCCTTTTTGAAGTATATAAAATTATTTATTTGCTATGTGGATGACATTTTCAATGTGTGGGACGTTTCAAAAGAGGATTTCAATTTATTTGTGGAGTTTCTTAATTCACATAATAATAATATGAATATGAAGTTTCGCAATTTGGAGGCTCAGAAATAGATTTTTTGGATGTCAGATTAAAGTTAACCAATGGAGTTTTGCATACAGAAATTATTCGTAAATCTTCATCCACAAACTCCCTCTTACATTATAATAGTGCACACCCCCATTAAGGAAAGAATTCCTTGACTTATGGCCAATTTTTGAGATTAAAGAAATTTAATAGTCATAATGAAGGTTTTCAGAGACAAGCGAATGAATTGCGTAGCAGATTCAAAAAAAGAGGATATCCTGATTCTGTTCTAGATTCCGCCTTACAGAGGGTTAATAGTGAACCAGTTATTAACGGGCAGATCAAAAAAGGAAAAGAGAAACGGTTTGTTTTTAGTTTTACATATAATTCTATGGATAGACACATTAGAACAGTCATCAGACAGAATTGGCACCAACTCGAAAGTGACAGAGACCTCACAGATGTGGTCAGTAGGGGTCCTTTATTTGCGAGTAAAAGAAGTACTAACCTTCGAGATTTATTAGTCAAGAACAGATTTCAAAACAAACAAAATAATTGGTTGGAATCTAGTGCCCCAAAGGGAAATTATATATGTAAAAACTGTTCTTGGTGTCCATTTAAATTAAGTGGTAAAACTGTAAAAATGGGACCTATATTTCACGAAGTCACGGAATTCATTACTTGCAGGACCTCCTTTGTAGTGTATGCATTGTTTTGCCCATGTGGTTTTTTCTACATTGGGAAAACTATCCGGCCTCTCTGTGTAAGATTCAGGGAACATTTCAATTCCATCAGCACAGGAAAGGGTGTCCCTAGACTTATAGAACACATGAGGAAGGTACATGGGGGGAATGCGGAAGCATTACGGTTTACTGGCATTGGAAGGGTGTCTGCACCGCAGTATGGAGGAAGTCATAAAAAACATCTTTTACAAATAGAGGCTAAATGGATCCTCCATACAAAAGCCACAGGTCCTTTGGGTCTAAATGAAAAAGTGGATATGTCCGTATTTCTCTGAAGCGGTTATGATTGCTAGTTTTATTGCATATGGTGTATGTAAATTATGCTTGTTTTAATTTTTTTATTTTGGGTTTTTTTTTAAGACACGTTCAGGTAAAGGGTGGAGTTTCTTTTGTTCACACATGTGGTATAAATTAGTGTTTCCTTGAGCCTGAGCATGGGACCTGTTGAAGTGCATTGTGCACGAAACGGCTGTCGTCCGTCTTTTTGCATTTCTCCCGTGCCAACGCCTATGCTTTATTAACATGAAATAAAGTGAATCATTTCAAGAGAACGGTGAGTGCCATCCTGCTGTCTTTTTCTACTACGATAATTCATGTTTTTTCTGCACATGGATAGAGCACCCGTTCAGCAAGGGTTACAGGTGTCACACTGATAGCGGTTATAAGTGACTTTGCGGGTATTTCTTTCTCAGGGACAGTGCCGGATGTTTCTTTTTTCTTTGACTGACTATCGCTTAGAAAACCCTCCAGGATTTTACCCACAGTTGAGGTTAAACTTACTGGCCTATAATTTTCAAGTTCAGTTTTTGTCCCCTTTTTGAATATTGGCACCACATTTGCTATACGCCAGTCCTGTGGTACAGACCCTGTTATTATGGAATCTTTAAAGATTAAAAATAATGGTCTATCTATGACTGTGCTTAATTCCTGCAGTACTCGGGGGTGTATCCCATCCGGGCCCGGGGATTTGTCAATTTTAGTGATTTTTAGACGCTGCCGCACTTCCTGCTGGATTAAGCAGATGACATTTAATGGAGAGAATTTTTATCCCTGATCATGTTATCCGTCATGGGATTTTCTTGTGTAAATACTGTTGAAAAAAAGTCATTTAGCATACTGGCTTTTTCCTCATCCTCATCCACCATTTCACCCAGACTATTTTTAAGGGGACCAACACTATCATTTTTTAGCTTCTTACTATTTATGTAGTTAAAGAATATTTTGGGATTATTTTTACTTTCTCTGGCAATGAGTTTCTCTGTCTCAATCTTTGCTGTTTTGATTTGCTTTTTACAGAATTTATTTAATTTTCTGTATTTATTTAATGCCTCATCACTACCTACTTGCTTTAATTATCTAAATGCTTTATTTTTGTCACTTATTGCGCCCCTTACAGCTCTATTTAGCCATAGTGGTTTCCTCCTATTTCTAGCATGTTTATTCCCATACGGTATATATTGTGCACAGGTCCTATTCAGGATGCTAATAAACGTCTCCCATTTTCTTTGTGTATTTTTATGTCTCAGGATATCGTCCCAGTTAATTGCACCAAGATCATCTCTCATCTGTTGGAAATTTGCCTTCCTGAAGTTTAGTGTCCTTGTAACCCCTCTACTACACATCTTATTAAAGGATACATGAAAACTTATTATTTTGTGATCACTCTTACCCAAGTGACCCCCAACCCTTACATTTGATATGCGGTCTGGCCTGTTGGTTAATATTAGGTCTAGCAGTGCCCCCCCTCTTGTTGGGTCCTGAACCAGTTGTGAAAGGTAATTGTCTCTCATAGTTGTCAAAAACCCATTACCTTTGCTGGAACTGCAGGTTTCGGTTCCCCAATGTATTTCAGGGTAGTTGAAGTCCCCCCATAATAATGACTTTTCCTTTAGTCGCTGCTTCATCTATTTGCTTTATGAGGATATTCTCTGTTGCTTCCATTATTTTTGGAGACTTATAACAAACCCCTATCAGTAATTTATTTTCCCCCTCCCCTTATTTCTACCCACAGGGACTCTACATTTTCATTAGATTCATATATATTATCACGCAGGATGGGTTTTAAGGATGATTTTACATATAAACACACGCCTCCCCCTCGCTTATTTGTACAGTCATTTCTGAACAGACTATAGCCCTGTAAATTAACTGCCCAGTCATGGCTCTCGTCCAGCCATGTCTCAGATATCCCCACCATGTCATAATTATGTTCCAACAACATTAACTCCAATTTCTCCATTTTGTTGGCGAGGCTTCTGGCATTAATATACATGCACTTTATGTATCTCTCTGTACCTCTATTCTTTCTTAAATTATTAACTGTTCTAACCCCACCCCCCATGCCACCCCCACCCCCAATTTCATTATTTGTGCCCAGGTCTCTATCTGCACTGTCTTCCCCTCCATTAAAAAGAATACCCTCCCCCGTCCCTAGTTTAAACACTCCTCCAACCTTCTAGCCATTTTCTCCCCCAGCACAGCTGCACCCTCCCCTTTGAGGTGCAGCCCGTCCATAGTGTAGAACCTGTAGCCAACAGAGAAGTCGGCCCAGTTCTCCAGGAACCCAAACCCCTCCTTCCTACACCAATTCCCGAGCCACTTATTAACCTCCCTAATCTCCCGTTGCCTCTCTGGCGTGGCACATGGTACAGAAAGTATTTCCGAAAATACCACCTTGGAGGTCCTTGCTTTAAGCTTACAGCCTAATTCCCTGAAATCATCTTTAAGGACCTTCCACCTACCTCTAACTTTATCATTGGTGCCAATGTGCACCATGACCACTGGATCCTCACCAGCCCCTCCCAGTAATCTGTCAACCCGATCAGCGAAGTGTCAGACTCGAGTGCCAGGTAGGCAGCACACCGTTCGACGATCCCTGTCTTTGTGACAGATTGCCCTATCTGTTCCCCTAATAATTGAGTCTCCCACTACTAGAACCTGTCTGGCCTGCCCTGCTCTCCTATTTCCCCCCTTACTGGAGCAGACACTCCTCTGGCGGCTTTCAGATGACATGCCTTGCTGCAGCAATGCTACTCCTGCACTAACACTCCCCTCATCTGCCAACTTAGCAAACTTATTGGGGTGTGCCAGATCAGGACTAGCCTCCCTGGTACTCTTCCCTCTACCCCGCCTTCTAACTGTCACCCAGCTAGCTGCTTCATTGTCCTGCAGCTCCAACCTAGCATCCCCCCTCATCTATCCCATTAAGCGTCTGCTCAATGAGCAGAAGACTCCTTTCCATATTGTCTATGGATCTCAGTGTTGCCAGCTGCACATTTAGATCCAGGATCTGGGCTTCCAAATGCACAACGTGCTCACATCTCGCACAGCAGTATGCACCCTCGATCGGCTGTTCAAGGATTTCATACATGCGGCAAGACGTGCACTGGATGGCATGGGCAATAGTGGAGCACATCCTAATGGGGATTGCACCAGACAGAAAAGATAAGCAACAATAAAATAAAAAGTATTAATAAAATATAACAGTAATTCAGTAATACCTCCCTTGGAAACTCCCTGAATCCAAAGTCACTGAATCACAAGTCACACACTTACCACAGTTCGCAGTTCACACTCGCTCAGGCAGAAGATTTAAAAGAGTTTTTTTTCCCTTTTACCAGCACACCACCCTGCTGCTCAATGCACTTCCAAAAGGAGTTGTGCCCCAACCAGCTGCCCCTTATAAACCCTTAATTATGAACTCCCACCCTTAATTAACCCCTTGTGAATATAGTTACACCTCAAGATTTAAATGCAATATAGTTACCCCTTAAAAACACAGATAGTAAAATAAAAGATTAACCCTGTAGAGATAAAAAATATGTTAAACAAGCCCCCCAAGAATTGAACAAGTAGAAAGCACTCAGCAACCCACAATTCAGCAACTCACACAGGTATTTGGTAAGTGTGTGACTTGTGATTCAGTGAAGAGGTATTTGGAAAATCCTTAACACAGTTCGCACTTACGCTCAGGTCACACTCGCTCAGGCAGAAGATTTAAAAGAGTTTCCCCCCCTTTTACCAGCACACCACCCTGCTGCTCATCGCACTTCCAAAAGGAGGTAGGTGCAGATGGTTGTGCAAATACACAATAATGGGGTTTATCCACAAATAATTCCATATCAGAGTTGAAGTCTTAGGCCGGGATCACACTACTGTGTGTAATGCGAGAAACTGGCACGAGTCTCTCGCATCAACACGCGGCGCTGCCACCGGCACTCAGGACCGAAGCTGCGGCAGCATGTTTTTCTATGCATATATTTCTATGCAGCTGCAGCTCCGGTCCTGAGTGCCGGTGGCAGCCCCGGGTGTTGATGAGAGAGGCTCGTGCGATTTTCTCGCATCACACACGGTAGTGTGATCCCGGCCTTAAGCTTAGTCACTCATATAAAGAGGATAGTCAAGGTATCCATACAGGTGTTTTAATTCATGAATATATCCAATTTGAATATACAGATAATAAGAGAACAAATCTAAGACCAAAAAGGGTTAAATAGATTTTATATATATTTTATTTGCAACTCAATGGGAGTTACTAAGAATGGAGGATCCACTAAGAAGTTACAAAATGGAAACGACAGTACAGACAAGAGGTAATGGGCCCACCACTATCTTGGTATAAGCAAAAATTATAGTATAACGCCTTGAGAACCCTTACAAATCCAAAATATTCCATACAAGGTAGAGAAGAAAAAAAAGTGGTACCAAAACGAAGTGTGCTGACCATATTTAATCATGTAACATAAACATTTCACTTAAGGTAAGTGACCTTAAAGATTATTGCTAGAAGATAGTAAAAATGTATTGAGAAACAAAAAAGGGGTGTGCTGACCATAACCAAAAAGATACATAAAACACACAAGAGCACAAAAAAGCAAAAAAGTGTCACAATTAAGTGGACGATATCCATAAAGGGCATGGGAAAATCCAAGGGAAGAAAACAGTGCCATATAGGAGTCCCTTAAAAGTGTATAGCCTGTGAAAAATGCTGGAAAATTTTGAGTAGGGTACTCTATGTCTGCTTATAGAATCCCGTGAATAGTAAGTGTTGTGAATTCTCTTTCTGGGCTCCCTCTGGTGGTTACTGGAGGTAGTGGAGCTGGTCAGACTGACAGAGGCTTGCCAACTGATAATGATAATGACGATTGGAGATCTGAGGTTTCTGACTGGAGTATTTAAGACAGCTGACTTCCTTCAATCCCTGCTGGTGATTTTCTTCCTGTGCCTTCTGAGGTCTGATGTCTCCTACTCTGTTCCTGCATGGTTCAGCTAAGTGGTTCATTTGCTAATCTTTTTGCATTTGATCTGGTTTTGTCTATCTCTGCTTTGTGTGGGTCAGTTTGCTCCTGCTGGGGCTGTGCTGGATCACCACCCATATGTTACTGCTTGTTCTGTCCCCTGTTATATTGGTCTCTTTTTGCTTTGCTTTCAGTATATACCAGAGTGCTGATATAGTGGGGGCAAAGTCGTGTGACTTCAGTGTTTTTTTGAGCATCAGACGTGTTGGATTTTTCAGGTTTTTTTGCATGACTGCAGGCAGTGTCTTTCCTTTCCTGTCCTGTCTAGTCAGTCTGGGCCCCATCATTTGCTCTGTCTATTTTTCTGCCTGCGTTTGTGTTTTCATCTTGTCTCACTGACAATATATGTTTGGGGGCTATCTATTCCTTTGGGGTCTGCTCCGGGGCAGTTTAGATTTCACCTTTCTTGCTTTAGGCTGAGTTAGCTCTCTGGCTGTGCCGAGGCGTCTAGGGCATCGTAGGTACGCTCCACGGCTACTGCTAGTTGTGTGGATAGGATCAGGGGTCTGCAATCCGCTTAGTTACTAACCTCTCTGGTTTTCTGGTGGCTTAGCCTGGTCCTGCTATCCTCCTCGGTGACCCATTCATAACAAGTAAGTTCTCATTAAGAACCTGTGGTGTTAGACATTGCAACCTATAATTCCATTTTGACTTGCACCTTATCAATTCATGGGTGATATTGCCCCCTTAATGTTAGTCTGTATGGATTCAAGATCCATAATTCTAAACCTGGTAAGGTGGCAATCATAACAATTGAAACAATTCTGTTTCAGAAAAGACACATATATATAATGCCTTATGGTGGCAGTCCTATTTAGCCGTGATCAACCCTATAGACAGATGTGCTGCCTAGCCATGAAGGTTAGCACCCTATTTGGGATTAAAATGACGCCCTCGGTACACGATGACTGCCCCTATGAACTCACCGGTTGGCCCTAGGACATAACTGACGGCATGGGGGAAGTCAGAGAGCATGCTCGGGTGGTCTCCGAGTTTTTTGGCGTGCTCGGAGATTTAGTTTTCGTCTCCGCAGCTGCATGACTTGCGACTGCTAGACAGCCTGAAAACATGTGGGGATTGCCTGTTTGTTAGGGAATTCCCACATGTATTCAGGCTGTTTAGCAGCCACAAATCATGCAGTTGAGAGGACGAAATCTAAATTTCTGAGCATGTCAAAATACTCGGAGACCACCCGAGCAACGATTATACTCGCTCATCACTAATATTGACCCCTCTATTTCTTTACATCAACAAGGAAGTTTTAATTAATAGGAAATTTGTTTTTTCTATTTTCTACTCTCTAAACCTGGGTTGTCTTATAGTGATTTGTGCTCTATAGTCTAAAAAATATGTTCTACCTCCTGCCCGAGCACAGGTCTGTCATTAGAATTACTAGAGGTAAAAGGCTTCTCCGGGACTACAATGTTCATGTCCTTTCCCTGGAATAGACAAGCAAGCACACTTTAACCCTTTTTGGACATTACCAATTTCGATCTTTTGCATTTTCGTTAAGGGTTAAAAAAACAAACAACAATATTCCTCAACTTTCCGCAGAGATGCTGCTAACCCATTTGTCCCATGACGAGTCTAGCTCTGGTACATCTAGATGGCAGGTTGCATGGTTGCATAATGCGACCATGCAGCCTGTCATCCAGTAGACACTGAGCACCGGTGCTCAGTGTCTCCCTGTGAACGCCTATTCCCGCTCTGAGGGCACTGCAAGCGTGAGAAAGTTCTCCTGCTCACGGTGCCATCAGACAGGTCCTGAGAGTTTACAGCCAATGAACTCACTTAACCTTACTGATGTCAATGCAAGCGCCGTGGAAAAATTTCATGTACATATACAGTACAGACCAAAAGTTTGGACACACCTTCTCATTCAAAGAGTTTTCTTTATTTTCATGACTATGAAAACTGTAGATTCACTCTAAAGGCATCAAAACTATGAATTAACACATGTGAAATTATATAATTAGCAAAAAATTGTGAAACAACTGAAAATATGTCTTATATTCTAGGTTCTTCAAAGTAGCCACCTTTTGCTTTGATTACTGCTTTTGCACACCCTTGGCATTCTCTTGATGAGCTTCAAGATGTAGTCACTGGAAATGGTCTTCCAACAGTCTTGAAGGAGTTCCCAGAGATGCTTAGCACTTGTTGGCCCTTTTGCCTTCACTCTGCGGTCCAGCTCACCCCAAACCATCTCGATTGGGTTCAGGTCTGGTGACTGTGGAGGCCTGGTCATCTGCCATAGCATCCCATCACTCTCTTTCTTGGTCAAATAGCCCTTATACAGCCTGGTGGTGTGTTTGGGGTCATTGTCCTGTTGAAAAATAAATGATGGTCCAAATAAACGCAAACCGGATGGAATAGCATGCCGCCGCAAGATGCCGAGGTAGCCATGCTGGTTCAGTATGCCTTCAATTTTGAATAAATCGCCAACAGTGTCACCAGCAAAGAACCCCCACACCATCACACCTCCTCCTCGATGCTTCACGGTGGGAATCAGGCATGTAGAGTCCATCTGTTCACCTTTTCTGCGTCACACAAAGACAAGGTGGTTTGAACCAAAGATCTCAAATTTGGACTCATCAGACCAAAGCACAGATTTCCACTGGTCTAATGTCCATTCATTGTGTTCTTTAGCCCAAACAAGTCTCTTCTGCTTGTTGCCTGTCCTTAGCAGTGGTTTCCTAGCAGCTATTTTACCATGAAGGCCTGATGCACAAAGTCTCCTCTTAACTGTTGTTGTAATGATGTGTCTGCTGCTAGAACTCTGTGTGGCATTGGCCTGGTCTCTAATCTGAGCTGCTGTTAACCTGCAATTTCTGAGGCTGGTGACTTGGATGAACTTATCCTCCGCAGCAGAGGTGACTCTTGGTCTTCCTTTCATGGGGCGGTCCTCATGTGAGCCAGTTTCTTTGTAGTGCTTGATGGTTTTTGCCACTGCATTTGGGGACACTTTCAAAGTTTTCCCAATTTTTCGGACTGACTGACCTTCATTTCTTAAAGTAATGATGGCCACTCGTTTTTCTTTACTTAGCTGCTTTTTTTCTTGCCATAAAACAAATTCTAACAGTCTATTCAGTAGGACTGTCAGCTGCACATCCACCAGACTTCTGCACAACACAACTGATGGTCCCAACTCCATTTATAAGGCAAGAAATCTCACTTATTAAACCTGACAGGGCACTCCTGTGAAGTGAAAACCATTTCCGGTGACTACCTCTTGAAGCTCATCAAGAGAATGCCAAGAGTGTGCAAAGCAGTAATCAAAGCAAAAGGTGGCTACTTTGAAGAACCTAGAATATAAGACATATTTTCAGTTGTTTCACACTTTTTTGCTAATTATATAATTCCCCATGTGTTAATTCATAGTTTTGATGCCTTCAGAGTGAATCTACAATTTTCATAGTCATGAAAATAAAGTAAACTCTTTGAATGAAAAGGTGTGTCCAAACTTTTGGCCTGTACTGTATATATATATATATAGAGAGAGAGAGTGACAAAAAAGAACACAGAAGCACATGTGCATGAATCAAGACCATGTGAAAACACAGAAAAACATTAAAAACATTCAATTTAGCAAAATTTTCTAAAACATTTTTTACAAAAAAATTTTTTACTTACAGTAATAGATGAAAAAATGAAGGTTCTTAGTGCACAAATTGGCCAATTCATGTATGCCCATCAACCATGGCAAGGTGACCTCCCTTTGATGGGTCCCTGCTCTACACTACAAGCCACTTCCGGGCCACCAGCCTACAATTTGGACATACATGTCACTACTGGGCTAAGCCTACAATTTATGGGCTGGTAGAGCTGATTGTGGCACCTGCAAGGCCAATGGGAGGGGTGGAAGATCAGACTGGAGGCAGCCAGCATCCAGTATTACATAAATAAGCAAAAAAAAAAATCAGCACCTCCTAGTGTGAACACGTACAAGCTGCGAAAACTGCATAATATAGACAAAAAGAACACAGCAGCACATGTGCATGAATCTAGGCCATGTGAAAACACAGAAAAACATTAAAAACATTCAATTTAGCAAAATTTTCCAAAAACATTTTTACAAAATTTTTTTTAATTACAGTAATAAATGACAAAATGAAGGTTCTTAGTGCACAAATTGGCCAATTCATGTATGCTCATCAACCACGGCAAGGTGACCTCCCTCTGATGGGTCCCTGCTCTACACTACAAGTCCCTTCCGGGCCACCAGCCTACAATTTTGGACAAACATGTCACTACTGGGCTAAGCCTACAATTTATGGGCTGGTAGAGCTGATTGTGGCATTTGCAAGGCCAATGGGAGGGGTGGAAGATCAGACTGGAGGCAGCCAGCATCCAGTATTACAAAATAAGCAAAAAAAAAAATCAGCACCTCCTAGTGTGAACACGTACAAGCTGCGAAAACTGCATAATATAGACAAAAAGAACACAGCAGCACATGTGCAAGAATCTAGGCCATGTGAAAACACAAAAAAACATTAAAAACATTCAATTTAGCAAAATTTTCCAAAAACATTTTTACAAATTTTTTTTTTAATTACAGTAATAAATGACAAAATGAAGGTTCTTAGTGCACAAATTGGCCAATTCATGTATGCTCATCAACCACGGCAAGGTGACCTCCCTCTGATGGGTCCCTGCTCTACACTACAAGTCCCTTCCGGGCCACCAGCCTACAATTTTGGACAAACATGTCACTACTGGGCTAAGCCTACAATTTATGGGCTGGTAGAGCTGATTGTGGCACCTGCAAGGCCAATGGGAGGGGTGGAAGATCAGACTGGAAGCAGCCAGCATCCAGTATTACCGTATGTACTCGTGCATAAGACGAGATTTTCAGCCCATTTTTTTGGGCTGAAAGTCCCCCTCTTGTCTTATACACGAGTCATATACCTGGGGGTCGGCAGGGAAGGGGGAGCGGGGTGTCAGGGATCATACTGACCCCCCGGCGTGGTCTCTGCAGCCCCCAGCTTCTCCAGGTCTCCCTTCCTGCCTTTAGCAGTCACGTGGTACCACTCATATTCATGAGTATAATGAGCAGTATCACGTGACCGCTGAAGGAAGGAAGGGAGACAGTGGAGAAGCGAGGCTGCAGAGACTGCGCCAGGATGGGTGAGTATAGCGATATTCACCTGTCCCCTGGTCCATCGCTGCTCACGCTGTCTGCTGCTTCCTGTGTCCGTGACGTTTACCAGCAGGGGGCGTGGTGACGTGGTTAGTGCTCTGCTGGCTGAACAGTCACTGACAGAGGATGCGCAGACAGCGGTGAGCAGCGATGGACCCCGGACAGGTGAATATCTCAGGTGCCGGGTCCTGAGCAGGAGAGGTGAGTATAGTATTTTTTTTGCAGCAGCAGCAGCATATGGGGGCATATTCTATGGAGCAGCATATAGAGGCATATTCTATGGAGCAGCATATGGGGGCATATTCTATGGGGCAACATATTGGTGAATATGCTATGGGGCAGCATATGGGGCATATTCTATGGGGCAGCATATGGGGGCATATTCTATGGGGCAGCATAAGGGGGCATATTCTATGGAGCAACATATGGGGGCATATTCTATAGAGCAGCATATGGGGACATATTCTATGGAGCAGCATATGGGGGCGTATTCTATGGGGCAGCATATGGGGGCATATTCTATGGGGCAGCATATGGGGGCATATTCTATGAAGCATCTTATGGGGCATAATCTATGGAGCATCTTATGGGGCAGCATATGGGGCATAATCTATGGAGCATCTTATGGGGGAATAATCTATGGAGTATCTTATGGTGCATAATCTATGGAGCATTTTATGGGGCATCTTATGGGGCAATATCTATGGAGCATCTTATGGGGCATAATTTATGGAGCATCTTATGGGGCCATAACCTTTATGGAGCATTATATGGGGCATATTATTCTATGGAGCATCATATGGGGTGTATTTTGTATGGAGCATCTTATGGGGCCCATCATGAACTGTATGGAGCATTATATGGGGCTCCTGATTCAATATGGATATTCAAAAACATTTAATCTACTGATGTCTCAATTAATTTTACTTTTATTGGTATCTTTTTATTTTTGAAATTTACCAGTAGCTGCTGCATTTTCCACCCTAGGCTTATTCGCGAGTAAATAAGTTTTCCCAGTTTTTTGTGGCAAAATTAGGGGGGTCGGCTTATATACGGGTCGGTTTATACACGAGTATATACGCTAATTATATAAGCCAAAAAAACAATCAGCACCTCCAGTGTGAACACTGCGAAAACTGCACCTATGACGCGCCTCCTGGCATGTCTCTCTACCATCTGATGGTGTGTGGGCGTGTCAGCATGCTGCTTGAACACCGCACCCAGGGTGTTAAGGCGTGGCCTCACCTTGGGTGTATCACAACGCAGCTGTTCTCTGTTGGACACGCAGCTGCCAGTTTGCATGGTCATATAAAGTACTCTACATGATCCTACTCTGCCCACCCTTTCTGAAGAAGCAATAAGCGAAACGTGCATCAGGGTATTAAACTCTGGTAAACATAATGAGAATTATCATCTCTTGAAGTGCTTTTTGATATCACGTTCATCTTCATTATTTGATTACCTGAAGGTGCCTCCATTTGCAATGAAGAATTAATTTAATGCTTTTTTCAAGGTATTATCTAACCTGATATGATTAATAGTATGAGTGAGTATGCTCGTTGCTCGGGTTTTCCCGAGCATGCGTGGGTATTTTGGCGCGCTTGGAGATTTAGTTTTTGTTGCCGCAGCTGCATGATTTGCGGCTACTTGACAGCCTGAATACATGTGGGAATTCCCTAACAAGCAGGAAATCCTCACATGTATTCAGGCTGTCAAGTAGCTGCAAATCATGCAGCTGCTGTGACAGAAACTAAATCTCTGTGCACGCCAAAATACTCGGAGATCACCCGAGCATGCTCAGGAAAACCCGAGCAATGTGTATACTCACTCATCACTAATGATTAACATTTATTTATTTATCTTATACTGTTGGTTACATACTTTACGGATGCTACTTTACTGCTCAATAATGAAAAAGTTTCCAGCTTCCAAATATACAAAAATGTATTCAAGGCATAAGAACAAGGATAAACTAACATGCCCCATCATAGGGGAAAGACACAGCAACGCGTATTGAACAATAGGTTCTTTTTCAAGCTTGAAAAAGAACATATTGTTCAATACGCGTTGCTGTGTCTTTCCCCTATGATGGGGCATGTTAGTTTATCCTTGTTCTTATGCCTTGAATAAATTTTTGTATATTTGGAAGCTGGAAACTTGTTCATTATTGATTTACTCCACGTCTGGCTTCACGAAATATCTGAGCTTCCACGCACCACTACTAGCCAAGAAAGCAGGTGAGCTGGTTACCTTTATTTTTTGCTACTTTACGGCTGTCTGTTTTAATTTCACAGCATCTGATTTTCATCTGATTCCACCAGGTGGAGACATTGTGCCATGAATTGTTGATTTTTATGATCCCTTTTGTGATATACTGTCACAGTGATCAAAATGAAACAATAGGAAAAATCTATTGCTGCCAGGTGTTGGCAAATCTTGGTGGGCGCATGCGCCATTTTCCTCCCTGAAGAAGACGCTGAGGGCTGGGGGACAGAGCTGGAAGGACCAGGGGACACAGGAGGTATGGGGGGGGGGCTCGGGGAACCCAATTTCTCTCTCCTCTGATGTGCTAGATCATATCAGAGGAGAGAGAAAGTAAATGGGAAACTGACTTTTTTTTTTTGCGGTCGCGGTTATTCGGTGAGGAATAAGTACCCTTAACTTCTTCTTGTAAAAGGGGTATTAGCGATCGTTAAGGGGTTAAAACTTTTTTTTAAACTTTTTACTGTATTTGTTAGTCCAGTTAGGGGTCTTGAACATGTGATAGTCTGATCGCTTGTACTGTACGCAGCAATACCACAGTATTGCTGCATAGAGTAAAAATCACTCTCTCCTCTGAAGTACACCCAATGGCTGGGTTTCAAAGGAGCTCCTTAATGACGGGCATGGAGTCCTTCATCTGTGTCCTGCGATTACTTTACATGGGCGCACATAATGGCAACACGCTATTAATGCCACTGTCAGAATATGTTCTTGGCATTTAATAGGTCTTGGCTAACAGTCTTGGCTGTTAGGCTGAGTTCACACCTGGCGTTTTTTTCGCGTTTCCGTGGCGGTTTTAACCGCGCGATTTTGCCGCGAAAACGCGAAAAATAAGCATCCCATCATTCCTATGGGATTCCGCAATGCTGTGCTAATGCTGCGGTTTTTACCGCAGCGGAATCGCTTTGCGGTAAAAACCGCAGCATGCTTATTAATTTTGCAGAAATCGTGGCGATCCCGCACCCATAGGATTGCATTGTTCCGCTTACTTCCCGCATGTGGCTGTGCCCACCATGCGAAAAGTAAGCAGAACATTTGCGGATGGTACCCACGGTCCGGAGGAGAGGAGACTCTCCTCCGGGCTGTGGGTACCATATCCCTGTAAAAAATAGAATTCAAAATAAAAAATATTGTTATTCTCACCTTCCGGCGTCCCGCGCAGCCTTCCCGCTTCTCTCCACGCTCTCGTTCCCAGTAATCCTTTGCGAAAATGCCCGCGATGGCGTCCGTTCTCGCGGGATCGCGAAGTCTCGCGGTCATTCGCGCGACGTCATCGCGAATGACCGCGAGACATCGCGATCCCGCGAGAACTGACGTCATCGCAGGCATTTTCGCAAAGGATTACTGGGAACGGCTGCGCGGGACGTCGGAAGGTAAGAATAACACCATTTTTTATTTTTTTTTGCATTTTATCTTTTACTACTGATGCTGCATAGGCGCCCTCAGTAGTAAAAAGTTGGTCACACTTGTCAAACACTATGTTTGACGAGTGTGACCAACCTGTCAATCAGTTCTCCAAGCGATGCTACAGATCGCTTGGAAAATAAGCTAAATACGCTTGCAAAATGCTAGTTTTTCCGCAGGAAAATCGCAGGAATTTAAAATGCGATTTTCCTGCGGAATGGAATTCCGGAATTCTAGCGGTAATTTCCGCCACCTTGCACACCGCGATCAAACACGATCGCGGTGTACCGGGGGCTAAAGGGAAGCATCGGCAGGGAGGGGGCTCCCTCCGTGCTTCCCTGAGCTCTCCAGAGCAGCGCAATGTGCAGCGCTGCTGCGGGGGGCTCCATCCCTGCAGGTCCCCGAATCCAAGATGGCGACGGGGACCTTCGGGGGCTTGCAGGGAGCTGGCTTCCTCATGCCTGCAAAGGGCAGGCAAGGAGGAAGCCTGTGTAGTGCCTGTGACAGATCGCTGATCTGTCACAGTGATCTGTGATGTCCCACCTGGGACAATGTAATAAAGTTAAACAAAAAAATAAGTGTAAAACTAATTTTAAAAAAATCGCTAAATAAATTAAAAAAAAAAATATTCCCTAATAAATTCATTTTTTGGAAATAAAAAAAAAGTACACATATTTGGTATCACCACGTCCGTAACGACCCGCCCTATAAAACTGCCCATTAGTTAATCCCTTTAGTGAACCCCTTAAAAAATAAAAATAAAAAAAGAAGCAAAAAATAATGATTTATTATCATACCGCCGAACAAAAAGTGCAATAACGCGCGATCAAAAAGACGCATAGTAATATCCATGGTACCGCTGAACCGTCAACTTGTCCCGCAAAAAACGAGCTGCCACACAGCATCATCAGCAAAAAAATTAAAAAGTTATAGCTCGCAGAATAAAGCGATGCAAAAATAATCATTTTTTATATAAAATTGTTTTCTTTGCATAAAAGCGCCAAAACATAAAAAAATACATAAATGAGGTATCGCTGTAACCATACTGACCTGAAGAATGAAACGGCTTTATCAATTTTACTGCAGGCAGAACGGTGTAAACGCACCCCCCAAAAGAAATTCATGAAACGCTGGTTTTTGTTCATTCTGCGTCCCAAAAATCGGAATAAAAAGCGATCAAAAAATGTCACGTGCCTGAAAATGATACCAATAAAAACGTCAGCTCGTCCCGCAAAAAATAAGACCTCACATGACTCTGTGGGTCAAAATATGGAAAAATTATAGCTCTCAAAATGTGGTGATGCAAAAACTATTTTTACAATAAAAAGCGTCTTTTAGCGTGTGACAGCTGCCAAACATAAAAACCTCCATAAATAGTAAATCAAACCCCCCGTTATCACCCCTTAGTTAGGGAAAAATAATAAAATTAAAAGAAAATGTATTTATTTCCATTTTCCCGTTAGGGCTAGGGTTAGGGCTACCAAGTATTAGGCTGAGGGTGCCAATACTTTTGTCTGGCCCATTTTTGGAGTTTTGTGTGAAATGATCAATGTTTTGCTTTTTGCTTCATTCTCTTTTCTGTTTTTTTCATTTAAGACAAATTAAATGAAGATAATAATACCAAAGAATTTGTGTTTGCAATCATTTTCAGGAAGAAACTGAGTATTATCTGACAGAATTGCAGGGGTGTCAATACATTTGGCCACAACTGTATAGTAAATCAAACCCCCCTTTAGCACCCCCTTAGTTAGGGAAAAATAATAAAATTTAAAAAAATGTATTTATTTCCACTTTCCCATTAGGGCTAGGGTTAGAGTTAGGGCTAGGGTTAGTGCTAGGGTTAGGGCTGAGATTAGGGTTAGGAGTGTGTTGGGGTTAGGGTTGGAGTTAGAATTGGGGGGTTTCCGCTGTTTAGGCACATCAGGAGCTCTCCAAATGCAACATGGCGTCTGATCTCAATTCCAGCCAATTCTGCGTTGAAAAAGTCAAATGGTGCTCCTTCCCTTCCAAGCTCTGCCATGCGCCCAAACAGTGTTTTACCCCCACATATAGGGTATCAGCCTACTCAGGACAAATTGCAAAACAACTTTTGGGGTCCAATTTCTCCTGTTACCCTTAGGAAAATGAAAAATTGGGGGCAAAAATATAATTTTTGTGGAAAAAAATGATTTTTTTATTTTCACGCCCGGGCGTTATAAACTTCTGTGAAGCACTTGGGGGTTCAAAGTGCTCACCACACATCTAGATAAGTTCCGTGGGGGGTCTAGTTTCTAAAATAGGGTCACTTGTGGGGAGTTTCAATAGTCTAGGTACATCAGGGGCTCTCCAAACGCACATGACACCCGCAGACCATTCCATCAAAGTCTGCATTCCAAAACGTCACTACTTCCCTCCTGAGCCCCAACGTGTGCCCATACAGTAGTTTTTTCCCACAAATGGGGTATCAGCATACTCAGGACAAATTGGACAACAACTTTTGGGGTCCAATTTCTCCTGTTACCCTTGGGAAAATAAAAAAATTGGGGACTAAATGATCATGTTTGTGGAAAAAATAAGATTTTTTTATTTTCATGCCCGGGCATTATAAACTTCTGTGAAGCCCTTGGGGGTTCAAAGTGCTCACCACACATCTAGATAAGTTCCTTAGGGGGTCTAGTTTCCAAAATTGTGTCATTTGTGGGGGGTTTCCACTGTTTAGGTACATCAGGAGCTCTCCAAAGACGACATGACACCCGCAGACCATTCCATCAAAGTCTGCATTCCAAAACGTCACTACTTCCCTTCCGAGCCCCGACGTGTGCCCATACAGTAGTTTTCTCCCACATATGGGGTATTGGTGTACTCAGGACAAATTGGACAACAACTTTTGTGGTCCATTTTCTCCTGGTACCCTTGGGAAAATAAAAAATTGGGGCCTAAATGATCATGTTTGTCAAAAAAATACGATTTTTTTTTTTTTCACGCCTGGTCGTTATAAACTTCTGTGAAGCACTGGGGGGTTCAAAGTGCTCATCACACATCTAGATAAGTTCCTTAGGGGGTCTAGTTTCCAAAATGGGGTCACTTGAGGGGGGTTTCCACTGTTTAGGTACATCAGGGGCTCTCCAAAAGCAACATGACACCCGCAGACCATTCCATCAAAGTCTGCATTCCAAAACGTCACTACTTCCCTTCCGAGCCCTGACGGGTGCCCATACAGTAGTTTTCTCCCACATATGGGGTATCAGCGCACTCAGGACAAATTGGACAACAACTTTTGGGGTCCAATTTATCCTGGTACCCTTGGGAAAATAAAAAAATTGGTGACTAAAATATCATGTTTGTGGAAAAAATACGATTTTTTTTATTTTCACGCCCGGGCGTTATAAACTTCTGTGAAGCCCGGGGGGTTCAAAGTGCTTACCACACATCTAGATAAGCTCCTTGGGGGGTCTAGTTTCCAAAATGGTGTCATTTGTGGGGGGTTTACACTGTATTGGTACATCAGGGATTTTCCAATCGCGATATGGCGTCCAATCCCAATTCCAGCCAAAAAAGTCAAATGGCGCTGCTTCCCTTCTGAGCTCTGCCATGCGCCCAAATAGTCGTTTACACCCACATATGGGGTATCAGCGTACTCAGGACAAATTGCACAATAACTTTTAGGGTCTTGTTACCCTTGGAAAAATAAAAATTGGGGGTGAAAAGATCATTTTTGTGGAAAATATATGATTTTTTAATTGTACCGCTGTACGTTATAAACTTCTGTGAAGCCCTTGTGGGTTCAAAGTTCTCACCACATATCTAGATAAGTTCCTTGGGGGGTCTAGTTTCCAAAATGGGGTCACTTGTGGGGGGTTTCCACTGTTTAGGTACATCAGGGGTTCTCCAAACCTGACATGGCGTCCGATCTGAATTCCAGACAATTTTGCATTGAAAAAGTCAAACAACGCTCCCTTCTTAGCTCTGCCTTGCGCCGAAACAGTGGCTCCCCCCCACATATCAGGTATTAGCGTACACAGGACAAACTGCACAATAACATTTGCAGTCCAATTTCTCCTGTTACCCTTGGTAAAATAAAAAAAATTAAACCTAAAGTATTTTTTTGTAAAAAAAAGTTAAATGTTCATTTTTTTTAAATATTCAAAAAATTCCTGTGACGCACCTGAAGGGTTAATAAACTTCTTGAATGTGGTTTTGAGCACCTTAAGAGGTGCAGTTTTTAGAATGGTGTCACTTTTGGATATTTTCTGTCATATAGACCCCTCAAAGTGGCTTCAAATGTGATGTGGTCCGTAAAAATAATATGGTGTTGCAAAAATGAGAAATCGCTGGTCAACTTTTAACCCTTATAACATCCTAACAAAAAAAAATTTTGGTTCCACAATTGTGCTGATGTAAAGTAAACATGTGGGAAATGTTACTTATTAAGTTTTTTGTGTGCTGTATCTCTGTGATTTAAGGGCATAAAAATTCAAAGTTGGAAAATTGCAAAATTTTAAAAATTTTCGCCAAATTTCCACTTTTTTTCACAGATAAACGCAAGTTATTTGAATGAAATTTTACCACTAACATGAAGTACAATATGTCATGAGAAAACACTGTCAGAATCATCAGGATGTATGGAAGCGTTTCAGAGTTATTACCTCATAAAGGGACAGTGGTCAGAATTGTAAAAATTAGCCCGGTCATGAACGTGCAAACCACCCTTGGGTGTTAAGGGGTTAATCTATCACACACGCATGGTTTCAGCATTAAATTACATCCTTGTAGTTCAATCAAATTAAGTAATAAATAAATTATTCACTATTATCCAGGATGTTAAGAATGTTAAGATGTTAAGAAACATTAAAATATAGCTTGCCTGTTACTCAAAGAGCTTGTCTTGTCACGTCACAAGATATTTATTGCCTTTGCTTAGTATAAGCCATCAATATCAGATTAGTGGGGTCCAACGCGGCACCCCAACTGATCAACTATTATAAGCTCCGGCTGAATATAAACACATTGAATAGAGTTATATATGTAGTCCCAGTAATGGCAACAGATTAATCTCTGTACTCTCACGGCACTCACATGATGCAGTTTGTCAATTTTCATGGCCAAGGTACCGCTATTGATGTTGGATGATGCTGTTTCTCTTTCTTGGGAAATCGTCTTCAAGGCTGCTCCTCGATTCAAAACATAGCAATACACTGAGCTATTAGGGTGTGTGAGAACAGTATTCAGGAAGAAAAATATTCCATCACCAGGAGCAAAACAGTAAAAACGTAGTGACACGACAATAATCTACATAACTAATCATAACTCTTGTTTAAGGGTATTAAAATTAAATATTTTAAAATTGCAAAATTGTCACCAAATTTACAATATTTTCACAAATAAATGCAAGTCATATCGCATACATGCTATAACATGAAGTACAATATGTCACAAAAAAACTATCTCAGACTCAGTGGGATGCATTGAAGCGTTCCAGAGTTATATATATATATGTGACAGTGGTCAGAATTTAAAAAACTGGCCTGGTCATGAAGGTGAAAACAGGCTGGGAGATGAAGGGGTTAAACTACCTTCTACTCTGCAAATCCCTAATGCCTTTCATGCTTTGCTGCTATGTAGAGTGCTGCATAGCAGTAGTCATGACCGAATTGCTGTTCTGTTAATCTCTGGCACTTTACAGACAAAAAGTGTCCCAGTGTGCGGTCAAGTGCGGGGTGCATCACACTCACTTCTGTGTGGCAGGCCTCCGCGCCTCCTGACTTCTTTCCTCAGGAGAAGTCTCACACAATTCAGGGGACACCAAGTTCTTTACAACAGACAAACGTTTACTGGTCAGTTCAAGTTCATCAGGTGGTGTCAGATGGGATAGGGCAAAGCATTTCACAGTTTCTTCCTCCTCAGTACCACTACTCTTCAGTCCTGTCATTGGTTCGTCTTGCACTACCCCCAGCCCACTGACTCTGTCAGCTTCAGAGACTTCCTGTCCACTTCAGCAGTGCACCTGGGACCTGCCATCACCTTCCGTCTATGCAGGTCCCTGTCTATCTTTCATTGCATGCTAGAGGACACGTTGTGTCTGGCAGCTCCTATGCCGGACTTTGGGCTCCGAACATGACAGGAGCAACCACTCAGGCCTCTAACTGCCTGGAACAAGTGACACATGCTGCACCCAGCAACCCACCGCACCTGAACTTGACCTTCACTATGATCTTCTCAAACTACTCACTAACCACACACTATCAGGAAGTACCCCTTTTTGTCAACACTAGTTCCCACCCACTGGACTAGTTCTATGGCGGCGCCATCTTTGAGGAGTAAATTTTTTTTTTCTCTAGCAAGGTGGTGCAGCCGGCACATGCGCAGTTACAGTTATTGGATCACCTCTATATACACCGATAGCTGCTGCTGCGCAGGCGCGGCGGGCATAATTTTAAAATGATTTTTTTTATACTCTTCAGGAAAGCATCAAGCACATTTAGTAACTGCACATTAAACATGCGATTATGCTGCAGCGAAGGTGCCAAGGCTGGCACCTGCCTGCTGAAGGTGATTTTTCTTTTTAAGTATGTACAAATATTCATTATGCAAACAGGTCAGTGAGGGTTCAGTGACCTGTCAGCAGTCTTCATTATGAATACCTAATCAGTGCACCACATAAAGACCCCCCACAGACCGCCTCGAAGAACAAGCATATCATTAATTCAAAACTGACAATAAACATTAATCAACAACCACAAGATGGATTACATCAACCACGGTATCATTTTAATCCATATAACAGCGCCAACCTGACACTGTCTGTAGGTTACTGTGCACAATCCTGCTGACAGGTTCCCTTTAACTACTTCCTATCATATAGACTAAACCTATTGTACTTATCCTATGTCCTATGCTGTTGATAAGCAAATTACTATATAAACCATACTTATGCAATACTAAGCTAATTCTATGCTTATCTTGTACTAAACACTACTGATATTGGGCATTAACACTTCACATGCTGTAAATTGCCATAATATATTACATAAGAAACACATAACTATTACATATAAAACCACATGACAGTATTTCCACAGCGTGATTATGGTCTATAGAGACAGGAACGGGGTAAGACAGTCAACATCCCTACAGCTACGTCCTCTGGTCCTCAGCAGACTCTCTCCTACAGTGAAGACTGTTCCTGGTACCACCACTGATCTGGAAACAGAGTATGAAATAAACCCAATTCTGGACTGTAAGAAGGTTTGTGGGAATCCCTTTTACTTGATAGCCTAGAAGGAATACGGTCCTGTGGAGATATGCTGGGTGCCAAAAAGGAACTAAATGCTGCAAGCTTGCTAAAAAGATTTCATGCTAAGTATCCTCTTCATGCTGTCATTGATTCATTTGGGAGGGTCCCTAGAAAAGGGTACTATTAAACACCTGTCCTAGGTATCCTGGGATCTGATTCCTTCATCCCGATTCGCTGCCCTCTGTTGTGCTGTATGTCATGTTTTGCAGGGTACCCAGAGTGGCTAAGTGATGTCATCTCTCTAATCCTATTAACGGCCCATTAGGACACACTCCTGTGTTTCAGGACTGAGATTCTAGACTTGTGTTTGGTGTTCTAGCCCTTCTATGCATCAACTTGCTTCCTTCCCTGCAGGGTTCCACTTCATCTGTCTTGATGCTTCTGAGATTTCTGAGTGTGCTAAGTCCTCTCTTCGCATCTACCTTCCTGCTTGCTGCACCAATGCCTGGGGTCCATATGTCCATTTGAACCTGATACCCAGAGGAGCGACATCACAAAGTGATCCTAAACATACAGGTAATCGAAGAGCATTTATCATCTTGTTGCAATGTTGGGAATATATATTTGGTAGGAATTCTACGGTCTATGCTTGAAGTTGATGAGTTGGAAGCCAAAAAAAAAAAGTGTAAGAATCTAAGCGACTTTGTCAAGGTCCAAATTGTGAAAACCTGACAAACATATGTAGGTGTTGATATTACCTCCACATAGCCCAGATCTCAATCTGATAAAGTATCTGTGGGATGTGCAATAAAATCAGTACACATCAATGGAGGCCCCACCTCACAATTTACAAAACTTAGAGGATTTCCTAAAATTACAGTTTAACACCTATCAATCAGTTTCTTATTGATGGTAGTCCTACAACTGGTATCAATGAGTATTGCGAAAACTGGTTCAACGGAGGTTTTTAGCAGACATTCAATGTTAGGGCCAGCTCCAGACTTTTGTGGGCCCCGGACAAAAGAGTCTCAGTGGGTTCTTTTAACACATACCACGATTCATGATGCACAGATAAGAAGTATAAGTATAGTCCAACGTTAAAGATTTCACTTACTACTTATATTACATTAGTGATATGTATTTATTATAAATTCCACAATAGCCCAGAAACCGGCAAATCCTCGCATCGTACAGTGCGTATGTTGGAGGGATTCAAAAGTCTGTAGTCAGAAAAATTACAGACTTATCAATATGGACCGGACAGTATAGGCCTCCATACATTATTGTGGGGACAGTAGTCTTCCATACTGTATTGGTGTATCTATTATTAGTAGTAGTAGTATTATGGGAACCACGTAGTCCTCCATAAAATATTATGGGCACTACATAGTCCTCCATACTGTATTGGTGTATCTACAGCCCATTTTATGGCTAAGCACTCCTTCTCGACGGTGGCGTAGTTTCTCTCACATGAAGAGAGCTTCTAGCTAAGATACAGGATGGTATGCTCCTCCCCATTCACTTCCTGAGACAGCACGGCTCCCAAGCCAACTTCTGATGCATCTGTCTGGACCACAAACTATTTGCAGAAATCTGGTGTGACCATAACTGGATATTTACACAGAGCTACTTCAGCTATTGGAAAGCCATCTCAGTCTTAGAAGACCATTTAGTTATCAACCATCTTGTGCCTTGAAGCATGTCCATCAAGGGTGCGGCAATTACGGCGAAACTTAGGATAAACCACCGGTAGTAACCTACAATTCCAAGAAACCCCCTCACTTGCTTCTTGGAAAGCGGTTGTGGCCACTTCTGAATTGCATCAATTTTGTTTATCTGAGGCTTAATTTCTCCCCTCCTGATGACATAGCCTAGGTATTTGGCTTCTTCCTTCCATATGACACATTTTTTGGGTTTTACGGTAAACCCCACAATCTTCAACGCAAACAGAATTGCCTGTACCTTTGGTAGATGACTACACCAGTCAGGGCTGAAGACCACAATGTCATCTAGGTAGGCTGTGGCATACTTTTTATTCGGAGTCAGGACATAATCCATAGCCCTCTGGAAGGTTGCTTGAGCCCCCTGCAAACCAAAGGGCATTCAGGTGTATTGGAAAGACACATTAGGCATTGAAAAGGCCATCTTCTCCTTGGCACTCTGGGACATGGGGATCTGCCAGTAGTCCTTCATCAGGTCTAGGGTTGTAATATACCTCGCGGTTCCTAGTCTCTCAATGAGTTTGTTCACATGGGGCATCGGAAACGCATCACATTTGGAGACCTTATTCAGCCTGCGGTAGTTATTGCAAAACCGCCACTTACCGTTGGGCTTCGGCACAAGGACAATGGGACTCTACCATCCACCTTTCGACTCCTCAATCACCCCGAAGTCTAACATCTTCTTCACCTCATTTGCTATTACCTCCTGACGTGCTTTGGGAATTCTATAGCACCTGAGGTTCACCCTTACATGTGGTTCTGTAAACACGTCATGCTCCATCATCTGCATATGCCCTGGCAACTCAGAGAACAGGTCACGGCTCTGCTGCATTAGTTCCCGAGACTGTTGTCTCTGGGTCGGTGTTAGAGTCTCTGCAAAGGTGACATTGTCCACTGTGGCTTTGGGATTGGCTCTTGGGTAAGGGATTTCCAGCAACTCACGATCTCACCATGGCTTGAGCAAGTTCACATGGTATATTTGGTGTGGCTTTCTTCAACATGGCTGGTGTACCTTGTAATTCGCCTGAATCAGTTTTTCCACCACCTCGTATGGGTCTTCCCACTTGGCTAGGATCTTGCTCTCCACCCTGGGGATAAGCACTAGCATGGTCCCTGGGATGGAACTGCCTCAACCTCGCTGAATCGTTATACACCCTTGCCTGTGCCTCCTGTGCCTGGAGAAGGTGCTCCTTCACGATAGGCATTACTTTTGCCATCCTCTCCTGTAACTGGGCAACATGTTCTATGATGCTCCGATGCGACGTGACCTTGGCTTCTCAGGTTTCCTTGATGATCTCTAGGAGAACACGTGGATGTCAACTATACAGGAGCTTGAACGGCGAGAAGCCAGTAGAGGCTTGAGGAACTTCTCTGAGAAGAGAAGAAACGGAAGCAGATAGTCCCAGTCTCGACCGTCCTTCTCAATGACCTTCTTGAGCATCGCCTTTAAGGTCTTATTGAAGCGCTCTACTAGGCTGTCTGTCTGCGGATGATAGACAAAGGTTCGCAGCTGGGCAATCTGAAGAACCTTACACAACTCCCTATTACCTGCTCATGAAAGGAGTTCCCTAGTCTGTCAAAATCTCCTTCGGCAGACCCGTCCTAGCAAAAATATGAATGAGTTTCAGGGCGATACTCTTGATTGAGGAGTTTCTTAGTGGTACTGCTTCAGGTATACTGGGCCTCATAGTCCATGCCCACTAAGATGTATTTATGCCCTCGTGCAGATTTAACTAGAGGACTTTCTAGATCCATGGCAATCCTCTCAAAAGGGACCTCTATCACAGGTAATGGAACTAGGGGACTTCGGAAGTGAATAGAGGGAGTGGTTATCTGGCAGGTGGGGTAGGACCTAAGTAATTTAGGATCTCCTGGTATCACCCCGGCCAATAGAACCTCTGCATTATTCTCTCCTGCGTTATCTACACCCCCAGATGTCCCCCAAAACCTGTGAATGGGCCACGTCTAAAACCTTCCTCCAGAATCTGGAACCATCGGTCCACTATTTATCCAGGATCGTGACACCGCCAGTAGATCAGGTCTTTACCATCAGCCTTTGGCAACCCCTCAGCGGCTCTGGTACCCCTCTTTTGGGACTCGGACTCCCGCTGGGTACCTCAGTTTGGAATGCACTACCCCCCAGCTTCCTTAGGGACCTCTCGACCACCTGGTACCTTTCTACAAGGCCCACTAGGTCATCCACATTCCGGGGGTCTCCTGGTCAACCAAGGTCTGCACCAGCCTGGGGAAGGAGTGAATAAACCTGTCCATGACCACCCACTTGACCATCTGGGCTGGAGGGGAGGATTCTGGCTACAACCACTTCTGTACCAGATGCAGTAGGTCAAACACCTGAGAGAGCAAGAGGGCTTGCCACCACAATATGCCCAGTTATGAACCCTCTGGGCTCTGACAGACATTGTGACCCCAGAGTGTGCCAATAACTCGGTTTTTAATTTGTCATATTGCTGGGCATCTTGGCATCTTGTAATGCCAAGTCATAATAAGCCTTCTGGAATTCACCAGAGAAATAGAGGGCCAGCACCTCCGCCCACTGCTCCGGTGACATCTTCTCCCGCTCTGCAACCTACTTAAACACAGTAAGAAACACCTCTACATCATCACCCTACGTCATTTTCTGCATCGCTTGTCTCATCGCCTTCTGACTTCTGACTGGTCTCTAATAAACCACCTCGGCAAGCAACTCAGTCTGCTGCTGTTGTTTTCTGAACTAGTCCTGTTGGTATTGCTGCTGGTGTTGGAGTTGCTGCGGATGCTGTTGTACCTGCTGGATAAGCAACTTACTCGTCTCCTGATGTGCCAGCTGTAATTGCACCTGCGCATTCAGCAGATGCTTAAGCAAGTCCTCCATTTTGCCTGACATTGTCCGCTGGCTTGTGGCCTCCTTTACTCAGGACATGTGGTTTGACCATAGCTGCTACTGGTGTCCCCGACACATTGCCCGCATTCAGAACACCACTTGTGGTAGTTCAACTCACTTGGTGTCACGTATACCTGTCCTGTGTGACACGACCCACAGGTCGGTAACTGAAACAACACGACTGTCACGTATACCTGTCCTGTGTGACACGACCCGCAGGTCGGTAACTGAAGCAACAAAACAAAAGGGGAACACCGGGGAAACAGTTACAACGGTTTGCCCTGCAATAGGGGTCGGGGACGTGGAGACCAGGTAACCTTATGTAGCAAAAAAGGAGTGGTCACCATCAGCAGGGAAACCAAAAACGTGTAATAACCCCAGTGACCACCGGGGGCAAAAGGTAAAGCAAAGAAAACTATCAGACATGTAATAACACCTGTGGCCACCGGGGGCAAAAACCCATATTAAGGCTGGTTTCACATTTGCGTTTTTTAGCGCTGGAAAAAAACGCATATGTGCGCATGCGTTTTTCCCCTATATTTAACATGGGTGCGCATACCTGCGCGCTTGTAAGCGCATGTATGCGATTTTCATGCGCTGCGTTTTTTTGGGGTGTGCGTTTGTATTTTCCAGACGCAGCATGTTGCATTTTTTGGCCCTGCAAAAAAGCGCATGCGCACATATGCGCACGTTTTGCGCTAAAAATGGCCATTATAGCCTATGGATGCGCATATGTGCGCACTGGCATGCTCATGTATGCGTTTTTTTGCATATGCGTTTTTTTTTTTTTTAACCATGGAATTTAGGGGTTTGGGTTAGAGTTAGGGTTAGTTAAGGGGGTTTAGGGTTAGGGTTAGGGTCAGGGTCAGGGTTAGGGTTGGGGTTTGGGTCAGGGTTAGGGTTAAGTATGGTTTGGTTAAGGGTTAGGGTCAGGGTTAGGGTCAGGATTTGGGTTAAGTATGGTTTTGTTAAGGGTTAGGGTCAGGGTTAGGGTTAGGGTTAGGGTTAGGGTCAGGGTTAGGGTTAGGGTTAGGGTCAGGGTTAGGGTTAGGGTCAGGGTTAGGGTTAAGTATGGTTTTGTTAAGGATTAGGGTCAGGGTTAGGGTCAGGATTAGGGTTAAGTATGGTTTGGTTAAGGGTTAGGGTCAGGGTTAGGGTTAGGGTTAGGGTCAGGGTTAGGGTTAGGGTTAGGGTCAGGGTTAGGGTTAGGGTCAGGGTTAGGGTTAAGTATGGTTTTGTTAAGGGTTAGGGTCAGGGTTAGGGTCAGGATTAGGGTTAAGTATGGTTTTGTTAAGGGTTAGGGTCAGGGTTAGGGTTAGGGTCAGGGTTAGGGTCAGGATTAGGGTTAAGTATGGTTTGGTTAAGGGTTAGGGTCAGGGTTAGGGTTAGGGTTAGGGTTAGGGTCAGGGTTAAGTATGGTTTTGTTAAGGGTTAGGGTCAGGGTTAGGGTTAGGGTTAGGGTCAGGGTTAGGGTTAGGGTCAGGGTTAGGGTTAGGGTTAGTTAGGGTTTGGGTTAGGGTTAAGTATGATTTGGTTAAGGGTTAGGGTCAGGGTTAGGGTTAGGGTTAGGGTCAGGGTTAGGGTTAGGGTCAGGGTTAGGGTTAGTAAAGTCATGGTTTGGGTAGTGTGAGGGGCCACCTAAAAATGTTGGAAAAAAACGCAAACGCGGTAAAAACGCACTAAAAACGCATACAAACGCATAAAAACGCTGCGTTTTTTTCATGCATGCTCATAAAAATGCTTGAAAAAAACGCAGCAGTTGTATGCTTTTGTATGCGTTTTTTCAATGCGTTTTTTTGCGGGAAAAACGCGCTGCAAAAAAAAGCAAGTGTGAAACTAGCCTAAGGCCCCAAAGGCCTGAAAGAAAAAAAAGGTTTAAATGAGGGAATCCAGAATCTGACACAGATCCAAGAATTGGACTGTGACACTTGGCTGTACACGGAGGTAGAAAACAGGAACACTCTCTCTTTATTATATGGCGGGATAAACTAACAAGAATGGGAAAGTAAACAGCCCTTCAGGCAAAAACAGGAAAACAACAAAGAAAACAAAATGCAGTGACACAGTTGATATGTTTGTGGGTGTATATATATATATATATATATATATATATATATATATTTATTAGAGACCTATGTCAATCAGTCTAAATGTATAGGGGTTGCTAAAATTGTGAGTACATTCCAAGTACACCCCAATGATTGCTATGTGTACCATGTAATACTTTATTTCCAATGTGGTGGAATTGCAGGGTAACTAAATATTTGATGTTGAGGGGTTACCCTGTTTTCAGCTTATTAATGCATTACAACAGGGAGTTAACGGTCCAGACCAGAGACAATCTTTAAGTGGGATCTGTCAGCAGGTTTTTGCTATGCCATCTGAGAGCAGCATAATGTATGGACAGAAACCCTAATTACTGGGATGTATCACTTATTGGGCTGCTTGCCACAGTTTTCATTAAATCACTGTTTTATTTGCAGCAGATCTACCAGTTATCTGAATACTGAGCTCTGTATAATCCCACCAACCCCATTGACTGGCAGTTTTCTGCCTATGCACAGTGTACAAAGAAAGCTAACAATCAGTGGTTGGGGTAGAGTTACACAAAACTCATAAATATGGAGGACTACCTGGACAATAACCTCCTGATGATAAAACTGTGATAATAATTAAACTACACCAAGCAGCCCTATAAATGACACATTGATGGAATCAGCGTCTCTGTCTCTACATTATGCTGCTCAGATTAGATGACAAAAACCTGATGGCAGATTCCCCTTAATGTCATGAGTTACACTTCCTCAGTATTGAAATATGCTGCTAAAAACTAAAGTAGTTTTTTACTTGCTTCTGAAGAGTCCCAGGGACTATACAGATCATGCACTGATTTAGCAATACAAAACAAAAGTTCCATTTTCTTTTTTTTCTCCCACCCACATAAAATTTTAGTGCAATTTTTGTTTGGTTAAAAAAAACCCCTCTGAATCCGGCTAGCAGGAAGTAATTTTGCATGGTAAGAGAGACAGAAATGTGCGTGTATACAGTGTTGTGTAACTTCCTTGTCTGTTACTTCACAAACAATAGGGTGAGCCGCAGCTGCGGAACACGCCGCATGTTGATCAGTTCACACAGCTGTGTAGCAGATCCGTGCCAATGTGGACGTGCAGTGTACAGAGACTTGATAGTGAGCTCACGGCTCTGCAAGATAATTATCGCATATTGCTTGGAATGGCCATAGTTATTATTGATTCGCTGCTTATGCAAACTTTAACTATTTACCTGGCTGCATTCACTGAATGGGTCTTAGGCTGTGTGCACACGCTGCAGAATCTGCGGTTTATCTGCGGATCAGCCTGCGGCTTTGCTCTGCAGTTTATCATCTCCACAATGGTAAACTGCAGCGGAATCTGCAGAAAGAATTGACATGCAATTCTTTCTGCGGATTTGAAACCGCAGCAAAATCCGCGCAGAAAATTCCGCAGCGTCTGCACTGCGGTTTCCATTTCCCATAGGGAATAATAGTTCTGTACACCGCAGCAAAAACTGCTGCGGATCCGCAGGGCCAAATCGTGTCTCTGACTCACGCCGGGGCTCCTCCCCCCATGCACGCGTTATGATGCATGACGCCCTTTTCACTCTAGGACCTGCGTCTCCCACCGCGCATGCACCACTAATGCCAGCATCCATTGGTCTGTTTGGACCATGTGACTGATCACGGGGGGTATTTGAAGGTCCTGTTCCCACACCGTGACTATCCCCTTGATAAAGCGGCATTGTGAGCCAGCGAAACGCGCGTAGGGGTGGACATTTGGACCAGGGGACCTCCTCACTATTGTCATCTTAACTCTGGTAAGCCCCTTCTTTATTGTTGTTACTATTTCTGATGGGAATTTTCCCTGGCGTTATAATGGATTTCAGTATGGTCTCTCCTGGGGGGATAGTTACAATGGGATTTTTTGCCTGCTATATCTGATACCTTATGTTGAGGTCTTCTCTCCTTTTCCGTATCTGTACTGTTTTCGGTTTATATTGAGTACTGTGATTTTTTTGTGTGACTCTATATGCTAAATATTGAATAAAATTTGTTACATTTATCACCTTTTACTCCGTTCTTTTCTCCTGGTTTTTGACATGTCTATTGGAGTTGGTGTAGCTTGTGTAATAGGACAGATCACCACTGTGTGAATCTGCCCCTGTTCTTGTTGAATTAACATGTGGCTGGAGGTGTTTTCATTGATTGTCTCTGTGTTATTCACAGTTTTTCCAGTTCTCTTATGGACTTCCGAGCACGTGATGGTACCTGGCGTGCCCCAATTGATGAAGTATTCCAAGACGGTACAGATAGGTCTAATGATGGGTCCAACAAGGAATTACAAGAGGTGATTTTTCAATTTAAGGATTTATTAAAAAACGGACTAGGGTCTGGTGGAACCACTAGTTCCTAGATAAATATATCAAATCTGATCTCATACCTAGGAGTCTACGAATTCAAGTATTCCTGTCGTTTCTCATCTCTGATGATAATTTCAAAAATCGATGGGAAGAATTAACAAATATGTGTTCCAAGGGATTTATGATGTTATTAAAGGAAATGAATCAGAGTACCCTGGAAACACTGGAATCTGATATAGAAAAATTACAAGTGATCCTAAGAAAGGGACATGTCAAGCGAGGCCCTCAAAAAATTTAAATCCTGCAGAAGTGGGCTCAGGAAATTCAGACGACAAAGTCTAAGAAATTTAAACGAGACATCAATGATAAATTATCGTCCAGGGTTTATCGCTGGAGTAATATGACGGAACGTTCTCGTTCAAGATATAGAAATACATCATATTCCAGGTCAAGATCCACTTCTGCTCGGTCTAACCGCTCAACTAATGAGGAATCAACTCCCAATCATCCACAAATGAGGGCCCATTTACGCATGACCCCATTATCAAGAGGATCATGACTCGCCAGTCGGCTAAAAACAAGGCATCTGGGGGTAGGCCTAATCAGACTGGGTCCCAGGGAGGATTACAGGTAGTGAATCTCTCTCAGCACGTTCTGTCTGACACTCAATTGGAAGTTTTGAGCAGAGGTCTTACATTCTCACCAACTAATCAATTCAATTATTTTACAGCTTTAAAAGATCTACAGCTATTTTCCCGCAAGCTTCTGCTCAAAAAACTTCATGGCCGGGGTCGACCGTCGGAATCTTTAAGCGACATCTAGAGGGAAGCTCTGCGCAATCTTGAGGACCTACTTGAGGAACAGATTACACCATCGACAAGTAGGTTTCCATCATCATTGTTATCTAGATCAACACGTTCCCCCCCCGTCTCTTTGCCCAGCAATAGATATCTTTATAAAACTAGTTGCTGAGGATTTCAAAAAATTGTCAACCAAACACAGATATGACAATCTTACACATGAACAGCGCCGGGCTTTGATTCAGTTACAATCCCTTCCCGACATTGTTTTTAAGTCTGCCGACAAGGGGGGAATATCGTTGTTTGGTCTTGTGACAAATATGAACAGGAAGCGTTCCGACAACTCAAAGATTCCCGTACATATACTAAATTAGCCTATAATCCTCTATCTTCCTTCTCGACTGAGCTCCAAAACATCTTATATAAGGCATATGAGGCTAACATCATTACTAAGAAGATGTTGGAGGGGTTAATTGTTAAATCCCCCAAGATTCTGTCATTCTACCTCCTGCCTAAAATCCACAAGGATGCCCTTAACTCCCCGGGACGTCCTATTGTGTCAGGGATCGGTGGACTTTGTTTTAAACTAGAACAATGTGGGAAGGGAAGTAAAAGGCCAGAAAAAACCATACACCTGACAAATGCCACTGAGTACTCTATTAGAAGTGGGAGGAAAGAACAAAGACAAAAAAATCTAAATAATAAAAATATTGGAGAAAGTGAAACCAATCACAAACTAAAATGTTTCTATACTAATTCACAAAGTATGGACAACAAACAAGGAGAATTGGAACTACTAACGCAGGAAAAGAAATATGATGTCATTGGAATCACAGAAACTTGGTGGGACAATACACAAGATTGGAATACAAGACTAGAAGGATACAACTTATTTGCAAGAAACAGACTTGATAAACGAGAAGGAGGTGTCGCATTGTATGTTAGAAACGCGTATATCTGCATAGAGATTGAAGCTTCAGAGACCGGGAGTTCTGTGGAAATTGTTTGGGTAAGAATACAAGGACAGAACAATGGAAAGGACACCATTGTAGGCATTTACTACAGGCCGCCTGTGCAAGTTGAAGATATGGATGAACTCTTTATGCATCAAATGGCCAAGTTCTCCAAAAAATATGACATAGTTGTCATGGGAGATTTCAACTATCGAGACATTTGTTGGGAATCTCTCTCAGGCAAAACTAACAGATCAAGAAAATTCTTATCCTCTCTTGCTGACAACTTTATCTTCCAAAAGGTAGGGGAGAAAACAAGGGGAACTGCTACCTTGGATCTAATCCTTATAAACAGGGAGGAAATGGTTCAGGAGGTAAAAGTGGCTGGGACCCTAGGAGGTAGCGACCATGCTATTTTAGAATTTTGGATAACTAGAGGAGGAAGACCTGTGAAGACTCAGACGTCAAGGTTAGATTTCAGAAAGGCAGATTTTAAGGGATTCAGAAAGCGAATTGGAGGGATCCAATGGCTGGATATCCTTAACCCAGGAAGGATGGGAAATCTTGAAAAATGAAATTCTCAAAGGACAATCGTTAACAATTCCGAAAAGAGGAAAGAATAGGAAGCATTTAAGGAAACCAGGATGGATGAACACAGAACTTAAGCATATGCTAAAAAGGAAGAAAGAAATATTTATGAATTGGAAAGAGGGAGGCATATCTAAAGAAGAATATAATGCTGTCTGCAGAACCTGCAGGGCACAAATCAGATTAGTAAAGCTGACAATGAATTGAGGCTTGCAAGAGATGTCAAAAGCAATAATAATGGATTTTGGGGATATGTCAAAAGTAAAAGAAAAGTCAAAGATGCTATAGGACTTTTACAGGATGAAAATGATGAAATGGTAAGACAGGATGTTGAGAAGGCCGAACATTTAAATTCCTATTTTGCATCTGTTTTCTCTCAGGAAGGAAATGTAACATCAACTGTTCTTCACTGACCTATTAAGGGAATAGAAGAATCCAGGATATCTATAAACAGAAATATAGTGAGGAAACACTTAGCTAACCTAAATGAATTCAAGTCTCCAGGTCCAGATGAATTACACCCCAGAGTACTGAAGGAGATAGCATAAGAAATTTTTGAACTCCTCTCTATAATCTTTGAAAATTCTTGGAGAACAGGAGAAGTCCCAGAAGACTGGAGAAGAGCAAATGTTGTTCCTATCTTCAAAAAGGGGAAGAAGGTGGACCCAGGCAACTATAGGCCGGTGAGTCTGACTTCTATACCAGGGAAGATCTTTGAACAAATTATTAAACAACATGTATGTAAGTACCTGGATAAGAATGAAGTGATTAAACAGAGTCAGCATGGGTTTGTAACTAATAAGTCATGTCAGACTAACTTATTTTCCTTCTATGACAGAATCACCGATTGGGTGGATCAGGGAAATGCTGTAGATATAGTATATCTTGACTTCAGCAAAGCATTTGACAAAGTATCTCACACAATCCTTATTGAAAAAATGACTAAGTATGGAATGGACAAGGCAACTGTTTGGTGGATTCAAAACTGGCTTAGTGATAGGACCCAAAGAGTGGTCGTAAATGGCTGCACATCCAGTTGGAAGAATGTCTCAAATAGGGTACCACAGGGCTCTGTCCTGGGCCCTGTATTGTTCAACATCTTTATCAATGATTTAGATGAAGGAATTGAGGGTAAACTGATTAAATTTGCTGATGACACAAAGCTAGGAGGGATAGCTAATACTAGAGAAGAGAGAGAGGATTCAAAAAGATATAAATAAACTGGAGCAGTGTGCAGCAACTAACAGAAAGGTTTTTAACAGGGAAAAATGCAAAGTACTACATCTGGGCAATAAAAATGAAAAAAGCATATACAGAATCGGAGAGCTAGGGCTAAGCAACAGCACATGTGAAAAAGACTTGGGTATACTAATAGATCACAAACTGAATGAGTCAACAGTGTGATGCAGCAGCAAAAAAGGCAAATGCAATTCTAGGATGTATTAACAGAAGCATACAGTCTAGATCAAGTGAAGTCATTATTGCCCTCTAATCCTCTTTGGTCAGACCTCATCTGGAATACTGTGTCCAGTTCTGGGTGCCACATTTTAAAAAAGACATCAACAAACTGGAGCAAGTTCAGAAAAGAGCGACCAGAATGGTAACTGATCTTCAAATCCTGTCTTATGAGGAAAGGTTGCAGGATTTGGGAATGTTTAGCTTGCAAAAGAGAAGACTGAGAGGAGACTTAATAGCTGTTGTAATGTAGCGCTGTCATTCAAGTAGGGGGACACTCGCTTGGCAGCCAAATAATCAGATCCGGCACGGGTCTTCCATAAAACAATAACAGTCCATGCGGTTTATTCAGGCATCATAAACCATGACCAGCAACATAAAGTGTCATGAATGAGTCACCGGAGGAGGAAAAAACAAAAATGCAAGCTAAGTCCAGAAAACCGTAGAGGTTGGTAGCTAGCGGATTGCAGACCCCTGATCCTATTCACAACAACTAACTGTAGCCGTGGAGCGTTCCTACGGTTGTCCTAGACGCCTCTTCACAGTCGGAGAACTAAATAAGCCTAAAGAAAGAAAGGGGAAATCTAAACTGCCCCAGAGCAGACCCCAAAGCAATAGACAGCCCCCAACATGTATTGTCGGTGAAAACAGATGAAAACACAAACACAGACAGAAAGTCAGGCAGAGCAAATGATGGGGCCCAACTAACTAGATAGGAAAGGACAGAAAAGATGCTGGCTGCAATCCGTAAAAACCCTACCAAAAATGTCCCAACACGTCTGATAGGAAAAACGGCCCTGAAGTCACTAGACTTCAAAATCCCTATATCAGCACTCCGATATATTCTGAAGACAGAGCAAAAGAGAATTAACCGATCAGGGACAAAAATGGAAATTCAGCAAAGCCCCAGCCGGGGATAGCTGAACACAAAACTAAGCAAATCAGACAAAATCTCATGGAACAATAATAGAGCAAAACTTAGCTTTAGAAGACAGGAACTGAACTGGAGGCCAGAACTCAGAGCAGAGCAATCACCAGCAACCCTACAGGGCGTTGGCTGCCTTATATCCACTCAGAGATTCCGGATGTCCAATCGCAATCCACCTGTTCAGGTGACAGGTCTCTCCCATCCAAATCAGTTTCACCACCTTCTCTCACCAGCAGAGGGAGTTCATCGGACATCAAAGGTGAATGAGAAAATGAGCTCACAACAATAAAGTTCATATAAACAGCATAGCATCCATGACAGAGCTCCACTCTGTTAAGCCTGTACTCACACAGGTTATGCAATGTCCATTGCACAGGTTTTCTAGCCTCACAGTTCTCACCCCGTCAAGGTTACCTCTAGGCTGCTTCATACTCCAGATGTTCATTCCCTCCCCTGGGAACTCACAGATACTGGCAGCCATTACACACAGCCACTTCACGTGCTGTCAGGCACGAAGCCCCATCCTCCAGACGAGACCTTCCACAACGGACCAACCGGGTTCAAGCATTCACTCCATGTGACCTACCCTGGCCACCTTATATGGTCCGTAGTCACGCCCACCAGGTCACATGGCTATGGCCTCATCACAGGTCCTTCACACACACTCATATACACTTTACTATGGCGTTCTTAAACACACCCCTGGGTGGATTTGTAGATGATTGATCCCACCCATCTCATCAATCACCTGAAGGCTTCTCCCTGACACATTGGAACGAAAGATCAGCTCTACTGATCAGCACATAAGCAAGCCTTCATCTCAAGGCCACCCACCTTGAGATACATTACGATCATTCAGCATCCTACTCCTATTAGGACACTGGAAATGCTTATACGCCTGTCCTGGGACACCCACACAGCACCCCCTAGCGGACACAGTGGTCACTACACCACACTGTCTACAAATATCTCAAGGGCTGTGACATTGTAGAAGGATCATCTTTATTCTCATTTGCACCAGGAAAGACTAGAAGCAATAGAATGAAACTGAATGGGAGGAGACACAGATTAGATATTAGAAAAAACTTTTTGACAGTTAGAGTGATCAATGAGTGGAACAGGCTGCCACGAAAGGTGGTGAGTTCTCCTTCAATAGAAGTCTTCAAACAGAGGCTGGACAGACATCTGTCTGGGATGGTTTAGCGAATCCTGCTTTGAGCAGGGGGTTGGACCAGATGGCCCAGGAGGTCCCTTCCAACTCTACGATTCTATGATTCTATGAGATGGCATGTAAATTTATTGATTTTTACTTAAAATCAATTGTAGAGACCTTGCCCTCCTTTGTCCATGAAACAACGGACGTCCTGGCACGGGTTGATGGCATCCTTGTGGAGAACACCACCCTCCTGGTGACTGCTGACGTCGAGTCACCTTACACGTGCATTGATCATTCCCATGGCCTGGATGCTGTCCGTCTCTTCCTGGGGTCCTCCAACCTGGATGGCCCTTTGTGTGGGTTAATCCTCGAGCTGTTGCACTATGTCCTCACCCACAACCTCTTTTTCTTTAAAGACAATTTCTATCTACAGAGGCGTGGCACGGCCATGGGCGAGGCCTATGCACCCGCTTATGCCAATCTCTTCCTGGGTTCCTGGGAGAGATCTTTGTTTGGCGACGCAGGCGCACTGGCCGCCTCCCATGTGCTGTGCTGGCTTAGATACGTCGATGATGTTTTGATGTTGTGGGATGGGACAATGCAACAGCTCAAGGATTTCACAACATATTTCAATCAGAATTCTCTTAACATCCGTCTGACCTATGCCTATAGTAATACCAAGGTGGACTTTCTGGACATCTCTCTGGAGGTTGACTCTACTCGTCGCTTCTGGACAGATGTTTTCAGAAAACCCACATCAGTAAATTCATTGATTCATGCTGGGTCAGCACATCACCGTGCCACAATTAGGACCATCCCGGTTGGACAATTCCTCTGGATGAAGCGGATTTGCTCTTCTGACATTGCCTTTGAAGCCCAGGCTACTGACCTGAAACATAATTTCAGGGCCCGTGGCTATAGTGGTAGGTGCATCAGGCAGGGATATGACGGCGCAAGAAAAACTCTGCGCAGCAGTCTTTTATATACCACCAAGAGTGTCGAACAGACGTATACTGATGGACCTACACGTTTTATTACCACTTTTAATCATGAGTGGTTTAACATGCGAAAAATCCTCATCAAGCATTGGGATGTTTTAAAGAGCGAACCCTCCCTGGGTCCCACTCTGGGTGACCTACCCTCTATGACCTCCTGACGCTCTAAAAACTTAAATGATCTCCCACAATGCGTGCGTTATGATGCATGACACCCTGTTCACTCTAGGACCTGCGACTCCCACTGTGCATGCGCCGCTAATGCCAGCATCCATTGGTCTGTTTGGACCATGTGACTGATCACGGGGGGTATTTGAAGGTCCTGTTCCCACACCATGACCATCCCCTTGATAAAGCGGCGTTGTGAGCCAGCAAAACGTACGTCGGGGTGGATATTTGGACGGGGGGACCTCCTCACTATTGTCATCTTAACTCTGGTAAGCCCCTTCTTTATTGTTGTTACTATTTCTGATGGGAATTTTCCCTGGCGTTATAATGGATTTCAGTATGGTCTCTCCTGGGGGGATAGATACAATGGTATTTTTTGCCTGCTATATCTGATACCTTATGTGGAGGTCTTCTCTCCTTTTCCGTATCTGTACTGTTTTCGGATTATATTGAGTACTGTGATTTTTTTGTGTGACTCTATATGCTAAATATTGAATAAAATTTGTTACATTTTATACATATTTATCACCTTTGACTCCGTTCTTTTCTCCTGGTTTTTGACATGTCTATTGGAGTTGGTGTAGCTTGTGTAATAGGACAGATCACCACTGTGTGAATCTGCCCCTGTTCTTGTTGAATTAACATGTGGCTGGAGGTGTTTTCATCGCATTGTTTCTCTAGCAGATGTAATGAGTTTTACAGATGCACCTAATGTAGCGCTCACCCTCACTGCGGTGGACACCGCTTCTTCACTTGAGCGCTTTTATCTGAATTGAAGCAGTCTCTCCCTGGCAATCTGTACACAGAGGAACGTCTACCTACACTGAAACATCTGTTTATTTCTGGATTGCTGTCATCAATAAGAGAAAATCATCTCTTCAATATATCTGAGTGCCAAGTTTTCTGTCTACTATGTCACATCTGTGCGTCCGACACCAGTAGGCAGGGCCGGACTGGCCATCTGGCAATTCTGGCAAATGCCAGAAGGGCCTGTCTTGTCATGGGCTGTCTTGTCTGCTACGTTGTTAACAGAATCGGTGTTCTCAAGACACCCATACTGTTAAGAGCGCTGCCCGGGCATAGTAACTAACTGTGGTTAGTTATAGCAAATTATAATTATCCTCCATCCCATAGTCCCGTGCCCATATACCCATCATACATATCCACGATCCCATAGGCCCGTGCCCATATACCCATCATACATATCCTCCATCCCATAGTCGAGTGCCCATATACCCATCACACATCCTTCATCCCGTAGTCCCATGCCCATATACCCATCACACATCCTCCATCCCATAGTCCCATGCCCATATACCCATCATACATATTCGCCATCCCATAGTTGAGTGCCCATATAGCCATCACACATCCTTCATCTCATAGTCCCATGCCCATATACCCATCATACATATCCTCCATCCCATAGTCCCGTGCCCATATACCCATCACACATCCGCCATCCCATAGTCCCGTGCCCATATACCTGCCATACATATCCTCCATCCCATAGTCCAGTGCCCATATACCCATCACACATCCTTCAGCTCATAGTCCCATACCCATATACCCATCATACATATCCTCCATCCCATAGTCCCGTGCCCATATACCCATCATACATATCCGCCATCCCATAGTCCCGTGCCCATACACCCGTCATACATATTCTCCATCCCATAGTCCCGTGCCCATATACCCATCATACATATCCTCCATCCCATAGTCCTGTGCCCATATACCCGTCATACATATCCTCCATCCCATAGTCCCGTGCCCATATACCCATCACACATCCGCCATCCCATAGTCCCGTGCCCATATACCTGTCATACATATCCTCCATCCCATAGTCCAGTGCCCATATACCCATCACACATCCTTCAGCTCATAGTCCCATACCCATATACCCATCATACATATCCTCCATCCCAAAGTCCCGTGCCCATATACCCATCGTACATATCCGCCATCCCATAGTCCCGTGCCCATACACCCGTCATACATATTCTCCATCCCATAGTCCCGTGCCCATATACCCATCATACATATCCTCCATCCCATAGTCCTGTGCCCATATACCCATCATACATATCCTCCATCCCATAGTCCCGTGCCCATATACCCATCATACATATCCTCCATCCCATAGTCCCGTGCCCATATACCCGTCATACATATCCTCCATCCCATAGTCCAGTGTCCATATACCCATCACACATCCTCCTTCCCTAAGTCAACCATAATGACATCATAATGAGTGGCGGGGCTTGCAACCTATGATGATATCAGCGTCACCATGGCAACCATTATGACATCATAATGAGGGGCCGGGCTTGATACACACACACTTTTTCCCCATTATGTAGATAGGGGAAAAATTGTTTGGTGAATTGGAACACGCGGGTTAAAATTTTGCCTCACAGCATAGCCTAGGACACTCTCGGGGTCTAGACGTGTGACTGTGCCAAATTTTGTGGCTGTAGCTGCAACGATGCGGATGCCAATCCCGGACATACACACACACATACATACAGTCATATGTAAAAGTTTGGGCACCCCTATTAATGTTAACCTTTTTTCTTTATAACAATTTTGGTTTTTGCAACAGGTATTTCAGTTTCATATATCTAATAACTGATGGACTCAGTTATATTTCTGGATTCAAATGAGGTTTATTGTACTAACAGAAAATGTGCAATCTGCATTAAAACAAAATTTGACCGGTGCAAAAGTATGGGCACCCTTATCATTTTCTTGATATGAACACTCCTAACTACTTTTTACTGACTTCCTGAAGCACTAAATTGGTTTTGTAACCTCATTGAGCTTTGAACTTCATAGCCAGGTATATCAAATCATGAGAAAAGGTATTTAAAGTGGCCACTTGCAAGTAGTTCTCCTATTTGATTCTCCTATGAAGAGTGGCATCATGGGCTCCTCAAAACAACTCTCAAATGATCTGAAAACAAAGATTATTCAACTTAGCTTTTCAGGGGAAGGATACAAAAAGTTGTCTCAGAGATTTAACCAGTCAGTTTCCACTGTGAGGAACATAGTAAGGAAATGGAAGACCACAGGTACAGTTCTTGTTAAGCCCAGAAGTGGCAGGCCAAGAAAAATATCAGAAAGGCAGAGAAGAAGAATGGTGAGAACAGTCGAGGACAATCCACAGACCACCTCCAAAGACCTGCAGCATCATCTTGCTGCAGATGGTGTCACTCTGCATCGGTCAACAATACAGCGCACTTTGCACAAGGAGAAGCTGCATGGGAGAGTGATGCGAAAGAAGCCGTTTCTGCAAGCACGCCACAAACAGAGTCGCCTGAGGTATGCAAAAGCACATTTGGACAAGCCAGCTACATTTTGGAAGAAGGTCCTGTGAACTGATGAAACAAAGATTGAGTTGTTTGGTCATACAAAAAGGCGTTATGCATGCGCTGTATTGTTGACCGATGCACAGTGACACCATCTGCAGCAAGATGATGCTGCAGGTCTTTGGAGGTGGTCTGTGGATTGTCCTTGACTGTTCTCACCATTCTTCTTCTCTGCCTTTCTGATATTTTTCTTGGCCTGCCACTTCTGGGCTTAACAAGAACTGTACCTGTGTTCTTCCATTTCCTTACTATGTTCCTCACAGTGGAAACTGACAGGTTAAATCTCTGAGACAACTTTTTGTATCCTTCCCCTGAAAAGCTATGTTGAATAATCTTTGTTTTCAGATCATTTGAGAGTTGTTTTGAGGAGCCCATGATGCCACTCTTCATAGGAGAATCAAATAGGAGAACTACTTGCAAGTGGCCACTTTAAATACCTTTTCTCGTGATTTGATACACCTGGCTATGAAGTTCAAAGCTCAATGAGGTTACAAAACCAATTTAGTGCTTCAGGAAGTCAGTAAAAAGTAGTTAGGAGTGTTCAAATCAAGAAAATGATAAGGGTGCCCATACTTTTGCACCGGTCAAATTTTGTTTAAATGCAGATTGCACATTTTCTGTTAGTACAATAAACCTCATTTGAATCCAGAAATATAACTGAGTCCATCAGTTATTAGATATATGAAACTGAAATACCTGTTGCAAAAAACAAAATTGTTATAAAGAAAAAAGGTTAACATTAATAGGGGTGCCCAAACTTTTACATATGACTGTACAAACATACATACATACATACAGTACATACATACACACACTTGAGCTTTATATATTAGATTAGTAATATATCAGATCTGGTGCTTGGGGATGGGGACGGCATGAACCTATGTGATTTCAAATGCCAGGGCTGAATTCCCAGTTTGTACCTGCCAGTAGGAGTATAACTCCAAAAGTTATGTCCGATGGAACACGTATTGACTCTGTCAGGAACATTATATTTAATGGCCCTGTTGGCGCTGTGGCAGGGCTAAGGGTCGTGTAATCGATGGGCGATATGTGCCTCATAAATGGCTTGTCTCTATAATGTAAAGCCTACCAGATATTATTGTTGTTGTTTGAAGGACCTGTGGTGAGGTCACAGTCAGGTGACCAGTCAGCTGCTGGGTTTGTGGGTGTGGCTACAGCCTTATAATGTGGCCTGCTCCTGAACCAGGGAGCTGTATGTGGGGAGGACTACACCTCCCAGCATGTGCTGAGACTCGCGGTCTGAGTCTGCAACCACGAACGGTTATGTTTTGTTTGCCTAAGCTAGAGGCTATTTTTGGTGACACGCTGTTTTATGGTTTATGACAGAAGTAAACCTTATGAACTTTGGAAGAACCTGTCTCCTGATTGTCTCCCGCTGCACCTGAGTGAGTCACATCCCTACAATTGGTGGTACACGTGCGGGCAGTGGTCCCAGCAGAGACTTGAGACAGTTGCTGCATGTCCTGGGTGAAGTTTGCAGCGGGGCAACAAGCACTGCCGGGAATCATGGAGGACCTGCTGAAACACCTGGTCCAGTCCCAGGCACTGCAGCAGGAAACCAACAAGCTGTTGTTACAGCAGATGCAGCAAGGCCAGCAGGAGCAGCGGCAGCAGATGCAGCTTCTGGCAACCGCCATCCAGGAGGGCAGGACGAGCGCCCCAACCCCAGGTCGGGCTGATGCCACCGACGTCGAAAAGGCGGTAAGACGCGCATTACAAAAAATGACCCCTGAGGGTCTTCCTGACGGTGTTTGAAAGGGTGGCTGAGAGGGAAAAACTTCAGCCAGAGCGGTGGGCGGAGGTACTGGCCCCATACCTAACGGGGGAGCCCCAGAAGGCGTACTTTGACCTGACGGTACAAGATGCCAGAGAATATCCCAAATTAAAAGCGGAAATTCTCGCCCGCTTGGGGGTAACAATGACTACCAGGGCACAGAGAGTTCATCGTTGGGCCTATCACCGGGACAAACCCCCGCGCTCCCAAATGTTTGACCTGTTGCACCTGGTCCAGAAATGGCTGCAGCCAGAGTCGGCTTCCCGTGCACAGATGGTAGAGCGAGTTGTGATGGATCGGTTTGTGCATTCTCTGCCGAGACCTCTACAGACTTGGGTTGCCCAGGGTGATCCCCAAAATGCTGATGAACTGGTTGGGCTGGTTGAGAGATACCAGGGGATGGAAGGTACCTTGGGGAAGCAGCCCATTCCGTATTGGGGGTCCCAGCAGGGGGCGGAGTCACAAAAAGGGGTGGTGCGTCCAAGGTCAAAAGGGGCGGGGGAGGCGGTGCCCAAGGTCCCCTCGGGTGTTATTTGCTGGAAGTGTCATGAGCCAGGACAAATAGCGGCCCGTTGTCCCCAGACCACCGAGCAGATGGACTGCAGCATGGGACGCCGTAGTTCATACTACGCATATCCAGCCTGCAGTGTAAACTCGCTACCTAACAAGGGGCCACAAGCGTGTCCCGTGAAGGTGAACGGTCGAGCAGTAATGGCGCTTCTGGACTCCGGGAGCTTGGTGACCCTTGTGAGGGCCAGTTTTCCTCTAAACATACTCCCGGGTAAAAAGATTGGCATTCGGTGCATACATGGCGATGCAAAGGACTACCCTATGGCTAGGGTGAATATTGAAACGGCGCATGGCACCGAGTCGCATGAAGTTGGCGTTGTTCGAGACCTGTTGCATCCTATAATTATTGGCCGGGATTTCTGTCTGTTTTGGGATCTGTGGGGGGTGGGTTCTGAGTGTGCTAGCCAGAGCAAGGAACCAATCCACCCCACTGAGGTATCGCCACCCCCAGACGCAGACGAGTTTCCTTTATGTGTCCTTGTTGGGGATGAAGAGGAAGGGTCCCCTGTACCTGACATCCCGGAGTTAGGGGTGGCCGGGGAGAATTTTGGGACTGCCCAACATAGGGACCCCACACTAAGGGAAGCCTTTAACAATGTCACCGTCATTAATGGGGTTGTACAAGAGTCGGGAGCAGACACAAGGTTTCCCCATTTTATGTTGAGTGGGGAATTGTACCGGGTCACGAAAATAAGGGAGGAGGTGGCAGAGCAGTTAATAGTACCAGCCCCCTATAGACGAAAAGTGTTGGACATGGCCCATTCACACATCTTGGGGGGACTCCTGGGGGTGGAAAAAACCCAGGAACGGATTGTACAGAGGTTCTATTGGCCTGGGTGTCACCGGGAAATAGTAAACTATTGCAGGTCCTGCCCGACATGTCAGTTAACTGCCCCCACATCTCATTTTCGGAACCCTCTTGTGCCACTGCCCATTATTGAGGTGCCATTTGAGAGAATTGCCATGGACTTGGTCGGTCCCTTAGTTAAATCAGCTCGGGGCCATCAGTATATATTAGTCATCCTGGACTATGCCACACGCTATCCTGAGGCCATTCCCCTGAGAAACTCCTCCGCGAAGAGTATAGCCCGCAAGCTGGTCCATGTGTTTTCCCGGACGGGTTTGCCGAATGAGATCCTGACCGACCAGGGGACACCTTTTATGAGCAAGGTGATGAGAGAATTGTGCAGAGTCTTGCAAATTTCCCAGTTAAGGACTTCAGTGTACCATCCGCAGTCAGATGGCCTTGTTGAGAGGTTTAACAAGACACTGAAGAGCATGCTGAGAAAAGTCATAGAGGAAGATGGTAGAGACTGGGATTGTCTCTTACCGTATTTACTGTTTTCTATCCGTGAAGTTCCCCAGGCCTCCACGGGGTTCTCCCCCTTCGAGCTTCTGTACGGCCGGCATCCGCGAGGTCTCCTAGATATAGCCAAGGAAACCTGGGAAGCTGAAGTCACGCCCCACAGAAGCGTCATTGAGCATGTGGCACTGATGCAGCAGAGGGTTGCGAAGGTGATGCCCATTGTTAAAGAACATCTCCACCAGGCACAAGAGGCTCAGGCCAGGGTCTACAACCGGTCAGCCAGAGTGAGGCAGTTCAATCCGGGAGACCGAGTTCTCGTGCTAATCCCGACGGTGGAAAGTAAGTTCTTGGCCAAGTGGCAAGGGCCATATGAGGTGGTGGAGAAGCTGGGAGACGTAAACGACAAGATCCACCAACCCGGAAGACGGAAGCCATACCAGGTTTACCATATTAACCTTATCAAGCCATGGCAAGATAGAGAGCCAGCGGGAACTCCGTGCTTGCTGGGCAACCTAGAAGGGGAGGTTGGAGCCGTTACCATAGCGGAGACTCTGTCGAAGGCCCAGAAACAGCAGTGCCGGGAGTTACTCCAGAAAAACAGCGACCTGTTCTCAGAGTTGCCGGGGTGCACGAAGGTGGTGGAGCACAAAATTCTGACCGAGCTACATGTGCGGGTGAACGTGAAACCCTATCGTATTCCTGAGGCCCGGCGAGAGGTAATCTCCAAGGAGGTGCAGCGTATGTTGAAGCTCGGGGTCATTGAGGAATCCAAGAGCGGCTGGTCGAGCCCGATTGTCCTGGTCCCAAAACCTGATGGGGAATGGAGGTTCTGCAACGATTACCGAAAGCTGAATGAGGTCTCCAAGTTCGACGCTTATCCCATGCCACGCGTTGATGAGCTCATCGAGAGACTTGGACCGGCCAGATACATAACCACTTTGGATCTGACAAAGGGATATTGGCAGATTCCCATGGCACAGGAAGCCAAGGAGAAGACGGCATTCTCCACACCAGACGGGTGCTTCCAGTATGTCCAGATGCCGTTTGGCCTACAGGGAGCTCCAGCAACCTTCCAGAGGGTGATGGATAGAATCCTTGCGCCTCATAAGCTATATGCTGCCGCATATCTAGATGATATCGTCATCTTTACCCCGGACTGGGAGACTCACCTGGAGAAGGTCTAAGCAGTGTTTGATGCTCTAAGAGAGGCGGGGTTTACAATAAACCCGAAGAAGTGTGCCTTGGGGAGAGAAGAAGCCAAGTACCTCGGATATGTAGTGGGGCGTGGCGAGATCAAACCCCAAATCAATAAAGTGGAAGCAATTCAGACATGGCCGAGACCTCTGTCAAAGAAGCAAGTTAAAGCTTTCCTGGGGATTGTGGGATATTACAAGAGGTTCATCCCAAACTTCGCCACAATGGCTGCACCTCTAACTGATCTGCTTAAGGGGACGAAGTCAGTGATGGTAAGCTGGTCCGAAGAAGCAGAGTCAGCCTTCCAAAAAATGAAAGGAGCTCTTTGTAAGCAACCCGTTTTGGTGGCCCCAGACTTTAAACGTGAATTTGTCCTCCAGACAGATGCCTCAGATGTCGGGGTAGGAGCAGTCCTCTCCCAAGAGATACGTGGGGAGGAGCATCCTGTTCTCTACTTGAGTAGGAAGTTGACTTCTTGTGAGAGAAATTACTCAGTTGTAGAGAAGGAGTCAGGGCCGGACTGGGACCAAAAAGCAGCCCTGGCACGAAAAAATTCACCAGCCCACATACAATGAATGTCCTCACTGCACACACATTACACACACACACACACACACACTACAGCTACCACACACACACACACTACATATACCACACACACACTACAGATACCGCACACACACACACTACAGATACCGCACACACACTACAGATACCGCACACACACACTACAGATACCGCACACACACACACTACAGATACCGCACACACACACACTACAGATACCGCACACACACACACACACTACAGATACCGCACACACACTACAGATACCGCACACACACACACATTACAGATATCGCACAGACAAGCATTACACACTTACATACTACAGATACCACACACAAGTATTACTTACACACACACACACACACTCTCTCTTCTGTGATGCAGAGGAGGCTGATGTCCATATGCAGCTCCTCAGGTTCTAGTGCTCACAGCAGCTCTGTCCCCTCACCTCCCCCGATGCAGATCAGAGCAGAAGACGATGTCACCGTGCTGGCTTGAGCTGCTTCCCTAGCTCTCCCTGGAAGCACAGCACTCACAGGCAGGTACTACCTTTAATCCTGCGTGCTGCTGGCTCTCTCCACTGTTCTCTGACGCTGGTACTTTCCAGCATCAGACAGAGAGGCAGGAGTCCTGTGCGTGCTGCTGCGGCGGCCTTTTCAAACTTCTGACAAGGTCCAGTGTGCGGCGCGAGCTCTCCCGCTTGCCTGCACTGAGGAGGGCAGCAGCGGCGCACAGTTACGGACGTGGGGCACGCTCACGCACTGACGCCGGCAGATGCGGCCCTTGTCAGCGCATGCAATGAGAGGGAGCGCGCACACAGAGCCTAGTCAAAGGTTTTAAAGGGCCGGTGTTCCATTTCCTAGTTCAGAGCCACCGGCCCACCGGGAATCTGCCCGGTTCGGTATATTACCAATCCGGGCCTGGAAGGAGTGTTTGGCCATAAAATGGGCAGTGGACACATTACGGTACTACCTGGTGGGACGGAAGTTTAGGTTAATATCCGACCATGGCCCACTCAGGTGGATGAGGGAAACAAAGGGCAAGAATGCTAGGGTCACCCGCTGGTTCTTAGCCCTACAAGACTTCAGCTTCCATGTAGAGCATAGGGCCGGGAAGCTACATGGGAATGCCGATGCCCTCTCCAGAATCCCTTGCCTGGTAGGTGAAAGTGCCAAGCCCTACGGCTTTAGGCAGAGGGGGGAGGTATGTGGCAGGGCTAAGGGTCGTGTAATCGATGGGCGATATGTGCCTCATAAATGGCTTGTCTCTATAATGTAAAGCCTACCAGATATTATTGTTGTTGTTTGAAGGACCTGTGGTGAGGTCACAGTCAGGTGACCAGTCAGCTGCTGGGTTCGTGGGTGTGGCTACAGCCTTATAATGTGGCCTGCTCCTGAACCAGGGAGCTGTATGTGGGGAGGACTAAACCTCCCAGCATGTGCTGAGACTCGCGGTCTGAGTCTGCAACCACGAACGGTTATGTTTTGTTTGCCTAAGTTAGAGGCTATTTTTGGTGACACGCTGTTTTATGGTTTATGACAGAAATAAACCTTATGAACTTTGGAAGAACCTGTCTCCTGATTGTCTCCCGCTGCACCTGAGTGAGTCACATCCCTACAGCGCATACACCCGAATTCCGTTTTCTGGGAGGTTCGGACTCAAGAAAATTTAGGAAAAAGCTGCTGGAGTCTTCTGCTTGTACTTTCAACTATTTAGAGTGGGTGTCTTCTAATTGAGGCCACTTAAAAAGTAACTTCTTTTAACCGCTTACCGTTTCCAAACCCTCAAGCACATTAAAATAGGTAACAACTGAACATACGCACAGTCTTTTTTACATTGCAGGCTCTTCTTCAGGATGAATCAATATGAAAATAAAAAAACACATACCTTATTATGGTGAAAAAAAGAGGAAAAAAAAGCCCTCTTATGTGTCTCCATTGATGTAAAAATAAAGTTAAGGGTCTCAGAAATGAAGACAAATTTTTCCTTTACAAATTTTTTTCTTAAAGTCAATCTGCCAGTAGGATCAGCCCTCCTGAGCCACTTCCCCTTTCATTTAATATAATCCATGGAGGCAAATTTGTAGATTTCTGTGGAATAAGACATTGGATCGCAGATATGCAGGCATCATTTTATTCGGCTTACTATAATCTGTGTGCCCATATAGCCGGCTTGGTCTATGCTCACATGAAGCCTTTTTGTAGCATTTTTTTGCTGCCTTCCTTTATGCAAATTAAAGGGACTAGTGAACAGTAACCTACCCACAGTGTCAGGTCGGCGCCGTTATACTGAATACAATGATTCCTTAGTTGATGAAATGCATTAGGGCTAGGCTAAAGTTAGGGTTGGGCTAAAGTTAGGGTTATGGTTAGGCTAACGTTATGGTTAGTGTTAGGCTAAAGTTAGGTTTAGGTTAAAGTTAGGGTTTATTCAAAAGCCTTTTTCACCAATAATTTGGTCACGTCAGTCACGACAGTCAGTCACTTCAGTCAATCAGTCACGTCAGTCACATCACGTCAGTTACGTCACGTCAGTCGTGTCATGTCACAGTTTTCTATTTCTGGAAAAAATAAAAATCTAATAAAATGGCACGTCAGTATTATAGTGCAGAGGAGGCTTATGCACGTTTATGTTCTGACAGTGAAGAAAGTGCAGTGTCAGATGGCGATGTGGATTTTGAGGGCTTTAGCAGCTTATACAGTGATAGCTCAGAAATGAGCAGTGATTCTGGTCCATCCTCACACGCAAGGACCAGTACAACAAGAAGTCAAATAGTGCTTCTGGAGAAATGTCTCCAACTCAGGGAACAATGCCCAGTACTAGTGCTGTCCCTAGTGCTCCTGAATTGGCGCACAACAATGTCCAAGGGGCTTTGCCTGTTGATGTAGCATTTCCTTGATGGGAGGCTTTGGATTCAGCTACTCAATTCATCCCTAATTTTAATACCAATCCTGGTATAAATGTGGAGGTGGAAAATTTTGAACCAATTAATTTTTTTAATTTGTTTATGACAGATAACTTGCTAGAGTATATTGTCCTCTACAAGTTTATACGTGTCTCAATTTATCAGCCAGAACCCACGATCCTATTATGCTAGGTCAAATTTATGGACACCAACTAATGTCCTGGAAATGAAAAATTTTTTAGGATTTACATTTGTTATGGGGCTTGTTCAAAAAAGAGCATTTGATCCTATTTGTCCAACCGCCCTGTTCAAGCCACCCCTATGTTTTCTGCCGTTCTTCCTAGGATCCATTATGAAATGCGCATGAGATTTTGGCATTTTAACGACAATAGTCAATGCCTGCCCAGAGATGCCCCAGAACATGACAGACTATTCAAAATCAGACCCATCATCGAAGACTTGACAGAAAAGTTCTTAAAGGGGATCTGTCACCCCATTTTTCGCCTATCAGCTGCCCGCACCGCCATCAGGGGCTTATCTACAGCATTCTGTAATGCTGTAGACAACCCCCTGATGTAACCTGAAAGATAAGAAAAAAGAGTTAGAGAACCGTTACACTACGCAACGCACCAGTGATCCCGACAACAATACGACCTGGTAAGGATCGCTGGTACATCGCTAAATAGTCGCTAGTAAGCTGTCAAACAGGCAGATCTACTCAACGACGCAGCAATGATTCGGCGATCCGTATAATGACCTCGGCGAACGTTGGGACCTTGTCACACAGCAGCTATTCTGACGACTCCCGCCTGCATCCATGATTTCTGAGTCGCCAACAAGGTCGCTTGTCAGCGTCAAACACAAAAATGCATGCTGGCCAGCGGGATACCAGCGATCAAAAAATGGCCCAGGACAGTCGAGCACAATCAGCGAGATCGCAGCGGGGGCTCGGTTGCCGCTATGTGTCACATGTAGCGAGATCGTTGGCGAGGTCGCAGTTTCGTCACAAAATCTGTGACGTTTCAGCGATCTCACTAACGATCTCGCTATTTGAGACGGGGCCTTTAGATTATACTCACCCGGGCGTATGGTCCGGTCCAATGGGTGTCGCCGTCCGGTCCGGCGCCTCCCATCTTCATACGATGATGTCCTCCTCCTTGCTTCTCCCTCGGCTCCTGTGCAGGCGTACTTTCTCTGCCCTATTAAGGGCAGAGCAGAGTACTGAAGTGCACAGGCGCCGGACCTCTCTGACCTTTCCCGGCACCTGCGCACTGCAGTACTTTACTCTGCCTTCAACAGGGCAGAGAAAGTACGCCTGCGCAGGAGCCGAGGGAGAAGCAAGGAGGAGGACATCATCGTATGAACATGGGAGGCGCCGGACCGCGACACCCACCGCACCCGACTGCTCCCCCGGTGAGTATAATCTAACGTGTTTTTCTTATCTATCAGGTTACATCGGGGGCTTATCTACAGCATTACAGAATGCTGTAGATAAGCCCCTGATGGCGGTGGCCGCAGCTTATAGGGCTAAAATGGGGTGACAGATTCCATTTAAAGCTCTACACCTGAACAGAAAACTTTCCATTGATGAGTCCCTTGTAAAATTCAAAGGAAGACTGCACTTCAAGCAATTTATTCCTTCTAAGAGGGCAAAGTTCAGAATAAAGCTCTATAAAATGTGCTAGAGTTCAACTGGATACACATCAGCTTTTCACAGTTATGAGGGGAAAGATAGCCAACTAAACACGCCAGGTTGCCCTACTTATCTGGGGACAACTGGAAAAATCGTTTGGGAGCTAATAACTCCATTTTTACAAAAAGGCTATAATCTGTGTAATAAAAGAAGAAATGATCCAGCTGAAGTGCTCTGGTGATTTATTGAGTGCTGTTCAGACAACAGAACATTGTTTACGCGTTTCTGGCTAGACGCCCTTAATCATAACCAATCATAACCGTGGGTGAGCTGGTCTTTCAAACCTATAATCTGTGTGTTGACAACTACTACACCAGCATAACCCTATTTAAAAGTCTGGTTGAACATAACATAGGGGCTTGTGGGACCATTCGCAAAAACCATTAGGGATTTCCACAATCATTGGTCAACGAAAAGTTCTGAAAGGGGCAGTCAGGGGCTTTACGCAATGGAGAGCTGCTTGCCTTTAAGTATAAGGATAAAAAGATATTTTTACCCTCAGCTCGATCCACACAGATGCCACAAGGGCCACTGAAGAACAGGGATCCACTACTCCAAAACCTATTTCTGTCATTGACTACAACAAATATATGGGGGGGGTGGACCTTGCAGATCAGGTTCTACAGCCATACCAGGTATCAAGAAAATCATATACCTTGTATAAGAAGTTAGTCATTTATTTGTTTCAGGTGGCCACATATAATTCTTTTGTGTTGTACAAAAAAGCCAGAAATGCAGATACTTTCCTTGATTATCATGAAAAGGTCATTGAAAATCTTGTTTTGGAAAATTTTGTCCCTGCTCATCCTTTAGAATCTGAAGATGTCAGAAGACTCACTTTATTGCACTCATTTCAGTAACAGGAATAAAAAAGAACCCCCAGAGAAGATGTGTATGTTCTAAGAGAGGAATGAGGCATGATACCCGCTATTATTGCCCACAATGCACATCATTGCCAGCCTTATGCTTTCATGACTGCTTTAAAATCTTCCACACAGAACCACGTTTTTAAACTGTTTTGACATTCAAGAATTTGGTTTATTTAGTGACAGACACATTTGAGTAGAGCTGACTTAACAATTTCCGGGGGTAGATGGGGGATGTCTCCAGAGACACAAGCTGGCCACAATATATTGGGCACTACAATGACATTTTTGCTCTAAAACTTCCACTATGTATTTCTGGAAATCATCCATGTAGTTAAAATGGTCACTATATCCTTAGATTAATTCACAGAGGGGTGTCATTTCCAAAATGGGGTCACTTTAGGGGGGGATTCTGTTGTTCTGGCACTTAGCAGCTCCCCAAAGTGCCATAACAGCAGAATCCCCCCTGAAGTGACCCCATTTTGGAAACCACACCCCTCTGCAAATTCATCAATGGGTGTAGTGACCATTTACCTACCTATTTTTCAATGTAAAATCTGGGTTTAAAACAAAATTTTTGTGGTAAAAATTTAATTATTTTTTCTTCACTGTCCAATGGTATAATCTTCTATGGAACAGCTGTGGTGTCAGTTTGCTCACTGCACCACTAGAAGAATTCATTCATGGAAGTATTTTGCAAAATACAGTCACTTTTGGGGGGTTATGCTGTTCTGGCACCTCTGGGGCTCTGACAATGTGACATGTCAAACAATTCCAGCAAAATATTCTCTCCAATATGGCGCTCCTTCCCTTCTGAGCTCTGCCATGTGCCCAAACAGTGGTTTACCCCCACATATGGGGTGTCAGCATACTCAGGACAAATTGTACAACAACTTTTTGGGTCCAATTTGTCCTGTTACCCTTTGGAAAATAAAAAAAAATTGAGGTTGAAAAGATCATTTTTGTGGAGAAAATATGATTTTTTATTTTCTTGGTTCTACGTTATTAACGTCTGTGAAGCGCTTGGGGGTTCAAAGTGCTCACCACACTGCTAGATAAGTTCCTTGGGGCTCTAGTTTCCAAAATGGGGTCACTTGTTGGAGGTTTCCACTGTTCAGGACCATCAGGGGGTCTCCAAACTCAACATGGCGTCCGCTATCAATTCTAGCCAATTTTGCATTCCAAAAGTCAAACGGTGCTCCTTCCCTTTCATGCCCTGCCGTGCACCCAGACAGTAGTTTTCCACCACATACTGGGTATTGGCATACTCAGGAAAAATTGCATAACAAACTTTGGGGTCCATTTTTTCTTGCTACCCTTGTGAAAATAAAAAATTGTGTAGAAAAGATCTTTTTTGCTGAAAACATATTATTTTTTATTTTCACTGCTCTACGTTACTAACTTCTGTGAAGTACTTGGGGTTCAAAGTGCTCACCACATATCTAGATAAGTTCCTTGGGGGTCTAGTTTCCAAAATAGGGTCAATTGTTGGGGGTTTCCACTGTCTAGGTATGTCAGGGGCTCTCCAAATGCGACATGGTGTCCGCTATCGATTCCAGCCTATTTTGTATTTCAAAAGTCAAATAGTGCTCATTCCCTTCCAAGTCCTGCCATGCGCACAAACAGTAGCTTTCCATCACATATGTAATATCGACATACTCGGGAGAAATTGTACAATAAATTTTATTGTGCATTTTTTTTTCCCTTGTGAAAATGAAAAATTTGCAGTTGAAGTGAAAGTTTTGTGGGAAAAAGTAAAACTTTCATTTTTTCATTCCACATTTCTTTAGTTCCTGTGAAGTATCTGAAGGGTTAATAAACTTGTTGAATGTGGTTTTGAATACATTGAGGGGTGCAGGTTTTAGAATGGTGTCGCTTTTGTCTATTTTCTGTCATATAGACCCCTCAAAATCACTTCAAATGTCAAAATGGTTTTGTAAATTTTGTTGGAAAAATGAGAAATCACTGGTCAACTTTTAACCTTTATAACTTCCTAAGAAAAAAATTGTGTTTCCAAAATTGTGCTGATGTAAACACAGCCTTTCAGGGATTATATACAGCATTCTATAATGCTGTATATCTGCCCCCAACCCGACCTGGAAGAACAGAAAAAAAACTATTAATTATACTCACCTGCGGGGCGGTCCGGTCTGAGGGGTGTCGCTCTTCTTGGTCCGGCGCCTCCCATCTTCTTGCAATGCCATCCTCCTTCTTGGTTCGTGTGGATGACGGGTCCCTGCATCATCCACACAGTCTGCTCGGCATCGCTTTTCTATGCAGGCATACTTGTCTGCCCTGTTGAAGGCAGAGCAAAGTATTGCAGTGCGCTGGAGCCCGGAAAGGTCAGAGAGGCCCAGCGCCTGTGCACTGCAGGACTTTGCTCTCAACAGGGAAGATGAGTACACCTGCGCAGGAGCGCAATGCCAGGGAGACTGTGTGGATGATGCAGGGACACGTCATCCACATGAAGCAAGCAGGAGGGTGGCATTGCAAGAAGATGGGAGGTGTCGGACCACGACCAGCGACACCCATCGGACCGGACCGTAGGTGAGTATAATAAAAGGTCTTTTTTTTTCTTTTACAGGTCGGATCGGGGGCTTATCTACAGCATTATAGAATGCTTTATATACCGTAATCCCTGAAAGGTGATGGCCGCATCTTATATCGGCCAAAAGTGCTGACAGGTTCGCTTTAAGAACTGCAGCCTGTGTTTGAAATCTGCAACAATGTACAATAAATAATAATTAATAATTCTTTATGGGTTTTTGCAGGATCTTTTCATCTACAGAAAGCATTGAGAAGGTGAAAAAATGCAACATTTTTTATTACAGGAAAGATATACAGCTGTGTCAAAAATTAAGAGACCACTGCAGTTTTATAAAAATTAGCTTCTCTACATGTCTGACAGCCATTCCATTCCTGTGTCAGTTGAATTCCAACCAGAGTACACCTCATTCTACTTAATGTGCTTCTGATTAAGTGATCACCTGAATCAAATCTTATTTAACAAAGGAAAGTATAAAAAACCCTGCTGTGGTGTTCACAATCCTCTTGCAATAGGACAAGCTGGATGGCAAAACAAGTGCTAGTAATATCCCAAAAGTAATAGGAATGAAAAAAGCCTTTCATCAATGAGAAGCAAAGGAGAGCCAGGCTGAAGTTTGCCAAACATAGTAACATAGTTATTAAGGTTGAAGGAAGACTTTATGTCCATCTAGTTCACCCCATATCCTATCCTAACCTGCCATAACATGTTGATCCAGAGGAAGGCAAAAAAAAAAACCATGTGGCAAACAGTAAGCTTCACATTGGGGAAAAAAATTCTTTCCCGACTCCACATACGGCAATCAGACTAGCTCCCTGGATCAACGCAATATTAAGGAAATTAGTGTATATAACCTGTAATATTATACTTTTCCAGAAAGGCATCCAGACCCTTCTTAAGTTTTAGTAGGGAATCACTCATTACAACATCATATGGCAGAGAGTTCCACAGTCTCTCTGCTCTTACAGTAAAGAATCCGCGTCTGTGAGTATGCGTAAACCTTCTTTCCTCCAGACGTAGAAGATGCCCCCTTGTCCCCGTCACAGGTCTAAGAGTAAAAAGATCATTAGAAAGGTCTTTGTACTGTCCACGCATATATTTATACATTGTAATAAGATCACCCCTAAGCCTTCGATTTTCCAAACTGAATAACCACAAGTGTAATAACCTTTCTTGGTATTGCAGACCCCCCAGTTCCCTAATAACCTTGGTCGATCTTCTCTGTACCCACTCCAGTTCAGCTATGTCTTTCTTATACACCGGAGACCAGAACTGTACACAGTATTCTAAGTGTGGTCGCACTAGTGACTTATATAGAGGTAAAATTATGTGCTCCTCATGAGCATCTATGCCTCTTTTAATGCATCCTTTTATTTTATTTGCCTTTGCAGCAGCTGACTGACACTGGCCACTAAATGTGAGTTTGACGTCCACCCATACACCCAGGTCTTTTTCAGTGACAGTTTTGCCCAGTATTTTACAATTAAGCACATAATTATACATCTTGTTTGTTCTACGCAAGTGCATGACCTTACATTTATCCCCATTAAAGCTCATTTGCCATTTATCAGCCCAAGCTTCTAGTTTACATAAATCCTCCTGTAATATAAAATTGTCCTCCTCTGTATTGATTACCCTGAAGAGTTTAGTGTCATCTGCAAATATTGAAATTCTACTCTCTATGCCCCCTACAAGGTCATTGATAAATATGTTAAAAAGAAGCGGGCCCAATACTGACCCCTGTGGTACCCCACTGCTAACCGTGACCCATTAATAACCACCGTGTTTCCTATCCCTGAGCCAGCTCTTAACCCACCCACTTACACATATTTTCCCCTATCCCCATTGTTCTCATTTTATGTATCAACCTTTTGTGCGGCACCGCATCAAAAGCTTTTGAAAAGTCCATATACACCACATCCACTGCATTCCCTTGGTCCAGTCCGTAACTTACCTCTTCATAAAAGCTTATCAAATTATTCTGACAGGAACGGTCCCTCATAAACCCATGTTGATATTGGGTCATGAGGTTATTCTTCTTCAGATACTCCAGTATAGTATCTCTTAGAAAACCTTCCAGGATTTTAGCCAAAGTTGAGGTTAAGCTTACTGGCCTATAATTTCCAAGTTCAGTTTTTGTCCCCTTATTGAATATTGGCACCACATTTGCTATACGTCAGTCCTGTGGTACAGACCGTTATTATGGAATCTTTAAAGATTAAAAATAATGGTCTATCTATGACTGTACTTAATTTCTGCAGTACTCGGGGGTGTATCCCATCCGGGCCCGGGGATTTGTCAATTTTAGTGATTTTTAGACGCTGCCGTACTTCCTGCTGGATTGAGCAGGTGACATTTAATGGAGAATTTTTATTTTTATCCCTAATCATGTTATCCGTCATGGGATTTTCTTGTGTAAATACTGTTAAAAAAAGTTATTTAGCATATTGGCTTTTTCCTCATCCTCATCCACCCAGACTATTTTTAAGGGGACCAACACTATCGTTTTTTAGTTTCTTACTATTTATGTAGTTAAAGAATATTTTGGGATTATTTTTACTTTCTCTGGCAATGAGTCTCTCTGTCTCAATCTTTGCTGTCTTGATTTGCTTTTTACAGAATTTATTTAATCTTCTGTATTTAGTTAATGCCTCATCACTACCTACTTTCTTTAATTCTCTAAATGATTTATTTTTATCTCTTATCGCGCCCCTTACAGCTCTATTTAGCCATAGTGGTTTCCTCCTATTTCTCGCATGTTTACTCCCATACAGTATATATTGTGCACAGGTCCTATTCAGGATGCTAATAAACATCTCCCATTTTCTTTGTGTATTTTTATGTCTCAGGATATCGTCCCAGTTGCACCAAGATCATCTCTCATCCGGTGGAAATTTGCTTTCCTGGTTTAGTGTCCTTGTAACCCCTCTACTACACATCTTATTAAAGGATACATGAAAACTTATTAATTTGTGATCACTATTACCCAAGTGACCCCCAACCCTTACATTTGATATGCGGTCTGGCCTGTTGGTTAATATTAGGTCTAGCAGTGCCCCCCCTCTTGTTGTCTCTCATAGTTGTCAAAAACCTATTACCTTTGCTGGAACTGCAGGTTTCGGTTCCCCAATGTATTTCAGGGTAGTTGAAGTCCCCCATAATAATGACTTCTCCTTGAGTCGCAGCTTCATCTATTTGCTTTATGAGCATATTCTCCGTTGCTTCCATTATTTTTGGAGACTTATAACAAACCCCTATCAGTAATTTATTATTTTTCCCCCCTCCCCTTATCTCCACCCACAGGGACTCTACATTCTCATTAGATTCATATATATTATCACGAAGGATGGGTTTTACAGATGATTTAACATATAAACACACGTCTCCCCCTCGCTTATTTGTACGGCCATTTCTGAACAGACTATAACCCTGTAAGACCATAAGGATTGGACCATAGAGGACTGGAGTAAGGTTATCTTCTCTCATGAGTCTAATTTTCAGCTTTACCACAACACCTGTTCATCATCTAATGGTTAGATGGAGACCTATAGAGAGGCGTACAAGCCACAGTGTCTTGCACCCACTGTGAAATTTGGTGGAGGATCAGTGATGATCTGGGGATGCTTTGGCAAGGCTGGAATTGGGCAGGTTATTCTTTGCGAAGGACATATGAATCAAGGTTATCCAGAAAAAAATGCTGATTCCTTCTGCTCAGGCAATGTTCCCCAACTCTGAGGACTGTTTTTTCCAGCGGGATAATGCGCCATGCCACACAGCTAGGTCAATCAATGTATATAAAACAATACCATATGGAACAATTTGAAATGTACCCCCTTGGTATGAGGCCACAGATTAGATATTTTTCCATAAATGCCTTGTTCCACCATAATCGCGTGCGTTTGTTGAGTAGCTCTTTATATTTTACAATCAAAGTACTAGTGTCACCAAATTTATAGTCTGTATTAATACCAGATCCTTCATTAAACACTTTATCAAGCTCAGTCTGCCACGCTTTTTCGTGTTCACGAAAATCCATGTGTTCCTTATGGGAGACTGTGAAAACACAGATAGCAAGACTATAAAACAATACCATATGGAACAATTTGAAATGTACCCCAGGCGAGTCACCATCTGTAAAATTATGACTCAAAGGGGATCGATGATGGACACTCCCACATAACATATTAACACAAAAAAATGGAGTAAAAGTCCAAAATATTTTAGAAACGTAAGAAATTTATTATACATAAAAATAGTACTGACAATTATAAACAACATCTACAATGAAGGAATCGGGTAATATCGGCTGCTAATTGTCCTGTCCATATAATATCAAGTAAAAAAGAGCCAAATGCTTCTTGTAATGATGGGCCATAAAACCGGGACACAAGTGTAGGGAAAAACCCAGGTGTGCATCCTGAGAAACAACCCCGTTATCCCGCGCTAAAGTGCTTACCCATCGTATGCTCCAGGACAAGTGCAGCGCCGACGCGCGTTTCGCCTCTTTCTCAAGGTGCGGTGGTATGTCGCATAGGGGATCATGATTAAATACCCTGTCAGCAGGTGCCCTTAATCGGCGCATGTATCCAGTCCTGCGCCCCGGAAGTTGCATTGTTTCCGGCGACCAAGATGGCGCCGCGTGTCAGGAAGCGTCTGATGACGCCACTGCACCGCAGACGTCACCACTGCGCCTTGTCAATGCTCCACGGCATAGACCGGAGACATGCGTACTAGAGCCAAAGTTCCTGCAATGAGCCGGATACATATAGCAATAGTAACAATGAAAAACCGATATATATGTGATGAATGTATGATAGTGTGTGACAAGAAATAATATAATACACAAAAATAAATAATTATATAAGATGAAAACTGTATGTGACCGAGTGTAATGTGACGTGTAGATAAGACATTATCCACAACTATACCTATCAATATAATACAAGCAGTAATACAAGATATATTACAATATTGACAAAAAATCACCGTAGCATACTTAAAAGTGCATATATAGTAACAAGAAAATGTACCAACATTTACAGTGTATATATAAAAAATATTCTTGAATATACAGTAATTTCAAATTTATCCAGCAAGTCCTTAGAAACAGGATGAGAAGCCATAGATCCCACCAGACGTCTCCCACTTGAACGCCATGATGATATACGGTGTCAAATAGCCGAATCAAAGAACTCACAAGAGACAAGGAAAAATATTACACAAAAATAAAAGTACGAAACAATATAAAACCACGACATACAAAATTTATAAAAATGAGCTATAACTCAACTGCTCATTCAGTCCTGCCGGTGGATCACGGTTCTTGATTCTTTCTGAGGTAAAGCACGTTTGATATCACCTCCCCTTATTCCGGCACGGACTCTGTCAATACCCCACGCTCGTAACCCATTTGGATCACATTTGTGTTTCAGACGAAAATGTCTGGGAATAGGTTTGAGGCCATCAACATCATCCACATCACGGGCGGCCATTATGTCCCTCACATGTTCCCGTATGCGAACACGTAGTTCGCGGGTGGTGAGTCCAACATATATTAATCCACACGGGCATACTGCATAATACACAACAAAAGTGGTACTACACGTAATATGCCCCCTGATTTTAAATTCACGACGGCCGTCCGATGAGGTGAATGACACCGATCTCCTCAAATTCCTGCATGCCAGGCAATCACCACATGGAAAAAACCCATTTCTAGGTGTTCCGGCCTGTAACAGGTCGACATTCTTACTGATATGATGACTCTTAACTAACATATTCCCAATGGTCTTGCACCTCCGCGCAGTCATAAGGGGGCGTTCAGGGAGGCATTCACGTAGGACTGGATTCGTCTTTAAGACTGCCCAATGTCGATTCAAAATTGTTCTCATCATGTCCCATTTGTGATTGTAAGTTGATATATATCTTACTTCTCCATCTGTTTTGGTTTTGGACTTGCTCCACCTGTTCACCAAGAGATCTGTCCTGGAAGATTTTTTAGCTCGCCAGTATCCCCGTCTAATACACCTCCCACTGTATCCCCTTTCGGAGAACCTCTCCCCAAGGTCCGCAGCCTGTGCTTCAAACAGTTCATCAGTAGAACAAATCCTCCTGGCACGCAAAAACTGTCCGACAGGAATGGATCTGACCGTGGAATGCGGATGTGACGAGGATGCATGCAAGAGGGCATTCACAGACGTCTCCTTTCTATATAAATCAGTATGAATATGACCATCATCCTGTACTTTTAATTTAACATCAAGAAACGTAATTTCATGTTGATGAAAAACATACGTGAGATGAATGTTGGAGCTGTTCCGGTTGAGATCACCCACAAAATCATGTAACTCAGAGACAGGGCCTTGCCAGATGAATAGGATATCATCGATATACCTAAACCATCCTACAATTTGGGGAGCGGAATGTGCGCCATCCGAGAAAACTTCTCGTTCCCAATAACCCAAAAATAAATTTGCATACGATGGCGCACATGCCGCCCCCATTGCAGTGCCCTGCCTCTGTAGAAAAAATCTATCCTTGAAAGTAAAGAAATTGTGGGTGAGTACAAATTCCAACAGCTCCAACACCAGCTCACGCATGTCTGGATCTAAATTACTTGTTTCAAGGAAAAATCTGGAAGCCCTCATTCCATCCACATGTCGAATGCTGGTGTACAGCGATTCGACATCTGCTGTCACCAAAATCATATCGGAATCCACGGACAGACCATCCAGTCTCCTAAGGATATCGTTTGTGTCCCTGACATAGGAGGGAAGTGTCTCCACCTGGGGGTGTAAATAGTATTCAATAAATTTACAGGTTGGATCACACAACCCCCCTATGCCAGACACAATAGGGCGTCCAGGAGGAGAGCCAGTATCCTTGTGGACCTTGGGGAGAAGATACAGTGTGGGGATAACAGGAGTTTTCACTAAAAGTCCGTTTAGCACCTTCTTAGTTATAATGCCCCTTTCACATGCTATTTCAAGAATATTAACTAGCTTACTTTGGAAAGCAGTAAGAGGACTATTCGGCAGCTGCGAATAAGTTTCCTTATTTCTAAGCTGTCTCATAGCCTCCTTTTCATATTTATCAACAGGCCAGAGTACCACGTTTCCCCCCTTATCAGCTGGCTTGATAACTATGTCATCCCAACTCCCAATCTCATGTAAGGCCTCTCTTTGATGTGGAGTCAGATTATCACTTTTTTTGTAATTATTAATTAGTTTCAAATCTTCTGTCACTAATCGTGTGAAAATCTCAACTTGGGGACATAATGAGAAGGGGGGGAACGTGGTACATCTGGCTGCTATAGGGGGCAATGGTACACTTACCGAATCTCTCTTGGATTCACTCTCCAATTCTTCCAGGGCACATATTGCCTCAGCTTCTGAGACAAATATTCCCTGATTTGGCACAGGACGTGAATGTAATCTTCTCAGGACAATCTTTCGGGAGAACAGGTGGAGGTCTTTTACCGCTGTAAAATAATCAAAATTACTAACTGGAGAAAAAGATAAGCCAAGTTGTAATACATTTATATGGAGATCAGAGAGAACATGTGATGAGAGGTTGATTACCTCAAGCGTATTAGTACGGGCCTTTTTATCTCCTTTAGGTGAATCAACCATTTTCCTTTTGTTGGATTTTCCATTTCTCCAACGTCCATCTCTCATATGGTCTCTCCTATCCCACAAAGATTGTGCACCATCAGGACAATTACTGGATTCTTCAACGGATGAGATTGATGATACTGAGGTAGACCTTCCTCTGGTGGGATTCTTATTATTATTCATTTGGCGACCACGCCATCTATACACACGGTTTTGTTGTCGATCCGTTAAATCCCGTTGGTATTTTTTAGTTTTTCTCTGAACAATCTCCGTTTCCCATTTCTTTAGGGATACATTCACCTCCATCTTCACCTTAGTTACCATCTCATTAGTGAGACCCTTATTAATCTCATCCTGTATAGACCCAATTTCCACATCTAACTCCTTGAGCTGTTTCTCATTATATTTGGATAACAGTTCCATGTATTTTCTAGAACATGCGGAGGCAGCCTCCTCCCATTGATTCACGAAGTCACTATCATTGATATTAAAGGATGGAAATACCTGTACCCGTAAGCCCCTTGGTATGAGGCCACAGATTAGATATTTTTCCATAAATGCCTTGTTCCACCATAATCACGTGCGTTTGTTGAGTAGCTCTTTATATTTTACAATCAAAGTACTAGTGTCACCAAATTTATAGTCTGTATTAATACCAGATCCTTCATTAAACACTTTATCAAGCTCAGTCTGCCACGCTTTTTCGTGTTCACGAAAATCCATGTGTTCCTTATGGGAGACTGTGAAAACACAGATAGCAAGACTATAAAACAATACCATATGGAACAATTTGAAATGTACCCCAGGCGAGTCACCATTTGTAAAATTATGACTCAAAGGGGATCGATGATGGACACTCCCACATAACATATTAACACAAAAAAATGGAGTAAAAGTCCAAAATATTTTAGAAACGTAAGAAATTTATTATACATAAAAATAGTACTGACAATTATAAACAACATCTACAATGAAGGAATCGGGTAATATCGGCTGCTAATTGTCCTGTCCATATAATATCAAGTAAAAAAGAGCCAAATGCTTCTTGTAATGATGGGCCATAAAACCGGGACACAAGTGTAGGGAAAAACCCAGGTACGCATCCTGAGAAACAACCCCGTTATCCCGTGCTAAAGTGCTTACCCATCGTATGCTCCAGGACAAGTGCAGCGCCGCCACCGACGCGCGTTTCGCCTCTTTCTCAAGGTGCATAGGGGATCATGATTAAATACCCTGTCAGCAGGTGCCCTTAATCGGCGCATGTATCCAGTCCTGCGCCCCGGAAGTTGCATTGTTTCCGGCGACCAAGATGGCGCCGCGTGTCAGGAAGCGTCTGATGATGCCACTGCACCGCAGACGTCACCACTGCGCCTTGTCAATGCTCCACGGCACAGACCGGAGATATGCGCACTAGAGCCAAAGTTCCTGCAATGAGCCGGATACATATCGCAATAATAACAATGAAATACCTATATATATGTGATGAATGTATGATAGTGTGTGACAAGAAATAATATAATACACAAAAATAAATAATTATATAAGATGAAAACTGTATGTGACCGAGTGTCATGTGACGTGTAGATAAGACATTATCCACAACTATACCTATCAATATAATACAAGCAGTAATACAAGATATATTACAATATTGACAAAAAATCACCGTAGCATACTTACAAGTGCATATATAGTAACAAGAAAATATACCAACATTTAGTGTATATATAAAAAATATTCTTGAATATACAGTAATTTCAAATTTATCCAGCAAGTCCTTAGAAACAGGATGAGAAGCCATAGATCCCACCAGACGTCTCCCACTCGAACGCCATGATGATATACGGTGTCAAATAGCCGAATCAAAGAACTAATACCGTGGCACCGGCAGGACTGAATGAGCAGTTGAGTTATAGCTCATTTTTATAAGTTTTGTATGTCGTGGTTTTATATTGTTTCGTACTTTTATTTTTGTCTAATATTTTTCCTGGTTGTCTCATGTCAGTTCTTTGATTCGCCATCAGGGGCTTATCTACAGCATTCTGTAATGCTGTAGATAAGCCCCCCCTCATGAAACCTGAAAGATAGGACAGGGCGCTTCTGACAATGATGCTTCTTAGCCTAAAACACAGCAGTGGGGGGTCTGGAAATATTGTAATCGGGCATCTTTTTGTAGTAAAGGTTGTAATTTCCGTGCCGCTCCCCTTAGCACCTCCAGATTTGGGTTGTAGGGGACCACTAGAGGCACCCGGTTATTTTCTTCTTTAGCTTTGTAATGTAGCAGGTGATTCCTCGATATTCTGGTGGATCTTGTAATTTGGGTTTGAATTGTTCTTGGATGGTAGCCTTTCTGAGGCGATTAAGGTGCTCATCTCTATCCATGGGGTTGGACCACATCCGATCTCACTGATCGGACGATCGCAGTCAGGTCACATTATCTGCACAATGGTCACTGCGTAAAAACGAAACTACAAAAAAAATCCTATTGTGACACTGAGGGGTTTTTCCACCATTTCCCCCGCACTTGAATTTTCCCCTTCACATTATCTGGTAAAGTGATCGGTGTTATTAAAAACTACAACTTGTCCGGTAGAACTCCGTCCCCTGTACAGCTACGGTGACGGGGAAAGTGATGGCTGTTGGTAGAAGAGCGACTATGTAGCACCTAGCTCTGCACGTAGCAGGCCTCTGCTGTCAGACACACAGGCGCTAGCGGGACGCTCGGGCAGCTCCGCTGTGGGGACCGGTGACCGGAGCGCTAAGAGCTCCCGGACGGTGCAGCACTGCACGAGCCGCGCGCCTGCGCTCTCCTCGGAGGTCATGTGACCTGCTCGTCACCACCCGCGTCGCTGGTATTTTAGGGACTTTCCTGAGCTCCCGAGTTTCCCCGCCGTCCCTCCCTCTGCGCTGCTCCCTGTACACACTGCAGTTGCTTCCCCTGCTGTCCGGGCGGAGGGTCGTCACTAGCTCGGGCTGTGTGCAGTGGCCCTGGGAGACGTGCCACCCTGAAGCGGACCACTCTTGTTTGTGGCTGTACCCTGGCAGAAGGAAAGGACTTCCCTCATGTCGGTCTTTAAAATAGAGCCCTATGATCCCGTGAGTATTCTATTTACAGGAGCACTTGGCAAGCTGTAGAACTACAACTCCCAGTAGTGTGCAGTTGTGGTACTACAACTCCCAGCAAAAGTAGGACTGTAGCTGTCAGTTGCTGAGGAACTACAACTCTCAGCAGTAGGACTGCTATTTTCAGTTACTGGGGGACCACAAGTCCCAGTAGTAGCTGGACTAAAAATTATATTTGCCTTGGAACTACAAGGCCCAGCAGTGGTGGAACTACAAGGCCCAGCAGTGGTGGAACTACAACGCCCAGCAGTGGTGGAACTACAACGCCCAGCAGTGGTGGAACTACAACGCCCAGCAGTGGTGGAACTACAAGGCCCAGCAGTGGTGGAACTACAAGGCCCAGCAGTGGTGGAACTGCCAGCAGTGGTGGAACAACAAGGTTTAGTTGCTGGGTAACAATAACACCCAATAGCGATGGGACTACAATTTGAAGTAGAACTACAACTCCCAGCAATTGTGGGACCACAATGTGCAGTTGCTGGGGGACTATAATTCCCAGCATGTTGTCAGTCAGCACTTGCTGGGAGCTGTATGAGCGGCTGCAGGTTGCCCAGGGTCCTGGATATTTCTGGGGTACGGCATAATTCCGGTGTTCTGCTTCTCGGTGGAGAGATGCCTTCATCCTGGTGCCATAGTGTGTGCACACAGCAGCCAATCACATTCCAGCTCTTGTTTTTCGTCAGCCGTTTGGAAATGAGAGTGGCATCCTGATTGGTGACTATGGGGCTTTGCCACCTGTCCAGTAATCTGTGAGGTTATACTATGTTTCGGCGTGGATTGTATTTCCCAGGTCACGTGCCATTGAGGGTCACCGACTTCTTCGGATTGTCGCGCAGCATTACGGAACATGCTATGACACGTTCCGCATGTAAAGCAGCTGTGACGTGTCCAGGGTATATCTTGAATTATCTTCTTAAAAAATGCCATCTGACTCACCTGTGTTCTCACATTTTAGAACAGGCCGACATTGTATTATGGGGGGCAGCACATTGGTCCAGTAATCCATGGATTTATCAGAATTGTGCAGTTCTGGGATTAATACAAATACCAGGAATATTCTAATGGGTCAATTTGTAGAGTATTGCAGCATATCGGGGCAGATTAGGACGCTTCGCACCCCTGTATGTGTTGGGTTTTATTAACTTGCGTTCGCACCTAGAGGAGTAAAAAAGGAAAAGGCTTCATGGGAGTAAAAGAAATACAGCAAAGGTGGGCAAGAACGGTAGGGGTGTGTGTGTACAGATTTTGCAATCGTGTCTTAAAGCATCTAGTTAGTTTTTGTGTGCTTAAAGGGATTTTCCAGCATTATGTAAATAAAGCTTAAAGGGGATTTCCCACATCAGATCTGTGTTCTCTGTATTCATCACCCGCGTGCTCCATGTTTCCTATAGAGTATAGTTGACATTTTTTTCCAATGTTTTGATGGAACAGGAGTCCAAAAAGTAATTTTTCAGTGTTGGCATACTGGGGGGCCATTTTGCTGCCCATAGCCGTTCCGATTCATCGTAGACACTGCTGTTATGTATAGTGAAGGGTAGATGTACTGGGTACGTTCCCAGCCTCCCTCCTCCTCTAAAATCAGACAAACCAAAAAATGTGTACTTGATCAGATCTGTTATGGGGAAATCTCTTCCATTCAGCATATAAGTAGCAGTTTTGCAACTTTCTTATATTGTTTGTGGTTCAACTTTTTTCCATTTTCAATGGTTTAAAATTATATCAGAATGGCTACATTCCTTCTCTATTTGTAGTGTCAGTGTGCTGGGTGCAGGGAAAGTCCTGTCGTGCATAGGCCTCCATCCTCACCAGTAGACTTCTGCAGGTGTCATACTGCTGTACATCAGTATACCATTTTTTGCAGCTGTATGTAGTCACTCATACTGCTGGTTTATTCTATACAGAGGTAAAATGGAGACAAGTTGGTGGGTAACATATTGCATGGTGTACCTGCATGCAGGGCTGAATTTGACAGTAGACACTTTAGGGTAGGTGAGCAACAAAATAACTTGTAACAAAATGAATGCCTGTCCCAGGATATGAAGAGATTCCAGCAATGTAGACTAACAATATACTGTATTTTTATTAAATGATCAAACCTCTAGGATTGTACCTATGGAATATCTTATAATGGCGCGGTATGGTCTCTAGTGGGGAGCAATCCTCAATGCGTTTAGCTTTCTCAATATCCCTTATGTGCCCCCTTTGGTAGTGAGTCCAACATATACTTTATGCCATGGGCATTCCGCCCTTGGATGCACAATTAGGCTATGTGCACACGCTGCGGATTCACCCGCAGATTTGTATGACCTGCGGTTTTACCTGCAGATTGGCCTGCGGTTTGCACATACCCTTAAGGTGTTTTTTTTATTTCTAAAGTCTTGGCTCCATCGAAAATTCAGGACTGTTTTAGCCTTGACCAGATTGACACGGGCGTTGCAGAGACCACATGGGGAAAAATCCATCTCTAAATGCCCCCAGACTTCTACACATGGACCTTTTTTATGATGGACCCATTCAAATCCTCTTTCTTGCCATCAATTTGTACAAGCTTTACTCCTCACCAGTGCATTACATGAACCTGACAACATATCTGGGGGAATGTACAGAATAACAGGCTGTGGGGTAGGTGTGAAGCACGACTGAGGAGTTTACATCTAGTCATTCACATACTGTTGGGCTGAATTCTTAAAAACCCTGGGAGAGTCCAGGGCTGCACTCACGCCCCTCCTTATTACAACCTGACTCATAATTTTTTGCACAAGGAATAGTGTTCAATAGGTCTTGTCTCTCTGATTTTAACAGTTGTTTTTTTTTTTCCTTTTCTTTTCCACTGGCGATCTCTGTAATTCAGCCAGACTAAGGCTATGTGCAGACGTAGTTTTTAGGTGCTGCAGATTTCTCCCCGCGGATTTTGTAAAATCCGCAGGTAAATTTCAGGTCGAAAGACCCGCGGCTTAGGGTATGTGCACACGTTGCGGATTCTGCTGCGGTTCCGCAGCGTTTCTGCAGCTGCGGGTCCGCAGCAGATTCTGCTGCGTTGTACAGTACCTTTATTTCCTATGGAAATTAAAAAACGCTGTGCACATGCTGCAGATTTTTCCGTGCGGTTTTGCTGCGGTTTACAATCCGCAGCATGTCAATTGTTTGGTGCAGAAATTCTGCAGTTTAAAGGTACTGTCACACTTAGCGATGTACCAGCGATCCCGACCAGCGATATGACGCGGTCAGGATCGCTGGTGCATCGCTAAGTGGTCGCTAATGAGCTGCCACACAGGCAGATCTCACCAGCGACATCACAGGGGTCGGGGGTCGCTACTTACCTGTCACACTAGGCGATCCTGACGTCCTCCCGCCCGCGTCCACGCGTCGCTCGTCTCTCCACAGGAAGCGCCCCAGGAAGCTGACGACGAGAAACAGTCCAGGACGTTCTCGCGCGATCAGCGATAACCAGCGGGGGAGCGGGTCGTAGGTAAGTATCAGACACAGCGATGTCGCTAGCAATATCGCTATAACGTCACAAGTTATAGCGATATTGCTAGCGATATCGCTTAGTGTGACAGTACCTTTACACCTCATCCATTATGAGGTGTAATACCGCAGATAAACCGCAGGACTTTTGTCCTGCGCATTTACCTGCGGTTTTCTCTCCAAAATCCGCACACCAAAAAAACTACGTGTGCACATAGCCATACCTGCGGTTTATCACCTCTACAATGGAGGAGATGGTAAACTGCAGCGGAAACCGCAGAAAGAATTGACATGTCATTTGTTTCTGTGGATTTGAAACCGCAGCAAAACTGCGCGGAAAATTCCGCAGCATCTGCACAGCGGTTTCCATTTTACATAGAGTAAAATGGTACAGTACAACGCAGCACAGGGCCAGAAATGCTGCGGATCCGCAGCAAAATCCGCAGCGTGTGCACACACCCTTAGGCTATGTAATTCCATTCCGCGGGAAATATGCGAGCAAACTGCATTTTAATTCCCGCCTATTTCCTGCAGAAAAACTAGCGATTTGCAAGCGTAATTAGCTTGCAGAATGCTAACGTTTTCCAAGCGATCTGTAGCATCGCTTGGAAAACTGACAGGTTGGTCACACTCGTCAAACATAGTGTTTGACGAGTGTGACCAACTTTTTACTATTGAGGACGCCTATGCAGCATCAGTAGTAAAAAGATCTAATGTTAAAAATAATAAAAAAAATAAAAAATGGTGTTTTTCTCACCGTGTGACGTCCCGCGCAGCGTTCCCAATCATTACGATGCTGCCGGCAGGTCCCGTTCCCAGTGATGCATTGCGCCAATGACCTTTGATGTAGCGGTCTCGCAAGACCGCGACATCATCAAAGGTCATTGTCGCAATGCATCACTGGGAACGGGACCTGCCGGGAGCATCGCTGAGGCCTGGTGACACTGCGAGGGACATCGGAAGGTGAGAGTATGATGATTTTTTATTTTAATTCTATTTTTTACAGGGATATGGTACCCAGAGCCTGGAGGAGAATCTCCTCTTCTCCAGACCGTGGGTACCATCCACAAATGTTCTGCTTACTTTTCGCATTGTGGGCACAGCCACATGCAGAAAGTTAGCAGAACAATGCATATTAATAATTATGGTAATCCTACTTGACCTAAAACAGGAAAGGTTTATTCTTATTTCATGTCAGATATTGAGAAAAACATTCAGATGTGTCTTTTATATAGTATATGTATATCCTGGCTGCGGGTAAGGCCTGTTTCACACATCAGTTTTTTCTGTCAGTTGTAATCCGCCAAAATGGCGGAAAACGGATCCGCCTGCGTACGGACATCGACGTGTGCCACCGGACCGTTCTTTTGACGGATCCGGCGAAGGAAGAAATTTAAAGGAACCGCTGTCTGGAGAGAGGGTTTTTTCTCAGCCGCCAGACCGGGATTTAGGGTTAAATTTACTGCAAAGGCGATTCTGCTGGGCATGCACAGTGTAAAGTGCGGATCCGGCCAGCCAGAAAAACGTTGCATTGTCCGTCCAGTCTTGTCAGCGGACGCCAAAATCTTGGTGGATCCACAAAAAAGCGGATGGCCATCCGTCAAGATCCGCCGGTAATGTAAGTCTATGGGGAAAAAAAACGGATCCGAAAAGAAAATTGGCGGATCCGTTTTTTTTGCAAAGCGGCGGATCTTGACTGATGGAGACAAACGGAAGTGTGAAACAGGCCCAAGTGATTGTATGCAGAAGAATGTGAATGGTAACTAAATTGCAGTGTAGTCCAGTTATTCCAAAAATATTCTTAAATTGCTTGTTTTTTTCTTTTGTCCCCAAACAGCTTCTTCACAATGGGGATCTTGATGAAAATGGTTATGGCTATTCACATTTAACTGACCACCATGAACCGGATTCGGATATTCGTAAGTTACCTTAATTTCCCTGTTATGTCAGCTATTAAAGATGTTCTCTTTCCTGATTTCTATTATGTTAGTTGTTTGGACATTACTGTATTATGGCGCTGAGCAATGTTTTGAGTTGCATGGAGGTAATATGGGACCCAGAGATTTCAGCTTTACTGTACCTCCAATGCAATGTGCCATGTTTTTTTTGTGTTGGATTCATACGGAATGTGCTGAAAAAAAGTAACATGCAAAGATAGAATACTAACACTGCTTTATGATGCGCATCATTGCAGTAACACTACACCAACCTGGATAACAGACTGGGCCCCAGGGCCCCTAATGAATTTTGTAAATACCTTATGTTGCCTATTCTGCCTGTGAGCGGCGCTATCTGTGGCTGCTCACAGGCAGTATAGGCAACATAAGGTATTTACAAAATTCATTAAGGGCCCTGGGGGCATACATTGGGGGGTTAATTTAAAGTAGTGGACAACCCCTTTAATTGTCTCAGTCTGTTATCCAGGTTGGTGTAGTGTTACTGCAATGATGCCCATCATAAAGCAGCACTGACGTCACGACAAGTGAGGCGTGACTCAGCGCTGGGACCCTGCGGTGGCTGCTGGGTTGTGGGTGGGGTTAACCCCCGCGTCACACCCTGCATCCACTGAGCGCTTTCTCAATGAATGGGCGCGCGGTGGATAACCCCGCCCACAGCCTGGCAGCCAGCACGGAAGGAGGAAGAGGGACCCCCGGCTGCTGCCAGAACTTGAAGGGACGTCAGCGGAAGCAAGAGCCAGCTGCAGCCAGGGGTCACATGCTGCCTGTGAGCGGCCAGCGATAGCGCTGCTCACAGGCAGTATAGGCAACATGAGGTATTTGCAAAATTCATTAGGGGCCCTGGGGGGATACATTGGGGGGTTAATTTAAAGTAGTGGACAACCCCTTTAAGTAAAAGATGCTATAACTACTTCCAAGACTGGTGCTATTCCTCTGATGTCGGCATTGTGTCGAATACACGACAGCTGCAGCCAATCGGCAGTCACCGATCGACTGCAGCCTTAAGTATTCAGTAACAAAAGAATTTCAATCAGCTGCACCCGCTGGGAAATGCAGCGCTGTCATTGGAGGAACAGTGCTAGTCCGGGAGGTAGGTATAGCATTTTATTATTTTATTATGCACCTTGGGATATTCAGAAGGCGTGTTAGGCTGTGTGCACACGCTGCGGATTTTGCTGCGGTTCCGCAGCGGTTTTGGCCGCTGCGGACCCGCAGCAGTTTCTGCTGCGGTGTACATTACCATGATTCCCTATGGGAATCAAAAACCGCAATGCAGACGGTGCGGAATTTTCTGCGCGGAGTATCTGCGGTTTTCAATCCGCAGAAAGAATTGACATGTCAATTCTTTCTGCGGATTCTCCTGCGGTTTGCCATCTCCTCCATTGAGGAGATGAAAAACCGCAGGGCAAAACCACAGAGCAATCCGCAGGTAAAACCGCAGGTATTTTGACCTGCGGATTTTACAAAATCCGCGCGGATGAATCCGCACCTAATCCGCAGCGTGTGCACACAGCCTTACTGTTAAATAAAGCTGCGCTTGCCATCAGCCACAGTCATCATTTATTTGCATTGTTCCTACTGCCAGCTAAATCATTCTGGCTAATGCCAATCAACTAAGGAAGTGCAGTAATGTAGAGACCTAATAGTTAAAAGGCAGCTGTCCCAGTGAGCACGTAGTCTAATGTACAGGCAGCATGGTATAAAGTAGGAGGAGCGGTGCAGATTGATAGACAGGTTTGTGGGAAATTGTTCAGTATAACTTTATTAAGATTCTTGCTCATTCTGGATGTGGGGCGGATATACACTGCACTGTTATTGGGAACGCGCATTCCTATGAACGCTCATTCCTGAAAATTGTGCAGTGTAATAACGCTGTCAATCACCCCAAAAAAACCTAGCAAAAATGCTTGTTCATTTTTAAGTTTTCTTTAAAAAAATAAAAAATTCCTTGAAAGTTAGTTCTTATATGTTTGTGTCGCTCATGTGACTTTTTTTTCTTTTTTTCTAGAAATTGGCCCATATCTGTCAATTATCGAACAACCCAAACAGGTAAGTATATTATACTTGTAACAAAGATTGTTAGAGGTTGACCACTACATTCTTTTTTTTTGTTAAAAGAAAAAGTGCCTATGGGGGTGTTAAAAAACAAAGATGAACATATACTTGCCTAACTGACCCCTGCCATTCTCAATCAATCCTTATCCCAAATGTATGACACCTCATCAAGCAGGCATAAAAATAATTTTGGGTGGAAGTCAGGACATTGTGCCCCCCCGCCATGCCGATTAAGGGCTTCATTTCCCGTTCTCCACTGAGCAGCAGCCCCAGCGCACACATAAAGATATGATGATAAATGGAGATGTCGGGATACCCTTTTATTTTTTTTGACAATTCGAAAAACGCACATGGGCATTCATATTCAATTTTCATTGATCTTTACAGCGTGGCTTTCGCTTCCGCTATGTATGTGAGGGGCCATCTCATGGAGGACTGCCTGGAGCTTCCAGTGAGAAAGGAAAGAAAACCTATCCCACTGTTAAAGTAAGTGTATTGTTATTTAACAGTGTGACATTTTACTAATACTTGTACATACCTGTCCAGACACTAATGTATTTAAATACGACCTTTCATCAAATTTTTTTTATGTTGAGCTGGACACACGATGTAATAGTGGATGCATAGTGGAAAAAATAAGCCTTATTTTCCTTCTCATTTTGCCTCGCCGTTGCGCAGTTACACAGTTATAGCGTTCAAAATATTTGCCATCTAATGAATTAACTTTAGTTAATTCCAAGTGAGTGATATCAGACAGTTTTCACTGAGGATGTATACTTCTCCCTGTATAATGCTGACCAATCCTAAGCAGGAGCAACACTCAAAAGAAGAACACATCCCCACCATCGCTTCCAGCAGATTTCTCAATGTGTGAGATGTTTAATGACGGACAACTCTGATGACAGACAGCTCTGATCTCCTGGTTTAACCTCCTACATGGGTTGGGGTATGTGGACACGTTACGGATTCTGCTGCGGATCTGCAGCGGATGTGGCCCTGCGGATACGCAGCAGTTTTCCATGCGGTGTACAGTACCATGTAAACCTATGGAAAACAAAAACCACTGTGCACATGCTGCAGAAAATTCCGCTCAGAAACGCAGCGGTTTATTTTCCACAGCATGCCAATTCTTTGTACGGAATCAGCAGCGTTTTTACACCTATTTCATTATAGGAATCCGCAGGTGTAAAAACGCAGGCAGAATCTGCAGAAAATCCGCAGAAAACCCACAGGGAATCTGCAGTTAAAACGCAGGTCATTTTACCTGCGGATTCTGCAGAATCCTCACGGAAAATTCCGCAATGGAATCCGCAACATGTGCACATACCCTTATAGTCAATGGAAATTGAAAAACACAGTGCACATGCCGCAGATTTTTCCACGCGGATTAGCTGCGGTTTTAAATCCGCAGCATATCAATTCTTTGTATGGAATCCGCAGCTGTTTGACACCTGCTCCATCACCAGGTGTCAAAACGCAGGGGAAAACCGCAGGCTAATCCACACTTAATTCGCAGGTAAAACACAGGTCATTTGACCTGCGGATTTACCTGCGGATTTAGCCAAATCCGCGTGGAAAAATCCGCAGCACAATCCGCAACGTGTGCACTCACCATTAGTGTGGGGGGAGGGGCAGTACAGCTCAGTTTAGCTGTGTCACATTACAAACCCTTCTATCAGCTCTCCTGACTACATAATCTGACAGCAGAGCAATTATGTTTCATTCAACAGCAGACTTCCTTTTTTGGAAAACACACGTGTGAGATGTAATGACACCTTGCTCTGATCTCACAGAGCTGACAGCTCTACAAGAGGAGGAGAGAGGTGAATTCATCTCCTTCCTCCCTCCCCCACCAACAGGAACCTTATCTGAAAGGTGTTAGGGTACCGTTACACCTAGCGATGCACCAGCGATCCTGACCAGCGATATGACGCGGTCAGGATCGCTGGTGCATCGCTAGGTGGTCGCTAGTGAGCTGCCACACAGGCAGATCTCACCAGCGACATCGCTGGGGACGGGGATCGCTACTTACCTGTCAGACGCGGCGATCCTGCGTCCTCCCGCCCGGCTCCACGCGTCGCTTGTCGGCGCAGCAGGAAGGTCCAGGAACTTCTCGCGCGATCAGCGATAACCAGCGGGGGAGCCGGTCGGAGGTAAGTATCACATGCAGCGATATCGCTAGCAATATCGCTGCAACGTCACAAAATCGGTGACTTTACAGCGATATTGCTAGCGATATCACAGTGTGTAACGGGGGCTTAAGTCATTTCTGCTGTAATCCCTTAAGCCCCATCACACATAGCGACGCACCAGTGATCCCGACAACGATATGACCTTGTCAGGATCGCTGGTGTCGCTACATGATCGCTGGTGAGCTGCCAAACAGGCAGATCTCACCAGCATTCAGGACCAGCGACGATGCGGGTAACAAGCACGCGCGTTGCTTAGTTACCCGCTGTGTACCTTAGATACCAGCGTGCTGGCGCTGGGAGCTGGTATCCAAGGTAAACAGCGGGTTTCTAAGCGCCGCACTGATACATGTCGCACACAGCGATATCGCTGGTGAGATCGTTGTTGCGTCACAAAACTTGTGACTCAGCAGCGATCTCGCTAGCGATCTCGCTGTGTGTGACCAGGAGATCACAGCTGTCAGTCATACATCTCCTATACTGAGAAAAATATCTGATAACTTTTTCTTAAATGTAAGGTGTTAACTCTTATTATGTGCCAAATATTCCATGCTCAATGCAAATTTCTCTGTAATGAAGAGAGAAAAAAAAAACCGAAGTAAGGAAACAAAAACTCACAAAACCTTTTATTTCGCTTTGCAGTTACTATTGCAACATGTTCTATTCAACATGAATAATTTGGAGAAAGAGTCTCTTTAATTGAATATTTTTACCCATTGCCAAGAAAATATCTTTGGTAATTTCACCAAACTAGTTGGTGTTTTTGGGTAATCAGGCCGATTTCACACGTCCTGATATTTCCGGTACCGGAAAAACCGGTACAGGAGATAAAAGTGTCCGTGTGTGTACTACGTGTAGCAACCGTGTGCCGCATCAGTACCACAGGGATGGCTGCTGGGGAAGAAGCGCTACTTTAAGCACTGTTCCCCGGCGGCAGGTGCTGAATGTGGCTTTTATCCATTCTCCCCTGCTCTGCTGCGATCAGCGCAAGCAGAGGAGAATAAATGGATAAAAAACTGACCTGCTGTGACCTCAGGACCGTGGGAGAATGCAAGTGATGAGGTCATTGTGACAGAGCTTGAACTGCCGTGACCTCATCACTTGCATTTTCCCACGATACTGAGTTCACAGCAGGACAGTTTTTCATTCATTCATTCTACTCTGCTCGCCGGCAGAGCAGGGGAGAATAATGACAGCCGCGTTCAGCACCTGCCGCCGGCGAACAGCGGCTTACAGTAGCACTTCTTCCCTGGTGGCCGTCCGTGCACATGGAGGACAGTGTACACTGTTCTCCGTGTGCGGCATGTTTTGTGGCCCGTGTGTCCGGGTGAAAACGGACATGTCTGCGTGTTTTGCACGTGAAAACCCGCTAACATGTGCATAGACCCATTCATTTGAATGGGTCTACGTGTGTCAGTGTTTCCGGTACGTGAGAAAACTGTCACCACACGTACCGGAGACCCTGATGTGTGAAACCGGCCTTAGGCCTCTTTCGCACATCTGTTGTCGGCGGTCAGCTGAAATCCGCCAAGGGTGAAAAAAAACTGATCCGTCGCCGTTCAGTGATGTACGGATGACAGCGGACCACGGATCCGTGGAAGGTGGAAAGCGGCGTCATTTAAATTGACCGCGGCCTTCAATCCATCGCCGCGATATCGCGGGCTTCCATACTCTCCGCGATCTCGCGGGCTACCACAAGATCTCGAGATTGCCGCGATAACGCGGGCTTCCATGCACGCCGCGATCTCGGGGGTGTACATGATCGAGATCGCAGATCTTTCATGTCGTGGGCTTCAGGTGAAGAGAGAGCGACAGAGAGAGAGAGAATTTGGCGTCTCCCAGAACGGCATTTATGGGGTACAATGCCTCCCAGAGTTAAGATTCCGGGCATGCGCGGTTCAAAATAGCGGTCCGTCTACGACAAAAAACGTTGCATGGACCGTCTCATCCGCCCGGGAGCCGCTAACATCTTATCGGATCCGTAAAAAAACGGGTGGGTCGAATGACCGTCAGTCAAGATCCACCAACAATGTAAGTCTATGGGGGGAAAAAACGGTTCCGCCCCTTTTTTGGCGGATCCGTTTTTTAAAAAAGTTGGCGGATTTTGACTGAAGGGAAAAAACGGAAGTGTGAAACAGGCCTTAGTGATACTTGGTATATAAGGGGGATTTTTATAGCAGATGACTGTTCGGTGCACATCTATCCATTCGGTATAGTGTACAGTCTCTTTTATTCATCTTGTAATGATAGTTTATTTTATTTCAGATCTTCAATTATGTTGGCATGGCCAAAATCGAGGTAGATTTAGTAACACACTTAGAACCCTATCAAGTCCACGCTCACAGTTTAGTAGGAAAGCATGCCACCGACACTGGAAATTATGTGGTTACTGTAGGACCTAAAGATATGACTGCTCAGTGAGTATTTTCACTTTTCAATATGAGTTCTTAAAATATCTCCAAAAATGCACTGATAGAAGTTCCATTGCTTTCAATAGAGGTGTATTGTGCAGCTCACAGTCCTTTTTCTATGTCTCTGGCGTATCAGTAGATTGCTAAATGTGAAGGCACGCCAGAATTCACTGCTTCAGTCCACAAATGTGTAATCCTTTCACAGGCATGTTCTGCGTTAATGTTAAAATGTTCAGCTTTGGTTATACTGTTTAATGTTTAAAATATATATTTATATCTATAATATAATCGGCTAAGCGTCACACTGTCCGAAGCCTTTATAGACTGCGCAAGCGTGACGCGCCTGTGCAATCTGGCTCCAGACAGAATGAGGCAGCCAGCGGTGAGGAGTGTGTATGGCGTCGGAGATGGCGGTACGCATACACACTGCATACCGCTATGTCCGGCGCCATACTTACATACTTACCTGACCGGGAGGAGCGTTGCCGCGGCGCTTCTCTTTGGCCGGAGACGGGACAGGAGTGCGGCCGGAATCACGCATGCGCATAGCACGATCCGGCGCCATTTTACTGAAGACACATTTGCAGTGTGTCTTCAGCAATATGGCGCCGGACAGCGCTATGCGCATGCACGTACTCCGGCGCCAGACTCCTCCCTCGGCCTCCAGCAGAACGTGACAGGCAGCGCTGGAGCACAGGGAAGAAGGGTGAGTATAATTTTTTTTTTTTATTTTGTATGTGTGTAGTTTAATAGGGGTGAGGGGGACCATGCATACCAGGAAAGGGGGAGAGGGGACCCTGCATACCAGGAAAGGAGAGTCAGGGGACAACGCATACCACGAAAGGGGGGTGAGGGGACCACGCATACCACGAAAGGGGGGTGAGGTGACCACGCATAGCAGGAAAGGAGGGTGAGGGGACCATGCATACCATGAAAGGGGGGTGAGGGGCTCACGCATACCACGAAAGGATGGTCAGGGGACCACGCATACCACGAAAGGGGAGTGAGGGGACCATGCATACTACGAAAGGGGGGTGAGGGGACCACGCATACCAGGAAAGGGTGGTGAGGGGACCACGCATACCAGGAAAGGGGGGGTGAGGGGACCACGCATCCCACGAAAGGGGGGTGAGGGGACCACGCATTCCAGGAAAGGGGGGTGAGGGGACCACACATACTAGGAAAGGGGGGTGAGGGGACCACGCATACCACGAAAGGATGGTGAGGGGACCACGCATACCACGAAAGGATGGTGAGGGGACCACGCATACCACGAAAGGGGAGTGAGGGGACCATGCATACCACGAAAAGGGGGTGAGGAGACCATGCATACCACGAAAGGGGGGTGAGGGGACCATGCATACCAGGATAGGGGGGTGAGGGGACCATGCATACCAGGATAGGGGGATGAGAGGACCATGCATACCAGGATTGGGGGGTGAGGGGACCATGCATACCAGGATGGGGGGGGGGGGGGTTAGAGGACCATGCATACCAGGATAGGGGGGGTGAGGGGGGACCATGCATACCAGGATAGGGGAGGTGAGGGGGGGCCATGCATACCAGGATAGGGGGGGTGAGGGGGCCATGCACACCAGGATAGGAGGGGGGCAGCATATACCAGGATGGGAGACCATATACCAATAAAAATGCCCGCCACCCAGGTGTAGAACGGGTTCATGGCTAGTATGCTTGTGTGTGTGTGTGTGTGTGTGTATATATATATATATATATATATATATATATATATATATATATATATATATTGAACATTTTGTATATTCATTAGAAGAAAAAAAAATGCTATATATATATATATATATATATATATATATATATATATATCTCCTGTATATAAATATATAAATCAAGGAAACCTGACAAACTGAGACATCATAAAAAATACCCTATAAAATGCACTTCATGATGTAGGCACAGAAGCTGTTCATTGTCCTAAGTAGTAGGAAGAGTAAAAAGGAAGGACATTTTTGGTCAAGATATCTTTAGTTGTTTTTTTTTTTTACCTAGTCCTTTTACAAAAACTGGGTTCTTCAAGCAAACATTTTACCAGGTTTGGCCAATATGAGATGAGACCACCACCATTCAGTCCTGATATACAGCATTCTAATATGATGTACAGTATATCTGCCCTCAAGAGAAGAAAGAGCTGTTATTATACTCTCCTCCGAGGTGGTCCGGTCTGATAGTTATGCTGTCCGCCTCTTGTGCTTTGTGTGGATGACGCGTCCCTACATCATCTACAGTCTCCCCGGCGATCCCGCTATTGCGCAGGTGTATTTCTCTTTGCCCTGGGAAAGGTCAGAGCTCCGGCACACTACAATACCGAGCAGAGAAGTATGCCTGCGCAGGAGCACAATACCGAGGAGATTGTGAATGATGTAGGACATCCACACGAACCACAGAAGGAGGATGGCATCGCAAGAAGGGAGGCATCGGACCAAGACTAACGGCACCTATCGGACGCGACCGCCCCGCAGGTGAGTATAATTAAAGGTCTTTTTCTTGTGTTGCAGGTCAGATTGAGGGCATATACACAGTATTATAGAATGCTGTATATCAGGGCTGAAAGGTGGTGATGTTATGGGACAAACCTGGTGACAGGTTCCTTTTAATGAGGAGTCCAGTGCTTTTTTTTTCCCAAAACACTCCATTGTGTCATTAAAGTAAAAAAGGAAAAAAAAAATACTACAATAACCGTCTGCAGCTGTAACCCGATATTTATCACTGTGGCCACTCGAGGTTCCCACCAGAAGAGCAGATTCATAGACTGTCGGGGACCAGGCAGATATATATGGGTGGGGATCAGCATATAATTATTCTTTTAACTTTCTTTTGGGCCATGCTGGGGAGTTTCACCACAGGCTGTCCGTGAGGACCCAGTAATACACTTACTGTATACAGTTTGTTTTCAATTATATAATTAAACACAATGGAAACATTTTTCTTTGTATTCAGGTTTAATAACTTGGGCATTGTTCATGTCACAAAAAAAAGTCAGCTTGACATATTGAAAGACAAAATAAAGCGACAACAGATAAGACAAGGCAGAAGAACAAACACATTCACAGGTATGGTCTTATTTATGACTATCTTGTCTTGCACTACTGATTAAAGTTAACTGAAACTGTTACAGGTGGATGCAGAATCACGTCCATATACTGCATTAAAGGGAATATGCCATACGATTCATGCCTTCCTGAACTAAGGGCAGAGTGGATCAGAGCTTGGCTGTACGATTACATGCTCCGAACATATAGTTAGAAGATCCGGCTGGGGAACATATCTGAAGATGAGACTAGTCCACCACAACCCCTGGCCAGCTTCTTTCAGCGCCACTCTCCAGTTGATTGACAGAACTGTCCACATAGCCAGAGATCTGTCAATCACCTGGAGTAACACTGGATTAGTCTCATGTCTGGAGAATGCAGTCAGATCGTCCATACTTTCTATGAGTTGCTGGAGCGTTTTAGGGAAAAATCTACCTGCTGGAGTCATGTAGGCTCTGATTCGTGCTTCCTGTGGTTTGGGCAGCATGAACCAGCTGACAGGTTTCCATTTAAGTGTGACAACCTTTTTGAATTTACCATACATGGAAGGGAAAAGAACTTGCTCATTTTTAGTATATTAAGCCATTGTTTTTCTAGTTGAAGACTGTAATATTAAATGCGCATATAGTGCATAGGATTCTAACTGGGGATCTGTAGTCTTCCAATGCCATGTGGATACATTTCAAGTGATGCATCGTAAAAAAGCTGCGTAGTATTGTCAGATTGCGTCAATGTCAATCCCAGATATTCTATTATCAAATTACAATGCTCTAAATTTGATTTGGCGCTCATTACTGCTTTGGATGGTTAAGAAGCCGTGCTTATCAGAGATTTAATTTATCTAGCATCGGACACCTATATATTCTTTATTATTCTACTTTCACAGAGCCTGAGGAGAAGAAGATTGAGGCACAAGTGAAGGAGCTGAAGAAGGTTACCGACTTAAGTATCGTTCGCCTTCGATTCACAGCCTATTTGCCGGATAGCTCAGGAGCTTTTAATCTGCCCTTAAAGCCAGTCATTTCAGATCCCATCCATGACAGCAGTAAGTAAAGTTGACCTCCCGGTGTGCACATTTATTTTTACACTGTTTATGCTTTGTGTCTCCTCATTGCATTCCTTCATATCTTTCATTATCTATTCATGTCCATCTCCCATCAGTGCACAGGCTTTTTACGTCCTAATAGACTGTGTTCCATTCCATTATGAAGTGAAAACCTAGTGCATCTTCATCCAAGGATGGTGATCCCAGGGCTCCTTCTGTGTCACAGCGCTCACTCCCTGCTGCTAGCACAGACACAACAGCAGTAAATGAGCGTGGGTGGTCCAAAGGAAAAGTAATTTTGCTACCAACTCCCTATCTAGTGCCATAAGCTAAGCTATTTTCTAATATATTTTCTTTAAAAATTCCCTACCTACACTGTCCAAAAGCTATTGTTTTTTTTTTCTCTCTCCGGTCTGATGACTATTTGTTTGAGTATCCCCAGTGTATGCTGGGATACTCAAACAAAATGTCATCCCTGAACTGAAGAGTCATAAGTGACGCTCATTTCGGGAGCTGTGCTGTCCCTATACTGTCTCTCCTGTTCACAGCGTCCGCTCTGTTGTCGGCTTATGAGTAGTAATAAGCCGGCAGCAGAACGGTGTCAGTATACTTAGCGTAGAAGGAGACTAGTGCTGCCCCATTAGCTGATGGCACCGGTCTCTGCCAGGTACAGTGACACCGCTCTGCTGCTGGCTTATTACTGCCGGGTTATTAAACTGTGCACAGGGTAGACACCACTTGTTCAGCACAGCCCCGAAACTAGCGTCACTGATGACAATTCATTTCAGGGATGGGGCGGTGGCTGCAGCAGTGGTTTCAGCCTCTGCCTTCTGACGCTTAGGGCTCATACTCACATGTGAGAAACTAGGACGAGTCTTGCGCGTCAATACCCGGCACTGCCGACGGCACTCGGATCGGAGCGTTCAGCAGCATGTATTTCTATGCAGCTGAACACTCCGATCTGAGTGCCGGCGGCAGTGCCGGGTATTGACGTGTGAGACTCGTCCGAGTTTCTCGCATGTGAGTATGAGCCCTTAGATGGAGTATCTCGGCATGCACTAGGACTACTCAAACAAATTGTCATCAGAAAGTAAATAAGAAAAAAATACAATAGCTTGTTACAGTGTAGTTAGTGAAAGGTGAATTAGTGAATTTTTAAAGCAAGTTTGTTAAAAAATGCCTTAGATTATGGGACTATCCCCTTTAACTTCTTACATGCCACAGTCCATAGCGACCGCTGCATGTGAATAGTTAATAGAACAATATCTATCAATCCTCTCACTCAGGATGTGAGGAGTCGATTCTTTCTATGGCACCCGGAGGCCTAACGCTATTCTCCTGTTCTGCCCATAGATCAATAAACAGGGTGGGCCATTTATATGGATACACCTGGGTGGGTCATTTGTAAAGTTGGATCCAAATTGGCCGCCATGGTCACCACCCATCTTGAAAAGTTTCCCCCCTCCCATATACTAATGTGCCACAAAAAGGAAGTTGATATCACCAACCATTCTCATTTTATTTAGGTGTATCCATATAAATGGCCCACCCTGTATATAAAATGGTATATTCATTTAAAGGAATAAAAAGGCCCAAAAGCAAGACTAGGATCTGATATCACCACATCTGTAAAACAAGTCCTCATACAGGTCTGTCAGGAAAAAAAAGCTGTGGCTCATGTATCACTGCACCAGACTAATTGTGATGAAGCCTGGAGAAATACTGCGTGTACCGTGTGCAGGAGGCCTACATATCATTTCTTTGGGGTCTCCGTGCAATGGATTCTATTGTGACCATGTAGTTGTCTCACCTGAAGGCAGTGGGGCGGTCACAGGCTCCGTGTCCGCCGGGCCCGCTATTTATAGCTGTGGGAAGCCGCGTACAGGAAGCCGTGTACTTTCCAATAGCGGGCAGGGAATTACACTGCTGTTATGAGCTGGCAGGCCCCAATGTTACCTTTTAGCTTTACATAAAGAACACCAATCTTCAGAAATTAGTCCATGTTGTAGAAATGTCAGTGCTGACAGCAACAGCAGAGATTAAAGGAACTTGTACAAGTCGACTGCTGGGTTTCCGTTTCTCTTTGATGCGCAGAATACCTTGTGTCATCATGTGCTTGTTTGCTCCTTTCATGTATTTAGACTGAACTAAATAATTTACATCGTGCATAAAAATTCTATTCCTCCCATGAGGTTTAGTTTGTGCATAAACCTAAAATGAGGGTGGATTTCAGAGTACACCCAGCCGCCTGGTACCTGATACTGTCCCATCTAATACCTGCACGCTGAGCTAGTGGATGTGACATATTGGAAACCTTTTCACAGTAAATGTAAAGATTCTGTGTTCACTTCTTCAGTCTTTTGCACTAGAATATAATATGATGCATCCTTGCCCATGCCCGTGCGGCTCCTATACAGCCCAACGTGTCCCTATGGCCATATACTGCACACTAACCCTGTGTGACGTTTTGATTTTTTTTTTCACCAACAGTTTCCTGATCTTTTTGTGCAAAAGATCAACGGATTCATTCTGCTTGTGGTTTGGGCCTCCATGAATCTGATCAGATTTTTTTTTTTAACGTTATTTTGTCATTTTCACTTTCATTGCCTAGTAGAGAACCTGTCACCATCCCGATCATAAAAGGGGAGTATCCCTACCAACAACAGTGATTGGAAAGTGGAGACAAATGGTGTCACAAGTTTATCATATAAAAATAGGTAATGTTTCTCCTTGCGGAGAGTGACATGTCACGTGTGCCATGTCAAGGTGAGGAGACTTTTAAGCCTTGCAATGCTCCTCATATAAAAATAACCGCTCTATATCATAGAAAACCTGCGAAAAATAGTACTTCTGCCAATATAGAATATGTATTCTAATAAATAGAAGGTTTTAAAAGTGGAAGAAACACATGTAGGACAAAAACCCAGAGGGATAGATTACCAATCATTGATGTTATGTATTTATGCATACATACAAATAATATATGGTAACTAGTGATAACCATGGGAAAAAAGCCAAATAAAGAGGTAACTACATGCATACTGTTTGAGAGATGGTATTTGATAACAATAGCCGATCATCCAAGATGCATCAAATATAGATTGAGGGGAAACTCCACATTGATTAAAGTGGATGCATCAGTAAAGGTGGCAATGACGCTTGTCCATGTAGGACTCTCCCTGCTGGATGGCACCAGCCCCAACGCGCGTTTCAGCGCAAGCTTTTGTCAGGGGACCATCTGCTTTTCTGCTTTTTGAGGATTTGACCATTGATGTGAGTAGTTTCCTGGCCAAAGACACAAAATGTCAATGTTTGGTTATCACTTTTGCCTAGTGACATGGTCTCTCTGTTGAAAAAAACATTGTTCTCCACGAAATTGCTCCTGGCTCGTTGGGAAAAGTTGCTCTTGGAGGATGTTTAGATCCTATTAATTATTAATGGAAGTGGTCTAAAGGCCCCGTCTCACTAAGCAATCTCGGTAGCGAGATCGCTGCTGAGTCACAACTTTTGTGACGTAACAGCGATCTCACCAGCGAGATTGCTGTGTGTGACAGCGATCAGCGAGCGGCCCCCCTGCCGGCATCGCTGATCGCTGCAAGAAACCTCTGGACATTTCTTTGGTCGCTGGTCTCCCGCTGGCCAGCACGCATCGCTGTGTGTGACAGCGGGAGACCAGCGATCAGGTGTAAAAAAATAATAAAAAAAAATAAAAAATATAGTTATTCTCTCCTTCCGATGTCCCGTTCAGCCATCCTGCCTCTCCACGCTCCGGTCCCAGTGATCCTTTGCATGAATGACCGCGAGACTTTGTTATCCCGCGAGACCGTGACATCTCGTGGTCATTCGTGCAAAGGATCACTGGGACCGCAGCGTGGAGAGAGGCAGGATGGCTAAACGGGACGCCGGAAGGTGAGAATAACTATATTTTTTATTTTGATACTATTTTCTACAGCGATAGCCAGCGATGCCGGGCGCTCGGCATCGCTGTGCTGATCTCTGGTTAAGCTGTCTGTATGACAGCTCACCAGCGATCACATAGCGACTTACCAGCGATCCTGACACCTTCATATCGGTGTTGGGATCGCTGGTGAGTCGCTTAGTGTGACGGGGCCTTTAGGCAAAATTGTGAGCGAGCCCCCTCCATGATTGAAAAGCCCCACCCATGAATGGTCTCAGGATGCTTTGATGTTGGCATGACAGAGGACTCATAATAGCGCTCACCTTTTTCCTTTTCTGGACAATCCTTCTTCCAGATGTCCCGAACACTCTAAAAAGGATTCATCAGAGAAAATAACTTTGTAAAGTAAAGGTATAGGATTGTAGAGGACTGGGGTAAAGTTATTTTCTCTGATGAATCCTCCTTCATACTGTTTGAGACATCTGGAAGAATGATTGTCCGGAGAAGCAAAGGTGATCTCTGCCATAAGTCTTGTCATGTCAACAGTAAAACATCCTGAGCCCTTTCATGTGTGGGGTCACTTCATCCAATGGAGTGGGCTCGCTCAGTTTTGCTGAAGAACACTGCCATGAAGAAGGAATGGGATCTAAACCTCTAACAAAAGCAATGATGATGGTGATGAACACTACTTTTCTTTATCGCCTTATTGGGTGACACAGATGACCATGGGTGTATGCTGCTGCTGCTAGGAGGCTGACACTATGCAAAACAAGAAACTTAGCTCCTCCCCGGCAGTATACACCCACCGACAGGCACCAAGCACCCCAGTTTGTGCTTAGTGTCTGTAGGAGGCGGATCGGGATCTCCCCAGATCCGCATTTAATCCTTTTCTTTTCAGGTTTTTTGTTGTGTTTTTTTTGTTTTTTAATGATTTCCCCTTTCTTTTTCAGATACAGCTCAGGAAACGGGATGTGAGTTCATCCTGCTTTTCCTATTAATGCGGCTGAGCGAGCAATGTGGTATCGCCCACATCGCAACTCTCAGGCCCGCAGGCAGGACCTTCCCCTATCACCCTCGGGTACTAGGGGCCATGGATGGACGGTCCTAGCCGATTCCCCTCCTCACCCCTCTCCCAGGACAGGGCTGAGAGGAAGACGGCGGTCGCCAGCGGTGACGTTTCCCTGACACGGGGATTGGAGCCGTCTTCTGCACCATACGGCGGTGCGGGTACTGAGGATCACCTATCCCAGCGACCTGCGTTCTATCGCGGGCCCCTGTGGTCAGCCTCTTCAGGGACATCAGGTATGTTTTTCTGAATGTTCCCTGCAGCCCTGCGCTCACATGCCAGTCTAGGACAGCAGAGTACCTCTCCTCCTTTTGAATTTCCCACCCCTTGAACCAGCGCTCTGACAGGCGCGCGTCCCTCTTGGCGCGGGGGGGGGGGGGGTCCGGGGGGGGGGTGCGCGCTTCCTCCGTCAGCGCTCCCTCCATCAGCGCTCCCCGTCCTCATCAGCTACAGGGAGGGAGCGCTTTCAAGCCCGGGCGCGCCGTCACTAGTGAAAGTGAGGGAGCACTTTCACTTTCATTTTCAAAAGTTCCTCCCTCTCCCTGCGCGCGCTTTCCCCGCGCGCTTTTTCAGCCTATCTCAGGGCTGCTTTCACTTCAGCCCTGTCACTGTCTTTGGCCGTCCCCCTCCCCTCTGGGGTCTCAGCCAATCGCGCCGTGCGGTGACTTAGCCCCGCCCACCGCCAGCGTTTCTTCCTGGATTGCCGATCTTCCTCCTTCTCTACGGACCTCGCCTGGGGGACACATCGCTTCTGATCCTCGGTAGGCTAGACGCTGACTATCCCTGGCACCTAACTTAGCTCCCCCCCCCCCCCCCGCAGTTTCCTCAGGCTGTGTTTTTTCTGACACTGAGACTTATGCACAACCCCGCAAGGGCCTTCTGCTCCAGACCCACCGCTACTCACTACGCCTGCGCGCGCTGTAAAAAGAAGTGGGCTTCGGGTCAGTCGTCTCCCCTCTGCCTCTCCTGCAGCCCTTCCACCTTGTCGGCCCCTCAGGAGCACTCCGAACCCCGGGCGGAGACCACCCCACCCCCGGAGTGGGCCGTGGCGATGTCTCAGTCAGTTTCTGAGCTGACAAAGGTGTCTCAATCGCTGGTCCAGGTCTTAGAGCGGTTACCTCAGTTATCTGCTGTCACCTGTGCACCGACCGCCTCGCATGGTGAGTCGCCAGCACCGGACCGTGGCCCTCAGACGGACAGACCAAGTCGGGGCTCTAGGAAGCAGGTCCTGTCTGGCTTTTCCTCCGGTTCGCAGGGTCCGTCTGCTTCTCTCAGGCTACGCTCCTCGTCCCCCTCATCGGCAGACGATCCGGGGTCAGACGAGGATTCACTATCTGGATCAGACTCAGAGGCGGACGACATAGCTAGAACTCGGGAGATGGTAGATAGTCTCATATTGGCTATATACCAAACACTCAAGATTAAGGAGGATAAGGCCCCCCCTCAGGAATGCTCTGTTTCCCTTAAGAAGGCAAGGCCTCCATCTCGAACCTTCCCTAATAAGGATTTCGACACTTCCTTAGCCAACCACTGGCAACATCCTGAGAAACGTTTCTCAGGCCGCAAGTACTTAGATGTACTTTATCCCTTTGATGCGGAGCTAGTCATGAAATGGACCAAAGCTCCCGAGGTAGATCCACCAGTTTCTCGTATTTCCTCTAAGACGGTCCTTTCCCTTCCGGACGGAGCTTCTCTCAAGGACCCATCAGACAGGCAAATAGAGTCGTTAGCTAAGTCTATCTTTGAGGCATCCGGTGCATCCCTATGCCCTATCTTCGCTTCCGCTTGGGTGGCGAAAGCCATTTTGGCTTGGGCAAAAATTCTGCGCAGCGGCGTTTCAGCGGCAGCTCCTCAAGACGAGCTGGCAGATTTAGCAGACCAAATTAATCACGCAGGCAAGTACCTTCTGGCCGCCTCCTTGGACGCGGCAGGGTGCGTTGCTAGAGCTAACAGCAACATTGTGGCAATACGCCGCATTCTTTGGTTGAAGTCTTGGAATGCGGATACTACCTCAAAGAAGTCACTCACCAACCTGGCATTTCACGGCACTAGGCTCTTTGGCGCCAAACTGGATCAGTTAATCTCGGATGCCACGGGTGGAAAGAGCACTTCCCTTCCTCAGTCCCGTCCTAAGAGGTTCTTTAACAAGAGCGCTTCTCGGCCTTTTAGGTCCTTTCGCCCCTTCTCTCCCACAGACGGTTCATCCCAGCAGGACCGTAACACTGCTTCCAATGACCGGAGAAAGCCATCGTATAAGCCAGCCCCTCGCTGGAGATCCAGGGGTCAGCCTTCCAGGTCCTCAGGCGCTCGATCCAGAAGGTTTTCATCTAAGTGACGGGTCACCCCCACCTGGAAAGCTTTCCAGGGTGGGAGGCAGACTTTCCTTTTTCAAGGACGCGTGGCTATCCGTTGTCGACGACGCTTGGGTCAGGGAAATCATCACGTCCGTATACAAAATCGAGTTTTCTTCCCTCCCAAACAGTCGTTTCTGTCTGTCCCGATCCCCAAAACAGCGATCACAGGTTCCAGGGTTCCTTCAGGCCGTCTCCTCTCTCCTTTCCGCCGGGGTCATCGTTCCCGTTCCTACAAACGAGCGGTTTTTAGGGTTCTACTCGAATCTCTTTGTAGTCCCAAAAAAGGACGGCTCACTTCGCCCAATTTTGGACCTCAAACGGCTCAATCGCCACGTGAAGATCCGCTATTTCAAGATGGAGTCTCTGCGTTCGGTAATAGCCTCAATGGAGCCCGGAGAGTTTCTCTGCTCGGTGGATATACAGGATGCCTACCTCCACATCCCCATTTCTCGCCAGCATCAGAGATACCTCCGCTTTGCGATTCAGAACAACCATTATCAGTTCGCGGCCCTTCCCTTCGGCCTAGCCTCCGCCCCTCGTGTCTTCACGAAGGTGATGGCAACAGTCATAGCCATCCTTCGATCCAGAGGGATCCTTATCATCCCTTACCTGGACGATCTTCTGATCAAGGGCTCGTCCCGACAAGACTGTCTTCACAGCCTTCACATAACCTTGGATGCCCTCGGACGCCTGGGATGGATAGTCAGCAAGGACAAGTCCACTCTGTGCCCTACCCAGCGACTGACCTTTTTGGGCATGGAGTTCGATACGAATCTGGCCCGAGTGTTCTTACCGAGGGACAACTTTTCAACCCTTCGCAAGGGGATACAGTCCCTTCGGCGCTCGAGGGTCATGTCCCTTCGGTCCTGCATGAGAGTCCTGGGGAGGATGGTGGCCTCTATGGAAGCAGTGCCATTTGCACAATTCCACTCTCGCCCTCTCCAGCTGTTCCTCCTGTCAATCTGGGACAAGACCTCGTTTTCTCTGGATCGCCCCATTCTTCTTCCGCTCAGAGTCAAACAATCGCTAACTTGGTGGACGTTGTCGACGTCATTTCTCCGTGGAAGATCCTTTCTCCCGCCTCGGTGGCAGGTCATCACCACCGATGCCAGTCTCCTAGGATGGGGGGCGGTCTACTGTCAGAGAACGGCCCAAGGGCATTGGAACGCCCAGGAGACTCTTCTGCCCATCAACCTTCTGGAGATCAGGGCAATCTTCCTCGCTCTCCTTCGTTGGCAGCATCTTCTAGTAGGCAAGCCGGTCCGCATTCAGTCAGACAACGCCACGGCCGTGGCGTACATAAACCACCAGGGCGGTACTCGCAGCAGGCAGGTGATGTCGGAAGTGGAAAGGATACTTCGTTGGGCAGAGCGTCACGTGATGGCGATTTCCGCCGTTCACATTCCAGGGGTGGAAAACTGGGCAGCCGACTTCTTGAGTCGCCAAGGGCTAGCGTCAGGCGAATGGTCCCTTCATCCCACAGTCTTCAGTCAGATATGCCAGCGCAGGGGCACCCCGGACGCCGATCTCATGGCCTCTCGGATGAACAACAAGGTTCCTCACTTTGTAGCCAGGTCCAGGGATCCATTAGCCATCGGTTACGACGCCCTAGTAATCCCGTGGTCCCACTTCCACCTACCTTACCTGTTCCCTCCGCTTGCCCTAATCCCAAGAGTGGTCAAAAAGATAAAGTCAGAGGGCATCCCGGTCATCTTAGTGGCTCCAGACTGGCCGAGACGACCTTGGTACGCGGAGCTGGTGAACATGCTCACGGTCGTCCCCTGGAGGCTTCCAGACCGTCCAGATCTTCTCTCGCAAGGCCCCCTTTACCACCAGAGTTCTCAATCTCTCAGTGTAACGGCATGGCCGTTGAGGCCGCGATTCTGAAGGAATCAGGGTTTTCCAACCGGGTCATTCAGACCTTGATTAAGGCTCGGAAGCCTGCTTCTTCCCGCATTTACCATAGGTACTGGAAGGCCTTTTTTCGCTGGTGTGACGAAAACGATGTTTTTCCACTATCGTTCTCAATTCCTTCCATTCTTGGTTTCCTCCAATCCGGCTTGGATGCGGGCCTATCCCTCAGTACTCTCAAAGGCCAGGTATCTGCCCTAGCAATCCTCTTCCAGACGGATCTGGCTTCCTTACCGCAAGTGAAGACCTTTCTCCAAGGAGTCGCCCATGTGGCTCCTCCTCATCGTTCTCCGAAAGATCCATGGGATCTCAATCTTGTTCTTGGCGCTCTCCAGAAGGCGCCGTTCGAGCCGATTCAGGACATCCCTCTGTCTTTTCTTTCATGGAAGGTGGCTTTTCTGATCGCCATTACTTCCATCAGGAGAGTTTCTGAGCTGGCGGCCTTATCCTGTCGTTCTCCTTACCTTATCCTCCACCAAGATAAGGTTGTTCTCAGGCCAGTTCCTTCTTTCCTTCCGAAAGTGGTATCCCCCTTTCACATTAACGAAGATATCGTCCTTCCATCATTTTGTCCTGCGCCTGCTCATCCCCTGGAAAAGTCGCTCCACAAACTGGATGTAGCGAGAGCCTTGCGTGTTTACCTTGCCAGGACCGCTTCCTTTCGCCAATCTGATTCCTTGTTGGTCATTTCTGAGGGTCGCCGGAAAGGTCTTCCGGCCTCCAAGTCCACAATTGCTCGTTGGATTCGGTCTACCATCCTGGAAGCCTATCGTCTTCAGGAGAAGCGGTAGCGCATCGACTGACCTAAGCCCTTCCTTATTTCGTTCCTTTATTGCTGTTCCCACCCTCGGGACTGCTTTGGAACGTCCCATGGTCATCTGTGTCCCCCAATAAGGCGATAAAGAAAGAGGGATTTTGGGTTCTTACCGTAAAATCTCTTTCTTGGAGCCTTCATTGGGGGACACAGCACCCGCCCTGTTTAATTAGTACCGTGTTGGGTCTGAGAGTCCCTTGTTGAGTTGGTACATATGTTTATGGTTTTGGTTGCTTCTCCTACTGCTTTTTTCACCAACTGAGGTGCTTGGTGCCTGTCGGTGGGTGTATACTGCCGGGGAGGAGCTAAGTTTCTTGTTCGGCATAGTGTCAGCCTCCTAGCAGCAGCAGCAGCATACACCCATGGTCATCTGTGTCCCCCAATGAAGGCTCCAAGAAAGAGATTTTACGGTAAGAACCCAAAATCCCTCTTTTTCCAGCATGATGGAGACCATGTCACAAAGCAAAAGGCTCAGTTGGCAAAACAGAGATATTTTTGATCAATGGCCTGGAAAATCCCAAGATCTCAATCCTTTTGAGAATCTTTTGTGGTCAACAGTGAAAAAAAGTGACAAACAGAAACAGGGGCTATTTGGATACAGAGTTTCTGCTCCAAAATCTTAGCAATAAGACTCAGGTTTTGAGGAGTTTTGAGATTTGGAGGAGACTTTGGAGAATTTTTCAGTTTCTGCTTCGAAAGATCCTCAATATCTGTATGTGCACATAGCCAAACTGTGAAACTCGAAGCAGTGGTTAGACAGGGGTTGTCATCTGTCAGGATTTGGCCCATAGACTGTTGTCCAGCTGCAGGGAGAATTGTAGAGATCTTCAAAAATAAGGCTCAACACTGGAAATATTGAGACTTTACATGTATGTGTCAATAGGAGTTTAAAAACTTATGAAATGCTGATAATTGAGCTTCAGCAACCATAGAAATGACCAAAACTGCATATGAACAGTTGCAGATGGCGCTAGTGGAAAGACTTTTCTCATGACCCTGAGTACTTAGGAAATCCAATGAGCGGCCTTTGCTTGGATGCTGTAGTGGAGCGGTCACCGATCAATAACTGAGGCTCCGATGACACAGATCCAGGAAACTAGGCTGATGGCTATATTCCCTGTCAGGAAGGAATTCCCCTCTACCCTCCCCCGCCTGATGACTCACTGGAGTTTTTGTTCTGTCTGCTTTTGTTATGTGTATAATAGTCTTCAGTTATATACAGGTAGAATTTAAGGGGACTTTATTCATTCTAAGATTTTTGACTATTTCCTACAAATAGGAAATCTATAAACTGTAGGGACGATTTACACGTTCTTTGTGATCTTCTATCTTGGGAGTGAAATATACGGCTGCAGGTTGAAAGCAATACTTTATTACATAGAAGGGTCTTCCAAATGCTTCTGTTTATTCCCGACCTTACAAATGTGGGGCCTGGATGATCCCTGCAATCATTGGGGGACCTCTGCAGGGAGCCCCTTTGCACTGTCATTCGGGGGGGACCTCTACGGGGAGCTTTGTGCTGTCGTCTGGGGACCTTTGCGGGGAGCTCCTTTGCGCTGTTGTCGGTGGGACCTCTGTGTGGAGCTCCTTTGCGCTGTCGTCGAGGGACTTCTGCGGGGAGCTCCTTTGCCCTGTTGTCGGGGGACCTCTGAGGGGAGCTCCTTTGCGCTGTCGTTGGGACCTCTGCGGGGAGCTCCTTTGCGTTGTCGTCGGGGGACCTCTGCTGGGAGCTCCTTTGCACTCCTCGAGGGACCTCTGCTGGGAGCTCCTTTGCACTCGTCGAGGGACTCCTGCGGGGAGCTCCTTTGCACTCATCGAGGGACCGCTGCGGGGAGCTCCTTTGCGCTGTCGTCGGTGGCACTTCTGCAGGGAGCTCCTTTGCAATGTCGTCGGTGGGACCACTGCAGGGAGCTCCTTTGCACTGTTGTCGGTGGGATGTCTGCAGGGAGCTCCTTTGCGCTGTCGTCAGTGGGACCTCTGCAGGGATCTCCTTTGCGCTGTCGTCGGTGGGACCTGCTGGGAGCTCCTTTGCGCTGTCGTCAGTGGGACCTCTGCCGGGATCTCCTTTGCGCTGTCGTCGGTGGGACCTCTGCAGGGATCTCCTTTGAGCTGTCGTCGGTGGGACCTCTTAGGGGAGCTCCTTTGCAATGTCGTCTGTGGGATCTCTGCGGGGAGCTCCTTTGCGCTATCTTCGGGGGACCTCTGCGGGGAGCTCCTTTGCGCTGTTGTCGGGGGACCTCTGCAGGGAACTCCTTTTGCGATGTCGTCAGTGGGACCTCTGTGGGGAGCTCCTTTGCGCTGTCGTCGGTGGGACTTCTGCAGGGAGCTGCAGTGACACGATTGGTGATGGCTAATTGCTTGTGAAAACTACATTTCAGGCAAGTTTCACACTAGCGTTTTTTTGCCAGCAGCGCACGCTGCCACTTAAGCCCCTCCGGTCATCTCCGCCTAGTATCGCACATGGCTGCATGCGATCTGTACACCATATCTTTAGCATAGGGTGCGCAGACGGTGCGCTGACCGTGCGCTAGTAGAATTTAGCATGCGCTGCGCCCTTCTGACGGTGCTCCGAGCGCGCCAAAATGCAACATGGTGTGTTCGGCGCGCTCTGTCAAAAGGGCGCAGCGCATGCAAAATTCTACTAGCGCATGGTCCGCGCACGGTCTGCGCACCCTATGCTAAAGATAGGGTGTGCAGATCGCAGATCCAGATACTAGGCGGAGATGACTGGAGGGGGCGGGGCTTAGCGGCGGCGTGCGCTGCTGGCAAAAACCGCTAGTGTGAAACTAGCCTCAAACACCTTTTTCATGAAAGCTGTACCCTTTGTGAATGCATTTCATTGTTTCTTAGTCACCACTGATAAGATATGTATCTATCTGGGATTCCCCTTTTTTGAGATAATAATGGTCAAAGTGACCTAACTCAGGAAATGCTTGTACTTCCTTATTGTGTAAGGTTATAGGTGAATCATGTTTATAGTTCGATTAAAATATTTCTTTATGTGGGTGGAGATGCAAGCAGTAAATTAAATTACAGGGCAGGACTGCAGATGACTATCCAATAAGTTCCTATGTCCTGTAATGCAGTGGTCCCCAATCTTTTTTGAACCAGGGACCGGTTTCAAGCAAGACCATTCTTCCATGGCCCGGCAGGGCGGGGATGGAGGTGTGGCAGGGGCAGGGCTTTGGTCATAAGGGGGCGTGGCTATGGACACGGTTGTAGTGTAGCAGTGCATACTTATAATTAAATAACATTTATAATGTGACTCAACTCACCATAGGTTTTGAATAAGTGCTCCATCACCCCCTTCTCCCCATCATTGCCTTCACCCCATCACTCCCTTCTCCCCATCATTGCCTTCACCCCATCACTGCTGTCTCCCCATCATTGCCTTCACCCCATCACTCCCCTCTCCCCATCATTGCCTTCACCCCATCACTGCCTTCTCTCCATCACTGCCTTCACCCCATCACTGCTGTCTCCCCATCATTGCCTTCACCCCATCACTCCCCTCTCCCCATCATTGCCTTCACCCCATCACTCCCTTCTCCCCATCATTGCCTTCACCCCATCACTCCCTTCTCCCCATCATTGCCTTCACCCCATCACTCCCTTCTCACCATCATTGCCTTAACCCCATCACTGCCTTCTCTCCATCATTGCCTTCACCCCATCACTCCCTTCTCCCCATCATTGCCTTCACCCCATCACTCCCCTCTCTCCATCATTGCCTTCACCCCATCACTCCCTTCTCCCCATCATTGCCTTCACCCCATCACTCCCTTCTCCCCATCATTGCCTTCACCCCATCACTCCCTTCTCCCCATCATTGCCTTCACCCCATCACTGCCTTCTCTCCATCATTGCCTTCACCCCATCACTGCCTTCTCTCCATCATTGCCTTCACCCCATCACTCCCTTCTCCCCATCATTGCCTTCACCCCATCACTCCCCTCTCCCCATCATTGCCTTCACCCCATCACTGCCTTCTCTCCATCATTGCCTTCACCCCATCACTGCCTTCTCTCCATCATTGCCTTCACCCCATCACTCCCCTCTCCCCATCATTGCCTTCACCCCCATCACTCCCCTCTCCCCATCATTGCCTTCACCCCATCACTGCCTTCTCTCCATCATTGCCTTCACCCCATCACTCCCCTCTCCCCATCATTGCCTTCTCCCCATCACTGCCATCTCTCCATCATTGCCTTCACCCCATCACTGCCGTCTCTCCATCACTCCCCTCACGGTCTTCTCCTCATGTCCCCATCTCCTCCAGGGCCAGGCTACACAAACACAGACCAACACACACACATACATGTACACACACAGACAGACATACATACACACACAGACAGACATACACACAGACACCACCTCTCTCCTCTCACCTGCCCGCCGCCCGCGCTTCCTCGCACTGACAGCAGCGGCGCGCTCCTCTCTGTGTCAGTCAGAGACAGGAAGCGCGGGCGGTGGGCAGGAAGCTGGACGGGACCTTGCAGCTCCGCTCCTGCTATTACCTCTTGCAGGCAGCGGAGCTGCTTGGATCGCTCCCTGCCGCCGCTAAGAACTGCTGCGCGCCGCCCCAGCCCCCGCTATGTCACTGACCGCCCCTGGCTCCCCTTGTGTCCGCGGACCGGCAAGGGCACTGCAGCGGCCCGGTGCTGGGCCGCGGACCGGCGGTTGGGGACCCCTGCTGTAATGGACTCGCTGCTTTCAAGGCCGCCATAGTGCGCAAAGCCTCACTATTGTAAATGCTCCAGACATTTCTTGTTTTACATGTCTGACCTCTAGTGGCTGCTTAGTTAACTGCAGCTGACTGTTCAGAGAGGTTTACTACAAGTGGTTCTGTTTGTGAAACTTAGAAAAGTCTTTCTAATTTTGTGTAAGTATTTGACATTTTTATAGCAATATACTTTTGCCTGATCATGACATTATTTACATACTGATGAGAAGAGCATGGTGGAACGATGCAATCTGATATTCTAATATAATGCCGGATTGTATTCATTGAGTACAAGTTACTTACTTTAGTTTTACTCTTGACAGAATCTCCTGGTGCCTCCAATCTGCGCATTTCCAGGATGGACAAGATATCTGGGTCTGTGAAAGGAGGAGATGAGGTGTACCTGCTCTGTGATAAAGTGCAGAAAGGTAAGGTAGCGCAGTTTACTCCCTGAATGTTAGATGCGTATGTTGATGTGGACATAAATCACCAAGAGGCGCTCAGGAGAACACAGATAAGAGTATCAAACTCCCTGGATTCTGACTAAACTCTTTCTGATGCCACCAATTGACAGTGCCACGCTGATAATAGAGGAAGCAAATGGTGCAATATTTTTTAATGAAACCCAATTGCAAAAATTATTTTTATCAAAAAATAAAAGCTTTAAAGTACAAGAAAAATAAAAAAGCTCTCTATAGAAACTTTATCTGCAGATTAGGTGGTGTCCACCTTTTGTGTACTTTTATTAAGTGAACTACTGTATTTTCCGACGTATGAGACGACTTTTTAACCCCTGAAAATCTTCTTAAAAGTCAGGGATCGTCTTATACACCAGGTGTCGTCTTATAGGGTAGGTGCGGAGGTGAGGTGAGGGGGCGTCTCACCAGAAAGGTGTAAGTCAAGTATCCCCATTACCTCATTGTGGCAGCGGTGCGGCGTGGGGGGCTGCACCAGCATTTCATCAAAGCCTGGAGGCCCCCCCGCAGCTCCATTGCTGCGATAAGGTGGCCTCCGGGAAAATGGCCACTGGGGGCGGCGCATGCTCAAATTCAGATCTCGTCCCGATTATACTTATATAGTGACATCATATTCTGCAGTGCTTTACATACATTATTGGCACTTGGGACATTCAGTATGTCTTTGGAGTGTGAAAGGAAGCTGGAGAACCTGGAGGAAACCTACGCAAACACAGGGAGAACATACAAACTCCTTGCAGATGTTGTCCTTGGTGGGATTTGAACCCAGAACCTCAGTGCTTCTACGCTGCAGTGCTAACCCCTGAGCCACCGTGTTACTCTAAGATTCTGTTCTCATTAGGTCCAAATTCTGGTTTGTTAAAATGTTTCTTCGTAACTATTAAAGTTCTGATTTTCTGATGTCTAACTCCAAATCCCTACGTAGCCAGCAGGTCAGCTTTTAGATCGGTGTCTGCCTGCACCTGCCACTATAGGGAGCTTAGGAGGTTTTTCCTTCTTTATTAATAGAGAATCTTCATGGGGTCTCAGGCTACAACACAAGGAGACAGGATTGGTTACAGTATGATAAATCCTGCCACATTCACCTGCTCTGATCCCTGAGGTCTGCACCAGGGCCAGAATCGATAATGTCCCATTATCAGTGGCGCACTGATCCAGTCACCTGACTCTCTGTCTCTTCAAAATTTTGCATTGAGTCAAGATGGTGTCAGATCCACTTTTGGCGTTCATGACCAAGCCACTTTTTTCGAATCTACCATGTATCACTTTGGTAATATCAATCGCTGTTCAGAGATTTTTTTGTGACATATTTTACTTTGTTAGTGGTAAATTTTAGGTCAGTATGATTTTCATTTATTTATAAAAATATCTGCAATTTGAAAAAATGACGCCGATTCATCAGAGTTACCAGCAATTCTAGCCGATGCAGCAACTCACCCTGCACCTGCTGGCGATGCTATACATTCGCTCCTTGGCGATATAAAAAGGCAGCACTGACGAATTAAGATCTTTTTAATAACAATATTGGCAGCCATTAAGGGGTTAATTTAATTGATTGACTAAATTGTATGGCGCCATTGTATTCTGTGGCTCTTTACAGACATTATCAGCACTGTACGCAATGGGGCTCACAATCTAGATTCCCTATCATTATGTCTTTGGTGTGTTGGAGGAAACCGGAGTACCCGGCGGAAACCCACGCAAACACGGGGAGAATATACAAACTCCTTGTCGTCCTTGGTGGAGTTTGAATTCACAATCCCAGAGCTGCAATATTGTCCTTTTTAAAGTGGTTGTTCAATTCTGACAATCCCTTCTTAATCAATTCAGTGCCCCCGAGAAAATAAAAAACACTAACTACTCAGTCATCAGGAACAGTAGCGCCAACATTGCTGGAATGATAGCGCTGCAGGTGGTGAGCATCCAGGGTTTTTATTTTCTATGAGGCACTGGATTGATTGAGCAGGGGTTGCCCAGTAGTGGACAAGCCGTTAAAATAACTTGTAAATGCAAAGATTTATTCTCTTTATCAAAAAAAACAAATCTCTGACTGCTACAAAGATATATTAGTTAGCACCGAAAAGGGGACCTGAAAATGAACTGAAGATAAAAATGTGGCGCTTCAGTTTATTGCTGCTCTTTGATTGCTTGTTGCGTTGGGAACATAAATGAAAGATTTCCTCAAATATTGACATCCTGTAATATTTATATTGTGTGTTTGCATCCAACTATCTTTAGCACCACTTTTTATTTTTTTGTTTTAATTATTGGTTGGCAATGTGTTTGCAGAGTGGGTGACACGACAGGGTAATTTACTCACTGGGTGTTGGGCATATTCATGTGGATTCCTGCTTGTTACAGATGATATTGAAGTGCGGTTTTATGAAGATGATGAAAATGGATGGCAAGCTCTTGGGGATTTCTCACCAACTGATGTCCACAAACAGGTATGGATGGCAAGTTCCTCACTATCCTTGTGTGTATGTGGGAGAGAGGAAGACTAGAACTTTAGTATCACCTATTAGAAGTATAAATCCTAAAGTTAATATCGACCCCTTAACAAGCCTTGCAATATGACTTGGGATAAAAGACAAACCAGAGTTGCAATTTTCAGACACTGTGTTTCGGGGTATTGCCCCTCATCAGTGCAAAGTGAAGATCTGCTTTGGCTGGGTGAGAGGCGTCTGACTCTCTTTGCTGAGAATGATATGCCAAGGTGAGGAGACTTTTTTAAGCCTTGAAATGTTCCCCTGGGAAATTTAAATACACAAATTGTCTCTTCAGAGAGGAAGAGGTCTAGAATTCTATACCACCACCTATTGGAAGCAGCCATTGTAAAAGCCAATATCGACCCTTTAACGAGCCTTTCTACATGACTTAGGATAAAACCAAACTGGAATCTCAATCTGCAGACACTGTGTATATGTATATAATGATGGCACCCACTTATCAGTTCCTTTTGTCCTTCCAGTATGCCATTGTTTTCCGGACTCCTCCGTACCACAAACAGAAAATTGACCGTCCAGTCACTGTGTTCTTACAGCTGAAGAGGAAACGTGGCGGAGATGTTAGCGACTCCAAACAATTTACATACTACCCAATAGAGCAAGGTAAGCTGCCTATATTCTTCTTGTGTCTGTAAGCCAATGTTAGAGTTGTAATAATGTCCAAAATCAGTTGTCGTTATTTGCTAGTATTAATCCCCATTATTAAGAGTAAGTGGGTGCTGAGGGCCATTGAGAGAGGTTCATTCTTTGATAAATATAAATAATTGATGTTTTCTTTATTTACAGATATAGAAGAAGTGGAAAGAAAACGAAGGAAAGACTTGCCATCACTAAATCACTTTGGTGGCGGAGCTCCTATGGGTGGCGCAGGAGGAGGACCCGGAGCATTTGGTCATGGAGGTGGTAAGTTAATTTTTTGTAAATTAGGCCTCAAAAGAACTCAAAATAAAAGACGTTTGTTATTCTTGTCTGTCTTATTTTACTCTGTTGTGTTCTGTTATTAAGACAAACACACAGCAATAAAAAACGCACCATTATAATAAATCGATAATCAGCGTATAATAGTAACACATATTGGTGCAAGAAATAGGACTTATATCTGGAGCTAATCGTAAACAAAACTAACACATGAGGAAAAAACTACGATTAAAAAAGCCCACTTTTTTTTTTATATAAAAGTCAAAATTTTTATTATTTCATCAAAAGAGAACATGAACATGGGAAAGACATAAAGTGCAAATGTGCATAGACAAACAATATACCAAAAGGGTACAGATTTGTACAGGGCATCAAAGAATACTAAACATATCAAAATCCATATAGATAGTTAGGGATCCATTCAATATACCTGTCTTTCGAAGGCTAGGCCGAAACGCGCGTTGGGGTGGGTACAGGTCTCAGGGCATCGCCATTATTATATAGGTAAGATCAGCTGTGCGGTGGTGGTCCTATGATTATTATATACTTAAACTTACCTTTCTGTGGGCCAGCACACTGCATAAGCTTAGTTTGTACATTGATAGGTATATTGAATGGATCCCTAACATCTGTATGGATTTTGATATGTTTAATATTCTTTGATGCCCTGTACAAATCTGTACCCTTTTGGTATATTGTTTGTCTATGCACATTTGCACTTTATGTCTTTCCCATGTTCATGTTCTCTTTTGATGAAATAATAAAAGTGTTCACTTTTATATATAAAAAAAAAAAAGTGGGCTTTTTTGATCGTGTGTTCTGTTATTGTAAAAAAAAAAAAGTGACCCTTTAGATCCCCATTCTTAGTTTATTGAAGACTGACACGGGGACAATTCTTTTTCTGAGATGAAGCATTTCCTTCCTGTTTTTAAACAAGGTTTTACTTGAAGGAGAGAATCATTTGCGATCCTGTGCTGTCCCGTCTGTATACTGCTTCCTCCTCTGTCCAGGAGCTGTGGTATGATCAGACCATGTTCCCATATGATCAGACACGGCTATTACACAGTACACAGCAGGAACACATTTAACACATTTACAAGATTATCTCAGCACAGGAACAATGTAGTTAATCACTTCCTGTTGTGGAATTAATAATCATTCCAAGATCTAGTGATTAAAATTAACTTTTGTATGTGGGAAATCCCCTTTGCGTATGGGAAAAAAATCTTTAGAGTATAGAATAACTGAAAATGATGAACGGTAGCCATTCTAGATGAATAATGACTTCCTGCTTCCTTTTAAAAGGTTATTCCAATTTTCATAGATGGAAATTGTTGAACAATGCATGTAAAAAGAAGTACTGTTGCGATTTACTGATTATTTAAATTGACAGATGTTCTGGAGATTTTAACACTTTTGTTTACAGCTTGTTGCCTAGGAAATGAGATTAGGCGGTGACACCGCGCACCAGGAATCCCGGACAGTATCAAGCTGTGCTCCAAGCTCCATAGACAGCAGATCACGCGCAGCGTTTACCAGCTCTGTTCTAACAGCGGTAGCTGGTCTCCAAGGCAACGAGCTGTAAACAGAGGAAAAGTGTTAGTTTCTCCAGAAAGAGTGAAAACTTTAATAAGCAGAAAATTGCACTATTGCTTGTATATACAAGTCCTAACCAACAATATCCATTTATGGAGATGGGAATAACCTTTAAAAATAAGCTAATTTTGCAATTATTTAATTGTTAGGAAACCAAATGAGTTTTCCATTTGGAGGCGTGCACACTGGATACTACTCGCACGCCGGCGGGGCCTACCAGAGTGGCGGTTACAACATAAACGACGCATCATCTGACTTCAGTGATACAACAAAGCTATTGTCAAACCTGAAAAAAGACGAGCCCCCAACCAGCTCACCACCGGAAAGCTCCGCATCGCCACTTCGAGAGTCTCAGAGCAGCGCACAACAAGGTATGGAGAACACACTCGCTGTTTTCTATACCTGATTGGGCCCATTATATGATGGGACATTATTGATTTCCGCACCATTACATGGTTTAATTTAAAACACCAGTAGTTTTGATGCATATTTTAGCTCTCCTTCACATTTTCTGCAACTGAAAAATTAATTTTATTTTCTTTTTTTCATCACAGTTCACATATGCAACATGAGAATGCTGTCTCTTGCTCAGCGCACATCCAGAGCCTTAATGGACTATGCAGTTACTGCAGACCCCCGCATACTGCTGGCTGTACAGAGACCCCTAGCGGCTACACGGGATCAGAATGGGGACACGTAAGAAGCTCTTGTTGACTTTAATAGTTTGATTCTCTTCACTTCATGTATAGTTTTACCTTTCTACCTGACTGTATGAGCTGTTAATACAGTATATTCATTCCCCAGACCACTTCATCTAGCCATCATTCATGGACAGACCGTTGCTGTTCAGCAGCTGGTAGATGTCCTTCGCGGCGTGCCGAACCAACAGATCTTCAATATATGCAACAACCTTCACCAGGTACATCTGGCGTTCGCCACATCTAGTTTTACATTTTCTTTCTGAACTGTCTGTGGGGAATATGCAAGTCTTGTGGTCATTTAGGAGAGGAGTCTGTATACTGTAAAAAAAAAAAAAAAAAAAAAAATTCTACTGGGGTAAAAAACTCACCAATACCCAATGTGTGCATGAGCCCTTACACACTGCCTATGTGTAATAATGTTCATATGAGTTACCACTTTGACTTGCACTGGTCCTTGTGCTCTCTGTGTTCTATAAGTTTTGCATACGAACATTTAATACGTTCGTCTAATAAGAGCGGCTCCAAGATACAGATCACGTGTGAGTCTTTTTCAGTTGGTTCCACTCCTGCTTTTGGTTATTCACCAACTACTGATGTGTGAATAAGACTTTAAAAGGTATCATGTCATGTCACCATGAAGGGTGACACAGTGCTTTTTCATGAATTGGCTCATCATTGACATGCATGTATATAAAGGGCCTCCAGACATGAACTCCATGCTATTTAATCTGTAGACAGCACGTCTGTTATATGAGGTTATCGGAGCGATCTAATAAGAAGAAGAAAGATGGCCATTTGCAACATCCTGTTATGCTGTCACAGCGCTGCAGAACCAGGCACAAGTGTCTGGCCTAGAGCTCCAGTTTACTGTATGATGTATGTAAATACTTGTCTTGTCCTGTTTCTTGTTGAACAGACTCCTCTGCACCTTGGAGTAATCACCAAGCAGTACCAGACCGTTAACATTCTGCTAAAAGCCGGAGCAGACCCCACAATTCTCGATGGCTATGGGAACTCTGTGCTTCACCTGGCAGTTCAGGCTGGAGATGTTAAAATGCTTCAGGTTCTCTTGGAGAACACATTTTCTGGATACAAAAATCTTCTGAACATGCCGGACTACAATGGTAAGCAGCGAGTCTGGGTTACCGCTCCAATTATCACATCCCCTTATAGGTACACTTTTCACCTTAACGGGAACCTGTCATCATTGCCCTAACCGTAGGCAACATGAAAAGCAAGATCCGGGTGTGAGGAGGGCGTTAAGGCCGGGGTCACACTAACCGACGCAAAATACGGTCCGTAGATTAAAGGCGTAATACGGATGAATGGCCCCTAAACAGTGCTCTGTATGTCATCCGGAATCAAGGTGTGGTCGCGTATTTTGCGCATGTCAGCATCCGTACGTAATCCGTATGGCATCCGTATGGCAAGATTTTCTCGCAGGCTTGCAAAATGGACATATAATGGAGCCCTATGACAGGGTTTCTAACAGAAACCAAAGAATAGATCTAGACACATAGAGTGCGCATATATATATATATATATATATATATATGTGTCTATATCTATTCTTTCGTTTCTTTATTAAACCTGTCAGTGTGAGTTTACTGTGTAGCGCACTGAATTGCCGGCTTTGCTAAAAGACACCGGGTGCGTATTTCTCGCAAGTCACATGTGTGGTCCGTGTGTAATCCGTATTTTTTGCGCACCCATAGACTTGCATTGGCATACTACGGCCGTAGTACGCTGACAATCGCAGCATGCTGCGATTGGCACGGACCGTACAATACGGATGAGAAATATACGCCTGGTGCGAGGGACCCCATAGGGAATCATTGGTCCGTGTGTAATGCGGGCTTTTAGCACCTCTCACTCGGCCGTATTCCTCGCCAGTGTGACCCTGGCCTAACTCTTCAGCTCCTTTCCTGTGTCATTCCATCTACCTCAGTTTGATTGACAGTTGTTTCCCTATTTTTACTGAGATAGGCCTGTCAATCATTTAGAATAAAACATATTTCACTACAGTGAGAGAGCCTGCCGCTTCTTCATGCTGTTTGTGGTTAGGGCAGCAAGACACTGCTGACAGGTTCCCTTTTAAACCTATAACAAGGGTTACAAAGCTTTACAATAGCAGTAATTATTGCTTATTTTGCTCTTGTCAGGTAGGTGCATCCATGCAAGTACAAAACCATGACAATTTCCATTACATTTCCATCCATTACTGTAGAAATGCATTCATTTCTAGGGAGGGCTTGAGTTTTTCACATGGGAAAGCAGTGTTTACGGACCCTGTATAGCGGCACACAGGCCTGTATGGATTATATGTCCCTCCCATCGAGATATTGGCATGCGATTGATTATATCACAATTTTTTCATCTCATGCTTTTGTACATAAATATTTTTGTGCCTATATATGAAAGTGAATAATTTTCCTTTTTCAGTTCATGATTCAATGCATTTGTCAGAGGAGTGCATGTACTTGCAATAGGAAAGTGTGTAGATACAGATGTTGATTAGTGTGTTATTAGCTATGGATATTTGCAGGAGTTTTTACTTTTATGCGTCAATAGGCATAACCTTTGATAAAACGATCAGCAGGGGATATAATCCCTAGTGAAGGAGGAGATTCAGTATTACAGTGTCCATTCATATGAATTAATGTCCTGTTAAGCAACATTAACCTTGTGTCTGAACCAGGTCATACATGACATCTGTACAACTTTTCTAGGTTTATACCCAGTTCACTGGGCCGTTAGAGTAAAAAGTGATAAATGTCTGGAACAGCTGGTGAAAAGTGGAGCTGAAGTCAACGCAGCCGAACGCAAGAGTGGAAGATCCCCCCTACATATGGCTGTGGAGATGGACCACCTTAATCTAGCCATGTGTCTGGTTAAGAAGGTAAGAATGGGAATATTTTTTTTTCCTATGACCATTAGGTTTTATTATCCACCATTGTAGACACACTTTGTTTCTATAGATTTAGCATGGAAAAATGTATATTGGACACTTTTTAAATAATATTACATATATGGAAATAAATGGTAAAAGTTATTGGTTGCTTCTAGTAATGTAAGGTTTCTCCTTGTGGAGAGTAACATATCAGCTCTGGCTTGTCAAGGTAAGGCCGGTTTCACATTGGCGCAACGACGGCCTGCGCACGGCCGCCGCTAAGCCCCGCCCCTGCCACGCCTCCACCGATAGCTCCGCCTCCGGGAGCATGACGCTGCATGCGTCCCCTATCTTTATCACTGAGGACGCAGGCCGTACGCAACCTGTTGCAATTTGGTTGCGCTCGGCGCACCGTCAAAAGGACGCAGGCGCCGCCAAACGCATACTGCGCACGGCCTGCGTCCTCAGTGATAAAGATAGGGGATGCATGACGCATGCAGCGTCTTGCGCCTGGAGTCGAAGCTACCGGCGGAGGCGCGGCAGGGGGTGGGGCTTAGCGGCGGCCGTGTGCAGGCCGTCACTGCGCCCTGAAGCGCAAATGTGAAACCGGCCTTAGGAGGCTTATTCACCGTGCAATGCTCCTCTGGGAAAATAATATGCAAATTGCCTCTTCAGAGAGGAAGAGGACTTGAACTCTATAGCTCCATCTGTTGGTAGCAGCAATCCTACAAGTCACAATCAACCCTTTAACAAGTCTTGTAATATGACTTAGGATAAAAGCCAAATCAGAATCTCAATTTGCAGACATAGTGTTTCGGCTATTGAACCTCGTGAGTGCAAAGTATGAGAACTGATTTGGCTAGGTGAGAGTTGGCGCTATAGAGTTTAAATCCTCTTCCTCTCTGAAGAGGCAATTTTCACATTCTAGTAATGTAGATATTTGGCAGGGAAGTTCTTTAAAAGGTAATCTGTCACAAAATATTTTACCACCTAACGTTAGAGCAGAATAATGTGGAGACAGAGACCCTGATTCCAGTGATGTCATATCACTTATTGGGCCGTTTGCTGTTGTTGCTTTTTTTTAAATAAAACAGTGATTTTATCAGCAGGAGATTATCGCTAGAGAACTAGTAAACATGCTGCCATGTAGTCCTCCATATTCATGAGCTCTGCGTAACCACGCTTTCTCCCTATGCACAGTGTACACTGCCAATCAGTGGTGTGGGCGGGGTTATACAGAGCTTAGCATTCAGAGGACTGCTAGATCTGCAGCAGATAAAACTGATTTTATTGAAACTGCAGCAAGCAGCCTGGTGATTGATGCATAGCCAGAATCATTGTGGTGCTCCCAAAAGGGAATCTGTCACCAAGTTTTTGGAACCCCATCTCCATTTACAGTTTCCTATATCACAAAATTGCAGTGTATTTGTAAAAAAGGATGCTGTATGGGATCAGTGTTTTTTTTTTTTTCTGCACAACCAAAAACTTGAATGGACGAGTCTGACCCGACGTACAGAAGAAACTAGTGCGTGCTATGATTCCCCTCCCCACAAGCAGATTTGGTCCATGACCACAATCTCACCCGAAATGCCCCATTGAATAACATTAGTCTGAGTGATGTCCGTTTTTTCCCAGACCACATTCGGACCAAAAATATGTTGGTGTGAACGAGCCCCAACTGAGAAAAGAATCTGCTTCTATCCAGAGGCTGAAGCTTGCACTAAGCTGATACATGGCAGTTCAGGGATGCAAACACACAGCACAAATCTCTCCTCTGTCCTTACAGCTTACTTCAGATTATATGTGATCAAGACGACGTCTGGACAAATTCTGATATTTTGGTGGAGATCCAGTGTGATTACCATCTGTTGTGATATCATTGTGAAGCCATTGGAAGGCTTTCACTTCCAGTAAAACGTTACATTCCTCACTTGTTTGTATATTCTCTTTCAGCTGGGTGCAAATGTCAATGCTCAGACATTTGGCGGAAATACCCCTTTGCATCTGGCTGCCAGCCTTGGTTCTCCAGTCCTCACAAAGATGCTCATCAACGCAGGTAACTACAATGCATTCTGCAGATTGCCAAACTGACGCCGATAATGGGCCACTGCGTAATAGCAGCATATGGGATTCTTGATTAGTAAATAATCAAATATATTACATGAATGTTCCCTCCTTGACTAATCTGACTATAGTAAAAATATATGCTCTGGAAATATCTGGTTGTCATGGCCGGTGATGCGAACCCAGCAGCTACGTATCAGCACAAGGTTTACATTACGAAGTTTGAGAACAATTGTGTTATCTCCTTTTAAAGTAAACATTTTTTAAAGAAGACGCGTCACCAGGTCAAAAGTGATCCATTTTTGCTATTTTTATTCCTGCTGCTGTTTTTTTTTTTTTTCAAATCTGCCAGAGATATGAGGTTTTTTATTTAGTGCAAATTTTCCTTCTCTGAGGAGGTAGTGCTCACAGGATTCTCTGGGATGTGTCTATAGGATGCCCTGCATTATTTTTCCTGCATAGCAATAATATAATTCTGGCATTAGTCACCACTGGTGTTTGCTGAATGCAGACTGTTTTAGCACGGAGTTTTAATTTTTTATAATATGAATTTGAGGTGTTTCATGTTACCTGAACCATGAGCAGCATCAGTCAGGGACATTCTGCTTACTGATGGCATTAAATTTCATTCTGAATTGCTGCTGCACTTCAGAGAAAACATCATTTAAAGTGGAGTCAGGAGCATGGACACCAGTCATCGGTTCAGTTCCCCGCTGGCTTTTGCTTGGCTTGATTGACAAGTATTTTGCTGTTGAAAGAGAGAGACCTATTAATTAAGTAGAGCTGGGTGGGAAAAAATAGTAGTGACCCAGGCCCAGATAACTCTGGTGTCCCTGTTCCTGGTGTCTCCAGATGACTGGTGTCCCTCTTATTGATGTCTCCAAATGACTAGTCTCCATCTTCCTAGGGTCCTCTAGTGTCCCTGTTCCTGGTGTCTCCAGATGACTGGTCTCTCTTCCTAGGGTCCTCTAGTGTCCCTTTTCCTAGGGTCCTCTGTCCCCAGCTGTCTATTCTCCTTGTTCCTAGCTCCACTTTAAACTATACTCTCTCTGAGGCATTGCTTTGTTTCAGAGTAAATTCATGCTGCCTGTAGTCCAAGCAGTATTTAATCAGCTGGAAGGTTCTCATAATCCCTTTTTTTTTCTGCTTGTCAGGTGCAAATGCTCTGTTAGAAAACGATGAGCCCGTGCATGTAGCTGCCTCCAGCGACAGTGATGATACCGACAGTGAGTCAGATGTGGACATGGATACCACCTCTGACCAGCAGGGGGAGACTGAATCAGAAGAGGATGAGACCATAGACACCGAACAGGAGAACCGAAGACTACACTGTGGTGTTAAGAGGCGGCATCCTGGACACAGACCGCTAGATTTAACCAAAAGTCAAAAGGTAAGGCTTTCATAATCATGTCAATACAAGTTATTACTTGAATAATTATCCACAGTAAGTCAGAGATTTCTACAGTATACAAGTACAGTTTACAGTGTAATTGTGGTTTCAGGTGGCTTTTCTGAATAGACTGTTATGTGCATAAGGGAATTGCATTATTTCTGGCCTTTATATGGCTTGTAGCCTCCATTTTCAGCCGTTTGCTCTAGTCACCAGAGGCCGCAGCAGCTCTTTGTGTCTCTTTGCTTCCCTCTCTGTCCATCTCCTTTACTCCTCCCTTTACTATACACTTATCTTAGGCAACAACTGTAATCTGATCCCTCAGTGAAGGCCGAATTGTGCAGTTTTGGAGATTGTGTGATCAGTTCAGGGGGAAGATAAGAATTGACTACATGGAGAGGGAGGCATTTATCACTTATAAAATATATTACCAAATTTCTTCTATTTTAAGGAAAAAAAATTGAGCTCTGATAATAATTATAGTAAAGATGTTGGCCCTTAACGCTAAGGTGGCCCTTCACTTCCTGTGTGAGATTCATTCATTTTCCTTGCTTATGTATCTGAAATACAGTGACTAGAAGGTGCATCTGTTGCGGTCAGTGCGAAATTTCCCCCTACCTCCGTTATGTGTCACTGTATTGTATTCTGCATCTTTATCCTGGAGTCCTTGAAGATAATTGATGGATATTGTGTAAGAGCTTGGCTCGTGTCCCCCAACCTGTCAGCTACGTGACACAAGTCTGCTTTTTGCAATCTGTCATTTGGATAAAACTCCCAGCTCAGAAGAAAAGCGAGTGACCATTTAACTGAAATATCACAGCTGATTTTGCAGCTTCATGTCCTCACAGCACAGAACAAATTGTACATCAGAAATGCCGGCACGTAGCGTTCCTGAGTGATAAATGGGGATATCTAAACCTGTCAATTTTTAGCATAAAATAGAATAAAAATGCCTTTGAGCCAGATTATTGTGTCTCTCATTTTACCGTTCTAGCCAGACCAATTACAAAAATATATTTTGTATATATATATATATCTCTCTTACCTAATATAATACACAAGAACACTCAGCAGCTGAAAATCGGATATTGTCAGATACATGAAACCAAGGATGGGTTTCAAACACATTTATGCAGGCAGCACAGTTCATGGAAGTTTTATTCTTAAACTTTTCAGTCACTAATATGTACAGTACTGTGAGCGTTAGCAGATGACTCTGAACCGCTGCCTCTTCATCCACTGTAGAGAAAACATACACATGCTGTGCTATACATCATACCCCATACTAATGGTGGCTTGCCTGTAAATCGCTTTGTATCTTAGGTGCGAGATATCTTGTCTAAACAGCCACCTGGAGGAACAGCTAGAAAACCAGTGGGACCAGAGCCAGGTAATGTTGCACATCATACCCCCTTTTACTGCTGAAGCATAGTCTGATGGTCCTAAGTTCCTGTTCTACATTCAGTACCATTATCGGCACACAAAATAATAGATTGTGGAATAATTCCCCACAGTTGTCATGTCTGACACAAATATGGTGAGTGAGGCACATTGCGTAGTTCCCTAGCAGAATCTGTATGATGTTTTTCTAAGGCTATGTGCACACGTTAAGTATTTGCTGCATTTTTTTTACACTGATTTTGTTGCAGATCAAGTACCCCCCCCAAAAAAATAAGCGTGTGCATGAGATTTTAGGAGTATTAGCTTTCTTAGGACTAGGAAATCCCTCTGGTTTTGTGACAAAACTGCACAGAAAAAAAAGCGTGTGCACAGACGCTAGGGAAAGGCGATCAATTACCTTTGCATTTTACACAGTGTAATACATGAACACAATAAAATGCATCATAGCCTCATTGTTGGGGGAAGATCTCAGTCAGGCTTTGTTCTCCAAGAAAAAAGCCACCAGTAGGGGTGTATGTTGGAGGCTTTTTTATAGGGGGACACAGGAGTCTGGAGCGTACAGTACCCCAGCACTCTTGATGAATTGTACGGGTGAAGCCATGTCTCCGTCCGGTTCTTGCTTCTTTCTAACTCCCACGTATTTCAGCAAAGCAGATTCAAGCTGTCGTGGAAACACAAGAAGTCACAATTTCTGCACAACTGCAGTGCGCAAAAATTTAGTGACCTTTCAAAACTTTTATGCCAGTTTTTTGTCGTAAAAGCTTTGATCAGTCAGCCCCTAAATGTGTACTCAGTACTATGCTGAATTGCAGGGATGGTTGATTTTCTGCTGAAAAGCCATGGATGGTTAGTTTAGTTAAGGCAGTGAGTGGAATAAATACTGCAAAATCAAATGGAAATTGTAGACAAAAACCTGCTGCAGTCTGCAGTAGGACTGAGATTGTAGATGATTTTTAGGGAAACAAAAAGACCGATAATCAAGTTCTGAGATGACCAAGTCACAGCCATCTCTCCGAGTTTGGATTTTGTCGGTGGGCTTGAGCATAGTTGTCCACTTACAATAAATAGAAAGGTTCAACAGTAGCTTGTGATGGTTAGAAAGTGAAATGGGCTTTAATTTACAAATCAGTTGTATACATGTGAACTCAGAAAACTGGAACAAATGAGGCCGAGGCGGCAGACTTCACTGTGATGGCATCGGTGGATTTCAAGGAAACCTTTTGCTTGATTTCAGTGAATGTCCTCTCTCTGGAGACCAATACTGTGCAGCGTCTTGGGAGACTGTTAAATCAGGGTCAGACCGGATCTGATTGGACTGAACTCGCTTCACGTCTGCGACTTCAAAGCTTAATTGACACTTACAGGAACACTTCATCCCCGACAGAAAGTCTTCTTCGTGGTTATGAGGTAGGTTGGTAGTTTGTGTTACACCACTCTGTGGATAGCCTTTTCTTTAAGTTGCTAAAACTCTTCTTTGTGTATTAGCTTGCTGGTGGAAGCCTAAATGAGCTAATCCAAACTCTGCAGTCCATGGGATTAAATGAGGGGGTTGAGCTCCTGCGGGAATCTGAGACCTACATCAAGCAGGAGAATCAAGGTATGCGTTTCTACTTATAGAGTGTGTGATCGGCCCATCCTCTAGGGTGGGCAGCTGGTATAGAGGCCTATACTCATGCCATATACATTAGATTGCATTTATTTTCCAGCATTATTCGTCTGTAGTTTAAATGCACCAAAATATCATGCATGAATGATAAAACCTTTGTGACCTGCATTCTGGGAGTGGAAGGAGTCAGTATTCTGCTAAAGGTGCTGTAGATGTGTATTGGTAGTGGACTGAATGCCCCTGTTCACATAAGCTTCAAATCAATTGTATTAGTCCCTGGCTGCATGGAGATCACATGAGGTCATGACTGTAAACCCTTTGCGAAAAAAAGGCATATACAGATGGACTGACACCGTTCATAGTGTGATAAAGGGGGGTCTTTTATCCTCAAAGTGCAAATTACACTGATTAACCCCTTCACCCCAAGGATGGTTTGCACGTTCATGACCGAGCCAATTTTTTTCAATTTTGACCACTGTCCCTTTATGAGGTTATAACTATGGAACGCTTCAACGGATCTAGGCGATTCTGAGACTGTTTTCTCGTGACATATTGTACTTCACTTTAGTGGTAAAATTTTTTCGCTATAACTTGCGTTTATTTATGAAAAAAAAACAGAAATATGGCGAAAATTTTGAAAATGTTGCAATTTTCAAACTTTGAATTTTTATGCCCTTAAAACAGAGAAATATGTGACACAAAATAGTTACTAAATAACATTTCCCACATGTCTACTTTACATAAGCACAATTTGGGAAACTACATTTTTTTTGTTAGGAAGTTATAAGGGTTAAAAGTTGACCAGCGATTTCTAACTTTTACAACAAAACTTACAAAACCATTTTTTTAGGGACCACCTCACATTTGAAGTCACTTTGAAGGGTCTATATGGCAGAAAATACCCAAAAGTGACACCATTCTAAAAACTGCATCCCTGAAGCTACTCAAAACTACATTCAAGAAGATTATTAACCCTTCAGGTGCTTCACAGGAGCAGAAGCAACGTGGAAGGAAAAAATCAACATTTAACTTTTTAGTCACAAAAATGAATTTTTAGCAACAATTTTTTTATTTTCCCAAGGGTAACAAGAGAAATTGGACCCCAAAAGTTGTTGTCCAATTTGTCCTGAGTACGCTGATACCCAATATGTGGGGGGGAACCACTGTTTGGGCACATGGCAGGGCTCAGAAGGGAAGGAGCCCCGTTTGACTTTTTCAACCTAAAATTGGCTGGAATTGAGATCGGACGCCATGTTGCGTGTGATGAGCGTCCGATGTGCCTAAACAGTGGAAACCCCCCACAAGTGACCCCATTTTGGAAACTAGACCTCCTAAGGAACTTATCTAGATGTGTGGTGAGCACTTTGAACCCCCAAGGGCTTCACAGAAGTTTATAACGCCCGGGCGTGAAAATAAAAGATCATATTTTTTCCACAAACATGATCATTTAGTCCCCAATATTTTGTTTTCCCAAGGGCAACAGGAGAAATTGGACCACAAAAGTTGTTGTCCAATTTGTCCTGAGTACGCTGATACCCAATATGTGGGGGGGAACCACTGTTTGTGCACACGGCAGGGCTCAGAAGGGAAGGAACCCCGTTTGACTTTTTCAACCTAAAATTGGCTGGAATTGAGATCGGACGCCATGTCGCGTTTGACAAGCGTCTGATGTGCCTAAACAGTGGAAACCCCCCACAAGTGATCCCATTTTGGAAACTAGACCCCCTAAGGAACTTATCTAGATGTGTGGTGAGCACTTTGAACCCCAAGTGTTTCACTAAAGTTTATAATGCCCGGGCGTGAAAATATAAAATCCTGTTTTGTTCCCACATAAATGATCATTTAGTCCCCAATTTTTAATTTTCCCAAGTGTAACAGGAGAAATTGGACCCCAAAAGTCGTTGTCCAATTTGTCCTGAGTACACTGATACCCCATATTTGTGAGAAAACTACTGTTTGGGCACACGTCAGGGCTCGAAAGGGAAGTAATGACGTTTTGGAAAGCAGACTTTGATGTAATGGTCTGCGGGCGTCATGTTCCATTTGCAGAGCCCTTGATGTTCCTAAACAGTAGAAACCCCCCATAAGTAACCCCATTTTGGAAACTAGACCCCCTAAGGAACTTATCTAGATGTATGGTGAGCACTTTGAACCCCCAAGTGTTTCACTAAAGATTATAATGCCCGGACGTGAAAATATAAAATCCTGTTTTGTTCCCACATAAATGATCATTTAGTCCCCAATTTTTAATTTTCCCAAGCGTAACAGGAGAAATTGGACCCCAAAAGTCGTTGTCCAATTTGTCCTGAGTACTCTGGTACCCCACATGTGGGAAAAAACTGTTTAGGCACACGTCGGGGCTCGAAAGGGAAGTAGTGTTGTTTTGGAATGCAGACTTTAATGGTCTGCTGGCGTCATGTTCAGTTTGCAGAGCCCCTGATGTGCCTAAACAGGAAAAAACCCACATGTGACATCATTTTGGATACTAGACCCCCAAAGAACAAATCTAGATGTGCCCCCAACTAATCTAATGTAAATTATTAGTGCATGGAGGTGTGGTACAATTTGAAGCAATCTTTCATACACAGGCCAGGTTTTTCGGGGCAGGTGTCGCATTGCATATTCCTTTTTTGTAACACACTCGACACCTTTTTTGCGGCTTACCTTTTCTTGGGGTTGTCGGGACCACCCCCGGAAAATGCTGACCTGGTACAATACGAGCACCTTCAGTTCCAGAAGTACTGGGGCCTGCTCCTTCCTGAGCGCCAAACATCAGGGCCTTAACCACTACCTCCTGGAACTGAAGGTACGACGTATCGCTGGGGCATGCACATTGTGACAGCAGGAATGCATTGAGCATTGCCATTTGGACGATGTGCACAGCCAGCTTTTTATACCACACCTTAGCCTTCCTCAATGCATTGTACGGTTGGAGGAGTTGATCAGAGAGATCAATGCCCCCCATGTTTTTGTTGTACCCCACTACACTTGTCGGTTTGCGGACCTGTGTAGAGGTACCCCGTACAGTGCAGAGGGTACTGCCATCACCGTGTATGGTGGTCAAGAGATGGACATCTCTCTTGTCCTTGTACTTGACCACCAGCAGCTGGTCGCTACATTGGGCTTTGCTCTCACCTTTTCGGAGCATCTGCCCAAGTAGCGTTTTCGGGTGGCCTCTCTGATTTTTGTGGACAGTACCGCAGGCTGCGGTATGTCGCTCAGAGAGGGATTTGTAGTGTGGGATGCTGGTATAAAAGTTATCAGTGTAGAGGTGATAACCTTTATCCAGCAGTGGGTGCACCAAATCCCACACAATTTTCCCACTCACTCCCAGGAAAGGAGGACACTCAGGGGGTTCAGTCCGGGTGTCCTTCCCTTTGTAAACTCTAAACCTGTGGATGTACCCTGAGGTACTCTTACACAGCTTATAGAGTTTGATTCCGTACCTGGCCCTCTTCCTGGGCAGGTAGTGACGGAATCACAGCCTTCCCTTGAAGTGAACCAAGGACTCATCCACGCAGATATCCCTTTGGGACACGTACACTTCAGCAAACTTTTTGTTGAAGTGTTCGATGACCGGCCGAACTTTGAAAAGATGGTCAAAGTTGGGGTCATCTCATGCGGGACACTGTGCATTATCAGTATAATGCAGAAACTTGTGGATGGCCTCAAAACGCGTCCGGGCCATGACCATTCGGAACACTGGAGTGTTGTATAAAATATCAGTACTCCAATATTGCCGAATTTCCAGCTTCTTCAGTATCCCCATATGGAGGACCAGGCCCCAAAACTGCGTCATTTCAACTGCGTCTACAGGAGACCAGTTTGAAAATGATGAACGCGGGTTTTGCTCCAAAAATTGATGAGCGTACAAATTAGTTTGCTCCACCATGAGGTTAACAAAATCCTCAGAGAAAAAGACTTTGAAAAAGTCAATTTCTGTGAGGCCGGTGGTGTCAAACTTGATTCCTGATTCTGCCACAAAATCAGGAATCAGTTGCTCGTAATTTTCGGGGGGCGAAGTCCATACGGGGAGCACTGGGTCAGCTGGGGGCATGGTGGGCGCTGCCTCATCATCTGTCCTGGAGCGTCTGCGTGGCGGTTCCGCAGGACCCGAGGAGGAAGATGAGGGGGAAGAGGATGAAGAATCCGAAAAATAAAGAAAAGTGGGATCGCCATCATCGCTATCCGTGTCGGAGGCAAGTATAGCATATGCCTCTTCCATTGAATAGCGCTGTTGGGATGAATTTGATGACATGTTTGTGTAAATATGGTGCTTGGGTGTACACTTTATTGAAAACTGTATGTGTACGTGAGGGGGGGGAGTGATTGGTGTAAACTTTCTGTAAAGAAAATGCTGTGGAAAAAAGTCTAAAACAGCAGGCCCTAGCTGATAAGTGTCACTTATCAAAATTATGCTGCTGGATGTGCGCAAGGGGTTGGCGCAAGGGGGGGGTGAAAAAAAAAAAAGGAAAACGGCAGGCACAAACTCTGATAAGTGAACTGTGTCACTTATCAAAGTTTGCCAGCTGGGGGATGTGTGTGCGGAGTTGGCGCTAAGGGGGCTGAGAAAAAAAAGGGAGCACGACTGTTGCTCGATGAACTGCGTCACCAATCAACACTCGGCGGCTGCGCAAAGGTGGGTGGAGGGGGGTACAAAAAAGGGGGATGGGGGATTGGGGTGGATGAAGAGAGATTGGGCAGGGATCAACAGTTAGGGTTGTAGTTAGGTGGCACAAAGGGGGTGAAAAAAATGAAAAACGGCAGGCACAAGCTTGGATAAGTGACGTGTGTCACTTATCCAAGTTTTGCGGCTGCGGGATGTGTGTACGGAGGTGGCGCAAAGGGGGCTAAGGGAAAAAAAAGTGAGCACAAGTGTTGATCAGTGAACTGCGTCACCGATCAACGCTCGGCGGCTGTGCACGGAGGTGGCGCAAAAGTGGGGTGGAGGGGGTAAAAATAGGGGGATGGGGGATTGGGGTGGATGAAGAGAGATTGGGCAGGGATCAGTTAGGGTTGTAGTTAGGTGGCACAAAGAGGGGGTGAAAAAAATGAAAAACGGCAGGCACAAGCTTGGATAAGTGACGTGTGTCACTTATCCAAGTTTTGCGGCTGCGGGATGTGTGTACGGAGGTGGCGCAAAGGGGGCTAAGGAAAAAAAATGGAAGCACGAGTGTTGATCGGTGAAGTGCGTCACCGATCAACGCACGGAGGTGGCGCAAAAGTGGGGTGGAGGGGGGTAAAAATAGGGGGATGGGGGGAGTAGGGTGGAGGGATGGGGGGAAGAAGATAGATGGGGGATGAAGATAGATTGGGCAGGGGATCAGGGATCAGGAACACTTACGGTTGGTGGTTTTTTTCTTTCTTCTTTCTTTTCTGCAGGGATTGTGATGCTTCAAGTTGTGGCACCACAATACCCAGCACAGGAGCTCTTGCTGGGTCCGACCTCTCTGCAGAAATCCTCAGCTAGAGTGAGGACCCCTGCAGACAGGTCAGGGGCAGGTCACAGAGTGGTCAAATCGCTGCTGTGACCTGTCATTGGTGGGATCGAATGATGACATTGATCCACCAATCCCTGATCTGCCTGGTGACCATGGCAGCTGCCTAGGATCGGAGCTCACAGCTCCGATTCCTAGGCTGGTCATACCCGATTCACCAGCAGGGCACAGAGCGGGTCACCATGTGACCGCAGCTGTGCCCTGTGGTTGGCGCGATCGCCCATCTAATCGATCGCGCCAGCCAGCTCCAGCTGGGCCTGTATCAGGCTCCAGCCTTGGATCGGTGCTAATATAGCACTGATCCGGGCCAGTACTGGCAGGGCACAGCGGCAATATAGCGCCGCTGTGCACTGCGATTGGCGCGATCGATTAGATCGGCAATCGTGCCAATCCGGGGGCTTTTTGCCGGTGCCTGGTGTTGCCAGGCACCGGCTCTAGGATCGAGTACATTGGTACTCCGATCCTAGCCTAGGACATCATTGTTTCAGCCAAGCTGATTGGCTGAAACAATGAGAAACGCTGCGATTGGCTGTTCAAAATCGAACAGCCAATCACAGCACTCTGGATGCCGGGGGGCGGGATCGCAGGCGGGGAGGACGCCGCCATCTTCTGTAAGGTGAGATGGCGTTGGAATTTTAATGCGATCACATTAAATCGCATTAAAGGGCCGGATGTATTATCCCGTCCACGGTCATACGGGCCCAGGTACCGTGGACGGGATAGTACGTCGGATGTCAGAAAGGGGTTAACCATCTATATAGGGGACTTGAAATCCTGTCAAATTCATACCAGGCATCTGTATTTTAATGTTATCTTTTGCACAAAAATCTACCTTTTTCAACATGTGAATTGCTGGGTGCACCGTTACATTCGTCAATTTGCATATTAAGCCCAGTCTATTACCTTGATTGACTTCACTCGCTTGGTAAGCGCAAACACTGTCTAAAATCAATCCCCGTTTCTGAGATTGCGCACTGACACTGAAGGAGCACACAATGTGGCTGCGGATGCTCTCTGAGCCTGGCTTCTGGCTGTGTGCTGCCATTGCTCGATATACCCAAAAGTGTTTAGCGGGTCTCCCCCAGCGTCAGTGCGCACATGCAGAAACTGTGATTGATTCTAGACGGTGTTTGCTATTACCAAGTAAGCAATGTCAGTCACGGTAAGGGACTGATCTTAATATGCAAGACAAAGGGTGTAACTGTGCATCAAACTATAGGCCATGCCAAGGGGGCGATGAATGTACCTCATTTGCATATCAAATAATTTTCTGCAAATATAATGCTTTAGAGGGCGGGGTCCCTTTTATATAATTGCATAAAGGGGTTGTCTTGCCTTAGATTACAAGTCTGCAGTCTCTCTATGCCTTCAGACTTGTGAATCTTCATATCACGTGGTAGCAGGAGAGGTGGGTGTCTGACATATGTACGGTCACACACCCACCTCACCTGGCACCAGAGAATCCACAGTATACAGTGTGAGGATTCACAAATTTAGTCACTATGTGACTGCAGACTTATACCACAAGGCCGGACAACTCTTTAACCTTTTTAATTTGCACTTTGAGGTGAGCAACTCTGTGTTAGCAGTAATTATATTGTGTCCAGTTTGATGAAATATAAAGCACATGGAGGCCAATTCATTAAGACTAGCACTGCACACGCCAATCTAAATGAAGAACTCGCTGGAGTACTAATTCATTAAGAAGCACATGCCACTTAATGAATTAGTTGGGGATTGAAGTAGCATTTCTGCCATAAACAGAAACAGCTGGCACTTTAGCTGAATTTGGGTGGGTATATCCACGAGGCCCTGACTCCTCCACATGAGGCGCTGGCTCCTCCACATGAGGCCCTGGCTCCTCCACATGAGGCCCTGGCTCCTCCACATGAGGCCCTGGCTTCTCCACATGAGGCCCTGGCTTGTCCCCATCAGACCCTGGCTCCTTCACGGCTATACCCATTTTTCTGAAGCTGCTTCAAGCTGGTGTGAAAAATGCTAAGTCACTACATTTTTGCACAAACATTTTGTGACTTTTCAAAGCTGGAATAAAAATTCCAGTTTTCTGGCGTAAAACCTTTTTGATGAATCGGACCCATAGTTTTAGCAATATTTGTATGTTCAGTTGTGGTTGCATGTATTTCCAAAACCCTATGTCAGCTGACCTGCTAACCAGAGGCAAAAAGCATGGTTATTTGCATGAGAAATATGAAGAGCGGATTCTCTGCAGTATTGGTGTGGTTCATTAACATATGTTACTATTCCCCAATGAGTAGCCACTTGATACTTCTGTGATATCAGAACAGCTGGATACAGATTTTCTCCACCTCGTTATGCTAATTCCTCCTATTTATTTTACACATCTTGAAATGAAGAATACTAAATCAAGGAGGCATTTATCTACATGGACACAAGTCTACCTATTTGTGGACCTAAGCATAACGTCCATTTTATCTTAAAACTCCCCACTCCCCCAATACTTATGTAAACTCGAACGACCGGACATGTTGAAGTCCAATATATCTATTCCTGAATTCGGTTGTGGTTAGCAAGTTGATAAACAACCCAATACTAGACTCATCTGATTCTTGCACAGCCTACTAGTAAATTGCTTGCTAGTGAAACTTTTATCTATATCAAATCAATTAGATATTCCCTTTCATAATTTTATTTTTATTTCTTAAAAAATAATGTTTGGGTGTGATGTTAAGGTCCAAGTAGTCATTAGGCTGCAACATCTCCGTGTACTTTAGGGCCATTTCTGGAACTGCATACTGACATTGTTGGGTAGGCAAGACTTTAAGAGCGCTTCAGAGTAAAGGGGATCATTTTACACATGCTGACATAAAAGTCAGTATACAGTGAGAGAAGACCTTTGTTTCAGATGTCATTTCAGGCTGAACTGGATACCAATCTGGTGTTAACCATTGATGTTTTTATTTTTAGAGTCAAAGGTGGACAGCGCATATGGAAGTCAGTCTGTGGACAATGACCAATCTACATCTTCAGAACCTCAGAAACCTTTCCCCACGGTGTGTACCGGGTTGTCTCCTACACAAGAACTAGCTTCACAGACAGAACCAGCGAGCAGACAGTAAAACTGTCACCTGATAATGATAAACTCTCAAAGGAGATCTATTAATGGTAACATGGAAACCTTACACTTGGTGGCGGATGGGATGACCGAAGGACGAGTTCTTTCCCACAGATGCAGTTGGTTCTAACCTAGAATACATCCTAAAATCACCATTTCATCTAAAGCTGATGGACTCTCTCCTGCTTTTGCCTATCCCTCTATCCTGTTTGTGTGCTCATGTGCAGAAGTGCAGTAACTGATGAGAAGACCCAATACGACCAACATGAGCATGGGGTTCTGCACATAGACTGAAATAATATGTGAATCCTTTCTCTTTATAGACTGTATGAATGAAAGGCAAGTGAATTGGAAACTTAAGCACCAGCAAATGCAAACTGTGTCACGTAGTCATAATGAAGTGTCTGCAGAAATCGGGAGTAAACGGCTCCTGGTACTCCTGAGAAATGGAGCACCATATCTTTTAAATCGGTGATCTGCAACACGTGGTTCTCCAGGAGTTGTAAGACTACAACTTCCAGCATGCTCTGGGAACTGTTGAAGAGCCACCGGTTGCAAACCACTGTTCTAAACTCTAGTTTGTTCGCTCTTATTACTGTTATTTAAAGGTTTGTTTTTACTAAAAATAAATATATTTTATATGTGACACATTTTAATAATCTAGAAATGTCTGAATTCTCTGTATAGAAGCGATTATTGCTTTCTTTTATAATGTTCCAATGTGTGGGGATCCTATAAGCTAAAAATTCAATAAAACAGCAGCAGCCACTTTTATCCATGTCTTGGAATGAAATATTGCCTTATAAAACCTGTACTCTCCATCTGAGATTTATAATGATTCCCTATATACCACATTGTATTAGGAACAGTTATAATGACCCATTGTGTAGGAGACATTTCTCATATTAACTGTTCGGAAATGTTGTTTTTGTAGCTACTGATAAATGATCGATTCTGAAGTAAAGAGCAGGTATAGATCAAACGTGTGCAGAAATCTCCTCTCGGTAGGCTCCACTTCTCGCTCCAAGCAGAAACGGCAACAAAATGCCAAGTTGTCTTGGGTTAAAGAAGCGTCCGCAGTAAAGATATGTGGGTAAATTTAAAATATCACATTTATTTAGGCCATTAAAACCAGAGTGAGCCCAAAACGCGTAGACCCGGTGTCTCTCGCCCCTCCCCTCTTCCATTTTTCTCATCATGTTTTTAATTTTTTCTTGGCTTTAATGGTCCAAATAAATATGATATTTTAATTTACTTCCAATTTTTGCTGTGGGTGCTGGATTCACTCCCTTTGTTTTGCTGCATTCATCGCCCAGAAGCTGATCTGGAGCCTAATCGAGGCATTTTCCCATACAAGGTGAGCTGATATAAATGTTTGTTTTCTCTTAACTGTTTAAATATAATAATTATAATACATTTTATTTCTATAGCGCTGACATATTCCGCAGCACTTTACATTTCAGAGGGGACTTGTACAGACAATATACATTACAGCATAACAATAATCACATAGATCATAACAGATACCAAGAGGAATGAGGGCCCTGCTCGCAAGCTTACAATCTATGAGGAAAAAAGGGGAGACACGAAAGGTGGGTGGTAACAGTTGCCCTGATTGTATGGACCAACCATAATGTTAAGTGTGTAACAGTATGGATGCAGAGGGCTAATGGATGCATAAAGCATGTGGGAACATGATGCGGGGAACCTGATTATGATAAAAAACTTTTGGCTGTGCCACATAGGGATAGATTAGGTTAATGTGTTGAGGCGGTTGGCCAGTCTGAATAAATGCGTTTTCAGGGCACGCTTAAAATTGTGGGGATTGGGGACTAATCGTATTGACCTGGGAAGTGCATTCCAAAGAAATGGCGCAGCATGTGTATGGTCTTGAAGACGGGAGTGGGAGGTTCTGATTATTGAGGATGCTAACCTCAGGTCATCAGCAGAACGGAGGGCGCGAGTAGGATGGTATACTGAAACAAGGGAGGAGATGTAGGGTGGTGCTGAGCAAAGAAGAGCTTTGTGGGTGAGGGTAATAAGTTTGTACTGGATTCTGGAGTGGATGGGTAGCCAGTGTAATGACTGGCACAAGGTAGAGGCATCGGTGTAACGATTGGCGAGGAATATGATCCTGGCAGCTGCATTCAAGACAGATTGGAGGGGGGAGAGTTTGGTAAGAGGGAGACCGATTAGAAGGGAGTTACAATAGTACAGACGAGAATAAATAAGAGAAACAGTCAGAGTTTTTGCAGAATCAAAAGTAAGAAAAGGTCGAATTCTAGAAATGTTTTTGAGGTGCAGATTAGGCCTGTTTCACACTTCCGTTTTTGTGTCCGCCAAACGGATCCGTTTCCGTTTTTTTGACGGAAACTGATGCAAACGGATCCGTTTTTTTAAAAACGGATCCGTCTTTTTGACGGATCCGCGGTAACCGTAATGGAAGTCTATGGGACAAAAAAAACGGATCCTGCAAAAAATGGCGGATCCGTTTTTTTACGGAAAACAACGGATTTTGACGGATTTGAAAAAACGGAAGTGTGAAACAGGCCTAACAAGAGCGAGCCAGTGATCGGATGTGGGGGACAAAGGAAAGCTCAGAGTCAAGTATGACCCCAAGACAGCGGGCATGTTGCTGGGGAGTAATAGTAGAACCACACACGGAAATGGCAATGTCGGGTATGGGTACATTAGTAGCGGGAGGAAACACAAGGAGTTCAGTCTTTGACAGGTTCAGTTTCAGATATAGTGAGGACATGATGTTAGACACAGCGTTTAGACAATTGCCGGCGTTTTCTAGAAAGGCTGGCGTGATGTCAGGAGAAGAAGCATATAATTGGGTGTCGTCAGCATAGAGATGGTACTGGAAACCAAATCTACTGATTGTTTGACCAATAGGGACAGTATACGAAGAGGAGGGGGCCTAGGACTGATCCTTGAGGAACCCCAACAGGGGAAGATGAGAGGAGGAGGAGCCAGCAAAAGATACAGTAAAGGAGCGGTCTGAGAGATAGGAGGAGATCCAGGAGAGAACGGTGGCCTTGAGGCCAATGGAATGGAGCATAGTGAGGAGGAGCTGATGATCCACAGTGTCGAATGCTGCAGAGCAGAGGTCGCGCTACATATTTTTCAGAGGAGTAAAAATACTCCTCCCAATATTTTTGAGGAGTATTTTTCACCACGGAGGAGTACGCAATTTGTATGAATTAAAATTGGCCATCTTCTGTCTCCTCCTATTTTCAGAATTTGCAATTATCTTGGACGTGCTGCTCTTGCTAAAATAGTTCAACAAGCTCACTTGCTTTCGTTTACCAGACTCCATCGCTAATCTAGACAAAAAAAGGGAGAATGCAAAAATGCTATCAGGATTTCTCTAACCCCACTATGCGTATACTGCACCCCCATCTCCATAATAGTGCTGACCACCGTACAATTGACACCCACGTCACATGACGCCAATAACGCACAGCCAGCAAGCCCTGCCGCCGGCTGCCATTGGCCGCGGAGAGGCCGACTGATGCTACACACGCTGAGATGCACAGAGAGAGCGCACCGCGATGACGTCACTCGCGCGGGTCACGTGTCCGTACGGCCGCTGCTGCACGCTACCACCCGCTGAGACAAGCACAGGAGGGCGTGCCGCGATGACGTAGTCGCTCCGCAACATCTGATACTGCCCTTTCCCCTGCTTTGTCCAACTCGCTGCCACTGTAGCTTAGAACGATGCGTCCCGTGGACGTATCGTACTAATCTGAAGGCGTTTTTTTCGCCTGCCTGTGCGTCATAGATGCCCAGACAGGCGTTAATGCGACCTCTGCTGCAGAGAGATCCAAGAGAATTAGCATGGAGTAATGACCATTTGATTTAGCTGTTAGTAGATCATTAGAGACTTTAGTGAGGGCAGTTTCAGTAGAATATAAAGAGCGGAAACCGGATTGGAGAGGGTAGAGAAGAGAGTTTTCTGAGAGATAGCGGATAAGACGGTAGTGGACCAGGCGTTCCAGGAGTTTAGAGATGAAGGGAAGATTAGAAACAGGTCTATAGTTAGCGGCACAGTTTTGGTCGAGGGATGGTTTTTTAAGTAGTGGATGTATGATGGCATGCTTAAATGAGGAGGGAAAGATACCAGAAGAGAGAGAGGTTAAATATTTTAGTTAGGTGAGGGGTGACAGCAGGGGAAAGAGTCTGGAGTAGATGTGACGGAAATGGGTCACTGGTGCAAGTGGTTGGGCGGGAAGATGCAATGAGCCTGCTTACTTCTGTGACTGGTTCAAAGTCAGAGAGTGAGCTAGATGCAGTGGGGGAGGGAGGACAGTGCATGGTATGAGATGACTGGGAGATAATTTCCTGTCGGATCTGGTCAATTTTTTCTTTGAAGTAATTGGCCAGATCATCAGCTCGGAGCTCCGTGGTTGTGGCCTGTACTCTTGGGTTGATTAGAGAATGAAAAGTGTCAAAGAAACGTTTCGAGTTATTGGACAGTGAGGTGATGAGGGTGTTGAAATATGTTTGTTTTGAGAGGTGAAGGGCAGTGTTGTATGTTCGAAGCATAAACTTATAATGGATGAAATCTTCGGGTAGGTTGGATTTTCTCCACAGACGTTCGGTGCACCTGGAGCACCGCTGCAGGAAACGTGTTTGCAGGGTGTACCAGGGTTGTCACCGTCTGTGTTGTGGTGTTCTATGAATAGGAGGAGCAAATTCATCCAGGGCACTTTGAAGTGTTACATTGTAATGCTTCAATGCAGAATCAGGACATGAAAGGGTTTCTGGGTGTTAATGGCCTGTATGTTTCTATAAATATGGACAGTGGGGGTGACCTGAGCAGCCTGGCAGTTCTTGATAGAGAATGAAAGAAGAGAGGGGGAGAGGGGAGTTTGCAAAATCATCCACTGGACAAAGCCGAGAGAAGACCAAGTCGAGGGAGTGCCTGTTCATGTAATGTAGTGCAAGTGTGTTAATATACTCTCCTACCACCGCTATATCCACTGCCCTGGTCTTCTGAATGACCTCAACGCTCTGCAGATTCCTCTGGGTCTCGCTGCTCTCAGTGTGGCCCGGATGTGACTGTTACAATGTAAGCCAATGGAACATCAGAACGAGTCCCTATGGCTTTTGTTCAAATTTTCGCCGTAGATATTTCAAGCTATTTCTGAAGCTTGGAAAAAATTTTCTGCTCCAAAAAGAGGCTCTAACAAAGAAGTCACAAAAAAAAATCTGGCTCTATCAGTTATCTTTCAAGCGTCTAATCAGACCATTGACCCCATGTGGTCTGAACTTTGACTTAAAAAAATGAAAGATTTATACGATGGCGTTACTTGTACACCTTACAATAAACTCAAGGAAAGATTTCGATCTACTACCCCTGCTTTCTTACAATATTTTATCCTCAAAGACATAATCCATGAGTTCCTTACTATCTACCCGAGAATCTCTGAACCAGCAGTTAACCTTATTTGTAATATAGATCATAATATTTTTTGGAGTTTTGAATACACGTACAAATGGTGTAACAATAGCTTTGAAGCGGTAAAGACTCAAAATATTGTCAAATGGGAAACCGAATTGCACACGACAATTGACCCTTCTGACCTTGAACAGGCATGTACCCTCTCGTATGCCTCTTCCATTTCCTTATCACTACAAGAGACCCACTTCAAGCTTTTAACGAGATGGTATTATACCCCCGTTAGACTTCATAGAATCAACCCTGACAATTCTCCGCACTGTTGGAGGGGTTGTGGAAGACCAGGAAATATCTTGCATATATTTTGGCAATGTCCCAAAATTGTTCCCTTTTGGAGAAAGATTTTTAACCTTATCGATTTTTTCCTAGGAACACAACTTATTTTGTCTCCTCATCTGGCCCTTCTTTCTCTGGACGCAGACAAAATTGATACTTCTAACAGGCTATTGATTATGCACATTTTACTAGTCTCCAAACATAGTATTGCCTTTCTTTGGAAAAACCCAAAACCCCCACAAATTAATGAAATTATAGACAAACTTAGCCTTCATCATTCTTTTGAATTGAAATTTGCAAATGTGCATGATCAAGTTGCTAAATATTCTAGGAAATGGTCTAGATGGCTGGAGTTGTTCTCTAAGTCTTCACCCAGAGTGCACCTGCCTAAGGCCCCTTGTGTTTGGGTCTTTGGAACATATATATTAATATATGCTTAAATACCTACCTTTGTAATAATTCACTGCATAATATGCTTCTGCATTAACTTGTTTCATTTTATGTCTTCTTTATATTTGGACTTTATTGTCCTTCCTTTTTCCTTCTTTCCCTTTACATTTTTCCCTCCCCCCCCTTTTTTTTTCCCCCATCTTTCCACCCCCATCCTCCCCATTTATTGAAACTCAAATAAAACATTTGGAAAACAAATTTTCGCCATAGACTTGCCTTAGATGCTAAACATCTGCAGGGAAAAACAGATCTAATCCAGACATAACTATATCTATAAAATTTTGCCAAATACCAGGAAGTCTCAAAAGCACAGCAGAAGCATTACACACAAAAAAGAGGCAAAAAAGCACGATAAGGCTATGTGCACACGTATGCAGAAATTCATAAAAACCGGACTCCTTCCCAGAAAACGCGATTTTTGCCGCGATTTTTTCCGCGTGTCCCCAGACACATAGAAAATAGCTAGAAATGCGGAATTTTCCGCAAAATTAATGAGCATGCTGCGTTTTTTACTGCAAAGCGTTTTTTTCGCGGAAAAAAGCATCAATATGCACAAAAAGTGCAAAATGCATTAAAATGAATGGGAAGCTTTTTTTAAGCGTTTTTTGAGTGGATTTTTTGGTAAATCCGTGGGAAAAACGCAAAAAAAAAATGCTGTGTGTGAACACAGCCTAACACAGATAAATGAAATCCAGTGTGTTCCCAAATCCAAATGCCGCCTCCTTCTGAGCCGCACGGTGCCTTAACCACAGTAAGCGGCCACTTGTTTGGCATTACTGTAATGGAGAGATAGCACTTAATTTACCGGTGTGTATCGCCAGAAGCACAAGCTTGGCACAATGTATGGGGGTGCTATAATATGTGGGGACACAATGTTTTGGCACTAAACTACCATCTTTGCAATTCTTCAGAAAAAAAAACCTGGCGTGGATGTTACAAAATAATCACTGCAGTTGTAGAGGAATTCATTTAGGGGTGCAGTTTCTACAACGGGGTCACTTTTGGGGGGTTTCTGCTATTCTGGCACCTTTTTAGGGGCTCCGCAAGTGTCGCCAGTAAACGATTTTAGCAAAATCTGTGCTCCAAAAGCCAAACATCGCTCCTTCCTTCTCAGCCCTGATGTGTGGCCTAACAGTAATTTCTGACAACAAATGGGGCATCACCTTGCTCGGGAGAAATAGCACAATAAATTATGGGGTCCAGTTTCACCTATTAACCCTTGTGTACCTGACAAATTTACAGCAAATACAAAAATTATATTTTTACTAATAAAATGTCATATTTCCACCTCAATGTTATAAAATTTAGTGAGGCACCTATGAGTTCAAAATACTCACTACACCCCTACATGAATTCCTTGAGGCGTCTAGTTTCCAAAATGGGGTCACTTATGTGAACACAGTAGAAACCACCATGTCAGGGCATCAAATGCGACATGGCATTCACAATCTATCCTAGGCAAATAGCTCTCTTTCCTTTCCAAGCCCTGCCATATACAGTTAGGTTTATATATATTTGGACAGAGACAACATTTTTCTAATTTTGGTTCTAGTCATTACCACAATGAATTTTAAACAAAACAATTCAGATGCAGTTGAAGTTCAGACTTTCAGCTTTCATTTGAGGGTATCCACATTAAAATTGGATGAAGGGTTTAGGAGTTTCAGCTCCTTAACATGTGCCACCTTATTTTTAAAGGGACCAAAAGTCATTGGACAATTGACTCCAAGGCTAACCAAAATTAGAAAAATGTCTCTGTCCAAATATATATGGACCTAACTGTACACAATCACAAGTTTTTGACCACATATGGGGTGCGTTTTCTTCTATTTTCCCTTGTGAAAATTTCATTTTTTTTCACAATAATGTTGGTTTAGCCCCAAAATTTGGAATTTTCACAATGGATAATAGGAGAAACCGGACCCCATAATTGGTTGCGCAATTTCTCCTGAGTACACCAAAACCCCCTATGTGGAGGAAAACTACCGTTTGGGTGCACTACAGAGCACGGAAAGGAAGGAGTGATATTTTGGAACACAGACTTTGATTGAATGGTCTGTTGGTGCCATGTTGCTTTTGGAGAACATCTGATGTGCCTAAACCCTGAAAATTCCTCACATCAAATGCAACATGACGCACACAAATTTTGAGGTCCGTTTTCTCCTGTTACCCTTGTAAAAAAAAATTTGCAGCTAAAGTAAGGGTTAATAAACTTCTTTAATAAACTTCTTGAATTTGTTTTTTAGAATGGTGTTATTTTTTGGAAAAAATGAGAAATCGCTGGTCAACTTTTAACCCTTCTAACTTCCTAATAAAAAAAATGTTTAAGAAATGATGGAGATGTAGAATAGACATGTTGGAAATGTTATTTATTAACTATTATGTGTAGCATAACTTTCTGATTTAGAGGACTTAAGAATTAAAAGTTCGAAAATTGCAAAATTTTCGCCAGATTTCCAATATTTTCAAAAACGTAAGTCCTATCGAACAAATTTTACCGCTATCAATATGTCACGAAAAAATATGCTCAGAATTTGTGAGATCCGTTGAAGCGTTCCAGAGTTACTACCACATAAAGTGACAGTGGTCAGAGTTCAAAAATTTGACCCGGTCATTAAGAGGTTAAAGGACATTTTATACGGACCAATACAAACTATAGGCAGATGACTAACGTTAGTCTTGTGGTCTGCATGTACTGTAGGGGATGTGCTGGCAACAAAGTCCATTTAGATGTGGTGAGGTGCTGTCAAAACTATTTTTTTAGGTTGAAGAAGCATCATTAGTTATTCCTTTGGTTAATAATTGTCACGAAAAGGTGCAAATGATCAGGAAGGATTGTTCTCAAACACTTGTTCGGTCAACTATTGGCCACTGCAAAAAGGTTGATGCCATAATTGCATTTTATAATCTACTACAGAAGACACTTCTAGATAACAAAAAAAACACACGACATGCGAAGAATTGTTTTAATAAATGTATGGAAAATAAACGTTAACACAGGTCATTTACACAGAAAACAGTTTGGCATATCTCAGGTGCATGACTTGCAATCAACCAGAATTACAGAAGGGAAATAGAAAACACTAAAAGATTGTATTAAGCGTGTTCAGAAAAAATGAGAGATGCAGAAGACATGATCTTCAAGAAAAACCTAAGCAGCCACAACGTATCTCGAGCTGTCCGGGTGTCGCAGTGGTTGGAGTAATGCTGTGCTGTCCCAAATAATCATTGATTAGAAGATTAGAGAGGGGTACGGAATAAAAATTCTATTCAGTGTTTTGGTGCTGACTTTACCTGTGTGAAAGCGGTGTAAGAAATGGAGAATCGTGCTCACAAGTAGCTAAACAATGGACTTTAATGTAAAAAAAACGGTAATATACAAAGCATTTGTCACAATATGCATTGAAAGAGAGTTGTTTAAGCGTTTTCGTCAAGATGTCTTGTACTTGTTTGTGAGATATATGTGATGTAAAACCCATTAAAAGTATCATGGCAGCTTGCATATCCAATCCGTAAGATCAGCTAATATTATGTCCAATGTTCATGGCAAGAAAAAAAAGATATTGAAGGGAAGGTAAGAAAATGTCTGACATTTCTTCTTCACTTCGGTCTATGTTCAAACCTTGCGACATGTTTGACCGTTAGGCTAGGTTCACATTGCGTTAATGCAGTCCGTTCAACTTATAGCGTTGACGGACTGCATTAACGCTACTGTCATTTTGTGATCGCGTTTAGCGATCACGCTAGTGCAGCTTCCCTGTCTGTGCTAATGGTGACGGACCTCCGAACGCTGCAGCCTGCGTCCGAGGGTCCGTCACAGAATGACGGCACATCGCAAACGCATGCCGATTATGGCATGCGTTACCGATGCGCTACATAATGGTGGTCTATGGCTGCGCTATGCACTATGTGCTATGGCATAGCTTTAGTGCCGCTATGTAACGGATGCCGTCAGCGCATTGCCATTAGCGCAATGTGAACCCAGCCTTAGAAACTCTTTGGATCTTGTTTCCTGACATTCAAATAATGGTGAATTGTTTATAGCAGTCACCGTATTTCCTTTCCCAACCACTGCCTTCAGTCATTTGTGTACGGGGGAAGGTCGTCACAAAGCCGTCCAGGAGGCAGCAAAGATTCCACATTTGTTTTAGCATGAGCCCTATTCAGCCATATTCTCTACAGCTAGAGATTTCAACAAAGAGATCAAGCCAAAGGCAAAAACGCAATACTCATCAATTAATGCAAATTTTTATTTTAAAGTAGAATACCCTTTCTAACACTATAGAATGCTACCCTGGAGTCTTTTCATGTCAGTTTGTCAGAAGGACTTTGTGTGACCTTCAGGGGGTGGGAAAAAAAAGTCTGCCTTATGTCCATAGTAACATCTGAGCTTCTTACAGGTGGCATTTTTGGACCCCTTTTTATGTTGTAATATTTAAGATGATCTTTTTGTCTTGTCAATTTTCAAATACTTTAGAGAAGGTTATAGAAAGCGCTCCTCTATAGGAGAAGAAAATGGCAAAAGACTTCCGAAAAAAGCCGAAAGCCAACTACATTATATGGGCTGTGTAGTCTTTATTACTATCCATAAATGTCTGGCGGCAGTCCTAAAGATGCTTTGAAAAATGCTGGAAACTGCAGTTTATCCGGCTTTATACCTGCCCCTGGCCACTGCTTCTTCTGCTATCTTTGCAGTGGCCAGGGGCAATATATTCATTTGTGTCCAGGATACAATGCATGTAAAATCCAGTCTCTCTGATTTATTTCTTAGTCGTTACAGTAGGTCCCGTCATTGTTAACGCTTTCTTGTAAGCAATGTTGATGAATTAATATGAATGTATTTCCTGCTATTAAAACCACTTCTCTGCTTGTGATAATACAATAAAATCTTTATCTTAGAAACACTAAATTACTGAAGCACGAACCTGGAAAATCGAAAGAGTTGATTATTTCCCCTACTGGAGCTGAGTATTAGACTGTTGTGCTGTTGATTGACCACCTGAGAGGTAATAGAAAATCAGAATCAGACTGTGCCACTGGTGATCATGGGATGGTGGCTGGAGTAGTACGGCGTGACATAAAGGGGTCTATGGTGATCATGAGACGGTAGCAGGAGTAGTACTGAGTGACATAAAGGGGTCTATGGTGATCATGGGATACTGGCTGGAGAAGTACTGAGTGATATATAGTGGGGTCTATGGTGATCATGGGATACTGGCTGGAATAGTATTGAGAGACATAGTGGGGTCCGTGTTGATCATGAGATGGTGGCTGGAGTAGTACGGAGTGACATATAGTGCGTTCTATGGTGATCAAGGGGTAGTGGCGGGAGTATCACTGAGTGACATATAGTGGGGTCTATGGTGATGATGGGATGGTGGTTGGGGTAGTACTGAGAGATATGGGGTCTATGGTGATCATGGGATAGTGGCGGGAGTAGTACTGAGAGCCATATAGTGGTGATCATAATAGCATATTGTGTTGGCAAAGAATAGCAAAAATGAATGAGATACCTTATAAATGTACATTTATATTTGGTGGGTACATAGGGGCTCAAATTATTATTCAGGCAGTATACAGTGATGGAATGTGTAATTTCCATAAAATATGAGATATATAAGAATATTCTGTAAAATACAAATGATATAACACTGGCGTTGGATCTCTGTCCTTTTTGAGCTTATTAGACAATGGCCAGCTTTCTAAATACAACATGGGCATCTCCTTACCGAAATTCATGCAGCTGTACATTGAAAATCGTGAGAACTGTTTGCTGCTTTCTTTTAAAAGAATCTAATCCTTTTTTTTGCAAAACACAAAGTCTCTCTGGACAGATTCTTTTTAGCGTGAGCTGCTGGAAAACCTTAGGGTATGTGCACATGATTAGAGATGAGTGAACTTGAACTAGTGTCCGGTGCTAAGCGCTAAACATGGACTTCTCCTAGAAATCCGTTGCAATGAGAGAGAGAATTTTCCAGCTCAAAAGTTTGGATCCCAATTCTTGTCAATTTTGGATTCTGGTTGGGTTCTGGTTCAAGTTCGACCACAGGTCTGGTTCCCGAACCGAAGTTTGGAAAAAAGTTCAGCTCTGGTACCAGAACCCGAACTTCCATGGGTCCGCTCATCCCTACACATGATGCGTTTTTCAGTTGGATAATGCCTTAAAAAGCACTGAAAAAAAACCAAAAAAATTTAAATATATACACAGCAAATTGTTTTTACACTGCTGTGCATAAGTTCTGCCTTTTGTCACTTCTTTTGGCTTCAAAAGCTATTAAATGGCTATAAGATGTGACCGGTCCATTCTTCTGGCGGCCACTATTATCTTATATAGGAAAGTTTAAAAAAAGCCGGCGACAAAGTCATTGCAGAAACTATGCACAATATGTCAAAAACAACGCTTCAAGACAAACTCTGCTGGCATAGAGAAGATGTGTTCAAAACTCTTAGAATATTAGTGAAAGAAAGCAAAGCACCAGTCACCCCAGTGTCATCTCTGTGCCAGCAAATAGGTCCATCACACAAGTCCCCTCTCTGGATGTTTGGCGCAGGGTGTTAAAGGCAATGGCCTATTGTTTAAAGTAGGTTTTTATATTAAACTAGATGGAGGCCCGATGCTATCGCATCGGGAGGGCGGTAATGTCACGATGGGGGCAGGCTTTGCAGCATTGAGAATCTCTCCCCCATGTGCTCACCCACCTATCCACTCTCTTTCCCCATGTGCTGACTTCTCGTGTCTGTGCTCTCTTCTTTGACCTGTCTACCCCATGTGCTTTCCCCCCTTGTCTGGTGTCTCTCTCCATCCTGTGCTGTGTTCTCCCCTCGTGCTGTCCCGTTTGAGCTGTCTCCTACCTGTGCTCTGTCTCCCTCACCCCTGTGTCTGACCGTGTACAGAACATACCACAGCTCCTGGGCAGGGGAGGAAGCCAAAGACAATACTGACATTACAGCAGGAGATCGCAGAGGATACATTTTTGTGAGGTAAAATATTGTTTAAAAACAGTCAGTGAAATATTTTACCTCACAAAATGAATCCTCTGTGATCCCCTGCTGTAATGTCAGTATTGTCTTTTGCTTCCTCCCCTGCCCAGGAAATGTGGTATGTTCTGTACACGGTCAGACACAATTTTTAAAATGAACTTTCGTTCATGCTAAAACCCCTTTAATGTGACCGGCTTCCTCTGCCTGTTGACACGTCATGCATCTGCCACCGGGATCAGCCGATTGATTCACTGTGCCGGCGTGGAATTTACGCAGGTGCAGTGTGACGGTGTTCTGCTGGTGGTACCGCGCAAGAGGCTGAGAGTGTGTGTGTGTGGTGCGTACGGCTTCTAGAGTGTGTGTGGTGCGACGGTATTCCGCTGGTGGTATCGGGCAATAGGTTGGTACCAGCAGCAGTTTCCATATTGGGACACCCATCACTTGGGTGTCCCAATATGGTGCTGGGTGAACTTCCTCCGCTTGGAATTCTGGGATACGGTGACATCTTGGCAGAGCAGGAAATGAAAACATTACAAGGCGATTATATAAATACCATATATACTTGCCTATAAGCCGAGATTTTCAGCCCATTTTTTTGGGCTGAAAGTCCCCCTCTTGGCTTATACGCGAGTCATATACTGGGGGTCGGTGGGGGAGCGGGGGTGTCAGAGATCACACTTAACCCCCCTGGCTCGTCTCTGCAGCCCCCCTGCTTCTCCCACGCCTTCCTTCAACGGTCACGTGGTACCGCTAATTAAAGTCATGAATATGTGCATTTTCATGACTTTAATGAGCAGTGGCATGTGACCGCTGAAGGAAGGAAGAGCTGCCGGAGACGCAGGGGCTGCAGAGACCGCACCAGGAGGGGGTAAGTATATGCGATATTTACGTGTCCCCGGTCCATCGCTGCGCGTCATTCTGTCCTCTGCGTACTTTGTCAGTGACGTTCAGGCAGCAGAGGGTGCAATGACAGTCAGTGCAAGCCGCACCCTCTGCTGCCTGAACGTCACTGACAGAGGACTCGGAAGATGGATCGGCCGCAGCAATGGGCCGGGGACAGGTGAATATCGCAGGTGCCGGGGCCCTGAGCCGCCTGCTCAGGACACCGGCACCTTGCCCTCAGGGACGAGAAATGAGTATGTCATTTTTTTTTATTTGCAGCAGCGGCATATGGGGGCATAATCTATGGAGCAGCATATAGGGCATAATCTATGGAGCATCTTATGGTTGCATAATCTATGGAGCATTTTATGGGGCCATAACCTTTATGGAGCAGCATATGGGGCATATTATTCCATGGAGCATCTTATGGGGTCATTATTAACCTTTGTGCAGCATTATATGGGGTGTATTTTGCATGGAGCATTAAATGGGGCTCTTAATTCAATATGGATATTCAAAAACATAAAACCTACTGATGTCTCAATTAATTTTACTTTTATTGGCATCTATTTTTATTTTTGAAATTTATCAGTAGCTGCTGCATTTTCCACCCTAGGCTTATACGCAAGTCAATAAGTTTTCAGTTTTTTGTGGCAAAATTAGGGGGGTCGGCTTATACTCGCGTCGGCTGATACACGAGTATATATGGTAGATGTATTTTTTAGAAACTTTTTGCCCGGTATCACTATTTTAAAACGTTGGAAATTCACACACGACTCTCTAAACCTGATATTAGACTCCTGCTTCCTGTTGTTCACACGCACATTAGCAGCAATAGACTGAGTCAGACTGATTGTATAGAAGCATTATCTAAGCAATCTCTAATCAAGGCAATGGTCATTACCTATTGTAAATGGTGGATCTTGTGGGGGGTTTTTTGTAAGGGGGGATTAAACATCAAAAATTAAACCTTGGTTTAAACAATAAGCCATTGCAAGTGAAATTCTTTCATGAGTCTATTAGGGAATGGTATGATAGTAATTCTCCTATTTTGACAGCTACTGTTGGCAAATTACCAGTAGTATAGGTGCCAGTGATATGATACTAAGATATGTAGATTATTGAATGCAAATTACATTCACTATCATAATTAGATGTAATTAAAGATACTTTGGTTTGCCCACAACTCCCTTATGATTCAAGACCAACCTGCATCGCCATACTGCTCGCTCCACTGGATGCATTTTACGTTGGCGTCAGAACCAGTGTAGGACATCTGGGAGTATGTTTTTTTTGTTCTCCAATATATTTCTACATTTGGTTGATTAGATTGTCCTGTTGGATACAACGTGTCAATCCCCTTCTTTAAAAAAAAATAAAATCATCAAACTATACTTTTCCCTCCCTTAACCACTAGACAATACACCCTATATACTGTACATCTATTGCCATCTTTCATGTTACAAACGCCACACATAATAAACACTTCTGCCTACATTTGATGATTTATTCTTAGACTATACATTGTAAAATATGATAAAGAATTACATATTGAAACCACAAATATCAAAAATAGAATTTTTAAGTACAGCCACAAAAAGATTACAGGTAAATGTGGGTGAAAGGCTTGGGGTGGGACGCATTTGTCATCGGTGCCATCAGTCCCCATCATCTTACGGTTTCTTATAGGTAATACAGTGAAGGAAATAATTATTTGATCCCTTGCTGGTTTTGTAAGTTTGCCCACTGATAAAGACATGAGCAGTCTATAATTTTAAGGGTAGGTTAATTTTAACATTGAGAGATAGAATATCAAAAATAAAACCCTGAAAATCACATTTTATAAATTCTATAAATTTATTTGCATTTTGCAGTGAGAAATAAGTATTCGATCCCCTACCAACCATTAAGAGTTCTGGCGCCTACAGAACAGTTAGATGCTCCTAATCAACTCATTACCTGCATTAAAGACAGCTGTCTTACATAGTCACCTCAGTCAGACTCTAACCTCTACAACATGGGCAAAACCAAAGAGGCTTTCTAAGGATGTCAGGGACAAGATCATAGACCTGCACAAAGCTGGAATTGGCAACAAAACCATAAGTAAGATGCTGGGTGAGAAGGAGACAACTGTTGGTGTAATAGTAAAAAAAAAATGTAAGAAATACAAAATGACTGTCAGTCTACATCGATCTGGGGTACCAAGCAAAATCTCACCTCATGGGGTATCGTTGATCATAAGGAAGGTGAGAGATCAGCCTAAAACTACACGGAGGGAACTTGTTAATGATCTCAAGGCAGCTGGGACAACAGTCACCAAGAAAACCATTGGCAATACATTACGCCATAAAGGTTTAAAATTCTGCAGTGTCCGCAAGGTCCCCCTGCTCAGGAAGGCACATGTGCAGGCCCATCTGAAGTTTGCCAATGAACATCTGGATGATTCTGTGAGTGATTGGGAGAAGGTGCTGTGGTCAGATGAGATAAAAATTGAGCTCTTTGGCATCAACTCAACTCGCCGTTGTTGGAGGAATCATAGAATCATAGAATCGTAGAGTTGGAAGGGACCTCCTGGGCCATCTGGTCCAACCCCCTGCTCAAAGCAGGATTCGCTGAATCATCCCAGTCAGATGTCTGTCCAGCCTCTGTTTGAAGACTTCCATTGAAGGAGACTCACCACTTCTCGTGGCAGCTTGTTCCACTCATTGATCACTCTAACTGTCGAAAAGTTTTTTCTAATATCTAATCTGTGTCTCCTCCCATTCAGTTTCATCCCATTGCTTCTAGTCTTTCCTTGTGCAAATGAGAATAAAGTTGATCCTTCTACAATGTGACAGCCCTTTAGATATTTGTAGACAGCTATTAAGTCTCCTCTCAGTCTTCTCTTTTGCAAACTAAACATTCCCAAATCCTGCAACCTTTCCTCATAAGACAGGGTTTGCAGACCGGTCACCATTCTGGTCGCTCTTTTCTGAACTTGCTCCAGTTTGTTGATGTCTTTTTTAAAATGTGGTGCCCAAAACTGGACACAATATTCCAGATGAGGTCTGACCAAAGAGGAGTAGAGGGAAATAATGACTTCACGTGATCTAGACTGTATGCTTCTGTTAATACATCCTAGAATTGCATTTGCCTTTTTTGCTGCTGCATCACACTGTTGACTCATATTCAGTCTGTGATCTATTAGTATACCCAAGTCTTTTTCACATGTGCTATTGCTTAGCCCTATTCCTCCCATTCTGTATATGCTTTTTTCATTTTTATTGCCCAGATGTAGTACTTTGCATTTTTCCCTGTTAAAAACCATTCTGTTAGTTGCTGCCCACTTCTCCAGTTTATTTATATCTTTTTGAATCCTCTCTCTCTCTTGTCTAGTATTAGCTATCCCTCCTAGCTTTGTGTCATCAGCAAATTTAATCAGTTTACCCTCAATTCCTTCATCTAAATCGTTGATAAACATGTTGAACAATACAGGGCCCAGGACAGAGCCCTGTGGTACCCCACTTGACATTCTTCCAACTGGATGTGCAGCCATTTACGACCACTCTTTGGGTCCGATCACTAAGCCAGTTATGAATCCACCTAACAGTTGCCTTGTCCAAGAGAAATGGTGCCTATGACCCAAAGAACACCGTCCCCACTGTCAAGCATGGAGGTTGAAACATGTTTTGGGGGTGTTTCTCTGCTAAGGGCACAGGACTACTTCACCGTATCAATGGCAGAATGGATGGAGCCATGTACCATAAAATGCTGAGTGACATCCTCCTTCCCTCTGCCACAACATTAAAAATGGATCGTGGTTGGGTCTTCCAGCAAGACAATGACCCAAAACATACAGCCAAGGCAACAAAGGAGTGGCTCAAAAAGAAGCACATTAAGGTCACGGAGTGACCTAGCAAGCCTCCAAACCTTAATCCCATGGAAAACTTATGGAGGGAGTTGAAGCTCCGAGTTGCCAAGCGACAGACTCAAAATCTTAATGAATTAGAGATGATCTGCAAAGAGGAGTGGACCAAAATTCCTCCTGACATGTGCAAACCTCATCATCACCTACAAAAAATTTCTGACTGCTGTGCTTGCCAACAAGGGTTTTGCCACCAAGTATTAAATCTTGTTTGGCAGAGGGATCAAATACTTATTTCTCACTGCACAATGCAAATACATTTATATAATTTATACAATGTGATCTTCTGGATTTTATTTTTGATATTCTATCTCTCAATGTTAAAATTTGCCTACCGATAAAATTATAGACTGTTCACGTCTTTTGTCAGTGGGCAAACTTACAAAATCAGCAAGGGATCAAATACTTATTTCCTTCACTGTACATTGCTTAATCATGGCGTCCATGTGACTTGTAGAGATACTGAAATCATAATACTGAATATAATTGGTATAAGGAAGGAAACCATTTAAGCTTAAAAATGACATTTATTAAAATCACTGCATCCAGGGCCGTAGGTAGACTGACGATGCCTGAGGTGCCATAGTATACTGATAGGGAGAGCTAATGCAATGAAATGTGGTGACTGCGGGTGCCAGGAGATCCTGGGTCAGGGCAAAAGACCCAGAATTGTTATCCTTGTGCCAGCGACACCAATGACGGCACCAGAAGTAGGGTCACCTAATGCTGGATTTCTTTGTGCATTACCGGTTATGTTCTTATAAATACTGGAACTACCAGCAAAAACAATTCAGAACCACTCAATATAGGCTGCACATTTTCTGCAATTCATTGTCAATTTTCCAAACTTTATTTTTTTTATCATTTTGTACAGCATGCAAAGTTATGAAGCTTTGCAAATCACTTTATCAGGGGATGTGTCTTCAATGCACTCATGTAAAACAATTGCACGTAAGTGGTTTCCAAACCCCGGCTTTTCCCCAATATATTTACTAGCCTTTAGCTGCATTAATATTAGAGTGTACTTATTCAGAGTACAGATGATGACAAGGTCAGCACCTGTGTGTCAATAACTCTGGGGATAAGCTGCTGCAGGAGATTATTGTGATAAGCATAACCCTCAGGGGAGGACACAAGTGCTGACTAGTGATAAGTGAGCATGCTCATGTGCTAACAGAGTGTCTTCAGCGTGCTCAAATAATATGTTAGTCCATCAGCCTCAGTTAGTTCAACAGCCGCAACACATTCCTATTTCTTAGGTAATCCCTGCATGTGTTGCTGCTGTCGAACAGCCAAGAGACATGCAGCCACGGCAACTCAAAAATATTATTAGAGCACGCCGAAGACACTCTATTAGCACCCAAGCATGCTCACTCATCACTAGTGTTGACCCATCACTGCCATCATCTGTACTCCATATGAGTACATGCAGATTTCCACACAGCTGTAGGCAGATGAACAGACCGGGGAAAAGCAGGGGATTGTCAGTCACAGGTATTAAGATAATTCCTGTAAGTCCGGAGTCAGACTTGCGTGTGCAATGCGAGAAACTCGCGCAAGTCTCTCGCCTCAATACCCGGCACTGCCGCCGGCACTCGGGACCAGAGTGTGTGGCTGCATGTATTTCTATGCAGCTGAACGCTCCGGTCCTGAGTGCTGGTGGAAGTCCTGGGTATTGAATCGAGAGACTCGCGCTAGTTTCTCGCTTTGCTCTCGCAAGTGTGACTCCGGCCTAATAAAGCGATTTTCACATAACTTTCCACGTTAGACAAAATTATTAAAAAAATAAAGTTTCATTACTCTTTAATGTAGTTTGTCCAAATGATTGTATCTTACTGGTAAGAATTACACTGTATCTCTATGTTTTTTATTCCTGTCTATGGTCTTGTCTGTAAGTCTACTTTCACACATCAGAGAAAACTGGACCCGGCAGCAGCTTTCGCCGGATTCGGTTTTGTAACAAATAGCCGGATCCTGCCTGTCGGAAAAAACCTGATGTGTGAAAGTAGCCTAAGAGGTGTAGCTGCAGGAGAATGTTCTTTTTCAGTGTATCTCCTTCTGTCCCATATTTCCACACTGAATATGAAACAAATACTAATACTGAGTAGTAAAACAGCCATCTGCACTATCTGGAATCTGTTGATATTGAAGATCCCAAATAACTGAATTAAAAAAATATTGTAAATTTAACAAGGGGGAATTATTGCTGCTACTAGACCACCTAAGCCTGCTGCGAAGAAGGGAGTCCTACAAAATAGAGGTACATATACAGTGGGGCAAAAAAGTATTTAGTCAGTCAGCAATAGTGCAAGTTCCACCACTTAAAAATATGAGAGGCGTCTGTAATTTACATCATAGGTAGACCTCAACTATGGGAGACAAACTGAGGAAAAAAAAATCCAGAAAATCACATTGTCTGTTTTTTTTTTCATTTTATTTGCATATTATGGTGGAAAATAAGTATTTGGTCAGAAACAAGCAAACAAGATTTCTGGCTCTCACAGACCTGTAACTTCTTCTTTAAGAGTCTCCTCTTTCCTCCACTCATTACCTGTAGTAATGGCACCTGTTTAAACTTGTTATCAGTATAAAAAGACACCTGTGCACACCCTCAAACAGTGTGACTCCAAACTCCACTATGGTGAAGACCAAAGAGCTGTCAAAGGACACCAGAAACAAAATTGTAGCCCTGCACCAGGCTGGGAAGACTGAATCTGCAATAGCCAACCAGCTTGGAGTGAAGAAATCAACTGTGGGAGCAATAATTAGAAAATGGAAGACATACAAGACCACTGATAATCTCCCTCGATCTGGTGCTCCATGCAAAATCCCACCCCGTGGGGTCAGAATGATCACAAGAACGGTGAGCAAAAATCCCAGAACCACGCGGGGGGACCTAGTGAATGAACTGCAGAGAGCTGGGACCAATGTAACAAGGCCTACCATAAGTAACACACTACGCCACCATGGACTCAGATCCTGCAGTGCCAGACGTGTCCCACTGCTTAAGCCTGTACATGTCCGGGCCCGTCTGAAGTTTGCTAGAGAGCATTTGGATGATCCAGAGGAGTTTTGGGAGAATGTCCTATGGTCTGATGAAACCAAACTGGAACTGTTTGGTAGAAACACAACTTGTCGTGTTTGGAGGAAAAAGAATACTGAGTTGCATCCATCAAACACCATACCTACTGTAAAGCATGGTGGTGGAAACATCATGCTTTGGGGCTGTTTCTCTGCAAAGGGCCCAGGACGACTGATCCGGGTACATGAAAGAATGAATGGGGCCATGTATCGTGAGATTTTGAGTGCAAACCTCCTTCCATCAGCAAGGGCATTGAAGATGAAACGTGGCTGGGTCTTTCAACATGACAATGATCCAAAGCACACCGCCAGGGCAACGAAGGAGTGGCTTCGTAAGAAGCATTTCAAGGTCCTGGAGTGGCCTAGCCAGTCTCCAGATCTCAACCCTATAGAAAACCTTTGGAGGGAGTTGAAAGTCCGTGTTGCCAAGCGAAAAGCCAAAAACATCACTGCTCTAGAGGAGATCTGCATGGAGGAATGGGCCAACATACCAACAACAGTGTGTGGCAACCTTGTGAAGACTTACAGAAAACGTTTGACCTCTGTCATTGCCAACAAAGGATATATCACAAAGTATTGAGATGAAATTTTGTTTCTGACCAAATACTTATTTTCCACCATAATATGCAAATAAAATGAAAAAAAAACAGACAAGGTGATTTTCTGGATTTTTTTTTCTCAGTTTGTCTCCCATAGTTGAGGTCTACCTATGATGTAATTTACAGACGCCTCTCATCTTTTTAAGTGGTGGAACTTGCACTATTGCTGACTGACTAAATACTTTTTTGCCCCACTGTACCTGCTCCATAAAACATTAATTATGTTATACTCTATAGATGTGTACTGTAAAATGAAGCAGACACAATACATTAGTGGAGCCTTTCACCAACTTTTCTATAGTTTAAGTATAAATGGCCAAACTAAGAACTCTAATGTGCAGATAAGAATTCGACAATTCCTGGGTGTAATCTGCTGTATCCTTCAAATATTTATTCTAATCTAAATATATTAATGTACGCCATTTGGAATAATAGGATGTGATATCACATTGTCTCACTTGTGGGTTTAAGTGAACTTTCAAATGACCGTGTTATAAAGTTATAAGAGCACTGTAAAAAGGGCATTTTAGAGAAGTGACTCGGTGTAATCCCTTCTCCATTTTGCATTATAACGGTGTTCTCCAACCTGTAGCTGATGCAAAACTATAGATCTCAGATCGAACACACTGGAATATATAATCTCCAAGTTCCATCCCGGGAAACCCCTTCTCAAGCACGGGACAAATAAAAGGAATTCACATTCTATATCACATTTTCTAGATATATAAATGATATGGTGAGCAGTAAGAGGACAAGCCACTGTCGTATAGTCTCCGCGTTATAGGTCACAGCATACAAGGAATAGATTTTACAAACCTGGAGCCATTTTTAAATACTCCCTTCCTAGCATCTTAGGCCATGACTGATGGAAATCTAACGGCCCCCCTTATGGGCAATACAACTATTTGGCTGTATAAAGGTTACATCCAGTCTCTTCAGATATCTGATTATTTATGTCTCGATGCAGAAGTCATCTAGAGAATATTTGCAGAACTTATACAAGCAGACATGATCAAATATGTAACAGAATTGGCGCAAATTAAATCATAACAATATCAAGAACCCAAATAGAATAAAAAAATACTGTAAAGCCATCTGAAAAACTAGGAAACAGTGCACTCATTATAGCATCATTTTTTTATAATAAAAAAGGAGTTTTGCGTAATTTCTTACTGTGACTACTGACTCCTACACGTACATTTTACAAGCCAGGAAATCCATTTTACCAGAAACAGATCCTTAATCATTACCAAACATTGCACCCATTGGAGCCAAACATCAAACAGTCAAAAAAATAAAAATAAATAAAATAAAGCGTCTCTCTAAGTAGGAAATAATTCAAGACTAAGATTAATAGTCCATGGAGCTGCGGCAGCTCCTAATGAATGGCTGCTAGTTGTTACCGAGGGTGGCTTGCCTCAAGTTCTTCGGTTTCAGTAAATTTCTGCTGTTAATGAGCAGTTTGCCGTTCACAAGACTGAATTATTTACTTTGATGTCTACATAAGGGAAATTCTCTCCAGAAGATTAAATGTTGTTTTCCGCATGAACACTATATTAACGGCATTTTATTGAATTACGTATGGTACTATTCTTTCCAGGGCACAAGATTTAAAAATATCTAAAACCCAAATAAACCCTCAAAATAATATACTGATAGTGGGAATATAAGGATGTCAACCAAATGGTGGCATCTTCTTAAAGATATGCATTTTGTGTAAATGGATGAGATTTTATTACTAAATTAGCACACATTGAGCTTTAATGCTGTCAACTGAGATGTCTTGTTCGGCGATGTTATTGCATGTATACCCATCTTAGAAGGAATGGTCTTTCTTACAAGCATCTGCCATTCAAAAAGCTAACGACTAACAATGTTGATGAAGATGAGATGTAGTCGTACGTGAGAGCTGAGGGTCTTCTTTTGTACGTTAACCTCTACACCTGTATGTATGTTTATGTAGTGATGCGTTAAGTTTTTGAAACATATTTTAAAAATTATGTAGTCAGACAGTGATAATCAGGTAGATTAATATTGGGTATGAAACACTGATAATAGAAGGTCAATGCGCAAATGGCCAAAGTCATACAAAAAATCCAAGATGTTGCTAAATGAATGCGATTTGCTGAAAATTGAGCAATTCTGGTCACGATATCTTAGCCCTCTAGAGCTGCTTAAAAACTTGTTTCAAAATGAACAGTCGAGTACTGCTGCTTTGTAATTTACCAAGAATTTTGGGCAGTATATTATGGCTTAAAAGCTTGGCATTCCATTTGCTTCTCGTACCATCTTTAATTGTCCCAAACTCTTACCCATACAACCACATTCCTTACGATCAGCCCAAAAAAAAAGCCAATGGCAAATCGGAATTCTGCTGGTATTCTTCAGGTGCATCCAACTTTGACCGTCCAGGCCCAACGCTCTATGGTAAGAAGTCGGTGATGTTTCTGAGACATGCAGAGAACATTGCATCTTTGTTGCCTTTTTACATTAAGTGTAAACTTCCCTTTAGAGTATTTGATATAAAGAAATTTTGACATTCATATTTTTTTTTTCTTTTAGCATGAAACGAAACGATGCCCGGACCTCAAAAGGAGCGTTAATACTACAAAATATCAGCATGACAATCAAATTCAGTAAAGTAGTAAAAGTGCAAAAATATGTCACAAAAAGGGAGAAGTCCAGTAAAGAATTGGCACCATCCTAAAATGAAGAAGTCATTTTTGCCAAACGCCTAATAGTCTAAGTTCCGCTTTGTGAGTCCTGTGGCTTCACTCTATCTCCTCTCCTTAGCTTGAGTAGGTGAAACATATACAAAACGAATAGAAATTCTGTACATTGCCCTTTGTGTTTAGACTCGGAGGCTTTCATCTCTTTGTTGTCGCCGTAAAAAAAAAAGATCTGATCAACAAAGTTCATGTGCTCTACTTACTTCCAGGAAGTAGTTTGCTCAGATATGCGAGAAAACGCTATCGGTATCATTTAGGTTTGCTTTTTGGTAGACTCCCGTTAATAAAATTTAAAAATATGGTCCCGCTGGATCTGAATGGCTTAAATAGAAAAGAAAGAGTGTAACATCTGGATATAGAGAAACACACACTGAAAAACCTCCAATCACATGCTCTTCTCTCCCCCAGTACAATACATGTGAGATGTCTCGGGCAGTGCTTGTAGTGATTGTGCAGCTTGTCATCCTTTCTAGGAATCACATCACTGTTTCTTAAAGCCCTTCAAGGTCTGAACCCGTCAAAGCACGTACCGGCAAAAAGTATTAAATCATGCAATACTTATTGGTACCAGCTTGAAATCCAACATACCACGTATATAGGAAAAGAGGGGCCCTTCATTTTTTTTTTCATTTATCAGCCAAGATTTTTCTCTAGCGGACAGTTCAAGATTTTTGCCTGTTGCTGTTGTGGGTCGTTCTGCAGCTTCCTCTCGAAGACCCGTGGCATTTTGCTTTGGTGGATGTAACGGGAGGGTCTAGATTTAGAGAAGGACTGGAGCGGGACTTTTTAAGCCCATCTTCATCATTCTCTGCTGAGTCAAATAAGCTGTTTTCAAAAGCTTCCAAATCTTCCGTGCCAGCTTTCAGTTTGGCTCTTAAGAGCATGGCATAGGTGCCGTAACGGGATTTCTGTCAATACAAAATAAATAAAGTTTAAATGTGGAAATATGGACCTGTCCACATCATGCTTGGCTATCCTGTTGAAATAATGTCCTTTTTTTCTGTTGCACCATGCTGATTGCTGAACATTATTTTCATGTGATAAACAAAAATGGAATGTTTCAACAAGATGAGAAAACATGGTGTGAATCTAGCCTTTGATTAGAAAAAGGGTCACCATTCCACCTGATTAGCTACAGTAATTAAGATAATAGCATTTATTTCGCTTGTTTTTGTTTTGAATGTTTTAAGTTCCTCAATGCAAAACATTGACATTGCTTAAAATGGCATTTGAGAGCGGATTGTTAGAAAATCAATACCCATCTTCTGGCCTTCTGTTTTCTACAAAAGTTGATGTATAGGGGACTAGTTGACTATATGAAGGTCATACTTTTTGCATAAATTCAGTTGTCAAAAAATAGGAGACAGATGGACGAGGGGAACACATGATTATTCTATACAGGGATGGTTACAATTAGTGATGAGCGGGTATACTCGTTGCTCGGCTTTCCCCGAGCATACTTGGGTGGTCTCCGAGTATTTGGAAGTGCTTGGAGATTTAGTTTCTGTCGCCGCAGCTGCATGATTTGTGGCTACTTGACAGCCTGAATACTTGTGGGGACTGCCTGTTTGTTAGGAAATTCCCACATGTATTCAGGCTGTCAAGTAGCCGCAAATCATGCAGCTGCGGCGACAGAAACTAAATCTCCAAGCACTTCCAAATACTCGGAGACCACCCAAGTATGCTCGGGGAAAGCCGAGCAACGAGTATACTCGCTCATCACTAGTTGCAATCTGTTCCCAAAGAGAAACATGGATTAGCATAGGAGTTGCGGACACAAAATAACCTTCCATTTTTACTTTGCACATGGAGAATATCATATACTGATCACTAAATGCAAAATAGAATAGGCAGACTTTTAACCCCGCTCTGCCATGTGACGTACTATCCCGTCCATGTGCCCTGGGACTTAATTCCCAGGGACGGGATAGTACGTCACAGTGATCAGCGGCGCCCACGTGGTGAGCGCCGCTGATCGCGGCCGGGTGTCAGCTAATTATCACAGCTGACACCTGGCACAATGTGTCAGGGGTGGTCACGGATCGCCCCCGACACGTTAACCCCTTGCACACCGCGATCAAACACGATCGCGGTGCACCGGGGGTTAAAGGGAAGCATCGGCAGGGAGGGGGCTCCCTCCGTGCTTCCCTGAGCCCCCCCACAGCAGCGCAATGTGCAGTGCTGCTGTGGGGGGCTCCATCCCTGCAGGTCCCCGAATCTAAGATGGCGACGGGGACCTTCGGGGGCCTGCAGGGAGCTGGCTTCCTTGTGCCTGCAAAGCGCAGGCACGAGGAAGCCTTGTGCAGTGCCTGTAACAGATCGCTGATCTGTCACAGTGATCTGTGATGTGACAGATCAGCGATCTGTCACATGACGGTTATGTCCCCCCTGGGACAATGTAATAAAGTTAAAAAAAAGTGTAAAAATAATTTTAAAAAAATCGTTAAATAAATTAAAAAAAAAAAAAAAATTCCCTAATAAATTCATTTTTTGGAAATAACAAAAAAACAAACAATAAAAGTACACATATTTGGTATCGCCGCGTCCGTAATGACCCACCCTATAAAACTGTCCCATTAGTTAACCCCTTTAGCGAACCCCTTAAAAAATAAAAATAAAAAACGAAGCAAAAAATAATGATTTATTATCATACCGCCGAACAAAAAGTGCAATAACGCGCAATCAAAAAGACGCATATATAAATATCCATGGTACCGCTGAAAACGTCATCTTCTCTCGCAAAAAACGAGCTGCCATACAACATCATCAGCAAAAAAATTAAAAGTTATAGCTCACAGAATAAAGCGATGCAAAAATAATTATTTTTTATATAAAATTGCTTTCATTACATAAAAGCGCCAAAACATAAAAAACGACCTAAATGAGGTATCGCTGTAACCGTACTGACCCGAAGAATAAAACCACTTTATCAATTTTACCACAGGCGGAACGGTGTAAACGAACCCCCAAAAGAAATTCATGAAATGCTGGTTTTTGTTCATTCTGCGTCCCAAAAATCGGAATAAAAAGCGATCAAAAGATGTCACGTGCCCGAAAACGTCAACCCATCCCGCAAAAAATAAGACCTCACAAGACTCGGTGGGTCAAAATATGGAAAAATTATAGCTCTCAATATGTGGTGATGCAAAAACTATTTTTACAATAAAAAGCGTCTTTTAGCGTGCAACAGCTGCCAAACATAAAAACCCGCTATAAATAGTAAAACAAACCCCCCGTTATCACCCCTTTAGTTAGGGAAAAATAATAAAATTAAAAGAAAATGTATTTATTTCCTTTTTCCCATTAGGGCTAGGGTTAGGGCTAGGGTTAGGGTTAGGGCTAGAGTTAGGGCTGAGATTAGGGTTAGGGGTGTGTTGGGGTTAGGGTTGGAGTTATAATTGGGGGGTTTCCACTGTTTGGGCACATCAGGTGCTCTCCAAATGCAACATGGCGTCTGATCTCAATTCCAGTCAATTCTGCGTTGAAAAAGTCAAATGGTGCTCCTTCCCTTCCAAGCTCTGCCATGTGCCCAAACAGTGTTTTACCCCCACATATAGGGTATCAGCCTACTCAGGACAAATTGCAAAACAACTTTTTTGCAAAACGATTTTTTTATTTTCATGCCCGGGCGTTATAAACTTCTGTGAAGCACTGGGGGGTTCAAACTGCTCACCACACATCTAGATAAGTTCCTTGGGGGGGGTCTAGTTTCCAAAATGGTGTCATTTGTGGGGGTTTTCACTGTTTTGGTACATCTGGGACTTTCCAAATGGGACATGGTGTCCGATCTCAATTCCAGCCAAAAACGTCAAATGGCGCTGCTTCCCTTTCGAGCTCTGCCATGCGCCCAAATAGTGGTTTACCCCCACATGTGGGGTATCAGCGTACTCAGGATAAATTGCACAATAACTTTTAGCATCCTGTTACCCTTGGAAAAATAAGAATTGAGGGTGAAGAGATCATTTTTGTGGAAAAAATATGATTTTTTAATTGTACGGCTTCTGTGAAGCCTTTGGGGGTTCAAAGTTCTCACCACACATCTAGATAAGTTCCTTGGGGGGTCTAGTTTTCAAAATGGTGTCATTTGTGGGGGGTTTCCACTGTTTTGGTACATCAGGGGTTTTCCAATCACGACATGGTGTCCGATCTCAATTCCAGCCAAAAAAGTCAAATGGCGCTGCTTCCCTTCTGAGCGCTGCCATGTGCCCAAATAGTCGTTTACACCCACATATGGGGTATCAGCGTACTCAGGACAAATTGCACAATAACTTTTAGGGTCCTGTTACCCTTGGGAAAATAAAAATTGGGGGTGAAAAGATCATTTTTGTGGAAAAAATATGATTTTTTAATTGTACGGCTGTACGTTATAAACTTCTGTGAAGCCCTTGTGGGTTCAAAGTTCTCACCACATAGCTAGATAGGTTCCTTGGGGGGTCTAGTTTCCAAAATGGGGTCACTTGTGGGGGGTTTCCACTGTTTAGGTACATCAGGGGCTCTCCAAACATGACATGGCGTCCGATCTGAATTCCAGCCAATTTTGTATTGAAAAGTCAAACGGCGCTCCTTCCCTTCTGAGCACTGCCATGCGCCGAAACAGTGGTTCCCCCCCACATATCAGGTATCAGCGTATTCAGGACAAACTGCACAATAACTTTTGCAGTCCAATTTCTCCTGTTACCATTGGTAAAATAAAAAAAATTGAACCTGAAGTATTTTTTTGTGAAAAAAAGTTAAATGTTCATTTTTTTTAAATATTCAAAAAAATTCCTGTGGCGCACCTAAAGGGTTAATAAACTTCTTGAATGTGGTTTTGAGCACCTTAAGGGGTGCAGTTTTTAGAATGGTGTCACTTTTGGTTATTTTCTGTCATATAGACCCCTCAAAGTGGCTTCAAATGTGATGTGGTCCGTAACAATAAAAGGTGTTGCAAAAATGAGAAATCGCTGGTCAACTTTTAACCTTTATAACTTCCTAACAAAAAAAAATTTTGGTTCCAAAATTGTGCTGATGTAAAGCAAACATGTGGGAAATGTTACTTATTGAGTTTTTTGTGTGCCGTATCTCTGTGATTTAAGGGCATAAAAATTCAAAGTTGGAAAATTGCGAAATTTTTAAAATTTTCGCCAAATTTCCATTTTTTTCACAAATAAACGCAAGTTATTTGAATGAAATTTTACCATTAACATGAAGTACAATATGTCACGAGAAAACAATGTTAGAATCACCAGGATCCATGGAAGCGTTTCAGAGTTATTACCTCATAAAGGGACAGTGGTCAGAATTGTAAAAATTGGCCTGGTCATGAACGTGCAAACCACCCTTGGGGGTTAAGGGATTAATGTCTAGTTTCTGACTGTGCCAAAGTAAAAGGCTTGAATGCTAATCAACCTCAAAGTTTATAATTTAATTTTTTGGAAATGGCAGGTAACACTTGGCAAACGCTAACTTCTTTGTAATTCCATTGTGTATATATAAATATACAGTGGGGCAAAAAAGTATTTAGTCAGTCAGCAATAGTGCAAGTTCCACCACTTAAAAAGATGAGAGGCGTCTGTAATTTACATCATAGGTAGACCTCAACCTGACAATGATCCAAAGCACACCGCCAGGGCAACGAAGGAGTGGCTTCGTAAGAAGCATTTCAAGGTCCTGGAGTGGCCTAGCCAGTCTCCAGATCTCAACCCTATAGAAAACCTTTGGAGGGAGTTGAAAGTCCGTGTTGCCAAGCGAAAAGCCAAAAACATCACTGCTCTAGAGGAGATCTGCATGGAGGAATGGGCCAACATACCAACAACAGTGTGTGGCAACCTTGTGAAGACTTACAGAAAACGTTTGACCTCTGTCATTGCCAACAAAGGATATATCACAAAGTATTGAGATGAAATTTTGTTTCTGACCAAATACTTATTTTCCACCATAATATGCAAATAAAATGAAAAAAAAACAGACAATGTGATTTTCTGGATTTTTTTTTCTCAGTTTGTCTCCCATAGTTGAGGTCTACCTATGATGTAAATTACAGACGCCTCTCATCTTTTTAAGTGGTGGAACTTGCACTATTGCTGACTGACTAAATACTTTTTTGCCCCACTGTATATATATATATATATATATATATATACAGTCATATGTTAAAGTTTGTGCACCCCTATTAATGTTAACCTTTTTTCTTTATAACAATTTTGGTTTTTGCAACAGCTATTTCAGTTTCATATATCTAATAACTGATGGACTCAGTTATATTTCTGGATTCAAATGAGGTTTATTGTACTAACAGAAAATGTGCAATCTGCATTTAAACAAAAATATACAGTATATACATATACACACACAGCTCTGGCAAAAATTAAGAGACCACTGCTTAGTTTTATAAAAATCAGCTTCTCTACATGTCTGACAGCCATTCCATTCCAGTGTCAGTTGAATTCCAATCAGAGGACACCTCATTCTACTTAATGTGCTTCTGATTAGGTAATCACCTGAACACCAAATCTTATTTAACAAAGGAAAGTATAAAATACCCTGCTGTGGTGTTCACAATCCTTTTGCAATAGGACAAGCTGGATGGCGTAACAAGTGCTAGTAATATCCCAAATGTAACAGGATTGAAAAAATAACTTTTAACCATGCCAAAGGAGTTGAAAAGAAAAGTCTTGAGTGTGGAAAAGAAGCGCTCAATTCTGGCTTTACTAGCAGAGGGACACAGTGAGCTTCACGTTGCCTCCATCCTTAAAATTTCTAAGACGGCAGTCCATTACAACAAGGTCAAGCAGCAGACATTGGGGACAACAAAGCTACAGACCGGCAGAGGGCAAAAACGACTCTCCACTGACTGGGATAACTGTCATCTTATTCGAATGTCATTCAGCAACCACAGGAAGAAATCAAGTGACCTACAAAAGGAATGGCAAATGGCAGCGGGATGAAGTGCATGGCAAGAACAGTTCATAACAGGCTCCTAGAGGCAGGGCTCAAGTCATGTAAATCTAGAAAAAAGCCTTTCATCAATGAGAAGCAACGGAGAGCTAGGCTGAAGTTGCCAAAGAACATAAGGATTGGACCATAGAGGACTGGAGTAAGGTAATCTACTCTGATGAGTCTAATTTTCAGCTTTGCCCAACACCTGGTAGTATAATGGTTAGCTGGAGACCTGGAGAGACATACAAGGCACAGTGTCTTGCACCCACTGTGAAATTTGGTGGAGGATCGGTGATGATCTGGGGATGCTTCAGCAAGGCTGGAATTGGGCAGGTTAATCTTTGCGAAGGACGTATGAATCAAGCCGCATACAAGGTTATCCTGGAAAAACAGTTGATTCCTACTGCTGAGGCAATGTTCCCCAACTCTGAGGACTGGTTGTTCCAGCAGGACAATGTGCCATGCCACACAGCTAGGTCAATCAATGTGTGGATGAAGGACCACCACATCAAATCCCTGTCATGGCCAGCCCAATCTCCAGACCTGAATCCCATTGAAAACCTCTGGAATGTAATCAAGAGGAAGATGGATAGTCACAAGCCATCAAATAAAGAAGAACTGGTTAAATTTTTGTACCAGGAGTGGCATAAGGTCACCCAAAAGCAGTGTGAAAGACTGGTGGAAAGCATGCCAAGACGCATGAAAGCTGTGATTAAAAATCATGGTTATTCCACAACATATTGATTTCTGAACTCTTCCTGAGTTCAAACATTAGTATTGTTGTTTCTAAATGATTATGAACTTGTTTTCTCAGCATTATTTCAGGTCTGCAAGCACTGCATTTTTTTGTTCTTTTGACCATTTCTCATTGTCTGAAAATAAATAGAAAATTTAGTGCTTGGAAATTCGGAGACATGTTGTCAGTAGGTTATAGAATAAAAGCGCAGTTTGCATTTTACTCAAAAATACACCAATGAAGAGAAAAATCAGACAAACAAACTTTTGCAGTGGTCTCTTAATTTTTGCCAGAGCTGTCTATGTATCAGATCACCATTATTTTTAAAGTTGGTTCTTTATCTGTAGTGACCCATTAATTTCATTCACCTTTAGTGGATGTTTTCTGTCCAAAGGATATAGTAAGGGAGGGATATCATATCTAATGAGGGGTTAATAGAGGTTTATTTTTAAAAAATGTAAATCAGTTTTAAATATTTCCAAAGCATGTCATGCATCAAGATGTGTGATTTAAGTTTAATTTATTTCCCTCCAGAGTATTTTAACATTTCTCTGCGATAATTAAAGCTGATAATGAACTCATCACTGGCATCTACTTGACAAACATCTTGTCATTGAAAGGCTGTAGAACTTTTCTAATTCGGCAGAAAAGAAGGCACCCCGAGCTTCTCTAATGTTATATAGGGATGGATTATAGCAAAGGGTTAATAAATGTCTGTACTCCGCAAACCAAGTCTGACCCTTTATGCTGATAAGAAAGAGGTATAGAAACCAATTCTCAATATGCAGAAAGGGAGTGAATACATTTTTTTCCAAGCTGAATAGTGATTTTGATTCAATGGCCAAAACGAGTATTTTTTTGGCTAGAACGCGCAATCAAGTGCGAAGTACACTTTAAGAGCGTTTTCCATTGAAATGAATAGGAACATACTTAAAGAGTTTTATACTCTTTCGGGATGGATTTCTGCATCGCAATCTGCCATATATCTCCGTGTGAACATTTTGAAGGATGAATGTCACAAACCTCAAACTCTAGATAGTCTTCTTTCTGCTTAAATTCGTCCACCTCTTTCCCTTTCACCTTCTTATCTGGAGGAGCCGTGCGATGCTCTATTAAGCTTGAAGACATACTCTTGAATTTAGACTCATGTGTTTTCACCTGTTCCTCCTGTTCATGAAATATAAAGTAAACCCACCATTTATTTTTCTTTAAGACAAGATTACGATTGTGCGTCAACGGGTTCTTTATTTTAGATCAGGGTTCCCCAACTCCAGTCCTCAAGGCCCACCAACAGGTCATGTTTTCAGGATTTCCTTTGTATTGCTCCGGTGATAATTGCTTCACCTGTGCAGTACAAAGGAAATCCTGAAAACATGATCTGTTGGTGGGCCTTGAGGACTGGAGTTGGGGAACCCTGTTTTAGATCCACTATTGTCAATTCAAAAAATTATGGAACCTTTATGTCTCATTATGTGTGCAAATATTCTTTTTTTTATTACAATACAGGAACCTATTTGCTGAAATACCTGTGCCACATGGCTACATAACAGTAGGTAATAACTGCCTTAAAGGGGTTGTCCCCTTTTAGATAACATTCGGAGCCGGCTGCAGTTTGCTATTGCTACAAAAAAACAAACACGCTGTCCTCACCTCTCCAGGGTCTAGATTCTCTGCCATTGCTCCCCATGTCAGGCATTAGCTGCAGCGCTGACATCACATCGATAGCATGGTAGCCAATCAGTGAGTTGATCATATGAGGGCTCATGCAATATATTGGGGCTATGTGAGGGTGCTTACTCTATATTGGGGGTTATGTGAGGGCTCATACTATATATAGGTAGCTGGGTGTGAACTCATACTGTATAATGTGGGCTGTGTGGGGGATCATACTGTATGTACTGGACTGTGCATGGGCTGATGCGATATGTATGGGGCAATGTGGGAGCTCATACTGTATATTGGAAGCTGTGCAAGGGCTCATACAGTATATAGGGGTCTGTGTGTGGGCTCATAATGTATTTTTGGGGCTATGTTGTTAATCATACAGTATATTGGGGCTATGTGAGGGCACATACTGTATATACGGGGCTGTGTGTGGGCTCACTGTATAATGGGGCTGTGTAGGGCTCATAATGTATGTAAAGGACTGTGGATAGGCTGATACTATATGTAGTGGGCTATGTGGGAGATCATACTGTATATAGGAGGCTGTGTGTGGGCACATACTGTATGTAGTGGTCTGTGTATGTGCTGATACTATATGTAGTGGGTTATGTGGGAGCTCATACTATATAGGAGGCTGTGTGTGAGCTCATACGGTATGCGGGGGGCCTCATACTCTATATAGGGGTTTGTGTGGGGGCTCATACTCTATATAGGGGGCTGTGTGTGGGCTTATACAGTGTATAGGGAGAAATCAGCATACCTAATTCTACACAATATTAAGTGATACAATTAATATAAAATAATAATCATAATTAATATGTTAATATTAACACTGAACATAATTAATTTTAAGTTCAGCCTATTGGTTCAGCCACCACAACAGTCACGGTATCTCATGTGGCCCCTTGGGAAAATTAATCTCCCACCCCTACTCTATTATGTATAGTGCTAAGTTATGTATAGCACTGTACATAAGGGAAAAATATTAGCATTGTTTTCCAGCTACAGATGTGCTCCAGCGCACTTGTGTGTTAATCTCTTGACCTATCATGTCATCTCAAGGGGGATCATGTGACATGTTACGTGAGACATCAGGTGCTGGAGGAGCCCACGCCTTCTAAGCTGCCTGAGGCCCTGGCTAGTCTTAATCTGGCGCTGCCAGTACTGTACAGCTGACACCTGTTGCAGATGGTGCAGTCGCAGCTTCTGCTAATGTTTTAGTAACGTGTAATTGCGGCTATGTAAAGTTACAGAAATTGTCAACAGGGGGTTAATTTTTTTTTATTAGGAACACAAAAGCAAAAAAGACACAACTCAAATGGTGTAAAAAGTAATAAATACATGCACAGTAATTTGGTATAAACCAAAAGCTAAAGATCTACCTGGGATAGGCGAGTGATGGCACTTGGAAGTAGTGGTCGGCTAAACTTTTTATGTGATCCAATTGCAGCTGGGAATGGAGGAGCAGAAAACATCGCCGCTACCACATTAATGCGAGTGATCCATGAATGCATCTGTTCTGTATTTCTGATAAAAAAAAAAGTTTTAAAAAATGCTTTCACACAAGCACCATTTTCATGTAACATGAGAAGTCACTAAAGTGATGTTTGGGTAGTTGGCTACATTTGTCTATGTTTGTAATTTTTTATGTATTAGAAAATAAGGTCTACAAAAATTTCCGCTTTTTTGTCACACAGTTTTGAAGCTTCCATGCTTTTCAATAATCAAAGTCATATTATAAACTCCAGCCCCGTCTAGTCAATCATAGTTTTCACGCCCAGCTCATTTCCTTAATTACACTATAATATTGCTTGGAGTATGGAAGATATTCTATCCCCGATATCACAGCCTGACTACTGCAACACCCTCCTCTGTGGTATAGGGCCAAAGGGAATAGGGTCTCTCCAGTCTATAGTAATCCCTATCGTACAACCCCGCTACCTTTCTCTAATGTCAAGTCATCTGCATCAGTCCCTGCACTGAATTCTTGCCAGAATACCACATAAAGAATTCAATTTAAAATACTTGCTTTAATTTGCAAAACCATATCAAATTCTTCTCTTTTCTATATTGTGGCTCGTGGGCCTGTTATGTGTGACTCGTGGCTCTCTGCCAGCTTGGTGCATTAGCTCCATGTGTAGCAAACCGCTATCAAGACTAGATCTCTACATGCTGACTTGTGTGTAGCCTTGCAAAGAGCAGATCTCTAGATGGTGACTTGTGTGTAGCACTGAAGAAGAGCAGATCTGAATAGGAGTACGGTAGGAAACCCTGGAGCTTGGCGTGTTGCCTTTTTGTGATTTCAGTGGACAAGCGTTGGCTGTTATTATACCAGTAATGGGGGGCTCTGGGTGTCACTACTGTGAGTGGGGCAGGAGCTGGATGTGGCCAGCGACCTTCTCTAAGAGCTGAATTTGGCTCACGACTCTCCTTCATAGCTGAATGTGGCTCTCAAGGTCAGAAAGGTTGGGGACCACTATCCCACATCCAACTTCCATCTCAGTTAACAAAGCCTTTCTCTATATCTATGTCTTCTCTTGTGTCTCCTCTTTTAGATCATGGCTCCCTTCTTCTAATCAACTGCAAATGCTCAATGAAAACGTGCCCCTTCCAAAATCAATATACCGTAACCAAGAATGAAGGCTGCCATAATAATCCAACACTGCCTCCCTCTACCTATGTCCACGGCTATGTATGCCAGTCCATGATTTCTGGTATCTATCATTCACAACTCATATGGACTTAATTTATCTGTACCACATTGTCTTTTGTAAGTGTTAGAATGTGCACAATATTGTTATATTATAGACTTGAGCAAAAAGATTTTCTGGAGCTTGATCCAGAGACCATTCCACCAACCCAAGCCTTGCAAACCTCCTCCTATCTTTCAGCATCCCTGGTGCCTCTGCTGATTAGTTGGCACGGCACAACATCATATTGTAAAGTGATACCCACATGATGTCATGCCGAACCTGCTGCCCTAGAGAAGTGTTGCGGATGCTGGCTTTTAGTAAATATTAATAAAATTATCTAAAGAAAAAAATACCAAATATTGAGGACAAATTTGACCTTTATTGGAAAGTAAAGTTAACTTTCTCATCAGACGCTTTAGTTAAGAGTCTGAATTTTTACTTCATTTTCCCAGTGAATCAAGGGTGAAGTAAGAGAAGTCTTGTCAACTACAGTAATTTATGACTGATCAGACCAGACCAGTCATTGGTCATCATCAGACAATTACGCCAACTGTTATGACTCACTGAGCTTGAAAGAGGAATACTCTCCAGTCTGCTGTTCGTAGGTAAAAGACATTTGGCCTTTTGTTATAGTCGGATGCTCTGGTAGCTAAAGAATGATGTATGCTGATTGCATTTTTCAAGTCTTCTTCAGAAATTGGTTTGCCTGGTTTATATTCCTCCTAAAACATAGACAGGAAATGTATTACTGTACCCAAGTGTCCGAGGTGTATAGTGAATAGACACATCCAATGTCGGATTAATTAATTGTAATGACATGCTGGGCTGATGTTTTATCATAGTAGGAATGCTAAGGTCACATTGGTACAGGTTTGGTAACAACATGTCTTGATAATTTCATTGCAGAACAATTGTATGCAAGACGAAAAACACTGAAAAGGAAGTAAAAGTACTTTCATTATGTTTGGCAAAATGAATATCAATATCATGTCGGTGTCATTAATCCCTTCAATGTGCCCTTGGATTCTGTACACTATTAACAAAATAGACAGTAATATCGACTTCTACATGTTACTGGGCAGCTAAGGGGAAGTCACTAAAATAATCCCTCCCATCTCTGATGTCACTTCCTCCTTTACAGCTATTAAAACAGCTGCATCATTAGATTTCCTGCTGTATCCACCTCCGTGAATGCACGTAATGCTATTCAAACTGAAAACCCTTTTATAGAGTAGCTTGAACGTAAATCATACCTTCTGTAGATAAAGTATCATGCCCTTCAAAATACCATGAAACGTTTTCCAGCCCCTCTTTCCTCTTGGTGCTGCAAGAAATAAAGGAGGAAGAGATTTTCTACTGAAATTCATAAAAATTCATAATGTCATTTATTCTGTTGACCTATCCTTAGGCCATTAACGTTTGATTGTTGGGATCTTTGCCGATCAGCACAGTAAATTGGCCTTGGCACCCCCAATCACTGTCCACAAGGGTTTCTCCATATTCACATAGTCTCATACTTTGACATACATACTGGTTTTCTCTTGTATAATAATGTTGTTCTAAATAGAATGTCCCACATAAAAAAGTATTCTACAATTTGTGATAAATATTTTGTAACCCTGTGTGTCAGTGGCAGATGTACGATTGCATACCTATGGTGGATGCGTTTAAGGTTACTCTTCAAACAAGGATATTAGATTTGGCGATCGCATATAATGTGAACAGAGCTTATCACATGTAGATAGCATTACATTACAATAGTTTTTGTTTTAATTTTTGCCATTTTGGTGCCATACTTTAAGTAAATATTGCCTACATTGAAATACCAGCAATGGCACACAGAATCCTTTACTGTATAGGATGGATATATTACATAGAGATTGGGACTACTTCATCACCTGGGAACATAAAACCTTTGATTAGTGGAGCCTGACATTGCCTCATTAAATGACACCCTCTCTCTATGCTGGCCACAGTTGGACATCAATCCCGTCCCATTTGTATTTTGCTCAGATGTGTACTTGCTCAAAACAATTATTAATCTTATCTCCCTATTTGTTACCCCTTTTATACTTGCAATGTATATTTTTGGCATATATATGTAACTAAAAATTGACTAAAAGATGCATGGCTACATGGAGATAATTTATTATAAGATAGCACAGGGCAAATTCTAGTGAGCAGAAAGTTGGACTTGGATCACTTCACTTTGATTAATTTTCTTATTCGTTTCCAGGATATGATGCTTTTTAAAGGGAATCTCTCAGTAGTATCAACCCTCCTGAGCCGTTTATATGGATGGGCATGTTGGTAATAGAAAGTAGAATAAAACAAAAAATCTTGATATCTGCGATTATATGTCTTATTCCAGAGAAAGCCACAATGTTCCAATATGTAAATGAGCTATTAAGATCTATGGGCCAGACATAGATCTGTATAAGAATCTGCCTCCAGAGATTATTTTAAATGTGCTAGACATGCACTGGTGAGAGACTTGTAATGACTGACAGTCTGCTCTCCTGATCATTACATGTCTCACACTGGTAAAGCCCTTTATAATTTAAAATAAACCCCAGAGGCAGATTCTCAAGGAAATCTGTGTCCGGTCCATAGATTTTAACAGCTCATTTTCAGATTAAAAAATAAATGAAGATTTCTCTGGAATAAGACATTGGATCACAGATATCAAGGCATCATTTTATTTAGCTTCCTATGACCTACATATCTATATAGACGGCTTAGGAGGGTTGATCCTACTGATTACTGACAAATTCCCTTTAAATACCAGAACTGTGACCCCACAATATACTGCTCTACTAGTATAAAAACAGCAGAACCCTTACTGCAAATTTAAACTTATGATCAGTAAAAAAAAATGCCCATACCTATAGATCATCTATTTTAGTACTACTCACTTTTTTTGCAGTCAGGATCTGCATGGATTTTGCGCACCAGCACTCCATACTTGTAAGTGGTGATATTAGGATCTTGAGAGAAGTCAAGAAACGGTTTTCCACAACTATTGATGCGTTTTATTGATTTGGGGTTTGGATCTGCAAGTTCTGAGAGTGATCTCCTGAGCTCTTCTTCATCTCTGCAGACATAAATCACAACAAATCACTGAACACCTAGCAAGTAGGATTGGAAGAAATCTATTTGGCTTTTTAGATTATCAATGTTTAAATCTGCTTATCAATTATCACTTCTGTTACGGTGAGCCATGATGGTCTGTGGCCACAGATACTTTATATATATATAAATGTAAAGACACAAAATATTGTATGCATTAAACCACTCATACACTGAGAAACTGTTCTGTTAGAGCTTATTAGAAGATAAAATCACGAAGCATGGCATAAATAGTCACGAAGCATAGCAAGGCATATCTTGTACGGACATCTAAATGGCTCCTTGCTGTTTCATGAAGAAAATAAATACAAAAGTAGAGGTCATTAGACGATTTATGTTTTCATCAAGAAATAATAAGAACCAGATCTATTTAAACAGTTATAAAAACACACGGAAGACTTGACTGCATAAATGGTTGAGTTGTTACAGCAGAGAATAACGGTGTCTGTACACAATGAGGCTGCGAAGCGTTAGCATGGGGCTCCTGTGAGTTGCTGAAAGTACTGTTCCTAACAGACTGCATTGTGATAGTTTGCCATTTAGTGTATAGGGTATTTAAGTGATCCTTTCTGATTTAAGGGTGGTATGGTAGATTGTCATTGGCATCTTAGAACAGCCCTGTTACCATGCTGCTTGAAACTATTAGCATAAGGTTTCTCTTCAGAAGACGACAGGTAGACATGCAGAAGGTTCCCTATCTTTAAAGTCCACCAGATTGTAGGTAGTCCACCAGACTGTAGGCAGTCCTTCAGACTGTAGGCAGTCCACCAAACTGTCGGCAGTCCACCAGACTGTAGATAGTCCACCAGACTGTACATAATCCAACAGACTGTCGGCAGTCCACCAAACTGTAGATAATCCAACAGACTGTCGGCAGTCCACCAAACTGTAGGCAGTCCACCAGACTGTAGGTAGTGAACCATACTATCAGCAGTCCACCAGATTGTATGTAGTCCACTAGACTGTTGGCAGTCCATCAGACTGTAGGTAGTCCAACAGATTGTAGATAGTCCAACAGATTGTCGGCAGTCCACCAGACTGTAGGCAGTCCACCAGACTGTAGGTAGTCAGTAGGTAGTCATCCAGACTGTAGGTAGTCAACCAGACTGTAGGTAGTCATCCAGACTGTAGGTAGTCAACCAAACTGTAGGTAGTCGACTAGATTGTAGAGTGTAGATAGTCCACTAGACTGTAGGTAGTCCACTAGACTGTAGGCAGTCCACCAGACTGTCGGCAGTCCACCAGACAGTCGGCAGTCTACCAGATAAACTATACTATAAAATACACTATACAGTGTAGTCTCCCAACAGGAATTCTTTCAACACATACCTCCAAACAGAATATGAGTATGGTTTTTGATGTTGATGGGGATAATTCCTCTCTGCTGCATTGTACCACAATCTCTTTTGTCCCAAGGAGCTTTACTAATCTGGCTCCATGCTGATTCCCTCATATAGAGACTTTGAGCATGTATTTTCTCATTCTGTGCCACACTCCTGCTTTCTTCTTACTTGTCCCTTACCATTTTTCTGAGATATTAGCAGGGAGGAGAAAACAGTTGGGACTCGTGGCAAATTACTGTAAAGGCACTTTCCTCCTGGGAGTCTCAGTTCCCTGCTTGCAGCCCATACCACCCATATATCTGTGAAGGGAACCCTTTGCTCCTGATATCCACAGCAATAACAGATTGGGAGAACTGCTGGATGTTGTAATATTGCAGATCTCCAGTTATTTTACAGTCATCTTCTGGACATTCTGGTAGCGTTGGCAAGATTTATTATTTAATACATACTTTCAGGTGACTATTAAAAATAAGTAGCCATGTGTGTATACATGAGTATGAGCAGTATTTTTGGCCTTTATGTGACATGTTTATATGACTCTCTCACTTTAATTTTGAATTTTGCCTGAGTTATTGGGTAAAAACTAGTGGCTATGATGTCCCTTGTACACAACATAAAACATGAGGCATTTCCTGCTCTCCTGTCTCTACATAGAAGCTGCAGTAGCATTGAGGGCATTATACAGAAATACTGAGCAGTGTAACTGTGAATCCAACTTTTGGGTGATATAAAAATTACTAGAAAGCAGCAGCACTAGATCACTGGTTGATTTAATAGAACCTGCAATCCACGCAGACTGGGTCAGAAACAGACTAGCTGGGAAAGTCTTTTCTGTTCAGTGCAATATTGTTTCATGTTCTGATAACTTTCTGATGTTTAGTTTGTTGCCATATGACCTTGGTGTTTTAAAATGAAAAGATATTGTGTTGGGGTGAAAAATATGACTTGTGCAAACCATACTTACTCAGAAGATGGTGATACCATAAGCTAGTTTGTAAAAAAAATATTCAAGATTGGTCACATACATGTCAGGTTCCTAGATTGCGGCTGTAAAGTTATTCAGCATGAAAAGCATTGCTTAGATTTTTTTTTAATAATTAGCTCCAAAAAAGCGAGTATGGCCTGCCAAGAATAATGAAGCATGTAATAACACCATCTGACGAGTTACATGTATAGAGAGGAATCAACAACTCTAATCAAGCTGATAGCGAAGATGGTGGTTCAAAGCTACAAATATCACCACAATTACCCAATTACTCAACTGCTGAATATAGAAAGTCACTTTTCTTGGTGGTGAACATAGCGCCAAAGTATGCTTTGTTTGAACTGATTTTCATCATTGCTGACAGATTGCTATACTGTGTCATTGCTATTGCATGTCTATTTTTAAGCCAAATAAGGACACATTTTAGAGAGAAATATGTATCCTCATTTGTGCAATCCAAGAAATAAAGCCAGCTGAAAGGAAAATAAGCATCCTCTGTTACTACCTGCATATTCATGTATGCAAAAATGTCTAACTTGGACTTATAAAAATGTAATAAAATAACAATCCAACAATTTACAAGTTTAAAGGCGTTTTCCAGGCAAAACATTAATTTCTACTGTGTCTCCGTCTCACTGCAGATTAGCAAATCACCAACAAGCAACAACATATAGAACAGTCCCAGCAAATACCCAAGATGGTGCAAATTACAGAGTCTCACCCTTCCGCTGACTCGCTGGGATTAGAGCATTTGTAACTTTGGGACTTCCAGAGCCGACTCACCCAATCAATAGCACTCCGCTTTAGTCAGGCACCCACAGAGAGGAGGTGACAACAAGCTTAGGAAGCTGACCAAGAGCAGTGAGTTATGTGGTCAGGTGACCTGATTGTCTCAACCTGCATTCTTCAAAACGTCTCTGAGGGTTCAGCTATGGTCAATAGAGCAGATCTGCGTTCTTTCAACTGGGGTTGTGATCCCCTAAGCTAATATCCTGTAGAATGTTCCTGGCTGTGGTTTTGTAAAGTCTCTCTGATTCTTCTTGTAGAATGGTAGAAATCCTTTTTTGTACCCATATCTGTGGCTTAGATCATCATTCACTGGTCAGGGGTGAGGTGGGATGAGTTTAACTCTCATTGTTTGAGTATTTAATCAATCTGCATAGTTCATCCTTTTCTTTTTTGCAGGTTTAGGCTATGCGCGCACACGCTGCAGATTCACCTGCGTTTTTTTCCGCGCGGAACCGCAGGTAAAACTGCAGGTAAAGTGACCTGCGGTTTTCCTGCGGTTTGGTCTGCGGTTTTGCCCTGCAGTTTCACACCTCTACTATGTTAACGGTATGAAACCGCTATGGAATCCGCCCAAACAATTGACATGCTGCGGTTTGTAAACCGCAGCAAAACCACGCGGAAAAATCTGCACCGTCAGCACAGCGTTTTTGAAAACCCATTGTACTGTACTTGGTCTGCGGAACTGCTGCGTTTCCGCAGGGGCAAAACCGCTGCGGAAACGCAGCAGAATCCGCACCGTGTGCACATAGCCTCACAGACTAGCTTGGCTGGACAATGTGTAATCAACATATTAACAAACAGCTATTATTCAATTATTATTCATCCAAGATAATATGAACAATTATATGAACAATTCATATGAACAATAGTCTGTTTTCGTGACCAACCAAAGGAAAATGCATAAATTCAAAAGTCAACATAAAGATAATAGCCTATGTCTCCTAGGCTACTGAAAATAGATGTCTGGTTAATTAAGCTTAAATTCTGTGTTGTCACAAATGTTACTATTCTTTTCATATTTAGTGCTGTCACCTAAACCACCAAAAAACAAACGGTGGCACATGTGAAATTTTCATTTTTTTTTTTTAATTTCTGAAGATTCACTTTAATTATAAATATCAACTATACCACTAGTCACAAGTCCTTAAGCCATTTGTGCAAGCCATTCTGCACACTTGGTCACATATCTATAACTATAGAACAAGAACATTTTATTTGCACTTGGTCTGTAAGTACACTACGGTTTGACTGAGCAGCATGTATAATGGCGGCCAATGTTGTTATGAAGTACATGCCACTGTGGAATACGGCATTCTGTCACATGGCAGATGTTACTAGCATCCCATTGTCCATGATTAATTCGCTCATGCAGGTCCGGATATAATGTACACTGGATTGAGTCTGCACTGACAGAAGTGTTGTCTTGCTCTTTCCATAGAAAGCAACCAAAGCCAATGTGGAGAAAGCATGGTACAGTACATTGTTTCTTCTGCCAGATGCAATCAGATCGCCATTGTTTTGTTCAGTAACTGCATATTTACAGCAGCTAAGAATTGTCTGAAGAACACAGGAAGAAAATTTCAAGACACGCAGGAAGAATCAAGGCCACTGCATATATTGCACATCTGCCAGCTGTCATTACAGCTTCTATGAAAGCATGCATCAGAACATCTACCTATATTTTAGCACAATCCACTTTTCCTGCAAATTGGTTACTGATGTTTATAAATTTAAAATGTATTAATTACAGTCAGTTACAATGGTATTACAGATGTATGATGCAGCCCTCAGTTAACAGATAATGATTGATATACCTTCGCCAGTGCAGTCCTATGTTTAAAGAGGGTTTCCAATCTAACCCTCTAAAAGTTCATATCGAAATCTAAAACTTAAACATATTCTGTCACCTGGTGTAGGCAGCCCTTTCTGAGGACAGTACGGGGTGATATCTATCAACTGGTGTATGCAACCCAATCTGAGGACAGTAGAGACCGATATCTGTCACTCAATAGCTTTCATGGAGCCATTTTGATAAGATTACACTTTAAGACGTGCACCATGAACTGAGCCCTGCATCCATGTATTCATAAGCTGCTGGGCTCTCAGCCCTGCTGTGGCTGATTGACAGATTTCTCCATATAATTTCTCACTATACTGTTTGTAGGGAGAAAGCTGTCAATCTGTGATGGGAGGGCAGAGGAGTAGACAGCTTATGAATAGAAGGGATTCCCCTATGAGAGCAGATTTTTTCATTTTGCACCCAACTAATCCAAGGGACATATAGTATAATACATGCTGGTTATCCAAATAAGTATCCTTCCATGTAGGCTGGCATCTTATAGAGCAAGAGCTGATGTTTGTGTGGTGCCCCTGAGGCTCAGTCGCCACAGAGGTACTGCACCTTCTCCTAAGATGCGGTGCCCCACCACCTAGGTAAGTTGAGAACTCCTTTCCATACTCCAACACCTGCACCCCACACACACAGGATAGTTCAGCAGGACCACATTGCAGCTCCATGCTTAGAGGGTAGCAGAGCACCTTTCGTGGGTCCTTGCTTCGGAACACGAGATGTGCTGGGAGGTGGGTGGAGTTAGATATAAAAGGCTGGGAAGGTTTAGAATTACAGATCAGTCTGAGAGGTCAGTCTGACAGAAGGTCGGTCGGGTAGGAAGTCACTCAGACAGGAGTGAGGAACCCTGGAAGAAGGGATGGAGGAAGGAGTGCTGCAGCTGCCTCATTGATCTGAGCCAGCTGGCACGGGAAAGGAACAGAAGGAGAAGGACGTAGAACTGCAACCTAAGCTTCCATAAGACAGAGAAAGAACAGTGCGGAACGAAGGAGTAGGAGAACAGAGAGGAGTTGTGGGATGGAAGAGGAACCCTGCCTATAGGTTCTCAGTGCAAGGCCAGGGCCCGGTCCCCGAGTCTGTATGGACACTTATGGTTCTGCAGCAGACACCGGTGGAGTAGTGGGCACTACTCCCATCTAAGACTTGGGGCACAACAGCAACTGAATAGAGAGCCAGGACTCCAGAGAAGGGAGTCCCCGAGAGAGGCTACAGCTGTCTGCCATATGAGTAGAGTTGTTAGGAACATCTGACAGGAGGAATTTCAGAGTACCACGGTACTGGAGCTCTTCACACCTTAAGGTGCAATAGAGGAGTCTTTCAGAAAAGGAACATGTTGGCGAAGTGTTGGAGAGGAGAATCCTGACTTGCCTGGGAGGTTGATTGAGTCTCTGCCCCGGAGGACACGGCACGGAGGCAGGCACCAGTGTGTACCACGAACTGTAAGTAAAGCTTTGGAACTACAAGCCCTGGTGTCTTCCATTCATTTGTGCGCTAACACCGTCAGCTCCGCTACATCTGGGTACCAGCATTCCTCACACCGCCTGCGCCTATACACTGCCCTGGGGATATACAGCTTCACCTGTGGGGAGCTACACCATCTTTGCTGCAACACACCATCAGCCCCAGAGGATCTGCATGCAGAGTTGGCTTAACATCTTGCTTGCCAAACACCACAGGTGGCGTCACGAACTATCACATAAACTATATCACAAACCACCATTGATTTGGGTGCCCAGGGCCACGGACCGGGTCACCCCCGCTGTGACACCACATCCCCCTGACACTGGCCCGGTACCGAGTACCCCACAGCCCTGGGAGGGCATCCCAAATTTTTGGCGTCACGAACAGGATGACGAGACCCAATACCATCGAGTTCTGTGCGCCTGAAAGTTGTGAGACTTTATACTTTTGAAAATGTGCAGAAGAAGCCAGTGGCGGGAAAGGGGCCGAGGCAGGAAGAAGAACGCCATTTTGGAGAGTGAGGGAAGGAGGCCTGCAGAGCGCGGGGAAACAGATCTCCCTGGCTCCATTGCTGAAGGCTCCGACCCGATCTCAGGGATGAATCACCGACAGCTGGAGGACGAGTTTATCCAGCTGACGCGCCGCCTGCACCTGAGGCGAGAAGCGCTATGAACATTGAACCTGCAGTGCGCCCAGGAGGGGCCTACACCTGCAGTACCCGCGACACCGGTACCCACCGCTGCTGCACCGTACCTTTCCCTGGCAGATCCTGTGGAGCTTGGAGCCGCTGCCATGCCACCAGCAGCGTACTCTGTCCCTTCTTTGCCGCTAATACCGGAGGAGTTGTACACAGCCCAGGGAGCTGAAGCGGAGGAAGAGAAGCTCCTGCCTGGACCTGGCGCAGCTGCGCAGGTCCTGCCAGCGACCCTCGCGGAACCGGAGCTTCTATTGGCTCACCGGGCAGTGCCTATTGCCTCCACGCCTGCACCGGAACAGAGGCCGCACCACCTGGAACTCCCAGGTATATACCACGGCCTTCCTAATGGGTTGATGGGGAGGCGGAGGAGATCCCTGCTGCTAGGAGTACGGTTGGAGCTGGCACGCCTGATCCAATATCTTCAGGGAAGAGGGGGGTCTGGATCGTTTTGGGATGGTGATCTCGGGATCCCTTCACTGCCAAGTCCCCAGGTAGTTGCTTGTCAGGGCCGACAAGATGCAGAAGCCCTAGGAGCTAGACCTCGTACCAGGACAGCGGAACCACCTATCGAGGAGAAAAAGTTGTTGGGCATTGAGATACATCATGGGTTCCATTTGCCAAAGCTTCAAGGCCCTTTAGCAAGTAACCAGAATCAAGATGAAGATACTACATCTGGTGGCAGTTCCAGTTCAGCTTTCAGAACCGCAGGAGGGGAACACAAGTAAAAATTTCTCAAAATTCTCGTTGCCCAGGAGGGTTTAGTTGCACCAGTTGTGCCTTTTTTCTATTTTTTCTATTGTTTATCATGGTTACCTAGCTTTTGATTGGCAGCGTTGTTTTCTGATTGGAACTGAGGAGATCATGGACGCTGAATGATCCGAAACTGTGCTTGTAAATAGTTTGCACCTCTTTAGGTGCTCTCTCTTGGTTTTACATAAAAGACACTTTGCGAAGATAATGTTTTACATAAGGACACTTTGCGAAGATAATGTTTTGCATGGACACTTTTCGAAGATGATGTCTACATCAAAGGACACTGCAAGAAATCCTGGCTGGGAGCGGTGTCCAGCACTTACAAGAATAATTGTTGAATGTTTTACTGTGAAGTATTTGATAATGTGTTTTATAAGAGTATTAGTAACTGAGAAATGGCTTTTATAGAAGAATTAGGAATGTCTGATATAGAGATGAGTGATATGAATAAAGAATTGAAAGTGACAGGTGACGGACCAGGTATTTGCGGTCAGCGTATTGCGTCTAGAGAAAGAGAGAAAAATGTGTTACAGGAAATAGCACTTTGAATTGAGAATTGCACTTAGAATTAAAAATTTTAGATAGAATTTTAGATAGAATTGTTTGTAATGTTCGAGATGAGTACCTCCTATACTAGGAAGATTAGTATAAGAAAAGTTTGTTATGCATTACAAAATTTTTGTATGTTTCTTTGCTGTCTACTTTGTTGTCTTGCAGCCCGCGGATGTGCTGTGTTTAATGGGGGGGTATGTGGCGCCCCTGAGGCTCAGTCGCCACAGAGGTACTGCACCTTCTCCTAAGGTGCGGTGCCCCACCACCTAGCTAAGTTGGGAACTCCTTTCCACACTCCAACACCTGCACCCCACACACACAGGATAGTTCAGCAGGACCACATTGCAGCTCCATGCTTAGAGGGTAGCAGAGCACCTTTAGTGGGTCCTTGCTTCGTAACATGAGATGTGCTGGGAGGTGGGTGGAGTTAGATATAAAAGGCTGGGAAGGTTTAGAATTACAGATCAGTCTGAGAGGTCAGTCTGACAGAAGGTCGGTCGGGTAGGAAGTCACTCAGACAGGAGTGAGGATCCCTGGAAGAAGGGATGGAGGAAGGAGTGCTGCAGCTGCCTCAGTGATCTGAGCCAGCTGGCACGGGAAAGGAACAGAAGGATAAGGACGTAGAACTGCAACCTAAGCTTCCATAAGAGAAAGAAATAACAGTGCGGAACGATGGAGTAGGAGAACAGAGAGGAGTTGTGGGTTGGAAGAGGAACCCTGCCTATAGGTTCTCAGCGCAAGGCCGGGGCCCTGTCCCCGAGTCTGTATGGACACTAGGGTGACCGCAAAAAATCGATGTCGGAATTTTGTCTGTCTGGACCCCACAAAACGATTCCCCTTTCCAGATATTGAGATAGCCAAAATTTGAGCTCGATCAAACGACGTTAACCCGTGCCGCTTGTCGCTCAAAGTTTGAAAAAATCCAAATTGAGGTATTTTAAGATTTAGGTATTTTGCATAGTCTGTTAGACTATAAAGAATGTGACAACAACATTGCAGAAATAGCCCTGACCAAATTTTCGAACCATTTGTGGTATTTGAATGCAGAGTTGGTAAGATTATCGTTTTTGATCCCACCATTACAGACAATGAAAAGTTGTTAATGGCTAATAAATTGCTCAGTAGCACAGATGAACCATGCAAAATACCTAAATCTTAAAATACCTCAATTTGGATTTTTTCAAACTTTGAGCGACGAGCGGCACGGGTTAACGTCGTTTGATCGAGCTCAAATTTTGGCTATCTCAATATCTGGAAAGGGGAATCGTTTTGTGGGGTCCAGACGAACAAGATTCTGACATTTTTTCCCCCCCATATGAGATCCGGTCACCCTAATGGACACTTATGGTTCTGCAGCAGACACCGGTGGAGTAGTTGGCTGTAAATGCACTACTCCCATCTAAGACTTGGGGCACAACAGCAACTGAATAGAGAGCCAGGACTCCGGAGAAGGGAGTCCCCGAGAGAGGCTACAGCTGTCTGCCATACGAGTAGAGTTGTTAGGAACATCTGACAGGAGGAATTTCAGAGTACCACGGTACTGGAGCTCTTCACACCTTAAGGCGCAATAGAGGAGTCATTCAGGAAAGGTACATGTTGGCGGAGTGTTGGAGGGGAGAATCCTGACTTGCCCGGGAGGTTGATTGAGTCTCTGCCCCGGAGGACACGGCACGGAGGCAGGCACCAGTGTGTACCACGGACTGTGAGTAAAGCTTTGGAACTACAAGCCCTGGTGTCTTCCATTCATTTGTGCGCTAACACCGTCAGCTCCGCTACATCTGGGTACCAGCATTCCTCACACCGCCTGCGCCTATACACTGCCCTGGGGTTACAGCTTCACCTGTGGGGAGCTACACCATCTATGCTGCAACACACCATCAGCCCCAGAGGATCTGCACGCAAAGTTGGCTTAACATCTTGCTTGCCAAACACCACAGGTGGCGTCACGAACTATCACATAAACTATATCACAAACCACCATTGATTTAGGTGCCCAGGGCCACGGACTGGGTCATCGCCGCTGTGACACCACATCCCCATGACACCGGCCCGGTACCGAGTACCCCACAGCCCTGGGAGGGCGACCCATTTGCAGGATCTCTTGGTATGACTTTTAGAGTGATCTTGAAGTGTCTCTTTAAACCATAATGTGTATTATAATGAAATGGTCTAAGTTATTATGCCTTTAACTTGATAAGTTATAATTAACAGATGTTTACAGTGCTTACAAAGGGGCACTCCAATGTATCTGTGGCCAGGACACCTGGGAAATGCTTACTATTTTACAACGAAAACTTAGATCCAGTGCAGACTAAACTCTAAATGACTTAATCTGAAATATTGCAAATATGCATTTTTTTTTTCGGCTTTGTCCATTTGCACTTCCTACCCTAACTCTTCTTTGGAAAAAACCTACAGTGCTTAAGGGAGTTGTCCAGGCATATGAATTTGATGACCTATATACAGGATAGGTTAGCAGATCAGTAAGGGTCAAACACTCGGCGAACCCATTGGTCAGCTGTCTTTTGCTCCAGCAGTGGTCAAATGAACAGACTGCATGAGCACCAGCTATTGAACGGAGCTGCCGAGCACCAGCTACTGAACGGAGCTGCCGAGCACCACCTACTGAACGGAGCTGCTGAGCACCAGCTACAGAACGGAGCTGCTGAGCACTGGCTACTGAACAGAGCTGCTGAGCACCGACTACTAAACAGAGCTGCTGAGCACCGACTACTAAATAGAGCTGCTGAGCACTGGCTGCTAAACGGAACTGCTGAGCACCGGCTACTAAACAGAGTTGCTGAGCACCGGCTACTGAACGGAGCTGCTGTGCACCGGCTACTGTGTGAGCAGGTTGCAGGATGCAGTGACAGACAGGAGGTAGAACAAGAGTTAACAGATTTATTAACTAAGGGATTAATCCATGCAGGGAGGTGATGGGTAAAAAGGGATATGGCAGGAGGAAAAGGCCCAGTATAAGGGCAGGTTAAAGCAAAAATGGCAATAGATAAAGCAACTGTTCATGAGAGGTTAACGTTATCAGTCCGATGGCTTCTTACATGAAGAGTTCTAAAGTTCAACGGTGGCTCCTTCGTAACCTGCGCATGATGATCCCGAGGTCGTCCAGAGGAAGTTGAAGATCCAGTTCCTTATGCTGGCTCGTGTGGGGTCCTGGGTCTGGATTTGTCGTGCAGAGTGAAGAGTAGTCTGTGACTCTGCCCAAGCATGGTTCAGCTTGGCAGAAGACTATGGGTGAGGTAGGACACAGATCTATGCAAGTCATGCTGTCTGTCTCGGCAAAGCACAAACCGGCCAGGAGCATCTGGCACTTTCAGATGCAGGAGCCAGTGGGCACACAGCAGGTCTCTGCTCACAGTCACTGTACTTGACAGTTGGGGGTCAATAGCACGGGCCTGCGCTGTCACGTTGCTCGAGGGACAGAGCACCAACCTTCCCCTGCTGCGCGCGCTGTCTTCCCGCCAAGTCTCCTCTTCCCTTCCCGCTCACAGCTTCTTTTATAAAAGACATGCCCCATGTTGAATAGTGCAAAGGTCGGTCCAGGATGGAAAGCTTTCCCCCAGGCAACAATGGTGACAGCCCGACAGTTCCAGAACCGGCACAAGAGAGGTATCCCCGGTCCGGTCCATTTTCTTACAACTGAATGGAGCTGCTGAGCACTGGCTACTGAATGGAACTGCTGAGCACTGGCTACTGAACAGAGCTGCTGAGCACCGGCTATTAAACGGAGCTGCTGAGCACCGGCTACTGAACGGAACTGCTGAGCACCAGCTACTGAACGGAGCTGCTGAGCGCCGGCTACTGAACTGAGCTGCTGAGCACCAGCTACTGTAGCAGAGTCCATGTTCTTAAATATAAAAAGTGTTTACATCCAGCTGCCAGTAGAGCAAAAAAAAAAAAAAACAGCTGGGTGTTGGACCCCACCTCTTACAGTATACATCCCTTTCAAATATACATATGCAGCACAATGGCTCAGTGATTAGCACTGCAGCTTTGCAGCGCTGGGGTCCTGGGTTCAAATCCCACCAAGGACAAGGAGTTTGCATGGGTTTACTCTGGGTACTCCGGGTTCCTCCCATATTCCAAAGACATACTGATAGGGAATTTAGATTGTGAGCCCCATGGGGGACAGTGATATAATAATAAATTTTATTTCTATTGCGCCGACATATTCCGCAGCACTTTACATTTCAGAGGGGACTTGTACAGACGATAGACATTGCAGCATAACAATAATCACATAGATCATAACAGATACAAAGAGGAATGAGGGCCCTGCTCGCAAGCTTACAATCTATGAGGAAAAAGGTAGACACGAAAGGTGGGTGGTAACAATTGCCCTGATTGTATGGACCAGCCATAATGTTAAGTGTGTAACAGTACAAACACAGAGGGCTGTGCTATATAAGTGAGTAAAATAAATAAATGTATGTAAAAAAAAAAAAACATCACCACACCTTAGTACTAAGATTGCAAGTGAAACCTACAGATACACTCCTCAACATTGAAATTGCAATAACAATAAGAAAAAGTCACTGAATTATGAAGATTACAGGATTGATAGACATGTTAATAATATTAATTGAAACAAAATTTTTAAAAATATCTAATTTATTCAGCATTGACTGAGCGCTATGTGCAGAAATACGCACACTTATACGTCTTGGCTGTTATCAATGATTACATACAGATAATTATAGGCATTTAGTCCCCTCTGAGGAATGTTCTGCCACGCTTAATACACTTAGGCCGGGGTCACACTTGCAACTGCAATGTGAGAAACTCGCGCGAGTTTCTCGTATCAATACCGGTCACTGCCGCTGGCACTCGGACTGGAGTGTGCGGCTGCATAGAAATACTGCAGTGCCGGGCAGTAGCGTAGCTACCGGGGGGGCAGGGGGGTGGTGGCCCCGGGCTCTGAGGGGGCCCACTGGAGCTACACTACACTACACTACACCACTATTCTGTGGCAGAGCAGGGAGAATCGATCTCCCTACTCTGCTGCCCGGCCGCTATGGGCCCCTGAGAAGGCGGTGGGGGGCCCCGCTGCCAGCAGTGGGCCCCCACCTCTCAGCCAGCAATGTTGTCCTGGGCTATTCTGTGCGAACAGGACCTGTGATGAGGTCACAGAAGGGGCGGAGTCAGGGGGTCACATGATCAGGGGCTTCAGTGGCTGCAGGACTCTACTGTGCTGGTTATCAAGGTGCTGGCTGGATGAGGTGAAGTTTCTGTGTGGGGTCAGGAGGGGTTTACAGGATAGATGTAGCAGAGCTGTGTGTGTATGAGGTGTACAGAGCAGAGCCGTGTGTGTAGAATGTGTATGGAGCAGAGATATGCATGTATGAGGTGTACGGAGGAGCGAAGCCGTGTGTGTATGGGTTGAGCGGAGCCGTTTGTGTACAAGGTGTACGCAGCGGAGCCGTTTGTTCACAAGGTGTACGGAGCGGAGCCGTGTGTGTATGGGGTGCACTGAGCGGAGCCGTCTGTGTACAAGGTGTACGGAGCGGAGCCGCATGTGTACAAGGTGTACGGAGCGGAGCTGTGTGTATATGGGGTGCACTGAGCGGAGCCGTGTGTGTACAAGGTGTACGGAGTGGAGCCGCGTGTGTACAAGGTGTACGGAGCAAAACTGCGTGTGTACAAGGTGTACGGAGCGGAGCCGTGTGTATATGGGGTGCACTGAGCGGAGCCGTGTGTGTACAAGGTGTACGGAGTGGAGCCGCATGTGTACAAGGTGTATGGAGCGGAGCTGCGTGTGTACAAGGAGTACGGAGCGGAGCCGCGTGTGTACAGCGTGTACGGAGCGGAGCCACGTGTGTACAGCGTGTATGGAGCGGAGCCTCATGTGTACAAGATGTATGGAGCGGAGCCGCATGTGTACAAGGTGTATGGAGCGGAGCCGCATGTGTACAAGGTGTACGGAGCGGAGCTGCGTGTGTACAAGGTGTACGGAGCGGAGCTGCGTGTGTACAAGGTGTACGGAGTGAAGCCACGTGTGTAGAAGGTGTACGGAGCGGAGCCGCGTGTGAACAGCGTGTACGGAGCCGAGCCGTGTGTGTACAGCGTGTATGGAGCGGAGCTGCGTGTGTATAGGGGGTGCGGAACGGCACCGTGTGTGTATAGGGGGTATCAGGTGCAGCGATAGGGACACATGCGGCAGCAGCGGCTCAGTATTGGAGTATCAGGTGCAGTAATAGGGACACATACGGCAGCAGTGGCTCAGCACTGGGGTATCAGGTGCAGTGATAGGGACACATACGGCAGCAGCGGCTCAGCATTGGGGTATCAGGTGCAGTAATAGGGACACATACGGCAGCAGCGGCTCAGCATTGGGGTATCAGGTGCAGTAATAGGGACACATACGGCAGCAGCGGCTCAGCATTGGGGTATCAGGTGCAGTAATAGGGACACATACGGCAGCAGCGGCTCAGCATTGGGGTATCAGGTGCAGTAATAGGGACACATACGGCAGCAGCGGCTCAGCATTGGGGTATCAGGTGCAGTAATAGGGACACATACAGCAGCAGTGGCTCAGCATTGGGGTATCAGGTGCAGTAATAGGGACACATATGGCAGCAGTGGCTCAGCATTGGGGTATCAGCAGGATGAGGGGTTTGTGCAGGTTGGGGGATACAGCTGTGGCCAAAAATATTGACACCCCTGCAATTCTGTCAGATAATACTCAGTTTCTTCCTGAAAATGATTGCAAACACAAATTCTTTGGTATTATTATCTTCATTTAATTTGTGTTAAATGAAAAAACACAAAAGAGAATGAAGCAAAAAGCAAAACATTGATCATTTCACACAAAACTCCAAAAATGGGCCAGACAAAAGTATTGGCACCCTCAGCCTAATACTTGGTTGCACAACCTTTAGCTAAAATAACTGCGACCAACCGCTTCCGGTAACCATCAATGAGTTTCTTACAATGCTCTGCTGGAATTTTAGTCCATTCTTCTTTGGCAAACTGCTCCAGGTCCCTGATATTTGAAGGGTGCCTTCTCCAAACTGCCATTTTTAGATCTCTCCACAGGTGTTCTATGGGATTCAGGACTGGACTCATTGCTGGCCACCTTAGAAGTCTCCAGGGCTTTCTCTCAAACCATTTTCTAGTGCTTTTTGAAGTGTGTTTTGGGTCATTGTCCTGCTGGAAGACCCATGATCTCTGAGGGAGACCCATCTTTCTCACTCTGGGCCCTACATTATGCTGCAAAATTTGTTGGTAGTCTTCTGACTTCATAATGCCATGCACACGGTCAAGCAGTCCAGTGCCAGAGGCAGCAAAGCAACCCCAAAACATCAGGGAATCTCCGCCATGTTTGACTGTAGGGACCGTGTTCTTTTCTTTGAATGCCCTTTTTTTTCTCCTGTAAACTCTATGTTGATGCCTTTGCCCAAAAAGCTCTACTTTTGTCTCATCTGACCAGAGAACATTCTTCCAAAACGTTTTAGGCTTTTTCAGGTAAGTTTTGGCAAACTCCAACCTGGCTTTTTTATGTCTCGGGGTAAGAAGTGGGGTCTTCCTGGGTCTCCTACCATACAATCCCTTTTCATTCAGACGCCGACGGATAGTACGGGTTGACACTGTTGTACCCTCGGACTGCAGGGCAGCTTGAACTTGTTTGGATGTTAGTCGAGGTTCTTTATCCAACATCCGCACAATCTTGCGTTGAAATCTGTTGTCAATTTTTCTTTGCCGTCCACATCTAGGGAGGTTAGCCACAGTGCCATGGGCTTTAAACTTCTTGATGACACTGCGCACGGTAGACACAGGAACATTCAGGTCTTTGGAGATGGACTTGTAGCCTTGAGATTGCTCATGCTTCCTCACAATTTGGTTTCTCAAGTCCTCAGACAGTTCTTTGGTCTTCTTTCTTTTCTCCATGCTCAATGTGGTACACACAAGGACACAGGACAGAGGTTGAGTCAGCTTTAATCCATGTCAACTGGCTGCAAGTGTGATTTAGTTATTGCCAACACCTGTTAGGTGCCACAGGTAAGTTACAGGTGCTGTTAATTACACAAATTAGAGAAGCATCACATGATTTTTCGAACAGTGCCAATACTTTTGTCCACCCTCTTTTTTATGTTTAGTGTGGAATTATATCCAATTTGCCTTTAGGACAATTCTTTTTGTGTTTTTTCATTTAAGACAAATTAAATGAAGATAATAATACCAAAGAATTTGTGTTTGCAATCATTTTCAGGAAGAAACTGAGTATTATCTGACAGAATTGCAGGGGTGTCAATACTTTTGGCCACAACTGTACATGGTGATGGAGCTGGAATATGAGAATATGAGAAGTGAAACATGTCATTGTTGTATTCTCTGTAGCAGAGTCGTGGCTGGAGGAGTTGTCATGTCGGTCTCGGTCAGATGGAAAAGACGTGAAAAGTGAACGATTCCACCAGAAAGATTGGCAGCGGTAAGACACCAACTATAACTGTGCAGTAATCACTTATATGTTTTGTAGGACTGGTATTTACCACTGACCATATGGTGGTAATATCAATATTGGTCTTTATATAGAGATTATTTTCAGTAACAGCACAGTCATCTCCTACATCCACTATTAGGCTGGAGTCACACACATCGTAGAAAAATACGGACCGGATTGTACGGCCGTAATATGCATAAATGGTCCCTAAATAGTGATCCGTATGTCATCTGTTGTCAGGGTGTGGCCGCGTGTTTTTCTCATGTAAGCATCCGTATGTAATCCGTATGGCATCCGTATACAATTTTTTTCTCGTAGGCATGCAAAACGGACATATAATGGATCCCTACGGCAGGTTAAAACCCAAAACGAAAGAATAGATATAGACACATAGAATACACACACATATACAGTCATATGTAAAAGTTTGGGCACCCCTATTAATGTTAACCTTTTTTCTTTATAACAATTTTGGTTTTTGCAACAGGTATTTCAGTTTCATATATCTAATAACTGATGGACTCAGTTATATTTCTGGATTCAAATGAGGTTTATTGTACTAACAGAAAATGTGCAATCTGCATTTAAACAAAATTTGACCGGTGCAAAAGTATGGGCACCCTTATCATTTTCTTGATTTGAACACTCCTAACTACTTTTTACTGACTTCCTGAAGCACTAAATTGGTTTTGTAACCTCATTGAGCTTTGAACTTCATAGCCAGGTGTATCAAATCACGAGAAAAGGTATTTAAAGTGGCCACTTGCAAGTAGTTCTCCTATTTGATTCTCCTATGAAGAGTGGCATCATGGGCTCCTCAAAACAACTCTCAAATGATCTGAAAACAAAGATTATTCAACATAGCTTTTCAGGGGAAGGATACAAAAAGTTGTCTCAGAGATTTAACCTGTCAGTTTCCACTGTGAGGAACATAGTAAGGAAATGGAAGAACACAGGTACAGTTCTTGTTAAGCCCAGAAGTGGCAGGCCAAGAAAAATATCAGAAAGGCAGAGAAGAAGAATGGTGAGAACAGTCAAGGACAATCCACAGACCACCTCCAAAGACCTGCAGCATCATCTTGCTGCAGATGGTGTCACTGTGTGTCACAGTAATATGTGAGGGGTAATGCACTATAATTTATGGTAGTCCATGGATACGATGTATGGTTCATTTTGACCTGTGATATATGCTGGTATAGCATGATTGAATGATGTGGAGCAATAGATACTCCGGTCATATTCGCCTATTAATTGAATATATTGGATGTTATGTGATACAGAATTAGGAATAATTTTGCAGGAATTTTCGTTAGGATACTGAAAATTCTAAAAAGTAAAAAGTGTCGCTTTATGTGCTGAAGTGTTGGTTGGCCAGTATACCTGGAATAATAATACTCAGATCAATAAGACACTATAGAAAAATATTCTGTTCACTATTCTGACATTAATAGGGCGTATTTTGGCACAGGCTGCCTTTTTTCTCTTATTGACACTATTGCACGAGCACTGTTTTATCTGGCATATTTTGCACTTTATAGATTTTAATCTGTGAATAAAGGTTAAGTTTTAATTATATCCATACCAAGCTGCTACATTTATTTTTATGAAGTGGCGCTAATAGATACCGTATTTTTTGGATTATAAGACGCTTCTCATATGGGGAACGTCAAAAAAAATTGCCTTATATGCGGATGTTATTCTTCTTTTTCTAGACAACTGGCCGACATCACTAACGGAAGCTATAGTCATTATCAATAGTTATGGGATGTTGTCAGGCCTATCAACTGGGGTAAATCAGCACTTACGACAGTAGGACCTAAGCTTTCAAATGAGATGGTAGAAGTGGGACAACTTCAGGTGGCTCACTCATTTAAATATCTGGGTATAATAGTAAGTAAAGATGCTTGTTACACCCGGTTCAGGACCTGTTTCTGGTTCCAGTTCTGGTCCCTCACCTGCTCCTGCTCCCGACGCTGCACCAGTACCTCTGCGAGGTCCCTGCCAGAATCCTCGCTCTCTGTCTGTCCCACGGTGTCCTGCTGCTGCTTCTCTCTCCTCTACTTCCTGGCACGCTGCCAGCAGGCCTCCAGGAAAAGTGATTAGGACACGTGCGCTGACCCCCAGTCTCTTAAAGAAACAGCAATAATTTTTGAAAAAATCACTTAACCAATGGCAGCGCACTGATTACTATTTCTGGCCCCTCCGCCATAGGGAGGATGCTGGAGCAACGAGTATCTACTCTTGCTAATCCCGGTTCTGTTTCTGTTCTGCTTGCGCTGTCATAGCATTCCATTTAGCACTCTGCTTACACTCTTTCTGCGGAGAATATCAGTGACCAGTTGTTGGGCTATCCTAGACGACATCTGTACCATTACTCTCAAGTTCCATCCCGTTCCGCCACTCCGCCATCCGAACCCTTGGACTACGCTAAAGTTACTGGAGCCAGCCTCCTCCTATCTACCCGGAACCCAACTATCCTCTCCAGACACACAATTTCCTTGAAAAAGCTAAAAAGGCGAAACGTGCGTCGGACTCCTGGAATTCCTTGAACATGCGATTAAATGGGTATGTGCTCATGTTACATGTGATTACCAGCATGGGTTTTTTTTTTCCTCTATATGGCACTATGCACTTTACAGACCATTAGGGGTCTAGGTGGATATATGCTTACATGCTGATATATTTTTGCACTTTACCATTACCTGTATCTATTCTTTAATTCCTGTATTTGTGTGTATTTCACTTGGGTATACATTCCTTCTTCTTAATTGTATTTTGTTCGTTTATCTATGATATGAATTTACTTAATAAAATGTATTACTTATTTACGATATATCTCTCTTCGTGAGTGGTGTGCTCAGGATACTTTGTATCCACTTTTTGGTCTATCCTCTTCAGAGCCAGCTTCATCTTGCATACCCGATGTCCGCTGGTCTGCTCCACCTTATCTCTAAAATCTGTTTACCCCTTTGTCCCGCTGAGACAACTGCCACATGTCCAGGTTCTAACTAGAGGTAGCACCTGTGTCCCCCAGGTATTCCACTCTGGTCCTCAATAGTCATGCCCCATTCGGAGGCCCCCAGACCGTGGTCCCAAGGTTCTACTCAAAATAAAAGATGAATGTGAACTTCTTCACCTGTGCCTCCATTTCCATTCGTTACAATGCTTATAGATACTATAGAGTATGAATCCTTAACCCCTTTCTGCCATCTGACATACTATCCTGTCCATGGGACCCGGGCCCCTATGCCCATGGATGGGATAGTACGTCTAGCGCGATCAGCGGCGCTCACAGCTGACACCCGGCACTATGTGTCAGGGGCGGTCACGGACCGCCCCCGACACGTTAACCCCTGGCACACTGCGATCAAACACAATCGCAGTGCACCAGGGGTCTAAACCTAAGCAACTAAGCATCGTCTGTGCTTCCCTGCGACCCCCGCAGCAGCGCGGTGTGCAGCGCTGCTGCGGGGGCCTCCTTCCCTGCAGGTCCCTGGATCCAATATGGCGGCAGGAACCTTAGGGGGCCTGCAGGGAGCCAGCTTCCTCAGTGCCTGCAAAGCACCGGCATGAGGAAGTCTCCAGCAGTGCCTGTGTCAGATCGCTGATCTGTCACAGCGATCTGTGATGTGACAGATCAGCGATCTGTCACATGACAGTGATGTCCCCCCTGGGACAGTATAATAAAGTTAAAAAAAAAGTAAAAATAATTTATAAAAAAAAATCGCTAAATAAATTAAAAAAAAAAATATTCCCTAATAAATTCATTTTTTGGAAATAAAAACCCCCCAAAACAATGAAAGTACAAATATTTAGTATCGCCGCGTCCGTAACGACCCACTCTACAAAACTGTCCCATTAGTTAACCCCTTTAGCGAACCCCTTAAAAAATAAAAATAAAAAACAAAGCAAAAAATAATGCTTTATTATCATACCGCTGAACAAAAAGTGCAATAACGCGCGATCAAAAAGACAGATATAAATAACCATGGTACCACTGAAAACATCATCTTATCCTGCAAAAAATGAGCCACCACACAGCATCATCAGTGAAAAAATAAAAAAGTTATAGCTCGCAGAATAAAGCGATGCAAAAATAATAATTTTTTATATAAAATTGTTTTCATTGCATAAAAGCGCCAAAACAAAAAAAAGATATAAATGAGGTATCGCTGTAATCGTACTGACCCGAAGAACAAATCCACTTAATCAATTTTACCGCACAAAGAACGGTGTAAATGCACCCCCCAAAAGAAATTCTTGAAATGCTGGTTTTTGTTCATTCTGCGTTCCAAAAATCGGAATAAAAAGCGATCAAAAAATGTCAAGTGACTGAAAATGGTACCAATAAAAATGTCAACTCGTCCCGCAAAAAATAAGACCTCACATGACTCGGTGGGTCAAAATATGGAAAAATTATAGCTCTCAAAATTATAGCTCAAAATTATAGCTCTCAAAATGTGGTGATGCAAAAACTATTTTTACAATAAAAGGCGTCTTTTAGCGTATGACAGCTGCCAAATGTAAAAACCCGCCATATATAGTAAATCAAACCCCCCTTTATCACCCCCTAATAATAAAATTAAAAAAATGTATTTATTTCCATTTTCCCATTAGGGCTAGGGTTAGGGTCAGGGCTGAGATTAAGGTTAGGGGTGTGTTGGGGTTAGGGTTGGAGTTAGAATTGGGGGGTTTCCACTGTTTGGGCACATCAGGTGCTCTCCAAACGCAACATGGCATCTGATCTCAATTCCAGCTAATTCTGCGTTGAAAAAGTCAAATGGTGGTCCTTCCCTTCCAAGCTCCGCCATGCGCCCAAACAGTGTTTTACCCCCACATATGAGGTATCAGCCTACTCAGGACAAATTGCAAAACAACTTTTGGGGTCCAATTTCTCCTGTTACCCTTAGGAAAATAAAAAATTGGGGGCAAAAATATCATTTTTGTGGAAAAAAAAATGATTTTTTTATTTTCACGCCCGGGCATTATAAACTTCTGTGAAGCACTAGGGGGTTCAAAGTGCTCACCACACATCTAGATAAGTTCCTTAGGGGGTCTAGATTCCAAAATGGGGTCACTTGTGGGGGGTTTCCACTTTTTAGGTACATCAGGGGCTCTCCAAAGGCAACATGACACTCGCAGACCATTCCATCAAAGTCTGCATTCCAAAACGTCACTACTTCCCTTCCAAACCCCGACGTGTGCCCATACAGTAGTTTTCTCCCACATATTGGGTATCAGCGTACTCAGGACAAATTGGACAACAACTTTTGGGGTCCAATTTCTCCTGTTACCCTTGGGAAAATAAAAAAATTGGGGACTAAATGATCATGTTTGTTGAAAAAATACGATTTTTTTATTTTCACGCCCGGGCATTATAAACTTCTGTGAAGCCCTTGGGAGTTCAAAGTGCTCACCACACATCTAGATAAATTCCTTGGGGGGTCTAGTTTCCAAATTGGTGTCATTTGTGGATGTTTCCATTTTTTTGGCACATCAGGGGCATTCCAAACGCGACATGGTGTCCGATCTCAATTCCAGCCAAAAAAGTCAATGGTGCTGCTTCCCTTCCGAGCTCTGCCATGTGCCTAAATAGTCGTTTACACCCACATATGGGGTATCAGCGTACTCAGGACAATTTGCACAATAACTTTTAGGGTCCTGTTACCCTTGGGAAAATAAAAATTGAGGGTGAAAAGATCATTTTTGTGGAAAAAATATGATTTTTTAATTGTACAGCTGTACGTTATAAACTTCTGTGAAGCCCTTGTGGGTTCAAAGTTCTCACCACTTATCTAGATAAGTTCCTTGGGGGGTTTAGTTTCCAGAATGGGGTCACTTGTGGGGGGTTTCCACTGTTTTAGGCACATCAGGGGCTCTCCAAACGTGACATGGCATCCGATCTGAATTCCAGCCAATTTTGCAGTGAAAAAGTCAAACGGCTCTCCTTCCCTTTTGAGCTCTGCCATGCGCCGAAACTGTGGTTCCCCCCCCACATTTCAGGTATCAGCATACTCAGGACAAATTGCAAAATAACTTTTGCAGTCCAATTTCTCCTGTTACCCTTGGTAAAATAAAAAAAAATTGGACCTGAAGTAATTTTTTTGTGAAAAAAAGTTAAATGTTCATTTTTTTTAAACATTCAAAAAATTCCTGCGAAGCACCTGAAGGGTTAATAAACTTCTTGAATGTGGTTTTGAGCACCTTGAGGGGTGCAGTTTTTAGAATGGTGTCACTTTTGGGTATTTTTTTATCATATAGACCCCTCAAAGTGACTTCAAATGTGACGTGGTCCGTAAAAATAAAATGGTGATGCAAAAATGAGAAATCGCTGGTCAACTTTTAAACCTTATAACTTCCTAACAAAAATTAATTTTGGTTCCAAAATTGCGTTGATGTAAAGAAAACATATGTGAAATGTTACATATTAAGTTTTTTGTGTGCCATATCTCTGTGATTTAAGGGCATAAAAATTCAAAGTTGGAATTTGCAAAATTTTCGCCAAATTTCCGTTTTTTTCACAAATAAACCCAAGATATTTGAATGAAATTTTACCACTAACATGAAGTATAGTATGTCATGAGAAAACAATGTCAGAATCAGTGGGATCCTGTCACGGAGTGACCAGTACTCTGTGCCGCGACCCGCAGGCCGGCACTAAAACCAGGACAATAAGGGAAACACCGGGGAAACAGTTACAGTGGTGGGCCCTGCAATAGGGAACGGGGACGTGGAGACCTCCTGCACTCCCCTGAGGCAGAGTCCCTGAAGACTCCTAACATTCCCTATACAGGCTCTTCACCTGTCGCTGAGCAGGATACCTCAATCCCTAACTCGCCCTGCACCTATCCCTTACTAGTGAACTGGATGGTGCAGACACTAGTCCCACTGCTGTACTAATACACACAAGGAAAAGACAACAAAACAGGGAAAGCTTAGCTTTGCTCTGCTGCAATTGCTCCATGCAACAGAGTACAGCACCCGGATACAGCTTCCACCTGAATAGCTGCTACTCCAAAGCTCTGACTGAGCTGCAAGGAACTCCTCTCAATAGCTCCTTTCCAAGGTTGGTTGGAATGAACAATTTCACCAACAGTGATTGAGAACACCTGATACTCCTTTATAGGTAGGAGCCAGGTTAATTTACATGTAATAACCCCAGCGGCCACCGGGGGGCAAAACCAGAACTAAAGCAACTACAGTGTAATAACCCCAGTGGCCACCAGGAGCAAAACTAACCTTAAGCCAAAGGCTTTAAGGAAAAAAAAGGTTATCTGTGCTAAATCTGTCACAATCCAACATGGATCGTGACAGTACCCTCCCTCAATGAGGGGCCTCTGGACCCTCAAGACCGCTCCTCACCAGAAAACCACCTACAGTGGGGATGCCCAGGTCCAGCGTTCACCCCAGCAACTACCTGATTCTCAGGTTTATGACAAATGTGCGCCGCTGTTAGTGGCAAAGTATGCTTCGGAGGCACCAGAAATCTCCAAAGCACCGACCTGGGGAACGAGTTGTGTATGGGCATATTAGGGGGTAACTCCAGCTGGTAAGTCTCCAGGTCGAGGATGGCCGATACCCTATATGGCCCGATCACTTGAGAACTCCAGACCCCCGCAACACACTTCCACTGGATGTTTTTGGTGGCCACCAATACATACTCGTTCACACAATGGTCCGGACCTGAACGTTTATTGCCACACATTCGTTTGTCACAAGACGGTGAACTCTTTATGGAACTGACAACAGAGGTGTCCCCCTGTGTCACAACACTCACACCCCCCGCAATTCACAGAGAGTTCCACCACCCTCCGACCCCTCCTACGAGGCCTGCGCCTCTCAGGGTTCGCTACTGGCGAGGGTTGAGACTTGCCCCTACTCCCTGGCAGCACCTCTGCTACCCCCACTGGAGAGGAAGGGGATGGTTGTAGAGAGACGGCTGAGACAGTAGCCCCCAGGCAGCAGCCCTCACACGACTGCCCCCAGCTAACTACTTCCCTAGACTGCCAATCTATGACCGGGTTTTGTTTTTCAACCAAGGGTATGCCCTCAGTTACCCCGCCAATCACCACTTCTGCTGACTAGTACCTTGAGAGGGCAAAATGGAGGAAATATATACTCCCAGGTCGTCTTCCTCCACACAACCAGGGGGATGTGGCTTCTTAGCTGCAACAGATAATTTGGCGCGCATTGGGAAAGCCTTTAGGACATGATCAGTCTGTCCACAGTGAAAACATGCCCCCACCACTCCACGAACCGTAGGCAACACTGTATGAAAACTAGTTCCTCCTACTTGCATGGGTTCGTCTGGAGGTTTGGCATGCACTGGGCAGGCTCTTATGAAATGGCCAGGCTTCCCACAGGAAAAACATACCCCCACACCACGGTGACCCACAGGCAACCCCTTTTTAGCACCAACAACTCCGAGCTGCCTGGGTTCCTCAGTCCGCCCTGGTGTGTCCTCCTCTCTAGAGAGGACTATAGGGGGCACATTTGGTGTATGTCTCTCCCTGAGGCGTCTATCCACCTGGATGGCAAGGGACATGGCGGCCTCCAGCGACCTGGGGGCGGTGTTATGAATGAGTCAACGGAGGAGGAGAAAACAAAAATACAAGCTAAGTCCAGAAAACCGGAAAGGTTGGTAGCTATCGGATTGCAGACCCCTGATCCTATACACCACAACTAACAGTAGCCGTGGGGGGTTCCTACGGTGCCCTAGACCCCTCGTCACAGCCGGAGAACTACATAAGCCTAAAGAAGGAAAGGGGAAATCTAAACTGCCCCAGAGCAGACCCCAAAGCAATAGACAGCCCCCAACATGTATTGTCGGTGAAAAACAGATGAAAACACAAACACAGACAGAAAGACAGGCTGAGCAAATGATGGGGCCTAACTAACTAGATAGGACAGGACAGAAAAGATGCTGGCTGCAATCCGCAAAAAACCCAAGCAAAAATGTCCCAACCGTCTGATAGGGAAAAAGGCCCTGAAGTCGCTAGACTTCAAAATCACTATATCAGCACTCAGGTATATTCTGAAAACAGAGCAAAGAGATCAACTGATCAGAGACAAAAATGGAATTCAGCCAGTCCCAACCAGGACTGGCTGAATACAAACACTAAGGAAACCAGACAAAATCTCATGGAATAATAGCAGGGCAAAACTTAGCTTTTAGTAGACAGGAACTAAGCTGGATGCAAGAGCTCAGAGCAGAAAGGATCACCAGCAGCCCTGCAGGACGTCGGCTGCCTTATATCCACTCAGAAACTCCAGATGTCCAATCACACTCCGCCAGTTCAGATGACAGGTTCTTCCCATCCCAATCAATTTCACTACCTCTCTTCACCAGCAGAGGGAGTTCATCAGACATCAAAGGTGAAGGGGAGAATGAACTCACAACAGTACCTCCCCCTTGAGGAGGGGTCACCGAACCCTCATCCACGCCACCAGGGCGATCAGGATGGGCCCGATGAAAAGCACGTACCAATCTTTCGGCATGAATATCGGATTCAGGGACCCAAGAATTATCCTCCTGGCCATAACCCTTCCATTTAACCAAATACTGGAGTCTCCGTCTAGCCAGACGAGAATCCAGTATCTTCTGAACCTCATATTCCACATTACCTTCAACCAATACAGGGTCAGGAGGTGCCACCACAGTAACTACTGGCTCAACAAACCTCTTTAACAGAGACTTATGAAACACGTTATGGATCTTGAATGTAACAGGAAGAGCCAATCGAAAAGAGACCGGATTAAGAATCTCCAAAATCTTGTAAGGTCCAATAAATCTAGGTTTAAACTTTGGAGAAGCCACCTTCATAGAGATATTCTTTGATGACAACCAAACCATATCACCCACCTTAAACCGGGGACCAATGGTCCTATGCTGGTTGGAAAACCGCTGGGCCTTTTCCTGGGAGAGAGACAACTTATCCACCACTTGGTCCCAAATCTGGTGCATTCTCTCCACCACAGTGTCAACACCTGGGCAGGCAGAAGACTCCACCTGCCCTGAAGAGAATCGAGGATGAAACCCAAAGTTACAAAAAAAGGTGACATCAAAGTGGCAGAACTAGCTCTATTATTTAAAGCAAATTCGGCCAAGGGCAAAAATGAAACCCAATCATCCTGATCAGCAGAAATAAAACATCTCAAATACGACTCCAAAGTCTGGTTTGTTCTCTCCGTCTGCCCATTGGTCTGAGGGTGAAACGCAGAGGAGAAGGACAACTGAATTCCCAGCTTGGAACAGAAAGTCCTCCAAAATCTAGAAACAAACTGAACTCCTCTGTCAGATACAATGTTCTCAGGAATCCCGTGCAAGCGAACCACCTGTTGCAAAAACAAGGGCACCAACTCTGAGGAAGATGGCAACTTAGGGAGTGGTACAAGATGGACCATCTTAGAGAATCTATCACAAAACACCCAAATAACAGTCATTCTCTGAGAGACAGGCATATCAGAGATAAAATCCATTGAAATATGGGCCATGGCCTCCTGGGCACCGGCAAAGGCATCAACAACCCACTAGAGCGAGAACAAGGTTTAGACCGGGAGCAAGTCCCACAGGACTGCACAAAATTCCCGACATCACGAGACAAGGCGGGCCACCAAAAAGACTGACTCACCAAATCTCTAGTACCAAAAATACCTGGATGACCAGCCAACGCAGAGCAATGAACCTCAGATATCACTCTCTTCCTCCACTGGTCAGGAACATACAATTTGGTCAGACCTCATCTGGAATATTGTGTCCAGTTTTGGGCACCACATTTTAAAAAAGACATCAACAAACTGGAGCAAGTTCAGAAAAGAGCAACCAGAATGGTGACCAGTCTGCAAACCCTGTCTTATGAGGAAAGGTTGCAGGATTTGGGATTGTTTAGTTTGCAAAAGAGAAGACTGAGAGGAGACTTAATAGCTGTCTACAAATATCTAAAGGGCTGTCACATTGTAGAAGGATCAACTTTATTCTCATTTGCACAAGGAAAGACTAGAGGCAATGGGATGAAACTGAATGGGAGGAGACACAGATTAGATATTAGAAAAAACGGTAATTAGACCTACCGGTAATTGTGTTTCCAGGAATCCATCCTGACAGCACACCTGGAGGACGTCCTTCTCATCCGTAGTGGGACAGGAAACCACGAGAGTCTAAAAGGACCCTCCCTCTACCATCCCACAGTGATTTCACAAAGTAACACCTCTGGATGGATTTAGACAAAAAAGAAATTTTATTCAAACCAACATTTTCCATACACATGTTACATCACAATTGCATGGACACGTTTAACGGGAGGGAACTAATAGTGCTGTCAGGATGGATTCCTGGAAACACAATTACCGGTAGGTCTAATTACCGTTTTACAGGTCACCACCTGACAGCACACCTGGAGTAGTACCAAAGAATATTGGTCCTAGGGTGGGACTACCGCGTGGAGTACCTTTATCCCAAAAGCCAACTGTGCGGAGGCCACGTCTAACTTATAATGTTTAGAAAACGTACTGAGACTGGCCCAAGATGCGGCTCTGCAGATTTGTTCTGCCGAGGCTCCGCCCCTCTCTGCCCATGATGTGGCCATGGCCCTAGTTGAGTGGGCTCTAAGGCTCCCCGGGGGGGCTCTGACCCTGTGCTCTATACGTTGTGCTAATAACGGATTTAATCCACCTTGTTATTGTGGATTTCGATGCCTTTTTCCCCTTATTAGGGCCTCTGAACTGGACAAAGAGACTATTATCCTGCCTCCAAGGCCTGGTTGCGTCCAGGTACCTGAGCACTGTTTCCCTAACATCCAGGTTATGGTAAGCTTCCTCCTTGCTATTTTTAGGAAACTGACAAAATGAGGGGAGCACTACCTCCTGATTCATGTTTGAATCTGAGATCACCTTGGGGAGAAAAGCCGGGTCGAGTTTCAGGACTAACCGGTCGTCGAATATTTGTAAGTAGTGATCCTGAACCGATAGGGCCTGGAGTTCCCCTAATCTTTTGGCTGACGTAACAGCCACTAAGAACGCTGTCTTCAGAGAGAGGTTACTGATAGTTATTTCTACCCCTAGCTGGTATGGCTGTCTACATAGCGCGTTAAGCACTAGATTAAGATCCCAAGGAGGGACGGTCCTTCTTATCAAGGGCTTAAGTCTCTGCATAGCCCTTGAAAACTGGGCTATCCAGGGGTGAGATGATAGGGTTGTGTCATAGAACACGCTTAAGGCCACAATCTGCACTCTCAGGGTGCTAGGTCTGAGGCCCTTTTTGAACCCTGCCTGTAGGAAGTCAAGGATCTTCGGGATGTGAGGTTGGTCAGTTTCGACTGTCGCCTCTCCACAGAAGCTGCAAAATTTTTTCCAAATTTTGTTATATATTGCTGCTGTTACGGGTTTCCTACTTGCTTGTAGAGTGGATATAACTTCGTCCCATAGACCCTTCGTTCTTAGGAGCTGCCGCTCAGGATCCAGGCTGATAGTTTGAGGGCTTCTGGCCTTTTGTGGAAGACCGGACCCTGGTGAAAAAGGTCTTCTCTTCTTGGCAGGAGAATGGGGTCTTCCCGTGATATCTTCCTGAGTAGAGGAAACCAGCTTCTTCTTGGCCAATAGGGAACTACCAATATGACCCTGGCTCCGTCCTCGTAGATCTTCCTGAGAACTCTTGGGATGAGAGCTAGAGGCGGGAAGGCGTACAGTAAGCCCCTGTTCCATGGCTGCGACAGAGCGTCTATCCCTGTTGGGTTTCCTGACGGGTTTAGGGAGTAAAAGGCTCTGACCTTTGCATTCCCCTTGTCCGCAAACAGGTCTATTTCTGGTTGTCCCCAGCGATCGCACAGGCTGCTGAATACTTCTTCGTTGAGTTCCCAGTCCGTTGCGGTAATTCTTCTCCTGCTGAGAAAGTCCGCAACCTGGTTGCTGGTGCCCTCCAGATGTACTGCTGAGATTGAGAGGACCTCTCTTTCTGCCCATCTGAAGATCTGGTCTGCTAAGCCCTGTAGTGCCGGGTGTTTCGGTCCGCCCTGATGGCGAAGAAAGGCTACTGTTGTGGTATTGTCCGAAAATATCTTGACGTGCCTGTTCTTCACCCGAGGCCAGGCGACGAGTAGTACCTTCCAGACCGCTTTTAGTTCTCTGAAGTTGGAGGACCTGTTGCTGTCCTCCCAACTCCATCGCCCCTGATAGTACTCTCCTCCGATGTATCCCCCCCAGCCGTACAGACTTGCGTCCTTGGTTACTACGACCTCTGGGGACTGAATCCATGAGACACCGGTTTTTAGGTTTCTCGGGACGGTCCACCACAGCAGCGACCTTCTGACCTGGGGAATTAATTGTATCTTCTTGTCTAGTGAGCCTTGCCTTTTGTCCCAAGCTGCTAGGACTGCCTGTTGCAGTCTGCGGGAGTGGAACTGACTCCATCTGACACAGGAGATACACGAAGTCATCAGTCCCAGAATCCTTATTGCGTCCCTGATCGACACTCGGTTCTTTGAGAATTGGCGGATCTTCCTTGGTATGTTGGTCTGCTTTTCTTCTGGAAGATAGGACATTCTTCTTTCTGAATCCAGCATGACCCCTAAAAATGTTATTCTGGGCTTGGGTATAAGATCTGATATCGACCAATTTATTATCCAGCCCAACTTTTGCAGTGTGGCGATCGAGGACTGACAGTCGACTCTGAGCTGGGCTGCTGAATCTGTTACGATCAAGAAGTCGTCTAGGTACGGGATCACCGTGATGTTTTGGGCTCTTAGATAGGCCACAACCTCTACCATTATCTTCGTGAAAACTCTTGGGGCTGATGCTAGGCCGAAGGGGAGACAGCGAAACTGGTAGTGGTGAACCCTGCCCTCTTTCTTTACCGCAAACCTGAGATATTTTTGGTGGTCTGTGTGGATGGGGACGTGGTAATATGCGCTTTTTAGATCTAATGTGCACATTACCACCGCTTCTCCCCGGAGTGGAACCGTGGATCTTATTGACTCCATCTTGAAGCGTTTGTATGATACCCACTTGTTTAAGGGCTTGAGATTTATTATGGTCCTGGTCTCCCCCGACGGTTTTTTTATCGCGAAGAGGCTTGAGTAGTGTCCCCTTCCCTCTTCTTGCGTGGGCACTGGTATGATTGCCTCCATTTCTAGGAGGTCCTGGATATCTAACCACATGGGGGAGGCCGGACAGAGTTGATAGCTGGTTACTAGGAACCTGTTTGAGGGTAGGGAGCTGAATTCTATCCTGTATCCTTGAGAAATTACCTGCAGTACCCAGGGGCTGGTGGTAACCTCCCGCCATTCTTCCTTGAACCTGAGCAGTCGCCCCCCTACACTGGTGGTGTCATTTCTTCCGGGAGCTAGACCCTGGGCCGGAGAAGATGGCATCTCTGCTCCTATTCCTACCCTCACCCCCTTTGGGGTAGCTCCATCGACCTGACTTCCCCTTCCCTCTGTAGTCCGTTCTCTGATTGTAACGGGGTCTACGAAAGGGCTGATACCTCTTACGCTTCTCTTTGGGGAACCCCTTTTTTTCATCTGACGCCCTCTCTAAGATATCATCAAGCACAGGTCCGAAGACTCTGCCTCCCGAGAAGGGAATTGAGCACAGTTTATTCTTGGACTGCATGTCACCCGACCAACTTTTAAGCCAGATAGCTCTTCTGGCTGTGTTGGACAGTGATTGGGTTCTGGCCGTAAATCTAACGGACTCTGCTGAGGCGTCAGCCAAAAACCCCGTGGCTAACTTTAGCAAGGGAAGAGATTATAGAATAGTTTCCCTCGGAGTTCTATCTGACAAATGCTCCTCTAAATCATCTATCCATAGATGCATGGAGCGTGCCACTAATGTCGCGGCTATGTTTGTTTTTATGACTGCCGCTGAACTCTCCCAGGCCCTCTTCAAGAGCCCGTCTGCCTTCCGATCTAGGGGCTCCTTTAAGCTTGAGGAGTCTTTGAACGGAATGGCTGTCTTTTTTGATACCCTTGCTACTGGGATATCGATTTTAGGGACCTCTTCCCAGACCTTGACCTCTTCTGAGTCAAACGGCAGGCGAAGCCTGAAGTCTCGGGGGATAGTCAATTTTTTCTCTGCTTCCTCCCATTCGTCCTATATAATGGCCCATATATGGGTATTTACTGGGAAGACCATTGAGGTCTGGGAGCGCAGACCCCCGAACATCTCATCCTGTATTGAGAGGGTAGTCTGGGGTTCCTCAATCTGCATAGTCTGCCGGACTGCCCCCAATAGCTCATCCGTATCGCCGGATGCAAAGAGATACTTTCTCCCTCTTTACAGGTGCTCTCTGATCTCCTCCTCCTCCTCTGCGTCTGATTCGGACAGGATGTCCTCAGAAGACGTGCCTGACTCCCTCTGCCTCTTCCTGGATGCCTGAGGGTTCTGCGGGGCTTGGGACATGGCTCCGGACACCGAAGCTTGTACTTCCTCTCTAATTATTGCCCTCATGTTAGACATGAGCGTAGCCTGTTCTTCCCCCATTATGCGCTTTGTACATGCGTCGCAGAGGGTTTTTTGCCATGTGTCCTTTAGCTTCTTAGAGCAGACGGGACACTTCTTTCTTCTTCCTTTCTGAGGTGGAGGTTCCCCCCTGGAACACATAAAGTACGTGTTCTGTGGGGTCTGTTTTACTGGGGCCCTGCCATGACCTCATATGAGGCTACTCACATGACCCTGGCTTTCCATTCCTGTCTCCGTCTTTGCCTGGTCCTCCATCATCGATGGATAAGGTTCCCTGTGGCTGTCTGCCTGTGGAGACATCAAACCGTGCAAGTGGCCGGGAGGTGGTGTCCGGCCCTTACACCGCAGGGCCTGCATACCGCTGTTGCGTCTTCTGTCCTGCCGCGCTGCCGATCCGCTTCACTGCACAGAGTCTGCCCCCTTCTCAGCGATGCCGGCACTTCCTGAATGCAGGGCGGTCGTCTTTAATGACGCGACCGGAAGTGACGTCCGGGTCCGGTGACGCGACCGGAAGTGACGTCTGGGCCCGGTGACGCGACCGGAAGTAACGTCCGGGTCTGGTGACGCGACCGGAAGTGACGTTCGGGTCTGGTGACGCGACCGGAAGTGACGTCCCGGTCGGAAGACCCGCCTCCTGGATGGCGCGCGCACACGCGCTCTGTATGGCCGAAAGTAGCGCACCTCTGGCTCCCCAGGCATGGCGCTGTTACCGCTTACAGCGGGAAGGGGGAGAGGTGCGGCGATCCTCCACCGGGTTCCGCTTGCGGGGCACGTGGAGTCCGTAGAGGCGGCCCCGGTACCTACATCGGTGGTGGAAGTGGCGTCCGGGGTCGAGAGCCCCCGTCGGGAGGAAGCGACCCCTTCTCCAGGAGCAGCGCTACACTGGAGGGGCTGAGGGACCCTGTGCCGGGTTTCAGCTTGCAGAGTTTTCCCGGTAGGAAGGGTAAGGCTGGGCCCCCCGATCCTGACCCTCTGTGCGGAATGGCTGGATCTCCTCTCGTCGTTCCTATCCGCAGTGGGACAGGAAAAACACTGTGGGATGGTAGAGGGAGGGTCCTTTTAGACTCTCGTGGTTTCCTGTCCCACTACGGATGAGAAGGACGTCCTCCAGGTGTGCTGTCAGGTGGTGACCTGGAAAACTTTTTGACAGTTAGAGTGATCAATGAGTGGAACAAGCTGCCACGAGAAGTGGTGATTTCTCCTTCAATGGAAGTCTCCAAACAGAGGCTGGACAGACATCTGACTGGGATGATTTAGCGAATCCTGCTTTGAGCAGGGGGTTGGACCAGATGGCCCAGGAGGTCCCTTCCAACTCTACGATTCTATGATTCTATGATTCTATAATTTTCCAATGGGACAACGCTCAGGTTTGTCCTCCTGAAACTCTTCCAGAACACGTCTCAAATCGGGCGAGATGGCAGAAAGAACTACCCCCTCACCTAAGATGGTAGCAGGCTTGGTCACAATAGGAGAATCAGCAAAGAAACTCCTAGAGAGGGCGTTTGCCTTGACATTCTTAGTGCCCGGAAGAAAAGAGACCACAAAATCAAAACGTGTGAAAAACAAGGCCCACCTAGCCTGTCTAGGATTCAAGCGTTTGGCCGACTCCAGGTAAATCAAATTCTTGTGGTCAGTAAGGACCACGACTTGATGCTTAGCTCCCTCCAACCAATGTCTCCACTCCTCAAATGCCCATTTCATGGCTAACAGTTCCCGATTCCCCACATCATAGTTACGTTTGGATGGGGACAACTTTCGGGAAAAGAAAGCACAGGGATTCATTTTAGATGTTACAGGATCTTTTTGGGACAAAACAGATCCTGCACCAATCTCAGAAGCGTCCACCTCTACCTGAAACGGGAGTGAGACATCAGGTTGCCGCAAAACCGGAGCAGAAGTGAACCTTCGCTTCAGCTCCTGAAAAGAAGAAACAGCCTCCGGAGACCAATTCAGCACATCAGCCCCCTTCTTAGTCAAATCAGTCAATGGTTTGGCAATACCAGAAAAATTAGCTATAAATTTACGATAAAAATTAGCAAAACCCAAAAACTTCTGGAGGGCCTTCAAAGAAGTGGGCTGAACCCAATCATAAATGGCCTGTACCTTGGCCGGGTCCATTTCAATAGTTGACGGAGACAAAATAAATCCCAAAAATGAAATCCTCTGTACACCAAAAAGGCATTTCGATCCCTTGACATACAGGGAATTCTCCCTCAAAATCCGGAACACAGTCCGAACATGTTCCACATGAGAGTCCCAATCCTTGGAAAAGATCAAAATATCATCCAGATAGATGATCAAAAACTTATCCACAAAGTCTCAGAAAATATCATTCATGAAGCACTGGAAGACAGAAGGGGCATTAGTGAGCACAAAAGGCATCACCAGGTACTCAAAATGTCCCTCCGGAGTATTAAACGCCGTCTTCCATTCATCCCCCTGCTTAATGCGAATAAGATTATACGCCCCCTGAGGTCAAGCTTGGTAAACCAGCAAGCACCTTTAACTCTGGAGAATAGATCAGAAATCAGGGGTAACGGATACTGATATTTAACAGTAATTTTGTTGAGGGAACGATAGTCAATACAAGGCCTTAATGAACCATATTTCTTGGCCACAAAAAAAAAAACCCAGCACCTAAGGGTGAAGAGGATGGTCTAATATGACCCTTCTCCAACGACTCCTTAATATAGGATCGCATAGCCTCGTGCTCGACCCTTGGGAAATTTACACCCAGGGCTCAGCTCAATTGCACAGTCATAACTCCTAAGAGGAGGCAAAGACGCAGACTCATTCTCACTAAATACATCATAAAAATCAGCCAAATAGTCAGGAACATCATGTGATTGGGGAGAGGTGGAGAAAATAGGAGCGTCACTAAGGGCACACTGACAACCCCAACTCACCACAGACACAGATTTCCAATCGAAAACTGGATTATGGATTTGCAACCAGGGAAACCCCAGAACAATGGTATCATGCAAATTATGCAACACCAAAAATCTGAAATTTTCTTGATGGTCTGGGGCGACCCGCATTACCACCTGGGTCCAAAACTGAGGTTTATTCTTCGCCAAAGGAGTAGCAACAATACCCCTCAAAGGGACAGGCGTCCGCAGAGGTGTCATAGGAAACTCACAACGTTTAGCAAAATCCAAGTCCATCAGGTTCAGAGCTGCTCCCGAATCCACAAAAGCCTTAGCGGAAAATGTGGACAGGGAGCAGATCAGAGTAATTGCCAGAAGAAACTTAGGTTAAACACCACCCACAGCAAATGTGTGTGCAAAACGTTTCTCTCGTTTAGGGCAGACAGAAATAATATGAGAGGCATCTCCACCGAAAAAACACAGCTTATTACGCCTTCTGAACTCCTGACGTTGCGCCCTAGACAAAACTCTATCACATTGCATAGGTTCAGACATTTGTTCAACAGGTGGCAACACCTCTCGTGCAGTTTTGCGTTCACGCAAACGCCGATCAACCTGAATGGCTAATGACATAGAATCGTCAAGACCAGAGGGAACAGGAAATCCCACCATAGTATCTTTTACGGTTTCTGACAAACCCTTCCAAAAGAGAGCTGCCAAGGCACCATCATTCCAGGTAGTAAGGACCGCCCACTTTCGGAATTTTTGACAGTAAAACTCTGCAGAATCCCGACCCTGGCTCAATGTCAACAGGGCCTTTTCAGCCTGATCAATAGCATTAGGTTCATCATACAACAACCCCAAGGCCTGAAAAAATGCGTTCACATCAGTCAGAATAGGATCATCAGGTTTCAAAGAAAACGTCCAATCCTGGCGATCGCAAAGAGATGACAATTTTAACCTGCTGCGCGGAGCTCCCCGATGAGTTAGGCTTCAAGGCAAAAAATAATTTACAATTATTCTTAAAATTCAGAAATTTAGACCGATCCCCGAAAAACACATCAGGAGTAGGGATGTTTGGTTCTGCAGCATGTGAATGAGCAAGATAGGTGGAAATTCCCCGCACTTCAGCAGTAAGCTGCTCCACACGATCAGACAATTGCTTAATCTCCATTGAGAAAAAATTCCCCCTACGGCCTCAGAGAAATAGAGGAAAAAATATACACAAAAGAAATAAAATTCTGACACCTTTTTTTTTTTTTTTTTTTCTTACAATTCTTTCCTGCTATTGAGCACCCTAGAATCTGCGGTATGGCTGGTGATTCTGTTATGAATGAGTCACCGGAGGAGGAGAAAACAAAAATACAAGCTAAGTCCAGAAAACCGGAGAGGTTGGTAGATATCGGATTGCAGACCCCTGATCCTATACACCACAACTAACAGTAGCCGTGGGGGGTTCCTACGGTGCCCTAGACCCCTCGTCACAGCCGGAGAACTACATAAGCCTAAAGAAGGAAAGGGGAAATCTAAACTGCCCCAGAGCAGACCCCAAAGCAATAGACAGCCCCCAACATGTATTGTCGGTGAAAAACAGATGGAAACACAAACACAGACAGAAAGACAGGCTGAGCAAATGAGGGGGCCCAACTAACTAGATAGGACAGGACAGAAAAGATGCTGGCTGCAATCCGCAAAAAACCCAATCAAAAATGTCCCAACCGTCTGATAGGGAAAAAGGCCCTGAAGTCGCTAGACTTCAAAATCACTATATCAGCACTCAGGTATATTCTGAAAACAGAGCAAAGAGATCAACTGATCAGAGACAAAAATGGAATTCAGCCAGTCCCAACCAGGACTGGCTGAATACAAACACTAAGGAAACCATACAAAATCTCATGAAATAATAGCAGGGCAAAACTTAGCTTTTAGTAGACAGGAACTAAGCTGGATGCAAGAGCTCAGAGCAGAAAGGATCACCAGGAGCCCTGCAGGGCGTCGGCTGTCTTATATCCACTCAGAAACTCCAGATGTCCAATCACACTCCGCCAGTTCAGATGACAAGTTCTTCCCATCCCAATCAATTTCACTACCTCTCTTCACCAGCAGAGGGAGTTCATCAGACATCAAAGGTGAAGAAGGGGAAAATGAACTCACAACAGGGCGGCGTACTGCACCAGAGTATCCTGCAACTTTGGAGACAGGCCCTGCACAAAATGACTCCTAAGTGCAGGGTCATTCCACTGCGTATCAGTGGCCCATCTCCTGAATTCTGAGCAGTACTCCTCAGCAAGCCGGGCTCCCTGTTTAATCCTACGGAGTCAGGTTTCCGCCAGGGAGACGCCATCAGGATCCCCATACACTAGTGCCAATGCCGCAGAGAACTCGTCCACAGATCGTAAGGATGGTGAATCGATCAGCAGGGAGAAGGCCCAGGATTGAGGATCCCCTTAAGAAGGGACATAATGATTCCCACCCGTTGCTCCTCACTCCCTGATGAACGAGGACGAAGCCTGAAGTATAACTTGCAGGCTTGCTGAAAAACCAAGAATTTATCTCTCCCTCCGGAAAACCTGTCAGGGAGGGATATCTTGGGTTCTGGCTGAGCCTGCACCTGAACCATGGCCCCAAACCCCACCAACTGCTGCAGCTGATGTGCCACCTCGCCATGCAGCACCCTAATCTTATCAGCGAGGGGCTGAAGCAGTTGGCAGAGACCTGTATGTGGGTCATGGCTCACCAGAAAAATTTGGTAAGGGTTGGTGATAATGTCACTGTGCCGTGACCCGCAGGCCGGCACTAAAACCAGGACAAACAAAGGGAACACCGGGGAAACAGTTAGAGTGGTGGGTCCTGCAATAGGGAACAGGGACATGGAGACCTCCTGCACACCCCTGAGGCAGAGTCCCTGAACACTCCTAACGTTCCCCTATACAGGCTCTTCACCTGTCAATGAGCCGGTACCTTAATCCCTAAGGCTACTTTCACACATCCGGTGTGTGGGGTCCGGCGGCGTGCGGCGAAAAGCCGGGCCACTGGATCCGGCCTGCAGCCGTGACACCGGATGTGTGTGCGGCGAGAGATACGGCTCGGACATTATTTAAAGGAGCCGCAGGACGAGGTGGACAGAGGCAGCCGATGAAAGACAGCTGCTGAAAGGGAGGTGAGGGGAGGGGAGGAGAGGAGAGGATAGGAGAGGGGAGGGGAGGGGAGGGGAGAGGGGGTGGAGAGAGAGAGACATGGGGGGTTAACACTTAGTGTCCAGGCGAGAGAATCTCTCTCTCTTGCCGGGCCCTTGTGGGGTTAACCCCACAGAGAGATCTCTCTCTCTCACCCAGACACTGTGAGTGTTAACCCCACAAGTGCCCGGCGAGAGAGATCTCTCACAAGTGTCCAGGTGACAGAGAGAGATCTCTCTCTCTCTCTCGCCGGGCACTTGTGGGGTTAACATTCACAGAGTCCGGGAATGCGATGTGGAAAAAGCCGGTCCGGCGCTGACAAAAAACGTTGCAGGGAACGTTTTTTGCAGATGCCGGACGGCTAATTTATGCCGTGTCTGGCAACAACCGGACACGACGCATAACCATCCAGCACGATGCGGCGACCATGAAAGCTTATGGGACAAAACCGGAACCGGTGCTGGATCCGGTTATTAAAAATTTCGCCGCATCGTGCCGGATTACAAAAACCGGATGTGTGAAAGAGGCCTTACTCGCCCTGCACCTATCCCTTACTAGTGAAAAAAAAAGTTTATCTGTGCTAAATCTGTCACAATCCAACATGGATCATGACAGATCCATGGAAGCGTTTCAGAGTTATTACCTCATAAAGGGACAGTGGTCAGAAGTGTAAAAATTGGCCCGGTCATGAACGTGCAAACCACCCTTGGGGGTAAAGGGGTTAAATATTGGTCCCCTCTTGATTAAATTTCAGACTAAAATAACGGCGTGGTGTAAACTGCCTCTGTTGGTGACAGGAAGAGCCAACCTAATTAAAATGGTCCTCATGCCACAGCTACTTTATTTCACAATCTACCAAAATGGCTTCCCCTACAATTTTTTTTACAAAGTAAACAGGATTTTCAGGGACTGAAATTTGAAAGTTGGCAAGGGTAAGGTTTAAAAAATGTTCAATAAAAAAAATATTTGATTAAAAAATAAATAAATAATGAAAAAAAGAACACGTAATTCATATTGCCATGTATGGAACAATCTAAACTGCTAACCTGTCACATTAGTTATCCAATATTTATTCTGTACAATGAAAACTATTAAAAACATAATAATTAAAAAAGAAAGCCAAAAATGTACGGTAACTTTTTCATCATATTGACACACAAAATATGTAGTTAAACGTAATAAAAAAAGTCATTAAAAAAATGGCATTGCTCAAAACGTCATCTTGTTCTGAAATAAGCATGCCCTCACAAGTTACACTTCTCATAATATTAGATATAAAGAGGCCAAGTGACATGTTATATCAAAAAACTGTTTACATTTTATTAGAAAAAATTTTAAAATCAGGAAACAAAATATACACATACAGATACATGTAATAATTTGAGCAAAAATGTAACAAAGTGAAACCTGTGACACAAGAACCAAAATAAATATCGCAGAAAGTGTTGTCTATATAAATAACCCATAGAGCAGTGTCTGCACCGTAACCAAAATATTGTAACCATCTCTCAAGTAATTCAAATGACTATATCCATAGTAAATATATCATTCCAGTATGGCATTTAGAAAAAATAGGCTGCAGCAGGGGGCGTCCTGAGGAAGCTATTGTTTAGTGAAACGTGCGTTGGGGTTGGCGCCCAGGAGTGCTAGCCTGTCTGCAACTATGGGTAATGACTGCTACATTTGACGTATACATTTTATATTTACAAACTCTCATTAGAGTGTCTACTGCTGCTAATGGGGAAAAAAGTATTTAGTTAGCCACCAATTGTGCAAGTTCTCCCACTTAAAAAGATGAGAGAGGCCTGTAATTGACATCATAGCTAGACCACAACTTTGAGAGTCAAAATGAGGAAACAAATCCAGAAAATCACATTGTCTGATTTGACAAGATTTATTTTGCAAGTTATGGTAGAAAATAAGTATTTAGTCACCTAAAAACATGCAAAAATTCTGGCTCTCACAGACCTATAACTTCTTCTTTAAGAGGCTCCTCTGTCCTCCACTCATTACCTGTAGTAATGGCACACTCCAAACTCCAGTATGGTGAAGACCAAAGAGCTGTCAAAGGGCACCAGACACAAAATTGTATCCCTGCAACAGGCTGGAAAGACTGAATCTGCAATGGGCAAGCAGCTTGGTGTGATGAGATCAACTGTAGGGGCAAAAATAAAAAAAATGGAAGACATACAAGACCACTGATAATCTCCCTTGATCTGGGGCTGTGGTGAGGAAAAAAAGTATTTAGTCAGCCTGTCTACAACTATGGGTAATGACTGCTACATTTGAACTATCATTAGAGTGTCCACTGCTGCTAGTGGGGAAAAATGTATTTAGTCAGCCACCAATTGTGCAAGTTCTCCCACTTAAAAACATGAGAGGCCTGTAATTGACATCATAGGTAGAGCAGAACTATGAGAGTCAAAATGAGAAAACAAATCCAGAAAATCACCTTGTCTGATCTGGCAAGATTTATTTTACAAATTATGGTGGAAAATAAGTATTTTGGTCATTAACAAAAGTTAATCTCAATATTTTGTTATATATCCTTTATTGGCAATGACAGAGGACAAAAGTTTTCTGTAAGTCTTCATAAGGTTGGCACACACTGTTGGTGGTATGTTGGTCCATTCCACCATGCAGATCTCTTCTAGAGCAGTGATGTTTTGGGTCTGTCGCTGGGCAACATGGGCTTTCAAATCCGTCCAAAAGTTTTCTATGAGATTGAGATATGGAGATTGGCTAGGTCACTCCAGGACCTTCATATGCTTCTTACGAAGCCACTCCTTCATTGCCCTGGTGGTTTGCTTGGGATCATTATCATGCTGAAAGACCCATCCACGTTTCATCTTCAATTCCCTTGCTGATGAAAGAAGGTTTGCACTCAAAATCACACGATACATGGCCCATTCATTCTTTCATGTACATGGATCAGTCGTCCTGATCCCTTTGCAGAGAAACAGCCCCAAAGCATGATGTTGTCACCCCCATGCTTCATCGTAGGTATGGTGTTCTTTGGATGCAACTCAGCATTCTGTCTCCTCCAAACACGACGAGTTTTATTTCTACCAAACAGTTCTACTTTGGTTTCATCAGACCATATGACATTCTCCCAATACTCTTCTGGATAATCCAAATGCTCTCTAGCAAACTTCAGATGGGCCTGGACATGTACTGACTTAAGCAGGGGGACATGTCTGGCCTTGCAGGATCTCAGTCCCTGGCGGTGTAGTGTGTTACTGATGGTATTCTTTGTTACGGTGGTCCCAGCTCTGTGCAGGTCATTCACTAGGTCACCCATGTGGTTCTGGGATTTTTGATCACCGTTCTTGTGATCATTTTGACCCCACAGGGTGAGATATTGCGTGGAGCCCCAGATCGAGGGAGATTATCAGTGGTCTTGTATGTCTTCCATTTTCTTATTATTGCTCCCACAGTTGAAATAATCACACAAAGCTGCGTGCCTACTGCAGATTCAGTCTTCCCAACCTGGTGCAGGGCTACAATTTTGTATCTGGTGTCATTTGACAGCTCTTTAGTCTTCAACAGAAGACAGAAGAGCCTCTTAAAGAAGAAGTTACAGATCTGTGAGAGCCAGAAATCTTGCATGTTTTTAGGTGACCAAATACTTATTTTCCACCATAACTTGAAATATAAATCTTGCCAAATCAGACAAGGTGATTTTCTGGATTTGTCTTCTCATTTTGTCTCTCATAGTTGTGGTCTACCTATGATGTCAATTACAGGCCTCTCTCATCTTTTTACCTGGGAGAACTTGCACAATTGGTGGCTATTTACTTTTTTTCATCCACTGTATATATTATGACGGATATTTTTCCTTTCTTGCAATGCGGGCATCAATGTGAGTATGCAGCAGCAGTTGAACCTACACTAATTACTATATACTGCCGCAGGCCATTTTTTTTAAACTGCCGCACTGAAATGATATATTTACTATGGATATAGCCACTTGAATTACTTGAGAGATGGTTACAATATTTTGATTACTGTGCATACCTTGCTCTATGGGCTATTTATATAGAAAGCACTCCCTGAACCATTTACTTTGGTTCTTGTGTCATTGGTTTCACTTTGTGTTACTTTTTTTGCTCAAATTATTATATGTATCTGTATGTGCATATTTTGCTTCCTGATTTTAACATTTTTTTTCGAAAACAGTTTTATTGATATAGCATAACTCATTGGCCTCTTTATATCTAATATTTTGATTGAATTGCTATTTATCTGATATATGGATATTTTTTACATAGATATGCATAAACCATAATGATGTTGATTAGGAGTTATGTTATACCTCTCATAATATGGTAATGCAAACACAAATTAAATTTTGTAAAATATTGTTTTTAGTGCATTAAGTAGGAAAAAAACTTTTTACATTACAGTGAAAAAGTAAATAAAAGCAATTCTCAAATTGTTGGATTTAGTTCATTCTGTTTCCTAAAGATCTGAATAAAAAGCGATCATAAAATTGTATGTTCCTTAAAATGGTACAAATAAAAACTTCAACTTGTCCCCCAAAAAATAAGTCCTCATACAATTTTGTTAAAATAAATAAACGTATAGCTCTCAGAATATGACGACTATGTAATGATTAAAAACTACTAATTTAAAAAAAACATTGCTAATGTGAAAATGAAGCAAAACATAAGAAACTATATAAAATCTGGTACTGCTGTAATCAGACATACCTGAAAAATAAAGCTGTCTTGTCACTTATACCGTACAGTGAAAGGTATAAAAAAAAAATTAAAAACAGTTCTTGAACTGGTGTTTTCATTTTTCATTCTGACTCCCAAAATTCAGAGTAAGCCTCAGTTCTCATTTGTTATGTGCTCTATGCTGAGCATTTTACTCAGGGTTTCCCTATAACTCCTAAAAAAATCACAATTCAAAAGAAACCCCCAACAGAACTAATCACTATGAGCCAGATGGAGTCACTTTGAACTCCTTGTGCCCTCTCTTCCAGCAGAATTAATTTCTTAGGCTAATTTCACACTTGCTTTTTTTTGCAGCGCGTTTTTCCCGCAAAAAAACGCATTGAAAAAACGCATACAAACGCATACAAATGCTGCGTTTTTTTCAAGCATTTTTATGAGCATGCATGAAAAAAACGCAGCGTTTTTATGCGTTTGTATGCGTTTTTACCGCGTTTGCGTTTTTTTCCAACATTAGGTGGCCCCTCACACTAACCCAAACCATGACTTTACTAACCCTAACCCTAACCCTAACCCTGACCCTAACCCTAACCCTAACCCTGACCCTAACCCTAACCCTGACCCTAACCCTAACCCTAACCCTGACCCTAACCCTAACCCTTAACCAAACCACACTAACCCTAACCCTGACCCTAACCCTGACCCTAACCCTTAACCCAACCATACTAACCCTAACCCTAACCCTGACCCTAACCCTAACCCTTAACCAAACCATACTAACCTTAACCCTAACCCTGACTCTAAACCCTAGCTAACCCTAACCCTAGCCCTAAACCCCCTTAACTAACCCTAACTCTAACCCAAACCCCTAAATTCCATTGTCCAACTAATGGTAAAAAAAAAACGCATGCGCAAAAAAACGCATACATAAGCATGCCAATGCGCACATATGCGCACCCATAGACTTATAATGGGTGTCTTGCTGTAAAAAAACGCATTGCGCGCGCATGCGTTTTTTTGAGGCAAGTCGGACGCCCAAAAAATGCAACAGGATGCATTTTGTGCGCCCGAGCGCATACCGCAAAAAAACGCATGCGCGGAAAAATGCATACAAACGCATGTGTATGCGCACATAAGCGCATCCCATGCAAAGTATAGGGAAAAAAACGCATGCGTTTTTTAGCGCTAAAATCCCGCGAAAAAAAACGCAAGTGTGAAACCAGCCTTAGGCATCTTTTTACAGCACAATGTTTAGTCGACCACAGTTGTCTGCATGCGTAAAAGATCGGACACTTCTTAATAGAGGACAGTGTCCAGAGCAAATCAGCCTGCCTCCTTATAGTGAATGTTTCCATCTTAGATTTAAACATTAACCCTGAAGTAAGTGCTCAATGTAGATCACAAGATAAATGTTAACCGAGCCTTAAGCAATCCAAAATATTACGCACCCAAAAACGGAATATCAACTTATTCAGCAAAAAATAAGTTCCCACTCAGGTCCACCATGTGTCAGTTTTAAAAAAAGAGGCCTACACTGCAGTTAGCTTCCACATAAACTATGTTGAAAATTGGTATTTGATACACTGCCGATTTTGCAAGTGTGCCCACCTACAAAGAATAGAGAGGTCGGCAGTTTTTATCGTAGGTACACTTCAATTGTGAGAGACAGAATCTAAAAATAAAAACCAGAAAATCACATTGTATGATGTTTATATAATTACATGTCATTTTATTGCATGCAATAAGTTATTGTTACAATAGAAAAACAGAACTTAATATTTGGTACAGAAACCTTTGTTTGTAATTATAGAGGTCATACATTTCCTGTAGTTAAAGACCAATTTTGCACACACTGCAACAGGGATTGTGATATTATATTTCCTGGTTTAAGGGTATGCATATTTAAAATTTGATAATTTTCAGATATTTTCATTAAAAAAACAAAACAAAAAACATAGTGACCTACACTTACCATCAACATAAACCACAATGTGCCATGAAAAATAAAATAAATAATAATAATCTCAGAATCACTGGAATATGTATCCAGGGCTGCCATCAGGGCATTACTGCCCTTACTGGCGCATAGGGCCCGATGAGCAGAAGAGACCCGCAGCGGGTCCCCTGTCCTCTGCTCATCGGGCCCCAGGGGCAGGATTGTGCTGGCTCAGTAACTGCTTGTGCACACGGGCAGTTAAAATTTGTTGTTGTGTGGGAGATTCCCGCACGACAACAGTTAACAGCCACTGGCCAATCACAGGCCGGCAGCTGACGTCAACGGGCACGATGCCGGCGTATGACGTCACTGTCATAAGCCAGAAAGGCTCTGCGTGCCTCAAATGTATCTAGCCAAGGACATTGCTGGAGCTCGGCCAGGTAAGGAGAACCATTTTTTATTTTTTGTAAAGCCGGATGGAGGTGCATTATACCACTATGAGGTAGCATTATACTCCTATTGGGTTGCATTAAACCCCTATGGAGGAACATTATAATATGGGGGTGCATTATGCCCCTATGAGGGTGCATTATACCCATATTGGGGGGCATTATACTATGGGGATGGATTATACCCCTATGGGGGAGCACTGTACCCTATAGGGGAGCATTATACACCTATGAGGGTGCATAATACCCCTATGAGGAGCATTATATTATGGGGTGCATTATACCCCTATGGAGGAGCATTATACCCCTATGGGGGTGCATTATACCCCAATGGGGAGCATTATACCACTATGGGGAGCATTATACCACTATGGGGAGCATTATACCCCTATAGGGCTGCATCATACCCCTATGTGGGAGCATTATATTATGGGGGAGTATTATACACCTTTGGGGGTGCATTATACCCCTATGAGGGAGCATTATATTATGGAGCTACATTATATCCTTATTGGGCTGCATTATACTGTTATATATGACTATGGGATGCATTATACTACTATATATGACTATGGGATGCATTATACTATAATGGATGACTATGGGGGAAATATGGAGAGACATGAGGCAGAATGGGAGGACACATGGGGTCCAGAATGGGAGGACATGTAGGGTCCAGAATGGGAGGACATGTGGGGTCCAGAATAGAAGGACACGTGGGGTCGAGAATGAGGGATATTATTACTGTAGGGGCTAATTAAAGGATATTATTTTTGAGGATACTGTTTTATGTGTGGGGGAGGAGAGGTCCTGTTACTGTGCAGGGCGACACAGTTGTTTTTTTTTTACATCTGGCTTATTATAGAGGTTAAAAAAACTGAAGTCTGAACTGAGAAAATAAATTAATGTGTATGCACAATGTAAGTGCATATTAACACATGACCATTAACCAGAGAAAACAAAAAGCAAAAAACAAAAATAAAAAGTAAAAAATAAACTGCAAATAAGGCATAAAGGTAATAATAATAATAAGGGTATTTAGTAAACATAATTTTGATCAAAATAATGTACAAGCCATCCTGCCACGTCACGGCAACCCTTGTGGGACAGTCACTACTCTAGTATTTAAAACCTTTTCACTTGCCAAGTGAAGTGAATGTGAACAAGGATCGAGCGACTGAACCACTAGTAAAAGCTTAGGCCAGACAGGATGGTTTTCCCAGCTCAGAAAGAGGGCGGTCACACCCATATATGCACTGAATGCACAATGAAATGAATACAAAACTGGAGTCTGAACTGAGAAATTAAGTTAATGTGTATGCACAATGTAAGTGCATATTAACACATGACCATTAACCAGAGAAAACAAAAAGCAAAAAACACAAATATCCTAAACTAAAAAGTAAAATATAAACTGCAAATAATGCATAAAGGTAATAATAATAATAAGGGTATTTAGTAAACATAATTTTGATCAAAATAATATACAAGCCATCCAGCCACGTCACGGCAACCCTTGTGGGACAGTCCTACTCTAGTGTTTAAAACCTTTTCACTTGCCAAGTGACGTGAATGTGAACAAGGATCGAGGGACTGACCCACTAGTAAAAGCATAGGCCAGACTGGATGGTTTTCCCAGCTCAGAAAGAGGGCGGTCACACCCTTATGTGCACGCACAATGAAATGGATAAAAAAAACTGAAGTCCGAACTGAGAAAATAAATTAATGTGTTTATTTGTTTATTTTGCTTTTTGTTTTCTCTGGTTAATGGTCATGTGTTAATATGCACTTACATTGTGCATACAAATTAATTTATTTTCTCAGTTCAGACTTCAGTTTTTTTATCCATTTCATTGTGTATTCAGTGCATATAAGGGTGTGACCACCCTCTTTCTGAGCTTGGAAAACCATCCAGTCTGGCCTATGGTTTTACTAGTGGGTCAGTCCCTCGATCCTTGTTCACATTCACGTCACTTGGCAAGTGAAAAGTTTTTAAATACTAGAGTAGGACTGTCCCACAAGGGTTGCCGTGACGTAAAATCAAAATGATCAAAATTATGTTTACTAAATACCCTTATTATTATTATTACCTTTATGCATTATTTGCAGTTTATTTTTTACTTTTTATTTGTGTTTTTTGCTTTTTGTTTTCTCTTATTATAGAGGTTGGGGAATGTGCTCTAGATAACTGTTATTTTCTGCAGAGATGAGTCCTGGCTGAAAGAAGTGATGGCGGTCTGAACAGGATGAAGAAGAAAAGCGAAGATGAAGGACTTCAACTAGAGACGTTGCCGGTGAGTCAGTGTGTTACCTGTACACTTACACTATATGCTGTATACTATATACAGAGCTCCTGTCTATAATGTCATTAGTGATTCACTAGTGATCACCATACTACCTGTACACTGACACTATATACAGAGCTCCTGTGTATAATGTCACTGGTGATCAGTGTTTTTTCTGTACACGGACACTGTATACTAAGTACAGATCTCCTGTGTATAATAGCATTAGTATTGTGTTTTTTTATTAATGATCAGTATTGTAGTATTTGGTGACTATGTGGTGGTAATATGTGGTCTGTTCATGGTGTGACAGTATTTGTTCCTTGTATATGCCATTATTTGATCACTATGTGGTGGTAATATGTGGTCCGCTCATGGTGTGGTGGTATTTGTTCCTTGCATGTGGTGTTATTGGTCTCCATGTGGTGGTAATATGTTGTCTGGTCATGGTGTGGTGGTATTTACTCACTGTATGTGGTATCATTTGGTCACTGTGGTGGTAGTATTTGATCTGGTTATGGTGTGGTGGTATTTGTTCCTTGCATGTGATAATATTGGTCATTTTAAAAATTGATAAATAAATAAAAATATACATAAAATTGTATTGGATATTTTTATGTTTAACAAGTTTACAGTAGATTACGGTCCGTCCAGAAGAATCTACCTTGTCGTTGTGGCGGATTAAAAAATCTTTTGGTCAAAACAAAAGCTGCTGGCTATGTATGTGATCTGGTTATGGGAACTGTTAATGTGTGATTGGTGATGACGTGGTGCAGAAGTAGAGTTTTTCTATGAGAGGGTGGTGGGACTGTGGAGTGGAGGCGGGGCGAGGGCGGAGCCTGGGCAGAGTTTCAAGGGGGCCCAAAAAATTTTGCCAGGATGGGGTCTCGCAATTCCTAGTGACAACCATATATGTAGCATGCCAGAGTCATTATCATATAAAGTGACACATCAGATTTGAAAAATGGGGCTTCACCAAACTGGAGCCAAGAGAAAGGATTAAATAATCCTATCCACAAGATATCAACGCCGCTGTTTATTATGGTCTGGAGGCTGTAAATATGAGTGTACCTCAGGTCAGGATGTATTTATTCATCCATATTTTACCATTTAAAATAGTGAAAATCCTGGAAAAAATTATTAAATAATAGCAAAGAACTATGGCTATTTTTGTATTATTTATTTTTCCTCACAAAATAACTTGAAATGGATGCTTATTAAGAGAGCACTCAGCATCTGTTCTGTGCAGTGGCGGATTATAATGAGGTCAATTTGGGCAGTTGCCCCGGGCCCAGTGGGGTTAAGGGGCCCACAGCCCAGGCCAGTAAATTGCCCCATTATAATCCGCCACCGCGCAGGGCCGGATTATAGGCAGGGCAGGCGGGGCTTCAGCCCCGGGGCCCCCACCACAAGAGCTTCTAAGGGGGCCCCCACCACATTCCTGCTGGCTGCTGCAATGGCACTCCATCTTCTCCCCACCTACAAGTGAGTGACCGTGGGGGCGGCATTATGTGCTCTGCTACCAGCAGCATCTACAAGTAGCCCGAACGCTGATGCTGCTGGTAGCGTGCAAAGGCTTGTGATGAGATCACAGGAGATAAGGTGTCAGGGCCCCCGATCATGTGACCCCTGTCTCCTCCCCTCCTGTGACCTCATCACAGGTCCTGTGCGCACAGCGCAGAGCACTGAGAGCAGCCATGTATGTGGAGTGCGGCTCTGCGGGTGGAGGTCGGTGCTGGAGGCCCCATTATTCTCTATGTGGAGTGCGGCTCTGCGGGTGGAGGTCGGTGCTGGAGGCCCCATTATTCTCTATGTGGAGTGCGGCTCTGCGGGTGGAGGTCGGTGCTGGAGGCCCCATTATTCTCTATGTGGAGTGCGGCTCTGAGGGTGGAGGTCGGTGCTGGAGGCCCCATTATTCTCTATGTGGAGTGCGGCTCTGCGGGTGGAGGTCGGTGCTGGAGGCCCCATTATTCTCTATGTAGAGTGTGGCTCTGCGGGTGGAGGTCGGTGCTGGAGGCCCCATTATTCTCTATGTGGAGTGCGGCTCTGTGGGTGGAGGTCGGTGCTGGAGGCTCCATTATTCTCTATGTGGAGTGTGGCTCTACGATTCGTGACCCCCGTCACGTGACGAGGGGGGCCCACAGAGTCTGAACTGCCCCGGGCCCTGGCTACCCTTAATCCACCCCTGGTTCTGTGTCACCATAGCAACAATGACTAGGGCAGCCGAACGCCTAGATTACGTGGCGGTATCACTAATCCCCCTGAAAAGACAATCCCTGAGAATGCGGCTCGCAATGTCAGGAAAGGAGGACTGGGCAAACATTGCAAGCAACCTAACTTTTACCTCCGGCAATGGCTTTCGGTCCTCCTCTCGATGTGTGCTTATTACAGAACATTAGCCATGTTGAGTCATGCTAATCTGCGAAAATCAATAACAATAGTATTGTTCATAGGCCGTCCTCACTGCAGCCCTGTTGCCTATGCTGTAATACATACTTTTCCCTCGGGATTTACTTTACCAACATGACTGAGGTACGAATGTGAAAAATCTGAATCACAACACACAATATCAATACAAAAAATGAAATGATCTAACATTACCCAGTCAATTAACGCTGGTATTTATTAATTGTCATGTAATAAAATCTCAATTTAATGCTAAATGCTGCAGAGGACCTGAAAGCTTTTAGTGTAGTAAGATACTCCCAAACACTTATGGGGGTCCCGCAGTGTGAGATCTGGTACACTTCTGCAGGCTACTCGTGGTTCCTGGAGTACTAGCAATGTGGGAAATATGCGAGTACTGTTCTACCTATTCTATTATGCATTTGTGGGCATGGTTCCTTAGGGACAAGGCCTAAGCACCACCATTCCCAAGATCAGTAGAAGAAACAGTGGTTGGACCTATCCAATAAGACTTTTATCAACTATACTGAAAAAGTTTTTAAAGAGACATCTCACTATGGCGCTCAATGATCCCCAACACAGTTCAAATAGTTTGGGGACAAAGCGCGTCGGGTGAATGCAGCAAAAATTTTTTGGCCATCTTTGTAATCTCCATTCCATTAAGGCCATTCTTATTGGTCCAAAGTGGTTTGCACTTTCCACTCCTTCACTGTGCCTTAACTTTGTGCTTTGTGATATTATTGTCTTATTGCATTTCAGAATCCTTTGCCGTTTACTTCTATCATTTTTGTCTGCATATGAGAGATACAGCGGGTGAAATAAGTATTAAACAAGTCACCAATATTCTAAGTATATATATTTCTAAAGGTGCTATTAACATGAAATTCTCAACAGATGTCAATAATAGTGACAAGCGAGCGTGCTCGGATAAGGTTTTATCCGAGCATACTCGTGTGCTAATTGACTATCTTCAGCGTGATCGAATACTATGTTCGAGTAACCGTGGCTGCATGTCTCGCAGCTGTTCAACAGCCGCAACACATGCAGGGATTACCTAACATACAGGCAACCCCTGCATGTGTGAACAGCTGCGAGAGATGCAGCCATGGCAACTTGAACATAGTATTTGAGCATGCCGAAGATACTCTATTAGCACACAAGCGTGCTCAGATAACACCTTATCCAAGTATGCTCGCTCACCACTGGTCAGTAACAACCATACAATCCACACAGACAAATGAATCAAACCACAGATGTCCATAAATTATGTGCAATAATGAGAAATGACACAGGGATAAAGTATTGAACACACTTACTGAAATTTAATTAATATTTCGTACAAAAATATTTGGTGGTCTTGACAACTTCATGACACCGCTTGTATGGAGAAACTAGTCGTATGTTTTTCTCAGGTGTGATTTGGGCCCATTTTTCCACACAAACACTCTTCAAATTCTGAAGGTTCTGTGGGCTCATTCTATGAACTCTAATAAGATTCTTCTATAAATTTTCTACAGCATTCAGGACAGGTGATTGGCTGGACCATTGTAGCAGGTTTATCTATGTATTTTTCTGAAACCAATTGAGGGTTTCCTTGGCTTTGTGTTTGGGATCATTGTCTTGCTGAAATATCTTCCCTCATTTCATCGTCATCATTCTGATAGATAGCAGCAGTTTTTTTTGTTATGAAGAACTTCTTGGTACATTTGTCCATTCATCCTTCATTCATTTACATAGTCTGCCAGTGCTGAATGCTGAAAAACAATCCCACAGCATGATGTTCCCACCTTCGAACTTCACTGTTGTTGCGGTTATAAGCAGTGCCTTTTGGTCTCCAAACACAATGTGTATCCCGGCATCCAATGAGCTAGATTTCGGTCTCATCTGACCAGACAATATTCTTTCAGTATTTCATAGGCTTGTCTAAAAGTTTTTGAGCAAACTTTATACATGCTTGAACACATTTTATTCAGCAATGGTGTCTTGCATGGTGAGCGTGCATACAGGCCATGGATGTTGAGTGCATGACCTATAGTTTTTTTTTAACAATAATACCTGGTGATTCCAGATCTTTCTGTGGCTCTGCACAGGTGGCCCTTGGCTCTTTGACAACTCTTCTGATAATTCTTCTCCTTCCTCTGTCTGAAATGTTGCAGGGAGCACCTGCTCGTGGTCGAGTGAAATGATGATCTTTTGACTTCTAGATTATGGCCCCACCAGTGCTCACTGGAGCCTTCAGTAGTTTAAAAATTCTTCTGTAACAAATGCCATTAGTATGTTTTGAAACAATAGGGTTGCAAAGGTCTTGAGACATCTCACTGATTTTACCCATCATGAGATGTTTCTTGTGTGGCACCTTGGTAATGAGGCACCTTTCTATAGGCCATCAGTTGAACCAGTTGATATTTTTCACTAAATGGCAAGATTGCTTTCTAATAACTGATCAGATTCAGCTGGTGTCATGACTTTCAATGGCTTTTTGCACCTCTCTTTTTCATGTGTTCAATATTTTTCCATGTGTCATTTCACATTATTACACATAACTTAATTTATGGACATCAATAGTTTGATTTCTTTGCCTGTGTGGATTGGATGCATTGTTACCGACATATGGTGAGAATTCCATATCAAAAGCAACTTTAGAAATATATTTACTTAGAAAATGGGTGACGTGTCCAATACATTTTTCACCAACTGAATACTTTTTTGTCTCTCTGCCTCACCCACCATTTTTGTCAAATGTCTGTGTATTTTACCTTTACTTTATATATGTTTATATACTTATCTTTTTAATTTTATATATGCAAGTTTAAATATTTCATTATGAGTTTCTATATCCTGAACATTTCTTCTTGTACCTTAACATTCTTTTCATATATTTATCTCTTTATTGGTATCCAATAAAGTTTATATATTTTATCGTGATTTTCTATATCCAGCACATTTCTCCTTTGTATTTTTTTATGCTATGTTTGTGCATTTGGGATTTAATTATTTCTGGCTTTGGGCCATTGCTTTTTGATTTTTTACTGAACAGTTTGGAAGCTTAGCTCTGGTTGGAAAATTATACAGTCATATATTTTAAAGGTACTAAGAGATGTAGTCTAAGATCAAATTAATAATGTATAAAGTTTGTATTATCAAATCTGATGGCACATCTGCTTTAAGTACTTTAATGGTGCCAGACATTGCTCATTGACCTGAATAATGTTGGGACGATCTCTCTTGATAAATCTGTAATTTGTATTCTAATCAACTGATGTAGCACAGAGCATTTTTTGCTACACCACATTGGGTAGGAATAACATTCAGTACATGCCTTGGTGCTTATGGATGTTGCTAAGTGTATCTAAAGTCTGGATCTCAGTTCAGGGGTATGTAATATGACCTTAGTAGTGTGATGGACAAGAAGCCCGACTCAGTGAGTACATACAGTAATCATCGGAGCTTGTGTCCATGATAACAATTATCTCTGACTTAGAATGCTGCAAGTTCTTTTAGCACTAGTAATAATAGTGGGTACGTGACCCGGATTCACTCAAACGACATTTGGTGTGGTTTGAAACCATCTCTCAGAGCTGAATGGGGCTCTCAAGGTAAGAAAGGTTGGGGAGCATTGGTTTAGTTAGCGGAATTATTTGTTCCTGTATGATGGTACTATTCTTTGATGCTTATATGTGTTAAATTAATGTAGCAACCAGAGGGAACCACCCACACCCATCTACAGTTTGGAGAAGTATAGCCAGAAGTGGTCTTCATGGAAGAACTGTGGCCAAACAGTCATACCTTCAACATGAAAACAAGACCAAGCAACTTAACTATACATAATAATGTAAAAACTGGATGCAGAAAAAGGCAGCAGGATGTCTGGACTACATGTGAAATATGTGGTGGCAGCAGAAGCCAGTTTGTTCTCCAAACGGCTGGATAGGGTACAATAATGAGTGTAAGCAGGCAACAGTGAAGCATGGTGGCTGCATTTCAGTTAATGATAATGGAGATTTGGCCGGGTTTAATGATATTCTCAATGCTGAGAAATACAGGCAGATACTTATCCATCATGCAAATATCATCATCATTATCATCATCACCTCTATCTTCAAAGTAGAACAAAGAGTTCTGGAAGTGTTGAAATGGCCCCCACAGAGCCTTGATCTCAACATAATCAATTCTCTGATGTCACATAAAGAGACAGAAGAATTTCCAGAAGTCTAAATCTACAAAAGATCTGCATTTAGTTCTCCACCTGGAAACATCCTCCTGTTGAGCTCCTTCAAAAACTGTGTGGAAGTACACCAAGAACTGACGCTTTCATGTTGTTTTGAAGGAATAGGCTGGTCACACCAAATAATTGATGTGATTTAGATTTATCTTTTGTTCATTCATTTTGCTAACTAATAAAAAATAAACTATTAAGGCTATGTGCCCACGTTGCAGAAATGCTGCGGAATTGTCCGCAGCATTTCCGCAACTCCCTGCCGCGGGTAAAATGCACGCGGAATTCGCATGCGTTTTCCCGCAAAGCACAAGCGTTTTGCAAGCGTTTTTAGCTTGCAGAATGCTAGCGCTTTCCAAGCGATTTGAAGCATCACTTGGAAAAGTGAATTATAGGTTGGTCACCCTTGTCAAGCATAGAGCTTGACAAGGGTGACCAACTTTTTTATTATTGATGCTGCCTATGGAGCATCAATAGTAAAAGACAGAATGTTAGAAATTATAAAAAAATAAAAAATAGGGATATACTTACCCTTTGTCAGCCCCCGGAGTCCTCAGCAGTCCTCAGCGGTGCTGGCGGCAACTTCCGTTCCCCAGGATACATTGCGCGAATGACCTCTGATGATGTAGCGGTTTCGTTAGACCACTATGTCATCAGAGGTCATTTGTGCAATGTATCCCTGGGAACGGAAGTTGCCGCCAGCACCGCTGAGGACTCCGGGGGCTGACAGAGGGTAAGTATATCCCTATTTTTTATTTTAATTCTATTTTTTACAGGAATATGGGACAGAGGTCATGGAGGAGAGTCTCCTCTCCTCCAGACCCTGGGTACCATCCGCACATGAAGCGCTCACTTCACACATGGTGGGTATAGCCACATGCGTGAAGTGAGCGTTTCAATGCAATCCTATGGCGGCGGAATTGCCGCGATTCCGCAGAAATAATGGACATGCTGCAGATTTTACAGCTATGCGATTCCGCAGCTGAAAAATTCGCAGCATGGGCACAGCAATTGCAGAATCCCATAGGATTGCATGGGAATGCGTTCTTTAAGCATTTCCGCAGTGGCAAAAACGCGGCGGAAATGCTTTAAAAAACGCAACGTGGGCACACAGCCTAACACTCTTCCATTTCAGAGTTTATTTCACGCCTGCCTAAAACTTTTGCACAGTACTGTAAATACATTAATAGCAGTCCCATTGTTAACTGCTCATAATTATTTTTAAAAGGGGATAAAAAAGTCTTGATAAAAAAGTCTCTCAATGCCTATACAGGAGAATATATCATAGCCCTCTATGGGAGGTTTAACCAAGCTGTAACAGAACCTAAGAGACTTTTTAAGGTCAGGTGCTCTAGCTATTTTCTGTGTAGAATACATGGGCTTGAGTTCCTCTGTCTCCTCCCTTCAACCATTCATCCATCTTCTACAAAATCTCTTATGTCCCATTGACACTAATGATTGCGTATGAGTGTGCTCTGACAGTGACCCTCACTCCAGCCCACCGAGTACACAGGGAGGACTTCATAAGCGGACACGCATAAAGGCAACAAAATAGAGAACTAATGTTTCACTGTTGCTTAGCAACAGAACCTAGGGCTGCACTTTACATAATGCTTGATGTAAATGCTATCAAAGCTGTTCCACACAGCTCTAAAAATGCACAATAAGAAAATTAACCAGCAGAAAGAAACAAAATGTGGGGTCTTAAAGACAGAATGCTAAACAGGAATCCACCGCCAAAATAGACGGTGGTGCAACGGGCTGCAGCCAGAATACAATGCTTAAAACCTGGAAATCACATGTGACATGAACTGCTCCAAATATAATGGGACATTTACCATTTACTGTGTCTTGTTTGCAATTTACCTTTAATATGATATATAAGCAAGTAGAACATGTACTCACATCAGTAGAAATGATTGAGAAAGCTTTGTATCCTATATAATGGATGATCGCACATAAGTGATACAATGAAGTGAGTACAGTGCTTGGCAATCTTTCTCAGTTTGGATTTTTTAATTCAAAGGGGATATCAAGGATTTAAAAAAGTGCCTAAGCACTAATAGACATGTAGTTACTACCTACCTGCCTGTTGTGTCCGACACTGTTCTCCACCGGAACAGAGCAGTCACACATGTCCGCTGATGTCACATCAACAGAGCAGCAGTTTCTCTTCCTGTGGACAAGGCGGGACTACTGGTGACATGCTGATTGACAGCCATATCCTCGCTGCCTAACTGGGGAAGTCAGCTGTCAATCAGCATGTCACCACTAGTCCCGCCTTGTCAACAGGAAGAGAAACCGCTGCTCTGTAGAGAGGGAGCAGCTGAATCTCCAGCAGGAGCGGTTAAAGGGAATCTGTCACCCATATTTAGTGATATCATGTAAAGATATCACTAAATTGTGCATCCCATAAGGATTCTATTCGGGGTTTTGATTACCCCCGACCCCGCACCTTTGAGGCATAAATACCTTTTTTAGCTTGTTGGTGTGCCTGCAAATCACCGCGGTCCGGTCCAATGGGCGTGGCTTAGTGGTCTTCTCCCCCCAACTCCTCGGCTTGCTTCACGTAATCTTCGTCTGTGAATACCACAGACGCTGTTGGTTTCCGCACTTGCGCAATGTAAAGGCCCCTGGTGCCTGCGCAGTCTGCTTTGCCCAACTGTGGGCAAAGCATAAAATCGCTACTGCGCAAGCGCCGGTATTCTTCAGCGCGGTCTATGCCCCAGAAGTGTGTTCTGCATGTGACGACTTCTGGGGCATAGACCGCACTGGAAAATACCAGCGCTTGCGCAGTAGCGATTTTATGCTTCGCCCACAGCGCCAGGTAGAGCTACAACAGGCAGGTAGTTGCCTCTGTTAGGAACTACATGCCAGTTAGTGCTTAGGCTCCTTTTTTTTTCTAAAGTCCCGTATAGCTCCTTTAAACTCAGTACCTTCTCCAGTTCTTGCTGGTCCACTTATTCTGGAACAGTTTTTCTTTTTCATCTGAACCCCTCTGTTCCATAGTTATTCTTCCCCCCAGTAATAATGGTGCAAATTTTCCCTTCAACCAACTGGGCGTACACCACAGAACTTCTCTGTGGATGCAGCTGTGTTTTCATTAGCCTGCATCAGAAGCAAAAAAATAAATGCCTACAGAGAAGTTCTGTGCATACGCCCAGTTCACTGAAAGTGAAAAATTACCAGGAAGCAATACTTCGGAAAGTAGGACATACAGTGGCATTTAAAAGTTTAAAAAAACATATATATTGTCATTTTTTACATTTTAAAAATTGCAAAAAGGAAAATGGGTCTATGGAAAAGTTTGGACACCCTACATACTTAGTACCTAGTAGCGCCCCCATTTTGCAAGTATCACAGCTTATAAAAGCTTTTTGAAACCAGCCAAGAGTCTTTTAATTCTTGTTTGAGAGATTTTCATCCATTGTTCCTTGGAAAATTCTGCCATTTCTGTGAGATTCCAGGGTCATCTTGCAAGCGCTGCTATTTTGAGGTCTAGCCACAGATTTTTAAGGATGATCAAATCAGGAGACTGTGAGGGCCATTGTAAAACCTTCAGCTTGCACCTTTTTAGGGAGTCTATTGTGGATTTTGATGTGTGTTTAGGATCATTATTATCATTTGTAGAAGCCATCCTATTTTTAATTTCAGCTTTTTTTTTTTTTTACAGATGCTGTTATGTCTGCATCAAGAACTTGTTGAAATTTCATTGAATCCATTCTTCCCTCTACCTGTGAAATGTTCCACATGCCATTGGCTGCAACACAACCCCAAAGCATGATTGATCTACCTCCATGCTTATTGGTTGGGGAGATGTTATTTTCCTGAATTTCTGTACCCTTTTTTCTCAACACATACTTCATTGTAGCCAAATAATTTTATTTCAACTTCATTCATCCTCAGGACTTGTTTCCAAAATGCATCAGGCTTGTTTAGCTGTTCTTTTGCATACTTCTTATACTGTACATATTTTATGGTGAAGAAGCAGGGGAGGTTTTCTTCTTATGACTCTTTTATGAAGGCCATATTTGTGCATGTGTCTACAGTAAAACAATGTACCACAACTCCAGAGTCTGCTAAATCTTTCTGAAGCTCTTTTGCAGTCAAGTGGAGGTTCTGATTTGCATCTCAAGAAAACCTATGAGCAGCTCTCACTGAAAATTTGCTTGATCTTGATCTTCACTGTTCCTTTTAACTGCCATTTCTTAATTACATTTCAAACTGAGGAAATGGCAACTTGAAAACACTTTGCTTTATTCTTATAGCTTCCTCCTGCTTTGTGGGCCTCCACCATTTTTATTTTCAGAGGGCTAGACAGCTGCTTGGAAGAACCCATGTTTGCAGATTTTTGGCACAAGGTTAGAGGAGGCTGGGTTTTTATAAAGCTGGGAAATTTGCATTACTTGGCCTTTCCTAATGATGATAGTGAGCAAGCCATAACCCTAGCAGACTAAATAAAGTCTGAAACCTTGCTCAAAGTTATCTGAGCACACAAATCTCCAAGGATACTTAAACTTTTGCATTGGCCCATTTTCCTTTTTGTGATTTTTCAAATGTAATAAAATGGCAATTTTTTGCCTAAAATATAAAGCAAATGTGTCATTTTTAACTTTAGACCTTTTAGAGATCATTTCATTCCCAACTTGCTTAACTGTTCACAATAACCATCATTCTGACCTGAGTGCCCAAACTTTTACATGCCACTGTAGCAGAAAATAATAGAATAGTGGAGCAGCTTCAATTGGAGTAGGCAGTTTAGTGATCAGTGTGGGTTAAGTGGAGAAATACAGAAGTCATATAATTATCACTGGTCCTAAAATAAACTTACTGTAATGTCAGAGATAAATAGCAATATTCAGCTATGACTCCCATTTAGTAGTGTTGCACTAGCAGCTTTTAATTCAACCCTATATGGTCTTGACTTTTCAATGATCACGTCCCTCCAGTGAAATATGGGAAAAAGTGGTAGCCTAAGGGTACGTGCACACGGTTTCTTTATCAGGAGGGTACATTCTTTAACCCGCCTGCAAAAGCACTTGGGAAACGCTAAACAGAATGATCATATGCATGCAGTGCAATGACCTGCTGTGCAGTTTTTTTTAGCCTTTATTAGCCACTTAAGGTATCCAAACACGCAAAGCTGGTAAAACAAGTCCATAGGCTTCCGCCTGGGAGATGCTCACTATTTTAAATACAAGTATAAAAAAATCAAACAAAAAGACTAAAAAAAAGACTCAAAAAAGGCAACTCATGGAAAAAAAATGCTAGCATGTCCGGAGACATTTTCTGCTTGGAAAAACTTGTTTAAAAAGACATCCAGCGCACATAACCTGGTATCGTGCTAACACCTGTACACAATGTCAGTTTAGGTAAATGGCATGGGTGAGCACCACTAGTCATGTCACTCGGCAGCTATTGCCCAATCACAACATTGTAAAGCAACTCATCTGAGAAGTCACGTCCATGACAGCCCACATGGCTGAGTCAAAAGACAAACTGTGCACCTGCAAGAAAAACTCAGACCTGTTGGATCATCAATCTAAACTACCTGGAATCCAGTTTTGAAGCATTATTTGTTTTATGGAAGCTTTAGCTTATTTTGATTCCATCTTTCAAAGAAATATGACCCACCATCAGTCATTTCATTTAAAACTTGTGAATAGTTGTAAAATCTGCAACAAGGCCTAAATGTCATATGATATTGATGCCCACTTTTTGAGCAGAAGAATTGTACATCTTCTTCACTGAAAAAAAAGTTTGATCGGAATAGCCAGGTCACCTGGTTTTACTTCTGCTGGACCTCGTTGGCTATGCAGCCTGGTGAGCGATCATCTAATGGAGGGCCAGGCTAACCCCAATAATTGCCTCTGAACTAATGTGGAATATTTCTATCCAGACTCAGAAAACGGAATTTTCTATCTCACATCATACATGCTCAAACTATGAAATAGTAGTAGTCCCATCTGCTTTGAGCCTGTTGCGTCTAACTGCTTTATAAAGAATGTGGCTCACCACATGCTGATACCCTGTGGATTCCCAACGAAAAACTCATCTCCTTTACTCAAAGCATAAAATTTAACCAAAAATCATTTATATGTTTTATTAGTAAGATTGGTCTATGCAGCCAGCTGCTTAACAGAATGCAGGGAACATATGGATAACCGCAGGTGGTCTTTTCCTGCTCTATATGGTTTGATTATACGTGTTATTTAGGTAATTTCACCCTTGCCCATTTCTTCCATGTAAAAGATTAGTACTGTAAATCACACGCAACATGATGTTGAATATGCCCACATTGCTCAAAGCGATATAATGTGACAAGCTGAGTTATTATAAAGAGAGAAGAATTGCCCACTGGCTGCCAGATGGGACACGTCTAGGTTTGGTTGTGTGTTCTACATGGAAGCTGAAGGATAGAAAATGTGCACAGCGCCCAAATTACGTAATTAGCTAAGTCAGCACTGGGACTATTATATTGTATTCAGCTAAAAGAACTGCATTACTCGGATGCAATCACAATAATTGTGATCTCAGGGATACACAGGAACTGCTGGTAAACGTACCGCAACGCACAAACAATAGAAATGATAATGATCATCAGCATGAAAATTCATGTCGTAGTATCATTACTTTCCTGAAAAATGTCCAGAAAAGAATAAATGCCAAACTTTAAGAACCTTTTCATTAGCATTTTCATCTTTGGGTTCATTTCTTCAAACACAATGAATGAATGAATGTTACGGTATCAGCTATACGATCTCTCAAGTCCATCAAGTGCCGAATAACAATAGGAAGAAGAGTGCCCTCGGAGCCGGAGGGTATTGAGATTTATATGCAGCAAACTGCTCAGCCCCCGTGGCACTGAAAGCTGTATGGCTGTATGATTAATCCCTCAATGTCCCAAAGCCTAGAGCCTATGGAGACTACAGATAATGAGAGCGATGATGGCAGAATTCAGGAAAACAACCGGTAATATATACCAAACAAACATCAGCCATTCAATATTTATATGTACATACATAAACTAGAGGCACAACTGCTTTGCATAGCAATCTGAATAATAAAAATTAGCGAGAGGACATTCTGCTGCTGCCGCATGGTCAGGTTATGTCTGTCTTGTGTTTGTGGGTTGTGTGTATTGGACATATTAAAGAAGATGACCCAGTTTTGTTTTCAGCTTTTCTTTAAAAGTGGTCACAGTGGCAATTGGATATAGGTCAAGTGACGTTACACAATCACAATAAAGGCGCGATACCCAAGACATCTATTATTAAGTACAGTATGTAACAGGTGGTCACTAGAATAATAAGTGCAGAAATTCATGACAAACAACTGCTCAGTTTTGTAAATGATCATCGATATTCGACCAATCAGGCATAAACCGTCATGGTCACATAGCATGGTGACTTAGCATTGTCAGGGCTAGATGTCTGAATGTACAAATAGGGCAATTCTTATGGTATGGCTCCATTTACTTGACCACCCTGTCCTCATAATAGACTAATCTTACATCAGCTATGGTTTTACATAAGAACCTTTCAATGTGATTTAGGCACTACAAAGGTTGGGACATGTCTGTTCATGCAATGCTTTTCCTTGTTCCTATTAATATGCACATTCTAGATTTAGACTGAAAGCATCAAAACCACTTAGATATAAATTTGGAAACTAGGAGTAAAGAAACACGTGTTAATAACACCAGAGTCTGTGTTACACGTTAGATTCTTCCATTTTCCCTTTTCTAGGCTGATGACAGTTTCTGTAGGCTGGTGATTCCACAAATCAACTCTTGATGAGCCAGACCTTTCCCGGCGCCTGCGCACTGCAGTACTCTGCTCTGCCCTTAACAGGGTAAATAAAGTACGCCTGTGCAGAAGTGGAGGGAGAAGCCAGGAGGAGGACATCATCGTATGAAGATGGGAGGCGCCGGACCGGACCGCGACACCCACCACCCCGCCCCCCCCGGTGAGTATAATCTAACTAGTTTTTCTTATCTTTCAGGTTACATCCAGGGCTTATCTACAGCATTACAGAATGCTGTCGATAAGCCCCTGATGGCGATGGCAGCAGCTCATAGGGCTAAAATGGGGTGACAGATTCCCTTTAAAGTTTATCAAATGTTATACCTTATGTTTCACGTGTTCCTTTACATCTTATTACCATGTGTGTTTGTGGTTTTGCTGCTTTCAGTCTGAATCTACAATGTCTACATTTCATTAAGATCAAGGAAAGCCATGCCATGCACAGATGTGGCCAAACTTTTGATGTGTATGTAGGGAAGGTGACCTGACGGACGGACGGACTAGTCAGAGTGAAGAAGGAAAGGTTAGCACAGTGTAGGTAGGTGTCAGTTATTACAGTGGGGAAACAGCTAGGAAAGTGTAGTGGACGTGCAGTACCTTGGGTTGACCATTAGATGGCAGGGAGGAGTGTGAGCAAAGGACATGACAACAGCTTAGGGCTTTAGAAACCGTTGGTCATGGGGGCGTGGTTACAGTGACAGGGGACCGGGAGAGCTATAAATACTGAGGGAGGGTTCCAGAAGGTTCCAGTCCCCAGGGGGAGCTCCAGTGACAGGAGGACTGCGACAGTCTGTGCGCTGTGAGGAGAATCTAAACCAGGGGGACTGAGGAGAGAGAACGTCAGGGGGGTGGTCCTGACAGGAAGAACCGCAGAAGGGACGAGGCACTGGGTGTGAGACACCGTGTTTGACACGACGGCTGATCAGTGGAAGCGCTGTTGGTTTACGGGCCTAAGGCGGCCACAGTGGCGGACCTGTCAGGAGCGTCGACGAGTGAAGAGGGGACGGTGTACGCACATGCGTCCCCAGTACAGAGTACGGTGTGTAAGAAGCGGCCCTGGAAACAGAGGGCCGTGAGGTAAAGAAAGTGCGGTGTGCTCTGAGGCCTTCAGACGGACGGCAAGTGAAATAAACTTGGACCTGTTGCACCCAGAATCTGCCTCCATCTTGTCTGTTTTATCTCTGTGCGGTGAGAAGAGAGGGACCACCCCCCCAGCCTGGCCCCACCGACCCTACATGTACTGTAGAGCTGTTATTTTGGTAACCTTAAGGATATTCAGCATGTGGCACTACATGGAGGTGTTAGTGGGGCACTGTTATTTAGCACATTAAAGCAATAATTATTTTCTCTACACCAGCTTTACACTAGAGACTCGCACTTCCTGATCATTACAGAAGACTTTTCACTAGCTTCGCTATCACAGACAGGATCACAATGACATGTAGCGCCCTACTACATATAGTGCAGTTCCTGATTGGGCAGTGCATATCACGGATATTAAGAGAATACCAGAAAGAGTCCCTATATTGTGATTCCCTATATCGTCAATGATTTATGGAAAACTTTTAAGAAAAATTCCTGCCTTTATGCATTATTTGAAATAACATGTCATATTGTACACTTACACCACTTACAAACAGTGACTTTAAAATTCACATACAGTATACTTAAAGAGTAACAGTCACTTTAATTTTATCTCATAAGTCAATAGTAGGCATGGCAATTTCCAACCTTTAGATTTCTCAATTCGTGGGTAATACTAGTATTCAGCACAGACAGATTTTCACATTACTGAGACAGATGACAGTTGGTGCTTTTAAAATTCTATGGAGGTAGAGAAGAGTGGAGCTAAAGCAAACAAGAGTTACAGTTCTCCATAGAACTTTATGAGCACCAACTGTCATCTCCTACTTCAGTTATGGGAAAGCATGTATCCGGTGAAGACAAATTTTACCCTTGAACTAAGAATGAATGATAGAAGGAGAAATATAGGAAAGAGATGGAGAAGGAGAAATAAGCAGATTAGATATATTACAAAGTTTCTTATTTCTATGAGTACTGTTGATTTATGAAGAAAATGAATCTGATGGTTACGCTTTATCATTATATATGTTACAAGTCATAGTGCTGCTATTTGATTTCCTTCCATAATTCCAAGGCAGCAAGACTAGAATTTATTATTTGGCCCCTTTAAAGTATTTTTCAATGTGGATGCTAAATTTTCATTAGACAAGTTACGGTATGAAAACACATAAGCAACCAATCTACATAGAAAACAATAATATATCAATAAACATAAATTATTTCCATAATATAGGACATATTTGCAGGGGGAATTTTTTTTTTAAAGAAAATCTACCAAAAGCAACAAGCAAATTATGGCCTGATCGTTTAGTGCTAAAAAATTATTCTTCAATATATACAGTGGTTCATATAACATAACATAATGTAACCCTGTGCTAACAAGCACTGTATAACAGCAGTAATGTAAATAATAAGGGGTTGGCGGTAACGTCTTTATTGGTCCTGGTAATTCACTGTGGTAAAGGCAGAGCATATATTGTATCGTACAGCTGACAGATGGGACACTGCAGCAAGAAGAAAAAAATAAGAATACTCGTATATCATTAAAAATGTTGTATTCGAGATAATATAAAAAAAATTGACTTATGTGTATGAGCAAATTGTGCATTTAGGCTTAGATTTTGTTAATGCTGCAAACAGGCTGTCTATTTTGTCCGACAATAACCTCATTCTTTCTACTCAGATGCAACGTATGTAGCGTATTCTCTCCTAATTGCCAGCTCAAGAACAGAACCATATGGCGGACTCATTTCCTAACAGCGACCAGTCTGCTATGCTGCAGTGACCTTATAACATTTTGGAAGGATTTCTTTATACATGTAAAAACTAAATGACGCTCATCACAAAAGCCATCCGACGGTTGAGTGCTTTGACATTACTCTTAAAAATAAAGGACTTTTATCTCTCCTGGACCCTACAGTAACTGCTGAAATGCACAAACTGCTGCACAGTGATTATTACCGCACAGGCCTGCCAAAACGTCAGCCTCGATCTCCTCTCTGCTCACTCATCTATTAGAATATTGTTTTTATATAGCACACATTGCTCTACATAACCTAGGTCGAAATGTTCTGTTCAAGTATAAACCCAAGCATTACAACACAAAAAGATCCAATGTATCAACTAAAAAACCTGACAACTTAAATTCAGAAAGTTGGGTGCTTTATTCTGCCACTAAGGCCTCTTTCACACATCTGTTTTGTGCCGCCAGGCGAGATCCGGCTTTTTTTTGTAAAACCGGATCCGGCATTGCATTTGCCGGATCCGTTTTTTCCCCATTGACTTGTATTAGCGCCGGATTATTTGGCTCATTCCGGCGTCTGGAAAAAACGGCTACTGTAACGTTTTTTGTCTCCGGCGAAAAAGCCGGAAGCGCCGGATCCGACGCTTCCGACTTTTTGCCACAATGAAAGTCTATGGGCGCCGGAATGCGCCGGATCCAGAAAAAGACAGAGCCGTTTTTTGAAGTCTGCGCATGCTCAGATCCAATTGGCCAGCCCCCAAGAAACAGATATAACCTGCTAGACAGATCCGGCAGAAAAACGGATCTGCTTCTTCAGTTCTCCAAAATTCACGCCGGATCTGGTTTTTCTAAAAATAGCCGGATCCTGCCTGAAGGCAAAAAACTGATGTGTGAAAGTAGCCTTATATGCAGGTTCATCAAGCATTTTCCACTAATTTTCTGGCATCAAAAATTTAACTAATGATTGTGCAACAAGTAGATGTGGAAAAAAATAGCGGCTTGACAGTTTTACGCCATCTCAACCAACTTTTTGAAAAATGGACAAAGCTTTACTGAAGGCGGTAAGACCCACTCGTTGCTACTTCTTTTTCCTGCTGTGGCTAGCACAGAAGATATGTAGGAATTCATCAAGCTGATCAAGGATAGTTAAAATCATACGGGTTGTCCCAAATTATCCAACAACCCCTAGATGCCCTAATAGGACAGAAAAACCGGAGTTACTCTAATGCAAAAAATTAAAATAAAAATTGTAATTTATTTTTAAATACATTTTTCAATTTTTACAGGAAAAGAAAAAAAAAAATTGCCATTTTAAATTATTCCAAAGAATGAAGGAAAAAAAGGTACTCCAGTGTAGAAAAATATAAAACTTCGTTTTAATGGAAAATATTTGTAAAAACAGGCACAATGCGGACAACATATTGACCCCAGAGAGCTACCAACCGATGCGTTTCGACACTCCGGTCTTAATCATGATTTTATATTATTCACTATCATTTATAGGTTGTCAACCAATATTGTTCTATAATAATACTTTAACTTTGAGTTAAACATTTTCAATTATATAAAGGGTAACTGCTGCAGATCTTAAAAATTTGAAGCGGTTTGGTCTCCTTGGGGTTTCTTTTGGGCCATGTTTAATATATGACCTCTATGAGATGGAGGTCACAACATTCTATATCCTATCCGCTCCTTTTCCTTTTGTCTGAGTCTGTGTATTTGTTCGTTTGAGAACACTGTCTGGCTAAGCTGACACCAAATTAAATGTCTTTTATAATACTGCTTTCAAATCTGTTTTGGAATCTCCTCTTTTAAATAAAGCTGCTTTTTTATATTTCGGGTATTTGGCTTGGATAAAACTGTATTGATACAGTCTTTTGCGAATTACATGGTTTTTTTTTTTAGACATTCTAAAAACATATGCACATTTTTTTCACCTGCGGATTTTCCGGATCAAATGCAAATCTATGGATATGATCCACACATAAAACTCAGCGTACCCGGAAGAGAAATTTACATGCTGCAAATTTCAAATACACAACGCATGTCACTTTTCGCGGTTTTATGCAGCGTAGAAAGAGAGCACGGTGGACGTGAGATTTCTGTAAATTCGTTCCAGTTTGCACAGCAAAAATATGCAACATCAAAAACTCACCAAAATCTTATCATAGGAACTTAGTCTTACTAAGAAAAAACTGAAATACAGTTTTTTGCCAAATTTACGCATCCCTAAAATATAACTCTTTACTTCTGCTTCTTCTATTTCTAATATCTTAACACATTGCTATTTAGTAAGCTGGACTGAATTTGCGTTGTTATGGTAAATGAAGACAGATGAAACAGTAAAATATTTCCACCTTACTAATTCACATTTCTGCTACTTATAGGTCCCCTAGTTTAGGCAATATTCACAATGCAATAGTGGGTGGTACAAAACTTTAGCAAAAAGCTATTCTATTATTTCTAAACATTGTTTTTTGGTGATTCTTTTGTATCCCTGTTCATACTGCACCCACACACACAAAGGATACACCATTTGAGAGGTAAACTTGCCCCCTTCAGCAAGAAAATAGCCAAACAAACAACACATCCACGATTTGATCACAAAATACAGTTTAAACATTAATTTTCATAAACCTGCAGTAAGGAAAAATGACCTGCAGATGGCACCATAGTACCCCAAAGCACACTATCAACACATTCATATTCATAAATCCATATTTTGGTACCACATGTGGTTTCTACATATCTTTTTCAAGATCTGACACTATATAAAGGTCCTATGCCTTCATTTTCATACACAGCCCTACCTGAACATGCAGATAGCAATCCTGCCTGTTTATAAGCTTGCTCCCTTTTCCTGGGAATAATGTAGTAAGTAAGGATCTGCATAAAAATAAGCATTTTACAATTCCAAAGAACCACATAGGTGAGAAAAGATATCCATTATTGAACAATCCACCATCTCCAGTTCACAGTTTGGACACATCTCCAACGCAAACAGTGATGGTGACAAAGAGAAAGTATGATTTGTCCCATTTTGTAGGTTTTGAAAAAGCTTTACATGAGAAACAATGCACAATATGCTTTCTTTTTAATTGATAATGAACTAAGCTAATTTTCTGAACCATTTCTGCTTAACTTTCATGGTTTCTTGCATTACAGTGGGCTAAATGTTTACAGCAGCAAGTAAAAGTTTGGGCTCGCCTGGTCAAAGGAAGATTTAAGCAAGTTGAAGATGGAATGATCTCTAAAAGGCCTATAAAGGCAAGCCCGGACGCCTGCCCCAAAGGGGCTACAGGGAGGGCGCACATGACTAAGGAGGGATGCTATGCCTGAGGGTTAGTGAAGGGTAAGGTGTAGTGCTTTTGTGTTTGTGGGGAAGGTGTGGGTTGGAGCTATGGGGCTTATGGTGCAATGTGAGTTGGCAGGGAGTGGTCAGTAGTGCTTTGTGCTTGTGGGGAAGGTGTGGGTTGGAGCTATGGGGCTTATTGTGCAATGTGAGTTGGCAGGGAGTGGTCAGTAGTGGGATGGATATATATAGGGCAGAACTGTGGGGGGATGGTCATTCCTTACCTTGCAGACGTCCGGAACAACTGGGACTTCAGCTTGAATCTTTGGATCCAGAAGATGGAATACCTCGTGGCACAGATGAAGAGGATGATGGAGCAGCGCGGCCAGCAGTGGATGAAGGAACAGCTGCAGCGATGGTCTGGTGATGGCGACGGCGGAGAAGATGGGACCCCTCTGCCTCCGAAGCGGCAGCGACGATCACGGCCTCCTGAGCACCTCAGCCCGGAGTTAAGTTTGCAGCGGAGGATGAGCCCCATTAGCAGACCTCTTGCAGAAGACATCGCGGGGCCGGAGCCAGAAGTCGAGAAGCAGGCAGCAAGGTAACGGGGCGGTGAGTGACGTGGCCGGCCTCCCCTCCATTTCGGATCGCGTCACACAGTGGTGACGCGCACGTCGCGGCCACGTTACCCGGCGTGGTCACCTGACCCGGCGCGGTCATCGGCATCGGTGGACGGCGGTGACGTGACGCGGCAAGGAGCCCGGTGGCGAGGTGGTGTGTGACTTCACCAGCCTCATTTCCTTTCTCGCGGCGCTGGGGGGAAGCGGGCGGTGGCTCGGTCATGTGGCCACCCTTCAGCTGCCAGGGGCCACAGGTCATGTGGTCCGGCGTCGCGTTCCCCCGGCATTGGGTGCCAGATTCAGGAGGTGTTGCCTGCGGCTGGAGCGCCAACCTCCCCCCCCCTGTTTGAGGCTCCGAGCCAGTGACTTTTTGCCATGCGTTCCCGGACGGACAGTCGGTCTGGGCGCTGGCGCTGCGGCCCAGGAGGGCTGCAGTCGGCGTAGATCCATGGAGAAGATCGCAGTTGCGGTGCTCGACGCGGAGGACACATGACGGCTGTTCGGTGGGGTTCCGCGGAGTCAGCCTAGTAAGTAAGGCTCACTTAAACCTTTATTAATGTCTACATTATATTGGTTGGGAAGGGTGTTGCTACGTATGGTTTCGGGTGTTTGTCTGGGGGTTCGGAAAGATGCACGGCTGGTCCATGTGGACAGCGTTCGAATCTGTGAGGGAATGGTTGCTTTGTGGTCCAGGAGGCTGTTTTGTGCACTTCATGAGTGTTGGGAGGTATTTTTTAATTTCATGCTAGTTTGCTTTTATGATAGTGGGTATATCTATAGGTGACGACATCATTTTATTTTGGTTAGTATAATTGTGCTTGCATTCTCTGGGTGTTTGTGTATGACTGGTGGTGATTCCATGGCGGTTTGTGAGTAATTCAGGTGGTGATACGGATATTGGCAGAGCGGTGGTGGATAGCCATATCCATGCCAGTTTTATGGTTTATTGTTATAGGCATGGGGTCTTTGGGCTGGAGGATTATCGCCGCGCCAAGTATTTGATATTGGTTGGATGGCAGTTCACTGACGTGGTGATCTGTTTGGGTAGTGCATCGGGCGGCTTAATCTTTCACGTTACAGTGGGGTGTGTTCTATTGCTGGTCAGAGGTGAGGGGGTAGGTGGTCGAGTTTTCATTAGGGTGTGTTTTATTTATATGCCGGGTTCGGTTCTCCAATAGGGGCTTTGAGTGTACTAAGGGTTTTCATGTTCACTAGGGGCATTTTGTTTTGTTGCGGCAGACGTTCTGGTGAGGTCGAGATGCTTGGGACGGCAGATCTTTCGGGAACCTGCCTTTCTGGCAGCAATGGATGACATTTCCCCCGGGGGGCTTGGAGTTGACCTTTTACCGGATTTGTTTTCCTGGTTAATTTCTGGGGATACGTAGATATGGCGTGGAGCTGAGGTTATGGTTGGTCAATGTCCGGTTGTTGAGGTCCGTGGTTTGGTTTCTGTGTGGTAGTCGGGGATTATCTGGTATTAGGTATGGTGCAGTGCTTATTTTCTGTTCATGGTCCAACCTGGAACTACTATCTGGTATTAGGGAAGGTGGTGTGCTTATTTCTGTTCATGGTCCAACCCTTGACTACTTTGGGTTTCTTCATGCTCAGGGCGTTGTTGCGGTTATCATGTGTTTGGATAAGTCAAAGTGTTTGATTCACCTGGGGCCCTATGTCTAAGTCAGGTTAGGTTAACGAGTACATCGTGTCAGGTCGGGGGTCGTTATTAGGTTCCCGTGTATATCGCGCTGCTGTTTTTGGGGGGTTGATTTTGGTTATTAAATACGTGGGGCTACGATCCACTGGGGGTTTTTGCATGATCTGCAGTCATATGGCGTTCTTACGGTAATTTGCTGGTCGTGGCTGCCCTGGGGCAGTTTTAACAACTTTTGTACGTAAGGACTGGTGGGTTCTCACTGCGGTTCTTTAGGGTTGCCGATTGAGCTTTTGGCAGACTGTATCGGGTGGTATTTGTTACAGCCGTTGATTGTAGCTACGTAGGAGTTTATTATACAGAGTGGATAGTTTTTCGTTACAATGGGCTAGGAGGTTTATTGTGGGTGCAGCTGGTCCTGCTTTGCCTTCTGGGTATACAGCTCTCCTTAGAGTCTTTTCTTTTTGGGTGCCCCCGGACGGGGGGGCCAGGGTGAAGTGTTGCGCAAGGATGATGCAACATTTGAGTTGGGTAACCCAGCGTGTGCTTTACTGGTCTCGGGGGTCCTGGTTGGTGAACGGTTTGTTTATCCAGCGGGTGTTGTTCCATTTGTCAGGAATTCTGTATAGAGCATGAGGCAGGACATGTTGTTTCGATGGCCGTGTGAATGGTCTCCCGCGTGGGTGTAGCCCGTCCGGCAATACATGGCTATGTCATTTATTCCGTTATGCGCACTTGTCAGGACCGGCTGGTATTATGGGGACACGGTTGTGGTGCAGCGCTGCTGCGGGGGAGGTGTACTTTAGGTAGTGGGTTAGCAGGTTGCAGCTATAACATTACTTTCATTAATGTTGGGCTGGTGGTACGCTGTGGCAGGGGAAGCTAGTGCGATGTGCATTGACTTTTAATGATTCTAAGGACCTGGTAATCATCTGGGGCTGTGCTCCGTTTGGGGGTGCTTTTTGCGGTGCTTTAAGGCTGAGTGGTGGACAAGCATCGGGCACCGGTGAGTGCAATGTTTTGACGGATGGCCCGGGTTTATGGTGTCTGGGGTTTTCGGGAGACGTGATGTGTGTCTGAGTTTTCCTGGACTTCAGGTGGTGTGGAGTCGCTTTTCTTTCTTTTGTGAGTAGTGTCGAATCCGCAGTTCAGCGGGGAATGGGTGCGGAGTACATCTCACTTTTGGTAAGAGGGTGGCAACAATAGTGTTGTGATTCTGGGTTCGAAGTGCACAGGTGATGCACACAATTAATTCGTTCCGGGTCGTGGTGATTACGGGGTGGATTGGTTTATGTTTTCTAGTTGGGTGGATATTTTAAGATAGATGCTATCACGCAGGGTTGACGGGACCAACAGCGTTTTGGTACTGCATGTGTGTGGTGGAGACTTGGTCGCTGGGGCGTCAAGGAGTTTGATCTGAGACATCGGGCCTGAATGCTCCTGCCTGGGAGCCATGCTCGTGTTGTTGTTCATGACTATATAGTGGGGCACGTTTTTCAAGAATCTGTCGGAGGTTGGGGAACCAGTGTAGGTTCTGTTGTTACGTCTATAATGGTTGGCTTTGATTATTATCAGGTGGAGTGCAATTTTCTGCCTGGGAGCCGTGCTCATGTTGGTGTCCATAGGGGCTCCTGTTTGGAATGACTACATAGTGGGTTTTACTGGGCACATTTTCAAGAATCTATCGGAGGTTTGGCGAACCAATGTAGGTTCTTTTGTTCACGGCAATAATGGTTGGCTTTGATTAATTATTAGGTGAATTATATTTTTCGGAGGTGCATGCAATGTTGCGGTCTCAACGAGGCAGAGGCGGCGGCTCAGGTTGGGGACTGGTTGCGCAGGCGGTGCATAGGATTGGACGATGCGGTTGGCTAGTTGCAGGTCTTGGGTGTGGCTGACCTTGTTGTACTGGTATTTTGGTGTAGGTTGGCATTGTGAGATCTAATGGGGATCAGTTTTGATTGATTGGTCTTGGTACAGAAACATTGGTTACTCGAGCCGCAGAGTCGGCTCGGGTTGGGTTTTTGGTGGTGGTACTCGCACGTACAAGGTGTCATACGTGCTCGCGGTGGCGGAAAGGAGGGGGGTATTTGAAGTCGGTGGATTGCACAAAGAGCGGGGGGTGAACCCAGTGCAGGAGCGGGTTACCCCTGGTGGTGCAATGGTATACTTGGTTAAGGTGGGTCCCAGCTGTGCTGGGTCACAGCGGGACATGTTAATGTGGGACCCTGCTGTGCTCGGTCACAGCGGGGCATGTTAACGTGGGTCCCTGCTGGGCTGGGTCCCAGCAGGACATTGGTTGGGCAACACTCGGCTGGGTGTCCTCGAGCCGGTGTGGTGCGGCTGAGGGCACGTGGTGGAGCTGGTGTTGCAATCATGTACAATGGGTTTTGCAACACTCGGCTGGGTGTCCTCGAGCCGGTGTGGTGCGGCTGAGGGCACGTGGTGGAGCTGGTGTTGCAATCATGTACAATGGACTCTTCATTTACCCCCCCTCCTTTTGCTGGTGGTTATGTTTATGGAATATTTCTACGTTTATGGATAAAATGTTATTGCTTGTTTGGTGTTAATAAACGGGGCTGCTGTGGCCTTTTACATCCAATGTCACGCAGTCGTGTCTTATTTAAGTTAAGAAGGGGTAAGTGTGGGTTTTGGGAGGGGTCATTACAGTGAAGCCGTCAGTCAGACTTTCCTAAGTCAAGGCAAGCCCGGACGCCTGCCCCAAAGGGGCTACAGGGAGGGCGCACATGACTAAGGAGGGATGCTAGGCCTGAGGGTTAGTGAAGGGTAAGGTGTAGTGCTTTTGTGTTTGTGGGGAAGGTGTGGGTTGGAGCTATGGGGCTTATGGTGCAATGTGAGTTGGCAGGGAGTGGTCAGTAGTGCTTTGTGCTTGTGGGGAAGGTGTGGGTTGGAGCTATGGGGCTTATTGTGCAATGTGAGTTGGCAGGGAGTGGTCAGTAGTGGGATGGATATATAGGGCAGAACTGTGGGGGGATGGTCATTCCTTACCTTGCAGACGTCCGGAATCGTCCCGCCCTCCCGCCCTAATTTTAGGATCTTCTGGAGATCGACATGGTGAAGAGAAGAAGAGGTTTGACGTTGTCGCAGCAGTCGGCGGAAAGGAGGGGGGTATTTGAAGTCGGTGGATTGCACAAAGAGCGGGGGGGTGAACCCAGTGCAGGAGCGGGTTACCCCTGGTGGTGCAATGGTATACTTGGTTAAGGTGGGTCCCAGCTGTGCTGGGTCACAGCGGGACATGTTAATGTGGGACCCTGCTGTGTTCGGTCACAGCGGGGCATGTTAACGTGGGTCCCTGCTGGGCTGGGTCCCAGCAGGACATTGGTTGGGCAACACTCGGCTGGGTGTCCTCGAGCCGGTGTGGTGCGGCTGAGGGCACGTGGTGGAGCTGGTGTTGCAATCATGTACAATGGGTTTTGCAACACTCGGCTGGGTGTCCTCGAGCCGGTGTGGTGCGGCTGAGGGCACGTGGTGGAGCTGGTGTTGCAATCATGTACAATGGACTCTTCATTTACCCCCCCTCCTTTTGCTGGTGGTTATGTTTATGGAATATTTCTACGTTTATGGATAAAATGTTATTGCTTGTTTGGTGTTAATAAACGGGGCTGCTGTGGCCTTTTACATCCAATGTCACGCAGTCGTGTCTTATTTAAGTTAAGAAGGGGTAAGTGTGGGTTTTGGGAGGGGTCATTACAGTGAAGCCGTCAGTCAGACTTTCCTAAGTCAAGGCAAGCCCGGACGCCTGCCCCAAAGGGGCTACAGGGAGGGCGCACATGACTAAGGAGGGATGCTAGGCCTGAGGGTTAGTGAAGGGTAAGGTGTAGTGCTTTTGTGTTTGTGGGGAAGGTGTGGGTTGGAGCTATGGGGCTTATGGTGCAATGTGAGTTGGCAGGGAGTGGTCAGTAGTGCTTTGTGCTTGTGGGGAAGGTGTGGGTTGGAGCTATGGGGCTTATTGTGCAATGTGAGTTGGCAGGGAGTGGTCAGTAGTGGGATGGATATATAGGGCAGAACTGTGGGGGGATGGTCATTCCTTACCTTGCAGACGTCCGGAATCGTCCCGCCCTCCCGCCCTAATTTTAGGATCTTCTGGAGATCGACATGGTGAAGAGAAGAAGAGGTTTGACGTTGTCGCAGCAGTCGGCGGAAAGGAGGGGGGTATTTGAAGTCGGTGGATTGCACAAAGAGCGGGGGGGTGAACCCAGTGCAGGAGCGGGTTACCCCTGGTGGTGCAATGGTATACTTGGTTAAGGTGGGTCCCAGCTGTGCTGGGTCACAGCGGGACATGTTAATGTGGGACCCTGCTGTGTTCGGTCACAGCGGGGCATGTTAACGTGGGTCCCTGCTGGGCTGGGTCCCAGCAGGACATTGGTTGGGCAACACTCGGCTGGGTGTCCTCGAGCCGGTGTGGTGCGGCTGAGGGCACGTGGTGGAGCTGGTGTTGCAATCATGTACAATGGGTTTTGCAACACTCGGCTGGGTGTCCTCGAGCCGGTGTGGTGCGGCTGAGGGCACGTGGTGGAGCTGGTGTTGCAATCATGTACAATGGACTCTTCATTTACCCCCCCTCCTTTTGCTGGTGGTTATGTTTATGGAATATTTCTACGTTTATGGATAAAATGTTATTGCTTGTTTGGTGTTAATAAATGGGGCTGCTGTAGCCTTTTACATCCAATGTCACGCAGTCGTGTCTTATTTAAGTTAAGAAGGGGTAAGTGTGGGTTTTGGGAGGGGTCTTTACAGTGAAGCCGTCAGTCAGACTTTCCTAAGTCAAGTTAAACATGACACATTTCCTTTGTATTTTAGTAAAAAAAAAAGTATATTGTCATGTTTTACATTTCAAAAATTACAAAAAGGAAACTGGTCTGATGCAAAAGTTTGGGAACCTTGGAGATTTATGTGCTCAGATAACTTTGCCAAAGGTTTCAGACCTTAATTAGCCTGCTAGGGTTATGGCTTGAGGGGGCTTTACACATAGCGATATCGCTAGCAATATCGCTAAAGCATCACCAATTTTGTGACGCAGCAGCGATATTGCTAGTGATATCGCTACATGTGATACTTACCTCCGACCGGCTCCCTCGCTGGCTATCGCTGATCGCGCGAGATCGTCCTGGTCCATTTCTTGTCGTCGGCTTCCTGCTGGCGCCGACGAGCGAGCCATGGATGCAGGCGGAAGACGGTCACCCTCGCCACGTCTGAAGGGTAAGTGCGACCGCCGACCGCTGCTTCGTCGCTGGTGAGATCTGCCTGTTTGGCAGCTCACTAGCGACCATTTAGCGATGCACCAGCGATCCTGACCGGGTCATATCGTGGTTGGGATTGCTGGTGCATCGCTAAATGTAAAGGGGCCTTTGTTCACTATAATTGTTAGGAAAGGCCAGGTGATGCAAATTTCCCAGCTTTATAAAAACCCAGTCTCCTCTAACCTTGTGCCACAAAGCAAACAGCAGCCATGGGTTTTCTAAGCAGCTGCTTAGCAGTCTGAAAATTAAAATGGTGAAGGCACACAAAGCAGGAGAAGGCTATAAGAAATAGCAAAACGTTTTCAAATTGCCATTTCCTGAGTTTGAAATGTATTTAAGAAATGGCAGTTAACAGGAACAGGGGAGGACAAGATAAAGTCTGGCAGACCAAGCAAAATTTCAGTGAGAGCTGCTTGTAGGATTGCTAGACAGGCAAATCAGAACCCCCCCACTTGACTGCAAAAGACCTTCAGAAAAAATTTGAAGCCTCTGCAGATGTGTTACATGGTACATTGTGGTTCTATTGTTCAGAGGCACCTGCACAAATATGTACTTCATGGAAGAGTCATCAGAATAAAACTTTTCCTGCATCCTCACCATAAAATTCAGCGTTAGAAGTTTACAAAAGAACATCTAAACAAGCCTTGTGCATTTTGGAAACAAGTCCTGTAGACCGATGAAGTTAAAATAGAACTCTTTGGCCACAATGATCAAAGGTAAGTGTGGAGAAAAAAGGGCACAGGATTTCAGAAAAAGAACATTTCACCAACCATTAAGCATGGGGGTAGAACAATCATGCTTTGGGGTTGTGTTGCAGCCAATGGGACGGGAGAATATTTCATGAGGGAAGAAAGGATTCAATGAAATTTCAACAAATTCTTGGTGTAAACATAACACCATCTGTAAAAAAGCTGGGTGGCTTCTACAAATGGATAATGATTCCAAATATATGTCAAAATCCACAATAGACTACCTCAAAAGGCAAAAGCTGAAGGTTTTACAATGGCCCTCACAGTCCTCTGATCTGAACATCATTGAAAATATGTGCCTAGACCACAATGTAAAAGATGAAAACATATATAATTTTTTTTTTTACCTAAACTACAAAGGAAATGTGTCATCTTTAACTTTAGCCCTTATAGAGATAATTTCAACTTCAACTAGCTTAACTGTTCACAATAATAGTAATTTTGTCCAGAGGTGCACAAACTTTTACATGCCACTGTATATATAATATCATAACCTGCATTTACAATACTAATAGACCGCTTTCATTCATCTTTAGAGGTTTCCTTAATGGTCCTTCACTTAACTACAGGAGAACATTTTCTCCTCCTGGAAGACAGCTGTTTCAAGAAGAAAACATTTTCAGAAAACACTTCTCCATTATGTCTTGGCCTCCATAATCTTTTAGCTCAGAACCCAATTTAAAATAAACTGTGCATTCAAGTGAACTCGCAATTAACTCATCCCTAAAATGTGCGATGGTAACGATGCCTTAAGGATGGGCCTTAAAACTCTTTTGCTACAATGCATATATCAGTGTTTAGACAGGGCACTGCAAAGAGCGCCGTCCCATTAACACACCATGCTGCATGACGGCATTAGCATTTCTCTTTCATTCCAATTCTATATTAAACTGTTTCGCCTATAGGCTTCTTCAAGTTTTGCTATTCAGCTCTAATTAAAAGAGTCTAAAGAAAAAAAATCTTCCATCTGACCTTCTAATTAAAGAGGGAATCATAGATTAGAATAGTGAATGCTCGGCAGTTCAGTGGAGAATCTCTGGCTGTCATATTCAGTCACTGGTGACATTATTGGATTCAAGTGGCTGAAAGTCAGCAAATAAGAGAACAGACAGCTCAGTGCATGTAAAGAGTGCTTAATCGCTATTAGACAGATTATCCATGGCTTTTCTGGTACACACCATGTGCTGGATGGATCCTGTCACTTCTTAGAGAAGACTATACTGTCAGATAATGAAGATAGGGGTCCTACTTGTTGTGCAGCTACTTGACTTTCTTGATGAATATCGGTCAGCCTAAATGCAGGACATGATGGACTTTTTATCACAGTGAATATTGGCTGTAAATATTATCCAGTAATGAAATGTGCTACCCATGTAACATATAGATGAACACATGTAAAATTTGCTATATTTGCCAAAAAATAAAAAAGTGTAAAAAAATGCCATATGTAAATATAAACCAGCATTTCACGCTCATCACAAAAGAAGCCGAAACCCCAATTCACCAATTTAAATTGACATGTGCGTGCAGTAAACATGAGGATACAGCATTTCTTTCTTGTTAAATTGCTCTAATCCTGGAAGTATTGGGAAATATACCTTGCAACAACCAGGAATATCATATCTAGAATATAACGCTATGTAAACATCATGATTCCAATAGCTACAGCAATTTATAAAGGCATCTGGTTTACAAAACCTCTTTTCACTGCTGGAATTAACATAGGAGATTTCCCTGTTTGGGACACTATTAAAAAGTTGACCACTTTATCTTTATTTTAAAGGGAACCTGACAGCTGATCCATGGCAGAGTGTATCAGACACTGACTGTATGATTTCCGCCATATACCGTATATACTCGTGTGTAAGTTGACTTGAGTAATAGCCAAGGTACCTAATTTTGCCTAGAAAAACTGGGAAAACTTATTGACCCAAGTATAAGCCGGGTATGCATTGTCTCCTAATTCCTATTCTGGTATACATGGCTCCTTATCCCCATCCTTGTCTGCATGGCTCCTTATTCCCATCCTTGTATGCAGGGCTCCCAATCCCCATCCTTGTCTGCATGGTTCCTCATCCCTATCCTTGCATTCATGGCTCCTTATTCCCATCCTTGTCTGCATGGCTCCTTATTCCTATCCTGATAAACACAAACCATACAAGGCAACAAAATTATAGAGGTGCCAAGTTGACCCAAAACCATAGTCAGGTCACATAGGTACACCCTAAAGGACACTCCTAAGTATAATACTATAGACAAAAAGAACAAATAGGAGTATGGAATTCAAAATGATATTAAAAGGTATATGTTTATTAAACAACCATTGAGTAACAATACAAACAAGCTAGGATCAGGTAATGATGGCTATAGGGATCCACCTATGTAAATACATAAAGTGCTTCAGTGCCAAAAATATATGCATAGAGTAAGCAAATGTATAAAATACCAAATGCCAGAAGTAATCAAATGCAAGTGCATACATAAATACTGGGATACATTAAAACACTCATTGGTACTGCTTACCCATAATAGGCAGAGACTGGACCCAAGCCACGCCGCAGCCGAGTGAGCAAATCTACAACACTGTACATCGTATATATTTCTGAGATCCTCAGAACATGGCAAACACCTAGTTGGGTCACAACCTGTTATGGCACCAAGTGGTATGGAGATACATAGAACAACCAGTAGAAACCAGATAGAAAACAGTTTGGTCTTAATGCATAGCAGGGGCCTGGCCAGATCTGATGGCGCCAAATGGACTGAGTTCATATCTAACGGAGAACTGGTGGCAGTCCTACTGGGCTGGCAGTGCTCTGTTTCACTGGTGCTAGAGGAAGAGGTCTTTCAGCCTGTCATGGTTGTGAGCGACTGTTGTGCCACGTCAGTAACTGTGTGGGCCACATCCTCTCATTCCCAGTGCCTCCCTGGACCTGTGTGGACAAGGTGTGTGTGTAAAACTACGCCAAGCTGACCTAACGTGTCCCCAAAGGGTGCGAGTAAGAAGACTATAACACATGATCTCGCTGACGAAATAGTGACGTCAGGCATGATGGCAAGGTACAGGTCTGTCACATGCGGAGGGATTCTGTGTAATCTCTCTGCTGTCATTCTTCACAAGTGGTGGCAGCGGTGGGATTCTGTGTGATCTCTCTGGGGTCATCCTTCACAAGTGGTGGCAGAGGTGGAATTCTGTGTGATCTCTCTGGGGTCATCCTTCACAAGTGGTGGCAGAGGTGGAATTCTGTGTGATCTCTCAGATGCCATCCATCACAAGTATTGTAACCCAGTATTGGTAAGTATAGCCCTTTTTTTCTGTGAAGTTTTTGGACCAAGTCCTTTTCAGTGTATTGGATATGCCATTACATAGCCACAAAGCGTTGAAAAAAGCCATACTGATGTATGTCCGAGCCAGGGAGGTCAAAAGGACACCGGCCTCGTTTGACTGAATTAAAGGTCATATAGATACATTTGATGCATGTACTGCAGGTTTTCCTGATGAATATGCTAATTAGACACAGGCAAAAGCAGCCTAGCATTAATATATGGTACTCTGAATGACAACTACATGTAGGTCAGTTGGTGTGAGAATGAGGGAGGGTGTTAACACCTTTATGCACTTTGACGAATTTTATGGAACTTTTTACTGCATGGGTACTAGATAGCAGTATTCTATGCTATATTTCATAACTTCATATGCATACTGTACCAAGCTGTTACAACACAGTATATTCACACACGGCAAATCTGTGTGATTGTCATAATTATCTTACTGGGGTTTGGAGAAAAAAATGTCTACGTTAAGGTTTGGTTCAGATTAGCATTCTTAGTTTTCCTTCAAGGGGTTCCAATAGTTTTAACTACAAGAATAGTATAGTCTTTACCAATATACCTGGTGATAAAAATATCAGAACCCAAATGGAAAGCCGAGCTCATATGGGTTGTAGCCAGGTTTGGTGCCTAGAGCAGCTGCAAGTGTTAATACATCTCTGCCAACAAGCCATGCTACTTGCCACAATCACTGACTATCATTGGAAAAACTGATCTTACTCATTCACGTCATAGTAAATGGGATCTTGCAGACTGTCTAAAACATGAACAATCGTACTCTTCAATTATTTGATTAAATTGGAATTCTGTGGGAAGCAATTATACGAGCTGGTAAGATATGGTCTCCTAAACTCTGAACTAATATTACACTTGTTACAATAGTTCCAAAACAATCCCAAAATACTGTAATCAAAACTTTTCAACCCCATTGCAAATTAGATTTATTAGCAAAATATACAAATTTCTGCTGATTGCACTAAAAAACCAAATCAAAAAAGATCTATTTAAATAGTTCAACTAAAGTGAATACACGGTTTCACCAAACTCACCACAAAATACCACATTTACTGACTTCTGCAGTCTCAGAATTATTCAACTCCTTCATGACAGGAGTCTTAAGTATTTAGTAAAGCACCTCTGGCTGTTATGATCTGCTGCAAACTTGACGTATAACCAGACTCTTGCTTCTGGCAGAGTTCGTGAGGAATCTTAGCGCACACATAAGGGGCAATACCAAACAGTTCACTAATATACTGAAGTAGTGAAAAAAAATGCTCCAAAAAGTTAAGACAAACAAAGAAACAGTTATAAAACCATACCAAGGGCATTGAATGTCTCCAGAGATAAAGTTGGAACTAGAGCTTGCACGTTCAAAGTTAAATGAGCACAGGCTATGCTATCTGAACCTGGCAAAAGGAGGAAGATTCTTGAGGAGGCAGGTGGTCAAAAATCTTCAAGTGGCTGCAAAAGACATACAACAAGATTTGGTGGCAGCAAGCACTGAGGTTTCAGTTTGCACAGTAAATGACATACTAAGTGGTGAAGGTCTCCGTGCCCCAACTCCAAGATGTACACCTATACCAACCCAAAAGCAAAAACAAATTGACTGTAAAGGGCAATAATGGATTCAGTCAAGCTTCAGGAAAATCTAGAAGACCTCTTCTCTTCTGTGAGGAAGTTCAAGCTGGGGAATCATTGGACCTTCCAACAGGACAATGATACCAAGCAAACTTTAAAATCCATAAAGGCTTGGATTCAGGTGGAGTATTGGAAGATTCTGTATTGTCCGTCACATTCTCTTGGCTTGAACCATAGAAAATCCTCTTTGGTATTTAACCCCTTCCTGCCATCCGACGTACTATCCCGTCCATGGGACCTGGGCCCCTATGCCCATGGACGGGATAGTACGTCTCAGCGATCAGCGGCACCCACGTGGTGAGCGCCGCTGATCACGGCCGGGTGTCAGCCGATTATCACAGCTGACACCCGGCACAATGTGTTAGGGGCGGTCACGGACCGCCCCCGACACGTTAACCCCTTGCACACCGCAATCAAACATGATTGCGGTGTACCGGGAGTTAAAGGGAAGCATCGGCAGGGAGGGGGCTCCCTCCGTGCTTCCCTGAGCCCCCCCCTTTCCTGCAGGCCCCCCGAATCCAAGATGGCGACGGGGGCCTTCGGGGGCCTGCAGGAAGCTGGCTTCCTCAGTGCCTGCAAAGCGCAGGCATGAGGAAGCCTTCGGCACTGCCTGTGACAGATCGCTGATCTGTCACAGTGATCTGTGATGTGACAGATCAGCGATCTGTCACAGGACAGTGATGTCCCACCTGGGACTATGTAATAAAGTAAAAATAAATTAAAAAAAAGTGTAAAAATAATTTTAAAAAAATCGCCAAATAAATTAGTAAAAAAAAAAAAAAATATTCCCCAATAAATTCATTTTTTGAAAATAAAAAAACCCCAAAACAATAAAAGTACACATATTTGGTATCGCCACGTCCGTAACGACCCGCCCTATAAAACTGTCCCATTAAGCGAACCCCTTAAAAAATAAAAATAAAAAACGAAGCAAAAAATAATGATTTATTATCATACTGCCAAACAAAAAGTGTAATAACGCGCGATCAAAAAGACGCATATAAATATCCATGGTACCGCTGAAAACGTCATCTTGTCCCGCAAAAAACGAGCCGCCACACAGCATCATCAGCGAAAAAATAAAAAAAGTTATAGCTCGCAGAATAAAGCGATGCAAAAATAATTATTTGTTATATAAAATAGTTTTCATTGCATAAAACCGATAAAACATAAAAAAACGACCTAAATGAGGTATCACTGTAACCGTGCTGACCCGAAGAATAAACCCGCTTTATAAATTTTACCGCACGCGGAACGGTGTAAACGCACTCCCCCAAAAGAAATTCATGAAACGCTGGTTTTTGTTCATTCTGCGTCCCAAAAATCGGAATAAAAAGCGATCAAAAAATGTCACGTGCCCGAGCATGGTACCGATAAAAACGTCAACTCGTCCCACAAAAAATAAGACCTCACATGACTCGGTGGGTCAAAATACGGAAAAATCATAGCTCTCAATATGTGGTGATGCAAAAACTATTTTTACAATAAAAAGCGTCTTTTAGCGTGCGACAGCTGGCAAACATAAAAACCGCCATAAATAGTAAATCAAACCCCCCGTTATCACCCCCTTAGTTAGGGAAAAATAATTAAATAAAAAAAAATTGTATTTATTTCCATTTTTCCATTAGGGTTAGGGTTAGGGCTAGGGTTAGGGCTAGGGCTAGGGTTAGGGCTAGGGTTAGGGCTAGGGCTAGGGTTAGGGCTAGGGTTAGGGCTAGGGCTAGGGCTAGGGTTAGGGCTAGGGCTAGGGTTAGGGCTAGGTTTAGGGTTAGGGCTGAGATTAGGGTTGGGGGTGTGTTGGGGTTCGGGTTGGAGTTAGAATTGGGGGTTTCCACTGTTTGGGCACATCAGGGGCTCTCCAAATGCAATATTGCGTCTGATCACAATTCCAGCCAATTCTGAGTTGAAAAAGTCATATGGTGCTCCTTCCCTTCCAAGCTCTGCCATGCGCCCAAACAGTGTTTTACCCCCACATGTAGGGTGTCAGCCTACTCAGGACAAATTGCAAAACAATTTTTGGGGTCCAATTTCTCCTGTTACCCTTAGGAAAATAAAAAATTGGGGGCAAAAAAATGATTTTTTTATTTTCACGTCCGAGCGTTAAAAACTTCTGTGAAGCACTTGGGGGTTCAAAGTGCTCACCACACATCTAGATAAGTTCCGTGGGGGGGTCTAGTGTCCAAAATGGGGTCACTTGTGGGGAGTTTCAATAGTTTAGGTACATCAGGGGCTCTCCAAACGCACATGACACCCGCAGACCATTGCATCAAAGTCTGCATTCCAAAACGTCACTGCTTCCTGTTATGAATGAGTCACCGTAGGAGGCAAAAGCAAAAATACAAGCTAAGTCCAGAAAACCAGAGAAGTTGGCAACTATCAGATTGCAGACCCCTGAACCTATCAACACAACTAGCAGTAGCCGTGGGGGGTTCCTACGATGCCCTAGACCCCTCGATCACAGCCGGAGAAATACATAGGCCTAAAGAAAGAAAGGGGAAATCTAAACTGCCCCAGAGCAGACCCCAAAGCAATAGGCAGCCCCCAACATATATGAAAATACTAACACAGACAGAAAGATAGACTGAGCAAAGGCGAGGCCCCAAAACTACCTAGATAGGAAAGGAAAGGAAGGCTGCTGTCTGCAATCTGCCAAAACCCTATCAAAGACATAAGCCAACCAGTTGATATGAAAAAGACCCTGAAGCAGCTAGGCTTCAAAAACTGAATCAGCACTCAGGTATTTTCAGAAGATAGAGCTAAATGAATTCAGCACACCCCAGCAGGGAATGGCAGAAATCCAGAAAAACAAAGCAAAAACAAAGTCAAAGCACAAAAGCAAAAGGCCGAGCAGAAAACTTAGCTTTGGAGGAGCAGGAATTCAGACTGGTCTCCAAGGATCACACAGAGAAATCACCCGCAGGGCAGAAGGGCGTCGGCAGCATTATATCCAGTCCGTAACGCCACTCAGCCAGTCACAATCATCAGCCTCAGGTGTTTGACAATCAGGCTCACTACCTTTCTTTACCAGAAGAGGGAGTTCCTCGGGCCTCAGTAATGAAGGGGAAAATGAACTCACAACAGCTTCCCTTCCGAGCCCCGACGTGTGTCCATACAGTAGTTTTCTCCCACATATGGGGTGTCAGCGTACTCATGACAAATTGGACAACAACTTTTGGGGTCCAATTTCTCCTGTTACCCTTGGGAAAATGAAAAAATTGGGGACTAATTGATCATGTTTGTGGAAAAAATACGATTTTTTTATTTTCATGCCCTGGCATTATAAACTTCTGTGAAGCCCTTGGGGGTTCAAAGTGCTCACCTCACATCTAGATAAGTTCCTTAGGGGGTCTAGTTTTCAAAATGGGGTCATTTGTGGGGGGTTTCCACTGTTTAGGTACATTAGGGGCTCTCCAAAGGCAACATGACACCCGCAGACCATTCCATCAATGTCTGCATTCCAAAACGTCACTACTTCCCTTCCGAGCCCCGACGTGTGCCCATACAGTAGTTTTCTCCCACATATGGGGTATCAACACACTCAGGACAAATTGGACAACAACTTTTGAGGTCCAATTTCTCCTGTTACCCTTGGGAAAATAAAAAAAATGGTGACTAAAAGATCATGTTTGTGGAAAAAATACGAATTTTTTATTTTCACGCCCGGGCATTATAAACTTCTGTGAAGCACTGGGGGGTTCAAAGTGCTCACCACACATCTAGATAAGTTCCTTAGGGGGTCTAGTTTCCAAAATGGTGTCATTTGTGGGGGGTTTCCACTGTTTTGGTACATCAGGGGTTTTCCAATCGCGACATGATGTCCGATCTCAATTCCAGCCAAAAACGTCAAATGGCGCTGCTTCCCTTCCGAGCTCTGCCATGCGCCCAAATAGTGGTTTACCCCCACATGTGGGGTATCAGCATACTCAGGACAAATTGCACAATAACTTTTAGGGTCCTGTTACCCTTGGGAAAATAAAAATTGGGGTGAAAAGATCATTTTTGTGGAAAAAATATGATTTTTTAATTGTACCGCTGTACGTTATAAACTTCTGTAAAGCCCTTGTGGGTTCAAAGTTCTCACCACATATCTAGATAAGTTCCTTGGGGGGTCTAGTTTCCAAAATGGGGTCACTTGTAGGGGGTTTCCACTGTTTAGGTACATCAGGTACTCTCCAAACGTGACATGGTGTCCGATCTGAATTACAGCCAATTTTGCATTGAAAAAGTCAAACGGCGCTCCTTCCATTCTGAGCTCTGCCATGTGCCGAAACAGTCGTTCCCCCCCACAAATCAGGTATCAGCGTACTCAGGACAAATTGCACAATAACTTTTGCAGTCCAATTTCTCCTGTTACCCTTGGTAAAATAAAAAAAATTGAACCTGAAGTATTTTTTTTGTGAAAAAAGTTAGATGTTCATTTCTTTTTAAATATTCAAAAAAATTCCTGTGACGCACCTAAAGGGTTAATAAACTTCTTGAATGTGGTTTTGAGCACCTTAAGGGGTGCAGTTTTTAGAATGGTGTCACTTTTGGGTATTTTCTATCATGTAGACCCCTCAAAGTGGCTTCAAATGTGATGTGGTCCGTAAAAATAAAATGGTGTTGTAAAAATGAGAAATCGCTGGTCAACTTTTAACCCTTATAACTTCCTAACAAAAAAAAGTTTTGGTTCCAAAATTGTGCTGATGTAAACATGTGGGAAATGTTAGTTATCAAGTTTTTTGTGTGCCGTATCTCTGTGATTTAAGGGCATAAAAATTCAAAGTTGGAAAATTGCGAAATTTTCAAAATTTTTGCCAAATTTCCATTTTTTTCACAAATAAACGCAAGTTATTTGAATGAAATTTTACCACTAACATGAAGTACAATATGTCACGAGAAAACAATGTCAGAATCACCGGGATCCATGGAAGCGTTCCAGAGTTATGACCTCATAAAGGTACAGTGGTCAGAATTGTAAAAATTGTCCCGGTCATGAACGTGCAAACCACCCTTGGGGGTGAAGGGGTTAAAGGAAGCACAAACAAACCCAAGAGTCAAGCTCTAGAGAACATTGACCTTGAAAATGGGCTAGGATTCCTCGGAAACGCTGTCAGAAGCTGGTGTCTGGCTATGTACTGTATCACGTTTGCAGCAGGTCACAACAGCCAAAGGGATCCTACTAAGTGGTTAAAAGTGGCATTTTGGACCTGATCCATGAAGGTGTTTTTGCCAGAATTCTCACGTAAACCATCACAAAATTAGTGACTTTTAGTGTTTTCATGCCAATCTCAACCAGCTCCATCAAAATGGGTGAAGTTGGGATAGGACAGGGCATGACAAAGCCTGCCCAACAAATTCATTAAAGGGAACCTGTCATGTCCTTTTTAGCTTGTAAACTGTCCCCAGTGCGTTGCTATTGATGCAATGTGCATCACTAACATGTCTTTTTCATTGAAAATGGCGGCCTAATCATGTGCAAAAAGCACTTTATATGATTAGATGGGACCTGCTCATGTAGTCATAGGGTGTGCTTCATTTCGTTCGACCACGGTTGTCACCGCCCATGCAATTTGAATGATTTTCCTGTTGATGCGCCGACATCAGTCAAATCTGCTTTGAAAAACCCTGTGCTTGCGCAGTGTATCATGGAGCCGTGCTTGCACACTGTCAATCAGCTTTTGCTGCACAGTCAGAGAAGCTGGGTAATAAACACAGCTTCAGTGTGCATGGGCAGGGAGCAGCTCGTCACAGCGTTTGCGCAGCTCCCAGATTGACACTGCGCAAGCACGTCTCCATGATACACTGCGCAAGCGCAGGCATTTTTCAGAGGGGATTTCAGTGATGTCAGAGCAACCCAGGGAACCTCAGTCAAACTGCAGTGGCGGTGACAACCGTGACCGAATGAAGCACACCCTTATGAGTAAATGAGAAAGTACGATGTAACTATATAACCTGCTTTTTGCACATGATTACAATGCTGTTTTTGATGGAAAAAAGTGTTAGTGATGCAAATTGCATCACTAACAACACACTATAGACAGATTACATGCCAAAAATGACATGACAGGTTCCCTTTAACAGTCATAGTGTTACTAAAGAGTAACTGGAGTAACATTTCTGGCAGAGGCCTATGCTAGTTGCAAGATATGTCTAATTCATCAAGTGGCATGTGCCTCTTAATGAATAAATATGATTATTATTATTAATATTATATTAGTTGAGTTGAGCTATTTAAATTGTTCTTATTTGGTTAATTGAAACAGGAGAACGTTTGTACATTTTGCTACAAACAATTTACAATGAGGGTTGAATAATTTTGAGTTCAACTATGCATACACATATAAACCAAAGTCTTCCCAGAAGAGCTGAATGGCTCAGATTGATTCATAACCAATTTAGACCCTTCAGATCAGCAGTATTTCTGTAAGTTATCACTGCTAGATCTTAACAGGTGTCTTCAGGGGTAATGAACAAATAGAAAAATGTCCTGGCATGAAACAAGATTACACACCAGAATCTGGGTTCTTACATCAGATTGGCAGCTGTCCGAAAAATACATAATTTGTTTAAAATAAGGGCAACAACTCCACAGATTAGAGGTTAGAAAAAGGATTAGAAACCATATCAAACTGCTAAAGCAAATTGTTGGCCATCTAATCGGAGACGTTACTTAAAGGGAAGCTGTCCGGTGCCTGCGCATTGCAGTATTCTGCTCTGCCCTCAACAAGGCAGAGCAGTGTGCCTGCGCCGGAGCAACGACAGGCAGCAAAGAAGAAGACGTCACCATTATTAGAAGGGAGGCGCCGGACTGAACAGGACTGCGACACCCATCGGACCGGACCGCCCCCCCCTGGTGAGTATAATAAACTCTTTTTTCTTATCTTTCAGGTTACATCGGGGGCTTATCTACAGCATTACAGAATGCTGTAGATAAGCCCCTGACGTAGGTGCCGGCAGCTCATATTCGAAAAAAGGGGTGACAGATTCCCTTTAACTAAGGGATTAAGGATGGCACAAAAAGATGACTTTAACTCCTTCAGGACTGACCTATTTTGGGGGTTCCAGGACACAGCATTTTTTTCCCATATTTTCTCTGGCACTTTCTAATCGCCATAACACTTTATTATTTCCTTTGATGTAACCATATGAGAGTTTCTTTTTTTTTTGCAGAATGAGTTGTATTTGTCAGTAGAACTATTCTGGAGTACAAATAACTTAAAAGGAAACTGCCAAGTAAAAAAAAAAATTATTAATCTTCAGATATATGGATAATCAGAAGGTTAATAGTATTCTGAACCTCCCTAGTGCCCCGACTGAGATCCCCACTGCCAGAAGGAAATTAACTTTATTCTTTCCAGCAGACCAGGCCCTTCAGTCATAGGGGTGGGCCGGCGTGGTTCAGTGCATAGAGAGCAGCGGCTCAAACCATGCCTCCGGCACTGACTGACAGCCAATTCTCAGCCCACCCGTGACTGAAAGTCCGAGCCTGCTGGGGCGAATAAAGTTAATTTCCTCCAGACAGTGGGGCTCTCAATGCGAGCGCTGGCCTGACTCAGTAGGTAACCCCATATCTGCAGTTTAATAGCGTTTTTGTACATGAAAGTTTCCCTTTAATAAACAACTTTTATTAATTCTTTATAAAGGAAGGAATAGATAAAAAACTATTGTGCCATTTTTTTTGTACATTTTGTCTTTCATACCATTCACTGGAATGCACATATGAACTGTTATCCTAATTTTGTGGTCCAGTATGATTATTGCGATACCCTGTTTAATATAAGGATAATTTGTTTTTCTGTCGCTATTTTCTGAGAACATTTTTCCGTCAACAGCGCAGTGTGAGGACTTTTCACATTATATTATGTATCCATTTGTTCACCATTCTCGATGACTGACATGTAATTTTTAGCGCGGCTGCGGATGAGCGTATGAAAACTTGGGCCAGTCCTCTCCGTAAAATGCAGACAAGACTGATTCCGAGTGCAGCTCCGTGTGCTCTTCTGAATATCAGACGAGTGCAGGAGCTGCCAGCCATTTACATGCATTATTCTGGTTTGTAAATTGGCCAAAGTAGGGCATGCTATGATTTTTTTCTTACACACAGTCGGACGGAGAGAAATATCGTTCATCTGAGCAACCTTAGTGAGTAACATGGCTCAGTGCGCTGTCCAATTAAAAATGTATACGCTCATCCACATGAGCGCTAACTCTGTGGGTCCTTACTATACCAAATGTATGTTTTCATAATGTTTTAATACTTTTGCACTGAAAAACACTTAAAAACAAACACTTTTTGCTGGTAGCCAGATTTTTAGACCCATCACTTATTTTATATTTTTCTGTAGAAAAAGCTGCGTTATAATTTTTTTTCACTAGTACCATTTGCGGGTACATACAACTTTTTGATTACCTTCAATTCCACCTTTTTGTTCCAAGAATGAATTAAAAACCCCAGTGTTTGATTGACAGATCCTATGCGGCCCCTCCCCAAGAGGGATCTGGTAGGAGGTAGTATATGGCAGATGTGGAGGCCATGGTTAGATCTTTGGATACCTTGACACACCGAAACCATGCTACAGGGGTGATGATGGAGTGTTCTCTCTTTTGGTCAAAGTACAAGCATAGTCAGTACGGCAGCGTTGTGGAATGAGTTAAACAGCGCACATAGCTGCAATCCTGGCTGTTGCAATGGGGACCAACTATATGCAACAGTGGGGTCACAGTCACATCCCCTTTTGCTCAACCCATCCTTACGTCCGTACATATATGGTGTGGTGCGGTAAGTAATCTCAGAATGCTGCACTATGCAATTGTTACTGGACAGCAGTTCTCCTGACACAAGCGTGACAGATGTATAGAAATACATGAAGCTGTCAAGTTTGGGTAGGGAGAGCCGCAGTCCAGTCCGTGCACTGCATTTTGATCTCGCTCCAATTTATACGACTGTCTGACAACTCCCATAGAGAGTTAAAGCATGTAAGAAACAGATAAAAAAAGCAATATTCTAAACTCACTTCAACTTTCTAATCTGAGCAAATTCTATCACCCTACAAAAAGCGCAGAAATATAATAAATATACATCGATTTCCTGGGGTAAAGAATGAACTGCCCTCTTCTAGGACTGGTGCATTTCAGTGTGATTTGGACCTGGAGTTTGACATGTAACTTTTTTTTTACATTTTTAAGCCAGAGTTGATTTGATTGTGATTTTTGAATTAATGCACCCTTGCAACATCCATTTTAACTTCAGTTTTCTGACAAATGGCCTCAATCTACACTAAAGAATTTCTGGTATGCTGTAGAATCCATGAGTGTATTATGCCCAGTCCCTGTAACAGAGCACCAACCTAATATAATTCCACTAACATGATTTATGTTTTTTCGCTTTTTTATGTCTTTGCCAAATAACTTTATAGACTTTCGTTCTTCCATTTATAGCAGACCATACTCTTTACAGTAATAAGGAGAAATGTGAAATGTAATCATATTTCCAAGCACATCTGCAAGGGTTAACTTTGTGATTGCCATATTAGCACATCTGGGATAAAGAATTATGTTGCGAACCATATTTTTGTGCTAACATAAGCAGCTACAAATAAATATTTTATGTGCATTCAAAGTCTAAAAGAGTTACAACAATGTTTATTAGTTTCTACTACAGATAAAATTACATTTTGAACCTTGTTATTTCCTTCCTCTGTTGCTAAACACGTACATCAGATATACAAATACATCGTCTATACGTCAAATATACTGCGTATTCTTACTATCATGGACATAATTAGTTCAGTTAATAAACAGATTAGTTCTGTGACTGACTTTTAAGCTTTTGTAAGCTTGTAGTTCAGGTTTGTTTACATTCCCCGTTTTTCCGCTGCGCTTTTTTTACTGAGTGTTTTTGAAGGGTAAAAACGCTGCAGTTTACGGTGAATTTGAACCATTTAATCAGTTTTTCAAATCTGCAGTTTGTCAGTTCTGTTAACATTTTTGCATTCAATTAAAAATGGAAAAAAAGTCAAGTAAAAGTGCATCAAAAACATGTGTAAAAACACATCATGGATGCTCGCATTTTACACAGCATTTTTCCTGTCGACATTGGTTTTTGGAGCAGAAAATTCAACAGCAAATAGTCAATGGTTTGTCCACTGTCCTAACTCAGTAAGGTTAGGTTCACATTTGCAGTTGGCCGAGCTGCGGAGGGATACGGACTGACTCTGTGAAGCTCCGCCCACTGCCGCACCTCCTCCGGTCAGCTCCGCCTACGTCCTAATGCGGCCTGCGTACCTATCTTTAACATTGGGCACGCAGGTCGTGCGGATGTATGCGGATGCCTCTGCATGTGTTGTTTTGACGACACATCAGATTCCAGAGCCAGGAAGTTGGGGAGAAACTGACGTAAGGTAACAGGAAGTCAGGGTATTCTCAGCCAGAGATCATGTGATCAAGGGGAGCATCTCAGGTTACAGAAGGATTTGGCAGTTAGTTCACATGATAGGGACTTCTAAAGTAGTGGTTGACCCCTTTAAGGTCGCCATACACTTTAAAAAGCTGCCAACCACATGGCTTAACTTACAGCTATTACTCTCGATCATCCATACTTGGTTCGGTTAACTGTAAGTATGTTTTCAGTGGGGAGAGGAATTAAATGTTGGATGAACCTGCCGAATATATCAGATTTGGCAAACACATTTTAGTACTGAGTGAAATGACATCCACTAAAACTGCCAAATAGTGGAGCAAAAGAGAACGTACAACATTGTTATTCTCAGGCTTGGTTAATATATCAGTTTTTTGAGCCTCATACAACTTAACAGATCACAACTAATGCCAAACGGATGGAAAAATTCATGAGCTGTCATCATAAGGCTTTTCGCTATTTTATTTTAGGAGCTGCCTGGAGTTGGATCACAACATTACATCAAACATTGATATCTGGCCTCAGTACTGGTACTTCCGGATATCCTGGATAGGTTGCAATGATCCCTTTGCAACAATTGGACCAGATAGCAAATCACTTTCCATCTAGTGTTTTAGTTAACTTCTTTATGTAAACTACATTTCACCAGACATATATGCAGCGGGCTAAGTCAATTAGCAGATCTGCAATGGATCACATACAGTTAAAAACGGTACCACATAATTTGGAGATGTTGACCAGTGGAAAAGCCAAACTTCACATGCCACAAATGCAAGCTTGTGTCCCTGTTGGAGGAAAAGTTGCAAAATCTCGAAGAGAGGTTAGCTACGTTGAAGATCATTAAGGAAGGTGAAGAGTTCTTGGACAGAGCAGAATTATCTCTTCATGTTACAGAAAGAGAAGAAATTCGAAGTGCACCTGAAGAAACAGAGGAATGGAGACATGTGACCCAGAGAAGCAGGAGGATCAGGAGGCAGTCAGCACCCATACTGCTCAGAAACCAGTACCAGGCTCTCACGCAGGAAAACAATGAAGAAATACATCAGGAAAAGACTTTGCCAACAAGCAGCAACCTTGTACGCCTTCAGAGTTCTCCTGGATGGAGAAAGAAAAATGTTGTGAAGAAGAAACGGAGAGTGGTGGTCATGGGGGATTCCCTGTTGAGAGGAACTGAGGCCGCTATCTGCAGACCGGATATAACTTCAAGAGAAATGTGTTGTCTTCCAGGTGCAAAAATTAAAGATGTGTCTGACAGGATATCAGGACTCTTCAGACCTACAGATGACTACCCATTCCTGCTACTACATGTGGGGACAAATGACACTGCAAGAAACGACCTGGAAACCATCTGCAGAGACTTTCAAGACTTAGGCAAGAAAGTGAAAGAACTGGGAGCGCAGGTGGTCTTCTCTTCCATCCTCCCAGTGGATGGCCATGGAACAAGGAGGTGGAATAAGATTCTGCAGGTGAACAACTGGCTACGTCGATGGTGCCGTCAGCAACGATTTGGATTTCTGGATCACGGAGTGAACTACTTATACGATGGACTACTTGCTAGAGATGGGGTGCACCTTACGAAGACTGGAAAGCATGTATTTGGAAGTCGCCTTGCTACACTTGTAAGGAGAGCTTTAAACTAGAACAACATGGGAAGGGAAGCAAAAGACCAGAAAAAGCCATACACCTGACAAATGCTATTGAGAACTCTGCTATTAGAAGTGGAAAGGAAGAACAAAGACAAAAGAATCTAATTAATACAAATATTGGAGAAAGAGAAACCAATCACAAACTAAAATGTTTCTATACTAATGCACAAAGCATGGGCAACAAACAAGGAGAATTGGAACTACTAACACAGGAAAAGAAATATGATGTCATTGGAATCACTGAAACTTGGTGGGACAATACACATGATTGGAATACAAGACTAGAAGGATACAACTTATTTGCAAGAAACAGACTTGATAAACGAGGAGGGGGTGTCGCATTGTATGTTAGAAACGCGTATATCTGCACAGAGATTGAAGCTTCAGAGACTGGGAGTTCTGTGGAAACTGTTTGGGTAAGAATACAAGGACAGAACAATGGAAAGGACACCATTGTAGGCATTTACTACAGGCCGCCTGTGCAACCTGAAGCTATGGATGAACTCTTTATGCATCAAATGGCCAAGTTCTCCAAAAAATATGACATAGTTGTCATGGGAGATTTCAACTATCCAGACATTTGTTGGGAATCTCTCTCAGGCAAAACTAACAGGTCAAGGAAATTCTTATCCTCTCTTACTGACAACTTTATCTTCCAAAAGGTAAGGGAGAAAACAAGGGGAACTGCTACTTTGGATCTAATCCTTATAAACAGGGAGGAAATGGTTGAGGAGGTAAAAGTGGCTGGGACCCTAGGAGGTAGCGACCATGCTATTTTAGAATTTTGGATAACTAGAGGCGGAAGACCTGTGAAGACTCAGACGTCAAGGTTAGATTTCAGAAAGGCAGATTTTAAGGGATTCAGAAAGAGAATTGGAGGGATCCAATGGCTGGATATCCTTAAAGACAAAAATGTCCAGGAAGGATGGAAAATCTTGAAAAATGAAATTCTCAAAGCACAGTTGTTAACAATTCCGAAAAGAGGGAAGAATAGGAAGCAGTTAAGGAAACCAGGATGGATGAACACAGAACTTAAGCACATGCTAAAAAGGAAGAAAAAAATGTTTATAAAATGGAAAGAGGGAGGCATATCTAAAGAAGAATATAATGCTGTCTGCAGAACCTGCAGGGCACAAATCAGATTAGCTAAAGCTGAAAATGAATTGAGGCTTGCAAGAGATGTCAAAAGCAATAATAAAGGATTTTGGGGATATGTCAAAAGTAAAAGAAAAGTCAAAGATGCTATAGGATTTTTACAGGATGAAAATGATGAAATGGTAAGACAGGATGTTGAGAAGGCTGAACTTTTAAATTCCTATTTTGCATCTGTTTTCTCTCAGAAAGGAAATGTAACATCAACTGTTATTCACTGTCCTATTAAGGGAATAGAAGAATCCAGGATATATATAAACAGAAAGATAGTGAGGAAACACTTAGCTAGCCTAAATGAATTCAAGTCTCCAGGTCCAGATGAATTACACCCCAGAGTACTGAAGGAGATAGCAGAAGAAATTTTTGAACCCCTCTCTATAATCTTTGAAAATTCTTGGAGAACAGGAGAAGTGCCAGAAGACTGGAGAAGAGCAAATGTTGTTCCTATCTTCAAAAAGGGGAAGAAGGTGGACCCAGGTAACTATAGGCCGGTGAGTCTGACTTCTATACCAGGAAAGATCTTTGAACAAATTATTAAACAACATGTATGTCAATACCTGGATAAGAATGAAGTGATTAAACAGAGTCAGCATGGGTTTGTAACTAATAAGTCATGTCAGACTAACTTAATTTCCTTCTATGACGGTATCACTGATTGGGTGGATCAAGGAAATGCTGTAGATATAGTATATCTTGACTTCAGCAAAGCATTTGACAAAGTCTCTCATACAATCCTTATTGAAAAAATGATTAAGTATGGAATGGACAAGGCAACTGTTAGGTGGATTCATAACTGGCTTAGTGATCGGACCCAAAGAGTGGTCGTAAATGGCTGCACATCCAGTTGGAAGAATGTCTCAAGTGGGGTACCACAGGGCTCTGTCCTGGGCCCTGTATTGTTCAACATCTTTATCAACGATTTAGATGAAGGAATTGAGGGTAAACTGATTAAATTTGCTGATGACACAAAGCTAGGAGGGATAGCTAATACTAGAGAAGAGAGAGAGAGGATTCAAAAAGATTTAAATAAACTGGAGAAGTGGGCAGCAACTAACAGAATGGTTTTTAACAGGGAGAAATGCAAAGTACTACATCTGGGCAATAAAAATGGAAAAAGCATATATAGAATGGGAGGAATAGGGCTAAGTGACAGCACATGTGAAAAAGACTTGGGTATACTAATAGATCACAGACTGAATATGAGTCAACAGTGTGATGCAGCAGCAAAAAAGGCAAATGCAATTCTAGGATGTATTAACAGAAGCATACAGTCTAGATCACGTGAAGTCATTATTTCCCTCTACTCCTCTTTGGTCAGACCTCATCTGGAATATTGTGTCCAGTTTTGGGCACCACATTTTAAAAAAGACATCAACAAACTGGAGCAAGTTCAGAAAAGAGCGACCAGAATGGTGACCGGTCTGCAAACCCTGTCTTATGAGGAAAGGTTGCAGGATTTGGGAATGTTTAGTTTGCAAAAGAGAAGACTGAGAGGAGACTTAATAGCTGTCTACAAATATCTAAAGGGCTGTCACATTGTAGAAGGATCAACTTTATTCTCATTTGCACAAGGAAAGACTAGAAGCAATGGGATGAAATTGAATGGGAGGAGACACAGATTAGATATTAGAAAAAACTTTTTGACAGTTAGAGTGATCAATGAGTGGAACAGGCTGCCACGAGAAGTGGTGAGTTCTCCTTCAATGGAAGTCTTCAAACAGAGGCTGGACAGACATCTGACTGGGATGATTTAGCGAATCCTGCTTTGAGCAGGGGGTTGGACCAGATGGCCCAGGAGGTCCCTTCCAACTCTACGATTCTATGATTCTATGACTGCTCATAAGAGATCATGTGACATAGAGTGACTTAACAGAAACTGGAGGTGCTTACTAAAAGACCTCTATTTAATACTTTGAGACCTCTCTTTTGGGTATAATTGTACTCACTGTTATGACCTAAATTGGTGAGGTGGATTCAATAAGCCATGAGTTTCAGTGCGCAGCACAGACTGGAAGTGACAGTGCAGAAAAGTGGATCTTGACGGACGACACATGGATCGGCAAGGACGACCAGCTCAGCAAAGCCAAACTTTATCACAAAGAGAGATTTTATGATAAAGTTGACAGTGTATATCAGCACTCTTCTTCAGTTTGGCAGCTGCTGCTCCCAAATTGGATTGCACCTCAAGTCCACATGTTATGATTGTTCTGACAGACGCTGTTCACTGCAGGAAATTGACTTTTTGATACATTTGGCAAAGGAAGATGAGGTTCTCGACCATATACTGTCACAGAGGGAGGTTTTCATGAAGACTTAGAAACTGAATTGTTATGATCAAATTTGGCACAAGGAAGGAAATCCGGCCAATTTTCTTGATGAGCATTAGAAATAATTTGTAGATATTGCTTCTTGGACTGACTGATTCTCTCAGTTTGCCAATTACTTTGAGGGAGGTAGGCAAAAGAAAATTCTAAAGAGATTTTTAGATGTTTGTAGAGTGCCCTCCAAAACCTGGAGTCAAACACCATGGTCAAAAACAATATTCTGGAAGACCAGAAAATGTCCCATATTTAAAAAATACATGCGCCAGCTGCAGAGCAGATGGAAGTCCTGGTAAAAGAATAAATCAAAACATTGAAGCCCATCACAACCCTGATAGCAGTAAATTCTGGTGCCTCAGAAGATCTGTGACAAAGTCCATAAAAATTTCAGCCCAAAACTCTTGTGATGAGGCTGAAGGGGACCAAGAGGCATTAGACATGAAGGTTTGCACTGTGCACATTCAGGACAAGTTTAGCACAAATTCTTTGACATTTGGTTTCCATGTTGGCCACCAGTAAATATGGGGAGGGAGTTCATCAGTTCATTTTACACCTGGGTGACAGGAGATGAGGGAAGAATGGTTCCAAGATAATACGGCACATCTATCTATTTAGCAAGATGTATAAAATATATGGAAAGAAAAAAGCGAAAAAAAGTCCAATGCAAAAGATTTGTACAAAAATACAAGGATAATTTTATTGACATAAATCCAAGGTATAGGAAACAGTGAGATAAGAGTCAATAATGACCATAAAAAGCACATGGGCAAAAGATGGGGCACACAAAGGTATATGAACACAGGGATAATAGTGATTACAGCAATAAACAGTACAAAATTTAAGAATCCTACATCATCCCTTAGTAATACAAACAACCAGTCATAATATGTATTGAGGCACATGAGTATCATTACACCCCGTGGTGGAACCTGCCACCACACATACTATACACTGAACATGTAAGCATACAAAAAAGGTTTTTACTACATAGTATTACCTCAGACTGGTCGATGGTAACGGTCCTACCTGAGTGTACCTGGGGGGGGTACACTCAGGTAGGACCGTTACCATCGACCAGTCTGAGGTAATACTATGTAGTAAAAACCTTTTTTGTATGCTTACATGTTCAGTGTATAGTATGTGTGGTGGCACGTTCCACCACGGGGTGTAATGATACCTATGTGCCTCAATACATATTATGACTGGTTGTTTGTATTACTAAGGGATGATGTAGGATTCTTAAATTTTGTACTGTTTATTGCTGTAATCACTATTATCCCTGTGTTCATATACCTTTGTGTGCCCCATCTTTTGCCCATGTGCTTTTTATGGTCATTATTGACTCTTATCTCACTGTTTCCTATACCTTGGATTTATGTCAATAAAATTATCTTTGTATTTTTGTACAAATCTTTTGCATTGGCCTTTTTTTCGCTTTTTTCTTTCCATATATTTTATATATCTTTGCGATAGTCATATTATGTCCATTTATGTACCCATCCTCTATGGTATTTCATAGTTGTATAACTATCTAATTTATGTAAATGGGGTTATTTTCCATGAAACTATTATATTATTTAGCAAGATGGTAGGTAAGAATGAAGTCAGACTGCAAGAAATAGTGACCATCTGGCTTGATGTCTATTCAGCCTAACCGCAGACTGGTGATGCTACAGGTGTTTATGGTTTGTATAGATGGTCCCAAGAAACTTATCTCCTACAAGTAGATGATGAATACCAATAGAGTAATTCTGAGTTCCTAGGAAAAGAAATTGTATGGAGAATTTTTACACTCTGAGGAATTTTGTGATAGAACTACAGCAAAAGCAGAGGCATACACTTCTAGGAAGAAAGAAATATCAACATAAAGGTGCTGTAGAACTGGAGCAGTACAAGAACAATATTTAAGTTGCTTGAAATCTTCAACTGCAGAAGCCGATCAGTTCGGTGAATAAATACCCTTTTGAATAAGTTTCATAAGAGGTACCATTTATGAGTGGTATAAAATATACTACCGGTAGTAGTTAGCAAAGCATATGAATCTTTGAATGACTGTAAGACCAGCGAGTTGTGGCCAATCAAGAATAGCTAAAACTTTTTTTTGGGTTTATATGCAGACCTCCAGAAGAGTTGACATAACCAAGGGAGACAGGAAGGAAGCTTGGGAATGCATCATGGTATCATCTCATTCCCATTAATGTTTCGACCAAAGCATTTCCAGATAACAAAGAATAAAAAATGCCACTTTAGAATGGACAGAAAAAAATAGTTGGGAGCAAAGTTCAAATCGTACTGTGCATCGGTTCACAAATCCCTGTCATGTCTTAAGATCTCCATCAAAACTAACAGCAGTAGGTAGTTATGGAATAGCAAGGGTTGAGGAGTCAGAAGTGTAACAGCTGGAGTTTGAGGCAATGCATCCATATAAGCTGAGACGTAAGCATGCTCTTGGGATGAGTAGTAAGGACAGGAGTGACAGCACAGTGGAGCAGATCTTGATGGATGACTCAAGAATCAGCTTGGACAACAGAGTAAGCAGGATGGGCTGACAAACAAGCAGAGCAGGTAGTACAGATGAGCAGTCAGGTGTTTACTTTGGCTGAATTTGGATGAAATATCCATGGAACTAGGTCTGGTATTATTGATGTCGCTCTTTCCTCAGGTTAATAATAGCGGTGAGTGACTGATATGATCCTTTTGGATATTCATTACACCCTTACGTTGAAGCGCTATATTACTATACTTTGCTTTGAACTTGGCATTTAAGGACTCATCCTGTTTACTCTTTGTTGCTCTATTGGGGTGAGTGGATTGATTGGACATCGCAACTATCTATACTATAATATCTCTGGTTGAAACTATATACAGTATTACTCATGTACCAGGAAACTGCCAAAGCCGGCCTTAAAAGGTTTATGATGATGATGTCAAAGATCTTTGACAGGTGATCTGAGATACCTAGTGTAAATTACTGCAAAAAAAGCAATCATAAGAGAAGAAGGCCAGTTCCGGCTTCACAGGTGAGTATTACCCATTATATTAGAATGATGGAGGAAATCCGACTTCCTTATTTTAAAAGGTCTGTAATCATTTAAGGAGATAAAGTAAAGGCCCCTGTACACATTAAATAGCTGTCAGTGAACAATCGCCACCAACTCTCCCATACACAGGAATGCTTGGCTCATTAAGCGCTACACTATAGTTGTGTTCTCTATTGAAGAGCGGCTGCCAGACTCCTCTTGGGGTGTGTTCTCTTCGCCGATCAATAGGATCAGCAGTTGAAATTTTCAGGCGAGAGTCAGGAGTCCCCCTCACACATTAGACTGTCGGCCAAGCCTGACAATATTAGCGGGTTCGGATGAGTTTAGTCCAATTTTTATGGGGCCTTAACTCATTTGGTGAAAATGAGAAATTAAGTGCAGAAACTGAATAACTTTTCAGTTATGTCTGGAGTTTGGTCAACTTAATTTATAGCAGACCAAATGGTCATAGAATTAGAAATATTCTAATTAATCTTTTTAAAAGTTGTGACCGCTTTCTTCTAATATTCAAAATAAACAGTAAAATATGCAAGAAGCTTCAATCATTATTGCACCCATCTAAAGGGATTCACTTCAAGTATGTTTTCCACCATATTATACTATAGCATCAAGTCCAGCCATCGTCCCATACTGTAGACTATACACCTTCATACTAATATACTGCATCAAATTTTGTAATGAACTTTTATCTCCCTGATATTTTGTGTCTGTTGACAATACTATAAAAATCAAAATGAAAAACAAAGAAAAATATTATATTCAGCTGCCTGTAGCTTAATAACGAATACATGTTACAGGCTGTTGAAAAAAGCAAGAAATATCAATGTTCTCTCTAGACAAGTACAGGGCAAATCAAGACTTTGTTCACATTTACTTACATTGTCCACTGCAACTTCTCATTCTTGATTGAACTGTACAAAGCCTAGAAGAAAAAGAAATGAAAATGTGAAGTGTAATTCAAGATGCGATAAGGATTTAATATTAAAACTAAAACTTAAACCTAGAACGACAGGGTGGGCCATTTATATGGATACACCTAAATAAAATGGGAATGGTTGGTGATATCAACTTCCTGTTTGTGGCACATTAATATATGGGAGGGGGGAAACTTTTCAAGATGGGTGGTGACCATGGCGGCTATTTTGATGTCAGCAGTTTTGGATCCAACTTTATTTTTTCCAATGGGAAGAGGGTCATGTGACACATCAAACTTATTCAGAATTTCACAAGAAAAACATTGGTGTGCTCGGTTTTAATGTAACTTTATTCTTTCATGAGTTATTTACAAGTTTCTCTTTGGTTACAGACATCGACATGTCGCAGAGGTTAACACGTGAGGAGCGGATAGAAATTGTGTTGATGTCTTGTGAATGCAGTACCCGGGTCATTGCAGCAGATTTCAATGCAAGACACCCTACGCAAGAAAACTGTCACCATTCCCATTTTATTTAGGTGTATCCATATAAATGTCCTCCCCAAAAAAGTTTGCTTCATCACTGAACATAATGTTCTGTGTAAACTGAGGGTCCTGTTCCAATTTTTGTTTTGCCCATTCTGCAAATTCGGTGAGCCGATCTGGGTCATCCTCGCTGAGATGCTGCAGCAGCTGGATTTTGTAAGGGTGCCATTTGTGAGTAGCTAATATCCGCCGTAGGGATGTTCGACTGATGCCAGATATTGCCCTAGTTAAATTACCAGTACAAGCATTATGGAGAAGAATTACGTGTAACACTGTGAGGCGTAGCTCCTTCCAGTCAATGGGTGCTACTTCAGTAGGGTCTAGTATTGGTCTCCTCATATCAATCTAAGCTGCGCTGGACTAACGGCAAGAAGACACAGACTAGTTCTACAGTAGCACTGCCCACTTGGTGAGAGTGAGCAGCACGTGGCATGTTAAAGTACCATCAAATTAATGCGCTTGTTTGGAACGTACCCCTAGTTTAGCCAGCAAAATTACATTGACAGGTTTCATTTAACCAAGCACATCATGAATAAATCACTGTGATTATTATAGACTGCAGGGCGATATCACGCTTATGCTAACCAGCGAAGAATGCATGGAATCATGTATGCATGCTGTGATTTTGGAGTGCAAAGAATCCACCATTTTTTAATCAGGATCATAAATGAAATGAAATGAGATAGATGGATTACAGCTCATAAGATAAATCCTGAGAACTTGCTGTGCAGACGTTTCACAGGCAAGTGGATAGACGTAATCTGCTGTGAAAACTGAGGTGCCTACAAGGATCTATTTTTTTATGTCTCCAGCCATATGAAAACTATAAAGCCTTTATCACTCAAGGGTGTCATAAACAAGAAATGCTGAATGCAGTCAAGTGGGAAGAGGTAAATGTGTTCCTAAAATGTTAACTTGATCAAAAATTCAATGGCTGCCAAGTGAAGTGAATGGAAGTGAGAGCAGTTCTGTCTTTCTTACACATGTTCCTACTAATTTCCTTATCATTACCTCTCATTGTAACAATATTTATAAATATCCATTTGTATCTATGAATGTAGTTTACAAAGAAATCATTTAAATGTCTCTCATTAGCATACCTGTTTTTTTTTTGGTTTGCATCCTGTTTTCTATCAGCACATAAAACACATGTAATATCCCTGTGATTCTCACGTGAATCTAGTTAAAAAAGCATTGGGTATTCTATAACACTATTTACTTTTCACACTAACAAAAAAAAGTGTCTATCTGTATTATTGACACTGAATTTTTCTTTGATTATACTATACTTGCACGTGCAATACATAACTGAAAGACGATGATAATATCACATGAAATTGGCGATATGAGAGTACTGTAATTCTCTTAAAAAGAATCTGTCATATCAAAAATTCTATTAATCTTTAGATTAACCTGATAAACATAATAGCATTACAAAACTGCCTGGCCACCTTACTAAATGCCCAACTACTGGGAGAAAATGAAGTTTTTTTCTCCACGAAGCGACCGGCTTTCAGTCATAGAGGTGTGGCCAGAGAGATTGTAGTCACCACTCAGTACACAGTGAGCAGCAGCTGAAACCAAGCTCCGGCACTTTTATTGACATCCAACTCTGTACAAATGTGCTGCAGAGCGAGCAGTCTATCAAATTGCCATCGCTTACTTACAGCTAACTCTCACTGTGTACTGACTGGTGACTACAATCTCTCTGGCCACACCTCTACGACTGAAAGCCGGTGGCTTCCTGGAGAAACAGTTAATTTTCTCCCAGTAGACACTCTTTCATTAAGGTGACCAGGCAGCTTTGTATTAATAATTTGCAGGTTATTGGCGTTTGAAGATATGACTCTGTAAGATGACACAATTCAATGCAAACCCAATGAGCACTGGACATTAATCCGAAGGTTATGTTTTGAAATGGTGGAATGCGAAATTGATCAATGTTCCAGGTGTGTGATCTGTTAGGAAATCAAATTACAAATATGCTGGCAAATCTCTTGATATATGAGCAAATCAAGTCCTTAGGTTAAAATGGATAGTATGCGGCATATTTATCAAGACAGTCCAATTTTTAGAATGTGCAAACTTATACTGCACCAGATTTATCACAGTAGTTCACACTGTTTGATAAAAAAGACTTAAGACTGCCTGTCTAAAGGCCTCTCATACATATTAGACTAAAGTTGTTTGAAATTATTGATATCAATGTGTTTGACTAACAGTATAATGTGTATGCAGCCTGACAGATAATCCAGGAGTAAAAAATCTGAAATGTCCTTTTGTTCTCTAGGAATAAGCTGCAGATAGAGGAGTCGGGCAGCGGCTCTCTCTCATAGGGAACACGGGATCACTTAGTAGTGCGAGAGCACCTGTGTATGGGAAAATTGGGCGAGATAGCTGCCGACCAAGCCATCATCTGGCTGACAGCTATCTAGAGTGTATGTGGGGCTTAAATTTACAGAACACAGAAAGGATAATACCAGCTCACTGTTGAAGTTTTTAGGAGTCCAGCGTGCACGGAACCACGAGCCGACCACTGATGTATAGCAATTGCAGGAAAGAGGAAATGTTCCAGCTTCTGGTAAAATTTTCAGAGTAATCTTTATTTCATCAAAAAACAATTAAAAACAAGCTTGATAAACAACAACCGTGTTCGAAACGTGTTGCTTGCTCCTGTTCCTGTCCATTATATTATTAATTGTTTTTTGATGGAATAAAGAATACTCTGAAAATTTTACCAGAAGCTGGAATATTTCCTCTTTTTCCTGCTTAAGTTTACACCATCTAACAAAGTGTTGGCACAATGTCTGGCACACAGTGCATAAGTTGGGCTATGCCTGTCCCTGCTAAACTACACCCTTTTCAGCGAAGCAATGACTTCCGGTTGGGTGTCTAAAATACATAATAACTATGGACCATCCTTTCCAGTACAAAGACAAAACATAAAAAGGTAAACACAGAGTAAAAACTATTTTGGACTATATTGGACTATAGCGAATAGTTACATACATTAGCCATTATGTTGGAAGTATGAGGTTTTCCTAGCATATTACTAAATGTCTATATGAAGAGTCTTAATGGTGAACCTTAGTATTAAACTCTATTTACTTAGCAGTGTCTTGAAACCTAGAAGTCTTTAATTGAAACCTAGCCTAAATATGTTCTCTACCACACCATGCCCGGTGATCAGTGAAAATAAATGAGCATTACGTTTCTACAACTCCACAAGGAATATGGTCTGCGGGAAGCAGAAAAGAACTGTGGTTTGTGGTTTCTGTTGTAGCGGTGACAGCAATCAAATGAGGGCAAATTACAGCGCACATTTGGGTATATGATCTGTATGGTAAAATGAGCATCTCAATAAAACTTAAATGATAAACCAAAACAGGTGATATAAGATTTCCAGCAAGTCATTGCCATTTCAGTCACGATTAATGTAACCATGGATATAATAATGGATATTATTGTTTCACAAGCTCACTTCTCTCTGTTATCATCACGTGCCCGTCATCTTGCTTTGACGCTCACTGAATAATGAAGAAGTCGGCATTGTTTGTACAGGACACGTGAAGGCGCCCTAACTGCTGCATGCTAATAAAGCTCATGAGAGGCAGTGCTCAGCTTGGGGAAGCAGAGAGCACTGGGAAGGCTCGGTGGGCTCTCATCAAGAGCGTCGCTAAGCAACTTTCTGCAATCTGACGCACTACATAATGGACTGATATTTTTATAGTTTTCTTACAATACATGTATGTATCTTAGCATTGCTGGAACAAGTAGAACAAATGTTCTAACTGTTGTGACTACACAAATAAATTGATACAGTCACTTACTTCACCCTAAGACTATCATCACTCTGAATACACAGATATTATACACACGCTTCATTAAACATTATATTAGAAATGGCATAATTTGCAACTGTCTAAAATAACATCATTGTAATGACTAACTTTAGCAGCTTGTGTGTATTGATGGGCTGCAGTGGAATCATAACTCCTGACTGTTGTCGCACAAGAACTGTCAGAGGAACTCAGGCTTTGTGTTGTAAGACTGCAGGTATAATCATTATCATGTAGGACAACTCATAAACTAATACAGACTCACGGCCAGGTATATAGGAAAAAAATATATGCATGAACTTTTAATTGTTCTTAAAGGGAACCTGTCATCAGGATATTACACCCCTAACTAAAGGCATAGGTATAGGCCCTCTAATGCTTATTAAATCCATACCTTGCTTGTAGTATTTTGTTTGGAAATTCTAAAGAAATCCAGCCTTGAAGTTTTGATTGGAAGTTTAAGGGCAGACAATGTACATCCATGTCTTCTGCCTCTATCCCTTTACTCCCCTCACCCTCAGCCTCCAGTCTCTGTAGGACAGGTCACTCTTCTCACATGGGGGCATTGCTCTAGAATCACTGCGTTGCGAAACATGTGATGGTGTCTCCGCAGTGTTGGATGTTGATCTCCATGAGTTCATTCATCCTCATTTTTCACAGTCTTTTACTAGGCATTGCTCCTACTAGCCAGTTTCCTACTCCACACTGATGAGGGGCAATACCCCGAAACAGCTATCTGTGGATGGATACCATGTTTTGGCATAGGTGGTTTCCTTCATTGGAGACTGCCCTTCCCATGGTTGTTCCTTCCCGGGGAAAGACCTGGCTAGTCATTGCTTGCGTTGAGAAACATGTGATGGTGTCTCCGCAGTTTGTGTTTTGCATGTTTTTGCATATTTCCCATAAGGGATGGGGGCATTGCTCTAGAATCACTGCGTTGAGAAACATGTGATGGTGTCTCCGCAGTGTTGGATGTTGATCTCCATGAGTTCATTCATCCTCATTTTTCACAGTCTTTTACTAGGTATTGCTCCTACTAGCCAGTTTTCTACTCCACACTGATGAGGGGCAATACCCCAAAACAGCTGTCTGTGGATGGATACCATGTTTTGGCATAGGTGGTTTCCTTCATTGGAGACTGCCTTTCCCGAGGTTGTTCCTTCCCGGGGAAAGACCTGGCTAGTCATTGCTTGCATTGAGAAACATGTGATGGTGTCTCCACGGCTTGTATTTTGCATGTTTTTGCATATTTCCCATAAGGGACGGGGGCATTGCTCTAGAATCACTGCATTGAGAAACATGTGATGGTGTCTCCGCAGTGTTGGATGTTGATCTCCATGAGTTCATTCATCCTCATTTTTCACAGTTTTTTACTAGGCATTGCTCCTACTAGCCAGTTTCCTGCTCCACACTGATGAGGGGCAATACCCTGAAACACCTGTCTGTGGATGGATACCATGTTTTGGCATAGGTGGTTTCCTTCATTGGAGACTGCCCTTCCCGTGGTTGTTCCTTCCCATTGAAAGACCTGGCTAGTCATTGCTTGCGTTAAGAAACATGTGATGGTGTCTCCACGGCTTGTGTTTTGCATGTTTTTGCATATTTCCCATAAGGGATGGGGGCATTGCTCTAGAATCACTGCGTTGAGAAACATGTGATGGTGTCTCCTCAGTTTTGGATGTTGATCTCCATGAGTTCATTCATCCTCATTTTTCAAGGTCACTCTTCTCACATTGACCTGCCTATCTTGTCCGAGATTCTGTGCAGGTACCGTCAGTGCATTGCCTGAGGTTGTCTCATCAAAAGGGGAGGTACATGCACAGTAATCTCCTGATGATGTTGCAAGAGCTAGACTATTGATCTACACATACGCCGACCCTCTGACGAGACGACTCAAGGCAATGACAGTGGTTGTGCAAAATCTTGGATATGGGAGGCAGGGACTGAAAGAAGAGTGACCTGTCCTTCAAAGAACTGGGTATGGCAGGCAGGGAAATAGGGAGAGAGGCATGAGAACTGGAAGTGCAGTATCCACCTTAAAACTTCACAGATGGATTTTTCTTCAATTTTCAAATGAAATACTACAAGGAAGGTACTGATTTAATAAACATGAAAGTTATTTTAACCTGCTGACATTGATGGGTTCAGCCAACAGTCTAATGTGTTTGGGGCTCGACAGATGATTGTCAGGGGAGTAAAGAATCTGGCATGTCAGATTTTGGACTGCCAATCTTTTTGTTCTCTAGGGATAAGACCCCAAGAGAGGTGTTTGGCAGTGGCTCTCTCTCATAGAGAACACAGAAGAACTTGGTAGAGCAAGCGCACATGAATGGCCGGGGTCAGACTTGCGAGAAACTCAGACAAGTCTCGCACGTCAAGACCCGGCACTCCCGCCGGCACTCGGGACTGGCGTGTGTGGCTGCATGTATTTCTATGCAGCTGAACGCTCCGATCCGAGTGCCAGTGCCAGGTATTGACGTGCAAAACTCGTACGAGTTTCTCGCAAGTCTAACCCTGGCCTATGGGAGAGTGAGGTGAGATAACTGCCGGTCTAAAACCATTGTTCATTCGACAGCAATCTAAAGGGTATATGGGGCTTAGAGGGGTTGTCCAGGCTTACGCTACAAGTCTGTAGTAACTCTATGTGACTGCAGACTGGTGAATCCTCACATCGTGTGCAGTGCGCGCTGTGAGGACTCTCCGGAGGCGAGGTTGTGATCGCAAGTATGTCATTTACACACATACCTTTAATTAGGGGTTTTATATCCTGATGACAGCTTCCCTTAAAAGTGATTTTTTTTATCTGTCTGAGTACATTGCACCTAATAAATCAATCCTTAGTATTTTACACTAAGGTTGGATGTCTGTTTCTCCTCCTATGTAAGTAAATGGAGGATTATTCCCCTGGATGCTGTGTATTGTGGGTAAAAGGAGACTCATCCTTGGTGGTTTTAAAAAGGTTTCAAACTTATGAGACACCTGAAGAGTCTATCAGAACACCTGACTCTGGTCATAAGTGGACACTGACTCTGTATTATCTTATGTTTTGGTTCAACACTATAGTGACTTTTATTTGAGGGCTTATAAAGGGTTTCTGCCTCAATGTTGTGCGTCTGCATCATAACAGATTATTTTTAATGAGTGTAATTTTGTCCTGTTTAGGTATATTGAATTGTTCATCACCATCTGTGCATTTTAGTTTTTTTGTTGCAAGCCATAAAACCTTAAGTCTGCAGATATAACCTGCATCTGTGTACTTGACTGCAGGGGAAAAAAATATCTGTACTCTGAGCGGGGAGACCAGGACTATAGCCAGGTAGTATCTACCAACTAAACATGGATGGTGAGCGAATATATACATTATTTCCAAATAGCATACAGAAGGAAAATAAAGACCAATCCAACACGTTACTTAAAAAGGTGAGATGAGAATGATACATAGCAGGGAACAGAAATGACCTTTTGTTAATGCCCCATACACATTAAATAAAAGTCATCCAAACTTACCAATTTTGGCAAAGATCAGTAAATAGTCTAATGTGTATGTGGGCCTCTCAGCTCTCACCTAGCTGATGATGTCAGGGCAAAGAGAAGGATTTGGCTTGTTGAATTTCAATTTCCAATCCTTTTGCTCACCGGAAAATATGCTGCCCCATAATTGTCACAGTGCTAACGGGGATCTCAACGAGGTCATGGCAGTTCAGCCTGGCTGGGAACGGAGCCTCAGTGACCGGAGGTAACCTCCATGACGTCACTGCTCGCAGCAGTTCTGTCACCAGAGTGGTTCTCAGCCTGGACGGTCGCATCTTGGCATCGTCCAGGTTGAAAACTGTTTTTCTTCCAGACATAGATTACGGCATGGGACAGAATGATGGATAGGTGAGGGATATTGTTGTTTTTTGGTTTATTACAGGCGAATGAGGGCTTTGGTTGAATTTGGTCGTTGCATGAGTATAACCATGTTTGTTATTTTTAAATAAAAAAGTAAAAGTGTGGTTTGTTTTATTTCTAATAAAGGACTTTATTCAGGCTGTGTGTTTATATACCATATAACTATAGGACTAGTAATGGATAGGTGTTTTATAGATGCCTCGCCATTACTAATCCGTGGTCTTGATGTCACCTGACAATACAAAGGTGACAATAACCCCACAAATATCAACCCCACTTGCAAACCCAACTTGGAAAGTGGGAAAGGCCGGGCAAAGCACCAGAATTGGTGCATCTAATAGATTTGCCTTTTCTGGGCAGCTGCGGGCTGCAATTTTTAGGCTGGGGTGGCCAATATCCATAACCCCTTACTAGCCTGAGAATGCAAGCCCCCAGCTTTCTGCTTAAGCAAGGCTGTTTGTCAAAAATGGGGGGACCCCACGCCATTTTTTAAAGTTATTTATTTAAATAATTTAAGAAACAGCATGGGGACCCCTCTATACTTGATAACCAACCTTGCTGAAGCTGACAGCTGAGGGTTACAGGCTCCAGCTGTGAGTTTTGCCTGGCTGGTTACAGAAAATATGCCATTTTTTAAAAAAAAATTATTTACATTGCAGGAGCCGGCTAATGAATACACCCATCAGCTCTCCTGTGTTCGCTGTTATTAGCGGCAGCAGGTGTCGGATGATAGAAGCTGTAGTCCCATCAGCTGACACCAGTGACCGGAGGTAAACTTTATACCTCCGATTACAGCTGAGCGCTCACGCTGTCTTTTTTTACAGCGTGGGAACTGCGGCTCTCTGACCGACTGGGATGATTTCACAGTCGACCAGAAGCGGTGTTTGCCATGCTGTCATGCACATGAGAAAGGGATCTAGGTCCAGGTACTGTTCTGGTACCCGAACCCGAACTTTTTACAACTGTTCGGCCAAACCTGCCAGACCCGAAGATCCAGGTGTCTGCCCATCTCTATTAATAATATTTGCTTTGCATTTTATACATTTTGATAATGGAAAACCTTCATTATCCATAGTGTAGTTGGTTGATTAAGACAACTCCATATTGATCTGCTGGTACAAGAAATTCAGATAAAGGTATAGTAAGTGTATAAAATATTTCAACATATTCTATTGCTATTTAATATGACAAGATCGACTAACCAGAAAGACTATTGTGTGGATATTGTATTTAAATTTTTCACTCTTTGTTTCATTGCAGCCATTTGGTAAATTCAAAAAAGTTCATATATTTTCTATTTAATGTACACTCTGCACCCCATCTTGACAGAAAAAAGACAGAAATGTAGAAATGTTTGCAAATTTATTAAGAAATAAAAACGGAAATATCACATGGTCATAATATTCAGACCCTTTGCTTAGACACTCATATTTAAGTCACATGCTGTCCATTTCCTTGTGATCCTCCTTGAGATGGTTCTACTCCTTCATTCGAGTCCAGCTGTGTTTCATTAAACTGATAGGACTTGATTTGTAAAGGCACACACCTGTCTATGTAAGACCTCACAGCTCACAGTGCATGTCAGACCAAATGAGAATCATGAGGTCAAAGGAGCTGGCCAAGGCTCTCAGAGACAGAATTGTGGCAAGGCACACATCTGGCCAAGGTTACAAAATAATTTATGCAGTACTCAAGGTTCCTAAGAGCACAGTGGCCTCCATTATCCTTAAATGGAAGAAGTTTGGGACCACCAGAAGTCTTCCTAGACCTGGCTGTCCAGCTAAACTGAGCAATTGTGGGAGAAGAGCCTTGGTGAGAGAGGTAAAGAAGAACCCCAAGATCACTGTGGCTGATCTCCACAGTTGCAGTAGGGAGATGGGAGCCAACTGCAGCCCTCCACCAGTTGACCCTTTAAGGCAGAGTGGCCTGACGAAAGCCTCTCCTCGTTGCCAGACATATGAAAGCCCGGATAGAGTTTGCTAAAAAACACATGAAGGACTTTCAGATCATGAGAAATAAGATTCTCTGGTCTGATGAGACAAAGATATAACTTTTTGATGATAATTCTAAGCGGTATGTGTGGAGAAAACCAGGCAGTGCTCATCACCTGCTCAATACAATCCTAACAGTGAAACATGGAGGTGGCAGCATCATGCTATGAGGGTGTTTTTCAGCTGCAGGGACAGGATGACTGGTTGCAATTGAAGGAAACATGAATTTCCGCCAAGAACAGAGCTATCCTGGATGAATACCTCTTCCAGAGTTCTCTGGACCTCTGACTTGGCTGAAGGTTCACCTTCCAACAAGACAATTACCCTAAGCACACAGCTAAAATATCAAAGGAGTGGCTTCAGAACAATGCTGTGACCATTCTTGACAGGCCCAGCCAGAGCCCTGTCCTAAACCCAATTGAGCATCTCTGAAGAGACCTGAAAATGGCTGTCCTCCAACGTTCACCATCCAACCTGACGGAACTGGAGAGGATCTGCAAGGAAGAATGGCAGAGGACCCCCAAATTCAGGTGTGAAAAACTTATTGAAGAAGACTCATGGCTGTACTAGCTCAAAAGAGTGCTTCCTACTCAATACTGAGCAAAGGGTCTGAATACTTATGACCATGTGATATTTAAGTTTTTCTTTCTTAGGCTTCTTTTACACTGACTGTGTTTTTTGCGGCCTGTTTTTGCGGGCCGTATTGCCATAATTTTCACAGGCTGCTGCAAAAACAGGCCGCAAAAATCTTCTTGGATTTCTGCATGCTTTCCAAATGATAAACAGGAAGTACATGGGTGTGTCCTAGTAAAAGCACGGCGTTCTGCAAATACGGTCTTCACGGTGTACTGCAAAATCAACACCCTGGGCAAGCTTCCGTTGTTTTTTGATGCCCCATTGATTTTCAATGGAGGCCCGTGTCCGTAAGCCGTGAAAAACATTGAGCAGGCTCGATATTTTTTCACGAACGTAAATATGGCCTTCAAGGCCATACGGCGTACGGCGCTCCAACAAATTTTTACGGCCCGTTTTTGCGGCCCCATAGAAATCTATTGGGGCCGCAAAAACATGGCAAGTGTAAAAGAAGCCTTAATAAATTTGCAAAAATTTCTACATTTCTGTGTTTTTTTCAGTCAAAATGGGGTGCAGAGTGTACATTAATAAGAAAAAAAATGAACTTTTTTGAATTTACCAAATGGCTGCAATGAAACAAAGATGGAAAGATTTAAAGGGGTCTGACTACTTTCCGTACCCACTGTATGTATGGGGTCTAATGTGAAAACACATATAAAACAATATAGCTAACAGTATACAACAAATAGCACAATGTGGTTACAATGCACACTGTAAAGAAAGATGCCGTGGCTGTCAGTTGATAAAGTTGCTAAAATCCAATGCAATACTATGTGAGAGTAGCAGCACATTTCTACGTATCCATTAGAAAACAACGTCCTTTCTTCTTTCCTCAAGCTAAGGCTGCATGCACACGCTGTGGATTCACTTGCAGTTTTTTCCGCGTGTATCCATAGGTAAAGTGACCTGCGGTTTATCTGCGGATTTGCCTGCGGTTTTCCTCTGCGGTTTGACACCTGGACAATGGAATAGGTGTCAAACCACTGTGGAATCCGCAGAAAGAATTGACATGCTGCACTGCGGATTTGAAATCCCATTGGCTAACATGGTACTGTACACTGTCTGTGGAACTGCTGCGGATCCGCAGGGCCAAATCCGCTGCGGATCCGCAGCAGATTCCGCAGCGTGTGCACACACCCTAAAGAAAGTATTTAGAAAGCTTTTACGTTCCCAACAGCCCTACATAATGAAACAAGAAAGAGGACAAACCCATGAAAAGGAACACTTCAACTGCATAAGAAAATAACTGCATATATACACTCACTGGCCACTTTATTAGGTACACCATGCTAGTAAGGGGTTGGACCCCCTTTTGCCTTCAGAACTGCCTCAATTCTTCGTGGCAGAGATTCAACAAGGTGCTGGAAGCATTCCTCAGAGATTTTGGACCATATTGACATGATGGCATCACACAGTTGGCGCAGATTTGTCGGCTGCACATCCCTGATGCGAATCTCCCGTTCCACCACATCCCAAAGATGCTCTATTGGATTGAGATCTGGTGACTGAGGAGGCCATTTGAGTACAGTAAACTCATTGTCATGTTCAAGAAACCAATCTGAGATGATTCGAGCTTTATGACATGGCGCATTATCCTGCTGAAAGTAGCCATCAGATGTTGGGTACATTGTGGTCATAAAGGGATGGACATGGTCAGCAACAATACTCAGGTAGGCTGTGGCGTTGCAACGATGCTCAATTGGTACCAAGGGGCCCAAAGAGTGCCCAGAAAAAATTCCCCACACCATGACACCACCACCACCAGCCTGAACCGTTGATACAAGGCAGGATGGATCCATGCTTTCATGTTGTTTACGCCAAATTCTGACCCTACCATCCGAATGTCGCAGCAGAAATCGAGACTCATCAGACCAGGCAACGTTTTTCCAATCTTCTACTGTCCAATTTCGATGAGCTTGTGCAAATTGTAGCCTCAGTTTCCTGTTCTTAGCTGAGAGGAGTGGTACCCAGTGTGGTCTTCTGCTGCTGTAGCCCATCTGCCTCAAAGTTCGACGCACTGTGCGTTCAGAGATGCTCTTCTGCCTACCTTGGTTGTAACGGGTGGCAATTTGAGTCACTGTTGCCTTTCTATCAGCTCGAACCAGTCTGCCCATTCTCCTCTGACCTCTGGCATCAACATGGCATTTCCGGCCACAGAACTGCCGCTCACTGGATTTTTTTTCTTTTTCGGACCATTCTCTGTAAACCCTAGAGATGGTTGTGCGTGAAAATCCCAGTAGATCAGCAGTTTCTGAAATTCTCAGACCAGCCCTTCTGGCACCAACAATCATGCCACGTTCAAAGGCACTCAAATCACCTTTCTTCCCCGTACTGATGCTCGGTTTGAACTGCAGGAGATTGTCTTGACCATGTCTACATGCCTAAATGCACTGAGTTGCCGCCATGTGATTGGCTGATTAGAAATTAAGTCTTAACACACAGTTGGACAGGTGTACCTAATAAAGTGGCCAGTGAGTGTATATATATGTAGTAAAAAATGTATCACTTTATTATTCATCAAAAACAGAGAGGTATATATATGACAGAACAACACACATGTAACACGCAAGATAAAATCAATTAAAATTGCATCATGAGATAGCAAACAGAGAGTCTCAAAAACATACCATGCCTTGACATAAAGGTTATGGTAGACCATACATGGTTCTCATGGGGGCGCTATATCAATAGAGATAGCAAACTAGAATATTTACATACTAGCTGAAGAGCCCGGCGCTGCCCGGGCATAGTAACTAACTGTGGTTAGTTATAAGAAATTATAATTATCCTCCATCCCATAGTGCCCATATACCCATCATATATATCCACGATCCCATAGTCGAGTGCCCATATGCCCATCACACATCCTCCATCCCATAGTCCCATGCCCATATACCCATCATACATATTCTCCATCCCATAGTCCCATGCCCATATACCCATCATACATATAATCGCCATCCCATAGTCGAGTGCCCATATACCCATCACACAACCTCCATCCCATAGTCCAATGCCCATATACCCATCATACATATCCGCCATCCCATAGTCCCGTGCCCATATACCCCGTCATACATATCCTCCATCCCATAGTCCAGTGCCCATATACCCATCACACATCCTTCATCCCATAGTCCCGTGCCCATATACCCGTCATACATATTCTCCATCCCATAGTCCCGTGCCCATATACCCGTCATACATATCCTCCATCCCATAGTCCAGTGCCCATATACCCATCACACATCCTCCATCCCATAGTCCCGTGCCCATATACCCATCATACATATTCCCCATCCCATAGGCCCGTGCCCATATTCACGTCATACATATTCGCCATCCCATAGTCGAGTGCCCATATGCCCATCACACATCCTCCATCCCATAGTCCCATGCCCATATACCCCATATACCCATCAAACATATTCTCCATCCCATAGTCCCATGCCCATTAACCCATCATACATATTCGCCATCCCATAGTCGAGTGCCCATATACCCATCACACATCCTTCATCTCATAGTCCAATGCCCATATGCACATCATACATATCCTCCATCCCATAGTCCTGTGCCCATATACCCATCATACATATCCTCCATCCCATAGTCCAGTGCCCATATACCCATCACACATCCTTCATCCCATAGTCCCGTGCCCATATACCCGTCATACATATTCTCCATCCCATAGTCCCGTGCCCATATACCCGGCCCATATACCCATCACACATCCTCCATCCCATTGTCCCGTGCCCATATACCCGTCATACATATTCTCCATCCCATAGTCCCATGCCCATATACCCATCATACATATCCTCCATCCCATAGTCCAGTGCCCATATACCCATCACACATCCTTCATCCCATAGTCCCGTGCCCATATACACGTCATACATATTCGCCATCCTATAGTCGAGTGCCCATATACCCATCACACATCGTTCATCTCATAGTCCAATGCCCATATACCCATCATACATATTCGCCATCCCATAGTCGAGTGCCCATATACCCATCATACATATCCTCCATCCCATAGTGCAGTGCCCATATACCCATCACACATCCTCCATCCCATAGTCCCGTGCCCATATACCCGTCATACATATTCTCCATCCCATAGTCGAGTGCCCATATACCCATCACACATCCTTCATCCCTTAGTCCCATGCCCATATACCCATCATACATATTCACCATCCCATAGTCGAGTGCCCATATACCCATCACACATCCTTCATCTCATAGTCCAATGCCCATATATCCATCATACATATCCTCCATCCCATAGTCCCGTGCCCATATATCCATCATACATATCCGCCATCCCATAGTCCCGTGCCCATATACCCATCACACATCCTCCATCCCATAGTCCCGTGCCCATATACGCGTCATACATATTCTCCATCCCATAGTCCCGTGCCCATATACCCGTCATATATATCCACCATCCCATAGGCCCGTGCCCATATACCCATCACACATCCTCCATCCCATAGTCAACCATTATGACATGATAATGAGCGGCGGGGCTTGATGACATCAGCGTCGCCATGGCAACCATTGTGACATCATAATGAGGGGCAGGGCTTGATACGCACACACTGTGTCCCCATTATGTAGATAGGGGCATTATGACATCATAATGAGGGGCGGGGCTTGACGCGCACACACTTTTTCCCCATTATGTAGACAGGGGCAAAATTGTTTGGTGAATTGGAACGCGCGGGATTAAAATTTCGCATCACAACATAGCTTAGGATGCTCTCGGGGTCCAGATGTGTGACTGTGCCAAATTTTGTGGCTGTGCGGATGCCAATCCCGGACATACACACACACACACACACACACTATGAGCTTTATATATTAGATATAGACCTGCAACCATGAATATACATAATCACAAATACCACCTAAACCTGATGTGTAGAATGATAAAGATAACAAAAAATTACGAAGCAAAAATAACAAGGGTTATATAACCAGAATGATGGTAAGTATACAATACCAACTGGTAGGTCCAACAGCACTTGTGATGGAGAAGGGATTAAAGCCTGGTGGAATGAACCTATAGTATCCCCTCAAAGAAGGGCCTGCTTGCTGAGCCACATATATAAGAGGCACATTAAAATAGAAAAAAAATAGAAAAAATCCAGAAGGTAAATGCTCAAAAAGGTGGTTATAAAGGACACATACAGGTAGGCTGATAAAAATAGAAACCCAAAAGGACAACAATATGTGCCAGGGCAAAGAAATAAAGCTAACTGCGCTTCAGAGATGGAGAGAACCAGAGTGTGGGATGAGATCCCACACGTATCGCCACACAGAGGTGGCTTCCTCAGGGAACGATACGCATCATTTTACACATCAGGCTTAGGTGGTATTTTTGATTATGTATATTCATGGTTGCAGGTCTATATATGTATATATTCTAGCTAGCTATCTCTATTGATATAGCGCCCCCATGAGAACCATGTGTGGTCTACCATAACCTTTATATCAAGGCATGGTATATTTTTGAGTCTCTCTGTTTGCTATCTCATGATGCAATTTTAATTGATTTTATCTTGCGTGTTATATGTGTGTTGTTCTGTCATATATATATACCTCTCTGTTTTTGGTGAATAATAAAGTGATACATTTTTTACTACATACAGTATATACAGCATTTATGCAATTATTTTCTTGTGCAATTGAGGTGTTCCTTTTCATGGGTTTGTCCTCTTTCTTGTTTCATTATATTGTTCTTGCGTACCCTGTGAACCCTCTTGCCTTTATTTATATTTATATGTATTTTGTCAGTGGTGCCCTCCATTCTCTCTATACACAACAGCCGTACATAGGCACGAAGAAAATCCCAGCTCTCCTGGTTTGGGTATGGATCCAGAAATGTGCACAAACAACAAGCAAAACCATTTGTGTTACTGCAGAATAATCTGTAATTGTATGGAATTATTCCACTAATATTTGATTTTAGTAGTTAAATGACATTTATGCAATTTCTTAATTGTTTACATTTTAGAAAAGGATTTTAATAGTGTAGTTTCATTTTTACGAGAACTTGTCACCAACTCAAAAGGGGTCAGATTTTGCGCTTATTTTGTTCCCGCTGCATCCATTTTTTTAATCCGTCATATAGTTTAAGAGATATGGACATTTATATTTAGTGTTAATTGTTATGTTCTTTACCAAGGGGGGCATGGCTCATAAGGAAATATTGCAGAATAGGTGAAAGACACACCTATCCTTCTACTATAGAAATTTGCACCAAATAAAAAGTCCTATATCTATGGAATTGTATGGCAGATTTTTTTTTGTAATGGAATGTTTAGGATAGCTTTGGGAATAAAGAGCAAAAACTGGCCACTTTTGACCATGGTCTACTTTACAGCTTACATCATTGATAATAAATCTACAATTTTGAATACATTGTGCTTTCCCATCACAAACTCCCTTTCCTTTATATGCTCCATGTATGGTGCATCACTCACATCAGCATGTTTAATGTAAGAGTGGTGACTGTTATTGCCCCTGAAGACAACAATCTCACTATGTGTACAGTGTCATGCGGTTTTACATGTTATGTGAATAGTGATGTGTGTCTCTTGTATTGTGTTGTACAATGTGAGAAGTGTATAGTGCAGGGCAAGCACAGAATTATACATAGACACAAAATAGTGATAAGATGCTTAGTGTACATTGATGATAGTCGATATTAGAAGAATAAGATACAGTTAATGTATAGAACTAGCCCACAGTGGGTGGGGACTAGTGTTGGTATAAAGGGGCACTTCCTGGTAGTGAGATAGGGAAGGAGAGTGACAAGGTCAAGTTCAGTGACAGTGCACAGCTAGGGCCGTTATGTACAAGTCATTCGAGGCAGTAAGAGTTCATACTGGAATTCTGAGTGGATGCTCCTGTCATGTTTGGAGCCCAAAGTCTTGTATAGGGGCTGACGAGGACATCGTGTCCTCTGGCATACAGGGAAAGATGGACAGGGACCCGTGTAAACTAAAGGTACTGGATCCCAGGTGCACTGTTAAAGTGGACAGGAAATTGCTGTGGCTGACGGAGACAGAGAGCTTAGGATTAGTCCAGGGCGAATGAGTGTTGTACTAAGGAAGTAAGAAATATGAAGTGTTGTACTCTATCCCACTTGCTACAACCTGATGAACTTGAACTGACAAGTAAATGTTTGTTTGTTGCAATGAACTTGGTGTTCCCTGAGTTGTGTGTGGTGGCTCCTGAGGATGGAGGCCTACAAGTGAGTGTGATGCCCCCCGCACCTGACAGCACACTGGGACTGGGACACTGGTTTCTTGTAAAGTGCCAGAGCATAACTGGACAGCAGATTGCTCATGACTACCGTTTTTGGACACTTTACAGTACATCACTCACATCAGCATGTTTATTTTGACAACCCAATGATTTTCCTTTTCTCATCGGTAGCTTAGTTGCTTATAGGCTATAAATCATTCTTGCCTTTCCAAAATGGAAATCAGTAACTAACACTAACAACACAAGTTTGTTCATATAAACAGCAGTCAATCTGAACACGCAAAGCCGTAGTGCATGGAATAAGCAGCACTTGCATTTGATTAAAAAGTATTAATAGCAGTGTATGTATTGGCTAGAGAAACATTCCCTGTCCTCTCTGGGTTGGACCATGTGACCGGAATGTAGAGCCAACTGTGATTTGGAACAACCACAGCAAAAATCAAAAAAAGGAGAAGAGCAGGTATGTTAAACAAGTGGTCCTAGAAAAAACATCACCTACCCATCCGCAAGATATAAATTAAATGTATTATTGCTCAGACCCCTAATCTCAAGAACAAGCTTCCCAAAATCTCCTGTGTAATGAAGCATGTTCAGCCTCTGCCCCATTAGACATAGCTCTTACGGCAGTTTCACACGTCCAGATAATTCCGGTACCGGAAAAACCGGTACCGGAGCTATCCATGTCCATGTGTCCCTGTGCATACATAGGCCATCCGTGTGACATCCGTGTGCTAGCCGTATGTCCGTGTGTACCATCCGTGTGCTGTCCGTATGCTGTCCGTGTACTGGAAAAATTAGTTTCAATGTTAACCCTTTGACTTTTAAAAACGCACATGGATCGCACACGGACAGCACACGGACGCCATCCGTGTGCGGTACGTGTTTACATGGAAACATTGACTTGTATGGGTCCGTGTGATCCGTGCTGTTGCACAAAAACGGACATGTCAGCGTATTTTGCACACAGACACACGGTCCGTGAAAACACGCTGACATCTGCATAGACACATTAATTAGAATGTGTCTACGTGTGTCAGTGTCTCCGGTGCGTGAGAAAACTGTCACTACACGTACCGGAGCCATTGACGTGTGAAACTGGCCTTATAGACAGTTAAAGGGAACCTGTCACCTCCAAAAACACTATTCAACTGCAGATACATTGGTAATAATACAGTGATAAGTGTGCAGGTAAATAGCATTTAATTCATATCTGCCAGGCTTACAGGAATCTCAGCTACAGGGAGAAAATTAAGTTACATTCTGCCTGCTTGCAGTAAGTCTGGCAGACATGATTGTTTGGACGTGATCGGTTCCTTTAAAAAAGCACTTGGCACACCTGTTCACTAACGCTTTATTCACAAAGGGGGGTTTGGGACCTCAGTTCTTACAATCAAGGGATCAGAGCCACAGTGGGCAAAATTTTATTGACTACTTCTGTGGATAAGTGATAAGTTGCTTAAAGTTTCTATAAGTTTCTATTCTATGCATTATGAATTTAATATGAACCAAATGGAAGCTGTCATCAGAATGTGACCTATTGATTAAAACAGGTTTTAGTGTTAAAAATATACTTTTTTAAATTTGGCTATATTTTGTGAACATATTACAATCTATATTAAAAATAATCATAAAAAAATCTTGTCATTTTCACATGGCCACAAGGCTCTTGTAGAATCTAAGGCCATTTTAGTTTCAGGAAATAACACATGTACATAGACTGATAGTTTTGTATTGAATCATCTAATGAACCTGGGCAAAAGCCACTATGAGGGATGGGGGAGCAGCTGTGATATCACCTTTTGGGATTGGTGGATCCTGGGTTATCAACTATGTATAGAGGTGCAGGAGAGGGAGGACTGGGAGCTTGCATCGCATCCAAATGAAAAACCACCCTGGGCTGAGTTCATCAATCCACAGATGGGTGCACAAATTCTCTGGTAAGCAAAGCAGATATCCAAAAAGAGAAGAAAGTTTGTTCGGCACGCCAGCATAAATGAAAAAACTTTATTAGGCTAATATGCCATATTTAAAATGCAGAAATAGGCACCCTTAGTCATAGGTAACTACCTATGACTAAGGGTGCCTTTGTGCACCAGAAACGCGTCAGGTGTTTTTCTGCATTTTAAATATGGCATATTAGCCTAATAAAGTTTTTTCATTTATGCTGGTGTGCCGAACGAACTTTCTTCTCTTTTGTATAGAGGTGCTACCTGTCATTTCGATCTTGCCTCTACTGATAAGAAACCAACCACGAGAAAACTATTCCTGAAAAGGCAGTATGAGTCTAAAACAGCCCCAGTCATCAGTGTGACAATTTAAAGATTACCATTTTTGTTCGTTTTTTTTTTAATAAAGATTTTGAAATGAGAAAAAAGTCAATTTTTTTAAGAATACATGATTTAAACAATGAGTCATTTTCTCATGATAATTTTCTTTTAAGAGAAAAAAAACAAATCAAATTGTCACGATGGTGAATTGTGACTAAAGGCCCTTTTACATTTAGCGATGCACCAGCGATCCCGACCACGATATGACCCGGTCAGGATCGCTGGTGCATCGCTAAATGGTTGGTAGTGAGCTGCCACACAGGCAGATGTCACAGCGATGCAGCGGACGATTCTTACCTTTCAGACACGGCGATCCTGACGTCCTCCGCCTGCCTCCACACGTTGCTCGTTGGCACCACAGGAAGCCCAGCAGGAAGCGCCCGACGAGAAATGGAGCCGGCCGATCTCGCGCGATCAGCGATGGACAGCGGGGGAGCCGGTCGGAGGTAAGTATCACACATAGCGATATCGCTAGCGATATCGCTATAACGTCACAAAATCGGTGACGTTATAGCGATATTGCTAGCGATATCGCTATGTGTAAAACCCCCTTTAGAAACAGTCGTGATGACAATGGGACTATGGTTTTTACGCTTCACAGAGAAGCGATCAACAATCCATAGATGAAAAATTTGTTATAAAATTCTATTCTATTTTTATGGAAATAAATGTACATAATTTGTGTCTTTGTGTAATTATATACAGGTGGACCGCTTCTCTAGTTTACCTATTCATAAGATAGAGAAGCAAGGTAAGAGGTTTCATTGATACTTTCTTAATTTCTATATGTAATTCTGTTCTCAAAATAGTCATCATACATCAGCCATGACGATATCGTATTGGCCTGACCCCACTATGAATGAATTAATTTGCAGCAGTTGTTGCCTTGGAGACAGAACACAAAGTAGCGCTGGAATAAGTACTATGAACTGTCAGTGGGGGTGGTTGTGTTGCCATGAATCTATTTTCTTTAACTGTAGATAAAACCGTGAGCCATCTTCAGCATCAACCATGCATTTCCTGTATTTATAGACGGTTCAGGCATTTTTTTATTGCACATCTGATTCTGTTTTATGAAATTTATCATAGTAGAGAGTATGTCATCTAATGTAGCAATAACATGTGTGGCATTTCGAGAATCTGAGATTTGTTCTTGAAAATGTCCCTGTTTTCTTCTTACAGAAAAGCAACATGAAATATTCATATTTGATGCAAGCTAAGAAATATTACTGGGCAATACATATTTACAAATGACTCAACCTATGAATACAGCATCAGTAAGGATTCAAGAAACGATAAAAAACATGCTATTTTAAAGATGTGGACTCTACTTTAACCTTGATGGACTATCCTTAGGATAGGACATCAATGTCTGAGCGGCCGTGGTGCGACACCCAGCACCCCCCACCAATTGTCTGTTATCGGTGTTGGTGTCACATGCCAAGCTGCTCTGTCTACTTGTAATGGCCGGCGCATGATACTGAACATCCGCTTCCTAATCAAATCAATAGGAGGCGGATGTGTAGTACCCTATGGCAGCCACTACCAGAAGACGGAGCAGTTCGGCAAGTGAGAATTTCATCCAGCGGCCATAACCATCAACACCGATAACAGATGATTGGTGGGGGGTGCTGGGTGTTTGACCACGGCCGATCAGACATTGTTGGCCAATCCCAAGTATAGGCCATCTATTTTAAAGAAGTGGACAACCTCTTTAATTTCTGAATTTGACTACGAAAAGAACTCTTATGTCGGGAGCACAGAAGCTGAAACATTTGGGAAAAATCCACATGCGGATATAGCTGTAAATCTGTAGTGAATCCTTCTGTTACACGTGCAGATTATCGTGCAGAAGTGAAACAGCATTTATCACAAATTCTTACTGTTAAAAACGGTGAACTTCAAGGTGAATATCCACAGCACGAATTGACATGCAGTGAATTGTAAAATTTGCTCTGCAAAACAACTGCAGTGTGGAAATTTTCCACAGCAAGTAGATGAATTTTGCTGAAAAGCCATCTATGTGATTGATATTGTCATTTGTGGCAGATTTTCTGTACACATTTTCATTAGGGGTGTATTTACCTTTTAGCCTCTCATACACTTTAGATAGCTGTCGACAACCCATAGTTCGGCCGCTAGTTATCTCCCCTGCCCAAAGCATCTGTGTTCTCTATGTGAGAGCACCTGCCAGACATCTCTGGCGGTGGATTTTCTCTTAGAGAACAAAAGGATCGCCAGTCTGAAATTGGACATTCTGGATCCTTCTGTCCCCAACATCATCTATCAGGAAACAGTCATGAGGCCCCCATGCATATTAGACTGTTGATCAAAATCCATCGGTATCTGTGAGATGGGCCGACGTTCACCTAATGTGTATGAGGGCCTTTAGACTAAGACACATGCCCTGAGGCCTGTCCAGTGGATTCAAGTCTGAATATGTAAACACAAACACCATCAAATAACAGTACCATAAGTTTGCAATGCTTCCATGGTTGGGCTATACAACTGACAAAAACACCTATACAATACTTGAATAATATAGACATACAGAGGTCAAGTAACAGTGTGACATACTATATGAATAAAAAACTATTTAACTTTGATATAGTGATTTAGGATGTGTAAAAGGTTAATATCCTTGGGGCTCCAGAATGTTTTAGGGGTTTATATGTTTGGTGGTCAATTATGTTTCAAGTCTTAAGATCACTTGTGTTTTGAATTGTATAGGGGATAATAACCCCAGTGGTCTTGGGTGTTTTTTTGTTAACATACATAATGTTGAATAGAACTATAAGAGTTTTTCTTATTTTTTGCATTCCTGCACTTCTAGAGTGTTTTGGCATGCCCTTAAGGGGTGCCTACTGAAGAAAACACACTTTTAAAAGTAAGGACCACCCTAGTGTCCTGATGTTGTATCATAGTTTAAAAGATAGTTCGTAGGAATTAAAAGTGGTGAAAAGTGAATACCACTGGTGGTCTAGAGTAGTGAAGGAGATAACCTCCATGGTGCGTTAAGGGTTCACCCAACTCTACACACAGACTTTAGCACTCTGTTGATTCAAAGATTGCGCTATTTACAGTACATTTACACCATATACAAATCATTAAAAAGGCAGTTATTTTAAACGATATCTATAATACAAAAAATAATCGATCTTGAACCAATATTGACTAGTAGGAATATGCATTTCTGATCAAGGGTTAGGGTTAAACCAAATTTCCAACAGCTGGGCTCATACTGCTATTAGCAGTTTATAGGTGTCAACTAAGTTCAATGAAAAGAAAGGGTTGAGGAACAGTCACTTATTGGCTAATCCAAGACCCAGCCCTCCAACAAAAATACACTAACGCTATGGGCCCACGTAGCATTTTAAAACGCACAATGAAAACCGGACTCCTTCCCAGAAATCGCGCGGGTTTTTCACCGCGATTTCACCGCGATTTTACCGCGATTTTGCCGCGATTTTCTCAAGCACTTTCCAAGCGATTTGAAGAATCGCTTGGAAAGTGATTGACAGGTTGGTCACACTCTGTGCAGCAAAGAGCAGCCGACAGCACAATGGAAAAGTGGATGCAGGTTCAAAGGTTCATGGACCCAAATGAACAATAGTCCATATAAGAAAAAGGAACAGCATCCGGTCCAGGTGAAAAATCGTATCAAAGATTTATTCTGCCAGTATAAAATACAACGTTTCGGCCATATTGTGGCCTTTTTCAAGTACTTGAAAAGGCCACAATATGGCCGAAACGTTGTATTTTATACTGGCAGAATAAATCTTTGATACGATTTTTCACCGGATGCTGTTCCTTTTTCTTATAAGGTTGGTCACACTCGTCAAACATAGTGTTTGACAAGTGTGACCAGCTTTTTACTATTGAGACCGCCTATGCGGCATCAATAGTAAAAGATAAAATGTTAAAAATGATAAAAAAATAAAAAATCGGGGTATATTTACCTTCCAACGTCCCTCGCTGCCATCCCGGGCCTCAGCGTTCCCAGCGATGCCTTGCGAGACCTGTGATGACGTTGGTCTCGCGTTACTATAGCGAACTCGCAAGACCGCTAGAGTCAAGCAAGACTACGTCATCACAGGACCTTGCTGCAAGGCATTACTGGGAATGCTGAGGCCCGGGATGGCAGCGCGGGACGTCGGAAGGTAAATATACCCCGATTTTTTCTTTTTTCTTTTTTTTACAGGGGTATGGTACCCAGGGCCTGGAGGACAGTCTCCTCCTCCACACCGTGGGTACCAACCGCACATGAGACGCTTAACTTCCCGCATGGTGGGCATAGCCACATGCGGAAAGTAAGCGATTCTCATGCATTCCTATGGGTGCGGAATTGCGGCAATTCTTTGCGATTCCGCACAAAAGAATGAGCATGCTGCGATTTTTTCCGCGATGCGATTCCGCCGCGGAAAAAAGTGCAGCATTAGCACAGCATGTGCGGAATGCCATAGGAATGCATGGGGTGCGTCATGTACAAGATTTTTAAACGTTTTCGCGCCGAAAATCGTGGCAAAAACGCTTAAAAATCGCATCGTGGGCACACAGCCTTAGAGGGGGCTGCTAAAATACCAATAAATAGTAATAGATAAACACATGTCATAGTTGGTGGAAAACCACATAATAAGGACCATAGTGGTTCTATGTGCCCTAAAGTGAAATCCAATTTTGGGAAATTTGATAAAAGCAGACCAACGCTACATAGTCTTTTTAGTAAAAATAGGATCGCTGGACTATTAAGGAGAAACAGTTATCTGCTGTCAATGTGGGCCTTATCAGCTCAAGCTCAAGATACAATTAACATTTCGGGGCTGCATTATCAGACTGTAATGATGGCACTGCTTGTTTGTCTGTGAAGCTTCATGAAACAACAAGTCAATTTCTAATAGGAAAACAAAATTGTGTTTGTCATTGCATAACTTTTCATGTATACATTTTATGCCACCGCAATTTATTTATTTTTTGAATTAAAAGTTCCTAAAAATAAAAAAAATTCAGAACGCAGTCGTTACTGACAGCTGAAGTAAGTATGGCTTTAAATTAAAGCCTGTCGCCTGAGACAGAGACACGTGATTGATCTCCTGGGACAGCGGGTAAGAAATCATTTATCTGCGGTGTAAAAAAAAAAAAAAAGTGGCTTGTTTACAGATAATGGCAATGGATTTGCCAACATCTGCATGCGGCCTTGAGATATTAGCTGGTATGATATGTACTAATATGTTAATGCAATTACCCTTTGTTAAGCCTGTTTTTCTGCTAGATAGAGCAGCATTAGGCCTGTTTCACACATCCGTTTTTCAGATCAGTTGTAATCCGCGAAAATGGCGGAAAACGGATCCGTCGGCGGATTGATAGCAACGTGGGGCACCGGACCATTGTTTTGACGGGTCCAGCGAAGGCTGAATTTTAAGGAACCCATGCCCGGAAAAACGAGAGAGAGAGAATATTTTTTTTTACGATCCCGGAACGGCATTACTGGGTTAAAAATGATCCTGGAGCTAAGCTTCCGGGCATGCACACTGAAAATAGTGGTCCGTCAAGAAGAAAAACGTTGCAGTGTCCGTCTCATCCGCCCGAGACACAGGAAAATTTTGGCGGATCCGTCAAAAAACGGGGGTGACGGACAACCGTCAGTTAAGATCCACCAATAATTTAAGTCTATGGGGGAAAAAAAAACGGATTCGCCCCTTTTTTGGCGGATTCGTTTTTTTCAAAAATTGGCGGATTATGACTGACGCGAAAAAACTGAAGTGTGAAAGAGGCCTTAGATAAACTAGGCGTTAGCGATCAAGTGACTAAATAGTAGGCACCTCTTCTTACTGTACACTCTGGCATATAGTAAAGCCATCACAATGAGCTCTAATGGAGAATGCAGGTAAATGCACATTACAATCTGTTTTATGGATTGTTCAATCCTTAATAACTTTCATACAGCAGCAATATTAGCAAGGCAGGCTTAAGCATCAGGTTAAACATTTCTTTCACAAATTACAAAACAGTGAGAAAGGGATGGATGGGAAGAGAGCCACCCTGACGGTAAAGAGATGAAGACAGTCAGACAGGGGGAGGAACACACATATGAGACTATTTCTGGCAGGTGCTTGAGAAGGAGAATAAAAAATAAACATTGTAGCAATTTCATAAAGGATACATTGTAAATTATGTAAACAAGAAAATTTGTGCAAAAATTTTCAAATGCATGACACATTAATTCACCCACAAACCACTCAATTACCGTTTTCTTTTTTCTCCGGTTTTGCAGTCGGCTCACAACCAGATCAGTGTATAGCACAGGTTTAAGGGTCCTGGATCTCTGTGGCCAGCCATAGCACAAGGTTTCCATACCCCTGTAATTACGGCCATAGCGTACCGAGCACATGGACCGAGAACGCAGACGACCAGCGCTGCTGTTGATACTGTTCACCCCAATCATCTTTACGATGGTGACTGCAATCCGCGTCTATGTCCCTTAACCACGGAATATTTGAATGCAAATAGGAGGGGGGGGGTAGAAAAAAAATCTGTTTCTGCAGAAATTCCGTTGATCTAGAAATGAAGAATTACTGGAGAATCCGTGCCGTAGATGGTAGATATGGATATTGTGCAGGCTTCCACCATTAGAAGGCAAAGGACCAGGATGCTGCCTGTTGAAAATATTCCTTCCTCATTGCTACCACATAGCTTGCAAGTCATTTGCTTTCACATAGATGGTATTTTTGATCCCCCTGTGCTTCACTTCCACAGCCAGTCACCAATGACAACAGGAACAAGCTCTTGTGTGGATAGAAACTATTCCTCCTCCCCCCTCTATCCTACGCTGCTTTCTGCCGCAGATGAAGGCCAGCTGTGATCTCTATAAGGAGTGAGTCAATCTCATGGAGCAGGGCAGACAGGAGGAACAAAATTACACTCACTGCCATTGAACCAATCGCAAGCCCGGGCTAGCATCTCCACAGTCAAGGCAATTAGTATTCACAGCGGCAAAAGCTTTGTGGGAAAGAATAGGATAAGTAACTCAATGCAGCAAGGCTAGCGAGAAGAGTCAATGTGACAACCAGGGAGCAGAAATGGTTAAAACGTGAATGTCTAGGCTGCTTAATAGCCTCTGGGTCAACACGGCAATCGGCATGCTCGCAAGTTACCGAAAGCCTGCCATCATTGCTACCCATTACACCGCTGTCAATTACATATAAAGGGAGATGTCAGCAAGTTAACAGATGGCTTGTCATTGGCATCTAAGATCATGAATTTTCATAAGACTGCAGGTAAAGCCATAACATAGGGCGTTATCACAAGGCAGAAATACTGCGGCTTCAAAGAGTTAAACGATAAATGTATAACCGTATTAGGACATGTTACACGTGTGCTGCTAAGCCGTTATTTGTAGTAAGTGTGAACAGTCCTCCACTGAGCTCAGCGGATTGTGCTCCACTCTCCTTCCATTCAGTGTCCTGGAAGATGAAGAATCTGCTTCCTGTCCCTAACGTCAACTCTCATGGGGGCAAATTCCACGCTAATACACTGCGGTGAGATTCTGAATATTTTCATTCAAGCATGTCCCCAGTGAAAAATACAAAAGTCTAGATTCTTCTGCATAGAACATTTGTGGAGTTTTCCCCATTAAAGCCAAGTCATTTGTATTTTGCATAAACTCTGAAGGCAAATATAAGGTGGCACTACAGCCGGCTAGCCCACAACACTTTCCACTCCTCTCACTTTCCCTTTTAAGACACTACTCCACAAGGCCTGACTTGCCCAGGCTGCTGTAATCACACAACTTCATTAGCTAGAAAGGTTTCTCATCAGGCACAGTTTGTAATTACCTGCTTGGGTCAATTCTTTACACTGTGCCTATCGACCACCTACCAGTAAGGGTACCGTTACACATAGCGATGCACCAGCGATCCAGACAACGATATGGATCGCTGGTGCATCGCTATGTGGTCGCTAGTGAGCTGCCACACAGGCAGATCTCACCAGCGACATCGCAGGGGTCGCTACTTACCTGTCAGACGTGGCGATCCTGACGTCCTCCTGCCCACGTCCACGCATCACTCGTCGTCACAGCAGGAAGCAGACGACGAGAAATGATCCAGGACTTTCTCGCGCGACCAGCGATAACCAGCGGGGGAGCCGGTCGGAGGTAAGTATCACATGTGGCGATATCGCTAGCAATATTGCTGCTACGTCACAAAATCGGTGACTTTACAGCGATATTGCTAGCGATATCGCAGTGTGTAACGGGGGCTTAACATTTTGCCAGCTGACAATCATGTAATAGTTTGTGTATATAGGCCGACCCCTTCAGATAGCACTGAACAATCTGTAATAGACCATTCAGTGAGCATTGGTTGCCATTGTTCTCGGCAGCGTAAGTCCAGTTTCACAGGACAATGTGCTACAGAGAATGATGATATTTTGTGAAACCTAAAAGGTCATTTCACCCAACAAATGAGCATTTTGATTAACGATCGTGTGAACAGTGAACACCAGTCTGTCTGGAGTGCATGATGGGCTTTCTTTGGAATTTTCATTCACAATAATTGTGCAGTTTATTTGGTCCTAAAGTTAAACAAGTCATTTAGCTATATCTTCATCTGTTCAGCTCAGTCTGCTTACAACAGCAGGCAGGAATTAAAGCACTGCAGTAATTCTCCACCTACTCTGCTCCATATTGAAATCAGTGAGCAGTCTTTAAATGGAAGCTATAATTAGAAAATGACATACTGTTTAAACCAGGCCTGTATGATATATTATTTTTTTTTACATTATTGCCATTTTTCTAACATATCATAATTTGCATTAAAAATAAAAAAAATAGAAATCTTGCTGTTTTCACATCAGCCACTGGACTTTTTTAGACTTTGTCTTTTGTATTGAAATGTCTTAAACTGGGTCATTGTGAAAGCAGGGGGAGCAGGGTCATGTGACATTGGTGGATCCTGTGTTATCAGCTGTGTATAGAAGTGTCACCTGTCATTGTAATCTTGCATCTTACTAACAAGAAGATTGCAGAAAAGGACAGCAATATAAGTTTACAAACATATAAAAATAATTAATTTGATCAGTAAACAGAGCAATGAGAAAAAAATAAAAATGCCAGAATTACGTTTTTTTGGTCAACGCAACATTGCATTAACGTGCAACAACGGGCGATCAAAATATTGCAACTACACCAAAATTGTATCGGTAGAATGTCAGCTCGGCACACAAAAAATAAGCCCCCGAGATCACGAAAAATGGAGACGCTACAAGTCTTGGAAAATGGCAACTTTTTCTTTTTACAAACTTTGGATTTTTTTTTCACCACTTAAATAAAAAATAATCTATACATGTTTGATATCTACAAGCTCGTAATCTCATAATTAACTGGAGAATCACCATGGCAGATCAGTATTAGCATCTAGTGAACATGGTAAAGAAAAAACCCCAAACAAAAATTGTGGAATAGCACTTTTTTTTTGCAATTTCACCGCACTTAGAATTTTTTCACATTTTCTAGTACACTACATGGTAAAACCAATGGTGTAATTCAAAAGTACAACCTATCCCACAAAACACAAGCCCTCACATGGCTAAATTGACGTAAAAATAAAAAAGGGGAAGCAAAAAACGAAAACACAAAAAAGGAAAAACAAACAAGGTGGTGAAGGGGTTAAAAAACATTTTTTAACAGGTGAAAATAACCCAAAAACCTGATTTTATACAATAGGTCATTTTAAGATGATAGCTTCCCTCTAAGGAAATGAAATGATCAAGTAATAATTATAACAACTGAATACTGGAAGCAAAGATGAGACTACATGTAGCATATGCTACATAGGTTTTAAAGTGAATCACTGTAGGTAATTGTGTATCAAGGAATAGCAAATATCACAGCAACCTTATGGTCATTTGGGGTGGAAACTATAAATCAAAAATCATTCACCATAGCTCGAAAAGAAGCTCGTTCCGTCTAGGTTCTTAACAAAAATATAATCCAGATCACGTATAACTGTTCAAAAAGACGAAGGGGAGATTTAAGGAAACCAAGTAAGTAACATCGAGTAACATCATACTCTGGCAGTGACTGTACCTCTGCTCCGTCTCCTGGACCCAGGGCCCCTGTCAGGACAATGAGGATTCACCGTCGCCGCCAGGACCCCATCAGGACAACGAGGATTCACAGTCGCTGCCAAGACCTGGAGCGCTATCTTCCTAAGGACGACGTTGGATCCTTTGTGTGTCATTGCCTTGGTGCCACCGCTTGAATCCAGGATTTCAGAATCTGACGTCTTTGAACAGATAAGTGTTACATTTACATTACTGAACTTCCCTTTTAAATTGCCTGCACCTGTTTCATTGCACGCTAACAATTTCTGCTCAAATCAGTTTTATCCCCTTTCCTCCCTGCATGGAGTATCCACTGTTAAAATAAATCCCACGTTAACCCTTGCTCTGCCTCCTGTCCGTCACTGCATCCTGCAACCTGCTCACACTTGACGTAGTCGGCAGGATGCAGTCTACTGGCATGGAGGCGGCAGACCAAGAGGCTGAGGAGGGCCCTAGGACCAGCATTTCCCTGGCGTGCCCTCTGGAGCCAAAAATAAGATGATTCACTGGGGAAAGCGTCAAGAGAAGGCGTTCCAGACCTTGAAAGTGGCCTTGACAGAAGCACCCATCCTAGCTTACGCTGACTTCTCTCAACCCTTCATCATCCATACCGAAGGGAGCTTGCATGGACTCGGAGCTGTATCGTCTCAGATTCAATATGGAAAAGAGTGGATGATTGCCTACGCGAATCATTCGCTCCATGACTCCGAACGGAACCCAGACAACTACAGTTCGTTCAAGTTGGAGCTGTTGGCATTAGTATGGGTTATGACACATAAGTTCGTGGAATACTTGTCTGGGTCTGACGTCCTAGTGCGCACCAATAACAACCCTCTGGCTCACTTGGAGAATGCAAAGTTGGGAGCTCTGGAGCAGCGCTGGGTGACGCGAATGGCCAATTATCAGTATAAAATCACCTACAGAAGGGGAGCCAAAAAAACTCATGCAAATGCGCTCTCTAGGGTGACACATGGGAAGCCTGGTCCCAGTCGAGATGAAGAGCTAGAGGTTGAAGAAATTCCTGAGTTTCGAGGGTCTGACAGGACATTGGTAGCTACGAAGGGACAGGTACAAGCAGTGCCCCGGGAAAATGTATTAAGGCAGCCTCATGATGAGTGGGTATGGATTCAACAGGAAGACAGAGAGCTCACACAAATACAACAGTGGGTGGCTCTTAAACAACTGCCCCTCCGGAGTGAGAGGGAGGCCCTGTCTCCCGGGGAATTACAAATTTTTCAGCAATGGGAGAGACTGCAATTGAAGAACGGACTGTTGTATCAGAAAATCCAATTTCAACGGGCCCTGTCCATCACTTGGCAAGTGGTGATTCCTGAGACGCTATTGCATAAAGTGGCCACGGAGGCACATGAGAGAGGAGCTCACTTTGGCCAGGAGAACACATTTCAGTGGCTACAGAAACTGGTTCACCACCCCTTGCTGAAGTCGGTAGTAGAAGAAGTGTGCCTCCTCTGTAAGAGCTATGAGTTGGCCAAACCCCCAGAAAAGAGACCCCTACACAAACGATTGTGACCTCGACACCATTATCAGTGTTGCTGATCGACTACTTGGCTATAGGCCCTGCTCATCAAGGGTATGAACACTGCTTGGTAATGACGGATCATTTCACCAAATTTGCCGTCGTGACCCGGACTTGGGACCAAACAGCGGAATCCGCAGCACATGCCATTTGCAAGCACTTCATGCAAGTGTACAGATGTTCAAAGAGAATCCACTCAAACCAGGGTGCCTGTTTTCTGGGACGAGTAATGTAAGAACTGCATCGCTTACAGTATATCAAATTATAAAGTCTTGGAATACGCCCTACCATCCTCAAGGCAATGGAGCGTGTGAGCGGTTCAATCGGACTCTCATTCAGATGTTGAGATTTGCTAGAGGAGGACCTTAAAGTTCGGTGGCCAACATTCATAGCAGAGTTGGTGTGGGTCTATAACAACTGAGAACATCGCACCACAGGGTACACTCCCTACACCCTACTCTTCGGCAGACCAGGAAAAGAGATTACAGAGGTGGAACTGGTCCCAGAGGAGGACTACCCACGGATGGGGGTGTCCACCTGGGTACGAGAACATCGCCATCGACTGCAGACATTACATCGCCTGGAGTGGACCAGGTTTCAAGAGCTGGAACATTCGGAGGTAGCTCCTCTGCGAGGGACAGTTCTGCAGGCTGGAGATCGGGTGTTAGTATGAGACAAACATCCTAGGGACAAACTAGAGTACCGATGGGAGAAAACACCGTATCATGTGAAGCAACGAGTCAACTCTGAAGGACCCGTCTATGAAGTTCAACCTGAAGGAGAAGATGCCCCTACACGTGTCGTGCACCGGAACATGCTACATCCCTGCATGTCAAGAGACCCTGTATGAGAAGAAGAAAAGAAACCCAGTATTCCTGAGGATATTCCTTCAGTCACTTACGATTGTGAAGAAGAAGAATGTCTTGATGTTAAGCATCGGGTTCCTGCCACTGCACAGCAGGAATCCAGAGCCTTGCATCCGACAGTCTCCCAATCTCCTTCGGCCGCAGAGGAGCCTGCTCAGCAGTCTCGTCATTCCCGACGCTCTGCTCAGACCAGCTCTGTGGGTCTGGCTGCTGCCACCTCTGGGCCAGCAATAGCAACACAGGCTGCTCAGCGACAAGCCACTCCAGAGACTAAGTACTTCCGTCGCTCCACTGAGCATGCTCATGGGATGATCTCCCATTGGAGATCGGGAGTCACATGCACAGGTCCTTCTCCAGATCTGATTGGTCCATCACAGGGATCTGGAAGCTTCCAGAAGGTCTAGGCTATAAAAGGTTCTCATGGCCGCTCGGCCATGCGCTAGTATAGACTCTAGTTGCTACATGTGTGAATGATGACGGATGCATGAACCTGGTGAATGACTCATTAAGAGTCCCTTCCCTTGGATATTACGTGTGCGGATAGGGAACTAGAGATAGAGTCAGTGCCAGTTAGTGACTATATACCGAGCGTGCATCTCACACAGCTCTGTGAGCTTGAACAGGATCGGCATTTGTGTTTAGCGGTTTGGCGACTCTGTGATGTAACAGAGTCCGCCCAGCGCACACCGAGTGATGTTCAACCCGCGTGTGTTATACCACCATATTGAGCGCCCGCCATTACTTAGCAGCAGCGTAACTCCTCTGCACGGTGGACCCCGGGCGGTGAATGCACCTACTATTATTTTATAATTTGGTGCATTCCGCCAGCCCTAACACTTGAACTGTCAAAAGTAGGCCCAGAAGAAGAGCGGATACCTGAGGCTCCTGAGATTCCAGAAATGGCTGTTTTACCAGAACTGGGCATGTCCTCCGCCCCATCAGTTCAACCTGACTCAACTACCCAACTTGATTCAATGGCAACTACTAGTTTATGACGTTCTGAACGTTCGATTGCAGGAAAGGCTCCTAACTGATATGAGCAAGACCATTTTGTTTGTCAACAAATCTTTCAGGAACTCTCACCTGTGGAATGGCAAGCACAAAGAGAGGGAGAATGTAAGGAGAAAGACCGGACCAGGTGTACCTTTTCCGTTGCAGATCCAGAACTGTCGGGGCTGTCACCCAAGTTGCAAGGGGGAAGGTTTAAAACCCCGGATCGACCTTTGCACTCAGTGTTAGGGGTTGCGGCTACACTAAAGAAGCTGCAGCACGCCGGATGCCGGGGAGACTTGTCAGGAACGTGCAGCGCGCAGGAGGATATAGTCAGAACTCCGACCTTTGTGCAACGGGACGGAGCAGGCCCAAGCCTTAGGGGCCTAAGACCCTCACCCAGAGACTGCTGACAGAGACCAGCGAAGTGTATGCTGACACCGGAGACCATGAGTGACAAAGTTCTCTGTCAACAAATAGAAGCACGCATGCTGAAACCGGAAAGTCGGGTGACCCACTGTGAACTGTATCCTGATATACCCGCTTGCATCTGCCAAGTAACATCATACTCTGGCAGTGTTAGAGACTGTGACTGTACCTCTGCTCCATCTCCTGGACCCATGACCCCCGTCAGGACAATGAGGATTCGCCGTCGCCACCGGGACCCCGTCAGGATAACGAGGATTCACCGTCGCCGCCAGAACCTGGAGCGCCATCTTCCTAAGGATGACGCCAGACCCCTTGTGTGCCATTGCCTTGGTGCCACTGCATGAATCCATTGCCTGCACCTGTTTCATTGAAAGATAACAATTCCTGCTCAAATCAGCTTTATCCCCATTCCTCCCTTCATGGATTATCCACTGTTAAAATAAATCCCACGTTAACCTTTGCTCTGCCTCCGGTCCGTTACTGCATCCCGCAACCTGCTCACACCTACATAGTTAGGTGTCGTCCTCAAAGACTGACCCCTTACTCTCAATCTCATACACAAGGTCATTAATAAAGAGGTTAAAAAGAATCGGTTCTAGCACAGATCCCTGCGATCCCCACTGCTGGCTATATCCCATTTAGAGAATGTACCTTTTATGACTCCTCTTTGTTTCCTGTCATTTAGCCAATTTCTTACCCATCTGCATATAGTTTCCCCCAGTCCTTGCTTCTGTAGCTTCAGTATAAGGCTGTTATGTGGTACAGTACCAAATGCCTTTGCAAAGTCCAGATAAGTCATATCAGCTGCATTAACAACTTCCAGATTGGCACCTCCTCATAGAAACCCAACATGTTGGTTAGACACGACTTACTCTTCATGAATCCATGTTGGTTGTCATTTATTGTATTATTCTCTGAAATATATCTCTGGGTCATCTCTTATAATGCCCTCATCAAGATCCGCTGTCGGCAGCTCCCTTTGTAGTTGTCAGTCACTGCTGTCCCAATCCCAGATGTGTTTGATGGGAGGCAAGTCTGGAGATGCTGCAGGCCATGGTAGTACATTTAGGCCACAAAGGCTCAAAGTACCAAAAGCAACATTGGCATCGTCACAATGTAAAACAGCTCCTTGGACACTTTGAGGAAATGGTTGTATCACTGGAGCCTACAAGTGAGCTAAAGAAGACAGCTTTGGAAAAAAGACTGGCTGGCCTTGGCTTCACTTAGCTGTTTGTCTGGGGTGCCAGGAGCAGGACCTGGAGAGTTCACATTATTGCCCCGTTGAACGTAATTTGAAAGACAATGTGTGGAAGAGAGAAACCCTTTAACTGCTATATTTTCATTTTTAGGTTCTCTTTTCACAATCCTTCCTTCACCAGCCTTCTTTCCTGCCACAGGATACAAAACAGGGAATTGTATGAGACCCAAAAGCTATTTATGATGTGAAAGATAATATGTGATGCTGCTGTGGTAGAATATCTTGGGGTGTTATAGATTTGGGAATCCATTACAGCATGATAAGGGTATGTGTTTCAAGATTGTGTTAAAAATATAAATAATGGTATATTGGCATGATGTTTACTTATTATTCTTACTGTTACAGATATTAAAAGTAAATAAAACGCAAAGATACGGTGTAACATAAAATTATAAACTATGCCACACATTTCTCAATGACCCATACTGACAGTGATATTGGATCCTGGGCCATAGATTCCCATTAGACCTGTGGTCAGAGTGAGTCTTCTGGCTGTAGCTTAGTGATTAGGTAAATCTTTAAAATGGGCCATGCTGTGTATGGGAAAAGGTATGAATTTACTTGATAAGACAAGGTCAAATTACATGTGACAACAATAAAAGGTGGTAGAATTGACTCCTGAGAGTACAGAACACTATAGAAGGGCCTTCTTTTACTTTTGCCCAAAATGGCTTCAGTTTTCCACCTACCTACCAAAATTTGGCAAGTAAGCATAAATAGGCATGTAATCTACTTCCATTATGTCCCAGCTAAGATTTCCAAAGAGAATGAATCACCAGTTTATATTATCATTAAGTATTTCATTAAATGCTAATCATCCACAAAGGGCAGTTTAATGTTGTCAATATGTGCTGTCCAGTCATCTTTGCAGAGATTACAAATATCACTAGGACATATGTATGCAGTAATGTCTTAATTGTATTCTTATACTTGTTACATAGTTTGTTGTCCTTTGCTGCCTCTCTCTCTGTAGCTCCTCCTAGCTTTTTTCCTCACATCCTTTCTTTCTGGTCAGTGCCATATTGGCAGAGGCGTGCATCAGAGCTGGAGAGAGGATTGTCCTGTTACCTCTATCCTCAAACCTCCATCTTCTACCTTGTCCTCATACCTTCATCTTCTTTGACATCTGAACCTCATCATTTGTTAAGGTGCTGTGAATAAACTACTTAAACATTTGTCCACTACATCTTGCTGGATTATCCATGAGCAGCTGGTCAGGCTAGTGAGTGTAGGATAGCGAGTAACCTATCTACCATTGCTTTTACAGAGATGGTTGGTCACATTCTTCAGTCATACCTCACCTACGTACATCAGTGGAAGAATATAATAACCATACCTCCCAACTTTTGAAGAAGGGAAAGAGGGACAAAGGCTGTGGCACGTGCAGCGCGCCACTGCAAATATTAGGCCAAGCCCGCGACCACACCCATTTCACAACTAGTCACATCCATGTCCACTCCCAACAGCACCTATTTAGCACTGCTGTTCACACTGACTAGTACTGAGGGCACAGTGGCTGGTACTGTGGGCACACTGGCTGGTACTAAGGAAAAGAAAGAAAGAAAACAGAGAGAGAAAAAAGAAAACAGAGAGAGTACAGCGAGAAGAAAGACTAGAGAGAGAAAGAAGAAAGAACAGAGAGAGAAAGAAAGAGGGGAAAGAACAGAGAGCAAAAGAAAGAACAGAGAGAGAGAAAGAAAGAGGGGAAAGAAAGAAAGAACAGAGAGCAAAAGAAAGAACAGAGAGAGAAAGAAAGGGGAAAGAAAGAACAAAGAAAAATAAAGAGGGGAAATAAAGAAAGAACACAGAAAAACAAAGAGACTGAAAGAAAGAACACAAAGAGAAAGAAAGAGGGGACAGAAAAAAAGAACAGAGAAAGAAAGAACAGAAAGTGGGGAAAGAAAGAAAGAAATAAAGAAAGAAAGAGGGGAAGAAAGAACAGAGAGAGAACAGATAGAAAGAAAGAACAGAAAGAGAAAGGAAGAACAGAGAGAAAGAAAGAGGGGAAAGAAAGAACAGAGAGCAAAAGAAAGAACAGAGAGAGAAAAGGGAAAGAAAGAACAGAGAGAAAGAGGGTTAAAAAAAGAAAGAACAGAGAGAAAGAAAGAACAGAGAGAAAGAAAGAAAGAGGGTAAAGAAAGAACAGAGTGAGAAAGAAAGAGGGGACAGAAAAAGAGAACAGAGGGAGAGCGAAAGAAAGAGGGGATGAAAGAAAGAACAGAGAGAGAAGGAAAGAGGGGAAAGAAAGAAAGAAAGAACAGAGAAAGAAGTAAAGAAAGAAAGATAGAGAAAGAACACAGAGAAAGAAAGAGGGGAAAGAAAGAACAGAGATAGAGAAAGAACAGAGAGAGAAAGAAAAAAAGAAAGATTAGAGCGAGAAAGAAAGAACAGAGAGAGAAAGAAAGAGAGGAAGGAAAGAAAGAAAGAATAGAGAAAAAGAAAGAAAGAACAGAGAGAAAGAGGGGACAGAAAAAAGAACAGAGAGAGAGAAAGAAAGAACAGAGAGAGAAAGAGAAAGGAAGAACAGAGGGAGAGAAGGAGGGGAAAGAAAGAACAGAGAGCAAAAGAAAGAACGGAGACAGAGAAAAAGGGGAAAGAAAGAACAGAGAGAGAAAGAAAGAGGGGAAAGAAAAAAGAAAGAACAGAGAGAGAAAGAAAGAGGGGAAAGAAAAACAGAGAGAGAAAGAGGGGACAGAAAAAAGAACAGAGGGAGAGTGAAAGAAAGAGGGGAAATAAAGAACAGAGAGAGAGAGAAAGAAAGAAGTAAAGAAAGAAAGAGAAAGAACAGAGAGGAAGAAAGAAAGAAAGAAAGAGGGAAAAATAGAAAGAAAGAAAGAAAGACACGGAAAGAAAGAACAGAGAGAGAGAAAGAAGAGAGAGAAAGATAAAAGAAAGATTAGAGAGAGAAAGAAAGACAGGGAAAGAAAGAACAGAGAGCGAAACAAAGAACAGAGAGAGAGAAAGAAAGGGGAAAGAAAGAACAGAGAGAAAGAAAGAGGGAAAAGAAAGAAAGATCAGAGAAAAGAAAAGAGAAAGAAAGGAGAGAGAAAGAAAGAGGGGACAGAAAAAAAAAGAACAGAGAGAGAGAAAGAACAGAGAGAGAAAGAGAAAGAAAGAACAGAGAGAGAAATAAAGAGGGGAAAAAAGAAAGAAAGAACAGAGAGCGAAACAAAGAACAGAGAGAGAGAGAAAGAAATGGGAATGAAAGAACAGAGAGAAAGAAAGAAAGAAAGAAAGAAAGAGGGGAAAGAAAAAAAGAAAGAACAGAGAGAGAGAAAGAACAGAAAGAGGGGAAAGAAAAAAGAGAGAGAAAGAAAGGGGACAGAAAAAACAGAGGGAGAGTGAAAGAAAGAGTGGAAAGAAAGAACAGAGAGAGAAAGAGGGGAAAGAATAGAGAGAAAGAAAGAGAAAGAAAGAAAGAGAAAAAAAGAACAGAGAAAGAAAGAAAGAAGGGAAAGGAAGAAAGAACAGAGCAATAGAGAGAAAGAAAGAGGGTAAAGAAAGAACAGAGAGAGAGAAAGAGAAAGAAAGAAAGAAAGAAAGAAAGAAAGAAAAAAAGAACAGAGAGTGAAAGAAAGAGGGGAAAGAAAGAAAGAACAGAGAGATAGAGAGAAAGATGGGAAAGAAAGAAAGAACAGAGAGAAAGAAAGAGGGGAAAGAAAGAAAGAACAGAGAAAAGGAAAGAAAGAGAAAGAAAGAACAGAGATAGAAAGAAAGAAAGAAGTATATAAAGAAAGAAAGAAAGAGAACAGAGAGAAAGAAAGAAAGAGAGGAAAGAAAGAAAGAAAGAAAGAAAGAGGGGAAAGAAAGAACAGAGAGAGAAAGAAAGAACAGAGAGAAAAAGAAAAAAGAAAGATTAAGAGAGAAAGAAAAAAACAGAGAGGGAGAAAGAAAAAGAGAGGGAAAGACAGAACAGAGAATGAGAAAGAAACAGAAAGAAAGAACAGAGAAAGAAACAGAGAGAAAGAAAGAAAGATTCCATAAAGATACTATAGCAGCCCAGCTCCCATTGTAATGCCCACCTGAGCCTCCCAGTGCAGGACATATCATGATCGCTCACATGGCCGGCATCCCCGATTCCAAGGCGATCCTGCTGTCCACGCTGTCGGAGTAGGACATGGTGATGGATCTGAAGCATTCCTGGTTCCGTCACAATCTCCTCATGAAATTATCTAATTTCCGGTAAGCTTCCAGCAGATCACTTCCGGTGGACCGTCATGTGCGAGTTTTAAAGTGCTCCTCGGGGGCTCTGCCATGTACTCCTGTGTCCATGAGAAAAACCCACTTTGTATGCCTCGTACACACTTGGCTCCGCTCTGTACATCTCGTACACATATGACTCCACTCCGGACACACACGGCTCCGCTCCGCATACCCCATACACATGCGGCTCCGCTCCGTACACCAAGTACACACATGACTCCGCTCCATACACCTCATACACGCATGGCTCCGCTCCGTACACCTCGTACACGCGCGGCTCTGCTCCGTACACCTCGTACAAATGTGGTTCCGCTCCGTACACCTCGTACACATGCGGCTCCGCTCCATACACCTCGTACACACACGGCTCTGCTCTGTACACACGCGACTCTGCCCCATACACACACGCGGCTCTGCTCCGTAACCTCGCACACACTCTGCACACACGCGACTCTGCTCCGTTCGCCCCATACACACGCGGTTCCGCTCCATACACCCCGTACACACGTGGTTTCGCTCTGTACACCTCACACACACGTGACTTTGTACACCTCGTACACACGCAGCTCCGCTCCATACACCTCATACACGCGCGGCTCCGCTCCGTACAGCTCGTACACACGTGGCTCTGCTCCGTACACCTCATACACACGTGGCTCCGTACACCTCGTACACATGCGGCTCCCCTCCGTACACCTCGTACACACACGTCTCTGCTCCGTACACCTCGTACACATACAGCTCCATTCTGTCCACCTCGTACACGAGTGGCTCCGCTCCGAACACCTCGTACGCACACAGCTCTGCTACATCCACACTGTAAACCCCACCTGACCCCACACAGAAACTTACCCCATCCAGCACCATGACAACCAGCACAGCAAAGTCCTGCAGACAAGGAGGCCCCTGATCATGTGACCCCTGACTCCTCCCCTTCTGTGACCTCATCACAGGTCCTGTGCGTGCAGCCACAGAACGTCATTGCAGGCTGCGGTGGCTCTCTGGGAGGGTGAAGATGGGGTTGGTGCATGGGGGTGCGTGGCGGCTCAGTGCAATGCGGGAAAAATAGCGTCCCGGGTAGGACGCGGGTGGGGGTGTTAAAAAACGGGACTGTCCCGCGAGAATTGGGACGGTTAGGAGCTATGCAATAACTGATAAGGTCATCAAAAGAAAAGCTCATCTGTTCCCCTCAATATTAACACAAGATATGAGAGTATGTATGTCAGTGTCCAGCTGCAGCAATGAGACTCATGGGTCTTTCCCACCTGGTGATCAAGTTCCTGCACGGACTGGATTAGGAGTAAATCCTTCAATAGGAGAACAAAGAGGAAATCCAGCAAGGACTCAGCAAACCAGGATTGGAGTAAAATAATACTTTTCTTTATTTCTTCAAAAAGGTTAAAAAGAAGACCCACAAGGATCAGGAAGCAGAGTGCGTGGCAGAAATAAACGCAAATGGGACTACGCGTTTCGGTGACCAACGCGTAGTCCCATTTGCGTTTATTTCTGCCACGCACTCTGGTTCCTGATCCTTGTGGGTCTTCTTTTTAACCTTTTTGAAGAAATAAAGAAAAGTATTATTTTACTCCAATCCTGGTTTGCTGAGTCCTTGCTGGATTTCCTCTTTGTTCTCCTATTGACACAAGATATATACTTTTTTCTTGGTTCACCTTCCTTCAGCAAGAGATATGCTCTCAAGGTTGGTTTACACCACCTGCTTTGTAGTGTCAGCAGTTTTCTGCTATGTACAGTAATCTGAGAGACGAAGAAGAAAAAAGGATTTTCTGGCACTTCCATCCATATAATCAATCTGTTTATTAGAGATTCTTTTTAAAAGAGGAGGGTACATCATGAGGACAAAAATCTTATGTGTTTTTGATGTACGCTATGCCCTTAGTCATAACAAAGAAATCTGAGATCAGCATGATTTCAGGGATGTGCTTCTTACTGGGCTGAATGTTGCCATTTTAATACAATCATTGTTTTATCAGCAGGATATTATTACTACAGGATAACTGGCCTTGTGCTTCTCAATCCAACCATGCCTTTAGCACTGATTAGTAGCTTTGTGTCACTATACATTAAACATAGAAAGCTGGCAATCAGTGGTAGGGGCAGTGTTACACAGAGCTCACTATTCAGAGCTGCTATATATGCAGCAAATAAAGATGTGATTTTATTACAACTGGTGTACCCAATAAAATAAGTTATACATTGCTGGAATTATGGTCTATGTCCCTACCTCATGTTGCTGTCAGATTATACAGCAAAAGCCTGCTGCCACATTCACTTTAAACAAGCATCAGTCGGTAATTATCTGCAAATTGGTGGCTGTATAATAACCTGTTCACACAGGCAGACAGCGCTCAACGATATACACTAAAGGCTTTGTCAGCAATTGTTCAGTGTTCATAGGCTGCCATTGTTTACGCAATGATTTTTTTGTGTAGCACAAAAGATGATTTTACCCAACAAACATTTTGTTCATTCATCAGGTGAGTGGTAGAGATAAGAAAACCTTTCAAGGTTTGGTTCGGTTTCGGATCGGTGAATGTCTCGTTGCTGAATGTATGTCGCCGAACATACCCAAACCCCATTGATTTCAAAGGGAAGGCAAAGCCAAATGCATAGGTAACACCTGGGGCAGACACCAGGAAAAGTGGCATCAATTGACCCATCAATTATGCTATAAATAAATAACTGAAAAAAAGATTGAAGTGGGTTCCCCTGTATTTGGCTGGTTATCAAGAATAGAGGGGTTCCCACACTGTATTTTTTAATTATTTAAATAAATAATTTAAAAATAATGGCATGTGGTCCCCTCATTTTTGACATCCAATCAAGCTAAGGCTGACAGTTGGGGGCTGGTATTCTCAGGCTGGTAAGGGGCCATGGATATTGCCCCCAGCCTAAAAATAGCAGCATGCAGCCACCCAGAAATGGCACATCTATTAGCTGCGCCAATTCTGGTGCTTTGCCTGGTTCTTCCCATTTGCCCTATGGCGATGGCAAGTGGGGTTCCTATTTATGGAGTTAAAGTCAGCTTTGTATTGTTCAGTGACATCAAGCCCATGGCTTAGTAAAGGAGAGTCATCTATAACACACCCATCCATTACTATTCCTATAGTTAAATTGTAAATAAACACACAGCCAGAATAAAGTCCTTTAATTGAAAGAATGACAGATTTCATAAATGAATCTAAATTAAACCATATTCACGTCATCATCCATTCCACTGAAGTCATGGTCCCCTGTAATAAATAAAAATTAAAAACAACCATAGCCCTCACCTGTCCGTCATTATGTCCAATGCCATTATCCATGTCTGGGGAGATTAGCACTACACTGTGATACTTTTTCTCACTGTGCTAGCGGTGATCTTACAGAGGTCACTGCAGTTCAGAGGCCCGGCTGGGTACGCAGCCTCAGTGACTGGTGAGACCTCGAGGCTGGAAATGTCTAGTCGGAATGTGGCCAGAAGTATATAAATCACATACTTGTGCCAAGGAGAATCCTAAAAGTGGGCAGTGCATGTGCTTTGAGAATTCAGAAGCCTGCAGCCACCTACAGTGACTGCAGACTTTCATCTCAAACCTGGACACGTTTTATTATAAAATGAAGCCCTGTAGCCTGCCAATCCTAACAGCGTGTAATATCCTCACTGTCAGGATTCAACTCTGCTTGCTGGTTCCACAAGTCATCACATGGCCGCTTCACTCATATATGATATTCATACTTACGGTCATGTGACAACGAGCTTCTCTCAGTTTTTCATTGAACATTGAGGAAAGTAGGAAGAGAAGCTTGTTGGTGCGTGGGATTGGGGGGTGGGAGGCGCCAAACTGAATGCTTGCCCTGGGTTCCAGAAAACCTAGATACACTTCTGAACACAACCCTCTAAAATCCAACAGTCCCTTCTCACCTGGTCTTGCCTCATACCTGTCCTTTGTGGATTTGAACTCTTCTGTAGAAGACTGGACTCAGCTTTGTACAAGGGGCTCTACTCTTTGCAGCCTAGTTATTTAGGACTCCATCTGTCTTTTTCAGCTTTCCATGTATAATCAGGATATCAGTTTTCCAAGCTCATGAGTTAGCAAAATTAATGGTTTTTCTTCACAAGCCCAGTGGCCCCTCTAATCTTTCCTACTAGTGCTGCAAGCTAGAGGTGCTTCCTGGCTATTGTCATTTGTGACATTTTTTTTACATGAACCCTTTGTCTCTCCTACATTGCTTTTCTCAATCTTCCTTCCATAATTCTTTCAGTTTTCTGTACCTTCTCTAAGTAAACTATAAATGATGTCCTATACTGGCTTTCCTAGAGCGCAACGATAATAATTTCCAAATATAAATGTATGTATAAAATAAAACAAATACATAAAGTATATAAAACATAAATATAAAAATGATACATGGCACACAAAACAGACATGCTGAAATTAAATATTTTAAAGAAATCCAGATATTTCGGAAACTGTAAACCAATATATTTCAGATACAGTCTTTTTTCAAGAACTATCCTTTTCTTGAGGTTTCTGTGAAACAGGAAAACATATACCATGATTGCGTATAATACATAAAGATGATAAAATAACAGAATCATTTTTCAAAAATGCTATATTGTTGTATGAAAGGAGTATTAACATTGTACATGTGAATCACAGAAACGAGTCCAATATGTCTGCGCCAAGGAACGTGATGTCAAAGGGAATCATCTTTCCTAAATGTATGAGAGATGGGAGCCACTATTTCCATTTAGGCACCCATACGTTCTTTTATGTTTGCACATACCATGGGGTGATCATACATACATCACCATGGCAACTCTGTATAAAGTGTGTGCTCCCAGTATATGAAGATACATGTGATCCCAATACTGCTTGCTCTCCGAACGTGTTAGGGATGAGAGTCGCCTTTCTAGATGTGCAAGTAACTCATTATATACTGTGTATCTTATCATCTTATGCGGTCCTTGATTGTTATTAAGCTACTGACCTAACCTCAGACATATTGACCTCCCCTATGTGCTTCACATACCATATACAGTGCTTATACATACATTCACACATTCACACAACCATCTGAGAGAGATGGGCCAATTTTTTCTTTTAGGTGCCATTCTAGTTCCATCCAATTTTTTCTCATCCCCAATTTTTCCCAATAGGGCAGACAGACTGTTTAATTTTTTTTTCTTTTTTTTTTAGCGATTAGCTCTTAACAATGTATCAGTTAAAAAAGAATGAAACTTAATGGAAATTTAAAAATCTGAAAAAAGTGAGTCTTCCTAGTTTCATTTGTGTCTCATGGCTCATCATAAACTTTAATGGCAGAGTCTCACGGACTGGACACACACAGGAGCTAAAGCATGATCAGAGAATGTTCCTGCTTGGTCAGACACAGCCATTACAGGGTCACGTTTATAAGATTATCTCAGCAGAAGAAAATTTTTTATTAAAATATCCAATTGTGGAAATTATTGTTATTCCAAGGTCTATTGTTTAGGCCCTCTGTGCCATCAGACGTACTATTCTCTCCATGTGACCTGGGCCTGTCTGACCATGGACGGAATAGTACGTCATGTCCTTTAATGCGACACTGAGACCGAAGTCGGTAGATCAAGGGGGTGTCCCGCCCACCTGCACTCACGATCGCTGTGATTAGCTGTTCATTTCTGAACAGCCAATCACAGCCTCTCTCATTGTTTCAGCCAATCAGATTGGCTGAAACAGCGATGTCCCAGCCTAGGATCGAGTACCGATGTCACACTGCTAGATCTCATGCTCTTCTGGGCCTTATGATGCCAAAGAAGCCTGTGACACCATAATCCTTAAGCGCTCTGATCCCTGATCCCTGCCCGCTCTCTCTTCATCCACTCCAACCCCCCCATCCTCCCCTTCCCCCCTCTTTTTACCCCTCTCCACCCCACCTTTACGCCGCCTCCGTGCGGACATTTAGCAGTTTACCAATCAACACTCGTGCTCGCTTTTCTTGCTCACCCCATTTGCACCACCTCCATGCGCACATCCAACAGCCGCCGAACTTTGTCAGTTCACTTATCGGAGCTCGTGCCTGCTGTTTTCCATTTTTCTTTTTCACCCCTCCTTGTGCCACCCAGTGCGCACACCCAGCAGCCGCCGAACTTTGATAAGTGACGCAGTTCACTTATCAGAGCTCATGCCTTCTGTCTTCTATTTTTCTTTTTCACCCCCCTTGCGCCACCTCCGTGCGCAAATCCAGCAACCGCCAAACTTTGATAAGTGATGCAGTTCACTTATCAGAGCTTGTGCCTGCTGTTTTCCATTTTTCTTTTTCACCCCCCCTTGCGCCACCCCCGTGCACACATCCAGCAGCCGCCGAACTTTGATAAGTGAAACAGTTCACTTATCAGAGCTCGTGCCTGCTGTTTTAGACACTTTTCTTTTTTGCCACCTCCGTGCACTCATCCAACAGCCGCTGAACTTTCATAAGTAAAACAGTTCACTCATCAGAGCTTGTGCCTGCTGTTTTACACTTTTCTTTTCACATTTTTCTCCCTCGTTCTTTTTTCTTTTAGCTTTTTCTTTTCAGATAAGTTTGCAACAAGCACTATCCCCCAAACATACACAAACAGTTAAAAATAAAGTACTTAACACACACACACACCATATTTAAAAAAAAAAAGTCCCGCTGTCACATTTGCTACAATAGCCCTATTCAGGGGAGGAGGCGTATGCTTTCCTTGCCTCAGACACTGATAGTGAGGGAGAGGATCCTACATTTCTTTATTTCTCGGATTCTTCATCCTCATCCTCTTCCTCCTCCCCATCTTCCAGGTACGGAACTAAATTCTACAAACTGTGTGAGAGTATGTCAGGGTACACCCACAGGTTTAGAGTTTAAGAAGGAAAGGGCACCAGGATTGAACCCCTTTAATGTCCTCCTGTCCTGGGAGTGAGTGGGAAAATTGTGTGGGATTTGGTGCACCCACTGCTGGATAAAGGTTATCACCTCTACACCAATAACTTTTATACGAGCATCCCACTCTTCAAATACCTCTCTGCATGAGGTACCGCAGCCTGCGGTACTGTCTGCAAAAATCAGAGAGGTTTTCTGAAAACGCTACTTGGGCAGATGCTCAGAAGGGGTGACAGCAAAGCCCAATGCAGCGACCACCTGCTGGTGGTCAAGCACAAGGACAAGAGGGATGTCCTTCTCTTGACCACCATACATGGTGATGGCAGCGCCCTCAGCACTCTAGGAGGTACAGTACCTCTACACAGGTCTGCAAACAGGACTGTGTACTGGGGTACAACAAAAAATTGAGGGGGCGTTGATCTCACTGATCAACTCCTACAACCAGTGCTTTGAGAAAGGCCAAGGTGTGATACAAAAAGCTGGCTGTGCACATCGTACAAATGGCATTCCTCAATGCTTTCCTGCTGACACCATGTGCAGGCCACACCGAAACATTGTACCTTCAGTTCCAGGAAGTAGTGGTTAAGGCCCTGATATTTAGCACTCAGGAAGGAGCGGGGGGCCTAGTACTTCCGGAACTGAAGGTGCTCATATCGTACCAGGTCAGCATTTCCCAGGAGTGGTCCTGTAAACTGGAAAAAGAGGTAAGTTGCAAAAATGGTGCCAAGTGTGTTACAAAAGGAGAATATGCAAGGACACCATTTATCAATGCGACACCTGCCCCGAAAAACCTGGCCTGTGCATGTAAGATTGCTTCAAACTGTACCACACCTCCATGCACTACTAATTTACTTAAATTTACATAACAGGAAACAGAAGGCTAGTTCCAAAAAGGGGGTAGATCTAGAAAAGTTCATTGGGGGTCTAGTTTCCAAAAAGTGGGCACTTGTTGGGCATTGCCACTGTTTAGGCACATCTAGATAAGTTCACTGGGGGTCTAGTTTCCAAAAACAGGGCACTTGTTGGGCACTGCCACTGTTTAGGCACATCTATATAAGTTCGTTTGGGGTCTAGTTTCCAAAATGATGTCACTTGTGTTTTTTTACTGTTTAGGCACATCAGGGGCTCTGCAAATGGAAAATGATGCCCGCAGACCTTTCCATCAAAGTCTGCATTCCAAAATGTCACTATTTCCCTTCTGAGCCCCGACGTGTGCTCAAACAGTATTTTTTCCCACATATGGAGTATCAGCGTAATCAGGACAAATTGGAAAACAACTTTTGGGGTCCAATTTCTCCTGTTACCCTTGAGAAAATTAATAATTAGAGACTAAAAGATCATTTTTGTGGGAAAAAAAATAGGATTTTTTATTTTCACGGCCGGGTGTTATAAACTTTAGTGAAACACTTGGGGGTTCAAAGTGCTCACCACACATCTAGATAAGTTCCTTATGGGGTCTAATTTCCAAAATGGTGTAACTTGTGGGGGGTTTCTACTGTTTAGGCACATCAGGGGCTCTGCAAATAGAACATGAAGCCTGCAGACCATTCCATCAAAGTCTGCATTCTAAAACCTCACTTCTTCCCTTCTGAGCCCTGACGTGTGCCCAAACAGTAGGTTTCTTTCACACATGGGGTATCAGCGTACTTAGGACAAATTGGAAAACAACTTTTGGGGTCCAATTTCTCCTGTTACCCTTGAGAAAATTAAAAATTGGAGACTAAAAGATCATTTTTGAGGGAAAAAAAATGTTTTTTTTCACACCCGGGCATTTTAAACTTTAGTGAAACACTTGGGGGTCAAAGTGCTCACCACACATCTAGATTACTTCCTTAAGGGGTCTAGTTTCCAAAATGGGGTCACATGTGGGGGGTTTCCACTGTTTAGGCACATCAGGGGCTCTCCAAACGATACATGGCATCCGATCTCAATGAGGGGGGGTCAAAGTGCTCACCACACATCTAGATAAGTTCCCTGGAGAGTTTAGCTTCCAAAATGGGGTCAGTTGTGGGAGGTTTCCACTGTTTAGGCACATCAGGGGCTCTCCAAATGCGATGTGGCTTCCGATCGCAATTCCAGCCAATTTTGGTTTAAAAAAGTCAAATGGCGCTCCTTCCCTTCCGAGCCCTGCCGTGTGCCCAAACGGTGGTTTTCCCTACATATGGGGTATCGGCATACTCAGGAGAAATTGCACAATAACTTTATCTGCCCATTTTCTCCTTTTACCCTTGTGAAAATAAAAAAATTGTTGCTAAAAGATCATTTTTGTGACTAAAAAGTTAAATGTTAATTTTTTCCTTCCACGTTGCTTCTGCTCCTGTGAAACACCTGAAGGCTTAATAAACTTCTTGAATGTAGTTTTGATCAGCTTGAGGGGTGCAGTTGTTAGAATGGTGTCACTTTTGGGTATTTTCTGCCATATAGACCCCTCAAAGTGACTTCAAATGTGAGGTGGTCTCTAAAAAAATGGTTTTGTAAATGAGAAATTACTGGTCAACTTTTAACCCTTATAACTTCCTACCAAAAAAAAAAATTGTTTCCAAAATTGTGCTGATGTAAAGTAGACATGTGGGAAATGTTATTTATTAACTATTTTGTGAGACATATTTCTCTGTTTTAAGGGCATAAAAATTCAAATTTTGAAAATTGCAAAATTTTCCAAATTTTCGCCATATTTCCGTTTTTTCATAAATAAACGGAAGTCATATCAAAGAAATTTTACCACTAACGTGAAGTACAATATGTCATAAAAAATCATTCTCAGAATCACCAAGATCCATTGAAGCATTCCAGAGTTATTGCCTCAAAAAGGGACAGTGGTCAGAATTGTAAAAATTGGCCCGGTCATTAACGTGCAAACAAACCACCCTCCTGCCTATGAAGTTAGGAACAGCTATGTGCACAAAACAACTAATCACCTACAGAATTCTGAAATTATTGTCTGGCATAGGAGTTCAAGTCCTGGAATTGTCAAATGAGCTGACTTTTCATGAACATATGTGGGGTCCACATTCTGGAGTATACCGACGTGAGCATGTGGACGAGAATTTGTCTGAATTAGGCTGGAGTCACACTTAACGAATAAAAATACGGTCCGTGTTTTACGGTCGTAATACGCAGAAATGTTCCCTGAACAGTGATCCGTATGTCATCCGTTGGCAAGGCATTGCTGCATTTTTTTGCACATGTAAGCATCCGTATGACATCCATATGGCATCCGTATGCCGAGATTTTCTCGCCGGCTTTCAAAATGGACATATAATGGATCGCTATGACAGATTAAAACACAAATGAAAGAATAGATATAGACACATAGAATACATGTACATATATATATATATATATATATATATATGCATTCTATGTGTCTATATCTATTCTTTCTATTTTTTATTAAACATGTCAGTGTGATTTTACTGTATCGCAAAATGAATTGCCGGTAGAGTTGAGCGACTTTTTGTTTTTTAGGGTTCAGTTTCGTTTCGTGAAACCCGACTTTTCCAAAAGTCGGGTCGAGCAAGATCGGCCGACTATAGGGAAAAGTCGGGGTCGTCCCGAAACACGAAACCCAATGTAAGTCAATGGGGAATAAAAGTCGGCAGTGAGAGGAGGACAGGAAACACACCTACAGTGCCCATTTGAATGCCAAAAGCATCAATTCTTCTTACTTAAGCTTGTCAACCTTAATTAACTTCATAATACAAGTTACGCACTGAAAAATGGGGGTTATTTGGCTAAAGTTGTGGGGGGGTAGGGCTGGCTCCAGGTTTTCATGTGCCCTGGGCGAAAGAGCGCCCCTTTAACACATACCACAACTCATCATGCTCCGATACGGCAGAGAAATAGCGGTATAGTACAATGAAAAATACTTCACTTTTTACATCTCATGACAAGGCCCATCTATTTCTCCATACAGAATCATTGGTCCCATATAATGTTTGAAACAGTATATGATGAGCTCCACATAATGCTACAGTATATGTTGGTCCCCATGGATGAAGCTCCACTGTCTTATGGGCCCAAATAATGCTCCAAACATAATGGGCCCCATTTCTAATGCTCTAGTGTATCATGGGCCCTGTAAATGCTGCTCCAGTGTCTGATGTCCACCTTTGGAATGTTCCAGTGTATGGTGGGCCCCATCTATCATTCTCCAGAGTATAGTGCTCCCCAAAAATTGCTGTCCCAACATTGAAAACAATGAAATAAGTCTCCTCGCTAGGGAATCCCTGTACTAGTCTGGACTCCTCGTCGTTCCCATCTTCCATCTCACTGCACAGTATTTCAACCTTGCAAGTGCTGTGATCCTGAGCAAGCAGGGGGGGCCCACTCGTTGGCGATGGCACTGGCACAGGGCCCCTGATAGTACGGTGGCGGTGGTGTGTCTGATGGCGGGTGGGCCGAACCTGCACTTTCATCTGCAGCTTCCTCTTTGTCACCGTGTAAGATGGAACTGTATATGGGAAGGGTAACCTGAGATTCATTAGGGTCAGATTCAGGCCGTGTAGCGTGCGAGGGGAATGTAGTGGTCTGGGTCAATGTACCAGCAGATTCATCGAGCAGTGGCTGGGCATCAGTGCACTTGTGTCGCCCCCAGGAGTACGGTCGCCACAGTGGCATTACCTTCCTCCTAGGGAGTGTGATGTCATGCTTGGGAGCAACGAAGGATCTCTCTAGCAGGTTAACTGATTGGGCGGCGTTATTCCCACGAGTCATGACCCTCCAAACAGCGTTCATGAAGGCAAAGTGTTTGTTTTACGTGGGCAATATGGTTGCAAAGCTGAACCTTAAAGGAATGTCCAGAAGGGCACCACCAGGAGTGGAGCCTACGGTTTAATTCGACTCCACCTGGGAAACCTCAACCATGCCAGCTACAGAAAAGATGCACACATTGCAAGCTTAATTCCATTAACGAACGAGACTCAGTCATGCCCCGCGGTCCGAGTCCGGCTTACTAGAGGGACACGTGAGGCTCTGGCACATGAGATTGGCCAATAACTGGTGTGTCATGCCCTTACATGTCCGTGGCTGCATGTGCGCTACACTGAAAAGGCCAGCGTTTGTCGCTTACAGGTGCAGATAACCCGCTGAACAACGTTAGTGATGGGGATCTGTGATTACAATTATTACACGCGAACGATGATTTCCCAGTAAGTGCAGGTCAACCGCAGTTCCGGAATTAGGCCTAACCGTCATTCCTGAAAAAATGAAAAACTTACGTGTGCAAACCACAGGTGCTGTAGCTTGCTTAACAGCTCGCCAGCCGTTCTCAGGCCCAGTATGGATTACACGTGATTGCACAAAGGTGAGAAAGGGTACCGTATCCCCGGATAACATGTATGGATAGCATAGTGTACACATTCAAAATATATGTCTATACATCAGGAGGCAGGCTCAGACGGTGTTAGGCCCAGTATGGATTGCACGTGATTGCACAAAGGTGAGAAAGGGTACCTTATCCCCGGATAACATGTATGGATAGCATAGTGTACACATTCAAAATATATGTCTATACATCAGGAGGCAGGCTCAGACGGTGTCAGGCACAGTATGGATTTGACGGCCTAGACTACACAGCGGAGGAGCAGGGAGAGGTAAATATTGCAAATGCTGGGGCCCTGCCCAAGCAAGAGGGGCGCACTCGTGGGCGTTGGTACTGGCACTGGGCCCCTCATAGTACGGCGGTGTGTCTGACGGCGGGTGTGCACCACCACCGTCAGAGACACTTGATTGCACTATGAGGGACCCTGTGCCAGTGCCCGCGCCCAAGAGTCGGCTTACCCACCTGTCCAGGGCAACGGCACTCGCACGGTGTCGTGCGCTAGGTGGTGACCCCGGCCATGGGGGGGAGGCAGCACAGTTAGGGAGTTTTAGAAAGTGGCATATGTTGATGTTGGACATTCAGCTGATGCAAAAGGCGAAATAGGTCAAGTCCAAGGAAGAGGTGGACCAAAGCAAGCAATTTTTCTGTCACCCTATGTGTCATTAGGGGAAGGTGGGACAAAATCCTTGGAAACCCATGCATGGTTCAATTTAATGAAGGTTATATCATCCACATTTTGGGTTGACAAACGGGTCCTTTTTTCTGTCAGGATTGATCCAGCTGCACTGAAGACTCTTTCCGATAGCACACTTGCAGCTGGGCAAGCGAGCTCCTGTAAGGCATATTGTGCCAATTCAGGCCAGGTGTCCAGTTTAGCGGCCCAATAGTCAAAGGCGAATGACCTGTGTGGGAGAACATCGATATGGGAGGAAAACTAGTTTGTAACCATAGTTGACAACTGCTGTCTCCTGTCACTTTCCATCGATGCAGTATTACCAGTTGTGTGAGCGGTACTTGAAAAATCAGTCCACAACATTGTCATGAAACCCCTGTCTCCAACGCCACTTCTGCTGTGTGCACCATGAAGACCTCTGCCAAGCTGCCCCCGGCCCGTACGGCTCGTGTGAGAACCATCACCGCTGCTGTGTGCTGGGAATGCCTCAAGCAATCGATTTACCAGAGTTGCTTGTTTATTAGCCAATAGTAGGTCAAGGTTCTCCTGTGGCATGATGTTTTGTAATTTGCCTTTATAGCGTGGATCCAGGATGCTGGCCAACCAGTAGTCGTCATCGTTCATCATTTTGGCAATGCGGGGGTCCCTTTTTAGGATCTGCAAGGCATAATCTGACATGTGGGCCAATGTTCCCGGTGTCAATGATGCACTGCGAGTGCTGGTTGGAGGAGCACTTTCTGGCAAATCCACATCCCTCCAGTCACGCACAAACCCTGTACCAGATCTTGCCACGCCAACTTTTTCACTTGCCCCACGAGATGCATCCTCCTCCCCTAAGTAATCATCCCCATCATCATCCTCCTCCTCCTCTTCTTCCTCCACCTCGTCCAGGAGAGGTCCCTGAGCAGACAATGGCTGAATGTCATCAAGGATTCCCTCCTCGTCAACATTGGCTGCAGGCGCCTGCTCCTTAAGGTGCGTCAAAGTTTGCATGAGCAGATGCATAAGTGGGATGCTCATGCTTAGGATGGCGTCGTCTGCGCTTACCAGCCGTGTGCATTCCTCAAAACACTGAAGGACTTTACAGAGGTCTTTCAGCTTCGACCACTGCACACCTGTCAACTCCATGTCTGCTCTCAAAGTGCCTGGCCGTGTATCCTCCCACAAATGCATTATGGCCTGCCTCTGCTCGCACAGCCGCTCAGCCATGTGCAGGGTGGAGTTCCACCTTGTTGCAATGTCGATAATGAGGCGGTGGTTGGGAAGGTGCAGCAATCGCTGCAGCTTCTGCATACGAATGGAGTGTACAGGCGACCGGCGGATGTGCGCGCACAGTCTTCGCACCTTCTGGAGCAGGGCTGTTAACTCTGGATAATTTTTGAGGAAGCACTGCACCACCAGGTTCAAGGTGTGAGCCAAGCAAGGTATGTGGCTGAGTTTTGAAAGGGCTATGGCTGCCACAAAATTACGGCCGTTATCACTAACTACCTTGCCTGCCTCAAGATGTACACTGCCCAGCCATGACTCAGTTTGTCGCTGAAAGTACTCGGCCAGCACCTCGGCGGTGTGTCTGTCGCCCAAACACATCATCTGCAACACAGCCTGCTGACGCTTTCCACTAGCTGCTCGATAGGGGGACACCTCGTGTGCAACAGTGGCAGCTGCAGATGGAGTGCTCGTACGACTGCGCTCTGTGGACGAGCTTTCGCTTCTGGAGGAGGAGGAGGTGGAGGAGGGTCGAACGCCTACAGCCAACTGTTTCCTATACCCTTGGGCTAGGCAGCACTGTCCCACCACCGCTGTCCCCTGTGGACCCTACATCCACCAAATTAACCCAGTGCGCAGTGATGGACACGTAACGGCCCTGGCCATGCCGACTGGACCATGCATCAGTTGTGAGGTGCACCTTTCCACTCACTGACTGCTTGAGTGCATGGACAATGCGGTCTTTCACATGATGGTGGAGGGCTGGGATGGCTTTGTGAGAGAAGAAGTGGCGACTGGGTAGGTCATAGCGTGGTACTGCATAGGCCATGAGTTCGCGGAAAGCTGCGCTTTCCACCAACCGATAGGGCATCATCTCAAACGAGATTAGTTTGGCAATGTGGGCGTTCAAACCCAAGGTACGCGGATGAGAGACTGAGTACTTTCTTGACCTACTCATAGTGTCTGGGAGGGTGAGCTGGACTTGAGAGCTGCATATGGTGGAAGTAGCAGTGGACAGGGCGGACTGAGAGAGGGTTGATGATGGTGATGGAGTTGGTGTTCTTTCTGATGGCCTAGATTCAGTATTTCATTGATATAACAGTGGGATTCCCTGACTGCTGTGGCCTTGCAACGACACCTCAACATTTGCTGCTGTGCTGACCGGTGGGGTTACAGTGGGGGAAACAATGTAGCATTGCTGACTACCTTCTTTGTGATCAGTTGCACATGTGGTACTTGAGGTTTGGTGTTGTGTCCACGCTTGCAAGTGCATGGTGGTTAAATGTCTAAGCATGCAACTGGTATTCAAATTTTTCAGATTTTTCCCTCAGCTAAAGGTCTTTGCGCACTTCTTACAGATGACCTTGGCCTGATCATGAGGATTTTGTTCAAAAAAGTGCCACACTGCACTCTTCCTACTTTGGCAGACATTTTGCGGCCTAGCACGCTGTGATATTTTGACCCTCTGGCAAGCTGTCCAGCAACTCTTTTGATTTTTGGAACCTGTCTTTGGAGTGCTCCGTGCCTGCCAGATAATAGCTGTTGCGATGTCGATGTCTGCTGTGGATGCTCCTCATCTGAGCTATTGGAAGCAGCACCCTCTTCCCCCAATGGATGCCAATCTGGGTCAACAACTGGGTCATCCATCACCTCCTCTTCAATGTCATGTGCACCTTCCTCTGTGTCACCGTGTATGGTGGTATAGTGTGCGGGAAGGGGCACCTGAGTCTCATCAGGGTCAGAATCTTGCTCTGTACACTGCGAGGACAATGTAGTGCTCTGAGTGAATGTACCAGCAGAATCATCTATCAGTGGCTGTGCATCAGTGTACTCCATGTCAGATTCATCTTGGCCTGGGTAATTCACCATTTCACTTGATAATCCAGGCATGGTATGTGAAAACAGCTCCATGGAGTAATCAGTAGTATGGCCTGCGTCATCCTTCAATCTTGGTTGGGGTTGGGGTTGGGGTTCATGAACATGAGCCTCCAATGACGACTCAGTGCTTTTACTTTTTACAACTTCAGAAGAGGAGGCGATAGAGCTGGAGGCTGAGTCAGCAATGTAAGCCAAAACTTTTTCCTGCAGCTCTGGCTTTAAAAGTGGTTTGCCAACTCCTAGAAAAGTAAGCCTTCGAGGCCTTCTGGAGCCAGACGATGACGCAGGCTCAACACCTCCTGCATTCGGTCCTATTTTGCTTTTGCCACTACCATCAGATCCACCACCAACACCATCATTACCAGCTGCCAACCCCCGCCCAATTCCACGGCCTCTTCCACCAGCCTTCCTCATTTTTGGTAGAAATGTAGACAAAATCCAACAAACTATATAGTAATGTAAAACAAGGTACAAGGTGTCTATAGGACAGGGGAGATTTTGAATTTCTGCACACACTTGTGGACACTGGACACTTATGGATTGTGTGAGGCCCACTGAATATCAGAGCGCTATGTCACAGGCTCGATGGCACAGGTGTGAAAAAAGTGACTACAGGATAAGTGAGATTTTGAATTTCTGCACACACTTGTGGACACTGGACACTTATGGATTGTGTGGGGCCCACTGAATATCAGAGCGCTATGTCACAGGCTCGATGGCACAGGTGTGAAAAAAGTGACTACAGGATAAGGGAGATTTTGAATTTCTGCATACACTTGTGGACACTGGACACCTATGGATTGTGTGAGGCCCACTGAATATCAGAGCGCTATGTCACAGGCTCGATGGCACTGGTGTGAAAAAAGTGACTACAGGATAAGGGAGATTTTGAATTTCTTCACACACTTGTGGACACTGGACACTTATGGATTGTGTGAGGCCCACTGAATATCAAAGCGCTATGTCACAGGCTCGATGGCACAGGTGTGAAAAAAGTGACTACAGGATAAGGGAGATTTTGAATTTCAGCACACACTTGTGGACACTGGACACTTATGGATTGTGTGAGGCCTACTGAATATCAGAGCGCTATGTCACAGGCTCGATGGCACAGGTGTGAAAAAAGTGACTACAGGATAAGGGAGATTTTGAATTTCTGCACACACTTGTGGACACTGGACACTTATGGATTGTGTGAGGCCCACTGAATATCAGAGCGCTATGTCACAGGCTCGATGGCACTGGTGTGAAAAAAGTGACTACAGGATAAGGGAGATTTTGAATTTCTGCACACACTTGTGGACACTGGACACTTATGGATTGTGTGAGGCCCACTGAATATCAGAGCGCTATGTCACAGGCTCGATGGCACAGGTGTGAAAAAAGTGACTACAGGATAAGGGAGATTTTGAATTTCTGCACACACTTGTGGACACTGGACACTTATGGATTGTGTGAGGCCCACTGAATATCAGAGCGCTATGTCACAGGCTCGATGGCACAGGTGTGAAAAAAGTGACTACAGGATAAGGGAGATTTTGAATTTCTGCACACACTTGTGGACACTGGACACTTATGGATTGTGTGAGGCCCACTGAATATCACAGGCAGAAATTGGCTAGTGTATCACAAACTACAAGGTGTATATAGAATTGGGCAGAATAGGAATCTCCCTAGAGTGTAGGTCTGTAAGAACGGAACAAGTCCTCCACTTATCCTTCCACAGTGACACACAGATAGCTTCACTGTTACACGGTACTGAGAGGAGCGTGCACGTACACGGCTGTCCGTGTACGTAAAATTGTCAAGCTCCGTGTTTTTTAAGTATACAGACTTACACACGCTGTCTCTTTATAGTTTTGAATGTGATCAAACAGCAAATATATTTAACTGTTTGAAAGCTAGACAAAACTAGAAGGTGCAGGTCTGTAAGAACGGAACATGTCCTCGACTTATTCTCACAGAGTGACACACAGATAGCTTTACTGTGGCTGTGATAACAGCCGTTACACGGTACTGTGTGAGGAGTGTGCACCGCTGTATGGTGTGAAAAAATGCACGCTCAGTACCTCAGCAGGACAAAAAAAAAATTGGGATTGCTTTTAAAAAAGCAGTTTGCAGAGCAGTGGGTAAACAGCAATGCAGCCGTCAGGAAGCCTTAGAAGGCAGCCTAACAACCAACACCGCTGATCCACCAAAATATAGCCTCCCCTTGCACTGCACACACAGTGACTGGTGTGTTGTACAGGCAAAATCGCTAACAGCAGAAGCAGTTTTTTTTTCTTCTTCCCTGCCTAACGCTCTCCCTACAGAATCAGCAGCAGTAACCTCACCCTATGCTAAGATCGGCAGAAGTAAGATGGCGGTCGGCGTGCACGCCCTTTTATACCCCCTGTGACGCCCACCAAAGCAAGCCAATCACTTGCATGCCCTTCTGAAAGATGGTGGTGACCCCTGCCTATGTCATCACATTGCCCACAGCGTCCGTGGATCCTGCTTGGCTGAAAAAGAGCGCAAAACAAACTTTTGAAACGCGACTTTGGCGCGTAAGTCGCCGACCTCGTGGCCAACCTCATCCTAGGGTCGGGTTTCGTTTCATGAAACCCGACTTTGCCAAAAGTCGGCGACTTTTGAAATTTTTCGACCCGTTTCGCTCAACTCTAATTGCCGGCTTTTGTTAAAGGACACCAGTGCGTATTTCTCGCAAGTCACACGTCTGGTCCGTGTGTAATCCGTATTTTTCTCGCCCCCATAGACTTGCATTGGCGTATTTTTGGAGGAATACGCTGACAATCGCAGCAAGGTTGAAAATATATTCTTGTTTGTTTCACACATTTTGCTTTACTCTTTGTTTCCATGCGTATTAGAGGGATAGAAGGCCTAAGCATTGCCTTTTTTGCTAGTTGGTGCAGGTTTTCTATAGATAATTCAATTTCCTTCCAATGGACATTAGAATGGCATCCTACTGTTCTGGCATAGATTGAATCTCCATAAAACTTTGCCTTTGCATCCTTAAGTCACAGTGTTTAGAAAAAAATGAAGCCTGGCACCAGAGACCAATCATGCAGAATCCCACCGCTGCCACCACTTGTGAAGGATTCGCCACCCCGCCTAACATCAGTATTACGTCAGCGGGATCACGTGGTAAGGTTCCGCACCCCATGGGGACACGTAAGGTCAGATTGGTACAGTTTTACACAGACATTCCCTGTCCACACTGGTCCGGGAAGAGGTGGCCTACTCAGTCACTGATGTGACACCACACTCGTCCACAACCCTGACAGGCTGAGTGGCCTCTTTCACTAGCACCAGTGAAACAGTGCCTAGTCAGCCCGGAAGCACTGCCACCAGTTCCTCGTTTGATAAACGCCTGGTCCCTTAACAGGGTTACATGGGGCCAGAAACCAACCCCGGTAGCATTAAACATTAAATCGAGAAACGGACGTGTGGATTTGTGGATCGAGATAAAAGAGCAGTCCAAGGTTAAAACAATTATTAAATCATATATTAACTCATATATTTAATGGCCTTAAAGGGAATCTGTCACCTTGTTTTGGCGGGCGATGAAAACGAGGTCGGTCCGGTCAGATGGGTGGTGTTCCCGATGTGTGCCGCCTCCCCATCCTTGGCCGCCGTCCGCAGTTTTTTGAAGAATAGGAGTAGGTCTTCGCCATTTGTTGCGCGTGCGCTAAGCATTCTTGGCTAGCGCATGCACAGTATGCTTTGCCCAACTGCAGGCAAAGCCGAAAAGCCTCACTGTGCCTGCGCCGGTTAACTAAGCCCCGGAACACAGCAAAATACTTCTGGGGCTTAGTTAACCGGTGCATGCGCAGTCAGGCTTTTCGGCTTTGCCCGCAGTTGGGCAAAGCATACTGCGCGGCGCTAGCCAAGAATGCTTAGCGCATGCGCAACAAATGGTGGAGACCTACTCCTATTCCTCGAAAAACTGCGGACGGTGGCCAAGGATGGGGAAGCGGCACACATCGGGAACACGACCTCGTTTTCATTGCCCGCCAAAAGTAGGTGACAGATTCCCTTTAAGGGCACACTAGACAATACACTATATACATAATAGTTATACATACTGTATATAATGGTCAGATATTAAAATGCAATAGTGGTAGGACAAAAAGATATAAACAGAATATATGAGTCAGTTACCAGTAGATGAAAGGCTTGATTTGCGGGGGAGGGGCGGCCACATGTGAGGCTTGTGGTCCCCTCTGTTCCTGGACTTCTTCTTACATGATATGTCATTGTTACCTACCCAGAGAAAAAGCCATAGGAAAAGCTCTGCAGGAGTATTTAACTCCTATGGGTCACTCCCCTCCTGCCCTAAGTACTGAACCTATATCCCCTTCCCTTAATTATGCAGTTGCAAAACTCCAAAACCTATGAAACATCATAATGGAGTGGATGGTTCTAGGGCAGTGGTTCTGGCACCATCGGATCCAGCCTGGCCCCTGCTACACATTAAGACCAAACACAACTTTACTACCTGGCTTCTGTTGGCTATTCTAGGTATCTTCATGCCTCTGGGTGCTATAATGGCTTGAGACTCAGGAAGGAATTCAGTCTGGTCTGGAGATCTTGGAAATATACCCGGTGTATGGCTAGGATGTATAGTATCTCCATAGCTCCTTATGGAATTATAGCTGACTTAAAGCAATTTTTACTGCATGGTCTGGATCCACAGGAGTCTTCCGGTAGGAGCTGGTTTCTAGCTAGCTGTTGGGGGTGTGAATTCTCACTTTCCAGCTGAAATGCTGGACCACCTGTGGAGACAGGGTTTTTGCTACAGCTACACTTGCTTACAGGACAATTGTAATTTGCCATTACATCCCTCCATCCTTCACAGGGGCTGAGTGTATGCTCATATGATATACAGTATAGAAGGGGCTGTGTGAGGGCTCATACGGTAAAAAGGATGATGTCAGCATACTTAATTCTGCTCAATATTAAGTGATACAATTAATAGCAATCTAATATATAAAGCTCAATGTGTGTGTGTGTATGTTTGTATGTATGTATGTGTGTGTATATCCGGGATTGGCATCTGCACCGTCGCAGCTACAGCCACAAAATTTTGCACAGTCACACGTCTGGACCCCGAGAGCGTCATAGGCTATGTTGTGAGGTGAAATTTTAACCCCATGCGTTCCAATTCACCAAACAATTTGGCCTATTATTCTTCTCATTTCTATGGTGTTATCGTCCTTCTGTAAAATTGGATATAACACAATTTATTGCCGTGCCAACACAGACCACCCTCTGACACAGACTGCAGGGGGAGCCCAGTATCACACAGGATAGGATTAGATACACGGCTCAGCAGTCAGTATCACACAGGATAGGATTAGATACACAGCTCAGGAGTCAGTATCACACAGGATAGGAATAGTTACACGGCTCAGCAGACAGTATCACACAGGATAGGATTAGATACACAGTTCAGCACACAGTATCACATAGAATAGTATTAGATACACGGCTCAGCAGACAGTATCACACAGAATAGGATTAGATAATGGCTCAGCAGTCAATATCACACAGGACAGGATTAGATACACGGCTCAGCAGTCAGTATCACACAGGATAGGATTAGATACACGGCTAAGCAGTCAGTAACACACATGATAGGATTAGGTACACGGCTCAGCAGTCAGTATCATACAGGATAGGGTTAGATACACGGCTCAGCAGACGGTATCACACAAGATAGGATTAGATACACTGCTCAGCAGTCGGTATCACACAGGATAGGAATAGATACATGGCTCAGCAGCCAGTATCACACAGGATAGGATTAGATACATAGCTCAGCAGTCAGTATCACACAGGAGAGGATTAGACAAATGGCTCAGCAGTCAGTATCACACAGGATAGGAATAGATACACGGCTTAGTAGACAGTAGCACACAGGATAGGATTAGATACACAGCTCAGCACACAGTATCACACAGAATAGTATTAGATACACGGCTCAGCAGACAGTATCACACAGAAAAGGATTAGATACACGGCTCAGCAGTCAGTATCACACAGGATAGGATTAGATACACGGCTGAGCAGTCAGTAACACACATGATAGGATTAGATACACAGCTCAGCAGTCAGTATCACACAGGATAGGATTAGATACATGGCTGAGCAGTCAGTAACACACGATAGGATTAGATACACAGCTCAGCAGTCAGTAACACACGATAGGATTAGATACACAGCTCAGCACACAGTATCACACAGAATAGGATTAGATACGCGGCTCAGCAGTCAGTATCACACAGGATAGGGTTAGATACACGGCTCAGCAGATGGTATCACACAGGATAGGATTAGATACACTGCTCAGCAGTCAGTATCACACAGGATAGGATTAGATACACGGCTGAGCAGTCAGTAACACACGATAGGATTAGATACACAGCTCAGCAGAAAGTATCACACAGGAGAGGATTAGGTACACAGTTCAGCAGACATTATCACAAAGGATAGGGTTAGATACACAGAAACAGGATGTGCCAAAGGAGAGGACATTTTCATTCCAAGAATTCCACTCATACCATCTGATTTGTTTTTTTGATTTTAAACACCTCCAGTTTCCAGTTCATCTGCTATTTGCAATGTCCATTAACAATGCTCAGGGACAGTCCTTGAAAGTAGTAGGGATCGATTTGCAATCTCCATGCTTTTCTCATGGCCATCATTGCGTGGTCTGTTCAAGAGTTGGAACTGCCAAAAATCTGTTCATCTTTGCACCGAAAGGAAAAACCAAAAATCTTGAATGAGTTGAAAATAAAATACTATCAACACTTGGGTAATCGTTTAGTTAATTTGTGTTGCAAATCTGTAGTGTTGAATATATGATGTGAAATGTTTTTATGTGCAATATAATCATTATAATTTGTTATAACTAACCACAGTTGGTTACTATGCCCAGGCAACGCCGGGCTCTTCAGCTAGTATAAAATAATTATAATTAATATGTTAATACTAACCTCTTAACACCTGGGTTTTTGCATTTTCGTATTTTGCTCCCCTTCTTCCCAGAGCCATAACTTTTTTATTTTTCTGTCAATATGGCCATGTGAGGGCTTGTTTTTTGTTGGAAGAGTTGTACTTTTGAATGAAACCATTGGTTTTTTAACATATCATGTACCGGAAAACGGGAAAAAAATTCCATGTGCGGTAAAAGTGCAAAAAAAGTGCAATCCCACATTTTTTTTGTTTTGCTTTTTTACTATGTTCACTAAAGGCTAAAACTGAGATACCATTATGATTCTCCAGGTCATTACAAGTTCACAAACACCAAACATGTATGGGTTCTTTTTTATCTAAGTGGTGAAAAAAATTCCAAACTTTGTGAAAAAAAAATTGTGCCATTTTCCAATACCCATAGCGTCTCCAACTCTCCATTTTTTGTGATCTCGGGTTGGGTGAGAGCTTATTTTTTGGATGCCGAGCTGACTTTTTAACAACATCATTTTGGTGCAGATACGTTCTTTTGATCGCCCGTTATTGCATTTTAATGCAATGTTGCGGCGACCAAAAAAACATAATTCTGGCAATTTTACTTTTTTTCTCGCTACGCCGTTTAGCGATCAGGTTAATCCTTTTTTTATTGATAGATTGGGCGATTCTGAACTCGGCGATATCAAATATATGTATGTTTAATTTTATTTTTATTGTTTTATTTTGAATGGGGCGAAGGGGGGTAATTTGAACTTTTATGCTTTTTAATTTTTTTTATATTTTGTAAAACTTTTTTTCTTTGCTTAGTCGCTACCATAACCCGATTGGCTCTGCTACATACAGGCGATGATCAGATCGCCTCTATCTAGCACAGTTACTAGCTATGAGCGCCGACCACCGGGCAGCGCTCATAGCAATCATGCAGTGCCGACCACCGGGCAGCGCTCATAGCAATCATGCAGTGCCGACCACCGGGCAGCGCTCATAGCAATCATGCAGTGACAACCATAGAGGTCTGCAGGAGACCTCTGGTTGTCATGCCAACCCATCAGTGACCCGCAATCACATGACGGGGTCACCAATGGGCGGATTTCCGGCACGAATGCCGGAAGCGCATGTTAAATGCCGCTGTCAGAGTTTGTCAGCGGCATTTAATGGGTTAATAGCCATGGGTGGATCGCAATTCCACCAACGGCTGTTCCGAGCACATGTCAGCTGTTCAAAACAGCTGACATATGCCGGGAAAGATGTTAGCTCACCGCCATAGCCCATATTAAATCTGTCTTGAATGCTGCAGCCAGGATCATATTCCTCACCAATCGTTACACAGATGCCTCTACCTTGTGCCAGTCATTACACTGGCTACCCATCCACTCCAGAATTCAGTATAAACTTATTACCCTCTCCCACAAAGCCCTCCATGGCTCAGCACCACCCTACATCTCCTCCCTTGTTTCAGTATACCACCCTACCCGCGCCCTCCGTTCTGCTGATGACCTGAGGTTAGTATCCTCAATAGTCAGAACCTCCCACTCCCGTCTCCAAGACTTTACACGTGCCGCGCCAATTCTTTGGAATGCACTTCCCAGGTCAATACGATTAGTCCCCAATCCCCACAATTTTAAGCGTGTCCTGAAAACGCATTTATTCAGACTGGCCTATCGCCTCAACACATTAACCTAACCTATCCCTGTGTGGCACAGCCAAAAGTTTTACCATAACCAGGTTCCCAGCATCATGTCCCACATGCTTTATGCATCCATTAGTCCTCTGTGTCTGTACTGTTACACACTTAACATTATGGCTGGTCCATACAATCAGAGCAACTGTTACCACCCACCTTTGTGTCTACCGCTTTCCTCATAGACTGTAAGCTTGCGAGCAGGGCCCTCACTCCTCTTGTTATTTGTTATAATCTACTGTATGTGATTATTGTTATGCTGTAATGTCTATTGTCTGTACAAATCCCCTCTGAAATGTAAAGTGCTGCGGAATATGTCGGCGCTATAAAAATAAAATTTATTATTATTATTTATATCAAAGCAAGGGTGTTCAACATCGGTGTACTATTATGCCCGATGTCAGAAAGGGGTAATATTGAGCAGAATTCATTTCAGCGTATTGGTTCGGCCCTTCACATCAGTCACAGTCTCTCATGTGGCCCCTCTGGAAAATTAATTGCCCAACCTTAGTTTAGAAGGATAGAAGGCCTAAGCATTGCCTTTTTTGTGAGTTGGCACAGGTTCTCTAAAGATAATTCAATTTCCTCCCAATGGAATGGCATCCTTCTGCTCTGGCATAGGTTGAATTTGAATAAAACTTTGCCTTTGCATCCCTAAGCCACACTGTTTAGAAAAAAAAAGTGAAGTATAGGCTTATAGTATTAAATATAAATTATACATATTCTTGTAGCACTAAATATATATTATAGATAAGAAAAACTGGTTACTCTTTAATAGAGATCAATTTTTGAAGGACACATCAAGCAAATTATTATGCCTAACATGAATTATTGTCAGTAAATATGGCAATGTGTAACAAACTAATAAATCATTCATTCACATCTGATGTCATCAGGGTGAGGATGAGTCACAGAGAAATTAGCTATTTTTCTCCAGATAATTACAATGTTAGTCCTACTGAGTCAGTCCAATGAACTGATCTTTGGATTTAATCACTATTTCTATAAGTTTAATTTTCAAACATAAAAGCCTAATGAACTCACACAAATATAGATATATTTAATCATCTACTGATCATTGCTAGATCTCTTTAAGATGGAAAGTCTTTATTAAATTAGTGCATGACAGTATTTATTTTTGTCACAGTTTTCACCAACAAGCAGATTGGTGGAGAACACTTGCGGTAGATAAAATCATTGTCATCTTCTATTTTTATTTTCCAAATGAAATGAGTAATGCTGGCCTCACATAGGGATGTATAAGAGCCAATACTGGGCGATTAGCCTAATGTTGCAGCATGTGTGGGCAAAAAATGACCATGATGCCTGAAATAATTTAGACACAGAAAACAGCTACGTGGCTCTATCTGCATATTCATCTTACACTTCATATCAGACCACGACAATCGTGCTAGTTGGTTTCAATCGAATTCCCCATTTCTACAGGTAAAACCATTCTGCGAATGCGTCATATGATCTACAATAACATTTTTTATTATGGTAAAAAAAAATGGACACTCACATCTCGCAGTAGCACCATTCTCGGAGAATGACGTGACATTGTTGTGCAGATCCGGACTGGAAATCTAACAATTCTGGCAAATGCCAGAAGGGCGTGACTGGTCGTAGGCTGCCTTATCTGCTAACAGAATCAGTATTCTCAAGACACCTATTCTGTTAAGAGTTGTGACAGAGCACAAAGTCGCTGACTCTGTCACTTACCCCAGCAGGCCATGGGTGTCAATAGCAATATTGGCCTTATAGCAAATCTTGCTTTCCTCCATCCAGGGTAATCTAATATATAAAGCTCAAGTGTGTGTATGTATGTATGTATGTATGTGTGTGTGTATGTCTGGGATTGGCATCCGCACCATCGCAGCTACAGCCACAAAGTTTGGCACAGTCACACGTCTGGACCCCGAGAGCGTCCTAAGCTATGTTGTGAGGCGAGATTTTAACCCAGCCTGTTCCAATTCAAACAATTTTGCCCCGATCTACATAATGGGGAAAAAGTGTGTGTGTATCAAGCCCCGCCCCGTATAGTGCTCCCCAAAATTTGCTCCCAACCTTTAAAACAATTAAATAAGTCTCCTCGCTAGGGAATCCCTGTACTCTGGATTCCTCGTCATCCCCATCTTCCATCTCTCTGCACTTGGACTGTTTAGGCAGAGGGCGTACAGACGTGATATCATCACGCTCTCTGACCAGAATGTCACTGTCAGGAAACGTGGAAGACGTCACGGCGGTGAAGCAGGGAGAGGTAAGTATTTCAACTTTGCAAGTGCTGTGATCCTGAGCAAGCAGGGGGGGCCACTCATTGGGAATGGCACTGGCACAGGGCCCCTCATAGTATGGCAGTGTGTCTGAAGGCGGGTGGGCCCTCCCGGGTGGGCCCTCCCACCGGCAGAGACACTTTTGCGTACTATGAGGGGCCTTGTGCCAGTGCCATTGCCCATGAGTATGCCCCCCCACCTGCTCAAGGAACCTGCACTTTCATCTGCACCTTCCTCTTTGTCACCGTGTAAGGTGGTATAGTATGCGGGAAGGGGAACCTGAGTTTCATCAGGGTCAGATTCTGGCTGTGTAGAGTGCGAGGGGAATGTAGTGGTCTGGGTCAATGTACCAGCAGAATCATCTAGCAGTGGCTGGGCATCAGTGCACTTGTGGCGCCCCCAGGAGTACGGTCGCCACAGTGGCATTACCTTCCTCCTAGGGAGTGTGATGTCATACTTGGGAGCAACGAAGGATCTCTCTAGCAGTTAAACCAACACACAACACAGTTTCCACTCCAGGCCAGCAGGGAGAGTTCTGAACCTGACTGCTGAGGAGCTGCTCTCTGTGGTCAGGAGGAGGGAATTTAGGGCAGTCTGTGAAGGGAAGGGGAAGTGTGTGGACGTGAGAAGGGGAGCTGGAGGATGAGCAGAGTTAAGGCTCACTCCTAGCTGCAGCGCATGGTCCGGATTCCGGTCTCCGAGTTTGTAGGGACACTGACGGTCCTGCGGCAGAAACCGGAGGAAGTAACAGCTGTAAGTGCTCTGTTCCCAACTAAGGCTCGGAGGCCCCAACAGCGACGTGTGTGAGCCAGAAGGAAAAGGCTACGGCTGCCTGCCATACGAGAAAGTTCCAAAAGAGAGTCAACAAGGGGAACTTCAGTGAACTCAGTACTGCGAGTACCTCAGATAAGCGCTAGAACGGAGGCCACACTACCTATCTGCAGAGAGAGAATTCCTAATTTGCTTCCAGGCTGACCAACTCCTTCTCCATCTGTACTCTGGCTCCTGGACGGCACTTACCAAGTATAGGTAAAGGAACTGCACGACTGTGTCTGTCATCTTTCTCCTGCGCCTTGCTCTGCTACATCCTGCACTGCACACCATCTACCAACTCTTTCATCTGCCCTGCGACTACGGCCCTACCTATGCAGGGCTTCTACATCTTAGCTGCACCACAACATCTGTCCCAGAGAAGCGACACTGCAGCGCTGGTCAATCTGATCAGAAACCACAGGTGGCATCATGTATCATTCACCTATAAACGTTATTCGCCCCTTTGCATGGACGCCCAGGGCCACGGACCGGGTCACCACCACCGTGACACATCCCTCTGAGACACCGGCCTGGTACCGATTAACCCCACTGCCCTGGCTGGTGACCCACACTCCATGTCAGATTCATCTTGGACTGGGGAATTCACGATTTGACTTGATAACCCAGGCATGGTATGTGAAAAGAGCTCCATGGAGTAATCTGTAGTGTGGCCTGCCGCATCCTTCAATTTTGGTAGGGGTGAAGGACACAAGGAAAGGTGTTGTTCCTGACCAGGAGCCTCCACTGACGACTCAGTGCTTTTATTTTTTGAAACTTCAGAAGAGGAGGCAATAGAGCTGGAGGCTGGGTCAGCAATGTAAGCCAAAACTTGTTCCTGAAGCTTCGGCTTTAAAAGCGTTTTACCTACTCCCAGAAAAGGGAGCCTTCGAGGCCTTGTGGAGCCAGACCATGACACAGGCTCAACACCTCCTGCCTTAGGTGCTATTGTGCTTTTGCCACTACCAGCAGATGCACCACCACCACCATCAGTACCAGCTGGCAACCCCCGCCCACTTCCATGGCCTCTTCCATCACACTTACTCATTTTTGGGAAAATGTACCCAAAATACCACCAGCTATATGGTACTGTAAAACAAGGTACAAGGTGTATATAGTATTGGGGAGAATTTGAATCTCCCTAGAGATTTTAGGAGGCTGAACAATTATCTCAGGCCCACTATAGATTACACCTCAATTTAACAGGCTGAAATAGGCTGGTGTATGACAAGGTACAAAGTGTATATAGTATTGGGGAGACTTTGAATCTCCCTAGAGATTTTAGGAGGCTGAACTATTATCTCAGGCCCACTATAGATTACACCTCAATTTAACAGGCTGAATGTCACGTGGACCCGTCCTGTGTGATGCGACCTGCAGGCCGGTAACTAGAACAACAGGACGCGGCACGTGATACTGTCCTGTGTGACACGGCTCACAGGCCGGTAACTAAAACAACAAGACAAAGGGAAGGGAAACAGTTACAACGGTGGGGCCTGCGATAGGGAAAGGGGACGTGGAGACCTCCTGCACTCCCCTGAGTCAGTGTCCCTAACGTTCCTAATGTTCCCTATGCTGGTTCCACTTCGGGCGCCGATCGGGAACCTGTCACCCTAGCACACTCTACACCTATCTGTTGTGAGCTGATTTTCAGGTTTGCCTCTGGCTTTGGGTGAGGGTTATGGAGCTGGCTGTGCTGACAGAGGAGTAGTGAGTTCTCTATCTGGACTCCCTCTGTTGGTGAAGGGAGGTAGTGAAGCTGATCTAAATGGCAGAGACCGGCCACCTGAGGAAGAAGACTGCGATTGGACATCAGGAGTTTCTGATTGGATTTAAGGCAGCCGACTCCCTAGTTTCTTGCTGGTGATTTTTCCTGACTGTGGCTCCTGGTTTCCAGTTTGGTTCCTGCCTTCCTAAAGTTTTCTCTGCTATTGTTCATATGAGTTTTTGTCTGGTTTACTTAGTTTTTGTGTTCAGCCAGCCCTGGATGGGACTGGGCTGAATTCCCATTTTGTCTCTGATCTGTTGATCTCTTTTGCTCTGTCTTCAGAATATACCTGAGTGCTGATATAGTGATTTGAAGTCTAGCAACTTCAGGGCCTTTTTCTATCAGACGTGTTGGACATTCTTTTTGGCAGGGTTTTTTGCGTGATTGCAGACAGCAGCTTTTCTTTTCTGTCCTTTCTAGTTAGCGAGGGCCCCATCGTTTGCTCATCCTATCTTTCTACCTGTGTCTGTGTTTTCATCTTGTTTCACCGACAATACATGTTGGGGGCTGTCTATTGCTTTGGAGTCTGCTCTGGGGCAGTTTAGATTTTCCCTTTCTTTCTTTAGGCTTATTTAGTTCTCCGGCTGTGACAAGGCGTCTAGGACCACCGTAGGCACGCTCCACAGCTACTGCTAGTTGTTGTGGATAGGATCAGGGGTCTGCAATCCGCTAGTTACCAACCTCTCCGGTTTTCTGGGCTTAGCTTGCTTTTTGTTTTTTCCTCCTCGGTGACTCATTCATAACACCTATCCCTTGCTAGGGAGCTGGGTGGCGCAGGCACTGGCCCCACCGCTGTACTAATACACACTAAGGAAAAGGACAAACAGGGAAACACCACTTTGCTTTACTCTGTTGCACTTGCTCCTGGCAACAGAGTCCACCACCAGCATGCAGCTCTCCTCCTGAAACGCTGCCACCAAGCTCTGTCAGAGCTACAAGGAAATCCCCTATGACTCCTTTCACACCAGGGCTAAGACATTGCTGCAAGGAACGCTCTCCAGCTCCTTCCTCCACCAAGGATGGTTGAAATAAACACTATCACCAACACTGACTGCAACACCTGTGACTCTTTTATAGCAGGGCCAGCAATCACACCTGCATTATAATCATGTGCACTTAACTAAAGAAACTAGAGTGCAATGACACTCACCACCACCGGGGGCAAACTTAGAACAAACGACACCACAGTGCAATAATCCTAATGGCCACTGGGGGCAAAAACCAACCTTAAGCACAGCTTAGGGAAAAAAAAAGGTTACCTGTGCTTTTTATATGTCCTGATCCAGCATGGATCGTGACACTGAAATAGGCTGGTGTATGACAAGGTACAAGGTGTATATAGTATTGGGGAGAATTTCAATCTCCCTAGAGATTTTAGGAGGCTGAACTATTATCTCAGGCCCACTATAGATTACACCTCAATTTAACAGGCTGAAATTGGCTGGTGTATGACAAGGTACTAGGTGTATATAGTATTGGGGAGAATTTGAAACTCCCTAGAGATTTTAGGAGGCTGACAATGATGCTCTCAGTCCAAGTATGGAAGCAGGCAGCCTAATAAGCAGGACTGCTGCACACAAAAGTGTGGAAAAATGAACGTTTGGTAACTGTGCAGAAAAGAGGAAGAAAATAATTTTTGCTTTTAAAAAAGCAGTTTGCACAGCAGTGTGCAAACAGCAATGCAGCTATCAGGGAGCCTTATAAGGCAGCCTAATAACCAACAGAGCTGATGCACAAAAATATATCCTCCCCTGTCACTGCACACAAACTGTTGTGTTGTACAGTGAAAATCGTTACCAGCAGAAGCAGTTTTTTGTATCTTCTTCCCTGCCTAACGCTCTCCCTACAGAATCAGCAGCTGCAACCTCTCCCTAATGCTAAGATCGGCAGAAGTAAGATGGCGGTCGGCATGCACACCCTTTTATAGCCCCTGTGACGCCACACAAAGCAAGCCAATCACTTGCATGCCCTTCTCAAAGATGGTGGTGACTGCTGCCCATGTCATCACGTTGCTCACAGTGTGTGTCCTCCATCATTGGCTGAAAAAGGGCGCTGGAAGCATCATTTGAAACGCGACTTTGGCGCTCTGGTCGACGACCTCATGGCTGACCTCATACTATGGTTCGCTTTAGCGAAAGTCGCCGACTTATGAATTTGACAGACCCGTTTCGCTCAACTCTAGTAGTGACCAATATGTTGAAGTGACCAGTATGCTGTGGTGACCAGCACATTGTAGTGACAAGTACATTATGCCCAGCTCATGCTTCTGGAGACACGCACCCATAAATTAGGCACGGTTTCATCACTAGAGAAATGCCAAACGTGGGCCTTCTTGTGGTTTAGACACAATGGGGCTCAGAAAGGAGGGTGCATTTGTATTTGAGTGCTTAGAATTTGCTGAATTTCTTTTAAGGGATGAGGAGCCATTTTGCTTTTCCAGAGCCTTTGTGCTACCAGTAATGTGGATGCCTCCTATACTTCCATTAACACATGAATGACCTGAGTGGAGCCTTGCTTTTATTGTGGACTGACTTGAAGCTTTTATTAGGAACATTTTCCATAATATTTAGGATCACATTTATCCACTCTACGCTGACACTTACTTTGGGGTTTCCATCTAAATCTCCGAGTGACGTGATTCAGATAAATAATAAGAATCTTTATTTTTATATAGCGCTAACATATTCCGCAGCGCTTTACAGTTTGCACACATTATCATCACTGTTCCCGATGGGGCTCACAATCTAAATAATTCAGATGAAATCCTTGAGGGATCTAATCACCATAATGAGGCAGCAGAGTTACTCTGGACTTTGTCTGGCCTCTGTTCAGCGCTGTCCTTTCCAGAAGTGCACAAAACTGTGGTCGACCGCACTTTTATGTTCGCCTAAAAAGACGGACACCGCCAGATCACAGGAAAGATGGCATACACAGTGGCTCCATCTGCCTCATTATAGGGAATCTTCTGCCAGAGGATCCAAATGAATTACGTATTTCAGAGATTTACAGAGAAACCCCGATGTAAGAGATCAGTGCAGAGCGCGGTGTAAATGTGTGCCTTACTGCGATCTTTGGGAGGCAGAATGCAAAAATCAGCAGCAGGTGAAGAATTGGTTTTATTTATTTTACTCAGTTCTTCATATGGTATACAGTTGTGGCCAAAAGTATTGACACCCCTGCAATTCTGAGATAATACTCAGTTTCTTCCTGAAAATGATTGCAAACACAAATTCTTTGGTATTATTATCTTCATTTAATTTGTCTTAAATGAAAAAACACAAAAGAGAATGAAGCAAAAAGCAAAACATTGATCATTTAACACAAAACTCCAAAAATGGGCCAGACAAAAGTATTGGCACCCTCAGCCTAAATACTTGGTTGCACAACCTTCAGCCAAAATAACTGCGAGCAACCGCTTCCGGTAACCATCAATGAGTTTCTTACAATGCTCTGCTGGAATTTTAGACCATTCTTCTTTGACAAACTGCTCCAGGTCCCTGATATTTGAAGGGTGCCTTCTCCAAACTGCCATTTTTAGATCTCTCCACAGGTGTTCTATGGGATTCAGGTCTGGACTCATTGCTGGCCACCTTAGAAGTCTCCATTGCTTTCTCTCAAACCATTTTCTAGTGCTTTTTGAAGTGTGTTTTGGGTCATTGTCCTGCTGGAAGACCCATGACCTCTGAGGGAGACCCAGCTTTCTCACACTGGGCCCTACATTATGCTGCAAAATTTGTTGGTAGTCTTCAGACTTCATAATGCCATGCACACGGTCAAGCAGTCCAGTGCCAGAGGCAGCAAAGCAATCCCAAAACATCAGGGAACCTCTGCCATGTTTGGCTGTAGGGACCGTGTTCTTTTCTTTGAATGCCTCTTTTTTTCTCCTGTAAACTCTATGTTGATGCCTTTGCCCAAAAAGCTCTACTTTTGTCTCATCTGACCAGAGAACATTCTTCCAAAATGTTTTAGGCTTTTTCAGGTAAGTTTTGGCAAACTCCAGCCTGGCTTTTTTATGTCTCGGGGTAAGAAGTGGGATCTTCCTGGGTCTCCTACCATACAGTCCCTTTTCATTCAGAAGTTGACGGATAGTAAGGGTTGACACTGTTGTACCCTCGGCCTGCAGGGCAGCTTGAAATTGTTTGGATGTTAGTTGAGGTTCTTTATCCAACATCCGCACAATCTCGCATTGAAATCTCTTGTCAATTTTTCTTTTCCGTCCACATCTAGGGAGGTTAGCCACAGTGCCATGGGCTTTAAACTTCTTGATGACACTGCGCATGGTAGACACAGGAACATTCAGGTCTTCGGAGATGGACTTGTAGCCTTGAGATTGCTCATGCTTCCTCACAATTTGGTTTCTCAAGTCCTCAGACAGTTCTTTGGTCTCCTTTCTTTTCTCCATGCTCAATGTAGTACACACAAGGACACAGGACAGAGGTTGAGTCAACTTTAATCCATGTCAACTGGCTGCAAGTGTGATTTAGCTATTGCCAACACCTGTTAGGTGCCACAGGTAAGTTACAGGTGCTGTTAATTACACAAATTAGAGAAACATCACATGATTTTTCGAACAGTGCCAATTCTTTTGTCCACCCTCTTTTTTATGTTTGGTGTGGAATTATATCCAATTTGGCTTTAGGACAATTCTTTTTGTGTTTTTTCATTTAAGACAAATTAAATGAAGATAATAGCTTGGAAAGCATCGCTTGGAAAGTGATTGCCAGGTTGGTCACACTCATCAAACATAGTGTTTGACAAGTGTGACCATGTTTTTACTATTGAGTCCGCCTATGCGGCATCAATAGTAAAAGAAAGAATGTAAAAAATAATTAAAAAATAAAAAATCGGGGTATATTTACCTTCCGACGTCCCGCGCTGCCTTCCCGGGCCACAGCGTTCCCAGTAATGCCCTGCGAGACCTGTGATGACGTTGGTCTCACGTTGCTATAGCGATCTCACGAGACCGCTAGAGTCACGCGAGACTACGTCATCACAGGACCTTGCCGCAAGGCATTACTGGGAACGCTGGGGCCCGGGAAGGCAGCGCGGGACGTCGGAAGGTAAATATACCCCGATTTTTTATTTTTTATTCTTTTTTTTACAGGGGTATGGTACCCAGGGCCTGGAGGACAGTCTCCTCCTCCACACCGTGGGTACCAACCGCACATGAGACGCTTAACTTCGCGCATGGTGGGCATAGCCACATGCGGGAAGTAAGCGATTCTCATGCATTCCTATGGGTGCGGAATCGCGGCATTTCTTTGCAATTCCGCACAAAAGAATGAGCATGCTGCGATTTTTTCCGTGATGCGATTCCGCTGCGGAAAAAAGCGCAGCATTAGCACAGCATGTGCGGAATGCCATAGGAATGCATGGGGTACGTTCTGTACAAGATTTTTAAACGTTTTCGCAGCGTTTTCGCGCCGAAAATCACGGCATAGACTCTTAAAAACCGCATCGTGGGCACACAGCCTAAAAGAAGCTTTTTATTGCAAAAACTAAGTTTTGCATTACCATATTTTGAGAGCTATAATTTTTCCATTTTTCGGACAACAATCGTGTTGACTTGTTTTTTTGCGGAACAAGTTGATATTTTTATTTGTTCCATTTTTGGGCACATGACTTTTTTTATTGGTTTCTATTCCAATTTTTGGGAGGAAGCCTGAACAAAAACCAACAATTCAGGAATTGTTTTTTTTTTAATGCCGTTCTGCATGTGGTAAAATTAATAAGACAGCTTTATTCTTTGTGTCAGTACAATTACAGTGATATCCCATTTATGTATTTTTTTTAATGTTTTTGTGCTTTTACACAATGAAGATTATTTTATAGAAAAAATAATTATTTTTGCATCGCTTTATTCTGAAAGCTATACCATTTTAATTTTTTTGCTGATGTGGGACATAACATTTCAGCTGTGTCATTTTTATTTACATTTGTCTTTTTCATCGCATTTTATTGCACTTTTTGTTCAGCTGTATGATGATAAAGCATTGCCTTTTGCTTAATTTTTTTTCTTTTTTATGGTGTTCACTGAATGGGTTAACTAGTGGGACAATTTTATAGAGTGGGTTGTTCCACTGGGTGATACCAAATATGTGTACTTTTTTTGTATAAATAAATGTATGTATTGGATTAATATATATTTTCCCTTTTTTGTTCTTTATTTGGTTATTTTTTTTTTAAATTTTCTTACATTTTTTAATATTTTTTTTACATTGTCCTAGGATGAGAAATCACTGTATAGTAACAGGTCTCTCACCTGATTCTCTGCAAAGCTTCTGCACTGCAGAATATCAGATCAGCATCTAACAGGCAGGGAAGGAGAGGTGTCAGCTCCTGTTCTGAGCAGGCACTGACAAGCCACCTTCCTTGAAGAACCCCGTGGCCATATTGCGGCAGGGGGGTCACCATGGAGACCATCAGCACAATGAAATCACATCGCTTTATGTTGATGGAAGCACACAGGGAGCAGACTCCCTGTGTGATTTCCCCGATGTCGCTGTCACTATTGATAGCAGCATCAGAGGGATTAAACGTCCACGATCGGTACTAGTACCGATTGTGGGCGTTGCTGCAGGGTGTCAGCTCTTACATAGAGCTAACACCCGCATCCGATCACCGCGGCGCTCAGTGTGAACCTGCGCAATCATGGCGCCATACATATATTTCTCTGTGGGAAGGTAGTTTCAGCAGAGCAGTATATGTATGGTGAATGTAGGGAAGGGGTTAAAAGATAAATTAGTATTTCATCTGTGAATGACAACTGATATGTCTACAGGGACAAAACCAAACTCTTACTGAGAGTTCAATAAAAACAATACATCATTAATTTATGCATCCAAACACATGAACTAAATTAGCACATACATGTGCTATGCTATGCCCAATGCCACAGGATTAGCACAAACGATTTAGATTAGGAAATATGGCCTTCTGCTTGCACCACAGTATTAGCTCAAACGAGTTTGATTAGTAAATGTAACCTCCTGAGTTCTTACTGCACCACAGTATTAGCCCAAATGATTTAGATTAGGTAATGTGGCCTCCTGCCTGCATCACAATATTAGCACAAACAATTTAGTTTAAGAAATGTGTCATCCTGCCTGCACCACAGTATTAGCCCAAACTATTTAGATTAGGAATTGTGGCCTCCTGCCTGCTGCAGACTGTTACCACAAACAAGTTAGATGCTGCAAGGTCGATTTCACATAGGAATTTATCTAGCTGAAGTAGCTAACAATAATTCACCTAACTATCTGGCTACTTGCAGCAGCAGGAGTAGCCTCTCTGTGCTGTTAAACTGATAAAATGGCGCCATCCAAACAACATGTCCGCTTTTTATATGGAGAGGGGCATGTGACTTTGTCAGCCAATAACAGAAACCCTTGTGTCTGGACGTTGTGGATGGTTTCTGCGCCCTGATTGACTGCCTTAATCTCCACACATTAACTTAATTAAAAAAAAAAATAACAGTCCGTCGCTCCCTAGTCCTTGCCCTCATCAAACACGTTCCCCCCCGCTCATCATAAAGTACCGCTATCCTAGCCAAAGTCCAAACAAAAGCATTAGTGGAAATGCGATCATTTCACGCTCTGTGCACGAATTTTGAGGACTTTGAGGGAAAATGCTCCGGAATTCGTACACGAAACCCAGATGAGCAACATTCATACCGAATTTGAGATTGACAAACATTTTCTGAATACGTTCGCTCATCTCCAGTAGCCTTCTGTCCTCTATGTATGTAAAATGAGATATTTTGAACAGTCATTTTTAAGTTATAATACTATTGATTAAAATTTTGTGTAGCTTACAAAACAATAACATATGGTATTCATGAATACATTTGATAATGCATCAAGCACAAAGGTACAACTTGAATCTCCAGTGTAAAATCTATAACAGGGCCATAATAATATCGGTATTGGTATTTTAAGTCATTTGTGACTGCTACACCTGCACCCCCAGATCAAGCTTCTAATAAAAATATTCTGCACAACTAGCAATAACACAAATTTGCATATATGTTGAATAGATTTATTTTTATTAGGAAATATTTAGTTGCCTAGTACCTAACAATTAATACATTTCTTCAATCACTAAGACATACATTTTGGATTCCCAGTTCTTTAAAACTGTCTTTAAGCACCAATAATTGTTATTATGGCCATTATAAAAAAAATGAAAATATCCTATTAGATATGGAAGTTAAGCTTTCAGAATAGCAAAAGTAGTCAATTATGCACAAAATACAGAGATGAAATTTGGTGAGCACTGTATGAGTCACTCACTGTTCCAGCAGCTGGGTACTCCAACGCAAGAAAGTCTGATCGGTATTTGACTTTCCAAATAACTATTGCTTTTAGATGAAAAATACCAAATTTTGAGCGCAAGCATCTGTGCATCATTCACATTTTTTCTAATTACAGAAGGCACAATTAATCCACAACAGCCCTTTAAAAAATATATACTTTACATTACTTTATGTCTGTGTATTGTATATGAATGAACAAAAAAAAATGTAGTAATACAAATATGACTGCTCCACAGTAAGTGACATTCACAGAGCAACTGCCATATACCTTAATGGGGTGGGGTAATTCTTGCAACCATTACATATCTTGTTACCAGTTACTATAGGGATAACTTAAAGTAGGAGTGGGCAATTCATTTTCCCTAGGGGCCACCTGAAAGACAGTGATTGTCGTGGAGAGCCGAACTAATAGGTTGAAATTAATTCTGCTCAATTTTGATATTAACATATTAATTAGAATTATTTTATATTATTTGTATCACTTAGTATTGAGCAGAATTAAGCATGCAGACATTCCACTATATACAATATGAGCCCCACCAAAATATACAGTACCTTATGAGCCTACATATAGCCCACTATATATTGTAAGAGCTCACACACAGCTTCCTGTATACAGTATGAACTCATAGAATCATAGAATCGTAGAGTTGGAAGGGACCTCCTGGGCCATCTGTTCCAACCCCCTGCTCAAAGCAGGATTCGCTAAATCATCCCAGACAGATGTCTGTCCAGCCTCTGTTTGAAGACTTCCATTGAAGGAGAACTCATCACTTCTCGTGGCAGCCTGTTCCACTCATTGATCACTCTAACTGTCAAAAAGTTTTTTCTAATATCTAATCTGTGTCTCCTCCCATTCAGTTTCATCCCATTGCTTCTAGTCTTGTGCAAATGAGAATAAAGATGATCCTTCTACAATGTGACAGCCCTTGAGATATTTGTAGACAGCAATTAAGTCTCCTCTCAGTCTTCTCTTTTGCAAGCTAAACATTCCCAAATCATGTCACCTTTCCTCATAAGACAGGGTTTGCAGACAGGTCACCAACTCCCACACAGCCTCCTATGTACAGTATGAGCACACACATAATCCCCTATATACAATATGAGCCCCCACATAACCCCCTATATGCAGTATGGGCCATGCATAGCGTACTGTATACAATATAAGCCCATACATAGCCAGCAATAAACAGTATGGCCCCAATATAGACCTATATATACAATATGAGCCCACACAGCTTCCTATATACTGCATGAGCACCATATAGCCTCTTATATACAACATGATCTCCCACATAGCCTCCAATATACACTATGGGCCCCATATAGCCTCTCATATACAGCAGGATTCCCCACATAGCCTCCAATATACAGAATTGGCCTCACTTAGCGTCTTATATAAAGATGCACCATGTGCATTTACCTTTAGGGTTCCAGGCCTTAAGTTTATAACATCACACAATATAACATTTAAAGAGGATATTTGGCAAAATGTTTCATGTTGAACTGGACACATGATGTAATAGTGGCTGCAGAACAGAAAAAAATCTTTTTTTATCTTTTTTTTTAAATTTTGCCTCTCAGTTGCAGATATATTAGCAATTGAAGTATTTGGCAGCTAATAACTTTATTTGCGTTAAGTACAAGAGGATGTTATTAGAAAGTTTCACTAAGGGCATGCACTTCTTCTCCCAGTATTACGTTAACCAATGAGAAGCAGGCAGCAAACCTCAGTAGAAGGAAGAACATGCCCCCAACATAGCTCAGAACAGGCTACTCTTGTGTGAAACATGCAGTGGGTACAGACAGTATTCAGACCCCTATAAATATTTCACTCTTTGTTTCTTTGCAGCCATTTGTTAAATTCAAAAAAGTTCATTTTTTCTCATTAATGTACACTCTGCACCCCATCTTGACTGAAAAAAATAGAAATGCAGAAATTTTTGCATATTTATTACAAAAGAAAAACTGAAATATCACATGGTCATAAGTAGAGTTGAGCGACTTTTGATTTTTTAGGGTCGCGTTTCGTTTCGTGAAACCCGACTTTTCCAAAAGTCGGGTCGAGCAAGATCGTCCGATTATAGGGAAAAGTCGGGGTCGTCCCGAAACACGAAACCCAATGTAAGTCAATGGGGAATAAAAGTCGGCAGTGAGAGGAGGACAGGAAACACACCTACAGTGCCCATTTGAATGCCAAAAGCATCAATTCTTCTTACTTAAGCTTGTCAACCTTAATTAACTTCATAATACAAGTTACGCACTGAAAAATGGGGGTTATTTGGCTAAAGTTGTGGGGGGGTAGGGCTGGCTCCAGGTTTTCATGTGCCCTGGGCGAAAGAGCGCCCCTTTAACACATACCACAACTCATCATGCTCCGATACGGCAGAGAAATAGCGGTATAGTACAATGAAAAATACTTCACTTTTTACATCTCATGACGAGGCCCATCTATTTCTCCATACAGAATCATTGGTCCCATATAATGTTTGAAACAGTATATGATGAGCTCCACATAATGCTACAGTATATGTTGGTCCCCATGGATGAAGCTCCACTGTCTTATGGGCCCAAATAATGCTCCAAACATAATGGGCCCCATTTCTAATGCTCTAGTGTATAATGGGCCCTGTAAATGCTGCTCCAGTGTCTGATGTCCACCTTTGGAATGTTCCAGTGTATGGTGGGCCCCATCTATCATTCTCCAGAGTATAGTGCTCCCCAAAAATTGCTGTCCCAACATTGAAAACAATCAAATAAGTCTCCTCGCTAGGGAATCCCTGTACTTGTCTGGACTCCTCGTCGTCCCCATCTTCCATCTCACTGCACAGTATTTCAAATTTGCAAGTGCTGTGATCCTGAGCAAGCAGGGGGGGGCCCACTCGTTGGCGACGGCACTGGCACAGGGCCCCTGATAGTACGGTGGTGTGTCTGATGGCGGGTGGGCCGAACCTGCACTTTCATCTGCAGCTTCCTCTTTGTCACCGTGTAAGATGGAACTGTATATGGGAAGGGTAACCTGAGTTTCATCAGGGTCAGATTCAGGCCGTGTAGCGTGCGAGGGGAATGTAGTGGTCTGGGTCAATGTACCAGCAGATTCATCGAGCAGTGGCTGGGCATCAGTGCACTTGTGTCGCCCCCAGGAGTACGGTCGCCACAGTGGCATTACCTTCTTCCTAGGGAGTGTGATGTCATGCTTGGGAGCAACGAACGATCTCTCTAGCAGGTTAACTGATTGGGCGGCGTTATTCCCACGAGTCATGACCCTCCAAACAGCGTTCATGAAGGCAAAGTGTTTGTTTTACGTGGGCAGTATGGTTGCAAAGCTGAACCTTAAAGGAATGTCCAGAAGGGCACCACCAGGAGTGGAGCCTACGGTTAAATTCGACTCCACCTGGGAAACCTCAACCATGCCAGCTACAGAACAGATGCACACATTGCAAGCTTAATTCCGTTAACGAACGAGACTCCGTCATGCCCCGCGGTCCGAGTCCGGCTTACTAGAGGGACACGTGAGGCTCTGGCACATGAGATTGGCCAATAACTGGTGTGTCATGCCCTTACATGTCCGTGGCTGCATGTGCGCTACACTGAAAAGGCCAGCGTTTGTCGCTTACAGGTGCAGATAACCCGCTGAACAACGTTAGTGATGGGGATCACTGATTACAATTATTACCCGCGAACAATGATTTCCCAGTAAGTGCAGGTCAACCGCAGTTCCGGAATTAGGCCTAACCGTCATTCCTGAAAAAATGAAAAACTTACGTGTGCAAACCACAGGTGCTGTAGCTTGCTTAACAGCTCGCCAGCCGTTCTCACGCCCAGTATGGATTGCACGTGATTGCACAAAGGTGAGAAAGGGTACCGTATCCCCGGATAACATGTATGGATAGCGTACACATTCAAAATATATGTCTATACATCAGGAGGCAGGTTCAGACGGTGTTAGGCCCAGTATGGATTGCACGTGATTGCACAAAGGTTAGAAAGGGTATCGTATCCCCGGATAACATGTATGGATAGCGTACACATTCAAAATATAAGTCTATACATCAGGAGGCAGGCTCAGACGGTGTTAGGCCCAGTATGGATTGCACGTGATTGCACAAAGGTTAGAAAGGGTACCGTATCCCCGGATAACATGTATGGATAGCGTACACATTCAAAATATATGTCTATACATCAGGAGGCAGGCTCAGACGGTGTTAGGCCCAGTATGGATTGCACGTGATTGCACAAAGGTTAGAAAGGGTACCGTATCCCCGGATAACATGTATGGATAGCGTACACATTCAAAATATATGTCTATACATCAGTAGGCAGGCTCAGACGGTGTCAGGCACAGTATGGATTTGACGGCCCAGATTACACAGCGGAGGAGCAGGGAGAGGTAAAGATTGCAAATGCTGGGGCCCTGCCCAAGCAAGGGGGGCCCACTCGTGGGCGTCGGTACTGGCACTGGGCCCCTCATAGTACAGCGGTGTGTCTGACGGCGGGTGTGCACCACCACCGTCAGAGACACTTGATTGCACTATGAGGGACCCTGTGCCAGTGCCCGCACCCAAGAGTCGGCCTACCCACCTGTCCAGGGCAACAGCATTCGCACGGTGTCGTGCGCTAGGTGGTGACCCCGGCCATGGGGGGGGGGAGGCAGCACAGTTAGGGAGTTTTAGAAAGTGGCATATGTTGATGTTGGACATTCAGCTGATGCAAAAGGTGAAATAGGTGAAGTCCCAGGAAGAGGTGGACCAAAGCAAGCCATTTTTCTGTCACCCTATGTGTCATCAGGGGAAGGTGGGACAAAATCCTTGGAAACCCATGCATGGTTCATTTTAATGAAGGTTAGATCATCCACATTTTGGGTTGACAGACGGGTCCTTTTTTCTGTCAGGATTGATCCAGCTGCACTGAAGACTCTTTCCGATAGCACACTTGCAGCTGGGCAAGCGAGCTCCTGTAAGGCATATTGGGCCAATTCAGGCCAGGTGTCCAGTTTAGCGGCCCAATAGTCAAAGGGGAATGACCTGTGTGGGAGAACATCGATATGGGAGGAAAAGTAGTTTGTAACCATAGTTGACAACTGCTGTCTCCTGTCACTTTCCATCGATGCAGTATTACCAGTTGTGTGAGCGGTATTTGAAAAATCAGTCCACAACATTGTCATGAAACCCGTCTCCAACGCCACTTCTGCTGTGTGCACCACGAACACCTCTGCCAAGCTGCCCCCGGCCCGTACGGCTCGTGTGAGAACCATCACCGCTGCTGTGTGCTGGGAATGCCTCAAGCAACCGATTTACCAGAGTTGCTTGTTTATTAGCCAATATTAGGTCAAGGTTCTCCTGTGGCATGATGTTTTGTAATTTGCCTTTATAGCGTGGATCCAGGATGCTGGCCAACCAGTAGTCGTCATCGTTCATCATTTTGGCAATGCGTGGGTCCCATTTTAGGATCTGCAAGGCATAATCTGACATGTGGGCCAATGTTCCCGGTGTCAATGATGCACTGCGAGTGCTGGTTGGAGGAGCACTTTCTGGCAAATCCACATCCCTCCAGTCACGCACAAACCCTGTACCAGACCTTGCCACGCCAACATTTTCACTTGCCCCACGAGATGCATCCTCCTCCCCTAAGTAATCATCCCCATCATCCTCCTTCTGCATACGAACGGAGTGTACAGGCGACCGGCGGATGTGCGCGCACAGTCTTCGCACCTTCTGGAGCAGGGCTGTTAACTCCGGATAATTTTTGAGGAAGCACTGCAACACCAGGTTCAAGGTGTGAGCCAAGCAAGGTATATGGCTGAGTTTTGAAAGGGCTATGGCTGCCACAAAATTACGGCCGTTATCACTAACTACCCTGCCTGCCTCAAGATGTACACTGCCCAGCCATGACTCAGTTTGTCGCTTCAAGTACTCGGCCAGCACCTCGGCGGTGTGTCTGTTGCCCAAACACATCATCTGCAACACAGCCTGCTGACGCTTTCCACTAGCTGCTCGATAGGGGGACACATCGTGTGCAACAGTGGCAGCTGCAGATGGAGTGCTCGTACGACTGCGCTCTGTGGACGAGCTTTCGCTTCTGGAGGAGGGTCGAACGCCTACAGCCAACTGTTTCCTATACCGTGGGCTAGGCAGCACTGTCCCATCACCGCTGTCCCCTGTGGACCCTGTATCCACCACATTAACCCAGTGCGCAGTGATGGACACGTAACGGCCCTGGCCATGCCGACTGGACCATGCATCAGTTGTGAGGTGCACCTTTCCGCTCACTGACTGCTTGAGTGCATGGACAATGCGGTCTTTCACATGATGGTGGAGGGCTGGGATGGCTTTGCGAGAGAAGAAGTGGCGACTGGGTAGGTCATAGCGTGGTACTGCATAGGCCATGAGTTCGCGGAAAGCTGTGCTTTCCACCAACCGAAAGGGCATCATCTCAAACGAGATTAGTTTGGCAATGTGGGCGTTCAAACCCAGTGTACGCAGATGAGAGACTGAGTACTTTCTTGACCTACTCATAGTGTCTGGGAGGGTGAGCTGGACTTGAGAGCTGCATATGGTGGAAGTAGCGGTGGACAGGGCGGACTGAGAGAGGGTTGATGATGGTGATGGAGTTGTTGTTCTTTCTGATGGCCTAGAATCAGTCTTTCGTTGATATAACAGTGGGATTCCCTGACTGCTGTGGCCTTGCAACGACACCTCAACATTTGCTGCTGTGCTAACCGGTGGGCTTACAGTGGGGGAAACAATGTAGCGTTGCTGACTACCTTCGTTGTGATCAGTTGCACATGTGGCACTTGAGGTTTGGTGTTGTGTCCACGCTTGCAAGTGCATGCTGGTTAAATGTCTAAGCATGCAACTGGTATTCAAATTTTTCAGATTTTTCCCTCGGCTAAAGGTCTTTGCGCACTTCTTACAGATAACCTTGGCCTGATCATGAGGATTTTGTTCAAAAAAGTGCCACACTGCACTCTTCCTACTTTGGCAGACATTTTGCGGCCTAGCACGCTGTGATCTTTTGACCCTCTGGACAAGCTGTCCAGCAACTCTTTTGATGTTTGGAACCTGTCTTTGGAGTGCTCCGGGCCTGCCAGATAACAGCTGTTGCGATGTCGATGTCTGCTGTGGATGCTCCTCTTCTGAGCTATTGGAAGCAGCACCCTCTTCCCCCAATGGATGCCAATCTGGGTCAACAACTGGGTCATCCATCACCTCCTCTTCTATGTCATGTGCACCTTCCTCTGTGTCACCGTGTATGGTGGTATAGTGTGCGGGAAGGGGCACCTGAGTCTCATCAGGGTCAGAATCTGGCTCTGTACACTGCGAGGACAATGTAGTGCTCTGAGTGAATGTACCAGCAGAATCATCCATCAGCGGCTGTGCATCAGTGCACTCCATGTCAGATTCATCTTGGCCTGGGTAATTCACCATTTCACTTGATAATCCAGGCATGGTATGTGAAAACAGCTCCATGGAGTAATCAGTAGTATGGCCTGCGTCATCCTTAAATCTTGGTTGGGGTGAAGGACACAAGGAAAGGTGTGGTTCATGAACATGAGCCTCCAATAATGACTCAGTGCTTTTACCTTTTACAACTGAAGAAGAGGAGGCGATAGAGCTGGAGGCTGAGTCAGCAATGTAAGACAAAACTTTTTCCTGATGCTCTGGCTTTAAAAGCGGTTTGCCAACTCCTAGAAAACTAAGCGTTCGAGGCCTTATGTAGCCAGACGATGACGCAGGCTCAACACCTCCTGCATTCGGTCCTATTTTGCTCTTGCCACTACCATCAGATCCACCACCAACACCATCATTACCAGCTGCCAACCCCCGCCCAATTCCACGGCCTCTTCCACCAGCCTTCCTCATTTTTGGTAGAAATGTAGACAAAATCCAACAAACTATATAGTAATGTAAAACAAGGTACAAGGTGTCTATAGGACAGGGGAGATTTTGAAATTCTGCAGACACTTGTGGACACTGGACACTTTTGGATTGTGTGAGGCCCAATGAATATCTGAGTGCTATGTGACAGGCTCGATGGCACAGCTGTGACCAAAGTGACTAGAGGATAAGGGAGATTTTGAATTTCTGCACACACTTGTGGACACTGGACACTTTTGGATTGTGTGAGGCCCAATGAATATCTGAGCGCTATGTGACAGGCTCGATGGCACAGCTGTGACCAAAGTGACTAGAGGATAAGGGAGATTTTGAATTTCAGCAGACACTTGTGGACACTGGACACTTTTGGATTGTGTGAGGCCCAATGAATATCTGAGCGCTATGTGACAGGCTCGATGACACAGCTGTGACCAAAGTGACTAGAGGATAAGTGAGATTTTGAATTTCAGCAGACACTTGTGGACACTGGACACTTTTGGATTGTGTGAGGCCCAATGAATATCTGAGCGCTATGTGACAGGCTCGATGGCACAGCTGTGACCAAAGTGACTAGAGGATAAGGGAGATTTTGAATTTCTGCACACACTTGTGGACACTGGACACTTTTGGATTGTGTGAGGCCCAATGAATATCTGAGCGCTATGTGACAGGCTCGATGGCACAGCTGTGACCAAAGTGACTAGAGGATAAGGGAGATTTTGAATTTCAGCAGACACTTGTGGACACTGGACACTTTTGGATTGTGTGAGGCCCAATGTATATCTGAGCGCTATGTGACAGGCTCAATGGCACAGCTGTGACCAAAGTGACTAGAGGATAAGTGAGATTTTGAATTTCAGCAGACACTTGTGGACACTGGACACTTTTGGATTGTGTGAGGCCCAATGAATATCTGAGCGCTATGTGACAGGCTCGATGGCACAGCTGTGACCAAAGTGACTAGAGGATAAGTGAGATTTTGAATTTCAGCAGACACTTGTGGACACTGGACACTTTTGGATTGTGTGAGGCCCAATGAATATCGGAGCGCTATGTGACAGGCTCGATGGCACAGCTGTGACCAAAGTGACTAGAGGATAAGGGAGATTTTGAATTTCTGCACACACTTGTGGACACTGGACACTTTTGGATTGTGTGAGGCCCAATGAATATCTGAGCGCTGTGTGACAGGCTCGATGGCACAGCTGTGACCAAAGTGACTAGAGGATAAGGGAGATTTTGAATTTCAGCAGACACTTGTGGACACTGGACACTTTTGGATTGTGTGAGGCCCAATGAATATCTGAGCGCTATGTGACAGGCTCGATGGCACAGCTGTGACCAAAGTGACTAGAGGATAAGGGAGATTTTGAATTTCTGCACACACTTGTGGACACTGGACACTTTTGGATTGTGTGAGGCCCAATGAATATCTGAGCGCTGTGTGACAGGCTCGATGGCACAGCTGTGACCAAAGTGACTAGAGGATAAGGGAGATTTTGAATTTCAGCAGACACTTGTGGACACTGGACACTTTTGGATTGTGTGAGGCCCAATGAATATCTGAGCGCTATGTGACAGGCTCGATGGCACAGCTGTGACCAAAGTGACTAGAGGATAAGTGAGATTTTGAATTTCAGCAGACACTTGTGGACACTGGACATTTTTGGATTGTGTGAGGCCCAATGAATATCTGAGCGCTATGTGACAGGCTCGATGGCACAGCTGTGACCAAAGTGACTAGAGGATAAGGGAGATTTTGAATTTCTGCACACACTTGTGGACACTGGACACTTTTGGATTGTGTGAGGCCCAATGAATATCTGAGCGCTATGTGACAGGCTCGATGGCACAGCTGTGACCAAAGTGACTAGAGGATAAGTGAGATTTTGAATTTCAGCAGACACTTGTGGACACTGGACACTTTTGGATTGTGTGAGGCCCAATGAATATCTGAGCACTATGTGACAGGCTCGATGGCACAGCTGTGACCAAAGTGACTAGAGGATAAGTGAGATTTTGAATTTCAGCAGACACTTGTGGACACTGGACACTTTTGGATTGTGTGAGGCCCAATGAATATCTGAGGGCTATGTGACAGGCTCGATGGCACAGCTGTGACCAAAGTGACTAGAGGATAAGGGAGATTTTGAATTTCTGCACACACTTGTGGACACTGGACACTTTTGGATTGTGTGAGGCCCAATGAATATCTGAGCGCTATGTGACAGGCTCGATGGCACAGCTGTGACCAAAGTGACTAGAGGATAAGTGAGATTTTGAATTTCAGCAGACACTTGTGGACACTGGACACTTTTGGATTGTGTGAGGCCCAATGAATATCTGAGCGCTATGTGACAGGCTCGATGGCACAGCTGTGACCAAAGTGACTAGAGGATAAGGGAGATTTTGAATTTCTGCACACACTTGTGGACACTGGACACTTTTGGATTGTGTGAGGCCCAATGAATATCTGAGCGCTATGTGACAGGCTCGATGGCACAGCTGTGACCAAAGTGACTAGAGGATAAGTGAGATTTTGAATTTCAGCAGACACTTGTGGACACTGGACATTTTTGGATTGTGTGAGGCCCAATGAATATCTGAGCGCTATGTGACAGGCTCGATGGCACAGCTGTGACCAAAGTGACTAGAGGATAAGGGAGATTTTGAATTTCTGCACACACTTGTGGACACTGGACACTTTTGGATTGTGTGAGGCCCAATGAATATCTGAGCGCTATGTGACAGGCTCGATGGCACAGCTGTGACCAAAGTGACTAGAGGATAAGTGAGATTTTGAATTTCAGCAGACACTTGTGGACACTGGACACTTTTGGATTGTGTGAGGCCCAATGAATATCTGAGCGCTATGTGACAGGCTCGATGGCACAGCTGTGACCAAAGTGACTAGAGGATAAGTGAGATTTTGAATTTCAGCAGACACTTGTGGACACTGGACATTTTTGGATTGTGTGAGGCCCAATGAATATCTGAGCGCTATGTGACAGGCTCGATGGCACAGCTGTGACCAAAGTGACTAGAGGATAAGGGAGATTTTGAATTTCTGCACACACTTGTGGACACTGGACACTTTTGGATTGTGTGAGGCCCAATGAATATCTGAGCGCTGTGTGACAGGCTCGATGGCACAGCTGTGACCAAAGTGACTAGAGGATAAGTGAGATTTTGAATTTCAGCAGACACTTGTGGACACTGGACACTTTTGGATTGTGTGAGGCCCAATGAATATCTGAGCGCTATGTGACAGGCTCGATGGCACAGCTGTGACCAAAGTGACTAGAGGATAAGTGAGATTTTGAATTTCAGCAGACACTTGTGGACACTGGACATTTTTGGATTGTGTGAGGCCCAATGAATATCTGAGCGCTATGTGACAGGCTCGATGGCACAGCTGTGACCAAAGTGACTAGAGGATAAGGGAGATTTTGAATTTCTGCACACACTTGTGGACACTGGACACTTTTGGATTGTGTGAGGCCCAATGAATATCTGAGCGCTATGTGACAGGCTCGATGGCACAGCTGTGACCAAAGTGACTAGAGGATAAGTGAGATTTTGAATTTCAGCAGACACTTGTGGACACTGGACACTTTTGGATTGTGTGAGGCCCAATGAATATCTGAGCACTATGTGACAGGCTCGATGGCACAGCTGTGACCAAAGTGACTAGAGGATAAGTGAGATTTTGAATTTCAGCAGACACTTGTGGACACTGGACACTTTTGGATTGTGTGAGGCCCAATGAATATCTGAGCGCTATGTGACAGGCTCGATGGCACAGCTGTGACCAAAGTGACTAGAGGATAAGGGAGATTTTGAATTTCTGCACACACTTGTGGACACTGGACACTTTTGGATTGTGTGAGGCCCAATGAATATCTGAGCGCTATGTGACAGGCTCGATGGCACAGCTGTGACCAAAGTGACTAGAGGATAAGTGAGATTTTGAATTTCAGCAGACACTTGTGGACACTGGACACTTTTGGATTGTGTGAGGCCCAATGAATATCTGAGCGCTATGTGACAGGCTCGATGGCACAGCTGTGACCAAAGTGACTAGAGGATAAGGGAGATTTTGAATTTCTGCACACACTTGTGGACACTGGACACTTTTGGATTGTGTGAGGCCCAATGAATATCTGAGCGCTATGTGACAGGCTCGATGGCACAGCTGTGACCAAAGTGACTAGAGGATAAGTGAGATTTTGAATTTCAGCAGACACTTGTGGACACTGGACACTTTTGGATTGTGTGAGGCCCAATGAATATCTGAGCGCTATGTGACAGGCTCGATGGCACAGCTGTGACCAAAGTGACTAGAGGATAAGTGAGATTTTGAATTTCAGCAGACACTTGTGGACACTGGACACTTTTGGATTGTGTGAGGCCCAATGAATATCTGAGCGCTATGTGACAGGCTCGATGGCACAGCTGTGACCAAAGTGACTAGAGGATAAGTGAGATTTTGAATTTCAGCAGACACTTGTGGACACTGGACACTTTTGGATTGTGTGAGGCCCAATGAATATCTGAGCGCTATGTGACAGGCTCGATGGCACAGCTGTGACCAAAGTGACTAGAGGATAAGTGAGATTTTGAATTTCTGCACACACTTGTGGACACTGGACACTTATGGATTGTGTGAGGCCCACTGAATATCACAGCGCTATGTCACAGGCAGAAATTGGCTAGTGTATCACAAACTACAAGGTGTATGTAGAATTGGGCAGAATAGGAATCTCCCTAGAGTGCAGGTCTGTAAGAACGGAACATGTCCTCGTTTTATTCTCACAGAATGACACACTGATAGCTTCACTGTGGCTGTGATAACAGCCGTTACACGGTACTGTGTGAGGAGCGTACACCGCTGTATGGTGTGAAAAAATGCACGCTCAGTACCTCAGCAGGACAAAAAAAAAAAAATTGGGATTGCTTTTAAAAAAGCAGTTTGCGGAGCAGTGGGTAAACAGCAATGCAGGAATGTCAGGAAGCCTTAGAAGGCAGCCCAACAACCAAAACCACTGATACACCACTATATAGCCTCCCCTTGCACTGCACACACAGTGACTGGTGTGTTGTACAGGCCAAATCGCTAGCAGCAGAAGCAGTTTTTTTTCTTCTTCCCTGCCTAACGCTCTCCCTACAGAATCAGCAGCAACCTCTCCCTATGCTAAGATCGGCAGAAGTAAGATGGCGGTCGGCGTGCACGCCCTTTTATACCCCCTGTGACGCCCACCAAAGCAAGCCAATCACTTGCATGCCCTTCTGAAAGATGGTGGTGACCCGTGCCTATGTCATCACGTTGCCCACAGTGTCCGTGGATCCTGATTGGCTGAAAAAGAGCGCAAAACAAACTTTTGAAACGCGACCTCATCCTAGGGTCGGGTTTCGTTTCATGAAACCCGACTTTGCCAAAAGTCGGCGACTTTTGAAATTTTTCGACCCGTTTCGCTCAACTCTAGTCATAAGTATTCAGACCCTTTGCTCAGACCCTCATATTTAAGTCACATGCTGTCCATTTCCTTGTGATCCTCCTTGAGATGGTTCTACTCCTTCATTGGAGTCCAGCTGTGTTTAATTAAACTGATAGGACTTGATTTGCAAACCTGTCTATATAAGACCTCACAGTGTATGTCAGACCAAATAAGGCATGTGATATTTCAGTTTTTCTTTTTTAATACATTTGCAAAAATTTCTACATTTCTGTTTTTTTTTTTCAGTCAAGATGAGGTGCAGAGTGTACATTAACCCCTTCATGACCCAGTCTATTTTGACGTTAATGACCTGGCTATTTTTTGCAATTCTGACCAGTGTCCCTTTATGAGGTAATAACTCCGGAACGCTTCAACGTGACATATCGGGCTTCATGTTAGTGGTAAATTTAGGTCGATAATTTTTGCGTTTATTTGTGAAAAAAAAACGGAAATTTGGCGAAAATTTTGCAATTGTCAAATTTTGAATTTTTATTCTGTTAAACCAGAGAGTTATGTGACACAAAATAGTTAATAAATAACATTTACCACATGTCTACTTTACATCAGCACAATTTTGGAAACAATTTTTTTTTTTGTTAGGAAGTTATAAGGGTTAAAAGTTGACCAGCCATTTCTCATTTTTACAACACCATTTTTTTAGGGGCCACCTCACATTTCAAGTCACTTTGAGGTGTCTATATGGCAGAAAACACCCAAAAGTGACACCATTCTAAAAACTGCACCCCTCAGGTTACTCAAAACTATATTCAAGAAGATTATTAACCCTTCAGGTGCTTCACAGGAACTAAAGCAACGTGGAAGGAAAAAATGGACATTGTAATTTTTCCAACAAAAATTTTCTTTTAGCATCAATTTTTTCATTTTCACATGGGCAACAGGATAAAATGGATCCTAAAATTTGTTGGGCAATTTCTCCTGAGGACACCGATACCTCATATGTGGTCATTAGGGTGACCGGATCTCATATGGGGGGGGAAAAATGTCAGAATCTTGTTCGTCTGGACCCCACAAAACGATTCCCCTTTCCAGATATTGAGAGAGCCAAAATTTGAGCTCGATCAAACGACGTTAACCCGTGCCGCTCGTCGCTCAAAGTTTGAAAAAATCCAAATTGAGGTATTTTAAGATTTAGGTATTTTGCATAGTCTGTTAGACTATAAAGAATGTGACAACAACATTGCAGAAATAGCCCTGACCAAATTTTCGAACCATTTGTGGTATTTGAATGCAGAGTTGGTGGGATTATCATTTTTTGATCCCACCATTACTGACAATGAAAAGTTGTTAATGGCTAATAAATTGCTCAGTAGCACAGATGAACCATCAGAGCACACTAACCTACATGAGTTGATAAATTTACATAGTTATCTAATCTATTCTAGAGCTTTTGTTAAAGTAGTTTTTGAAACGTCAGAATATAATGCTCGGCATTTGCTTACAACTTGCAGGACATATTGCTTTTGTTCTTCATCTTTTGTCAGAAGGTCGTTAAAGTCGGTTACTTCCTACCTCTTTTAATTTTTCTTTCCTAACTTTTGGATTTACAACCCTAGCGTGCTCTGATGGTTCATCTGTGCTACTGAGCAATTTATTAGCCATTAACAACTTTTCATTGTCTGTAATGGTGGGATCAAAAAACGATAATCCCACCAACTCTGCATTCAAATACCACAAATGTTTCGAAAATTTGGTCAGGGCTATTTCTGCAATGTTGTTGTCACATTCTTTATAGTCTAACAGACTATGCAAAATACCTAAATCTTAAAATACCTCAATTTGGATTTTTTCAAACTTTGAGCGACGAGCGGCACGGGTTAACGTCGTTTGATCGAGCTCAAATTTTGGCTATCTCAATATCTGGAAAGGGGAATCGTTTTGTGGGGTCCAGACGGACAAAATTCCGACATCGTTTTTTTGCGGTCACCCTAGTGGTCATACACCACTGTTTGGGTGCACAGCAGGGCTCTGAAGGGAAGGAGCGCCATTTGACTTTTTGAATGGAAAATATGCTGGAATATTCAGCGGATGCCATGTCGCGTTTGGAGAGCCCCTGTGTGCCTAAACATTGGAGATCCCCCACAAGTGACCCCATATTGGAAACTAGACCCTCCAAGGAACTTATCTAGATGCATAGTGAGCACTTTGAACCCTCAGGTGCTTCACAAATTGATCTGAAGAAAAGTACTTTTTTTTCACAAAAAATTTTATTTTAGCCTCAGTTTTTTCATTTTCACATGGGCAACAGGATAAAATGGATCTTTAAATTTGTTGGGCAATTTCTCCTGAGTACACCAATACCTCATATGTGGTCATAAACCACTGTTTTGGCACACGACAGGGCCCTAAAGGGAAGGAGGGCCATTTGACTTTTTGAATGGAAAATTAGCTCCAATCGTTAGCGGACACCATGTCGCGTTTGGAGAGTCCCTGTGTGCCTAAACAGTGAAAACCCCCACAAGTGACACCATTTTGGAAACTAGACCCCTTAAGGAACTTATCTAGATGTGTGGTGAGCACTTTGAACCCCCAAGTACTTCACAGAAGTTTATAAAGCAGAGCAGTGAAAATAAAAAATCTTTTTTTCTCAAAAATGATTTTTTTAGCCTGCTATTTTTTATTTTCCCAAGGGTAACAGGATAAATTGGACATCAAAGGTTGTTGTCCAGTTTGTCCTGAGTACGCTGGTATCCCATATGTGGGGGGAACCACTGTTTGGGCACACGGCATTGCTCAGAAGGGAAGGAGTGCCATATGACTTTTTGAATGGAAAATTAGCTCCAATCGTTAGCCAACACCATGTTGTGTTTGGTGAGCCCCTGTGTGCCTAAACTTTGGAGCTCCAGCACAAATGACCCCATTTTGGAAACTAGACCTCCTAAGGAACTTATCTAGATGTATAGTGAGCACTTTGAACCCCAGGTGTTTCACAGAAGTTAATAAAGCAGAACCGTGAAAATAAAAAATCATTTTTTTCCTCAAAAAATTATTTTTTAGCACGCCATTTTTTTATTTTCACAATAGAAACATGAGAAATTGGACCCCAAAAGTTTTTGTCCAGTTTGTCCTGAGTACGCTGGTTCCCCATATGCAGGGGGGGATCACTGTTTGGGCACACGTCGGGGCTTGGAAGGGAAGTAATGATGTTTTGAAATGCCGACTTGTTGGAATGGTCTGCGGGTGTCATGTTACGTTTGCAGAGCTGCTGATGTGCCTAAACAGTAGAAACCCCCCATAAGCGACCCCATTTTGGAAACTAGACCCCCCCAAGGAACTTATCTAGATGTGTTGAGCACTTTGAACCCCCGAGTACTTCACAGAAGTTTATAACGCAGAGCCATGAAAATAAAAAAACATTTTTTTCCCTCAAAAAATGATTTTTTAACCTGCAATTTTTTATTTTCACAAGGGTAACAGGAGAAATTGGACCCCAAAAGTTGTTGTCCAGTTTGTCCTGAGTACACTGGTACCCCATATGTGGGGGAACCACTGTTTGGGCACACGTCGGGGCTCGGAAGGGAAGTAGTGACGTTTTGAAATGCCGACTTGATGGAATGGTCTGTGGGCGTCATGTTACGTTTGCAGAGCCCCTGATGTGCCTAAACAGTAGAAACCCCCCACAAGTGACCCCATTTTGAAAATTAGATCCCCCAAGGAACTCATCTAGATGTGTGGTGAGCACTTTGAATCCCCAAGTTCTTCACAGAAGTTTATAACGCAGAGCCGTGAAAATAAAAAAATAATTTTTTCCACAAAAATGATTTAAAAAAATCAATTTTTTATTTTCCCAAGGGTAACAGGAGAAATTAGACCCCAAAGTTGTTGTGCAATTTTTTCTGAGGACGCTAATACCCCATATGTGGGGTAAACCACTGTTTGGGCACACGTCGGGGCTCGGTATGGAGGGAGCACTGTTTGACTTTTTGAACACAAAATTGGTTGGAATAAATGGTGGCGCCATGTCGCATTTGGAGACCCCCTGATTGCCTAAATACTGGAAACCCCTCATTTCTAACTCCAACCCTAACCCCAACACACCCTTAACCTTAATCCCAACCCTAACCATAACCCTAACCACATCCCTAACCCCAACACACCCCTAATCTTAATCCCAACTCTAACCCTAACCACAAGCCTAACCCTAATCCCAACCCCAACCCACCCCTAACCCTAATCTTAATCCTAACTCCAACCCTATCCCTAATTCTAACCCTAACCCTAATCCCAACTCTAACCCTAATTCTAACCCTAATTCCAACCCTAACCCTAATTCCAACCCTAACCCTAATTATAACCCTAACCCTAATTCCAATCCTAACCCTAATTCCAACCCTAACCCTAATTCTAACCCTAACCCTAATTCTAACCCTAATGGAAAAATAAAAATATTTTCTTTATTTTATTATTTGTCCCTACCTATGGGGGTGATAAAGGTGGGGGGTTTATTAACTATTTTTATTTTCACTGTGAGAGTTTCACAGTGATCAAAATGAATCTGCTGGCCAACAGATTCGACGGGCGCACTGCACATGCGCCCGCCATTTTGCAGGATGGTGGCGCCCATGAAGGATCCAGGAGGGACACCGGGATGGACACAGGGACATAGGAGGTACCAGGGGGTGAGGGGGGATGATAAGGTGGGAGGGAACGGAGGGAAGGGAGAGGGTAGCAGATGCGGATGGTGGCGGCAGATCACCGCCGTCAATCGGTGATGGGTCCGATTGCCCCTGTCAGTCGGTGGGGGGTGGGATCTCGGTCTCCAGCCATGGCCGATGATATTGCAGCATCTGCCATGGCTGGATTGTAATATTTCACCAAATTTCATTGGTGAAATATTACAAATCGCTCTGATTGGCTGTTTCACTTTTAACAGCCAATCAGAGTGATCGTAGCCATGGGGGGCTAAGTCACCCCCCTGGGGTGAAGCACAAAGCCCCCTGTACCTGCGGGTCAGGTGACCTTTCAGTGACCCCGGTCACCCGACCCTCAGGGGGGCTATCAATTCATGAAGCCACATAGGCGTCATGGGTCAGATTGGCACCAACTTTCATGACGCCTACGTGGTGTCAAAGGTCATGAACTTTTTTGAATTTACCAAATAGCTGCAATGAAGCAAAGAGGGAAAAAGGGGTCTGAATACTTTCTATACTCACTGTATAACAAGTTGCTTGAACACAGCAGACAAAAGTGTAATTACTGACACCTTATAGCTATTATTTCATGGCAGTCCGTGTATGTGTGTGTTTGGGAGGGGGTACAGCTGAGTTTAGGTGTGTTACATTACAAACCCTTCTATTAGGTCTCCTCCTTTCATAACATTGTCATCTCTGTTGTACTGCCTTTTTCCCCACACAGACTGCTAGGAGATGACTGCTCAAAAGTGTCATTAATCACATTTATGTCTGTTGCACTCACAGCAACTTGTACTCATTCTGTTGTGATATCAGAAAAGGTGGTTGTTACATCTCACACAAGAGTAGCCTGTTCTAAGTTAACATACCCAGGGTGTGTTCTTCTTTCTGCCATGTGTTGCTGCCTGCTTATAATTAGGCAATGACGCACAGGGGAAAAAAGTACACGCCTTCAGTGAAAATAATCTGATAACTCTCACTTTGACTTAAATCCCTTCACCCTCCAAGTCAGTTTTGCCTTCATAACCAGGCCAAATTTTGGCACGCTTTAATGGATCCCATTGATTTTGAGAATGTTTTTTCATGACATATTGTACTTCATGACAGTGGTAAAATCTGCTCAATATGACTTGCATTTATTTGTGAAAATATCGAAAATATGGCTGAAATGTGGAAAGTTTTGCAATTTTCAAACTTTGAATTTTTATGCCCTCAAACCAGAGAGTTATGTCACAGAAAATAGATAACAAACATTTATCACATGACTACACTACAGCTGCATTATTTCTGAAACATGATTTTTTTTGTTAAGATGTTAGAAGGGCTAATAGTTGATCAGTGATTTCACCTTTTTCCAAGAAAATTTACAAAACAATTTTTTTAGAGACTATATCACATTTGAAATAATTTTGGGGGCTTATATCACAGAAAATATCCAAACGTGACACCAGTCTAAAAACTGCACCCTTCAAAGTCCTGAAAACCACAATCAAGAAGTTTATTAACCCTTCAGATGCTTCACAGGTATTAATGCAATGTGGAAGGAAAAAATGGACCTTTTACTTTTTTTACTATAGCCCCAAATGTTCTATTTTTACAAGAGTAACATATGTGGAGGGAAACTACTGTTGGGGCAGGGCTCGGAAGGCAAGGTGGGCCATGTGACTTCTGAACACAAAATTTGCTGGAATCAATAGCACACGCCATGTCAGGTTTGGAGAACCCCTAATGTGCCTAAACCAGTGGTTCCCAAACTCCAGTCCTCACGGACCACAACAGGTCATGTTTTCAGGATTTCCTTAGTATTTCACAGGTGATGGAAGTATCATCTATACACGTGTTGAGCAGTTTGAACCCTCAGGTGCTTCACAGAAGTTTATGATGTAGAACTGTGAACATTAAAAAATACATTTTTCATCAACAATGTTGTTTTCTCTCCAAATATTCATTTTCACATGGATACCAGGAGCAAAATGGATCACACAAGTGCAATTTTGTCTGAGTACATAGATACCCAATACTGTATATGATCAAAAACTACTCTGATCAAAAGCTGTGGCAGACAGCACTTTTATGCATGCCAAAAAAGACAGACATCACCAGATCATAGGAAAGGCAACAACCAAAGTGACTCCATCTGCTTCATTATAGGGAATCTTCCCTTGGGGGTTCTGTCTGAATCACGTATTTCAGATTTACATGGAAACCCCTATATAAGCACTCAGTGGAGAGTGAAGGATAAATGTGAGCTGAGCCTTACTGCGATCTTTGTGAGGCAGAATGAACAAATAAATAGTAGGTCAGGAATCGGTTTTATTTATTTTTTATGCTGTTGTTCGTGCGATATAAGTGATATGGCAACTTTATTCTTTGATTCGATGCAATTACAGCAATACCACATTTATATTTTTTATGTTTGGCTGATGTCACACAAACACATTTTGCAAAAACTAGGTTTTGCATCGCCATATTTTGAGAGCAATAATTTTGCCATATCTCTGGCGACAGAGTCATGCGAGTTGACGTTTTTATTGGTACCATTTTCGAGCACATGACATTTTTTAATCACTTTCTATTCCGATTTTTGGGAGGCACGATGAACAAAAACCAGCAATTCAGGAATTGTTTTTTTGTGGGTTTTCATGCCGAAAAAGATGGACATCGCTGCATCATAGGCAGCCACACGGCATCCACAGTGCTTCCATCTGCTTCATTATTTGGAATATTCCACCAGGGGTCCTGTCTGAATCAAGTATTTCAGAGATTTGAATGGAAACCTTGGTGTAAGCATTCAGCACAGAGCGCAGGATAAATGTGAGCCGAACATTACTGTGATCTTTGGGAGGCAGAATGGAAAAATCAACAACAGGTGAAGAATTGGTTTTATTTATTTTTTTATTCCGTTCCTCTTGCAGTATTAGTGATTAGATGACTTTATTCTACCGATCGGTGCGATTACAGCGATACCAGATTTATAGCTTTTTTTATGTTTGGCTGCTGTCATACACTAAAAACACTTTTTATTGGCATTGCCATATTTTGATACCTATAATTTTTGCATATTTTGGCCACATAGTCATGTGAGGACTTGTTTTTTGTGGGACAAGTTGACGTTTTTATTGGTACCATTTAGGGGCACATCAAGAAAGGCACATCCAGCCCATGAATGGCAGCGCTTCCCAGGACTCACATCCAAAGATGATATTTCATATTTTTTTTTATTTGATAGGTTAAAAAAGAGGAGATACAATGCGTTTCGGATACAGTGTATATCCTTCATCAGGTATCATAAAAACACAGTACAAATCCTGTACTTGATTTACTCATCCTGTGTGAGCCCGACTCTGGCTCTTTCACTTGGATCCACCCGAGGCAAGCTGCAAGCCCTGTCTATTGAAAAGTATCCCAGAAGGAAGGATCTTTGAGGATACACAATCTAAAGCCATATTAGTCTTCTATCAGGTGAGTGCATAAAATTGTGCACCCTTTAAAGACTACAGTATTGTGTTTACGCCGCGATTTGTCTGTTCTTCTCTCCCAAACAGGGTTTTTTTGCATTTATGGACACATGACATTTTTTGATCTCTTTCTATTCTGATTTTTGGGAGGCAGAATTAACAAAAACCAGCAATTCATGATTGTTTTTTTTTTAATGCTATTCCACTGTGGTAAAAATGATAAGGCTCAATACGAGTCGGGTCAGTACGATTACAGCTATATGACATTTATGTATTTTTTTAATGTTTTGGCGCCTTTTCCCGAAAAAAACAATTTTCTAGGAAAAAATATTATTTTTGCATCGCTTTGTTCTGAGAGCTATTACTTTTTTATTTTTCTGCTGATGTAGCTGTATTGCTACTCATTTTGTGAGAGACAAGATGATTTTTTCAGCTATACCATTTTTATTTACATTCATCTTTTTTATTGCATTTTATTCCACTTTTTGTTTGGTGGTATGATGAAAAAGCATAGCTATTTTTTTTTTAATGTTCACTGAAGGCAGGGGTGGGGAACCTCAGGCCCCAGGGCCATTTACGGCCTTCGATGACCTTTTATCAGGCCCCCCGAGCAGATTCTCAGGGACCGCAGTGCTTTGGTAGGGAGCTGTATGTTGATTGCCTCCAGCTCATTAATTTCTTCTTGCTCTGTTAGCAAACACACACAGTGTTCATTACTTAACACTGAAGATCATACAATGAAAGATTACATCCTGACACCAGTGCCTGAGTCAGGATGTACTTTGTGGGCGGAGTTTGTATGGCCCCCGAAGGATGGTATAAATATCCAAATGGCCCTTGGCAGAAAAAAGATTCCCTACCCCTGACTGAAGGGATTAACCAGTGGGAAAGTTTTATACAGTTCTGGCCAAAATTATTGACACCCATGCAATTTTGTCGGATAATGATTGCAAACACAAATTCTTTTGTATTATTATCTTCATTTAATTTGTCTTAAATGAAAAAACACAAAAAGAATTGTCCTAAAGCCAAATTGGATATAATTCCACACCAAACATAAAAAAGAGGGTGGACAAAAGTATTGGCACTGTTTGAAAAATCATGTGATGCTTCTCTAATTTGTGTAACTAACAGCACCTGTGACTTACCTGTGGCACCTAACAGGTGTTGGCAATAACTAAATCACACTTGCAGCCAGTTGACATGGATTAAAGTTGACTCAACCTCTGTCCTGTGTCCTTGTGTGTACCACATTGAGCATGGAGAAAAGAAAGAAGACCAAAGAACTGTCTGAGGACTTGAGAAACCAAATTGTGAGGAAGCATGAGCAATCTCAAGGCTACAAGTCCATCTCCAAAGACCTGAATGTTCCTGTGTCTACCGTGCGCAGCGTCATCAAGAAGTTTAAAGCCCATGGCACTGTGGCTAACCTCCCTAGATGTGGACGGAAAAGAAGAATTGACAAGAGATTTCAACGCAAGATCGTGCGGTTGTTGGATAAAGAACCTCGACTAACATCCAAACAAGTTCAAGCTGCCCTGCAGTCCGAGGGTACAACAGTGTCAACCCGTACTATCCGTCGGCATCTGAATGAAAAGGGACTGTATGATAGGAGACCCAGGAAGACCCCACTTCTTACCCCGAGACATAAAAAAGCCAGGCTGGAGTTTGCCAAAACTTACCTGAAAAAGCCTAAAACATTTTGGAAGAATGTTCTCTGGTCAGATGAGACAAAAGTAGAGCCTTTTAGGCAAAGGCATCAACATAGAGTTTACAGGAGAAAAAAAGAGGCATTCAAAGAAAAGAACACTGTCCTTATAGTCAAACATGGTGGAGGTTCCCTGATGTTTTGGGGTTGCTTTGCTGCCTCTGGCACTGGACTGCTTGACCGTGTGCATGGCATTATGAAGTCAGAAGACTACCAACAAATTTTGCAGCATAATGTAAGGCCCAGTGTGAGAAAGCTGGGTCTCCCTCAGAGGTCATGGGTCTTCCAGCAGGACAATGACCCAAAACACACTTCAAAAAGCACTAGAAAATGGTTTGAGAGAAAGCCCTGGAGACTTCTAAGGTGGCCAGCAATGAGTCCACACCTGAATCCCATAGAACACCTGTGGAGAGATCTAAAAATGGCAGTTTGGAGAAGGCACCCTTCAAATATCAGGGACCTGGAGCAGTTTGCCAAAGAAGGATGGTCTAAAATTCCAGCAGAGCATTGTAAGAAACTCATTGATGGTTACCGGAAGCGATTGGTCGCAGTTATTTTGGCTAAAAGTTGTGCAACCAAGTATTAGGCTGAGGGTGCAATACTTTTGTCTGGCCCATTTTTGGAGTTTTGTGTGAAATGAGCAATGTTTTGCTTTTTGCTTCATTCTCTTTTGTGTTTTTTCATTTAAGACAAATTAAATGAAGATAATAATACCAAAGAATTTGTGTTTGCAATCATTTTCAGGAAGAAACTGAGTACTATCTGACAGAATTGCAGGGGTGTCAATACTTTTGGCCACAACTGTAGATTGTGTCATTCTGGAAGAGGCAATACCAAATATGTGTACATTTTTTGTTTATTTCGTCATAAAAATACTTTATTAGCACAATATATTTTTGTTTTTTATTATTTTGTGATTTTAAAAAAATATATTTTTATAATTTTTTGTCCACTTTTTTTTGTTTTTCACTTAATCCCTCTATGAGACTTTCTCTTTTTGCTGTCTGATCGCTGTTATAAAGTATTGCAATGCATGAGCATTGCAATACTTTATACAAGCTTGTAAGACCATGCGACGTTGGGTCACCATGGCAGTGATCAGCCCTCGCGATCATGCCGCGATAATGAGTTCATCTCTGGACAGGCGGGAAGGCTGCGCAGACAGCTTTTCATTCATTCCTCCGTGGTTTAAAGCCGGGCCAGTCGCATTAACACTGCTCCCGGTTGTAAACTATTTAACCCCTTGAGATGGATTGCAGCGTTGGACTTGACTGTACGGCGGACAGGTATGGGATATTTTTGCTTTTTTATTTTGTATTTTTTACAGGAGAACGAGGGCTTCGATTGGATTGGGAGTTAAATAAGATGGAAAAAATGTGTTTATTTATTTATTTCATTAAAACTCTTTATTCTTAATGTGCGTGTGTTTATTAACCCTTTCAGACTAGTGGATAAATAATGGATAGGTGTCTTATTGACATCTTTCCATTATTAACCAGGCTTAATGTCACCTTACAATAGCAAGGTGACATTAACCCCTTATTACCCCATATGCCATCCACTACAGGGCAATGGGAAGAGAGCAGCTAAGTCCCGGAATAGGTGCATCTTACAGATGCGCCTTTTCTGGCGTGGCTGGGGGCAGATTTTTTTAGCCAGGGGGGGCCCAAAAACAATGGTCCCTATCTAGAATATTAATATCTGCCCTCAGTCACTGGCATGCCCTCTCTGGCGGGGAAAATCGCCATTTTTGTCCGTGAATTAATCCTTTAATTTAACACCTACTGTTCCAAAATTTTACACACACACACACACTACTAACATTATTAGTGAGGGACATATATAAATCTAACGGCTATGCAATGGTTCACTGTATGTAAACCATGTCTCATCCTGTTGGGTTCTGTAATGATTTTACAGAAGCCTACAATTGAATTTTCACCTATTCTGCTATTTATATCTCTATGAAATATAAATATATATACATGTGTGTCAATGACATATATATATATACACTGTATATATATATACACCTATACTATGTGTATACATGTATTCTATCTATTCTATTTTAACCTGTCAGTGTGATTTTACAGTATAGGGACCTGTATAAAGGACACCGGTGTGTATTTCTCGCAAGTCACATACATGGTCCATGTGTAATCCGTTTTTTTCTCACACCCTTAGACTTGCATTGGCGAGTTTTGGCCGAGATACACAAACAATCGCAGCATGCTGCGATTTCTCTCGCACGTATAAAACGTGCAAGAGTAAAATGGATGATGCGAGCTGCACCATAGATTAACATTGGGACGAGTGCTATGCGATTTTTTATCGCCTAGCACTCGTCCGTATTCTATGGTAGTGTGACTCTGGCCTAAAGGAGATTCCTGGGAGAAAGAGAAATAGTGCCTAAGAGCCGGGATTGTAATCTGATGTTAGACATATTTGAAAAAAAATTCCAGAAAACCCATAAAGGGAATGTCACCAGGTTTTTGCTACCTAATCTGAGAGCAGCATAATGTTGGAACATACAGAGGATTTTTAGATTATGTATATCAGTTTCTGTGCATCAACAGTGGATCCAGGCACCCGACCATATGAGGCTTTTTCACATTATATTCCGATATTGGTAAACTCACTAAATTGCAATTTATGTGATCTAGAAACAAAAATAGTTATTCCAGTGATGTGTTACTTACTGGGCTGCTTACTGTAGTTTGTATAAAACCATTGTCTTATTAGCAGGAGATTATCACTAGCGGACTATTTGGTCTGCTGCTAGATAGTCCAGCCCCACTCCCATCACTGATTGGCCACATTCTGTGTAAACTATGCATAGACAGAAAGCTGCCAATCAGTGGTGTGGGGTGGGGGGTTTATAAAGCTCAGTATTCAAAGAACTTTTAGGTCTTAAGCAGATAAAACAGTGATTTTATCAAATCTGCAGCAAGTAGTCCAGTGTAAAGCCTAGGAAGGTATCCAGCTCTTTGGATATATAAAGCTTCACCAATCTTTTAGTGCAGCTCAAAAGGTTCCAGGTACACTAAAAATATTGCACCAAGGCAAAACCGCCAAGCATCCCATTAAGTGATACATAACTGGAATCATGGCCTCTGCCAATACATAATGCTGCTCTCAGATGTGGTAATAAAAACCTGGTGACAGATTCCCTTTAAGTTTGCAAATAGCATGAAGCTTAATAAACAATGAGATGAGTAGTGAATAATGTGCTATTTTATTTTGCTGAAAGGTGTACTGTACCTGACAAAATAAAATAAATAATAAATCATTTCTAGAGTTGTGTAAAAAGATTCACAGGACCTTGGTTCAATAGCCATGCTGCTAGATGGTGACCACAAATACAGGGGTCTGCACACCTCCTCCTTACTGGGAGCATCTCCCATGCCACCTCTGATTAGTAAGCCTTCATTCTTACGGCAAAATACACGCATGATACTGCTCCGTATCCAATAATCAGAAGAGGCGTCAGGGATGCCAGCATGTAGGAGGACTGCCGACTTAGCTGATATAGCAGGTTCTGCTGTGCCTCTGACTACGGCTGGCGTCACACTAAAGGTATGGAAAATCGGTCCGAATCTCCCTGCCGAGAGTCGCACGAGTGTTCTCCATATGGTTATCCGTGTGTAATGTGTTTCCAATGCAATGATGCGATTTTCTTGCACCTATGTATCCGTATGACATCCATATGCCATGCATATGGCTTTACATTTCTCACTGATTTTCCCCATTGAATTTAATGGCTCAATGGGCTGAAATGAGGAAAATGAGTGCGTATTTGTCGCAAGCTAGACAGATGGTCCATGTTGTGTCCGGGATTTTCTCGCACCCATAGGCTTGCATTGGCGAGTCTCGGTGCCAATCTCAGAATGCTGCGATTTTAAACGCACGTCGAATACGCCTGAGAAAAAAATATGGTGATGTGAGCGGCCCCATAGATAAACAGTGGGCCGAGTGCTATGCGATGTTTTCTCGCATAGTAGTCGGCTGTATTCTACGATAGTGTGACTCCGGCCTACCACACTTTCTACATTGTTGGTCATGCATGGAGGAACGGCAGTTGGTTCAAAATACAGGAGGGGAAGTCAGATGCAATTAATCAACTGCAAAAACATTACCAGGCACAGTCTGTTCCCTATAACACCATAAGGTAAGTAGCAACTTTTCACTGTGTACCAAGCAAATCCCTGTGACCAGTGTTTTGCCCTATGAAGAGCTGTTCTTGCAATAGGTGTCAATTAGTGATAAGGTGTTATCCGAGTATGCTCGGGTGCAGGGTCGACGTTAGAGGCAGGCAGACCAGGCAGCTACCTAGGGCCCCTGCTCCCCCAGGGGCACGAGCCAGTGGTGTGCTGCTAATAGCGGCACGTCACGCAGCCGCTATGGGGCCCGTGAGTCAGGGAGGCACGCCTGCTGCCAGCGCCGACTCCTCCACAATCCCCCCCTTCGCAAGCGCCGACGCATTCAACTGTACCAGCATTTATAACACTGGTACAGTTCAAAGCAATGATGGAAGAGAGAGCATCATGTGACGCTCCCTATTTCATCATTCCCCTCTGTCTCTGACACTGCAGATGCATGATGACGTCACTTCATCAGCAGCGCGGGGCACGAGGAGAGGTGAGCATTGTGTGTATTTTTTTAATATATCAGTGAGTTATTACTTGACTGTAGGGCCATTCTCAGGGGGGGCTACATTATATTCTATGGGGGGCTGTATTATATTCTATGAGGGAGAATTGCATAATACTCTTATGGGGCTAAATATTCTATGGGGAGCTACATTATATTCTATGGGGGCTGTATTAAATTTATTGAATTCTATGAGAGGTGATTGCATCATACTCTATGAGGGGGCTGCATTATACTATGTGAGGGGACTACATTGTATTCTATGGAGCGCTGCATTATATTCTATGGGGGGCTAGATTATATTTTATGGGGGGCTTCATTATACTCTATGAGGGGGCTACATTATATTCTATGGGGGCTGCATTATACTATATGAGGAGGGCTACATTATATTCTATGGGGGGCTGCATTATACCCTGGGGGCTACATTATATTCTGTTGGGTGGCTGCATTATACTCTGTGGGGTGGCAGCATTATACTATATGTGGGCTGCATTATACTGTATCGAGGACTATGGGGAATATATTATACTATATGAGGATCTATGGGGTGCATTATACTATGGAAAATGAATTGTACTACATGGATGACTATGGTGGTGCATTATACTATATGGAACACTATGAGGAGTGTATTATACTATATGGAGGACTGAGGAGTGTATTATACAGGGTGGGACATTTGTATGGATACACCTAAATAAAATGGGAATGGTTGGTGATATCAGCTTCCTGTTTGTGGCACATTAGTATATGGGAGGGGGAAAACTTTTCAAGATGAGTTGTGACCATGGTGGCCATTTTGAAGTTGGCCATTTTGGATCCAACTTTATTTTTTTCAATGGGAAGAGGGTCATGTGACACATCAAACTTATTGTGAATTTCACAAGAAAAACAACGGTGTGCTTGGTTTTAACGTAACTTTATTATTCCATGAGTTATTTACAAGTTTCTCTTTTTTTACAGCCATTGACATGTCGCAGAGGTTAACACGTGAGGAGCAGACAGAAATTGTGTTGATGTGTGGTGAACGCAGTACCTGGATCATTGCAGCAGATTTCAATGCAAGACACCCTACGCAAGAAAACTGTCACCATTTCCATTTTATTTAGGTGTGTCCATATAAATGGCCCACCCAAAAAAGTTTGCCTCATCACTGAATATAATGTTCTGTGTAAACTTAGGGTCCTGTTCCAATTTTTGTTTTGCCTGTTCTCAAATTCAGCGCACCGATCTGGCTCATCAACCATTCCCATTTTATTTAGGTGTATCCATATAAATGGCCCACCCTGTAGTATATGGAGGACTGAGGAGTGTATTATGCTATATGGAGGACTATGGGGAGTGCATAATACTATATGGAGGACTATGGGTGTATAATACTACATGGAGAACTGAAGAGTGTATTTTAATATATGGAGGAGTATAGGGAGTGTATTATACTGTATGGAGGACTATGGGACACATTATATTATAAGGAGGACTATGGGATGTGCATTTTACAATATGAAGGACTGCGGTTACAATATGGAGGACTGGAGTGTATTATACTAAACAAGCAAAATGCTGCATATTCATCGAGTGATTGGATTGTTTATGCCGGACCAAAAATCATTGTTCTCAGCTGCACTTCTCCGGTGTAAACTGTAGATGTGCTGCTGATAACATGATACTGCATGGGGACAGATTGATCTAATAGTGATTATTTTGTTCCCATCATTCTTTCTCAGTTGGTGTAAAGAGGCCGGGAAACAAGCAAACGACTTCAATATTGTCGATGACACTCGTTTACCGGCCTGAACTCGGCGCATGTAAATACGACATAAATGATTCTGTGTGATGTGCAATATGTTAGCATTTGGGGCCTCATTTTAAACTTTTGTCTAGGGCCCTACTTTGCCTAAAACTTGCCCTGCTTGGGTGCTAACCAGGTGTCTTTGGCATACTCAAATAATATGTCCGAGTCCCTGCAGCTGCATGTCTCACGATTGTTCAACAGCGGCAACACATGCATGGATTGCTTCTTTCTTAGGCAATCCCTGCATATGTCAAACAGCCACGAGATATGCAGATGCGGGGACACAAACATTATTTGAGCGTGCCGAAGACACTCTGTAAGCACTTGAACAATAAGAGCTTATCTGAGCACGTTCGCTCATCACTAGTATTACTCTCAAATTTCCTAATTTTCTTTCTACAGCTCCAAAGTACCGTAGTCTATGTGTTTCCATTGGAACAAAGAACAGGTGTAAACCTGCAGTTTTGCAGTCATTCTTTTTCCATTTGTCCCTCATTTTGCTAACATAGTACAGAAAATGTGGCTGAAGAATCAGACCGCTCAGGGTTTATTAGTTTGCAGAAGAAGAGATGTGGAAAAAAAAATCTGTGGAAAATGTTTCATAAAGAGCTATTGCAAAGTTGCTGTATTTTATATATTTGAAAACAAGTCTACAAATGTGGATATAGCCATTAAATGTACCAGTAATAGGAAATGTCTTACCTTGAGAAGTTCCCTAGGAAAGTCTTTTCCTCCATTTAATCCTTCCAGGTTTCCAATGAATTCAGAGCAAGACATCCTTTTACCAATGTTCTGAAAGGAATACATATTTTATTGATTTATTGTTTGCATGTGTGAAATATTTTGCTGGGATGAGAACATAAGAATTGATCGCCCTTCAAAGCAAAGTAAAGCCCTGCTAGTCCACATAATGGCATTTCCCAGCCAATCACTTTTCACACATTATAATAAGTGCAATGAGTAGGAAGTAGTCATTTCCGTAACCTGGGATCATAATAAAAATGTCTGTATAACAGTAAAAAATACAGAGAGGGCCATTTGTATGGATACACCTAACTAAAATGGGAATGGTTGGTGATATCAACTTCCTGTTTGTGGCACATTAGAATATGGGAGGGGGAAACTTTTCAAGATGGGTGTTGACCATAGCGGCCATTTTGAAGTCGGCCATTTTGGATCCAACTTTATTTTTTTCAATGGGAAGAGGGTCATGTGACACATCAAACTTATTGAGAATTTCACAAGAAAAACAATGGTGTACTTGGGTTTAGCATAACTTTATTCTTTTATGGGTAATTTAAGAGTTTATGACCACTTATAAAATGTGATCAAAGTGCTGGCCATTGTGTTGGATTGTCAATGCAACCCTCTTCTCCCACTCTTGACACACTGATAGCAACACTGCAGAAGAAATGCTATCAAAGGCAGGCTTCCAGTATCCATTGTTTCAGATGCTGCACATCTCGTATCTTCACAGCATAAACAATTGCCTTCAGATGACCCCAAAGATAATAGTCTAAGGGGTTCATGTTGTGAGTTCATTCTCTGGTTCACCAGTTGTGAGTTCTCCTTCCAGACTCCCTCTGGTGGTAACAGGAGGTAGTGAGGCTGATTTACTCGGTGGAGATCTGCCACCTGAGAATGAGGATGACGATTGGACCTCAGGAGTCTCAGATTGGATTTAAGACAGCCGACGCCCTATTCAGTTGCTGGTGATTCCTTCTGGCTTGTCAGCTCTTGGTTTTCAGCTCTGTTCCAGTCATCTAAAGCTAAGTTTTTCTGCTAATGTTCACACTTGATTTTGTTGGTCTATTCAGTTTTTTGTGTGGTCAGCCAGCCCAGGCTGGGGGCTGTGCTGAATTTCCACTCTTAGTTATCAGTATTTTGCCAATTTGCTTTTTGTCCCTTACTAGTTTGGTCTCTTTTTGCTCTGTCCCAGAATATTTCAGAGTGCTGATATAGTGGGAGAAGTCTAGTGACTTTAGGGTTAATTTTGCTATCAGAAGTGTTGGACATTATTTTTGTAGGGTTTTTTGCTGGTTGCAGACAGTGTCTTTCCTTTCCTTTCCTTTCTAGTTAGTTTGGGCCCCATCGTGTTGCTCAGCCTATTTTCCTGCCTGTGTTTGTGCCTTCATCTTGTTTCACCGTCAATACATGTGTGGGGGCTATCTATTCCTTTGGGGTCTGCTCTGGGGCAGTTACTTTTCCCCTTTTCATGCTTCAGGCTTATTTAGTCCTCCGGCTGTGACGAAGCGTCTAGGAACATCATAGGTACGCTCCACGACTGCTGCTAATTGTGTGGTAGGATCAGGGATCTGCAATCTGCATAGTTACCAACTTCTCTGGTTTTCTGTGACTTAGCTTGTTTTGCTTTTTTCTCCTCGGTGACCCATTCATAACAAAATCACCAGCCATACCGCAGATTCTAGGGTACTCAAAAGCAGGAAAGAGTTGTTAAAAAAAAAAAAGTGTCAGAATTTTGTTTTTTTTATATTTTTTCCTCTTTTTCTCTGGGGCCGTAGGAGGTTTTTTTTGCTCTTTCCTAATGGAGATTAAGCAATTGTCTGATCGTGTGGAGCAGCTGGCTGCTGAAGTGCAGGGAATTTCCACCTACCTCATTCAGTCACATGCTGATTAATCTAAGATCCCTACTCCTGATGTGTTTTCTGGGGATCGGTCTAAATTTCTGAATTTTAAGAATAATTGTAAATTATTTCTGGCCTTGAAGTCTAACTCATCGGGGAGCTCTGTGCAGCAGGTTAAAATTGTCATCTCCTTGCTGCGCGGCGATCCCCAGGATTGGGCTTTTTCTCTGACACCTGAAAATCCTATTCTAATGTTGATGCATTTTTTTAAGCCTTGGGGTTGTTGTATGATGAACCTAATGCTGTTGATCAAGCTGACAGAACCCTGTTGGCATTAAACCAGGGTCAGGATTCTGCAGAGTTATACTGTCAAAAATTCCGAAAGTGGGTGGTCCTTACTACATGGAATGATAGTGCATTGGCAGCTCTCTTTCGGAAGGGTTTATCAGAGACCGTAAAAGATGTTATGGTGGGATTTCCTATTCCCTCTGGTCTGGATGATTCTATGTCATTAGTAGAGTTGAGCGATACCATCCGATACTTCAAAGTATCGTATCGGATGGTATCGGCCGATCTTTAAAAAAAGTATCGGTATCGCCGATTCCGATACCGGAAGTCCCATTCAAGTCTATGGGACTTCCGGTATCGGAATAAGAAAAACCCTTTCCTGCCCTTGTACAGCCTCTCTGGGGTCTGTACGGGCCTTTCGGGGGGCTGTGCCGGCCTGCCAGGGGGTCTGTGCAGGCTCCGGTGGTCTGTGCCGGCCTGCCGGTGGTCTGTGCAGGCTCCGGGGGGCTGTGCCGGCCTGCCGGGGGGCTGTGCCGGCCTGCCAGGGGGTCTGTGCAGGCTCCGGTGGTCTGTGCCGGCCTGCCGGGGGGCTGTGCCGGCCTGCCGGGGGGCTGTGCCGGCCTGCCGGTGGTCTGTGCAGGCTCCGGGGGTCTGTGCAGGCATCGTCCGATGGGACTACAAGTCCCATCTGGCGATGCCTGCTACCATGACAGTGATTGACACATTAGCCAATGATGGGACAGTAGTAGTCCCATCATCCGGCTAATGTGTTAAATGTAAAAAAAAAAAAAAAAAAAAAATTACATGCTACATTCATACTACATACTACATACATGCTACATTCATACTACATACTACATACATGCTACATTCATACTACATGCAACATACATACTACATATATACTACATGCATGCTACATACATACTACATGCATGCTACATACATACTACATGATACATACTACATATATACTACATGCATGCTACATACATACTACATATATACTACATGCATGCTACATACATACTACATGCTACATGCATGCTACATATATACTACATACATGCTACATATATACTACATACATACTACATATATACTACATGCATGCTACATACATACTACATATATACTACATGCATGCTACATATATACTACATGCATGCTACATACATACTACATATATACTACATGCATACTACATACATACTACATGCTACATGCATGCTACATATATACTACATACATGCTACATATATACTACATACATACTACATATATACTACATGCATGCTACATACATACTACATATATACTACATGCATGCTACATATATACTACATGCATGCTACATACATACTACATATATACTACATGCATACTACATGCTACATGCATGCTACATACATACTACATGCTACATACATACCACATATATACTACATACATACAATACATTCATACAATACATACATAGACATACAGTACATATAACATAGAGTAACATACTTACCAATACTTGTCACATTGTTCCCCGAAGCCATTGTCGTCTACGGAATAAATATTAACATAACAAACCACAAAAATACTCACCCACGATCCGAAGCAGTCCACGAGTGTGTCCCACGACGATCTTGGGTAGAGAACTGCAGCATCAGCTGATGCTGCCGTTCTCTACGGGCTGCAGGAATCCAATGACGGAAGGTAGGTATCCTTCCGCACTGTATTCCTCCGCCACTTAAAAAAAAAAAAAGTCCCTAGTCTCACTTTATGCCATTGCTGTGTGGGAATTTCCCACACAGCAATGGCATAAAGTGAGACTAGGGACTTTTTTTTTTTTAAGTGGCGGAGGAATACAGTGCGGAAGGATACCTACCTTCCGTCATTGGATTCCTGCAGCCCGTAGAGAACGGCAGCATCATCTGATGCTGCCGTTCTCTACCCAAGATCGTCGTGGGACACACTCGTGGACTGCTTCGGATCGTGGGTGAGTATTTTTGTGGTTTGTTATGTTACTATTTATTCCGTACACGACAATGGCTTCGGGGAACAATGTGACAAGTATTGGTAAGTATGTTACTCTATGTTATATGTACTGTATGTCTATGTATGTATTGTATGAATGTATTGTATGTATGTAGTATATATGTGGTATGTATGTAGCATGTAGTATGTATGTAGTATGTATGTAGCATGCATGTAGCATGTAGTATGTATGTAGCATGCATGTAGTATATATGTAGTATGTATGTAGCATGCATGTAGTATATATGTAGCATGTATGTAGTATGTATGTGGTATGTATGTAGCATGTAGTATATATGTAGCATGCATGTAGTATATATGTAGTATGTATGTAGTATGTATGTAGCATGTATGTAGTATATATGTAGTATGTATGTAGTATATATGTAGCATGTATGTAGTATATATGTAGTATGTATGTAGTATATATGTAGCATGCATGTAGTATATATGTAGTATGTATGTAGTATATATGTAGTATGTATGTAGTATATATGTAGCATGCATGTAGTATATATGTAGTATGTATGTAGTATATATGTAGCATGTATGTAGTATGTATGTAGCATGCATGTAGCATGTAGTATGTATGTAGCATGCATGTAGTATATATGTAGTATGTATGTAGCATGCATGTAGTATATATGTAGCATGCATGTAGTATGTATGTGGTATGTATGTAGCATGTAGTATATATGTAGCATGCATGTAGTATGTATGTAGTATGTATGTAGTATGTATGTAGCATGCAGTATGTATGTAGTATGTATGTAGTATATATGTAGTATGTATGTAGCATGCATGTAGTATGTATGTAGCATGCATGTAGTATGTATGTAGCATGCATGTAGTATGTATGTAGTATGTATGTAGTATGTATGTAGTATATATGTAGTATGTATGTAGCATGTAGTATGTATGTAGTATTTTTTTTTTTTTTTTTTTTTTTTTAACATTTAACACATTAGCCGGATGATGGGACTACTACTGTCCCATCATTGGCTAATGTGTCAATCACTGTCATGGTAGCAGGCATCGCCCGATGGGACTTGTAGTCCCATCGGACGATGCTTGCACAGACCCCCGGACATCAGCACAGCCCCCCGGCAGGCCGGCACAGCCCCCCGGCAGGCCGGTACAGACCCCCACAGGGTGCACAGCCCCCCGGCAGGCCGGCACAGCCCCCCGGCAGGCCGGCAGAGACCCCGGGCAGTCCACACAGCCCCCCGGCAGGCCGGCACAGCCCCCCGGCAGGCCGGCAGAGACCCCCGGAAGGCCCGAAATGACGGCGCATCATGATGCGCACACACCGCGCATCATGATGACGTCAGGCCGTCAATCAACTGAACTTCCGATTCCGATGCCGAATTCCGATATTGAAAAAATATCGGAAGTCGGTATCGGAATTCCGATACAGCAAGTATCGGCCGATACCCGATACTTGCGGTATCGGAATGCTCAACACTAGTCATTAGCCATTCAAGTTGATCGGCGTTTACGTGAACGTAAAACTACACGGGAGGCGCTGCCACCTTTTGAACAAACGTCTGAACCTATGCAATGTGATGGGGTTTTGTCTAGGGCGCAACATCAGGAGTTTAGAAGGCGTAATAAGCTGTGTTTTTTCTGTGGAGACGTCTCTCATACTATTTCTGTCTGCCCAAAACGAGAGAAACGTTTTGCACACATATTTACTGTGGGCACTATACAACCTAAGTTTCTTTTGGCAATTACTCTGATCTGCTCCTTATCCACGTTTTCCACAAAGGCTTTTGTGGATTCAGGAGCAGCGTTGAATCTGATGGATTTGGACTTTGCTAAACGTTGTGGTTTTTCCATGACGCCTCTGCGGACGCCTATTCCTTTGAAGGGTATTGATGCTACTACTTTGGTTTAGAATAAACCTCAGTTTTGGACCCAGGTGACAATGCGAGTTGCCCCAGACCACCCAGAAAATTGTAAATTTTTGGTGCTGCATAATTTGCATGATACTATTGTTCTGGGTTTTCCTTGGTTGCAAACTCATAATCCAGTTTTGGATTGGAAATCTGGGTCTGTGGTGAGTTGGGGGTTGTCAGTGTGTTCTTAGGGACGCTCCTGTTTTCTCCTCCTCTCCTCAGTCTCATGATATTCCTGATTATCTAGCCGATTTTTCTGATGTATTTAGTGAGAGCAAGTCTGCGTCTTTACCTCCTCATAGGAGTTATGTGCAATTGAGTTGATGCCTGGGTGTAAATTTCCCAAGGGTCGGCTTTTCAACTTAACAGTACCTGAACATGATGCTAAGCGATCCTATATTAAGGCGTCATTGGAGAAGGGTCACATTAGACCATCCTCGTCACCTTTAGGTGCTGTGTTTTTTTTTGTGACCAAGAAAGATGGTTCATTAAGACCGTGTATTGATTATCGTTCCCTTAACAAGATGACGGTTAAATATCAGTACCTTTTACCTCTGATGTCTGATTTATTCTCCAGAGTTAAGAGTGCCTGCTGGTTTACTAAGCTTGACCTCAGGGGGGCGTATAATCTTATTCGCATCAAGCACGGGGATGAATGGAAGACGGCGTTTAATACTCCGGAGGGACATTTTGAGTACCTGGTGATGCCTTTTGGGCTCACTAATGCCACTTCTGTCTTCCAATCCTTTATGAATGATATTTTCTGTGACTATGTGGATAAGTTTTTGATCATCTATCTGGATGATATTTTGATCTTTTCTAGTGATTGGGATTCTCATGTGGAACACGTCCAGACTGTGTTCCAGATTTTGAGGGAGAATTCCCTGTTTGTTAAGGGATCGAAATGCCTCTTTGGTGTACAGAGGATTTCATTTTTGGGATTTATCTTATCTCCATCGACTATTGAAATGGACCCGGCCAAGGTACAGGCCATTTATGATTGGGTTCAGCCTACTTCTTTGAAGGCCCTCCAGAAGTTTTTGGGTTTTGCTAATTTCTATTGTAAATTTATAGGTAATTTTTCTGGTATTGTCAAACCACTGACTGATCTGACCAAGAAGGGAGCTGATGTGCTGAATTGGTCTCCTGAGGCTATCTCAGCATTTCAGGAGCTTAAGCAGAGATTTACTTTAGCTCCAGTTTTACAGCAACCTGATGTCTCACTTCCATTTCAGGTGGAGGTAGATGCTTCTGAGATTGGTGCAGGAGCTGTTTTGCCCCAAAAAGACCCTGTGACTTCTAAGATGAATCCCTGTGCCTTCTTTTCTCGAAAGTTCTCCCCATCTGAACGCAACTATGACGTGGGGAATCGGGAATTGTTGGCCATGAAGTGGGCATTTGAGGAGTGGAGACATTGGCTGGAGGGAGCTAGACATCAAGTTGTGGTCCTCACCGATCACAAGAATTTGATTTATCTTTAGTCGGCCAAACGCTTGAATCCAAGACAGGCTAGATGGACCTTGTTTTTCACGCGTTTTAATTTTGTGGTCTCTTTTCTTCCGGGCACTAAGAATGCTAAGGCAGACGCCCTTTCTAGGAGTTTCATTGCCGATTCTCTTAGTGTGACTGAGCCTACTACCGTCCTAGGTGAGGGGATAGTTCTTTCTGCCATTTCGCCCGTTTTGAGACGCGCCCTGGAGGAATTTCAGGAGGATAAACCTGAGCGTTGCCCTATGGGAAAATTGTATGTTCCTGACCAGTGGAGAAAGAGAGTGATGTCTGAAATTCATTGCTCCGCATTGGCTGGTCATCCAGGTATTTTTGGTACCAGAGATTTGGTGAGTCGGTCCTTTTGGTGGCCTGCCTGTCTCGTGACGTCAGGAATTTTGTACAGTCCTGTGGGACTTGTTCTCGGTCTAAACACTGTTCTCGTTCTAGTGGGTTGCTGATGCCCTTGCCATTGCCCAAGAGGCCATGGACCCATATCTCAATGGATTTCATTTCTGATCTTCCTGTCTCTCAGAGAATGACTGTTATCTGGGTGATTTGTGATAGATTTTCGAAGATGGTCCATCTTGTACCACTCCCAAAGTTGCCATCTTCCGCTGAATTGGTGCCCTTGTTTTTACAACAGGTGGTTCGGTTACATGGGATTCCTGAGAACATTGTGTCCGACAGAGGAGTCCAGTTTGTTTCCAGATTCTGGAAAGCTTTTGTTCCAATCTGGGAATTCAGTTATCCTTCTCCTCCGCGTTTCTTCCCCAGACCAATGGACAGACTGAGAGAACAAACCAGACCTTGGAGTCTTATTTGAGATGTTTTATATCTGCTAATCAGGAAGATTGGGTCTCATTTTTGCCCTTGGCCAAATTCGCACTGAACAATAGAGCTAGTTCTGCCACTTTGATGTCACCCTTTTTCTGTAATTTTGGGTTTCATCCTCGATTCTCTTCAGGGCAAGTGGAATCTTCGTCCTGCTCAGGTGTAGACACTGTGGTTAAGAGAATGCAGCAGATATGGGACCAAGTGGTGGATAAGTTGTCACTCTCTCAGGAAAAGGCCCAGCGATTTTCTAACCGGCATAGGACCCATGGTCCCCGGTTTAAAGTGGGTGATATGGTTTGGTTGTCGTCTAAGAACATTCCTATGAAGGTTGCATCTCCTAAATTTAAGCCAAGATTTATTGGTTCTTATAAGATTTTGGAAATTCTTAATCCTGTTCGATTGGCTCTTCCAGTTACGTTCAAGATCCATAACGTATTTCACAAATTTCTGTTGAAGAGGTTTGTTGAGCCAGTGGTTCCTATGGCAGCACCTCCTGACCCTGTGTTGGTTGAAGGCAATGTGGAATATGAGGTAGAGAAAATATTGGATTCTCGTTTGGTTAGACAGAGACTCCAGTATTTGGTCAAATGGAAAGGTTATGGTCAGGAGGATAATTCTTGGGTCTCTGCCTCCGATATTCATGCCAATAGATTGGTTCATGCTTTTCACTGGGCTCATCCTGATCGGCCTGGTGGCGTGGATGAGGGTTCGGTGACCCCACCTCAAGGGGGGTACTGTTGTGAGTTCATTCTCTGGTTCACCAGTTGTGAGTTCTCCTTCCAGACTCCCTCTGGTGGTAACAGGAGGTAGTGAGGCTGATTTGATCGGTGGAGATCTGCCACCTGAGAATGAGGATGACGATTGGACCTCACGAGTCTCAGATTGGATTTAAGACAGCCGACGCCCTATTCAGTTGCTGGTGATTCCTTCTGGCTTGTCAGCTCCTGGTTTTCAGCTCTGTTCTAGTCATCTAAAGCTAAGTTTTTCTGCTAATGTTCACACTTGATTTTGTTGGTCTATTCAGTTTTTTGTGTGGTCAGCCAGCCCCGGCTGGGGGCTGTGCTGAATTTCCACTCTTATTTATCAGTATTTTGCCAATTTGCTTTTTGTCCCTTACTAGTTTGGTCTCTTTTTGCTCTGTCCCAGAATATTTCAGAGTGCTGATATAGTGGGAGAAGTCTAGTGACTTCAGGGTTAATTTTGCTATCAGTAGTGTTGGACATTATTTTTGTAGGGTTTTTTGCAGGTTGCAGACAGTGTCTTTCCTTTCCTTTCTAGTTAGTTTGGGCCCCATCGTTTGCTCAGCCTATTTTCCTGCCTGTGTTTGTGCCTTCATCTTGTTTCACCATCAATACATGTGTGGGGGCTATCTATTCCTTTGGGGTCTGCTCTGGGGCAGTTAGTTTTCCCCTTTTCATGCTTCAGGCTTATTTAGTCCTCCGGCTGTGACGAAGCGTCTAGGAACATCGTAGGTACGCACCACGGCTGCTGCTAATTGTGTGGTAGGATCAGGGATCTGCAATCTGCATAGTTACCAACCTCTCTGGTTTTCTGTGACTTAGCTTGTTTTGCTTTTTTCTCCTCGGTGACCCATTCATAACAGGTTCAGATTGGGAGACCTTGGTGGCCATTCAACTGGCCCACGACGACCAATCTACTTTCCAGGAACCTGTTCATGTAGGAATGCTTGGACCTGACACCCATAATTGATGGTATGGTGTGGTATATGGGGTACAAGGATAGTGGGGCCATTCTTCATCAATGGAAAACTCAATGCCACTGGATATCTGAAATTGCTACATGATGTGTTGCCCGCTTTATGCACTGAAGATGGCACGTTCCCTGAGTTTTTCCAGCAAGATGGTGCACCACCACAATATGGGTGTCAGGTCTGAGCATTCCTACAAGGAATATGACCCCCTTAAACTAGCATTTCTTCTGTGGTGTTGCTATCAGTGTGCCAAGAGTGGATTGCATTGACAATCCAACACAATGGGCAGCACTTTGAACACATTTTATAAGTGGTCATAAACTTGTTACGCTAAAACCAAGCACACCAATGTTTTTCTTGTGAAATTCTCAATATGTTTGATGTGTCACATGACCCTCTTCCTGTAACGGACAGGGAAGGACAATGTCCGAGAGTGGACCCTCTGGGTCGAGGATCTGGAGCCCCTGGGTCGAGCGCGCCAGGTGATGACCGACCCCTATACAGGGATCGTTAGGGGCAAAACCGCAGAGGACAGAACCGCGACAGCTGGTACCAGGAGGGACGGCTCGGGGACACGGAGCGACAGCGCAACCAAGATTACTGGACAGAGCAGGGTTATAGGATGAGGAGGCGGCAGGCAGCCGCTACTAGCGGGGATACAGGAGGAGGCACAGGAGCAGAGGAAGGGCACACTAGGAGGAAACAGATGGAAGAACAAGGACGGTAGCATACGAGACCTAGGGAGCGGGGAGAGGAGAGACAAGGAGGAGGCGAGACAGAACTGAGACCAGCAGGGGGACGGAAAGAGGACCTAAACTAGATCCCTAACACGACAGAGGGGGCCAGAACAGAGTGTAAGGAAACACAATCCTCAGGCGTCCTCACTACGGAGAGAATGCCTGAAATATCATAGGACCCGGAAGTGGGCGGTGCGCACCGCCCTCAGCGCCGCCCACCGCTGACAGAAGAGAGAGCGCTGGCGCGCGCCCGCGACCTGAGGAGAGGGCGCAGGGACGTCGAAGGACGAAGGGCTGGGTAAGAGATCTCGCTGCGGCGGGAGCGCCTGCGGGGGGCGGCAACAGCCGGCGCCGCCGGAGCGGGGGCGCAGCCGGGCACGGCCGCGAGCGCCACAGTACCCCCCCTTTACATCCTCCCTTTCTAAGATTGACCAGAAATAAGGGGGGCGTTGATGTTTTCTCGAGGCTCCCAGGACCTCTCCTCAGGACCAAACCCCTTCCAATCAATAAGAAAGAGGGATCTCCCCCTGACCTTTTTCATGGCTAAAATGTCCCTTATTTCAAAGATGTCATCTGAGCCAACAGGCGAAGGAGGGGCAATGGAGGCTGGTTGGAACCGATTCAGAACTACAGGTTTCAGGAGCGAGATATGAAAGGCGTTGGGGACCCGGAGTGAAGCCGGCAATTTCAGTTTATAAGCCACCTCATTGATGCGTTTTAGCACCTCGAAGGGACCGATGTAACGAGGACTCAACTTATAGGAAGGAACTTTCAAGCGGATGTGCTTGGACGAGAGCCAGACCTTGTCGCCAGGATGGTACGGAGGAAGGTCCCTTCATCTTTTGTCCGCATGTTTCTTGATTCGAGCACTGGCATTCACGAGGGACTCTCTGGTCTCCCTCCAAATCTTAGAAAATTCTATGGCGAGAGCATCTGCTGCCGGAACTCCTGATGACGTCGTAAAGTGCAGTGGAACCCCTGGATTGCGACCAGAGACCACAAAGAACGGAGATCTGGTGGTCGACTCACTGGGGTGGTTGTTATGGGCGAATTCTGCCCAAGGTAGAAGTGAGACCCAGTTGTCCTGATGAGCGTTGGAAAAGTGACGCAGATAGGTTGTCAGGCCCTGATTTATCCGTTCCACTTGCCCGTTGGTCTGTGGATGATAAGCCGAGGAAAAATCGGTGGATGTACCCATAAGTCGGCAGAGAGCCCTCCAGAAGCGAGACGTAAACTGAACCCCACGATCAGACACAATCCGTAGAGGGAGACCATGTAACCTAGAGGAAATTCTTATCCTCTCTTGCTGACAACTTTATCTTCCAAAAGGTAAGGGAGAAAACAAGGGGAACTGCTACCTTGGATCTAATCCTTATAAACAGGGAGGAAATGGTTGAGGAGGTAAAAGTGGCTGGGACCCTAGGAGGTAGCGACCATGCTATTTTAGAATTTTGGATAACTAGAGGCGGAAGACCTGTGAAGACTCAGACATCAAGGTTAGATTTCAGAAAGGCAGATTTTAAGGGATTCAGAAAGAGAATTGGAGGGATCCAATGGCTGGATATCCTTAAAGACAAAAATGTCCAGGAAGGATGGGAAATCTTGAAAAATGAAATTCTCAAAGCACAGTTGTTAACAATTCCGAAAAGAGGGAAGAATAGGAAGCAGTTAAGGAAACCAGGATGGATGAACACAGAACTTAAGCACATGCTAAAAAGGAAGAAAAAAATGTTTATAAAATGGAAAGAGGGAGGCATATCTAAAGAAGAATATAATGCTGTCTGCAGAACCTGCAGGGCACAAATCAGATTATCTAAAGCTGAAAATGAATTGAGGCTTGCAAGAGATGTCAAAAGCAATAATAAAGGATTTTGGGGATATGTCAAAAGTAAAAGAAAAGTCAAAGATGCTATAGGATTTTTACAGGATGAAAATGATGAAATGGTAAGACAGGATGTTGAGAAGGCTGAACTTTTAAATTCCTATTTTGCATCTGTTTTCTCTCAGAAAGGAAATGTAACATCAACTGTTATTCACTGTCCTATTAAGGGAATAGAAGAATCCAGGATATCTATAAACAGAAAGATAGTGAGGAAACACTTAGCTAGCCTAAATGAATTCAAGTCTCCAGGTCCAGATGAATTACACCCCAGAGTACTGAAGGAGATAGCAGAAGAAATTTTTGAACCCCTCTCTATAATCTTTGAAAATTCTTGGAGAACAGGAGAAGTGCCAGAAGACTGGAGAAGAGCAAATGTTGTTCCTATCTTCAAAAAGGGGAAGAAGGTGGACCCAGGTAACTATAGGCCGGTGAGTCTGACTTCTATACCAGGAAAGATCTTTGAACAAATTATTAAACAACATGTATGTCAATACCTGGATAAGAATGAAGTGATTAAACAGAGTCAGCATGGGTTTGTAACTAATAAGTCATGTCAGACTAACTTAATTTCCTTCTATGACGGTATCACTGATTGGGTGGATCAAGGAAATGCTGTAGATATAGTATATCTTGACTTCAGCAAAGCATTTGACAAAGTCTCTCATACAATCCTTATTGAAAAAATGATTAAGTATGGAATGGACAAGGCAACTGTTAGGTGGATTCATAACTGGCTTAGTGATCGGACGCAAAGAGTGGTCGTAAATGGCTGCACATCCAGTTGGAAGAATGTCTCAAGTGGGGTACCACAGGGCTCTGTCCTGGGCCCTGTATTGTTCAACATCTTTATCAACGATTTAGATGAAGGAATTGAGGGTAAACTGATTAAATTTGCTGATGACACAAAGCTAGGAGGGATAGCTAATACTAGAGAAGAGAGAGAGAGGATTCAAAAAGATTTAAATAAACTGGAGAAGTGGGCAGCAACTAACAGAATGGTTTTTAACAGGGAGAAATGCAAAGTACTACATCTGGGCAATAAAAATGGAAAAAACATATATAGAATGGGAGGAATAGGGCTAAGTGACAGCACATGTGAAAAAGACTTGGGTATACTAATAGATCACAGACTGAATATGAGTCAACAGTGTGATGCAGCAGCAAAAAAGGCAAATGCAATTCTAGGATGTATTAACAGAAGCATACAGTCTAGATCACGTGAAGTCATTATTTCCCTCTACTCCTCTTTGGTCAGACCTCATCTGGAATATTGTGTCCAGTTTTGGGCACCACATTTTAAAAAAGACATCAACAAACTGGAGCAAGTTCAGAAAAGAGCGACCAGAATGGTGACCGGTCTGCAAACCCTGTCTTATGAGGAAAGGTTGCAGGATTTGGGAATGTTTAGTTTGCAAAAGAGAAGACTGAGAGGAGACTTAATAGCTGTCTACAAATATCTAAAGGGCTGTCACATTGTAGAAGGATCAACTTTATTCTCATTTGCACAAGGAAAGACTAGAAGCAATGGGATGAAACTGAATGGGAGGAGACACAGATTAGATATTAGAAAAAACTTTTTGACAGTTAGAGTGATCAATGAGTGGAACAGGCTGCCACGAGAAGTGGTGAGTTCTCCTTCAATGGAAGTCTTCAAACAGAGGCTGGACAGACATCTGACTGGGATGATTTAGCGAATCCTGCTTTGAGCAGGGGGTTGGACCAGATGGCCCAGGAGGTCCCTTCCAACTCTACGATTCTATGATTCTATGATTCTATGATTCTAACCTGAAGATCTGGTGGATGAAGATCTCGGCCAATTTCGGAGCTGACGGCAATCTGGCCAGGGGGACAAAATGAGCCATCTTGGAGAAGCGGTCAGCTACGACTAAGATGGTGGTGCAACCGGCTGAGCGAGGCAAGTCAGTCACGAAATCCATAGCAATTTGCTGCCATGGAGCCTCCGGAACAGGCAACGGATGGAGAAGGCCGGAGGGAAGAGTCCTTGGGACCTTGTTCCGAGCACAGGTTGTGCAAGAAGCAACGTAATCCACCACGTCTTGGCGGAGGGTGGCCCACCAGTAATAACGGGCGAGGAGCGAGAGGGTCTTCTTGGTCCCGACGTGCCCAGCAACCTTGGAGGAGTGCCCCCAGCGTAACACCTCCAGACTCTTATTCCGAGGCACGAAGGTCTTGCCTGGTGGAGGAGCAAAAAAGTTCACCGGGGCCACCGTGATCATCTTGGTAGGCTCGATAATATATGATGGACCCTCGTCCTCCTCAGGCGACTGTAAGGACCTGGAGAGTGCATCCGCCTTGACGCTCTTATCGCCGGGCCGGAAGTGCAGCTTGAAATCAAACTGAGAAAAATACAAGGCCCATCTGGCCTGTCTGGAGTTGAGCCTCTGCGCGGACTGCAGATAGGCCAAGTTTTTGTGGTCCGTGAAGATAGTAAAGGGATGCACCGCCCCCTCGAGCAAGTACCGCCATTCTTCTAGAGCCATCTTAATGGCCAGCAATTCCCGGTCTCCAATGGAGTAGTTGCACTCTGCAGGTGAGAAGGATCTGGAAAAGAACCCGCAGGGCACCAGTTGACCTGAGGAGGCTTGCTGAGAGAGAACCGCCCCAGCTCCGGTGGAAGAGGCGTCCACTTCTAGAACAAAAGGCCTACCGACCACCAGCCGATGTAAGACTGGCGCTGAGGCAAAGGGCGTTTTAGCGCCAGAAAGGCGTCTTCAGCCTCGGGAGGCCAGCTGTTTGGCTTAGTTCCTTTACGGATCAGGGCCGTGAGGGGTTTGGTCACCGTGGAAAAATGCGGCACGAACTGTCTGTAATAATTCGCGAATCCAAGGAAACGCTGGATGGCCTTTATACCGACAGGACGGGGCCACTTGAGTACCGCAGAGAGTTTCTCGAGATCCATTTTTAGACCGGAGTCTGTGATGATATACCCCAAGAAGGGTAGCGAAGTCTGTTCGAAGATACACTTTTCAATTTTGGCGTAGAGGTGATTCTCCCGGAGTCGGTGCAGGACCATGCGTACGCTTCTCCGATGAGAGGATAGATCAGGCGAAAAGATATGAATATCATCTAGGTACACTACTACGCACGAATACAGGAGGTCCCGAAACACTTCATTAACGAACACCTGGAACACGGCTGGAGCATTGCAGAGACCAAACGGCATGACCAAATACTCATAATTGCCATCACGGGTATTGAAGGCCGTCTTCCACTCATCCCCTGCGTGGATCCGGATCAAATTGTAGGCTCCCCGTAGATCCAGCTTCGTGAAGATCCGAGCCCCTCTCAGCCTGTCGAACAATTCCGGAATCAGTGGGAGCGGGTATCGATTCTTAACCGTGATATTGTTCAGTCCCCGGTAGTCGATACATGGTCTGAGGGATCCGTCCTTCTTCCGAACGAAGAAAAAGCCTGCGCCTGCTGGGGACGCGGATTTCCGAATAAACCCCTTGGCCAAGTTCTCCTGTATGTACTCAGTCATGGCTGTGGTCTCAGCTGGGGATAAGGGGTACGTTCTCCCTCTGGGCGGCGTGGCTCCGGGAATCAGGTTGATGAGGCAGTCATAGGCCCGATGCGGGGGCAGGGAATCGGCTTCTTTTTTACTAAATACGTCGGCGTACGCGTAGTACGGTGCGGGAAGGCCCGGAAGATTGGCTGGTATAGGCAGGAGACGAGGATGAAGGATGGACCGCAAACACCGTGCGTGGCAGGAATGACCCCAGCGTAGGATTTCCCCTGAGCGCCAGTCGATGACTGACTCGTGCAGCCGGAGCCAGGGTAATCCTAAGAGGACAGCGTGGGACAAATTAGGCAGGACATAGAAGGCAATTCTTTCAACATGAAGCGCTCCAATTTGTAGGTCTACTTCGGCCGTAACCATGGTGACGAGCTCGGGAAGAGGTTTTCCATCAACGGAGGTGATAGCACGCGGATCTTTTAAGATGACCACTGGAATCCGGAGTTTATCCACCTCATCTTGCCGGATAAAATTACCCGCCGCACCCGAGTCCACATACGCCTCCACAGATCTGCGCTCCCGACCTGAAATAATTAAAGCTGAAAGGGTAAGGGGCAGAGAGGAATTATGATCACCTAGGGAGACCACTCTTACTTGACCTAGGTGGAGGCGTTTCCCAGTCTCTTTGGACAGGTGCGCACAAAGTGATTGGCTCCACCGCAGTACAGGCAGAGCCCGTTCGTCATCCTCTCCCTGCGACGCTGCTCAGTCAACCTAATCCGATCTACCTGCATAGGCTCAGGACCGGTACTAGTAGGGGGAGCTGAGGGGCACAGAATGGGCGCTTGATACAGCCTGAAGGGTCTGCGTTCCCTAACCGATTCTCGAGCGCGTTCCTGGAACCGCAGGTCTATGCGCGTGGCCAGAGATATGAGATCCTCCAGGGTGGTGGGGGTATCCCGACCGGCAAGTTCATCCTTAATCTTACTTGAGAGGCCTCTCCAGAAGGCCCCCACAAGTGCCTCATTATTCCATCCGAGTTCCGACGATAAAGTCCGAAAGCGGATGGCGTACTGTCCCACCGTAAGAGACCCCTGGCGGAGGTTAAAGAGGGCCTCTGTAGTAGACGCTAAGCGTCCGGGCTCATCAAAAACTTTGCTAAACGTCTCCAGAAAGTTTTGGATACTAGACACGACAGGATCATCCCTCTCCCATAGGGGATTCACCCAGGCCAGGGCTTCTCCCTCAAGATGGGAAACAATGAAGGCCACCTTGGCGCAATCAGTGGGGTATTGTTGGGGCAAGAGCTCAAAGTGCAGTCTGCACTGATTTAAAAATCCCCGACAAAGTTTAGGATCTCCGCCATACCGGGGAGGCTTTCCCAGTCGGGGGGGCGGAGACGAGGCTGCGTCCCTGGGTGGGGTAGCGGCGGCCGCGGCGGACTGCAAGGCAAGCAGTCGGTCGTCAACGGACGCCATATAACCCAAAATGTGGGACTGGGCATCGCGCTGCTGCGCGAGCTCCTGCTGAAGGCTGACTAGGAGGGGGGCGTGTCCTGGGTCTGAGGTTTGCAGAGCAGACAACGGGGTGTCCATGGACTTCATGAAGGACATTATCCGGGTCTGATTTTCACGCAGGAACAGCAGTTCCTTCTGCGTGGCGGTCGCGGCACCGGCGGGGTCCATGGCCTGAGGATACTGTAACGGACAGGGAAGGACAATGTCCGAGAGTGGACCCTCTGGGTCGAGGATCTGGAGCCCCTGGGTCGAGCGCGCCAGGTGATGACCGACCCCTATACAGGGATCGTTAGGGGCAAAACCGCAGAGGACAGAAACGCAACAGCTGGTACCAGGAGGAACGGCTCGGGGACACGGAGCGACAGCGCAACCAAGATTACTGGACAGAGCAGGGTTATAGGATGAGGAGGCGGCAGGCAGCCGCTACTAGCGGGGATACAGGAGGAGGCACAGGAGCAGAGGAAGGGCACACTAGGAGGAAACAGATGGAAGAACAAGGACGGTAGCATACGAGACCAAGGGAGCGGGGAGAGGAGAGACAAGGAGGAGGCGAGACAGAACTGAGACCAGCAGGGGGACGGAAAGAGGACCTAACCTAGATCCCTAACACGACAGAGGGGGCCAGAACAGAGTGTAAGGAAACACAATCCTCAGGCGTCCTCACTACAGAGAGAACGCCTGAAATATCATAGGACCCGGAAGTGGGCGGTGCGCACTGCCCTCAGCGCCGCCCACCGCTGACAGAAGAGAGAGCGCTGGCGCGCGCCCGTGACCTAAGGAGAGGGCGCAGGGACGTTGGAGGACGAAGGGCTGGGTAAGAGATTTCGCTGCAGCGGGAGCGCCGGCGGGGGGCGGCAACAGCCGGCACCGCCGGAGCGGGGGCGCGGCCGGGTACGGCCGCGAACGCCACACTTCCCATTGGAAAAACTAAAGTTGGATCCAAAATGGCCGACTTCAAAATGGCCGCCATGGTCACCACCCATCTTGAAAAGTTTTCCCCTCCGATATACTAATGTTCCACACACAGGAAGTTGATATCATCAACCATTCCTATTTTATTTAGGTGTATCCATATAAATGGCCCACCCTGTAGAATCCAACACTATGGCCCCGATCCTTCAAAGTGATTTGAAAAGGCGCATCAATTTTGTACATTGCAGAGTTGTGCACAAATTTTGCAACTTTTGATGATTTCATGCCAGTTTTTCTCAGTTCTGGCAAAATAGGAGGAGATGGGACGGGATGATGGTTTGTCAGCTCAATATTTGGATATCAGCCCATACAGATGCCACTTTGGAATAAGTTGTGGGAATCAGGAGAAAAAGACTGTAAAAAAATCCAATCTTTATTGTGTTAGATAACCAATTCAAATATTTATAGCCATAGGTTAGTGAATAAAAGAAAGACTGTAGGATCATCTACTATTAAGATGGTAATTCTAAGATAGTAAGGGCATTTAAGCTGATACTGAAGAATGTATGGTTTGCAAACAACCAATCCTGGCAAGAATAATCCTCTTGCAATAATCCTCTTAAGAGAAGGATTATCATTTAACAGTAGCGTAGCTACCAGGGGGGAAGAGAGGGTCGCCCCGGGGCCCGTGCTCTGAGGGGCTCACCCAGAGCTGCGCTACTGTAGCTATATTGGTGTGCGCACTGTGTCCATACAGTTACACTCTGCGGCAGAGCAGTGAGACCCAATCTGAATGCACTGCCACGCTGTCATTATGGGCCTTATGAGCAGGAAGAAGCGCCCAGTGCCAGCATCAGGTCCCCACCTGTCATCGCAAGTTTAACGGTATTGTTGTCGATACAGTTGTAAGCAATGATGAGAGAGGAAGAGACACAATCCCTCTCACATCATTCCCCCTCTGCATTTGACATCAGTGACACAGACAATGAAACTGAGCGCAATGACGCTACTACATGGTGCCTGCCGAGCTGAGCGGGTGCTCAGAGCAATGGGGGAACAAGGAAGAGAGGTGAGCATTGTATTTTTTTATGGGGAGTGCATTATATGGTATGAAGGCCTATGGGAAGTGCATGATACTATATAGAGCCTATGTGGGGTGCATTATACTATAGAATCGTATGTGGAGTGCATTATACTGTATGGAGGCCTATGGTAAGTGCATAATACTATACTCTATAGAGCATATGGGGAGTGCATTATACTATATGGAGGCCTATGGGAAATGCATTATACTATATGGAGGCCTATGCAAAGTGCACTATACTGTATAGAGGCCTATGGGGAGTGCATTATACTGTATGGAGACTTATGGGGAGTGCATTATGCTATATTGAGGCCTATGGGCAGTGAATTATAATAGAGGCCTATGTGGAGAGCATTATACAGCATGGAGGCCTATGAGGAGTGCATTATACTATATGGAGGCCTATAGAGAGTGCATTATACTATATGGAGACTGATGGGGAATGCATTATTCTATATGGAGGCCTATTGGGAGTGCATTATACTATATTGAGGCCTTTGGGGAGTGCATTATAATATACGGAGGCCTATAGGTAGTGTATTATACTATATAGAAGCCTATGGGAATGCATGATGCAATATAGGCAATATAGATGTCTATGGGGAGTGCATTATACTATACAGAGGCCTATGGGGAGTGCATTATATGGTATGAAGGCCTATGGGAAGTCCATAATACTATACAGAGCATATGGGAAGTGCATTATACTATATAGAGGCCTATGCGGAGTGTATTAAACTGTATAGAGGTCTATGGAGAGTGCATTATTCTTTATCGAGACTTATGGGGAGTACATTATGCTATATTAAGGCCTATGGGCAGTGAATTATACTATATAGAGGCCTATGGGGAGTGTATTATACTATATGGAGGCCTATAGAGAGTGCATTATACTATATAGAGGCCTATAGGGAGTGCATTAAACTATATGGAGGCCTATTGGTAGTGCATTATACTATATAGAGGCCTATGGGGGTGCCTTATACTACATGGAGACCTAAGGGGCGTGCATTAAACTATATAGAAGCCTATGAGGAGTTCAGTATACTTTATGGAGGACTATGGAGACTATTTAGAAGGCTATCATAGAGTGAGGGGGCTATCGTACAGTGTGGGGATAACAGTGCTCCGGCCATCATACAAAGGTGGGGGCTACTAAGGGGTCAATATACTGTGTGTTGGCATTATATTATTATACACCAATATGCTTTTAACAAAAAATTAACAAATGTAACAATCATCAGTAAAACTGAATCTGCCAGCTTGACTTCACCCCCAAACTGTTTATAAGTGCATTAAGATTTTGCAAACACAAGTCCATCCATACCTTTAGCTAGCAAGTCAGTTCATTTATAGGTGTAATACATCCATCGCAATATCGACCACTTAGTCAATTTCTTAAAAATACCAAAATATAACAATTTGAGAGTCCTTAGTGGTTGATACATTTTAATGGCTAAATGAAAAGATGGTAACAAATAGCAAGCTTTCAAGACTACTCAGGTCTCTTCATCAGGCATAGAAAAACACATAATCTGAAGAATCACATATTTATACACAACAGGACACGAGAATAATGCAAAAGATAAGGCAAGTGACGTAAAGAACTATCAGTATGGAAGAGGGAGACACAGCTGTGGACATAAATATTGGAACATTAAAAATACCAATGCTATAAGTTTCCTATCAACTTTTGAATGTAATATTTGTGCCGATTTGTGTCTCCTCTATTTCTGCTTTGGCCACTGGGTAGCGGCACACCTTTATTGCTTGTGACGCGTGACAGTGCCAGTTGTATTTTTCCTTGAGACTTTCGGTGCTGCTTTACTAGGGAGCTAAGAAGTTAATTTTGGTCTAGGTTTTGATCACACCTTCCTGATAGTCCTGGGCAGAGCAGTCAGCTATTTCAACCCTTGAAGGTATATACTGCTGTGCTGTGGTCCTGTTTGTTCTGATTATTTCCGTTCTTTGACCTCGTATTGACCTTTGACTACCCGCTAGCTTTACTATTTTGCCCCTAACGTGACTTCTTGGCTTTGACCCTACATGGCTACCCTTCTTGCCTCTAGTTCACTCTTCTGGACAGCAGACCTTTTGTGGAAATAAACCAGTGGACGCTGTTGTAAGACTAGATTCCTGTACAGTGGTTAAAGGCTGAAGGTAGGGGATCCCCTGGCATCTGTCGGACCGAGTGGCTTATGGCAAGTCTGTCTGAGGTAGCCTTTTTGAACCCGTGGCCTCTGACAGTCCTGACAGTGAAGATATTATAAAATTTGACTTCAAAATATATTCAAAAGACATTTTATGGAAATAGCTTATGCTTACTTACATGTCCATGCAAGTCTGTGTTTAACAGCATCAGTGCACATGTTAGGGTGTGAACACCATCTGAAATGGCAAAAAAAAGAACACGGAGTAAGCTTTGGTGACATACTACAATGATTTTCAGCTATGTACATCTTAGGCTAGGTTCATATATGCATCGAATTATGACATTTTTGCGAGAACAAAAAGCTCAGCTTGTTGTGCCACTTTTTACAGTAATATGATGGACACCTTAAATAAAAACTAATATATCCTACTATATGTTGAAGGGATTCTGCTAACACTGATTGGGTCATCATGTGACAAATCAATTCTATTTTTTTTTTTATTCTAATACAAAGCACATGGACATATCAGCTAAGTTACGCAAAGAGATGAATGAGAGCAATAATTGAGTAAAATTCAAAGTTAATTTACAAATCTGTGTGAAAAGGTGGCTATAGACACCACAACTTGAACGTTCATGAACATGAGCAGATCAACATTATATACAGTATGTAATAAACGCTTTCATTAAAAGCGACATTACTATGTATGGCAAGATTTCAAATTGACCTCAATAGTGTGAATTTAACCATCATTTTGGCCTGAATCACTTAGTGTACTGCATTGTTTTTCTTAATTTCTTCCATCCTTGTTTTAAGTTAATGGGAATGATGAGATATTGTGACACATAGTGATCAGGAGAGCTGTGTCAATCACCTCTCAGTTGTTAAAGAAGAATTCTGTGTTATCTACAGTCATATGTAAAAGTTTGGGCACCCCTATTAATGTTAACCTTTTTTCTTTATAACAATTTTGGTTTTTGCAACAGCTATTTCAGTTTTATATATCTAATAACTGATGGACTCAGTTATATTTCTGGATTCAAATGAGGTTTATTGTACTAACAGAAAATGTGCAATCTGCATTTAAACAAAATTTGACCGGTGCAAAAGTATGGGCACCCTTATCATTTTCTTGATTTGAACACTCCTAACTACTTTTTACTGACTTCCTGAAGCACTAAATTGGTTTTGTAACCTCATTGAGCTTTGAACTTCATAGCCAGGTGTATCAAATCATGAGAAAAGGTATTTAAAGTGGCCACTTGCAAGTAGTTCTCCTATTTGATTCTACTATGAAGAGTGGCATCATGGGCTCCTCAAAACAACTCTCAAATGATCTGAAAACAAAGATTATTCAACATAGCTTTTCAGGGGAAGGATACAAAAAGTTGTCTCAGAGATTTAACCTGTCAGTTTCCACTGTGAGGAACATAGTAAGGAAATGGAAGAACACAGGTACAGTTCTTGTTAAGCCCAGAAGTGGCAGGCCAAGAAAAATATCAGAAAGGCAGAGAAGAAGAATGGTGAGAACAGTCAAGGACAATCCACAGACCACCTCCAAAGACCTGCAGCATCATCTTGCTGCAGATGGTGTCACTGTGTATCGGTCAACAATACAGCGCATGCATAACGCCTTTTTGTATGACCAAACAACTCAATCTTTGTTTCATCAGTCCACAGGACCTTCTTCCAAAATGTAACTGGCTTGTCCAAATGTGCTTTTGCATACCTCAGGCGACTCTGTTTGTGGCGTGGTTGCAGAAACGGCTTCTTTCGCATCACTCTCCGATACAGCTTCTCCTTGTAGTATATATGTAGTATGTATGTACTATGTAGTATGTATGTTTTTTTTTTACATTCAACACATTAGCCGGATGATGGGACTACTACTGTCCCATCATTGGCTAATGTGTCAATCACTGTCATTGTAGCAGGCATCGCCCGATGGGACTTGTAGTCCCATCGGACGATGCCTGCACACACACACAACCCTCGGCAGGCCTGCACAGACCCCCGCCAGCCCGCACAGACCCCCGGCAGGCCCGCACAGACCCCCGGCAGGCCCGCACAGACCCCCGGCAGGCCCGCACAGACCCCGCCCACACAGACACGCACAGTGTCCGCCCACGCACCGCCCACACTCTTTCCCCCTCCCGAACTGGATGTGCAAGTAAAGAAAGGGTTTTTTTAATTCTGATATTTCTGTCCCATAGACTTGCATGGGGCTTCCGGTATCGGAATCGGCGATACCCGATACTTTTTGGGTATCGGTCTGATCCAATCTGATCTGATATTTCTCAATATCAGAAAATATCGCTCAAAACTATTCACTACAATACCCATAAAGGTTATCAAAATGAGGTCTATTTACTCTAGAAAAGGGGAGACCTAATATATATGTACAAGTATATCAGAGGGCAATACAGAGATCTCTCCAATGAACTATTTGTACCAAGGACTGTGACAAGAACAAGGGGGCATTCTCTTCATTTGGAGGAAAGACAATTTCTGCACCAGCATAGAAGAGGGTTCTTCACGGTAAGAGTAGTGAGGCTCTGGAATTCTCTTCCTGAGGAAATGGTGATGGCCAACTCACTGAATGAATTTAAGAAAGGAATGGATGCTTTTCTTGTGAGTAACAGTATAGAAGGTTACGAATAACATAATATTATAGGTAGATGGTTGACCCAGCTTAGGGGAAGGAATTTTTTTCCCTATGGAGAGAATTGGCTTCTACTCTGTGGGTTTTTTGCCTTACCCAGGATCATCAATGCAGAACAGCTGCACTAAAAATAGGCTGAACTAGATGGACATAAGGTCTTCCTTCAGCCTTCAAAACTATGTTACTATGTTACTAAACCATAGGAGGTTGCCCAGGCACCTCCCTATTGGGGAGGGTTTCTTTTATACAGGATACCTCCCAGCTATTGGCTGGGAGACACCTTGCAGGTGATCACTTTAACTAAATGTCTCCCAGATGTTGGGGGCATTTTACTATATGCGAGCACTTCCCCCTTTAAGAGCAGTGGAGCACATGTGCGCACTAGGCGTGCCACCAGAACAGTGTGTGGGGTGCACAGATGAGAAGAAGGAATCCCAGGAGGAGGATGCCTCTGGGGCAAGGGTGGTGAGTAAGCCAATGTCCCCACATGGTGGGAGTAGAGAAACCATGCGGAGGTACCTCACTTGAAACACTCTTCCAATTGTTTGTGCAACCATTTAGTACCACTCTTTGAGTACAATAACTGAAACAGTTATGAATCCACCTAGCAATAGCCTTGTTAATCCCATACTAGGTCATTTTTTTCAATAAGGAATAGTATGAAATACTTTATCAAATATTTTGCTGAAGTCGAGATATACTACATCTGCTGCATTTCCCTGATCCACCCAGTCAGTGATTCTATCATAGAAGGAAATTAGATTAGTCTTGCATGACTTGTTTGCTACAAACCCATGCTGGCCTGGTTAATGACTGTATTCTTTTCCAAGTATTTACGCAAATGCTGTTTATTAACCCCTTAACCCCCAAGGGTGGTTTGCACGTTCATGACCGGGATAATTTTTACAATTCTGACCACTGTCCCTTTATGAGGTAATAATTCTGGAACGCTTCCATGGATCCCGGTGATTATGACATTGTTTTCTCGTGACATATTGTACTTCATGATAGTGGTAAAATTTCATTCATATAACTTGCGTTTATTTGTGAAAAAAATTTGGCAAAAATTTTGAAAATTGCGCAATTTTCCATCTTTGAATTTTTATGCCCTTAAATCACAGAGATACGTCACACAAAAAACTTAATAAGTAACATTTCCCACATGTTTACTTTACATCAGCACAATTTTGGAACCAAAATTTTTTTTTCGTTAGGAAGTTAAGAGGGTTAAAAGTTGACCAGCGATTTCTCATTTTTGTAACACCATTTTATTTTTACGGAACACATCACATTTGAAGCCACTTTGAGGGGTCTATATGATAGAAAATACCCAAATGTGACACCATTCTAAAAACTGCACCCCTTAAGGTGCTCAAAACCACATTCAAGAAGTTTATTAACCCTTCAGGTGCTTCACAGGAATTTTTTGAAAATTTAAAAAAAAAATGAACATTTAACTTTTTTTTCACAAAAAAAATACTTCAGGTTCAATTTTTTTAATTTACCAAGTGTAAAAGGAGAAATTTGACTGGAAAAGATATTGTGCAATTTGTTCTGAGCACACTGATACCTGATATGTGGGGGGAACCACTGTTTCGGCGCATGACAGAGCTCAGAAGGGAAGGAGCGCCGTTTGACTTTTTCAATGCAGAATTGGCTGGAATTCAGATCGGATGCCATGTCACGTTTGGAGAGCCCCTAAACAGTACCTAAACAGTGGAAACCCCACACCAGTGACCCCATTTTGGAAACTAGACTCCCCCAAGGAACTTATCTAGATATGTGGTGAGAACTTTGAACCCACAAGGGCTTCACAGAAGTTTATAACATACAGCGGTACAATTAAAAAATCATATTTTTTCCACAGAAATGATCTTTTCACCCCCAATTTTTATTTTCCCAAGGGTAACAGGACCCTAAAAGTTATTGTGCAATTTGTCCTGAGTACGCTGATACCCCATATGTGGGTGTAAACGACTATTTGGGCACATGGCAGAGCTCGGAAGGGAAGCAGCGCCATTTGACGTTTTTGGCTGGAATTGAGATCGGACACCATGTCGCGTTTGGAAAGCCCCTGATGTACCTAAACAGTGGAATCCCCCCACAAATGACCCCATTTTGGAAGCTAGACCCCCTAAGGAACTTATCTAAATGTGTGGTTTGCACTTTGAACCCCCCAGTGATTCACAGAAGTTTATAACGCCCGGGCATGAAAATAAAAAAATCTTATTTTTTCCACAAACATGATCATTTAGTCCCCATTTTTTATTTTCCCATGGGTACCAGGAGAAAATGGACCCCAAAAGTTGTTGTCCAATTTGTCCTGAGTATGCTGATACCCCATATGTGGGAGAAAACTACTGTATGGGCACACGTCGGGGCTCGGAAGGGAAGTAGTGACGTTTTTGGAATGCAGACTTTGATGGAATGGTCTGCGGGTGTCATGTTGCCTTTGGAGAGCCCCTGATGTACCTAAACTATTGAAACTCCCCACAAGTGACCCCATTTTGGAAACTAGACCCCCAACGGAACTTATCTATATGTGTGGTGAGAACTTTGAACCCCCAAGTGCTTCACAGAAGTTTATAACGCCCGGGCGCGAAAATAAAAAAATCATTTTTTTCCACAAAAATGATATTTTTGCCCCCAATTTTTTATTTTCCTAAGGGTAACAGGAGAAATTGGACCCCAAAAGTTGTTTTGCAATTTGTCCTGAGTAGGCTAATACCCTATATGTGGGGGTAAAACACTGTTTGGGCGCATGGCAGAGCTTGGAAGGGAAGGAGCACCATTTGACTTTTTCAACGCAGAATTGGCTGGAATTGAGATCAGACGCCATGTTGCATTTGGAGAGCACCTGATGTGCCCAAACAGTGGAAACCCCCCAATTATAACTCCAACCCTAACCCCAACACACCCCTAACCCTAGCCCTAACCCTAATCTCAGCCCTAACCCTAGCCCTAACCCTAGCGGGAAAATGGAAATAAATTCATTTTCTTTTAATTTTATTATTTTTCCCCTAACTAAGGGGGTGATAACGGGGGGTTTGATTTACTATTTATGGCGGTTTTTATTTTTGGCAGCTGTCATACGCTAAAAGACACTTTTTATTGTAAAAATAGTTTTTGCATCACCACATATTGAGAGCTATAATTTTTCCATATTTTGACCCACCGAGTCATGTGAGGTCTTATTTTTTGCAGGGCGAGCTGACGTTTTTATTGGTATCATATTCGGGCACGTGACATTTTTTGATCGCTTTTTGTTCTGATTTTTGGGACGCAGAATGAACAAAAACCAGTGTTTCATGAATTTCTTTTGGGGAGTGCGTTTACACCGTTCCGCCTGCGGTAAAATTGATAAAGCGGTTTTATTCTTTGGGTCAGTACGGTTACAGCCATACCTCATTTATGTTTTTTTATGTTTTGGCGCTTTTATGCAATGAAAACAATTTTATATAAAAAATAATTATTTTTGCATCGCTTTATTCTGCGAGCTATAACTTTTTTATTTTTTTGCTGATGATGCTGTGTGGCAGCTCGTTTTTTGCGGGACAAGATGACGTTTTCTGCAGTACCATGGATATTTATATGCGTCTTTTTGATCGTGCGTTAGTGCACTTTTTGTTGGCGGTATGATAAATCATTTTTTGCCTCGTTTTTTATTTTTATTTTTTAAGGGGTTCGCTAAAGGGGTTAACTAATGGGACAGTTTTATCGGGCTGGTCGTTACCGACGTGGCGATACTAAATGTGTGTACTTTTATTGTTTTCTTTTTTATTTCCAAAAAATGAATTTATTAGGGATTTTTTTATTTTTTTAAATTTATTTAGCGATTTTTTAAAAATTATTTTTACCCTTTTTTAAAATTTTTTTATTACATTGTCCCAGGTGGGATATCACTGTCCTGTGACAGATCGCTGATCTGTCACATCACAGATCACTGTGACAGATCAGCGATCTGTCACAGGCACTGCACAAGGCTTCCTTGTGCCTGCGCTTTGCAGGTCCCTGAAGGTCCCCATCGCTATCTTGGATTCAGGGACCTGCAGTGATGGAACCCCCCACAGCAGCGCTGCACATTGCGCTGCTGTGGGGGGCTCAGGGAAGCACGGAGGGAGCCCCCTCCCTGCCGATGCTTCCCTTTAACCCTCGGTACACCGCGATCGTGTTTGACACATAGTGCCAGGTGTCAGCTGTGATAATCACCGTGGGCGCCGCTGATCGCTGTGATGTACTATCCCGTTCCTGGGAATTAAGTCCCGGGGCACATGGACGGGATAGTACGTCACATGGCAGTAAGGGGTTAATTTGTTTAAATATCTTTGAACAGGCTCTCTGGCCCGTAATTTTATGGCTCCATTTTATTTCCTTTTTTGAAGCTAGGGACAGCATTTACCCTTCTCCAATGATCTGAGACTTCTCCTGTTCTCCAGGAATTTTTAAAGTAATGTAATACATCTGGACCAGAAGATTTCAATTCATTTAAAATAGCTAAGTGTTCCCTCACCATCTCAAGGATCTAACTCTTCAATGCAAGTCAATGGATTCTTGAAAATAAAACCGTAGATAGCACATGAATGCCATTTGTATAATGTCCATAGAAATGTATTTATTTTTTTCATATATGAAAAATGGATGCCACAGTGGCAAAGATGGACACACTGACCAAAACCCGATGAAAATCGTTCCCTTTCTTTGGACGTGTAAGAAAAAAATAGAATTCTGAATAAGGCCTAAAGGTCCATTTACAGACTGGTGGCAGGCCTTTAATAGCCTGTTTAAACAGGCTGACCACAGTAAATAAAGCACAATGAATGATTTGTAGTAGATCAATCAGTGCACCTAGGTTGCCATTGTTCTCACCAGCTCAAGTCCTATTTACACAAAACAATGTACTGTCCTGAAGGGTGATTTTTTTTGTGCAGCACAAAATATCATTTCACACAATGAATGCGCATTTTGCTGGTTTATTAGGTGTTCAGCAACCTGTTTACAATGAAAGATTATTGTGAAACTAGCATTCTTAAGGCCCCATCACACATAATGATGCACCAGGGATCCTGACAATGAAACGACCTTGTCAGGATCGCTGGTGCCTCGCTACATGATCGCTGCTGAGCTGCCAAACAGGCAGATTTCACCAGCGATCAGGACCAACCAGGACACTGGTATCCAAGGTAAATATCGGGTAACTAAGTGAGCGCGTCGCTTAGTTACCCGCTGTGTACCTTGGATACCTGCGTGCTCACACTGGATGCTGGTATCCAAGGTAAATATCGGGTAACTAAGCGCGCGCGGCACTTAGTTACCCGCTGTGTACCTTGGATACCAGTGTAAGGGGGTGGCAGTGCTATGGACAGTAGAGACAAGCTGCCCCCCCTTTAAGAGACAGCGCCCCCTTGGTTAGAGCAGTGGGACATTCTGCTCTTCCCTGCTGTAAAGGTTGTTTGGTTTCATCTGCCAGACTAAAGAAGGGAGGGGCTGCTTTTCTGTGTGTAGAACAGACCCGAGATTTCTGCAGGAAAAAGGGTGTGCCTGCGTGAGCTGTGAGGAAAAGAACGTTTAGTCTGCGACTGTGACTTTGTAAACTATTCTGGGAATTAAAAGGTGGCTTTCCTGTCTTGCCGTGAGAAGCCACAAAGAAAAGACAACAAAGGAACCCAGAGGAGGAATCCATCGTTCCTAGGAGCATCATTGAACTTGCACACAAGGAAAACAGAACTTCCAGGAAGAAGTGCGCCCCATCTTGCAAAGCTTCAGGGGCCCCTGAATGGACTGAGATACCAACTACTGTGAGTGCTAACCCTGTGTGCGCACATGTTTAGGGCTTAGGATAGGCTGCAATAGAGAGAGCACGGTAGCCGTGTGGCTGGAGTAGCCAGTCAGGCTATAGTTAGAGTAGCAGCACACTGTACTTTATTGCATTGTTTTGCCTTTTGCAAAATACACTGATCTGTAATAGTTGGTGCTCCGTGCCATCTGTACGGCCCAGCTAGAGAATATCACTTTTGTAAATTGTTTTATGTCATTGCATACCCCTGTTTACACTTTGCTAACACTGCATTCCTTGCCCGTAAATAAATTAACCCTTTGTTGCTTGCACCTCATCTTGTGTACCGTAGTCTCCCTGCATTGTGGTGGTCCCCCAGCCATCGCTTCAAGTGGCGATGCGAGAAGGGTGACTATCACCAAGATGCAGGCAGAAGGCATCAATGGCGAGAATGCTAGTGTTAGTGGGGATGCTGCGGGCATTGGTGGAACCCCTGCAAGGACACTCCCTATGGGCACCAAATTTAGTGTGCTTCCAAAATTTGACAGCAATAATACGCCCCTGTCTGATTGGGTGTCCCAGCTGCAAAGCACCCTGAAGATTTATAACATCAGTACAGACCTTGAAGTGGACATTGCTTTGACTGCCTTGGAGGGAGAGGCCCATAAGAATGTCTGGCTACAGCTGGAACTCACCCATAGTACCCTGAAGGAGTTACTGAAATTCCTGCAAGAGATCTACGGCGAGACTGCTAGCGCAGGACACCTCTGTGCCAAATTTTTCTCTAGACTGCAGCAGGAAGAAGAATGGATCTCTTAGTATGCGACAGCACTGCAAGAAGTGTTGACAGAAGTGCAGAGGAAAGAGACAGATGGGCTCGGTGGCATGGACTCCAAAGACCGGATACTCCGGGATCAATTCATTCTGGGACTGCATGGCACATCCTTGAGGAGAGCACTGTCAGAACGGGTCTGTGCAGATCCGGCTCTTTCATTCCGTCAAATCCTGGCAGAAGCAGTGGCCCGAAGCAAGGAAGACAGTTACGCGTCTGGTGTGATGCATGTCCAGGATGCCAATTCCAGAGGGGACCCAAATCAACAGGAGACGCTGGTCCAGGTAGTGCATGACTTGCAGCAGTCTCTTGTCAGTATGCAAGATAAATTAACCCGGATGGAGCAAAGAATGGGAGAACAATAGTCTGACTCAACACACTCATATAACCATCCTTCGGCACGACCTTTAAGGGGTCAGTGGGTGCAAGCTCCCCCCCACCAGGCACCAGAGGCACGAAGACAGGCTCGCGTTGCACCTCAGCGAAGAGGAGGCATCCAATGCTGGGAATGTGGAGGACAAGGGCACCTTGCCAGGGACTGCGGGAATTATGCTCAAAGCCAGCAATAGCCGCCGTTAAACTACCAACCCCTGCAGTAACGCGTCACTCCCTTGGGGGGAAGCAAGAAGAGAGGCCGCTCCTTATCATAATGAACACTTGATTGCTGGGAGTCCCATCCTGCGTGCTGAATTTGAGGGCGTTCCAGTGGATTAGCTTGATAGATACCGGTTCACAAGTGACAACAATGCCAGAATCATATTTCAAACAGCATTTTCAGGCCCTGGCTAAGCTAGAGAAGGAGACATTGATCCGGTTGTTTGCTGAAAATCAACAGCTGATCCCGGTCACAGGGACTGTGTGGATGAATATTCGAATCTGTGGGCAAGAAGTAGGAAAGAAAGGGATCCTGCTAGTCCCTGAGCCCATCAAAGAAGACGTGCCTGTAGTACTGGGAATGAATATCCTACGAGAACTCTATAAGATAATGTTCACCAAACGGGGACCCAGTTATTGAAAGAAGGCTGCCACACACAAGCCTACTCAAGAAGCCCTTCAGCGATTGATCCACGTTTGTGGGACGCAGAAGAGTGTGCTGTCTTATCAGGCAGTAGGGATCATCAGGCCCCTGGGAAGGAGTCTGTAATCCTGCCTCCCGAGTGAGAAAGTATATTACAGCTTCCAGTGGGGACTCTTTGCAACCTTGACAGGCTGGAGGTGATAGTTCAGCCTGTGGTAGGCAGAGGAGTGGACCAAGAAGTCATGATAGCTTGTATGATAGCTGTGGTCCAGCGAGGACACATCACCATAAAAGCTTTGAACGTGGGCCCCGGGGAAGTCACCTTGCCACGGGGGACAGATCTGGCCTGGGTGTACCTACACAAGGACGAAGTGGTGAGTCAGAAAGAGATGTCTTTATTGCCGATCGAAGGTACGGGGTGGACCCTGGCAGTCACTGCGGGGCCCGAAGAGAAGCCATCCCCGGAGTGGAATGGGCGAATCATCCTTGACCAAATGGAAGTGGATGTGAAGACTCTTGGCCCTGAGCATGTGTGGGTGATAGAAGCTATGCTGTGGGAAAATCAGGCCCCATTCGCCCGTCACGCCGAAGATTTTGGCTGTACCGAAGCGATCACACATGAGATACCGACCGAGGACGCTCGCCCAATTCGAGAACAATACCGGCAAATCCCACCCAAGATGTACCTAGAGGTGAAGACATTACTGAGGCAGATGCTGGATTCAGGAGTAGTGCAGATAAGTCAGAGCCCTTGGGCGGCCCCGGTGGTGCTCGTCAAGAAGAAGGATGGGACCATCCGGTTCTGTGTAGATTACAGGAAACTCAATGCCTGCACTGTGCAAGACTCATATCCGTTACCCCACATCGAGGAATCCTTGACAGCATTAGGGAAAGCCAAGAACTTCTCCACCTTGGACCTAGCAAGCGGATACTGGCAAGTGGCCGTGGCCGAGAAGGACAAGGAAAAAACTGCCTTCATCCTCCCTATGGGATTGTTCGAGTTTAACCGGATGCCTGGGTTCTTTAATGCTCCGGGCACGTTTCAACGGCTGATGGAAAAGTGTTTGGGAGACTTAAACTTTGAGGCTACCCTGATCTACCTGGATGACAACATTGTGTTCTCTACCTCGTTCAAAGACCATCTTGCCCGGCTTGGACAGGTACTCGGAAGACTGCGGGCTTATAACCTGAAGGTGAAGCCAAAGAAGTGCCACCTCTTCAAGAGAGATCGAGTACCTGGGCCACATAGTGTCACAAGACGGAGTTCTGCCTTCACCAGAAAAAGTGGCTGCTATTCAGAAGTGGCCAGTTCCTTGAACCGTGCGGGAACTCCAGGCCTTCCTTGGACTCGCTGGGTGCTACTGATGGTTTGTCAAAGATTTCGCAAAGGTGGTGGGTCCTCTGAATGAACTGCTGAGGGGGACCGCCGGAGTGCCGAAGACCCAGTGCATCCCCTGGGACCAGAGATGAGATGAGGCCTTCCAGGCTATAAAGAATGCTTTTACTTCAGCCCCGATTTTGGCCTACGCAGATTTCGATCAACCGTTCCTGCTGTACACAGATGGTAGCCTTCATGGACTCGGTGCAGTACTTTCCCAAATACAGGATGGACATCAGAGAGTCATTGGGTATGCCAGTAGGTCCCTGCAAGACAGTGAAAGAAAACCCCATAATTAAAGCTCTTTTCAGTTAGAGCTCCTGGCCCTCATGTGGGCCATGACAGAAGTTTGCGGGCTTCATCTCAGGGACCAAGATTAAAGTTCAAATGGACAATAATCCCCTGGCCCACCTTGACAATGCTAAATTGGGGGACTTAGAACAACGGTGGGTGGCTCGCCTGGCCAAGTTTGACTTTACGATCCGTTATCGCTCTGCTACTGAAAATGCAAATGTCGATGGCCAGTCACGAGTGACGGTGGAAACTCCAGTGGGGGATCTCGATGAATAACTCGAAGAGGAAGAAACCCCAGACTTCTGTAAGTTCAAGACCCCAGTGGTTGTGGTCCAGTCAAGTAGTGAGGCCTGCGCACTACCCCGATCTCTGGGGAGAACCAATGAAGAGTGGTGAAATGTTCAAGATGAAGACGGAGGGCTGAGACAGATGAAATGCTGGGTAGCGCAGAAGCGGAAGCCAGGCAAACAAGAGAGAGATAGTCTGGACGCTGAGATGAAGAGTGTCTTACACCAATGGGATAGGCTGGAGGTGCGAGAATCAGTGCTATATCGCAAGAGGCAACAGCCGAAAGATACTGAAGTAAAGTGGCAGGTGGTCATACCAGGAGGAATGGCCCAAGAAGTGGCTAAAGATGCCCACGAATTCGGAGCCCACTTCGGGGCCACAAAGACCTACCAGTTGTTACAGCGGCACGTGTACTGCCCCCGGTTGGAGTCTGTGGTAGAAAAGGTTTGCCGGCAATGTCGGGTGTGCGACCTCATTAAGAGTACTGAACAAAGGGCACCCATCCAGACCATACATACTAAGGAACCGCTAGAAGTCCTGATGATCAACTATCTCCTTGCGGGACACTCAGCCCGGGGGGCCACAGTACTGTTTGGTGATGACCAACCATTTCTCCAAGTTCGCGGTAGTCACCCCGACTAGAGATCAGATTGCCGAGTTGGCGGCACGGGCCATCTGTCAAGACTTCATCCGAGTGTATGGGTGCCCAAAGTGCATCCACTCTGACCAAGGTGCACGTTTCCAAGGCAAGGTGATGGAAGAACTGTACCGTTTGTATGGCATCGAGCGGTCCCGGACCACCCCTTAAAATCCTCAAGGCAACGGAACATGTGAACGCTTCCACCGGACCTTACTTCAAATGCTGAGGATGTTGGAAGAGGGGAAGAGGACAAGAAGGCATGCTAGCCAGATTTCCTGCTATAGTTGGTCTGGACCTACAACTATCAGGTCCACTCCACCATGGGTTACACCCCCTATCTGCTGCTGTTTGGAAGAGCTGGACAAAAGATCATTGAATTGAAGTTAGAGCAGCCAGAGGAGCTGATGGAGCGAAACGTCACTTGATGGGAGAAAGAACATCAGAAACAACTGCAAACAATACGGCAGTTGGTGGGTCAGCAGCTACAGGAGAAAGAACCTACGGGCCGTAAACTGATTCAAGAGATACCGCTCCGGCCCGGGGAGAAACGCCCCAAAGGTAAACTAAGCAAGAGATCTGGGAAGTACAGCCTTACAAAGTCATCGAGCGAGTGTATGCTGACAGTCCAGTCTACAAGGTGCAGGTTTAGAATGGGGCGTCCGCCCCTAGAGTGCTCCACAGGAATATGCTACGGCCATGCCGGTCCGAGGCCCGTCCTGTACCAGTGCCACTTGAGGGTGATGCTCCACCTCCTGAACCTGTCTTGCCTGCTGGTGAAATCAATGATGAATGGTGGATTGTCCCTGACACCTTGGGAGGACCTCAGCCGGACAGAGATGGTAATCTTCTGGAGGTACCACTGCCGCCACGTGACGATGAGTCCAGACAAGAGCCTACTACAACCCCTGCAGCAAGTATTCCTCTGGAGGATAGTCAAGACATCTGGAGATCCCAGAGGTCTACTGCAGGGGTTCCACCAGCCCTATACATAGAACAGTGTTCTCTGTCTGTTTCTCCGCTTGTGCTTTCTCCCCTATAGGTGCTGTTCTGCATTGTAAGTGTCTCTATTCCACTGCAACCTTGATGCTGTGATGGTCGAAGATGACCATCTTTAAGTAGGGAGGCATGTAAGGGGGTGGCAGTGCTATGGACAGTAGAGACAAGCTTCCCCTTTAAGAGACAGCACCCCCTTGGTTAGAGCAATGGGACATTCTGCACTTCCCTGCTGTAAAGGCTGTTTGGTTTCATCTGCCAGACTACAGAGGAGAGGGGCTGCTTTTCTGTGTGTAGAACAGACCTGAGATTTCTGCAGGAAGAACGGTGTGCCTGCGTGAGCTGTGAGGAAAAGAAGCCACAAAGAAAAGACAACAAAGGAACCCAGAGGAGGAATCCATCATTCCTAGGAGCATTATTGAACTTGCACACAAGGAAACAGAGCTTCCAGGAAGAAGTGCGCACCATTTTGCAAAGCTTCAGGGGCCCCCGAATGGACTGAGATACCAACTAATATGAGTGTTAACCCCATGTGCACACATGTTTAGGGCTTAGGATAGGCTGCAATAGACAGAGCACGGTAGCCATGTGGCTGGAGTAGCCAGTCAGGCTATAGTTTGAGTAGCAGCACACTGTACTTTATTGCATTGTTTTGCCTTTTGCAAAATACACTGATCTGTAATAGTTGGCGCTCCGTGCCATTTGTACGGCCCAGCTAGAGAATATCACTTTTGCAAATTGTTTTATGTCATTGCATACCCCTGTTTACACTTTCCTAACACTGCATTCCTTGCCCGTAAATAAATTAACCCTTTGTTGCTTGCACCTCATCTTGTGTACCGTAGTCTCCCTGCATTGTGGTGGTCCCCTGACCATCGCTTCACCTGCTCCCAGCGCGAGCACGCAGGTATCCATGGAACACAGCGGGTAACCAAGCGATGCGCACGCTTAGTTACCCGATATTTACCTTGGATACCAGCTTCCAGCGTCTGCTTACACCACTGGGAGCTCGCTGATCTTTGCTCTCCCGCTGGGAGACCAACAATCAAAAAATGGCCCAGGAAATTCCTGCATGATCAGCGATACCTGGCGGGGGGGCCAGTCGCTGATGCATGTCACACACAGCGAGATCGCTAGCGAGATCGCTAGCGAGATTGCTGATGCGTCACAAAATCAGCGATCTTGCTAGTTATCTTGCTGTGTGTGATGGGGCCTTTAGGGGCAATCGTTCACAATAATCTTTCAGTGTAAATGCACATGGTTGTACTGTCGGTCTGGGTCCATGAATAAAAACAATCTGCACCCAGACCAATGATATTCAATTGGGCTATTCATATGTGCGGTTTCTTTCACGGACCGGATTGCAGCATGCCCTAGTTCTATGTTGCTGGAAATTTGCCTTGATTTAAATCAATGGTTGTGCAAAAAACCTCAAACCCTTATGAATCAATTGTATAACATCCAATTTTTATGGATACATTGTAATTGTTAACATGGGAAACTGTAATTTTTAATAACTGCTGATGCATAAAAATGGATGCCATATGGATTGCATGCTTGCCAGGTCTCTCTGTATTTTATACTTTCTAACTGGGAGTTACAGCAATGTCATATCTTTTAACTAGTAAGGGAATGCTTTCATAAAATGGACTGCCCAACGTAGACAACCCCTTAAAATTTATATACTGTAATTTTGCTGTTCAAAAAGCCAGAAAATCACAGGTCTCTTTTAGCAGCAATCAGAGCTATCAATCATGAGCCTACTGGAGGCTCCTGTTACCATCATCTTTGTTTTGCTGCATAACAGTCCTCTAACTACACAGAATATTGCAAAATTATAAACAATTACAGGGTCAAGCAAGTCCCTCAAAATACATACAAAGTTGTTATAATGTTTAAAAAAAACTGTTACATGAGTAAAAAAAATGAAAGTTTAAATCATTCACCTTTTCCCAATTCAAAGCTAAGGAAAGTGAAAAAAATATAAAAAGTTGTGGTTTTTAGAAAAAAAAGTTAGCACAAGCCATTTTTTTGCTACCAATTGCTCTCAGTATACCTGCATGACATCCAGCCGGCAGCTCCCTTGAGAAATAAAGTTCATTTATTCCCAGGTGCCGCACTTTCAATACTGCAGCCCGGTATCTCCATAATGCTACTAACCTGTAGATTACAATCTACATATGAAAACAAAGTTTTCCTTAAACCAAGAGTATAAAATCCAATACTATTTTATTAATCACATTTTTAAAAATATTTGAACTATACAATTAATGATGCACGTTGAGGATTCAGAAAAAAGGATAAATCAAGTATAGAGAAAGGAGGTGGTGAGTCAGGTCTAGCCACGGGTATAATAATACCCAAATGGGAAATACTTGCCGATTTCACAATAGGTATATGGTCTGAAATTGATCTAATTCAAACACGAAAGTTCATTTAAACAAAGTCAGATAGATTCAATGCTTACCCATAGTGTGATCAAAAGACCATGAATGGTTTCACGACCGCCCTGTGGTTGTGCACTGATACTTTCTCAAGGGGACTGCATCACATACTCTCTCTTACCACACTTTTATATCCAATGTTACTCATATGTGGGTCAGTCACAGCAGTGCATGCTGGCACAATCCCCAGGTGCATATTGTTCCGGCACTTATCTCAGGCATGGTATCCATAATCATTTTTTGCCATGTTTCAATCGATAATACTACTTGTATGGAAATCAGATAATGCGGCAAGCAGGGTGTAAGTCATGGGTCACGTACATCCTGCTTGCTGCATTTCCTGATTCCCGGAACACACAGGTCCTCTTCGACATGAAAGAGCTCTTACGATTTACATTATTGCTGTACTAAATTTTTGCCTACCTGCACCCACAAAAGATGTCCTTGACAAAGACCGTCCCCGGTGGAAACGTTGGGCAAGATTTATTTTTGATAGATTTACACTGCAGCAAAACCTACAGTCTCATTTCATTATCTTTTGTGGTGCTGAGGTTCCAACCTCAATTAGTCTTGACATACAGTTATGTCATATGCCATTTCACTGAGTTTCCTAGCAGATGATTGGTGTGACATTCGGCGATCATCTGTCTCTAATGGCTGAGCAAGAAGTAGAGCTCCAACTGTGGCTGTTAATCTGTTAAGTGCTACTAGTAATCTCTGACAGCGGCATTTACAGCGCATGAGCATGTGTGCAGATCATTCCATGCACCCATCGGCACGCATGTGCAGCAATTGTGGGGTACTGATGAGTTGCCATGTCAGATAGGGGTCTTCCCAAGACTCCAATGCCCGTCATGACAGTACTCCTTTGAACACCAGCTTCTGGCTGGTGTTCATATGACAGTTTTTTTTTTGCTATATATAGCAGTACTGTACATAGTGTACATAGCACAGGTTCAAGTTCCCTAAGGGGACTAACAAATAAAAGAAAATTAAAAATGAAATAAAAAACAGAAGTTTAAATCATCTCCCTTTTGCCTTACTAAAGACAAAGAAATCATACAAAAATATATATGTTGTATTGTTACTTTAGTAAAAGTCTGATTTATCAAAATATGAAATTAAATAACCGGACTAGTAAACGGCGTAATGATTAAAAAAAAAATCTAAAACGCCACAATTACGGCTTTTCTGCCACCTCAATACTGCAAAAAATGCAATGAGAGGCAATCAAAACATTGTATCTACCCCAAAAAGATAACAGTAAAAACCAGCTACATCAACCAAACATTGAAAACATTACGGTATCAGAAAATGGCGAACTAAATGATCTTTTTTTTTGCACAAATCTTTTTTCAGCACTTAAAAAAAAAATATATACATGTTTGGTATCCCTGTAATTGTATTCATCTGGAGAATCATATTGCCAGGTCATTTTTATCACATAATGAAGATTTTAAATAAAAAACTCCAAAAACAATGGAAATGTGGAATTTAAGTTTTTTTCGCTATTTTGCCGCACTTTAATTTTTTCCAACTTTCCAGTAAAACAGATTATAAAACACATGGTGTCATTTAAAAGTACAAGTCGTCCCGCGAAAAACAAGCCATCATATGGCTCTTGAAAGAGAGAAGAGGAAAACACAAAAATGGAAAACTAGAAAATAGCTTTGTCGGGAAGGGTCACGAATGGAGGTAGAGCGAAAGTGATTGCAGAATTTCAGACCACATATCTTTAGCAGAAGAATTGTGCCACGCACCGACCCACATCTCCAACAAATATCATAAATCTCATGGTATTATCTCTGAAGAAGGGATGGGGTTCTCTACCATCTGATTTTCTATTTTTAATGCAGATTGTAATATGGATAGAAATGCATTACGAAAACTTCAAAACTTAATATAAAAAATAAGACATTTTCTGCTTGTAGTATGCCTATAAGATCCAATTCCACTTTCAAAAGAAATATAACATCTTATCTTGAGTATGCAAGCGAGTATAATCTGGGAGCGGTAGCTGCCCTTATAAGGCAATGACCGATCCTTTAAAGAGGTTATCTAATCATCTGTCTTCAGGAGGGCACTATTCCCTTGTCTCCCAGTTTCTTGCTTGGGGGAGGGACTGCAATCCTACAGATTGACTGCATGATTGGGAGAAGCGCAGGGCACTGAGGATGGCCAGCTTCAGAGTAGTGCTTGCAAACTGTATAGCAAATAGATTGTAAGTTGAGGTGGCTGATAACTAATGCACCTAGATGTACACTGTAGAATTAAAAATCACTTTGTTCTTGAGAATGGGGCGGATTTTTAATAAGTTGTTAATGGCACTTCTGGGAAATTAAATATGCAAATTGTCTCTTCAGAGAGAAAGAGGAAAAGAACTCTATCGCCATCTATAGGAAGTACAAAAAAGGTTGCACTCTATCATGCTAAAGTATGCCAATGTGGAATACATGAAATATGAATAGCAATACGGCTTTTGATTAGGAAAAAATATGAGACGCTTAGCACACAATTTGACCAAATAATGCCTGCCCATCAACTGTCAAGGTAGTCCCAAAAACTGAGGGGTCCCTAACAATGTGAATACCTCTCGAAGGCTGATGTTTGAATTCCTGGGTGAATGTGGACACCTCTCTCAGCAAAGCCTGCATTTATGGTTAACTAGAAACCTGCTGTAATTAAAATCACCACATGTTGAAGGGCAGAGTGCTCAGTCAGTAAGCTAACATGCAAATTACAAAATACTGACTGGCACATCCAGACTAGTCTGTATATTCTAATATTCTAATGTTCTAATAGCAATACGGCTAATATTCAAAAGCCATATAGCTATTCATATTTCATATATTTCACATTGACATGCTTTAGCATGATAGAGTGCAACTGTCATGTCGCCGTTGGACTCAGTGGCTGGTGTTCCTGCCTCGGCCACTGGGAGGCGCCGGACTCCTTCGGCTGGTGGTGCCGATGATAGGAGGGCTATATCCTCATATGGTCCCGCTCCTCTGACGCATGCCTCTGTCGCTCGGCATTGCCGTGTTTCTCCTGTGGGTGATGTGGGTGACAAAGAAGGGGTCCCTGTGCAGGTGTCTGGTGGGCGCAGGCTTCGCTGTTCTGTCAGAGGTGAAGTGGTTGGTGCCAGTCGTGCATCGCCATCTGGCCTGGTTCTGGGGGCGGTCTAGATGAAGTTATCAGGCTGTGAGCCTGAGAGAGGTAGCCATGTCCTTCAAATACATTGGAGCCTGTCCGGCAGGCCGCCAGATATAGTCTTGGTTTCCCCAGTGAACTAGTGTGTATTGCTATTTTGACTCTGACCTCAGCCTGGATTTTTGACCCTTCTACAGCCTGCCAATTTTGTACCTCTGCTGCTCGCCCGGTTTTGACCTTGACTCCTGACTACGCTTACCCTTCTACAGCCTGCCGATTTTGTACCTCTGCTGCTCGCCAGGGTTTTGACTTTGACTCTTGACTACGCTTTCGGTCCCATTTTTTATTCCCTTCCTGGCGATCGTCCTGCTCCGGTCCGCTGCTCTCATAGGCAGCTACCCCTTGGGCTCCGCTGTAATTCCAGATCCCTGTATGAGGGTAAAGGGTCTCAGGGTTTCTCGGGGTGCTGTCTTACTCGCAATTCAGACTCGCAGCAGACAGATGTTACAGCAACCTTTTTTGTACATTGTATATGGAGGTAGCTGCTCCTGATATGCACCTATTCAGACTAGCTTGGTTGTGCCAGTCAGTCTTTTGTTATTTGCACCTATACAAAGTAGTGAGGTGGCGCTAGAGTTTTAAGGTACTGCCACACTTAGTGATGTACCAGCGATCCCGACCAGCGATATGACGCGGTCAGGATTGCTGGTACATCGCTAAGTGGTCGCTAGTGAGCTGCCACACAGGCAGATCTCACCAGCGACATCGCTGGGGATGGGGGTCGCTACTTACCTGTCACACTAGGCGATCCTGCGTCCTCCCGCCCGGCTAAACGCTCGTCGCTCGTCTCTCCACAGGAAGCACCGCAGGAAGCTGACGACGAGAAACAGTCTTAGACGTTCTCGCACGATCAGCGATAACCAGCGGGGGAGCGTAGGTAAGTATCACACACAGCGATATCGCTAGCAATATCGCTATAACGTCACAAGTTATAGCAATATTGCTAGCGATATCACTTAGTGTGACAGGCCCTTTAGTCATCTCTGAAGAGACAATTTGCATACTGCTGAACAAAAGAAACTATGGTAACTGGCAAGTAACACATACAGTAGGAAAGTTAACCTTTAACTGATGAAAGGTAAAAACCCTGAAGCAGGCTGTCTGGATACAAGTTTCTAGTTTGGAATTTATTCCTAGTCTTGTTGCAAAGCTCGTTAAACAGCTCTGGCAAAAATTAAGAGACCACAGTTTTAGAAAAATCAGCTTCTCTACATGTCTGACAGCCATTCCATTCCAGTGTCAGTTGAATTCCAACCAGAGTACACCTCATTCTACTTTATGTGCTTCTGATTAGATCACCTGAACCAAATCTTATTTAACGAAGGAAAGTATTAAAAACCCTGCTGTGGTGTTTACAATCCTCTTGCAATAGGACAAGCTGGATGGCAAACAAGTGCTAGTAATATCCCAAAAGTAATAGGATTGAAAAAATAACTTTTATCCATGCCAAAGGAGTTGAAAAGAAAAGTCTTGAGTGAGGAAAAGAAGGGCTCAATTCTGGCTTTAATAGCAGAGGGATACAGTGAGCGTCATGTTGCCTCCATCCTTAAAATTTCTAAGACGGCAGTCCATTACAACAAGGTCAAGCAGCAGACATTGGGGACAACGAAGCTAATAGACCGGCAGAGGACGAAAATGACTCTCCACTGACCGGGATGACCATCAGCTTACTCAAATGTCATTCAGCAACTGCTGGATGACATCAAGTGACCTACAAAAGGAATGGCAAATGGCAGCTTGGGTGATGTGCACAGCAAGAACAGTTCCTAAGAGGCTCCTAGAGGCAGGGCTCAAGTCATGTAAAGCTAGCAAAAAACCTTTCATCAATGAGAAGCAAAGGAGAGCCAGGCTGAAGTTTGCCAAAGACCATAAGGATTGGACAATAGAGGACTGGAGTAAGGTTATCATCTCTGATGAGTCTAATTTTCAGCTTTGCCCAACACCTGGTCATCTAATGGTTAGACGGAGACCTGGAGAGGCGTACAAGTCACAGTATCTTGCAACCATTGTGAAATTTGGTGGAGGATCGGTGAAGATCTGGGGATGCTTCAGCAAGGTTGGAATTGGGCAGGTTAATCTTTGTGAAGGACATATGAATCAAGGTACATATAAAGTTATCCTGGAAAAACAGTTGATTCCTTCTGCTCAGGCATTGATCCCCAACTCTGAGGACTGGTTTTTCCAGCAGGACAATGCGCCATGCCACACAGCTAGGTCAATCAATGTGTTCATGAAGGACCACCACATCAAATCCCTGTCATGGCCAGCCCAATATCCAGACCTGAACCCCATTGAAAACCTCTGGAATGTAATCAAGAGGAAGATGGATAGTCACAACAAGCCATCAAAAAAAGAACTGCTTAAAATTTTGTACCAGGAGTGGAATAAGGTCGCCCAAAAGCAGTGTGAAAGACTGGTGGAAACCATGCCAAGACGCATGAAAACTGTGATTAAAAATCCTGGTTATTCCACAAAATATTGATTTCTGAACTCTTCCTGAGTTAAAACATTAGTATTGTTATCTCTAAATGATTATGAACTTGTTTTATTAGCATTATTTGAGGTCTGCAAGCACTGCATGTTATCAGTAGTTTATAGAATAAAAGAGCAATTTACAATTTACTCAAAAATATACCTATAAAGAGAAAAATCAGACAAACTGAACATTTTGCAGTGGCCTCTTAATTTTTGCCAGAGCTGTATGGTTAAACATTGACTTACAGAGTAGATACCTTTACTAAATGGTATTTGCAAGATAGCTCACTTGCAAAATTAAAGAAACTAATATGCATACTTATCTCATGGGACATTGCCTGTGCATTTCCAAAACTAGTACTTCCCCCATCTTATCTAAAAGATTTTCAATCTTTCGCGTGGCTGTTACATCAATTTTTCAATAAAGGAATTTAAAAGCATTTATAAAATTGCAGACTTTAACTGCTATAAATTGGTGCTAAAGTGCAAAGTTTCCCTTTATTTACTTTAAACCTGTGTGTATGATTGGGGGTTGAAGACAGTAGGCAATTTTATTGTATTCCCATATGATGCCAAATAATAAGATAATAATGGCTGTCTTGCTTACTCCAGCACATATATAATTTGCAAAAATGTGATTTTATTTTTCCTTCCTTTATCTTTGCTGTTGACATAAGATAAAACACAATTTATAGTGCTGAATAAGAGAAAACAGCTTCTGTTTATTGTAAGACAACAATAACATGGTATAAAAAGAAACATATTGTTGTGAATATAAAGCAGATGTATGATATTCAGTCGTAGTTTTTAAAGATGTGAGATCAAATAAACTATAAAAAAAATAAATTCAATTCATTTATCGGATATGTAAGACACCCCAAATGGATATGTAATAATCACTAATATGATATGGCTGGTTTAACTATAAAATAATTAAAAATCTAAGGGAGTTTACACGGAGTGCAAGAAGAATTAAGAAGATAAACCAATGTTGTCCTATCGATTTCACAACAATATCCAAAAATTTAAGGATTTGTTTTCTAAACCTATGAAACATTATGTATTTATGTCTGAATGTTCTTCAGAGGAAGTCACTATAGCTTAGAATTATTTTTTATTACATATTGCCCAGTTTTGTGCAGCGCAGTTGTTTTTATGTTGCAAAGAATTGTTGTAGGTGAGAAGACGAATGCTAAATATTGCAATTCCCAGATTCCTCCTCCCATTCACAGAAATAGCCTGCATGCTCTTTATTACAGGGTACCCCGAAACACAGTGTCTGCAAATTGAGATTTTGGTTTTGGCTTTTATCCTAAGTCATGTAACAAGGCTCGTTAAAGGGTCAACATTGACTTTTAGGATTGCTACTTCCAATAGTTGGCACTAGTTCTAGGCCTCTTCCTCCCTGAAGAGACAATTTGCATATTTCCCAGAGGAGCATTGCGGCTTTAAGTCTCCTCATCTTAGCATGCTTAGTATATCAATCTCTGCAAGGAGAAACGATACTTCTTGGATAAAAGGTGTAAGGTAAGAACTTTCAGAGTAACCAGAGACGTGGACAAAATGTCATTTGTCTTGTGACACCAACAGGCACACATGGTAGGCAACATTTTAGCTGATTTCTCCAACTTCATCCTTGTTCTACTTTCACTTGCTAGAGCTGGATTGGGGAGGGGGTGACCCACCAGCATTTTTCGCTCTTTACAAGTGTCATTATCTATCTTAGCTATCCGTCCTGTTCTATATTTCAATATGTCATAATGAAAAGAGATAATAGTCAAAATAGAAATATGCATGCAAATAATCTCTATTCCTGCAAGAAAAACACTCTGTCTAGTACCATCTATTGTTAGTGGCGTGCCAATTACAAAATCTAACCCGTTAAAGAGAATCTACAATGTCTCCAAACGCTATTGACCAGCAGATATAGGGTAAATCTGCAGATTAATAGCATTCTAAAACTGTGTGGCTGCCGCAAGGAAATTATCTTGATTACGCCTTACAGCCTATGGCTTACACTGAGTACATAGTGAGCAGCACCAATAAGCACGCCCCTACACTGACTGATAGCCAACACAGCAGTGCATGATTGCTGTGTCGGTTGTCAGTCAGTGCCAGGGTGTAGTTTCAGCTTTCTTTTGACTCAGACAAGTATATTCTTGTTTGCGGCCCTCTGTAATGGTTTTTTTGAAGGAATTCGACAATAAAGGTTGATTTCTTGCAGTCTCCTTCAGTTGATGTTGAGAGGTGTCTGCTACTTGATGTCTATGCAGATTAACTTTTGATAATGACAAGGCTACCTGTTCATTGGAAGCCACTGAGTAATATAAGGTTTAACCCCTTCACGACCAATGATACCACATAGGCGTCATGAAAACTGGTACCAATCTGACCAGTGACGCCTATGTGGCGTCATGACTTTAAAGCCCCCCTGCGGGTCGGGTGACCTAGGTCACTGAAAGGTCACCCGACCCGCAGATACAGGGGGCTTTGTACTTCACCACGGGGGGCGTGGCTTCGCCCCCACGTGGCTACGATCGCTCTGATTGGCTGTTAAAAGTGAAACAATGAAAATTGATGAAATATTACAATCCAGCCATGTCCGACGCTGCTGTAGCATCGGACATGGCTGGTGACAAAGATCCGACCCCCCCACAGGTTAATCTGCCCCCCACCTTCCCTCCACTCCCCCCGCCTTCCGATCGCCCCCCCCACCCCCTGGTACTCACAGAGTGCCGCTATGGCTCCCGGTGTCCTGCGGTCCCGGACCATGGGCGCCGCCATATTGGAAAATGGCGGGTACATGCGCAGTGCACCCGCCGGCTGCAATTTCCATTCATTCATTTTGATCACTGTGATAAACTCTCACAGTGATCAAAATAGAATGAAAAATAAATAAACCCCCCCGTTTATCACCCCCATAGGTAGGAACATCTAATAAAATAAAGAAATTATTTTTATTTTTCCATTAGGGTTAGGGTTGGAAAGAGGGTTAGGGTTGGAATGAGGGTTAGGGTTGGAAAGAGGGTTAGGGTTAGGGTTGGAATTAGGGTTAGGGCTGGAATTAGGGTTGGAATTAGAGTTAGGGTTGGAATTAGGGTTAGGGTTAGGGTGGAATTAGGGTTAGGGTTGGAATTAGGGTTAGGCTTGTGGTTAGGGTTATGGTTAGGGTTTGGATTAGGGTTAGGGGTGTGTTAGAGTTAGGGTTATGGTTAGGGTTGGGAATAGGGTTAGGGATGTGTTGGGGTTAGGGCTGTGGTTAGGGGTGTGTTGGGGTTAGGGTTGAAGTTAGAATTGAGGGGTTTCCACTGTTTAGGCACATCAGTGGGTCTCCAAACGCGCCATGGTGCAACCATTGATTCCAGCAAATTTTGCATTCAAAAAGTCAAACGGTGCTCCCTCCCTTCCAAGCCCCGATGTGTGCCCAAACAGTGGTTTACCCCAACATATGGGGCATCAGCGTACTCAGGAAAAATTGCAAAACAACTTTGGGGGTCTAATTTCTCCTGTTACCCTTGGGAAAATAAAAAAATTGGGGGCTAAAAAATTATTTTTGTGGAAATTTTTTTTTTTTAATATTCACTTCTCTGCGTTATAAACATCTGTGAGGCACTTGGGGGTTCGAAGTGCTCACCAGGCATCTAGATAAGTTCCTTGGGGGTCTAGTTTCCAAAATGGGGTCACTTGTGGGGGGTTTCTATTGTTTAGGCACATCAGGGGCTCTGCAAACGTAACAACGACCGCAGACCATTCCATCAAAGTCTGCTTTTCAAAACGTCACTACTTCCATTCCGAGCCCTTACGTGTGCCCAAACAATGGTTCCCCCCATATATCGGGTACCAGCGTACTCAGGTCAAACTGGACAACAACTTTTGGGGTCCAATTTATCCTGGTACCCTTGTGAAACAAAAATTGCTGGCTAAAAATCATTTTTTTGAGGAAAAAAAATTATTTTTTATTTTCACATCTCTGCGTTATAAACTTCTGTGAAGCACTTGGGGGTTCAAGGTGCTCACCACACATCTAGATAAGTTCCTTGGGGGGTCTAGTTTCCAAAATGGGGTCACTTGTGGGGGGGTTCCACAGTTTAGGTACATCAGGGGCTCTGCAAATGTAAAATGATGCCCGCAGACCATTCCATCAAAGTCAGCATTTCATAATGTCACTACTTCCCTTCTGAGCCCCGACGTGTACCCAAACAGTGGTCCCCACCCACATATGGGGTACCAGCGTACTCAGGACAAACTGGACAACAACTTTTGGGGTCCAATTTATCCTGCTACCCTTGTGAAAATAAAAAATTGCCCACTAAAAAATAATTTTTTGAGGAAAAAAATATTTTTAATTTTCACGGCTCTGCGTTATAAACTTTTGTGAAGCACTTGGGGGGTTCAAAGTGCTCACTATGCATCTAGATAAGTTCCTTAGGGCGTCTAGTTTCCAAAATCGGGTCATTTGTGGGGGGCTCCAATGTTTAGGAACACAGGGGCTCTCCAAACACGACATGGTGTCCGCTAACGATTAGAAGTAATTTGCATTTCAAAAAGTCAAATGGCGCTCCTTCCCTTCCGGACCCTGCCGTACGCTCAAACAGTGGTTTATGACCACATTTGAGGTATAGGTGTACTCAGAAGAAATTGCTCAACAAATTTTAGGATCCATTTTATCCTGTTGCCCATGTGAAAATGAAAAAACTGAGGCTAAAAGAAAATTTTTGTGAAAAAAAAGTACTTTTTTTTTTTACAGATCAATTTGTGAAGCACCTGGGGGTTCAAAGTGATAATTATGCATCTAGATAAGTTCCTTGGGGGGGTCTAGTTTCCAAAATGGGGTCACTTGTGGGGGAGCTCCAATGTTTAAGCACACAGGGGCTCTCCAAACGCGACATGGCAACCGCTAAATATTCCAGCATATTTTCCATTCAAAAAGTCAAATGGCGCTCCCTCCCTTCTGAGCCCTGCCGTGCACCCATACAGTGGTTTATGACCACATATGAGGTATCCGTGTACTCATGAATAATTGCCCAACAAATTTTAGGATCCATTTTATCCTGTTGCCCATGTGAAAATGAAAAAATTGATGCTAAAAGAAAATTTTTGTTGGAAAAATTAAAATGTCCATTTTATCTTTCCACGTTGCTTTAGTTACTGTGAAACACCTGAAGGGTTAATAATCTTCTTGAATGTAGTTTTGAGTAGCTTGAGGGGTGCAGTTTTTAGAATGGTGTCACTTTTGGGTATTTTCTGCCATATAGACCCCTCAAAGTGACTTCAAATGTGAGGTGGTCCCTAAAAAAAATGGTTTTGTAAATTTTGTTGTAAAAATGAGAAATCGCTGGTCAACTTTTAACCCTTATAACTTTCTAACAAAAAAAAATATTGTTTCCAAAATTGTGCTGATGTAAAGTAGACATGTGGGAAATGCTATTTAGTAACTATTTTGTGTCGCATAACTCTCTGGTTTAACAGAATAAAAATGAAATTTTCTAAATTTTCGCCAAATTTCTGATTTTTTCACAAATAAACGCAAAACTTATCAACCTAAATTTACCACTAACATGAAGCCCAATATGTCACGAAAAAAAAAATCTCAGAATCTCTAGTATCCGTTGAAGCGTTCCTGAGTTATTACCTCATAAAGGGACACTGGTCAGAATTGCAAAAAATGGCCTGGTCATTAAGGTCAAAATAGGCTGGGTCATGAAGGGGTTAATACATACTCTAGTTTTTCACACGTTTTTTACTCATAGTTTACATGTGTGTCCCCTTGTGCTTTTTCCGCCTTCAGTGTGAATCTACAATGTGTACCATTGCATAAACAGGTGTGTTCAAACTTTTGACTAATAAATAATGTACATGGCTGAAATAATGAATCAATGTTCCCCATTCTGGTATATGTCCCCCATTCTTGTACATGTCCCTCATCCTGGTATATGTCTCCATCCTGGTAAATGGCCCTCATCCAGGGCCCCATCCTGATATATGTCCCCATTCTGGTATATGTCTCCATCCTGGTATTTTGCCCTCATCCTAGTATGTGGCCCCCATCTTGGTATATGGCTCCGCTGTTCAATACACAGGAAAAATTAAACACTCCTACTCAGGGGTGGGATTCAGCGGGTTCTCCCCGGTTCGGTGGAACCGGTTGTTAAGAAAGCAGCCGGTTCCCCGAACCGGGGAGATCAAGAGCCGCAATCCGGTCCTGCAGGCAAGGAGGGAGGCGGAGGCGGAGCAGAGGAGAGGAGGACTATCTTGCTCAGCCTCTGCAGCGCTGGATACCACGCGGCGCGGGCCGGCGCATTGATACAACGCACAGCCACAGGCACATGAGTTACGTGACGTCGTGCTCTGTCTGCTGCTGAGTCCTGGACCGAAAGAGCACGACACAGCACACCCCGGCGGCGGCCCCCTCTGCCCGCGGCGTGCACAGTGCGCACTGATTCATTTCTGGTGCTGAGGCAGGTGCAGTGCGTGTGGCTATTATTGGCGGGTAACTCTGGAGGAGCTCGCTGGAGGAGTTACTGCCGCTGCCCAGTGAGCTGCCTGAGCCTGAGCCTGCCCTCAGCCCTGCCCCTGGAGGATACTAGTCTGTGTGTATGGTACACAACACAGGCCAACACCAGGTCAGTTGTTTTGTTACTCTGTATGTGCATTGCTGCTGCCTATTAGGGACCTGTGTGCCTGCCTATTGGGGGCCTGTGTGTGCTGTGCTGCGTACTAGGGACCTGTGCAGTGTGCCTGCCTAATGGGGACCTGTGCTGCCTAATGGGGACCTGTGCTGCCTATTGGGGACCTGTGCTGCCTATTGGGGACCTGTGCTGCCTATTGGGGACCTGTGCTGCCTATAGGGACCAATGCTGCCTATTGGGGACCAATGCTGCCTATTGGGGACCTGTGCCTGACTATTGGGGACCTGTGCTGCCTATTTGGGAACAATGCTGCTTATTGGGGACCTGTGCCTGCCTATTGGGGACCTGTGCCTGCCTATTGGGGACCTGTGCTGCCTATTTGGGAACAATGCTGCCTATTGGGGACCTATGCTGCCTTTTGGGGACCTGTGCTGCATATAGGGACCTGTGCTGTCTATTGGGGACCTTTGCTGTCTATTGGGGACCTGTGCTGCCTTTTTGGGACCTGTGCACTGTTCTGATCTCATTCCAATTTATTTTTTTTTCAACTGTTTGACTGCGCCCCTACTTGTATATGTTTGAGGAAAAGGTGCGTGCAAATAGGTGTGGCTTAATAATGGGTGTGGCTTAAATGGGTGTGGCTTAAAATGGGTGTGGCTTAAATGGGTGTGGCTTTCCTACACACAAGCACAGAACCTGTTGTTAAAAATTTGAATCCCACCACTGCTCCTACTCACCTTCCCAGCACTCCCATTCTGTGTGGCATGTACTTCTGAAACTGGTAGCTGACCTTTGCATGCGACGGGTGTCACTGCCATGTGCCTGGTCACATGCATGCCGACATCATCTGCTGGCCAGTGTGTATTGATGACCTGATGAGTCTGTATGCTGCAATACACTTCAGTTGGATGTGCGTCCAAGTATGCACATCCAGCTGAAGTAGAGGATGGTGTCGGCCGGTCGTTACACCCTGTGATCACGTTCGTTACACCCCGGGCTACATTGTAGCTGATACTTTTAACAAAATGACAGGAATGCAATGGCTTAACTTGCTAAAAGGTATTTATTCACCTTTTTGATAGCGCATGCCTCTGTTTTCTGGTGAATTCTTTAAGGAGTTGAAGGCTTACAGAGAACTTTTAAAGAAAATCTTTCAGCAGATTTTTGCTAAATAATCTGAGGAAAACATGAGGTAGGGGTTGAGACACTGATTTCAGGGCTGTGTCACTTATTAGGCTGTGTAATGTTTTTTTCAATACAAAGAATGTTTTATCACCAGGAGATTATCGCAGCCTGGACTACAGCTTATGTGAACCCTGGTCCGAACACACCCCCTTCTCTGATAAGCAGCTCACTGTCAATATATAATATACACAGAAAGCTGTGGTGTGGGAGGGGTTAGCTCCTGAGCTCCGCTTCATGCTACATTTAAAAACTCTGATTGTATCACAACTGCTGCACTCTTTAAATTAAGTGATACATCGCTGGAATCAGGGTCTTTTTTCATACATTATGCTGCTCTCAGATGAGATAGTATAAGTCTGGTGACAGATTCCCTTTAAAGCATCCAATAGAAGAAAAAACACAATGTCTCTCACCAGTTAGTTGACATCTTCTTTTTAATCAGGAACATAACTATGGAATGTTTTCTAGCAAAGGAGGGAGCTTGTGTCCACAACCAAGGAGTTTTACACTAATCCACGGGCCACTGACAATGCACTAACGTGACAATGCTTTTTTGAGCGTCATTATGCTGCAGCCATAAACACAATACTTTTATTGCATATATGATAATACAGATTATGCTCAGCTCATGACCACCATGTAACAGTGCAAGAAAACAGCAATACAGCATACCTGCAATCTATTTATAAAAACACACTAAGGTCATGTCAATCCTTATGACCCATTACACCTAAGGCATTCAGACTCATAGTTGATTTAACGTTTTATCTTAAAGTCTCATTTCTATGTCCTCCTCTTAAAGGTACAGTTATCATTTCTACAACAGCAAAGCATAGTACACCAAGATTTCCCTGGTGCACCTTATTCACATGGGAAATTAACTTATCTTATATTATTGATCTATAATGCTTTCTAAAGCATGTGTCCATCTAGTGTGTGGTCCAATACACCGTAATAGAAGCTACAAGGGCACATGATTATATAAACCACTGTGTAGTTTTACATATTGTCTCCCAAAATGTTCTATACCTCCGAGCATCAAGAATTTTGTTTTTGAGATAATTAGTTAATAATAAATCCTTAATGTTACAGGCTGGGCCAAATGTAACTAATAGTTTCCTCAATGCCATTGCCCTCAGTATAGGATCCGTTGCAATTAATTGTCAATTCCTACTTATACTATATTTAATTGGGGATGCCGTAGGACTTGACAAGCTAAGAGGGGTGCGGTCAATTAATTATTACCAACCATTTACACACCCATTTAATACCTGATATTTGTAAATAAGACATATAACTGCATGTGATTGGGTAAAATGGCCACAGCAGCCTTTATTAAATTATTAAAATCCAAACCCGCGGAGCCCACTAAAATTTCACTAAGGTTGAGTCTACAATCTTGATTCTTTCTATCATTTTCAGAAGCCCTGATCCATGTTACAGGAATTTCACTTATGGGATTGTCCTTCTCTGTAATACATGCTGGATGTGATGTCTCATTTTATATCCACGGTGCTGCTGTCTTCACTTGTTTTCATATATCAGCACAGTTCCAATACTATACTGTTCTTATTTCCTCTCTAGATGATTTTCTCCATGTCTATTGCTTCTTTTCTCTATACTTTGAGTTTTCTATCCTCTCCACTGCGGACCTGTGTACAACCCTCTCCCATTCCCTGCTGCTATCACTAACATTAAAATAAGGGAGGGGGCAGCAGAGACTGCCAACAGAGTGGAGAATGAGCCCTGACTGATTACTATCATTTTTGTAAAAGCACTGAACTAGAACTCACAGACACTCTACAGCAGCAAGATAGTAAGAAATTGTAAATGAAGACAATATTCAAAGTTTGTATTTAGGATGCAAGTAAACAAAAAAAGTCAGTACAAACTTGTACATACGCTTTAAGGTAATGGTCCTTAAATGATGGATTTATGTAGTTTATATAAATATAGACAAGTTGCAGATGTTTTTTCTAGCTCCTCTTATGAGAAAATTTTATAGGCTAAGCAAATTGGTCGAAGCAAATTAAAAATGCTCCATGCTCCCCATGGTAAGTCTATGGGGTTGTCCCATGAAGAAAATACATTTTAATTAATAGATCTTGGGATAAAAATAAATTACCAATTGGATGTGTTAAAAAATGTTCATGAGCTGAGATAATCTTATAAATGTGCTCCTGCTGTGTACTGTGTAATGGCTGTGTCTGTTGTGTCTGACCATACAGGGACATGGTCTGATCATACCACAGCAACTGGGCAGGGGAGGACAGAAAAAAAATATATAGAGGACAGCATGGGACCACAGCTGATTCCTTCTGTGAGGTAAAACATGTTTTTAAAATGGCAGGTAAATGTTTTACTTCACAGGAAGAATCAGCTGTGATCCCATGCTGTCCTGCTTATATATTTTCTTTTGCATCCTCCCCTTGGAAGGAACTGTGCTATGTAAAGACCATGTCCCTGTACGGGCAGACACAGCCATTACACAGCACGTAGCAGGGGCACATTTATAAGATTATCTCAGCACAGGAACATTTTTTAACGCATCCAATTGTGGAAATTATTATTACTCCAAGATCTATTACTAAGGTTCTAATTTTGGGGAATTTTAACTATCCAGACATTAAATGAGAAATAGAATCTTCTGGTTATGCTAAAAACTGCAATTTCTTATCCACAGTTCAGGACAATTTTGGTACCTCTCTCAGATGGTGTTACACCGCTCCGCCATACTCACCCGACCTCCGCTCCCACGCCGCAGTCGGCCTCCGCTTCCACGCCGCAGCCTCTCTCCACCCGACGGCTGCGGCGGTCACCTGAGATGGGCTCGCGACCGATGCCTTCCCTGCATGCTATGCGCATGCACCATTGGCCGCGGCTGTGCCTCCTTCCTGCTTCTTGTGCTCCGGCTGTGCCCTGACCAGGAAGCACCTTTGGACCAATGGCTGACCAGACGGGGCCATATCAGGCCACTTCCCCCTGAGGGAGGCGCCTGATCGTTGTGTTTCCTAGCACTCTGGCCTCGCTTCATCGTGTGCTCTCTGCTCCTGCAGTTCAGTTCTCGGCTGCTCCCCGCAGCAGCCTCTCAGTCCTGCTAACTGTGTTCCTTGCTCTCGTCCGCAGTTCTGTCTCCTGTGTTCCTGTCGTTCTGCTCCAGTCCAGTCTCCAGTGTTCCTGCCGTCCTACTCCAGTCCTGTCTCCAGAGTTCCTGCCGTCCTACTCCAGTCCTGCCTCCAGTTCTCCTGCCGTCCTGCTCCAGTCCAGCTTCCAGTGTTCCTGCCATCCTACACCAGTCCTGCCTTCAGTGTCCTTGCCGTCCTACTCCATTCCAGTTTCCAGTGTTCCTACTCCTGTCTTTCCTCCTCGTTCCAGTCTTCTGTCTCTCTTCATTCCAGTCTCCTGGTTCCAGTCTTGTTCTGTTATTCGTTACTCCAGTCTCAGTCTTACTCCGGTCCATCCTGAGCCGCCCCGCTCGGTACCGGCTACAGTGGTACTCGAACCCCTGGGCCTGCTCCTAACGGTCCCTCTATAGGGGTCAGTTCCACCTGGCAGCTCGTCCGGGGCTCCTCTGTGCCACGGTCCAGAGGGTCCACTCCTGGAGGTTCCTTCTCCAGACCACCCACGCTAACAGTACGATCAGGCCATGGACTCCGCCGGTACTACGGCTGCTACCCAGAAAGAGTTGCTATTCCTACAGGAGAATCAGGGTCGCATTATGTCAGTCATGAAGTCGATGGACACCCGTTTGTCGGCCTTACAGGTGGCTGATCCTGGAAATGCCACTCAGCTGGCCAGTCTCCAACAGGAGCTGGGTCAGCAGCAAGATACTCAAGCCCACATTTTGTTCTACATGGCCTCCTTTGATAGTCATTTGTCTGCCCTCCAGGCTGCCACTGCAGTGCCGACTCCTCCTCCCGCGTCTACTGCTCTCCCGATGCCCCGCCTCGCCAAGCCGCCTCGTTTCACCGGGGGATCCCAAGCTCTGTAGGGGGTTCTTAAATCAGTGTAGCCTCCACTTTGAATGGCTGCCGCAGCAATATCCCTCGGATGGGGCGGGCCAAAGTGGCCTTCATCATGTCCCATCTGGAGGGAGAGGCCCTGTCTTGGGTAAACCCGCTCTGGGAACGTGATGACCCGGTCGTCTCGAGTCTCCCGGTTTTCCTGGATACGTTTCGTAAGGTTTTCGATGAGCCAGGTTGGTTAGCCTCTCTCACGGGGTCACTCTTTAACTTACACCAGGGCTCTCTCACAGTCAGACAGTACACTATTCGCACTCCGAGCTCGGCTGGAATAACACGGCTTTGGTGGGGGCATTCTGGCGCGGTCTCTCTTGTAGAATAAAGGATGAACTCACAGGTCGAGATACCCCGTCCACCTTAGAGGACCTTATCTCGCTGGCTACCCGCATTGACCTGCGCTTCCTGGAGCGCGCTCGGGAGTCAGCGAGAGACAGGCGGTCCTCCAGGTCAGTTTCTCCTTTCACCCGGTCTGCCAGCTCCCGTTCGGTCGGGTCCTCTTCCCTCTCTTTGGGTGAGCCCATGCAGATAGACCATCTCAGCTTGGCCGAGTTGCATCAAAGATAGAGACGGCCACAGGGTCTGTGATTCGTCACACTATGTCCGCACCTGTCCTAAGAGACAGGGAAACAACTCCACCTAGGTCAGGTAAGAGAGGCCTTTCTAGGTGATGATGATCCCTCTCAACCCCTTATGATTTCTGTGCTTTTGGTTTCAGGAGGGAGGCATGGTTCCGAGGTGGCCTACGTGGATTCGGGCTCAGCAGGTAACTTCATTCGGCCGGAAGAGGTGGACAAATACCAAATTCCTGTAGTCACTCTATCTAACCCAATTCAGATTGCCACCGTGGATGGCAAACCGCTACAGGTGACCGTCACCTTGGTCATTGAAGAGGTAGAGTTGCAAGTCGGAGCCTTACATCGAGAGAAGATAGCCCTTTACATTTTGCCTAAGCTCTCTCACGCCATTCTACTCGGTATTCCATGGTTAAGGTCTCATCAGCCTGTTCTCGACTGGTCTTCTGGGGAGATACTCCGCTGGGGGCACTCATGCCAAGCTCGCTGTCTAACTCCTGTCCGCCTGGTGGCCGCTCCTCGGTCATCTCCAGACCTCTCGGGTCTTCCTCCAGCCTACAGCTCCTACGCCGATGTTTTTGATAAGAAGGAAGCGGATGTCCTCCCTCCACACCGGCCGTTTGACTGCCCAATTGAACTTGTTCCCGGTTCAATCCCTCCAAGGGGCAGAATCTACCCTCTGTCTCCCGCAGAGACCACCGCCATGTCCGAGTACGTCCGAGAGACGCTTGAGCCGGGTTCTTCTTCGTCAAAAAGAAGGACGGAACTCTACGGCCGTGCATTGACTATAGGGGCTTGAATGAGATTACCATCAAGAACAGGTACCCTCTTCCACTCATTTCGGAGCTGTTTGACCATCTCAGAGGGGCTCGGGTCTTTTCCAAGCTGGACCTCAGAGGAGCCTACAAACTGGTCCGTATCCGTGCAGTTGACGAGAGGAAGACCGCTTTCAACACTCGAGATGGCCATTACGAGTACCTGGTCATGCCCTTCGGCCTTTGCAATGCTCCAGCAGTCTTTCAAGAGTTCGTCAATGAGATCTTCCAGGATCTCTTGTACTCCTGTGTGGTTGTGTACTTAGACGACATCCTCATCTTCTCGCCGGACCTCTCGTCCCACAGAAAGAGTGTCCGCCTGGTGCTTCAGCGTCTTCGCGAGAACCGCCTGTATGCGAAGATCGAGAAATGTCTCTTCGAACAGACCTCTCTGCCGTTTCTGGGATATATTATCTCCGACTCATGTCTAAGGATGGATCCTGAGAAGTTGTCTGCCATCCTCAAATGGCCTCGCCCCGTCGGATTAAAGGCGATACAACGATTCCTCGGGTTCGCCAACTATTACCGGCAATTTGTCTCCCACTTCTCCGCAATCACAAGACCCATTTCTGCGCTCGCCCGTAAAGGATCTCATTCCAAGGATTGGTCTCCTGAGGCAGAGGAGGCCTTTCTGACCCTAAAACAGGCTTTCTCCACGGCTCTGGTCCTGCATCGCCCTGAGAGCGATCGACCTTTTGTACTCGAGGTGGACGCTTCCTCGATGGGTGCCGGGGCAGTACTGTCCCAGAGAACCGCCTCCAGTCGCCTGCACCCTTGTGGCTTCTTCTCGAAGGCCTTTTCTCCATCCGAGTGTAACTACTCGATCGGCGACCAGGAACTTTTGGCCATCAAGTTGGCCTTGGAGGAATGGCGCCACCTCCGGGAAGGAGCTGTCCATCCTTTTGTCATCTTCTCAGACCACAAGAATCTGGCCTATCTCCAGTCTGCCCAGAGACTTAACTGTCAGAGACACCGCACTGAACTTGCTCACTGAGCCAGTGCGCGTGTCATGAGTAAAGCGAACAGTGCTCAAAGATACCTGTGGAGTGGGCAGCAACCGAGTAGATGTGTACTTCACACCCGCAGGCAATGAGTCATACACAGATAGTTGCAAGGTACAAGAGGGGCGAGCAGAGAGTATTCAAGTCACAGGCAATGAGTCATACACAGATAATAACGCAGTACAAAATCAACAGGCAAACTCACAACGGGAAACAGAATCAGGTCAGAACCATATAAACAAGCTACAGCAACAAACAGGCACACGGGGGTCAGTACACTCGGCCAAAGGCAAAAGTATAACTGGCAGGGATTGAAGCTACCCAGGGGTTTATGAAGCTCTCCCAGAACCAGAAAGAGGCCACAATCATTAACCCCAAGTGTGCAGGTCAAAAACCTGCACTGGGATCATGACAGTACCCCCCTCTCAACGGGGGGCCTCTGGACCCCCAGGCTTCCCCGGGTACTTGGCATGGAACGCCTGAACCAGGCGATCTGCATGTACCGAGCGAGCAGGGACCCATGAGCGCTCTTCTGGACCATATCCCTTCCAGTGGACCAGGTACTGCAAAGAGCGGCGCACCCGCCGAGAGTCCACAATATGTCCGACCTCATACTCCAATTGACCCTCCACCAGAACTGGAGGAACAACAGTCTCAGAGTTCTCTTTGACAGATCCTGCTGGTTTCAACAGAGACTTATGGAACACATTAGATATTTTTAAGGAGGCGGGGAGACGCAACCTATATGCCACAGGGTTGACTATCTCCATAATCTCGTACGGACCAATGAACTTTGGTCCCAACTTAACTGATGGTACCTTTAAGTTGATGTTACGCGTAGAGAGCCAAACCTTCTCTCCCACCTGAAACATGTCTCCCAAGGCTCTCTTTTTGTCCGCAAAATATTTGTATCTCCCCTGGGCTCGAGAGACATTACGCCGGACTTCAGCCCAGAGGTTTTTTAACCGTTGAACGGACCCTTCTGCTCATGGACAACCGGAATCCACCCGAGAAAACTCCCCAAAATGCGGATTAAAGCCATAGTTAATCAGGAATGGGGACATGTTGGTGGACTGACTCACCCGGTTGTTAAAAGTGAATTCAGCCAACGGTAACGCATCACACCAATCCTCCTGTCTGGCGGAGGTCAGACACCTGAGAATTTGTTCCAGGGATTGATTGGTGCGTTCTGTCTGACCATTACTCTCCGGGTGATATGCCGACGAGAAGGAGAGTGAGATGCCCAATTTCATACAGAACGCCCTCCAAAATTTGGCCACAAACTGCACACCTCTGTCAGACACAACATTCAGGGGTACCCCATGCAATCGGACCACATGCTGCACAAACAATCTTGACAACGTTTCTGCTGAAGGTAATGCTGCCAAGGGAATGAAATGGGCCTGTTTAGAAAACCTATCCACCACCACCCAGATCACGGTATTGCCCCTGGAAGGTGGAAGGCCGGTAATAAAATCCATGGAAAGATGAGTCCATGGCCTATCAGGAACCGGTAAAGGTATGAGTTCCCCAGCCGGTCGGTTATGCGAGCTTTTGGAATGGGCACATATGTCACAAGCAGAAACAAATTCCTTGACATCGGACCTTAATGAAGGCCACCAAAAACCCCTGGCTACTGCCTCTCTAGTGGCCGTGATACCTGGATGAGCACTCAGCCTAGAATCATGAAACTCCTGCAGAAGTCTAGGCCGCAATGAATCTGGAACAAACAGTTTATCGCTTGGCCTGGTTGCCGGAGCTAGGGCTTGAGCCCTTAGGATTTCTTGTTCCAACTCAGTTGAGACCCCCGCCACTACCACCCCTGGGGGAAGAATGGAGGACGGCGGCTCAGGGGGAGACACTGGATCAAAACTTCTGGACAGGGCATCCGCTTTAACATTTTTGGACCCCGGTCGAAAAGTAATTGAGAACTGAAATCGTTAAAATAAAAGTGACCAACGGGCCTGTCTAGGAGTAAGCCTCTTAGCAGATTCAAGGTATGCCAAATTTTTGTGATCCGTGACAACCGTGATAGGGTTCCAAAAAGTGCCTCCATTCCTCAAACGCCAGATTGACCGCAAGAAGTTCTCTATTGCCTACATCATAGTTTTTCTCAGCTGAAGAGAACTTCTTGGAGAAGAAGGCACAGGGTTTGAGATTGGTAAGGGTGGCCGGACCCTGGGACAGCACAGCCCCCACCCCCACTTCAGAAGCATCCACCTCCACAATGAATGGTTTGGACGGGTCAGGTTGCACCAACACCGGGGCAGACATGAAACATTTCTTAATCGCTGAGAAGGATTCCTTAGCGAGTACAGACCAATTTTTTTACATCAGCTCCCTTCTGGGTAAGATCTGTGAGTGGTTTCACCACTTGTGAGAAACCTTTAATGAATCTCCGGTAATAGTTCGCAAATCCTAAGAAGCGCTGGAGCCCCTTGAGATCTCGAGGCTGAACCCAGTCAGCGATAGCCAGCACCTTCTTAGGATCCATACGAAACCCCTCAGAGGACACAATCAACCCCAAAAAAGACAGCTCCTGTACAAAAAAAGAACATTTTTCCAATTTGGCGAACAATTGGTTCTCCCTGAGTCTCTGGAGAACTGTCTTTAGATGTTGCAAGTGAGATTGACTGTCCGGGGAATACACCAAAATATCATCCAAATAAATAATAACAAAACGGCCTATCAGATCAGAAAACACAACATTGATGAAATTTTGGAAAATAGCGGGTGCATTAGTTAACCCAAATGGCATTACCAGATTCTCAAAGAGTCCTTCTGATGTGAGGAATGCCGTTTTCCACTCGTCCCCTTCCCGAACCCTTATCAGATTGTAGGCCCCCCGCAGATCTAACTTGGAGAACAATTGGGCCCCAGCTAACTGGTTACATAAGTCTGGGATGAGGGGAAGCGGGTAAGAGTTCCTAACCGTTATCTTGTTCAGTTCCCGAAAGTCGAGGCACGGCCGCAAACCACCATCTTTTTTCTTCACAAAGAAGAACCCTGCTGCCACAGGTGACACAGAAGGCCTGATATGCCCTTTGCGGAGACTCTCAGCTATGTACTCCTTCATGGCTTGGCGCTCAGGCCCAGACAAATTGAACAATCGAGCCTTAGGTAACTTGGCTCTGGGTACTAAATCAATGGCACAATCATAGGGTCTATGTGGTGACAGCGCCTCAGCCTCACTTTCGGAAAAAACGTCTTTGAAATCTTTCAGGTACTCCGGAATACCTTCCAGATCGACAGACGTCACAGACACGGATTTAACAGCGTTAACAAGATGTCCCCGGTTACCACATTTATTATTGCATCCCCATTGAGTGATTTCCCCTGTAACCCAATCAATGGTAGGATTATGGCGTTGAAGCCAAGGCATCCCCAGTACCAGTCCTGCAGGCAAGTTATCTACCACCAGACAACTTAGTTTCTCCACATGAGTGGAACCCACTTTTAGAGAAAAAAGTTCAGACCTGCAACAGATACCGTCTTGGGTAAGAGGAGATGAGTCAATTGCCACAAGTTTAACAGGATCGTGAAGCCTGACTGTCCCTATCTTATAAAGAGTCATAACCTTGGTATCAATCAGGTTCACAGCCGAACCTCAGTCAATAAAAGCAGTAGTCTGAACAGGACCATAACCAAGTTCCAGTTCCACCTGCAGCACCATCTTTGCACATGAGGAAAATTGTACCTGAAGGTCTGGGTAGCCTCCTCGATTACTACCCAGACCTAGTCGTTTCCCGCCATCTTGGAGGATGACGGACAGGAGGGGCAGTCCTTCTTCCAATGTCCAGATTTCCCACAATAGAAGCACAACTGCTTTTCCCGGCGGCGTCTTCTTTCCTTTCCCTCACAGGTGACAGCGCTCACCTCCATAGCCATAGGAAGAGCCTGGGTCTCATCTCCACTGAAGAATAAGGGTGATTCCCGTTGCATAATGCCTCTAGCCCGCATCCTGCGATCCATGCGAACCGCTTGGACCATGGCATCCTCCAGGGAGTCAGGCGGAGGATGGAGTGCCAAAGCATCCTTCAGACGTTCACACAGGCCTCTGTGGAACAGCCCCCGAAGGGCGGCATCACTCCAGGAAATCTCCGCTGCCCAACGTCTGAATTCAGTACAGAACCATTCGGCCGAGTACTCCCCCTGACGACACTCATTACTTTGTCCTCAGCAAACCGCACTCTATCAGGCTCATCATAAATAAGCCCTAAGGCTTCAAAAAATGCATTCACAGACATTCTCTCAGGGGCAGAAGAGGAAAGTGAGAATGCCCAGGCTTGTGAGGACCCCCTAAGCAGGGACATCACCACCCCCACCCTCTGTTTCTCATCCCCAGAGGAGCGGGGTCTCAAAGAAAAAAAAAGCTTACAGCCCTCCTTAAATGCCCTGAAATCATCCTTGTTACCAGAAAATATATCTGGCAATTTAACCGGGGATTCAGGTGGGACTAAAATGACATCTCTATTCCCCACCTGCTGGAAGCCTGCGGAAAGTACCCCCTGAACTGAGTCCTCAACCCGCCGTTGGGACTGGGCCAGAGCTTGGTGTTCCAAACTAAACTTCTGCAGTGACTGAGTCAAGCTTTTCACCTGCTCAGATAAAGCACACATTGGGTCCATGCTGCAGAAGTGAGGAGAGAAAAAAAAATTGTAGGCCAGTTATAATGTCAGAGACACCGCACTGAACTTGCTCACTGAGCCAGTGCGCGTGTCCTGAGTAAAGCGAACAGTGCTCAAAGATACCTGTGGAGCGGGCAGCAACCGAGTAGATGTGTACTTCACACCTGCAGGACCTGAAGCACGTGACTGCTAGGGGCGTGGCCTAAACTCCACAGAGCTAGGAGCTGCAAGACAATTCCTAGCAGAGTAACTGCGAGACAAAGTTACCAAGGGGCATAGACAGTGAGAATAGTCAGGACGTAGCCAATGAGTCACACACAGATATAGCTGCAAGGTACCAGAGGGGCGAGCAGAGAGTAGTCAGGTCACAGGCAATGAGTCATACACAGATAGTTGCAAGGTACAAGAGGGGCGAGCAGAGAGTAGTCAAGTCACAGGCAATGAGTCATACACAGATAATAACGCAGTACAAAATCAACAGGCAAACTCACAACGGGAAACAGAATCGGGTCAGAACCATATAAACAAGCTATAGCAACAAACAGGCACACGGGGGTCAGTACACTCGGCCAAAGGCAAAAGTATAACTGGCAGGGATTGGAGCTACCCAGGGGTTTATGAAGCTCTCCCAGAACCAGAAAGAGGCCACAATCATTAACCCCAAGTGTGCAGGTCAAAAACCTGCACTGGGATCATGACATTAACCCTCGCCAGGCCAGATGGTCCTTATTTTTTGCCCGATTTGATTTCGAGCTCCGATTCCATCCTGGCAACAAGAATTCCAAAGCCGACGCTCTGTCCAGGGTCTTCCAGCCACACAAATCCACGGAGGAACCTTTGCATATCATTGATCCAACTAGGATCATCACCGTGGCTCCGGTGAACAGGCTTACTCCCCCACCTGGCAAGACGCTTGTGCCAGAGAATCTCAAGTGAAAGGTTCTTCTATGGGGGCACTCCTCCAAACTGGCCGGCCATGCCGGAACTAAGAAGACCCTTACCTTATCACGCGTCACTACTGGTGGCCCACGCTTCGCCAAGATGTACTCGACTTTGTTTTTTGCACAGGATGGACAAGAAGCCACAAAGTGCCATGGAGACCTCCGTCTGGCTTGTTGCTTCCGTTGCCCGCCCCTACGGTTCCTCGAGAGAATATTGCCATGGATTTCATCACCGACCTACCCTGCTCTGCAGGCTACACAGTCATCCTGGTGGTGGTGGATCGGTTTTCCAAGAAGGCTCACTTCGTCCCTCTGCCCGGTCTTCCCTCAGCGCCGGAGCTGGCCAAAATCTTCATTCATCAAATCTTCAGACTTCACGGACTACCTCGACACATTGTGTCTGACTGAGGGGTTCAGTTTACCTCCAAGTTCTGGCGTTCGCTTTGTAAGCTCATGAACGTTTCCCACGACTTCTCCTCGGCCTACCATACACAGTCCAATGGACAGGTAGAGCGTACCAACCAGACGCTTGCGGGGTACTTACGTCACTTCTCCAGCGCCCACCAGAACGATTGGGTCAACTTACTCCCCTGGGCAGAGTTCGCTTATAACAACGATGCAGGTGAGTCTTCGGCGAAGTCTCCGTTTTTCATTGTTTTTGGCAGACATTCTGGTGTTCCTCTTCCGATAACTCTTGCCTCCGAGGTACCCGCGGCCAACGCCTTGTCCTCTGAATTTTCTAAGATTTGGGCTGAGACCAACACATCACTCAAGAGATCTGCTGATCAGATGAAGAACTAAGTGGACAAAAAGAGGTTGGATCCTCCTCCGTATCGTGTTGGGGACAAGGTCTGGCTCTCCCCCAAATTCGTCCGATTAAACCTGCCTTTCTACAAATTGGGTCCACGCTACATCGGTCCTTTTGAAATTCTGGGACATATTAACGAAGTCGCCTACTTCGCTCCGGATCCCGAACACCTTTCACGTCTCTCTCCTGAAGCCTGTGGTGCTGAATCGCTTCCATTCCTCGCTTGATCCTGGTCCGCAGCCGGTGGGTGCCGATGATGTTTTTGAAGTGCAGGACATTCTCGCTATGAAGAGGGTTAGAGGTAGGACTTACTTTATTGTTGATTGGAAGGGCTTTGGTCCTGAGGAGAGATCCTGGGAGCCTCGGGAGAATATCAATGCTCCCCGTATCCTCAAGAGGTTTTTTGCTGACCTCCGGGGGGGGGCAGCTTAGGGGAGGGGATACTGTTACACCGCTCCGCTATACTCACCCGACCTCCGCTCCCACGCCGCAGTCGGCCTCCGCTTCCACGCCGCAGCCTCTCTCCACCCGGTGGCCGTGGCGGTCACCTGAGACGAGCTCGCGACCGATGCCTTCCCTGCAGATGGTAGATGAACCGACCAGGGGAGGTAATCTGCTGTATCTGGTTCTGTCAAATAGATACAACTTCAGATCTACAAGTCAGGGAGCTGTGATGATCCAGACCAGGTTTTGGGTCTTGTCTCTCCTTTACCGGTCTGGTTATATCAAGGGTTAACTTTCTCTGCCTCGTTCCGGTGTCGGGTCTGCTATTTCTCTGCGCTGCATCCTGCAGGCAGTGCCAGTTATATTTGCTGCCTACAGCACCTATAGCTGGCTCTGGTGAAAACCTGATTTGTCTTGCTGTGTTTAGCTGGCTTTGTCCGTGTCTGTACACTGCTCTCCTACCCGTCCCGACACTGTGTGTCCCTGTGTGATTGGATTCCCTAGTTCTCGACTGGGTTCTGGTCCTTCTGCTATGGACTGGTACTGACCTTCTTTTTTGCTCCTCTGACTCTGTGTTTGGGATTCCCCTTGGCACTACTCTCTGGTATCGACTCGGCTTGTCTGACTATTCTGCTGCCACCTGGTGGTAGCCTCGCTGCAGTTCTGCTGGTCTGCTCTGAGCAGGTGTTTAGCCCTCTCTCCGCTCTGCTGCCATCTAGTGGAGTTTGCGTTAATCTGCATTTACCTGCAGTGCTGCAGTGTGACAGGAGCATTTGGGAAGCAGTGACCATAATATGGTTTCAATGTAATTTTCAATCAAACATTCAACAGGGGAATGCAAAAACCTGGAACTTTAGGAAAGCTGATTTCAACAAATTAAGGGAAGAGCGTAATCGAGTAGACTGGGACCATCTCATGGTAACTGGGGATACCGAACATAAATGGGGAATGTTTGTGGAAATACTACTAAAATGCTGTAGGAAACTTATAACCACTGGTAGTAAAATGTCAAGGAATAAAAAGAAGCCATTATAAATAAGATAGTACAAAATTTAATAAGACAAAAACAAAGGGTATTTTAAATCCAGAAGGCCGAGAATACAGAAATAACATTTCAGGAGTATAAAGATCTCAATAAGAAATGTAAAAAAGAAATTAAGCTTGCAAAGTTATCTACAGAGAAACAAGCAGTCAAAGATATTAAAATAAATCCCAAAAATTCTTATAAATACATCAATGCGAAAAATAAAAAAATAGATGGTATAGGCCCCTTAAAAGATGATAATAAGATAATTATAGAGAACAAAGAATAGGTTGAAATATTAAACAGGCACTTTTCATCCATGTTTACCAGTCTGTTCCAGTGATCTTTCAACAAGGCAAAAATCAAATCTCACCACCTGATAGAAGTAGTTTTAAGGGCCCTTTACACATAGCGATATCGCTAGCAATATCGCTAAAGCGTCACCGATTTTGTGACGCAGCAGCGATATCACTAGCTATATCGCTACATGTGATACTCACCTCCGACTGGCTCCCCCGCTGGTTATCGCTGATCATGCAAGATCGGCCTGGTCCATTTCTCGTCGTAGGCTTCCTGCTGGCGCCGACGAGCGAGCCATGGACGAAGGCGGAAGACGGTCACCCTCGCCGTGTCTGACAGGTGAGAACGACCGCCGACCTCTGCTGCATTGCTAGTGAGATCTGCCTGTGTGGCAGCTCACTAGCGACCATTTAGCGATGCACCAGCGATCCTGACCAGGTCATATCATGGTCGGGATCGCTGGTGCATCGCTAAATGTAACGGGGCCTTAACTCAAAAAGAAGTACACCTGTGTTTGAGCAAATTAAACATTGACAAATCCCCGGCTCAGATGGCATTCATCCACGGATACTGAAGGAATTGAGCTCAGTAATTGACAAACTGCTGTATCTCATATTCTTAGAATCTCTTGTAACAGGGGAGGTGCCACAGAATTGGAGGAAGACTGACGTGGTACCAATATTTAACCCTTTCGCGCCTGAGCCTGTTTTTGCCTTCGTGACCAGGTCAATTTTTTCAATTCTGACCAGTGTCACTTTATGAGGCCATAACTCTAGAACGCTTCAACGGATCCTGCTGATTCTGACATTGTTTTCTCATGACATATTGTACTTCAGGATAGTGGTAAAATTTCTTAGATATGAACTGCGCTTATATGTTAAAAAAATCGAAATTTGGCAAAAATTTTGAAAATTTTGCAATTTTCAAACTTTTAATTTTTATGCCCTTAAATCAGAGAGTGATATCGCACAAAATAGTTAATAAATAACATTTCCCAAATGTCTACTTTACATCTGCACAATTTTGGAAACATAATTTTTTTTTTTTAGGAAGTTATAAGGGTTAAAAGTTGACCAGCGATTTCTCATTTTTACAACAAAATTTACAACACCATTTTTTTTAGGGACCACCTCACATTTGAAGTGAGTTTGGGGGGTCAATATGACAGAAAATACCCAAAAGTGACACCATTCTAAAAACTGCACCTTTCAATGTACTCAAAACCACATTCAAGAAGTTTATTAACCCTTCAGGTGCTTCACATGAATGAATGGAATGTGGAAGGAAAAAATAAACATTTAACTTTTTTTCACAAACATTTTACTTCAGAACCATTTTTTTTATTTTCACAAGTGTAAAAACAGAAAATGAACCACAAAATTTTTTGTGCAATTTCTCCCAAATACGCCGATACCCCGTATGTGGGGCTAAACCACTGTTTGAGCACACGGCAGAGCTCAGAAAGGAAGGAGTGCCGTTTGACTTTTTCAATGCAGAATTGGCTGGAATTGAGATAGGACGCCATGTCGCATTTGGAGAGCCCCTAATGTGCCTAAACAGTGGAAACCCCCACAAGTGACCCCATTTTGGAAACTAGACCCCTTAAAGAACTTATCTAGATGTGTCGTGAGCACTTTGAACCCCCAAGTGCTTCACAGAAGTTTATAACGTAGAGCCATGAAAATAAAAAATCATTTTTGTTCCACAAACATGATCTTTTAGCCCCCAATTTTTTATTTTCACAAGGTTAACAGGAGAAATTGGACCCCAAAAGTTGTTGTCCAATTTGTCCTGAGTACACTGGTACCCCATATGTGGAAGAAAACTACTGTTTGGGCACACGGGGGGGCTCGGAAGGGAAGTAGTGACGTTTTGGAATGCAGACTTTGATGGAATGGTCTGCGGGTGTCATGTCGTGTTTGCAGAGCCCCTGATGTGCCTAAACAGTGGAAATCCTCCACAAGTGACCCCTTTTTGGAAACTAGACCCCCCCAAGGAACTTATCTAGATGTGTAGTGAGCACTTTGAACCCCCAAGTGTTTCACTAAAGTTTATAATGTAGAGCCGTGAAAATAAAAAAATCATTTTTTTTCCACAAAAATGATCTTTTAGCTCCCAATTTTTATTTTCACAAGGGTAACAGGAGAAATTGGACCCTAAGAGTTGTTGTCCAATTTGTCTTGAGTACGCTGGTACCCCACATGTGGGAGGGGACCACTGTTTGGGCACACGGTGGGGCTCGGAAGGGAAGTAGTGACGTTCTGGAATGCAGACTTTGATGGAATGGTCTGCGGGCGTCATATTGCATTTACAGAGCCCCTGATGTGCCTAAACAGTGGAAATCCTCCACAAGTGACCCCTTTTTGGAAACTAGACCCCCCCAAGGAACTTATCTAGATGTGTGATGAGCACTTTGAACCCCCAAGTGTTTCACTAAAGTTTATAATGTAGAGCCGTGAAAATAAAAAAATCATTTTTTTTCCACAAAAATGATCTTTTAGCTCCCAATTTTTATTTTCACAAGGGTAACAGGAGAAACTGGACTCTAAGAGTTGTTGTCCAAATTGTCCTGAGTACGCTGGTACCCCACATGTGGGAGGGGACCACTGTTTGGGCACACGGTGGGGCTTGGAAGGGAAGTAGTGACGTTCTGGAATGCAGACTTTGATGGAATGGTCTGCGGGCGTCATATTGCATTTACAGAGCCCCTGATGTGCCTAAACAGTGGAAATCCTCCACAAGTGACCCCTTTTTGGAAACTAGACCCCCCAAGGAACTTAACTAGATGTGTGGTGAGCACTTTGAACCCCCAAGTGTTTCACTACAGTTTATAATGTAGAGCCGTGAAAATAAAAAAATCATTTTTTTTCCACAAAAATGATCTTTTAGCTCCCAATTTTTATTTTCACAAGGGTAACAGGAGAAATTGGACCCTAAGAGTTGTTGTCCAATTTGTCCTGAGTACGCTGGTACCCCACATGTGGGGGGGGACCACTGTTTGGGCACACGGTGGGACTCGGAAGGGAAGTAGTGACGTTCTGGAATGCAGACTTTGATGGAATGGTCTGCGGGCGTCATATTGCATTTACAGAGCCCCTGATGTACCTAAACAGTGGAAACCCCCAATTCGAATTCCAACCCTAGCCCCAACACACCCCTAACCCTAGCCCTAACCCTAGCCCTAACCCTAGCCCTAGCCCTAACCCTAGCCCTAACCCTAGCCCTAACCCTAGCCCTAACCCTAGCCCTAGCCCTAACCCTAGCCCTAACCCTAGCCCTAACCCTAGCCCTAACCCTAGCCCTAGCCCTAACCCTAGACCTAGCCCTAGCCTGCCTACCCGCTTTTTTTTTCTTTACTTTTTTTTTATTTTTGTGTTTTTTATTTTTTGTATTTTTGACTCATAGTAACGCCACTTCTCCTCTGATCTCACACTGGCAGATGATCAAAGGAGAAGCAGCGTTACTATGTGACAAGATCGCTGCCCGGCACATAGTAACGCCACTTCTCCTCTGATCTCACACTGACAGATGAGCAGAGGTGAAGCAGCGTTACTGTGTGACAAGATCGCTGCCTGACACAGCTGTGCCAGGCAGCGATCAGCTGTGCCAGGCAGCGATCTAGTCACACAGTAACGCTGCTTCACCTCTGCTCATCTGTCAGCATGAGCTCAGAGGAGAAGTCGCGTTATAATGAGGGAGATCGCCGGGAAACAAGCAGCTTTCCCAGCGATCTCTCTCATTGGCTGCTGTGACGCGACGTCATCAGGACCTGAACCAATCAGGTCTCGATGACGTCGGGGGTCCCAGCATGCATTGTGCACCGGGATCCCCGCATTATAAGGTATGAGGGGGTCCCGGGGGGCACAAAACCGCCGACAGTAGATAAACGTCGGCGCTGCACAAAGCCCAGCAAGCGCCAACGTTTATCTACTGTGGGCGGTCGCGAAGAGGTTAAGAAAGGTAAGAAGGTGGATCCAGGAAACTACTGTCCAGTAAACCAGCAGAAATATATTGCAGAGAATAATAAAATAACTGACAACCAGCATGGGGATTAATGAAAGATAGGTCGTATCTAACCAACATGTTGGATTTCTATCACGTTCTAAGTGCAAATCTGGATGTTGGTAATAATGTAACTGATGTTATTTATCTGGACTTTGCAAAGGTATTTCATGCTTTGCCACATAACATCCTTATACTGAAGCTGCATAAGCAAGGACTGGGGGAAACTATATGCAGATGGGTAGGGAATTGGCTAAATGACAGGAAACAAAGAGTCATCATAAGTGATACATTCTCTAAATGGGATATAGTCAGCAGTGGAGACCGTAGAGATCTGTACTGGGAGCAGTGGGGACCGCAGGGATCTGTACAAGGTCCGATTCTTTTTAACCTCTTTATTAATGACCTTGTGGATGAGACTGAGAGTAAAGTGTCAGTCTTTGCTGACAACACCAAACTATGTAGGATATTAAAATTTGACCTTGACAGTACAATATGGCAAAATGATCTGGATAAGATGAATAAATGGGCAAACACTTGGCAAATGAGGTTTAATGTAGATAAAAGTAAAGTAATGCACCTAGGACGGAGTAATCCTTTAGCTGCATATACATTAAACTAGATGGTGGCCCGATTCTATCGCATCGGGTATTCAAGAGTCTCTGTTAAAATAAAAAATAGTTATATACTCACCTTCCGACGGCCTCCGGACCCTCTCTCCTCTCCATGCTCCCGACATCTTCCGGTCCCAGTAATGCTTTGCGTGAAACACCGCTGATGACGTCGCGCTCACATGAGAGTGACGTCATCTCCGGCCCTTCTCGCTAAGCATTACTGGGACCGGAAGATGCCGGGAGCGTGGTGAGAGGTGGGACAGAGTCCGGGGGCCTTCGGAAGGTGAGTATATAACTATTTTTTATTTTAACAGAGACTCTAGCATACCCGATGCGATAGAATCGGGCCACCATCTAGTGTATTATACTCCTGTTACACCCGGAGCTGCTATCACTGTTCTGCTGTTAACTAATGTATTGTACTCCAGTTACAGCCAGAGCTGCAGTCACTGTTCTGCTGTTACCTAATGTATTGTACTCCAGTTACACCCAGAGTTGCTGTCACTGTTCTGCTGTTACCTAATGTATTGTACTCCAGTTGCACCCAGAGCTGCTGTCACTGTTCTGCTGTTACCTAATGTATTGTACTCCAGTTACACCCAGAGTTGCTGTCACTGTTCTGCTGTTACCTAATGTATTGTACTCCAGTTACACCCAGAGTTGCTGTCACTGTTCTGCTGTTACCTAATGTATTGTACTCCAGTTACACCCAGAGCTGCTGTCACTGTTCTGCTGTTATCTAATGTATTATACTCCAGTTACTCCCAGAGCTGCAGTTACGGTTCTGCTTTTACATAATGTATTGTAGTCCAGTTACACCCAGCACTGCAGTCACCGTTCTGCTCTTACCTAATGTATTATACTCCTGTTACAGCCAGAGCTGCAGTCACTGTTCTGCTGTTACCTAATGTATTGTACTCCAGTTATACCCAGAGCTGCAGTCACTGTTCTGCTGTTACCTAATGTAGTGTACTCCAGTTACACCCAGATCTGCAGTCACTGTTCTGCTGTTACCTAATGTATTGTACTCCATTTACTCCCAGAGCTGCTGTCACTGTTCTGCTGTTATCTAATGTATTGTTCTCCAGTTACTCCCAGACCTAATGTATTGTAGTCCAGTTACACCCAGAGCTGCAGTCACCGTTCTGCTCTTACCTAATGTATTATACTCTTGTTACAGCCAGAGCTGCAGTTACTGTTCAGATCTTACCAAATGTATTGTACTCCAGTTACACCCAGATCTGCAGTCACTGTTCTGCTCTTACTTAATGTGTTGTACTTCAGTTACACCCAGAGCTGCAGTCACTGTTCAGATCTTACCTAATGTATTGTATTCCAGTTACACCCAGAGCTGCATTCACTTTTCTGCTGTCACCTAATGTATTGTACGCAAGTTACACCCAGAGCTGCAGTCACTGTTCTACTGTTACCTAATTACCTAATGTATTGTACTCCAGAACATGTACAGGACTGTGCCTGTGTAATGAGCGATGCAGCAGTGATGCCTTTAACGGCTGTAATGTGCCTGTACAATAAGCAATGCAGCCGTGTTGCCGCGACGACTAAGCAACTGTCGCTGATTGGTCGCGGCAGTTAGGCCGTGACCAATCAGCGAGGTGGGAATTCCATTACAGACAGAATTAGACAATTATGTAGTAGATAGGAGTATACTTGAGACTACAGAACAGGAGAAGGACTTGGGTATTCTGGTTACAAGTAAGCTGAGCAGCAGTACTCAATGTCAAGCAGCAGCCGCAAAAGCAACCAAGATTTTAGGGTGTATAAAAAGAGAGATAAAATCCCGCAGTCCCAACGTATTATTACCACTTCATAAATCACTAGTGAGGCCACATCTAGATAGAAAATGGGATCCAGTTTTGGGCTCCGCAATTTTAAAATGATATTCAGAAGTTATAGTCAGTTCAAAGGTGGCAACTAGATTATTAAAAGTGATGGAAGGCCTCTCATATGATGAAGTTGAAAAAATTGGGCTTGTTTAGCTTAGAAGAAAGACGTCTCAGAGGAGATCTCATTTACATGTGTGGCGCCCCTGAGGCTCAGTCGACACAGAGGTACTGCACCTCCTCCTGAGGTGTAGTATCCCACCATCTAGGTAAGGTGGAGACTCCTGACCACACTCCAACACCTGCACCCCACACCACAAAGTAGTGTAGCAAAACACCTTCGGCGGCTCCCTGCTTGGAGTATAGCAAAGCACCCATTGGTGGCTCCCTGCTTGGAACACGAAACGTGCTGGGAGGTGGGTGGAGTTAGTTTTACATTACAAGGAGCGGGAAGAGTTTAGGATTGGGAGGTCAGTTGGTTAGAGAGTTGGAGAGGAGAAGATCCCCGGAGAGAGGGATGGATGGAGGTGCTGCAGCGGATCCCAGTGACCTGGGTCTGCTGGCATGGGAGAAGAAGAGAAAGAGCAACATAGCCTGAAAGCCTGATTCTCCATAGAAGGAAAGATTGGCACGGAACGTGAGGAGTAAGAGAGAACAGAGGACGTGGGTTAGAAGAGCACCCTTCCTAGAAGTTCTAAGCGCAAGGCCGGGGCCCGGTCCCTGAGATTGTATGGATACTAATGGTCCTGCAACAGACACCGGAGGAATAGAAGTAGTGACCACTTTATTCCCACACAAGACTTGGGGGCACAACAGCAATTGGATAGTGAGCCGGGAGTCCCCAAAGCAGGCTACAGCTGTCTGCTGTACAAGTAGAGTTCATAGGAACATCGGATATGAGGAACTCCAGTGTAACTCAGTACTAGGAGTACTTCACTTAAAGGCGCTATAAGAGGAGACGCTCAGAATGGCACATATTGGCGGAGTGGTGGAAAGGAGTATTCCATCTGGCCGGAGGACACGGCACGGAGGTGGGCACCTGTTTGTACAACAGACTGTGAGTAAAGCTTTGGAACTACATGCTCTGGTGTCCTCCACTCATTCCTGCGAGAACCTGCCCAGCACTGCTGCATCCTCTGCGCCTGACACTACACCATCTGCGTGTCACCTCACCTACACTGCCCTGGGACTACAGCCCTGCCTGTGGAGGGCTATAACATCATTGCTGCACCACACCATCTGTCCCAGAGGAACTGAACTGTCTGCAGCGTCGGCTTACATTCACATTGCCGAACACCACAGGTGGCGTCACGAATCACTTATAAACTTTCACTACCACAAGCACACTGAAACAACCCCCTTTTACAATGGGCACCCAGGGCCACGGGCCGGGTAACAGCTACCGTGACATCTCCCACTGAAGTTCATAGGGCCTGGTACCGAGTACCCCACAGCCCTGGGAGGGCGACCCACATGTATAAATACATGTATGTCAGTATAGAGTACTGGCGCATGACTTATTCCTTCCAAAGACCATACTAAGGCCCATACTAAGGACCAGGGAGCACTCATTACAGTTGGAAGAAAGGTGATTCCAACAGCTAAATATGAAAGGGTTCTTTACAGTTAGAGCAGTCCGACTGTGGAATGCCTTAACACAAGAGGTAGTAATGACAGACACTATAACAGCTTTTAAAAAAGGCCTGGATGATTTCCTCAATACACATAACATTGGGGGTTATAGTTAAATTAGTGACAAAATGTACAATTGGTGGAGAAAGGTTGAACTAGATGGACCTAGGACTTTCTTCAGCCTATTTAACTATGCTTGTGACTGTTACCTCTGACTTCTGATTAGTTAGAAATTGTGGTCAGAAGATTGCAGCGCAGAACCGGAGCTGTATCGGGAGGAGTAGAAGATGACTGCAGTAACTATAATACTAGGGACAAGGACATTATTTTAGTGGCACCACTCCAGTGCTGAAATTAAAAAAAAAAAAGTTGGAGTGGTCTGTTAAATGCAGTTTTGCATTAGAAACTGATTAAGACTTTATGTCATTTTGACCTCAGTTGCCATCAGTTAAAGGCACAAAAAATGTGATACTGATGGGCCTGATATATGGAAACATGGCCTTTTATGGAAAGGTCATCTGCTTCTTCAAGCTCTGACTGCAGAGAACAATTATGACATCTCTAAACGTATTTGATTCAAGGCTGCATTAAATTAGCACAATAAAATCTAATGATCTACTCAGCACTGCTTTGCTTTTTCCAACAAAATAAGTTTTTAACCCTGATGTGTCTGTACCATCTAGAAGCAGAAAATAGATGCGTCATCACTGTTATAAATAATTATCAAGTCCCCAAATTGTGAATGTGTGAACCATTTAATTTATTAATTTACAATGTGGGTGTATGAGAATATGCTGTTGATAACCAGTTCTAATGATAAAACTGGAGAAATAGTGGTTGCTGCTGAAAAGTAGAGACGGGTAATGGATATGTTAACAATTGTCATATGAAAAAAGTACTCTCTCAGGTTTTTTCCTCTTAATGTATTGCAATAATCATTGTCACGGTTCCACCCCTCAGTGTGTCTGGGACGCAGTTACTTGGGTACACGTGGATTTACTCTGCCCTGCCGAATAATTGAAAGTCCGGACGTATACCATATAGAATGTGCTTTTTAGTCAACGCATTTCAAAGTTCTCAGACTTCTTCATATGTCATTCGGAATACCACAAATGACATTTGTGGTATTCCTGATGAAGAAGTCTGAGAACTTTCTAACGCATTGAATAAAAACCACATTCTGTATGATATACATCCGAACTTTCAATTATTCGGCAGCGCAGAGTAAATCCATGCTTACCCCCCCAAAATTTTTTTCCTTCGGTTGGTCATCAGTGGACCTGTGGATCTGCTGCAGTGAATTTTCCTATAAGCCATATCTTTGGCTCTATCTGGTGAGTACAATCTAACTGCAACAGGTCATTTGTATCTCAGATAAGACCATATTTGCGCTATTTTCTCCAACAGCATTCATTGGGATGTAGTTACTGACAGCTCAGCCATCCAATCTGGTACAGGGGCGTTCTGAGCTGTCAGTGTGTTGATTGACAGCTTGACTATCCAGTCTGAGCCTGGAAGGTGTCGACTGTCTCCAAGTATTCATTATCCCAGGTGATTGCCATGCTATTTTACTGAGCTCTTAGCTCCTTCTTCCAGACCTTTGCCAGACATACATTTATCAAGTGAGGCTTGTTTCCTCTGTGCCTCAAGTTCTGTATGCTGATCTTTTGGTGCATGACCTTGGACCTTGTTCTGACCATCCATCTGTTTAACCCCTTATACTCTGATCCGCTATCCACCTGGTATTCTGACCTTGGAACGTTACCTGACTACGCTTTTGTCTCCTCTTTATGTCTATGACGTACCCTCCTGGCTTCTAACCTTGGACTTCTTGACTGTAACGTCCGTCTGCAAGTCTGGGCAGCGAAAAGACAGCGCCCCGAGTAACCCCGATACCTTTTACCCCTATACAGGGATCTGGATTTACAGCAGAGCCCAGGAGGCGCTGTCGGAATAGGAGCAGTGCGCCAGAGCAGGACGGTCGCCAATAGAAAAGCAGGAAGGGAGCCAAAAACGTAGTCAGAAACCAGGCGAGCGGTAGAGGTGCAAAAACGGCAGGCGGTAGCAGAGTCGAATATCCAGGCCAAGGTCACAAACCGGGAGAATAGCACAGGTACAGAATCAGCAGGCAGAAGAGAGGTCAGGGAATCCAAGCCAAGGTCAGCGTCAGTAGTCGGGAGTAAGGCAAGGGTACGAAAACGGCAGGCAATAGAATAGTCAGAATCCAGGCTGAGGTCAGAGTTAATTATAGAATCACAAAGTACCACGCAGGGGAACCAAGAATACTGTATATCCGGCGGCTTGCAAGCCCAGTCCCAAAGTATTTGAGGGATCAGGTCATCTCTCACAGGCTCCCGGCCTGCTGATGTCATCACGACCGCCCCCAGGACCAGACCCGATGATGATGCACTTCATGACTGACATTGGAGCGGAGTCTGCATCCACTAGACGTCTGCGCAGAAGCCCTTTCACTGTTGTCGCCATCACTCGAGCGTGAACCACGGCGCCTCCCAGTGACTGAGGCAGGAACAACAGGCCCCGAGTTCGACAGCGATGTGTCAGTCCGGCGCCTCCTGGTGGCCGAGGCCTGGACAGCATGCCCCGAGCCCGAGGGCGGCGTGACAGTTTGTCGCCTCCTAGTGGCTGAGGGCGGAACAGCAAGCCTCGCGTCTGACGGTGACGTGACATTGACTATCCTGACTCATGGCTTGGCCGTGAAAGGTGACTTGCATCACAATTAGAGCTGAGCAAATTTTTGAAAATTCGGTTCCGATTATGATTGGCGGCGAATATTGTTTTTGCGATATTCGCCGAATGTCATTGGAGTCAATGGGAGTAGAATTGAACGAATATGTTCAGTACCAATCATCAAACATAAATTCGTCACAAATAGGGTACCAATATGGCACGAATATGGCAGATTCAGATTCGGCGACCGAAACAAAACATATTCACTCAACTCTTCTCTTTTCTCTGCTCTTTGTAGAAACAGAAAGTCTGTTGTCCTTGTATTTATCATTCCCCTTTCAACTCCTGACTGAGCTGCTACCTCCTCCTCCTTATTAGGCACTTTTGCAGGGAAAATTGACCTCCTGTTTCTACAAAGAGTTTGGAAGGATTCAGCTAGTCAGTTTTTAATCACGTGATGTTGCAGACCTAATGTAAAAGAGAAAAATTAACTGGGTAGAAAAGCAAAATGAGAAACTTTAAGTACACAGTGCTATATAATAAGGTGACTGCAATATTTTAAGAGGAAAAAATTTTGATAGGTCGAATGCTTCTTTAAAATTATGAGCAGAGATCCTTTATACTTTACACATAGACATAAAGAACTTGGATGTTGTGACATTTCTATAATCATAAAAACAATAATAACAATCACAAAATTAGATTTCTCAAAGAGTAAAATCTCCTTATGATCCATCTCAATTTTCTAGTTTGAACATCCGCTTTAAAAGTGAAAGTACATTTGTGGTCTGCAGATGGCCCAAACATATGAGGTATTAGGCGAAAATATCCACAGCTTTACCCATAAACAATCAGATCTGTGAATTGCAAGTTTTATCTCTTCTCCCTTCACAACACATGATGTACATTTACATCATATGTCGTGTCCCTGATGCGGGCTGAGCACAAAGGAATAGCTATGTGATCACAATATAAAAAATGTATTAAAGCGAACCTGTCAGCAGGATTTTGGTAAGTAAACTACAGGCACTATCAGGTTGACACTGTTATACTGATTAAAATGGGAAGAAATCCTTCTTGTGGTTGTTGTGCAATCATTGTTAGAAGTTTTCAGTTAATGAGATGCTCATGCTCCCGGGCAGAACTGTAGGCAGAGTCTTATCTTCCTACTCTAAGCCAAATAAACCAAGTAAAGACATGACCACAGGCCACTCCAAAGCACAAACAGTTTGTCTCTATGATGAGGAACATGATTGTGCTTCAGAGCAGCCTGTGGTCAGGTCTTTCCTTGGTTTCTCTGGCTTAGAGCAGGAAGACAAGACTCTGCCTACAGTCCTGCCCCAGAGCACGGGCATATCATTAACTGAAAACTTCTAACACTGATTACACAAGAACTACAAGACGTATTTCTTCACCCCAGGTATCATTTTAATCAGTATAACAGCGGAAACATGACAGTTCCTGTAGTTGCATTTTGCCGGATCCGGTTTTACAAAAAAAAGCCGGATCGCGCCTGACGGCAAAAAACTGATGTGTGAAAGAGGCCTTAAGAGACATGGAAACCAATCAGATAATAAAAACTATTAAAAACTTGACCAACAAGTAAATGTACAAGGTGTGCTCATAATGAAGTCACTACCTAATCTCATCTGTCTAGTGTGATCTCAGATTCACAGGTTCTAATAATACAAAACTATGAATCGAAATAACATAAGTACAGATATTATTACAAAATTTAAAAATGTACCCAAAAGATACAATATGATCAAAAATATGAATAAAAAATCTCCTGGAGGACAAAGAACAAAATATTGAATGAAACAAAACAACAACAAAATAACAGTAAAATAATTGCTGGTAAAAAAAAATTACAAGAGTAATATAAGAAATACAAAGAGCACAACAAAAATGGTGTTAAATGACTCTATTCGTATCTAAATCAGTAAATATAGAAATATAGCAATAACTATAAGAAGCAACCAGCAGGAGAAACCTAAAGCTAGGCAGTAATATAGATGAGAAATAAACCCCACGGGTATCGCCACTGATCTGTGGCTTCCTTAGGGGTATACCACACCGAGCTTGCATCTTTCCCAGTAGATTTTTGGCTGATTTAATCAGCCATCCTTTGCCTCTAAAAGCTGTGGGAGAGCAGAACGTCACCAATGGCTGTTATCCTATTAAATGTTGTTGTCAATCTCTGACAATGGCATTTAACAGTCGCCGATATGGGGGGTGCGTCATTTCATGCGCCCATTGGCGCTCCTGTGCCGTGATTGGGTTATTATGACAGCTGAAGACTCCCATGCTTGCCATGATTATTCTCCTGTGGAAGCAAGCCTGTAACTAGCGTTCATAGGAGATCGTGATTCTCTCTATACATAGCAGTGCTGATGTGCTGCAATGTATAGCGCAAGCAATTAGATGATAGCAGTATCATGTCCCCCGAGAGGACTATTAAATACAGTAAAAAGTTTTAAAAAAGCTTTAAAAATAGGAAAATATTTCATCGCTTTGTTCATAAAAGTCTGATCTATCAAAATATAAAGTAAATTAATATACAGTTGAAATCAGAAGTTTACATACTGTATACTATATAAAAAGACATATATGCATGTTTTTCTCAATATCTGACATGAAATCAGTACAAACCTCTCCCGTTTTAGGTCAATTAGGATTACAATTGTTATTAATATTGGCCAGAATAATGAGATAATGTTTTAAGGCATTTTATTACTTACTGGAAAGTCAAAAGTTTACGTACCTTTCATTAGTATTTGGTACCATTGCCCTTAAACTGAATGACTTGGGTCAAACATTTGGGATATCCCTATGTGGATGGACAAATATAAAAGTTATGGCACTTGGAAGAAGTGGAGGAAAAAAAGGAAAAAGCAAAAAAATTGCCCAGGTGTGAAGGGACTAGGACATCTGAGAGACATCTGGCAATGCTTATATTATAATGATAGCAGGCACTGTACTAATTAAAGAGAGTGCTTCTGACTGCTGTTATAGGGCGCCCTGTTGTCTTCCCACCCACCCCTATAGTAATAGGATGGTTATGACAGGCTCCTGTTGGGTCAAAGCATATCGGAAGGGGCTAGTACTGCCCCTTCCTAGAATTTAAGTGGGCACTGAGCTATTCCCCTCCTCTTCCCCCTGACTGATCCTGGAGGACTGCAATTCTCCCAGAAACAGCACATCTGTCCATTAGCTTTGCTTGAAATTTCTGTTATTTGTTAATCACTTGAATTAGAATGACTAATCTATGAACAGTCATGAAACAAAAAAAAGATGTCCTGCCACCTTTGTTCCACATTTGCCCACTTCTAAAGATTATTCTAAGGGGCTTACTAAAGTGGAGTATGGTCCTGTAATAGGATGCCACCATTGCAACAAGGTAGTTCATGGAATTTCTTCCCTGCTAAATAATCTACGATCAGTTGTGAAGGGCATTATTAAAATGTGGCAGCATTTATGAAGCACAGCAACTCAGCCATAAAATGGAAAACACATAAAGTGGGGTCGCCGAGTGCATAAAAGTCATCAAGGCTCGGTTAAATCAATTTCTGCTGAGTTCCATACCTGCTCTGACATTAACATCAGTACAAAAACTGTGTGCTGAGAACTTCACAGCATGGGTTTCCATGGCCGAACAGCTAGATTCAATCCTTTTATCACCAAGGACAATACCAAGTGTTGAATGGAATGGTGCAAATCATACTGCTACTGAATTCTGGAGTAGTGTATATGTGGCGCCCCTGAGGCTCGGTCGCCACAGAGGTACTGCACCTTCTCCTAAGGTGTAGCGCCCCACCATCCAGGTAGGGTGGGAACTCCTTTCCATGCTCCAACACTCGCACCCCACACAACAGGGTAGTTCTGCACAACCACATTGCGGCTCAGTGCTTAGAGAGTAGCAGAGCACCTTTGGTGGTTCCCTGCTTGGAACACTGGATGTGCTGGGAGGTGGGTGGAGTTAAGATACATAAAAGAGTAGGAAAGTGTAGGATGACAGGTCAGTCTGACAGAAGGTCAGTCGGGAAGGAAGCCACTCGGGAGGAGTGGGGATCCCTGGAAGAAGGGATGGAGGAAGGAGTGCTGCAGCTGCCTCAGTGATCTGAGCCAGCTGGCACGGGAAAGGAAAAGAAGGAGAAAGACGTAGAACTGAAATCTAAGCTTCCATAAGAGAGAGAGACAAGTACGGAATGAAGGAGTAGAGAGAACAGAGAGGATGTGGGTTAGAAGAGGAACCCCGCCTATAGGTTCTCAGCGCAAGGCCGGGGCCCGGTCCCCGAGGTTGTATGGACACATATGGTTCTGCAGCAGACACCGGTGGAGTAGTTGGCTGTAAATGCACTACTCCCATCTAAGACTTGGGGCACAACAGCAATCGGATAGAGAGCCGGGACTCAGGAGAAGGGAGACCCCAAAGCAGGCTACAGCTGTCTGCCGTGCAAGTGAGGTTCTTGGGAACATCTGTCAAGAGGAACTCCAGCGTACCACGTTGCTGGAGATCTTCACAATTAAAGGCGCTATAGAGGAGACGTTCAGGAAAGGCACATAGGTTGGCAGAGTGTTGGAAGGTAGCTTTCCATCGTTCCTGGAGGTTGGCTGAGTCCCTGGCCCAGAGGACATGGCACAGAAGCGGGCACTACTTACTGTGAGTAAAGCTTTGGAACTACATGCCCTGGTGTCCTCCATTCCTTCCTGCGGCCGTCAGCCTGACACTGCTACATCCCCTACGCCGGACACTACACCACCTAAGTGTCTCCACATCTACACTGCCCTGGGACATCAGCCCTGCCTGTGGAGGGCTATACCATCACTGCTGCACCACACCATCTCTCCCAGAGGATCTGTCTGCAGCGTCGGCTTAACACCTCCCTTGCTGAGCACCACAGGTGGCATCACAAACTACTATTCACCATTCACATATCACCATTACTTGGGCGCCCAGGGCCACGGACCGGGTCACCGCTGCTGTGACACATCCCACCGACACCGGCCCGGTACCGAGTACCCCACAGCCCTGGGAAGGCGACCCATAAACACATACAGTGGGTACGGAAAGTGTTCAGACACCTTTACATTTTTCACTCTTTGTTTCATTGCAGCCATTTGGTAAATTTAAAAAAATTCTTTTCTCATTAATGTACACTCTGCACCCCATCTTGACTGAAAAAAGCAGAAATGAAGAAATTTTTGCAATTGTATTTAAAAAGAAAAACTGAAATATCACATGGTCATAAGTATTCAGACCCTTTGCTCAGACACTCATATTTAAGTCACATGCTGTATATTTCCTTGTGATCCTCCTTGAGATGGTTCTACTCCTTCATTGGAGTCCAGCTGTGTTTAATTAAACTGATAGGACTTGATTTGTAAAGGCACACATCTGTCTGTATAAGACCTCACAGCTCACAGTGCATAACAGAGCAAATGAGAATCATGAGGTCAAATGAACTGGTCAAGGAGCTCAGAGACAGAATTGTGGCAAGGCATAGATCTGGCCAAGGTTACAAAATAATTTCTGCAGTACTCAAGGTTCCTGAGAGCACAGTGACCTCCATAATCCTTAAATGGAAGAAGTTTGGGACCACTAGAAATCTTCCTAGACCTGGCCATCCAGCCAAACTGAGCAATCATGGGAGAAGAGCCTTGGTGAGAGAGGTAAAGAAGAACCCCAAGATCACTGTGGCTGAGCTCCACAGTAGGGAGATGGGAAAAAGTTCCACCATGTCAACTATCACTGCAGCCCTCCACCAGTCGGCCTTTTATGGAAGAGTGGCGAAACGGAAGTCTCTACTCAGTGCAAGACATATGAAAGCCCACACAGAGTTTACTAAAAAACACATGAAAGACTCCCAGACTATGAGAAATAAGATTCTCTGGTTTTATTAGACGAAGATAGAACTTTTTGGTGATAATTCTAAGCAGTATGTGTGGAGAAAACCAGATACTGCTCATCACCTGCCCAATACAATCCCAACAGTGAAACATGGTGCTGGCAGCATCATGCTATGGGGGTGTAATGTCGCGGCCCCGTAGGAGAAGAACAAAGTTTTTTTGAGCCTTGTCCATTGCCCATAGTTCTTTTAGATTCGATGACCCAAGCTTCTGAGGCGCCCAAGACCCTTGAATCGCCTGACCTCTTAGGTGTGCCCCCCACCCAGAGAAACTTGTGTCTGTTAAAATCACATCACTCAACGATCTTTCCCAAGGAACCCCTGATGTTAAATTTGCCCTGTGTGTCCACCATCGGAGGGAGTCTCTGACGTCCGAGGAAAGATTTACCTTCCCTTCTAAACATCCTATTAGCGATCTCTGTGCTGATAGTATTTCCCACTGCAGCTGTCTGGTATGGAATTGGGCCCATTTGACTGCTGGGATACAGGATGTTAGGGTTCCCAACAGGGACATTGCATTTCTTAGGGTCATTTCTGGTCGCTCTATGGCTGATGAGGTTAGGTTTACCACCTCCTCTACTTTGTCCTTGGGCAGGAAACAAGCCTGTAGCTCTGAGTTCAGAATAAAACCCAAGAAGGCCTGCACCTTTAGGGGTCGTAGTTTTGATTTTTGAATATTCACCATCCAACCCAGTTCTTGTAACGTTTCTGACACCACTCTCAACTGTGCGACACAGTGTTCCTCGAATCCTCCTACTATCAAAAAGTCATCTAGATAGGGAATTATAACAGTGTTCTGGATACGGAAGAAGGCTGACATCTCCGCTATGATTTTGGTGAATACTCTCGGGGCTATTGATAGGCCAAAGGGAAGAGCTCTGAACTGAAAATGACTGAGTTTCCCCTGGATGTATAGGGCCACCCTTAGGTATTTTTGATAACTTGGGTGAATTGGCATGTGGTAGTAGGCATCCTTTAAGTCGACTACCATCATAAAACAATTGTGATGGAGAAGTTTTATGGCTGTAGTCACCGATTCCATCTTGAAGGTGTGATTTTTCACCCAGCGATTGAGATCTGAGATTTATAATAGTCCTGAACGAGCCATCTGTTTTTTTAATTAAAAACAGTGGTGAGTAAAACCCTTCTGTCCGCCCGGAACCTCATACAGGACTTGTTTTTCTACCAGGCCCAGGATCTCCATTTCTAGGGCGAGCTGTTCTCATATCATTTTCCTGACGGGGGTTATAACAAATGTTCACTTTGGCCAATGATAAAACTCTATTCTGATGCCTTCCTTAATATCCAACTTAATATTGAGTCAGTGGGATGATGCTATCTGTGAATGTTTCATCTGTATAGAAAGGTAAACACACGATAAGAAACGTGACAACAATATCTCTTGCCTAGGACCTCTAGGGGCAAAGATATCCTGAAAGTTGGGGATCTCATAATCTTCTAAAGACTTATCACATCCCACGACCAACCCCCATATTAGCTCACCAAGGAGAGATTCGTGGGTGTAGTCAAGATCTAATAAAAATCAGAGTTTGGGTTTCTATCATTTGTGAGTCCTGGAAGACACATCTTGCTGCAGTTCTGTCCATTTTCCTAAAAAGTGCTTCCTTCCGCTAAGCTCTGAGCCATTTCCATGATGCAAGTTTATTACTTTTCTTTCATTACCCGTTTTATCTGATGTAATTGCATATACCGTATTGTATTTTTGTTCACATTTTGTAACATCTTTGTATATTTTTTTAAAAACACTGCCTACTTTTCCGGATTAAATATATAAAATTTAATAGCTCTGTTCCCCTTGCTCTGTGAACTGCACCCCTTAAGCCATACACTTGTAATGAGTGTCCAATTGGCCTGTATAAACGATTGGTGGTAGCAGCTAGTGGTTCCTTTTGTTGTTGTGATGTTGGCAGTGATCGTATTGGGGGATATTTATAAATTCCATTTCATAAGCTCACTATGAGTTTCCCAATTAATGGGCAAGCAGGTAAGTCAGCTGTGGCATCGTCAATCACTCGTCAGTCAATTACTTAATTGTCCTGATGACTGGAGGCAGCGGAGTTGCGTCCTCTGACTTTCATGTATAGAAGAATTTAAGGCTGGGTTCACATGTAGCGGAACTCTCGCGGAAATTACCGCAAGAATTCCGGAATTCCATTCCGTGGGAAAATCGCATTTTAAATTCCCGCGATTTTCCCGTGGAAAAACTAGCATTTTGCAAGCGTAATTAGCTTGCAGAATTGCTAGCGTTTTCCAAGCGATCTGTAGCATCGCTTGGAGGACTGATTGACAGGTTAGTCACACTCGTCAAACATAGTGTTTGACGAGTGTGACCAACTTTTTACTATTGAGGCCGCCTATGATCGTGACGTCTCGCGGTCATTCGAGACTTCGCGATCCAGCGAGAACGGACGTCATCGCTCGCAAAGGCTTACTGGGACCGGGAGCGTGGAGAGAGGTGGGAAGGCTGCACGGGACGGAAGGTAAGAATAACAATATTTTTTATTTTAAATTCTATTTTTTAATGTACAGGCATATGGTACCCAAAGCCCGGAGGACAGTCTCCTCTCTTCCGGACCGTGGGTACCATCCGCAAATGTTATGCTTACTTTTCGCATGGTGTGCACAACCACATGCGGAAAGTAAGCAGAACAATGCATTCCTAAGTGTGCGGGATCGCCGCGATTCCGCAAAATTAATGGACATGCTGCGTTTTTTACCGTGAAGCGATTCCGCCACGGTAAAAACCGCAGCATTAGCACAGCATTGCGGAATCCCATAGGAATGCATGTGATGCTCATTTTTCACGGCAAAATTGAGCGGTTAAAACCGCCACAGAAACGCAAAAAAAACCGCCACGTGTGAACTCAGCCTAAAACGTGTGTAATTCGTTAAGAGATGTTTAATGTTTGCTCATTAAAAATGTACAAATAAAAATTAAAAATAGAGAAAAACATTTAGGTGTCTGAAAACTTTTGCCCATTTACTGCCCATTTGTTAGGGAGAGAAAAAGATTAACTATATAACAGAAAGAACTAGCACATAGGAAAATAGGAAGATAATTTCTTGATTGACATTATATAAAGATCTGAAAACAAAGTCCCGCACTGACATCATTCCAGGTCTGATCCTGATATTCACACAAGGCAGGTACATCATTAACACTTACTCTGGACCTGTGCTAAGTGTATGGATGGCGATTGGCAAAAAATACTAATAATTTTATTTCTATAGCGCCAACATATTCCGCAGCACTTTATGTTATAGAGGGGACTTCTACAGACAATAGACATTACAGCATAACAATAATCACATAGATCATAACAGATGCCAAGAGGAATGAGGACCCTGCTCACAAGCTTACAATCTATGAGGAAAAAAGGTAGATACGAAAGGTGGGTAGTAACAATTGCCCTGATTGTATGGACCGGCCATAATGTTAAGTGTGTAACAGTACAGACACAGAGGGCTAATGGATGCATAAAGCATGTGGGAACATGATGCGGGGAACCTGGGTTATGGTAAAACTTTTGACTGTGCCACACAGGGATAGTTAGGTTAATGTGTTGAGGCAGTAGGCCAGTCTGAATAAATGCGTTTTTAGGGCACGCTTAAAATTGTAGGGATTGGGGACTAGTAGTATTGACCTGGGAAGTGCATTCCAAAGAATTGGCACAGCACGTGTATAGTCTTGGAGATGGGAGTGGGAGGTTCTGATTATTGGGGATGCTAACCTCAGGTCAGCAGCAGAACGGAGGGCACGGGTAGGGTGGTAGACTGAGACAAGGGAGGAGATGTAGGGTGCTGCTGAGCCATGGATTGCTTTGTGGGTGAGGGTAATAAGTTTGTACTGGATTCTGGAGTGGATGAGTAACCAGTGTAAGGACTGGCACAAGGTAGAGGCATCGGTGTAACGATTGACGAGGAATATAACCCTGGCTGCAGCATTCAAGACAGATTGGAGGGGGGAGAGTTTGGTAAGAGGGAGACCAATTATTAGAGAGCTACAATAGAAAAGACGAGAATGGATACGAGAATCAGTAAGAGTTTTTGCGGAGTCAAAAGTAAGAAATGTCGAATTCTAGAAATGTTTTTGAGGTGCAGATAACAAGAGCGAGCCAGTGATCGGATGTGGGGGGAGAATGAAAGCTCGGAGTCAAGTATGTCCCCAAGATAGCGGGCATGTTGCTGGGGAGTAATAGTGGAATCACACACAGAAATGGCAAAGTCGGGCATAGGTACATTAGTAGAGGGAGGAAACACAAGGAGTTCAGTCTTTGACAGGTTCAGTTTCAGATACAGTGAGGACATGATGTTAGACACAGTGTTTAGACAATCGCTGGTGTCTTCTAAAAACGCAGGCATGATATCAGGAGAAGAAGTGTATAAATGGGTGTCATCAGCATAGAGACGGTGCTGGAACCCAAATCTACTGATTGTTTCACCAATAGGCGCAGTGTACAAAGAGAAGAGGAGCGGGCCTAGGACTGATCCTTGATGAATCCCAACAATAAATGGAAGATGTGGGGAGGAGGAGCTAGCAAAAGATACAGTAAAGGAGCGGTCAGAGAGATAGGAGGAAAACCAGGAGAGAACGGTGTCCTTGATGCCGAAGGAGCGGAGCATAGTAAGGAGGAGCTGTGTCATATACTACATTTTGTCTCAGTATACTTCCATGATTTGTAAAACAATATTACGTGCATGCACAAGGCTACATTTTCATTTGACACCAACCTTCAGACGATATGCTGTTTGTGTTGCACTGGTGATATCGCTGAGAGAAGTGGGCCAGTATTCGTTCTCTCTCTTGGGTCTCGCCCATAAGCGCCAATTCTTTCAAAAACAATCTACAGAGAGAGACAAAATATATCTTCAAAGCCCATTACAGCATATATATTTTTATATCACCAAACATTAAGGACAAATGTGCATAACAATTCTTTTAAATCATGTTACAGCTCCCCTTTAAATGGTCATTGTGTAAAAAAAGACAAATGATTGCATTTCCTTATATATTTATCTATTCATATTTTTAAATACAGTGTGTCCATAAAGTCATGGTGTACTATTGACCAGTCACAGGAAAGTATACAAGTATAGCACAATCCCCGGATCTGACGCCCTTAGACTTTTACGGTTATGTGTAGCAACATGTGTACATTGAACATATCAACGACATTAATCACTTAAAAGAGAGAATCACAGACGTTATTCACCCAGTTACACCGGACGTCCTTACCTGTGTGCAGCAAGAACTTCACTATCGTTTGGATGTGTGTAGGGCAACAAATGGAGCCCACAATGAACTACACTGAATAGGTATGAAACTGGGAGAGGTTTTCTTTTATTTGGACCAGATTTCACATTTCTATCATTTTTTGTTGCTTTCCAGTGACTGGTCAAAAGGGCACCATGACTTTACAGACACACTGTATATAATGCTGTTTAGGACCTCAGTTTGTTATAAGTCAAACACCTATCTAGCATTTTTTTTATTTTACAGCTGGAGTGGTGTCACTAATGTAAGTTCCCTGTCCCCAGTATTCTATTTACCAGCTGTCATGATCCAGACCGGGTTTTTCCTGTCTCTCCTTTTCCCGGTCTGGTCATTCAGGGGCTAACTTTTCTCTGCCTCGTTCTGGTGTCAGGTCTGTTGTTTCTCTGTGCTGCTTCCTGCAGGCAGTGTCTGTTATATTTCCTGCCTAGGGCTTGTGTAGTTGACTCTGGAGAACCCCTGGTTTGCCCTGCTGCACTTAGCTGACTTTGCTTGTGTCTGTGTTTTCCATTTCTGCCTATCCCGTCTCTGTGTCCTTGTGCGTTTGGATTCCCCGGTACCCGACTCTGCTGTGGCTCTGACCTGCTCCTGTCTCTTGCTTCTGGTATTTCTGCTACTGACTGGTACTGATGTGGCGCCCCTGAGGCTCAGTCGCCACAGAGGTACTGCACCTTCTCCTAAGGTGTGGTGCCCCACCATCCAAGTAAGTTGGAGGCTCCTGACCACGCTCCAATACTCGCACCCCACACAATAGAGTAGTTCAGCAAAACCACATTGCGGCTCCTTGCTTAGGGAGAAGCAGAGCACCTTTGGTGGTTCCCTGCTTGGAACACTAAATGTGCTGGGAGGTGGGTGGAGTTGAGAATACATATAAAAGAGCGGGAAGGGTTCAGTTCAGGGGAGAGGTTCAGTCAGACGGAGAGTCGCAGAGAGGAAGCCACTCAGAGAGGAGTGGGGATCCCTGGAAAAGGGATGGAGGAAGGAGTGCTGCAGCTGCCTCAGTGATCTGAGCCAGCTGGCACGGGAAAGGAAAGGAGGAGAAAGACATTGAACCAAAGCCTGAGCTTCCATAGAAGGGAAAGACAAGTACGGAACGTAGGAGTGAAAGGGAACACAGAGGACGTGGGTTAGAGGAAGAACCCTGCCTAGAAGTTCTAAGCGCAAGGTGGGGCCCGGTCCCCGAGGTTGTATGGACACTAATGGTTCTGCAGCAGACACCGGTGGAGTAGTGGGCTGTAAATGCACTACTCCCATCTAAGACTTGGGGGCACAACAGCAACACGGATAGAGAGCCGGGACTCAGGAGTAGAGAGTCCCCGAAGCAGGCTACAGCTGTCTGCCATACAAGTAGAGTTCTTGGGAACATCTGTCAGGAGGAACTCCAGTGTAACTCAGTACTAGGAGATCTTCACACTTAAAGGCGCTATAGAGGAGACGTTCAGAAAAGGCACATAAGTTGGCGGAGTGTTGGAAGGGAGCATTCCATCTTGCCTGGAGGTTGACTGAGTCCCTGACCCGGAGGAAACGGCACAGAAGCGGGCACTACAGACTGTGAGTAAATCTTTGGAACTACATGCCCTAGTGTCCTCCATTCCTTCCTGCGTCCGTCCGCCTGGCACTGCTACATCCCCTGCGCCAAACACTACACCATCTAAGTGTCTCCACATGTACACTGCCCTGGGACAACAGCCCTGCCTGTGAAGGGCTATAACATCATTACTGCACCACACCATCTGTCCCGGAGGATCTGTCTGCAGCGTCGGCTTGTCACCTCCTTTGTCGAGCACCACAGGTGGCGTCACGAACTATTCCATTAACTACATTCCACCATTCACATCTTTCTATGACTTGGGCGCCCAGGGCCACGGTCCGGGTCACCGCTGCTGTGACACATCCCGCTGATACCGGCCCGGTACCGAGTACCCCATGGCCATGGGAGGGTGACCCACTGACCTTTATTGACGTTCCTCTGACTCTGTGTTTGGTATTTCCCTTAGTACTGCACTACTCTATGGTATCGACCTGTCTTGTTTGACTATTCTGCTGCCACCTGGTGGTAGACTCGCTGCAGTGCTGCTGGTCTGCTCTGTGCAGTATTTCAGCCTTCCCTCCACTCTGCTGCCATCTTGTGGAGTTTGCATTTACCTGCTGAGCTGCAGCGTGACACCAGCTGCCATCTTCAGCAGTTCTCCGGTCGTCTTAAGTAGTCAGCTGCCATCTTCAGATGTTCTCCGGTCGACTTCTGTAGTTTGTGACCTGCCGGATCGCTCAAGTGTTTGCTGGGCGAGACGGAGGTCATTTCTCAATGTAAGTCTAGGAGACCCAGACTGAGGAGCGGATGAGGCTCTCAAAGACTTACATTGAGAGCTTGTGATCATTACCGCTGACTTCCGATCAGTCAGAAGGTGCAGTAACAAGATTGCAGATCAGGAACGGACCAGCCCCGCTAACATATGAAGACAGTAGATAGTAATTAGATTACTAAGGGCAGAGAACATAGATTATTGGCACCACGCCATCGCTACATACAGTAAGAAGCTGCTGACTATGACAAATACTTCAAAAAAGAAAAATGACCTGGGACGTTCAGATGCTTATATGAATTCTGGACCAGGAGTGGTGATCTTAAGCACAACTGTGCTTTCCATTACAGTGGCAGTACTGCTGACTGGGAAAATGAGCTCTATAGTTGTACCTTACTGTCATAGTTACAGATAATCTGCCTTAGAGATAGATACAAGGCTGGGACTTCTTGCCTAGAGAAGCACATCTGGTGTCTGTACTCATATAAAACCAGGCAGGAATAGTAACAGAAGTCTGTATGGTTGCACCAGTGGAGTAGTAAATTACATACAGTCCTCCTTACATAAGGCCACTGTTACAGAACCACTCAGCACACAGAATATGTTGTGCAGTTATATGTATGGATTAGGCTACTTTCACACATCAGGTTTTCGGCGTCAGGCGCGATCCGGCGTCGTGCCGGAACGCTGGATCCGGCAAATGTTTCGTAAAACCGGATGTGACGGATCCGGTTTTCTGCCGGATCCGTCTTTTTCTTGACAGACAAAACCGGATCCGTCTCATCCGGTTCATCTGTTTTTCTATCCATTTTTCGACGGATTACGCCGGATCCGGTTTTTAAAATTGACCCTTGTGGCCTTCCGAACAGGATTGGCTACTGGAAAACTATATATAGCATGTTCCTACAGCCCTTCTTTGACAGGTTGTAGAGGAGAAAGTGCAGGTTGGAGAGAAGAGCAAGTTACTGGCGAAGATGGATGTTGTCATTGGAAATATTTTGAAGAATTTGGCGGATTTTACAGCGGAGGCAAATCGTTTGAGGGTGATTGTTCTGGAGAAGGAGAGAGCGAGACAGCAGCGCATCAGGCATCGTAGACGACGTTTGTGGATCCACCCCATCACAGCCAAGAGAATGACGCGTGGGGTCTATTCTACACTATGCATGGACCTTCGACGAAACCCGGATAAATTTTTTGGATATGTTAGGATGAAAATGGAGAATTTTGATTACTTGGTGGAGCGCATTGCACACCTCATAAGAAAAGCGGACACCTATTGCCGCTTCTCTGTTTCACCCGCAGAGCGTCTGATGGTGACTTTAAGGTAAGCCACATTTATTGGATATGATCGCATCAGAGCACACTTTCACTGCAATCTTGTTGGTGGTAGTTTGTATCTCCAAGTGTTATAGGTCAGTTTTGGTATGTAATGCTGTGATTTAAAACTAATTTATTGTTTTTTAATTCCCCACAGATTTCTTGCAACTGGAGAATCCCTTTCGTCACTGCATTTCCAGTACAGACTCGGGATTTCCACCATATCTGGAATTGTGAAGTACACATGCCGTGCACTGTGGGACTCCTTAGCTGAAGAGTTTTTACCAGAGCCCACAACAGAGAGGTGGATTGAAATTGCTGACAAGTTTCAACAGATATGTCAGTTTCCAAACTGCTTGGGCGCTGTGGACGGGAAACATATCCGCATTGTAAAGCCAGCTGGATCGGGATCGGAATATTTCAATTACAAGAAATATTTTTCAATTGTCCTCATGGCCATCGCTGACGCGGAATACAAATTTATTGCGGTTGATATTGGGGCCTATGGCCGCTCCAATGACTCTCAAGTTTTCAAACTGTCTGCCATGGGGCGTAAACTGAATGGAAACACCTTCCAGTTCCCACCACCTAGACCGCTGCCGCAAACATCTGGTCCACCTATGCCATTTGTCTGTGTAGGGGATGAAGCCTTCCAGCTGTCAGAACACCTTTTGAAACCGTACTCTAGCAGAGGATTGACAAGACCAAAACGCATTTTTAATTACCGCCTCACAAGAGCAAGAAGAATGGTTGAATGTACCTTTGGTATTCTGACAGCCAAATGGCGGGTCCTATTGACTGCGATCAACCTCAAGACAGAAACTGTGGACGAGGTGATCAAAGCGTGTGTGGTACTCCACAATTTTGTTATCTGCAAGGAACCCATTTCCATTGAGGACACCTCTGAAGAAACCACCTTGCAAGATTACCATGACATTACCACTAGAAGTTCTGTGACGGTTTCAGTAATGAGGGACAATTTTGCACTATACTTTATGTCACCTCAAGGCAGAGTACACTGGCAGGATGACAGAGTGTGAAAGATTTGTGCCCAACCAAACTTGTGTACCTTCTGTACCAACAGTATATACCTTTGCCAACCAAAGTTGGCTATCTTGTCATGGTCTCTATTTTTAGCTTTAGGCCACAGGTGTGTACCTGGTTGTGTTTTATGCAAAGTATTTCACCTTTTAACAAAAGTTGTGTACATTGTTAGGAAATCACCAACAATAAACACAACTTTTTATTTGAAACACTTTGCTTCAAACACAACCAGGAACACAACTGTGGCAAAAAGCTAAAATTTACCCACAGTTATATACCTAGTTTTGAATACCATTTCACCTTTTAAATACCCTGTATTTAACCTTTTTCGCCGCAGAAAGAAATGACAGACAACCAGTGTAAAATAATTTAACTTTTATTGAAAAATGTTTTTTTTAGTAAACTTTTTTAAAATTTTAATAAACTTGTTTAATAAAACTTTGAAACTATAAAACTGAAACCATAAAACTGGTCATTTTTATTTAAATACACACATTATAAATCTGTGTAGTGTGTGGTGGAAATACTGCTGTAGGGGCTGCGGGACACTTCGACACTGGGACTGTGGATAGAGGACTGGGATCGTGGTGGGGAAGGAACAGTTAGAGGTGAAGGTGTGGAAAAAACTACAGAATGGGTGGACATGTGGGAAGCAGAAGAGGTGGTGGGTGGTGGAGTGGAGGGTTGGGCAGGGACTGTAGGATGATGTTGATGGCAAGTTGTATGGGGAAGGACTTTGGTACGGGGCAGGTTGCTGGAAGTGGGGAGATGTCTGGTACGGGGCAGGTTGCTGGAAGTGGGGAGATGTCTGGTACGGGGCAGGTTGCTGGAAGTGGGGAGATGTCTGGTACGGGGCAGGTTGCTGGAAGTGGCGAGATGTCTGGTACTGGGGAGGTTGCTGGTACTGGGGAGTTTGCAGGTACTGTGGAGGTTGCTGGTACTGGGGAGGTTGCTGGTGCTGGGGAGGTGGATGGTGCTGGGGAGGTGGATGGTGCTGGGGAGGTGGATGGTGCTGGGGAGGTGGATGGTATGTAATAGGAGGGGGAGGATGGAAAGTGGCTGGAGGTGGATGGTATGTAATAGGAGGGGGAGGATGGAAAGTGGCTGGAGGGGGTGTAGATGTAATAGGAGGGGGAGGATGGAAAGTGGCTGGAGGGGGTGTAGATGTAATAGGAGGGGGAGGATGGAAAGTGGCTGGAGGGGGTGCAGGTGGAGGAACTACTGTGGTGGGAGGAGGAGGTTGGGAGGTAACTTGCTGGAGAGCAGCGTGGCATGAATGCATTACATGCATCTGCTGGGCAGGAGAGAGCGTTTCCATGCGCTCCACAACAGACCTGAAAAAGGTGTGGTTTGGCGAAGATCTTGCTTCTGAATGCATGGTTTGCAGAAGTGTCTTCACCTCCAGAATGCTGGAGTTGATCTGCTGATAGCCTGCGGAGATTTGCTCTGACAAGACTTTTAGACAGTTCTGGAAAGATGCATTCAGATGCAAGAACTCTGGCGCATAAGTCTTTTCCTGACCCCTCTGCCGCTGCCGCCCAGTACCCGCAGGTGTACTAGAGGTGGCAGGGGCAGAAGGGTGGGGTAAAGGGAAAGCGATCTCCTCACCAGCAGCTTCATGTAATGTAGGCGGCCACGATTCTCCTGTGCTGGTGGATGGGACAGATGGGTCGAATGTGTGGGAAGGCTGGGAAGGTGCAGATGTACCGGGGCGGTCGAAGTGTCCCTCGGTGCCGGTCTCCTCAGGGATCGCCTCAGAAGGGTCCAATCGTGCAGGCTCCTGAGTGCTGCTCACCGTGCTGTGGAATAAAGAGAAAAAAAAACAATTAAAATACTGACATGGTATGGCCCTGGCTGAAAAAAAAATTTACATCTAACATTTTTTTTCACATGTGGTGTGTAATATTTACCTTCTGGTGACCATTGTTTCCCGGAGGAACGACAGGGCTTCTGCGTACTTGTACCTGCTCCTGCGTCCTCCAGATCCACTCGGGGCCCGCATCTCTTTATTGAACTCCTTCTTGAAACGATCCCTCACAGACGGCCACCGATTCACAATTCTGTTCCCTGAAACGAGAAAGGAGTGGTTAGTATACAACATCAGTGTTTCCCAAACTCCAGTCCTCATGGTCCCCAGGGGTCATGTTTTCAGGATTTCCATAGTAAATAGAAATCCTGAACACATGATCCGTGGGGACCACGAGGACTGGAGTTTGGGAAACACTGGTTTACATCAAGCAACCGGTACTGTATATACTTACGCTCTGTAATCTGGGCCCGAACATCGAGGTCCTCCCAGCGGCCCACAAGGAGCGAACAGATTTCCTCCCAGAGTCGTCGGGTAACGATAAGGTCAGCGTGGCGGCGGTCAGCCATATTCCAGAGCGGCTCCCTTTCTCTGACGAGATCGATGAGGTGGTCCACATCGAGTCCTCCATCCTCACCGTCAGAGTCGGGAGCACGCTGTGAAGGCTGTTAAAGAAAAAGACAAAAATAACATAATTAGCCTCCACATAAGAAATGAAATAAAAAGTGCAAAAAAACAAAGCAAAAATATTTATACTTACACGCTGGTGACCGCCGCGTTGCTGTCGCCGACGACCCTGGGAGGCACTGCGAGGACCTCTTGGCCGAGCACCAGATTGGGAAGACTAGAGAAGAAAACAAAAAATGTTATGTCTTTGGATGTAGGCATTTGTTTGCTGTGTGTGGTCTGCAGAACATTGTTTTCTATGTGTTGTGTGTAGTGTGATGTTGTGTTTCTGCGTTTGATGCAAAAAACTTACCAATTGTGAGCCCACTCCAGGTGTCTGTCCACCCCTTCCTTCTTCTTCTGGGAGCTCCTCTTCATCTTTTGATTCCTGTTTTGAAATAAAAGGCAATGAATAGACATATATTACAGAGAAGATGGATTTTGGAAATAAAAACTTACCGTCAAACGCTGACGATGCGAGGGAGGGCTCCCAGAAGATGATGTGCTGTCTTCCTGGTGGCCACACTCCATGCCTGTGGGTGGTGTTCCAGCTGCTGCCATTGCTGCTGCTGCTGCTGCATCTATTGGGCGGCTGTTGAATAAAGAGAAACAAAGGGCCAATGAATATCTTGATATTCAATAGCCCTAGTTTGGAGGAATGGGTGATTTGATAATTACCGTCTCTCATCTGCTGCTGGCCTCCCCTCCTCAGCATGTTCTATTTGCTGCTCCATTTGGGGTGGTGGTGGTGCTGATGGTGCTGCAGTGGTCTCCTGCCTTCTCCTGCTTCGCTTGGTTGCTTTCTTGGGTGGCATGTTGGGTGTGGCTGTGGGTCCCACTGTCTTGCTTTTATATATGTCTTGTGGGCAGAGCTACTGAGCATGCTCAGACCAAAAAACCGGATCCGGCCGCCGGATCCGGCTTTCGCCGGATCCGGCGCATTGCGGCGCTCATAGGCTTTCATTGTGTGAAAAAGCCGGACGCGCCGGATCCGGCGTGTCCGGCTTTTTCGCCGGAGACAAAAAACGTTACAGTAGGCGTTTTTTCCAGACGCCGGATCGTGACACATTGCCGGATCCGGCGAAAACCGGATGAAACGCATGGCCATCCGGCGCGATCCGGCGCAAATGCAAGTCAATGGGGGGGGAAACCGGATCCGGCATTGCATTTCGCCGGATCCGGTTTCTGTCAAAAGCGCCGGATCGCGCCTGACACCGAAAACCTGATGTGTGAAAGAGGCCTAATAGGTTCCATGGGAGGTGCATGTCCCTAATGCATCAGCATTCCCCTTTTGTCCGCCCTCCCCCACCTTTGTAATTTCCACAGTAAACATCGGCAGGCTCCGGCCACCTGCGGCTATTGTAATGTTTGTCTGGCCTGCCGCTTTTCTATTGGCCTGCCCTCTGTATCTGTGTGATATATTCTGTGTCCTGTGAGTAAAGTGTTGTCAGACTGGAAATACATGGAGAAGCAGTGATCTTTTATATGCGCCCATGTAACCCAGGGATTCCAGCCAGCATCATTCATTCAGACTCCAGCCAACGCAGAGCGGACCTCCGAAAACACGGGGTGGTACTGAAAGAGGTACCCCAGCTTGGTAGACCCCGTTACAGCCACTATGGGGAAAAAAACATTTCAGCTTGGCATTCAGTACAGGACATATGTAACAGAACAATGATTTTCAGGGAAATTATACACAGACCCCAAATTACCAGGGACACATCTATTGAATTTCAGCCAACTAGTTTCCATATAACCTATAAGGGAAGACTGATGCTATAGAGGAGGTGGTCCTATGATTGGCCTCTTCACTGGTGAAGACCTTTGAGATCCTTGCATTTCACAGTCTCCTAGAATTTTAATGCTGCATTTCTTCATCCATAATAACAGATTGTAAAAGGTTCCTATAGATAATCCGCTAAAATCACTATATTGCGGAGATGAAAAGTGACCCATCAATTTCAACCCTTTCCAGCCTGGCGATTTTTATTTACATTTTTACACTTTTGTTTTTTCCTAACCTTCTTCCAAGAACCATAACTTTATTGCTTTTCCATCAACATAGCCACATGATGGTTTGTTTTTGCAAAACGAGTTATAGTTTTGATTGACACCATTCATTTTACTGTATATTGTACTGAAAAAAAAAAACCAAGTGGAGTGCAATTTTTATACAGTGGAAATAAGGAATCTTCCAAAACAACAGCAATCAGAGCTTTTGAAAACCAATAGGAATTGACCCAGGTAACATTAATAAGTTGTATAACTTTTCATTTTGCAAAAAGTGGACATTATTTGCTAAAATTATTCAAAGGTCAAATGTCACCAATTTACAAATGGTTTTCGTCTTTGTTTTGAACATGGTACCATTACGTTTAAATTCATTATTTTATCCAATTTAAAGAGGATTTTTTTAAATAATATTTCTGCTGCTCCTGGTTATTCCATTTTTGAATCTGGCATTTAGGCCTAGAGATATGTTTTTTTTTATTTTGGGTTACTTTTTATGATCTTTACGAAAGGGGAGTGACTCACAGGGTAATTATGCAGACATGCCACCAAAGAATCCTGTGACCCAAGACCTTAAAAAGTAGCACTAAATATAGGACTGTATCTCTGGAACAGTATGGCAGATTTTGAAAAAAAATAAAATTTTGGTCTTCTTAAATTACAGTGCATACACTTACTTATGGCAACATTAACAAGCTTATTTCCATAGCGGAGCAGTACAAGGAGATTATACTGCAACCAACTTACAGCTGCGGATAAGAAGATTTATAGCGCAAAGGAAGCTTTTACCCTAAAGAAACCCCAATGAACATCTTTGTAAAGGATATACGTTTCTGGTCCGTAATTCTAGGGGTATTTATATGAGACCACACCACAGGCGCACAGAAGAGACAATATACTGTCTAAAAATCAGTTTTGGAACAGAGTTGGCTTTTGGAAAAAATGGGCATCCTTTGTTCTAGGCCATGGCAAGTGCCCAGAAAAAACAAGCACACGTTTAGTATCATCAGCATACGGAGGGCAAGACAATGTTTTATCAGGTCATTGTGACCAATCACCAATCCTTTGTGCAATATATTACTGCTTAAAATAAAACATTTAAACATTTTTGAATGCATTATGTCGAAATTCTGAAAGAAAGCCGGGTAGATCCACATGGAAGATAGTCACACAGCTCATGTAAGGAGAGATAAAGTCATTTGCTTAGAATATTGTGACAAAAAAAGCTAAATATAATGTTGCACCAAATTTTATTAATTTTTTAAAATAAAGCAATAAAAAAAATCTGTGTTGATGTAACTGTACTGTACTTGTGCCATGGAATAAAAATTCTGTTCAAAGAACAAAATAAGAACGGAACCCACATAACAATGGCAGAATTGTGTTGATTCACAGTTCTAATCTACAAATTATCGTATACTCCTTACTACTACATTATTTGATCAATTTAATGTTGCTATTCAAAGCTATAACTTGTCCCGTAAAAAGAAGTTCTCATACGGCTTTGCCAACAGAAAAAAAAATTATGGCTCTTGGAAGACGGGAAAGTAAAATCTAATGCAAAGAAAGTAAAACTGATTTAGGAAACCATAAGTATCAATTCATGCAGGGAATTTACTTTACTTGCCCAAAGTTAGGCTCATGATGGTAATCTCTTACAAAAAAAAAATGCAAAAAGGGAAATTTATTTTCAATTTACCTATAAAGATATCTGTCACTACTACTTGTTTTCTTGGAGAAAACTATTTGATCACCTTGTGTCAGCCAACCTCAATATACAGTAGATGAGGGCAGAATAGGGCCTAGGTCCAACTATCCAGCCACCTGTCCATGGGAAGCTATATATAAAAAGGCCTAGCTCAGAAAGGGCGAGCCACACCTGTTTGTACAAAGTACAAGAAAATACAGTAAAACCAAAGAAATGAGCTGGAGCATAAGTTGGTACACATGACAAGGTGATTGGATATACCTTGTTGTGGTGGGATTGCTTTACGCTTTTTTTTACGCTTTTTTGACCAAAATAGTGTGAACTAACTACCCTATGTTATTTACATGGACTATTACTATTTACCGTATATACTTGAGTATAAGCCAACCCCCCAATTTTGCCACAAAAAACTGGGAAAACTTATTGACTCGAGTATAAGCCTAGGGTGGGAAATGCAGCAGCTACTGGTAAATTTAAAAAATAAAAATAGATACCAATAAAAGTAAAATTAATTGAGACATCAGTAGGTTAAATGTTTTTGAATATCCATATTAAATCAGGAGCCCCACATAATGCTCCATACAGTTCATGATAGCCCCATAAGATGCTCCATAGAATAATATGCCCCATATGCTGCTCCATAAAGGTTATGCCCCCATAAGATGTTCCTGTCATGTCGGACGCTATTCACACCACAGCGTCCGGCAGGCAGCGGTAGTTTCATCTCCGTCCGCTATAGCCTCAGTGGCGCCGGCTTGATTTTACTCAGGTTATCGGGGGTTAATCTAGCTGGAAATCAGGTGGGATGTTTGGTCACGCCCACGGTCTTTAAATAGTCGTGCTGGCCTATGGGCGTCGCCGATTATAGCTTGTGTTTTATGCCAAGTGGTTCCGGTCTGGAGAGGATGTGTTGAAGAGAGAAATTCGTATCTGGTGGCGTATGATCCGTTGTTACCTTTTTGCCTCCCTAGATTTGTGTTTTGTTTTGCCCTGTTTACATTACGGTATTGTCCTGTGTGTATGCGGCGCGGTGCGGTTTAAGTTCTCCCTGTCTGTCATTACTGTGTGGGCTTTGGTGGTTTGACGACTCACTGGGTGGAGGGTTCAGCTTAGGGCTGAGCAGGAGATAAGGAAAGGTTGGAGGCTCAGGCATTTGCACCATTAGCAAAAACCCTGGGTTGAGGGTCAGACAGGGTTTTCCCTAGTTGGAGGGACTCCGCAGGGGCCCCGGGTATTTCAGCCTTCTTTGACCTAAGCCCCGTGTAACATTATAATCGGCTCACAATATTTTGGTAGTCCATGGATTCCAAGACTTCCATAAACCGCCAGGTCACCGAGTTGAAGGGGGCAGTTCAGCAGCAGGGCCTGGTTGTAGCTAATGTGCAAGCGGCTTCTGCAGGGGCAGGGCCGAAGATTCCGCTGCCTGAATGATTTGCTGGGGAACGCAGCAAATTTGTCATCTTTCGGGAGGCCTGCAAGTTATACTTTCGCATGCACCCTGTCTCCTCAGGTAATGAGGCTCAGCGGGTGGGTCTGGTGTTATCATTACTGAGTGGGGACCCCCAAGCATGGGTGTTTTCCTTACCAGCTGACTCTGCTACGTTTCATTCGGTTGAGAATGTTTTTTCAGCACTTGGGCTCATTTATGATGATCCCGACAGATTGGCTGTAGCGGAATCTAACATCCGCGCCCTCCGTCAGGGGGAACGTATGGCAGTAAACACACAGTGGAACGACCCAGCGCTGTGGAGTCAGTTTATGCATGGGGTTTCAGGAAGAGTTATACAGGTCCTCCTGATGTATGAGACTCCTGCATCGTTAGAGTCTGCCATGAGTTTGGTTATTCGTATTGATCGCCGTTTGCGTCAGGGGACGCAGGAGACGCTGCCCCTGGGGGAAAGCAGGGGTGCAAGTGTGGTTGCTGCAGGTGAGCCCACGGAACCTATGCAAATCGCTGGGGTATCACATGTTAAGCGTCGCGTTCCTGGGTTCAGGAAGCAAGGAGCATGTTTTTACTGTGGTAAAAGAGATATTATGTAAATGCTTGTCCTGTGCTACCTAAGAAAGTCGCACCGGCGGAAAACTGGTAAGCTCAGAGGGTATGGAGGAGGCCCAACTGAGCATATGCATATCCTCCATGATGGTATCTCAATGTATGCTCCCTGCCAGGGTTATTATTGCGGGCAGAGAGCTACCAATATCAGTGTTTGTGGATAGCGGTTCCACCACCAATCTCATGGATGAGGAGTTTGCACGCATGGCCGGTTTTAAGATTGAAAAACTCCCTCATCCTATTCGTGTGGTTACCATTAATGCCGCTCCCCTCCCACAGGGGGAGATTACTGAGTTTGTAGCTGAGGTTAAACTCCACATTGGGGTCATACATTCTGAGTGGGTTACATGTAGGGTACTCAATAATCTCCCAGCACAAATGGTTCTGGGTTTCCCATGGTTGTCCAAGCACAACCCGGTGATTGACTGGAGAACCCAGGACATAGTCCAGTGGAGTGGTTTCTGCCAGGAAAATTGCTTGGCCACATGTGTGTCCCCCGTGAAGTCCAGCCTTCTGGAGGCATTGCTGGATTTTGCGGACGTATTCTCTGAGAGGGGTTGCTCAGAACTACCTCCACATCGAACCTATGACTGTGTGATTAGGTTAAAACCTGGGGCCAAATTGCCAAAGGCTAGGATGTTTAGTATTTCTGGTCCGGAGAGACAAGCTCTTAAAGACTACATCGCGGAGAGTCCAAGTAAAGGGCACATCCGGCCTTCATCCTCGCCTGTAGCAGCGGGTTTTTCTTCATTAAGAAGAAAGATGGGGGGTTACGCCCATGTCTGGATTTCCGGGAGTTAAACCAGATTACGGTCCGTGATCCCTACCCGATGCCTCTGATCCCTGATTTGTTCAACCAGGTGGCTGGTGCGAAGTGGTTTTCCAAACTTGACCTCAGGGAGGCGTACAACCTCATAAGGGTCCGTCAGGGGGATGAGTGGAAGACGGCGTTTAATACCCCTGAGGGTCATTTTGAAAGCCTAGTTATGCCATTTGGGTTGACAAACGCACCTGCTGTTTTCCAACATTTCATAAATGATGTATTCGCTCATGTGCTGGGGAAATTTGTGATTGTGTACCTGGATGATATCCTTATTTATTCGAGCGACCAGGACACTCATTTAGAGCATGTCAGGCAGGTGTTACAGTTGCTCCGTGAGAATAAGCTCTATGCTAAGCTTGAAAAATGAGTATTTTTTGTTCAGGAGTTGCCTTTTTTGGGATATATTGTGTCCGCCGCAGGGTTTAAAATGGACGCCGCGAAGGTGCAAGCGGTGCTGCGATGGGAACGGCCTGATAATCTAAAAGCGCTCCAGCGGTTCTTTGGGTTTGCCAACTATTATAGGAAGTTTATTAAGAATTTTTCTACTATAGCCAAACTGCTCACGGACATGACGAGAAAAGGTACCAATCTCGCTATCTGGTCTGAGGTTGCGGTGCGTGCATTTGAGCTTCTGAAAAACCGTTTTGCTTCAGCCCCCATTCTGGTGCAACCGGGCGTATCTAAACCTTTTACTGTGGAGGTCGATGAGTCTGAGGTGGGAGTGGGGCAGGCCCAGGAGGAGGTACCGCCAACCGCTAACAAGTCATTCGTACCCCTTCATCTTCGTCTTAAGGTGTTGGGGGAACACCACGACTCTGTCCTGGCCGGTCATCCAGGGGTTAGGGGCACCTTGGAGCTGGTATCGCGCCGCTTCTGGTGGCCAAAAATCCGGCAGGACGTGGTCTCGTACGTGGCAGCTTACATCACGTGCGCCAGGGCCAAGTCGCCCAGATCCTGTCCTGCTGGCACTCTACAGCCTCTGGGGGTACCTAGTAGGCCATGGACAGAAATCTCCATGGACTTTATCACGGACTTGCCTGCCTCGGCGGGGAACACTTTCATCCTGGTGATGGTTGATCGATTTTCGAAGATGGCGCATTTTGTGTCGTTGCCTTCCTTGCCCAATGCGAAGACGTTGGCTCAGGTTTTTGTGCAGGAGGTGGTCAGACTACACGGAGTTCCGTCGGACATAGTGTCTGATAGGGTACCCAGTTTGTGGCGAAGTTTTGGAAAACTTTTTGCTCATGATTGGGGATCAAGTTGTCTCATTCGTCGGCGTTTCATCCGCAGTCAAATGGTCAAACTGAGCACATGAACCAAAATCTGGAGCAGAATTTGCGATGTTTTGTGTCTGACAACCAAGAGGAGTGGTCGACATTCCTTCCCTTGGCCGAGTTCGTGTTAAATAATCACCGCCAAGAATCATCGGGAGAGTCTCCGTTCTTTTGTGTTTACGGGCACCATCCTCAATTTTGTACCTTGCGTCAGGGTGGCTCTGTGTCACGCGGGGCTTAGGTCAACTAAGGCAGAAATACCCGGGGCCCCTGTGATGTCCCTTTAACTAGGGGAAACCCTGTCTGACCCTCAACCCAGGGTTTTTGCTGATGGTGCAAATGCCTGAGCCTCCACCCTTTCCTTATCTCCTGCTCAGCCCTAAGCTTAACCCTCCACCCTCCACCCAGTGAGGAGACAAACCACCAAAGCCCCAAACAATAAAGACAGACAGGGAGAACTTAAACTGCACCGCGCCGCATACACACAGGACTATACAGTAATGTGAACAGGGCACAACAAAACACAAATATGGAAAGGCGAGAAGGTAACAATGGATCATACGACACCAGATATGAATCTCTCTCTCTCCAACACCTCCACTCCAGACCGGAACCACTTGGTATGACACACAAGCTGTAATCGGCGACGCCCATAGGCCAGCACGACTATTTAAAGACCGTGGGCGTGACCAAACATCCAACCTGATCTTCAGCTAGATTAACCCCCGATAGCCTGAGAAACTCAAGCCGGCGCCACTGAGGCTATAGTGGACGGAGGTGGAACTACCTCTGCCTGCCGGACGCTGTGGTGTGAATAGCGTCCGACATGACAGTACCCCGTCTTCTACGAGGGACCCCAGGGCCCTCAAGACTCATAGGACTCGGCTTGTCCGGATGACGACGGTGAAAAGAACTGACCAGCCGATCTGCATGTATGTCCGAGGCTGGTACCCAAGACCTCTCCTCCGGACCATACCCCCGCCAGTGTGCCAAATACTGAAGAGTACGGTGCACTACTCGAGAGTCCACTACCTTGGAGACCTCAAACTCTAAATCGCCATCCACCATGACTGGAGGTGGCATCGGCGTCGTGTCCACAGAGCCTACCACCTTTTTCAATAAAGCCCTGTGAAACACGTTGTGTATCTTGTATACTGCAGGGAGTTCCAACCGATAAGCAACTGGGTTAATGATGGCAGCAATCTTAAAAGGCCCAATAAACCTTGGACCCAATTTTAAAGATGGAATTTTGAGTTTTATATTTTTAGTCGCTAACCACACCCATTCACCCACACACAGGTCCGGACCTGGCACGCATCTACTGTCAGCCACCGGTTTGTACCTCGCACTCATGCTCAACAATCGCTGTCTCACCCTCCTCCAGACCGATGATAATTGAGCTCCTAGCTGGTCCTCCTCCGGGACGCCCCCCGAGTCACCCTGACGTAAGGTACAAAATTGAGGATGTTGACCGTAAACACAAAAGAACGGAGACTCTCCCGATGACTCTTGATGGTGATTATTTAACGCGAACTCGGCCAGAGGAAGGAAAGTAGACCACTCCTCTTGGTTGTCGGACACAAAGCATCGTAAATACTGCTCCAGATTTTGGTTCATGCGCTCAGTTTGACCATTTGACTGTGGATGAAACGCCGATGAATGTGACAACTTGATCCCCAAACGTGAGCAAAAAGCTTTCCAAAACCTCGCAACAAATTGAGTTCCCCTATCAGATACTATGTCCGACGGAACTCCGTGGAGTCTGACCACCTCCTGCACAAACACGTGAGCCAACGTCTTCGCATTGGGCAAGGAGGGCAATGAGACAAAATGCGCCATCTTTGAAAATCGGTCAACCACCACCAGGATGACCGTGTTCCCCGCCGAGACTGGCAAGTCAGTGCTAAAATCCATGGAGATTTCTGTCCATGGCCTATTAGGTACCCCCAGAGGCTGTAGCGTGCCAGCAGGACGGGCTCGGGGCGACTTGGCCCTGGCGCACGTGATGTAAGCTGCCACGTACGAGACCACGTCCTGCCGGATTTTGGGCCACTAGAAACGACGCGATACCAGCTCCAAGGTGCCCTTAACCCCTGGATGACCAGCCAGTACTGAGTCGTGATGTTCCCTCAACACCTTAAGACGAAGATGAAGGGGTACAAATGATTTGCTGGCGGGAAGTCCTGGCGGTACCTCCTCTTGGGCCTCGGCAATCTCCGCCTCTACCTCAGTCGTGAGAGCCGAAACCACTACACCTTCCTGGAGGATGGGTACCGGCTCTTCCCGAGGTTCTCCCCCCGGAAAACACCTGGACAAGGCATCCGCCTTGGTGTTTTTAGCCCCGGGACGGTAAGTCACCAGAAAATTGAAACGTGTAAAAAACAATGCCCAGCGAGCCTGCCTAGGAGACAGACGCTTGGCCGACTCCAGATAGAGCAGGCTCTTATGGTCGGTGATAACTGTGACCTGGTGAGCCGCCCCCTCCAAGAAGTGTCGCCATTCCTCAAAAGCCAATTTGATGGCCAACAACTCCCTGTTGCCAATATCATAATTCCGTTCGGCCGGCGACAGCTTCTTGGAGAAGTAGGCGCATGGATGCATATCGCTCAAAGATGAGCCCTGTGACAGTACTGCCCCCACTCCCACCTCAGACGCATCAACCTCCACCACAAAAGGTTTAGACACGTCCGGTTGCACCAGAATGGGGGCTGAAGCAAAACTGTTCTTCAGACGCTCAAATGCACGTATCGCCACCTCAGACCAGCTAGTCAGATCTGTACCTTTTTTTGTCATGTCCGTGAGCGGTTTGGCTATAGTAGAAAAGTGTTTTATAAATTTCCTATAATAATTAGCAAACCCAAGGAACCGCTGGAGCGCTTTCAGATTATCAGGCCTTTCCCATTGTAGCACCGCTTGCACCTTAGCGGTGTCCATTTTAAACCCTGCGGCGGACACAATATATCCCAAAAAAGGCAACTCCTGATCAAAAAATAAGCATTTTTCCAGCTTAGCATAGAGCTTATTCTCACGGAGCAACTGTAACACCTGCCTGACATGCTCTAAATGAATGTCCCGGTCGCTCGAATAAATGAGGATATCATCCAGGTATACAATCACAAATTTCCCCAGGACATGAGCAAACACGTCATTAATAAAATGTTGGAAAACAGCAGGCGCGGTTGTCAACCCAAATGGCATAACTAGGCTCTCAAAATGACCCTCAGGAGTGTTAAAGGCCGTCATCCACTCATCCCCCTGACGGACCCTTATGAGGTTATACGCCCCCCTGAGGTCAAGCTTGGAAAACCACTTTGCCCCCGCCACCTGGTTGAACAAATCAGGGATCAAAGGCATCGGGTATGGATCACGGATCGTAATCTGGTTTAACTCCCGGAAATCCAGACACGGCCGTAACCCCCCATCTTTCTTCTTAATGAAGAAAAACCCCGCTGCTACAGGCGAGGACGAAGGCCGGATGTGTCCTTTGCTCAGACTCTCCGCGATGTAGTCTTTCAGAGCTTGTCTCTCTGGACCAGAAATGTTAAACATCCTGGCCTTAGGTAATTTGGCCCCGGGTTTTAACCTAATCGCATAGTCATAGGCTCTATGTGGAGGCAGTTCTGAGCAACCCTTCTCAGAGAAAACATCCGCGAAATCCTGCAAAGCCTCCGGAAGGCTGGGCGTCACGGCGGACACACATGTGGCCAAGCAATTGTCCTGGCAAAAACCACTCCATTGGACTATGTCCTGAGTTTTCCAATCAATCACCGGGTTGTGCCTGGACAACCATGGAAAACCCAAGACCATTTGTGCTGGGAGATTACGGAGGATCCTATATGTAACCCACTCCGAATGTAGGACCCCAATGTGGAGTTTCACCTCAGCCACAAACTCCGTAATCTCCCCCTGAGGGAGGGGAGCGGCATTAATGGTAACCACCTGAATAGGATGAGGGAGTTTTTCGATCTTAAACCCGGCAGTGCGTGCAAACTCCTCATCTATGAGATTGGTGGCGGAACCGCTATCCACAAACACTGATATTGGTAGCTCTCTGCCCGCGATAATAACCTTGGCAGGGAGCATACATTGAGATACCATCATGGAGGATATGCATACGCTCAGTTGGGTCTCCTCCATACCCACTGAGCTTAGTAGTTTTCCGCCGGTGTGACCTTCTTCGGTAGCACAGGACAAGCGTTAACATAATGATTCCTTTTACCACAGTAAAAACATGCTCCAGGCTTCGTGAACCCAGGGACACGACGCTTAACCTGTGACACCCCCGCAATTTGCATAGGCTCAGTGGGCTCACCTGCAACAACCACACTTGCACCCCTGCTTTCCCCCAGGGGTAGCGTCTCCTGTGCCCCCTGACGCAAACGGCGATCAATGCGTATAACCAAACTCATGGCAGACTCCAACGATGCAGGAGTCTCATACATCAGGAGGGCCTGTTTAACTCTTCCTGAAACCCCCTGAATAAACTGACTCCGCAGCGCTGGGTCGTTCCACTGTGTGTCTACTGCCCAACGGCGAAATTCGGAGCAATAGTCTTCCGCCATGCATTCCCCCTGACGGAGGGCGCAGATTTTAGATTCTGCTAGAGCTAATCTGTCGGGATCATCATAAATGAGCCCGAGTGCAGAAAAAACATTATCGACAGAATGAAATGTAGCAGAGTCAGCTGGTAAGGAAAATGCCCATGCTTGGGGGTCCCCACTCAGTAATGATAACACCAGGCCCACCCGCTGAGCCTCATTACCTGAGGAGACCGGGCGCATGCGGAAGTATAACTTGCAGGCCTCCCGAAATATGACAAATTTGCTGCGTTCCCCTGAGAATCGTTCTGGCAGCGGGATCTTCGGCTCTGCACTGACACCTGCAGATGCCGTTTGCACCTTCGCTACTACCAGGCCCTGCTGCTGAACTGCCCCTCTCAACTCGGAGACCTGTAAGGACAGCGCCGCCAACTGGCGGGTTATGGAATCCATGGGATCCATGGACTCCTGAAAAATGTGGGCCGATTATAATGTCACGCGGGGCTTAGGTCAACTAAGGCAGAAATACCCGGGGCCCCTGTGATGTCCCTTTAACTAGGGGAAACCCTGTCTGACCCTCAACCCAGGGTTTTTGCTGATGGTGCAAATGCCTGAGCCTCCACCCTTTCCTTATCTCCTGCTCAGCCCTAAGCTTAACCCTCCACCCTCCACCCAGTGAGGAGACAAACCACCAAAGCCCCAAACAATAAAGACAGACAGGGAGAACTTAAACTGCACCGCGCCGCATACACACAGGACTATACAGTAATGTGAACAGGGCACAACAAAACACAAATATGGAAAGGCGAGAAGGTAACAATGGATCATACGACACCAGATATGAATCTCTCTCTCTCCAACACCTCCACTCCAGACCGGAACCACTTGGTATGACACACAAGCTGTAATCGGCGACGCCCATAGGCCAGCACGACTATTTAAAGACCGTGGGCGTGACCAAACATCCAACCTGATCTTCAGCTAGATTAACCCCCGATAGCCTGAGAAACTCAAGCCGGCGCCACTGAGGCTATAGTGGACGGAGGTGGAACTACCTCTGCCTGCCGGACGCTGTGGTGTGAATAGCGTCCGACATGACACTCTGGGGGCGTCCCGGAGGAGGACCAGCTAGGAGTTCAACTATCATCGGTCTGGAGGAGTGTGAAACAGCGATTGCTGAGCATGAGTGCAAGGTACAAACGAGTGGCTGACGCTAGACGCGTGCCAGGTGCGGTTTAAGTTCTCCCTGTCTGTCATTACTGTGTGGGCTTTGGTGGTTTGACGACTCACTGGGTGGAGGGTGGAGGGTTCAGCTTAGGGCTGAGCAGGAGATAAGGAAAGGTTGGAGGCTCAGGCATTTGCACCATTAGCAAAAACCCTGGGTTGAGGGTCAGACAGGGTTTTCCCTAGTTGGAGGGACTCCGCAGGGGCCCCGGGTATTTCAGCCTTCTTTGACCTAAGCCCCGCGTAACAGTTCCATAGATTATGCCCCATAAGATGCTCCATAGAATAGGTCCCATATGCTGCCTCCATAAGATGCTCCACAGATTATGCCCCATATGCTGCCCCCATAAGATGCTCCATAGATTATGCCCCCATAAGATGTTCCATAGATTATGCCCCAATATGCTGCCCCTATAAGATGCTCCATAGATTATACCCCTATATGCTGCCCCATAAGATGCTCCATAGATTATGACCCTATATGCTGCCCCCATAAGATGCTCCATAGATTATGCCCCTATATGCTGCCCCTATAAAATGCTCCATAGATTATGCCCCTATATGCTGCCCGTATAAGATGCTCCATAGATTATTCCCCTATATGCTGCCCCATAAGATGCTCCATAGATTATTCCCCCATATGCTGCCCCTATAAGATGCTCCATAGATTATACCCCTATATGCTGCCCCATAAGATGCTCCATAGATTATGCCCCTATATGCTGCCCCCATAAGATGCTCCATAGATTATGCCCCTATATGCTGCCCCTATAAAATGCTCCATAGATTATGCCCCTATATGCTGCCCCTATAAGATGCTCCATAGATTATGCCCCTATATGCTGCCCCCATAAGATGCTCCATAGATTATACCATTATATGCTGCCCCATAAGATGCTCCATAGATTATGCCTCCATATGCGGCCCCCATAAGATGCTCCATAGATTATTCCCCCCATATGCTGCCCCCATAAGATGCTCCATAGATTATGCCCCCATGTGCTGCTGCTGTTGCATTTAAAAATAAAAATGACATACTCAACTTTCCGTCGCTGGGGCCAGGTGCCGGTGTCACTGCTTGCACTTGAGATATTCACCTGTCCCACGGTCCATCGCTGCTTGCTGCTGTCTGGCACATCATCTGTCAGTGACGTTCAGACTGCAGGGGGCACGGCGCGCAATAACCACGTCACCGTGCCCTCTGCTGTCTGAACGTCACTGACAGATGACGTGCCAGACAGCAACAAGTAGCGATGGACCCCGGACAGGTGAGTATTGCTATACTTACCCGTCCTGGCACGGTCTCTGCAGCCCCCAGCTTCTCCGCGATCTCCCTTCCTGCCTTCAGTGGTCACGTGGTACTTGTCATTACACTCATGAATATGCGCATATTCATGAATGTAATGAGCGGTACCATGTGACCGCTGAAGGAAGGAAGGGAGATTGCGGAGAAGCTGGGGGCTGCAGAGACTGTGCCAGGATGGGTAAGTATGACCTGACACCCCCGCCCCCCCTCCCCCTCCGACCCCCTGGTGTATATGACTCGAATATAAGCTGAGGGGGGACTTTCAGCCCAAAAAATGGGCTTAAAATCTCGGCTTATATTCAAGTATATACGGTACTTCTTTACCTACTACAGGGTATATGCTCATTTTGTTTTTGTTTAGGTTTTTGTCTTTTAAATGGACACAGTATGAACGTGCTCCTATACATTGCATGTATATCAACTTATACTCTAGCTCATTTCATTGGCCTTACTTGTCATGAATCAATTATATAGCAATACTTGTATTTTCTTCCTTTCCTACAAGACATCTGAAAGCCTTTTCCACAGAGCCCAGTTGCCAGCTGGATTTATGCTAAACCATCATATTCAAATCTAATACATTAACCTGAGCCATAAAGATATGTAATGCTATTTTCACAGAGTGCAATCTAATCAGCGTAAAAAGTAAAATAATGCTTTACCTCAGTGCTTGATCAAGTGTCAGTCCGGTGAAGACAAAGAATTTCAGATACTCTTCTGCAACCATCTTACTGAACTCATTACTGAAAATTAAGAAGGAAAATGATTGTTTTAAGGCCACACGGAAATGCACACAATGTTTAGACAGGTCTACAAGGACCATGACAGGGAAATGTTGAAAATACATGAGGTCTAGCAAGATGAGAGACTGCAAGGAATACGAGGAAAGCCCTTTAATTTTCTTATATTGAAGTGATAACTGCACAGTAGTCCAGCTATTTATTTGTCCTTCTTCATACTGATACATAGATAATTTGACTAAATAATGAAATAAAATCATAGTATAAGTGGACATGTGATGTATTGTGCTGGCCATGGAATATATAATACATGTCATCACGAATGTTTCTAGGCATTCTTGCATATGATGTATTGTGAAGTCAAGTTTTTAGCTTTATTTGCTATTTGCTTTAGACATTGAAAAGAAGGAATGCTTTTTAGCAGGTTTTGCTTCTGCTATCAAGGACTGACAGTCCAGATACTAAACAAGTGGCCTTGTACTACAAGAAAAAGGGAAATACATTTATTAATAATGGTATGTGCACATGGCGTTTTTTAAACATCGGCGCACAGGTTGAGTTTTTCTAGGCAAAGCCGCTTCAGGAAAACACAGGCGGTCATTTTTCTGAAGCGGATTTGCTGACAGTTTTGCTGTCATTCTTGTGGCACCGGCATCTTTTGCTCGGTACTCTCAGGCTAGAGAACGGGACAAGTCACCGTTTCATCGCTTCCTAACCGTAAAGTAGTTTAAAGACGTTACATAAGATAGAACATGTGCACAGCTGTGTCGTTTTGACATTGCTGTGTATTATGTTCATTTTACGGGGCACTTTTGATGCACTTTTTCAGGAGAATTCTGGACGGAATATGTCTGAATACGATGCCGCACACACATACCCCAAGGAGTAATCAGATTAGCTTCACATCTTCAGTTTCTATTCTACCAGCTCTAGCATTGTTGCTTAATGAGTTGACCTTTAAAGTAGTTGTCTGGGACTAAATAGTTGATGTTGGGTCTAGGTTCAGTCATGCTTGAAAGGATTTTGTCTCTTTACAGAAACCCGCAAGCACAAATAAGGATAAATGACTTAAGGTCTACGGTCTACCCCTTTACCATAGGTAATGGCTCCAGAAAGGGCTCTGTCTTATCACACCTGTTCTACATCCTCGTAATGGAACACTTCCTGCAAGCAATAGAAGGTAGTGCAGGGAGTCTAAATTAGAGACATACACCTGAAATGCAGCACCTTTGTGGTTAATTTACTGCTCTATGTTACTCAGCCCCACACATCTCAGACATTACAAAATGAACATATCTTTCAAAGTTGTCCCACTGAATGTCACTTTAGATCCAGAGCTTGTCAGCCTCTTACATCATAATTTCCCTGTCATTTCGCATACCAAATCATTCAGATATTTGGAAATACATAAGTCCACAGACCCAACCCATACGTTTTCATTAAATTTTGCTTCAGTCTGGGACAATTCAAAGCGGATTTATCAAAATGGGAATGTAAAAATTTCTCCTGGCTTTGCAGTGTGAAGATAATACAGATGGACCTACTTCCTCGCTGTACTCATTTCAAACTGTCCCAAGCCTGTCCCATGCTACATTTTCATAAATATATCAACTATTCCATTTTCATATCAAAGAATTTCAAGGAGCACATTTATCAAAATCAAAAGATAAGGTATTCTAGCCTTACCGGACCTGCATTTCTACACAGCCTCAGCAATGACCAGTTATCAACTGGTTCCATTCCATTGAAACCAAACACTAGATTCTAATAGAGAATACTCCAATCACCCACTACCATCATTCCAATACATACGCTCTTCATTTTAAGCAAAACCACACCACTCAACACTTCCTGGTCTTTTCATGCTGATGGCCCTTTTATACACATTTGAGGAAACCCAGACTTTCTCCATCCTTCTTCTGAACCCCTCAGATAAACCCTTTCTTTTCCAACACTTCCTAATGCCTAGAGCCTTCTGAATTTTCTTCTACATATAGCTAGGACTGTGATTCCTAGATTATAGAAAACCACTAAATTGTCAACCACTATAAATTAGTTGAACAAAATCCTCCAAATACAAGGAATGGAAGAACTGGTGATAGGGTCTAAGGAGAAAATAGAAACACACTGAAATTTGGGAAAACTGGACACATTTTGAGCAATCATCTGTATAGGTAAAATGATTAATTCTCTCCTCATTACACAAAACCTCTAACAATACTCTTTTCTGGATTTCTGCCTACCTCACCTTTCCCTTTTTTCTAGTTTGGTCTAATCTGGCCGGTTAGTCAGCCCATCTCATGTATACCTGAAGTATTGAGATTTGAATTGTATATTGAATGACTTGTCAGCAAATCCAAAGACAACACCTTTGGAAGGATCTTCTCCACATAATGAAAGCTGCTATGCATATATCATTCTTTGGTTATGTCTCTCAATAAACTTCTTAAATAACCTACTTGCTCCTGAGATGCCCTGCCATATTTGCATCCGTTAAAGTTACAGCAAGTTGTTCTTTTTCCCCCTTAATAAACTCAACATTTTACCTTGTTTTCAGTATCCTGTATAAGAACCTTCAATAAAACGAGATCAGAGGAGATCGGACACCTGACAACTTCACCGGTCAGCTGAAATCAGCTCCGGCACTAACCGAATGTAGGCAATGTATGGAGTGGACCACAGCAGCTCCGTTTATTGTTTAGTGGCTGCTGTATATCGCCCATTCAGCAGCAGACACTAAACAAGGTACTGAGGTGCGGTGATCCTGCCTACATTGCTTACATCCAGTTACCGATGAGATAGATTTCAGCTGTTTGGTGGAGCTCTCAGGTTTTGGCCCCTCTCCAATCTCACATTAATGACATATGCAGCAGATAGGTCATCAATTGGTTCAATCCCAGACAACGACTTTAATAACGCAGGTCCGACTTATCGTAGCACAGGGTCCAAAAATCTTTGATATTGTCCTGTTCAAAGGCTATTGATATTATTACTCCATTTTACTCCCAATGTGATTAGTGAAATAAGTGGAGTATGTGGACCATTTTTCCTAGTAAAACGTCATTTGTTTCATTTTTTAATCCTGAGTAAGAATGCTGCTCTACATAGATGGCAAAACAGCTCAACGAAAGACAAATTTCCTTTCCATATAGCTTTTTTTTTATTGGCAATTTTTTTTTCAATGAATTTCAATGAAAAACAATTTGAAAATGTCATGTCATGCATGAAACCAAAAAACGTAGAAATGTGGTGGAGACTAACTGTTGAAGTACGACACTGATTGGAGATGAAGTCCTGACGTTCACCACATGACAGATACTGGATAACAGGTCTTTTTATATAGTTCTTACAATACCCACACGTACTTCTTCCCCAGGTGCCTTGCCACATCAGCTTTCTTGAACCCATCCAGATTGTACAGCCTTTTTGCCAAACGTTTTGCGGCTTCTTGATCTGCCTTATGCCCATTGGATAAGGTATCTGTGCTTCCTAATGCCAGCCTTTCAGTGCTGTCCATTTCTGAATCAAAATCTGACGCCATATTGCCGAGAGGTGGTTCACTATATATGAAATAGACAGGACAAAAGTAAGTAATCACATTCCATTACGTATACTAGGAAACGGCACAAGCAATGGTTACGACTTCGGACAACCTCTGAGCAAATACCTGAGCAGTAACACAGTCCCAACTTGGTGACTAATTGATTGATCCCTTTAATACACTGATAATAATCTTTGCTATTTATCACCTGTACTACAACATAATTGGCATTCTAAATAAAAAAAGTTGTGAAAAAGGCAATTTTAGCACTATCCGGGCCAACCAATCATAAACCAAGGGCTACTTTGAAAATGAGTATATATATTCCCACAACAAGGGCCTTAGAAAACATGGCGCTTACCACCAAATGTATAAACCAAACAGACTAAGGAAGCATGTTGCCATAAAATACACATTGCTTTATTAAAGTACATATAAGACACACATACATGATAAAAGGAGATATGTATACCAGGGTATCACAAGTACATGGCATCCAAAAGTGGAAGTAGGGGCTCAAAACACAGTGCTATACCGCCAGAAAGAGGAAATGCAATATGATCATAATGTGGGCGCTGTGTTATAATTTACTAAAGTCATGTGCCCCCATATATCATATGCTGCTATAATAATGAACAAAGAAAATCCTGAATGTGGACATCATCCTGACGGTAAATCAGGGGACATAATACAAACAAGTTTTTCCCCAATAAAGTTGGTGTAATAACAGTCCCTCATGAAGGAATATACATGACCTGTGACACCGCGATCCCCGACGCGCGTTTCGCCTTAGCTTCGTCCTGGGAGGTGAGTGATAGTGGATCTAAGGTGTATGGGGGCATATATAGCAGTATAATTACCGAAAAATTTCTTGCACCTGAAAGGAATGGCGCCCGGCGTGTGGCGTCATCATGGCGCGCGCCGCCCGACGTGCGGGGGAGTGGCGTGCATGTCCTCAGCGCCATCTTGCAACGTGGTGGGTTGCCATGGTTGCGCGTCATCTCAGGCCCTCCTCATCTGTCTCCACATCGTGACGTGTGCGGTGGGAGTGGCTGAGGGGCCGGGAGGCGCGCGCCATGATGACGCCACACGCTGGGCGCCATTCCTTTCAGGTGCAAGAAATTTTTCTGTAATTATACTGCTATATATGCCCCCATACACCTTAGATCCACTATCACTCACCTCCCAGGACGAAGCTAAGGCGAAACGCGCGTCGGGGATCGCGGTGTCACAGGTCATGTATATTCCTTCATGAGGGACTGTTATTACACCAACTTTATTGGGGAAAAACTTGTTTGTATTATGTCCCCTGATTTACCGTCAGGATGATGTCCACATTCAGGATTTTATTTGTTCATTATTATAGCAGCTTTTGATATATGGGGGCACATGACTTTAGTAAATTATAACACAGCGCCCACATTATGATCATATTGCATTTTCTCTTTCTGGCGGTATAGCACTGTGTTTTGAGCCCCTATTTCCACTTTTGGATGCCATGTACATGTGATACCCTGGTATACATATCTCCTTTTATCATGTATGTGTGTCTTATATGTACTTTAATAAAGCAATGTGTATTTTATGGCAACATGCTTCCTTAGTCTGTTTGGTTTATACTTTGAAAATGAATTGGGCTTGGCATGTGACTTTTTAGTTATATTTGCCCACAGTTTTTTTTTCTCTGCCTTATATAGCGTATTACACAGCCACTTATACCGTTGTGGCCAAAAGTATTGACACCCCTGCAATTTTGTCAGATAATACTCAGTTTCTTCCTGAAAATGATTGCAATCACAAATTCTTTGGTACTATTATCTTCATTTAATTTGTCTTAAATGAAAAAACACAAAAGAAAATGAAGCAAAAAGCAAAACATTGATCATTTCACACAAAACTCCAAAAATGGGCCAGACAAAAGTATTGGCACCCTCAGCCTAATACTTGGTTGCACAACGTTTAGCCAAAATAACTGCGACCGCTTCCGGTAACCATCAATGAGTTTCTTACAATGCTCTGCTGGAATTTTAGACCATTCTTCTTTGGCAAACTGCTCCAGGTCCCTGATATTTGAAGGGTGCCTTCTCCAAACTGCCATTTTTAGATCTCTCCACAGGTGTTCTATGGGATTCAGGTCTGGACTCATTGCTGGCCACTTTAAAAGTCTCCAGTGCTTTCTCTCAAACCATTTTCTAGTGCTTTTTGAAGTGTGTTTTGGGTCATTGTCCTGCTGGAAGACCCATGACCTCTGAGGGAGACCCAGCTTTCTCACACTGGGCCCTACATTATGCTGCAAAATTTGTTGGTAGTCTTCAGACTTCATAATGCCATGCACTCGGTCAAGCAGTCCATTGCCAGAGGCAGCAAAGCAACCCCAAAACATCAGGGAACCTCCGCCATGTTTGACTGTAGAGACCGTGTTTTTTTCTTTGAATGCCTCTTTTTTCTCCTGTAAACTCTATGTTGATGCCTTTGCCCAAAAAGCTCTACTTTTGTCTCATCTGACCAGAGAACATTCTTCCAAAACGTTTTAGGCTTTTTCAGGTAAGTTTTGGCAAACTCCAGCCTGGCTTTTTTATGTTTCGGGGTAAGAAGTGGGGTCTTCCTGGGTCTCCTACCATACAGTCCCTTTTCATTCAGACACCGACGGAGAGTACGGGTTGACACTGTTGTACCCTCGGACTGCAGGGCAGCTTGAACTTGTTTGGATGTTAGTCGAGGTTCTTTATCCAACATCCGCACAATCTTGCGTTGAAATCTCTTGTCAATTTTTCTTTTCCGTCCACATCTAGGGAGGTTAGCCACAGTGCCATGGGCTTTAAACATCTTGATGACACTGTACACGGTAGACACAGGATCATTCAGGTCTTTGGAGATGGACTTGTAGCCTTGAGATTGCTCATGCTTCCTCACAATTTGGTTTCTCAAGTCCTCAGACAGTTCTTTGGTCTTCTTTCTTTTCTCCATGCTCAATGTGGTACACACAAGGACACAGGACAGAGGTTGAGTGAACTTTAATCCATGTCAACTGGCTGCAAGTGTGATTTAGTTATTGCCAACACCTGTTAGGTGCCACAGGAAAGTTACAGGTGCTGTTAATTACACAAATTAGAGAAGCATCACATGATTTTTCGAACAGTGCCAATACTTTTGTCCACCCTCTTTTTTATGTTTGGTGTGGAATTATATCCAATTTGGCTTTAGGACAATTCCTTTTGTGTTTTTTCATTTAAGACAAATTAAATGAAGATAATAATAACAAAGAATTTGAGTTTGTAATCATTTTCAGGAAGAAACTGAGTATTATCTGACAAAATTGCAGGGGTGTCAATACTTTTGGCCACAACTGTAAATGATATATCATTATAACTGGTAGATTTTTATTCACATGCTCATGTCTGATAATGTGACTGCAAAAACAACTTATCACGAAAAAATGAAGCAAACGGATGACTTTCACCTGTTTGTCCTGTATTATTTTTTTTTGCTCACTCCCATAGACTTGCATTGTGATGTATGATTGGCAAACACAGACCGAAAAGTGCCCTGGTCAGAAAGCAAGAAATGGATGTGTATGGGTCCACTTGTATGGGTCCACTTGTAAGGGACCACTTGAACGGGACCACTTGTATTGGACCACTTGTATGGGACCACTTGAAAGGGACCACTTGTAAGGGACCACTTGTATGGGTCCACTTTTATAGGTAAACTTGTATGAGACCAGTTGTATGGGTCCACTTGTATGGGACCACTTGCATGTGTCCACTTGTGTGGGACCAGTTGTATGGGTCCACTTGTATGGGACCACTTGTATGGGTCCACTTGTATGGAACCAGTTGTATGAATCCACGTTCTGTCTGTTTCTATAATATACAGCTTATGGACAAGATAAGCATGTGCGTGACTAGGCCCTACGTTGAGCCATAAATGATTACTATTATTAATACTAACCTTGTCATGGATAACTATTAACTGAGAAAATTGCAAAATTTCAGGAAAACAATACATCTGTGTTGAACGGTGAAATAAACACCTAAAAACAAAGTGAACAGCAGGAATGCAACGTTTAAGTGGAAACTTGCATAGGACTGAATGTTTTCGATATACTGAGTACATTGCTAGTGTCTCCTCTACAAGCTGTTGGAGAAATGTTTGACATTTTGCAGCTAATTGCGAAACACCATTAAAATTGAATATGTCGGCTGGGCCATCCAGTTTCCATAGCAGCAGCATTCCGTGCTCGGGTTTACTGTTTGTGAGCCATAGTACAGGGCTTTTAGGAATGATGGAATCGAAAGGATGCTTTACATTAAACCAGGCACTTTTTATTTTTTCAACTAAAATTAATAAATTATTATTTGAACATTAATATCTGATGATACTCACTGTAATGTAACACTGAACAAAATTCTGGACACTCTACCAACACGTAAGGGCCACATATTATACCAGGCCCGCTAGTTTCTTTTGACGGTATGAACTGTAGTCTCATATGGCTATAATGCTACTCAGGAGACCAGCGGCCCAACCAGGCATCGTGGTCAAGAATGTGAGAAGCTATGTTTGTCGGACATGGGAAAGTGTGAAGGGTGTCATCTGCCATTACAATTTTCATTAAGATTGAGTAGATTGCCCCATAGCCAATAACCACTTCTGCTGCAGTCCTGAGCTGTATGAGCACCATCAGTTGCCAAAAAGACGCCCATCTTTTCTCTGTGGTTATTGGGGCTGCCTGGGACTTATACATTGATGGCGTATCCTTAGAATAGGTCATCAGTATGTGATTGTGAGGGTGCAGCACCCAATATTGTTGGTAGCCGGATGGATGTGCCCACTTATAGAGTTGCACAGTATAGTGGTCAAACCTGGGTACTGCACATCCGCCCCCTATTTACTTGAATATAGCACGGTTGTGCAGTACCAAGGCCACAGCCACTATACCATTCCCACATCAGTGGTGTGCAGCTCCAGTATTTCCACCAGCCGCCAACACCGGGATCAGTTGATCAGTGGCTGCTTACTTTGGTGAACATTTTTTCATCCTAAAGAATTGTTATTAGCAGGCAGGAGAGTGAATGACGTGGGTGGACTCTTCATCTTCTACCAGTAGCTGCAGAACACTTTTTTTTATCTAAATTTATAATAATTAATCTAAACTAAATGTAACCCAATATGGTGCTAAAAAAGTGTAAGCTTCGGCATACCAAAGTCCATGGAAATAAAAACAAATCTTTCACCAGATTTCACAATACAAACTGAATATATTCTTAAATAAATCACTTGGATGGGATGATGCTGGTGTACTTACTTTGAAAATCCATATTAGAGTGACTGTATAATCCTGATATTGAAATGAAAACTTTACGTATCAACCAAAAGCTTTAAAAAAAACAAAAACCTAAGAACAAAATTATGCAGCCATTCTGACACAGATTTTTTAAAGTAAATACACCAATTTCAACAGGTTTAATCAGTCGGTATTGACAGATGTTCTTTAAATACTGGAAGCATTCTAGTGATCACTAAACAGAAGCGCACACGTTGTTATATCCAATATACTTACATGGATATAATAATGTCATTGGTAAAATACAAAGTTAATCAAAAAACATCAAAATAAAAAAAAAAGCGCACAATATACCAACCAAAATTGTACCTTCTCATAACCTCTTGCTCAACAAAGTGAAATCTTGATGTATTAGATGTGTTACCAAAAATAAAAAACTGACAATGCACAAATCATAGCTGCTCAGAACAAGTTTGCTGCAAGCAGCGTGCTCGGGGTCAATGTCTGTTCAGATAAAGTAATTATGATTCCTTGTGTCAGATCAGTTATCGTGTTAGATGCCGTGGAGTTACGGCACTGCATGATCACAATGAATCCACAAGCACTCGTTTTCTACTTTTTATGTTGTGGCCACTATAGTTATTTACCACAGCAGCTATTACAATTTATTTATTTTACTCACTTATTTTGCACCATTAATTTCCCCAGCGCTTCACACACATTATTATTGTTGTCCCCATCGGGGCTCACAATCTAAATTCCCTATCAGTATGTCTTTGGAATGTGGGAGGAAACCGGAGAACACAAAGGAAACCCACACAAACATGGGGAGAACATACAAACTCCTTGCAGATGTTTTCCTCACCTCACTGTGTATAGACTTTTTACATACAGAGCCTGGTGTGGGTGGGGTTAGCTTCCTCAGCTCTGCTGCATTGCTAAATCTAAAAACCCTAATTGTGGAGAACAGCTGCACCCAGCAATCTATGTCAGGGTTCCCCAACTCCAGTCCTCAAGCCCCACAAACAGATCATGTTTTCAGGATTTCCTTAGTATTGCTCAGGTGATAATTGCTTCACCAGAGCAATACAAAGGAAATCCTGAAAACATAATCTGTTGGCGGGCCTTGAGGACTGGAGATGGGGAACCCTGATCTATGTGATACATTGTTGGACTCAGCTTCTCTTTGCTTATATCTGGCGGCTCTCAGATGAGGTAGTAAAAACCTGCTGACAGATTTCCCTTTAAAGAATTTGGCACCTCTCTCAGTTACCACCGTAGGAATGGTCAGGGACTGGAGGACAGTCAATCACTGGAGTACATTTCTGCCTAAATTTACTAAACTTTGGTGGCGCAAATTATGGTGAATTTTTCTGCCGTACTTAATGATTACTCTTCTGTTTGTTTTATTTAAAATATTGAGAGAGCTGGCCAGAAGTTTCATAAAATACCAAAAGTTGGAAAATGTTTGCTCAGCTACACAAACATTTTGTGATATTTCTATCAGTTTTGCACTAGAATTTTAGAGTAAACCATTTGATGAATCAGGGCAAAACAGTATTGCCAAAAATGATGCTGCGCTGGATTCCTCTTGTTCTTCTGGCTCTGGTCGACCTACACTCTCTGGACGCGCACTTGACCTGTGGGTAGATCTCTTATATTCGCCATGGAGTTATCATGTATAACGACAAATGGATTTCAAAAACTGACAAGCAGAACAAAAACCGGTTCGAGATGCGATGTTTATTGAACCAGTTACTATAAATTCAATCACAGTCAACACATAAGTATTGTCCTGCCAAACAATTCAAGTGTCTATGGCATCCTACAGCTTTGTACAGTGGGAAGTATAGCTATCTGGTTGATGTGATGTATAGTGCAGAACTACAAGATAAGTAAGGTATAAAAGTGGTTTATTCCTATACTCACAAAAAACATCTAAAAAGCGCCTTAATTAAATACAGTACAAAGAGCCCATAGGTATCCACTTCATGACATTGCTGATCAGTTATTCATCTGGACCAACTGTGGTTGAATTTGTAAAATCTGGCTCAATTCACATTGAACTTTTTCTTTCCTGGATTAGTAGCGGTAGTGAGCAGAGATGAGTAGATTGCTTCAAGCAAACTTGGTCCACGGTTGAGTTCCATAGTCTCTTGACAAGAACAGGAGCTGTGAAAATTTCCCGAACTTCCGGGTTCCGGGAATGGCATTAGGTTCACTGCCGTCATTTATGTTGGGGCAGCACACTGGTGGCATCTCGCCACCCCTGGTAATCATAAGCCGAGCCTGAGATCCTGGAGGGTAAGGAAATGTGTGCAGCCAGAGACTACTGACCTGGACCATGGACCAATGTCACGCGAAGTGATTTGCTCTTTTCTAATTGTGAATTGTCACTATAATCCTTCTTGATTTTTTTAGGATACACAGCGCATTATGACTTGAGTATTTATTGTATACTTTGGACTTACTTTATTTATCCATGTAGCGGTCACTGTTGATGCTGCAGAACAGTTTCTATTCAAGAGAACAGGAGCTGTGCTGCAGTGGCCACTACACAATGATGGAGAGTCTTAACGTCACACCCTTCAATTTAGTTACTTCCAGCCATCGACAGAGCCAATACAGCTGATCAGTGAGAATATCGGGTGTTGGATCCCCACTGATCTGATATTAATGACCTATCGCAAGGAGAGGTCATCAATATCTTGTTAAAATGATGATCCAGGTTCACAAACTCATATGTCCTTTAATAGTGCAAATTGTCATTCAAGTTAAAAAAGATAAAATACAAATCTCCAGGTGTAGATAAAATCCATAGAAGAAACAAACAATACACAGACATCATAGATCACACCATGCGTTTCAAGTGTTAGCCATACCTTAGAATGTTAGACCGGACTTAGACTGCCTAACACTCGAAACGCGTGGATATATGATGTCTGTGTATTGAATGAGGGAGAGTTTCCCATCACCAATATCTTGTGCCTGGATAACCCCATTTAATAATAATAACTTGCACATTGTATATTTACTGGGATTTAGGAACTAAATTCCGAAAGAGATCTCACTTTAAAGCTGTGCACCCCCCAATTTCACTACTTATTTTCTAAACTTTCCTCCTGGAACCTCCGGATTCCCAAGCCAGTGGTCAGTGTCATCAAAAAGAGTTATTTTTGCTGTTCAACATAAGTGGCTGAGTGGGTGTTAGTGTGAAGGAGCGCCGCTGTGTAGGGAGAGGGTGGCCGTGTGTGACACAAGGAACTGACAGATGCTGAGTAATGTTCCAGCTGCTGCTAGTTACATCATAATCTCCCGGCTGTCACTGAGAACGTTTCCTCGCCTCCGACCGATGCGCAGCCTCCTTATAAAACAGGTGCCATCACATGCCGCACACAATTCCTCCTGGCACTCTGCATCTTCATGTGATACATTGTACCGACACAGCAATAAACAGTTAATCCACACTGTATAGGAATAACACATATGCAAAGCAAAAAAGCAACGCAAAAATCACTAGTGATAACTAGCAGGTTGTACATTTACAGATACTCTTAAATCTGCTTAAAGGGAATCTGTTATCAACTTTTTGCTACCACATCTGAGAGCAGCATAATATAGAGACAGAGACCCTGATTCCAGCGAAGTGTCACTTACTAGGCTGCTTGCTGTAGTTTTGATAAAATGACTGTTTTATCAGCAAGAGAGGCCTAATAAACCTGCTGCCAGGTAGTTCTGCATATTCACGAGTTTTGTATAACCTCGCCCACATCACTGATTGGCAGTCTTTTGCCCATGCACAGTGTACACAGAAAGCTGCCAATCAGTGGTGTGAGCGGGGTTATAGAGAGCCCAGCATTCCGAGAACTGGTAGATCTGCTGCAGAGAAAACAGTGATTTTATCAATACTACAGCAAGCAGCCCAGTAAGTGATGCATTGCTGCAGTCAGGGTCTCTGCCTCAACAATAGGCTGCTTTCAGATTAGGTGGCAAAAACTTGGTGACAGATTCCCTTTAACGAGGACCTGCCATTCCTGCTGACTAGTGTTGAGCATTCCGATACCGCAAGTATCGGGTATCGGCCGATACTTGCTGTATCGGAATTCCGATACCGACATCCGATATTTTTTCAATATCGGATGTCGGTATCGGAATCGGAAGTTCAAAGTTGATTGACAGCCTGATGTCATCATGATGCGCGGTGTGTGCGCATCATGATGCGCCGTCATTTCGGGCCTTCCGGGGGTCTCTGCCGGCCTGCCGGGGGGCTGTGCAGGCTCCGGTGGTCTGTGCCGGCCTGCCGGGGGGCTGTGCCGGCCTGCCGGTGGTCTGTGCAGGCTCCGGGGGGCTGTGCCGGCCTGCCGGGGGGCTGTGCCGGCCTGCCGGTGGTCTGTGCAGGCTCCGGGGGGCTGTGCCGGCCTGCCGGTGGTCTGTGCAGGCTTCGGGGGTCTGTGCAGGCATCGTCCGATGGGACTACAAGTCCCATCGGGCGATGCCTGCTACCATGACAGTTATTGAAACATTAGCCAATGATGGGACAGTAGTAGTCCCATCATCCGGCTAATGTGTTGAATGTAAAAAAAAAAAAAAAAAAAAAAAAAATTACATGCTACATACATGCTACATACATACAACATGCATACTACATATATACTACATGTAACATACATACTACATATATACTACATGCAACATGCATACTACATGCATGCTACATACATGCTACATGCTACATACATGCTACATTCATACTACATATATACTACATGCATGCAACATACATACTACATATATACTACATGCATGCAACATGCATACTACATATATACTACATGTAACATACATACTACATATATACTACATACATACTACATGCATGCTACATACATACTACATGCATGCTACATACATACTACATGCTACATGCATGCTACATACATACTACATACATACTACATGCATGCTACATACATACTACATGCATGCTACATACATACTACATGCATGCTACATACATACTACATGCTACATACATACTACATGCATGCTACATACATACTACATACATACTACATATATACTACATGCATGCTACATACATACTACATGCTACATATATACTACATGCATGCTACATACATATTACATGCTACATACATACTACATATATACTACATGCATGCTACATACATGCTACATGCTACATACATACTACATATATACTACATGCATGCTACATACATACTACATGCTACATACATACTACATATATACTACATGCATGCTACATACATACTACATGCTACATACATACTACATATATACTACATGCATGCTACATACAATACATACATACAATACATACATAGACATACAGTACATATAACATAGAGTAACATACTTACCAATACTTGTCACATTGTTCCCCGAAGCCATTGTCGTGTACGGAATAAATATTAACATAACAAACCACAAAAATACTCACCCATGATCCGAAGCAGTCCACGAGTGTGTCCCACGACGATCTTGGGTAGAGAACTGCAGCATCAGCTGATGCTGCCGCTCTCTACGGGCTGCAGGAATCCAATGACGGAAGGTAGGTATCCTTCCGCACTGTATTCCTCCGCCACTTAAAAAAAAAAGTCCCTAGTCTCACTTTATGCCATTGCTGCGTGGGAATTTCTCATGGGTGAGTATTTTTGTGGTTTGTTATGTTAATATTTATTCCGTACATGACAATGGCTTCGGGGAACAATGTGACAAGTATTGGTAAGTATGTTACTCTATGTTATATGTACTGTATGTCTATGTATGTATTGTATGTATGTATTGTATGTAGCATGCATGTAGTATATATGTAGTATGCATGTTGTATGTATGTAGCATGTAATTTTTTTTTTTTTTATTTTTTTTTTTTTTACATTCAACACATTAGCCGGATGATGGGACTACTACTGTCCCATCATTGGCTAATGTGTCAATCACTGTCATGGTAGCAGGCATCGCCCGATGGGACTTGTAGTCCCATCGGACGATGCCTGCACAGACCCCCGAAGCCTGCACAGACCACCGGCAGGCCGGCACAGCCCCCCGGAGCCTGCACAGACCACCGGCAGGCCGGCACAGCCCCCCGGCAGGCCGGCACAGACCACCGGAGCCTGCACAGCCCCCTCGGCAGGCCGGCACAGCCCCCCGGAGCCTGCACAGACCACCGGCAGGCCGGCACAGCCCCCCGGGAGGCCGGCACAGACCACCGGAGCCTGCACAGCCCCCCCGGCAGGCCGTCAGAGCCCCCCGGCAGGCCGGCACAGACCACCGGAGCCTGCACAGACCCCCTGGCAGGCCGGCACAGCCCCCCCGAAAGGCCCGTACAGACCCCAGAGAGGCTGTACAAGGCAAAAATAGGGTTTTTCTTATTCCGATACCGGAAGTCCCATAGACTTGAATGGGACTTCCGGTATCGGAATCGGCGATACCGATACTTTTTTTTAAGATCGGCCGATCCATTCCGATCCGATACTTTGAAGTATCGGACGGTATCGCTCAACTCTACTGCTGACATATCTGTTTGATAAATACTTGTCCTCCCCATATTTCTGTGTTTTCATCTCTACTGTATCTCAGTTACACCTCTTGCCTTTTGTAAATGTATCAACAAATGGAAAACGTGGGTATTACTATTCCTCTTGTAAGGAGGAAGACCGGGCTGCGGGTACCTGCGCTGAGCCGGGTCAGGAACTGTCGGGGCTGCGTCCTATGTTTCCTGGGGGAAGGAATAGGGGACTGTAAAAACTCCAGGGAGAGGGGGCATGTACACAGGAAACTCAGAGCAGAAAGCGAGCAAAGGAAGTGTTCGTTGTCGGCCGCCAGAGAGAGCGCAGCAGGGTGAGCAGCGCACTCCGCACCCAGCACAGCAGTGCCGAGCCGGGCAGCGTTGAGACTTACTCGCACGTTATAGCGGGACTGGGACTAAGGAGAGCGCCGTGCGTCGGATAAGCGTTCTGCGGTTCATGGCTTAGGGGTTCAGTGGGTAAAACTGGAGACCGCCCACTGCCGCCAGAAGACGGATCGCTATTTTCAGACCCCATCGGAGGACTCTACACCGGCCGTTGCCGACACTACTACCCCCATCGGACTGTGGCTTAAGGAGCATCAGCGGGAGCCACGATAAGTGTTATTTGAATATAGGACTGTTGCTTTAATTGTGCCTGTTGCTTAATTTGACTGTTACATTAAATAATTCCATTATACCGCACTGCTCTGTAAACCCTGCTTACTGCATCTCAGCACCTGCTTACACTGTTGTCAATTAGTTGTGTCTGCACACAGATAATCACTGCCAGAACTGACTAAGTGGTCAAGAGCAAATTTGTCATCCATATTTTATCCATTTTCCAATAATGGAAATATGGCACGCTTGTGCCATTTTTATCAAATAGAGCATGCCCATTACAGCCTATGAAGAATGATTAGGATACAGATGCATCATCATTCCATTTGCATTTATTGTTATTATTTTCTATAGGTCAAACACACAGATCTGTTTTTGCTCAAAAGAAAACAAAAATAGGAATGATTGCAAAAAAAGGATGAAAATATTGATGCATTAAATTTAAGTATGTATCCATAATACAGATCTGTATTACAAATGTATAATAATATGCTCATGTGAAATAGGCCTTAAAACAATGCTGCAGAATAATTTTATGGAGAATGCAACAATTTAGAAAACATGTGTCAGTAGAGCATATGGCTGCTCAATATTTATTTGTGCAGCAGAAAAAGGGTGCAGAGACTGGTTTATAAAAATAAAGCATAAGCGACATTCGCCCTCCTGATCTCCGGTTTCAATGTTTTCCTGGTCCCTACTTCCTGGTCCTGTCCTGACACACCTCTGCAGCCAGTGATTGGCTGTGCAGGCAAATCCTGTTATGATTGGGGTGTTGAGATAGAAACTGAATGTGGAGATCATCAGAGACTAGGTAAGGGCTTGTTCGCAAGCTGCGCTTTTGCCTAGTTTTTCTGAAAAAAAAAAAAATTAAGGGCAAAAAATGCTGCACTTTACAGTCCCATATAGTCCCTAAAGAAGGGAGGCAATTATTGCCAAATATAGTACAATAAACAAACCTTTATTTGAGAAGTAGTTAAACCAATGAAGCAAAGTTTAAACTATGTACATAACCCCAGGAAGAAGCTGGAAGCGAAACATACGTCGGGGTTCCTTGTCTGTGCCACAATAATCCCACTAAGGTACATCATCATTGATTACTATTATCAATGAGATCTTGTAGTACATGCGATATTTTGTATTGATGGACTCCAACAAAGTATTAGTTTAACTTCCTTCTCTGCCTGTATATATTCTTGTTGCCTATACTGGCAATTCTTTACATGTAGCACATACAGTATTTACAGTATACCCTGTGAAAATAGAAACGGTTGGGCACCACCAAAAATACATATAGAGATCAACCGATTGCAATGCATACATGTTGAATCAATAAGAAAAATGAGAACAGGAATATGCAATACACAGGGATCTCTAAAAATACAAATTGACACTTTTTATTTATTTAAAAACAATAACAAACCAGAATGATTAAAAACATAAAAAAAGGCCCAAAACTTCCAAAGAACTGCCCATACAACTTATAATAAGGTTGGGTCACAACTTATCTGTGTCTGTTTATACCTTATACTTGTATCTATATATATGTGGTGATCACTGTTGCACAGGATTCTCTGCTCACATCACCCTTTGCTTCTTTGATCTCATTGATAATAGTAATGAATAATGATGTACTGGACCTTTGTGGGATTATTGAGGCACAGACTAGAAACTCCGACGTATGTTTCACTTACAGCTTCTTCCTGGGGGTAAGCGTATATTTTAAACTTTGCTCATTGATTTAAATACTTCTCAAATAAAGATTTGCTTATTTTACTATATTTGGGCTTAATTGCTTGTCTTATTTTGGGATTATATGCATTTTTTTAAGTGCCCCGCTGCATTGTGGGTCTAAAATAGGTTCTGACCTTACAGTCCCAGTATAGTGTATGACATTTCTGGAGTCTTATGAACATGCTGCTGATTTTTTCCAAATCTGCAGCCTGTCAATTCTTTTGGCATTTTCGCAACGTTTTCACCGATTCAAAGAAATCTGAAAAAGCAAGCAAAAATGCACCAAAAATGCACCAAAACATGCATATTTCACGCAGTGTGCTATTGCCACCACTCTGGTTTTTGATGCAGAAAATTTGCTGCAAATTGTCAACGTGTGCACATAAGTGTTCGAACTGTGGATTCAATTAGACTGAACATCACTTTTTTTTTAATAGGAATTTGAGTCTTTTTAATATTTTTTTTTAGCCATTGGACAACCTCTTTATAACCTAACGCAACCCTAAAGCGTAAAATATAAAATCCAATCCTGCCACACCGGCATACAATATTGTATCGCTGGACATGAGTCACCAATAAAGATCTGTTGTGGCATAGACCAAAGTTGTCCAATTGATAGAGATACACTAGACATAAAGGCATTACAGCAGCTCTACAAGTTCTTAATGATTTCTAAGGAGGAGAAGTACAATGCCAAGCACGTACCACTGACTGACTGTTCAATCAATGGACGTCTATTTTATTGCAGGGCGCATGTAGATTTCTTTCTCGTAATCATGGCTCCCTCTAGTGATAAATTGTGGACATTTACTCATACTTGGCCTAGATTACATAGGACATATGGTAGGAGCATCAATCTCATGCAACAATGTACCGACACAATTTACTAACACTTTCAACACCTTACTGACACTTGAGAAAGTCTGCTGGCAATCTCTTCAGCAGCACTTCCGTTACTCAACGGCGAGTTACGTTCTCATGAAAGTGACTCTGCAGACTTTCAAGAAAGGAAATTATGCAATAAAGTCTTAACTGACAAAATGCACACCAAATTGTGTCGTTTTACATTAAGGAAAAGCTTCTGATTTGACTCAGGACATCGGCAGCATCAATTGACATGGTGGTGATGAAAAACCTATCCCAGAGGTCTACTTTTACAATGTGGGTACATAAAATTTGGTATAATCTTATCCACATTGCTGCTACTGTAATATGTAGCAAATTTTCTGCCATTTCAGGGCCAAAAAATCATTAGCATGTTTGCAGTATGGCAAAATACCCTACAGCTCAGGACAAATTGGAGTCATAATATGGCTGTGTACATGAGCCCTCGCACAAAAAGCCATTAATAAAGTATAGCTTGACTCATTAAGTGCAGTTCTTGATGTTTATAATTTGAAGATTTGCAAAGATATAGCTACTTTTCATATACTTCAGACACTGTTTCAAGTCTACTTGTCACCTGCCTCTTCCTTAGTCCTTAGTCCCTCTTCTTTTCCACTGACATCGGTTCCTAGAATTGGCTTTCCAAGATTGAAAATATGTCTGCTTTTTTTCAGAAAAAGTTTCACAGCGGTCTATTAACGTGAATAGGGCAGAGATACACAACTACGCACAATTTGTGAACAGATTGAGTAGTGTTTTTGGAAGAAAGCAGTCATGATTTTCTCTTGGCCATATTGAAGAGTGGGCACAGAGTCCATATTTTGCGCTGTAGGACCAGTCCTGTCCTACATTGCATAGACAACCCAAAGTTTTGAATAGAGATTGTACAAGGCTAAATTTTTTTTTAATTTTCTTTGCGCTTGGGGCTGCTATGAAAATGAAGAAAATGAGTTAAAAAGTTTTACCGCTTTACCCCCCAGTGTGGTTTGCACGTTAATGACAGGCCAATTTTAACAATTCTGACCACTGTCCCTTTATGAGGTAATAACTCTGGAACACTTCCATGGATCCCGGTGATTCTGACAATGTTTTCTTGTGACATATTGTACTTCATGTTAGTGGTAAAATTTCTTTGATATTACTTGTGTTTATTTGTGAGAAAAACAGAAATTTGGTGAAAATTTTGAAAATGTTGCAATTTTCCAAATTTGAATTTTCATGCCCTAAAATCACAGATATGTCACACAAAATACTTAATAAGTAACATTTCCCACATGTCTACTTTACATCAGCAAAATTTTGGAACCAAAATTTTTTTTGTTAGGAAATTATAAGGGTTAAAAGTTGACCAACGATTTCTCATTTTAAAAACACCATTTTTTTTTAGGGACCACATCACATTTGAAGTCACTTTGAAGGGTCTATATGATAGAAAATACCCAAAAGTGACACCATTCTAAAAACTGCAAACCTGAAAGTGCTCAAAACCACATTCAAGAAGTTTATTAACCCTTCAGGTGCTTCACAGGAATGAACATTTAACTTTCACAAAAAATTTAATTCAGATCCAATTTGTTTTATCTTACCAAGGGTAACAGAAGAAATTGGACCCCAAAAGTGGTTGTACAATTTGTCCCGAGTATGCTGATACCCCATATATGCAGGTAAACCACTGTTTGGGCACATGGCAGAACTCAGAAGGGAAGGAGCGCCGTTTGACTTTTCAATGCAAAATTGGCTGGAAGTGAGATTGGACACCATGTCGCGTTTGGAGAGCCCCTGATGTCCCTAAACAGGGGAAACCCCCCACAAGTGACACCATTTTGAAAATTAGACCCCCTAAGGAGCATATCTAGATGTGTGGTGAGTACTTTGAACCCCCAACTGCTTCACAGAGGTTTATAACGTACAGCCATCAAAATAAAAAATCATATTTTTTTTACAAAAATGATCTTTTGCCCCCAATATTTTATTTTCACAAGGGTAACAGGAGATATTGGACCCCAAAAGTTGTTGTACAATTTGTCCTGAGTACGCCGATACCCTATATATGGGGTAAATCACTGGACGCACAGCAGAGCTTGGAAGGGAAGTAGCACCGTTTGACATTTTCAATGCAGAATTGGCTGAAATTGAGATTGGATGCCATGTCACGTTTGGAGAGCCCCTGATGTGCCTAAACAGTGGAAACCCCCAATTCTACCTCTAACCCTAATCCCAACACACCCCTAACTCTAATCCCAGCCAAAACCATAGCCACAAACCTAACCCTAACACACCCCTAACCTTAACCCAAACACTATCCCTAATCCAAACCCTAACCCCAACTTTAGCCCCAACCCTAACCCTAACTTTAGCCCCAACCCTAAGCCTAACCCTAACTTTAGCCCCAACCCTAACCCTAACTTTAGCCCCAACCCTAACCCTAACTTTAGCTCCAACCCTAACCCTAACTTTAGCGCCAACCTTAACCCTAACCCTAACTTTAGCGCCAACCCTAACCCTAACTTTAGCCCCAACCCTAACATTAGCCCTAACCCTAATAGGAAAATGGAAATAAATGTTTTTATTTTATTATTTTTCCCTAAGGGGGTGATAAATGGGGGTTGATTTACTATTTATAGATGGTTTTTATAGCGGGGTTTTATGTTTGGCAGCTGTCACACGCTAAAAGATGCTTTTTATTGCAAAAAATAGTTTTTGCATCACCTCATTTTGAGAGCTATAATTTTTCCATTTTTCAGGTCCACAGAGTCATGTGAGGTCTTGTTTTTTGCAGGACGAATTGACGTTTTTATAGGTACAATTTTTGGGCACGTGACATTTTTTGATCGCTTTTTATTATGATTTTTGGGAGGCAGAATGAACAAAAACCAGCAATTCATGAATTTCTTTTGGGGGGGCATTTATACCATTCCACGTGTGGTAAAATTGATAACGGATGCGGCGATACTAAATATGTGCACTATTATTGTTTTTTTTTACTTACATAAACAAATGTATTTATTGGGGAGTTTTTTTAATTTATTTAGGAATTTTAGAAAAAATATTTTTACACGTTACTTTTTTTTAACTTTTTTACATTGTCCCAGTATGGGACATTACCTTATAAAGTCAGATCACTGATCTGACACTTTGCACTGCACTTTGCTCTCAGCAGGCACTGACAAGCCACCTCACTGCAGGACCCGGAGGGACCCTGCAGCCATCTTGGAGCCAAGGGTCTCCATGGAGACACTCAGAACAACGCGATCACATCACGTTGTTCTGAGGGAAGCACGCAGGGAGCCCCCTCCTTGCCGATGCTTCTCCTGATGCCTCTGCCAGCACTGAAACACTGCGATCATGTTTGATCACAGTGTGCCGGGGGTCAGCTGTGATAATCAGCTGACACCCGGACACGATCAGACGCACTCCCCCCGTGAGTGCAGCTGATCGCATATGATGTACTACTCCGTCCATGGGAATTAAGTCCCAGGTCACATGGATGGAATAGTATGTCCAATGGCAGAGAGGGGTTAAGAGTAATGGTCAGTTAAATTTTTATTACATAATCTATATTAGAAATGGAAATATGAAGATTTGTAATTTATCTTAGAAAAATCTGCTTCTTTCTCCTCCTGGATTTATTTTTCACTCTCATTTCACAAATAAAACCTGTTAAAATCTGTATTCATGGAAGCCAGATTTTGACATTGCTAAGATAGGAGAGGGCAGTTGGTGCTTTAAAGATTCTATGGAGAAGGGAGGAGGAGGAGGAGGAAGAGGAGTTAGAGGCAGAAACAGTACAGTTCACTATAAAACCTTATACGCACCAACTGTCATCTCATATCTCAATGATGGGAAAATCTGTTCACACTGTGGAGAGATTTTACCCATAAATCGAAATGACTGAAAATGAAATATCAGTTGATGCCAAAGCAGATTTCTCTAATAAGATATATTAATTAGATGGTTAAAACTTCACTTTTCTGCTTTGTAGGTATGTGCTGTTCAGTCAGTCCTCTGCAGAAGATATTGCCATTACAAGGACATATACATAATATCTTGATTGTATTATTATGATGGGGTATAGTATTTGTTGACCTTTGCAGCCAATTACTGGCTATTGTTATATTATATTTTCATGTATTGTAGCAGTAATTTCCTACTATGCCTCTCTCTCTCTGTAACTACTCCTATTTGTTTCCTCACATCCTATTTTTTGTAGTCAATGCCATCTTGGCAGAAACATGCATCAGAGCTGGAGAGAGGATGTTCCTGTTACCTCTATCCTCCAACCTCCATCTTCTACTCTTCATCCTTGTTTTTATCTTCCTTAGACATCTCAGCCTGATCATTTGTCAAGGTACAGTCAATAAAATACCTTGTTGGCGTCAAGGTCAAAGTGGAGGTGTGTGCCCATTACTGATCCAGCCACGAACCCACCCACCTGGTCTGTCAAGAGTCACACTCATCTCATTAGACCACAACATTTGAATAATCTGTGTTCAGATACATCAAGGCCCAGTCTTAACATTCCATCTCCTGTTTCTTGCTCATTGATGGTAGGGCTCAGCCTTCCTTACCTCGGTTTGTCTCTGAGAACTGAACACCTGGTACTTCTTGGTGATCCAGGGAGGTTGCAGTTCTGGTGTCATGATCTGAAGTGATCTGACAGTTTTAAATCACTGGGTGAACTTTTTTTACTTTGGAAAGTTCCAAGGTGTCTTGACTGTCCCCGGTGGTGGTTTTGATATTGCACTTTAGGTTTTGTGCACTTAATCATGTATCAGGTGTTACACCCTATAAAGGTGTGCTAGAGGTGTGCAATCACTGCCTGTGATATTGTGAGTTTGTGTTCACTCTGTTTTTGGAGAGCCTAGATGAAGGATGGAGCTGGTGAGGAGTCCTGCGCAGCTTAGCCAGGGGGGACGTGTTGCAGCTATGGTGTCTGGACGAAGGGCTGGCATGGCGTGGTGGGGTCGGAGTGATGGTGTCAGCGGGAAGTGTCTGCATGGGCTGGTGGAGTGGCGACTATGGAGAGTGGCACTCACCATGTGGGACTTGGCCGCTGAGCTGGACTCAAGCATGCTCGACTTCGTGTCAGCAGCTGAACTCATCCTTGGGACTCTGGTTCTAAGCAGCTGCAACTGGTGTTGGACTCTGCTCCAAGGTTGCACTAAGGTGAAGGATCCTGTTATGGTGATGGATCCGGGTGGAGGAGAAGATGCACTCAGGTGGAGGGCTCTGTTGCTAGGAGCGCACGCAACAGAGCAAAGCTAAGTGGTGTTTCCCCTGTATTGTCTCTTTCCTCATGTGTGTTATTAGTGCAGTGGTGGGATTAGTCTCCGCACCGACCCATTCCCTAGTGAGGGTTTAGGGTCAGGGTGAGCAAGGGCGTTAAGATACGCGTGCGGCGCCCGGTGCGAAACCGGCATAGGGAATGTTAGGAGTGCAGGGACACTGGCTCAGGGGAGCTCAGGAGGTCTCCAATTCCCTTTTCCCTATAGCAGGGCCCACCATTGTTAATGTTTCCCAGGTCCCCCTTATTATTTAAATTCGCCATACTGGAGGCGGGGTTTCCAGAATGTTTATTAACGTGTAATACCTAAATTCGCCAGGTGGAGGCGGCGTATCCACCTGCACGTTTTATTATTTAAATGCGCCCCACTGGAGGCGGTGTATCCAGGGTCACGTGTGTTATGGGTCCGCCTTGCGGAAACATCTGCGACCTGACACACGTGATCATGACATTATCACAGGCCCTACAGTTTTTTTTTCTGGTGAGCTTTGGCCATGTGGAGACCGCTGAGTAATTGCTGCCGGGCCTCACTGATGTGAGTGGGGAGCGGCAAGGTGTTTAGAGCCGCTGCAGCAGCAGCAGTTATCACGGTCTGGGGCCTCTGCTCAGATAACCAGAGAAAAAAAAAATGGCGGCTGCGGTCTGGCAAAAGCCCCTAGAGTCGCTGCTGGGGAGCGGGACTTGCTCTCGCATGGGGAGGTACCCAGGCAGGTGGGAGGAATGGTGCCCCACGGAGCTGCCTGGTATTCCCCGAGGTGAAGGGGTACATCCCTGTGGTGAGCAGACTAGGTGTGTAGTCGCTGCTGGGGAGCGGGACTTGCTCTTACAGGGGACGCACCCAGGCAGGTGGGAGGAATGGTGCCCCACGGAGCTGCCTGGTGTTCCCTGAGGTGAGAGGGTACGTCCTTGTAGTGAGCAGATTGGTGAATAGTCCGCGGGGCTCATGCCAAATCTTCGATGCTGCCCCTCCTGGTCGTGTGGAGGCGACCAGCGAGTATATATATTTTCCTCCATATTCCTGCGGCTATGGTACTAAAGCCCCCTAGAGTCGCTGCTGTGGAGCAGGACTGGTTCATGCAGGCGGGCGCACCCAGGCAGGTGGGAGGAATGGTGCCCCACGGAGCTGCCTGGTATTCCCCGAGGTGAAGGGGTACGCCCCTGTGGTGAGCTGACTGGTGTGATAGTCCGCGGGGTTTACGCCATATCTTCTATGCCATCGAAGAAGCCGCCCTCCTGGTCGTGTGGAGGCGACCAGCGAGAGTATGTTTCCTCCATTTCCCGGTCCCCTTCTCCTCCTGGTGTGTGCAGCAGGTGTGCTGCGGGGGAGTAGGGACAAATCTCTACCCTCGCCATTAACCAACCCTAGGAGGCGCAGTCCTCATGGTGAAAGGGTTGGAGGGTGGTGTCCCTTGGTGAATAGTGGGGGTGTGAGTGTGATGCAGGGGGACGCCTCTGCTGTCTAGTTCAGAATGAGTTCACCAATTATGACAAACGAATGTATGCAATAAACGTTCAGGTCCGGACCTGTGTGTGAACGAGCATGTATGTGTGCCACTAAAAAACATCGTGAAATGTGTTGTGGAGTCTGATCAGCTGTTAGCATACATACACATACATAATCTCGTTCCCCAGGTCGGCGCTGTGGAGATGAGTGGTGCCTCCAAAATAAACATGTATTGCCAATACCAGCGGTGTTTGTCATGAACCTGAAGTGTCAGGTAATGGTGGAGTGAACTCGGGATCTGGGCGTCCCCGCTGCAGGTGTTTCCCTGATGAGGGGTGGTCTTGAGGGTCCAGAGGCCCCTCATTAAGGAGGGGGTACTGTCATGATCTGAAGTGATCTGACAGTTTTAAATCACTGGGTGAACTTTTTTTACTTTGGAAAGTTCCAAGGTGTCTTGACTGTCCCCGGTGGTGGTTTTGATATTGCACTTTAGGTTTTGTGCACTTAATCATGTATCAGGTGTTACACCCTATAAAGGTGTGCTAGAGGTGTGCAATCACTGCCTGTGATATTGTGAGTTTGTGTTAACTCTGTTTTTGGAGAGCCTGGATGAAGGATGGAGCTGGTGAGGAGTCCTGCGCAGCTTAGCCAGGGGGGACGTGTTGCAGCTATGGTGTCTGGACGAAGGGCTGGCATGGCGTGGTGGGGTCGCAGTGATGGTGTCAGCGGGAAGTGTCTGCATGGGCTGGTGGAGTGGCGACTATGGAGAGTGGCACTCACCATGTGGGACTTGGCCGCTGAGCTGGACTCAAGCATGCTCGACTTCGTGTCAGCAGCTGAACTCATCCTTGGGACTCTGGTTCTAAGCAGCTGCAACTGGTGTTGGACTCTGCTCCAAGGTTGCACTAAGGTGAAGGATCATGTTATGGTGATGGATCCGGGTGGAGGAGAAGATGCACTCAGGTGGAGGGCTCTGTTGCTAGGAGCGCACGCAACAGAGCAAAGCTAAGTGGTGTTTCCCCTGTATTGTCTCTTTCCTCATGTGTGTTATTAGTGCAGTGGTGGGATTAGTCTCCGCACCGACCCATTCCCTAGTGAGGGTTTAGGGTCAGGGTGAGCAAGGGCGTTAAGGTACGTGTGCGGCGCCCGGTGCGAAACCGGCATAGGGAATGTTAGGAGTGCAGGGACATTGGCTCAGGGGAGCTCAGGAGGTCTCCAATTCCCTTTTCCCTATAGCAGGGCCCACCATTGTTAATGTTTCCCAGGTCCCCCTTATTATTTAAATTCGCCATACTGGAGGCGGGGTTTCCAGAATGTTTATTAACGTGTAATACCTAAATTCGCCAGTTGGAGGCGGCGTATCCACCTGCACGTTTTATTATTTAAATGCGCCCCACTGGAGGCGGTGTATCCAGGGTCACGTGTGTTATGGGTCCGCCTTGCGGAAACATCTGCGACCTGACACACGTGATCATGACATCTGGAATATGAAATCATCGGGGGATAATGGGTTCCTGGTGCTTCATCTTCAGTTCTTCTCAAATCTTAGGCAGTTTATGTGCCTCTTTTTTCCCAACAATGTTTTTTGTCACCCTGTGGACTATTTGCAACAAAACATTTGATGGATCCGTGATCACAACCGCAAAATCTCAACAATTTGAAAAGTGGTGCGCCCCTCTGTAAGAATTGTAACAATTTTTTACTTTTCAGAGTCAGTTAAAGTTCTCTTTTGGCCCATTTTATCTTGATTAAGGGCGTGGCATAATTAGACCACATCCTCATTATTAGACAAATACATATTACCTGATCTGTTTCATCCAATAAGCATTCAAGATTATACAGCTGGAGTTGTAAAATCTGCATAAAAATGATGATCTGATCAAAATACTGACTTGCCTAACAATTCTGCACACAATGTATTTTATGTTTTTGTTTGTTCTTTTTATTTTTATTTTTTACTGTTCTTTATTGTGGATGGATTTTACAGTTTCCAGATGTTTGAGTTGGTTCATCAATTTCACATTTTTAAAAAGTTGTAAAAGTTGATAGTAAATTTAGTTGAGTGCCACCAAGGAAATGCTGTACTGTACAAATGCAAAAAAAACCAAAAAACATAATACACATAAATGAAGAGCATTTTTTGATTTTGCGTGAAGTTCATGAACCATGTTATTTTGTGGAATTTGGCACAAAAAAATCAACAAACACAGTAAAACAAATTAGAACAGTGACTAAAAACTGATGACTCGAAGTCTAAGGGTACCGTTACACATAGCGATGCACCAGCGATCCCGACAACGATATGGATCGCTGGTGCATCGCTAAGTGGTCGCTAGTGAGCTGCCACACAGGCAGATCTCACCAGCGACATCGCAGGGGTCGTGGGGTCGCTACTTACCTGTCAGACGCGGCGTTCCTGACGTCCTCCCGCCCGCGTCCACGTGTCGCTCGTCGTCACAGCAGGAAGCCCAGCAGGAAGCTGACGACGAGAAATGGTCCAGGACCTTCTCGCGCGACCAGCGATAACCAGCGGGTCAGCCGGTCGGAGGTAAGTATCATTTGTAGCGATATCGCTAGCAATATCGCTGCTACGTCACAAAATCGGTGACTTTACAGCGATATCGCTATATGTAACGGGGGCTTATGTGTATCGTGTGTATTTGTTTAGTAATTCATAAATGTCTCTTCTTTTTTCTGTATACTTTGCTATGGTGTAATTTATTGTACCATTGTATTTACTAAAAATTTCAAAATGAAAAAAAAAATCAATAAAAATAGAGTTACCAAATAAATGGTTGACTGGCCCCTATATACTGGACACTCTAGAATTCAGTTGGAGTTGGTTTATAAAGGAAAAAAGACATTGACAACACAACAATAATGTACTAAACCTCCCTGGCCTAGGTAATTGGACTCCTTTTATATAAGTACATTCATAGATACTATGGAGAATCCATCCTCACAAAACATTTTATGCAATCATATTTTTCCAGCAAATTTAAAAGGAATCATACATGAATTATACATGAACCCAAATAAATAAAGGTCTTACATGGTCACCCGCTTTGTAAAATGGGTTGTCCTTCTTTGGCCTCGGCTGCAGTTTGTTAACCAACTGTACTATACTCAATCGTCCCCAGATCCAATTGCGAGTCTTTGCCGATGCTCCTGGTGCCTGGCATTGGCTGCAGCACTGACGCTACATTAACAGCGCTGTAGCCAATCCCTGAGCTCAGCAGCTCTGAATGGGGCATTTTGTCTGGCAGAGCCTCTAAGCTCACCGATTGCTGCTGTGCTGTCGATGTGTGATCATCATCGTAGCCAATGCTGGACACTAAGAGCAGCTGTGGAGAGTCGTCATTGAACCCGGGGACAGGGAGATCAGCAAGGTTTGTTATTTTATAACAAATTGCAGCAGGGATCAAAGATTATCTGAAAGGAACAACACCTTTAACCCCTTAAAATCCAATGACGGACACAGTCCATCATTCGAAGCCTCCCCTCTTTGGTGTGGGCTCTGGCGATTAGCCCGCACCTTTTCTGGGACATGACAGCTGATCTGATCTCCTAACAGCCGTGGGTGAAATCGTGATTCATCCGCTGCTGTTAAGATGTTAAACGCCGCTGTCAAACTCATTTAACATGCATGCCCAGGAAGAGAGTCCTTTCCTCCTCCCATTGGCGCCCGTGTCACATGACAGCGAGTTGCCGACGGGTTGGCATGACAACCCGGGATCAGGAGAAGATCCCTGTGTTTGTCATTGCTGCATCACTATGAGTGCCACCTAGTGGTCGGCACTCATAGCAAGTGAGCATTTCTGCTCACTGCAGCCCTGCTCTATGTTTCAGAGGCGATTAGACAAATTCAGCTTCAAGTCTCTGATGGAGACTATTGAAGCAAGTAAAAGGTAAAAAAAGAAATGTTTTTAACAATATTAAAAAAATATAAAAGTTCAAATCACCCCCCTTTCAAAAAAAAAAAATCAAATATACACATATTTGGCATCGCCGTGTTCAGAATCGCCCAATCTATCAATATAAAAAAAGAATTAACCAAATCTGTAAACGGCGTAGCGATAAAAAAATCGAAACGCCAGAATTACGTTTTTTTGGTCGCTGCAACATTGCAATAAAATGCAATAACGGGCGATCAAAATATTAAATCTGCACCAAAATGGTACGAATAAAAACGACAGATCGGCATGCAAAAAAATAAGCCCTAACCCAGCTCCAGATCCCAAAAAATGGAGACGCTATGGGTCTCGGAAAATGGCAACTTTTTTTTCACAAACTTTGGAATTTTTTTTCACCACATAGATAAAAAGGAACCTAGACATGTTTGGTGTCTATGAACTTGTAATGACCTGGAGAATCATAATGGCAGGTCAGTTTTAGCATTTAGCGAACCTAGCAAAAAAATAAACAAAAAACAAGTGTAGGATTGCAATTTTTTCAATTTCACCGCACTTGGAATTTTTTTCCCATTTTCTGTTACATGACAAGGTAAGGCTACGTGCACACGGTACGGGTGCACACGGTACGGGTCCTCCCGTGGATTTTTCCGCGCGGATTTTACTAAATCCACAGGTCAAATGACCTGTATTTTTCTGGCGGATTTAGTGCATTTTTTGTGCGGTTTCACTGCTGTTTTTGTGCGGTTTTCCACTGCGGTTTTCAACCTGCGGATTTGTAGAATGGAGCAGGTGGAAAACTGCAGCAAAACCACACAAAAGAAATGACACGCTGCTTTTTTTCCGCACAAAATCCGCAGCATGTGCACAGCGGTTATTTTTTACATAGGCTATAATGGTACTGTACATCACCTGCAGTTCTGCTGCAGATCCGCAGGGGCAAATCCGCTGCGGATCCGCAGTAGAATCCGCACCGTGGGCACAGACCCTAAAACCAATCAAAAGTACAACTCATCTTGCAAAAAAAACAAGCCATCCCATGCCATTTTGACCAAAAAATAAAAAAAGTTATGGCTCTGGGAAGGAGGGGAGCGAAAAACGAAAACACAAAACCAAAAATACCCCTCTGGTCGTTAAGGGGTTAACTCAGAATTTCCTAATAGGTTGTTTGAAAACATCATTATTCCAAAACCAGTAGGGTTATGTTATGACATACCTGTGTATAATGGCATCAGCAATAATTAGGCTGTGCTCAGATGGAGAGGAACTGTGCAGCTCATTGTGTGTAACCCTTATAACATTTATGGTTTCCTCCTCTCTCTCGCTCCAGGCAGATTCAGTAGTGGAACTTGTCCCCGAGTCCTGCTCCAAGTGAGCTAAAGGTGCAAAGTTGTCTTCAATAAGCTGAGCGTTCCTGCAGATCTGCTTCTGGGTTTCTGAGGTCAGTGTTGAAAGGTCAAACGTGAAGAAGCTGTTTTGATTTTGTAAAGAGGAAGAAAGAATGTCAATGGAATCAAGACTGGAGTAAGATGTACCCTTGGCTCTATGAGATTCCATAATACTTTCAAAATGTTTGCTGAATGAGTCCATGCCGTCCTCGGAGAATCGATGACACAAACGGAAAGTCAAAGGTGAACGCAACGGTGTCTGTATAGTTTCCCTGAAAAACAAAAAATTATAGTACAAGTTACCATTACTAAGTCAATAAAATATAAAATATTTCACTAATTAAATAGTATGAAAAAAAGATAGGAGAAAAATGGAAGATATGAGAAAACATCAATCTTTATGTGGCAATAGTGACCTTGCAATAGGTTTCCCCTGGCCAGTATGACTATGTTGATACCAAATTTTTTTCTGAGACCTGTAACTTTTTTAGCGTTTTGGCGGCTTTTTATTGCAACTTTGGTGGAAGGTGATGAAAAACTGTAATTCTGCCATTTCAATTTTTTTTTATTGTCCAGGTTAACTAATTTTATATGCTTTTAGGTCGAACTCTGGTGGATGTTACCATAACAAATATGTTTATTTTTTATTAATTTCTTTTTTTGTAATGAGTAAAACAGGATTGTTTGTCTTTTCTTTTGCTGGGCTTTATGAGAGATCCAAGATGGCAAGAAGGACTTTCAGTAGACCCCAAATGCCATGCAAACCAATTGGCTCAAGATCATGTCATGACAGCAACGTCTAAATGTACAAACATCAGCAATCCGAGCTTCAGTCCCTGCTGTTACAGGCAGATGCCAGATGTATAGTACAGCATTTGCTGCATATGGAATGGGCTCAGCCTCTGAGGCCACTCCATACGTGCAGACCCCGGTATTGGCATACAGTTTAATCCATATGCGTTAAGTGGTTAATTACCTATAGTAAATATAGCAGTAGTGCAATGTAAAATAATAGAACTTTATGTGCATGAATAGATAAATATAAGATCACTGTAGATCCAACTATTAGGACCCTCACTTATGTTGTGAACATGTTCCTAAAGTCGTCTGCATAAACTGAGCAAGGACTGTGACAAGAACAAGGGGTCATTCTCTTCGTTTGGAGGAAAGACAATTTCTGCACCAGCATAGAAGAGGGTTCTTCACGGTAAGAGCAGTGAGGCTCTGGAATTCTCTTCCTGAGGAAGTGGTGATGGCCAACTCACTGAATGAATTTAAGAAAGGAATGGATGCTTTTCTTGTGAGTAACAGTATAGAAGGTTACGAATAACATAATATTATAGGTCGATGGTTGACCCAGATTAGGAGTCGGGAAGAAATTTTTTTCCCTATGGAGAAAATTGGCTTCTACTCTGTGGGCTTTTTGCCTTCCCCAGGATCAACAATGCAGAACAGCTGCACTAAAAATAGGCTGAACTAGATAGTTTTGAAGGCTGAAGGAAGACCTTATGTCTATGTTACTATGTTACTAGCACTGTGTGTTTATCTGTTCTGCCTGTCCTATAGAAATGAATGACATTGGGATCAGTGTGATTCCACTTCATTCACTCAGGAGACTTTAGGATCCCTGTCCTCTGGATTGGTGGGGATCCGAGTGGTCAGTCCCTCAGAGATCAATATTTATTACTTACACTGTGGATGATACAAGAATTCAGTGAAGAAACCCATTTAATTTTATTTGTTAAAGAGAATCTGTCACCTCATTTTTCGCATATCGCTATCAGGGGCTTATCTACAGCATTCTGTAATGCTGTAGATAAGCCCCCAATGTAACCTGAAAGAGAAGAAAAACAAGTTATATTATACTCACACGAGGGGGGTGGTCTGGTCCGATGGGTGTTGCGGTGCGGTTCCAGTGCCTCCCATCTTCTAGCGATGACGTCCTCTTCTTTGTTTCCCGTCGCGACTCCAGCACAGGCGTAATTCTCTGCCCTGTTGAGGGCAGAGCAGAATACTGCAGTGCACAGGTGCCGGGAAAGGTAGGAACCGCGACAGAAGCAAGGAAGAGGACGTCATCGCTAGAAGATGGGAGGCGCCGGACCGGACCGCGACACCCATTGGACCAGATAGGACCGGACCCTGGGGTGAGTATAATACAACTCATTTTTCTTCTCTGTCAGGTTACATCGGGGGCTTATCTACAGCATTACAGATTGCTGTAGATAAGCTCCTGATGATGGTGGTCACATCTCATAGGGGTAAAATGAGGTGACAGATTCCTTTTAATATACTATTCTAGAACTACTTACCCTTTATGCCTCTGCACAGTTGTATTTTTGTTTTAAAGGGATCCTGTCACGTTAGCTATGCTGTCCAAGGCTGGAGAAGCTAAATAACGTAATGAATAGTTTTTGTGGGAAAAGATTCTACAAAACTTGTAATCTATTCTTTTAATTTTGCTTATTCTGATCTGAGGAGAGTTGTCCTATTAGCAAATGACAGCCTTTGTTGTATAACTGTATGTATGTACCCTTGGTAGCTGGAATCTGTCATAAGGATTATGTACCCTAAACTAATGCTGTGCATATAAAGGTACTTTAATGCTGAGCAAATCTCCTTTCTGGTAGAAATCTGTTTTCTTGTTTTAGAGAAATACATAGATGAAATTGTACCCTAAAGAGTTGCAAGTGCAGTGGGCAAGCACTGCACTCGCAGCTCTCCTACTTCTCTGCATTTCCCCCACTGCCGCCTGCCTCTTGTCTCTTGATCACTCATGTGTCAGTGATCTGTCACTCAGGGACAGGATGCAGGCAGCAACAGCACAACAGATTTCAGGTAAGGATTTATTCAGCATTAAAGTACCTTTATATACATGCCATTAGTTCGGGATATAACATTCTGGTGACAGGTTCTCTTTAAATAAATAACAGATTGTACCATTTGTTTTCAGACAAAACTATATATTAATGAACTCTGCAAATCCTACTCTATAACCTGATGTCCGAAGGTCAAACTACATGTTCAGCATAACAATACTTGTTGAAATGATGGTGAACCTACGCGTAAAACTCTGAGAAGAGCAAAATATTTCTACTACTAAAAATCACCAAACATTCCTATATTCCAATTAGGGAAAATCACCAAGCACAGTGTACACAAGCACAGCGTACACATGTACAGTGTCCACAAGCACAGTGTACACAAGCACAGCGTACACAAGCACAGCGTACACATGTACAGCGTACACATGTACAGCGTACACAAGCACAGTGTCAACAAGCACAGCGTACACATGTACAGCGTACACAAGCACAGTGTCAACAAGCACAGCGTACACAAGCACAGCGTACACATGTACAGTGTCCACAAGCACAGTGTCCACAAGCACAGTGTACACAAGCACAGCGTACACAAGCACAGCGTACACATGTACAGCGTACACAAGCACAGTGTCAACAAGCACAGCGTACACAAGCAAAGCGTGCACAAGCACAGCATACACATGTACAGCATACACAAGCACAGCGTACACAAGCACAGCGTACACATGTGCAGCGTACACAAGCACAGTGTCAACAAGCACAGTGTACACAAGCACAGCGCACACAAGCACAGCGTACACATGTACAGCGTACACAAGCACAGTGTCAACAAGCACAGCGTACACAAGCAAAGCGTGCACAAGCACAGCATACACATGTACAGCATACACAAGCACAGCGTACACAAGCACAGCGTACACATGTGCAGCGTACACAAGCACAGTGTCAACAAGCACAGTGTACACAAGCACAGTGTCAACCAGCAAAGTGCACACAAGCACAGTGTCAACAAGAACATTGTACACAAGCACAGCGTACACAAGCACAGCGTACACAAGCACAGCGCAAACAAGCACAGCGTACACAAGCACAGCGCACACAAGCACAGCGCTCAAAAGTACAGTGTACACAAGCACAGTGTCAACAAGCACAGTGTATACAAGCACAGCATACACAAGCAGAGCGCACACAAGTACAGTGTACACAAGCACAGTGTCAACCAGCACAGTGTCAACAAGCACATTGTACACAAGCACAGCGTACACAAGCACAGCGCACACAAGCACAGCGCACACAAGTACAGTGTACACAAGCACAGCGTACACAAGCACAGCGCACACAAGCACAGCGTACACAAGCACAGCGCACACAAGCACAGCGCTCACAAGTACAGTTTACACAAGCACAGTGTCAACAAGCACAGTGTTCACAAGCACAGCGTGCACAAGTACAGTGTACACAAGCACAGTGTATACAAGCACAGCGTACAGAAGCACAGTGTTAACAAGCACAGTGTACACAAGCACAGTGTATACAAGCACTGTGTCAACAAGCACAGTGTACACAAGCACAGTGAAAAAGAACATATTGTTCTATACGCGTTGCTGTGTCTCTCCGCTATGATGGGGCATGTCCGTTTATCCTTGTTCTTATGCCTTGAATACATTTTTCTATATTTGGAAGCTGGAAACTTGTTCATTATTGATTTACTCCACATGTGGCTTCACGAAATATCCGAGCTTCCACGCACCACTACTAGCCAAGAAAGCAGGTGAGCTGGTTACCTTTATTTTTTGCACACAGTGTATACAAGCACAGTGTCAAGAAGCACAGTTTACACAAGCAGTGTGTACAAGCACAGTGTACACAAGCACAGTGTCAACAAGCAAAATATATACAAGTACAGTGTACACAAGCACAGTGTCAATCACAGTGTACACAAGCACAGTGTCAACAAGCACAGTGTATACAAGCACAATGTAGACAAGCACAGTGTACACAAGCACTGTGTCAACAAGCACAGTGTATACAAACACAGTGTCAACAAGCACAATGTATACAAGTACAGTGTCAACAAGCACAGTGTACACAAGCACTGTGTCAACAAGCACAGTGTAAACAAGCACAGTGTAAACAAGCACAGTGTAAACAAGCACAATGTATACAAGTACAGTGTATACAAGCACAGTGTCAACAAGCACAATATATACAAGTACAGTGTACACAAGCACAGTGTCAACAAGCAAAATATATACAAGTACAGTGTACACAAGCACAGTGTCAATCACAGTGTACACAAGCACAGTGTCAACAAGCACAGTGTATACAAGCACAATGTAGACAAGCACAGTGTACATAAGCACATTGTCAACAATCACAGTGTACACAAGCATAGTGTCAACAATCACAGTGTACACAAGCACAGTGTCAACAAGCACAGTGTACACAAGCACTGTGTCAACAAGCACAGTGTAAACAAGCACAGTGTAAACAAGCACAGTGTAAACAAGCACAATGTATACAAGTACAGTGTATACAAGCACAGTGTCAACAAGCACAATGTATACAAGTACAGTGTACATAAGCACAGTGTCAACAATCACAGTGTATACAAGCATAGTGTCAACAAGCACAGTGTACACAAGCACAGTGTACACAAGCACAGGGTATACAAGCACAGTGTACACAAGCATAGTGTCAACAAGCACAATGTAGACAAGTACAGTGTGCACAAGCACAGTGTCAACAATCACAGTGTACACAAGCAGAGTATCAACAAGCACAGTGTACACAATCACTGTGTCAACAAGCACAGTGTCAACAATCACAGTGTATACAAGCACAGTGTACACAAGCACTGTGTCAACAAGCACAGTGTCAACAATCACAGTGTATACAAGCATAGTGTCAACAAGCACAGTGTACACAAGCACTGTGTCAACAACCACAATGTATACAAGCACAGTGTACACAAGCACAGTGTATACAAGCACAGTGTATGCAAGCACAGTGTCAACAAGCACAATGTATACAAGTACAGTGTACACAAGCACTGTGTCAACAAGCACAGTGTCAACAATCACAGTGTATACAAGCATAGTGTCAACAAGCACAGTGTACACAAGCACAGTGTACACAAGCACAGTGTATACAAGCACAGTGTATGCAAGCATAGTGTCAACAAGCACAGTGTCAACAAGCACAATGTAGACAAGTACAGTGTGCACAAGCATAGTGTCAACAATCACAGTGTACACAAGCAGAGTATCAACAAGCACAGTGTACACAAGCACTGTGTCAACAAGCACAGTGTCAACAATCACAGTGTATACAAGCACAGTGTCAACAAGCACAGTGTACACAAGCACTGTGTCAACAAGCACAGTGTCAACAATCACAGTGTATACAAGCATAGTGTCAACAAGCACAGTGTACACAAGCACTGTGTCAACAACCACAATGTATACAAGCACAGTGTACACAAGCACAGTGTATACAAGCACAGTGTATGCAAGCACAGTGTATGCAAGCACAATGTATACAAGTACAGTGTACACAAGCACAGTGTCAACAAGCACAGCGTACACAAGCAAAGCGTGCACAAGCACAGCATACACATGTACAGCATACACAAGCACAGCGTACACAAGCACAGCGTACACATGTGCAGCGTACACAAGCACAGTGTCAACAAGCACAGTGTACACAAGCACAGTGTCAACCAGCAAAGTGCACACAAGCACAGTGTCAACAAGAACATTGTACACAAGCACAGCGTACACAAGCACAGCGTACACAAGCACAGCGCAAACAAGCACAGCGTACACAAGCACAGCGCACACAAGCACAGCGCTCAAAAGTACAGTGTACACAAGCACAGTGTCAACAAGCACAGTGTATACAAGCACAGCATACACAAGCAGAGCGCACACAAGTACAGTGTACACAAGCACAGTGTCAACCAGCACAGTGTCAACAAGCACATTGTACACAAGCACAGCGTACACAAGCACAGCGCACACAAGCACAGCGCACACAAGTACAGCGCACACAAGCACAGCGTACACAAGCACAGCGCACACAAGCACAGCGTACACAAGCACAGCGTACACAAGCACAGCGCACACAAGCACAGTGCTCACAAGTACAGTTTACACAAGCACAGTGTCAACAAGCACAGTGTTCACAAGCACAGCGTGCACAAGTACAGTGTACACAAGCACAGTGTATACAAGCACAGCGTACAGAAGCACAGTGTTAACAAGCACAGTGTACACAAGCACAGTGTATACAAGCACTGTGTCAACAAGCACAGTGTACACAAGCACAGTGAAAAAGAACATATTGTTCTATACGCGTTGCTGTGTCTTTCCGCTATGATGGGGCATGTCCGTTTATCCTTGTTCTTATGCCTTGAATACATTTTTCTATATTTGGAAGCTGGAAACTTGTTCATTATTGATTTACTCCACGTGTGGCTTCACGAAATATCCGAGCTTCCACGCACCACTACTAGCCAAGAAAGCAGGTGAGCTGGTTACCTTTATTTTTTGCACACAGTGTATACAAGCACAGTGTCAAGAAGCACAGTTTACACAAGCAGTGTGTACAAGCACAGTGTACACAAGCACAGTGTCAACAAGCAAAATATATACAAGTACAGTGTACACAAGCACAGTGTCAATCACAGTGTACACAAGCACAGTGTCAACAAGCACAGTGTATACAAGCACAATGTAGACAAGCACAGTGTACACAAGCACTGTGTCAACAAGCACAGTGTATACAAACACAGTGTCAACAAGCACAATGTATACAAGTACAGTGTACATAAGCACATTGTCAACAATCACAGTGTACACAAGCATAGTGTCAACAATCACAGTGTACACAAGCACAGTGTCAACAAGCACAGTGTACACAAGCACTGTGTCAACAAGCACAGTGTAAACAAGCACAGTGTAAACAAGCACAGTGTAAACAAGCACAATGTATACAAGTACAGTGTATACAAGCACAGTGTCAACAAGCACAATGTATACAAGTACAGTGTACATAAGCACAGTGTCAACAATCACAGTGTATACAAGCATAGTGTCAACAAGCACAGTGTACACAAGCACAGTGTACACAAGCACAGGGTATACAAGCACAATGTAGACAAGTACAGTGTGCACAAGCACAGTGTCAACAATCACAGTGTACACAAGCAGAGTATCAACAAGCACAGTGTACACAAGCACTGTGTCAACAAGCACAGTGTCAACAATCACAGTGTATACAAGCACAGTGTCAACAAGCACAGTGTACACAAGCACTGTGTCAACAAGCACAGTGTCAACAATCACAGTGTATACAAGCACAGTGTCAACAAGCACAGTGTACACAAGCACAGTGTATACAAGCACAGTGTCAACAAGCACAGTGTACACAAGCACAGTGTCAACGAGCACAATGTATACAAGTACAGTGTACACAAGCACAGTGTCAACAATCAAAGTGTACACAAGCACAGTGTCAACACGCACAGTGTATACAAGCACAGTGTCAACAAGCACAGTGTCAACAAGCACTGTGTATACAAGCACAGTGTATACAAGCAATGAGGACAGGTACAATTAGGTCTGTTCAATCACTGAATACAGGACCCTTATTTGACTGATAAATAATCACTCCATCTTGTGCAGAAGGAGATTTTGGTTAAATGAGTCACATAAGAAAATTAGCTATAATTTAAGTGAATTTTGAGAGGTGTAACTTCACTATTAAGGGCATATATGTAATACTAATTTTGCAATGGATTATATTGTTGTACAGTTTCTCACCTTTTTATCTCTCCCAACTTCATTGGTTCAAACACTTCATCATCGTCCTCTTCTACACTGCCTTGGGTCATAGTCTTATGAAATGTAGGTATCTCTGTGATGACAGGGTCTTCCTTATGCTCTGCTTTCTCAGTGCTCGTATCAGTATTGCTTTCACTGTCCTTTTGACTGCCAATAGCTGAATCCAGTCCTTCGTTTTCCGCCAAAATATCATCTATGTTGGTTTCTCGGTAGCACCTGAGTGGTACAGAGTCCAGGTCTGTTTCAGAGTATTTGATAGTTCTGCGAATGATGCCCGTCTGACAGGCTTGTGGTATCTGATTCACTGAAGGTATTGTCTCTATTTCAATCTCCACGTGGCACAAGCTGTGCTCAGACACTTCTGTAGGTACGGTCGGATTTTTCAAATTGCAACTGCTGATAGGTGAGCATGGAGATGAGGAAGTCTCAGATACTTGTAAACCTGAAAATAATGAATTTCTTGACTTGAACACATTATATTTGCATTAGCACAAAATGCATTTTATAATTGAGCCCCTGGAGGAGCAAATCATTTATGGTATTTAAGAGTAGAATCATTTAGTTTTTTCCGACATTCTAGTAATTAGAACATTTGTACATTGAGATAACTGTATTGAGCATTTTTTTCGGTTGGATAAACTCTGTACACATAACTTGTATTAAAACTTTTTGGGGTAGAATTCAAATAAAGCATTTTTGTTAACTGAAATGCTCCCTGGGACTTCTATTCTGTCAGTCTGTGGAAATTGGACTGCACTCAGATGTCATCTGAGTGCAGTCTGATGTTTTATATGGGCTCATTGATTTGCATGGCCGAGTGCAACCTGAATATCAGATCAAACTCAGGCGTGTAGCGATTTTTTCCTCGAATAGTCTCTGTCTGAGGGAAAAATCAGAAATGTGCACAGCCCCATAGCTTAACATTGGTCCAAGTGCAAACCAATGTTTTGTTGGATTGCACTCGGACCAAAAATACGCTTGACTGCACCTAACCTTATACTTCAGGTTTTTACATATCTAGAGGTGCTTACACAAATTAGAATGTCATGCTGAATACTTGATGTAAATACTTTTGTCCCCCCAAAAAAAAAAAATTGAGAAAAGTATTCAAGGATTGATACCTTTATGGTCTAGCCAGAGAAGTTATATTTGCAAGCAAGCTTTCAGGGCTCAGAAGGCCCCTTCATCAGGCTTCATTACAAGTGAATTACTGAGAAGAGACAGCAACATCTAAATAGGAATTATAACAGGACATGAGGTGATGTTAGCTAGAGACAGGCCAAGGAAATCAAATTAAAGTTTTTGTTACACATGCAGATGAGGACCAAGTATTCTATTAGAGATCTGAAGACCTTCTTGTGGAGGTGTGAACTGTGTCCATGTAATGAGTCATGAATCTAGGAGTCAAATTCAGTCCTATTGTTAGAGAATGAAACATATTTATAAATTTATACTCCCAAATTTTTCTTTCTCTGTCACTTTTGGAAGCCCAGATACTGGATCTAAATGTGCAGCTGGCAACACTGAGATCCATAGACAATATGGAAAGGAGTCTTCTGCTCACTGAGCAGACGCTCAATGGGATAGATGAGGGGGGATGCTAGGTTGGAGCTGCAGGACAATGAAGCAGCTAGCTGGGTGACAGTTAGAAGGCGGGGTAGAGGGAAGAGCATCAGGGAGGCTAGTCCTGATCTGGCACACCCCAATAAGTTTGCTAAGTTGGCAGATGAGGGGAGTGTCAGTTTAGGAGTAGCACTGCTGCAGCAAGGCATGCCCTCTGAAAGCTGGAGGAGTGTATGCTCCAGTAAGGGGGGGAAATAGGAGAGCAGGGCAGGTCAGACAGGTTCTGGTAGTGGGAGACTCAATTATTAGGGGAACAGATAGGCCAATCTGTCACAAAGACAGGGTGTTATGAATGAGTCACCGAGGAGGAAAAACAAAAACAAGCTAAGCCACAGAAAACCAGAGAGGTTGGTAACTAAGCGGATTGCAGATCCCTGATCCTATCCACACAACTAGCAGTAGCCGTGGAGCGTACCTACGATGATCCTAGATGCCTCGTCACAGCCGGAGAACTAAATAAGCCTAAAGCAAGAAAAGGGGAAGTCTAAACTGCCCCAGAGCAGACCCCAAAGCAATAGACAGCCCCCAAACATGTATTTTCGGTGAGACAAGATGAAAACACAAACACAGATAGAAAAATAGGCTGAGCAAACGATGGGGCCCACACTAACAAGAAAGGACAGGAAAGGAAAGATGCTGTCTGCAATCACGCACAAAACCCTGCCAAAAAATGACCAACACTTTCTGATAACAAAAAACCTGAAGTCGCTAGACTTCAATTCCCTATAGCAGCACTCTGGTATATTCTGAAGACAGAGCAAAAAGAGACCAATCTGATCAGGGACAAAAAGCAAACTGGCATAACCAGAGACATAAGAATGGAAATTCAGCACAGCCCCAGCAGGGGCTGGCTGACCACAAAAACTGAGTAAACCAGACCAAATCTCATGTGAAAAAATAGCAGAGCACACTTAGCTTGAGAAAGCAGGAACAGAACTGGAAACAAGAACCTCAGGGCAGGAAAAATCACCAGCACAAAATTAGAGCGTCGGCTGTCTTAAATCCAGTCAGAGACTCCTGATGTCCACTCACAGTCCTCCTCCTCAGGTGGCAGGTCTCTGCCATTTAGATCAGCTTCATTACCTACTGTCACCAATAGAGGGAGCCCGGATGGAGAACTCACGACTATTCTGTCAACACAGCCAGCTCCACCACCCTCACTAGAAGCCAGAGCTAAACCAGAAAATGAGTTCACAACACAGGGATCATCGAACGGTGTGCTGCCTCCCTGGCGCTCGAGTCCGACACATCGCTGATCGGGTTGACAGATTACTGGGAAGGGCTGGTGAGGATCCAGTGGTCATGGTGCACATTGGCACAAATGGCAAAGTTAGAGGTAGGTGGAAGGTCCTTAAAGATGATTTCAGGGAATTAGGCTGTAAGCTTAAAGCAAGGACCGCCAAGGTGGTATTTTCGGAAATACTTCCTGTACCACATGCCACGCCAGAGAGGCAACGGGAGATTAGGGAGGTTAATAAGTGGCTCAGGAATTGGTGTAGGAAGGAGGGGTTTGGGTTCCTGCAGAACTGGGCCAACTTCTCAGTTGGCTACAGGTTCTACGCTAGGGATGGGCTGCACTTCAATGGGGAGGGTGCAGCTGTGCTGGGGGAGAAAATGGCTAGAAGGTTGGAGGAGTGTTTAAACTAGGGATGGGGTGAGGGTATTCCTTTTATAGGAGGGGAAGACAGTGCAGATAGAGACCTAGGCAGAAATAATGAAATTGGGGGTGGGGGTGGCATGGGGGGTGGGGTTAGAACAGTTAATAATTTAAGAAAGAATAGAGGTACAGAGAGATACATAAAGTGCATGTAATGACAACGAATGTCCCATAAGTAAAGGGTGATGAGGAGACAAGGAACAACCAAACTCCAACACCCCAGGCGTAAACTCAAAGCATATAATTATTAGAAGGAGAAACACAAGAGCACGCTATAAATCCCATATAGAAAAGTACAATTTTTATTATTATATTAGTAACAAAAGTACAAAAACGGATAATAACAGATGTGCTCATAAATAGTATGGACAATATGTCCCATGACCCAACCTCACACCCCCCAGAATGGAAAAACCAGGTGGATATATACCGTGAACCTTAGGTCATGTCTTAGGCTAGTTTCACACTTGCTTTTTTTTGCAGCGCGTTTTTCCCGCAAAAAAACGCATTGAAAAAACGCATACAAAAGCATACAACTGCTGCGTTTTTTTCAAGCATTTTTATGAGCATGCATGAAAAAAACGCAGCGTTTTTATGCGTTTGTATGCGTTTTTAGTGCGTTTTTACCGCGTTTGCGTTTTTTTCCAACATTAGGTGGCCCCTCACACTAACCCAAACCATGATTTTACTAACCCTAACCCTGACCCTAACCCTAACCCTAACCCTGACCCTAACCCTAACCCTGACCCTAACCCTTAACCAAACCATACTTAACCCTAACCCAAACCCTAAACCCTAACTAACCCTAACCCTAACCCTAACCCTAACCCTGACCCTAACCCTAACCCTAACCCTAACCCTGACCCTAACCCTAACCCTAACCCTGACCCTAACCCTAACCCTAACCCTAACCCTGACCCTAACCCTAACCCTAACCCTAACCCTGACCCTAACCCTAACCCTAACCCTGACCCTAACCCTTAACCAAACCATACTTAACCCTAACCCAAACCCTAAACCCTAACTAACCCTAACCCTGACCTTAACCCTGACCCTAACCCTAACCCTAACCCTGACCCTAACCCTAACCCTAACCCTGACCCTAACCCTTAACCAAACCATACTTAACCCTAACCCAAACCCTAAACCCTAACTAACCCTAACCCTGACCTTAACCCTGACCCTAACCCTAACCCTAACCCTGACCCTAACCCTAACCCTTAACCAAACCATACTTAACCCTAACCCTGACCCTAACCCTAACCCTGACCCTAACCCTTAACCAAACCACACTTAACCCTAACCCAAACCCTAACTAACCTTAACCCTAACCCTAACCCTAACCCTGACCCTAACCCTTAACCAAACCATACTTAACCCTAACCCTGACCCTAACCCTAACCCTTAACCAAACCATACTTAACCCTAACCCTGACCCTAACCCTAACCCTGACCCTAACCCTTAACCAAACCATACTTAACCCTAACCCAAACCCTAACTAACCTTAACCCTAACCCTAACCCTAACCCTGACCCTGACCCTAACCCTTAACCAAACCATACTTAACCCTAACCCAAACCCTAAACCCTAACTAACCCTAACCCTGACCTTAACCCTGACCCTAACCCTAACCCTAACCCTGACCCTAACCCTAACCCTTAACCAAACCATACTTAACCCTAACCCTGACCCTAACCCTAACCCTGACCCTAACCCTTAACCAAACCATACTTAACCCTAACCCAAACCCTAACTAACCTTAACCCTAACCCTAACCCTAACCCTAACCCTGACCCTAACCCTTAACCAAACCATACTTAACCCTAACCCTGACCCTAACCCTAACCCTTAACCAAACCATACTTAACCCTAACCCTGACCCTAACCCTAACCCTGACCCTAACCCTTAACCAAACCATACTTAACCCTAACCCAAACCCTAACTAACCTTAACCCTAACCCTAACCCTAACCCTGACCCTGACCCTAACCCTTAACCAAACCATACTTAACCCTAACCCTGACCCTAACCCTTAACCAAACCATACTTAACCCTAACCCTGACCCTAACCCCAACCCTAACCCTGACCCTGACCCTAACCCTAACCCTAAACCCCCTTAACTAACCCTAACTCTAACCCAAACCCCTAAATTCCATGGTTAACAAAAAAAAACGCATGTGCAAAAAAACGCATACATGAGCATGCCAGTGCGCACGTATGCGCATCCATAGGCTATAATGGCCATTTTTAGCGCAAAACGTGCGCATACGTGCGCATGCGCTTTTTTGCAGGGCCAAAAAATGCAACATGCTGCGTCTGGAAAATACAAACGCACACCCCAAAAAAACGCAGCGCATGAAAATCGCATACATGCGCTTACCAGCGCGCAGGTATGCGCACCCATGTTAAATATAGGGGAAAAAACGCATGCGCACGTATGCGTTTTTTTACAGCGCAAAAAAACGCAAATGTGAAACCAGCCTTAGATCAAGATACCAGCCCAGCAGATCTAAAATAAGCTGCAGTGCAGCGTCCACACACTGCGCATGCGTCGGGGCAAAGCGCACTGTGCTCAGGGACGCCGACCGCAACATGGAGCCGCACACCACACGGCGATGCGCACGGCCAAACAAGGATTTATGGGACACAATGTGAATGGTCCCAAATCCAAAAGTCTAAATCAAGGGACCAAAATTGCGTAAAAATAGCCACGCTGTATATGAATAGTGAATAGACACTATAAATAATGTGCACAATACCCCTAACAATAATAAGTATAGCAGTACAGAAAAGTACAATTTCCAACCAATTACAACAATCAAACATAGATTCACTGGAAGTAAAGTACAGTAGAGTATACAATCAAAAAAAGAAGGGGAAAAAATATCACATTCAAAAATACACAGCATGTTGCAAAAAGTTTGATCTGTTAGGACGTCCGTATATGTTCTTGATTGTAGACAGTAAGATATTGGATCCACTATATAGGGCTAGTAGAAGCCGAACCGGGGCACATAAGGAAATAAACTAAAAAATAAACATATCAAAAAATATTTTAAAAGCAATAAAGATAAAAAATAATAATTAAAAACAATCACTGCAGAACAACATGGGAAATATGGAGTCATGCAGAAACCAAAAACAAGGAAAGCCATGTCACAATACGTTGTTTCAGGTTACCATCTAAACCCAAAAGGAAGAAAAGGAGGGGGGGGAAAGGTTTGTTACGTTAGCCACCAAAAAGAAGAAAAGAGGGGGAGGTAAGGAGGGGGGGGAGGGGCACCAACAACAAAGTTGGAGATGGAACATTACAAAAATGGAATAAAACTTAAAGACTCATTCAATCCTCTACGTTTCATGGTGTCCAAACGGACCAGATTGATTTGGACCTACAGAAATGGGCTCAGGACATTCAAGTAAATAAGGCTAAAAAATTCAAAAGAGATGTTCAAGATAAACAACTCTCTAGGGTATACAGATGGCGAGATACGAATGGTAGATCCCGCCCAAGATATAGGAACACATCCTATTCACGGTCAAGATCTACCTCACTTCGCTATAATATTTCAACCCAAGAGGATGATCCGGGGCAGAGAGGCAGTGGGCCGAATTTTGGCCCTAAGGTGACTTCTGCCAAGAGGGTTGAGACGCGTCAGTTTACAAAAACCAGAGCTGCGGGATCGGGAGTCCCCCAGGGCGTTCCTCGGGGAGATTTACAGGTATTAAATCTTTCAAATCATGTTCTTACAGATGTCCAATTGGAGGTTCTGGGGAAGGGACTAACATTCTCACCTACAAACTCTTTTAATTACTTTACAGCTTTGAAAGATCTCCAATTATTCTCAAGGAAATTAATTTTGAAAAAACTCCACACTGCAAGTTATGCTCCTGGGTCCCTGAATAACACCGAAAAGGAGGCAATTCGTGACCTTGAGGACCTGCTTGCTGAACAAGATGGTCCATCTAAAAGTAAGTTTCCTCCTTCTTCTGGGCCTAAATCCACTAGGTTCCCCCCCTTGTCGCTGTGCCCTTCTGTGGATATTTTTACTAAATTAGTGAGTAAGGACTTTAAGAAATTGTCCTCACGGCGCAGATTGGATAATTTAACTCAAAAACAACGTCAGGCGATCTTCCAATTACAGTCACTGGAGGACGTTGTATTTAAGCCAGCTGATAAGGGGGGAATGTAGTGGTGTGGCCTAGTTGTAAGTACGAGAAAGAAGTGTTCCGTCAATTGAGGGACCCAGAAACATATCAAAAATTGCCCTCGGACCCAGGGATTCGTTTCTCACATGAGCTTAGACTAATCCTGGAGCGGGCTTTTGAAAGCGGTGTTATAACCAAGAGGGTTTTGGATGGTTTGGTGGTGAGATTCCCCAGAACCCCCACTTTCTATCTTCTACCTAAGGTCCACAAGGATGCCCTTGACCCCCCAGGGCGTCCTATCATGTCTGGGATTGGCAGTATTTGTGAACCTGTATGCCGCTTTATTGACTTCTATTTGAAACCATTAGTGGAAACACTGCCATCTTATATCCGTGACACGACGGACGTTCTGGCACGGGTCGATGGCATCCTTGTGGAACCCTCTACTCTTCTTGTTACTGCCGATGTGGAAAGCCTCTATACATGTATCGATCATTTGGTTGGAGTAGATGCTGTTGGACTGTTTTTGGGGGCCTCCGACCTGGATGGCCCACTATGTGAGCTTATTTTTGAGCTGGTCGACTTCATCTTGACCCACAATTTTTTTGTTTTTAAAGACCAAATCTATCTACAGAAGCGGGGCACAGCCATGGGGGCGGCCTGTGCGCCTTCATATGCCAACCTCTTTTTAGGGGCTTGGGAGAGGAATCTCTTTGGCGACGGGGGCCCGCGGGACGTCTCCCATGTGCTGTGCTGGTACCGCTTCATTGATGATATTTTATTTTTGTGGGATGGTGGAGCCGACCAGCTCGGGAACTTCATGAGGTCGTTGAATGTCAATAATTATAATATTCGCTTGACATATAGGTGTGATGGCAGGGTTGTGGATTTCCTGGATGTCCGTCTGGAGATCGATATTGATCGGCGTATCCAGACGGACGTCTTCAGGAAACCCACCTCTGTCAATTCCTTATTACATCCATCTTCGGCCCATGACCCGGCCACTGTGAGGGCCTTCCCGGTCGGACAGTTCCTTCGCATGCGACGCATCTGCTCCACCAATGATCGATTTGAGAAACAAGCACAAGACATGAGTGATCGTTTTCTCAAGAGGGGTTATAGCCGTAGGTGTATTAAGAGGGGCTATGATCGAGCTAGGTGTACCCCACGTAGTGGTCTTTTACAACCCACTGCGAGGATCGGCAGACAAGATAGAGATGGACCTATACGGTTTATATCTACATACAACCATGAATGGCACAATATGCGCACTATTCTACAAAAACACTGGTCCATTTTGGAGACAGAACCAGCCCTGAGGACTGCCCTGGGGCACTCCCCTTCCATGACGCCACACCGCTCTAGGAACTATGTGCCTACTCCCAAAAATTTCTTTGGGATAAGTGGTCCGGTATGTGGCTCTTTTCAGTGTGGACATTGCCTGGCTTGCGCCAATGTCTTGCGCTGTTCCACCTTCAGCTCCTCGGATGGTACGAGGGAGTTTACAATTAGACAACGGATTTCATGTGGTACGTCAAATGTCATCTACTACGCAACTTGTCCGTGCCCTAAAATTTATGTGGGCCTCACCACGAGAGAGCTGAGGGTGCGGACACGTGAACACGTGCGGGACATTGGCGCAGCCAGGACTGTGTCTGATTCCACTGAACTGAAAACTATTCCCAGACACTTCCGGGCCTTCCACAACTGTGATGCAGGTCTGTTGAAAATTAGAGGGATTGATGCATTACATATGGGTATAAGGGGTGGGGATTATAAAAAAAACTCTTGGGCAAATGGAGTTTAAATGGATTGTCCGTTTGGACACCATGAAACCTAAAGGATTGAATGAGTCTTTAAGTTTTATTCCATTTTTGTAATGTTCCATCTCCAACTTTGTTGTTGGTGCCCCTCTCCCCCCCCTCCTTACCTCCCCCTCTTTTCTTCTTTTTGGTGGCTAACGTAACAAACCTTCCCCCCCCTTTTCTTCCTTTTGGGTTTAGATGGTAACCTGAAACAACGTATTGTGACATGGCTTTCCTTGTTTGTGGTTTCTGCATGACTCCATATTTCCCATGTTGTTCTGCAGTGATTGTTTTTAATTATTATTTTTTATCTTTATTGCTTTTAAAATATTTTTGATATGTTTATTTTTTAGTTTACTTCCTTATGTGCCCAGGTTCGGCTTCTACTAGCCCTATATAGTGGATCCAATATCTTACTGTCTACAATCAAGAACATCTACGGACGTCCTAACAGATCAAACTTTTTGCAACATACTGTGTATTTTTGAATGTGATATTTTTTCCCCTTCTTGTTTTGATTGTATACTCTACTGTACTTTACTTCCAGTGAATCTATGTTTGATTGTTGTAATTGGTTGGAAATTGTACTTTTCTGTACTGCTATACTTATTATTGTTAGGGGTATTGTGCACATTATTTATAGTGTCTATTCACTATTCATATACAGCGTGGCTATTTTTACGCAATTTTGGTCCCTTGATTTAGACTTTTGGATTTGGGACCATTCACATTGTGTCCCATAAATCCTTGTTTGGCCGTGCGCATCGCCGTGTGGTGTGCGGCTCCATGTTGCGGTCGGCGTCCCTGAGCACAGTGCGCTTTGCCCCGACGCATGCGCAGTGTGTGGACGCCGCACTGCAGCACAGGACCTGCAGACACCATGGCGCATGCGCCGTTTGTGCCACTTTGATTGGTGGACGCCGGTCATGTGACCGGGGTCAGGGGCTATTTGAAGGCCCTACCGGGACTCTCTCACTTATTCTCCTCCTTGATAAAGCGGCGGGGGACGTCGCGAAACGCGCGTCGGAGGCCCCACTGTTGGACCCCTTCCTCCTCCCCTCCCCGGTGAGTTGTTCCTTGGTCTTCTGATATGATTTTTTGATCCTGGCCAGCGCCGACTCTATCTTTCTGACTCTTACTGTGAGTGGGTAATTGCATGAACGGATTTGGTTCTTGCTACTTAGTTTATTTTAGATCTGCTGGGCTGGTATCTTGATCTAAGACATGACCTAAGGTTCACGGTATATATCCACCTGGTTTTTCCATTCTGGGGGGGTGTGAGGTTGGGTCATGGGACATATTGTCCATACTATTTATGAGCACATCTGTTATTATCCGTTTTTGTACTTTTGCTACTAATATAATAATAAAAATTGTACTTTTCTATATGGGATTTATAGCGTGCTCTTGTGTTTCTCCTTCTAATAATAAAGTGCATGTATACTAATGCCAGAAGCCTCACCAACAAAATGGAAGAATTGGAGTTAATGTTGTTGGAACATAATTAAGCCATGACTGGGCGGTTAATTTACAGGGCTATAGTCTGTTCAGAAATGACCGAACAGGCGTGTGTTTATATGTAAAATCATCCTTAAAACCCATCCTTCGTGATAATATATATGAATCTAATGAAAATGTAGAGTCCCTGTGGGTAGAGATAAGGGGAGGGGGGAAAAATAATAAATTACTGATAGGGGTTTGTTATAAGTCTCCAAAAATAATGGAAGCAACAGAGAATATCCTCATAAAGCAAATAGATGAAGCAGCGACTCAAGGAGAAGTCATTATTATGGGGGACTTCAACTACCCTGAAATACATTGGGGAACCGAAACCTGCAGTTCCAGCAAAGGTAATAGGTTTTCGACAACTATGAGAGACAATTACCTTTCACAACTGGTTAAGGACCCAACAAGAGTGGGGCACTGCTAGACCTAATATTAACCAACAGGCCAGACCGCATATCAAATGTAAGGGTTGAAGGTCACTTGGGTAATAGTGATCACAAATTAATAAGTTTTCATGTATCCTTTAATAAGATGTGTAGTAGAGGGGTTACAAGGACACTAAACTTCAGGAAGGCAAATTTCCAACGGATGAGAGATGATCTTGGTGCAATTAACTGGGACGATATCCTGAGACATAAAAATACACAAAGAAAATGGGAGACGTTTATTAGCATCCTGAATAGGACCTGTGCACAATATATACCATATGGGAATAAACATGCGAGAAATAGGAGGAAACCACTATGGCTAAATAGAGCTGTAAGGGGAGCAATAAGAGATAAAAATAAAGCATTTAGAGAATTAAAGCAAGTAGGTAGTGATGAGGCATAAAATAAATACAGAAAATTAAATAAATTCTGTAAGAAGCAAATCAAGACAGCAAAGATTGAGACAGAGAGACTCATTGCCAGAGAAAGTAAAAATAATCCCAAAATATTCTTTAACTACATAAATAGTAATAAGTTAAAAAATGATAGTGTTGGCCCCCTTAAAAATAGTCTGGGTGAAATGGTGGATGAGGATGAGGAAAAAGCCAATATGCTAAATGACTTTTTTTCAACAGTATTTACACAACAAAATCCCATGACGGATAACATGATCAGGGATAAAATTCTCCATTAAATGTCACCTGCTTAACCCAGCAGGAAGTACGGCGGTGTCTAAAAATCACTAAAATTGACAAATCCCCGGGCCCGGATGAGATACACCCCCGAGTACTGCAGGAATTAAGCACAGTCATAGATAGACCATTAATTTTAATCTTTAAAGATTCCATAATAACAGGGTCTGTACCACAGGACTGCCGTATAGCAAATGTGGTGCCAATATTCAAAAAGGGGACAAAAACTGAACTTGGAAATTATAGGCCAGTAAGTTTAACCTCAACTGTGGGTAAAATCCTGGAGGGTTTTCTAAGAGATACTATACTGGAGTATCTGGAGAAGAATAACCTCATGACCCAATATCAACATGGGTTTACAAGGGACCGTTCCTGTCAGACTAATCTAATAAGCTTTTATGAAGAGGTAAGTTCAGGACTGGACCAAGGGAATACAGTGGACGTGGTGTACATGGACTTTTCAAAAGCTTTTGATACAGTGCCACACAAAAGGTTGATACATAAAATGAGAACAATGGGGATAGGGGAAAATATGTGTAAGTGGGTTAAGAGCTGGCTCAGGGATAGGAAACAAAGGGTGGTTATTAATGGAGCACACTCAGACTGGGTCACGGTTAGCAGTGGGGTACCACAGAGGTCAGTATTGGGCCCACTTCTTTTTAACATTTATTAATGACCTTGTAGGGGGCATAGAGAGTAGAATTTCAATATTTGCAGATGACACTAAACTCTGCAGGGTAATCAATACAGAGGAGGACAATTTTATATTACAGGAGGATTTATGTAAACTAGAAGCTTGGGCTGATAAATGGCAAATGAGCTTTAATGGGGATAAATGTAAGGTCATGCACTTGGGTAGAACGAAGAAGTTGTATAATTATGTGCTTAATTGTAAAACACTGGGCAAAACTGTCACTGAAAAAGACCTGGGTGTATGGGTGGACGACAAACTCGCATTTAGTGGCCAGTGTCAGGCAGCTGCTGCAAAGGCAAATAAAATAATGGGATGCATTAAAAGAGGCATAGATGCTCATGAGGAGAACATAATTTTACCTCTATATAAGTCACTAGTGCGACCACACTTAGAATACTGTGCACAGTTCTGGTCTCCGGTGTATAAGAAAGACATAGGTGAACTGGAGCGGGTGCAGAGAAGAACAAGCAAGGTTATTAGGGAACTAGGGGGTCTGCAATGCCAAGACAGGTTAATACACTTGGGGTTATTTTGTTTGGAAAAACGAAGGCTTTGGGGTGATCTTATTACAATGTATAAATATATGCGGGGACAATACAAAGACCTTTCTAATGATCTTTTTACTCTTAGACCTGTGATGGGGACAAGGGGGCATCCTCTATGTCTGGAGGAAAGAAGGTTTAAGCATACTCACAGATGCGGATTCTTTACTGTAAGAGTAGTGAGACTATGGAACTCTCTGCCATATGATGTCGTAATGAGTGATTCCCTAACAAAATTTAAGAAGGGACTGGATGCCTTTCTTGAAAAGTATAATATTACAGGGTATATACACTAGTTTCCTTAATATTGCGTTGTTCCAGGGAGCTAGTCTGATTGCTGTAAGTGGAGTCGGGAAGGAATTTTTTTCCCCAATGTGAAGCTTACTGTTTGCCACATGGTTTTTTTTTTGCCTTCCTCTGGATCAACATCTTAGGGCAAGTTAGGATAGGATATGGGTTGAACTAGATGGACTTAAAGTCTTCCTTCAACCTTAATAACTATGTTACTATGTTACTATTAAAATGACCTTTCAATATTAGGACTTTTAGATCTGCCAAGTTGTGTCCAGGTCTAGAGAAGTGTATTCCTACAGGCGTGTCCAGCTCATTTTTAATAGTATGTCTATGCAGATTCATCCTTGTTTGTAGTTTTTGCTTAGTCTCCCCGATGTATGTCCCTGCATTGCACCTAATTCCCAGAACTGCCACTGCTCTCCTACAAACAGCCTCCAAACCTAAGGAATATCCTTGTCAGAAGTGCCCTCGCATCACCATCAGAGACAGGCACAGTCCCCCCGTAATAGTAAGAAATGCAAGACCTGCACCCACATATCACCAACAGATAAAGTCCCCATACCCAACACAAATCAGGATTATAAGATCATGGACTCTTTTTCATGTACATCCTCCAATGTACTGTACATGATACAGTGTACAAGGTGCAATGCAGGGACATACATCGGGGAAACTAAGCAAAAACTACAAACAAGGATGAATCTGCATAGACACACTATTAAAAATGAGCTGGACACGCCTGTAGGAATACACTTCTCTAGACCTGGGCACAGCTTGGCAGATCTAAAAGTCCTAATATTGAAAGGTCATTTTAATAGTGACAGAGAAAGAAAAATTTGGGAGTTCAAATTTATGAATATGTTTCAATCTCTAACAATAGGACTGAATTTGACACCTGGATTCATGACTCATTACATGGACACAGTTCACACCTCCGCAAGAAGGTCTTCAGATCTCTAATAGAACACTTGGTCCTCATCTGCATGTGTAACAAAAACCTTAATTTGATTTCCTTGGCCTGTCTCTAGCTAGCATCACCTCATGTCCTGTTATAATTCCTATTTAAATGTTGCTATCTCTTCTCAGTAATTCACTTGTAATCAAGCCTGATGAAGGGGCCTTCTGAGCCCTGAAAGCTTGCTTGCAAATATCATTCCTCTGGTTAGCCAATAAAGGTTTCACTGCTTAAATACTTTTCTCATAAGTATTTACATCTATTTTTCTGGCTAACATGGTACCACAATATTATTTTGTATTGTACATGCTGAATACTTAAAAGGTTAAAGAGGACCTTTCACGTTTTCAAATTTTTCATGTTGATCTGGACACATGACACACATTTGTTTTTACTATTTTGCCTCTTTGTAGTCAAGATGTTAGAGATAAAAAGTGTTATTTGGCACCTAAATAGTTTAAAAAAAATGTAAGGTCCAAGTGGGTGCTACCAGAGGGGGCGTGCACTTCTTTCTAGATCTGATGCAAACCAATCGTAAGTAGGCAGCAACAATTTGGGGAAAGAAGGACACACCCCACAGTAGCTTAGAACGGGTTCAGTGTGAGACATGTATTGACAAACAGTCTGCAAATCCTCAGTGTGATGAAATGTGCTGAAGCACAGTAGACTAGAGTGTGATTAACTGACAGCTTGCAGTTCTAAACTCTGGCAGTCAGTGTGAGGGGAGGGGCAGTGCTGCAGAGTTAAGTCTCATTACAAACACTCCTAGTATCTCTTCTCTCATAGTTCTGTGACCTCTGCCAATCATGAGCAAGCATCCACATACAAGGGGAAAAAGGACTACAGCTTAGATCAGACTTTGTGTTAGACATAATGACGCACTCTCCTCACTGCAGAATGATTACAAGTGCCACAGCACAGAAGAACCGAGTGTGATTAACAGCTTTCATCTCCAGCAGTCAGAGTGGGGGGAGGTTCAGCACAACAGACTTGGCAGCACTACTTGGTAATGCTTATGTGTATTTGGTCCTGCCAATGTAAGGGGTGTCATGGGACCGTGTAATACCCCACTCTCTACCTTAGTGTTCTATGTACTTAATTATTGATGCTATAAAGTATATATACACTCACTGGCCACTTTATTAGGTACACCTGTCCAACTGTGTGTTAAGACTTAATTTCTAATCTGCCAATCACATGGCGGCAACTCAGTGCATTTAGGCATGTAGACATGGTCAAGACAATCTCCTGCAGTTCAAACCGAGCATCAGTATGGGGAAGAAAGGTGATTTGAGTGCCTTTGAACGTGGCATGATTGTTGGTGCCAGAAGGGCTGGTCTGAGTATTTCAGAAACTGCTGATCTACTGGGATTTTCACGCACAACCATCTCTAGGGTTTACAGAGAATGGTCCGAAAAAGAAAAAAAATCCAGTGAGCGGCAGTTCTGTGGCCGGAAATGCCTTGTTGATGCCAGAGGTCAGAGGAGAATGGGCAGACTGGTTCGAGCTGATAGAAAGGCAACAGTGACTCAAATTGCCACCCGTTACAACCAAGGTAGGCAGAAGAGCATCTCTGAACGCACAGTGCGTCGAACTTTGAGGCAGATGGGCTACAGCAGCAGAAGACCACACTGGGTACCACTCCTCTCAGCTAAGAACAGGAAACTGAGGCTACAATTTGCACAAGCTCATCGAAATTGGACAGTAGAAGATTGGAAAAACGTTGCCTGGTCTGATGAGTCTCGATTTCTGCTGCGACATTCGGATGGTAGGGTCAGAATTTGGCGTAAACAACATGAAAGCATGGATCCATCCTGCCTTGTATCAACGGTTCAGGCTGGTGGTGGTGGTGTCATGGTGTGGGGAATTTTTTCTTGGCACTCTTTGGGCCCCTTGGTACCAATTGAGCATCGTTGCAACGCCACAGCCTACCTGAGTATTGTTGCTGACCATGTCCATCCCTTTATGACCACAATGTACCCAACATCTGATGGCTACTTTCAGCAGGATAATGCGCCATGTCATAAAGCTCGAATCATCTCAGATTGGTTTCTTGAACATGACAATGAGTTCACTGTACTCAAATGGCCTCCTCAGTCACCAGATCTCAATCCAATAGAGCATCTTTGGGATGTGGTGGAACGGGAGATTCGCATCAGGGATGTGCAGCCGACAAATCTGCGCCAACTGTGTGATGCCATCATGTCAATATGGTCCAAAATCTCTGAGGAATGCTTCCAGCACCTTGTTGAATCTCTGCCACAAAGAATTGAGGCAGTTCTGAAGGCAAAAGGGGGTCCAACCCGTTACTAGCATGGTGTACCTAATAAAGTGGCCAGTGAGTGTATATATATAGTGTGTAATGCTTTGTAATAATGCTTGTGTTAGGGAGAGTGTAGTGTCCATTTTTGGCCACTAGATGGGGGCATTTTAGTATATTTAGCAGGGATAAGTGTTCCACACTGTAGCTAGTTAAACATAGGAGGGGTCAGCTGCAGCTAAGAGAGGGGGTACTTCCTCAAAGGAGTTAGTCGGGCCACGGTACCCAAACCACCTGCCGGAATGATAGCAGTGGCCACGCAACGTTTGCCATGGGAGAAGCCCAGCCATCTGCAGCATCAGGCCAGAACAGCAGTGGGCCACAGCAGTCTGGAAACAGAAGCTTAAAACAGAAACAGTGGCAGTACGGGGATGCAGGTCGCTCTATAATGTGGCAACTTATCGCATGGGCTGATGCCCTCAGATTGGGGGCAAAATGGCTGAGGGAACTCCCAGATGCAGTGAGTTTGGACCGGGAGAATGCTGTGCCACCGCAGGAGACAGTACAGAAGGGTAGGTCGCTCACCATATAGCAGCTGACTTCACAGGCTGATACTCTCATGTATGGGGCGAAACAGACTAGGGAATGTCTAACCATAACAGAGCTGAACAGGGAGGACACTGAGGAACCGTATGAGACGGCTGACCCGGGTACGTGCTGTGTGACAGAGTGAGAAGTGCAGGGAAAGAGGAAGAAAAGTACAATGTGGAACATGTTGTTAATGCTGTGAAGAATATGGATGTGCTGCATAAAGAAACCAGTAAAGTTGTTCTTTTGAAAGTTGAAATGGACTGTGTCTCTATTCATGCGGAACGGTCTATAGGGAGCCTTCAGCAGCGCAGTGCAGAAGATGGAGCTACAGGTATGCAGAGTAATGGACACTATTTTCATGTGATAGGAGGACAGGACCCAGATAAACCAGAGTCCTCAGCCAGGACTACGGCCCTGGCCCTCCCTCACACCAATAAAGCTCATTTGAATTTAGAGGAGAGCTACTAGATGTGTTGGTAATGAGACTTAACTCTATAGCACTGACCCTACCATTCCACTCTGCCTGCCATAGATGAGACTTGAAAGCTGTCAATTAGAGTTGAGCGACTTTGGTCGGATAGGGTATCATGAAACAAAATTTGTTTCAGATGAAACTGGTCCGACTACGGCAAAAAAAGTCGGAGTTTCGTCCGAAACCCGACCCCAATGCGAGTCAATGGGAATAAAAGTCGGCATTGAGTAAATGAATGTCATCCGCTCAATGCTGACTTTTATTTCCCATTGACTAGCATTGGCGTCGGGTTTCGGACGAAACTCTGACTTTTTTTGCCCTAGTCGGACCAGTTTCATCTGAAACAAATTTTGTTTCATGAAACCCGATCAGACCAAAGTCGCTCAACTCTACTGTCAATTACTCACGCTCAGGTCTGCTGAGCTCCAGCACATCAACACTCTGCAATGAAGAGAGCACACTGTTTACCAATACATGTCTCACACTTTGTCTGTTCTAGGTTATTGTGCTGCCCTGTTCTTCTTTCCCAAGTGTGTTGTTGCCTGCTTATGATTGGTCATCATCAAGAGAGGAAGAAATACACAGAAATACACCCCCCAGTGAGATCTCACTGGTAATAAGCTCTTGGACTTAAAAAATTTTGGAACTACTTAGGTACAAAATTGTTTGATCGCTAATATCTCTGCATTGGACAGGAAACATTTTAAGAAGGGAATAAACAATGTTTTATTCTGCTCTGCAGTGCCTGATACATTGAGTGTCCAGGTCAATATGAAAAATTTGGTGAAACGTCTCCTTTAATCTGCCTGATCACAGCTTTCTCAGTTATTTTCAATTGCCTTGATGCATTGCACATTTGAATATTTAAGTAGAGCATTGTTTTGTATTATTATTAGCAATAATATTTGGTATATATATATATGTATATATATAATCATAAAGTTTGTGTGTAGCTGGACAGTATCTCCCAGCTTAGTTGAAGTGGACCCCTTACCAGTCCTTTGTGTTTCTGGTGAACCATAGAAGAACTCCCATTTGGCTTTTGCAATCTTCTGTGCATGTAAAGAGGATTCCTTTGGATAACCCCAAGTGTCTGCCTGAAAAAAAAAAAATAGTAACAAAAAATTGAAAATACAATATATACAATACAAATACAGCATTTAAACAGATTTCTTAAGATACACTATAATGAGACTATTACCGTACCTGCTGAATTGGATCTAATCTCCTTGGACTTCTAGGTGACTGATCATTTGAAACTTCCTGTATTGATGATGTGGCGTCTTCTTTACTAATATTGGATTCTCCCACAGTCCGTCGGAGGAGGGCGCTTTGAGAAGGGCTTGATGACATTTTATTAACTGGTGACATTTTATTACCTGATGTTGGACAGCTTGTATTAACATATGTACTGGGGGAATCACATTGTGTTGTGGGGTGAATGTCTGAACCACTGACTGAGTAAGGATTTCCATTCCCGGATTCACTGTCTGATGGCCTCTGGCATGTTTGAGCGCTCTCAGATTTTAGCTGTGTTTTACTTCTTTGGGGAGAAAATCTAGGTTGTGGCGAGCCAACCTTCTGTTTATTGCAGCTAGCAACATCTGCTATCTCCCCAGTGTCTTTGTGGCCAACTGCTAGTTCAGCAGCACAACTCTCCTCTCTGTGGATCTCACCTTCTTGTGGTACAGTCTGACTTGAATCAGACTCAGATGGGATTCCATTTAAAGTCTGCACACTGGATTTCTTAACAAATGTAAATGTTACAATAGAACTATGTCCCGCAGCCTGAGAAAGTGCACAAGGTCTCCTACTGACAGGTGAATACTGAGGATTGCTTCTCAGTGGACTGCAGGGAGCAGTTACCCTTCCCGGCCGATGTCCTGTTTCAGGAACATTGCAAACCAAAGACCCTGTACTGTTATACATTCCTAGGTGAGCACGTCTGGCTTCAGGTGTAAGGCTTTTTCTAAGAACTTGGATTCTTCGAGAATTGAGGTCTGGAGTAAAACATCTATGTGGACTAAAAGCTACCTCTGAGTTTAATCCTGGTAACCAAGGCTTGCCTTCAATATCTCGGAGGGTCCTTGGAGATGAAAGGATGCAGTCCCCTTCAGGAAGAAAGCGTACGACCCCACCAGTTTGAGCCATCATTCTATTTTATAGAACAGCTACATTCAGTTGCTTCAGGTATATACAGAAAGGTTCATTATACATAGTTTGGTGTACATATCTGTGCTTCGCCAGAGAAGTCTGAAAAACACAGAAAAATACAATTTATGAAAAATACAGAAAGTCAACATTTACCTTTTAGATGTCACATACAAAGTAAAACATTTTTTCGAACGTAAATCAGAACCTGATAATAATTTATAATTATTATATTATATATATTATTATAGTATCGCTGTCCTGTTAATGTTGCAGTTACTCTCCCAGGACAAGATGGGTAGTAGCTGCATAGCAAAATGAGGATACCATGCTTACTAACTGTAGTGTTCTGACACATGCTTATAATATTTCTTAGAGGATGCAATTTGCTGTAGGTAACGGAGCTGAATTTACTGAATTGGAGTGTTCAATGGCATCACGGACAGAGGCCTACAGCAACAGGAGTAAGATCAATTGATGAATTACTGTTCCATTTGGTTGGGTGTTTTTTTTTTGTCTCTGACCAGGTGGAGCTTTACTATGATCATTTAACTGTGTTGCAGCCTGAATTTTGGTCTGTTCCACTATATGTATGGACTTGATTCCCTATTTTTTCTATACCTCATACATTTCTCGTGGTACACAGGGTTCATGCTATCTTTATGTTTATATTTCTAATAAAGATTGATTTTTTTATTAATTATCTCTTTGTGAATTGGTGTCTTTTGGATAATTTTTATCCCCTATTTGATGTCATATGTTTCATGAACACCTAGTATTTACTTTTATGAGGTAATTGCTTCAGGCTATCAGAGGCCCCTCTTATAGATTGATATGTTGGTGGACACTATTCTGAATTTATTATTGTAGTGACGCGCATCAGCCCTTATGTATAGTGTACACCTTCCAGTTCAAATATATAAGAAGACGATTTTCTTATAAATTTTCAGAAAAACAAAAACAAAGTTCCTAGGGGAAACCTTGGGAAAGAGACAAGCCAAGTTGTAGGTGGAGTCCACTAGAGATGAGCGAACTTGTTCGCCAATCTCACATTCGGAATTAATGTTGCACATTCGGATTGTGTACGGATTCCTGAGCATTTTCCCTAAAAATCGGCAAAAGTCTATCAAAGTTTGGTAAATGATCAAATTCACTAAGGGCTCTTTCAGACATCAATGTTTCCGGTAGCAGAACGGGCTGAAAAACATCCCAGCCATGTGCACACTGATGATATACGGATGACATCCGCATGTCATCAGTACGACATATACAGGCCCCTGGGAATCAGCGGTACTGTTCGTGCTGTTGCCCAGCAGCGGGTGCTCAAGTGAAGACAGCTCACATAACTGTCCCCTGCTTGCTCTGTGATCAGTGCTAGCAATGTTGAGAGTTGTATTCAACTGTTAACAGCGAGAGCAGGCGGCGGCTGATGGGACTATTCATCAGTCGCCGCTTGCGCTATAAATAAATAATAAAAAAATAATGTAGGGTTCCCCTGTAATTTTGAGAATACCAGCCCCCAGCTATCAGTTTTAGATTGGCTGGTGGTGAAAAATTATTTAAATAATTAAAAAAACAGCGTGTGGACCCCACTATTTTTGAAAACCAGCCATGTTGAAGCTGACAGCTGAGAGTTGCAAACCCACAACTGTAAGTTTTGCCTGGCTGGTTATCAAAAATACAGGGGAACAAATGTAATTTTTTTTCTAATTATTTATTTGAAACATAATTGATTGCTCAATTGATGCTATTTTTCCAGGAGTCTGCCCCTAATGTGAGCTGTTTTGGCTGCTTTTTGCCCCCTCCTGAAGGTGTTGTCTATGTGTTTCTTTTTGCCTCCTATTGAATTCAATGGAATTTGGGTATGTTCGTCGGCCGAACATGTTTGGCAGACATCGTGACGTACACTGAGCCAAACTGAACCTTGAAAGGTTGGCTCTTCTCTAATGTCAATATGCCTGGTTCACATTTGTGTGTCTACAGATCTTCAATCTACATCTGTCTGAATTTCGACACATATGTCATCTATGTCTATACTGTATACTTAAAAAAAAATTATGTTTATTCTTTTCTGAATTAGCTTTTCAGACTCGGTTGGCACACTGGATTTCTTACTGCTGTACATTTCAATATGTCTCCTATTAAGAGAAATGGAGAAAATAATGTATACATCATTCATGTATGAGACAAAAACAAACAAACAGTGGTCACCTACATTTTTCAGTGTGTCCCAAAAAAACACAATACAATATAACTTGACAAAACATAATCATGATATTTTTTTTTTACTATGTCTTGCTGTCTTGTCCATTTTAGTCTATGAATAAATACAATTTGTTGCAAAACCGACAAATACGGTATATACAGCAGTCTGCACGTTATAAAAGCTAACTTTCTCCCCGTTTGCCGCACTTTTAGTAAGACGACCAGGTAGTATTGTAACACTAATACTCTGCAGATTAACCCTATATCTGTAGGTAACTTTTGTTTTCCAAAGTGACAGGTTCTCTTTCACTACTGTCCTAATGAAAACGGGCAATAATATTTTGGGATTCCACAATGACGAATATGACAACAAATTATTCTGCACTTCCAAACTCACCTCTGCTGCATCTGCATATAAACTAATGAAGATGTGGTAATACATTTTTAAAGTGTTCCTATATTCCTGCTTATTCCTTGAAGCCCTGCTTAACTGCTAAATGATATTGCTGACAATGACAATTCTTTTATAAAACATCTGTTTGGATCTTTGATGGGTTCTTTTTTTTTACAAATAAATATGCTGTTCACACATTGCCTCATTCCAAATCCCCAAAAGTGCAAATTCAGGAAATTTGTTTTCTAAGGCAGTTTGGTTTGAGATTTCACAGTGACCTGTTTTGAAATGTTTATACTTAAATATAGCTCAATGTATAAGCAGAATAAGGCCCATTTTTGGAGAAGTCTAGTTTATTGTTGAGAAAGAAGAGTCCAACTTTGGAATCTGACGTAACACACTGAAAAGAATAAAGACACTCAAACATCAACTTCATATGTGGTTGTTGAGTATTGTATCTTGGTCAGTTACCCTGTAATTCGGTATGTAATATTACCATCATACTGTAACGAAATACTATGGTCAGATGTCAGTTTTTTAATTTAATGTTAACATTTCCTTTCTGATTATACTTGCTCGCGTTCTACAACTATTTTATGCGGCTCCGATCACTGTGATGAATTCTGACAACTGCAGAGTTTGCTATTGAGATATTTTTGGCCCGTCGATTCTGCAGACCATTAGGAGATCAGTTTTGCTACATTTTATTACACCCCCCAAATTAATTCACACTCCCTAAATTAACTAAGACCTCAGACCAGACCACAGAAGTATTACAGGCTACAAAATAATTTACAGATCAAACTCCAAAATAATTTAGGTTCCAGATGAGACCCTTAAAGGGAATCTGTCACCCTTTTTTTGGACTATGAGCTGCCGGCACCGACATCAGGGGCTTATCTACAGCATTCTGTAGTGCTGTAGATAAGCCCCTGATGTAACCTGAAAGATAAGAAAAAGAGTTAGGGCCCTGTCACACATAGCGACGCACCAGTGACCACGACAACGATATGACCTTGTCAGGATCGCTGGTGTGTCGCTACAGGCAGCTTCACCAGCGATCAGCACCAGCGACACGCGGGTAACAAGCGACGCACGTCGCTTAGTTACCCATTGTGTACCTTAGTTACCAGCGCGCTGGTGCAGGCAGCTGGTAACCAAGGTACACATCAGGTTTCTAAGCGGCGCGCGGCACTTAGAAACCCGATGTGTACCTTGGTTACCAGCTCCCTGCACCAGCGCGCTGGTAACTAAGGTACACTTCGGGTTTCTAAGTGCTGTGCGCCGCTTAGAAACCCGATGTTTACCTTAGTTACCAGCGCCAGCTCGCTGATCGCTGGTCTCCCGCCTGCCACACGCAGTGATGCGTGCTGGCCAGTGGGAGACCAGCGATCAAAAAAATGTCCTGGCCATTGCAGGACGATCAGCGATACCCAGCAGGGGGGCCGGTCACTGGTAAGTGTCACACACAGCGATCTCGCTGGTGAGATCGCTATTGTGTCACAAAAATTGTGACTCAGCAGCGATCTCGCTAGCGAGATCGCTGTGTGTGACGGGGCTTTAGATTATACTCACCCCGCACTGCAGTATTCTGCTCTGCCCTCAACAGGACAGAGCAGTGCACCGGAGCCACAACAGGAAGGGAAGAAGAGGATGGCATCGCATGAAGATGGGAGGTGCCGGACCGCAACACCCATTGGACCAAGAACGGACCGCCCCCAGGTGAGTATAATATAACTCGTTTTTCTTATATTTCAGGTTACATCGGGGGCTTATCTACAGCATTACAGAATGCTGTAGATAAGCCCCTGATGTCGGTGCCGCAGCTCATAGTCCAAAAAAGGGTGACAGATTCCCTTTAAAAGGAATCTGAAACCAGATTTGTGCTATGTAATCTCGGAGCACCATGATGTAGTGGAAGAGAGCCTGATTACAGAATGTGTGAGAAATAAATGGCTGGAATGGAAGCTTTTCTGTGCTCTCTGGAGTTATGACAAAACAGTAGTGGTGTAAAAATGTAGATTTATTGTCTACGCCTCTCAGAGTCCACCGACTCATTCCTCAGGACAACCACTGATATCCCTGCAAAGGTTATGTTTGGTTGTCCTGAGGAAGGAGTCGGTGGACTCTGAAACGCGTAGACAATAAATCTACATTTTTAATACACTACTGGTTTGTTATGACTCCAGAGAGCACAGAAAAACTTCCATTCCCGGCATCTAATTCTGACACATCCCCAGGAAGCTGCAGCATCTGGATTCCAAGCTTATTAGGTGTTGTGCCACACACAACCCTTTTAGGTGAGCAGTTTTGTTACTTCTTCACCAATCAATTATGTTGGATAAAACCGTATTGCGCTCTTGCATTTTTCCATGATTACAGGGATGTATGACTTACTGGGCTGTGTTTTGCTATTTCAATACAATCAGTATTTTATCAGCATGAGATTATCACTACAGGACAAGCTGCCTCGTGCCTCTTAGTCCAACCACACCCCCAGCTCTCTGTCCTTATACAATGTATACAGAAGGCTGCCAATCAGTGAAGGGTTATACAGGGATCAACTTCTGAGCAATGTTAGATCTGCAACAGAGGAAACTGTGATTTTATAATAACGTCTGGACTCTAAACGAAATGATACATTGCTGGACTCATGGTCACTGTCCCTGCATCATGCTGCTCTCAGGTTACATAGCAAAACGTTATCAGATCTCTAGATTAGAGGGATTTTCCAGTTTTAACTTTTTTTAACCCCTTAACTATCTATGATGTACATTTTTCTGGCAAGTCGAGCCAAGTCCACACCATAACAGGCAGATACCAGCTATGTTACACAGTCAGCATCTGCCTGTAACAGCAGATACCAGAGCTAGCTTCAATGATTGCCAATTAACCATTTACATGTCAATACTTGACATCAGCCTTTACATACTTTCCGATGTGCTCACACACTCACCCACTAGCTCCTATCAGCTCTCCACATTGCAAATGTGGAGAGTCGATGGTTTACCATGACAGCCAGGGGTCTGAAGCCGGCCTTAATGGCTGACATCTTAGGCCGGTTTCACACTAGCGCATTTTCAGCGCGCGCACGGCCGGGGGTAGCTCCGCCCCCGATCCGGCTCTCTGCCCGGCGTGCCCGCCCCTTCCTTGTAGCGCCGCCTCCTAGCGGACAGCGGCGCCTGCGATCGGCGCACCCTATCTTTAGCATAGGGTGCGCCGATCGTGCGCAGGCCGTGCGCTAGTTGCGCTTTGACCTGCGCTGCGCACTTTTGACGGTGCGCCGTGCGCGCCAAAATCCGAAAAGTTTGATTTTGGCGCGCACGGCGCACCGTCAAAAGTGCGCAGCGCAGGTCAAAGCGCAACTAGCGCACGGCCTGCGCACGATCGGCGCACCCTATGCTAAAGATAGGGTGCGCCGATCGCAGGCGCCGCTGTCCGCTAGGAGGCGGCGCTACAAGGAAGGGGCGGGCACGCCGGGCAGAGAGCCGGATCGGGGGCGGAGCTACCCCCGGCCGTGCGCGCGCTGAAAATGCGCTAGTGTGAAACCGGCCTTAGTCTACTTTTGAATCCCAGCATCAATTAGCTGCAAAACAGTGATGTTACATTATATAGTATAAGTAATTGAACAATTGCAAGTTAAAGTCCTGTATGTACATGGTATTGTCATGTGTATAAAATTTCGATCTATGAAAATATACAATTATTTAAACTGTACGTTAAACGATAAAATGAAATAAAAGTTAAACCACTAGAATATTGCAGTTGTTCAGTTGTCAATCTTCCTCACAAAAAAAATACAAGAAAAAGTGATCAAGATGTTGTATGCACCCCAGAACTCACAGCTCAGTGCGTTAAAAAGCAAGCCCTCCCACAGCTGTATTGATTGGGAAAAAAACATACAGGGTTCAGAAACTGGCGACACAAAACAAAAAGCTTCTTTTTTTTACAAGGTTCTGAATATTTAAAAAAAATCTAAAAAAAAAGACCTTACTAAATTAGGTATCACACTGACTTGAGAAATCATATTGCCGGGTAATTTTAACTGCATAATAAAAGCTAAAAAAAAAAAAAGCAGAATTAATTTTTTTCACCATTTCATCCTGATTGGAATTTTTGAACTTTATATGGTAAAATGAATGATGTCATTCAAAACTACAACTCATCCCGTATAAAACAAACCCTCATAAAGCTACGTTGACTCGTAAATGAAATAAAAGCTACTGGTTTAGAAAGAAGGGGAAGAAGAAATGAAAGGCAAAAATCTGCAGGTCATGAAAGATTTAAAGGAGGTCAGTGGTCCTGTGCTATTCAAATTGACATTACAACTGTAGTTCTGATGTTACTACCAAAACGGTCAGAGCTGAGGTGCAGGGCGAGGCGTGACGCCACAGGTCATCTAATTCATGACAAGATGTGGCATTCCCTGGCTAGAGTAAGATTTCTGGCTTGGTACATGGAGGTGCACTGACTGGAGTAAAATTTCTGGTGTGGTGCATGGAGGTGCACAACACTCATCAGTCACTCCAGATTCAAAAAGAGGCGTGCACCTCTTCATGAATCAGGAGCGCCTGACTCCACTATGCTCTCTTATGAAGACCTGAAAGAAAACCACTGGTCTTGATGAATCAGGGCCTCAGTGTGCTTCCACAGTAAAGGGTCATTCAGACGTCCATGCCAATGGGTCCGAGAATGGACCACTAAAGCACGGACTGGCAGCGGCTCTCCTGAGCCGGGCGTGATAGCTTCATATATTTCTATCAGGCTGTGATTCATTGATCAGGAGAGCCATGTCCAGTCCATACATTGCAGTCGGAGATCGGACCGATGTGCACGAACATCTTAATGAGCCTTAAGACACTCTCCTCTAGACACAATGCATCTAGTAAAGAAAAATTAAAAACTACAAGATACCTTGGAGAATGCTACAAATTAGATTTTTGCACGGAGGCTCTGAAAAGATGCAATCTATTCTGGCAAACTGCCAGACTTCACAATGATAACTCATTTTTCAATTTTTTTGCAGTACCTTTGTTTTCAATGATTTACTTATTGGATAAAATCATATTATAACAACCAGCAAATAAACATTTACAGAACAGGTGTAATTTCTAAGTTCACTCTGCACTTGCTGGGTGAACATGGGTCTGATAAAGCTGTATTTCTACATGCATATGTCCAAGAAAAGAATACAATTTTATCCCCGTGAGTTAACAATAAGTCCTGCCAGATTCCTTACACCGATTGATTTATGGTCCTGATGGTGCTGGTGTTTTTTTGGCAAGATATATTCTTGCATGAAAAGCATCAATGCCTTGTGGAAAACTGTGATTGCTTTTTCAGCTGATGTCTTGATCCTGTTTTCACTCTTGCTCCTGATGATACTGTTGTTTTCGCTGATACATATATTCTAGCAGGAAGCATAACAGTGTCCTCAGTATCAACAGTGACTGCATTGTGTCTAGAATTTTATTTGTGCTGCAGCATTGATTGTTTGCAAAGTTCTATCTGGTGTGTGTGCTGATAATTAAGTTGCCTTAAGTGCATTTTCTAATTTTTTTTTCTTTTTTTCCCCAACAGTGAACAAAATCTGCACACGTTGGCGCTCGATGAAGGACCGTTTCAACACTGATGTTTGTGCTGAGGGACAGTTTCGGAGTGGTTCTGCGGCAAGGCGCAGAAGAAAGTACCACTATCATCGCGAGTTGGCTTTCCTGAGACCGGTCCTTGCCAGCAGAGCGTAAGTGTTTTTTTTTTTTGGTTTGTTATTACTATGTGCTTTTCTATTCCACAGGTGATGCTTCTTGTAAATGCATGATACTCATGTTTTCCCTTTCTTTCCACAGTACTTGGAGCAGCACCCTGCAACCTGTCCCGGGAGCGGTTCTTCATCGATCGACCTCGGACTCGTCCCAGCCATCCGACAGCCAGGAAGCATCTTGCAGGTCAGCAACACAGACAGCTGGTGACCAGGAAGCTGGTCCATCAGGTGTTCCCCTGTCCCAGGTCTCTGTCACTGGTTATGCGGGCACTACCCGCCAGCGGCAGAGGGCCTTGGACAGGAATGTCATGCCCGAGTTCATGCACTTGAGCGAGGCCTTTAAGGCCAGCCTCAAGGCGCTGGCCGCCAGAATGGAAAGCGTTTTTTCCCTGATGGAACGTGGTTTTAACCACATGGAACACCGCTTCCCTTCCACTCTGTTGACCAGCGCCTTGACCGTCTGGAGGCCGACCTCAACAGACCAGCGCACCATTTTTTCAGTAAAATTGAAAAGGGCATGGCGGAAAACCTTAGTCCTGAGCAACAGCTGAGTGTGTTACAGGCCTGCAACACTGCTTACTTGCAGGCTATGCAGCAGAATCGGTATGTTCAGCAGTCAGTGGTGTCATTTCCAACAGTTCCACCGCTGACTCGCTTTACCACACTACCGGCTTCTGCTGCATACCACTGCACGGCCACCTGCATTCCCAGCGAAGCCGGACATCACTACACCACCTCAAGTCTGAGTGCTGCTGGACACTCCTCCGCCACCACCACTATGGCAAGCGCTGCTCCTGTATGGAGCACCACCACCGCCACATCACCACCAGCTTGGAGCCAAACCACCACAGAACCTGCTTGGGCCACCGACACCACCATTCAACACCAAAGGAGCACCGCCAGTACTCCACAGCAACAGAGCACCGCCAGCACTCCGCAGCAACAGAGCACCGCCAGGACTCATCAGCAAAGGAGCACCGCCAGCACTCTGCAGCAACAGAGCACCGCCAGCACTCCTCAGCAAAGGAGCACCGCCAGCACTCCGCAGCAACAGAGCACCGCCAGCACTCCTCAGAAAAGGAGCATCGCCAGCACTCCGCAGCAACAGAGCACCGCCAGCACTCCTCAGCAAAGGAGCACCGCCAGCACTCCGCAGCAAAGGAGCACCACCACCACTCATCAGCAAAGGAGCACCACCAGCACTCTGCAGCAAAGGAGCACCGCCAGCACTCCGCAGCAAAGGAGCACCACCACCACTCCTCATGTCAACATAACCGCCACCAATTCTCCTCCTCTGAGTCCCCCAAGAACTTTGGATGAGATCCCAGACAGGCAGCCTCCTGCTCAGAGCACCGACCCAAATTTCTCTCCTAGGAGCACCGCCACTTCTAGCAGCACCGCCACCGCCACCACAAAGCAGCAAAGGGGTGATCCGCATTCCCTATTTTACAGGGCAACGCAACAGTCCACGTCACCAGGCGGTCAACAAAAGTAAGGCGGTCAAAGGCTGCAAGTCGGTCCGGGCAGGATATTCCTGCGCCAAAGAAGAAGAAAAAAAAAACTTTGTTTGTCCATCCACCGTCTCCTCCTAATGTGTCTCAAGCTGGCTCAATGTCCATTCCAGAGCTCCCTTCCCCCAGTACTTTTGTCGCCCCTTCTCCTAGAACCCCTTCCTCTACCTCCAGTCGTTCCTCGTCTCTCCACACACCCAAAGTCTCCCAATCTTCCCCCAAACGTCATTCCTAATAAAAAATTTTTTGGTTCTTTTTTGTTAAAAAATAAATGTGCACTTGTGCTTTCAAAAAATTTGGAATGGTTACTGTGTCTATCACCGACTACACACTGCGCCGTACACACACTGCGCCGTACACTTAGCGTTTTTGCAACAACATATATCTCCATTACTGTTTCTTGTGTGAGACATGTTTCTTGTGTCAGTCTTGGAGATATGTGTGATGTCAACAAACCAAATCTACATGACTTGCCTTTTCAACAACACTCTCTACATTCTAGTAATATTGCACATACTCGATCAAGCAGGGTTCCCCAACTCCAGTCCTCAAGGTCCACCAAAAGATCATGTTGTATGGAATCCTCTTTTTTTTGGGCTCTTGTGAAACAGTTATCAATGGAGCTATGGATTTCATTACAACATGATCTGGTAGTGGACCTTGTGGAGTGGAGTTGGGGAACCCTGCTGGATCCAGTCTGTCTGTGCAATATTACTAGAATGTCGACACTGCTGTGAAAAAGACAAGTCATGTAGATTGGTTTCGTTGACAAAACATATCTCCAAGACTGACACAAGAAACGTCAGTAATCGAGATATCTGGTGTATTGCACACACTGAATTGAGCAGGGTTTCCCCAACTACAGTATTCAAAGCAAACCAACATAGCATGTTTTTAGTAATTAAATTTGAGTAAAAAAAATTAAAAAAAGTAAACATGATATGTTGGTTGACATTTAGGACTACATTTTGAAAACCATGGCTATAGAGGATGGTGTTGAGTGCAAGGCATATCTATTGTTCTCATTTAACTATTAGACAAAAAGGCAAGGAACTATAGATATACCTTGTAAATAACCACATAATCTATATAGTCACCTACTCAGGAGTATTAGTGAAATCATGATGCACAAAACACAGCATCATAAATTCACTAATACACCTGGCTACTTGCTAATGGTATTGGGAGTGTAAAAACAGAGAATGCACTCAGTACAGGTATCAAAACAGTTTTTTTTATTAACATACAAAGAACATGCAATAAAATTTTTTTCAACCATTTGCTCTTGCCATTCCACCCGTCCTACATCTGAGTTGAAGTATGCCGCAAATTGGTCCCTCATTTGGCCAACTTCAACCGATGACCGGAGAGGGTGCTGTGTAAATTCAGGCAATGGATTATGATCAACATCATCAAGATCAAAGTTCGGGTGCTCTCGAGAAAGTACAAAGTTATGTAGAACAACACAGGCCTTGACCACCTCATCCACGGGTTCCAGTTTCAGATTAATAACTGTGCCAAGAATGCGCCAACTAGATACAATTATATCAAATGCACACTCTACTGTTCTCCTGGCCCTGGTGAGCCTGTAATTGAAAATTCTTTTGTTGTGGTCCAAGTCCCGGCTGGAGTAGGGTTTCAGCAGGTTTTGGCACATCTGGAACGCTTCACCACCAACCATTACAAATGGCTGTGGTGGACCTTCGGTGTTGGGAAGAGGCCGTGGCATGGGGAAATTGAAGTTGTTGCCATACAACCTCCTGCCCATGTCCGAGGTCTTAAAAGCCTGGGAGTCATTCCCACGTCCAAATGCCCCAATGTCCACTGCAATAAACATACAATCTGCATCCGCAATGGCCATCAGTACAGTAGAAAAGTACTTTTTGTAGTTAAAGAAATCAGAGCCTGTTCTTTTGGGCTTGATAATCCAGATGTGTTTCCCATCCACCGCTCCCAAACAGTTAGGGAAATTGCAGACAGTCCAGAATCTTTCGGCGATTTCCAACCACTTTTCTGTGGTTGGCATGGGCATGAATTGGGGACAAAGAACGCTCCAGAGAGCTCGGCAGGTGTCTGCTACAATTCCAGACAACGTGGAGATTCCAATCCGGTACTGGAAGTGCAGTGACGAGAGGGACACTCCAGTAGCTATGAATCTGTGACACAAAGAAAACAATAATTAATATTTGTGTATGCATAATTTTTTTAACATGTTAAATTAAAAAAAAAAAAAACAAATTCTGCAGCCTTTGGTTCAATACATGCCATCCAAAAATTAACGCAGCTTGTAGTTACCGACATGGCTGAACTGTAAATATGCCAGATTTGGAAGAGTACATGTCACAAGCCGTTCCTCAGGAGTAATCGCACGCCGGAGCTGCGTGTCCTGTCTCCGGATGACTTCTTTGACCCGACCAACCAAATAGTTAAAGGTTTCTTGGGTCATCCGGGTATAATCCGTAAATTTCTCCTGGTTTGCCTGTAGCTCACTGTAGAGGGTGTGGTGCGCTCCACGGCTCTCCCGGAGTTCAATAATGGGATATATCCACATACGCCGCTGCTGCCGTCTTCGCTGCCTCTCTCTCCCTCTGTTCATGGCAAGCAACGGCATAAGCCTGAGCTGTCCTCATGTCCAGATCCAAGTCAAAGCAAAAGCTCTTCCAGCGCAGATCCATGTTTCTCAAGTCAAATGCAAGCAAATGTGAAGAATTCAGGTGTAAACAGGGTCTATATAAAGAATTTCCATAGACATACCCACTGGTGTCCCATTGGTGGAGTGTGTTGCAAGAATTTTTCAAGGATTTTTTCTCCTGTTTATTGCGCATAAAAAATGCAAATGCATGAAAAACGCTTACAAACGCAGAAAAACACTGCGATTTTTTGTTGTAATGTGCACAATAATGATACAAAGTAACGCAGCATTTACCAGCGTTTGCATGCGCTTTTGACATGCGTTTCATGTGCGCTCCAAACGCAGCGCAAAAAAACGCTAGTGTGAAAGTAGCCTAAGTAGTGCAAAAAACAGTAGATCGGATGGTCATAACTGCCAATCTTCTTTCAGCCTTCATTTTTAAGACCCCCTTTTTTAAAAATAAAGAAAAGTTACAATATGGTTGATTTCTACGGGCAACTTTTTCATTTTTCCATCACACCAGTTTTGGTGCATTTTTCCCATTGGATGTACTAATTATGTTAGAAGATGTAGTCAGATTTCTGCTGTATCCCATTTGAATTAGGCTCATAGTTGTACTCTGTGCTGCATTCTGGGGGAAATATTTTTTCCTAATTTTTATTGTTCAATGCTTCTGAAAAAGAATAAAGCAAATAACATGAGCCAGCTTTGAGCACTGATGGCTGAGCAAAAGGGAATGATGGGGATGCATAAAGGTAAGAAAAGAAATGGAGATGCGTTTATATAGGTAAATGTTTATTACTTTATATTTCCAATGTCAGCTATTCATTGTGAAATACTTTTCCCATTGGTAGATAGGCAAAACTGAAGAAAAATTTAAGTCTCGAAAATCTTCTAATCTCTTTTTTTAAAATGCCAGATAAATCAATAAATCAGCTAAATACTTTGAGCCTATGTTTCTTATATTCCATATCGTGTGAAATATAGCGTGGCACTACTGCAGGGTGCACAAGTAGGTTACCTAAACCAAAGAGCAATAATGAAAATAACTTGGCACTCAACTTATAGCGTTCATGAAAATAGAAAAGAATTTTATTTCTGCAGTCTGCAAAAAATTTCGGCCTACATGGCCTTCATCAGTCTGCTCGCTTGTTTTACATCAGTGTGTCAGTACAGCAGGTCCTAATGAGGCACTGGTGGTTAGTAGAAGTGGGCATGGGTCCGGACACAGTTTCCACTGCTTGTCACATAGCTCAGAGCTCAAATTCATTTCTATTTTCATGAACGCTATAAGTTGAGTCCCAAGTTATTTTCATTATTGCTCTTATATTCCATATGCCAGGATAAGAAGAGTAATTCATCTGTAAAGTTAGAAGACCATGAAATATGGTAAGTCTTTAAAAAATGAACTCCTTTTGGAAGTGCATTGAGGTAAAAGGGAAAAAAAAATCTTTTAAATCTTCTGCCTGAGCGAGTGTGAACGAGCTGAGTGTGACCTGAGCGTAAGTGCGAACGGTGGTAAGTCTGTGACTTGAGATTCAGTGACTTTGGATTTACGGAGTTTCCAAGGGAGGTATTACTGAATTGGTGTTACATTTTATTAATACTTTTTATTTATTTTTGCTTATCTTATTGTCTGGTGCAATCCTCATTAGGATGTGCTCCACTATTGCCAATGCCATCCAGTGCACGTCTTGCCGCATGTATGAAATCCTTGAACAGCCGGTCGAGGGTGCATATTGCTGTGCAAGATGTGAGCACATTGTGCATTTGGAAGCCCAGATACTGGATCCAAATGTGCAACTGGCAACACTGAGATCCATAGACAATATGGAAAGGAGTCTTCTGCTCACTGAGCAGACGCTCAATGGGATAGATGAGGGGGGATGCTAGGTTGGAGCAGCAGGACAATGACGCAGTTAGCTGGGTGACAGTTAGAAAGCGGGTAGAGGGAAGAGCACCAGGGAGGCTAGTCCTGATCTGGCACACCCCAATAAGTTTGCTAAGTTGGCAGATGAGGGGAGTGTCAGTGCAGGAGTAGCACTGCTGCAGCAAGGCATGTCCTCTGAAAGCCAGAGGAGTGTCTGCTCCAGTAAGGGGGGAAATAGGAGAGCAGGGCAGGCCAGACAGGTTCTGGTAGTGGGAGACTCAATTATTAGGGGAACAGATAGGGCAATCTGTCACAAAGACAGGGATCATCGAACGGTGTGCTGCCTACCTGGCGATCGAGTAAGACACATCGCTGATTGGGTTGACAGATTACTGGGAGGGGCTGGTGAGGATCCAGCGGTCATGGTGCACATTGGCACAAATGACAAAGTTAGAGGTAGGTGGAAGGTCCTTAAAGATGATTTCAGGGAATTAGGCTGTAAGCTTAAAGCAAGGACCTCCAAGGTGGTATTTTCGGAAATACTTCCTGTACCACGTGCCACGCCAGAGAGGCAACGGGAGATTAGGGAGGTTAATAAGTGGCTCAGGAATTGGTATAGGAAGGAGGGGTTTGGGTTCCTGCAGAACTGGGCCGACTTCTCAGTTGGCTACAGGTTCTACGCTAGGAGCGGGCTGCACCTCAATGGGGAGGGTGCAGCTGTGCTGGGGGAGAAAATGGCTAGAAGGTTGGGGGAGTGTTTAAACTAGGGCCGGGGGGGAGGGTATTCCTTTCATAGGAGGGGAAGACAGTGCAGATAGAGACCTGGGCACAAATAATGACATTGGGGGTGGGGGTGGCATGGGGGGTGGTGTTAGAACAGTTAATAATTTAAGAAAGAATAGAGATACAGAGAGATACATAAAGTGCAAGTATACTAATGCCAGAAGCCTCGCCAACAAAATGGAGGAATTGGAGTTAATGTTGTTGGAACATAATTATGACATGGTGGGGATATCTGAGACATGGCTGGACGAGAGCCATGAATGGGCGGTTAATTTACAGGACTATAGTCTGTTCAGAAAAGACCGAGCAAATAATTGAGGGGGAGGCGTGTGTTTATATGTAAAATCATCCTTTAAACCCATCCTGCGTGATAATACTGTATATATGAATCTAATGAAAATGTAGAGTCCCTGTGGGTGGAGATAAGGGGAGGGGGGAAAAATAATAAACTACTGATAGGGGTTTGTTATAAGTCTCCAAAAATAATGGAAGCAACAGAGAATATCCTCATAAAGCAAATAGATGAAGCTGTGACTCAAGGAGAAGTCATTATCATGGGGGACTTCAACTACCCTGAAATACATTGGGGAACCGAAACCTGCAGTTCCAGCAAAGGTAATAGGTTTTTGACAACTATGAGAGACAATTACCTTTCACAACTGGTTCAGGAACCAACAAGAGGGGGGGCACTGCTAGACCTAATATTAACCAACAGGCCAGACCGCATATCAAATGTAAGGGTTGGGGGTCACTTGGGTAATAGTGATCACAAATTAATAAGTTTTCATGTATCCTTTAATAAGATGTGTAGTAGAGGGTTTACAAGGACACTAAACTTAAGGAAAGCAAATTTCCAACAGATGAGAGATGATCTTGGTGCAATTAACTGGGACGATATCCTGAGACATAAAAATACACAAAGAAAATGAGAGACGTTTATTAGCATCGTGAATAGGACCTGTGCACAATATACAGTATACCGTATGGGAGTAAACATGCGAGAAATAGGAGGAAACCACTATGGCTAAATAGAGCTGTAAGGGGTGCAAAAAGAGATAAAAATAAAGCATTTAGAGAATTAAAGCAAGTAGGTAGTGATGAGGCATTAACTAAACACAGAAGATTAAATAAATTCTGTAAAAAGCATATCAAGACAGCAAAGATTGAGACAGAGAAACTCATTGCCAGAGAAAGTAAAATAATCCCAAAATATTCTTTAACTACATAAATAGTAAGAAACTAAAAAATGATAGTGTTGGCCCCCTTAAAAATAGTCTGGGTGAAATGGTGGATGAGGAAAAAGCCAATATGCTAAATGACTTTTTTTCAACAGTGTTTACGCAAGAAAATCCCATGACGGATAACATGATCAGGGATAAAATTCTCCATTAAATGTCACCTGCTTAACCCAGCAGGAAGTACGGCGGCGTCTAAAAATCACTAAAATTGACAAATCCCCGGGCCCGGATGGGATACACCCCCGAGTACTGCAGGAATTAAGCACAATCATAGATAGACCATTACTTTTAATCTTTAAGGATTCCATAATAACAGGGTCTGTACCACAAGACTGGCGCATAGCAAATATGGTGCCAATATTCAAAAATTGGAAAAAACTGAACTTGGAAATTATAGGCCAGTAAGTTTAACCTCAAGTGTGGGTAAAATCCTGGAGGGTTTTCTAAGAGATTCTATACTGGAGTATCTGGAGAAGAATAACCTCATGACCCAATATCAACATGGGTTCACAAGGGACCGTTCCTGTCAGACTAATCTGATAAGCTTTTATGAAGAGGTAAGTTCTGGAATGGACCAAGGGAATGCAGTGGACGTGGTGTACATGGACTTTTCAAAAGCTTTTGATACGGTGCCACACAAAAGGTTGATACATAAAATGAGAACAATGGGGATAGGGGAAAATATGTGTAGGTGGGTTAAGAGCTGGCTCAGGGATAGGAAACAAAGGGTGGTTATTAATGGAGCACACTCGGCCTGGGTCACGGTTAGCAGTGGGGTACCACAGGGGTCAGTTCTTTTTAACATATTTATTAATGACCTTGTACGGGGCATAGAGAGTAGAATTTCAATATTTGCAGATGATACTAAACTCTGCAGGGTAATCAATACAGAGGAGGACAATTTTATATTACAGGAGGATTTATGTAAACTAGAAGCTTGGGCTGATAAATGGCAAATGAGCTTTAATGGGGATAAATGTAAGGTCATGCACTTGGGTAGAATGAACAAGATGTATAATTATGTGTTTAATTGTAAAACACTAGGCAAAACTGTCACTGAAAAGGACCTGGGTGTATGGGTGGACGACAAACTCACATTTAGTGGCCAGTGTCAGGCAGCTGCTGCAAAGGCAAATAAAATAATGGGATGCATTAAAAGAGGCATAGATGCTTATGAGGAGAACATAATTTTACCACTATATAAGTCACTAGTGCGACCACACTTAGAATACTGTGTACAGTTCTGGTCTCCGGTGTATAAGAAAGACATAGCTGAACTGGAGCGGGTGCAGATAAGAGTGACCAAGGTTATTTGGGAACTAGGGGGTCTGCAATACCAAGACAGGTTATTACACTTGGGGTTATTTAGTTTGGAGAATCGAAGGCTTAGGGGTGATCTTATTACAATGTATAAATATATGCGGGGACAGTACAAGACCTTTCTAATGATCTTTTTACTCTTAGACCTGTGACGGGGACAATAGGGCATCTTCTACATCTGGAGGAAAGAAGGTTTAAGCATACTCACAGACGCAGATTCTTTACTGTAAGAGCAGTGAGACTATGGAACTCTCTGCCATATGATGTTGTAATGAGTGATTCCCTACTAGAGTTGAGCGACTTTTGTTTTTTTAGGGTCGAGTTTGGTTTCGTGAAACCCGACTTTTCCAAAAGTCGGGTCGAGCAAGATCGGCCGATTATAGGGAAAAGTCGGGGTCGTCCCGAAATACGAAACCCAATGTAAGTCAATGGGGAATAAAAGTCGGCAGTGAGAGGAGGACAGGAAAGACAACTACAGTTCCCATTTAAATGCCAAAAGCATCAATTCTTCTTACTTATGCTTGTCAACCTTAATTAACTTCATAATACAAGTTACGCACTGAAAAATGGGGGTTATTTGGCTAAAGTTGTGGGGGGGTAGGGCTGGCTCCAGGTTTTCATGTGCCCTGGGCGAAAGAGCGCCCCTTTAACACATACCACAACTCATCATGCTCCGATACGGCAGAGAAATAGCGGTATAGTACAATGAAAAATACTTCACTTTTTACATCTCATGACGAGGCCCATCTATTTCTCCATACAGAATCATTGGTCCCATATAATGTTTGAAACAGTATATGATGAGCTCCACATAATGCTACAGTATATGTTGGTCCCCATGGATGAAGCTCCACTGTCTTATGGGCCCAAATAATGCTCCAAACATAATGGGCCCCATTTCTAATGCTCTAGTGTATAATGGGCCCTGTAAATGCTGCTCCAGTGTCTGATGTCCACCTTTGGAATGTTCCAGTGTATGGTGGGCCCCATATATTATTCTCCAGAGTATAGTGCTCCCCAAAAATTGCTGTCCCAACATTGAAAACAATCAAATAAGTCTCCTTGCTAGGGAATCCCTGTACTAGTCTGGACTCCTCGTCGTCCCCATCTTCCATCTCACTGCACAGTATTTCAACCTTGCAAGTGCTGTGATCCTGAGCAAGCAGGGGGGGCCCACTCGTTGGCGACGGCACTGGCACAGGGCCCCTGATAGTACAGTTGTGTGTCTGATGGCGGGTCGGCCGAACCTGCACTTTCATCTGCAGCTTCCTCTTTGTCACCGTGTAAGATGGAACTGTATATGGGAAGGGTAACCTGAGTTTCATCAGGGTCAGATTCAGGCCGTGTAGCGTGCAAGGGGAATGTAGTGGTCTGGGTCAATGTACCAGCAGATTCATCGAGCAGTGGCTGGGCATCAGTGCACTTGTGTCGCCCCCAGGAGTACGGTCACCACAGTGGCATTACCTTCCTCCTAGGGAGTGTGATGTCATGCTTGGGAGCAACGAAGGATCTCTCTAGCAGGTTAACTGATTGGGCGGCGTTATTCCCACGAGTCATGACCCTCCAAACAGCGTTCATGAAGGCAAAGTGTTTGTTTTACGTGGACAGTATGGTTGCAAAGCTGAACCTTAAAGGAATGTCCAGAAGGGCACCACCAGGAGTGGAGCCTACGGTTAAATTCGACTCCACCTGGGAAACCTCAACCATGCCAGCTACAGAAAAGATGCACACATTGCAAGCTTAATTCCGTTAACGAACGAGACTCCGTCATGCCCCGCGGTCCGAGTCCGGCTTACTAGAGGGACACGTGAGGCTCTGGCACATGAAATTGGCCAATAACTGGTGTGTCATGCCCTTACATGTCTGTGGCTGCATGTGCGCTACACTGAAAAGGCCAGCGTTTGTCGCTTACAGGTGCAGATAACCCGCTGAACAACGTTAGTGATGGGGATCACTGATTACAATTATTACCCGCGAACGATGATTTCCCAGTAAGTGCAGGTCACCCCCAGTTCCGGAATTAGGCCTAACCGTCATTCCTGAAAAAATAAAAAACTTACGTGTGCAAACCACAGGTGCTGTAGCCTGCTTAACAGCTCGCCAGCCGTTCTCACGCCCAGTATGGATTACACGTGATTGCACAAAGGTGAGAAAGGGTACCGTATCCCCGGATAACATGTATGGATAGTGTACACATTCAAAATATATGTCTATACATCAGGAGGCAGGCTCAGATGGTGTTAGGCCCAGTATGGATTGCACGTGATTGCACAAAGGTGAGAAAGGGTACCGTATCCCCGGATAACATGTATGGATAGCGTACACATTCAAAATATATGTCTATACATCAGGAGGCAGGCTCAGACGGTGTTAGGCCCAGTATGGATTGCACGTGATTGCACAAAGGTGAGAAAGGGTGCCGTATCCCCGGATAACATGTATGGATAGCGTACACATTCAAAATATATGTCTATACATCAGGAGGCAGGCTCAGACGGTGTCAGGCACAGTATGGATTTGACGGCCCAGACTACACAGCGGAGGAGCAGGGAGAGGTAAAGATTGCAAATGCTGGGGCCCTGCCCAAGCAAGGGGGGCCCACTCGTGGGCGTCGGTACTGGCACTGGGCCCCTCATAGTACGGTGGTGTGTCTGACGGCGGGTGTGCACCACCACCGTCAGAGACACTTGATTGCACTATGAGGGACCCTGTGCCAGTGCCCGCGCCCAAGAGTCGGCCTACCCACCTGTCCAGGGCAACGGCACTCGCACGGTGTCGTGCGCTAGGTGGTGACCCCAGCCATGGGGGGGAGGCAGCACAGTTAGGGAGTTTTAGAAAGTGGCATATGTTGATGTTGGACATTCAGCTGATGCAAAAGGTGAAATAGGTCAAGTCCCAGGAAGAGGTGGACCAAAGCAAGCCATTTTTCTGTCACCCTATGTGTCATCAGGGGAAGGTGGGACAAAATCCTTGGAAACCCATGCGTGGTTCATTTTAATGAAGGTTAGATCATCCACATTTTGGGTTGACAGACGGGTCCTTTTTTCTGTCAGGATTGATCCAGCTGCACTGAAGACTCTTTCCGATAGCACACTTGCAGCTGGGCAAGCGAGCTCCTGTAAGGCATATTGGGCCAATTCAGGCCAGGTGTCCAGTTTAGCAGCCCAATAGTCAAAGGGGAATGACCTGTGTGGGAGAACATCGATATGGGAGGAAAAGTAGTTTGTAACCATAGTTGACAACTGCTGTCTCCTGTCACTTTCCATCGATGCAGTATTACCAGTTGTGTGAGCGGTATTTGAAAAATCAGTCCACAACATTGTCATGAAACCCCTGTCTCCAACGCCACTTCTGCTGTGTGCACCACGAACACCTCTGCCAAGCTGCCCCCGGCCCGTACGGCTCGTGTGAGAACCATCACCGCTGCTGTGTGCTGGGAATGCCTCAAGCAACCGATTTACCAGAGTTGCTTGTTTATTAGCCAATATTAGGTCAAGGTTCTCCTGTGGCATGATATTTTGTAATTTGCCTTTATAGCGTGGATCCAGGATGCTGGCCAACCAGTAGTCGTCATCGTTCATCATTTTGGCAATGCGAGGGTCCCTTTTTAGGATCTGCAAGGCATAATCTGACATGTGGGCCAATGTTCCCGGTGTCATTGATGCACTGCGAGTGCTGGTTGGAGGAGCACTTTCTGGCAAATCCACATCCCTCCAGTCACGCACAAGCCCAGTAGCAGACCTTGCCACGCCAACATTTTCACTTGCCCCACGAGATGCATCCTCCTCCCCTAAGTAATCATCCCCATCATCATCCTCCTCCTCCTCTTCTTCCTCCACCTCGTCCAGGAGAGGTCCCTGAGCAGACAATGGCTGAATGTCATCAAGGATTCCCTCCTCCTCTTCCTCCTCGTCAACATTGGCTGCAGACGCCTGCTCCTTAAGGTGCGTCAAAGTTTGCATGAGCAGACGCATAAGTGGGATGCTCATGCTTTGGATGGCGTCGTCTGCGCTTACCAGCCGTGTGCATTCCTCAAAACACTGAAGGACTTTACAGAGGTCTTTCAGCTTCGACCACTGCACACCTGTCAACTCCATGTCTGCTCTCAAAGTGCCTGGCCGTGTATCCTCCCACAAATGCATTATGGCCTGCCTCTGCTCGCACAGCCGCTCCACCATGTGCAGGGTGGAGTTCCACCTTGTTGCAATGTCGATAATGAGGCGGTGGTTGGGAAGGTGGAGCAATCGCTGCAGCTTCTGCATACAAACGGAGTGTACAGGCGACCGGCGGATGTGCGCGCACAGTCTTCGCACCTTCTGGAGCAGGGCTGTTAACTCCGGATAATTTTTGAGGAAGCACTGCACCACCAGGTTCAAGGTGTGAGCCAAGCAAGGTATGTGGCTGAGTTTTGAAAGGGCTATGGCTGCTACAAAATTACGGCCGTTATCACTAACTACCTTGCCTGCCTCAAGATGTACACTGCCCAGCCATGACTCAGTTTGTCGCTTCAAGTACTCGGCCAGCACCTCGGCGGTGTGTCTGTCGCCCAAACACATCATCTGCAACACAGCCTGCTGACGCTTTCCACTAGCTGCTCGATAGGGGGACACCTCGTGTGCAACAGTGGCAGCTGCAGATGGAGTGCTCGTACGACTGCGCTCTGTGGACGAGCTTTCGCTTCTGGAGGAGGAGGAGGAGGGTCGAACGCCTACAGCCAACTGTTTCCTATACCGTGGGCTAGGCAGCACTGTCCCACCACCGCTGTCCCCTGTGGACCCTGCATCCACCACATTAACCCAGTGCGCAGTGATGGACACGTAACGGCCCTGGCCATGCCGACTGGACCATGCATCAGTTGTGAGGTGCACCTTTCCACTCACTGACTGCTTGAGTGCATGGACAATGCGGTCTTTTACATGATGGTGGAGGGCTGGGATGGCTTTGCGAGAGAAGAAGTGGCGACTGGGTAGGTCATAGCGTGGTACTGCATAGGCCATGAGTTCGCGGAAAGCTGCGCTTTCCACCAACCGATAGGGCATCATCTCAAACGAGATTAGTTTGGCAATGTGGGCGTTCAAACCCAGTGTACGTGGATGAGAGACTGAGTACTTTCTTGACCTACTCATAGTGTCTGGGAGGGTGAGCTGGACTTGAGAGCTGCATATGGTGGAAGTAGCGGTGGACAGGGCGGACTGAGAGAGAGTTGATGATGGTGATGGAGTTGGTGTTCTTTCTGATGGCCTAGATTCAGTATTTCGTTGATATAACAGTGGGATTCCCTGACTGCTGTGGCCTTGCAACGACACCTCAACATTTGCTGCTGTGCTAACCAGTGGGCTTACAGTGGGGGAAACAATGTAGCGTTGCTGACTACCTTCTTTGTGATCAGTTGCACATGTGGCACTTGAGGTTTGGTGTTGTGTCCACGCTTGCAAGTGCATGCTGGTTAAATGTCTAAGCATGCAACTGGTATTCAAATTTTTCAGATTTTTCCCTCGGCTAAAGGTCTTTGCGCACTTCTTACAGATAACCTTGGCCTGATCATGAGGATTTTGTTCAAAAAAGTGCCACACTGCACTCTTCCTACTTTGGCAGACATTTTGCGGCCTAGCACGCTGTGATCTTTTGACCCTCTGGACAAGCTGTCCAGCAACTCTTTTGATTTTTGGAACCTGTCTTTGGAGTGCTCCGGGCCTGCCAGATAACAGCTGTTGCGATGTCGATGTCTGCTGTGGATGCTCCTCATCTGAGCTATTGGAAGCAGCACCCTCTTCCCCAAATGGATGCCAATCTGGGTCAACAACTGGGTCATCCATCACCTCCTCTTCAATGTCATGTGCACCTTCCTCTGTGTCACCGTGTATGGTGGTATAGTGTGCGGGAAGGGGCACCTGAGTCTCATCAGGGTCAGAATCTGGCTCTGTACACTGCGAGGACAATGTAGTGCTCTGAGTGAATGTACCAGCAGAATCATCTATCAGCGGCTGTGCATCAGTGCACTCCATGTCAGATTCATCTTGGCCTGGGTAATTCACCATTTCACTTGATAATCCAGGCATGGTATGTGAAAACAGCTCCATGGAGTAATCAGTAGTATGGCCTGCGTCATCCTTCAATCTTGGTTGGGGTGAAGGACACAAGGAAAGGTGTGGTTCATGAACATGAGCCTCCAATGACGACTCAGTGCTTTTACTTTTTACAACTTCAGAAGAGGAGGCGATAGAGCTGGAGGCTGAGTCAGCAATGTAAGACAAAACTTTTTCCTGATGCTCTGGCTTTAAAAGCGGTTTGCCAACTCCTAGAAAACTAAGCCTTCGAAGCCTTATGGAGCCAGATGATGACGCAGGCTCAACACCTCCTGCATTCGGTCCTATTTTGCTCTTGCCACTACCATCAGATCCACCACCAACACCATCATTACCAGCTGCCAACCCCCACCCAATTCCACGGCCTCTTCCACCAGCCTTCCTCATTTTTGGTAGAAATGTAGACAAAATCCAACAAACTATATAGTAATGTAAAACAAGGTACAAGGTGTCTATAGGACAGGGGAGATTTTGAATTTCTGTACACACTTGTGGACACTGGACACTTATGGATTGTGTGAGGCCCACTGAATATCAGAGCGCTATGTCACAGGCTCGATGGCACAGGTGTGAAAAAAGTGACTACAGGATAAGGGAGATTTTGAATTTCTGCACACACTAGTGGACACTGGACACTTTTGGATTGTGTGAGGCCCACTGAATATCAGAGCGCTATGTCACAGGCAGAAATTGGCTAGTGTATCACAAACTACAAGGTGTATGTAGAATTGGGCAGAATAGGAATCTCCCTAGAGTGTAGGTCTGTAAGAACGGAACAAGTCCTCCACTTATCCTTCCACAGTGACACACAGATAGCTTCACTGTGGCCGTGATAACAGCCGTTACACGGTACTGAGAGGAGCGTGCACGTACATGGCTGTCCGGTGTACGTAAAATTGTCAAGCTCCGTGTTTTTTAAGTATACGGACTGACACACGCTGTCTCTCTATAGTTTTGAATGTGATCAAACAGCAAATATATTTAACTGTTTGAAAGCTAGACAAAACTAATAGGTGCAGGTCTGTAAGAACGGAACATGTCCTCGACTTATTCTCACAGAGTGACACACAGATAGCTTCACTGTGGCTGTGATAACAGCCGTTACACGGTACTGTGTGAGGAGCGTACACCGCTGTATGGTGTGAAAAAATGCACGCTCAGTACCTCAGCAGGACAAAAAAAAAAATTGGGATTGCTTTTAAAAAAGCAGTTTGCAGAGCAGTGGGTAAACAGCAATGCAGCTGTCAGGAAGCCTTAGAAGGCAGCCTAACAACCAACACCGCTGATCCACCACAATATAGCCTCCCCTTGCACTGCACACACAGTGACTGGTGTGTTGTACAGGCAAAATCGCTAGCAGCAGAAGCAGTTTTTTTTTCTTCTTCCCTGCCTAACGCTCTCCCTACAGAATCAGCAGCAGCAACCTCTCCCTATGCTAAGATCGGCAGAAGTAAGATGGCGGTCGGCGTGCACGCCCTTTTATAACCCCTGTGACGCCCACCAAAGCAAGCCAATCACTTGCATGCCCTTCTGAAAGATGGTGGTGACCCCTGCCTATGTCATCACGTTGCCCACAGTGTCCGTGGATCCTGATTGGCTGAAAAAGAGCGCAAAACAAACTTTTGAAACGCGACTTTGGCGCGTAAGTCGCCGACCTCGTGGCCGACCTCATCCTAGGGTCGGGTTTCGTTTCATGAAACCCAACTTTGCCAAAAGTCGGCAACTTTTGAAATTTTTCGACCCGTTTCGCTCAACTCTATTCCCTACTAAAATTTAAGAAGGGACTGGATGCCTTTCTTGAAAAGTATAATATTACAGGGTATATACACTAGTTTCCTTAATATTGCGTTGATCCAGGGAGCTAGTTTGATTGCCGTATGTGGAGTCGGGAAGGAAGTTTTTTTCACCAATGTGAAGCTTACTGTTTGCCACATGGGTTTTTTTTGCCTTCCTCTGGATCAACATGTTAGGGCAGGTTAGGACAGGATATGGGTTGAACTAGATGGACTTAAAGTCTCCCTTCAACCTTAATAACTATGTTACTATGTTACTATGTTAAATGAAAGCATTTAAAATGTACAAACAGTTGGACCTGCATCGATTGGCATAACAGGAATTTTTATCCTTGATTGGGCACTGTTATGCCTGTTATAATGGAGCAGCAGTGCATATGCCCGACCATCGCGCCATTCATTTTATAAGGGGCTGTGGTAAAAACAGCATTGCGCTCGGCAGCCCCATAGGGAACGAATGGAGTCACAGTCAAACATATGCACTCCGCTCCATTTTAATGGGGATAAAAATGCCCCCTTCTGCTGTGTGGGTTCCAGCAATCAGACCACCACAATCAATAAGTAATGACCAATCCTGTGGTTATATGATCTCTCGTTTTCACCTCACAACCCCTTTAATTTCCTTTTGACGTGCTGGATTGTTATTTATAACACAACACTAGTCACTGAGGCTGCGCTGGCAGCATCTCCTCTTTCACCAGTGGTATTTCAGCCAGGGCGATCACATCTTAGCACCGTCCAAGCTGAAAAATGTATATCCCCCAGATATGGATTACGGCGTGGGACACAACGACGTACAGGTATGGTATATTGTTGTTTTTTTATTTTATTTTTATTACAGGAGAATGAGGGCTTTACATGGATTAGGTGTGGTTGTAAGTATGGTTTAATTAAGAATAATAAAGAAATCTGTGTCTTTATTTCAATTAAAGGATTTTTTAATGGGTGTGTTTTCTTTACAATTTGACAGGTGACATCAACCCCCCAACTATTACCCCATATGCCACCGCTACTGGGCAGTGGGAATAGCAAGGCTATATGCCAGAATTGGCGCACCTTAGAGATAAGCCTTTTCTGGGGCAGCTGAGAGCTGATGTTTCTAGCCAGGGGGGCCAGTATCCATGGTCCCTTCCTAGGCTATTAACATCAGCCCTCAGCTGTCTGCATAGCCATTGCTGGCTTTTAATTATATGGGGACCCCACGCCATTTTTTTCTGTAAAATAATATTGTCAGAGACACCGCACTGAACTTGCTCACTGAGCCAGTGCGCGTGTCCTGAGTAAAGCGAACTGTGCTCAAAGCTACCTGTGGAGCGGGCAGCAACCGAATAGATGCGTACTTCAGAGCTGCAGGTCCTGAAGCACGTGACTGCTAGAGGCGTGGCCTAAACTCCACAGAGCTAGGAGCTGCAAGACAATTCCTAGCAGAGCAACTGCGAGACAAAGTTACCAAGGGGCATAGACTGTGAGAATAGTCAGGACGTAGCCAATGAGTCACACACAGAGATAGCTGTAGGGTACCAAAGGGGGCGAGCAGAGAGTAGTCAGGTCACATGCAATGAGTCATACACAGATAATAACGCAGTACAAAACCAACAGGCAAACTCACAACGGGAAACAGAATCGGGTCAGAACCATATAAACAAGCTATAGCAACAAACAGGCACACGGGGGTCAGCACACTAGGCCAATGGCAAAAGTATAACTGGCAGGGATTGAAGCTACCCAGGGGTTTATGAAGCTCTCCCAGAACCAGAAAGAGGCCACAATCATTAACCCCAAGTGTGCAGGTCAAAACCTGCACAGAGCTCCAGACATTAACCCCCGGTGTGCAGCTCAAAAACCCGCACTGGGATCATGACAAATATTTTATTAATTAAATATATGTTCAATATTTTGCACACACACTATACTAATTGTATTTGGCACTGACATGTATATATCTATCTATTCTATATGGATTTACTGTATGTAATCCATCTCTCCTATCCTGTCGGCTCCTGCAGTGATTTTACAGAAGCCAGCAAAAGAATTACTGGCTATTCTTCTATATATCTCTCTCTGCAATATAAATACATATATACTGTAATATATATATATATATATATATATATATATATATATATATATAGTATGTGCATATATATATATTATATATTTTTCAAATCTGAGGTAAAAAAAGATACAATGAAAATAACTTGGTGGTAGGTTATTAACACTGCTCAAGTCTTAAAGTGCTTTGCAATAAAAAAAAAAAGTCAGTTGTTTCTGTTCACCCTTCTTCAGTAAGAATATAACCTACTGCCATGGCTCATAAGAGATGTACTGTAAATTTAAAGTAGCAAACAGCCTTTAATAAATTTAAAAAATCTTTAAAGGTGACTGCACTCAGACAGTAATTACAAAAGACATTAGCTTTATTTATCATTACATAAGTACTGAGAAAATATACCGGTAATTTCAAAGTGATACATAAAAATGGAGATAATTATCACATTGGCAATTGATGTACAAAAATTGACGTGCTAAGTAGCAGCATAAAATTAGGATAATGCCAATAAAACAAAAAAAGTGCACTTTAAGGGTGGTCTAAAGGCAAAGTAAATTTCTTAAAATCCCTATCTATTTGATGTCATAATATAAACTATTTGCTAACATAATTGCATTAAAGATCTGTTCCCTAACTACACTATCTAAAGGTACCGTCACATTTAGCGATGCACCAGCGATCCCGACCACGATACGACCCGGTCAGGATCGCTGGTGCATCGCTAGATGGTCGCTAGTGAGCTGCCAAACAGGCAGATCTCATCAGCGATGTAGCAGCGGTCGGCGGTCGTTACTTACCTGTCAGACGCGGCGAGGAAGACGTCCTCCCGCCCGCGTCCACGCGTCGCTCGTCGGCACCAGCAGGAAGTGGCCGACGAGAAATGGCCCTGGACGATCTCGCGCGATCAGCGAAAACCAGCGGGGGAGCCGGTCGGAGGCAAGTATCACACTTAGCGATATCGCTAGCAATATCGCTGCTGCGTCACAAAATCGGTGACGCTTAAGCGAGATCGCTAGCGATCTCGCTTAGTGTGACGGGGCCTTAACAGCTATTCCATTTTATTTTTCCTACTTCCTTTCTGATGACGCTTTGGTTTGAGAATCCCAGTAGATAGCAATTTTTGAAGGTATTTACGTTGTTTTTGGACCACCCTTTTAACATCCTAGAGAGTGATTATTATCAGCACCATATATGAAATATAATCCATATCATAAATTGCATCCACAGTAGCTTGGACTACTCCTACTACTAAGTGGATAGATCTATGTGATGATCATCCCCTGGATTATTTACTATGATTAGATATTGTTAGATGCCTTTTAGTAGTTCCTTTTCCTTTACTTCATGTGCACGAGACACTTTTTGTCAGTGTGATATTAGGGAGGTAAAGGGATCCTTCTAGCTGATACATGTTGGTAAAACCGCAGCCGCAAGCAGCATGTATCAGCCACTGGCTGTAGTATCCCAGCCATGTATGTTTGTATCTGAAATGCTGCGGCTTATCAGAGAAAAACATACTTTAAGTAGCCGCCGGTGACCGAGGATTGCTATTGAATAGTTGTATGGGCAGTCCCCCGGTGGATTCTCCGTGCCTGCTGACAGTGACTGACAGTGGCAGTGAATGACAGGGACAGTGACTGGGGACCCGCCTGTACGACGATACTCAGTGTCCTAAGCATTTCAGAAACAAATATACTTGACTGGAGTATTACAGCCAGAGATTAAGACATGATGCCTGCGGTTTGAGCAGCATGTATCACCTGACAGGTTCCCTTTTACCTATTTTTTCTACACTTTATTATGGATGACTCCACCCAGGAGGGGTAATCCAAGCTAGTATGGATATATTTTTATTATTTTGATGTGCTATATTATTTATATATGATTACAGCTGCACTTGCACTTTATGATATGGACTGCATTTCATATATACAGAGGGTGAAAAAATAATAATGATGCTATTGACATGAAATTCTCACCAGATGTCAATATCAACCCATCCAATCCACAAAGGCAAAGAAATCAAACCATAGATGTCCATAAATTAAGTTATGTATAATAATGAGAAATGACACAGGGAGAAAGTATTGAACACATGAAGAAAGAGAGGTGTAAAAAGCTATGGAAAGTCATGACACCAGCTGAAATCTATCAGTAATTAGAAAGCAATCCTGCCACTTTGTGAAAAATAATAGCAGTTGGTTTAATTGGCTTAGGAGTTCAAATAATTATGAGAAGAATTGTCCAAGAGCCATGAAATACCAGAAATACCTGGAATCATCAGGTACAATTGTTTCAAAGAAAACTATAAGTAATGTACTCAATCTCCTCGGCCTGTATGCACGCTCACCATGCAAGACTCCACTGCAGAACAAAAAGCCAATTCAGAGCGTGTAAAGTATACTCAACATTTACAGTAGACAAGCCTGTGAAATACTTGGAGAATATATTCTGGTCAGGTGAGACCAAAGCCAACCTCTTTGGATGCCATAATACACACCATGTTTGAGGCCAAAAGACACTGCTTATCACCCCAAAGACACGATAACAGTGAAGTTTGGAGGTGGGAACATCATGATGTGGGACCGTTTTTCAGCACACAGCACTGGCAGACTTTATATGATTGAAGGAAGGATTAATGAATGGACAAATGTACAGAGATATTCTTGATACAAATCTGCTGCCATCTACCTGGATGATGAACATGAAATGAGGGTGGACACATCAGCAAGACTACTCTCAAGTGGTTTCAGAGAAAGAAAATAAAGCTGCTAGAATGGCAGAGCTAATCACTGGATCTGACTCCAATAAAAAATGTCTGGAAGGAACTAAAGTTCAGAGTTCATAGAAGGAGCCCATGGGATCTTCAGGATTTGAAGAGTGTTTGTGTGGAAGAAAAGGCCAAAATCAAATCTGAGCAATGCATGTGACTAGTTTCTCCATATTGGAGGGGACTTGAGCTGTTATCACCAACTAACGTTTTTGCACAAACAATTAAATACATTTCAGTAAGAGTGTTAACTACTTTTTCCCCTTGTCATTTCTCACTATTACACATAACTTAATTTATGGACATCTGTTTGATCTCTTTGCCCGTGTGAATTGGATACGCTGTTGCCACCATCTGCTGAGAATTTCATTTCAATAGCACCTTTAGAAATATATTTATTTAGAAAACTGGTGACATGTCCATTACTTCCTGCTGTACACATAAAACTAAACTGAAAACCATTCTGTTGGCCTTTTGTTTTATTGGAACTTTTATGAGCAGTACTACAGTAACTTTATGCTTTGCTGCTACCAGGGCCGGCCGGCATCACCACCCGTCACAAGTGCCAATACCCTGGACGAATAGAGGGGACCACTCGGCTTTGGGGACACCGGCATGCAATGGGGCCCGTGAGCTGGGGGACCCCGGAGCTGTCATAGCCCCCCCCCTCAAATACTTCTCCTTGTTCCCCGCAGCTCCAGTATCTTCAGCGTTGTCGTCTTCTGACTCTCTGTGACATCTCAGGGCAGAGGGCGTGATGACGTCACTGCAGAGCACCCTCTGCCGAGCAGTACAGAGAGTCAAAAGATGATGAGGGGACAGGAACTGATGGGAACAGGAGAGATGAGTATTTTTTTATATATGGAGCATTACATGGGGCCCGTTATACTGTGTGAAGCAATATATGGGGCACTTTAAACTGTATTGTGCAATGCATGGGGCAATTAAAAAGTATGGAGCAATATATGGTGCCATTATATACTGTATAGATAATAATATGGGGACCATTATACTGTATGGTGTAATACATGGGACTCATTATACAGTATGGAGCAATATATGGGGGCCATTATTCTGTATTGAGCAATATATGGGGCCACCATACTGTATGGAGCACTGTGTAGGGCCATTATACTGTATGAAGCAATATAAGGGGCTCATTATACTGTATGGAACATTATATGGGACCCATTATACTGTATGAAGCAATATATGGGATTTATTATACTGTATGGAGCAATATATGGGGCCACTATACTGTATGGAGCACTGTGTATGGACATTATACTGTATGGAGCAATATATGAGGCCCATTATACTGTGTGTAGTATTATATGGGGTTCATTATACTGTATGGCACAATATATGGGGCCCATTCTACTGTTTGGAGCAATATAGGGGCTTCTCACAAAATTAGAATATCATCAAAAAGTTAATTGTTATATAGAGTCACTACAAACAAAGTGATCTATTTCAAGTGTTTATTCCTGTTAATGTTGATGATTATGGCTTGCAGCCAATGAAAACCCAAAACTGATTATCTTAGTAAATTAGAATAATTAACAGAAAACACCTGCAAATGCTTTCTAAGTGTTTAAAAGGTTCCTTAGACTGCTTTATTAGGCTCCACAATCATGGGGAAGACTGCTGACTTGACAGATGTCCAGAAGGCAGTCACTGACACGCTCCACAAGGAGGGTAAGTCACAAAATGTCATTGCTAAAGAAGCTGGCTGTTCGCAGAGTGCTGTATCCAAGCATATTAATGGAAAGTTGAGTGAAAGGAAAAAGTATGGTAGAAAAAGGTACACAAGCCACCACATACAGACGTATCAAGGACATGGGCTACAAGTGTCGCATTCCTAGTGTCAAGCCACTCATGACTAATTGACAACGCCAGAAGCATCTTACCTGGGCCAAGGTGAAAAAGAACTGGACTGTTGCTCAGTGGTCCAAGGTATTGTTTTCAGATGAAAGTAAATTTTGCATTTCATTTGGAAATCAAGTTCCCAGAGTCTGAAGGAAGAGTGGAGAGGCACACAATCCAAGCTGCTTGAGGTCTAGTGTGATGATTCCACAATCAGTGATAGTGTGGGGAGCCATGTTATCTGCTGGTGTAGGTCCACTGTGTTTTATCAAGACCAAAGTCAGCGCAGCCGTCTACCAGGAAATTTTAGAGCACTTCATGCTTCTCTCTGCTGACAAGCTTTTCGGAGATGGAAATTTCATTCTCCAGCAGGACTTGGCACCTGTCCACACTGCCAAAAGTACCAATACCTGGTTTAAAAAAAACCATATAACTGCGCTTGATTGGCCAGCAAACTCGCCTGACCTTAGCCCCATAGAGAGTCTATGGGGTATTGTCAAGAGGAAGATGAGAGACACCAGACCCCACAATGTAGATGAGCTGAAGGTTGCTATCAAAGCAACCTGGGCTTCCATAACACCTCAGCAGTGCCACAGGCTGATCGTCATGCCTCATGGATGCAAAAGGAGCTCCGACCAAGTATTGAGTGCATTTACTGAACATACATTTCAGCAGGAAAAACATTTTGGATTTTAAAATCATTTTTCAAGCTGGTTTTATGAAGAATTCTGATTTACTAAGATAATGACTTTTGGGTTTTCATTGGCTGTAAGCCATAATCATCAACATTAACAGTAATAAACACTTGAAATAGATCACTCTGTTTGTAATGACCCTATATAATATGAGTTTCACTTTTTGTATTGAAGAACTGAAATAAATTAACTTTTTGATGATATTCTAATTTTGTGGTGAGAAGCACATGTATATCATAGAATCATAGAATCGTAGAGTTGGAAGGGACCTCCTGGGCCATCTGGTCCAACCCCCTGCTCAAAGCAGGATTCGCTAAATCATCCCAGACAGATGTCTGTCCAGCCTCTGTTTGAAGACTTCTATTGAAGGAGAACGCACCACCTCTCGTGGCAGCCTGTTCCACTCATTGATCACTCTAACTGTCAAAAAGTTTTTTCTAATATTTAATCTGTGTCTCCTCCCATTCAGTTTCATCCCATTGCTTTTATTCTTTCCTTGTGCAAATGAGAATAAAGATGATCCTTCTACAATGTGACAGCCCTTGAGATATTTGTAGACAGCTATTAAGTCTCCTCTCAGTCTTCTCTTCTGCAAGCTAAACATTCCCAAATCCTGCAACCTTTCCTCATAAGACAGGGTTTGCAGACCGGTCACCATTCTGGTCGCTCTTTTCTGTACTTGCTCCAGTTTGTTGATGTCTTTTTTAAAATGTGGCACCCATAACTGGACACAGTATTCCAGATGAGGTCTGACCAAAGTGGAGTAGAGGGCAATAATGACTTCACGTGATCTAGACTGTATGCTTCTGTTTATACATCCTAGAATTGCATTTGCCTTTTTTGCTGCTGCATCACACTGTTGACTCATATTAGGTCTGTGATTAATTAGTATACCCAAGTCTTTTTCACATGTGCTGTTGCTTAGCCCTATTCCTCCCATTTTGTATATGTTTTTTTCATTTTTACTGCCAAGATGTAGTATTTTGCATTTTTCCCTGTTAAAAACCATTCTGTTAGTTGCTGCCCACTGCTCCAGTTTATTTATATCTTTTTGAATCCTGTCTCTCTCTTCTCTAGTATTAGCTATCCCTCCTAGCTTTGTGTCATCAGCAAATTTAATCAGTTTACCCTCAATTCCTTCATCTAAATCGTTGATAAAGATGTTGAACAATAAAGGACCCAGGACAGAGCCCTGTGGTACCCCACTTGAAACATTCTTCCAACTGGATGTGCAGCCATTTACGACCACTCTTTGGGTCCGATCACTAAGCCAGTTATCCACCTAACAGTTGCCTTGTCCATTCCATACTTAGCCATTTTTTCAATAAGGATTGTGTGAGATACTTTGTCAAATGCTTTGCTGAAGTCAAGATATACTATATCTACAGCATTTCCCTGATCCACCCAATCAGTGATTCTGTCATAGAAGGAAATTAAGTTAGTCTGACATGGCTTATTAGTTACAAACCCATGCTGACTCTGTTTACTCACTTCTTTTTTGTCCATTTACTTACATACATGCTGTTTAATAATTTGCTCAAAGATCTTTCCTGGTATAGAAGTCAGACTCACCAGCCTATAGTTGCCTGGATCCACCTTCTTCCCCTTTTTGAAGATAGGAACAACATTTGCGCTTCTCCAGTATTCTGGCACTTCTCCTGTTCACCAAGAATTTTCAAAGATTATGGAGAGGGGTTCAAAAATTTCTTCTGCTAGCTCCTTCAGTACTCTGGGGAGTAATTCATCTGGACCTGGAGACTTGAATTCATTTAAGTTAGCTAAGTGTTTCCTCACTAACTTTCTGTTTATAGATATCCTGGATTCTTCTATTCCCTTAATAGGACAGTGAAGAACCGTTGATGTTACATTTCCTTTCTGAGAGAAAACAGTTGCAAAATAGGAATTTAAAAGTTCAGCCTTCTCAACATCCTGTCTTGCCATTTAATCATTTTCATCCTGTAAAAATCCTATAGCATCTTTGACTTTTCTTTTACTTTTGACATATCCCCAAAATCTTTTATTATTGCTTTTGACATCTCTTGCAAGCCTCAATTCATTGTCAGCTTTACTAATCTGATTTGTGCCCTGCAATTTCTGCAGACAGCATTATATTCTTCTTTAGATATGCCTCCCTGTTGTGAGCTCATTTTCGAGTTTGCCTCTGGCTTCTGGTGAGGGTTATGGAGCTGGCTGTGCTGACAGAGGAGTAGTGAGTTCTCTATCTGGACTCCCTCTGTTAGTGAAGGGAGGTAATGAAGCTGATCTAAATGGCAGAGACCGGCCACCTGAGGAGGAGGACTGCAATTGGGCATCAGGAGTTTCTGATTGGATTTAAGGCAGCCAACTCCCTAGTTTCTTGCTGGTGATTTTTCCTGACTGTGGCTCCTGGTTTCCAGTTTGGTTCCTGCCTTCCTAAAGCTAAGTTTTCTCTGCAATTGTTCATATGAGATTTTGTCTGGTTTACTTAGTTTTTGTGTTCAGCCAGCCGTGGCTGGGACTGGGCTGAATCCCCATTTTGTCTCTGATCAGTTGATCTCTTTTGCTCTGTCTTCAGAATATACCTGAGTGCTGATATAGTATTTTGATGTCTAGCGACTTCAGGGCCTTTTTCTATCAGACGTGTTGGACATTCTTTTTGGCAGGGTTTTTTGCGTGATTGCAGACAGCAGCTTTTCTTTCCTGTCCTTTCTAGTTAGTGAGGGCCCCATCATTTGCTCAGCCTATCTTTCTACCTGTGTCTGTATTTTCATCTTGTTTCACCGACAATACATGTTGGGGGCTGTCTATTGCTTTGGGGTCTGCTCTGGGGCAGTTTAGATTTTCCCTTTCTTTCTTTAGGCTTATTTAGTTCTCAGGCCATGACGAGGCATCTAGGACCACCGTAGGCACGCTCCACGGTTACTGCTAGTTGTTGTGGTTAGGATCAGGGGTCTGCAATCCGCTAGTTACCAACCTCTCCGGTTTTCTGGGCTTAGATTGCTTTTTGTTTTTTACTCCTCGGTGACTCATTCATAACAGAATCACCAGCCATACCGCAGATTCTAGGGTACTCAAAAGCAGGAGAGAATTGTAAAAAAAAAAAAAAAAAAAGTGTCAGAATTTTTGAATTTTAAGAAAAACATTCAGGATTGAGAGTCCTCAGTAGTTGATACCTTTTAATGGCTAACTGAAAAGATGGTAATACATTGCAAGCTTTCGAGACTACTCAGGTCTCTTCATCAGGCTAGACTAATACAAAATCTGAAGTCACATATTTATGCACAATACAGCCTAGAAAAAATGCAATAGATAAGACAAGTGACGTGAAGCAGAACTATCAATATGGGAGAGGGAGAAACATAAATATAAACATTGGACCAGTTCATAGATAAGGAGTCTGGATGTTTTATGGTCCTCTGATTGGGGTCTAGTTCTGTGTTGCCCCGCAAGGTTTTAAAAGGAAATTCCTTAATTGATGTAAAAAGACATAAATCCATGCGACACATTCATTCCAGCACTGAGAGTGTCAAAGTTCGTCATAAATTTGTACTCCCAAACTCGTCTCTCTCTCTGAGATGTGAAGTTACCTTTCAATACCAGTAATTTCATATCCATGCTGCTGTGATCAGGGATACAGAAATGTTTTGCCACAGGTAGATCCATTCTTTTTTCTCTTATTGTGTGACGATGAGCATTCATCCTTGTTCTAAGCTTTTGCCCTGTCTCCCCCACATACAGACCCCCAGTTGGACATTTAGTACAAATAATTAAGTATACCACATTAGATGTAATGCAGGTGAAAGTACCTGGGATCTTGTAGTCCTGATGTGAGTTGGGGATCTTTATCTTGTCCGTGGTCCTTATAAATGGACAGGTTTTACATTTTTTCTGGTTGCACGGAAAGGTTCCTGCAGCTGTTGGAGAGGACAGGGAGCTTCTGACAATGATGCTTCTTAAATTTGGGGGCTGCCTAAAACACAGCAGTGGGGGGTCTGGAAAAATGGATTTTAATCGGGCATCTTTTTGTAGTAAAGGTTGTAATTTCCGTGCAGCTCCCCTTAGCACCTCCAGATTTGGGTTGTAGGTGACTACTAGAGGCACTCGGTTATTTTCTTCTTTAGCTTTGTAATGTAGCAGGTGATTCCTTGACAATCTGGTGGCTCTTGTAATTTGGTTTTCAATTGTTCTTGGATGGTAACCCTGATTCAAAAAGGTCTTTTTGAGGCGACCAAGGTGTTTGTCTCTATCCATGGGGTTGGAACATATACGATTGTATCTGATGGCTTGGCTATAGATAATAGAGTTCTTTATGTGTTTTGGATGGAAACTGTCCCATTTAAGGTATGTTGGACGGTCGATTGGCTTCGACCGTCCAACATACCTTAAATGGGACAGTTTCCATCCAAAACACATAAAGAACTCTATTATCTATAGCCAAGCCATCAGATACAATCGTATATGTTCCAACCCCATGGATAGAGACAAACACCTTGGTCGCCTCAAAAAGACCTTTTTGAATCAGGGTTACCATCCAAGAACAATTGAAAACCAAATTACAAGAGCCACCAGATTGTCAAGGAATCAAGCCAATCGACCGTCCAACATACCTTAAATGGGACAGTTTCCATCCAAAACACATAAAGAACTCTATTATCTATAGCCAAGCCATCAGATACAATCGTATATGTTCCAACCCCATGGATAGAGACAAACACCTTGGTCGCCTCAAAAAGACCTTTTTGAATCAGGGTTACCATCCAAGAACAATTGAAAACCAAATTACAAGAGCCACCAGATTGTCAAGGAATCACCTGCTACATTACAGAGCTAAAGAAGAAAATAACCGAGTGCCTCTAGTAGTCACCTACAACCCAAATCTGGAGGTGCTAAGGGGAGCTGCACGGAAATTACAACCTTTACTACAAAAAGATGCCCGATTAAAATCCATTTTTCCAGACCCCCCACTGCTGTGTTTTAGGCAGCCCCCAAATTTAAGAAGCATCATTGTCAGAAGCTCCCTGTCCTCTCCAACAGCTGCAGGAACCTTTCCGTGCAACCAGAAAAAATGTAAAACCTGTCCATTTATAATGACCACGGACAAGATAAAGATCCCCAACTCACATCAGGACTACAAGATCCCAGGTACTTTCACCTGCATTACATCTAATGTGGTATACTTAATTATTTGTACTAAATGTCCAACTGGGGGTCTGTATGTGGGGGAGACAGGGCAAAAGCTTAGAACAAGGAAGAATGCTCATCGTCACACAATAAGAGAAAAAAGAATGGATCTACCTGTGGCAAAACATTTCTGTATCCCTGATCACAGCAGCATGGATATGAATTTACTGGTATTGAAAGGTAACTTCACATCTCAGAGAGAGAGACGAGTTTGGGAGTACAAATTTATGACGAACTTTGACACTCTCAGTGCTGGAATGAATGTGTCGCATGGATTTATGTCTTTTTACATCAATTAAGGAATTTCCTTTTAAAACCTTGCGGGGCAACACAGAACTAGACCCCAATCAGAGGACCATAAACCATCCAGACTCCTTATCTATGAACTGGTCCAATGTTTATATTTATGTTTCTCCCTCTCCCATATTGATAGTTCTGCTTCACGTCACTTGTCTTATCTATTGCATTTTTTCTAGGCTGTATTGTGCATAAATATGTGACTTCAGATTTTGTATTAGTCTAGCCTGATGAAGAGACCTGAGTAGTCTCGAAAGCTTGCAATGTATTACCATCTTTTCAGTTAGCCATTAAAAGGTATCAACTACTGAGGACTCTCAATCCTGAATATTTTTCTATCCACTGGCTAACACGGTACAAAGATATACATCTTTCCTGAATTTTAAGAATAATTGTAAATTATTTCTAGCCTTAAAGCCTAACTTATCTGGGAGCTCTGTGCAGCAGGTTAAAATTGTCATTTCCTTGCTGGGCGGCGATCCTCAGGATTGGGCGTTTTCTTTGACACCTGAAGATCCTGTTTTGACTAATGTGGATGCATTTTTTCAAGCCTTGGGGTTATTATATGATGAACCTAATGCTATTGATCAAGCTGAGAGAGCCCTATTGGCATTGAACCTTGAACCAGGGTCGGGATCCTGCAGAGTTATACTGTCAGAAATTCCAAAAGTGGGCGGTCCTTACTATATGGAATGATAGTGCATTGGCAGCTCTCTTTCGGAAGGGTTTGTCTGAGACTGTAAAAGATACTATGGTGGGATATTTCCTGTTCCCTCTGGTCTTGACGATTCTATGTCATTAGCCATTCAAGTTGATCGGCGTTTACGTGAACGCAAGACTACACGGGAGGCGCTGCCACATTTTGAACAAATGTCTGAACCTATGCAATGTGATGGAGTTTTGTCTAGGGCGCAACGTCAAGAGTTTAGAAGGCGCAATAAGCTGTGTTTTTTCTGTGGAGATGCCTCTCATGTTATTTCTGTCTGCCCTAAACGAGAGAAACGTTTTGCACACACATTTGCTGTGGGTGGTGTACAACCTAAGTTTCTTTTGGCAATTACGCTGATCTGCTCCTTATCCACATTTTCCGCAAAGGCTTTTGTGGATTCAGGAGCGGCCTTGAATCTAAAGAACTTGGATTTTGCTAAACGTTGTGGTTTTCCTATGACACCTCTGCGGACGCCTATTCCTTTGAGGGGTATTGCTGCTACACCTTTGGCGAAGAATAAACCTCAGTTTTGGACCCAGGTGATAATGCGGGTTGCTCCAGAACACCAAGAAAATTGCAGATTTTTGGTGTTGCATAATTTACATGATACCATTGTTCTGGGTTTTCCCTGGTTGCAAATCCATAATCCGGTTTTGGATTGGAAATCTGTGTCTGTGGTGAGTTGGGGTTGTCGGTGTGCTCTTCGTGACACTCCTGTTTTCTCCACCTCTCCCCAGTTGCATGATGTTCCTGACTATTTGGCTGATTTTAATGATGTATTTAGTGAGAGCAAGTCTGCGTCTTTGCCTCCTCATAGGAGTTAGGACTGTGCAATTGAGTTGAGACCTGGATGTAAATTTCCCAAGGGTCGACTTTTCAATTTATCTGTACCCGAACACGAGGCTATGCGATCTTATATTAAGGAGTCGTTGGAGAAGGGTCATATTAGACCATCCTCTTCGTCCTTAGGTGCTGGGGGTTTTTTTGTGGCCAAGAAAGATGGTTCATTAAGGCCTTGTATTGACTATCGTTCCCTCAACAAAATTACGGTTAAATTTCAGTATCCGTTACCCCTGATTTCTGATTTATTCTCCAGAGTTAAAGGTGCTTGCTGGTTTACTAAGCTTGACCTCAGGGGGGCGTATAATCTTATTCGCATCAAGCATGGGGATGAATGGAAGACAGCGTTTAATACTCCGGAGGGACATTTTGAGTACCTGGTGATGCCTTTTGGGCTCACTAATGCCCCTTCTGTCTTCCAATCCTTCATGAATGATATTTTCCGGGACTTTGTGGATAAGTTTTTGATCATCTATCTGGATGATATTTTGATCTTTTCCAGGGATTGGGATTCTCATGTGGAACATGTTCGGACTGTGTTCCGGATTTTGAGTGAGAATTCCTTGTATGTTAAGGGATCGAAGTGCCTTTTTGGTGTACAGAGGATTTTATTTTTGGGATTTATTTTGTCTCCGTCAACTATTGAAATGGACCCGGCCAAGGTACAGGCCATTTATGATTGGGTTCAACCCACTTCTTTGAAGGCTCTCCAGAAGTTTTTGGGTTTTGCTAATTTTTATCGTAAATTTATAGCTAATTTTTCTGGTATTGCTAAACCACTGACTGATTTAACTAAGAAGGGTGCTGATGTGCTGAATTGGTCTTCAGAGGCAGTTTCGGCCTTTCAGGAGCTGAAGCAGAGGTTCACTTCTACTCCGGTTTTGCGGCAACCTGATGTCTCACTTCCTTTTCAGGTGGAGGTAGACGCTTCAGAGATTGGTGCAGGAGCTGTTTTGTCCCAAAAAGATCCTGTGACGTCTAAAATGAATCCCTGTGCCTTCTTTTCCCGAAAGTTCTCCCCATCTGAATGCAACTATGATGTGGGGAATCGGGAATTCTTAGCCATGAAATGGGCATTTGAGGAGTGGAGACATTGGTTGGAGGGAGCTAGACATCAAATTGTGGTCCTCACTGACCACAAGAATTTGATTTACCTTGAGTTGGCCAAACGCTTGAATCCTAGACAGGCTAGGTGGGCCTTGTTTTTTACTCGTTTTGATTTTGTGGTCTCCTTTCTTCCAGGCACTAAGAATGTTAAGGCTGACGCCCTTTCTAGGAGTTTCTTTGCTGATTCTCCTATTGTGACCAAGCCTACTACCATCCTAGGTGAGGGGGTAGTTCTTTCTGCCATCTCGCCCGATTTGAGACGTGCTCTGGAAGAATTCCAGGAGGACAAACCTGAGCGTTGTCCTATGGGAAAATTGCATGTTCCTGACCAGTGGAGGAAGAGAGTGATGTCTGAAGTTCATTGCTCCGCATTGGCTGGTCATCCAGGTATTTTTGGTACCAGAGATTTGGTGAATCGGTCTTTTTGGTGGCCCACCTTATCTCGTGATGTCAGGAATTTTGTGCAGTCCTGTGGGACTTGTTCCCGGTCTAAACCCTGTTCTCGCTCTAGTGGGTTGTTGATGCCCTTGCCGGTGCCTAAGAGGCCATGGACCCATATTTCAATGGATTTTATTTCTGATCTTCCTGTCACTCAGAGAATCACTGTTATCTGGGTGATTTGTCATAGATTCTCTAAGATGGTCCATCTTGTACCACTCCCAAAGTTGCCATCTTCCTCAGAGTTGGTACCCTTGTTTTTACAACAGGTGGTTCGGTTGCATGGGATTCCTGAGAACATTGTATCGGACAGAGGAGTTCAGTTTGATTCCAGATTCTGGAAAGCCTTTTGTTCCAAGCTGGGAATTCAGTTGTCCTTCTCCTCTGCGTTTCACCCTCAGACCAATGGGCAGACGGAGAGAACAAACCAGACTTTGGAGTCCTATTTGAGATGTTTTATATCTGCTGATCAGGATGATTGGGTTTCATTTTTGCCCTTGGCCGAATTCGCTTTAAATAATAGAGCTAGTTCTGCCACCTTGATGTCGCCCTTTTTCTGTAACATTGGGTTTCATCCTCGATTTTCTTCAGGGCAAGTGGAATCTTCAGCCTGCCCAGGTGTTGACACTGTGGTAGAGAGAATGCAGCAGATTTGGGACCAAGTAGTGGATAAGTTGTCTCTCTCCCAGGAAAAGGCCCAGCGGTTTTCTAACCGGCATAGGACCATTGGTCCCCGGTTTAAAGTGGGTGATATGGTTTGGTTGTCATCAAAGAATATCTTTATGAAGGTGGCTTCTCCAAAGTTCACGCCAAGATTTCTTGGACCTTACAAGATTTTGGAGAGTCTTAATCCGGTTTCTTTTCGATTGGCTCTTCCTGTTACGTTTAAGATCCATAACGTGTTTCATAAGTCGCTGTTGAAGAGATATGTTGAGCCAGTAGTTCCTATGGCTGCACCTCCTGACCCTGTATTGGTTGAAGGTAATGTGGAATATGAGGTAGAGAAAATACTGGATTCTCGTCTGGCTAGACGGAGACTCCAGTATTTGGTCTAGTGGAAGGGTTATGGCCAGGAGGACAATTCTTGGGTCTCTGTCTCTGATATTCATGCCGATAGATTGGTTCGTGCTTTTCATCGGGCTCATCCTGATCGGCCCGGTGGCGTGGATGAGGGTTCGGTGACCCCTCCTCAAGGGGGGGGTACTGTTGTGAGCTCATTTTCGAGTTTGCCTCTGGCTTCTGGTGAGGGTTATGGAGCTGGCTGTGCTGACAGAGGAGTAGTGAGTTCTCTATCTGGACTCCCTCTGTTAGTGAAGGGAGGTAATGAAGCTGATCTAAATGGCAGAGACCGTCCACCTGAGGAGGAGGACTGCGATTGGGCATCAGGAGTTTCTGATTGGATTTAAGGCAGCCGACTCCCTAGTTTCTTGCTGGTGATTTTTCCTGACTGTGGCTCCTGGTTTCCAGTTTGGTTCCTGCCTTCCTAAAGCTAAGTTTTCTCTGCTATTGTTCATATGAGTTTTTGTCTGGTTTACTGTGTTTTTGTGTTCAGCCAGCCCTGGCCGGGACTGGGCTGAATCTCCATTTTGTCTCTGATCAGTTGATCTCTTTTGCTCTGTCTTCAGAATATACCTGAGTGCTGATATAGTATTTTGAAGTCTAGCGACTTCAGGGCCTTTTTCTATCAGATGTGTTGGACATTCTTTTTGGCAGGGTTTTTTGCGTGATTGCAGACAGCAGCTTTTCTTTCCTGTCCTTTCTAGTTAGCGAGGGCCCCATCGTTTGCTCAGCCTATCTTTCTACCTGTGTCTGTGTTTTCATCTTGTTTCACCGACAATACATGTTGGGGGCTGTCTATTGCTTTGGGGTCTGCTCTGGGGCAGTTTAGATTTTCCCTTTCTTTCTTTAGGCTTATTTAGTTCTCAGGCCTTGACCAGGCATCATGGACCACCGTAGGCACGCTCCACGGCTACCGCTATTTGTTGTGGTTAGGATCAGGGGTCTGCAATCCACTAGTTACCAACCTCTCCGGTTTTCTGGGATTAGATTGCTTTTTGTTTTTTACTCCTCGGTTACTCATTCATAACAGAATCACCAGCCATACCGCAGATTCTAGGGTACTCAAAAGCAGGAGAGAATTGTAAAAAAAAAGTGTCAGAATTTTTTTTTTATATGTATATTTTCTCCTCTTTTTCTCTGGGGCCATAGGAGGATTTTTTTTTTTGATGAAGATTAAGCAATTGTCTGATCGTGTGGAGCAGCTCGCTGCTGAAGTGCGGGGAATTTCCGCCTATCTCACTCATTCACATGCTGTTGAACCAAGGATCCCTGCTCCTGATGTGTTTTCTGGGGATTGGTCTAAATTTTTGAATTTTAAGAATAATTGTAAATTATTTCTTGCCTTAAAGCCTAACTCATCGGGGAGCTCTGCGCAGCAGGTTAAAATTGTCATCTCCTTGCTGCGCGGCGATCCTCAGGATTGGGCGTTTTCTTTGACACCTGAAGATCCTGCTTTGACCTCACCTTCATATTAAATGGTGCAGGTTTATTTTAGCAGTGCAGGGGTAATCTGCTCAGTTGAGAGCTCTTGGAAGCTTTCCTCCATTAAGGCTCTCAGCTGTTCACTGTTGGCCACTCCCATCTCCTGTATAATCTGGGCCTGGATAGCACTCGTTGCCAGAGCTAGATAATGCTGCATGGTTAGGAGATGGTGCAGTCTTTTGAAATGCGTTGGTTTGCCCCTTTTTGATCCCAGCACCGCTCCGTACTTGGTGTGACATCATATGTGGGCAGGGCCTGCCGGCCATTTTTTCCTCCTTGCTTGGTATCCAGGGATGCCACCGGCAGGGGCATCCCTGGCTCTGCACAGCGCCTCATACCCTCGTGGCCTCACGACTCATGTGAGCACAGACTGCCTGCATGTTCAGCTTCACCGCAGAATTCTCATTATTATTATCGTCTTCATACCAGACTAGGCTTACAGTTATCGCTATCTTGAAAATCTCCGGAACTTGTTGCTCCAACCCTACCAACCTGATTCCCAACAAGAGATTTGCCCGGGAATTGCCCTGGGTCAGTGTGCTGGTATCACTATCAGTAACCCTCTGTAACCAACACAGCTATGTATCTGAAATATCTTTTCCAGCCCCATGTGATTTAAGTAAAAAATGGGGACCTAGTGTCTCCTTCCCCATCATCCTGTAGACTGTAAGCCCACAAGGGCAGGGCTCTCTCCCTTCTGTACCAGTCTGTCATTGTTAGTTTGTTCATTGTAATTTACTTTTATTTTGTATATAACCCGTTCTCATGTACAGCACCATGGAATCATGATAAAAATAAGTAATAATAATAATAATAATATTGATTTGACAATTTAAAAATGTGTGCCACAGTAGACCAGCACTGTTAAATATCTCGATTTAGTGTAATAATTTCCCTTCAGATTTCTGGTTAATCAGATAAATTCTCCCTGATTAAGAAGGACAACGTAACAACAAATGCCAGGAGATAAATGCATGAATTACAAATGTGGCAAGGTGTATGGAGTGGAGCCGCGCGTGTACGAGATGTACGGAGCGGAGCCGCGCGTTTACGAGGTTTACGGAACCGAGCCGTGCGTGTACGAGGTGTACGGAGTGGAGCCGCGCATGTACGAGGTGTACGGAGTGGAGCCGCGTGTGTATGAGGTATACAGAGTGAAGCCACGTGTACGAGGTGTACAGAGCGGAGCCGCCCGTGTACGAGGTGTACGGAGAGGAGCCGTGCGTGTACGAGGTGTTCGAAGAGGAGTCGTGTGTGTACGAGGTGTACGGAGCGGAGCCGTGTGTGTACTCGGTGTACGGAGCGGAGCCGCGTGTGTATGGGGTACACGGAGCGGAGCCGTGTGTGTATGGAGTGGAGCCATATGTGTACGGGATGCACGGAGCGGAGCCAAGTGTGTACAAAGCATACAAAGCGGGCTTTTCCCACGGACACAGGAGTACACGGTGGAGCAGCGAGGAGCATTTTAAAACACACACATGACGTTCCAACTGAAGTGATGTGCTGGAAGCTGACTGGATATGAGATAATTTCATGAGGAGATTGTGACGGAACTAGGAATGCTTCAGATCCATCACCATGTCCTCCTCCAACAGCGCAGACAGCAGGATTGCCTTGGAATCGGGGATGCCGGCCATGTGAGCGAATCATGATATGTCCTGCACCGGGAGGCTCAGGTGGGCATTACAATGGGAGTCGGGCTGCTACAGTTGTGGCCAAAAGTATTGACACCCCTGCAATTCTGTCAGATAATACTCAGTTTCTTCCTGAAAATGATTGCAAACAAAAATTCTTTGGTATTATTATCTTCATTTAATTTGTCTTAAATGAAAAAATACAAAAGAGAATGAAGCAAAAAGCAAAACATTGATCATTTCACACAAAACTCCAAAAATGGGCCAGACAAAAGTATTGGCACCCTCAGCCTAATACTTGGTTGCACAACCTTTAGCCAAAATAACTGCGACCAACCGCTTCCGGTAACCATCAATGAGTTTCTTACAATCCTCTGCTGGAATTTTAGACCATTCTTCTTTGGCAAACTGCTCCAGGTCCCTGATATTAGAAGGGTGCCTTCTCCAAACTGCCATTTTTAGATCTCTCCACAGGTGTTCTTTGGGATTCAGGTCTGGACTCATTGCGGGCCACCTTAGAAGTCTCCAGTGCTTTCTCTTAAACCATTTTCTAGTGCTTTTTGAAGTGTGTTTTGGGTCATTGTCCCGCTGGAAGACCCATGACCTCTGAGGGAGACCCAGCTTTCTCACAATGGGCCCTACATTATGCTGCAAAATTTGTTGGTAGTCTTCAGACTTCATAATGCCATGCACACGGTCAAGCAGTCCAGTGCCAGAGGCAGCAAAGCAACCCCAAAACATCAGGGAACCTCCGCCATGTTTGACTGTAGGGACCATGTTCTTTTCTTTGAATGCCTCTTTTTTTCTCATGTAAACTCTATGTTGATGCCTTTTCCCAAATAGCTCTACTTTTGTCTCATCTGACCAGAGAACATTCTTCCAAAACGTTTTAGGCTTTTTCAGGTAAGTTTTGGCAAACTCCAGCCTGGCTTTTTCATGTCTCGGGGTAAGAAGTGGGGTCTTCCTGGGTCTCCTACCATACAGTCCCTTTTCATTCAGACGCCGACGGAGAGTACGGGTTGACACTGTTGCACCCTCGGACTGCAGGGCAGCTTGAACTTGTTTGGATGTTAGTCGAGGTTCTTTATCCAACATCCGCACAATCTTGCGTTGAAATCTCTTGTCAATTTTTCTTTTCCGTCCACATCTAGGGAGGTTAGCCACAGTGCCATAGGCTTTAAACTTCTTGATGACACTGCGCACGGTAGACACAGGAACATTCAGGTCTTTGGAGATGGACTTGTAGCCTTGAGATTGCTCATGCTTCCTCACAATTTGGTTTCTCAAGTCCTCAGACAGTTCTTTGGTCTTCTTTCTTTTCTCCATGCACAATGTGGTGCACACAAGGACACAGGACAGAGGTTGAGTCAACTTTAATCCATGTCAACTGGCTGCAAGTGTGATTTAGTTATTGCCAACACCTGTTAGGTGCCACAGGTAAGTTACAGGTGCTGTTAATTACAAAAATTAGAGAGGCATCACATGATTTTTCGAACAGTGCCAATACTTTTGTCCACCCTCTTTTTTATGTTTGGTGTGGAATTATATCCAATTTGGCTTTAGGACAATTCTTTTTGTGTTTTTTCATGTAAGACAATTTCAATGAAGATAATAATACCAAAGAATTTGTGTTTGCAATCATTTTCATAAAGAAACTGAGTATTATCTGACAGAATTGCAGGGGTGTCAATACTTTTGGCCACAACTGTATAGTATCTTTATAGAATCTTTCTTTATTTCTTTCTCTCTTTTTCTTTCTTTCTCTGTTCTTTCTTTCTCATTCTCTGTTCTGTTTTTCCCTCATTTTCTTTCTCGCTCTGTTCTTTCTTTCTCTCTCTAATCTTTCTTTTTTCTTTCTCTCTCTCTCTGTTCTTTCTTTCCCCTTTCTTTCTTTTTCTTTCCTCTCTTTCTTTCTCTGTTCTTTTTTTCTTTTCTTTACTTTTCTTTCTCTCCCTCTGTTCTTTCTCTGTCTCTCTCTGTTCTTTCTTTCTCTCTCTCTGTTCTTTCTTCTCTCTCTGTTTTCTTTCTCTCTTGCTCTCCTTTCTTTCTCTCTCTGTTTTCTTTTCTCTCTCTCTCTCTGTTTTCTCTCTTCCTTAGTGCCAGTCAGACTGCCCATAATGCCAGCCACTGTGCCCTCAGCACCAGTCAGTGTGATCAGCAGTGCTAAATGTGTGCGGTTGGGCGTGGACATGGGTGTGACTAGTTGCGAAATGGATGTGGCCGGGGCGTGGCACAAAATTTGCAGCGGCGCGCTGCGCACGCCGCAGTCTTTGTCCCTCTTTCCCTTCTTCAAAAGTTGGGAGGTATGATAGGGGCAGCTATGACCAGGGGGTCTGATTGCCCAATGGATAGCAGTTCTGCCAGGAATTCTCTCACCGTGCGTACAAAAGGGGACAGAGCTTTGGGAGGAGTACTATACCTAAAAGCAATAAATAGGACTGAGCTGAAATACTGGGCACAGCTGTGACTGCATGTTATATAATCGTGTTAATCTCCTCTCACTTCTTGTAACCTACAAGTGTACAAAGATATTATATAGTCACCATGTGACTAGTGGGCCTGTGTAACTTCAAATGCCAGGGCTAAATTTTAGTCCCAGTCTGGCCCTGTCCCTGGCCCATGGAAGATCAGATCAGAAGATCAGATCATGCTGCTGTAAATGGTTTCAAGTGGTCTGGTGTGACACTTGGGTGCCTCGCATTTCCTTTAAATGTGCCAGTAGTTGTGTAGCATTCATCATCTGGTTCTGATGGACATTGTTCACAATGAAGCATCATCAGTGTGGAATGTGGCCTAAGGACGACCACTTCTCTGCCTCTCTGTGACTCTTCCAGTCTCTATCTCTGTTGCAACCTGCTGATGACACTCTGACACTCCAAGTTAAGTTGCCACTTCCTTCTGAGAACATACCGTTTGAAACCTTGCACTGCCAAAGTACTGTTGGTTAATTGTTAGGTGTTGTCTTGGTCTCATTATGTCAAAAACGTGATCAGCATGGTATAGAGGACTGTTTAATACCAATACTAATTGAACCCTGAAATAAATCTGAACAGCATGGTATAGAGCACTGTTTAATACCAATACTAACTGAACCCCGAAATGTATTGGACGATTCATGGATCAAACACCTATTGTGAATTTTGCCATTAAGCTTCTTGTGTGATGTGATAGCTGCAAAGCATTATAAAGAAACACAGGTCAGCCCGCTCTCTCTTCAGCAATGTGTGAAATGGAGACAGAATTTTTTTTGTGATCTGCACATATTAAATGCATAATTGTTTGAATTTGCTGATTCTAGCAATGTGTCACTTATGCTGTGTGCTGCTGTTTCAATAAAATCAGTGTTTTATCAGCAGTAGATTATCACTACAGGACTAGGTGCCTCATGCCTCCTAGTCAAGTATCATGCTTTTTTCTGTCAATATACAGGATACACAGACATCTGCCAATCAGTGTTGTAGGCGGGGTTATACAGGGCTCAGGATCCAGAGCACTGCTTCATCTGCAGCAGAGAAAAAATTTTTTACAACTGCTGCACCCAGTAAACTAAGTGATACATCGCTGGAATTAGGGTCTTTTTCTCTACATCATGTTGCTCTCAGATGAGGTAGCAAAAACCTTATGACAGATTCCCTTTAAATGAAAGCAGGCTGAAACCACTGATTATCTGCTGTGTATGGAGGCCTCACAAGACTCTTCAGATAGATGAGGATGTAAAAAGTTGGAACTTTAACATCCGATCCATTTGTTTTTAGTGAAGATAGGTTTCTGCCATAGGTGTCTGGCAGCTGCTTTCTCCTCTCTTCCCATTGAAAATATATAAATGCTAGGCCGAGCCCAGTGCTCGTGTGCAAGGTGGAATTTGGAGAAATCGCTACTGAACGAATGCTGTCTCTTTTATATGGCCAAATTTAGTGCTAAGGTTGGAATGATCAAAGGACTTTATTAACTAATAAGTTACTACCACAGACAACTTGCAATCTCCTACTTAGGTACAGTATATTGTTCACGATAGTCAGCGATCTCTCTGTATCCATCCGCAGCTGCAGCTGATGCTAACAAGGAAGAAGTCATTGGCTGCAGTAATTCAGGTCTCCTACACTGCCCCATGCTGAAATGAATGGAATGAGCAGTTTGCAAGTAAAAGAATCTAATGAACAGGGTAAAACAGCCAATTCTTTAATTCTTAATTAGGAACTTAAATTTACAAACTGAGATGAACATCCTAAGAGGATTTCTAGTGATTTGCTGTAAAACAAATTGTTACTTGTTTTAGCTAGCGATGCTCGGATGCTCGTTGCTCAGGCCGAGCAAATTGGAATGCTCGGGTGCTTGACCCCAGCAACGACCCCAATGTAAGTATGGTAAACTCGAGCATTTTTCAGGCGACCCCCCCGGCGGTCTGCAGAGGGAATAGAAATTGCGGAAATCGATGGGAACAGCATGGGGAATGCTCCTGGAAGCAGTCCCGATTCCCAGTTCACTGCTGTGAACAATGTTGTCAGAGTCTTACGCCACTTTTACAGATTCACAATAAAACATACAAAAACAAAACCAAAATGCTTTTTCCTGGGGAATATGTTAAGGAACATCCTTTCCAGGATAATGACTTGTATATAAGGCAAAATAAATAACCAAAAAACAAAAATGCTCCTCCACACCTTGGGCTATGTTCACACGTAGCGTTTTGATGTGTTTTTGAACTTTAGCATTGCTTCCAACCAAGACAAATGCATTCACTGGGAAATGTCTTTTTAACATTTTACAACCTTATCTGGCCATGTGGTGTGTGACACATCATCAGACACATCTTGTTTCATTTATGAAGGAGGTACTCTGAAAGTCACAAAGCCTATTTTTATAGGGCCATCAGGCGGCCGTTACTATTCTTAAAGGGTCAGCAGTCAGCCCTCACTATTCTTAGAGAGCCATCAGCTGGCTATGCTTTGTTGTTTCCATTATTAAACAGTGGGTCTCCTATACTGTTATTGCGCATGCAGTGAGTGATAGGGTTGCCCAAAATTTGGACGCACCTCATTACCCCTTTGAAGAGACGTAGAGGAGAGCCTCATAAAAAAAATGCTCCCATTATTAGGAAGTGGGTCTCCCATAGTGTTTGCCTACGCAGTGAATGCAAGGGCTGCCAAAAATTTGGAGGCACTCCAATGCCCTAGGAAGAGACGCGGAGGAGGGTCTCATAAAAAAAGGAATGGGCCAACATACCAACAACAGTGTGTGGCAACCTTGTGAAGACTTACAGAAAATGTTTGACCTCTGTCATTGCCAACAAAGGATATATCACAAAGTATTGAGATGAAATTTTGTTTCTGACCAAATACTTATTTTCCACCATAATATGCAAATAAAATGAAAAAAAAACAGACAATGTGATTTTCTGGATTTTTTTTTCTCAGTTTTTCTCCCATAGTTGAGGTCTACCTATGATGTAAATTACAGACGCCTCTCATCTTTTTAAGTGGTGGAACTTGCACTATTGCTGACTGACTAAATACTTTTTTGCCCCACTGTATACCTAGATTGTCAATATAGTAAAGGCATTAAATATACAGTGAGGTCCAAATATATTTGGACAGAGACAACATTTTTCTAATTTTGGTTCTAGACATTACTACAATGAATTTTAAACAAAACAATTCAGATGCAGCTGAAGTTCAGACTTTCAGCTTTCATTTGAGGGTATCCACATTAAAATTAGATGAAGGGTTTAGGAGTTTCAGCACCTTAACATGTGCCACTCTGTTTTTAAAGGGACCAAAAGTAATTGGACAATTGACTCCAAGGCTATTTCATGGACAGGTGTGGGCAATCCCTTCATTATGTCATTCTCAATTAAGCAGATAAAAGGCCTGGAGTTGATTTGAGGTGTGGTCCTTGCATTTGGAAGGTTTGCTGTGAAGGAAACATGCGGTCAAAGGATCTCTCCATGCAGGTGAAACAAGCCATCCATAAGCTGCAAAAACATAAAAAACCCATCCGAGAAATTGCTACAACATTAGGAGTGGCAAAATCTACAGTTTGGTACATCCTGAGAAAGAAAGAAAGCACTGGTGAACTCATCAATGCAAAAAGACCTGGGCGCCCACGGAAGACAACAATGGTGGATGATCGCAGAATAATCTCCATGGTGAAGAGAAACCCCTTCACAACAGCCAACCAAGTGAACAACACTCTCCAGGAGGTAGGCGTATCAATATCCAAATTTACCATAAAGAGAAGACTGCATGAAAGTAAATACAGAGGGTTCACTGCACGGTGCAAGCCACTCATAAGCATCAAGAATCAAAGGGCTAGATTGGACGTTGCTAAAAAACATCTAAAAAAGCCAGCACAGTTCTGGAAGGACATTCTTTGGACAGATGAAACCAAGATCAACCTCTACCAGAATGATGGAAAGAGAAAAGTGTGGTGAGGCGAGGTACAGCTCATGATCCAAAGCATACCACATAATCTGTAAAACACGGCGGAGGCAGTGTGATGGCTTGGGCATGCATGGCTGCCAGTGGTACTGGGTCACTAGCGTTTATTGATGATGTGACACAGGACAGAAGCAGCCGAATGAATTCTGAGGTATTCATAGAATCATAGAATCATAGAATCGTAGAGTTGGAAGGGACCTCCTGGGCCATCTGGTCCAACCCCCTGCTCAAAGCAGGATTCGCTAAATCATCCCAGTCAGATGTCTGTCCAGCCTCTGTTTGAAGACTTCCATTGAAGGAGAACTCACCACTTCTCGTGGCAGCCTGTTCCACTCATTGATCACTCTAACTGTCAAAAAGTTTTTTCTAATATCTAATCTGTGTCTCCTCCCATTCAGTTTCATCCCATTGCTTCTAGTATTTCCTTGTGCAAATGAGAATAAAGTTGATCCTTCTACAGTGTGACAGCCCTTTAGATATTTATAGACAGCTATTAAGTCTCCTCTCAGTCTTCTCTTTTGCAAACTAAACATTCCCAAATCCTGCAACCTTTCCTCATAAGACAGGGTTTGCAGACCGGTCACCATTCTGGTCGCTCTTTTCTGAACTTGCTCCAGTTTGTTGATGTCTTTTTTAAATTATGGTGCCCAAAACTGGACACAATATTCCAGATGAGGTCTGACCAAAGAGGAGTAGAGGGAAATAATGACTTCACGTGATCTAGACTGTATGCTTCTGTTAATACATCCTAGAATTGCATTTGCCTTTTTTGCTGCTGCATCACACTGTTGACTCATATTCAGTCTGTGATCTATTAGTATACCCAAGTCTTTTTCACATGTGCTGTCACTTAGCCCTATTCCTCCCATTCTGTATATGCTTTTTTCATTTTTATTGCCCAGATGTAGTACTTTGCATTTCTCCCTGTTAAAAACCATTCTGTTAGTTGCTGCCCACTTCTCCAGTTTATTTATATCTTTTTGAATCCTCTCTCTCTCTTCTCTAGTATTAGCTATCCCTCCTAGCTTTGTGTCATCAGCAAATGTAATCAGTTTACCCTCAATTCCTTCATCTAAATCGTTGAGACATTCTTCAAACTGGATGTGCAGCCATTTACGACCACTCTTTGGGTCCGATCACTAAGCCAGTTATGAATCCACCTAACAGTTGCCTTGTCCATTCCATACTTAGTCATTTTTGCAATAAGGATTGTATGAGAGACTTTGTCAAATGCTTTGCTGAAGTCAAGATATACTATATCTACAGCATTTCCTTGATCCACCCAATCAGTGATTCCATCATAGAAGGAAATTAAGTTAGTCTGACATGACTTATTAGTTACAAACCCATGCTGACTCTGTTTAATCACTTCATTCTTATCCAGGTACTGACATACATGTTGTTTAATAATTTCTTCAAAGATCTTTCCTGGTATAGAAGTCAGACTCACCGGCCTATAGTTGCCTGGGTCCACCTTCTTCCCCTTTTTGAAGATAGGAACAACATTTGCTCTTCTCCAGTCTTCTGGGACTTCTCCTGTTCTCCAAGAATTTTCAAAGATTATGGAGAGGGGTTCAAAAATTTCGTCTGCTATCTCCTTCAGTACTCTGGGGTGTAATTCATCTGGACCTGGAGACTTGAATTCATTTAGGTTAGCTAAGTGTTTCCTCACTATCTTTCTGTTTATAGATATCCTGGATTCTTCTATTCCCTTAATAGGACAGTGAAGAACAGTTGATGTTACATTTCCTTTGTCAGAAAAAACAGATGCAAAATAGGAATTTAAAAGTTCAGCCTTCTCAGCATCCTGTCTTACCATTTCATCATTTTCATTCTGTAAAAATCCTATAGCATCTTTGACTTTTCTTTTACTTTTGACATATCCCCAAAATCCTTTATTATTGCTTTTGACATTTCTTGCAAGCCTCAATTCATTTTCAGCTTTAGCTAATCTGATCTGTGCCCTGCAGGTTCTGCAGACAGCATTATATTCTTCTTTAGATATGCCTCCCTCTTTCCATTTTATAAACATTTTTTTCTTCCTTTTTAGCATGTGCTTAAGTTCTGTGTTCATCCATCCTGGTTTCCTTAAATGCTTCCTATTCTTCCCTCTTTTCGGAATTGTTAACAACTGTGCTTTGAGAATTTCATTTTTCAAGATTTCCCATCCTTCCTGGACATTTTTGTCTTTAAGGATATCCAGCCATTGGATCCCTCCAATTCTCTTTCTGAATCCCTTAAAATCTGCCTTTCTGAAATCTAACCTTGACGTCTGAGTCTTCACAGGTCTTCCTCCTCTAGTTATGCAAAATTCTAAAATAGCATGGTCGCTACCTCATAGGGTCCCAGCCACTTTTACCTCCTCAACCATTTCCTCCCTGTTTATAAGGATTAGATCCAAGGTAGCAGTTCCTCTTGTTTTCTCCCCTACCTTTTGGAAGATAAAGTTGTCAGCAAGAGAGGATAAGAATTTCCTTGACCTGTTAGTTTTGCCTGAGAGAGATTCCCAACAAATGTCTGGATAGTTGAAATCTCCCATGACAACTATGTCATATTTTTTGGAGAACTTGGCCATTTGATGCATAAAGAGTTCATCCATATCTTCGGCTTGCACAGGCGGCCTGTAGTAAATGCCTACAATGGTGTCCTTTCCATTGTTCTGTCCTTGTATTCTTACCCAAACAGTTTCCACAGAACTCCCAGTCTCTGAAGCTTCAATCTCTGTGCAGATATACGCGTTTCTAACATACAATGCGACACCTCCTCCTCGTTTATCAAGTCTGTTTCTTGCAAATAAGTTGTATCCTTCTAGTCTTGTATTCCAATCATGTGTATTGTCCCACCAAGTTTCAGTGATTCCAATGACATCATATTTCTTTTCCTGTGTTAGTAGTTCCAATTCTCCTTGTTTGTTGCCCATGCTTTGTGCATTATTCTAGAAACATTTTAGTTTGTGATAGGTTTCTCTTTCTCCAATATTTTTATTAATTAGATTCTTTTGTCTTTGTTCTTCCTTTCCACTTCTAATAGCAGAGTTCTCAATAGCATTTGTCAGGTGTATGGCTTTTTCTGGTCTTTTGCTTCCCTTCCCATGTTGTTCTAGTTTAAAGCTCTTCTTACAAGTGTAGCAAGGCGACTTCCAAATACATGCTTTCCAGTCTTCGTAAGGTGCACCCCATCTCTAGCAAGTAGTCCATCGTATAAGTAATTCACTCCGTGATCCAGAAATCCAAATCGTTGCTGACGGCACCATCGATGTAGCCAGTTGTTCACCTGCAGAATCTTATTCCACCTCCTTGAGAGCCATACTGTGTTCTCAGATGCAGACAAACTGATTGGTCGTTGTTTCATACTACAGATGGACAATGACCCAAAACATAAAGCGAAAGCAACCCAGGAGTTTATTAAAGCAAAGAAGTGGAATATTCTGGAATGGCCAAGTCAGTCGCCTGATCTCAACCCAATTGAGCATGCATTCCACCAAACTTCAGAAAGAAAGGCCCACTAGGGTGACCGCAATAAATCGATGTTGGAATTTTGTCCGTCTGGACCCCACAAAACGATTCCCCTTTCCAGATATTGAGATAGCCAAAATTTGAGCTCGATCAAACGACGTTAACCCGTGCCGCTCGTCGCTCAAAGTTTGAAAAAATCCAAATTGAGGTATTTTAAGATTTAGGTATTTTGCATAGTCTGTTAGACTATAAAGAATGTGACAACAACATTGCAGAAATAGCCCTGACCAAATTTTCGAACCATTTGTGGTATTTGAATGCAGAGTTGTTGGGATTATCGTTTTTTGATCCCACCATTACAGAAAATGAAAAGTTGTTAGTGGCTAATAAATTGCTCAGTAGCACAGATGAACCATCAGAGCACGCTAGGGTTGTAAATCCAAAAGTTAGGAAAGAAAAATTAAGAGGTAGGAAGTAACCGACTTTAACGACCTTCTGACAAAAGATGAAGAACAAAAGCAATATGTCCTGCAAGTTGTAAGCAAATGCCGAGCATTATATTCTGACGTTTCAAAAACTACTTTAACAAAAGCTCTAGAATAGATTAGATAACTAAGTAAAATTATCAACTCATGTAGGTTAGCATGCTCTGATGGTTCATCTGTGCTACTGAGCAATTTATTAGCCATTAACAACTTTTCATTGTCTGTAATGGTGGGATCAAAAAACAATAATCCCACCAACTCTGCATTCAAATACCACAAATGGTTCGAAAATTTGGTCAGGGCTATTTCTGCAATGTTGTTGTCACATTCTTTATAGTCTAACAGACTATGCAAAATACCTAAATCTTAAAATACCTCAATTTGGATTTTTTCAAACTTTGAGCGACGAGCGGCACGGGTTAACGTCGTTTGATCGAGCTCAAATTTTGGCTCTCTCAATATCTGGAAAGGGGAATCGTTTTGTGGGGTCCAGACGAACAAGATTCTGACATTTTTTCCCCCCCATATGAGATCCGGTCACCCTAAGGCCCACAAACAAACAGCAACCGAAAACCACCTCAGTGAAGGCCTGGCAGAGCATCAAAAAGGAGGAAACACAGCATCTGGTGATGTCCATGAGTTCAAAACTTCAGGCAGTCATTGCCAACAAAGGGTTTTCAACCAAGTACTAGAAATAAACATTTTATTTACAATTATTTAATCTGTCCAATTACTTTTGGTCCCTTTAAAAACAGGGTGGCACATGTTAAGGAGCTGAAACTCCTGAACCCTTCATCCAATTTTAATGTGGATACCCTCAAATGAAAGCTGAAAGTCTGAACTTCAACTGCATCTGAATTGTTTTGTTTAAAATTCATTGTGGTAATGTCTATAACCAAAATTAGAAAAATGTCTCTGTCCAAATATATATGTACCTAACTGTATACCACACTGCACAAATACCATTGTGGTCCATCCATGCAAAATATATAGTACATATATCACCAGATAGGAGAAATTCAGTAGGCCATCTCACCTTTGAAAGCAGGGTGAGAGAGGGGAGAGAGGGAGAGCCTTCATTGAGTGAGGGCGCCAAACATCGTTCTTTTAGGGTGCCAACCTCCACAGCAAGGCAGCTTTACAGATAGGCCCTAGTATAGGGTTGCCTAGATTTTTTATCTCTGGTCAAAGCTACATTTTTGTTGGGCTGTGGGAGAGAGGGTCCCCGCCGAGTGTCCGGGTCGGAACCAAGGGGACCGTCACCTCGGTTCCGGGGGAAACTGTTTCCGGGGGACAGAGTTCAGGGACGGACTGGTAAGACTGACAGATGGGCTGGGGGAGGAGCCGGTATAAAAGGGACGGGGAATGAGAGTCACAGTGAGTCAGCAGAATGGGACAGAAGGAGCAGGAGACGATGGGAGCGACTGAGAGCCAGAGCTACTCACCGGAGTCAGGAAGGAGGCCAGAGGCAGGAGAGACACTCCCCCTGGACACCAGTGGGACGGTGCCGAGACGACCTTCCGAGAACCGCTACCCCGGGTCAACCAGCGGCCGCTGCCGCCTTACTCCAGCCTGCGGCTGCGGCCTGCCTGCAGTCACTCGCGGCCGTTGTAGCCTCGCTCCTGCCCGCGGCTGCGGCCTGGCTGCGGGTCCCAGTGGCCATTGCCGCCTCACGTCAGCCCGCGACTGCGGCCTGTCTCCCACCGCCCGCAGCCGCCCCGCTTCTACCCGTGGCCGCTGGTAGTTCAGTGCCGTCGGCGGCCACCACTGTCCCGCTCCAGTCCGAGGCAAGGGCCGGGCCGTTGCTCGCCACGGGTCCTCCGTTGCAGTCGCTGGCTGCGCAGGTGGCCTGCCAGCCACCAACCCTCATCGCCGCTGTTTGCCGATCCGGGGGCCGCAGCCCATCTGTCCAAGGACTCCTCCGGGGCCTGTCGTGCCCCTGCTTCACCGGAGCGTCGGAACGCTCGAAGTCTGCGACAGATCTTCAGCGGCTGGGCCCAGCAGCTGCTACGCTGAAGAACCAAAGTCCGGGACGCCGAGCCGGTTAAGTGACACTATATAGTTAAGGACCCGTAGTCGGCCAAACCACGGCCCTATAGTGACCGGCTTTGCCGGACGTAGCCGTGTTCTTATATTTCCGTGTTTGCTTGCCTGCGAGGACAATTCCTGTTATTTTGTTCGGTTGCTTAGACTATCCCTGCGGATAGTTACCTATAAACCTATAAAAGTTGTTACCAAAAACACAAGACCGTCTCACATCTCATCACTGCATCCTGTGTACCTGCTGGTCCCTGTTTTCACTGGGGAGGTGTTTTTTAAATGAATAATATTAAAGAAGTGTTCTTAAGGGAATATATGTTCACAAATTTTGATTTGATTCCTTGGATTATTGTCATTTGTTCGTAACCCAGTGTGCCATCAGCGAGATGTACCGTCCCTGCCCACAAGCACTTGTCCATGTGTCCGTGGTTAGGTGAACTTTCCCAGTAACTGCATTGTTGAGGGCACAGCTAATGTTGTGGGACACGTGCTTGTGTAATGCCAGGACAGCACACTGGGAGAAATAGTAGTGGCTGGGGACTGAGTACCGAGGGATGGCGCTGCCATCAGGTTGCAGAAAGTAGTGTCGTCTGTGGGGTGTTAGCTGCGTATTTGCGCTTGCATTACAAGGACTGGGGTATGGACAACTGAACGCTGCACTGGGACAAGGACATGGATGTGCTTGCTGATGGTGCTAGTTGACTGTGTGCAACAACAGGTGCAGGGCAGGAAGCATCTTCTCATGCATCATGGACAGGGGATTGGCTTGCACGCACAACAGCGGAAGCAGTGGTGTCACTCGCAGACACTGTTCCTGGACCCTGGGGTTCGGCCAACAAAGTCGGGTGCTTTGCTGATATGGGCCTGATTATGCTGCTGGTGGTCAGGCTGGTAGTTTTGCTTCCCCTGCTGATGCTGGCATGGCAGGTGGTGCAAATGGCCTTCTTGGGGTTATTGCCAGAGTCTTTAAAAAGCAACCAGAATTGGGAAGATCTAACAGTTGTACTGGCAACTTAAGTCATGTTAGTGTTACGAGGAACGGTTGCTCACCTTCTGTTTGCGGCCACCACACTGCTTCTTCCTGCCTGTTGGGGTGCTACGCCTCCCTCCTCCTTTGTGCTGCTGTCTTTGCTCTGCATATCCTCCTGCCAAGTTGGGTCAGTTACTATATCATCCACCACCTCGACTACCACTTCCGCACCCTGGTCCTCCTCCTGACTTTCAGGCATTTGTGTCTCATCATCGTCCACCTCTTGTGACACTTTCCCACTGTCACCTTCATTTGACTATGGCTGCGCAAATATTTGGGCATCGCTACATGCAATCTCCTCTTGCCCCGCTTCAAGTGGACCGGGCGAGAGGCCTGAATCTATAAATGGAAAAGTGAACAGCTCTGTTGTCTCAGGGCACTCGGCATGGTGGGAGTAAGGAGGATCAGGATGAGGAATATGCGGTCCAGTCTCACGGCTACTGAGACTTGACTATGTAGAAGACAGGGTGGTGGTGGCAAAGTGACTGGAAGAATTATCCGCTATCCAAACAACAACCTTTTGAAACTGCTCTGGGTTCAATAGTGGTGTGCTACGGTCTCCTAGTAATTGGGACAGGAAGGTCGCGCGAGAAGATGTGGGTGTTTTTTGTGGCACAATTTCAGCTTGCCCATGGCCTCAGCCTGCACCATGTCCAGTTCCCTGTCCCTTGCCATGCGCCTTGCCCATTTTAAATGGAGGACAAAATTTCCCACATTCACTACAAATAGCTGAATTTGGAGCATATGTATATGTGATCCGTGTGACGAAAAACCACAGTTTTAACCCCTTGCCGACCCATGATGCCTACGTTGGCATCATGAAAAGTCGTGCCTAAATGGTATAAATCAGCCTCCTGCGGGTCAGGTGACCGGGGTCAATGAAAGGTCACCCGACCCGCACACACAGGACCATTTCTACTTCACCACATGAGTGGTGGCTTAGCCCCCACATGGCTACGACCGCTCTGATTGGCTGTTGAAAGTGAAACAGACAATCAGAGTGATAGTAATATTTCATCAATGAAATTTGAAACATTACAATCCAGCCATGTCCGATGCTGCAGTAGCATCGGACATGGCTGGAGACACTTATATGACCCCACACCGACTGATGGCACCGATTGGCTGCCGCCACCGACTGATGGCAGCGATCGGCTGCCGCAGTCATCATCAGCTCCCCTCCCCCTTCCCTCCGCTCCCCCCAGCCTTTCGATCCCCCCCTCACCCTCCCCGGTACCTCCTGTCCCTCTGGCCGTCCCGGTGTCCTGCATCATGGGCGCCGCCATCTTGGAAAATGGCGGGCGCATGCGCAGTGCGCCCGCTGGAATCTGCCGGCTGCAGATTCATTCATTTATTTTGATCACTGTGATAAACTCTCATAGTGATCAAAATAAAAAAAAGTAAATAAACCCCCCTTTATCACCCCCATAGGTAGGGACAAATAATAAAATAAAGAAAATATTTTTATTTTCCCATTAGGGTTAGAATTAGGGTTAGGGTTAGAATTAGGGTTAGGGTAGGGATTAGGGTTAGGGTTGGAATTAGGGTTAGAGATGGAATTAGGGTTAAGATTAGGGTTAGGGGTGGGTTGGGGTTGGGGTTGTGGTTAGGGTTATGATTAGGGTTGGAATTAGGGTTAGAGGTGTGTTGGGGTTAGGGTTGGAGTTAGAATTGAGGGGTTTCCACTGTTTAGGCACATCAGGGGGGTCTCCAAACGCGACATGGCGCTACCATTTATTCCAGCTAATTTTGCATTCAAAAAGTCAAAACAGTGGTCCCTCCATTCCGAGCCCCAACGTGTGCCCAAACAGTGGTTTACCCCCATATATGTGGTATCATCGTACTCAGGAAAAATTGCACAACAACTTTTGGGGTCTAATTTCTCCTTTTACCCTTGGGAAAATAAAAAATTGAGGGCTAAAATAATTATTTTTGTGGAAAAAAATGATTTTTTATTTTCATGGCTCTGCGTTGTAAACTTCTGTGAAGCACTTGGGGGTTCAAAGTGCTCACGACACATCTAGATAAGTTCCTTGGGCAGTCTAGTTTGCAAATTGGGGTCACTTGTTGGGGGCTTCCACTGTTTAGGCACATCAGGGGCTCTCCAAACTCGACATGGTGTCCGCTAACGATTGGAGCTAATTTTCCATTCAAAAAGTCAAATGGCGCTCCTTCTCTTCTGAGCCCTGACGTGCGCCCAAACAGTGGTTTCCCCCCACATATGGGGTACCAGCGTACTCAGGACAAACTGGAAAAAACTTTTGGGGTCCAATTTCTCCTGTTACCCTTGTGAAAATAAAAAATAGCGGGCTAAAAATGATTTTTGAGTAAAAAAATTGTTTTTTTATTTTCTCTGCTCTGCGTTATAATCTTCTGTGAAGCACTTTGGGTTCAAAGTGCTCACGACACATCTAGATAAGTTCCTTGGGCAGTCTAGTTTGCAAATTGGGGTCACTTGTTGCTGGTTTCCACTGTTTAGGCACATCAGGGGCTCTGCAAACGTAACATGACACCCGCAGACCATTCCATCAAGTCAGCATTTCAAAACGTCACTACTTCCCTTCCGAGCCCCGACGTGTGCCCAAACAGTGGTTTACCCCCACATATGGGGTACCAGCGTACTCAAGACAAACTGGACAACAACCTTTGAGGTCCAATTTATCCTGTTACCCTTGGGAAAATAAAAAATAGCAGGCTAAAAAACAATTTTTGAGGAAAAAAAAAGATTTTTTATTTTCACTGCTCTGCTTTATAAACATCTGTGAAGCACTTGGGGGTTCAAAGTGCTCACCACACATCTAGATAAGTTCCTTAAGGGGTCTAGTTTCCAAAATGATGTCACTTGTGGGTGGTTTTCACTGTTTAGGCACACAGGGGCTCTCCAAACGCGACATGGTGTCCGCTAACGATTGGAGCTAATTTTCCATTCAAAAAGTCAAATGGCGCTCTTTCTCTTCTGAGCCCTGCCGTGCGCCCAAACAGTGGTTTCCCCCCACATATGGGGTACCAGCGTACTCAGGACAAACACTTTTGGGGTCCAATTCCTCCTGTTACCCTTGTGAAAATAAAAAATAGCGGGCTAAAAATCATTTTTGAGTAAAAAAAATGATTTTTTATTTTCTCTGCTCTGCGTTATAATCTTCTGTGAAGCACTTTGGGTTCAAAGTGCTCACCACACATCTAGATAAGTTCCTTCAGGGGTCTAGTTTCCAAAATGGGGTCACTTGTGGGGGAGCTCCAATGTTTAGGCACACATGGACTCTCCAAACGCGACATGGTGTCCACTAACGATTGGAGCTAATTTTCTATTCAAAAAGTGAAATGGCGCTCCTTCTCTTGCGGGCCCTGCCGTGCACCCAAACAGTGGTTTATGACCACATATGAGGTGTCGGTGTACTCAGGAGAAATTGCCCAACAAATTTTAGGATCCATTTTACCCTGTTGCCCATGTGAAAATGAAAAAACTGAGGCTAAAAGAAAATTTTTGTGAAAAAAAAAGTACTTTTTTTTTTTACGGATCAATTTGTGAAGCACCTGGGGATTCAAAGTACTCACTATGCATCTAGATAAGTTCTTGGAGGGTCTAGTTTCCAAAATGGGGTCACTTGTGGGGGAGTTCCAATGTTTAGGTACACAGGGACTCTCCAAATGCGACGAGGCAACCGCTAAATATTCCAGCAAATTTTCCATTCAAAAAGTCAAATGGAGCTCCTTCCCTTCTGAGCCCTGCCATGTGCCCAAACAGTGGTTTATGACCACATATGAGGTATCGGTGTACTCAGGAGAAATTTCAAAGAAATCATATAAAAAACCCTAAAAACGATACTTTATTATTAAAAGACCAAAGGTCACACCACAAAGTGAACAAAACTAAACAACAACGTGTCCAATAACATCCAATTACAAAAAACATGTAATGGGGGTTACCTAGGAGTCCCTAATACAGTCTAACGCTCAATCCTTCCTTTCCGCGGAGGTTGGCACCCTAGGGGGAACGTTGTGGCGCCCCCGCTCAACGGTGGCTGTCCCTAGGGACCCTGATAAACCCTGCAGCCACTAAGGATCCCTTCCCCGATGCTAAAGGGACCCCTATCATTAGACAGAGATCAACTATAATAAGGAGGACCCTAATCCCCAAAAGGATTAAAAACAAAAGGAACACATTAATATACTGGCATTAAAGTGGTGGCATCGTGATGACGTGATTCAAATAAATACAGTAAAGAAGGTCCACAGCATATAGAGTATCAAATATCATTTACATGAGGTTAGATCCAAATGGCACAAAAATGCAAACTCAACAAATGGTAAATCACTAAATAGCCAAAAATTTGCATGCAAAATGACAATGATCATGCCACTAGATTAGAAATACGGTGCCATTAGATACATAATTCAAACACTCAGTGATCAATGCTGCAGATACTCATCATGTCACACGCCATCTGCCATATACGTGAAGCGCCTCGACGCGTTTCGCCCCATCTGGGCTCATCAGGAGGGCCGATCTCAATAACAATAGTGTCCTGATTTGGTATAGTAGATGTGCTGGCATGATAGCCCTTATTTTATAGTTACCGTGACAGGGGCGTTATCTAAGTCATGATAGGCGTACTCGATGTGAGGAAATGAATGAGACACTCTATAACCAATGGGTGAGTCTTTTTGAGTCGGGACATGCGCAGTAGCGTTTAGGGGGTGTGTCCCTTCATAGCGTCCGGAGCTGGCGAACGCTGTGGCGGTAACTATAAAATAAGGGCTATCATGCCAGCACATCTACTATACCACATCAGGACACTATTGTTATTGAGATCGGCCCTCCTGATGAGCCCAGATGGGGCGAAACGCGTCGAGGCGCTTCACGTATATGGCAGATGGCGTGTGACATGATGAGTATCTGCAGCATTGATCACTGAGTGTTTGAATTATGTATCTAATGGCACCGTATTTCTAATCTAGTGGCATGATCATTGTCATTTTGCATGCAAATTTTTGGCTATTTAGTGATTTACCATTTGTTGAGTTTGCATTTTTGTGCCATTTGGATCTAACCTCATGTAAATGATATTTGATACTCTATATGCTGTGGACCTTCTTTACTGTATTTATTTGAATCACGTCACCACGATGCCACCACTTTAATGCCAGTATATTAATGTGTTCCTTTTGTTTTTAATCCTTTTGGGGATTAGGGTCCTTCTTATTATAGTTGATCTCTGTCTAATGATAGGGGTCCCTTTAGCATCGGGGAAGGGATCCTTAGTGGCTGCAGGGTTTATCAGGGTCCCTAGGGACAGCCACCGTTGAGCGGGGGCGCCACAACGTTCCCCCTAGGGTGCCAACCTCCGTGGAAAGGAAGGATTGAGCGTTAGACTGTATTAGGGACTCCTAGGTAACCCCCATTACATGTTTTTTGAAATTGGATGTTATTGGACACGTTGTTGTTTAGTTTTGTTCACTTTGTGGTGTGACCTTTGGTCTTTTAATAATAAAGTATCGTTTTTAGGGTTTTTTATATGATTTCTTGGTTGAGACCCTCTACATTTGATAGTGATTTTTACTCAGGAGAAATTTCCCAACAATTTTTAGGATCCATTTTACCCTGTTGCCCATGTGAAAATGAAAAAATTGATGCTAAAATAACATTTTTGTTGGAAAAATTAAAATGTTCATTTTTTCCTTCCATTTTGCTTTAGTCCCTGTGAAGCACCTGAAGGGTTAATAATCTTCTTGAATGTAGTTTTGAGTAGCTTAAGGGGTGCAGTTTTTAGAATGGTGTCACTTCTGGGTATTTTCTGCCATATAGACCCCTCAAAGTGACTTCAAATGTGAGATGGTCCCTAAAAAAATGGTTTTGTAAATTTTGGTGTAAAAATGAGAAATCACTGGTCAACTTTTAACCCTTACAACTTCCTAACAAAAAATATTTGTTTCTAAAATTGTGCCGATGTAAAGTAGACATGTGGGAAATGTTATTTATTAACTATTTTGTGTCACATAACTCTCTGGTTTAACAGAATAAAAATTCAAAATTTGAAAATTGCAACATTTTCAAAATTTTCACCAAATTTCCATTTTTTTCACAAATAAAATAAAAAATTATCGACCTAAATTTATCACTAACATGAAGTCCAATATGTCACGAAAAAACAATCTCAGAATCGCTAGGATGCGTTGAAGCGTTCCTGAGTTATTACCTCATAAAGGGACACTGGTCAGAATTGCAAAAAATGGCCAGGTCATTAAGGTCAAAATAGGCTGGGTCATGAAGGAGTTAAATAGCTGGTCAGAAGGTAAGTATTTTTAACAGCAAACTGGTGTTAATAACTTTGCTAACACACTGCAACAAAATTTAAAAGTAGGCCAGAAATGGCAAAATTTTGAGCATACGTACAGTTGTGGCCAAAAGTATTGACACCCCTGCAATTCTGTCAGATAATACTCAGTTTCTTCCTGAAAATGATTGCAAACACAAATTCTTTGGTATTATTATCTTCATTTAATTTGTCTTAAATGAAAAAACACAAAAAGAATTGTCCTAAAGCCAAATTGGAAATAATTCCACACCAAACATAAAAAAGAGGGTGGACAAAAGTATTGGCACTGTTTGAAAAATCATGTGATGCTTCTCTAATTTGTGTAATTAACAGCACCTGTAACTTACCTGTGGCACCTAACAGGTGTTGGCAATAACTAAATCACACTTGCAGCCAGTTGACATGGATTAAAGTTGACTCAACCTCTGTCTTGTGTCCTTGTGTGTACCACACTGAGCATGGAGAAAAGAAAGAAGACCAAAGAACTGTCTGAGGACTTGAGAAACCAAATTGTGAGGAAGCACGAGCAATCTCAAGGCTACAAGTCCATCTCCAAAGACCTGAATGTTCCTGTGTCTACCGTGCGCAGTGTCATCAAGAAGTTTAAAGCCCATGGCACTGTGGCTAACCTCACTAGATGTGGACGGAAAAGAAAAATTGACAAGAGATTTCAACGCAAGATTGTGCAGATGTTGGATAAAGAACCTTGACTAACATCCAAACAAGTTCAAGCTGCCCTGCAGTCCGAAGGTACAACAGTGTCAACCCGTACTATCCGTCGGCGTCTGAATGAAAAGGGACTGTATGGTAGGAGACCCAGGAAGACCCCACTTCTTACCCCGAGACATAAAAAAGCAAGGCTGGAGTTTGTCAAAACTTACCTGAAAAAGCCTAAAACGTTTTGGAAGAATGCTCTCTGGTCAGATGAGAAAAAAGTAGAGCTTTTTGGGCAAAGGCATCAACATAGAGTTTACAGGAGAAAAAAAGAGGCATTCAAAGAAAAAAACATGGTCCCTACAGTCAAACATGGCGGAGGTTCCCTGATGTTTTGGGGTTGTTTTGCTGCCTCTGGCACTGGACTGCTTGACAGTGTGCATGACATTATGAAGTCAGAAGACTACCAACAAATTTTGCAGCATAATGTAGGGCCCAGTGTGAGAAAGCTGGGTCTCCCTCAGAGGTCATGGGTCTTCCAGCAGGACAATGACCCAAAACACACTTCAAAAAGCACTAGAAAATGGTTTGAGAGAAAGCACTGGAGACTTCTAAGGTGGCCAGCAATGAGTCCAGACCTGAATCCCATAGAACACCTGTGGAGAGATCTAAAAATGGCAGTTTGGAGAAGGCACCCTTCATATATCAGGGACCTGGAGCAGTTTGCCAAAGAAGAATGGTCTAAAATTCCAGAAGAGCATTGTAAGAAACTCATTGATGGTTACCGGAAGCGGTTGGTCGCAGTTATTTTAGCTAAAGGCTGTGCAACCAAGTATTAGGCTGAGGGTGCCAATACTTTTGTCTGGCCCATTTCTGGAGTTTTGTGTGAAATGATCAATGTTTTGCTTTTTGCTTCATTCTCTTTTGTGTTTTTTCATTTAAGACAAATTAAATGAAGATAATAATACCAAAGAATTTGTGTTTGCAATCATTTTCAGGAAGAAACTGAGTGTTATCTGACAGAATTGCAGGGGTGTCAATACTTTTGGCCACCACTGTATATGTGATCCGTGTGACTGACAAACCACAGTTTTAAATAGCTGGCCTGTAGATAATTATTTTTATCAACAAACTTGTGTCAATAGCTTTGCTAACACACTGCAACAAAATTTAAATGCACGCTAGAAATGGCAGAGTTTTGAGCACTTATATGTGATCAGTGTGACGGACAAACCACAGTTTTAAATTGATGGATTTTTAGCACCGTAATATGGAAAGGATCCGGTTGTATTCTGCAGTGCCAACAAGCAAATGGAGCATAAAAACTGTGTTCTCTGGATTGCTTTTTAAGCAAATAATCAGGATTAAGATTAAAAAAAAAAAATAGTCCTGGCCTCTGATACCTGGGGTTATGCCTAGAAATATCTGTATAAACAGCAGCAGACAGAACTGGAATGGACCCTCTTGCTGTATGCACTGGAGTCTGCCACATACACTGTCTGCCTCTCTAGCACTGATATCTGTGCAGCTGGATTAGTCCTCAGAAGGACTATTAGTTGAGATGGATATGTGTATAATATATTATGGTATACCTACTCTAACTAAGAAACAAGCAAATTTCTCCATAGCTCAGCAGCATCTCTCCCTACACTGCCTGATTCTGGAGTAGACTGTGACGAGCATGGCAGTACCAGGTCTTATATATACTGTAATGCCACAACCAACATGGCTGTGGCCTTATAGTGTTGGCAGGACAATCCCTGCATGTTCATTGGCTCTCTAAAGAGCGCCAAACATGCAGGGAGGGGACCAGAGCTATCGCCAAGCAACCTCGGAAATACTTGGCGAGCTCCGAGTATCTCGAGCAGTGAGATGCTCGGGCAAGTAGCGAGTAGTGGCGAGCATGGTCGCTCATCACTAGTTTTAACCTGATATTGTCTAAGCATTGTATATTTATGGTGCTGTGTGTACAACTTTAACCTTGCACTAATGTTGATTTATGGAGCAGGGTTAAAGCATCTGCAATTTAGCAGGAGTAAGATTCGGTCACTGCCTATCAAATACAGCAGGAAGCCCATGGGAGAAGACTGAAGAGTTTATTACCGCTTCTGCCTTCAACTCGATTGTTAAATAGTGCTCAGTGAGCCACATCTTGTGTACAGTAGCATCGGCACTGACTCAGGGCTCGATGCTTCTGTGGGTCCTGGCAATCACATGATCATTAGGCATCTGGCTGACACAGCAGAGATTTTGGGTCCTATCAGATGTAAATCAGCTCTGGCAGTGATGTGTGGCATAGCAACGTATTGTTTTCCCTGTTACTTGGGTTCCGATGGATGACCAAGTTACAGTGAAAAAATTGAGCAATAATTTTAAAAATATATTTGGTCATCTTTTATGATCTGATGGAGTATAAATTATGCAAAAAAATAAATAAATAAAAATCACCAGTGGAAAAAGATCTGAAAATAAATCTTTCATATATATACATGTACTGTACAGTATGTACAAATATATACATATATGTACTACATTTTGTTACATACACAATAATAATAATAATAATAAATATACATATTAGGTATCCATATGGCTGTATTAACCTGGAGAATTAAACAGTTGATTTTGTGAGGAAGAACACACATTAAAAATACAAAAATAGCTTTCTTTATATTTCTCACGCAACAAAAAAATTAATTAATTACACACTAATTTATATGTACCTCAAAACAGTGCTAAAAAATAATACAATTTTTCCCACATAAAACAAAGTCTCATAAGTGAAAAAATAAAAAGTTATGACTGCTGAAATCCAAAGAGGCAAAACTAAAATAATTGGCTGGGTCAGTTTGGCCTAGTCACTAAGCGGCTAATTATTATTATTTATATATAAAACAGCAACATATCATACAGCATGGAACTCCTGATAGTAGGATGCAATTACAGCTTGTGCCAAAATACATACAAAAACACGAAAAGGAACCCCAGCCCAAATGAGCTCACATTTAAAGAGGTTGTCCACTATTTTTACACTGATGACCTATCTTTAGGATAGATCATCAATGTCTGATCTTCCAGGGTCCGACAATTAGCACCACCGCTGATCAACTATTTTCGACTGTTCCGCCGGAAGGAAGTACTCACTTGTGACGATAACGTCTTCTGATAGTGGCCGCCACAGAGTACTCCACATCCACCTCCTATTGACTTGAATAAGAGATAGATGTGCACTACCAAGCCTAGGCCACTATCAGAAGACGGAGCAGCTGATCGGCGGGGGATGACGGGTGTCGGAACCCGGCTGAACAGACATTTATGACCTACCCTAAGGATAGGATATCTCAGTGTAAAAGTAGTGGACAACCTCTTTAAGAATGTATCACACTGGTATCAGACTCTCCAGACAGTTTTGGCAAACTTGCTCTGTATACAGTAGGTCAGAGAAAAAGTAGCATTATTCTAATCTATCTCATTGCAAAACTCTCACTCAGAAGAACTACTCTTGTTCATTGATTAAAATAAACGATGCACCAGATAAAACTTAAGGAGCATTTGTGTAAATTGAATCACACCATACGACAGATTTCTAAAAAAAAAAAAAAAAAAAAACAAAGCTAAGGCTGGTTTCACATTTGCGTTTTTTAGCGCTGGAAAAAAATGCATATGTGCGCATGCGTTTTTTCCCCTATATTTAACATGGGTGCGCATACCTGCGCGCTTGTAAGCGCATGTATGCGATTTTCATGCGCTGCGTTTTTTTGGGGTGTGCGTTTGTATTTTCCAGACGCAGCATGTTGCATTTTTTGGCCCTGCAAAAAAGCGCATGCGCACATATGCGCACGTTTTGCGCTAAAAATGGCCATTATAGCCTATGGATGCGCATATGTGCGCACTGGCATGCTCATGTATGCGTTTTTTTGCATATGCGTTTTTTTTTTTAACCATGGAATTTAGGGGTTTGGGTTAGAGTTAGGGTTAGTTAAGGGGGTTTAGGGTTAGGGTTAGGGTCAGGGTCAGGGTTAGGGTTGGGGTTTGGGTCAGGGTTAGGGTTAAGTATGGTTTGGTTAAGGGTTAGGGTCAGGGTTAGGGTCAGGATTAGGGTTAAGTATGGTTTGGTTAAGGGTTAGGGTCAGGGTTAGGGTTAGGGTTAGGGTTAGGGTCAGGGTTAGGGTTAGGGTTAGGGTCAGGGTTAGGGTTAAGTATGGTTTTGTTAAGGGTTAGGGTCAGGGTTAGGGTCAGGATTAGGGTTAAGTATGGTTTGGTTAAGGGTTAGGGTCAGGGTTAGGGTTAGGGTTAGGGTTAGGGTCAGGGTTAGGGTTAGGGTTAGGGTTAGGGTCAGGGTTAGGGTTAAGTATGGTTTTGTTAAGGGTTAGGGTCAGGTTTAGGGTCAGGATTAGGGTTAAGTATGGTTTGGTTAAGGGTTAGGGTTAGGGTTAGGGTTAGGGTTAGGGTCAGGGTTAGGGTTAGGGTCAGGGTTAGGGTTAGGGATGGTTTTGTTAAGGGTTAGGGTCAGGGTTAGGGTCAGGATTAGGGTTAAGTATGGTTTGGTTAAGGGTTAGGGTCAGGGTTAGGGTTAGGGTTAGGGTTAGGGTCAGGGTTAGCGTTAGGGTTAGGGTTAGGGTCAGGGTTAGGGTTAGGGATGGTTTTGTTAAGGGTTAGGGTCAGGGTTAGGGTCAGGTTTAGGGTTAAGTATGGTTTGGTTAAGGGTTAGGGTCAGGGTTAGGGTTAGGGTTAGGGTCAGGGTTAGGGTTAGGGTTAGGGTTAGGGTCAGGGTTAGGGTTAGGGTCAGGGTTAGGGTTAGGGTTAGGGTTAGTTAGGGTTTAGGGTTTGGGTTAGGGTTAAGTATGATTTGGTTAAGGGTTAGGGTCAGGGTTAGGGTTAGGGTTAGGGTCAGGGTTAGGGTTAGGGTTATGGTTAGGGTCAGGGTTAGGGTTAGGGTTAGGGTTAGTTAGGGTTTAGGGTTTGGGTTAGGGTTAAGTATGATTTGGTTAAGGGTTAGGGTCAGGGTTAGGGTTAGGGTTAGGGTCAGGGTTAGGGTTAGGGTTAGGGTTAGTTAAGGTTTAGGGTTTGGGTTAGGGTTAAGTATGATTTGGTTAAGGGTTAGGGTCAGGGTTAGGGTTAGGGTTAGGGTCAGGGTTAGGGTTAGGGTCAGGGTTAGGGTTAGTAAAGTCATGGTTTGGGTTAGTGTGAGGGGCCACCTAATGTTGGAAAAAAACGCAAACGCGGTAAAAACGCACTAAAAACGCATACAAACGCATAAAAACGCTGCGTTTTTTTCATGCATGCTCATAAAAATGCTTGAAAAAAACGCAGCAGTTGTATGCTTTTGTATGCGTTTTTTCAATGCGTTTTTTTGCGGGAAAAACGCGCTGCAAAAAAAAGCAAGTGTGAAACTAGCCTAAAAAGCATCTTTGTGTGCCTTGAATAATCAAGCTCTTTTTTTTCTTTTAAGTCATCTATATGATATTAGATTTGAGCAAAAATAATCATAGCTTGCTGGTCCAGTGACAGTGTGAGTAGTCTATCACTGCCAGACAAAAGTTTGGTGGACCTCCTCCTACCTGCAGCATCCCTAATTAGTAGCTCCCATGACCTCATTGCGTTGTGGCGCAACACACGCATGACGGGGGCATGCAGATCAAAGGAGGCTCCGGGAATGTTGCAAGACGAAGGAGCTTACAGTGCTCTGGCCTGATGGCCTTGGGTACTGACCTGGCTGCTGGACCTGGGTCCAGAGAATTTTTTGATCAATATTACCTCCAATTGAAAGCGTCAAGAAAACTTTTGGGTGAGGGTGGAAAGGTGTTCAAACTAGTTTCTCCAGATGGGTTACGTGAAAAAGCGACACATTTTTACACAATCAGCATTTGAACAAAAATGTTGGAATTTTTAGTGTTTTTATACCAGCTTGGCCACCTTAAAAAAAGGATGTTGATGAGGCTTAGCTCAGCTCTTCAGATTCAATATAATTTATGCCACAGATCAGTATTGAGTAGATACAACAAATAGAATACAATAAGCCTTACAAATTTCACAAATGTTTTATGCCATCCATCTTCATGGAACAATGTCTAATGTTTTGCTTAAAAAACATTCTCCATCTTGAGTAATTTCCTATTTCTTGTATCGATGAAGACAAAGTCTCAAAGACTAATGTAACAAGGAATGGACATTGTTGGATCTACCATTTCTCAACGGTCAAATTTAAAGTAGATTGGCTTTATTCCATTTTCAGGCTTCATCCCGTTCTACGAGCTACAAATCTCTCCTCTCCTCATGTCCTCCAATCAATAGGAAAAATGTGTCTCTTTTTATCACCAGTACATTCAGTACCAGGCTCTCAGTCATCATGATCTTATTTCGTTCTACAGTAAGTACTGCTCAGCACATCATTTAGCATGGTGCTCTCTAAACAGACGGCTGGATTAAACTAGCTACATGTTGCATGCTAACATCGGGCAGTTCAGAGGAATTCTAGAGAATTCATCTCATCAGTATTCCCGGTGTATGGTCAAGGGAGGCAGACGTATTCTTTCTGCAATTGTCAGAAGCACGTTCCAATGACTGAAGGTGAAAATAGACTGTGGTCTGAATATAAAAAAATGTAACCAACAAAGAACACTTTGCAGAGGTGTCATTGCCTCGCACCAAAAAAATCGTCTACCCCAAAATTCTGTACTGCATTGAGATCACACTTTACCTTATATTCATTATGATTCAGTTATATATTCCTGTAGGTCTAAATTAAGAAAAGATATCCTAAAGTTATTATATCCTACATTGTAGATATACGTCAAATAATTGGTGAATTCCCCAAATCCATTCTGGGACTCACATAACGAAATTGAGCTCCAAGTATTTATTGCACATGTTATTAATGAAATGTTTGATCTTCATCTTAACACTACCAATTGACTTCACAAACCTGTGGTCCATTCACACAATATTACTACTTCGCATCCACTAATATGTTTGGATCGAATGGCATAAAACATGTGTGGTTTAACCACCTTAAAGGATGCAAATTTCTGCATGGCCATTTAAAGGAAATCTTTCAAGTCAAGCAAGTCACCCAAAATGCCATCATTATATTATATAGCCCAAATAAAGTGTGGATAAGTATGTAAGAATAGAGTCCTGAGCAGTGTGAGGAGACATTATGGATAGAAAAAGTGAGGAGGGGACATTATGGATAGAGCAATTTGGGGGGCAGGGGCAGTATGGGGGGACATTACGGACACTGGCAGTATGGACGTGGCATTACAGAGAGGCTGTGAGGGGGGACTTCCTGCATCTCATCAGTACTGTGGTTCCTGTATGGCCCCCACAGTCTGATGATGGCTAGTAACTACAACTTCCAGTATCTCCTTACCACTGCTATGGACCTGCTGGGAGTTGCAGGTTCATGTGATACAATTGTACTCATATATGGGACTGACTTGAAACTGCAATTGATCAATGTATTAAGCTTGGTGATGTATTCCTGTACTGACAGTAGTTCTGGTGATGTGTTCACATACTGAAAATGGTCCTAGTGATGTATTCATGTAATGATGGTGGGTCTGGCACTGAATTCATGTTCTAACTGTGGTTCTGGTACTGCATTCATGTACTGACAGTGGCTCTGGCACTGCATTCATGTACTGACAGTGGCTCTGGCACTGCATTCATGTACTGACAGTGGCTCTGGCACTGCATTCATGTACTGACAGTGGCTCTGGCACTGCATTCATGTACTGACAGTGGTTCTGGCACTGCATTCATGTACTGACAGTGGCTCTGGCACTGCATTCATGTACTGACAGTGGCTCTGGCACTGCATTCATGTACTGACGGTGGTTCTGATCAAGTAGCATCCATAACATGTTTCATGTTAAAAGTTAAAAATCCTCAAAACTTAGTTTTGAGAATATGAGAAGGATTTGGTTGAGTTTCTGCTCTAAAAACTCAGTGTAAGTTTGGGTGCATTCACACTGATTTCTTTTTATCAGAAACTCTCCAAATCCTGCTCAAATATTCAACACTTGGTTCTGATGAGGTATTAATGTACTGACAGTGGCTCTGGTGATGAATACCCCTTTAAATTTTTTGTGGCCCTTTGGATTGCTTCTGTATTATAATGTAGCCCTTGGACAGGAAAAAAAATGTAGTGCACTCCTGCTGTAGGAGGCCCTCTTCCAAACATTTGCACTGCAAAATAACCATTATAAGTAACAGGATTTGATAGGAATATCAGCTTGGATATTTAAAAGTAAAAAAAAAAAATGCGGTTTGAATAAGCATCCAAGATGAGCCAGAATCTGTGCTAAGAAGCAAAGTAATTTTTCTTGCCATCAGCTGCTAATAAGGTATAATTGTTTCTATGATGAGAGTGATGGAAGCTCTTGCCACAAAGAGGAAGTACTAAGAACTCTATTACAAATATTAATATGCAACCTAAAAAGATACAAGCAAATTTTGTAAACAGAAATCTGTTTATTTATTCATAGAAAAAGAACAATGAAATTGGCTTCAATTTAAAAAAGCACTCCTATTAAACTTGGTATTGGCTAAACCTGTGTAAATGTATGTGCATTGTAGTGTAAGTGCGGTTAGATGCTCCGCTACAGGCCTCTTCTGGGTCATGTGGCTTCTATATCGACTTGCTGAATCACACTGGGGGATATGTGTGGACCAGATGTGGCTTTACAATGTAAGTCAATGGAGCATCAGAACTAGGCCCTATAGGCTTACATTGTAAAAGTTTTAGCTGAAAAGTTGGAATAGCCATCACGTGACCCAGAAGAGGATGGGACGGGCACTGAAAACCCTGGGCAGACAGTGAATGATATGAATATTAATGCTAGGCACACTACATTACATTAAGAAGAAGCATCTAGAGGAGAACCATACCTGTTATACAGTATGCATTCTGAGTAGCGTAAATTGTTCTTTTTCCAGTAACAGTGCCACTATTTTCTTCATGCAGTGTCCGGCATTGCATTCACTAAATTGGGGTTAAGCTGTAAAACCAAGCACAGCCTACAGACAAGTACTACGATAAAAAACCCAGACCCATTATCCAAATACTGTAGAACTTTTTGAATAGGACTTATCCGCTCTCTGGACACATTTATGTGAGGAAATACTTTTATTCTCCATACAGTAGCCTATCTAGAGCATCTTTTCTTCACTATTTAACCAGTTCAGAACAAGACTATTTTCCCCATTCCGGATAATGCACATTTAAAGGGAACCTATCAGCAAGTTTTTGTAACGTTAGGCTACGGTCACACTATCAGTATTTGGTCAGTATTTTCCATCAGTATTTCTAAGCCAAAACCAGGAGTGGGGTAATCAGCGTAAAAGTATAAGCGCACTCTCCGTGTCGGTCGTCTCCTCAAGGGGGGCAGCGCATGTGCAAATGCATAGTCCTGATCTCACTGCACCATCAGGCATGTCAGAACATGTGCAAAATTTCAGAAGGGAGAAGGCAGGTCACTTAGACAAGAGTGACCTGCCAGTCAGGGAGCTTCAGACAGCTGCGGTGCCTCATATGCATAAAAATTGGATAAAGGATAACTTTGGAATGGAAGCAAGGATTATAAAAAATAAAGTAGGGATTTAATCTGCAAAACAGTGATCTAACATAGATTGTTGGTACAAAATGGTATGGTACAAAAACCTGCTTACAGGGTTCCCTTTAATGGATCTAAAAAAACATTTCTCGCTCAGATATTCAGATTTTTTTTTGCCTCTTTTTTTTACCAATATATGGGGCTCAATTTTTATTTTGTTTTTATACTTTTTTTATACTGTTTTTTTAAAGGGGAAAATGTAAAGAAAAATAAGAATTATGCATCTAATTTGAAATTTCTTTATTTTTTTTACGACCACAAAGGATTGCTAAAAAATATTTTATTTGTGTTCCCCTTTCCATGGAAATGATTTTTATATATTTGACTTTTTTTTCTTTTTGATAGAGTGGGACAACAGGGCATCAGACTGGCAGTGTTCATTTTTTTAGTTTCATTTTTCATTTATTTATTTTGCTTTTTTCATTTATTTTTCATTTACCGTATTTCACACACTGTGTCCTCTGTACAGTCTTCAAAAACCTTTGGGGGGCATTATACCAGTCTCATAAATTCTTTCATTGCCAATTTCCTCTGTAACTAACATTGGTATATTGGCCCAAGCACCAGGGGAAATTCAATCCCCTGACTGGCCCTCACATGTTCACTGGGTTCAAAGGTGGAAGCAAGCTTAATGCTTCCTAATCTGTATACACATGTGCTGGTTCAGAGCTTTGTATACAATGATCTAAAAGACAAACATACTAAACCTGGTGATGTTCGACAGCTGACTACTTGCCCCCATAGTTGCAAGCTGCTTACTCTGCACTGACATTTTGGAATGTCAGTGCAGAGTAAAGTTTGGACTGACCCTACATTTAAAGTCTATAGGTGGTCCAAAAGTAGTTAAAGACCATGTCTATTTGAGCCCTAAATAACATACATTTTGGGGGGGTTTTTTGTTTTTTTTTTCAATTTCTTTGACCAATTCCAAGAATTTTTTTTCCATCATTGTAGCTGCTTAGGAGCTTCTGGAATTCTACTTTGCTATATATATATATATATATATATATATATATATGTATACAGTATATATATAAATATTCAAACAATGTGAAAAACATATAGCCAGCTCACCATAAAGCAGTTCCTCTTGATGCAGTGATTGGTGTTCACCTTATGTTTTGCACGGATCCAGGCAGGGAGTATTCCCCAACAAATAGAAATATGAGAAAATTGGGATCCAGCAATTATCAGTCTGGGGCTACCTTCTTTATTTAATGTAGGGTTGGGTAGACCCTGACTAATGATTTTTCTAACTATATGAATGTTAACTATCGCTCGGTCACTGCTTAGTGAACAATACGTCAGCACTCGGTCATTGCAAAGAGCAAGATCTTGTGTTCTTACATCAAAAGGGGCCACAGAGGGTTGAATTTCCCCCTTTCAGGGGTCATAAGGGAGTGTTCTGTGCACTTTTGACACTCACTAATACATTGACTAGCAAAAAGGTAACAATGTTTTGAACTTTTGACTTTCAAGCTCCATATCTCACCATCCACTACTGCTTCTAACATGAGACTATCATCAATTTAAACACAATAATCTTGGCTATATCATACATAAATCTGTTTTGCAACTATTTAGCATATGATTAGTTATACAGATTCATGTCACTACAATGTTACTGTTTTGTTCCTGGTGGTGGAAAAATCTTTCTCGTCTTGTATACTGCATATTACAACCTGTTCTCACATTCCCTAATAGCTCAGTGTTATTGATTCCCAAGTGAAAGGTCATTGGTTCGAATCAAGAAGCAGCCATGAAGAAGATTTCCTAAGAAAAGAGAAACAGCATCATCCAGCTCATCGCTAGTGGTCTCTCAGCCAAGAAAATTGCCAAACTGCATCATATGAGCGCCATGACAGTTGGAAGAATACAAGATGAAGTCCAACCAGCCACGAGGTGGTTGTCCAGGCAAAATATGTGAGTCAACAATGTGGCTTATCATAACATATATCAGTTCTGGTGCGACAAAAACGGCAGTAGAGGTGGCTCGTACGCTTCGTAATAATGAGATCACAGCCGTCCATGCAATCACCGTGCGATAAATGTTACACAAGTCTGGAATGGGAGCTCAAAAAAGGTGAAGAAGCCTAGACTACAATATTGTCATAAGAAGCTTCAGCTCAAGTTTGCTGAAAAGTGGACGTTAGAAGATTGGAAAAGGGGAAGCCTTGTTTCACAGCTAAAGGTTAACCAGGATCGATGGTGGTCTCAATTCTGAGCTATTTGTGAGTATCCTACAAGACAAGTTACTTCATACACTCGAGTACTATGGGTATGTAGAGGGTATGCTATATTACGGTTTTCCTTTCTCTTTCGTCCCGGTGCTGTATATTATTAGTGTACATATATATATTTGTTAATATATATAATGGTACTGCTACACGATTAAATGTATTATCATTTCTATACAATGGTACTGCTACACTGTTATGTGTAATACCGTGTCTTGCTAAATGTATATATGTGTATAATGTTATACCATTGCAATGCTACTATGTATAGTGTATAGGGTAAGTGCAGTTATTGGATTGGCCAGTAGATGGGGGCATTATAGTGTACAGAGCTTTCAGCTAGTGTATAGTGTAGGAGAGGGTTAACCATAGGAGGGGCTGCTATGTGGTAAGCTACGAACGTTCCCTTAGGGAGCCAGAAGGGCCTGGGTGCCCAAATAGTCCATATGGGCTCTAGGCCCAGGACACCACAGCAGTCATGCAATGATTGGAAGAAGGGAATCTTAGCCATTCGGAGTCTATAGGACAGAAGTATGGTGTCAAGCAGCAGGATTGCAGCAGTTAATGGCTGGAGAAAGGAAGCGGTCCAGAAGAGTACAGGGAGCAGATTGTTCAACATGTGGCAGATTATTTCATGGGCCGATGCTCTCAGGACCAGGGCGAAATGGACCAGAGAATCCCCAAGCACAGCGAGTCTGAACAGGAAGAAAGCTGGGGTACCGCCTAAGGCGCTATTACCCCGTAATGTACTGGAGGATGTGGAACCGTGTATAGGGAAAGAACAGGATGAGAACTGCATGGAACTTGCTGTTGATGTGGTAACCGACAAGAATGTGATGCCAAGTTGTTCCAGTAAAGTTTCACTTGTTGCATTTGAACCAGACTGTGAAACCAACTGCAGAAAGGCTTCAGCACTACAGTGGTATCCCTGATGGCGCAGTGAGAGAAGACACAGGTATGCGGGTGAAGAATGCTGTTTTCATGTGAGAGAAGGTAAGGGTGCAGATACACCAGAGTGCTTGGCCATGACTGCGGCCCTGGCTGCCTCTTACAGGTACGAAAAGGACAACATAGTGTTCCAGCAGGACAATGACCTGAAGCATACATTGAGATTGGCAAAGAAGTGATTCAATGACAATGAAGTCAGGTGCTGGATTGGCCCCCACAGTCACTAGACCTCAACCGAATCAAACACTTGTGGGTAGAGTTGAAGAAAAAGCTGTATACATACCCAAATGAGTCGGCCAGTATGTGCCAACCCTTGGGAATGTGTAGAAGAGACCTGAGATCATGCAAGAATGTGATCGAGAAAGTGCCCAGAAGGTTTCAGGCAGTGATGAAAGCCAAAGGTGAATTTACAAAATACTAACAAAATTTAATAAAAATTTAAATTTAGATTTTTAGTAGCAAAACAGTAACAATGCAGTGATAAGAATCTGCTAAATAGTTACAACTTAAATTTATATTATGAGATAGCCAAAAAGATTGTCTATAAAATGATGCTAGTCTCATGTAAGAGACAGTAGTGGATGGTGAGATATGGAACCTGAAAGTCAAAAGATCAAAACATTGGTACCCTTTTACTCGTTAGTGTATTTATAAAAATCACCAATCTGGGGCTGTCCACTCTGTCTTTTATTAAATAAAAGGTGCAACCCCGTATTGGTGCTAGGTATTCTTTAAAAAGGACCTTGCTTAAAAAAAATCCATTTTACGCTGCATAGCTTCTTTGCCTTTATTGCAGAGATAATCAGATTTCTTGTTTTTTGGAGTGAAATCTCTGCTTGACGTAAAACTGGGTGTTTCTTTAGAGTATTTTCTAGGGGTGTTTGCTTTCACCCCTCCCAGACGCTGCCAATCACAGCTCAGCAGTGTCTGAGATTGCTAACCCAGCAACTGAGCTTTGATTAACATAATCTGGGAGGGAAAACACATGTCCCTGGAGAAGACTCTGAAGAAATGCCCAGTTGGACTTCAACCAGAGATTTCACATGCTGTACTCCAGAAGAAACAAATGTGAATATCTCTGCAATGGAGCAACACTGTGCAAGATGGAAAAGCAGATGTTGTGCCGATATACCCTGAGGAGTTAATGACAGATTTATCACAGATATACCTGTAGTTTAACCATTCAAACGACCATTTCCTCATTATTAAAGCATTTCCATACATACAGTCATATGTTAAAGTTTGGGCACCCCTATTAATGTTAACGGTTTTTCTTTATAACAATTTTGTTTTTTGCCACAGCTATTTCAGTTTCATATATCTAATAACTGATGGACTCAGTTATATTTCTGGATTCAAATGAGGTTTATTGTACTAACAGAAAATGTGCAATCTGCATTTAAACAAAATTTGACAGGTGCAAAAGTATGGGTACCCTTATCATTTTCTTGATTTGAACACTCCTAACTACTTTTTACTGACTTCCTGAAGCACTAAATTGGTTTTGTAACCTCATTGAGCTTTGAACTTCATAGCCAGGTGTATCAAATCATGAGAAAAGGTATTTAAGGTGGCCACTTGCAAGTAGTTCTCCTATTTGATTCTCCTATGAAGAGTGGCATCATGGGCTCCTCAAAACAACTCTCAAATGATCTGAAAACAAAGATTATTCAACACAGCTTTTCAGGGGAAGGATACAAAAGGTTGTCTCAGAGATTTAACCTGTCAGTTTCCACTTGTGAGGAACATAGTAAGGAAATGGAAGAACACAGGTACAGTTCTTGTTAAGCCCAGAAGTGGCAGGCCAAGAAAAATATCAGAAAGGCAGAGAAGAAGAATGGTGAGAACAGTCAAGGACAATCCACAGACCACCTCCAAAGACCTGCAGCATCATCTTGCTGCAGATGGTGTCACTGTGCATCGGTCAACAATACAGCGCACTTTGCACAAGGAGAAGCTGTATGGGAGAGTGATGCGAAAGAAGCCGTTTCTGCAAGCGCGCCACAAACAGAGTCGCCTGAGGTATGCAAAAGCACATTTGGACAAGCCAGTTACATTTTGGAAGAAGGTCCTGTGGACTGATGAAACAAAGATTGAGTTGTTTGGTCATACAAAAAGGCGTTATGCATGGAGGCTAAAAAACACAGCATTCCAAGAAAAACACTTGCTACCCACAGTAAAATTTGGTTGAGGTTCCATCATGCTTTGGGGCTGTGTGGCCAATGCCAGCACCGGGAATCTTGTTAAAGTTGAGGGTTGCATGGATTCAACTCAGTATCAGCAGATTCTTGACAATAATGTGCAAGAATCAGTGACGAAGTTGAAGTTATGCAGGGGATGGATATTTCTTCAAGAAAATGATCCAAAACACCGCTCCTAATCTACTCAGGCATTCATGCAGAGGAACAATTACAATGTTCTGGAATGGCCATCCCAGTCCCCAGACCTGAATATCATTGAACATCTGTGGGATGATTTGAAGCGGGCTGTCCATGCTCGGCGACCATCAAACTTAACTGAACTGGAATTGTTTTGTAAACAGGAATGGTCACAAATACCTTCATCCAGGATCCAGGAACTCATTAATAGCTACAGGAAGCGACTAGAGGCTGTTATTTTTGCAAAAGGAGGATCTTCGAAATATTAATGTCACTTTTATGTTGAGGTGCCCATACTTTTGCACCGGTCAAATTTTGTTTAAATGCAGATTGCACATTTTCTGTTAGTACAATAAACCTCATTTGAATCCAGAAATATAACTGAGTCCATCAGTTATTAGATATATGAAACTGAAATAGCTGTTGCAAAAACCAAAATTGTTATAAAGAAAAAAGGTTAACATTAATAGGGGTGCCCAAACTTTAACATATGACTGTACATAAAATGGATTTGTCACCAGATTTCACAATACAAATTGTATATTTTCTTAAATTTATCTATTACTCCTGTTGATTACCTAATCAGAGCATTTTTGTCGAGTCCAGCTATGGAGTGAAATAGATTAAGGGTCCAAGTGTATTTAGTCTCACTACACCCTGCCTGACTGACAGCTGCAGCTTCTACTGAGCAGCGTGAGATCTCTGCAGCAGGAGGGACATTGAGGAGCTATCAATAAGGCTAAGTGTGTGTAGAATGAGTTAAATGTTCATAAAAGGATTATACAGACATTTTGACATTGATTTTCAAAGTAAATACAGCAGCCTCATCAGATCTAAGAGATCAGTTTAGTAATGTATGCAGCCTGTATTGTGAAGTCCAGTGACAGACACTGCTTATTTTATATATGATATGTGTAAAAAAAATGTTTCTTACAAGTTTACAAGCCACATTGACGGTGATATTTTGCTGACAAACGACATTTTTTTTTTTTCAGATTGTAATGGTTCTTTGAATGTTTCCTTGAATGAGCAGTGATTACTGAGATGAATTTAATGTAAGCAAAAGTATAGTGAGAACAGTCAATAAAATATTAAAGGTAAATTTCTGCTGAGATCCTGCCTCGGTGACACAGCAAAATAATTTACTGATTACTCAGGCTTACAATGGAGCGCTTGACAAAGGCATATTCTCTGCGTTATTACAACACAGTGATTGACATTATCATAAACTCAAAGTTTAGAAAATGACATTAAAATTCAGCTGCTGGGCTCCATCTTCTTTATAAATGCCCGTATTACAGCAGGCACAAAACAATAATTGCCCTGTTGTATGATACGCTTTCAATGGCGTCATATATGCTCGGAAGAATCACGCAGCGCTACTATTTGTATAAGATAATAAAAAAAGCAAAGAATCAAATCATTAATTTTACTGCACATCCACACAGATATCTCCTTAGTCTTTAAGTTTTTCCCTGGTCACATAATTTTCAGGTATGATGTTATATCTATGTACATACAGTCAGTTCACCCTTCCCAATTCTGTAACCACAGAGGATGATTGGCCGAATAGGTAAGAAATGGTAGAAATCGAGGTCTCGGTTGGAGTAATAAGCTCAGCTTCCTGTTGCTACCAGCTCACCATATTAATCAGGGTGTACGGCATAGAAAGGGTTAGCAGCAAACTGCATGAATAACCATGTGTACTAACATACAGAGGCGCTAATCTTCTAAGATTCCTCTCTAATTGGCGATGGCACAAGATTTCTTAGTCACCATTGCTCTATTTCCTTTCTAGCTATTGTATAAGGCAGCAAACATAGAAGCTAATTAGGCTCGCCGGTTGCATAGTTCATTACTCACCGGTGTGGTCCTGGATGTCCCATTCTCTTGCTTCTTGCCTTTCAGCTACGCAAGAACGACATCTGCAGCTGACTGCAGACACCGGACCTGCAAACTGTGGTCATTCTATCCGTTCAGCAGTTCTATTGCTGTTGGAGTTTAGCAACAGCCTTCCACTGCAGGATTAATCCCAATCTTTCCTCGCTCCCTCATCCATTGTCATTCAAAGCCAGGATGGCACTAACAGCCAATCCGCTCCTGCTCGTCATCCTGAGAGCCTGCCTCGTCAGTTAAGACTCTAGGTGGCAGATGGAAGAAGTGCTTTTGTCCTGGTGGCTGATGGCAAGGTCACAAACAAGTTACCGTTCATTGAAAAGTGCAACACCTAATGTGCAGGTGGAGTCATCCACCATCATGTAAAAACACCAACTGCTATTTGCACATGCACTTTTCTAATTAATACATAAAAGAATTTGAAGAGTAAGAAAACTCAATGATGAAGGCTTTATCCACAATAATTGCAAGTACATTGCATATACATTCACAAAGGAGTCAGACGAGACATATTTGCATAAAGCCTGTCTGGAACTTGTTGCGGAAGATATGGACCAGGATCTATTGAGATATCTAGTCATAATTACTAAAGGGATTGTTTCGTCAACCATATATATCACCTATCCATAGGAATATGATGTATTATTGCCGTGTCCACTGCTGATCACAAGAACAGGCCTCAGAAAGTCTCTTGTGTGAATGGAGCAACAGTGAGCATATGCGACCACTGCTTCATGCACTGTCTCAAGAAGGACTTCTCAAACTTTTTGTACTGGAAGCTCATCAGAAAGACCAAGAAAATGCCAGCACCTCACCATCCGTTGTAGAACTCCATACTAAAAAGTCAATATCATAGTACAATAATTACAAAATGAGTCAATTATGTTGCTAAATTAAAGAAGCACTCGCATCAAAACTGCTATCCTCAGGGCCGTAACTACAACCGGGGCAGCCGGGGCACTGCCCCGGAGCCCAAACCACCCAAGGGGCCCCAAACTGATGGTAAAAAATTGTATTTTAATACTTCAATTTCTCATAAAATACCCAGCTCCTATATTATTCGAGTTTAAAGTTAATAAAAATAGCGAAAAGATCCTTGAAAGTGCAAGCGTAAATGTTTTTTGTTCGTTTATACTTTAAACGGGGAAACGCTATTTCGCTTAGTAACAGGAGCTCTATGGCAGACAGTAGACTGTTAGCTGATCGTGCGGTGTCGCGCCAGGCGGTGACTCAGCCAATAGTTCAGGCAGCGGACGCGACGCGACATGCACTGACACTGAGGTCTTGTTTACCCCAACTGCTGAACTGCTCATTGGCCATTGCTCATCGGTCAGCGGCCAGTGTCGGATCGTCAGTGCAGTCTGTGTCGCATATAGTAGTTGTAGTGCGTGTGTAGATAGATAGTATTTAGTATTACCGTATTTTCAAGTGTATAAGACGACCCCCAACTTTTCCAGTTAAAATAAAGAGTTTGGAATATACTCGCCGTATAAGACTACCCCTCTTCTACGGTATGATTCCCATTGTGAACCCCACACAGCCCTTCATACAGTATAGTGGCCCCTACATCTCTTCACACTGTATTATGGCCCCCTCACAGCCTTAAAGGGACACTGTCACCAGGATTTTGCCATCCCATCTGATAGCAGCATAATGTAGAGATAGAGACCCGGATTCCAGCGATGTGTCACTTACTGAGCTGCTTGCTGTAATTTTAATATAATTACTGTTTACCCTGCTTCATATTTAGCAGTAAATTAATGTGATGAGCTATTTGATTAGTCCTACAATGTTAATCTCAAACTGACTGAACAGTGATTTTATGAAAACTACACTGAGCAGCCCAGTAAGTGACACTGGTGACAGTGTCCCTTTAAATCGCCCTCCATAAAGTATAAAGGCTTCCTCATAGTCCTTCAAGTATTATCATGCCCCCCCACAGAGCCCTCCCAGTATTATAATGGCTTCCACATAGTATAATTGGCTCCGTATATTATAGTGTATCATCCATAGTCACCCATTATAATGCACCATCATAGTGCTCCATATAGTATCCTGCACCCCCATTGTCCTCCATATACTATAAACATGGAGAGGGGTGATGTGCCAGCATCATGTGGAGGGGGGTGGAATATGGGGATTGGAATGTGCCAGCACCGTGAGGGGGTAGGTGACATGGAGAAGGTTTTGTGCCTGTGTCAAGATGGGGGGGTTGGGGGAGTACAGGGGGCAAACTTTCCTGTCAGACAATGTCACCCGGAGGACAGGAGACTCTCATTTCACTAATTTCCAGGAGCTCTGCCAGCTGTCAATGAATGGAAACCTGCACTGGCCTGGAGAGTCTCATAGCACAAGATTTGTAACAATATGTTAGTCTGGAGATCACAGAGAGTTGGCAAGGCAGGCGCAGTGCACACTGTAACAAACTCTCAGCATTGAGAGGAGACAGTCTCAGCACACACAAATATCTCTGTGACAAACTGTGAGAAGCCCTGGCCACTCTCCAGTCTGCAGGTCTAAACTGCTGCGAGGGGGAGGTCAGGAGGAAGTCTCCATAATCACACATTCCTCCCGGCTCCGGGTCATGCAGTATCTATCTTCTCAGTGAGTCATCTGCCTCTTGTTTTCAATAATCAGAGCTGTGTACAACCCCCACTCAGTCTCTCCTCACAACCGGGAGAGAGCGATAGTGACTGCTGTACCTATGGTCGGGGGTCGTAGTATTTGATGTCTGGCACCTGCTGGGGGAGGCAGAAATGTCAGCTCCAGTCTCTCTCCTCCTGGAGAGAGCGGCTGGACACAGTGCACATATCCTGGGCAGCCGCACTGTGCTGTCTCTTTGCCAGTAGGTGACGCCCTGCACCTGGCATATAAGACGACCCCTGACTTCTGAGAAGATTTTCAGGGGTTAAAAAGTAGTTTTATATGCCGGAAAAGGAAAATATGGTACTGTGATTGCGTGTGTTAATAAAACCGTTTATTATGAAACGAATTCGGCACCAGCCAAGTGGAAATAAAAAAAGACAGACTGCGAAAAGAAGAAACTTGGAGGCTGAAAAAAGTTCAAAGAACTTAGCAGCATGGCTGGATGTTGAAAACCACTCGACAGGGAAGGATATTGAAATCTCACAAAAATTAAATTCAGATACGTCGGAACAAGACAACCTTAATAATGATAATGACTCGAAAAACCAAAAATTTATAGGCGAAGAAGATATAACAGACCCAACCAATGATACTTGGAAGCTGAAGATTCTGCCTAATACAACGCCTTTCCTACTGTGATTGAAAATCAAGATAAGAAACGTAGGCTGATAGCGTCTGGTCCAATACAGCCTGAAGGAACATTTCCCAAGGATATCAATAAACAAGGTCGATCTTTTTCAAGTAACTATTATTTTATCAACTCAAAGTCAGGGTTGAAGCTTAAAAGAAGTTGGTTTTGTTACTCAACAAAATTAGATTGTGTTTACTGCTTGCCATGTTGGCTATTCCCTCAGTCACAGTCGGAAGCACTTGAATACAGAAATTGTGTATTACCGCTTTCAACAACCGGAGTTCGAGACTGGAAGCATATTTCAGAACGTATTTCAGTTCATGAAGCATCCAAAAGCCATACATATGCTTGTGTAGTTTATGAGCAATGGCGGAAACGTGGTACTTTAGAAGACGTTTTCGTCAAAAATGTGGAGAGTGAAGGAAGCTTTTGGCGTAAAGTTCTTGAAAGAATCCTGAATGTGACATTACATAGTAACATAGTAACATAGTTAGTAAGGCCGAAAAATGACATTAGTCCATCCAGTTCAGCCTATAAAATTCTGTCAGAATAAATCCCCAGATCTACGTCCTTCTAAAGAACCTAACAATAACTGTAAGATACAATATTGTTACTCTCCAGGAAGACATCCAGGCCTCTCTTGAACCCTTCGACTGAGTTCACCATCACCACCTCATCAGGCAGGGAATTCCAGATTCTCACTGCCCTAACAGTAAAGAATCCTCTTCTATGTTGGTGGAAAAACCTTTTCTCCTCCAGACGCAGAGAATGCCCCCTTGTGACCATCACCTTCCTTGGTATAAACAGATTCTCGGAGAGATATTTGTATTGTCCCCTTATATACTTATACATGGTTATTAGATAGCCCCTCAGTCGTCTTTTTTCTAGACTAAATAATCCTAATTTTGCTAATCTCTCTGGGTATTGTAGTTCCCCGTCCCCTTTATTAATTTTGTTGCCCTCCTTTGTACCCGCTCTAGTTCCATTATATCCTTCCTGAGCACCGGTGCCCAAAACTGTACACAGTACTCCATGTGCGATCTAACCAGAGAGTTGTACAGCGGCAGTATAATGCTCTCATCATGTGTATCCAGACCTCTTTTAATGCACCCCATGATCCTGTTTGCCTTGGCAGTCGTCGCCTGGCACTGGCTGCTCCAGGTAAGTTTATCATTAACTAGGATCCCCATGTCCTTCTCCATGTCAGATTTACCCAGTGGTTTCCCGTTCAGTGTGTAATGGTGATATTGATTCCTTCTTCCCATGTGTATAACCTTACATTTATCATTGTTAAACTGCATCTGCCACCCTTTGGCCCAAGTTCCCAACTTATCCATATCCATCTGTAGCAGAATAATATCTTCTCTTGTATTGACTGCTTTACATAGTTTTGTATCATCTGCAAATATCAATATTTTACTGTGCAAACCTTCTATCAGATCGTTAATAAATATGTTGAAGAGTATAGGTCCCAACACCGACCCCTGCGGTACCCCACTGGTCACAGCATTAACACATTAACACTTGCAACATGTAATCTTGCGTTTCGTGGATCTATTGAAAAGTTAGAATATAGTAACAAAGGAAACTTTCTCTCGATAGTTGAGCTTTTGTCAAAATATGACCCAGTACTACAAGAATTGCTTCAGCGTCCGCAAGGGACTGTGAAATACCTCAGTCCTAAAATTCAGAATGCGCTTATTAATCTATTAGCCTTACAAATCAAAGATGAAATTGTAGTTGAGCTTCAAAATTCCTTGTTTTTTCCATTGATCCTAGATACCACCCAGGACATAGCTAAAATTGATCAGATGAGTGAAGTTTACCGGTATGTCAAAATAGTTAATGATGAAGAGGAGAAACCTATTGAAATCAAAATATGTGAAACTTTTGTATCCTTTAGAGAGATAAAAGATCAGTCTGCACAAGGTCTTGCAGAAGAAATAAAAAACTTCATTGAAGGAGAAAAACTTGGATTTGACCAAATGTCGGGGACAAGGCTATGATGTTGCTGCAGTCATGAGTGGGGTACACAATGGAGTGCAGCAGCGTATTAAAGAAAAAGCCCCACACGCATACTTTGTGCACTGCGCTGCTCATAACCTTAATTTAGTGTTGAAGGATGCTGTGGAAGAGAACCGAGTGGTGAGGCAGTTTTTTTAAATAATTCAAAGTGTATATTGCTTTTTTGGTAATAGTATTGTTCGCTGGCAAGATTTGAAATCAGTGTACTGAAATCGAAATCGAAAGTAACACTGAAAACTCTTAATCCAACTTGTTGGTCTGGCAGACATGATGCAGTGTATGCACTGAAACACAGGTTTTGTGACGTGATGAAAAGTCTTACTCGCATAACTTTGACTTCCAAAAAAGCAAGGAAAGAAATGAAGCACAGCAGCTAAAGAACAAACTTGAAAGTTTTGATTTTGTATTACTATTGGCTGTGCAGTGTGAAGTCTTAGAGACTCTCAACCTGGTATCGAAATCCTTACAATCTGAAACCATGGACCTCTTGTCTGCATATGAGTTATTGGGTAATGCATTGTTAAAGATAACCGAAATGCGTGAAAGGTTCGAAGCACTTGTTTCTGAAGCATCAGATGTGTGTAGTCGATGGGGAATAAAAAATGAATTTCACCGGACCAGAGTAAGGAAAGTGTAGAAACACTGATGAGTTGTGTGAAGACGAGAGATTAGCAGACCCAAAAACTTGTTTCCGAGTTACTGTGTTCTGTCCAATGGTAGACACACTTTGCACTCAACTTCATCGCCGCTTTGAAGGGATGAAAGCTGTTCTTGACTCTTATGAAGTAATACAACCTGATTTTTTGGCCAGTGCAAGTGAAAGAGATATTCCCCAAAAAGCTGTTGATTTTGTTAACAAGTTTGCAGATGATGTAACTCCAGCCTTTCCTTCACAGTTATGTTCAGTAAAAAATTTGTTTCAAAAGCAACTGGAAAAAATGAAAAGTGTTAAGGAATTTGCTGATTTCCTAATAGTCGAGCATTCTTCACTTTCACCAAGCTATCCAGACGTTTGCACAGCGTGCATCATGTGTTTGACTGTTCCTGTGACTGTGTCTAAGGCTGAACGATCCTTCTCTAAGCTTAAACTCATAAAAAACTACTTGAGAAGTACTATGGCTCAAGAAAGACTCAGGAGCTTAGCTTTACTTTCAATTGAGAATGATCGAGCTCAACAGATCAACTTTGACAAAGTAATTGATGAATTCGCTTCTCTGAAAGTTAGGAAACAAATGTTTAAGTAGCTGTTTAACCCCTTAACGACCGCCGATACGCCTTTTAACGGCGGTAATTGAGTGTACTAAAACCACAGCACTGTTAATTCACGGCGATGTGGAGAAACTACATAGCGCCCCCCAGTGTCGGATTTTTTCCAGGGTCTCGGCTGCCAGGGGTAGCAAAAAACAAAGCCGCGAATATGCATTAAATTTCTCTTTCCTCTGATGTGATCGCACATCAGAGGAGAGAGAAATAGGGTCCCCGATCCCCCCGGTACCTCTCCTCCCGGTGGTCCCACGTCCCGCCGGCGCCCTCCGATGGGCGTCGCCATCTTGAAAATGGCGGGAGCATGCGCAGTGCGCCCACCGGGAATCTGCCGGCTCCGGCTGGCAGATTCCATTCATTATTTTGATCACTATGATAAACGATCATAGTGATCAAAATAAAAAAAATAGTACATAACCCCCCCCTGTTTATCACCCCCTCATATAGGCAAACATAATGAAATAAAGAAAATATTTTTTTTTTCAGTTTTCCATTAGGGTTAGGGTTAGGGCAAGGGCTAGGGTTAGGGTTGGGCTAGGGTTAGGGTTGGGCTAAGGTTAGGGTTGGGCTAGGGTTAGGGCAAGGGTTAGGGTTGGGCTAGGGTTATGGCTAGGGTTAGGGCAAACTAGGATTAGGGATTAGGGTTGGGATTAGGGTTGGGATTAGGGTTAGGGGTGTGTTGGGGTTAGGGTTGGAGCAAGAATTGAGGGGTTTCCACTATTTACCAACTTTGGGGGTCTAAAAATTGGGGTCTAAAAAATCACTTTTGTGGAAATGAAAAGGACTTTTTATTTTCATGGCTCTGCGTTTATAAGCTTCTGTGAAGCGGTTGGGGGTTCAAAGTTCTCACCACACATCTAGATAAGTTCCTTAGGGGGTCTAATTTCCAAAATGGGGTCACTTGTGGGGGGTTTCCACTGTTTAGGCCCATCAGGGGCTCTGCAAACGCAACATGATGCCCGCAGACCATTCCATCAAAGTCTGCATTCCAAAATGGCACTCCTTCCCTTCCGAGCTCTCCCATGCATCCAAACAATGGTTCCCCCCCCACATATGGGGTATCGGCGTACTCAGGACAAATCGCAAAACAACTGTGGGGGTATGATTTCTCCTGTTACCCTTGTAAAAATAAAAATTTGGGGGCGAAAAGATCATTTTTGTGGAAGAAAAGGATTTCTTATTTTCACGGCTCTATGTTTTAAACTTCTGTGAAGCACTTGAAGGTTCAAAGTGCTCACCACACATCTAGATAAGTTCCTTAATGGGTCTAGTTTCCAAAATGGGGTCACTTGATGGCGTTTTCCACTGTTTAGGCACATTAAGGGCTCTCCAAACACAACATGGCATCCGATCTCAATTCCAGCTAATTCTGCATTGAAAAAGTCAAACGGCGCTCCAAGCTCTGCCGTGTGCTGAAAAAGTGGTTTACCCCCACATATGGGGTATCGGCATATTCAGGAGAAATTGTACAACACATTTCGTGGTTCATTTTCTCTTTTAACACTTGTGAAAATAAAAAAATTGGTTCTGAAGTAAATTTTTTGCAAAAAAAGTTAAATGTTAATTTTTTCCTTCCACATTGCTTTAGTTCCTGTGAAGCACTTAAAGGGTTAATAAACTTCTTGAATGTGGTTTTGAGCACTTTGAGGGGTTAGTTTTTAGAATGGTGCCACTTTTGGGTATTTTCTGTCATGTACACCCCTCAAAATGACTTTAAATATGATATGGTCCCTAAAAAAAATGGTTTTGTAAATTTTGTTGTAAAAATGAGAAATCGCTGGTCAACTTTTAACCCTTATAACTTCCTATCAAAAAAAAATTTTGCTTCCAAAATTGTGCTGATGTAAAGTAGACATGTGGGAAATTTTATTTATTCAGAAATTTGTGTGACACATCTCTCTCATTTAAGGGCATAAAAATGTAAAGTTTTAAAATTGCAGAATTTTCAAAATTTTTGCCATATTTCTGTTTTTTTCATAAATACACACAAGATTTATTGAAGAAATTTTATCACTAACATGAAGTACAATATGTCACAAAAAAACAATCTCAGAATCAGCAGGATCCATTAAAGCATTCCAGAGTTATAACCTCGTAAAGGGACAGTGGTCAGAATTGTAAAAATTGGCCTGGTCATTAAGCTGCAAACTGGCTCTGTCACTAAGGGGTTAAAACTGAGCAAATTGGTAATGTTTAAGTAATGTTATGTTTAAGTGAACAAAGTTTAAATATATACTGTTTAAAACTACTTAATATTTATTAAACATATACAGTTATTTGAAAATTGTGCAATATTTGGAATTATTATTCACCTTATTAATTTTCCAAACATATTCACTGAATATTTAAGGCCTCTTTCACACTTCAGTTTTTTGTGTCAGTTAAAATCTGCCAAAAAGGCGGACAAGCGGATCCGTTGTTAACTGATGTGAACGGATGCCACAGGATCCGTTTTTTGACGGATCCACAAAATGAGGAAATTTAAAGGAACCGCTAGCCGGGAAGAGGAGAGAGAGAGAGAGAGAGAGAGAGAGAATGAATTTTTTTTGTCCGGCACCCAGACAGAATTTCGGGTTAAATCAGTGTCTGGAGGATCCGCCGGCCAAAAAAACGTTGCAAGCTCCGTTTGGAAATCTTTGAGGATGTTGACGGACAGCAACATTATGGCGGATCCGCACAAAAACGGATGCAACGGACGGCAATCCGTCAAAATCCGCCAATAATGAAAGTCAATGGGGAAAAAAAGGATCCACAAAAAATAATTGCGGATCCGTTTTTTTCAAAACCTGGCGGATTTTGACTGATTGTAAAAAACGGAAGTGTGAAAGAGGCCTAACTTCTGCAACTTGCATCATAAACAAAATCTATTAAAGGTCTTGCGAAACGTGGTGAAGCCTGTGTGTTGTATACAACAATGCATAGCAGGTTCACCATGTTCCGCACAACCTCTAGTAATTGAAATGTTGAGGGGCCCCAAAGTTTATAGTTACGGCACTGGTTGTCCTCTTAATATATTGCAGTCATCATCACTGTGGACTTACAATTGCTCATTTTCCCCTTTTACCCAGTTAATTCTTTTCTTTTCCATTAGGTCTATGACATCACAAGATTAAAATCTGACTAGCTGAATCCTTTTAAGCTTTGTGAAAACAGGAATTCTCTTTTAGTCCCTAACAGGGGGACGAGCAGAGCAGCTGAGTCATGAGTTAAAGAGGAGGATGATAAATACAGGAATAAGAGACTTCCTGCTTCTACATAGAGCATAGAAAAGAGAAGAATTAGCTGAGTAGAAGGGCAAAATGAGCAATTGTAAATACACAGTGCTGTATAATATGATCATTGCAATATATTAAGAGGATAAAAACTTTGATGGGAAGAGTGCTTTAATTATTGCTAAAGCCATAGAAAGAACTGGGCAGAATATGACCACTTTTATGAAAACTGCCTCTCAAGCCTCAACTCAACAACTTATACTGTAGGCCAGCCTCACATTTTGATGACTGGTCTAAACGAGTGGTGGTCATCACACATGATGACACAGGAAACTTTGGCTCTTAAAAAAAGTAGAGATCTCAGCACCCGGACTCCCAGCAATCATACATTTATCATCTATCCTGTGGATTGTCATAAATGTTATTTAGGGCACAAACCTTTTACGTGACCTTGCTTCCTCTTTACCAAATCCCCTTTATATCATGTGTAAAGGCGATCATGAAACTTTTCGTTTGAAAATCAGGAGGGCAAAAATTATTCCTGTTAAAAGACCCAACGACCCTCACCCAAAACAAGCCCTCATATCTTTTTTATCGATGTAAAAAAAATGAAAAAGTCACAGCTCTCAGAATGCAGTGCAGTGATACGTAAGTAAAAAAAATACACACAAAAAAAACCTGCTGCATTCTCAAGGCCAAAAATATGTATGTGTAATTGGTTTATTTGTTATCCGAACATCCTTTAAGTGTGGTGAGTCCGTCAGTTTTGCCAGGGGGTGTTGTGAACAACCTGTTAAATGCCATTTACTCCAACTTGGTGTTTTGGGCTAATTAGTTTTCATAAGTTCTAGATATTCAACAAGGTCAGTATGTCTTCATTAACTGTCCCAGAATGATGATTCCTCTCCTAATAAAGTGAATATCTCTTTCTCTCTCGCACTCTCTCTCTCCAGGAGCACAAGTGACAAAGTTCAACGTTTTGACCAAATAGGCACAGCCAAATCGCTGGAAACACTCAAGGAATACACAGGAAAACAGCATGCATTTTACCCTGCGTTTTTTGCCAAGAGATGCGGATTCTCTTCAGAAATATCCACAGGCTAATCTGCAATGTGTGCACATACCCTTAAGATTAGATTTCCATCCATAACAGATTTACAGGCATTATTTGATTGTAAAATGTGTCTAAGGGATAACGCCTCTCCTTCTAGAGAGTGACATGCCCGACATGCCAGTGTAAGGAGACTTATAGTCCATTCAATGTTCCACTGTGTAATTAAATATGCAAATTGTCTACTCAGAGAGGAAGGAGACTTGTGCTCCAGCGCTACCTATTGGAAGTAACAATCCTCAAAAGTCAATATCGACCATTTAACAGGTTTTGTCATGTGACTTAGAATAAAAGCCAAATCAGAATCTCAATTTGCAGACACATGTTTCAAGCTGTTGCCCCTCCTCAGTGCAAAGCACGAGATCAGATATAGCTGTATGAGAGGCCTCTGACTGGAGTCTAAGGGGTAATGTCTCTTCTAGTTAAAGCGTCAATAATGACTTTTTAAGATTGTTACTACCAATATGTGGCACTAGAGTTTGACTCCTCTTCTTCTCTGAAGAGGCGATTTGCATATTTTGATTGGTGACCCAGTGTGTCTATTTAATGATACATCACTTTATATTTTGTGCACTTTTTTCGATGTTCAGTCTATAATAGGCAAAATGGCCAAAGAAGTTACATAAATTTAAAATTTTTAATTAAAATGTTAATTTCTACATCCCTTTTGCAAAAAAAAAGTAAAACAAATAAAGCTTCCAAATGTCATTATTGATTGGTTAAGTGCTTCATATTCCATTTCCTAGGAATTGTTAGATTATTTTTGGGTTAGGAACAAGAGCAATGGTTACAGATTATAATGTTGGCGTCTTACTTCGTCTGATGAAATGCTGCTACTATGAATTGGTGATTTGCTGCAAACAATATCAAACCCGAGGATAGCTGATGTGGAAGTGAGTGGTCAGTGATGTCCCATCTACAGATTTCTGTAGACGTGGCTTCCCCACTCATCTGGATTACACCTTTGAGATCACATATGATTAATTCCTAGTGACCCCTCTCAACATTTTCAATGTGCTTGATAAGATTTTCATCAGGATTTTGTTAATGTGTCCATTTTTAACATCAATGTGTTATCAGTTTTTCTCATCAGCAAAAAAAAGAAACAAAAACCTTACAGAGGTTTCCAAAATTATTCATAGCAAGTATTCATTGACAGTCGGACAGCACTAGGTTGGCATCGGTACGCTGTGTCTTTTTTATTCACTGACTCATCCAGTTGAATGCTGGAGTTCTTACCGCAAAACAGACCAAAAATAGGATGTCTCAGTTTTTTTTATGAGGGTCATGAATCAGCAGAAAAAAACATGCAAATAAATAGCATCATATACTATAACGGGGCATATATATATCAAGCTGGATGAGAAAGCATACTGGTTTAATTCGTGGTAAAAAAAAAACCTATCTTTCATGACTTGCAAAAAATAGAGAAAATCCAGCAGTTCTTTGGATAAAAAAAAAAGTTCATGCAAAAACTTTATTACAGATTTAGATAAAACAAGACATTATCATTACTCTTAAAATATGAGTGTTTGTCCTACGCGTTTTGAACTAAAACCTAGTCATCATCCATGAGTAAGGATTATGCTTTGGTTCTAAATGTGTAGGTTAAACTCTCATATTTTTATGTCCTGTTTTATGTAAATCTATATTAAAATAGCTGAAGAGCCCGGCGCTGCCCGGGCATAGTAACTAACTGTGGTTAGTTATAACAAATTATAATTATCCTCCATCCCATAGCCCCGTACCCATATACCCATCATACATATCCACCATCCCATAGGCCCGTGTCCATATACCCATCACACATCCTCCATCCCATAGTCTCATGCCCATATACCCATCATACATATCCACCATCTCATAGTCGAGTGCCCATGTACCCATCACACATCCTCCATCCCATAGTCCCATGCCCATACACCCAACATACATATTTGCCATCCCATAGTCCCATGCCCATACACCCAACATACATATTCGCCATCCCATAGTCGAGTGCCCATATACCCATCATACATATCCACCATCCCATAGGCCCATGCCCATATACCCATCATACATATCCTCCATCCCATAGTCCAGTGCCCATATACCCATCACACATCCTCCATCCCATAGTCCCATGCCCATATACCCATCATACATATTCTCCATCCCATAGTCCCATGCCCATATACCCATCATACATATTCTCCATCCCATAGTCCCATGCCCATATATCCATCATACATATTCGCCATCCCATAGTCGAGTGCCTTTTCTGGGAAGGAGTCCGGTTTTGAAGCAGAAATTTTCTGCATACATGGGCACATAGCCTAACACTGATCTTACAAGATACTAAGTACGATTGTAGTGTGGGATATTTAGGATCTTTGTGTCCCCTGACAATATGGACCTGTGTTTGACTTATATATAACATATCCTGAAATAAAAATTTATATATTGTTAATTCAGAGGATTTTTTTATTTATTGTATGTTTGGTCATTATTTGCCACTTGTGAAAACCCTTTTAAACAGGAAATGTAAACTTTACGTTATTGCCTGCGGATTGGAGTTAAATAAATTCAGCAGGTTGGTGAAAAATAGCTACAAACCTAAGGCTTTGTTCCCACAATGAGTATTTGGTGATATTCTGATGTTGCAGATTTTCTTCAGCATTTCTGCACATATAAGCTAATTAGATTATTAGATTCCTAAGGTCCTGCAGTGTCTGCACATGGGACAAGTGACATAGCGAATCAGAAAAACTTAACAACATTTATAATTGGAGGGATTTGCTAATATCATTATAACACCTAACACATAATACAGACCTGGGCAAAGTGCGACCCACAGGTCTCATCCGGCCGTCCGGCTGTCTCAGTCTGGCCCACGGACTGAGACAGCCATGGGGCTGGAAACTAGAGGTCTGCGGGCCACACCGTGCCCGCCTGCTCGCTGTCTCCATCTGCGCTAACTGCGATGGTGGAGGAGGGGCCTCCGGCCACTTCCTCCACCAATCAGTGTGTGAAACAGTTGATGCTGTAAGGAGGTGGACCGGACCGTGGGTACCTGAATGCCTGGTCCGGAATTGAAGGGGCTGCATTCTATGTTTCTGGGGGGAAGCCTGAGGGAGGCGGACCTTCCCCTGCTGCAGGAGGGACGGAGAAGAGAGATGGAGTTTCCTGCTGACAGGAGGGGGCAGAGAGAGCCTAGGGAGAGCACGCTGACACAGAGGTATAAGAAGGAAAAGCACGCGCTGCAGCAGGAGTTAGCGCAAAGTAAGTGCAGCGTGCTGCGCGTAGAGCAGAGAAGAGCACGCTCTGCTTTCCCCTCCAGAGAGTGCTGGCCCTGTGACAGGCCATGCTGCTGCTGTCTGGAATAGGAGCTGTGGTGCTGGGGGAATTAGCCGTGTCAGGAGAGCGGAGTGTGCGGAGCTAAGCCAGGTGCCATACACTAGGAGACAGTGAGTACCACACCCGCTCTGCCCAAGAGTGACCGCATACTCAAAAGAGCCCTCCTGCTGAGGACGGAGAGAGACCAACAATACGCGGTGGAGCCCTCTGTGTATACGTGGACCTGCCAGCCTCTGTGACCGGAGGAGACTCCCTTGACAAGCCCGAGACAGTCGCTAGGGCGTGCAGGCCGGCGTGTGCAGAGACAGATCTGAGCCCTTGATAGTAGCTGGACTGACCGAGGAGCGCGGCACTGTCCCTGCGGTGACACGTTCTGAGTGTGGACTTGTGACTAAAGCCCTGTCTCACATAGCGAGATTACTAGCGAGATCGCTAATGCATCACCGATTCTGTGATGCAACAGCGATCTCGCCTGCGATCTCGCTACATGTGACATGCAGCAGCGATCGGCCCCCCTGCTGGATATCGCTGATCGTGCAGGAATATCCTGGACCATTTTTCGTCATCGGCGTCCTGCTGGCCAGCGCGCATCGCTGTGTTTGATCGCTGGATCGTTGCTGCGTCGCTGAAGAGATCTGCCTGTTTGGCAGCTTACTAGCGATCATTTAGCGACGCACCAGCGATCCCTACCAGGTTGCTAAGTGTAATGGGACCTTAAGAGTGGTGAGAGCAGGACCCCCTCTCACCGCCCAGGATCCTGTTGTTTTTCCCGGAGGCTGTTTCTTTCTTTATTGTGGACAGAGACTTGAGAGATTGCATGTGCCGCTGTTGTCGTTGCCACCATTGGATTCGCGCCTGTCAGAGACTGCGACGAGATGACTCATGCCGCTGTTGCTGGTGCCACAGTTGGAACCCTGTACTCCCTCACAACAGAAGACTACAGTCCGATAAGTTTAACCTCTTTACAGTATTATTGAACTCTCATTTGTCCCTCACCCACCCTGCCAACCTTCCAGTTCTGCCCCATTCCTCGCCATCACCCTACAATCCCTCACTCCCTGTGTGGAGCACATCCCCCTGTAAATAAACCTGCTTAACCCTTTCTCTGCCTCCACGTGCGTGACTGCATCCCGCATTTCCTGCAGGTTATTACAATGCGATGACCTCATTTCATCGCGTCAGCTGTGTACTGCAAAGAGTCAGTGCATCAGAGACACCGAGACAGGAACAGAAGCAGAGCGCCAGAGACATGACCGAGGTGAGTATGTGGTGCTCTATTTTTTCATATGTAATAACTTGCAGGTACGGAGGATGTCGCCACAGATCTGAGGCAGACCAAGAGTTAAAGGTTTAATTACAGGGATATTCACTCCACGCAGGGAGAGGCAAAAAGTGGGATAATTGCATCAAGTTAATGGTAATACGGTAGTTAAGGAAATAAACGAATGCAGGAATAAACTTATCAGTCTGTACAAGACTTGATTGAAGGGTCTAATTCTCCAACGTTGGCACCGTCAACAGCGACACGTGCAGACTCTCAAGTCTCTGTCCACGATGAAGAAATGGTCTCCGGGAAAACAACAGGATGCTGGATGGTGAGAGGGGGTCCTGCTCTCACCACTCTTAGTCACAAGTTTATACTCAGAACATGTCACCACAGGAATGAAGCCGCACTCCTCGGTCAGTCCAGCTACTTCTCTCAGGGGCTCCGGTCTGTCACTGCGCACGCCACGTCTGTACACACTAGCGACTGTCTCTGACCTGTCAGGGAAGTCTCCTCCATTCACAGAGGCTGGCGGGTCCACGTTCACACAAAGGGCGCTCACCACGTACTGCCTGTCTCAGTCCTCAGCCGGAGGGTCCTCACACTCAGGGAATGCGGTGCAGCTGACAGCTCTCTCTCCTGCGCGCTGTAGTTTCCCGCCCTGACTCTGCTCGGCTTCCTGGGTGCAGCACCTTCTAACAGGTCACTGCCCCTGCTGTCACATAGAATGGTCGATTCAGGTCCGATAACCTTCCCCCAGGAAACGCTGCTGCCTGGCCAGGTGGTTCCAGACACAGAGCAGGAGAAGTAACCCCATTTAAGTTCCTCCTTCTCTTCACCCCCTTTAACATATGTATGGGATGTTTGGGTGGGTATGAGGAGACTATGGGAGTGTCGTGCAGAATGTGGGGATGCTATGGGGGTGTTTTGCAGCACATGGGGATTCCATGGGGGTGACATGCAGCACATGGGGATTCTATGGGGGTGTCGTGCAGAACTTGGGGATGCTATGGTGGAGTCGTACAGCACATGGGGAGGCTATGGGGGTGTCGTGCAGCACATGGGGAGGCTCTGGGAGTGTCGTGCAGCACATGGGGAGGCTATGGGGGTGTCATGCAGCACATGGGGTGACATACTGCACATGGAGAGGCTAAGGGGGTGACATGCTGCACATGTGGAGGCTAAGGGGGTGACATGCTGCACATGTGGAGGCTATGGGGGTGACATGCTGTACATTGGGAGGCTATGGTTGAACATGCGGCACATGGGGAGGCTATGGGGGTGACATGCAGTATATGGGGAGGCTGTGGGGGACTCATGCAGAATATAGGAAGGCTGTGTGGGGCCTCATGCTGCAAACATGGAAGCTGTGGGGGCCTCATGCAGTGTATATAGGGAGGCTGTGGGGGCCTCATGCAGTATATATATGGAGGCTGTGTGGCTCATGCAGTATATATAGGGAGGCTGTGTGGGGCTCATGCTGTATATGGAGAGGTTGTGTGGGGATCATGCCATTTATGGGGAGGCTGTGTGGGGCTCATACAGTGTATATAGAGAGGCTGTGTGGGGCTCATGCAGTGCATATGGGGTAGCCTGTGTGGGGCTCATGTTGTATATGGGGGAGGCTGTGTGAGGCTCATGCTGTTTATGGGGAGGCTATGTGGGGCTCATACAGTGTATATAGGGAGGCTGTGTGGGATTCATGCAGTGTATATGGGGAGGCTGTGTGGGGCTCATGCAATGTATATAGGGTAGCCTGTGTGTGGCTCATGCTGTATATGGGGGAGGCTGTGTGGGGCTCATGCAGTTTATATAGGGAGGCTGTGAGGGGCTCATGCAGTATATATAGGGAGGCTGTGTGGGGCTCATGCAGTATATAGGGAGGCTGTGTGGGGCTCATGCAGTATATATAGGGATGCTATGTGGGGCTCCTACAGTATATATAGGGAGGGGCTGTACTCGGGTTGAAATGATATATAGCGGGATGTCAGCATACTTAATTCTGCTCAATATTAGGTGATACAATTAATATTATTATCAATAAAATAATATAATAATTATAATATAATAATATTGAGTAGAATTAATTTCTGCCTATTGGTTCGGCACTCCACGACAGTCACTGTCTCTCCTGTGGACCCTCGGGAAAATTAATTTCCCACCCCTGACTTAATGGGATAGGATCTTGGAGATGGGAATACTCCTTTAACCTTAGACAGGAATTGTAAAATAAAAGTTATGTTCCTGCGCAGCCTCTGATGTGCACTGATTCGTGATATAAGCCAGATAACTTTCCCAGGTTATACATCACAGCTGGGACAGGGAACGCTGTGGGGGTCATCATTAAAATGCATACTCACACCCCTGGTTATGTAACAGAGTCCATTAAAAAACCCTGCTTCCCTCTAGTAAAGGCCAGACACACAAACAGACAGAAGGGAAGAGAGGTACTGTATGTAGACAAAGAAAGAGTCTGCATAATAGCTAGCTAGCAAGTAGGGTGAGTATCTCTAGGTACCCTATCCAAAGCAGGAAGCTCCAGCTAGTTCTACCATCCGAAGGTATATCTGCACTAAATGAGACCAGTCTATAAGACAGTATTCCAGCATTATTGGGAGATGATGAGGATCACCACTTCCTAGCATTGTTATTCTTGTGAGTGACCAGGTCATTTGCTTAATGATAAAATTTAAATGATATCAGGGCAAAGTTTAGCCACATCATATGAAGTATGTAGGCTGATACCTGTGAAGGAAGAGGTTGTCCACCACAGAGTAGGCAAGGACACTGGTGCCCCAATGTGAGAGACTAATATAGTGTAACTGTACAGTATGGTTAGGAAAGAGAAGTTCACAAAGTTCCAAGAAGTGCTATTGCAGTACATTGCTTTAACGAGACCTGACCTGAAGAAGGTCTGATCCAAGCAGTAAAAGTGAGCAATTTCTGTGCTTTACCATGAGTGACAGAGAGACTTGCAAGTGCAAGTTCACCTTTCATGTTAATTGCATCATCTTCTTCTTCTAGCTGTTGTCTAAGGTAAGATTGTTTGTGACCATTAGGTTGTGTTCACACACAGTGGTTTTTTTGGCGTTTTTCCCGTGGATTTACCAAAAAAACGCTTAAAAGAAGCTTCCCATTCATTTTAATGCATTTTGCACTTTGTGCATATTGATGCGCTTTTTTCCGTGGAAAAAACGCCTCGCGGTATAAAACGCAGCGTGCTCATTAATTTAGTGGAAAATTCCGCATTTCTAGCTATTGTCTATGTGCCTGGGTACGCGCAGAAAAAATTGCGGCAAAAACGTGCAAAAAAACGCATGTTTTCTGGGAAGGAGTCCGGTTTTTATGCAGAAATTTTTTGCATACGTGTGCACATACAGTTGTGGCCAAAAGTATTGACACCCCTGCAAATCTGTCAGATAATACTCAGTTTCTTCCTGAAAGTGATTGCAATCACAAATTCTTTGGTATTATTATCTTCATTTAATTTGTCTTAAATTAGAAAACAAAAATTTGTTGGTAGTCTTCAGACTTCATAATGCCATGCACACGGTCAAGCAGTCCAGTGCCAGAGGCAGCAAAGCAACCCCAAAACATCAGGGAACCTCTGCCATGTTTGACTGTAGGGACCGTGTTTTTTTCTTTGAATGCCTCTTTTTTTCTCCTGTAAACTCTATGTTGATGCCTTTGCCCAAAAAGCTCTACTTTTGTCTCATCTGACCAGAGAACATTCATCCAAAACATTTTAGGCTTTTTCAGGTAAGTTTTGGCAAACTCCAGCCTGGCTTTTTTATGTCTCGGGGTAAGAAGTGGGGTCTTCCTGGGTCTCCTACCATACAGTCCCTTTTCATTCAGACGCAGATGGAGAGTACGGGTTGACACTGTTGTACCCTCGGACTGCAGGGCAGCTTGAACTTGTTTGGATGTTAGTCGAGGTTCTTTATCCAACATCCGCACAATCTTGCGTTGAAATCTCTTGTCAATTTTTCTTTTCCGTCCACATCTAGGGAGGTTAGCCACAGTGCAATGGGCTTTAAACTTCTTGATGACACTGCGCACGGTAGACACAGGTACATTCAGGTCTTTGGAGATGGACTTGTAGCCTTGAGATTGCTCATGCTTCCTCACAATTTGGTATCTCAAGTCCTCAGACAGTTCTTTGGTCTTCTTTCTTTTCTCCATGCTCAATGTGGTACACAAAAGGACACAGGTCAGAGGTTGAGTCAACTTTAATCCATGTCAACTGGCTGCAAGTGTGATTTAGTTATTGCCAACACCTGTTAGGTGCCACAGGTAAGTTACAGGTGCTGTTAATTACACAAATTAGAGAAGCATCACATGATTTTTCAAACAGTGCCAATACTTTTGTCCACCCTCTTTTTTATGTTTGGTGTGGAATTATATCCAATTTGGCTTTAGCACAATTCTTTTTGTGTTAAATGAAGATAATAATAACAAAGAATTTGTGTTTGCAATCATTTTCAGGAAGAAACTGAGTATTATCTGACAGAATTGCAGGGGTGTCTGTACTTTTGGCCACAACTGTAGCCTTATTCAAGCTGCTTGATCGTTTCCAAGCTTCTTGGTTACAAAGTTATCTTGAGCTGCCTCCAGTACATGCCTACATTACATCAGTCATCCCTAAGGGGGTGACTCCAGATGGCACTCAGTCATAAAGAGCCATTTTATCATACAATATATTTTAAAGGGGCACACCACTACCCAGCAACCTCCTCACACCATCATCAGCCAAGCCAAGGCCAAGAGTCACATTTGTCATGTGTGTAAGCATAGCGTTGCATATACCTAGAGTGTATTTTTGCCAGCACTCTTTAAACATACAGTACATAATGAAAGTTAGCCCTGAACGCAATCTGAACCAAGTGATAATTCGACAACTCTTCTCTTTTTATGTGTTGCAAAGTCTGATTTAACAGGATATAAAATAATTTGAAAAACCAAATGATAACTGAATGACCTCAATTTAAGGACAGATTACTCCTGATCTCAGACTGACAAAAAAAAAGTGTTTCTTATTTCATTGCATTAAAATTAGTCTTTTGGTGAATGCATGGCATTAGATCACTACATAACTTCATGTTCTAAAATATTGTATAAGCTTATAAAATGTATCCCAAAAATATTAGAAATTAGAAAAAAAAAAAAAACGTGACCACAGATCGGGTTCCTACACACGCTAAGTCTTGCTCAGTGTATATTCATTTGCTCAAGAGGTTCCTGCAGCAGTTCTTTGCTCGGCCAGAAGCAAGCAATAGCATTCTCTACATACTTAATATTCTGTGTTTGTATCACTCTTCCATTTTCCTCAGCAGGCACCGTATTGTGTATCTCTAATTACAATCAAACGGCTGGCTCCATTTTGCAGCTTGCACACAGCACCTAGTCAGAAGATTGCGCTTTTTTCCTATTGATTGTATTCTTTCCCCCCTCCTTATTAACCCATCTTCTGCCAACAGAAAGAAGAACCATATCTGACGACATTAATTGCATTCAAATCTTCTCTATTTTGCCTTAAAGCTGCCAAAGTCTTAAAGGAGAATGTTGTATTTTTCTGCTGAGCGATACATATTGACCTCTTGCTTGTTCAAAGTCACTTTTTAGTCCTTCACACATTAACACTTGACAATATGCTCTTCACCTCTGCACAAAAACCGTATTCATTAACACTAGTCCATGCTTTATCATATTTTATTATTTCATTCCCCAATCTTGAGCATGACCAAAAATACACTTTCTCCTATATCAAATAATGCTAATTGACCTATCAATATGTAGAATCATAGAATCATAGAATCGTAGAGTTGGAAGGGACCTCCTGGGCCATCTGGTCCAACCCCCTGCTCAAAGCAGGATTCGCTAAATCATCCCAGTCAGATGTCTGTCCAGCCTCTGTTTGAAGACTTCCATTGAAGGAGAACTCACCACTTCTCGTGGCAGCCTGTTCCACTCATTGATCACTCTAACTGTCAAAAAGTTTTTTCTAATATCTAATCTGTGTCTCCTCCCATTCAGTTTCATCCCATTGCTTCTAGACTTTCCTTGTGCAAATGAGAATAAAGTTGATCCTTCTACAATGTGACAGCCCTTTAGATATTTGTAGACAGCAATTAAGTCTCCTCTCAGTCTTCTCTTTTGCAAACTAAACATTCCCAAATCCTGCAACCTTTCCTCATAAGACAGGGTTTGCAGACCGGTCACCATTCTGGTCGCTCTTTTCTGAACTTGCTCCAGTTTGTTGATGTCTTTTTTAAAATGTGGTGCCCAAAACTGGACACAATATTCCAGATGAGGTCTGACCAAAGAGGAGTAGAGGGAAATAATGACTTCACGTGATCTAGACTGTATGTTTCTGTTAATACATCCTAGAACTGCATTTGCCTTTTTTGCTGCTGCATCACACTGTTGACTCATATTCAGTCTGTGATCTATTAGTATACCCAAGTCTTTTTCACATGTGCTGTCACTTAGCCCTATTCCTCCCATTCTATATATGCTTTTTTCATTTTTATTGCCCAGATGTAGTACTTTGCATTTCTCCCTGTTAAAAACCATTCTGTTAGTTACTGCCCACTTCTCCAGTTTATTTAAATCTTTTTGAATCCTCTCTCTCTCTTCTCTAGTATTAGCTATCCCTCCTAGCTTTGTGTCATCAGCAAATTTAATCAGTTTACCCTCAATTCCTTCATCTAAATCGTTGATAAAGATGTTGAACAATACAGGGCCCAGGACAGAGCCCTGTGGTACCCCACTTGAGACATTCTTCCAACTGGATGTGCAGCCATTTACGACCACTCTTTGGGTCCGATCACTAAGCCAGCTATGAATCCACCTAACAGTTGCCTTGTCCATTCCATACTTAGTCATTTTTTCAATAAGGATTGTATGAGAGACGTTGTCAAATGCTTTGCTGAAGTCAAGATATACTATATCTACAGCATTTCCTTGATCCACCCAATCAGTGATACCGTCATAGAAGGAAATTAAGTTAGTCTGACATGACTTATTAGTTACAAACCCATGCTGACTCTGTTTGATCACTTCATTCTTATCCAGGCATTGACTTACATGTTGTTTAATAATTTGTTCAAAGATCTTTCCTGGTATAGAAGTCAGACTCACCGGCCTATAGTTGCCTGGGTCCACCTTCTTCCCCTTTTTGAAGATAGGAACAACATTTGCTCTTCTCCAGTCTTCTGGCACTTCTCCTGTTCTCCAAGAATTTTCAAAGATTATGGAGAGTGGTTCAGAAATTTCTTCTGCTATCTCCTTCAGTACTCTGGGGTGTAATTCATCTGGACCTGGAGACTTGAATTCATTTAGGTTAGCTAAGTGTTTCCTCACTATCTTTCTGTTTATAGATATCCTGGATTCTTCTATTCCCTTAATAGGACAGTGAATAACAGTTGGTGTTACATTTCCTTTCTGAGAGAAAACAGATGCAAAATAGGAATTTAAAAGTTCAGCCTTCTCAACATCCTGTCTTACCATTTCATCATTTTCATCCTGTAAAAATCCTATAGCATCTTTGACTTTTCTTTTACTTTTGACATATCCCCAAAATCCTTTATTATTGCTTTTGACATCTCTTGCAAGCCTCAATTCATTTTCAGCTTTAACTAATCTGATTTGTGCCCTGCAGATTCTGCAGACAGCATTATATTCTTCTTTAGATATGCCTCCCTCTTTCCATTTTATAAACATTTTTTTCTTCCTTTTTAGCATGTGCTTAAGTTCTGTGTTCACCCATCCTGGTTTCCTTAAATGCTTCCTATTCTTCCCTCTTTTCGGAATTGTTAACAACTGTGCATTGAGAATTTCATTTTTCAAGATTTCCCATCCTTCCTGGACATTTTTGTCTTTAAGGATATCCAGCCATTGGATCCCTCCAATTATCTTTCTGAATCCCTTAAAATCTGCCTTTCTGAAATCTAACCTTGACGTCTGAGTCTTCACAGGTCTTCCGCCTCTAGTTATCCAAAATTCTAAAATATTTTTTTTATCTCTGTAAGACAATCAAATGGCACAAAACAGTAAAGGAGAGATAGTAAACTTTTTTGCATTTACAGAATAGTATTGGCCAAAATCAAAATTATGATGCAACTGTATCTGCATCCTGGATATCGATACAGTTGAAAAACTGAAATATAAATATGAAGAAACCGGATTATATCTTAATTACCTAGGCCACTATTTTTAGCAAACCAAGAAGAATTGATTTTTATCTGTATGTTGGCTTTTGGATTTAAGGTGTTGATTTCTGGTTGGTCAAGAAAACAGACTTTGTTTGTGTAAGCCTGGAATATTGACTTGTACGCTGATATTTGATATAACATAGTGTGCTCTTATCCTTGATGAATAGTGAGGTCTACTGATATGCTAATTATACATTGTCTAGCCCAGGTTGAAAAAAAGGAGGAACGCAGCAACACTCTGTAGGAACCAATATATATACAAACACAAAATCTATCATAATTGCTAAGTAAACTGTAATAAAAAGTAAAAAAAATTAAGAATTTACTTACAAAAGTGAAGGTTCTTAGGGCATAAATTGGCCAATTCATGTGAGCCCATCAATCGCGACAAGGTGACACTTCTCTGATTGGTCCTACCATCTAATAAATGCCACTCTTGTGCTCACTACACCCCTACAGAATTTATCTAGGGGTGTAGTGAGCATTTCTAACCATCAGGCGATTCACAAAGTTGTATAATATTGGGCTGAGTAAGTAAAAAATTACAATTTTTTTCCACTAAAATGTTGCTTTGGCACTAGGTTTTAAAATTTCAAAAAGGTTAATAGGAGAAAATGAATGGTACAATTTGTTACCCAATTTTTCCTGATTATGCCGATACCTCTTGTGGTCGAAAACTACCTTTGAAGCACAGGGCAAAGCTTAGCAAGGAACGAATGCCATTTTTGTGTGTAGATTTTGCTGGAATGCTTGAAGGTGCCATGTCACATTGGCAGACCCTCTGAAATGCCAAAGGAGCAGGGCCTTCTTCTCCCCATTTCCATCCCGTTGTGTGTGTGATGCGACGTCCGCTGATTGACCCCCCGTTGGGTCGTGTCACATCATGACATTGATACTGTTTTTAATGTTTTGCTGCTTTTACACAATAAAACAGCTTTGGAGAAAAAAAATTGTTTTTACATGGCCTTATTCTGAGAGCTATAACTTTTTCATTTTTCCTCTGTATAGTCACTTGTTTTTGCGGGACAAGATGACGTTTTCAGTGATACCATTTTTATTTACATTTTTTATTTTGTTTTATTCCATCTTTTGTTCGGCAGTATGTTGAAAAAGCATAGTTTTTTCTACTTTATTTTTTAATTTTTTATGTTGCTTGCTGTAGGGGTTAAATAATGTGACAGTTTTATAGATCTGGTCATTCTGCAAGCGGCGATACCAAGTACTTTTTTGTTTTTACATAAATATACGTACAGTGGGGAAAAAAGTATTTAATCAGCCATCAATTGTGCCAGTTCTCCCACTTAAAAAGATGAGAGAGGCCGGTAATTGACATCATAGGTAGCCCACAACTATGAGAGTCAAAATGAGAAAACAAATCCAGAAAATCACCTTGTCAAGATTTATTTTGCAAATTATGGTGGAAAATAAGTATTTGGTCACCTAAAAACATGCAAGATTTCCGGCTCTCACAGACCTGCAACTTCTTCTTTACGAGGCTCCTTTGTCCTCCACTCAGTACCTGTAATAATGGTATTTGTTTGAACTTGTTATCAGTATAAAAGACACCTGTTCACAACCTCAAACAGTCAGACTCCAAACTCCATTATGGTGACGACCAAAGAGCTGTCGAAGGACACCAGAAACAAATTTGTAGCCCTGCACCAGACTGGGAAGACTGAATCTACAATAGGCAAGCAGCTTGGTGTGATGAAATCAACTGTGGGAGCAATAATAAGAAAATGGAAGACATACAAGACCACTGATAATCTCCCTCGATCTGGGGATCCACGCAAGATCTCACCCCGTGGGGTCAAAATGATCACAAGAACGGTGAGCAAAAATCCCAGAACCACACGGGGGACTAAGTGAATGAACTGCATAGAGCTGGGACCACCATAACAAAGGCTACCATCAGTAACACACTACGCCGCCAGGGACTCAGCTCCTGCAGTGCCAGACGTGTCCCCCTGCTTAATCCAGTACATGTCCAGGCCCGTCTGAAGTTTGCTAGAGAGCATTTGGATTATCCAGAAGAGTATTGGGAGAATATCATATGGCCTGATGAAACCAAAGTAGAACTGTTTGGTAGAAACAAAACTCATCGTGTTTGGAGGAGACAGAATGCTGAGTTGCGTTCAAAGGACACCATACATACTGTGAAGCATGGGGGTAGCAACATCATGCTTTGGGGCTGTTTCTCTGCAAACGGACCAGGACGACTGATCTATTTACATGAAAGAATGAATGGGGCCATGTATTGTGAGATTTTGAGTGCAAACCTCCTTCCATCAGCAAGAGCATTGAAGATGAAATGTGGATGGGTCTTTCAGCATGATAATGATCCCAAGCACACCGCCAGGGCAACAAAGGAGTGGCTTTGTAAGAAGCATATGAAGGCCCGGGAATGTCCTAGCCCATCTCCAGATCTCAACCCCAAACCTTTGGAGGGATTTGAAAGTCCGTGTTGCCCAGCAACAGGCCCCAAACATCACTGCTCTAAAGGAAACAGTGTGTGCCAACCTTGTGAAGACTTACAGAAAACATTTGACCATTGTCACTGCCAAAGGATATATAACAAAATATTGAGATGAACTTTAATGACCAAATACTTATTTTCCACCATAATTTGCTAAATAAATCTTGCCAAATCAGACAAGGTGATTTTCTGGATTTGTGCTCTCATTTTGACTCTCATAGTTGTGGTCTACCTATGATGTCAATTACAGGCCTCTCTCATCTTTTGAAGTGGGAGAATTTGCACAATTGGTGGCTGACTAAGTACTTTTTCCCCACTGTACTTCAATACACTCCCCATAGTCCTTCATATTATATAGTATGCACCCCATAGTATAATGTACTCCCCATAGTCCTCCATATAGTATAATACATCCCATAGTCGTCCACATTGTATAATGCACCCCATAATCCTTCATATAGTATAGTACATTCCCCATAGTCCTCAAGACAGTATAATGCGGGTCCCATATACTACACATAGTATAATGCACTCCCCATGGTCCTTGATAGAGTACAATGCAGCCCTCATACAGTGTAATGAAAGCCAAAGTCCTCAATAGAGTATAATGCGGCCCTGTCATAAAGTATAATGTGGCGCCCTCATAGATTATAATGCAGCCCACTCATAGGGTATATCATGTAGCACCCACATAGAGTGTATTGCAGCCCTTCACAGAGAGTATATTGCAATACCCCTCAGAGAGTATAATGCAGCCCCCTCAGAGAGTATATTGCAGCCCCTCAGAGTATAATGCATCCCCCAGAATATATTCCATCCCCCCAGAGTGTAATGAATCCCCCAGAGTGTAATGCATCCCCCCAGAGTATAATGCAGCACCTCAGAGTATAATGCATCCCTCAGAATATAATGCATCCCCCCCAGAGTATAATGCAGCTCTCCACACAGTATAATGGGGCCCCTAACTCCCCCACACAGTAAAATGAAGCGTCCCTCAATGCACACACAGTATAATGCAGCCCCCTACATACAGCATATGCAGCCTCTTCCCCCACATACAGTATAATGCAGCCTCTTCTCCCTCACATACACACAGTATAATGCAGCCCCCAAACTCCCCCACACAGTATAATGCAGTCCCTAACTCCCCCTCCCCACACACACAGTATAATGCAGTTCCCAACCCTCCAGTATTACACATACACAGTATAAGTCCAGTTTCCCACTTGCAAATGCAATGCGAGAAACTCACGCGAGTCTCTCACCTCAATACCCAGCACTGCCGCCGGCACTCGGGACCAGAGTGTGCGGCTACATGTATTTCTATGGAGCTGAACGTTTCGGTCCCGAGTGCCGGCGGCAGTGGTGAGTATTGAGGTAAGAAACTTGCACGAGTGTCTCGCATTGCAGGTGCAAGTGGGACACCGGCCTAATGCAGACACACACACACACAATAGTTACCTCTCCCCATTCCCCTGCTGCTCTGACTTCTGCAGCGCGCTTCATCGGCTCCACTTCTGGTGCACGATAAAGTGACGTCATCACGCGCCAGCTGAGTCAGAAGCAGAGGGAGAATGATGGAAGGGGAGCGTCATCTGACACTCTCTCCTCCATTGCTACTTTCTTTCAACTGTATCAGTGTTTATGATGCCGATAAGTTGAATGCACGATGCAGGGGGCATGGCGCCGAGCCGCTCTTACACACGGGCCCCAGAGCAGCTGCATGGCACTGGGTTGCAGAGGCCCTAGGCAGCAGCCTAGTCGGCCTGCCCTTACATTTGGCCCTGCAAGTTGGACCTCTCTCCATAGGTTAAATAACACAGTAGTAAAGATTGCTGTGGATTTAGTGGTGCACTTTGTGCAGATAAGCTTCAAATTTAATCCTTTGCTTTTCAAATTCGTGGCACCAGTCAATTTACATTGTGGGAATTCCTTGAAGAGTATGATGTGATTTCTTAAAATCTTTGATTCGCTACATTACATTTGCTACAATACTACAGTAATAAGCAGTTAATTTTCCATCCAAAAATATACTGACCCAAGAAAATACTGACAAAGATATGAATTTCCTTGAAGGCGCTATTTTGTGATACACTTTCTATTATAAGAAGAATTGTCTGCTTTAATGACAAAATAAAGCGTATAATTAACTAAAATTTCAATTCTATTTTTTACAGACCCCGACTGAAAACAAATTCTGAAGCTGTAATTTAGTGCAAATTATATACATACAATAATATAGAGATGATAAATTAAACCATTTACAATGTTCCTCGGTCACCTGGGCTTTTAAAGAATGTGTATTAACTATCATATTTTATAGAAGCTTCAAGAGTAAAAAAGATTAAAAAAAAACACATTAAAAAATGAATACAATGTATTTGTTAAGAGGAAATTTAGCCTAACATAATTCTATTTACGATGGCAGACATAATTATTGCAGTTTGTAATTGTATTATGCATACTTAAAAGTGGTTTTCCCACAATGGACATAATCACCAATCAATCAGTAGGTGATAAAACCCTGGGACTCTCACCAATCACGAAAATGAGAAGAGTCCCCGGTTGCTCATCACTGCTGCTGTGAATAAAGCAGGAGTTCAACATGTGCGAAGCAGCTCTATTTGAAGTCTACGGGAGCGATGTGTTAGGCGTCGGATTCCTGGCACTGCACAGCGGGAATCCAGAGCCAGACATCCTGCGGTCTCCCATTCTCCTCTGACCGCTCGGACTCCTGCTAAGCAATCTCGGCGAACCAGGAATTCACCGCAGACTCGTTCTGTGAGCCTGGATGTTGCTGCCACCTCTGGTGCAGCAATGATAACGCAACCTGCTTTGCAGGGAACTGCTCTAGAGGCTAAGTCCTCGCGCCGTGCGACTGGGCATGCCCGCAACTTGTCCTCTCAGTGGAGAGCAGGGGTCACATGTGAAGGTCCTATGTCGGATCTGATTGGTCCTTCCTATAGTACTGGAAGGTCCCGGAAGCGCATGGCTATAAAAAGCCTGCATGGCGGCTCGGCCATGCGCTAGTGTAGCATATTATGTTGTGTGTGTATGGTGATGGATGCATGGACTGGTGTCTGACTTATTATGAAACCCCTTCCCTCGGATATTACGAATGGTGACAGTATGTTGGGTTAGTCAGCTCCAGATTGTGGCAGGCTACACGCCACTGAGCCTTCCTCACCTACACTAGCGTCCGTCGGTGCCCGGCTCCTCCGGCATCGTCGCTTAGCGGCTTCAGTTACGGCCGCGCTGCAGTAGTAGCAGCTTTTGGTGTTCGCGGCTGCGACGCCACACGCCGGCTGACCTGTGCAGCTAACAGGTTCAGCCTTTACGTCTAGTTCATACTTTGGCGTCTCTGTGACTAAACAGAGTCCGCCCTCAGGCTCTCGGGTGACGTTAACCCGAGCGCTGTATCGCACTTCTAGCGTATCTGCCATTGTCCAGCAGCGGTCTTGTCATCTACCGCACGGTGGACCCCGGGCGGCGAACGCGCCTTCCATTATTTATATCTGGTGTGTTCCGCCGACCCTAACACGATGGATCACAAAATGCCAGCGAACTGCACTCCAAGATTGGTAGAAGCGTATACTGTACGACCTGATTGGTACGGTTAATTTTAAATTTTATTTTATTAACATCATTAAAAAAGTGGTTGCTCATTTTGGCAAAAAAATGGTTAGAACTACTGTTACGTCCCATAATTTGTGTAGCAAAATACAGAGGTAAAAGTCTTATTTAAAATGTATGGTGCTAATTTCTGGATTACAACACAGAGGTATAAATCATATAAGTTAGATAAGTAGTGAAACAGTAAAAGAGGAGAGAAGAAAGTAGTTTTATGCTGATTGGCATAACTGGGATTTTTTTTCTGATGCCCCTTTGACTCTTCTTGCATTTTATGGGTGAGACTGTTCCTTTGTCCTCTAATATTTATAGTGACAATGATATATGAGAATACCTTCATCTCTCCGCTCTTCTTTTCTGACTATAAACAATATCCAACTTACACGATTCATACTTCTGTATTGTATTCCAGAAATTGTGGGACATAACAGGAGTTATACCCTTTTTTTAAAAAGTTAAAAAAAAATAATTCCTAACTTCTCACATTTGCACTATTCACTTGGCTGTACATAGTTCATTTTACCTACATAACTCATAAAGAAAAAATTAACTTACGAGTGCTTTATAGTAAAATATATAAAAACATTTATTATTAAATAGTGGAACAAGACTATCACAAAACAAGGCATGATAGAGGTACAAGACAGTAGCGCTATGGGAAAAGGATCACCCTTCCATAGTAAAAGCATTGAAAGAAGACATAATGCAATAACTAATCTGCATGAAAATGCCTGATCACAAAAATATGCATAAGTGACCAAATCGCCTCAATATAATCTAAAGGTGATCAAGCTTACCGATAAAGTGCCAAAAGGAAGAGGTGACCCCTAAAAAGAGAGCCCCGACACGCGTTTCGATGTCCGGGGTACAGCTTTCTCAAATAAATATATATATATATATACTGTACATATATACAGTAAATATATTATAAAGGGATAATATTATTGCAGAACAGTAATATAACAGAAAATATGTATTTATATTAGTTTGTAGAACAACCTGCACTTTAACGTGATCATAGTATTTATCTTGAAAAATGAAAACTAAAAGAAATAATATAATAGCTTTTTTCTTCATCTTGCCTCCCCCCAAAAAATATAAAAGTGCTCAAAATATTGTGTTTCACAAAATTGAATCAGTGAAGACTACAACTTTTTTTTACATAAAAATAAAAGTATTTTTATTTCGTAAATGCAGTAATACATAAATAAAACTATATACCATATTTTTCAGTCTATCAAACACAGCTTATTATAAGACAGACCCTTCTTTTAGACAGTAGAAAATATGAAAAATATATTTCCTACTAATTAAAACTTCCCTGCCTTCGTATAGCAGCAGACGGATCAATATCAATCATTTTAATGCACAAGAGTTGAATAGGGAGGTAATAGATCTATTGCTAGTGTTTCTCTGCAGTATATGTAATATACAACGATAGCTTTACAGCACTCAAATTACAGTTAGGTCCATATATATTTGGACAGAGACAACATTTTTCTAATTTTGGTTCTAGACATTACCACAATGAATTTTAAACAAAACAATTCAGATGCAGTTGAAGTTCAGATTTTCAGCTTTCAGTTGAGGGTATCCACATTAAAATTGGATGAAGGGTTTAGGAGTTTCAGCTCCTTAACATGTGCCACCCTGTTTTTAAAGGGACCAAAAGAAATTGGACAATTGACTCCAAGGCTATTTCATGGACAGGTGTGGGCAATCCCTTTGTTATGTCACTCTCAATTAAGCAGATAAAAGACCTGGAGTTGATTTGAGGTGTGGTGCTTGCATTTGGAAGGTTTTGCTGTGAAGGAAACAGCGGTCAAAGGAGCTCTCCATGCAAGTGAAACAAGACATCTTTAAGCTGCAAAAACAGAAAAAACCCATCCGAGAAATTGCTACAACATTAGGAGTGGCAAAATCTACAGTGTGGTACATCCTGAGAAAGAAAGAAAGCACTGGTGAACTCATCATTGCAAAAAGACCTGGGCGCCCACGGAAGACAACATTGGTGGATGATCGCAGAATAATCTCCATGGTGAAGAGAAACCCCTTCACAACAGCCAACCAAGTGAACACCACTCTCCAGGAGGTAGGCGTATCAATATCCAAATCTACCATAAAGAGAAGACTGCATGAAAGTAAATACAGAGGGTTCACTGCACGGTGCAAGCCACTCATAAGCATCAAGAATAAAAAGGCTAGACTGGACTTTGCTAAAAAACATCTAAAAAAGCCAGCACAGTTCTGGAAGAACATTCTTTGGACAGATGAAACTAAGATCAACCTCTACCAGAATGATGGAAAGAGAAAAGTATGGCGAAGGCATGGTACAGCTCATGATCCAAAGCATACCACATCATCTGTAAAACACGGCGGAGGCGGTGTGATGGCTTGGGCATGCATGGCTGCCAGTGGCACTGGGTCTCTAGTGTTTATTGATGATGTGAAACAGGACAGAAGCAGCCGAATGAATTCTGAGGTATTCAGAGCCATACTGTGTGCTCAGATCCAGCCAAATGCAGCCAAACTGATTGGTCGTCGTTTCATACTACAGATGGACAATGACCCAAAACATAAAGCCAAAGCAACCCAGGAGTTTATTAAAGCAAAGAAGTGGAATATTCTTGAATGGGCTAGTCAGTCACTTGATTTCAACCCAATTGAGCATGCATTTCACTTGTTAAAGACTAAACTTCAGACAGAAAGGCCCACAAACAAACAGCAACTGAAAACCAATGCAGTGAAGGCCTGGCAGAGCATCAGAAAGGAGGAAACAGCTTCTGGTGATGTCCATGAGTTCAAGACTTCAGGCAGTCATTGCCAACAAAGGGTTTTCAACCAAGTACTAGAAATGAACATTTTATTTACAATTATTTAATCTGTCCAGTTACTTTTGGTCCCTTTAAAACAGGGTGGCACATGTTAAGGAGCTGAAACTCCTAAACCCTTTATCCAATTTTAATGTGGATACCCTCAAATGAAAGCTGAAAGTCTGAACTTCAACTGCATCTGAATTGTTGTGTTTAAAATTCATTGTGGTAATGTATAGAACCAAAATTAGAAAAATGTTGTCTCTGTCCAAATATATATGGACCTAAATGTATGTACCCTCTTTGATATGCAAACACACACAACACTGCTGCATGCACAGTACATTCATATGCAGCTCTGCTATAGAAACACAGACCTGCTATGTACATACAGTGGCATGTAAAAGTATGGGCACCCACTGTTACTAGGAACAGTGAAGCAAGTTGAAGATGAAATGATCTCTAAAAGGCCTAAAGTTAAAGATGATACATTTACTTTGTATTTTAGGCAAAAAAATATATATTGTGGTAGAGTGCCTCACTCGTCTGGACACAGAGGTATATCTGGAACACCATCTCTTTAAGGAAAAGCTTGGTTTATTATATCAGCATAAACCAAGCTTAAAGGTAAACACAGCCCTCCGGGCAAAAAAACAGCAAAACAAAGAATCAAAAGATAGAAACACAGTCCTTTTCCAAGCGGGATCAACCCACTAACTGACAGCAATGTGCACGGTTCAGTTAGAGCACACCACTCCCCAAAGTCCTATCTCTCCAGGAACCACTGAACACTGGAAGCTCTGCCAGTAGGCCATATAAGCCCAGACCTTGTGACTCCTTCATCATGTGACTGATCACATGATTCTGACATCACACAGGTCCTGGCAGTTTTTCAGGAGGAGATACGTGGACATTCTCCCTTCTGATCTATGAATGTCCACTAAAACCAACCCATTATATAATTTTATATATACCGTTACAACACGCAGTGCTGGAGGAAACTAATCAGGTTTTACATCACTGATGCAATCATGCACAGTGACACCTATCTCCCCTCCATCACTTCACCAGTGTCTCTGTCACATATTCCCCGCTTCTGCCCAAAGCCAGGGGTTTTGGCACCTTCACTCACTAAACAGGGGACTCTGGACAGGGCATCTGCATTCCTATGCAAAATCTCTGGCCTGTGCTCCACATGGAAAGTGAAGTCTTGGAGCCCCAGAAACCACCTAGTTACACAGACATTCTTCCTCTTCTTTCCCTCATCCATCTTAGGGGTGCATGATCAGATATTAGCCTGAACTTTCTGCCTAACAAGGTAGTACTTCAGGGTGTCGATTGCACAATTGATGGCCAAGCACTCCTTCTCCACGATGGCATAGTTCTTCTCAGAGGAGGAGAGTTTCCTACTCAGGTATAGGAATGGGTGTTCGTCGCCATCTATTACCTGGGACAGTACAGCTACTAAACCGACTTCGGAGGCGTCCATCTGGAGCACAAACTCCTTCGTGAAGTCGGGTGCAACCAAGACTAGCTGTCGACAAAGGATGAGCTTCAGCTCCTGGAATGCCATCTCCGCTTCTGAGGACTATTTGACCATCGTCGACTTTGTGCCCTTGAGAAGATCAGTCAGGGGAACAGCTATCATGGCGAAGTTCGGGATAAATCGCCAATAACATCCCACGATTACAAGGAACGCCCTGACCTGCTTTTTGGAGACCGGCTGTGGCCACTTCTGGATTGCCTTCACTTTGTCTACATGCAGCTTTATTTCGCCTCTCCCAACGATATAGCCCAAGTATTTTGACTCCTCTTTCCCGAGGGCGCACTTCTTGCTTGCTTTCCTTAGGGCATTGAGTACCGCCTGGACCTTTGGCAGGTGACTTCCCCAATACAGGCTGAAAATCACAATGTCGTCCAAATAAGCAGCGGCGTACTTCTTGTGAAGGCCTAGAATCCGGTCAATAGACCTCTGGAAGGTGGCTGGGGCTCCTTGTAGTCCGAACGGCATCCTGGCATAGAGAAGGCCATCTTCTCCTTGGCACCTGCAGACAGGAGAATTTTCTGGAGGAAACTAATCTGGTTTTACATCACTGACGCAATCATGCACAGTGACATGTATCTCCTCTCTATCACTTCACCAGTGACTCTGTCACGATATATATATTTTCATCTTTTACATTTAAAAAATTACAAAAAGTAAAATGGATGAATGCAAAAGATTGGGCACCCTTAGAGATTTGTGTGCTCAGATAACTTTGACCAAGGTTTCAAATCTTAATTAGTCTGTTAGGGTTATGGCTTTTCATTTTTAGCATGTTTAACTGTTCACAATAACAGTCATTTTGACCAGGGGTGCACAAACTTTTACATGCCACTGTACATCTGTGCTGCATACTCACACACCCACCCACACATCTGCTATACACATACATCTCTACAATGTTCAGACATACCTCTCTGCTACACACACCTCTGCTACAAACATACACAAACCTTTGCTACATAAATATACTCACCTCTGCTACATACACACACATCTGCTACATACAGAAGCCTCTGCTACACACACACTTCTGCTTCACACACACACACACACACACACACACACACACAGACATACAAAGCTCTGCAACATATACACACCCCTGCTAAATACACACATGTAGCATACACACTCACCTCTGCTACATACACACTCCTAATACACACACAGCTCTACTACACAAACATACAGCTACTACACACCCATGCACCTCAGCTAGAAACACAAGCACCTCAGGTACATCTCACTCAGCTTATGAAGTCACATACACACCCAACTCAGCTGCAACACACTCAAAACAGCTACATCTAAAAAACACAGCTCATCTACAATAAACACACAGAGTATATATTGCCACAGTCTGAAGTCCCTTCCTGGCATATGACAGGTCACATCACCTGAAAGGTCCTTTGCTACTCAGGCGAAATGTTCCTAATCCACCCAGCATCTGTGCAGGTAGGCGCTGTAGCTGTCTACCCTGCCCTGCACCGATCAGACTGGTCAATGTTGGGCAAAAACAGAGACCAGTTCTCTCAGTGATTGGGAAAAAACCAAGGCACTTCTTCCCTTCGGAGCCCTGCCGTGTATGTCAACCAATAGAGAGGAGAAATGACGTAATAAATTATGAGATTTGTTTTCTCTTACTACCTCTTGTGAAAATGAAAAACTTAGGCCAAATCTACAAGTTTAATATAACAAATTAAATTTCTTCATTTTGATAGCCCACATCCCTTGAGGAATTTCTGGAGCCGTGCAGTTTTGCATTTCCATTATTTTGTAACATCAAAGGCTCTACAAATTTTATGTTGACAAAAAAATTCAAGAAAAAACTGTGCTCCAAACCCAAATTGTGCTACTGCCCTTCTGAGCCCCCACTGTTAGCCCAATGTGTCTACGGTCACTTTTAGAGCATTGCTCTACTTTGGAAAAATTGCAAAAAAAATTTTGAGTACTTTTTTTCTTATTACTTCTTGGGAAAATAAAAAAAGCTGAAATATTTTTAGAAAATATATATTTATTTTTATAGGCCAACGTTAGAAAATTTCCTAGAAAGGTAAAGTTTCCAAGATGAGCAATTTTTGGGTGTATTTCTTGAGTTTTAGAACCTCGAGACCCTTGGAAACTGAAATGTGAAAATATTATAAGAAGGAAACACCAAAGACCACAAAGTACTCCTTTGTTTTCATACCTATGTTTCACTGAAGTACTTTTGTCCTTATCCTGAGGAGGAAGCAGATGTGTGTCGAAACGCATTGACGAATAAAAACCGCATTCCTAGCCCTCCCGGGTTTCTTACTGCATTTTATACTCCTGGCAGCTTAGGTTTATTCCCAGTTCAGTTGTTCAGTTTGTCTGATTTTTCTCTTTATAGGTAAATTTTTGAGTAAAATGTAAATTGCTCTTTTATTCTATAAACTTATGACAACATGTCTCCGAATTTCGAAGGAATAAATTTTGTTTGTTTTTTCTGAAAAGTAGAAATGGTCAAAATTAAAATAAAATCCAGTGCTTTCAGACCTCAAATAATGCAAAAAAAACAAGTTCATAAACATTTAGAAACAACAATACTAATGTTTTAACTCAGGAAGAGTTCAGAAATCAATATTTTGTGGAATAACCATGATTTTTAGAAACCGCTTCCATGCGTCTTGGCATACTTGCCGCCAGTCTTTCACACTGCTTCTGGCGCAAGCAAAAAATTTAAGCAGTTCTTTGTTTGATGGCTTGTGACTATCCATCATCCTCTTGACTACATTCTAGAGGTTTTCAATGGGGTTCAGGTCTGGAGAATGGGCTGCCCATGACAAGGTTTTAATGTGGTGGTCTCTTAATTTTTGCCAGAGCTGTATCTGAGCCAACACAGGCATTACACCTGTCATAACCCTTGAAGGTGAGCATATTCCTTGCATGTTAATTATTAACTAGTATGTGTATACTTGTTTAAAGTATTAAAATATGAAATATTTGAAAATGCTATTTTTAATTTTTTTTTGTAAAATTCAGAATATAGCAGCCTAAATTTATTATTAAAGCACCACTCCAGCGTTTTTTTTTATTTTACTGCTGGAGTGGTGCTTCAAGTCTATGTCCGTTGGCACCTGTCTTATATTCACCCTCCGGTGTCTTCATCTGTTATCACCGCCGCTCCCATCGGTCTATGGCACTTTGTGACCTGCTGGCTGCTCCAGTGTTTGCTGGACGAGCTGGAGGTCACAAGTCAATACCTCGTTCTGGCTCTCATAGACTTGCATTGAGAGCTTGTGATGTAGCTTCTGATTTCCGTCCACTCAGAAATGATGGTCACGAGATGGCGAGGCGGGACCGATGCAGCACCAATCAAAAGGTGAAGACACTGGATGGTGAGTATAAGAGTAGGGGGAAGGACCTTAGGTTTAAAGCGCCACTCCAGTGGTGAAAAAAAAAACCTACTGCAGTGGTGTAAAAGGTGTAACCAATAGACAGTCTCTAGAAAACCTTAATATGTAAAACCATTCCAAAGCTGTTGCTACATAGAATGACACATCTACCAACCTACATATGAAAATGAGTGGTATATGCATGTCTTTTGTATTTAAATCTTTTTTAAGCATATTAAATTGTTAGTTTTTATGAGACCTTGGTGTGCACTCGTTTTCATATGTTGGTTGGTAGATTAGTTTCGGAGTGTGTCTCACTAATATTTTCCTCTTGTTTGCTCAGTCTTTTGTGTTGGTTTTCATAGAATAACACTTGCAATATATGAAAAATAGGTCCGGGTTGTAATTTCTAAAAAAGGCTGCATCATTAAAGGGTTAAAAAGCTCCTTAATGTTTCATTCTGCATATAAATAATTCCTTAGACAACAAAACAACTTCACACCTTCCCACCTACTGTTCACTACATGGATTTTCTGTCCAATACACCAAGCTTCATCTTACTGAACACTTGGGTACTTTTGATGCTTCAGAAAGATCATTGTGATTTTGTACCTCGAATTTAGCTTTGAATGTATCCCAGAAATCAGCATGCCACATTTACGATTAGATGACATTTCTGTCTTTTTGTTCTTCAGTAGGTTCTATTCCAGACATTTACCCAAAATCACAAACATGAATGCATTTGGCCCAAAACCAGACACAAGAATGACATCACAGTAATTAACTTGGAAGGGTTCATTTGATTTACAGATCTTTTCGCCACAATAAAAGACAGCAGTAATCTACTTTTAAGTGTTGCAAGAATACAGGTTTGAAAAGAAAGGAAAAATTAGAAAATTCGAAATTCGTGTTTAGCATTTACTTTTAGGAATGAGTAGCCATCATAATTTGGCTATGTGCACACGTTGCAGAATTGCCACGGAAATTTCCGCTTCAATTCCGCAACTCCCTGCCGTGGGAAATACGCTAGAATTCCACATGCGTAATTCCCGCGTAATTCCTGCATTTTAACTGGTGTTTTGCAAGCGTAATTAGCTTGCAGAATGCTAGCATTTTCCAAGCGATCTGTAGCATCGCTTGGAAAACTGATTGACAGGTTGGTCACACTCGTCAAACATAGTGTTTGACTAGTGTGACCAAATTTTTACTATGAGGCTGCCTATGCAGCATCAATAGTAAAAAGATATAAAGTTAAAAATAATAAAAAAAATAAAAATTGTGATATTTTCACCTTCCGGCGTCCCCCGCAGCGTTCCCGATCCTCGCGATGCTCCTGGCGAGTCCCGTTCCCAGGTGAAAATATCACGATTTTTTATTTTAATTCTTTTTTTAAACAGGGATATGGTACCCAGGGCCTGGAGGAGAATCTCCTCTCCTCCAGATCCTGGGTACCATCCGCACATTTTTTGCTTACTTTGCGCATGTTGGGCATAGCCACATGCGGCGAGTAAGCGGAACAATGCATTTCTATGTGTGCGGAATCCACGCGATTCCACACAAAGACTGAGCATGCTGCGTATTTTTTCGCGATGTGATTTTCCCGCTGAAAAATACGCAGCATTAGCACAGCATGTGCGGAATGCCATTGAATACACTGGCTTGCTTATTTTATGCGTTTTCGCCGCGTTTACGCGACGAAAAAAACATGGCAAAAATGCATAAAATACACGGGAATTCCGGACGTGTGCACATAGTCTAAAGGGTATGAAAACCTTCAAGGCATCAATTTAGCTGAAAATTAGTTTGGTTTCTACATCTTCCATGCTTAACAGTATATAGTTGGCTGCTAACAGCGAGTCCTTCAGTGAGCTCATTCTGACAACAGGGTATTGTTACTCTATTTTCTTGCGTGGAGTTAGGACTACATCACAGTTGACGTTTCATACGCTTTTAGATTAACTTAACCCCTTCCCTCCGCAGCTAATTTTTGTTTTTGCGCTTTCTTTTTTTTCTCCACTTCTTTCTAGAGCCAAAGCTTTTTTTATTTTTCCATCCACAGCTGTATGAGGGCTTGTTTGTCGCAGGACAAGTTGTAGTTTTTAATGCAGCTATTAGTTTTAACATTCATTGTACAGAAAAACAGGAAATTGTGAAAAAAAATGCAATTCTGCCATTTTGAGGTGATGGGTGGGTTGTTATTACGGTGCAGATTTTGTGTTTAAAATTACTCTGAATCATGATTTTCCAGTTCAGTCCAATTATGACGATACCAAACTTGATTATTTTTTGGAGCAGATATGACATTTCGATCCATTTTTGTCACTTTTTTTAGGTTGGAGTAGTGACTGAAACTGCACACTGGTGCTTTGATTGTTTCTCTCATTACAGCGCTTATCAATTGGCCTAATTAGTTTTAATAGATTTCGACAGATCGGACCTTTATGGACGCAGTGACACCAGACATGTCTATTTTTTATTAATTTTTTACATTTAATGGGGGAAAATGGAGGTGCATTTTATTTTTAAACAGTGAGGAAAATAAGTATTTTAATTTTATGTTCAATTTGCCTTTTTTCTCTGCATTTTTTTGTTGTTCCAATAAACACAAAGGAAATAAATGTGTATAATAAAGCATATGTAATGCTGAAATGGTGTTCTTGAAGAAATACTTCATTTTCTGGAACAATTTGAATTGTGCCAACACTTTAGGCCATAACTGTATGTCATAATTGCATTAAAGTTTTAAATGAAATGTGTTACCAGAAAATTGATTATTGTTTAAGGCCCTGTGCACACGGTGCGGATTCTGCTGCGGATCCGCAGTGGTTTTGCCACTGCGGATCTGCAGCAGAACTGCAAGTGATGTACAGTACCATTAAAGACTATGAAAAAAAAAACCGCTGTGCACATGCTGCAGTTTTTTCCACGCGGTTTTCGTGTGGAAAAAAAAAGCAGCATGTGACTTTTGTGCAGTTTTCCTGCAGTTTTCCACCTACTCCACTATAGGAATCCGCAGGTGGAAAACCGCAGTGGAAAACTGCACAAAAAACGCAAGATAACCGCAAAAAAACAGGAAGAAATCCGCAGGAAAAATGCAGGTCATTTGACCTGCGGATTTCATGAATTCTGCACAGAAAATGCAAGCACAGAATACGCACCGTGTGCACATAGCCTAAAACAGGTTTTTGTTAAATGTCTTTATTAAAAACTAGCTTGGCCAGTGTGAAATTTTCGCACACTGGTTGTCGGGGGCGCAGGAAATTTCAGAAAATTCAAGTTGGTCAAATGTAAATGTATTTCATGAGATGATGGCTCTTTTCTTGCGGAAGAGAACAAGTTTACCTTTCAAATGGTGTATCAATTGTGTGTGTGAGGCGAAGTAATCAGCGAAAAAGCACTGCATGTTTACGAATGAGTTTGCATATGTGACTCATCATTTGTGTGTGGGGGGGCAAAGTAATCACAGAAAAAGCAGTGCATGTATATAAATGTGTTTGCATATGTGACTCACCTGCAGTGAAGTATGCAATCCTCCAATGTGCCTGAAATAGGCTGGGCAAGCACTTGAGCTTGCTGGAAAGACCCCAATACAAATGTTTGGATTTGTTTGTGATGTCTGTAAGCAGCTTTGAGGTAGTGTGCTTTGGAGTAGTGTGCTGCCACCTGCAGGTAATTTGACCTTTCAAATGGTATATCATTTGTTTGTGTGGGTGGAGAATGAACGGAGCAAGTGTGCCATTCAATAGGCAGTGTATGTTTACAAATGTGTTTGCATATTTGACTCACCTGCAGTGAACTGTGCAATACTCCAATTTGGCTGAAATAGACTGGGTAAGCAGTTTGGCAAGCTGGAAAGCCGCCAAGGCAAATGTTTGGATTTGTTTGTGATGTCTGTAAGCAGCTTTGTGGTAGTGTGCTTTGGGGTAGTGTGGTGCCACCTGCAGGTCATTTTTCCTTACTGCAGGTTTATGAAAATTAATGTTTAAACTGTATTTTGTGATCAAATCATGGATGTGTGGTTTGTTTAGCTATTTTCTTGCTGAAGGGGGCAAGTTTACCTTTCAAATGGTGTATCATTTGTGTGTGGGTGCAGTATGAATGGAGATACAAAGTAATCACCGAAAAACAGTGTTTAGAAATAACAGAATAGATGCTTTATTACCTTTTCTTATTAAAAATAAAAATTACACATCTTGCAACTGTGGCTTTTTTAGACTCTTAACTTCTCATTGAGCCACAATGAATAGACTCTGGCCCTATCTTTTGTATTGCAGCATCCAATGAACAAGTACAAAGGTCATTGTGAAAGGAGGGTCAGCAGTGACATCACCTGTTGGAATTTGTGGATCCTGTGTGATCACTGATCAGCCGTGTAGAGATGTGTTGTCTGTTACTGTAAATTCTCCCTAACAGGAAGTATGAAACTAAAATATCCCCAGTGGACAGTGGGAAAATTCCAAGATTGCTTATTTGGTTTTCTATTAAAGATCATGATATAGAAAAAGACTGACAAAAAATAAAGGAAATTTGTCAGCAGGTTTTTGCTATGTAATCTGAGGACAGCATGAGGTAATAGTTAAAATACCGAATTCAATGATGTGTCACTTATTAGGCTGTGCGCTGTTATTTACTTACAATAAAGGTTTTATCACTAGTACATTAGCATTGCTTGAACTAGTTGGCTCGTGCCAAGTCGTCTGACCACACTCCCTCCTGTGATTAGCAGCTTAATGTCAATAGACAATGTAGACAATATAGAAAGCCTGGTGTGGGCAGAGTTAGCTCTTCAGCGCTGCTGAATTCTACATCTAAGAACTATGATTGTGTCACAACAGCTGCACCCAGAAAACTAAGTGACACATTGTTGGAATCAGGGTCTCTTTTTCTAAATTATGTTGCTCTCAGATGAGGTAGCAAAAACCTGCTGAGAGATTCCCTTTAAAGAGTAACCATCACTTTAAAGAGAATCTGTGATAGGATATACCTTCCTAAGCCGTGAAGCTGTCTATATGTGATGCAGGTCATAGAAAGATGAACAAAATGATGATCTGCAATCAAAAGTCTTATTACAGAGAAATCCGTGTTTTTCATGATAAGTAAATGAGTTGGTAAGATCTATGGGTTGGACACTGATCTACCTGAGAATCTGCCTGCAGAGATTATTTTAAATGAAAGGGACGTTACCAGTGTGAGACATGTAGAACTGGAGAGCAAACAGTCAGTGATTACATGTCTCACGCTGGTGATGCCCCTTTATGGATTGCAGATCTCAAGGCATCATTCTATTTTACGCTCTATGACCTGCATGCGCACATAGATGACTTAGGAGTGCTAATCCTCTTTAAATTTTTATTTCACAAATCAATAGAACACATGTAAATTAGCAACTTGTCACTATATCTAATCTAGAAATCTGCTTCTTTTGTCTCCTGGATTGATCTTTCTCTACTGGGAAATGGCAGTTGCTACTCATAAGATTCTATGAAGAGAAGAGAAGGAGGGAACAGCTAGAGGCGGACACAGACATTCTGCTACAAGTTCTGCTGAAAGAACAGTCACATTTAAAAATATAACTGTCGTTTCAGGAGAAATTGCAGCAGAATGTCAGTGTCCGCCTTAATCTCCTCCCTCCTCCTCCTCTCTTCATAGAATCTTATGACTAGCAAGGGCCATCACCTCGATCACTAATGTGAAAATCTGGATTCATGGATAGATTTTACCTGTGAAATGAAATTGAATCATTAACCCCTTACCTACAATTGACGTAATATTCCGTCCATGTGACCCTGGACCTAATTACCATGGACGGAACACTACGTCACCGCGATCAGCGGCGCCCACGTGGTGAGCGCCGCTGATCGCGGCCGAGTGTCAGCTAATTATCATAGCTGACACCCGGCACAATGTGTCAGGGGCGGTCACGGACCGCCCCCGACAAGTTAACCCCTTGCACACCGCGATCAAACACGATCGCGGTGTACCGGGGGTTAAAGGGAAGCATCGGCAGGGAGGGGGCTCCCTCCGTGCTTCCCTGAGCCCCCCACGGCAGCGCAATGTGCAGCGCTGCTGCGGGGGGCTCCTTTCCTGCAGGTCCCCGGATCCAATATGGCGACGGGGACCTCCGGGGGCCTGCAGGAAGCTGGCTTCCTCAGTGCCTGCAAAGCGCAGGCATGAGGAAGCCTGTGCAGTGCCTGTGACAGATCGCTGATCTGACAGATCGCTGATCTGTCACAGTGATCTGTGATGTGACAGATCAGCGATCTGTTACAGGACAGTTATGTCCCCCCTGGGACATTGTAATAAAGTAAGAAAAAAAAAAGTGTAAAAATAATTTTAAAAAAATCGCTAAATAAATTCAAAAAAAAAAAAAAATATTCCCCAATAAATTCATTTTTTGGAAATAAAAAAAAAAAAACCAATAAAAGTACACATATTTGGTTTCGCCGCGTCCGTAACGACCGCCCTATAAAACTGTCCCAATAGTTAACCCCTTAAGTGAACCCCTTAAAAAATAAAAATAAAAAACGAAGCAAAAAATAATGATTTATTATCATACCGCCGAACAAAAAGTGCAATAACGCGCGATCAAAAAGACGCATACAAATATCCATGGTACCGCTGAAAACGTCATCTTGTCCCGCAAAAAACGAGCCACCACACATCAGCGAAAAAATAAAAAAGTTATAGCTCGCAGAATAAAGTGATGCAAAAATAATTATTTTTTATATAAAATTGTTTTCATTGCATAAAAGTGCCAAAACATTAAAAAACGACCTAAATGAGGTATCGCTGTAACCGTACTGACCCAAAGAATAAAACCGCCTTATAAATTTTACCGCACCCGGAACGGCGTAAACGCACCACCCAAAAGAAATTCATGAAACGTTGTTTTTTTGTAAATTCTGCGTCCCAAAAAACGAAATAAAAAGCGATCAAAAAATGTCACATGCCCGAACATGATACCAATAAAAGCGTCAACTCGTCCCGCAAAAAATAAGACCTCACATGACTCGGTGGGTCAAAATATGGAAAAATTATAGCTCTCAATATGTGGTGATGCAAAAACTATTTTTACAATAAAAAGCGTCTTTTAGCGCGCGACAGCCGCCAAACATAAAAACCACCATAAATAGTAAATCAAACCCCCCGTTATCACCCCCTTAGTTAGGGAAAAATAATAAAATTAAAAAAATGTATTTATTTCCATTTTCCCATTAGGGTTAGGGTTAGGGTTAGGGCTAGGGTTAGGGCTAGGGTTAGGGCTAGGGTTAGGGTTAGGGTTGGAGTTAGAATTGGGGGTTTCCACTATTTGCGCACATCAGGTGCTCTCCAAACGCAACATGGCGTCTGATCTCAATTCCAGCCAATTCTGCGTTGAAAAAGTCAAATGGTGCTCCTTCCCTTCCAAGCTCTGCCATGCACCCAAACAGTGTTTTACCCCCTCATATGGGGTATCAGCCTACTCAGGACAATTTGCAAAACAACTTTTGGGGTCCTATTTCTCCTGTTGCCCTTAGGAAAATAAAAATTTGGGGGCAAAAATATCATTTTTGTGGAAAAAAAATATTTTTTTCTTTTCACGCCTGGGCATTATAAACTTCTGTGAAGCCCTTGGGGTTCAAAGTTCTCACCACACATCTAGATAAGTTCCTTGGGGGGTCTAGTTTCCAAAATGGTGCCATTTGTGGGGGGTTTCCACTGTTTTGGTACATCAGGGGCTTTCCAAGCGCGACATGGTGTCCGATCTCAATTCCAGCCAAAAAAGTCAAATGGCGCTGCTTCCCTTCCGAGCTCTGTCATGTGCCCAAATAGTCATTTACACCCACATATGGGGTATCAGCGTACTCAGGACAAATTGCACAATAACTTTTAGGGTCCTGTTACCCTTGGGAAAATAAAAATTGGGGGTGAAAAGATCATTTTGTGGAAAAAATATGATTTTTTAATTGTACCGCTGTACGTTATAAACTTCTGTGAAGCCATTGGGGGTTCAAAGTTCTCACCACATATCTAGATAAGTTCCTTAGGGGGTCTAGTTTCAAAAATGGGGTCACTTGTGGGGGGTTTCCACTGTTTCGGTACATCAGGGGCTCTCCAAACGCGACATGGCGTCCGATCAGAATTCCAGCCAATTTTGCATTGTAAAAGTCAAACGGCGCTCCTTCTCTGCTGAGATCTGCCATGCGCCGAAACAGTGGTTCCCCCCCACATATCAAGTATCAGTGTGCTCAGGACAAATTGCACAATAATTTTTGCAGTCCAATTTCTCCTGTTACACTTGGTAAAATAAAAAAAATTGAACCTGAAGTACTTTTTTTGTGAAAAAAAGTTAAATGTTAATTTTTTTTAAATATTCAAAAAATTCCTGTGAAGCACCTGAAGGGTTAATAAACTCCTTGAATGTGGTTTTGAGCACCTTAAGGGGTGCAGTTTTTAGAATGGTGACACTTTTGGGTATTTTCTGTCATATAGACCCTTCAAAGTGACTTCAAATGTGATGTGGTCCGTAAAAATAAAATGGTGTTGCAAAAATGAGAGATCGCTGGTCAACTTTTAACCCTTATATCTTACTAACAAATAAAAATTTTGGTTCCAAAATTGTGCTGATGTAAAGTAAACATGTGGCAAATGTTACTTATTAACTTTTTTGTGTGCCATATCTCTGTGATTTAAGGGCATAAAAATTAAGAGTTGGAAAATTGTGGAATTTTCAAAATTTTCGCCAAATTTCCATTTTTTTCACAAATAAACGCAAGTTATATGAATGAAATTTTACCACTAACATGAAGTACAATATGTCACGAGAAAACTTTGTCAGAATCACCGGGATCCATGGAAGGGTTTCAGAGTTATTACCTCATAAAGGGACAGTGGTCAGAATTGTAAAAATTGGCCCGGGAGTTAACGTGCAAACCACCCTTGGTAGTGAAGGGGTTAATTAAGGAGTAAAAAGAAGCATATTTCTCTGATAAGATGAATTCCAAAGCTTCATATTTTCATACATATGAAATAAGTATTAAAATGACAGCTACACTGTAAGCTAATTTAAAAGCACATTAAAGTTCAACTGTGTTGCAGTCAAAACTCAGCTTAGAGGAGTTTACGAAAATAAACCCTGACAGCTGGTCAGAACCCTGTTGTCACAACTAGCTCAGTTATGGATCAATGTTACCCTATTTTGCAGAAAGAGATAAAACAACAGGTCAAAAGTGGTTAGTTTTTGCTCTTATTTTATTCCCTAAGAGTCTGAGAATGCCATTTTTTTGTTTAATCCACCATATGGTTAAAGAAACATGGGTTTTGATAATTAGTGCCAATTTTATGGTATTTACTAAGGGGGAGTTGCTCACAGGGAAATAATACAAAGCAGTGCAAAGAAAAGCCCCTAGAGAATCCTGTAGGCAACTGCCCCTTGGTAAAGACCATAAAACTGATGCACTATATAAAAAGGCCCATATCCCTGAAAAGGTATGTAGGATTTAAAAAGAGCAAAAACAAAAAAAAAACAAAAAAAAACAAAAACAGCATACTCTGAGAGATTGCGGAAATAAAATAAGCGACAATTGGCCACCTAGTGACAGCTCGCTTTACATAAAATGAGGAGTAATAAAGATAGATAAAGTATAATAGGTGAAGTTCTCTCTTTTTTCATTAAGTCAATTTTGCACTCAGTGCACACAAAAAATTGAAGCAATAAACAGATGAATTCTGCTTCATGTACACAAGGCCTTAGTTCACATAGTTGTCTGATAACAAAACTTAATATACAGTATATATGCCATGGATTTTATTTCATGTTAATATATCCAACCATGCCTTTATGCTCTGTATAAGAACAGCAAGGGAGCCATAATAAAGGGTCTATAGGCAACATGACAAGCCAGAGGGTGGGAGTGAAAGGGTTAAAGGTTTGAAGGGGACAGAGCTAAATACACTGTATAGTGGTGTAGATGCCAGATATTTAATTGGATTATAGGGGGCAATAAAAGGTGAGGGGTTAAAAGGCTACCTCCTCTTGGATCCAGCATGAGTGGACACCCTGCCCACACTCCCCTATTTGTAAAAGAAAATACATAAATAAATACGGGCGTATATATACCACAATAGTAGACTGAGAGGATGATGTTCAACGTGTCTTAGTTCGTCACAGCAGCGGGGGATAGGTCTGGGTCTGACTCCTGGTAAGTCTCATGTGTTTTGTCATGAAGGATGCTATTAGGGGATAGTAACTTCGGTTAGATCCCTACATAAATGGTGGGTGTAGGTCCTGCATGGTTAAGGGTATTAACCGTGTGGCGTTGATACCTTGCTGCTTTGGCTGGTGTGGTGCGACCAGGGAAAGCTCTCTAGGATGTGGGGTTTGTCCCTGGCTTGGACCTACAGTATTGGCCTGTGTGTAGAGATTTATATGTATAATTTGTTTATAAGTCTTGGGTCGCCATTGTTGTGGGCACTCTGGATTTTTGTTATGTTAAAAATTTATAAAAAGGCTTTTGTGGCCATTTTTACCATAGTCGCAAGCAGTCGTGTGTTTTATTTACATACTTTAGGAATTATATGGGGATGTTATGGGTTAATGGATAAGTAAAAAGATCGAATCCCTCCTATCAAGCTCCATCATTTTTTTGGGGATGCAAATTCAATTGAACCTGCCAACATTTAATTCCATGTATATACATTTCACAATAACTTCACAAATGATAGCAATGATTATAAGTATTAAAAATCAATTTATTTAACAATCAATGCCAGATTTGTGGTTTTGATGGGGAAATTATCATTACGACCACTCTAAAAGTTTACAAAACCAAATAATTATTAGGTGCAAAGAGAACTTTGTCTTCAAAAGGGACTTGTGGTAATCCCTATCCTTTCCCATTGTGAGATGCTTGTAAAAAAAGAGAATCAAGATATGCACCTCACAGGTATGTATAAGTCTTTGTAAAAAGGAAAAATCTGTGTTAGGTCACAATCACACATCCATTATGTGGTCAGTATTTTACATCAGTAATTGTAAGCCTGTGAGGAGGTTGCGAGGTGCAGTGAAGGACAGGAGGCAGAGCATGGGTTAACACTTTTACTTAACAGGGAATATTCCACGCAGGGAGGCAAACAGTTAAAGGGAGGACAAAAACAGTTAAATGAGGGAATAAACAGTCCAATTGCAAAGGATATGCAGAGTTAAGGAAGAATGAATCAGGTAACAGCAGTTCTTGTGAACCACTTAACTTGTCAGAAGTTCCTCAGACTGTGACTCCTGCTGGGAAGTCAATAACGCCAACAACGGCTGGCATAATGCTTGTCCAAGAAGGTCCTGCTGGTAACGGTGGTCCGTCTTCTGACTGCAGCGGTTGGTGTCCGGTACCTTCCGCTGAGCCCCTAGTCCAAATGCTGTAGTAGGTGACAAGGGTGCGGACCACAGTACTGTACGAGCCCAACGTGGCTTGACAAATATAAACTGGCAAAATCAGGGCACAAGTGTCAGTCCCGTACCCAGTCCTTCTAATGTGGCACGTGCACTGTACTCACTCAAGGGCCTGTAATAAGGTGCAGGAATGAGTATGTCACCACGGAACAGATGGACCAACAGTTAAAGGGGAGGTTTATTTACAAGAAATAATACGGGCAAAATAACGGTGCAGTATTGATATTATGAGACCAAACACTGGAAACAGTCAAACAAAGAATAAACAGGATTTGACAATCTTATCAGAGGTTTTCCTATGAAGGCACTTATCAGTCTGAAGAGGTCTTGATTGAAGGGTCACTCTTCTCCCACGTTGGTGCTGAATCACCAGCAGCACTTGTCATCTGTAGTCCTTCTGAACTCTGTGTCTTTACATTCCTCCACTGGGGACTCAAGGGTTAATGCTGGAGGCAGAGGGGGTACTGGGCAAACGGGGTCCCCTCTGCTCTGAGTCCTTTATCTAAGCACAACAGCCTCTCCCAGGGGAAGCAACACTCCGTCCCCTGTTAGATCTCTCAGCACGGATCACTGCCTCTGCACATGCTGCTGTCTCCACACTAGCTGCTGTCTTTGTACTAGCTGCTGCCTTTGCACTGGACACAGACTTCTCATGGGGGTCAGGACACACCTCATCTGTCACTGCAGACTCCAGCTTTACGTAGTCACGGGCTACGGTCTCGGCTCTGGCCTCAGTCTCTATACAGGCATTCGCTTCTCTGTGGGTTTCAGTCTGTCCACAAGGGTCAGGGCGCACCTTTGCTGTCTCCGCAGTACATAGTCTCACGTACTCACGATCTGCTGTATCTGTGCGTGGTACCCCGGTCTTTACTTTGTGACCGGGAGCTCTGTCTCTCCCAGTCTTCGTCAGCGTCCTCCCCCGTCTCCTGCACAGGCTGCTCTCAGGAAAGCATGCGCCGCTCTCTGTTTTCCCGCTCTCTGCTCTGCTGGCTTCCTGTGCTCAGCCCCTTCTCTGTCCCCCGGGGAACCTGCTGCCCTGCTCAATGATTCCGGGAATGGTGCAGAGGAGGCAGCCCTCCCCGGGCTCTTCATTCACTTCACCCCCTTACAGGCCCAAAGCATTTGGCACCTTGCTCTCTGTAGTCACCGGCACACTGCAAATCTCTCTTTTTGTCTCTAATCCACACTGTCGGTGGCAGAGACCTCATGGGCGCTGGCCTGCACAAAGACAGTGCTCCCAGGATGGAACACTTCTCTCTCTCGACTACTGCATAATGCCCGGCTTCCCTCAGCGCAGCGGTCCCTTTGCAGACGGTGGGGGACCCTCTCAATGCGGCCTGTTGCGGCGCCGGTACTCTGTATGGGGAATGAGCTGTAGCCTCGGCTTCCTCTTCATGTTCAGTTCATAAGAAGGCAGAGACAATGACGCCAGCACTGATTGGGCGCTGGCATTACATGTCACAACACCACATCTCAGCCCCAGGGAGAGAGAGTACCGACACCGTGGGAATGGCGCCAGCACGAGAGGTGAGTATAGGCTTCATTATTTTACCAGGGCCAAACATTTAGTTCAAGAAACGGTTGTCCTAGTAGTGGACCACCACTTTTATAATATCAGTGTCCAAAGGATACTGTTAAACGTGCTGAGGGCTAACGTATCCCACTGCCTGCACAGTCCATCTGGTATTTGCCATATTATCCTGAGAGCCAGTCCTGCCCTGGATGCTACTCTATGCAATATGTCAGTTTTCTGTGTACCCAGCTGTATGAAATGCCTAAGAGACTTTTACCTGTTGAGTACTGTATCTGTAATTAATGTTCTCGATTTTTAGCCTGTTTTGCTGATTAATGAATTGAAGACAAACAGATGAGTTCAACAAATAATTGGAGAGACAGGGGAATAGCTTTGCAAGAGAAATCTTAAGAAGACAAAAACATAATGGGGATGTTGATACCATTCACTGCAAATTTATAAGATGTGTGGTCTTTTTCACCTTATATTTTAACATTAATGAAGCACTTCTACCATCAAACTTTTTATCCTCTTAATACAAGTGCTTCTCACTAAATTAGAATATCATCAAAAACTTAATTTATTTCAGTTCTTCAATACAAAAAGTGAAACTCATATATTATATAGAGTCATTACAGACAGAGTGAACTGTTTCAAGAGTGTATTTGTGTTAATGTTGATGATTATGGCTTACAGCCAATGAAAACCCAAAAGTCATTATCTCAGTAAATTAGAATAATTAACAAAAACACCTACAAAGGCTTCCTAAGCATTTAAAAAGGTCCCTTAGTCTGTTTCAGTAGGCTCCACAATCATGGGGAAGACTGCTGACAGATATCCAGAAGACAGTCATTGACACACTCCCTAGGAGGGTAAGCCACAAAAAGTCACTGCTAAAGAAGCTGGCTGTTCACAGAGTGCTGGATCCAAGAATATTAATGGAAAGTTGAGTAGAAGGAAAAAGTGTAGTAGAAAAAGGTTCACAAGCAATCGGGTTAGCCGCAGCACTGAAAGGATTATTAAGAAAAGGCCATTCAAAAATTTGGGGGAAATTCACAAGGAGTGGACTGCTGCTGGAGTCATTGCTTCAAAAGCCACCACACACAGACATATCCAGGACATGGGCTCCACATTCCTTGTGTCAAGCCACTCATGACCAATAGACAATGCCAGAAGCATCTTACCTGGGCCAAGGAGAAAAAGAACTGGACTGTTGCTCTGTGGTCCAAGGTGTTGTTTTCAGACAAAAGTAAATTTTGCATTTCATTTGGAAATCAAGGTCCCAGAGTCTGGAGGAGGAGTGGAGAGACAGACAATCCAAGCTGCTTGAGGTCTTGTGTGAAGTTTCCACAATCAGTGATGGTTTGGGGAGCCATGTCATCTGCTGGTGTAGGTCCACTGTGTTTTATCAAGACTAAAGTCAGCGCAGCCGTCTACCAGTAAATTTTAGAGCACTTCATGCTTTCTTCTGCTGTCAAGCTTTTTGGAGATGGCTATTTCATTCTCCAGCAGGACTTGGCACCTGACCACACTGCCAAAAGTACCAATACCTGGTTTAAAAACAACAGTATCACTGTGCTTGATTGGCCAGCAAACTCGCCTGACCTTAACCCCGTAGAGAATCTATGGGGTATTGTCAAGAGGAAGATGAGAGACACTAGACCCACAATGCAGACGAGCTGAAGACTGCTATCAAAGCTACCTGGGTTCCATAACACCTCAGCAGTGCCACAGGCTGATCGCCTCCATGCCACACTGCATCAATGCAGTAATTGATGCAAATGGAGCCCCAACCAAGTATTGAGTGCATTTACTGAACACACTTTTCAGTAGGCCATTTTGGATTTTAAAATCATTTTTCAAGCTGTTGTTATAAAGTATTCTGATTTACTGAGATAATGACTTTTGGGTTTTTCTTGGCTGTAAGCCATAAACATTAACATTAACAGAAATAAACACTTGAAATAGATCACTCTGTTTGTAATGACTCTATATAATATATGAGTTTCACTTTTTGTATAGAAGAACTGAAATAAATTAGCTTTCTGATGATATTCTAATTTAGTGAGAAGCACCAGTATATTGTAGTCATCTTGTGATATAGCACTGTGTACTTACAATTGCTCACTTTGCCTTCCTACCCAGTTGTCCAGTCTAAAAATGAAAATTCTGCTGTCATTCTTTGGGACTGCAGACTTTTGAATCTCCCCAGCGCCTGCACTGTTTCTGAGTTGGGAACGGCAGTGATGTATGCAATATGAATACTGCCAGGAAGAAGCTATCTAGTGGATGCTGCCTTGCTCCATACATGTTTATTGAGCGAGGCTACGCCCACTAGACTGCCATGACGAATAAACAGCCACACCCATCCTATGACAAGATTTGATGAAAAACAGACTAGCTGAATCCTTCTACGCTCTATGGTATAATCAGGACATCTCTAATCCTTGCATGAGTCATCATTAGAACTACATTTTTACATTACTGCAAAGTCACGGGCAGGGGTGAGGAGTGGAGCAGCTGGGTCAGGAGTTCAAGAGAGGGATGACTCATACATGGAAAATTGAATTCCTGTTTCTACATAGAGCTTAGAAGGATTCAGTGAGTCAGTTTTTAATGAGGTGATGTCATAGATGTCATGGAAAAAATAATTAATTGGATAGAAGGATAAAATGATCAATTGTAAGTACATAGTACTATATATTATGATGTGTTGTGAGTTCATTCTCTGGTTCACCAGTTGTGAGTTCTCCTTCCAGACTCCCTCTGGTGGGAACAGGAGGTAGAGAGGCTGATTTGATCGGTGGAAATCTGCCACCTGAGAATGAGGATGACGATTAAGACAGCCGACGCCCTATTCAGTTGCTGGTCATTCCTTCTGGCTTGTCAGCTCTTGGTTTTCAGCTCTGTTCCAGTCATCTAAAGCTAAGATTTTCTGCTAATGTTCACACTTGATTTTGTTGGTCTATTCAGTTTTTTGGTGTGGTCAGCCAGCCCCTGCTGGGGGCTGTGCTGAATTTCCACTCTTATTTATCAGTATTTTGCCAATTGGCTTTTTGTCCCTTACTAGTTCTGTCTCTTTTTGCTCTGTCTCAGAATATTTCAGAGTGCTGATATAGTGGGAGAAGTCTAGTGACTTCATGGTTAATTTTGCTATCAGAAGTATTGGACATGATTTTTGTAGGGTTTTTTGCAGGTTGCAGACAGTGTCTTTCCTTTCCTTTCCTGTCTAGTTAGTTTGGGCCCCATCATTTGCTCAGCCTATTTTCCTGTCTGTGTTTGTGCCTTCATCTTGTTTCACCATCAATACATGAGTGGGGGCTATCTATTCCTTTGGGGTCTGCTCTGGGGCAGTTAGTTTTCCCTTTTCTTGCTTTAGGCTTATTTAGTCCTCCGGCCGTGACGAGGCGTCTAGGAACATCGTAGGCACGCTCCACGGCTACTGCTAGTTGTGTTGTAAGATCAGGGATCTGCAATCTGCATAGTTACCAACCTCTCTTGTTTTCTGTGACTTAGCTTGTTGTGCTTTTTTCTCCTCGGTGACCAATTCATAACAATGATGATTGCAATATATTAAGATGAAAACTTTGAGAGCTTTTTTTTAAAGAAAAAAAAGACCAAATACTGGGGTTACATATAAGACAGAAATGTGGTGGGGTAAATATTTCTGGTATGGTGAGACTGGTATGGTGAGACTGGCACAAACTGTATACTGTAGTATAGCAGGTCTCTAGTTCTCTTTCTTTGACTGATATATGAGCTGCAGCACGGTCATGGTCACTATCTCTAGTAACCTGCAAATTCACTTTACACTTTCCATCCCGACCACCTCCTCTCAAACATGGGAGAAAGAGGCTGCCGGCTTGACTCAGTGTCGATTATCATGTGATCATTGTGTTGTTTAGAGAGAACCTGCAAGAAATAGCTAAGGCTAGGTTCACATTAGAGTCCGCAACGTATCATCCGAATCCACAAACGCATGCAATACGCATGTTAACACAGCGTTTTTTATGTGCATCATCTTACGCATGACGGAAAAACGCTGCATGTGCATATGTTTGTATGCACTTTTACATGCGTTTGCGTTGTTTATGCGCATGCGTTCGACAGCAGACAAAAATGGGCGTGTCTCATGGGAATTCTATATGTATTTTGAATAACGCCTGCGTATCGAACGTATGCGTACCCATGTCCTTGCGTACCAATGTGTTCCCACAGACAGTAATGCATTTTTTGACGCACTCATCTGCATGCGCATATTTGACGGATTTTTGACGCCTCAAAAAATGCAACATGTTGCGCTCGCTGCGCACTGCCGCACACTGCGAAGCGACGCATGCGTATGCAAAAGCATGCGAACGCATGTCCCTGCGTACATCATGTTAAATATTTGGTGCATGATGCATGCGGATCTATGCTGATCAAACGCTGCGCAAACAGACGCAAATGTGAAACCAGCCTAATACTGCAATGTTTGGGAAAGATAACATAGATATTTTACAGTCATTTCTTTCTCACTATCTAGCATGGAACAACCAAAGGATTGCCTAAAAAAGCAGAATAGGAAACATACATGCATGCATGATAGGAAATGTTTGATAGGTGCCTTACTCATATTTTACATATAAATTATATACAAGTGCAATGACCTTGATTATTTGACGCTAAACATAACTGTGACACTTGTATTTTTATATAATGTGTCAGAGAGGCATCCTGCTTCTGTGTGCAGCAGAATATGTGGGTGTAGTACATGCAGAGAGGAACTGTGCCATTGGATTCTGCTTTACATAGAGCCGAGCACTGACCGATGACTAGATGCAGTGACAGCCGAGAACATGTTGTTACAACATCAATGCTTTTACTGCATTTATTGGTCATAAATCTCCCACTCCAAGACTGAACTAAGGAAGGCAACTTCCATAAGAGTGTCAGCTGGATGCACTGTACAATGGAGATATTTAAGAGCGACTATCTCCAAAACACAATTATAAAAGAACGCAGTATGCACGTATACATGTGGACATTTTTTAATTTACAGGCTAGGGTTTCACAGGGAAACATAGGCTGTGAGTATTCCAGCAATCCAATAGAATTAGAGCGCAGCGCAGTATTTGATTTATGTATTCCTGTGAGGTTGCAGGTAATATGTGTGTGTTGTCAGGAGTATGCAATATCACAAGTGCAGAAAAAAATGTTAATTAAGCAACTATTGAATTTCACCCTGGATCCATGTATAAAACAACCAGGAATAACTATTTTTTTCAGAGATAACTATTTACATTAACTGCTTCCAGTATTAAACTATAAATAAAATTTACCCCACAACATACAAAACACAATATCGCATGATTATGATTTCTGAGCTACCACAATGTACCGTATATACTCGTGTATAAGCTGACCCATGTATAAGCCGACCCACCTAATTTTGTCACAAAAAACTGGGAAAACTTATTGACTCGCATATAAGCCTAGGGTGCACAGTGAGTGGCCCCAGATAATGCTGCACAGTGAGTGGCCCCAGTTTTGCTGCACAGTGAGTGCCCCCAGTTTTGCTGCACAGTGAGTGGCCCCAGATAATGAGGACAGTGAGTGGCCCCAGATAATGCTGCACAGTGAGTGGCCCCAGATAATGCCGCACAGTGAGTGGCCCCAGATAATGCTGCACAGGGAGTGGCCCCAGATAATGCTGCACAGTGAGTGGCCCCAGATAATGCTGCACAGGGAGTGGCCCCAGATAATGCTGCACAGTGAGTGGCCCCAGATAATGCTGCACAGTGAGTGGCCCCAGATAATGCTGCACAGTGTGTGGCCCCAGATAATGCTGCACAGTGTGTGGCCCCAGATAATGCTGCACAGTGAGTGACCCCAGATAATGCTGCACAGTGAGTGGCCCCAGTTTTGCTGCACAATGTGTGGCCCCAGATAATGAGGACAGTGAGTGGCCCCATCATGTTGCTGCTGCTGCTGCCTCCGTTACGAAAAAAAACCCAAAAAACTGTATCCTCACCTCCTGCAGCTTATCAGCGTTGCCGGCTCTGGAACAGAGACAGGTGAATATGCCCCTCACCCCGTCCTGGCGCTTGTCTCTGCAGCGCAGCCCCTGCTTGTTCCATGTTCTCGGCGTTGCTGTGCTCTTCCTGCTTCAGCGGTCAAGTGATACCGCTCATTAAACTCATGAATATGCGCATATTCATGAGTTTAATGAGCGGTACCACGTCACCGCTGAAGCAGGAAGAGCACAGCAGCGCCGAGAACATGGAGCAAGCAGGGGGGCTGCAGAGGATGAGTATGATCTCTGACACCCCTGATCCCCCTCCCCCACTGACCCCCCCGGTATATGACTCGTGTATAAGCCTAGAGGGGGACTTTCAGCTCAAAAAAATGGGCTGATAATCTCGGCTTATACACGAGTGTATACGGTAATTTCTATATCTTCACCTTCAAAAAGAAAGCTTCTTGGAAATTCCTGAGATGCAACATCCCATCAAATCACAAGGTGCGTGCAAAAAAATTGTCATAGAATAAGTCAGCATCTTATCTTTTGAATTTGGGACCCCGCTATAAATGTAAATATATTCTAAATGTTTTTTTTAAAACCAGATAACTTACTTAAAACTGCAAAGTTTGAAGCACCCTGCAGTTTCAGGGTGTCCCGCAAAACATAAGCGTTTTGCAAGCGCTTTTAGCTTGCAGAATGCTTGCGCTTTCCAAGCGATTTAAAGCATCGCTTGGAAAAGTGATTGACAGGTTGGTCACACTTGTCAAGCATAGTGCGGATACCACGTCGTGTAAGACGAATTTAACCCCTGACCACCAATGCCTTAAAGGGATCTCTTGTCTCATACCTACGGACTAAGCCCTACAGCTTTATAATTATTGTGAGTGGAACATCACAAACTAATATATAATAGACTCCCTGGATACAGGAGCCATTACAGCGTCTTGCATCTTCTTCCCTTCCTCCACATTTATAGCAGTTGGACTGATGAAGGTCCATAACAGATCTAAACATTTGTGCAAGACTGCCTAAATAAGTTTCTTCTGAACAAGGATTCCATAAGTTGAGTGCCAAGTTTTTACTATTTCACTTTGGTCTGGGTAACCTACTTGTGCACCCTACGGTAGTGCCACGGTATATCTTACACATGATGGAAAGAGTCACATGGTCTTGGGTTTAAATAACCAAGGCAGTATGTGTTCAGCAAGACTGGAGAGAGAAGTCTCCAGTGATTTGGTGTCTTTTGTGGAAGAAAGACGGAACCGGTATTGCTCCAGAGCGGGGTGCCACCCGCAGCATATGGACTGTGTTGCAGAGTTTTGTTTTCTTTGTTGTTTTCCTGTTTTAGACTGAGTTTATTTTCCCCTCGTATTGGTTTATGCTGCCTTATAATAAACCATTGAGGATTTAAAGAGACAGTTTTCCCATTTTTTCTACCTCTGAATACCACCACGTGAGTTGAACTACCACATACCTGTAAGCCCATATTAATAGGTCATATATGTCCCGAGGGGGTGACAGATTCCCTTTAAAGGTTTTAAAAAGGGCAGGATTACTCAGGACAATAGAAGGCTGATCAGTTTTCTTTGCTGACAAAATTAATTGATTAAAGTCTGACAGTTTGTTTTCCCCCCTAAATGCCATCTTTTTTCCTGGGGAAGAAGCTAACACGAAACGTGCGTCGAGGCTCCGTACTGCACCCACAGGGTATATATTACCTATCTCTATAGGCTCCCTTTTCATACCAATTGCCTATTTGCACAATGCATTATCACTAGTTTTTCATCTAGGTATTATCACTAGTTTTTCATCTAGGTAATTGAATGTAATTCCTGCACATGGCACTTTGGCAATAATAGTGATTTAGATTAACCAACATTTATTATTATTTAAACCAGAGTCATATGGCTGGTCCTCTAGTGGAGGTAATTAACCCTCCTTGAGACTGATTTAGTACATATTACCACCAGTCTTAGTGCCCTATGTTAGCATCATTGCTATATGGCAATTTAAACTCTGGTATTGTATCTACTGAGCACTTGGCATTTTAGTCACAAGACACAAAATCACTGGAGACTTCTCTCCAGTCTTGCTGAACACAAACTGCCTGTAGAGCTTGGTTATTTAAACCCAAGACCATGTGACTCTTTCTATAATGTGACTGACCACAGGATCATGACATCATACAGGTCCTGACAGCTCTGCAGGAGGAGATAAAGTGGACCTCCTCCCACCTGCTATATGAAGGTCCACATGAAACCAGCCCATTATGCAACTTTAACTTAACCCTCACAACACTTTGTGTGCTGGAGGAAAATACTCTGGTTTCATATCACTGACGCCATTAAACTCAGTGACACATATCTCCCCTCTATTAGCTTACCAGTGACTCTGTCACAGGTAAAAAAAAAATGTTACTGTTACGGTTCTGCAGCACAGGACTAGGGTAGAAGGTGGAAAACTGACCCTGCACTATGACTAGGCTGATACCCTACGATGGAGTGGGTGACCCATTCCTGTGAATAGACCCACCGACGATCCTAGGTTAGTCTCAAGCAAAGACCTATAGAAAGGGGGAAGGACTGGATACAAAAATGGGTCACCTCCTAATAGAAAACAAAGAGAAGGCTGCAGAAACAAACTGAAAACAGAAACTAAGACTAGCAGAATCAGAGATCCCAGCACTGCACTAATTAAACACACAGAAGGCAAAGCAAAGCTTCAAGCCAGGACTCAAGCAGAATAACACTGTTGTTCAGCAAGGAATGGGAGAGAGGTGCAGGTTAATAAAGGGTGATACAATCACCTGGCCCAAGACAAACCCAGCACCAGAAGAAAAAGACCAGCAGCCAGAAAACTACAAGAAAATGGCGGATAGTCACAAACTGAACAGTTACACTCGTCCTACCTGTATGCTTCATATTAATGGTCTTGTTTTTGAGAAATTTTATTTAAATGTTATATGTCTTTATGCTAAAGGTTTATTCCCGGCACTAGGAAGAAAATCCTAGCCTCCTGTATTCATTGTAATACTATGCGCCTCCCACGCATGTCAATTATGGCCCTGGAATCCCATGCCTGCGCCCTCCACTCCCTGAAAAATCCATACCTCTTCTTCCCTTCTGTGGGCACTGCATTCAGGGATCTTCTGCACAGATTTCTATTACTTGTAAGCCCATATTAATAGGTCATATATATCCCTTGACAGATTCCCTTTAAGTATCTGTTTGACCTGGAAAAGACTAGGTCTAAAATTAAACCACTTCTGGAAAAAGAAAACTCCAGACAACAGCTTTGAAATATAACTAACTGGTAAATTCATATTATACAAACTACTAAAGAAACCTCCTACTCACTACTACCAGTATGAATGGTTATTTTCCTTACAAAACAAAGTACCAAGACATGTCTGTCCACCTAAACTGACATCCCAAGCAAGGAAAGCACTAATTATAGACACAAAGAAGAGGCCCATTGTCACTCTGGAGGAGCTACAGAGATCCACAGCTCAGGTGGGAGAATCTGTCCACGGGAAAAGTTTCGGATGTATACCTGTCACAATTCGAATGGCGAGTTACATGGGACCAGGTGGCACCTTTCTTGGTCCTAACACTATGGGCGCCCTAGCTCGCCCTGTTCCCCGGGATACTTCAGATGGCAAAGATGCTGGGGCCTCCGCCCTTGCCCTATCTCCTACAACAGCCCTAAGTCTGTCCCCTTCCCCCACCTGGGAGAGGCGCTACTGTGTACTGCAGTACACCAACCTGACAGACAGGAAGACAAAGACAAGGGTACAAGGAAAACTCCACACAAACAAAATATGCACTCACATATAACAGAGGTATTCACCAAGGTGTGTAGGGAGAGGGAAGAAAGTAAGATGGGAAAGGATGAGGAAGTTCCAAGCGTACAAATCAAGCAACATTCACAAATAAACTCCTCCACCTCTCCAAACACCAGCTTCTCCCACTCCAGATCAATGTAGCAAACGCTAACTCAGACAAGGACCTGGTAAACAAGCCTAGCTTTTATAGGGGAGAGGAGTGGCTAACTGAGCACAGCTGAATGCAGGAATTTCCCACATGTCCGATTAACTCCTGTTCTGCTGAAAGAAACAAACAACACGTTTAATATACTGGAAAAGTGCTTCTTCTCAGCGGCGGAGCAGGAGCCAACAGACGCTGTGGTCCTCTGGCTCCGCTCTGTTGTGGTAACCCCGTGACAATACCCCCACAAATCTGGCCTTTATGGAAGGAATGGCAAGAAGAAAGACATTTTTGTAAGCAAAGCATAAGAAGTCCTGTTTGCAGTTTGCAAAAAGCCATGTAGGTGACATAGATAGCATGTGGAAGAAGGTGCCCTGGTCATATGAGATTAAAATAGAACTTTTTGGGCTAAATGCAATACACTATGTATGGAGGAAAACTAACACTGCACGTCACCTTTTAAACATCATCCCCACTATCAAATATGGTGGTGGCAGCAACATGCTGTGGGAATGCTTTTCTACAGCAAGGAAAGGGAAGCTGATCAGAGTTGGGAAGAACTACAATGGAATAGTTTAGATCAAAGCATATTCATGTGTCTAAATGGCCTGGTCAAAGTCGAGACCTAAATCCCATTGAGAATATGTGGCAAAACTTGAAAATTACTGCTCACAGACACTCACCATCCAATCTCACTGAGCTAGAGCTAGTTTACAAAACTTTCAGCCTCTAGATGTGCAAAGCTGGAAGAGACATACCCCAAAAGACTTACAGCCGTAATTGCAGCGAAAAGTGGTCATATAAAGTATTGACTCAGAGGGATGAATATAAATGAACATCACAATTTACACATTTACAGCTCTGGCAAAAATTAAGAGACTACTGCACAGTTTTATAAAAATCAGCTTCAATACATGTCTGACAGCCATTCTATTCCAGTATCAGTTGAATTTCAACCAGAGTTCACTGTTATGAATGGGTCACCGAGGAGGAAAACAAGACCAAGCTAAGTCACAGAAAACCAGAGAGGTTGGTAACTACGGGGATTGCAGACCCCTGATCCTATCCGCACAACTGACGGCAGCCGTGAAGCGTACCTACGATGATTCTAGACGCCTTGTTACAGCCGGAGGACTAAATAAGCCTAAAGCACAAAAAGGGGAAATCTAAAACTGCCCCAGAGAAGACCCCAAAGGAATAGAGAGCCCCCACACGTATATTGATGGTGAGACAAGATGAAAACACGAACACAGGTAGGAAAATAGGCTGAGCAAACGATGGGGTCCACACTAACTAGAAAGGACAGGTGTTATGAGTTCATTTTCCCCTTCACCATTGAGGTCTGATGAACTCCCTCTTCTGGTGAAGGAAGGTAGTGAGGCTGATTACCAAGCACCTGAGCTGGGAGAGGATGACTGGGCGACGGGGATCTCTGACTGGATATAAGGCAGCCGACGCCCTTCTGCCTCGCTGGTGATTTCTCTGTGGAATTCTAGGAGACCAGTCTGATTCCTGCTCCTCAAAAGCTAAGTTTTCTGCTTTGCCTTTTTGCCTTTGTGTTTTGGTTTTAGTTTGCCTTGCTTTTCTGGATTCCGCCATTCCCTGCTGGGGTGAGCTGAATTCCTTTTTGTCGGTTTGCTCTGTCTTCAGAAAATACCTGAGTACTGACATAGTCTTTTTGAAGCCTAGCGTCTTCAGGGCCTTTTTCCCTGTCAGTCTGTTGGCACTTATTTTGATAGGGTTTTTCGTGGATTGCAGACAGCAGCCTTCCTATCCTGTCCTATCTAGTTAGCTTGGGCCCCATCATTTGCTCAGTCTATCTTTCTATCTGTGTTAGTGTTTTTTCTTCTTGCTTCACCGTCATTATATGTTGGGGGCTGCCTATTGCTTTGGGGTCTGCTCTGGGGCAGTTTAGATTTCCCTTTCTGTCTTTAGGCTAGGCAGTTCTCCGGCTGTGATCGAGGGGTCTAGGGCATCGTAGGAACCCCCCACGGCTACTGCTAGTTGTTGTTGATAGGTCCAGGGGTCTGCAATCCGATAGCTGCCAACTTCTCTGGTTTTCTGGACTTAGCTAGCATTTCTGTTTTTGCCTCCTAATGGTGACTCATTCATAACAGACAGGAAAGGAAAGATACTGTCTGCAATCACGCCAAAAAAACCCTGCAAAAATGTCCAACACTTCTGATAGCAAAAAAACCCTGAAGTCACTAGACTTCACCCACTATATCAGCACTCTGGCATATTCTGAGAACAGAGCAAAAAGAGGCCAATCTAATAAGGGACAAAAAGCAAACTGGCACATACAGTGACATAAGAAGGGAAATTCAGCACAGCCCCAGCCGGGGATGGCTGACCACACAAAAACCTGAATAGACCAAACCAAATCAAATGTGAACATTAGCAGAGACACTTAGCTTGAGAAGGCAGGAACTGAGCTGGAAACCAAGACCTCAGGAGCCAGAAAAAAATCACCAGCATGGGAATAGGGAGTCGGCTGTCTTAAACCCAGTCTGAGACTCCAGATGAACAATCCTCATCCTCATTATCAGGTGGCAGGTCTCTGTTAATTAGATCAGCTTCATTACTTCCTGCCACCACCAGAGGGAGCCCGGAAAGAGAACTCACAACTCCTCTGTCAGCACAACCAGCTCCCTCACTAGAAACCAGAGGCAGACCAGAAAATGAGTTCACAACAGTACCCCCCCTTGAGGAGGGGTCACCGAACCCTCATCCACGCCACCAGGCCGATCAGGATGGGCCCGGTGAAAAGCACGAACCAATCTAATGGCATGAATGTCAGAGGCAGAGACCCAAGAATTATCTTTCTGGCCATAACCCTTCCATTTGATCAAATACTGGAGTCTTCGTCTAGCCAAACGAGAATCCAATATTTTCTCTACCTCATATTCCTCATTGCTTTTAACCAATACAGAGTCAGGAGGTGCCACCATAGGAACTACTGGATCAACAAACCTCTTCAACAGAGATTTGTGAAATACGTTATGGATCTTAAACGTAACTGGAATAGCCAATCAAAAGGAAACAAGATTAAGAATCTCCAAAATCTTATAAGGTCCAATAAATCTTGGCTTGAACTTTGGAGACGCAACCTTCATAGAAATATTCTTTGATGACAACCAAACCATATCACCCACTTTAAACCGGGGACCAATGGTCCTATGCCGGTTGGAAAACCGCTGGGCCTTTTCCTGAGAGAGTGACAACTTATCCACCACTTGGTCCCAAATCTGCTGCATTCTCTCTACCACAGTGTCCACACCTGGGCAGGCTGAAGATTCCACTTGCCCTGAAGAAAATCGAGGATGAAACCCAAAGTTACAGAAAAAGAGCGACATCAAAGTGGCAGAACTAGCTCTACTGTTTAGCGCGAATTCGGGCAAAAATGAGCCCCAGTCATCCTGATCGGCAGATATAAAACATCTAAAATAGGACTCCAAAGTCTGGTTTGTTCTCTCAGTCTGCCCATTGGTCTGAGGATGAAACGCAGAGGAGAAAGATAACTGAATTCCCAGATTGGAACAAAAGGCTTTCCAGAATCTGGAAACAAACTGGACTCCTCCGTCCGACACAATGTTCTCAGGAATCCCATGCAACCGAACCACCTGTTGTAAAAACAAGGGCACCAACTCTGCGGAAGATGGGAACTTTGGGAGTGGTACAAGATGGACCATCTTAGAATATCTATCACAAATCACCCAGATAACAGTCATTCTCTGAGAGACAGGAAGATCAGAAATAAAATCCATTGAGATATGGGTCCATGGCCTCTTGGGCACCGGCAGGTGCATCAACAACCCACTAGAAAGAGAACAGGGTTTAGACAGAGAACAAGTCCCACAGGACTGCACAAAATTCCTGACATCACGAGATAAGGCAGGCCACCAAAAAGACCGACTCACCAAATCTCTGGTACCAAAAATACCTGGATGACCAGCCAATGCGGAGCAATGAACTTCGGACATCACTCTCTTCCTCCACTGGTCAGGAACATACAATTTTCCCATAGGACAACGCTCAGGTTTATCCTCATGAAATTCCTCCAGGGCGCGTCTCAAATCGGGCGAAATGGCTGAATGAACTACCCCCTCACCTAGGATGGTTGTAGGCTCAGTCAAAATAAGAGAATCAGCAAAGAAACTCCTAGAAATGGCATCTGCCTTAACATTCTTAGTGCCCGGAAGAAAAGAGACCACAAAATTAAAACGCGTGAAAAACAAGGCCCACCTAGCTTGTCTAGGATTCAAGCGTTTGGTCGAATCCAGATAAATCAAATTCTTGTGGTCAGTGAGGACCACATCTTGATGTCTAGCTCCCTCCAACCAATGTCTCCACTCTTCAAATGCCCATTTCATGGCCAACAATTCCTGATTCCCCACGTCATAGTTGCGTTCAGATGGGGAGAACTTTCAAGAATAGAAGGCACAGGGATTCATTTTAGAAGTCACAGGATCTTTTTGGGACAAAACAGCTCCTGTACCAATCTCAGAAGCATCTACCGCCACCTGAAATGGAAGTGAGACATCAGGTTGCCGTAAAACCGGAGCAGAAGTGAATCTCCGCTTAAGCTCCTGAAATGCCAAGACAGCTTCTGGAGACCAATTCAGCACAACAGCGCCCTTCTTGGTCAGATCAGTCAGTGGTTTGACAATACCAGAAAAATTACCTATAAATTTACGATAGAAATTAGCAAAACCCAAAAACTTCTGGAGGGCCTTTAAAGAAGTGGGATGAACCCAATCATAAATGGCCTGTACCTTGGCCGGGTCCATTTCAATAGTCGACGGAGACAAAATAAATCTCAAAAATGAAATCCTCTGTACACCAAAGAGGCATTTCGATCCCTTAACAAACAGGGAATTCTCCCTCAAAATCCGGAACACAGTCCGTACATGTTCCACATGAAAATCCCAATCACTGGAAAAGATCAGAATATCATCCAGATAAATGATCAAAAACTTATCCACAAAGTCCCAGAAAATATCATTCATAAAGAATTGGAAGACAGAAGGGGCATTGGTGAGCCCAAAAGGCATCACCAGGTACTCAAAATGTCAGTCTGGAGTATTAAACGCCGTCTTCCATTCATCCCCGTGCTTGATGCGAATAAGATTATACGCCCTGCTGAGGTCAGGTTTAGTAAACCAGCAGGCACTTTTAACTCTGGAGAATAAATCAGACATCAGGGGTAACGGGTACTGATATTTAACCGTCATTTTGTTAAGGGAACGATAGTCAATACAAGGTCTTAATGAACCATCTTTCTTGGCCACAAAAAAAAAAACAGCATCTAAGGGTGAAGAGGATGGTCTAATATGACCCTTCTCCAACGACTCCTTAATATAGGATCACATAGCATCATGTTCGGGTACCGATAAGTTGAAAAGTCGACCCTTGGGAAATTTACACCCAGGCATCAACTCAATTGCACAGTCATAACTCCTATGAAGAGGCAAAGATGCAGACTTACTCTCACTAAATACATCAGAAAAATCAACCAAATAATCAGGAATATCATGAGACTGAGGAAAGGTGGAGAAAACAGGAGTGTCCCTAAGAACACACTAACAACCCCAACGCACCACAGACACAGATTTCCAATCCAAAACTGGATTATGAGTTTGCAACCAGGGAAAACCCAGAACAATAGTATCATGCAAATTGTGCAGCACCAAAAATTTACCATTTTCTTGGTGGTCTGGGGCAACACGCATTATCACCTGGGTCCAAAACTGAGGTTTTTCTCTGCCAAAGGAGTAGCATCAATACCCCTCAAAGGAATAGGCGTCCGCAGAGGTATCATAGGAAAATCACAACGTTTAGCAAAGTCCAAATCCATCAGATTCAAAGCTGCTCCTGAATCTACAAAAGCCTTAGCGGAAAATGTGGATAAGGAGCAGATCAGAGTAATTGCCAAAAAAACCTTAGGTTGTACACTGCCCACAGCAAATGTGTGTGCACAATGTTTCTCTCGTTTAGAGCAGACAGAAATAGTATGAGAGGCGTCTCCACAGAAAAAACACAGCTTATTACGCCTTCTAAACTCTTGACGTTGCGCCCTAAACAAAACCCTATCACATTGCATAGGTTCAGACATTTGTTCAAAAGGTGGCAACGCCTCTCGTGTAGTTTTATGTTCACCTAAATGCCGATCAACTTGAATGGCTAATGACATAGAATCATCAAGACCAGAGGGAACAGGAAATCACACCATAACATCTTTTACGGTCTCTGATAAACCCTTCCGAAAGAGAGCTGCCAATGCACCATCATTCCATGTAGTAAGGACCGCCCACTTTTGGAATTTTTGACAGTATAACTCTGCAGATTCCTGACCCTGGTTCAATGCCATAAAGGTTTTCTCAGCGTGATCAATAGCATTAGGTTCATCATACAACAACACCAAGGCTTGAAAAAATGCGTCCACTTTAGTCAGAATAGGATCTTCAGGTGTCAGAGAAAAAGCCAAATCCTGGAGATCGCCACGCAGCAAGGAGATGACAATTTTAACCTGCTGCACAGAGCTTCCTGATGAGTTAGGCTTCAAGGCAAGTAATAATTTACAATTATTCTTAAAATTCAAAAATTTAGACCGATCCCCAGAAAACATATCAGGAGTTGGAATCTTTGGTTCAACAGCATGTGACTGAGTGAGATAGGCGGAAATTCCCCGCACTTCAGCAGCGAGCTGCTCCACACGATCAGATAATTGCTTAATATCCATTAGAGAAAAAATCCTCCTACGGCCCCAGAGGAAAAGTGGAAAAAATACATATAAAAAAAAATTCTGATACTTTTTTTTTTTAACAATTCTTTCCTGCTTTTGAGTACCCTAGAATCTGCGGTATGGCTGGTGATTCTGTTATGAATGGGTCACCGAGGAGGAAAACAAGACCAAGCTAAGTCACAGAAAACCAGAGAGGTTGGTAACTGTCATGTCCGCCATGTCTGTCATGTCTGCCATGTCTGTTTTGCCTCAATAACCCCTGGAGCGGTGTGCACAAGCATCTCGTGTCCGCTATCCTGCATGTTCCCTAGAGCAGTGTGCACACTCACCTCATGTCTGTTGAGCTGCAGGATGCCTGCGTTTCTGCTCTAGAATCCCTGATCATGTGTCCTTCCTATGTTCCAGCATAGGCTGGTTCTGCATTCGTCTCTGCATGTCTGAAATCCTGATCATGTGACCTTTCCTAGGATCCTGCACTGTCTGGTTCTGCAATCGTCTCTGCATGTCTAGAAACCCTGATCATGTGACCTTTCCTAGGATCCTGCACTGTCCGGTTCTGCAATCTTTCTGCATGCCTGAAACCCTGATCATGTGACCTTTCCTAGGATCCTGCACTGTCTGGTTCTGCAATCGTCTCTGCAGGTCTGAAGCCCTGATCATGTGACCGTGCTCTGTGATCCTAGAGGACCTGAACTGGAAGCTCTTCCCTGGTCCTGACCCGGAAGTGGTGGTGCTATGCCCTATATCAGACTGCCCCTTCCTATGCTCAGGGCCTGAGTAATGTGTTGTGTCCCTGCATGGCTGCTTGGTCTGTGGGGCGCTCCCTCTATTCTGTGCCCTTGCACCTAGCTCTGTAGTGCGTCTCTGCACACACTCTGTGCTCGTATTCCGTCTCTTGTCTTGTGCTTTGTCTCGTGTTGTCCTCCGTGCTCTGTTTGTCCTCGCTATGTCTTCTTGTCATGTTTGCTCTGTGCCTTATCCCTGGCGTGTCTCTTTACCCTGTCCCTGACGTGTCTCCCTACACATGCAGGCCTCCGTTCTGTACCCTGTCTAGTCCCAAGGTTCTCCCTTGGCCCGGCTCTGGGCTTCGGCCTACGCTCCTCTGCTAGACTCTGTCCCTGTCGTGTCTGTCTACACGTGCAGGTCTCCGTTCTGTGCTCTGTCCCTTGCGTGCCCCTCGGTACACGCAGGCCTCGCCCTGTACCTTGCCCCTGGCATGTCCTTTGCATGCGCAGGGTCCTGTCTACTACCCTATGCCTTGTCCCTGATACTTCATGTGCTCTTGCACTTTTCATACTAGGCTTTGCCATGCTGTCTGCACGTGTCTCTGTCCTGTATCTTTGCCTAGCCCTGCCTTGTGGCTCCGTGCCTCCATGCACATGCCTGGTCGCCTGTGCCTGCCTGGTGTGCCTCAGCCGTTCCGCCTCTAGCCGTGCTCGCCTGTGTGCCTCAACCGTGCCCGCTGTCCAGTGTTATAGTGGTCTCCGGCTGTGTGACCGCAGCGGTGCCGCCTCTAGTCATGCCCACTTGCTTATGCCATCATCGGTACCACCTGCCGGTGCTTCCAGCTGTGGTCTCCGTGCTCCCTTGCACGCAAGCTGGTTCTCGCATTGTGCCTTTTTGTGCTACTCTTGCACAAAGCCTTTAGCCTCTTTTGCTCTGCTCTGAACCCTAGTTTGCCTGCCAGATTCCGTAACCAGCCGACCGCTGCCAGAGGTCTGGACCTAGATGACTGCGCCTGATGTCCAGAGCTGATGTCCGTAGCCTGATTTCTGGACCTTGTCGGTCGATGCCAGCACCCCGGATTCCAATGCCATTGAAACCGTCCCTGGCGTGCCCTCGCACGCGCAGGCCACCGTCCTTGTGCTCCTCCGTGGCGTGCCCTCGCACGTGCAGGCCACCGTCCTTGTACCCGTCCCTGGCATGCCCCTTGGAATGCGTAGGTCTCCGTTCTGTGAATCTGATCCTTGTGTGTCTCCTTGCACGCAGCCTGTTTTGTCTCCTAGTTTGTTTGCCGGATTCCTGAAGCCAGCTGACTACTGTCGGAGGTCTGGAGCCAGATGTCTACACTCTGATGCCTGGACCCTGTCAGCCCTTGCCAGGTTTCCGGAGTCCGATTCTTCGCACCATGCCTTGGACTTTGGCGTGCCCTGGCACGCACCTTGCTATATGGATTCTGTGTGTTCACGTTTTGCACCTGATTTAGCTTGAAGAGTTCCTCATGCCTTGGACCTCGGCGTGCCCTTGCACGCATCTTGCTTTGTGTTCTTTGTGTGTTCACCTTGGCACCTGTTGTACCCTGAAATGTTCCTGAATGAAGTTTACTTGAACTAATGCCTTGTCTCGTCTTGTCTTGTTTCCCTGAGCCGGCCGTCTGGTCCTGCTGCCGTCGTGGCTCACCCCCTTGGTCTTGCTCCTGACACTCCCTGTATAGGGGGTGGTTCCTCACTAGGTCAGCTTGCCCTAGGTGAGTGGGTGCCACGGCCCAGAGGGTCCACTCATTCAAAGAAAAATGACTCAGCGTAAGCTGACGCTCGTCACAGTAACTACGCGGATTGCAGACCCCTGATCCTATCCACACAACTAACAGCAGTCGTGGAGCGTACCTACGATGATTCTAGATGCCTTGTCACAGCCGGAGGACTAAATAAGCCTAATGCAAGAAAAGGGGAAATCTAAAACTGCCTCAGAGCAGACCCCAAAGGAATAGACAGCCCCCACACATGTATTGATGGTGAGACAAGATGAAAACACGAACACAGGTAGGAAAATAGGCTGAGCAAACGATGGGGCCCACACTAACTAGAAAGGACAGGAAAGGAAAGATACTGTCTGCAATCACGCCAAAAAAACCCTGCAAAAATGTCCAACACTTATGATAGCAAAAAAACCCTGAAGTCACTAGACTTCACCCACTATATCAGCTCTCTGTCATATTCTGAGAACAGAGCAAAAAGAGGCCAATCTAATAAGGGACAAAAAGCAAACTGGCACATACAGTGACATAAGAGGGGAAATTCAGCACAGCCCCAGCCGGGGCTGGCTGACCACACAAAAAACTGAATAGACCAAACCAAATCAAATGTGAACATTAGCAAAGACACTTAGCTTGAGAAGGCAGGAACTGAGCTGGAAACCAAGACCTCAGGAGGCAGAAAAAAATCACCAACATGGGAATAGGGAGTCGGCTGTCTTAAATCCAGTCTGAGACTCCAGATGTCCAATCCTCATCCTCATTATCAGGTGGCAGGTCTCTGTTAATCAGCTTCATTACCTCCTGCCACCACCAGAGGGAGCCCGGAAAGAGAACTCACAACTCCTCTGTCAGCACAACCAGCTCCCTCACTAGAAACCAGAGGCAGACCAGAAAATGAGTTCACAACAATTCACCTCATTCTACTTAATGTGCTTCTGATTAGGTGATCATCTGAACCAAATCGTATTTAACAAAGGAAAATATAAAAACCCTGCTGTGGTGTTCACAATCCTCTTGCAATAGTAAAAGCAGGATGGCAAAACAAGTGCTACTAATATCCCAAAAGTAACAGGAATTAAAAAATAACTTTTAAACGTGCCAAAGGAGTTGAAAAGAAAAGTCTTGAGTGAGAAAAAGAAGGGCTCAATTCTGGCTTTACTAGCAGAGGGATACAGTGAGTGTCATGATGCCTCCGTCCTTAAAATTTCTAAGATGGCAGTCCATTACAACAAGGTCAAGCAGCAGAATTGGGGACAACAAAGCTACCAACCGGCAGAGGGCGAAAACGACACTCCACTGACTGAGATGACCGGCATCTTATTCGAATGTTACTCAGCAACCGCAGGATGACATCAAGTGACCTACAAAAGGAATGGCAGCTGAGTTGAAGTGCACGGCAAGAACAGTTCGTAACAGGCTGCTAGAGGCATTACAGAATGCTGTAGATAAGCCCCTAATGGCGGTGGCCGCATGTTATAGTTGAAAGAATAGGTGACAGATTCTCTTTAAATGGAACCTGTCTCCTCACTCAGCAAAGTTCCTTGGCAAAAAGCTGTCATTGTGTCAGCAACAATGCAATCTAAGTATTAACATCACTCTAGCTACATACAAGACTCATTCCATGACAACATAAGGGTTATTACAGGAGACAAAGTAATATTCTAGAAGAAAATAGAAAATGTGATGTATTATGTGACTTCTCAGAGAGTCAGATATATTTTATATAAGGGAACAGCTGAATGGTTATTTCAGAATGCAATGCTTAAATGTACCCTGACTTAGGGATTTTACAAGTGGTTAAAAAAATCACAGCAGTTTCTAGGTCATTCTGATTAAAATACAGTATCTCATTGATTTTCACATCACAGCAGCCTGAAATTCTGGTAGACTCTTAAGAGATAAAGGAAACCAAGCTGCATTGTGAATAGATAGAAGCCACATAGCTATAGACAAGTTGTTGGCTGTGGCCTTTTGATCTGACAGTAATTACTGTATGTGTGACAAGTGAAAGCAGCACGGCGTGAGCTCTAGGACATTGCAATGATTGTTAAGTGGTCTTTGTTTCAGGAGTTACAATAGCACCTGAACAATTTGCCGGGCATTATAGCTTAATACGACAGGGGTCCCGATATCTGGGTATCGATAAACAAGACAAAAGATATTATTAATATTTTAAAACTAGACTCACATAAGAAGTTTTAATGCAGCTAGGTGTCTTTTTCCTGCTTCTTTTTCTTCTGTAATTTTCCTGTGACCTCTACTGTCTACCCCATAAGTCCCACTGTTCTCAATTAGAAGAGGCCAGGGTGAAATTTTGCTGCTGCAAGCACTTGCCTTGTAAATCTTGCAGCGTACGAGAGTACGTCCAAGGGTTTAGTGCATACATTACAATAGTTTACCGTAAATGTAAGCTTTCCGTAGCTTATACCCTGCTTTATGATGACATAAATATTCAAAGCACACTATGGTCAAAAATATGTAGAAATCTGACCATCAGATCTATATGAGCTTTTTTTAACTACCCTTTCCAAAATCACAGATGGTGAAAGGAATGGTGTAGTGGTTAGACAAAAAGATGAGCCTCGCTTCAGGATGGACTGTAATAAACACGACCAAAAATGAGAATGAACCACAAAAACACTGAGTGTATGTTTATGTTATGCTTGTTTTTATGTATTATTTTGTAAAATGTAGAAAAACTACAGTAACAATTCTGAAAGAATTTACATATACTGCATATTTTTAATGATAGAAAATGCACAGGAAAAATTGAAGTTCAGTTTTCTTGAGCACGGTGGAAGCATCTGATTAGGTTTTGAAAGATTCAGAGGACATGGCGTTATGCCTCATTTAGAAGTCATTTTTTTATCTCATATGTGAAAAAAATTGACAAATTTTCATTAGTATTTTGTTTTAAATTTGTATTGGAGTTTGGTAGGTGTGTCCATTTTTACAATAAGTGCTTCAACGATGATTTTCTAGTATGCCAAACAGACAAAATTAAATTGTAAAGCTTCTCCTACCTGATTCACTGCACTACAAAACCCTACCCTGGATCTCCGTAGCAGTATGTAGTATCCACGTTGAGGTGGCCAACAGGAAGGAATATTTCAGGAAGCAACAGATTTTCTAACATTAAGACCATTGCGGTAAATTCTTGGCATATCTTTTCAAGGAGCTATAGTCACTAATATAATTGAGGTAGATGGTACTGTTACTACCTCCCCAGAGCATATTCTGAAGGCCATTCATTATTTACTATCAGGATCTCTACAGCTCAAGCACGCTAAAAGCACATCAGGAGGCTCGTCAGAATCTCCCATGTATTACACTACCATCTCTAACGGAAGAACTGCAGACCTTCTTAGGAAAAAACGGACATATCAACGGGTGAGTCACACGGACACACGGTCCGTGGAAACGCACTGACGTGCACAGACCCATTCACTTCAATGAGTTTACGAGTGTGTTTCCGGTATGTGTGAAAACTGTCACCACACGTACCGGACACACTGACCTATGAAATCGGCCAAATATTTACTTTGACCCATAGATTTGTATGGGTGATTTTGATCTGTGACTCTAATAAAAACTAAATTTCTTGTTTATTTTTTTGCGGATATACAATCCGCTAAAAAACACACACACATAAGGAAAAGACCATTATGGGTAAGTGTCTAGTGTCTAGTGATTGTCTAAACGCTGTGTCTAATATCATGTCCTCACTATATCTGAAACTGAACCTGTCAAAGACTGAACTCCTGGTGTTTCCTCCCTCTTCTAATGTACCTATAACCGACATTGCCATTTCTGTGTGTGGTTCCACTATTACTCCCCAGCAACAGGCCCGCTGTCTTGGAGTCATACTTGATTCCGAGCTTTCCTTTGCCCCCCACATTCGATCACTGGCTTGCTCTTGTCATCTGCACCTCAAAAACATTTCTAGAATCAGAACTTTTCTTACTTTTGACTCTGCAAAAACTCTTACTGTTTCTCTTATTCACTCTCGTCTCGACTATTGTAACTCTCTTCTAATCGGTCTCCCTCTTACCAAACTCTCCCCTCTCCAATCTGTCTTGAATGCTGCAGCCAGGATCATATTCCTCACCAATCGTTACACCGATGCCTCTACCTTGTGCCATTCATTACACTAGCTACCCGTCCACTCCAGAATCCAGTACAAACTTATTGCCCTCACCCACAAAGCCCTCCATAGCTCAGCACCACCTTACATCTCCTCCCTTGTTTCAGTATACCACACTACCCGCACCCTCCGTTCTGCTGATGACCTGAGGTTAGCATCCTCAATAGTCAGAACCTCCCACTCCCGTCTCCAAGACTTTACACGTGCTGCGCCAATTCTTTGGAATGCACTTCCCAGGTCAATACGATTAGTCCCCAATCCCCACAATTTTAAGCGTGCCCTGAAAACGCATTTATTCAGACTGGCCTATCGTCTCAACACATTAACCTAATCTATCCCTGTGTGGCACAGCCAAAAGTTTTACCATAACCAGGTTCCCCGCATCATGTTCCCACATGCTTTATGCATCCATCAGCCCTCTGTTTGGACCAGCCATAATGTTAAGTGTGTAACAGTACAGACACAATCAGGGCAACTGTTACCACCCACCTTTCGTGTCTCCCTTTTTCCCTCATAGACTGTAAGCTTGCGAGCAGGGCCCTCATTCCTCTTGGTATTTTGTTATAATCTACTGTATGTGATTATTGTTATGCTGTAATGTCTTTTGTCTGTACAAATCCCCTCTGAAATGTAAAGTGCTGCGGAATATGTCGGCGCTATAGAAATAACATTTATTATTATTATTATTATTATAAGTGTCCATCCGTTGACAGCACACATAGAACACATAAATAAATTGCAGACGTCGTTTAGAGGCCTTACAATCGGTGGTGTTTTGTAGCAGTGCAGGGGCGATGGCTCATGAAAAGATATGTAATTGGGTGACATTACTGTAGAATTGGTACTGGAAGTCAAATCTGCTGAAAATTCATTTAGGATATACTGCATGTCTTTTTGGTGTAGGGCACATCATGTCACGGTTACCATATTCATAGTACAGATCACAAAACATTAATGATGTTTATATTTACATGCTATTAAAAAAGCCCATAAAGTGCGCATCCACTAATCAGCAGAGTGCTGGTAAACTCTCAATAACTCTCCTTACTGACAGGACTCTGCATAGTGATGCTTTGTTCGTTGCAGAACAGGTAAAGGTGTTGTCCGGTATTTATATTAATGATATATTGTTATGACACATTGTATGGAACCATGCTGCTCCAACGCAGCACATTGTGCACAGGTATATCCAGCTGCTGCGGGAGCTGCAAACAGCTGATCACTGGGGTCCAACAGCTGATGCGTGGGGGGGCTTGAATTTCCACTGTACAACAAGGATAGACAATCAGAATTTAAGCATTGGCCAACCACTTTACGGCTATGTTCACAAGCTGCATTTTTGCTGAGTTTTTTAAAGCCAAGTTTTAACTGCGTTTAAGTTGCTTACAAAAAGCAGGTTTTGACTAGTTTTTGTTGCATTTTTGCTTAGTTTTTGCTGCGCTATTGGTGCATTTTTTTTTACTATGTTTTTGTCAGGGTACATTTGTCTCTTGTGCATGCTGATAAAGTTTAGTGCATAAAAAAATCTGATTAAACGAAAAACGCAGCAAAACCTGATACCTGCGTTTTTTTGCATACTTCTGAGGCTATGTGCACACGCTGCGGTTTTTGCTGCGGTTCCGCTGCGGTTTTGGCCGCAGTAGTTCTGCAGATAGTGTACAGTAGCATGTTATCCTATGGGATTTACAATTTTCTGTGCACATGCTGCGGATTTTTAACTGCGGAAAAGCTGCGGTTTTGAATCCGCAGAAAGAAATGACATGTCAATTCTTTTCTGCGGATTCTGCTGCGGTTTACCATCTCCTCCATTGTAGTAGAGGTGATAAACCGCAGGCCAATCCACAGGTAAAACCGCAGGTCATTTTACCTGCGGTTCCGCAGATAAAAAATCCGCAGACCAATCCGCAGCGTGTGCACATAGCCTTACAGCTTTTTTGCACTACTCATTGCTTTCAATAGGTGAAAAACGTTGCAAAAATGCTGAAAGAAGTGACATGCTGCATTTTGCAAAAAAAACAAGCGCTTATGACAAAACAGTCAGGAAAAAAAACAACGTGTGTGAATGAGATTTTTGAAATCTCATCGACTTTGCTGGTACTGTGAAGCGAGGCTGAAAATTTGCATTAAAAAACGCTGCAAAAATGCAATGTGAGAACATAGCCTAATAGAAAAAACTACTTCCTTCTCTGCTTGTCTTGGATGAAGCCGAGCTACAAAATCAGTATGGCAGAATAGTTGATAAGAGGAAGTATGAAGAGAATTTATTATCAGCTGATAGAGAGGCCATCTTCAGAAACGATTAGCAGCAGCACCAATTTCACACATGGAAGCAATAATCAATAAAAAAGGGAATTTATTATGCTTAATACACTGTAGATTACATTATGCCATCTTTTACCAGCCTTTAAGGACATTTTGAATGAAGATTAGTCATAGGATGACCTTTCGGTGATGTTTGTACTGTTTTTCTTCTCTAAACACAACTGTACGACTTACTAATTTATCACGACAAAAGCAAAAAAATATATATATTTTTTGTAACTTACCAGCTGTCTTAAATCTCATAATTTCACATCTGGAAATGTTTCATAAATATATTTTGATCTTGGATGACAGTTTGTAAGTCTGATAAAAACAAAACAAATTGCAATTAATATTATTAAAAGCAAAGTAAAAAAAACTGCTCTATACATCTGACAATCTTGACTAGTACAGAACTAAACATGTACAGCACAATTAGATCTAAAATAATACACAAGATGGCATTATCTACATCTTATATGTTAAACCAATTACTTCTGACACATGGTCTGGCAATGAATTTTCAAAATGCAGAAAGGAAAAGCTAGTTCATAGAAAACTTAAAATTAAATCTGTCAGCAGGTTTTACTGTGTAATCCGAGAGCAGCATGGCGTAGAGACAGAGATAAAAAGGGGGGAAGCCAGCACTTCCTAGGGTCAGAACACAATACATAAAGTGCATATATTTTTCGGACTATAAGACGCACCGGACCATAAGACGCACCCCAATTTTCAGAAGGAAAATAGTGAAAAAAATAATAATGTGTCAAATGGGGGTTCATCTTACAGTCCGAATTCAGCTTACCTTGGAAGGGATCCGGCATGGGTGGAGGAGTGGTCACAGGGGTCATTCAGTGGTCCAGGTTCATGCGGTGGTGGCTCTGTGCTGGGGCAGGTTGGTTGTGCTGGAGCAGCTGGGCTGTACTGGGGCAGCTGGGCTGGGCTGTGCTGGGGCAGGTGGGCTGTGCTGGGGCAGCTGGGCTGTGGCAGCTGTGCTGGGGCTGGGGCAGCTGTGCTGTGCTGGGGCAGCTGGGCTGTGCTAGGGCAGCTGTGCTGGGGCTGGGGCAGCTGTGCTGTGGCAGTTGTGCTGTGCTGGGGCAGCTGGGCTGTGCTGGGGCAGCTGTGCTTTGCTGGGGCTGGAGCAGGTGGGCTCTGTGGGGTGAGGGTGGTGGCTCTCTGTGCTCCGATGCAGGGGCATCTCGTTGCCGAGATTTGAATCTCGTCCCCCGAGAACTCGGGACGAGATCTGAACCTGCGCATGCGCCGTCCCCGGACCGGCGGCCATCTTCCCGGCGTCCATGTTCCCGGAGGCCACCGCAACATGGCGGCAACCGGCAAGGGATGTGCGGGGGCCTCCGGGCTTGGAGGAAATGCCGGCGGAGCCACCGCCCCTGCACCGGAGCACAGAGAGCCGCTACCCCTGCACCGGAGCACAGCCTGCTCCCACCACCGCACTACAGAGTCCCAGCCTCCGGAGGTTAGTATATTTCAACCATAAGACGCACCCCCCACTTTCCCCCAAAATTTTGGGGGGAAAAAAGTGCGTCTTATGGTCCGAAAAATACGGTAATTTCTAACTGTACTTTAAAATGAGACATTTAGCAAACAATTGATCAATTCTTTGAACCACCCTGCCACACCAAGGCCTTCTCATATGGGGCAGTCCTACTCTACGTTTTTTATATTCGCTGTGCCACTGCAGCCTCCTAAATGTATTAAAAGCAAGACCATATTAAATGTTAAATGTACCTGAAGCATTTCTGAATCACTCCCATGGCGCCAGAAAGGCGAGCGCAGATAAAGGCCGACCAGGTCCTGACATGGATATTTCAGATCTGACCTTCACACTGCCAATCCAGCAACTATAGATGAAGGGTGAAACAGGCCCAGACACAGGTGCATAATCAAATAGAGCCTGGGGCAGGGTAGGGCTGCTGTATGATTGTACTGGAGCCTAGATCAATCACAATAAAGACAGATAGAATGGCGTGCATAACCCAGTGCACACGGCAAAAAGTGCTGGTCAGCCACAAACCAATATCTGTTTGGCCTTTATCTGTGCTTGCCCTTCTGGCACCATGAGAGTGATTCAGAAATGCTTCAGATAGGCTTCAGTCTTGCTTTTAATACATTTAGGAGGCCATAATGGCACAGCGAATATAAAAAACGTAGAGTAGGACTGCCCCATATGAGAATGCCGTGACATGGCAGGGTGGCTCAAAGAATTGATCAATTGTTTGCTAAATGTCTCATTTTAAAGTACAGTTAGAAATCAATATGTGCATATGCACCTTATGTATTGCGTTCTGACTATATGCAGTGCTGGCCCCCCCCCTTTTATTTGATATTGATTTGTGGCTGACCACCACTTTTTGCCGTGTGCGCTTGGTTATGCACGCCATTCTATCTGTCTTTATTGTGATTGATCTAGGCTGCTGTACACGCATACAGCAGCCCTACCCTCCCCAAGGCTCTATTTGATTATGCACCTGTGTCTGGGCCTGTTTCACCCTTCATCTGTGGTTGCTGGTTTGGCAGTGTGGAGGTCAGATATGAAATGTCCATGTCCGGACCTGGTCGGCCTAGCAATTTTTGGTAAGATTTATTATGGGTGTTTCTATATTCTTATATTCTCTATGAGTGTGACATCTGATGAAATCTATGTTGAATGTTTATGATTAGTTACCCACTTGCTACTACTATTTCTTGTAGATATTTGTTCTGGATTTCTACTACTTTGTACTTATATACACATATGCACTTTGTTCTCCCCTATTTACCTGTTCCCTTCTATGTAATGATTTATTATAAAGTATAGATTTTTATTAGCTGTTCGATCTTATTGGTCGCTTTTTTCTTGTTTTTCTATGCTATCATAGCTATTGGTCCTTGAATTTGTCCTTGTATTTTTGTACTTAAAATGTTTTATATACCTCATATTTTGACACTATTGGTATAATAATGCTGCATTATTCATTGCCGAGTATTATCTTGACTGTCAGTGTAATGTATAGTGAACTGTACATATACCCTCCAATCAAGTAGAATGGGCATGATGTCCTTCCGTAATGATAGGAAGTCAGGCTCTACATATGAGACTTTATATTTTTGGGTCTTGTTTTTGGAATACCACCGCTATCCCACTACACTCAACTCAGTGACTTTCCATAGCCGCTTCCTATAATTTTGAAAGGACATCTTGCTAATTCTGCTCATAGCCTTACGGTGGTTAGAATTTTTGTGCCTTCTTGGTGTTCAGTCCCTCCAAGTAATGATTCTATCTGCACCAATATTGTCCTGTGGCTTCCCACAGATTGACTGTAGAAATCATGCATGTGGTGTTTAAGCCAAACTAGTAGTGGTGGAGTTCAAAGGAAAAAGAAAATATACTGCTCAAAAAAATAAAGGGAACACTTAGCCAGTGTCGAACTGGGGTGCCAAGGGCCCACCAGTAACATTGACTTTGAGGGGCCCACTTTTCACTTGCATACGAATAATACACTACTCTCCTTCACAAATTGACCTATATCTCTATATAATAATAAACTAGGTAGTTTGGTTAATGAATGATGAGATGCTGCTTTTTCTGTACAGAGTGAATCAAGTGAATTATGCCAACTACTGCCCATATAGTGGGGATGGGGGCCCAGAGTGCACAGGGGCCCACAGGGGGATTCCCCTGTTACCCTTTGGGCCAGTCCGAGCCTACACTTAACCAACACAATGTACTAGGATGTGCTCTTTTTTTTTGAGCAGTATATAAAGGATGGCTCAAGAACTGCATGAAAAACTACAAGTATGATTCCAGCCTACAGAATTGTAAAGGATGGATGACAAGTAATACGTTCGCATTAGGCGTCCTTGTTCATCATCAACTTTTTTTTTCTCGGAGCCTAAGGCGATATTTTTTTTCACCCCACACGCTGTTGCACAATGCAGCAATTTGGCTTTCAGATACACAATGTAATATATTTTCCATACAGTGTTACAAGTCCATTTAATTGAGAATGTAAGCTTCTGCTGGTTGTCTCCCACGTGCATACCTGGAATAATTCATCTTCATTTGGTCAATTACTGTAATACACACATATAGTTACATGCAATTCCTATTCACAAATGAATGCGGAAGCTAAAAATAAACACTGACAGGAACAAGCGAAATATTGAAGCCAACCGGCTTGTCCTGGTCCCAAGAAGGCTTAGCTCTTTCACTGTTTACAACGCAATGATCTCACAGAAAAGTCTGCATGCATTGCAGTTTATGATTTTGATTCCGAGCACATATTTCCTCTTTCTAAATGACTCCAAACCTGACACATTTGCTGTGAGAAATGTAAGTCTGTCTCCTGCATTTGAGCCCATGCGGAGTGGTACTATTTAGGTTGCTTAGCAACCATCAGACGGCATGTCAGAGAGCACGGAGAGCTGGTGGAACAAGACTGGGGGATCGAGAACGTATTATGCATTGTTCGAACCATTTCCTTCCAGCCCACTGCCTGTGTCCCACTCACCCGTTCCAGCAGTGAGGCGCAGGCTTGTCAAACGGGAATATGTGAGATCAGATGTCAAACTTAAGATGTGGTAGAGACGAGGAGCCATAATGGTGTCACCGAGGACCAAACGTTTCCCTTATTCACTGTTTGCTGTTGTAATACTATGGGGGAATCAGTGAGCTAGAAATAACAATTCAATGAACGCTTTGCCACACTTAATTTGTAAAATATACAATGGGGAAAAAAAAGTATTTAGTCAGACACCTATTGTGCAAGTTCTCCCACTTAACAGATGAGAGAGACCTGTAATTTACATCATAGATAGACCACAACTATGAGAGTCAAAATGAGAAAACAAATCCAGAAAATCACCTTGTCTGATTAGGCAAGATTTATTTTGCAATTTATGGTGGAAAATAAGTATTTGGTCACCTAAAAACATGCAAGATTTCCGGCTCTCACAGACCTGTAACTTCTTTAAGAGGCTCCTCTGTCCTCCACTCATTACCTATAGTAATAACACCTGTTTGAACTTGTTACCAGTATAAAAGACACCTGTCCACAACCTCAAGCAGTCACACTCCAAACTCCACTATGGTGAAGACCAAAGAGTAGTGATGTCATTGCGCCCGCTGAGGTGTTTGTGTCAGGGATGTCAGACGCTGACAGGGGGATGATGGGAGAAGGAACGTAAGGGCCCCGTCACACATAGCGATGCACCAGTGATCCCGACAATGATATTACCTTCTCAGGATCGCTGGTGTGTCGCTATATGATCGCTGGTGAGTTGCCAAACAGGCAGCTTCACCAGCGATCAGCACCAGCGTCAGGAGGGTAACAAGCGACGCACGTCGCTTAGTTACCCACTGTGTACCTTAGTTACCAGCGCGCTGGTGCAAGGAGCTGGTAACTAAGGTACACATCGGGTTTCTAAACAGCGCGCGGCACTTAGAAACCCGATGTGTACCTTGGTTACCAGCTCCCTGCAACAGCACGCTGGTATCTAAGGTACACATCAGGTTTGTAAGCGCTGCGCGCCACTTAGAAGCGCAACGTTTACCTTAGTTACCAGAACGCTGATCGCTGGTCTCCCGCCTGTCACACGCAGTGATGCGTGCTGGCCAGCAGGAGACCAGCAATCAAAAAAATGTCCTGGCCATTCCAGGACAATCAGCGATAACCGGCAGGAGGGCCAGTCGCTGGTCAGTGTCACACACAGCGATCTCGCTGGTGAGATCGCTGTTGCATCACGGGGGCTTTACACTCCTCTCATCGATGCGGTCAGCTGTATTGGCATCCAGCCAATACAGATGAATCTTCAATGACGGACGGGGGGCCTACTGCTGGGGATCCCACTGCTGGCCCCAGGCATACCCACCTGCTCAGGGGCCCCATAGGAGCCGGGTGGCAGAGCAGGGAGACAGATTCTCCCTGCTCTGCCATAGAATGGAAATGTATCAGTTACAGTAGTGTAGCTCCGTGTGGGTCCCCTCAGAGCGCTGGGCTCTTGACGACTGCCCCTTCTGACCCCCCCCGATAGCTACGCTACTGGCACCATGTTAATTCTTTGAGTGTTCTCCGTTTGTTAACTATTATTGGGTCCTTTAAAGGTGCACTGTAAAAAAATTGGGACAAATAAAAACAGTACAAGAAAACTCAGTTTCCCAATGAGCTTTTTCTGGCAACAAGGGCTCTCCCACCCATATCTTTTCTCTATAAATTAAATTATAACTAACACAAAAATACTGATTATCCTTCTTCTACTAACCGCTTCATGGGTTCCGATCCCAAGAAGCGGTTAAAAGAAGGAAAAATGGACTGAACACGTGCACCGCAATTTCATTTTTACATTGCTATGTAATATGTTCATTTCTGTGACAGTTTTGCGGGTTAGGCAGGCTTTAAATGGAATTGCCAGAAAAAGACATACAGTATACGATAAGAGTACATCTTCATGTAGCATAATGTATATGATTTATGCAACATAAGAATATAAATAACTCTGTAGGTTCTAAAATGTATGCAGATTTTTCCACTGTGTGTAACTAAAAGCCTCATTCACTGGCATTATGCTGACATTTGTTGTAGATTTTTAGTATAAAACATTCACTAAAAATCTGCCATGTCTGAAAGTGGCACTCAAATGTTAATAAATAATGTATTTTAGCCAAACTTTTAGAAAGCCACAAATATTAAGTGAGGAAGTGAGAATGTAGTCTGCCGATGCATAACTGATTCATTATTAAAGGGGTTGCTGGGTCTAAAATGGTAAGTCTGTAGTTACTCTGTGTGACTGCAGATATTTGAAGCCCCCCACCACACGCACTGTGGGTGTGGAGAATTCGATGAATTCTGAGCCCTGAACAGTGGTGAAGTATGTGATGTGCATATTCCCGGCCAGAAGCTTTCTAGTAGGCGCGCCATCGCTCCATACAAGTGTACTGAGTGAGGCCACGCCCACTGGACGGACACGCCCACAAGATAGCTTGTGCGTCTCAGTATGCATATCGCATATAGAGCAACTGAAAACTGTTCAAGGAATCCACATAGGGTAATTTCTTCACTATTTACAAATTGCCAAAGACAAATGAACCCAAACTAAAGACTTCTAAAAAATAACCTTTATGTGATAAAACACTGGTGGTAGTCAGGCAATACTGGGACACATTTATCCAAGACCTATAGTCAGCGAGATGTTACTTATGGGTCAGAGGTGACTAATCACTGTTGAGATACAATTACCCAGGTAAATAATCATCCTCTCAGTGATATCACCTCTCTATAATGGTCTGTCCCTGCTGGGATACAGTTACAAAGGCAATTGCTAGTCCTCTCTGTAAATCACCTCATGTGACTAATAGTTCATCTATTATAGCATAGTGTGGCTGCGGACCAACACTTTTAATTGCTTTATAACTTTTCTAGCCTCGATACCCCTGAAGACGACAGTATGGTGAAACATGTTGGGGAGGCTATTGGTTGGCTATTACATTTTAATAGCACTGGCTGGTTAGGTAGTGAAAGCTACAAAGCAATTAAAAGTGGTGGTCCGCAGATACACTATGGTATAATAGGTGAATCATTAGTCACTATCCAAGAAGGATTGGTCAATACACCTTACATAATCCCTTGGTAATGTAAGGCGTCTGGGCATTATATCCCAGCAGTGATTCGTCACCACTGATCCATAAATAACACCTCCTTGATTTTGGATAAATGTGTCCCAGTAACTACTGACTACAGCCAACTACTGTGTTTTTTAAATACACATCAACTCTACTATTACAAACAAAGGGGAGAACCCCACAGTGTAACCCTCTCTAGCAGGTCTTAAAATTAGCAAAATAAATAAGGGTACAACAGGTGAAAGATTAAAAAGAAATCAGCCCCTAATCTGTTCACATTGTATATCCCGAGCTTGTTATGAAGCCCTAATGTGGTTCCTTCATTTTAGTGATCATTCCTAGCTCCCCCCAAGAACTGACCCCAACTACGATCACCTAATCAAATCGAAACCCCAATTTCCCTCCTAATATATTTATTTTTAAATTCATATACCCCAGAGCAAAATGTTGCAGTTGACAAGTCCTTGATGAGTTTCAAAGGCAGCATGTCATTCCACCAATTCATCCCCTCCAAGCGAGGGACCAAGCTTTACAAGAAATGTGCAAGAGCGCTACATGATATACATCTATAATTTGCGAAGGTAGGGACCACCAAATTAACCCACCAAACTGCCCCCAGACAATTGGCGTCCCAGGTCTGGGAACTAATGACGCCCTTTCTTTATCAAGGGTACCACATGTACACAGACAATTACTACAAGAGTATCCCCCTATACAAATCCCTGCTTGCTGCAAATACGGGGCCTGTGGGACAGACCCAAAAAAATGAGTATGTTTTCCGTCGCAATTGGTGTCCAAACATTTGGAGAAGGAGGAGTCCTTCTCATTTGCAAGTGACCAACTTCTTGCAGTGAAGTGGAATGACAAGAAGGATGTCTACATGCTGACCACGCTGCATGCTTACACCACTGTGATGGTCAGAGACTTGGGCACCACCAGAGAGAGACAAGCAAAAACCGGTCTGCAACACAGACTATAATAAATTTATGGGAGACGTTGATTTGTCAGACCAGGTACTTCAGTCACACCTGGTGAAGCAGAAGACCAGGGCCTGGTATAAAAAAGTAGCAATCTGCCTCATCCAGATTGCTATCTCTAACAGTATTGTCCTTTATAGTCACAAGGAGCACTCAGTTTTCCCCAGTTCCAGGAGAAAATTGTTGAGTGTCTCCTATTTGACTCAACAGCACAGTAGGCAGTCTTCAAGTCAGAGGATGTCCAGAGACTATCAGAGTGACGTTTTATTTACTTATCCCTGCCACTCCCACCCAACAGTGTCCCCCAAAAAAGATGGTTTGTAGGAAGCACAGTAGAAGGAGTGATTCCCGGTATTATTGCCCCATGTGCTCATCACAAACAGGCCTTTGTATCAAACCCTGTTTTGAAATCTACCACACAACTTCCCATTATTAAATTGGCATGAATAAGACCAAATTGTGTGGGCCCCAGTAGAGAAGAAATTTTTATTTGACAAGTAATAAAAAGAATATTATTAACAATTATTATTAGCACATTTACCCCATTTTGCAATTAATTCAAGGACTTGATCACTCACATACCAAACTATTACTCAAATTCTTGTTCATATGCCCTCGTCTGTATACACCAGAATCTGGACCCCACAAATGTTCTTGAAAAAAGTCAGGTCATCTGACAATTCATTGCAGGACTTGATCATCACATAAACATTTTTGAATTCAAAGTCCAGAAATAGAAGGCGAGCACCATCACAATAGTCCACACATCCGAACCATTATACGTGTATAAAAGAGACACAGCCGGCAATACAACTGTTTTACCCTTAGGTGCACAATCAAGGAAAATGAGCTAATCCACACCTGTGGAAGCGCCTTTGCTGCACGAAACGATCATCGTTGCTATTTCCTTTTTGCACCCGTTCTCCCGCTGATATGCTTTTACAATAAAGCCTTCACTACACTACCCGGTGAGTGCCGTTCTGTTCTACAACTTTTTGCTATAAACATTTTTGACCATTCATCTTAGTTTGCCTGTTTTTACGACTATGTTTTGTTACGCAAAAAATTGTTTTAATTTATATTACTTATTTATTATTTATATGGGTGATACAAGCATGGTCATGTTATTGGAGGATCTCTAATAATGAGGCTGTTCAGTACTTATATAGTATGGGCTTTACTGCATGGTTCTTGCAGCACCTCCAGTACCAGACAATACTTTATGGATTCTGTAGGGGATTGGTTGTTTTGTGCACATAGCGGTTCCTACCTTGGCGGGTGGGAGCTTGCTATGGTGTACCACGTCTATTGGCACATTCGTCTCTCAAATAGGGATTGATGGCGCTAAATAGACGCTGTACGACTAGTGTCTTAAAGATAAACCTGTAATTCCAGCCCTGCTGTTGTTCTTTCATCTTTGGAACAAACTCAGGTTTGCCGCATAGTTGGCTGCATTTTCCTCCACATTTTGCCCTTTATTTCAGTACAGTTTATTCTTCCTGTTACAATATAAACAATGGCAGGACTACTGTTTTGTTAGCAAGACCAAGTTTCATAATCAGCAAATGTGTTTTGGAGGCATGTCTCCTTCTGTGAGTAATAATTCCTAGAAGGATTTTCTTGTTTGGTTGCTGTAGCTCTGTGGTCCGCACCCCTGCATAGTGTCCCGTTCTGTCACTAACGCTGACTTACTCACCGCCCCAGCCCGCGGTGCGATTCCCAGAGTGATCCAGTCCGTGCGTTCTTCCTCCTCTGTCCACACTGCACTGTGTCTCAGTTGCGTGATTAGGGTGCGGGTGTGCATGCTCCCATTCTTAAAGGGGCAGCGTGCACATGGTAAGTGATCCCTGCAGGTGTTGGGAAGAATTTAATAAAATGTGCATTCACCTGCAAGGTGTCTCCCAGCCAATAAATAATACTTTCCTTATTGGGAGGTGCCTGAGCCACTCCTATAGTTTTATTAGGTGGTTTGGGGTAACTGTATGCTGCTCGGTCCTCTTCCCAAGTCTGATACTTTCCTGTATTCCTGTATCACATATCCTGAGTACCCGTGAGTCCGCCATAGTTAGCCCTTGTTTCCTGTGACTGCTTTGGTAGTGTCCATACCCCGTGGCCTCGTTGGCGGTACCTATCTGTCACTCTGGGGGCTAAATACCCGGAGCAGAACTGTAAACTGATCCCTATGGCCACCCAGCCTGCACAAGGAGAACCTGTTTCTATGGCCGTCCTGTGTGAATTGGCCCAAGAGATCGTCCTGTGTGTACTGTTCCCGAGGGGCCGTTGTGTCCGAACTTGTCCCTAGAGGCCTTCCTGTCTGAACTTTCCCAAAGAGGCTGTCCTGTCTGAACTTTCCCAAAGAGGCTGTCCTGCCTGAAATTTCCCCAAGAGGCTGTCCTGTCTGAACTTGTTCCAAGTTGCCGCCCTGCTCTGTCTGAGAAGCAGAAGTAGCGTCTCTGCCCTTTGGGATCAGGAGCTACAGCTGGATATTGCACTAGAGTTGCACCTGGCAGCTATCTGCTGCACAAGCCTGACCTCGCCACTAGAGGCTCCAGCAAACACCAAGGTAGCTGCTTAGTCACGCCCCTCTAGGGGAAAGTCCCATCTGTGGCATAGTGGGTCCACAAACCACGTACTTCATCTAGGAGTGTAACAATACAGTAGCTCAATGTCTTTGTAAGCTTTGAATGGGTCCTGGAATTCCATCAATTTTACCCTAAAGACCAAAATGATGCACCATCTATTATTATAGGCACAGCCATATATAGTACTCACATTGGTGCCATATTAGATTAATTTCTGAACATTGAAAAACTACTGCAATAAAATTTGAGCTGCGTTTCAAACTTGTGTTGCATCAACTATATAAAAAATGGTGGTATCAAACTACTCACTACCTCTCTAGATAAATACATTATAACGTATAATTTAGATATTTATGGGGGATTTCTGTTGTTCTTGAACCACCCAGGCTCTGCAAATATTACAATCTATTCCATATAGAAACAAACTTGTGTTCCAAAATTCAAATTGTGCCCCTTCCCTTCCAAGCTGTGCTGTTTGTCTAAACAGAACTTTTTGACTACATGTGAGGTATGGTCGCACTTGTAAACAAGTAGATAACAAACTGTGAGGTTCACTTTTTGGTGTTACCTCTTACAAAAATAAAAAATGCAGGGCTAAAGCAAGATTTTTGTGAAAAAAATTTACATTTTCAATATGAGGTCTAAGGGGCAAGGTTTCTTCTTGTGGAGAGTGACATACCAGCTCAGGCTTGTCAAAGTAAGGAGGCTTATTCGCCGTGCATGCTCCTCTGGGAAATTTAATATGCAAATTGCATCTTCAAAGAGAAAGAGGACTTGAACTCTATAGCACCACCTGTTGGTAGTAGCGATCCTACAGGTTACAATCAACCCTTTAATGAGTCTAAAGGGTCGTTAAAGGGTTGATTGTGAAATATCAGATGTCACTCTGTCACTCCAGCTCTATTTCCCGACCAGCAAAGCCTCCTCCTGCTTGACTGATGGCTCCTTTAATGGAATTCACACAGCAAAGAGGCTGTCAGTTAAGCAGGAGGATGCATCGCTGGGTGGGGAATAGAGATGCAGTGACAATGGCTTCAGTTGTACAACAGTCCTTCAGACTCACTTGCACATAAATTCAAAAACTGATTTCTTAGAAACAGAGGAACGGACTGGCCATGTAAAAAGTATTTCTGGACTTGTTTTTAATTGAGGTATATCCGTTGTAGTGTGGCTAATGGTCGCATAGTTGATGGGAGGCATGTGTCACAGAGATGGCTTGTCTGTGTGATGTAACCTGGAGTATTTTTTCTCTAGTGCATGAAAGCACTAAGAGGTTAATTTGTTTCACCTGTGTCCATGTTGCGGGTAGCTATGAGAGATGGGCGGGTCAGGCTACCCACATACCTCACATCTGGGTGTGGTTACAGCCTATTTAATGGAGGTTGTTTTATGTCACTTGGTCTGTGACTGGAGGTATGGAGGCTTCCAGTGTGTTTTGCTGAGACACTGACCTAAGCGGGCGGATCCGCTGTGCTATATGAACTGTTTGTTTTTGTTTGTTTCCATTTTGTGCCACAGAAGGCCATCTTTTGTTTGCTTAATCCTAAGCAGGTTTATGGAGCAAATAAACCTGATGGACACTTTTATGAAAACCGCTTCCTGTGCTTACCTCAACCTGCAGCCGAGTGAGTAAAACCTTACACTGCGTATAACTAGTCTGAGGTATGAAATCCTGCTGACAGATTTCCTGTCAGACCAAGGGTTTGTTTAGACGAGCTGATAATCATTTAAACAATGAACGATACGATAACTCACGACTAGCAAACAATGTCAGACAAGTGTTTTTATAGTATGAGAATCATGAATTTAATGGTTGACTAGCGATCATTACACTGTTTCATCGAACATCATGGACTGTGTTCACAGAGAGAGATAATCTGAAGTGTATTTGTGTTCAACGTTCAAATCCCATAAGTAATACTATTTATTTTGGTTAGATGAATCTATTAAGTATTATACAATCATTTCAGTTGATACTGTACAAAAAATGCAATCAAATAAGTGATAAAATGTTCGATAATTAATTTCACAGTTTCATATGAACAGTCTCATTTGCAATAATAACGATGAACAATAAGACATTAATATGTACTTGTTCCAAGTGCTACTGAACAATTGTCTCAGAACACGATCAACCAATGAACAAAAAACCTATTTAGGATTTGAATCTCCACTTCTCTTTTTTTTACTGGTTTAATAATTGAATGAGTGAACAATCTCCATTTATATTACACGATGTTTGAAAGATGAGCGAGATTTTTTTTACTGCGTAAATGATTTCAGGCAGGATGAACAAGCAGTTTTGACCAGATGGTTCAGTCACTCAACTGTCACGATACTGTAGCAGGATTTTCCAGGGCAATGGGCTTCTTCCCTGTCTCTCAAACTAGGGGGACCCTAGGCTATCCCTGTTCCCCAGATTACCCCTGATGATGGAGATGCTGGGGTGTCATACCTTGCTATGTGCTCCTACTGTGCATGCTGAACTGTTTCCTCCCCCACCCAGGGAGGTATGGGACAGAAGTTTATAGGATAACTCAAACCAGACAGACAGGGAAAACAGACAGGGATAAAAGAAAATTGCAATCATACAAATAAACTCACAACACAAATGAGTGGAAATCAAGGGAACAGTAAGGGGGGAAAACCAAATAGGAAGAGGATTAGGGTAAAACACACAATATCAAATCGACACAGATATCTCCTGAGAACAACACCAACCGACTGCTACTAATTGAGACTACACTTTCAACACTAGACCAGGAAGTTATCACCAGCAATTCTCCAGTGCAATTGGTGACCATAAATGCCTGAGAGAAGTGGCCAACACAGAACAGCTGAGATAATTCTGGAGAACTCCAAGAGACAAACAGAAGAAGAGCAAGGATGACCTACATTGCTAAAAGTAAGGAGAAGCAGTTCTAATAAGTGCAGGAATTTGAGTAACCAGATGCTGCGATCCTCTGGTCCCTCTATGTTGTGGTATCCCCATGACATCAACATTGCACAACTATTGCATATGATGGGTCGTTATCGTTAGAATCGGAAGGATTACCAGCTAGTGTAAATGCGTCTCAAGGTTAAGGTCACGTGAGCATATCTAAATTGTCCAATTTCCATCCACATAAAATGGGCAATTTTTTTTCATCTGTATTGCATCAGTTTTTATCAATCAACAGTTATGAAAATTTAGAAGAATGGATACGTTTTCCTATTAAAGAATTGCAACATATCTGTAAAAATCGAATGCTATATGGATGATCCACATGGGATCCGTTTTTTTTTCCTTTTGCTCCCACATAAATTTGAACATATGAGTTTTATCCGAAAGATGGAAGAGACTAGTGCATGCTGCGATTTTTTTTTTTTTTTCCAAGTGGTCATTTGGGCTATGTAAAAAAAAAAAAAAAAAAATGGTCAACTGAACGTCCCTATTAAACAACATTGGTCCGAGTGCTGTTAGTTGTTTTCATGGATGGCAGAAAATACAGTTTGTGAACACAGCATTAAACTGTATGGTGTAGATAAGTAAGGAAAAGAACAATATATGTCCTACACATATGATTGCAAAGTCTACAATATACTTATAGCAATTTATGCACCTATTGTAAATATTGTTTCTCGGCCACAAGTGAAAGTCATTGGTAATAGATCTATATGAAACCATAGCTACATCATTCTCACCCACAGCTATAAAAAATATGGTAGCGATAATACATTTTTATTTTATCTTTAAAAATTGTCTACAAATAATGACACCAAAGAAAGTGTTTGGTGTTGCAGCATCCATTAAAAAGCGACTCAGCTATGTCAAGTAATTTTCAGCCTTCAATTTACAACCCCTGGCAAAAACTATGGAATCACCGGCCTTGGAGGATGTTCATTCAGTTGTTTAATTTTGTAGAAAAAAAGCAGATCACCGACATGGCACAAAACTAAAGTCAATTCAAATGGCAACTTTCTGGCTTTAAGAAACACTAAAAGAAATCAAGAACAAAAAATGTGGTAGTCAGTAATGGTAACTTTTTTAAACCAAGCAAAGGGAAAAAAAATATGGAATCACTCAATTCTGAGGAAAAAATTATGGAATCATGAAAAACAAACCAACAAAAAACCACTCCAACACATCACTAGTATTTTGGTGCACCACCTCTGGCTTTTCTAACAGTTTACAGTCTCTGAGGCATGGACTTAATGAGTGTCAAACAGTACACATCATCTATCTGGCTCCAACTTTCTCTGATTGTTGTTGCCAGATCAGCTTTGCAGGTTGGAGCCTTGTCATGGACCATTTTCTTCAACTTCTTCCACCAAAGATTTTCAATTGGATTGAGATCTGGACTATTTGCAGGCCATTACATTGACCTAATGTGTCTTTTTTCAAGGAATGTTTTCACAGTTTTTGCTCTATGGCAGGATGCATTATCATCTTGAAAAATGATTTAATCATCCCCAAACATCCTTTCAATTGATGGGATAAGAAAAGTGTCCAAAATATCAACATAAACTTGTGCATTCATTGAAGATGTAATGACAGCCATCTATCCAGTGCCTTTACCTACATGCAGCCCCCCAGTCATCTTTAGAAATCTCACTGGAACAGCACCAAACAAAAGTTCCAGCATCATCACCTGGTCCAATGCAGATTCACGATTCATCACAGAATGCGACTTTCATCCAGTCATCCACAGTCCACGATTGCTTTTCCTTAGCCCATTGTAACATTGTTTCTTTTCTGTTTAGGTCTTAATGATGGCTTTCGTTTAGCTTTTCTGTGTGTAAATCCCATTTCCTTTAGGTGGTTTCTTACAGTTCGGTCACAGACGTTGACTCCAGTTTCCTCCAATTCGTTCCACATTTGATTTGTTGTGCATTTCCTGTTTTGGAGACATATTGCTTTAAGTTTCCGGTCTTGGCGCTTTGATGTCTTTCTTGATCTACCAGTATGTTTGCCTTTAACAACCTTCCCATGTTGTTTGTATTTGGTCTAGATTTTAGACACAGCTGTGAACAACCAACATCTTTTGCAACATTGCGTGATGATTTACCCTCTTTTAAGAGTTTGATAATCCTCTCCTTTGTTTCAATTGACATACCTCATGTTGGAGCCATGATTCATGTCAGTCCACTTGGTGCCACAGCTCTCCAAGGTGTGCTCACTCCTTTTTAGATGCAGACTAACGAGCAGATCTAATTTGATGCAGGTGTTAGTTTTGGGAATGAAAATTTACAGGGTGATTCCCTAATTTTTTTCTCAGAATTGAGTGATTCCATAAGTTATCCCCTATGCTTGGTTTAAAAAAGTAACCATTACTGACTACCACATTTTTTGTTCTTGATTTCTTTTAGTGTTTCTTAAAGCCAGAAAGTTGCCATTTGATTTGACTTTAGCTTTGTGCCATGTCTGTGATCTGCTTTTTTTCTACAACATTAAACAACTGAATGAACATCCTCCAAGGCTGGTGAATCCATAATTTTTGCCAGGGGTTGTACATTAGAAAGCATATGAGACTTCACCAAACAATTCACACATAACAATAAGGCTATCTATGAAATGTATGACACTAACTAATCTCAAGGCCTTTCTAGTAAAAATTACTTTATTAAAATGGTTCCCAATTGGAAAAGATTGGACACATACCAAAATGATGTGGAAATGGCACTAGTCTACATGTTTTGTAGATATCTTTACCACTTGAAAATGTCTGCAAGGAGACACGGGTAAGAAATGGATCTCTATTTATTCATTTTATCACAATTGTAAAGGTTTGTAAATGGTAGCCCAATGTAGAGATCCTAAATATTTATCAAGTTAGAGCTCTGAAGGTATAAACATTGTAAGAAACCTAAGCCATTTATGACTGCTGATACACCTTTTTATGCTGGTCATTGAGGGTCTGTATTCTTTAGCGCAACCTTTCACAGCGCTGATAAATGAAAGAATAGCACTACCCAACATACGAGGGTGCACTGGGTGTCCGCTGTATACTATAGGTGACACCCTACTGCAACTGTATTATTGGGGTTGTTGAACCCCCTTTTATGCTGCTGTCAATAGCAACAGCAGTATCTAGATTTTTAATCTAAGGTAGCCCGCAACAAGGTGATTGTGGGGTGCCAGTGATTCCTATATCAACCTGAGGCCAAGAAATGGGATCTATAGGTGTGTATCAATGTAAAACTGACAGCTAATCGTAGCAATAAACTGAAGTTTCACTGCACTGTACGAATAGCCCTTTTTACGTAGCAACAAAGCACAATGGCATGGAAGTAGAAGGTAAGCTTTTTTTCTTACTTTTTTTTTATTACGCAAGACTGAAAGAGCCTTTTTGGAGAATGATAAAGAAGCCAGTATTGTACTACCACGCCATAGGCAGTTTTGGCATTCAGTAGTCTGAAAAAGATGAGTTGAATCTTTCATAGGAGCAGTAGTAGCAGCCGTATTAGAAACATCTGAATAGAGATTTTATAATTTGTCAGAAGACAATTCAAAGATGTAGATTATGACTTATACACATGAAAATGCAGTGTGTTTCCACTCTGTGGGGGGGACGCAGTGACCCTATAGGACTGTATTATTTGTGCCGCTGTGTAATACCCCCATCAGACACCATACCCTACTTTAACCCCTTTACCCCCAAGGGTGGTTTGCACGTAAATGACCGGGCCAATTTTTACAATTCTGACCAATGTCCCTTTATGAGATAAAAACTCTGGAACGCTTCCATGGATCCTGGTGGTTCTGATATTGTTTTCTCATGACATATTGTACTTTTCATGACAGTGGTAAAATTTCTTTGATATGACCTGCATTTATTTGTGAAAAAAAATGGAAATTTGGCGAAAATGTTGAAAATTTCGCAATTTTCCAACTTTGAATTTTTATGCCCTTAAATCAGAGATATGGCACACAAAAAAACTCAATAAATAACATTTCACACATCTTTACTTTACATCAGCACAATTGTGGAACCAAAAATTTTTTTGTTTGGAAGTTATAAGGGTTAAAAGTTGACCAGCGATTTCTCATTTTTACAACACCATTTTTTAGGGACCAGATCACATTTGAAGTCACTTTGAGGGGTCTATATGATAGAAAATACACAAAAGTGACACCATTCTAAAAACTGCACCCCTCAAGGTGCTCAAAACCAAATTCAAGAAGTTTATTAACCCTTCAGGTGATTCACAGGAGTAATTGAATATTTAAAAAAAATGAATATTTAACTTTTTTCACAAAAAAATTTACTTCCGATCCAATTTGTTTTATTTTACCAAGGGTAACAGGAGAAATTGGACCGCAAAAGTTATTGTGTAATTTGTCCTGAGTATGCTGATACCCCATATGTGGGAGCAGTAGCGTAGCTACCGGGGGGCAGAGGGGGCGGTGGCCCCAGGCCCCGCGCTCTGAGGGGGCACACCTGGAGCTACGCTACTGCAACTGTATCGGCGCGCACATTCTGTGGCAGAGCAGGGAGAATCGATCTCCCTGCACTGCCGCTATGGGCCCCTGAGTAGGCGGGGGGCCCGGTGCCAGCAGTAGGCCCCCCACCTGTCATCAATTGCAGGTTCAGCTGTGTCAGTGCTCCTTCTCCCATCATCCCTCTCTCACTGACAGCGGGCATGATGACATCACTGCCCGGCGCCCGCTCCCAGGAGATGAGCGGGAGCAGTGAGCAGCGCAGCAGCCGGGAGCAAGAGAGGTGAGTATTGGATTTATTTTTTTATGGGGGTGCATTATACTACAGTCTGCCTATAGGGGATGGGGGTACTGCCTTATACTACAGTCTGCCTATAGGGGATGGGGGTACTGCCTTATACTACAGTCTGCCTATAGGGGATGGGGGTACTGCCTTATACTACAGTCTGCCTATAGGGGATGGGGGGTGCTGTGCTGCCTTATACTACAGTCTGCCTATAGGGTGGGAGTGCTGCCTTATACTACAGTCTGCCTATAGGGGATGGGGGCTGCCTTATACTACAGTCTGCTTATAGGGTGGGGGTGCTGCCTTATGTTACAGTCTGCATATAGGGGATGGGGGTGCTGCCTTATACTACAGTCTGCCTATAGGGGATGGGGGGTGCTGCCTTATACTACAGTCTGCCTATAGGGGATGGGGGGCTGCATTGTACAACAGTCTGCCTATGGGGGGGTGCTGACTTATATTACAGTCTGCCTATGGGGGAAGTGCTGCCTTATATTACAGTCTGGCTATGGGGGGGTGCTGCCTTTCATTACAGTCTGCTTATGGGGGGCTGCAATATACTATTGAGTCTGCCTATGGGGTGGCTGCATTATACTGTAGAGTCTGCCTATGGGGGCTGCATTATACTATATTGAGGACTGGTGTATTATACTATATGGAGGCTATCTACAGTAGGGGGCCATCATACAGGGTGGAGATTACAGTAAGGGGGCCATTACACAATGTGGAGATTACAGCGAGGGGGGCCATCATACAGTGTTGGAGCCATCATTGGGGGATACTAAGGGGTCAGTATGTATATAGTGAGGGGGCATTATACTGTGTATAGGGGAGCTGTACAGGGGGAGACTCAGGACTTTATTAAATGTAAAGTGGGCACTTATTGTTATAGGGGAACTCAGGTTACTGTGACTGTCAAACGGGGCACACAGAGGGCAATATTACATTCTAGGGGACAAAATATGGGCACTGTTTTCTTGGACACTTGCACCCGACATTACTATATTACAGAGGGATGCTTTAGAATTTAGAGGTCACACAGAACCACACAATAGGTGAAGTAATAGGGACACATATAGCAACAGCGGCTCCGCATTAGGGTATCAGGGGTATCAGGTGCAGTAATAGGATACATGGTGATGGGGCTGGGGCTGGAGTATGAGAAGTGAAACGTGTCTTTGTTGTATTCTCTGTAGCCGAGTCCTGGCTGGAGACGTTGTCATTGTCGGTCTGGGCCAGATGGAAAAGACGTGAAAAGTGAACGATTCCATCAGAAAGAACGTCAGCGGTAAGTCACCAACTATAACTGTGCAGTAATCACTTATATGTTTTGTAGGACTGGTATTTACCATTGACCATATGGCGGTAATATCCATGTTGGTCTTTATATAGAGATTATTTTCAGTAACAGCGCAGTCATCCCCTACATCCACTATTAGGGTGCATCACTGAGTTGTAATCAAAGTTACCTGGTTAGGGACCCACTCAGAAGTTTCACCCCCCTGAACTAAAACCCTAGCTACGCCTCTGTGTGAGAGTAAACCACTGTTTGTGCGCATGGCAGAGCTTGGAAGGGAAGGAGCACCGTTTGACTTTTTCAACACAGAATTGGCTGGAATTGAGATCAGACGCCATGTTGGGTCTGGAGAGCCCCTGATGTGCCTAAACAGTGGAAAAACCCCAATTCTAACTCCAACCCTAACCGCAACACACCCCTAACCCTAATCCCAACCCTAACCATAACCCTAACCACAAACCTAACCCTAATACACCCCTAAACCTAATCCCAACCCAAACCCTAATCTCAACTCTAACCCTAATCCCAACCCTAACCCTAATACCAACTCTAATCCAAACCCTAACCCCAACTCTAGCCCCAACCCTAACTTTAGCCTCAACCCTAACCCTAACTTTAGCCCCAACCCTAACCCTAACTTTAGCCCTAACCCTAATGGGAAAATTGAAATATATGCATTTTTTTATTTTATTATTTTTCCCTAACTAAGGGGTGATAAAGGGGGTTTGATTTACTATTAATAGCGGGTTTTTATGATTGGCAGTTGTCACACACTAAAAGACGCTTTTTATTGCAAAAAATAGCTTTTGCATCACCACATTTTGAGAGCTATAATTTTTCAATATTTTGGCCCACAGAGTTATGTGAGGTCTTGTGTTTTGCAGGATGAGTAAACGTTTTTATTGGTACCATTTTCGGGAACATGACATTTTTTGATCGCTTTTTATTCCGATTTTTGGAAGACAGAATGAGCAAAAACCAGCAATGCATGAATTTTTTTTGGGGGGTGTGTTTACACCATTCCGTGTGTGGTAACATTGATAAGGCAGTTAAATTCTTCAGATCAGTACAATTACAGTGATACCTCATTTATATCTTTTTTATGTTTTGGTGCTTTTATATAATAAATATTATTTTATAGAAAAAATAATTATTTTTGCATTGCTTTATTCTTACAGCTATAACTTTTTTATGTTTTCACTGATGATGCTGTATGGCAGTTTGTTTTTTGTGGGACAAGATGGTGTTTTCAGCGGTACCATGTTTATTTATATCTGTCTATTTGATCGCCTGTTATTACACTTTTTGTTTGGTGGTATGATGATACAGCATTGTTTTTTTGCCTTGTTTTTTTATGGGGTTCACTAAAGGGGTTAACTAGTGGGACAGTTTTATAGGTCGAGTCGTCACGGATGCGGCGATACCAAATACAGTGGGGCAAAAAAGTGTTTAGTCAGTCAGCAATAGTGCAAGTTCCACCACTTAAAAAGATGAGAGGCGTCTGTAATTTACATCATAGGTAGACCTCAACTATGGGAGACAAACTGAGAAAAAAAAATCCAGAAAATCACATTGTCTGGTTTTTTTTCATTTTATTTGCATATTATGGTGGAAAATAAGTATTTGGTCAGAAACAAGCAATCAAGATTTCTGGCTCTCACAGACCTGTAACTTCTTCTTTAAGAGTCTCCTCTTTCCTCCACTCATTACCTGTAGTAATGGCACCTGTTTAAACTTGTTATCAGTATAAAAAGACACCTGTGCACACCCTCAAACAGTCTGACTCCAAACTCCACTATGGTGAAGACCAAAGAGCTGTCAAAGGACACCAGAAACAAAATTGTAGCCCTGCACCAGGCTGGGAACACTGAATCTGCAATAGCCAACCAGCTTGGAGTGAAGAAATCAACTGTGGGAGCAATAATTAGAAAATGGAAGACATACAAGACCACTGATAATCTCCCTCGATCTGGTGCTCCACGCAAAATCCCACCCCGTGGGGTCAGAATGATTACAAGAACGATGAGCAAAAATCCCAGAACCACGCGGGGGGACCTAGTGAATGAACTGCAGAGAGCTGGGACCAATGTAAAAAGGCCTACCATAAGTAACACACTACGCCACCATGGACTCAGATCCTGCAGTGCCAGACGTGTCCCACTGCTTAAGCCTGTACATGTCCGGGCCCGTCTGAAGTTTGATAGAGAGCATTTGGATGATCCAGAGGAGTTTTGGGAGAGTGTCCTATGGTCTGATGAAACCAAACTGGAACTGTTTGGTAGAAACACAACTTGTCGTGTTTGGAGGAAAAAGAATACTGAGTTGCATCCATCAAACACCATACCTACTGTAAAGCATGGTGGTGGAAACATCATGCTTTGGGGCTGTTTCTCTGCAAAGGGGCCAGGACGACTGATCCGGGTACATGAAAGAATGAATGGGGCCATGTATCGTGAGATTTTGAGTGCAAACCTCCTTCCATCAGCAAGGGCATTGAAGATGAAACATGGCTGGGTCTTTCAACATGACAATGATCCAAAGCACACCGCCAGGGCAACGAAGGAGTGGCTTCGTAAGAAGCATTTCAAGGTCCTGGAGTGGCCTAGCCAGTCTCCAGATCTCAACCCTATAGAAAACCTTTGGAGGGAGTTGAAAGTCCATGTTGCCAAGCGAAAAGCCAAAAACATCACTGCTCTAGAGGAGATCTGCATGGAGGAATGGGCCAACATACCAACAACAGTGTGTGGCAACCTTGTGAAGACTTACAGAAAACGTTTGACCTCTGTCATTGCCAACAAAGGATATATCACAAAGTATTGAGATGAAATTTTGTTTCTGACCAAATACTTATTTTCCACCATAATATGCAAATAAAAAGAAAAAAAACCAGACAATGTGATTTTCTGGATTTTTTTTTCTCAGTTTGCCTCCCATAGTTGAGGTCTACCTATGATGTAAATTACAGACGCCTCTCATCTTTTTAAGTGGTGGAACTTGCACTATTGCTGACTGACTAAATACTTTTTTGCCCCACTGTATGTGTACTTTTATTGTTTAGATTTTTTTTTTCATTCCAATATTTATTTAGTGATCAAATAAATATTGATTTTTTTTTATTATTATTTTATATATATATTTTTACAATGATTTAGAAAAATTTTTTTTGTTGTTGCATTCTAAGTTTTACACTTTGTCCCACTATGGGACACTCATTTTGTGCAGGCTGATGGCTTCTATAGCATGTAGATCTGCATGATATAGAAGCTGTCAGCGCTGCAGCTTCTATTACACTGACCTGTGAGACTTCCTGGTCATCACTGCGCATGACAGGAAGTCTCTCAGGTCTGGAGACCCGGTTGACATCATGACGACATCGAGTCTCCACAGCAGCGATCGGGACCCCACGTCTTGCCGTGAGGTCTCCGATCCTGACATCCCCTCTGCCGGCTCTGGAATGCTGTGATCATGTTTGATCGCAGTGTTCCGGGGGTTAAAGTGCTAGGAGCGGTCTGTGACCGCTACTGGCACTTAGTGCTGGGTGTCAGCTGTGAGAATCAGCTGACACTCGGTCACGATCAGTCGCGCTTCCCCCGTGAGCGCGGATGATCGCACATGACGTACTATCCCGTCCATGGGCATACGGGCCCAGAGCACATGGATGGGATAGCACGTCTAATGTCAGAAATGGGTTAACAGTAACACTTCCATAATACAGCATGCAATGCAGCATTCCAGATATTTCTCACAGTCTCTAATAGAATCTGCTAGAAAATAACTATGGTGTAAAATCAGAGAGACATGGAGGTGCATAAGGGTCAACAGAATTTCCTGGGTGCTGAAGTGGATTCTATCACATGCTATAAAATTGTACTAGTAACTATTTAGCACTGTTTAAAACACTATTTTTAAAAGAGCTTTCCTATGTGACAACAAATATCATATTTGTGTTTGTGGTCATGCAGTAATTTGTGTATTGTATGCAGCTGAAAGATATGTACCAGATGCTGCATAAAACTAATTTAATTTACTTTAATTTCAGATAACTTAAAAGGCCTCCGCTGCGCCTTGATTTTGCTAAACGTTATTACATGCTAAATTTTTTTTATAATATACAGTATATATAAATATGCAAACACACATATATACAGTGCCTTGAAAAAGTATTCATATGCAGTGAACGTTTCCACTTTCTTTCAAGCTACACTCACAAACTTATATATATTTTGTATGTATTTTGGGGGCGAATGTTATGTGACATAACACAAAGTAGCAAGTATTTGTGATATGTAAAGAGAATGATACATGGTTTTCTAACTACTTTAAAAATATAAATCAGAAAATTGTGACCTGCATTTGTATTCAGGCCTCTTTTAGTAAATACCGTATATACTCGTGTATAAGCCGACCCCAACTAATTTTGCCCCAAAAACTGGGAAAACTTATTGACTATAAGCCTAGGGTGAAAAATGCAGCAGCTACTGGTACATTTCAAAAATAAAAATAGATACCAATAAAAGTAAAATTAATTGAGACATCAGTAGGTTAAATGTTTTTGAATATCCATATTGAATCAGGAGCCCCATATAATGCTCCATACAGTTCATGATGGCCCCATAAATGCTCCATACAAAATACACCCCATATAATGCTGCACAAAGGTTAATAATGGTCCCATAAGATGCTCCATAGAATACTATGCTCCATATGCTGCTGCATAAAGGTTATGGCCCCATAAGATGCTCCATAGAATAGGCCCCATATGCTGTTGCTGCAGCTGCAAATAAAAAAAAATGACATACTCACCTCTCGTCGCTGGGGGCCAGGTGCCGGTGTCCTGAGCAGGCGGGGACACTGGCGCGCTATGGGGGGACAGGTGCCTGTGTCACCGCTGGCTCAGAGCCCCAGCACCTGCTATATTCACCTGTCCCAGTCCACCACTGAGCGCCACTCTGTCTTCCGGGTCCTCTGTCAGTGACTGTTCAGGCAGAGGGCGCGGCGCGCACTAACTACGCGTGCACATATTCATGACTTTAATGAGCGGTACCACGTGACCGCTGAAGGAAGGAGCCTGAGACCGTGGGAGAAGCAGGGGGGCTGCAGAGATGCGCCGGGGGGGTAAGTATGATCTGACTCCCCCGCTACCCCTCCGACCCCCTGGCATATTTGACTCACATGTAAGCTGAGAGGGGGACTTTCAGCCCCAAAAAATGGGCTGAAAATCTCAGCTTATACAAGAATATATATGGTACATTGTTGAACCACCTTTCACTGCAATTACTGCTGCAAGTCTTCTGAGTATGTCTTTCACAGCTTTGTACTTTTAGTGACTGAAAGTTTTACCCATTCTTCTTTGCAAACTAGTTCTAGCTCAGAGACATTGGATGGATGCATCTGAACCGCAATTTTCAAGTCTTGCCACAGATTCTCAATGAAATTTAGGTCTGGACTCTGACTGGGCCATTGACACACATGAATATGCTTTAATCTAAACCATCCATTGTTGCTCTAGCAGTATGTTTAGGGTCATGTCCTGTGGGAAGGTGAAACTGAGGCCCAGTCACAAGTTTTTTGCAGTCACTAACAGGTTTTCCCCTAGGTTTGCCCTGTATTTGCCTCCATTCATCTTGCAATCAACTCTGACTACCTTCCTTATCCTTGTGAAGAAGTGCAGCCCCACAGCATGATGCTGCCTCAATCATGTTTGACAGTGGGGATAGTATTTTAAGGGTGATTTGCAAAGTTAGTTTTATGCCACAGTATTTTGCATTTAACCCCAAAAATTCATCTTTGGTCTAATCTGACCAGAACACCTTCTTTCACAATATAACTGTGTTCAGTACATGGCTTTTTGCAAACTGTAAATAGGACTTCACATGACTTGCTTTCAAAATGGCTTTATTTTTGCCACCCCTCCGTAAAGACTTGGTTTTTGAAGTATATGACTAATAGTTGCCCTGTAGGCCGATTAATTATCTTACCTGAACTGTAAAACACTGCAGCTCCTCCAGAATGATCATGAGCCTTTTGGCAATTTCTCTAATTAGTGTTCTCCTTCCTTGGGATGTCAGTTTAGGTGGACAGCCATGTCTTAGTAGGTTTGCAATTGTGCCATACACTTTACATTTCTGGATGATGGATTGAACAGTGCTCCATGAGATGTTCAGAGATTGCGGTATTTTTGTTATAACTTAACCCTGCTTTACTCTTCTCCACAATGTTATCCCTGATCTGTCTGGTGTAACCCTTGGTTTTCATTATACTGTTTGATCCCTAATGTTCTCAAACAAATAAATAAACAATAAATTACCCACAGGTGTACTGACTTTACTAATTATGAGACTTCTTCAGGCAATTGATTATTCAGGATTTTATTTAGGGGTATCAGACTACAGGGGGCTGAATCCAAACGAACATCACAATTTTCAGGTTTACATTTTTTTTAAATTTAGAAAACTGTGTATCATTTCCTTCCATACTTGTCCATTTGTGTTGGTGTATCACATAAAATCCCCAAAATTACATTTAAGTTTGTGGTTGTAACACTAAAATATGTTAACGTTCATGGGGTACGAACACTTTTTCAAGGCTCTGTATATATAAACATACAAACACATAAATATATATATATAGATATATATATATACATACACACACATATATATATACATGTATAATATATGAATGAACTGTAATAAATTTTAAATACAAACATTAAATGCTTCTAAGAGTAAATTTAGTTAATATACATATATCACAAGATGAACTCAGCATGGGCAATGTATTCCATAGAATTGCTGTCGGTAAAATGTAACAATAAAACATTTTTTTCAATTACTGTAAGAAAGAAATTAATTTCTGATTTACGGTAATAATGCTCAAATCAAAATGACTCGATTAGAAAATGGGGGCAAGGAAATAAAGACAATTACTAATATTAATTACATAGGACTATGGGCTACAATTAGAGGGTAAAGAAGCATTTCAAGCGTTGAGAATGACATAAGTAGAATCTTAACTCCTATGTCCTCTGCAGTGTGAATCTTGAGGTGGTGCTGACGCCGCCGCTTACGGGGTCAGGTAAGATTTTGTCTCCAGCTGTAAAATATGCATTTCCCTTAGCTACTCAGAAGGCTAAATGACCGCAATTTAGCATGAGCCGGATGAGCTAAAAGGGTGAAATCGCATGCATTCTGAAAAATACCTAAAAAACGCACCCCGATCCTATTAACCTCAACTTAACTTTTTAATACCGGTGAGGAGATACCCTTGGAGGATAGCGAAAACAGATCATGCTGTATTTTACGGATTGAGAAATCTGTCGTTATGGTAACCGGTTGCAAATCTGTTTTCTATTTCTAAGAGGCTGCAATCACTAACAGGCATGTCTGTGATATTAATCTGTGTAGAAGAAGCTAGTGAGACTGAGCGCAGCCTGCAATGTTGCATCTCTCCCAAGGTGTCCTCTAGCCGGCTGCAGACCCACCCTGTTCTGTCTGTGCCAGCACCTTCCTCCTGCAGATACACCATACACCTACCTTACATCCTCAGCGCTCTACCCACCTGCACTGGCAGGAACACATGTGCCCCACTGGCTGGATCAGAGGAGGAGAAGAAACAACTTGGGTGGCTTACAATCCTGTGGTGCTGAAAAGACAGCTCTAAGATAATATATAGCTTCCATCTGAGCATGCTCACAACTGCAGAATAGACTGTCCCATTGGGGAGGCTGTAGTCCTGGCTGAACAAAGGGTAGATAACAATCAGTCACGGAGAACACACAGCTGGAGGGGCACGACTGTTAAATACCAAATATATACAAAAAGAAATCCCTGAAATAGCACACCCGTCAGGAGTTCTAGAATCGACGAAAAATCCTTACATTCTGGATATAGTTAAAAAAAACACAAAAATGAAGTTCTACTTTGAAAACATTTTACGAAACATGTTAGGAAAAAAAAGTAATCTTTTTATTAAATATTTCTGGAAACGCTATATTTACCTGACCCTTTGGGAGAATTAAAGTTATGCTATGGTTTACCTACAGATTTTTAGCAAACTGTAGTCTGCAGTCCACTTGTTATACAAAATATAGAAATGAGACATCGAGCAAAACTGTGAATAGCATGTGCCTGTCGCTGGGGCACTGCATGTGGAAGACTGGCAGCTCTTAGGGTGTGTGCACACGCTGCGGATTCTGCTGCGGATCCGCAGCAGTTTTTGCTGCGATGTACAGTACCATTATAACCTATGTAAAATGAAAACCGCAGTGCAGACAGTGCGGAATTTTCCACGCGATTTTTCTGCGGTTTCAAATTCGCAGAATGTCAATTCTTTGAGTGGACTCCGCTGCGGTTTGGCACCTGCTCCATGGCAGGAAGGGAGGAGTCAGGGGGTCACTTGATCAGGGGCCTCCGTGTATGAAGGACACTTCTGTGCTGGTCGTCATGGTGCTGGATGAGAGGAAGTTTCTGTGTGGGGTCAGGAGGGGTTTAAAGGGGAGATGTAGCAGAGCTGTGTGTGTACGGAGCAGAGCTGTGTGTGTATAGAGCACCCGCTGTGTGTATGGAGCAGAGCCGTGTGTGTACGGAGCAGAGCCGTGTGTACAAGGTGTACCGGAGCGTAGCCGTGTGTGTACGAGGTGTACGGAGCCATGTGTGTATGAGGTGTATGGAGCGTAGCCGCGCGTGTACGAGGTGTACGGAGCGTAGCCGCGCGTGTACGAGGTGTACGGAGCGTAGCTGCGCGTGTACGAGGTGTACGGAGTGTAGCCGCACGTGTACGAGGTGTACGGAGCGGAGCCGCGCGTGTACGAGGTGTACGGAATGGAGCCGTGTGTTTATGGAGCAGACAAGAGCTGGGGGTGTACTGGGTGTATGGAGCGGAGCCGTGTGTGTACGAGGCATAGAAACCGGAACCGTGTGTGTATGAGGTGTGCGGAGCCGTGCGTATACGATGTGTATGGTGGGGAGCATTCATACCTCACAACCGTCCTGGATCCAGCGGAACAGTCCCGATTTTGAGAGAGCGACTGCCCCAGTCCAGAGCTTACTTTTCCCGCGGACACAGGAGTACATGACGGAGCCCCAAGGAGCACTTTAAAACTTGCATGTGACGTTCTAGCGGAAGTGACGTGCTAAAAGGTGACCGGAAACGAGGTAATTTCGGGAGATTTTGACTGAACCAAAGAGGTACTTCAGGGAATGCTTCAGATCCACCACCGTGTCCTCCTCCAACAGCGCGAACAGCGGGATCGCCTTGGATTCGGGGATGCCGGCCATGTGAGCGGATCATGATATTTCCTGCATCGGGAGGCTCAGGTGGGCACTACAATGGGAGCTGGTCTGCTATAGTATCTTTATAGAATATTTCTCTCTGTTTCTTTCTCTCTCTCTGTTCTTTCTTTCCCTCTCTGCTCTTTCTCTCTAATCTTTTTTTTCTTTCTCTCTCTGTTCTTTCTTTCTCTGTTCTTTCTTTCCCCTCTTTCTTTCTTTCTCTCTGTTCTTTCTCACTCTCTGTTCTTCCTTTCCTCTCTTTCTCTGTTCTTTCTTTCTTTCTCTCGCTCTCTCTGTTCTTTCTTTCCCATCTTTCTTTCTCTCACTCTGTTTTCTTTCTTTCCCCTCTTTCTTTCTCTCTCTTGCATGCCACTATAATAAAGAAAAGCATGACAGTGTGTGCCTTTAGGAAATGTAAGGTACTGGTCTCCTACTGTACAGATCTATAAAGTCTTTGTTTCCATGTAAGAAGACAGTTAAGCCAGTAAAAACGCTGAGCCAATTTGCTAATTTGGCCGGCATAAGGCCTTTTTAATCCTTATCATGCTAAACAGAAAATCTCATTTGGGCTATAGCAGCTTCCACTGTATGAAAGCCACGTCCGTACTGCAGCGGGAAGCCAATATCCATGATAATAGTTACTGCCTAACACTGGGAAAACAGCAGAACGATTTTGTCACAAAAAGATAATAAAGATACATTTCTTATTTTTTATTTTTGTTATATGTTCTTCTATGTCAATACAGTATTTATTTCCAAAGTGTGTCCCATCCTCTGTAGTACAGGATTACAGATGTGTAAAATCTGCAACTAGTATGAAGATGTAATACAACACAAACAGATTTCTATACAGCCCTGCTCTACCCTTTGTAAGTCTTCCAATTTTATATAAAGGCATAAGGATCTTTCATTCTTGTGCCATGTTCCACTGAATGCCAAATCTCTATAATACAAAGCCAAACTGAATGCCTGTGTTTGCAAGACTCTGTGCACACTATGTAGCAGTGTGCATAAAACCCTAAAGGGGTATTCCCAAAACAAACATTTAAGGCATTTTTATAGAATATGCCACCAGAGTATGATAGCTACGGGTCCATCCATGGTCAAGAACACAAGGTCACTGTCATGATTCAGGTCAGGGTTTGCTTTCTACTTCCCGACCTGGTCAGGCGGGTGTTAACCTTCTCTGCCTCTCTCTGGTGTGTGGGTGGCTATTTCCCTATGTTGTGGCTGGCAACTGATGTCAGTGATAGTTCATGTCTTCGGTAAGAGCTGCTGACCTAGCAAACCTTGAGTGTGTCCTTTGCTACCTGTCTGCCTGTATTTATATTTGCCCCTTTCCCTATCTCTGACTTAGTGTTTTTTGTGTGAAGGTTCTCTGCAGTGTATGACCCGGTTTAACTTCTGCCCTGCCCATCTGTCTTCCATTGCTGTTTTGGGTTGTTCTGTCTGGCTCTGACCTTTGGTGTGTTTTTGGCTGTGCTTTCATTTCGTCCTCTTGTTACCACGCTCCTGACTGGCTTTTTTGATCTCTGGTTTGCTTCAGACCTTGCTCCTTCCTTCCTCTCTGACACTGCATTCCTGGCTATTGCTGACTTGGCTTGTACTACCTCTCTACTGCCCCCTAGCGGTATTTGCTCAGCTCTACCGGTCTTCGCTTGAGGTGAGCTCCTGTCACCTCTCTTCCTCGCCATCTGGTGGTTATCCCTGTAGTGCACGACAGCCACCCAACCTGCTGCAGCATACAGGCAGACAATGGCTTTACAATTTACTTCTAAAGGCACACATGTAGTGTATTGGCAGGAAAAGCGCTGCATAAAATACATGCATTTTGCGACGTTTTTCTGTGAGTTTTTACTTGCGTTGAATAAATGAAAAATGCTGAAAGAAATGACATGCTGTAGAATAAAAAAATGCTTTGAAGACTGCAAGGAAAAACAAGCAGCATGTGCATTCGATTTCTAAAATCTCATTCAGTTTGCTGGTACTGTAAAATGCTGTTTTTTTCTGTGGCAAAAATGAGCTGAAAAAAGGCGGCAAAAAGGCAAAGTGTGAATAAGCCCTAAACTGGTAAGCCAAACAGCTGTTTTTCAACTGATTCAATTTATACATTCATTTATGGTGCCAACGCTCAGGCAACAGGTTGGTTATGCGATTTGCTTTTATCGAAAAAAAAGGAAATGTATAATTGCACTATTCATTGTATTATATAATTGAGAAAAAATCCCAGGGAAAACTGGGTGGAAGTTGCAAACAGATTCAGTATTATTGAGTTCAATTTTATCGGACTAGCTAGCAAGAGAGCGTAAAAAAGTGAAAAACCTGTTGTTTTCATCACCCCTTTCCTGTCAGGAGAGAAAACTTACAAATGTTATTAAAGGGAATCTGTGTGCAGGATTTCACCCCCCAAACTTTTTAACTTTTTATAATATGTGAATGTAGCTCTTTCAAAGACCATTCCAGCAATACCTTTACATAACCAGTCCATTCCTCCATTATTAAGAAATCAGGGTTTGAATTGATATGTGTCATGGCGGTAACTTGCACAGGTTCACTGCTTTCGTTGCACTTCTCCTTCCCATATGCTCCTTGCATCTTCTCGCCCAACCACTTGCACCAGTGACCCATTTCCGTCACATCTCCGCCAGTCCCTTTCCCCTGCTGTCACCCCTCACCTAACTAAAATATTTAACCTCTCTCTCTCTTCTGGTATCTTTCCCTCCTCATTTAAGCATGCCATCATACATCCACTACTTAAAAAACCATCCCTCGACCAAAACTGTGCCGCTAACTATAGACCTGTCTCTAATCTTCCCTTCATCTCTAAACTCCTGGAACGCCTGGTCCACTCCCGTCTTATCCGCTATCTCTTTGATAACTCTCTTCTCGACCCTCTCCAATCCGGTTTCCGCTCTTTACACTCTACTGAAACTGCCCTCACTACAGTCTCTAATGATCTACTAACAGCTAAATCAAATGGTCATTACTCCATGCTAATTCTCGTGGATCTCTCTGCAGCATTTGACACTGTGGATCATCAGCTCCTCCTCACTATGCCCCATTCCATTGGCCTCAAGGACACTGTTCTCTCCTGGTTCTCCTCCTATCTCTCTGACCTCTCCTTTACTGTATCTTTTGCCGGTTCCTCCTCCTCTCACCTTCCCCTTACTGTTGGGGTTCCTCAAGGATCGGTTCTAGGCCCCCTCCTCTTCTCTTTGTACACTGCCCCTATTGGTCAAACAATCAGTAGATTTGTTTTCCAGTACCATCTCTATGCTGATGACACCCAATTATACGCTTCTTCTCCTGACATCAAGCCAGCCTTTCTAGAAAACACCGGCGATTGTCTAAACGCTGTGTCTAACATCATGTCCTCACTATATCTGAAACCAAACCTGTCAAAGACTGAACTCCTTGTGTTTCCTCCCTCTACTAAGGTACCTATACCTGACATTGCCATTTCCGCGTGTGGTTCCACTATTACTCCCCAGCAACATGCCCGCTGTCTTGGGGTCATACTTGACTCCGAGCTTTCCTTTGCCCCCACATTCAATCACTGGCTCGCTCTTGTCATCTGCACCTCAAAAACATTTCTAGAATTCGACCTTATCTTAATTTTGACTCTGCAAAAACTCTTACTGTTTCTCTTATTCATTCTCGTCTCGACTATTGTAACTCTCTTCTAATCGGTCTCCCTCTTACCAAACTCTCCCTTCTCCAATCTGTCTTGAATGCTGCAGCCAGGATCATATTCCTCGCCTATCATTACACCGATGCCTCTACCTTGTGCCAGTCATTATACTGGCTACCCATCCACTCCAGAATCCAGTACAAACTTATTACCCTCACCCACAAAGCTCTCCATGGCTCAGCACCACCCTACATCTCCTCCCTTGTTTCAGTATACCACACTACCCGTGCCCTCCGTTCTGCTGATGACCTGAGGTTAGCATCCTCAATAATCAGAACCTCACACTCCCATCTCCAAGATTTTACACGTGCTGCGCCAATTCTTTGGAATGAACTTCCCAGGTCAATACGATTAGTCCCCAAGTTTAACCGTGCCCTGAAAACGCATTTATTCAGGCTGGCCTACCGACTCAACACATTAACCTAATATATCCCTGGGTGGCACAGTCAAAAGTTTTACCATAACCAGGTTCCCCACATCATGTTCCCACATGCTTTATGCATCCATTAGCCCTCTGTGTCTGTACTGTTACACACTTAACATTATGGCTGGCCCAAACAATCAGGGCAATTGTTACCACCCATCTTTCATGTCTCCCCTTTTTCCTCATAGATTGTAAGCTTGCGAGAAGGGCCCTCATTCCTCTTGGTATTTGTTTTAATCTATGTGATTATTGTTATACTGTAATTTCTATTGTCTGTACAAGTCCCCTCTGAAATGTTAAGTGCTGTGGAATATGTTGGCGCTATAGAAATAAAATGTATTATTATATTATTATTATATGAGGCTGCCGGACTGAGTCCTCATGCAGCACTTCCAACTCTGCTGCATATCCATGCTGTGTCCACATTGCTATAAAGAGGCGCGACCAGATCCTGCAGGAATTTAGCCCTGCTGTGTCCTCCAAAGTTTGGTTTCCCAAACTTTGGAGGACAACTTAGGCTGCTTCATCTGTTCCCTTCCTGAATTTAGGTTCCTGTTCATCTTCAGCATTTAGTCAGTGTGTTTTCTAGTCTTCTCTTCCCTGTTAATGACCTGGCTCATTTACACGTTCTGTCTGACCTTTTTATACCTCACCTTTGTATTGTGAACCTTTGCTGCCTGCCCCGATCTCGGACAGTCTGACGTTTCAGTCTCGCCTTCCTGTACTTCACATACCTGCTCTGACTTGCGGGTCAGCTGCTCCAGGTCTGGGGACTGCCCCGGAGTGACACCTTGCAACTACTTGCGGGCAAACCTATCCTCACCACCAAAAGCTCTAGAAAAGTGAGGTACTCTCTTATACACACTTCTCCATGTTAAACCCGGCTCGTGACACAGTAGGTCAACACCCACCTTCATCACAATATGTAAATCAGCCTGTAGATCTGAAGTCCCTGTCACTCTAGATCTATTCCTCACCTCCTCCTGCTTGACTGATGAAATGGGAGTGGTGGAACCACTGTGCCGTGGTCCAAGGAGAGCCTGATGGAGCGTTACTAGCTGAGCACCTGACTCTTCACTAGAGTCCCTGATGGTGGGGTTAGACTTGGTTCCCGATGGACACCAGGTGCTACTTCAGGACTGCAGCTGACCCCAAAAGGACAAGTATCTCCCAGTAGGAGAGTACAGATTATACAGGCAGGCACAGCAGAATCCCAGGAACCACAGATGCAGATGGGTACGGCTGGTATACTGTAGCACTGACAAGTGCAGGTGGGTCTGGATGAAATATAGATTGGCACAGCAGGTGCATTCAGGTCCGGCTGATATGCAGATTGGATCAGCAGGTGCAGGCGGATCTGGCCGAGATACAGGTTGGCATGGCAGGTGCAGGCAGGTCCAGCTGAAATACAGACTGACAAGTCAGGCGCTGACATGGAGGTTAGGGATGGACAGACACTAGTGGAATTAGGTGGGAACTAACGGACAGGGACCTGAGCACTAGCAAGCGTGTTGGGAACAATCTAACAAAGTTACTCAAGCACCTCCATGCAGGTGGAGGTGTGTGTTAAATAATAAGTGTCTCCCAGCCATTGGCTGGGGACACTTTAGGACGGCGTGCATGGCCCCTCTAAAAAGGAAAGAGTGCGCCCTAAGCACAATGCCCAGGGATCTGTGCGCACTGCACGTATCCCGGGCAGCAGCTGGAGAGGAAGCACGAAGTGCCGGACAGGGGCTGCGGCGGTGAGTGATTCACCATCCCCCATGCCGGCATGGGGTGAGAGAGTAGTGTGCAGGGACGCCGGTGATACAGCTTATTGCTACTTTGCCTGAAGTCACACAGCATAAAGTCTGTCAATCAAGCAGGAGAAGGCGGTGTCGGGCAGGGAATAGAACTGGAGTGACAAATAGCTCTTTAGCCTTATTTATATATCAATTTAACACTAGGACTACCGGACTTGTCACCCCCCTTGAACTACCGAATGGAGTCATTTTGACTTCTGGCTTGTTTTCGCTTTTCTACAGGAAATAACAAAAGTAAACTAAGTAAAACAATAATAACAGACGTTTTATAATCATTTATTATTAATTTTGTAAGATCAAATGCATATACAACATGTTGAAAATTAAACTACACATGTTTACATAATACATTGTTAATTTTCACTTTGAATTGACTTTTGAATTGCAACAATCTGATTTCAAACTGAGCATTGATTTTGTAAGTTTATAAAGTACACACATAGAAGCAATATGCAAATTGCCTCTTCAGAAGGAAGAGGACTTGAACTCTATAGTGCCACCTGTTGGTAGTAGCATTCCTACACATAGAAACAACAAACTATTGAAAGCTAAAAGAAATAATAACATTTAGAGACAAAGCCTAGCAAAATAGAGGAGTCAAAATGACTCCCTTTGGTAATTAAAGGTACATTTTGAAAAAAAGGTACTCTTTTTTTTCAAAAATTATTTATTGTCACAAAATCTTTTTTCGCATCCTAAATGAGTAAAAGTCACTGAGTCTCAAGCCGGAATTTGGAAAAATGTAGTCACAGAAGAGACATAAAAATTGCGAGGAGTCAAAATGACTCCATCGGTAGTTCTAGTGTTAAACCCTGATTTGTCAATAATGGAACAGACTGTACATGTAAAGGTATTGCAGAATTTGTCTCTGAGTTTGACAGATTCACTTTAAAGTAGGAAATGGACATCATTTTGTCATGTAGTAAAAAGTCATATAATGAGCACAAGCCTATAGATTGCCATTTATTATTATTATACATTTATATAGCGCCATTTATTCCATGGCGCTTTACATGGGAAAAAGGAAAATATAGACAAGTACAATAAACATGTGCAAGACAAGGGACACACAAGTACAGAAGGAGAGAGGACCCTGCCCGCGAGGGCTCACAGTCTACAGGGATGGGTGAGGATACACTAGGAGAGGGTAGAGCTGGTTGTGCATTGGTTCAGTAGACCGAGGATCATTGCAGGCTGTAGGCTTGCCGGAACAGGTGGGTCTTCAGGTTCTTCTTGAAGGTTTCCGTTGTTGGTGAGAGTCTGATTTGTTGCGGCAGAGAGTTCCAGATTATGGGGGAAGCACGGGAGAAGTCTTGTATGCGGTTGTGGGAAGAAGAGACGAGGGGAGAGTAGAGGAGATCTTGAGAGGATCGAAGGTTGCATGCGGGTAGGTACCAGGAGACCATGTCACAGATGTATGGAGGAAACAGGTTGTGGATGGCTTTGTATGTCATGGTTAGGGTTTTGAACTGGAGCCTCTAGGCAATAGGAAGCCAGTGAAGGGCCTCGCATAGGGGGGGAGGCTGGGGAATGGCGCGGAGACAGGTGGATTAGTCGGGCAGCGGAGTTTAGGATAGACTGGAGTGGTTCCAGACTGCTGGAGGGGAGGCCAGAGAGTAGGAGGTTGCAGTAGTCGAGGTGGGAGATGATAAAGGCATGCACTAGTGTTTTTGTGGTTTCATGGTTGAGGAATGTGCAGATCCGGGAAATATTTTTGAGTTTGAGGCTGCAGGAGGAGGCAAGGGCTTGGATATGTGGTTTGAAAGAGAGGGCAGAGTCGAGGATCACCCCAAGGCACCGAGCGTGCGGGACTGGGGAAAGAGAGCAGCCATTGACATTGATGGATAGGTCTGGTGGAGGGGTAGAGTGAGATGGGGGAAAGATGATGAATTCTGTTTTGTCCATGTTCAGTTTGAGAAAGCGAGCAGAAAAGAAGGCTGAAATAGCAGACAGACATTGTGGGATTTTGGTCAGTAAGGAGGTGAGGTCAGGTCCAGATAGATAGATCTGCTTGTCATCGGCGTAGAGGTGGTACTGCAAGCCGTGGGATTCTATGAGCTGTCCCAGGCCGAAGGTGTAGATGGAGAAGAGTAGGGGTCCGAGGACTGAGACTTGAGGAACACTGACAGACAGGGGGAGAGGTGAGGAGGTGGTGTGTGAGAGGGAGACACTAAATGTTTGGTCTGTTAGGTATGATGAGATCCAGGATATGGCCAAGTCTGTGATGCCAAGAGATGAGAGAATCTGTAGCAGGAGGGAATGGTCCACCGTGTCGAAAGCAGAAGACAGGTCTAGGAGAAGGAGGACAGAGTAGTGTCGCTTGCTCTTGGCGGTTAGTAGGTCGTTAGTGACTTTAGTTAGGGCAGTTTCAGTTGAGTGATGTGGTCAGAAGCCAGATTGTAACCGGTCAAAGAGGGAACAGGAGGAGAGGTGGGAGGACAGTTCAAGATATACATGCTGTTCAAGTAGTTTTGAGGCGTAAGGGAGAAGAGATATCAGGCGGTAGTTAGATACAGAGGATGGGCTTTTTGAGGATGGGTGTGATTGAGGTATGTTTGAAGGATGAGGGAAAGACGCCATTTGTAAGTGAAAGGTTTAAGAGGTGTGTTAGAGTTGGGATGAAGACTGTGGCAAAGTTAGGGATGAGGTGGGACGGGAGCGGGTCAAGTGCACAAGTGTTGAGGTGTGATCTTGACAGGAGGGTGGAGAGCTGATCTTCTGTCATGGTGGAGAAGCTGGTTTTGGAAGAACAGGACTGAGTGGCTAAGAGGGGCACTGGGGGCTGCGGGCCAAAGCTTTCTCTGATCGTATCGATCTGCTTAAAGAAGGAGGCAAAGTCTTCAGCAGAAATGATAGGAGATGGAAGAGGTGCTGTGGGATGGAGTAGAGAATTGAAAGTGTTGAAAAGCTGTTTAGGGTGGTGAGACAGTGAGGATATGAGGGATGCAAAGTAAGTTTGTTTTGCGGCAGAGAGCGTGTACTTGAAGCTGGCAAGGGACTGCTTGTATCTGTTGAAGTGCTCGGTAGAATGGGTTCTCTTCTATCTCCACTCAACGGCCCTGGAAATCCATCTCAGTTCTTTGGTCAGGCTGGTCAGCCAGGGCTGCCTGATTGTACGAGTTTTGCTCTGCGTGAGGGGGGCGGACGAATCAAGTGTTGCTGTTATTGTGGTGTTAAAAAAAGGTGGCAGTAGAATCTGTGTCATGAAGGGAAACTGTCTGTGAAAGGGAGAAGGGACTCAGAGAGTGATTGTAAATTGAGGTGTTTGAGATTTCTGCGAGGGTGAGCAAGTTTGTGGAGTGGGCGTTGCGCAGTCAGAGAGGAGAGGGAAGAGAATGTCAGTAAGTTGTGGTGGGACAGGGGGAGGTGTTATGAATGAGTCACCGAGGAGGAAAAAACAAAAAGCAAGCTAAGCCCAGAAAACCGGAGAGGTTGGTAACTAGCGGATTGCAGACCCCTGATCCTATCCACAACAACTAATAGTAGCCGTGGAGCATGCCTACGGTGGTCCTAGAAGCCTCGTCATGGGCGGAGAACTAAATAAGCCTAAAGAAAGAAAGGGAAAATCTAAACTGCCCCAGAGCAAACCCCAAAGCAATAGACAGCCCCCAACATGTATTGTCGGTTTAACAAGATGAAAACACAGACACAGGTAGAAAGATAGGCTGAGCAAATGATGGGGCCCTCGCTAACTAGAAAGGACAGGAAAGAAAAGCTGCTGTCTGCAATCACGCAAAAAACCCTGCCAAAAAGAATGTCCAACACGTCTGATAGAAAAAGGCCCTGAAGTCGCTAGACTTCAAATCACTATATCAGCACTCAGGTATATTCTGAAGACAGAGCAAAAGAGATCAACTGATCAGAGACAAAATGGGGATTCAGCCCAGTCCCAGCCAGGGCTGACTGAACACAAAAACTAAGTAAACCAGACAAAAACTCATATGAACAATAGCAGAGAAAACTTAGCTTTAGGAAGGCAGGAACCAAACTGGAAACCAGGAGCCAGAGTCAGGAAAAATCACCAGCAAGAAACTAGGGAGTCGGCTGCCTTACATCCAAACAGAAACTCCTGATGTCCAATCGCAGTCCTCTTCCTCAGGTGGCCGGTCTCTGCCATTTAGATCAGCTTCATTACCTCCCTTCACCAACAGAGGGAGTCCAGATAGAGATCTCACTACTCCTCTGTCAGCACAGCCAGCTCCATAACGCTCACCAGAAGCCAGAGGCAAACACGAAAATGAGCTCACAACAGGGAGGGGTGAGTAAGTGAGATTAGTGAGGGAACAGAGACGGTTGAAGATAAGGTCCAGCGTGTGACCATCTTTGTGAGTGGCCGCAGAGGACCATTGAGTGAGGCCAAAGGAGGCAGTCAGTGATAAAAGTTTAGAGGCAGCTGAGGTGGAAGTGTCAATGGGGATGTTGAAGTCGCAAATGATGATGGTGGGGATGTGAGCAGAGAGGAAATGGAGTAGCCAGGTGTTGAAGTGGTCGAGAAAGGTGTAGATGGCTAGTTCTGTGGGGCGGTAGATGACAGCCAGTTGGAGGCTGGAGGCTGGAGGGGGAATAGATGCGGACAGAGTGAACCTCGAACAAGGGAAGAGTAGCGGAGGGTGGAAGTTGAACTGGGGTAAAGAAGCAGGTATCAGACAGGAGCAAGCCAACTCCTCCACCACGTTTGTTGCTGGGGCGAGGGGTGTGAGACAGATGGAATCCGCCATAGGAAAGCGCAGCTGGAGTGGCTGTGTCAGGAGTGAGCCAGGTTTCAGTGATGGCAAGGAAGGTGTGTTTGTTGGTGATAAAGAGGTCATGGATAAACGACAGCTTGTTGCAGACAGAGCGTGCATTCCATAAGGCGCCAGGTAAGAGGACCGGGGGAGTGGAGGCTGGATGAATAGGTATGAGGTTATCATGGTTGCAAAAACGTGTAGAGGATCGTGGCAGGATGTTAGAAATAAGTGTGGGGATGTGTTGAGGAGGGCCAGGATTTGGGGATACGTTGCCAGCAATGAGGAGTAGCAGACGTTAGAAGCCCTTAATATATGTGCAATTGAGAGGGGTCAGCTGTGCGGTCTGGGTCCCAGGTACTGCTGACTGTGATGGAAAGGGATTATATAAGCTAATAAGCTAATTGGGTGGCTGCGGCCAGAACATTTATAATTCCCTCACTGCAGCATGCCGGGTGTCCAGTCCTCATTGAAGCGGCCGGCCGGCGACCCATTATCCCAGGTGTAGTTCCCTGACTGACCTGAGGGTAAGGGGGCGCCAGAGAGCTGCGAGTTCCAAAGTGGAACTGAAAAGTTTTGTGAAGTATTGTGGGCAGTGGTGGGAGAACCAAAATAAACCCCCCTGCGATAAATTGTTAGGGCAAGACTAGCTTGCTGTTTTTATCACAATGTGGCAGCGGTGGGATAACTAAGATAAGCCCCCCCGGGTGCATGTGATAGCCGTGTGTCGGCAGTGCGTCGCGTCCCTCCGTTCGTGACATACCGGTGTCAGTGGTGGGATTGGCCGCCATCAAGTGTAATTAGAAATATTATCTCCAGTTGAAAAGGCTGGATTTGAAAATAATGGACTCAATATACTGTAGACAGATTCAATTGCAGATATTCAGGTTCTATCTGACACCATAAAAGAATGAGGTAACAGGGGATTCCAATGTCTAGATCAGGGGTCTCAAATTCGGCAGAGTAAATGGGCCACACATAAAAAAAAATTTAAGCTGGAGGGCCGCATTCCTTTCAAACTTAATACAATACAAAATTATTGTTAAGCAATTGTTTATTTGAACTACTATAACAATTCTATATTACTGCACTATAATACTGCTAGGTTTAAACTTAACGGAAATTTGCAGGCTTACTTACGCACATTGTAGTCCTTAAGCACTGCGACAAACTGAAAACAAATCATACACTGGGCTCTCTCGCCAACCTCCGTGACAAAATATAAGTTTTCCCACTTTTCCTAAAATATTCATTTCTCATCAGCAATCTTGCACTTTTTTGATGACGTTGCCATTTATGATTTTAAACAGGTCCTCTGTGTATTGAAAATGTTTCTGTTAGCAACTCCGTCCTGCTCCTATAGAAATGCATCATAGTCTGCGGGTGTATGCGCTGACGGGGCCATGGACTATAATGGGGACAGCAGAGCGAACATGTGCTGACACTCAGACATAGTAGACTGCGTCCAGTAGGTGTATATGCCCAAAAATTATGCACAACAGAGCACAAGTTGACTTTCAGCATCATTATATATTCTATGGCCCCGTCCAAATCCCATTTTATATTGGTTCAGACATAAGCCCTGACGGGACCAACGAACATGGGCAAGAACACAATGTTAAAGAGGCCTCAGCAATATATAAGGCTGCTGTGTTCTGCCCTTACATCGCTTAGTTCACTGCCAGAGCAGTTTTCAGCTGATAAAGGGGTGTGCCGGGTGCCCGCACCCCACTGATCTCATATCACTGACAATCCAAGTACTGGCAACCCAAGTGTGGAGCGTGTTTACAGCAACTACTCATAGTTTATAAGCAAGAATAAGCAACTCCTTACATGACTGAAAGCTGATGGATCTTGAAAGAAATATAGTTCAGTTTCTCCCAGTAACTGAACCTGCAGATCATTCCTGTATTTGACGTTTTCAGCTATACCATTTTTGGTATATGGATTTTTGATCATTTTTTTTTCTATTTATATATATGCAGTTATCAAAATGTACCACACGGATAGTTAGCGATGTTCCCAAGCGCCGGGTGCTGAACACTGCCCTCATTATTGTTCCCTCCGGCGCTGCGATCAACACCAGCAGGGACAATGATGAGGGTAGTAGTGTCTGATCTCGCAGTGTCCACCTGTAAAAATAAGAATAAAAATAATAAAGTCCATATACTCACCTCTCCTAGGTGTCCCCCGCAGTAATCCTCTGACCGCTGATGCCGAGGAGAATGAGCGGCTCCAGAGCTGCGCTCAGTGAGTGACAGGACACGGCTCCTGTGCTCAGCTCTGGATCCACTCATTCTCCTCGGCATCAGAGGATTACAGCGGGGGACACCTAGTGTCATGATCCAGGTTGGATCTGACAGTTTAAATGCACAAGTGAACTTTTTTTCCTTTGGCTGTGTGCCAAAGTGGTGTGATTGCCCCCGGTGGCCATTAGAATTATTACACATGGTATCGTTCATTCTAAGTTGCCCCGATGGTGGTGAGTGGTATCGCACTTTAGTTCTTTGGTTTAATGTGCATGTAATTACAAATCAGGTGTGAGGCTCTATAAGAGTGTCAGGTGTATCAATCACAGTTGGTGATAGGTCTTCAGTTACTCATTCACAAGTAAGCCTGGGTGAAAGATGGAGCTGAACAAGAGTCCTGGGCAGCCCAGCCAGAGGGGACGAGTGGCAGTTATGGAGTCTGCAAGGAGTGCTGGCATGGATTGGTGGAGTCCAACGATGGGGTCTGCAAGAAGGGCTGGCATGGCGTGGTGGAATCACAGTTTATGGTGTCAGCAGGAAGTGCTTGCATGGCTTGGTGGAGTGGTGACTATGGTGAGAGTTGCACTGAAAGCTGGACTCAAGCATGCTGGACTTTTTGGCAGAAAAGTTGAACTCAAGCATGCTGGACTTTTTGGCAGAAGCTGGACTCATCTTTGGGACTCTGTTTACTGGGCAGCTGCAACTAGTGGTGGACTCTGCTCCAAGGCTGCACTATGGTGATGGATCCGGTTGGAGAAGATGCACGCAGGTGGTGGGCTCTGTTGCTGGGAGCGTAAGCAACAAAGCAAAGCTAAGTGGTGTTCCCACTGTATTGTCATTTTCCGTGAGGGTTTAGGTGCAGGGCGAGTTAGGGTTTTAAGGTTCCTGTGCGTCGCCCGGTGCGGAACCGGCATAGGGAACGTTAGGAGTGCAGGGACACTGGCTCAGGGGAGTGCAGGAGGTCTCCACTTCCCCGTTCCCTATTGCAGGGCCCCCATTGTTATTGTTACCCAGGTTTCCCCTTTATCATTTAAATTTGCCTTACTGGAGGCGGGGTTTCCAGACTTTTGTATATATACGTGTAATATCTAAATTCGCCAGTTGGAGGCGGTGTATCCAGCTGCACGTCTTATTATTTAAATTCGCCCCACTGGAGGCGCTGTATCCAGGGTCACGTGTGTCATATGGGTTCGCCTTGCGGTACTCGCTGCGTTGACACACGTAACCATGACACCTAGTACAGGTGAGTATATGGATTTTATTATTTTATTCTTATTTTTACACAGAGACACAGCGGGAGCAGACTACCACTACCCTCATCATTGTCCCTGCTGGTGCTGATTGCAGCTCTGGTAGGGAATCATGATGAGGGCAGCGTTCAGCACCCAGGGCTTGGGAATTGCGCTGACTGTACAGTGACTCCCAGGCGCCGGTATGTGTGATCCTGATGCGGCACATGGGCCCCACACAGATGCAACATGTAAAGGACACACGGGACACGGATATCTCCGGTACCAGAAATATACGTGAAACCGGCCTAAAAAACAGGTTTTGTGGTGTTTTTTGGTGCAGATTATAGCAATCTACAATGTGTTTAATAAAGTCAGTATTATTCACCAAAAAAGCTGCAAAATCAGTGTTTTCCCACTTTCTTATTGCTTTGGGTTCAAAATGCTGCAAAAAACGCTTTTGTTCAATGTCCCCGTCGGGGCATACGTCCGAACCCCTCCAGAAAACGGGATTCGGTTATATGTGCCTACAGGGCCATAGACTATAATGATGCCGGCAGAGCAAACGTGCGCTCTGCATAATTTGCGGGAGTGTACGCCTACAGGAGGCGGATACTCAGACATAATAGACTGCATCTGAATGTCCTCTTCCAGTATGTGTACACTTCCGAAAATGATGCCAGTAGAATACATGTTTGCTCTGTCGGCATCATTACAGTCTATGGCCCCATAGGCACATATGTCTGAATCCTGTTTTGTGGGGGGGTCTGGACGTATGCCCCGACATGGACATTGAGCGTAATGTGAAATCACGGTAAGCCAGGGATATGGTACAGATTTATCGTTTGGATCATTTCATATGGGGAGATACCACAAATGTGTAATTTTTTTTTCTCTTTCAAGTTTAGTAGCAGAATATTTTGTATTTCATACTTTAGATTTTTTTTTTATGTAGCTAACTTTTACTTTGCAGTTACAGATCTAATATCCTGCAATACTTCTGTACTGCAGAATATTAGGTCAGTCTTATATTGACAGTTCACATGTAGGACCCTGCATATTCCAGGCCCCAAAGATGGTTAACCTAAAGGCCATTATTTGGCCTCAGGTTACCATAGGCTTAAGAGGAAGCCTCTCCCCTGAAATAGCCATCTAGATGCCGCTGTCACAATTGATAGCGGTGTCTAAGGGGTTAAACGGCCACGATCAGTGCTAATACTGATCGTGGCCATTCAAATAGGTTGTCAGCTGCGATGTACAGCTTACCTCAGCGAATGATAATGTCGGCTCTGCATGTGAGCCGGTGATATCATCTCGCTGTACACGCACAGCCACAGTACCTGCAAAATCCAGCAATGGGGGGAAGTCACGCCTCCGCTCTCTGCGCACTGGCGTGATGTCATTACACAGCGCCAGAGGGATGTCATCATGCAGGGCCAAAGCCACTACGAAGCGGCGCACTCCTCCTCTCTTCTAGCGTGAGACAAGTGGTGCATCGTGGGCCACAGATGCCAGCCTCAGGGGCCGCATGCGGCCCGCAGGCCACGTGTTTGAGACCTCAGGTCTAGATCAAGGTGGGCCTAGTACTAGGAGAGAATAGACAAGCTTCCATATGTACACATATTGGGGTGATATTATCAGCTTGCATGGCTGGGCAACAGTAGCTGCCTTATAACATTTAGGAATATTAGGCACTTAAAGACCACCAACTCTATTTTGAAAATAAATGATATTTCTTGCAATTTTAGGCTATTTATTGGCCCATATAAATTAGAATATTTATTTTTCTAGTGATTGGATAGCACAATTAGGAATTTAAATTGGAAGGGTTCTAAACAAGTAAAGGATCTGGAGAAGCAGGACCATCTTCACTGAATTAAAGATCCAAGATAAGTAAGGACATGTCCATTTAGTAAATCAGCTTTTAGTTACTTGAACATTGGATGATAATTACATTTGTAAAAGTTCTCTATTCAGTTAGTGAGTCTGATACCCAGATAAGGCATAATGGGAGGTGGAATATTGAAATTCAACTTCATTGCAATAAGCTTCTGCCTATATGTAGGGTTGTCACAGAATTAGACATCTGACTGATATGTTAAAGGTAATTTGTCACCCCCTGGACATATATGACCTATTAATATGCGAAACAATTAAACTAAACAATTCATAAAACAGGTTTACAGGGTCAATGCGTTTCGAGGAAATCTTCATGAGGACAGAAATTGTCCATCTAGTGGCTGAATTTATCGGCACAAACTTTTTGTCCCTCTGCTCTTCCTATCCCTTGCTCTGTTGTGGTGTATTTTGGGAAGAAGCTCATTACCTCACAGACTGGTGTTTAGAGCACATCTACCATTTCACTCCCCTTTGTGATAGTATCACTGGTAAGGATTATGTGGTACTTGTCTGCAGCCACCAGATACCAAAGACTGTCAACCCTGCATTAGTAAGTTGCATTTATAAGACTTGATAGAAGGCTGGTTTAATCCCTTAACGAAAGCCGATACGCATTAAAAAGGCGACTGTGAAGGGGCCTTATTCCCTCATTGACATTTTAAAACAGCCACGGGGAATGAGGGAATAGAACCAACCCGGCGGTGACGATTTCCATGGGTGTCAGCTATACAAGACAGCTGACACCCTGCAGTATCGACCTGGCCATTTTTGAAATCGATCGGGGATGATTAACCTCTTAAATAACACTGTCAATCTCAACAACGGTATTTTATTTGTTGCAAGGGGGTCACGAGACCCTTTAGTAACCATCGGATCCCTACAATGAGAATTCCGATGGTTAGCATGGTACCCTAAGGTCATGTGATAACCCCAGGATATGGTGGCCTGGGAGATCCAGCAACAGGCTGTGTCAGTGAGACACTTATAGTCATATGCAATGCTGTACATGAGTACTGCAGTGCATGAGACCAGTGATCAAAGTAAAAAATATACATGTCCCACAATGTGACTAAGTATAAAAGTGAAAAAAGTAAAAAAAAAAATACAGTAAATATATATATATATATATATATAATGTCCAATGAGAGGACCGATCCAGGTGAAAAAGTCTGCTTTATTTAGCAATCCACATTAAAACTTCATGGCCGGGAGGCTGGAGGGAGGAGTGACCAATGTCTGACGACGGACGTTTCGTGCTTACTAGCACTTTGATGGGTGTTTTCCACCTGGATCGGTGAGTGCTATGCTATTCTTTCCTCTCATTGGATTCATACATTGTGTTTTCTGCACTAGCACCCGAGATCTCGGGGTTCAGCCTCCACGAACAGTATGGACATGACAGTCTCACATCGGCAGTAGTATTGGCAGTGCCGACTTGCTTTTTCTCTACACATTTATTATATATATATATGTGTGTAAAAAGTAAAAAATACACAAAAAAGCACATGAAAACAGCAGCATCTGTGATAAAACAAACAGGGTGGCAAACACTGTCTCTGATCAGCAGTATTGATTTTCAAATGACAGCATAAGCCCGCAGTTTACCTCCGGTCACTGGCGTAGGCTGATGGGACTACTTCTGCCATCAGCCTACTCCTGCTGCCGCTAATAACAGCAAGAGCAGACGCGGCTGATGGGAGTATTCATCAGTCGGCACCTGCACTCTAAATAAATAATAAAAAACCCAGCTTGGGTTCCCCTATATTTCTGATAACAAGCTAGGCAAAACCGAGGACTGCAGGCTGCAACCCTCAGCTATCAGCTTTAGAAAGTTTGCTTATCAAGAATAGAGGGATCCTCATGCCTTTTTTAAAATTATTTAAAAGGTTTAAAAAAAAAAAAAAAACTGCTTGGGTTCCCTCCCATTTTTGGTAGAAATTTCTCATTCTGCAAAGTATGTCCTATGAGGAATGGTTAAAGTATCTGGGAATGCTTAGCTTGCAAAAAATAAGGCTAAGAGGAGACTTAATAGCTGTCTACAATTATCTGGAGGGATGTCACAGTGTAGAGTGAACATCCTTATTCTTATTTGCACATGGAAACACGAGAAGCAATGGAATGAAACTGAAAGGGAGGAGACACAGATTAGATTTTAGAAATAAACTTGACAATGAGGGTGATCAATGAGTGGAGCAGGCTGCTACGAGAGGTGGTGAGTTCTCCTCCAATGGAAATCATCAAACAGAGGCTAGACAGACATCTGTCTGAGATGGTTTATTGAATCCTGCATTGAGCAGGGGATTGGACACGATGACCCTGGAGGGGTCAACTCTAACATTTTATGATAAGTGGGAAGAGACGGCAAGTGCCAGAATTGGCGCATCTAATATAGGTTCCTTTTCTGGCGGCTGTGGGCTGCTATTTTTAGACTGAGGGGGTCAATATCCATGGCCCCTTAGCAGACTGAGAATAGCAGACCCAAGCTGTCTGCTTGAGCTTGACTGGTTGTCAAAAATGGGAGGACCAGACACCATTTTTAAATGATTTATTTACAGTGCCTTGCGAAAGTATTCGGCCCCCTTGAACTTTTCAACCTTTTCCCACATATCATGCTTCAAACAAAGATACCAAATGTAAATTTTTGGTGAAGAATCAACAACAAGTGGGACACAATTATGAAGTTGAAGGAAATTTATTGGTTATTTTAAATTTTTGTGGAAATTCAAAAACTGAAAAGTGGGGCGTGCAATATTATTCGGCCCCTTCAACTTAATACTTTGTTGCGCCACCTTTTGCTGCGATTACAGCTGCAAGTCGCTTGGGGTATGTCTCTATCAGTTTTGTATATCGAGAGACTGAAATTCTTGCCCATTCTTCCTTGGCAAACAGCTCGAGCTCAATGAGGTTAGATGGAGATCATTTGTGAACAGCAGTTTTCAGCTATTTCCACAGATTCTCGATTGGATTCTCGATTTATCACTGTAAATAAATTAAAAAAAAAATTTGTGGGGACCCCTCTATTCTTGATAACCAACCTTGCTGAAGCTGACAGCTGAGGGTTGCAGCCCGCAGCTTTTAGTTTTGCCTGGCTCGTTATAAAAAATACAGGGAAACCCACTCTTTTTTTAAAATTTATTTAGAGCACAGGCTGATGAATACTCCAATGAGCCGCCGCCTGCTCTTGCTGTTATTGGCGGCAACAGGAGTAGGCTGATGGGAGTAGTAGTCCAGTCAGCCAATAACAGTGACAGGAGGTAAACTTTTTACCTTCAATCGCAGCGTGAGAAACAAGGCTGTCTGACCAGCGGTAATGATTTCATCAGCGGCAATGTTTGCACGAGAAACAATTTTTGGGAGGTAGAATTGTTCATTAGACAATTAGACTGCAGTACAAGAATAGTTCTTATTTTTATTTTTGCGCTGTTCACTGTGCAGTATAAGTGATAAGACAAATTTATTGTTCAGGTCGGTGAGATTACAGTGATACCAGATTTATATTGTTTTTTTTAGGATTTGCTGCAATCACACAGTAAGGGTTCTTCTACACTTCCCGTGTTTTTGCGGGCCGTATTGCCGTGATTTTCACGGTCTCCCGCAAAATTGGGTCGCAAAAAACTCTCTCAGATCGCCGTATTTCCCGGTTTTGACAATTGGGGGAAAAATACGGCGTTCCGCAAATAAGGTGTACTGCAAAAACAAGTTACCGTTGTTTTTGCGGCACCATTGATTTAAATGGGGGCCGTGTCCGCAAGCCGTGAAAAATATCGAGCAAGCTCAATATTTTTTCACGGCCGTAAATACAGCCCTCACGGCCATAAGGCGCACTGCGATCCGACAAATCATTTTAAGGCTTCTTTTACACTTACCTTGTGTTTGCAGGCCATTTTTGAGGCCCCAATAGATTTCTATGGGGCCGCAAAATCACGGTAAGTGTAAAAGCAGCCTTAAAATGATTTTTTTAAAATAAAAAGTAGGTTATTTTGTCGCTATATTCTGAGAGCTGTAACTTTTTTATTTTTTGGTGAACAGAGCTGTATGCGGGCTTATTTTTTGCGGGACGAGTTCCAGATTTTTTTGGTACTACTTTGGAGTGCATAATTTTTTTTATCGCCTTTTATTCAGATTTTTCAAATACAGAATCAACAAAAAACACTAATTCCAATTACTGTTTTTATTTTTTGTGCCGTTCACCAAGCGGTAAAAGTCATAAGACCAATATATTCATCTGGTCGATGCGATTACAGCAATACCAGATTTATATTGGTTTTTTTATGCTTTGCTATTTTTACTCACTAAAAACAATATTTTAGCAAAATGAATTTGTTTTTGCATAGTCATATTCAGAGAGCTGTAACTTTTTTTTAATTTTTTTTGCAGAATGGGCCCATATTAGGGCTTGTTTTTTTGGGGATGGTTTGGTGTTTTCATTTATACCAACTTTTTTCTTCACACACAACTTTTTGATCGCTTTTTATTCACTTTTTTGATAGTCGCTATGATGAAAAAGCGACATTTTTGGTGTATTTTTTTTTACGGCGTTCGCCATACTGAATAAACATCATTCCAGTTTAATAGAGAGGGTCGTTCTGGATGCGGCAATACCAATTATGTGTATTTTCTTTGTGTTTTATCACTGACTAGGTTTTCATTGGCTGTAAGCCATAATCATCAACATTAACAGAAAAACACTTGAAATAGATCACTTTGTTTGTAATGACTCTATATAATACATGAGTTTCACTTTTTGTATTGAAGAACTGAAATAAATTAACTGTGTGTGCATTATCCACTTACATGTTTTCATTATGACTCATGTTTCTATTTGTGTGCTTGCTGTTTAGTATTCACGGTGGTGCTTTTCCTTTGCAGGGTGTAACAAGGTCAGTGATGTTGAGCCAATGTCGAGTGAGGCGCCACTTCCTTCCCCATAGGATGCCAACCTCCAGGGTAAGGTAAAGAAACCACTAGACCTATACAGGGTAAGTATCCTCGCGCACCCATCCCTTTGACTAACCTCTGTTTTAAGCCCTCCATTTTTAACACTGATTGATGTTTTTGTATATAGTAGAAGGGTCTTTTTAAGCATTTTGTATGTCATCCGCACAGCCCCACTGAATAACATTGGTCCAAGTGCGATCCATTATTATAATAGCTAGCACTCGGACCTTAAAGGGAATCTGTCACCTCATTTTTGCCGTATGAAATGCAGCCACCGCCATCAGCGGCTTATCTACAGCATTCTGTAATGTTGTAGATAAGCCCCCGATGTAACCTGAAAGATAAGAAAAATGAGTTAGATTATACTCACCCGGGGGGCGCGGTCCGGTCCGATGGGTGTCGCCGTCCAGTCCGGCGCCTCCCATCTTCTAGCAATGACGTCCTCCTCACTTCTGCCGCGGCTCCTGCGCAGGCCTACCATATCTGCCCTGTTGAGGCGCTGGGAAAGATCAGAGAGGTAGAAGGTAGTGTTGAGCTTTCCGATACCGCAAGTATCGGGTATCGGCCGATATTTGCCGTATCGGAATTCCGATACCGAGTACCGTTACTTTTTTCGTATCGGATACCGGAATCGGAAGTCCAAAATGCAATGAGCCACTTTTGTGGCTCTGATTGGCTGCCGAAATGACGTCATCATGATGCGCTGTCTGTGCGCATCATGATGCGCCGTCAGTTCGGGCCTTCGGGGGGGCTGTGCCGACTGTCCGGGGGTCTGTACCGGCCTGCCGGTGGTCTGTGCAGGCTCCGGGGGTCTGTGCCGGCCTGCCGGGGGGCTGTGCCGGCCTGCTGGTGGTCTGTGCAGGCTCCGGGGGTCTGTGCTGGCCTGCCGGGGGGCTGTGCCGGCCTGCCGGTGGTCTGTGCAGGCTCCGGTGGTCAGTGCCGGCCTGCCGGGGGGCTGTGCCAGCCTGCCGGTGGTCTGTGCAGGCTCCGGTGGTCTGTGCCGGCCTGCCGGGGGGCTGTGCCGGCCAGCCGGTGGTCTGTGCAGGCTCCGGTGGTCTGTGCCGGCCTGCCGGGGGGCTGTGCCTGCCTGCCGGTGGTCTGTGCAGGTTCCGGTGGTCTGTGCAGGCATCGTCCGATGGGACTACAAGTCCCATCGGGCGATGCCTGCTACCATGACAGTGATTGACACATTAGCCAATGACGGGACAGTAGTAGTCCCATCATCCGGCTAATGTGTTGAATGTTAAAAAAAAAAAAAAAAAAAATTACATGCTACATACATACAACATGCATACTACATATATACTACATGCAACATGCATACTACATACATGCTACATACTACATGCATGCTACATACATGCTACATACTACATGCATGCAACATACATACTACATATATACTACATGTAACACACATACTACATATATACTACATGTAACATACATACTACATACATGATACATACTACATGCATGCTACATACTACATACATGCTACATACATACTACATACATAATACATATATACTACATGCATGCAACATACATACAACATATATACTACATGCATGCAACATGCATACTACATATATACTATATATACTACATGTAACATACATACTACATATATACTACATGCTACATACATGCAACATACACACTACATGCTACATACATGCAACATACATACTACATACATGCTACATACATACACACTACATGCTACATACATGCAACATACATACTACATACATGCTACATACATGCAACATACACACTACATGCTACATACATGCAACATACATACACACTACATGCTACATACATGCAACATACATACTACATACATGCTACATACATGCAACATACATACTACATACATACTACATACATGCAACATACATACTACATACATACTACATACATGCAACATACATACTACATACATGCTACATACATGCTACATACATGCAACATACATACTACATACATGCTACATACATGCAACATACATACTACATACATACCACATGCATGCAACATGCATATTACATATATACTGCATATATACTACATGCATGCAACATACATATATACTACATACAATACATACATATAGACATACAGTACATATAACATAGAGTACATACTTACCGTCACTTGTCACTTTGATCCCCGAAGCCATTGTCACCTGAGGGATAAATATCAAAATAAAAAAACACCAATATACTTACCCCGATCCGCAGAAGTCCACGAGGGTCCCACGTCCATCTTGCGTGGAGAACAGCAGCATCAGCTGATGCTACCGTTCTCTACCAGCTCCAGGAATACAATGACGGAAGGTAGGTATCCTTCCGCACTGTATTCCTCCACCACTGTAAAAAAAAAAAGTTCCTAGTCTCACTTTATGCCATTGCTGCGATGGCATAAAGTGAAACTAGGGAATTTTTTTTTTTTTTTTTAAAGTGGTGGAGGAATACAGTGCGGAAGGATACCTACCTTCCGTCATTGTATTCCTGGAGCTGGTAGAGAACGGTAGCATCAGCTGATGCTGCTGTTCTCCACGCAAGATGGACGTGGGACCCTTGTGGATTTCTGCGGATCGGGGTAAGTATATTGGTGTTTTTTTATTTTGATATTTATCCCTCAGGTGACAATGGCTTCGGGGATCAAAGTGACAAGTGACGGTAAGTATGTACTCTATGTTATATGTACTGTATGTCTATATGTATGTATTGTATGTAGTATATATGTATGTTGCATGCATGTAGTATATATGCAGTATATATGTAGTATGCATGTTGCATGCATGTGGTATGTATGTAGCATGTATGTAGTATGTATGTTGCATGTATGTAGCATGTAGCATGTATGTAGCATGTATGTAGTATGTATGTTGCATGTATGTTGCATGTATGTAGCATGTATGTAGTATGTATGTTGCATGTATGTAGCATGTAGTGTGTATGTTGCATGTATGTAGCATGTAGTATATATGTAGTATGTATGTTACATGTAGTATATATAGTATATATGTAGTATGCATGTTGCATGCATGTAGTATATATGTATTATGTATGTAGTATGTATGTAGCATGCATGTAGTATGTAGCATGTATGTAGTATGTATGTTACATGTAGTATATATGTAGTATGTTGCATGCATGTAGTATATATGTAGTATATATGTATTATGTATGTAGTATGTATGTAGCATGTATGTAGCATGCATGTAATATGTAGCATGTATGTAGTATGTATGTTACATGTAGTATATATGTAGTATGCATGTTGTATGTATGTAGCATGTAAATTTTTTTTTTTTTTATATTTTACATTCAACACATTAGCCGGATGATGGGACTACTACTGTCCCATCATTGGCTAATGTGTCAATCACTGTCATGGTAGCAGGCATCGCCCGATGGGACTTGTAGTCCCATCGGACGATGCCTGCACAGACCCCCGGAGCCTGCACAGACCACCGGCAGGCCGGCACAGACCACTGGCAGGCCGGCACAGACCACCGGAGCCTGCACAGACCACCGGCAGGCCGGCACAGACCACCGGCAGGCCGGCACAGACCCCCGGCAGGCCGGCACAGACCCCCCGGCAGGCCGGCACAGACCCCCGAAAGGCCCGTACAGACCCCAGAGAGGCTGTACAAGGCAAAAATAGGGTTTTTCTTATTCCGATACCGGAAGTCCCATAGACTTGAATGGGACTTCCGGTATCGGAATCGGCGATACCCGATATTTTTTTTAGATCGGCCGATACCATCCGATACGATACTTTTAAGTATCGGACGGTATCGCTCAACACTAGTAGAAGGAGGATATTCAATCCTGCCCCATCGGTGGTGTGCTCCCTAGGGACGGCAATGGGGAACAAGGAAAAACACTTTATCACAAAAGCATTTTAAGGAATGTTGTCCTGTTGCTGTGCCTTTAAGAAACCTAAAGGCGAGGCAAAACCGCACACAGTGGGAACACTACCATAAGCGTGTCTGTGTAGGCAGCTCATGTGGAGCTTTGTGGGGACACAACCAGGACCCGATACTGGGCTCATTACACAGGAACCTGAAAGCACCACACTGCAGGCGGCACACCTGAGGAGAGTCTCTCCTGTATCTACAAGCATCTCCCCCCGTGTACTAATCGCCACCATTATACAAGTAATCTACCCCGTGCACGACACCGCAGCAGCACCATGCGTATACTGACAGGCTCCATCCCTGACATGACTTCCGCCTCTACCAAGGTGGCGGGACGCCGGTTCCTGACGTTCTAATTGCGCGACCGGCGACGGAATTACGTCATTTGCCGTTGCCATGGGAAACCGGCAGATTTGACAGCGGAGCGGACGACTAGAGGAGGTGTTGGCTGAAGGTGGGGAGCGGTCGCCGGGTGTGGCAGCTGTGTGTGCGGCGCGGAGGTCTGTGATCTGTCCGGTGTGGTCCGTCCCAGAGCGCATGTGTCAGATATAGGGCAGGTGTCCTGTATGGCGGCGTTACATGTCAGCGTGCCATGCCGGACTATATGTCATGGGGTGTAGCGGCTCTATAGATGTATTATGGTGGAAATCATGGCGTGTGCTGATAGTACGGCTCTGTAGGACCCCTGTAGCCCCTCTCATGGGCGTACATAAAATGCAAGGGGCTCCATAGCAAAAGTATTAATTGCCCCTCTCCCTAATACATCCTTATTAGACGTGTATTTGTGCACATACCCAGGAATTGTACCCGCAGTGAGGCCCCTTAGTGTTCTCACCCACAGGACCCCCGTCATGGCTATTATGGAGTATGATGCCAAGCACACGGAGTATATATTACCCCCACAAGTTCTGAGCACGAAGCCCCCACAGCCATCACTGTTATACCCACACACACACACTCATTGTCCACCCCCCCACACACACACTATCATTCCACACACACTATCATTCCACACACACTATCATTGTCCATCCCCCCCCACACACACACACTATCATTGTCCACCCCCCCCCCACACACACACACACACTATCATTGTCTACCACACACACACACACACACACTATCATTGTCTACCACACACACACACACACACACTATCATTGTCTACCACACACACACACACACTATCATTGTCTACCACACACACACACACACTATCATTGTCTACCACACACACACACACACACACTATCATTGTCCACCCCACACACACACACTATCATTGTCCACCCCACACACACACACTATCATTGTCCACCACACACACACACACACACACACACTATCATTGTCCACCCCACACACACACACACACTATCATTGTCCACCACACACACATACACACACTATCATTGTCCAACACACACACACACACTATCATTCCACACACACACACTATCATTGTCCACCCCCCACACACACACTATCATTGTCCACCCCCACACACACACTATCGTCCACCCCCACACACAGTCATTGTCCACCCCCCACGCATACAGTATCATTGTCCACCCCGCTACACACACACTATCATTGTCCTCCACCTACACGCATACAGTATCATTGTCCCCCCACACACAGTATCATTGTTCACCCCCCACACACACACAGTATCATTGTCCCCCCACACACACACACAGTATCATTGTTCACCCCCCACACACACATACATGCAGTATCATTTCCATCCCCCTACACACACACACGGTATCATTGTCCATCCCCCTACACACACACACACACGGTATCATTGTCCATCCCCCTACACACACACACACACACACACACACGGTATCATTGTCCATCCCCCTACACACACACACACACGGTATCATTGTCCATCCCCCTACACACACACACACGGTATCATTGTCCATCCCCCTACACACGGTATCATTGTCCATCCCCCTACACACGGTATCATTGTCCATCCCCCTACACACACACACGGTATCATTGTCCATCCCCCTACACACGGTATCATTGTCCATCCCCCTACACACGGTATCATTGTCCATCCCCCTACACACGGTATCATTGTCCATCCCCCTACACACGGTATCATTGTCCATCCCCCTACACACGGTATCATTGTCCATCCCCCTACACACGGTATCATTGTCCATCTCCCTACATACGGTATCATTGTTCACCCCCCACACACACGGTATCACTGCCACCCCCCCACACACATACAGCATCACTTTCCACCTCCCCTACATACAGCATCACTTTCCACCTCCCCTACACACACAGTATCATTGTCCACCCCCCCACACATACATACAGTGTCTTTGTCCACCCCCCATACACAGTATCATTGTCCACCCCCACCCCCCCACACACATGGTATCATTGTCCAACCCCCATACACAGTATCATTGTCCACCCCCACCCCCCCACACACGGTATCATTGTCCACTCCCCCCACACATGGACTTTTTGGGTTTATAGCAGCTTCTCAGAAGAATGGCTGTTGTATATAAAATATAAAGTGGGCTAAACTATTTTTTATCTGTAGAAGTCAGACCCCCCAACAAAATCATGAGAACGTCGTTCTGGAAACCTAAGAATGTGATCTGTCTTGAATGGAGCAGCGGTGTGACCTGCGCCCCATTCATTGTCGAAGGGACTGCTGGAAATAGTCAAAATGTACTCCGTTTTCTTTGACAGTCCCATAGACCATGATTGAAGGAGAGGCCGAGCTTGTGCACCTCTGCTCCATTCAAGACGGGACTCCAGGTCTATGGATAGAGGATAACTTGTGATTTTGGGAAAACCCTTTTAAAGGGAATTATGTTATTTATAAGCCCTTTCCTCAAATACTGGCTATGTTCTCATAAATGTGCGAGCTTGAACAATTATAAAGAGTTTGTCTTCCAAACTGATTCTGGAGATGACAGCCCAATGCGCTGCTTATTGGCCTGGCCAGTACTATAGATTGGCTCCTATTAAAGAGAACAGGAGCTGACGTGCAGCAGCCACTAAGCAGTGGAACTGCCCGATACTGTGCTGTACAATGTGATCAGTGGGGGTGCCAGGGTCTTGACCCCATTATCTTAAAGCAATAACCAATTTCATGGATTGATCATCAATATATATAAAAATGTACCTTTGCTTGTTTTATTTACTTTTAATTGCCCCTTTTGGACAAAAATGAAGGCTAAACGATGACAAATCTATTTCATTCTATTAGTACTTAATGCGAAAAAAAGACCCACAATGTAATTTAAGAAGATGGAATATCGGAAGACCCCATAATACAAAATATTGTGGTCCTTAAAGGCAAAAATTGGAAAATGGCTTGGAGCCTAAAAGGTTAATGACTGAGCCGGAGTGGATGTTTGTGTAGTAACCTTTTGCTCTGATTGTTTTATTCAGTGCTGTGGTCACATGTATCCCGGTGGCCACTGTGCAGCATGTACTGTCAGGAATCGATCCCATCTGGAAATGTAAGCTCACACGGGTCTATCGGACTGTTCCTGAACATTTCCTCTTTGTCAGGAGTTATTTTTCTGTAGTGTGTCTGGTTAATAGTGAGAGAGAATCACCTCTTTTTGGAAGGCGGCTCCTAAGCTTAATTGGGGTTGGAGGAACTAGCGGGAACAGGTCCTACGAAGCCTAAGACTGGAAGCCGGTATGGAGAAGGCACTATGATGATAGTGATCACGGTCGATGTTGTGTTTCTTTTCTGCTGCTCAGTTATTTGTATGTGGTTTTTTGCAACTTTTTCCAATAATATCTGTTCTATAATGAAATATGATGGCACTGAATGAGTTGTGGAACTGGAAACAAAGCCGGATCCTCTTGTTACATGGTGTGGGTCCCATTGTTGGAGGAGAGACTGTAGAGAATGTCCCCCGTTATCCACTGACTGCAAGACCACGTTCAGGAGGAGCAGCTCGTCGCCCCTACATCCATTCATCTTTTTCTGGCCGCGGTCTTGATCTTGGATAAGCTGCATTGGAGGTGTCTGGTAGCTACTCGTTTCCTCTGCCGAAAAAAAAGGATTGAAATGTTCAATTTAGCCGGCGATCGTTTTCTGTCGTTTGCTGTTTTAAAATTTTATTATGCCCGATAGAAGACTTCGACTGAAAATTATATATGATAATGTGACGTTGTGTACAAGTCATTGGCTAGACGAGCTTAGAGAGAGTAAACTCGGGAGGTCAGCTCGTGGTGACAAGAATGGGATCGGCTTAGAAATGATAAGGAAGGGTATAAAACTGAAATAAATTAATCGAATCGATGTTGTGTTTTTCTGTAGCCGGCAAGCATTGTACACATCGTAGATTTCCAATTACCTTTAAGATGGCCAAGGACAAGATGAATGGCAGGTAAGTTGATTGGTTTCCATCTAGTGGTCTTCCGGTTTCTTTCCTCGAGCCTTTTTCTAATACTCTACTTGCCTAACGTTGCTTCTAGACTATGGAAAATGGATTCACATCTAATTTCCAGATAAGTCATACATGTCTGGCCACCTGAAAATGGAGCTTCACCTTTGAAGTCGTTTTAGAGCTTGTTCTTACTTACCTTGTAAAAGTTGGTCAGATCACCAAGTTCCAAACAATATGTATATTTACTGGTGCTGCTACCGATATCACTGATTAGGTATGTACTGCAGGGACGTTCGACTACAAAATAGGTCCCATGACAACAAGGATCGAAGCTGATGCTGCCAATCGGCCCACTAATAAAAATGTGATTCAGTGTCCAAATAATACAACGCTTCATAGTGGAGGAGATGTAGGAGTGCGTCCCTAAGTGCAGTTCGCTATAAAAAAAAAGCTCTGTATTTGACTTTTCCCTGGTCCACCAATCAAATACCATGTAATTTTGTTTTTAATTATTTATTTAGCTATTCGGGTTAAACAAAGCTAGACAAGTTTATTAAATGTAGGACTTGTGAAATTATATATCTACCGGACATTTATCTATTCTGAGGGTTCTGGCTGTGAATCTGCTGTGCTTGGCTGATAACATTTTGTGGTTCCTTTTGAGATGTGTGTGTAAAAATCCGACAGCATACACATGGTCTGTGTGCTGTCCGATTTTTTTTGTTTTCCCTTTTACTGCATTGCACATTACACACATGAAGAATTCAAAGGGAAGTGCCATCTGTATCTAAAAATTAAGAAACAGTCTATGTACGGTACCTTCTACTTTATGTGAATGCATAGCATTACCCAGATAATAATTAATGAGTGCTTCCTCTCCTCTTGCTCGACAGCCTGCACCTGCTAGATCTGCCTTGGGAAGATGTGCTGGTTCCTCATATTCTTCCCTACCTACCCTTGAGGAACATAATAAGTCTGCAGAGGGTCGGTAAAGCGTTCCAGTCTTTAATCCAGCTCTATCTGGCCAATTGTCGCAACTTCGACTCCACTCAGGTAAATTATTAACTGTTTGGGCCTCTTTTTAACAAAACGGTCTAAGGCCAGTTTCACATGTAGTCGGGGTTTGCTACTCAGTGACCAGTCCAGATGTCATCGGCCACGTGAAAACGGCCGTACAGTAATACTCAATAATAATATTATTACTATTGCAAATAATCAGAGCATAGCTTTTCATTTTTTTCTTCCACAGTTTATATCTATTAACATTCCTATATCTTCACAACACTTGTCTGTAAACTATGTTCAAATCTACTGATACCTAATATAAGCAGTTTCCTGATGGTGTATGTACAGTGCCTACAAGTAGTATTCAACCCCCTGCAGATTTAGCAGGTTTACACATTCGGAATTAACTTGGCATTGTGACATTTGGACTGTAGATCAGCCTGGAAGTGTGAAATGCACTGCAGCAAAAAAGAATGTTATTTCTTTGTTTAATTTTTTTTTAAATTGTGAAAAGTTTATTCAGAGGGTCATTTATTATTCAACCCCTCAAACCACCAGAATTCTGTTTGGTTCCCCTAAAGTATTAAGAAGTATTTCAGGCACAAAGAACAATGAGCTTCACATGTTTGGATTAATTATCTCTTTTTCCAGCCTTTTCTGACTATTTAAGACCCTCCCCAAACTTGTGAACAGCACTCGTATATGGTCAACATGGGAAAGACAAAGGAGCATTCCAAGGCCATCAGAGACAAGATCGTGGAGGGTCACAAGGCTGGCAAGGGGTACAAAACCCTTTCCAAGGAGTTGGGCCTACCTGTCTCCACTGTTGGGAGCATCATCCGGAAGTGGAAGGCTTATGGAACTACTGTTAGCCTTCCACGGCCTGGACCACCTTTGAAAGTTTCCTCCCGTGCCGAGGCCAGGCTTGTCCGAAGAGTCAAGGCTAAGCCAAGGACAACAAGGAAGGAGCTCCGGGAAGATCTCATGGCAGTGGGGACATTGGTTTCAGTCAATACCATAAGTAACGTACTCCACCGCAATGGTCTCCGTTCCAGACGAACCCGTAAGGTACCTTTACTTTCAAAGCGTCATGTCAAGGCTCGTCTACAGTTTGCTCATGATCACTTGGAGGACTCTGAGACAGACTGGTTCAAGGTTCTCTGGTCTGATGAGACCAAGATCGAGATCTTTGGTGCCAACCACACACGTGACGTTTGGAGACTGGATGGCACTGCATACGTCCCCAAGAATACCATCCCTACAGTCAAGCATGGTGGTGGCAGCATCATGCTGTGGGGCTGTTTCTCAGCCAAGGGGCCTGGCCATCTGGTCCGCATCCATGGGAAGATGGATAGCACGGCCTACCTGGAGATTTTGGCCAAGAACCTCCGCTCCTCCATCAAGGATCTTAAGATGGGTCGTCATTTCATCTTCCAACAAGACAACGACCCAAAGCACACAGCCAAGAAAACCAAGGCCTGGTTCAAGAGGCAAAAAATCAAGGTGTTGGAGTGGCCTAGTCAGTCTCCTGACCTTAACCCAATTGAAAACTTGTGGAAGGAGCTCAAGATTAAAGTCCACATGAGACACCCAAAGAACGTAGATAACTTGGAGAAGATCTGCATGGAGGAGTGGGCCAAGATAACTCCAGAGACCTGTGCCGGCCTGATCAGCTCATATAAAAGACGATTATTAGCTGTAATTGCAAACAAGGGTTATTCCACAAAATATTAAACCTAGGGGTTGAATAATAATTGACCCACACTTTTATGTTTAAAATTTATTAAAATTTAACTGAGCAACATAACTTTTTGGTTTGTAAGATTTATGCATCTGTTAATAAATCCTGCTCTTGTGTGAAGTTTGAAGGCTCTAACTTATTTGCATCTTATCAAACCTGCTAAATCTGCATGGGGTTGAATACTACTTGTAGGCACTGTATGTGTGTGTGTATATGTATATGTGTGTGTGTGTGTATATATATATATATATATATATATATATATATATGTATATATATATTCCAGCCCCAGCCGTACTGACAATTCTTTATTAAAGAATGGGTCATTGATAGGAGACAGTGATTTTTTATTTCTGATAGATTCAGCAGTACCGTGTTATTTCTGTATACAGCACAAGTGATCAGATGATCGAAGGTTCAGGTCCCCTAAGCGAACTAACAGGTGCAGCAAAGTGCAAATGGAAAGTGAAAAGTTAAAACATAAATTTTTTTTTTAAAAATAAAATATAAAAGTTCAAATCAACCTCCTTTGACCTATTAAAAATAAATAAAAAATACCCATCTGATATTGTTCCATCTGTAAATCCCAATCTATCAAAATATAAAATTAATTAATTTGTGAAAACAGAATTAGGCACGAGTAGTTGAAATCGAGCAATGTTTGCTGGTTCCCACCTCAATATGCCTCCTTAGGATCTCTGTAGGGTGGTGCACTCACATAGGTAATGTCAAGGTAAATCATAAGGAATTGAAAGAATTGGAGCACTCACCCAGATCCTTCTTGTTGTCCAATTTTATTCCATGGTGAAATGTGACATCAAACCATATTACACTGCGGAGTGCAGGTGAGAGAGCCTGACGGACTACGGCTGTTTCGTGCTTGCGTAGCGCTTCTACGGGTCCATGTCAGGCTCTCTCATCTGCATAGCTCTCCTGATACCTGCACTCCGCACTGTAATATGGTTTGATGTCACATTTCACCATGGAATAAAATTGGACATCAAGAAGGATCTGGGTGAGTGCTCCAGTGCTTTCAATTTCTTCTGATTTACCTTAATAAAATTAATTACGGTAACCCGATTTGTAAACGGTGTAATGGTAAAAAGTAGTTCTAAACCTCAGAATTACGGATTCTGCAAAATAACAGGTGATTTAAAACAATAAAGATTGTTTGTCATCAACCAAAAATTGCAAGCGTTAACTGGTTTCGGAAAATGGTGGCTCAAGCAGAAGATTTATTTTTAATTATTTAGTTTTTCTTACAAATTTAAAAAAATTTTTTTGCCACTTAAAGGGGTTATCCGGCCTTAGGCTACAAGTCTGCAGTCACAATTGTAAAGATTACAAACGTGTATAGTATTTTTTTTTTTTTTTTTTTTTATTCTTAACGGGGTTGTCCGGTCTCAGAGTGACTGCAGATTTGTGAATTAACCCCCCCCCCCCCCCCCCAGTGTGTGCACAGCACACTCTGAGGATTCTCTGGCATCGGGAGCAGGCGGACACGTGACCATAAGTATGTGATTTTCACACTTCCGAGCACGTTTCGACTAGACTTGTCCACCCGCCCTCAATACACTGGCACTGAGTGAGGCGACAGTTACGCTCCTGGTACCGGAGAACCCTCACAGTGCGAGGTGTGTGCGCTGTGAGGATCCACAAGTCTGCAGTCACTTTAAAGGGAATCTGTCACCCCTTTTTTCGAATGAGTTGCCGGCACCAACATCAGGGGCTTATCTACAGCATTCTGTAATGTTGTAAATTAGCCTCCATGTAACCTGAAAGATAAGAAAAAAAAAAAGAGATTATACTGACCGGGGGGGGGGGGGGGGTTGGACCGATCCAATGGATGTCGCGGTCCTGTTCGGCGCCTCCCATCTTCATGCGATGCCATCCTCTTCTTTCCTTTCTGTTGTGGCTCTGGCACCTGTGCATTGCACCTGCGCCGGAGCCACGACAGGGAGAAAAGAGGACTGCATCGTATGAAGATGGGAGGCGCCGGATCGGACCAGACTTCCCCCCCCCCCCCCAGGTGAGTATAATCTAAAGGCCCCTTTACATTTAGCGATGCACCAGCGATCCCAACCACTATACGACCCGGTCAGGATCGCTGGTGCATTGCTAAATGGTCGCTAGTGAGCTGCCACACAGGCAGATCTCACCAGCTATGTAGCGATGCTCGGCGGTCGTACTTACCTTTCAGACGAAGCGATGACCGCTGTCTTCCGCCCGCGTCCATAGCTCGCTTGTCGGCGCCAGCAGGAAGCCGACGACGAGAAATGAACGTGGACGATCTCGCGCGATCAGCAATAGCCAGCGTGGGAGCCAGTCGGAGGTAAGTATCACATGTAGCGATATCGCTGCTGCGTCACAAAATCGGTGACGCTTTAGCGATATCGCTATGTGTAAAGCCCCCTTTACTCCTTTTTCTCATCTTTCAGGTTACATCGGGGGCTTATCTTCAGCATTACAGAATGTTGTAGATAAGCCCCTGATGTCGGTGCCGGCAGCTCATATTCGATAAAAGGGGTGACAGATTCCCTTTAAGAGCGGGAAAATCCCAGAATTGCATTTTTTTTTCCACTTTCTGTGATAAAATGAATAGTGTGATTCCAATATACATCTTGTCCCGAAATAATAATAACCAAGCTCTTGTAGGATTATGTTGATGGGAAAGAAAAAAGGTTATGACTCTTGAGAGGGGGGAAACAGTGCAAAAAAGGCAAATGGCCATGTGAGGAAGGGGTTAATGTTCCCCAATCAACTATGAATGGTATTACTATTATTTAAAAGTGGAAGTGATTCGGAACCGCAGCAACTGAGCCATAAAGTGGAGACACTGGGAAAGGACAGAGAAGGGATATATACAGTATATGTAATAATTATTATTGTATAGAATATATATTTTTTGCATTATTTATATTCAGGGTGCAGCCAGATACATCGTTGGCCTTTGTAAATTTGGGTGTCTGTCCTCATGGGGTGCACTTACATAGTGCTGGGCAGCCCGTCAGTATTAGCCTGTAAGTCAGACACTGTGCATTACCTGTGTGTGACCAGCGCACTATACAAGCCGCTCTTGTGCAATTTAATACTAAGCAATCACCCCCTCCATGATTTGGTAGGCTGCGAGTGGTTGTCTCATCAGTATTGTGCACCTGTGTTACCACCATCTCTACTCTATGGGTTTGCTGCATCCTGATTGCATTAGTTCTGAGACTTGGGCCGGTAAACACTGCTGCCCCCTTTTTTTGCTGTGTTATCCGTTGCAGGCTTCCATCTTTGTGAGATCAATTTGGGAAAGACTTTTTTTTTTTCTATTCCAGCAGGACTGTGCCACAGTGCACATAGCAGGATCCATTCAGATATGGTTGGGTGAGTATAATCTGGACGAGCTTCACTGCCCCGCACAGAGCCCTCACCTTAACTCCATTGAACACCTTTGGGTTGGATTATAACAAAGATTACAAGCCAGGCCCTGTAGTCTAACATCAGTGTCTGACCATACTTCAAAACTTTTAAAAACAAAAAGATGGAAAACACAAGTGGGTGCAGTAAACTCTGTTAAAGCTAGGGGGCGCTGTATATGCTACTCAGAATATGCATGTGGGCGTGTGTCTGAATGCCCTGGATAAAGCCTGTATGTGTCCTGGCTGTGTGGAATAGGACCTGTAGTGAGGTCATGACCATGTGATCCATACCTCACTTGTGGGTGTGGTCACGTATCATATAGTGTGACTGAGGTCGGGTCACATGGTGTTCTGTGTTTTGATCCTGAGTGGTCAGAGTGCAAGGTCCTGGAAGGCCTGTGTGTTTGGAAGTGTCTGGGATTGAACTTCCTGAAGAGCACATGGAAAGGCCCGGACCTGGTAGAGTCTGTGACGGCTCTGTGTAGGGACGCTACTGCCTGGCTGTTGGTCTGAAACTGTAGACAGCCTAGAGAACATGGCACTGTCTGGAACAGTGATCCCAGTGCGGCCGCTTCCCTGATAACCCGTGAGGGATAAACTGAGAGTAACGCTGACCAGGGTCAGTAAGAGACTTTAGGCCCCGATACATGCTTCAATGTCCCAGCGCTTCCACCAACGATCCGACGTGGATGGGATCGCTGGGACATAGTTAGCTGATCGCTGGTGAGCTGTCACATAGACAGCCCCACCAGTGATTAGGACCAGCGAGCACGCTGTTATCCAAGGTAAACAGCAGGTATGTAAGAGCCGCACAGCTTTTAGAAACCCGCTGTTTACATTGGAAACCAGCTCCCAGCGTCGCTGATCGTTGGTCTCTCGCTGCTACGCGCAGCCATGCGTGCTGGCCAGCGGGAGACCAACGATCAAAAAATGGCCCAGGACGTTCGAGCGTGATCAGCGATACCGGGCAAGGGGGGGCGGTCGCTGATGCATGTCACAAACAGCGATATCGCTGGCGATCTCGCTGTGTGTGACGGGGCCTTTTGTATGCTTTATGTGGTAACGATGCATGTTAATGGACGTTGTACTGGAAGCTACACGCTATTATGTTCATGAAGAGCGGTTTAGGCTGTTGTCTAATAAACCGAATGAACTATTTAACCCAGCGTGTTCCCGTGTATGCCTCAAAGACCGGCAAAGTGAGTAAATCCCCATCCACTCATTTGGTGGATCTCTACAATCCCCATAGTACATTCCCCCCATCATAGTATGATGCCCCCTTGGTGTACATACACACAGCTCTGCTACATCAATACACACAGTTTTGCAACATCAATACACATACAGTTCTGCTATATTAATACACCCACATATCTGCTATATCACTAAACTCACAGCTCTGCTACTTCAACACAATTACATACACGGCTCTACTAGATCATTACACGCACACACACAGGCAGCCCTGCTACATCAATACACAATATATACACATGGATCTGCTACATCATTTCATATATACACAGCTCTGGCTACATTAGTAGATACAAAAAACACAGGGTTCTACTACAGCAGTACACACTCGCCTCTGCTACACCAATATATAAATAACTGCTACATCAATACACGCATCCTCACATACCTCTGCTACATCACTACATAAATATACAGCTCTGCTACATCAATACAAACACATCCACACAAAGCTTTGCTGCATCGATACAATTGTGTTGCTACACACACACACACGTTACCTGTTTCCCGTCCCTCTTCACTGTCGGTGATGTGACCAGATACCCAAACATCCTGGTAGGACCTTGCCTTTGGTCTGCGCAATGACTGAGTGGTGGAGGAACTTGGAAGGACCTTTTTGGTCTCTTTCCCCCACCGTTCTATTCAGCTGCATCGGTGAACTTAGCTGAGGTCGGGACACTGCTTGGGACAGGTTTGCTGGATTTGGGACAGTTTGGGTAGGCATAGAATACTGTTCTGGATGAATGGGAAACCATTCTCACAGACGCATCAAAATTATGTAGAAAGCCTTCTCAGAAGAGGTGAAGGTATTTAGACTGCAACTGTATTGCCTATTGATTTAGAATGCGATGTCATAAAATCTCATGTCTGTGTCCTAATGCTTTTGTCTATATAAGCACAACATCCTGGCTGCCAGCACCGACCACTAGATGGAGCTTACTTTTAATACTGAGTTCACTGTAAGCTGTGCGCTCCCTCTAGTGGTGACTGCATGACACCAGGATGTTGTGTTTTGTCTGCGTAGCGGATTTTTACCTGTATCAGGTAAGTTTCCATCCAGTAAATGTATGTATGGTGAAATTAATCCATGCACAATTTTGAATCTATTAATTAAAAAAAAATATCAAGGATTTATATTCATGCAAAATCCACTGTATGAGAAAATTGAGAAAATTTGCGTCTTCACTATTTTAAAATTATTAACATTTTTGAACGAATGCAAACTGACCATGATTTTGTGTCATGCAATAAATTCATCTCAAGGTCTCCCCTTGTAGATGAGGCAGATGTAGAAAAAATGTCAGGAAAGGAATTAAGTTCCCGCTAAAGGATCAATTGTGTGATATGAAGCAATCAATGTAATTTCACTCGGATTCATTCTCCTCTTAGTCAATAGTTATTCAGTACGGTAATTGAAATGACCAGGGTAGGAAATATCCATCATCCTCGCAGTCACGAGTTATCAATGAAGACGTTGTAAGGGCCCGACACCTCGACGTGGGATCGGAGCCGAGACAGCGACCTTTCATATACTGAGCAGTAGGTGGCACGGCTGGGTGACAGATGATGTTACCAAGATGACAAAGCCTGTTAGATAATAGAGAAATCCAATTTCATACAAGGAGCTTAGATTCTGGAAATATCCAACAAGCAAATCAATAATTGCTGCTCAGTGCAATATATTTTTTGATATATTTCATGATAAATGGCCAATAAATAGGAAGTTAGTATTTCTATTTGCGGTGTGGATTTCAGGTATACATATGTGGTAATTGGATTACTAGGGTATTACTGACTGTTCTTCATTGGCTAGCCAATGCCTGTACAAGTGTAACCTTCAAGTTTTGATTAGCCATTAGCTCAACTTTATTCAGATTGCACTGTGTTCATAGAAATCCGCACTTAGTCTGGCTATCTTAGTAAGTGATGGCATTTCACTTAGATCACGTTACTTAAAGAGATTCTGTCGTCAGGTTTTGCCACACAATCTGAGAGCAGCATGGTGTAGGGGCCGAGACTATTATTCCAGTGCTGTGTCAGTTACCGGGCTGCTTGCTGTAGTCTTTATAAAATCACTGATTTATCAGCAGGAGATTCACTTGAAGACTTGTGAACCTGCTGCCGTGTAGTCCTCCATATTCATAGCCTCTGTATAACCCCGCCTTCACCACTGATTGGCAGGCTGTGCACAGTGGACACAGAAAGCTGCCAATCAGTGGTGTGGGCGGGGTTATACAGCGCTCCGCATTCAAGAGAACTGCTAGATCTGCAGCAGATAAAACTGTTTTTTATAAAAACTACAGCAAGGAACCCAGTAAGTGACACATTGCTTGTATTTGGGTCTATGCCCCTACATCATGCTGCTGTCAGATGGGGAAAAAAACCTGGGGCAGATTCCCTTTAGTGACTGCTGAGGATCTGACCTCTGGTATACTCCCTAATCTGCAGAATGCAGCCCCTTAATTCTCTGAATTGGTGGGGGTCCTGGTGACTGGACCCACAGCTCTCAATAAGTAATGGCATATCCTTGCAAAATTCCTTCACTTTCCAACAGTTTAGATGGCCATACACAATAGATGAATTGTTGACTGATCCCCATGACCATCTAATGTATAAGGTGATGTCTACTATTCTTCGATGGCATATATGGGGCAAAGAAGGTGGGAATGTTGGATTTCTAAATGTCTAATCCTTCAGTACATGAAGAGGATATGTTGCCTCCAGAGGTATCCGGCAGCGGCTTGCTCCCCTCTCCTTATTGAGAGCCAAGGTCCGAAGGAATAGCTTTAGTCTGTGTGCACACGTAAGCGTTTTTTCGTGTGTTCTTTTTTTTTTAAGCGTTTTTACCGGAAAAAACGCTTACAAGAAGCATCCCATTCACTTTAATGAATTCTGCACTTTTTGTGCGTATTGATGCGTTTTTTCCACGTAAAAAACGCAGCATGCTCATTAATTTTGCGGAAAAATCTGCATTTCTAACTATTTTCTATGAGACTGGGGCCGTGCGGAAAAAAACGCATAAAAAATGCGCGTTTTCTGGGAAGGAGTCCGGTTTTGTGTCAGGAATTTTCTGCATACGTGTTGCACATACCCTGACAGCTACAGTTTGCCCAACATCTATCTAAAGGACACACTTGCCACCCAGCTCAATCCCGTGTATCAAATTTACGGATATCAGAGATAGTCTGCCCTAATCCCTGTGTAAAGCATCGCTCCCTGTGCTGAATTTCATTATCAAGCTGGAGAATTCCTCTATACAGATACCAGGGTGGATAAAGACACTGGATGAAGAGGAAAGCTAGTAATAGAGCCACATTGTGGTCAGATGCTGTGCATGAGTATAATAGTGACATTTATTAAATAACCTCTTCAAATAGGAAGAGAACAGCCTCCATGGGGACCTCTAATCTAGAAGTCAAATGGACCCTTAAAAGAGCCGTGGCCCATGACTTGGGATATAAAGCCAAACCTAAGTAATCTCCAAATGGAAAATCACTCCATATACTGTTTCAGGGTCTTGCCCATCATCAGTGCAAAACAGGAGACTAGTTGTCTTGGACAAAGCTCTGGGGGGGGTATAGTTTCTCCTTGAGGAGAGCGCCAAGTCTGGTGAGGGACATTTCTAGGCCAGGCAGTGGTTCTTGGGGAGAAAAGTATGCAAACAGCCACTTCAAAGAGGAAGAAAGTGGGGTCTCTACTGCCACCTATTGAAGGTAGGAGTCCTAGCAGATAATATCAACAGTTTTTTTAAAGAGTAAAATTGTGGGATTTAGCCATGTTGTTGGCAGCAGTCTGTGTATACATGTCTGACCTTTTCACTTTTCTCTACCAGCTTGGCTCACAGTTACCCAAGAGTGCTTTTTCCAGCATGCTCAGACACAACTCAGTGTTACAGAAACTGGACCTACGAAGTTGTTCTGACTGGTTGACAGATAAGGAGCTGCTCCCAGTCATTGGGCAGAACCACCATCTCCTCGATATCAATCTGAACAGCTGCGTCCAGCTGAGCCGTCAGTCGTTGGTGTCCGTCTCGCTCAGCTGTCCCCACCTCCGGAATATCTGCCTCGGCCACTGTGAATGGGTGGACTGTCTTTCCCTCCGCAGTCTGGCTGACCACTGTAAACATTTGGAAGCGGTTGACCTGACTGCTTGTCGTCAACTGAAGGACGATGCAATATGTTACTTGGTGAAGAAGAGCCCGCAAATGAAATCTCTCTCGCTAGCTGTGAACGCCAACATTAGTGATGCCGCCGTGGAAGAAACTGCTAAAAACTGCAGGGACTTGGAGCACCTTGACTTGACTGGATGTCTGCGTGTCAAAAATGAATCCATTAGGTAACCATGATTTTATACAATTACTGGCACATTACACCGAATTGCCGCTTTATTAGAGACACCTGCCTGTACGTAAATCACACACTACCTGCCTGTTAGATTGTAGGCCCATAGCAAAAAAGAGAAAAGAAAAATAGTTCTGGATAAACCCTTTAAGGCTCATTGAAATAACCAAGAATCATCCCATGTAGCAGCAATTACTTGTAGAATAAGAAAGCTGCTCATTCAGCTGGTGATTGGATCTTCGTTATTGGTAGCTCATCAATAGATGTACAAGGGATATGCTGCTGGTAGCATTTATTTCTTATGCTTACTATATAGCGCCATCTTATGCCACAGCGCCGTACAGATATTGTTATCGCTGTCCCCATTCTGCTGAAACCCCCACAAACTTGGGGAGACCTTACAAACTCCTTTCAGATGTTCTGCTTGGCTCGATATAAACCGAGGACCCCAGTGCTCCTAGTCTGCAGTGCTAACCACTGAGCCACCGTGCTGCCCATACTGCCCTATGGGGACAGAGCGATAGTCTTAATGATCATTCTGTTTCCATCAGTATCTGTCAGCAGTGTAAACAGGCCAATGAATGAGTGCTGATTTGACTTGCATGTTTGGTGCTTGTTAACAGTATAGATAGTACCAGACACAATAGGAAACCTTAAAGGGGACCTGTCAGTCGATTCGTGCTGCCCAAACCATGGGTAAATTGAATCCGAGCCTGGCTGCTCAAAGCGTTTCAGAAAATACATAGTTTAAAGGTTCTTCCTGCAACACTCTAATTGATTTACAGGTCTCTCCCATATTTGTACTGCAGCGATGCAGTAACAGATTAGATTGTCCTCAGTGCAAATCAATATAACCACAGGAAAAAAATACAGGCGTTTGTCCCATTTGAAACCATGGTTCCAAGACAGGACCATAGGGAGATTCCAAATTGGTCTGGTGCCTCCCTGGTTGGCCGAAGATTGACACATCTCTCCTGCGTCTGTACATTGGGAGAGACATGTCAGTCAACTGCAGGTTGAAGCTGGCCAGGGATAGTGCTGGACTAGCCTTGTCACTAGTGGAAACCCACACAACCGCAGAGGGAACATGTTGTCTGTGCTAACCACTGCACAGCCATATGGCATGTGATGAAACATGGCACCATTCAACGTAGTATAAGAAGCATATAGTGGTCACAGTCATAATCTGCCCTTATACATGAGGCCTTCATCTGCCCAGAACTCCATTAGGTGGGGTTACTTTAGAAAACAAAGAGCAGCTTCTGAATTTCTGATGTATGATGTACGGGGGGACACCTGTTAGAAATAAGCCCAAATTTGCCTGATGTAAAGCATTTAATTCCTTGTAACACTTTTTAAGTGGTTTGAGTCGTACAGTAACACATTGTGTGATTCCTACCCAGTGACAACGAGCTGGAGGCCAATTCTTCTGTATTTGCTTACAACGCAGTTTTGTGAAACCATTAAATAAGTAATCACAAGGAGTGTGGGTTTTATATCCGGCGTCCAGGCGACTATCCATTAATATTTTATATGATAACTTATTTACAGGACGGGTACTGTAATGAGTGATTTAGTTTTCATCACTTGGGAATCTGTATTTACTCACATTACTGAATATTTGTTACAATATAACATTTGTTATAACGACAAAGCTTAATACCAAAAAATATTCCACAGAACGGAGGTATTGCTAAAGATGGCAGAGTTTGGTTTATTATACAGGGTCTGAGGATGCATGACTGTAAATACAACCAGATCAATCCCCACGTATCGTGTAACAACAAGACCATCGTTCATCTGAGAAACTACTTATAAGCGACTTATGACAACTAGGTACAGAAGTCACATGTGGCAGCTGAATATATCTTGGGCTTCATTCAGACATCTGTTTTATTTCTTTTTGCATACTCATCAGTGAGCTGGGTCCAATTTACATCCATTTTTGTATGTAAAAAAATGTTTACGTTTTGGAGATTTCCCTCCTTTTAGACCAGGGGTGTCTCTCTCCTATGTTATAAAATACCATCAAAATAGGTGAAAATTCAAAGTTTATTAATAAAAACAAGTATACCTTAAACAGAGCCCCCCCCCCCAATAAAGTAAGGGTGAAACGCGCATTGGGCTGCCAGGACCACATGCTACATTAGCTTGACAATCATGTAGTTTTGCCACCAGGGCTTTGCTTGGCATGTACTGTAATAGTCCCACTTATCTATAAGGTCATATTGGGTTACAATGTAGTTGTTATATGTAAAATAGACATTTTACATATATTAATATAATGTGCTCTGATTAAGATATATTTGTTTTTAAATTGTTTAATTTAATAAACTTTGAATTTTAAGGGACTTCATGTACCTATTTTGATTTTGGTGGTATTCTATGATGGAGGTGTGTCTTTGGTTATGTGATATGGAGACTGATTCTCTTATGTTGGTAGTCCTTTCCTATGTAATGTTTACAGCAAAGCTTCAGTGTATCCTATGTGATGTATATAGCAGTCTCCGCAACTTCTATGTGACAATTATACAGCAGTGTCTCCCTGTCTTCTGTATGATCTATACAGCAGTTACAGTGGTTGTTTTTTGCTCTATATACAGCAGTCTTAGTGTTTCCTATGTGATGTGTATACAGCAGTCTCGATGTCTCCTATGTGGTGTATTCTGCAGAACCCTCCCCCGCTGCTTGAGTTCGATGTTACCTGAGCACTGATAAAATTCCCACTGTGACACATCCAGTGTACTATGCATATGTGTTTGGAACCACTTACTGTTGTGAGCCATTTTTTTTTTTTTTTTTTTACAAAACTTATCACAAAGAATCAACTGTGCTCTAGACTAGCTGGCGTAAATCTGGCAAAGTATTTGTGAGTACCAACATCATTACCACCTAACATCACACGTCTCGCCAAAGAAAAGCAGCTCCAGCTATCACATTAGAGATTAAACCCTTAACCCCTGGAGTTTTTTTTTTAGTTTTTCGCGTTCTCGTTTTTTGCTCCCCTTCTCAGAGCCATAATTTTTTTATTTTTCCGTCAATATGGCCATGTGAGGGCTTGTTTTTTTGCGGGACGAGTTGTACTTTTGAACGACACCACTGGGTTTTACCATGTCGTGTACTAGAAAACAGGAAAAAAAAATCCAAGTGGGGTGAAATTGCAAAAAAAAAAATGCAATCCCACACTTGTTTTGTTTTGGCTTTTTTTTTTACTAGGTTCACTAAATGCTAAAACTGACCTGCCATTATGATTCTCCAGGTCATTATGAGTTCAGAGACACCAAACTTGTCTAGGTTCTTTTTTTTTTTATCTAAGTGGTGAAAGAAAATTCCAAACTTTGTTAAAAAAAAATAAAATAAAAAAAACCACCATTTTCCGTTACCCGTAGCGTCTCCATTTTTCTTGATTTCGGGTTGGGTAAGGGCTTATTTTTGCATGCTGAGCTGACATTTTTAATGATACCATTCTGGCTCAGATACGATCTTTTGATTGCGCATTATTGTATTTTAATGCAATGTCGCGGTGGCCAAAAAAACGTAATTCTGTTTTGATTTTTTTCTCTCTACGCCATTTAGCGATCAGGTTAATCCTTTTTTTTTTTTTATTGACCGGGCGATTCTGAATGCGGCAATCCCAAATATTTGTATGTGTGATTTTTTTTTTTTTTTTTTTTTTTTGAATTGGGTAAAAGGGGGGTTATTTGAGCTTTCATAGTTTTCTTTTTTTTTTTTTATATATTTTTAAACTTTTTTTCTTTTTAACTTTTGGCATGCTTCAATAGTCTCCATGGTAGACTAGAAGCTTCCACAACCCGATCGGCTCTGCTACCTAGAGGCGATGCTCAGATTGTCTCTATATAGCAGAATTACTTGCTATGAGCGCCAACCACTGGGTATTTCTATGCATGCACAGTTAGTACTGTAAAATACAAGTTTTTTTTTGTCTGAAAAATGCGCTCATTTACATTGTGATGGATTGTACCCTAATTGTCCAGTTTCTCACAAGATTTATAGTAATGGTTTACTTTATTTTCATTTGTTTAAAGTGAAATATTCTTATGTTTTTTTTTCCCCTCTACAGGATTCTTGCCGAGTATTGTGCCAAGCTGAAATCACTGAAAGTAAAGCATTGCCATAATGTGACAGAATCTAGTCTAGGAATCTTGAGGAAAAGAGACGTTGCCTTGGATGTGGAGCCCCCCTTACAGCGAGCGTTAGTTCTCTTGCAGGACGTTGTTGGATTTGCACCATTTATTAATCTTCAAATATAGCAGTATTTGCACAGCTAGGCCACCCGTTATCTCATTTACCCCAAGACCCATCACACTACCACGCCGGCACAGTCTGCAGCCAGGCTTTACAGCAGCAGTAAACATTTTAAAAGGTGCTGTGAGGACGGAGAACATTACTTTGAGGCTGGAGGCAGCGGAGATTTACTGCCATAATTCAACAGGAGGTTGATGGTGATTATTAGCACATTAAGATCTTTGATTTGTTGACCTTTTACGGAGCAGGGAACAGCAGCCTGCCCCGCCGGTGACACCACGGATGGTTTTATTTATTACTGCCGAGCAAGATCAGACATATTTACACAGTATCATTCACTCCAGCTAACTTTATGCAGCGAATGAAGCATGGCCTGGCCGCTGACTACACCGTCAGGATAGAGTATTAATATGGATAAACTGTTTGGTGAAGATATTTTGTTCTTAATGATAATGTTAAATATGAGTTAATAAAATGAAAGGATTATGTGAAGCCCAAGTGTGGATTGTTTACATTGTAACAAATGACAGAATTAGGGTATGTGCACATGGTGCGGATTCTGCTGCGGATCCGCAGTGTTTCTGGTCCTGCGGGTCCGCAGCAGATTTAGGTGCGTTGTACAGTACCATTGTTTTCAATGGTAAACTGGAAAACGCTGTGCACATGCTGCGAATTTTTCCGCAGGGCTGTGGAGTCGTGGAGTCGGAGTCGGTGCTCATTTTGGTGGAGTCGGAGTTGGAGTCGGTATAAAATGGACCGACTCCGACTCCTAAAATATATAATAAATTGGGTACAGTAATTCAATGCAGAATATGCTGAATATTTTTTCATAGGAGTTTGGGAAAGTTATGAAATGTCCTATAAATGGCTGTTCTATTCCTGTTCTAAGGCTACATTCACACACAGCGTTTTTCCTGTGTTTTTTGAGGATACGTTTTTCAGCTGCAAAAGCAGATCAGCTTTCTAAAAAACTGCATCACCTGAAAGGTTTTTGAGCTCATAGATAATGTTTTCAATAGCAAAAGCAGATTAGAAATCTGCTCTATCTATCCATTTATCCATATCTGTCTATCCATATCGTATCTGTACCAAAAAGAATGAAAACCGGGTAGTACACCAATATATATTCTGTTCTATCTAAATATCTTGATTATTGGATCATAAAAATGATTAAATGTCTGAGGTTCACATTGTACTACAATAAATTTTTCACTTAAATATAAGCAATATGTGTGGGAGTCGGAGTCGGAGAGTCGGAGTCGGTGTAAGGGAAATTGAGGAGTCGGGAGTCGCAGGTTTGTCTTACCGACTCCACAGCCCTGTTTTTCCGCGCTGTTTTGCGGCGGTTTACAATCCGCAGCATGTCAATTCTTTAGTGCAGAAACGCTGCAGTTTCACACCTCATCCATTATGAGGTGTGAGGCTGAGGGCAGACGTACTTTTTGGCCCTGCGGATTTTTCCGCGCAGAATGGAAGAAATCCGCAGGTCAAATGACCTGCATTTTTCCTGCGGATTTCTTCCATTTTTCATGCGGTTTTCTTGCGGTTTTCCACTGCGGTTTTCCCCCTGCGGATTTGGTGACAGGGGAGATGGAAAGCCGCACAAAAGAAGTAACATGCTGCGGATTAGCCTGCAGTTTGACACCTGTCATGGAGCAGGTGCCAAACCGCTGCGGAATCCGCACAAAGAAGTGACATGGTGTGGATTTAAAATCCGCGCGGAAAATTCCGCACCGTGGGCACTGCGTTTTTCATTTTGCATTGCCTTTAATGGTACTGTACACCGCAGAAGAAACTGCTGCGGATCCGCAGCAGAATCCGCAACGTGTGCACACACCCTTATTGTTTTCCCTCTATCTGCACCTCCATTCTTTGATTGACAGCTCTGACTTCATAGAGGCAACACGTAGGTGAAAAGAGATGCACTTAAATGTTTGGCCACGCCACTGTGCACCGAGTGCCTGTACTTGGTTTGAACAGTCATTCTGGGCTGACAGAGTCCCTTTAAGGCACTGTGGCAGGGCTAAGGGTCGTGTAATTGATGGGAGATATGTGTCTCATAAATGGCTTATCTCCATAATGTAAGGCAGAAGTAAAGCATACCAGATATTGTTATTGTTTTTGTTTGAAGGACCTGTGGTGAGGTCACAGTCAGGTGACCAGTCAGCTGCTGGGAACGTGGGTGTGGCTACAGCCTTATAATGTGACCTGCTCCTGAACCAGGGAGCTGTATGTGGGGAGAACTACACCTCCCAGTATGTGCTGAGACTCGCGGTCTGAGTCTGCAACCACGGACATTTATGTTTTGTTTGCCTAAGCTAGAGGCTATTTTTGGTGATACGCTGTTTTATGGTTTATGACAGAAATAAACCTCATGAACTTTGGAAGAACCGGTCTCCTGATTGTCTCCCGCTGCACCTGAGCGAGTCACATCCCCACAATTGGTGGTACACGTGCGGGCAGCGGTCCCAGCAGAGACTTGCGACAGTTGCTGCATGTCCTGGGTGAAGTTTGCAGCGGGGCAACAAGCATTGCCTGGAATCATGGAGGACCTCATGAAACACCTGGTCCAGTCCCAGGCACTGCAGCAGGAAACCAACAAGCTGTTGTTACAGCAGATCCAGCAAAGCCAGCAGGAGCAGCGGCAGCAGTTCCAGCAGAGCCAGCAGGAACAACGGCAGCAGATGCAGCTTCTGGCAACCGCCATCCAGGAGGGCAGGACGAGCGCCCCAACACCAGGTCGGGCTGATGCCACCGACGTCGAGAAGGCGGTAAGACGCGCATTAGAAAAAATGACCCCTGAGGATGATGTGGAGGCCTTCCTGACGGTGTTTGAGAGGGTGGCTGAGAGGGAAAAACTTCAGCCAGAGCGGTGGGCGGAGGTACTGGCCCCTTACCTAACGGGGGAGCCCCAGAAGTCGTACTTTGACCTGACGGTACAAGATGCCAGAGAGTATCCCAAATTAAAAGCGGAAATTCTCGCACGCTTGGGGGTAACAATGACTACCAGGGCACAGCGAGTTCATCGCTGGGCCTATCACCGGGACAAACCCCCGCGCTCCCAAATATTTGACCTGTTGCACCTGGTCCAGAAATGGCTGCAGCCAGAGTCGGCTTCCCCTGCACAGATGGTAGAGCGAGTTGTGATGGATCGGTTTGTGCATTCTCTGCCGAGACCTCTACAGACTTGGGTTGCCCAGGGTGATCCCCAAAATGCTGATGAACTGGTTGGGCTGGTCGAGAGATACCAGGGGATGGAAGGTTCCTTGGGGAAGCAGCCCATTCCATATTGGGGGTCCCAGCAGGGGGCGGAGTCACAAAAAGGGGTGGTGCGTCCAAGGTCAAAAGGGGCGGGGGAGGCGGTGCCCAAGGTCCCCTCGGGTGTTATTTGCTGGAAGTGTCATGGGCCAGGACATATAGCGGCCCGTTGTCCCCAGACCACCGAGCAGATGGACTGCAGCATGGGACGCCGTAGTTCATACTACGCATATCCAGCTTGCAGTGTGAACTCGCTACCTAACAAGGGGCCACAAGCGTGTCCCGTGAAGGTGAACGGTCGAGCAGTAATGGCGCTTCTGGACTCCGGGAGCTTGGTGACCCTTGTGAGGGCCAGTTTTCCTCTAAACATACTCCCGGGTAAAAAGATTGGTGTTCGGTGCATACATGGCGATGCAAAGGACTACCCTATGGCTAGGGTGAAGATTGAAACGGCGCATGGCACCGAGTCGCATGAAGTTGGCGTTGTTCGAGACTTGTTGCATCCCATAATTATTGGCCGGGATTTCTGTCTGTTTTGGGATCTGTGGGGGATGGGTTCTGAGTGTGCTAGCAAGAGCAGGGAACCAATCCACCCCACTGAGGTATCGCCACCACCAGAGGCAGACGAGTTCCCTTTATGTGTCCTTGTTGGGGATGAAGAGGAAGGGTCCCCTGTACCTGACATCCCGGAGTTAGGGGTGGCCGGGGAGAATTTTGGGACTGCCCAACATAGGGACCCCACACTAAGGGAAGCCTTTAACAATGTCACCGTCATTAATGGGGTTGCACAAGAGCCGGGAGCAGACACAAGGTTTCCCCATTTTATGTTGAGTGGGGAATTGTTGTACCGGGTCACGAAAATAAGGGAGGAGGTGGCAGAGCAGTTAATAGTACCAGGCCCCTATAGACGAAAAGTGTTGGACATGGCCCATTCACACATCTTGGGGGGACACCTGGGGGTGGAAAAAACCCAGGAACGGATTGTACAGAGGTTCTATTGGCCTGGGTGTCACCGGGAAATAGTAAACTATTGCAGGTCCTGCCCGACATGTCAGTTAACTGCCCCCACATCTCATTTTCGGAACCCTCTTGTGCCACTGCCCATTATTGAGGTGCCATTTGAGAGAATTGCCATGGACTTGGTCGGTCCCTTAGTTAAATCAGCTCGGGGCCATCAGTATATATTAGTCATCCTGGACTATGCCACACGCTATCCTGAGGCCATTCCCCTGAGAAACTCCTCTGCGAAGAGTATAGCCCGTGAGCTGGTCCATGTGTTTTCCCGGACGGGTTTGCCGAAGGAGATCCTGACCGACCAGGGGACACCTTTTATGAGCAAGGTGATGAGAGAATTGTGCAGAGTCTTGCAAATTTCCCAGCTGAGGACTTCAGTGTACCATCCACAGTCAGATGGCCTTGTTGAGAGGTTTAACAAGACCCTGAAGAGCATGCTGAGAAAAGTCATAGAGGAAGATGGTAGAGACTGGGATTGTCTCTTACCGTATTTACTGTTTTCTATCCGTGAAGTTCCCCAGGCCTCCACGGGGTTCTCCCCCTTCGAGCTTCTGTACGGCCGGCATCCGCGAGGTCTCCTAGATATAGCCAAGGAAACCTGGGAAGCCGAAGTCACGCCCCACAGAAGCGTCATTGAGCATGTGGCACTGATGCAGCAGAGGGTTGCGAAGGTGATGCCCATTGTTAAAGAACATCTCCGCCAGGCACAAGAGGCTCAGGCCAGGGTCTACAACCGGTCAGCCAGAGTGAGGCAGTTCAATCCGGGAGACCGAGTTCTCGTGCTAATACCGACGGTGGAAAGTAAGTTCTTGGCCAAGTGGCAAGGGCCATATGAGGTGGTGGAGAAACTGGGAGACGTAAACTACAAGATCCACCAACCCGGAAGACGGAAGCCATACCAGGTTTACCATGTTAACCTTATCAAGCCGTGGCAAGATAGAGAGCCAGCGGTAACTCCGTGCTTGCTGGGCAACCTAGAAGGGGAGGTTGGAGCCGTTACCATAGCGGAGACTCTATCGAAGGCCCAGAAGCAGCAGTGCCGGGAGTTACTCCAGAAAAACCGCGACCTGTTCTCAGAGTTGCCGGGGTGCACGAAGGTGGTGGAGCACGAAATTCTGACCGAGCCACATGTGCGGGTGAACGTGAAACCATATCGTATTCCTGAGGCCCGGCGAGAGGTAATCTCCAAGGAGGTGCAGCGTATGTTGAAGCTCGGGGTCATTGAGGAATCCAAGAGCGGCTGGTCGAGCCCGATTGTCCTGGTCCCAAAACCTGATGGTGAATGGAGGTTCTGCAACGATTACCGGAAGCTGAATGAGGTCTCCAAGTTCGACGCTTATCCCATGCCACGCGTTGATGAGCTCATCGAGAGACTTGGACCTGCCAGGTACATAACCACTTTGGATCTGACCAAGGGATATTGGCAGATCCCCATGGCACAGGAAGCCAAGGAGAAGACGGCATTCTCCACACCAGACGGGTGCTTCCAGTATGTCCGGATGCCGTTTGGCCTACAGGGAGCTCCAGCAACCTTCCAGAGGGCGATGGATAGAATCCTTGCACCTCATAAGCTATACGCTGCCGCATACCTGGATGATATCGTCATCTTTACCCCGAACTGGGAGACTCACCTGGAAAAGGTCCAAGCAGTGTTTGATGCTCTAAGAGAGGCGGGGTTTACAATAAACCCGAAGAAGTGTGCCTTGGGGAGAGAAGAAGCCAAGTACCTCGGATATGTAGTGGGGCGTGGCGAAATCAAACCCCAAATCAATAAAGTGGAGGCAATTCAAACATGGCCGAGACCTCTGTCAAAGAAGCAAGTTAAAGCCTTCCTGGGGATTGTGGGATATTACAGGAGGTTTATCCCAAACTTCGCCACAATGGCTGCACCTCTAACTGATCTGCTTAAAGGGACAAAGTCAGTGATGGTCAGCTGGTCCGAAGAAGCAGAGTCAGCCTTCCAAGAAATGAAGGGAGCTCTTTGTAAGCAGCCCGTTTTGGTGGCCCCAGACTTTAAACGTGAATTTGTCCTCCAGACAGATGCCTCAGATGTCGGGGTAGGTGCAGTCCTTTCCCAAGAGATACGTGGGGAGGAGCATCCTGTTCTCTACTTGAGTAGGAAGTTGACTTCTTGTGAGAGAAATTACTCAGTTGTAGAGAAGGAGTGTTTGGCCATAAAATGGGCAGTGGACACATTACGGTACTACCTGGTGGGACGGAAGTTTAGGTTAATATCCGACCATGCCCCACTCAGGTGGATGAGGGAAACCAAGGGCAAGAATGCTAGGGTCACCCGCTGGTTCTTAGCCCTACAAGACTTCAGTTTCCATGTAGAGCATAGGGCCGGGAAGCTACATGGTAATGCCGATGCCCTCTCCAGAATCCCTTGCCTGGTAGGTGAAAGTGCCAAGCCCCACGGCTTTAGGCAGAGGGGGGAGGTATGTGGCAGGGCTAAGGGTCGTGTAATTGATGGGAGATATGTGTCTCATAAATGGCTTATCTCCATAATGTAAGGCAGAAGTAAAGCATACCAGATATTGTTATTGTTTTTGTTTGAAGGACCTGTGGTGAGGTCACAGTCAGGTGACCAGTCAGCTGCTGGGAACGTGGGTGTGGCTACAGCCTTATAATGTGACCTGCTCCTGAACCAGGGAGCTGTATGTGGGGAGAACTACACCTCCCAGCATGTGCTGAGACTCGCGGTCTGAGTCTGCAACCACGGACATTTATGTTTTGTTTGCCTAAGCTAGAGGCTATTTTTGGTGATACGCTGTTTTATGGTTTATGACAGAAATAAACCTCATGAACTTTGGAAGAACCGGTCTCCTGATTGTCTCCCGCTGCACCTGAGCGAGTCACATCCCCACAGCACTTAATAGGTCAAATAAAATAATAATTTAGGGATAATTGTTTTAGAGCAGGTCTGGGCAAAGTGTGGACTTGCGGGCTACATCTAGCCATTTGTCCCAAACCAGCTTTAGGATAGGGACAGCCAAAGAGACGGAAAGCAGTGGGGGCGGTGCTGGAGGATACTATTATATAGTGTGCGCCTGAGCTGCATAGAGAGAGGTCAGATGTTCCTGATACAGCGCAGGGTTCTGCACACCTGAGTGCTGAGGCGCTTCTTACTGTGCGTTCCTGGTCTCTGCTTACTACTGTGGAATACCAAGAGAATTCACCCACACGCTGCCAGAGCAGCACCAAGTGAAGTCCCCACTGCGCTGCTGCCATTCGACCAAAAATCTATTAACAAACCCATGCGGCCATTAAAAGTTTAACCCTTTTACCCCCAAGGGTGGTTTGCATGTTAATGACCAAGCCAATTTTTACAATTCTGACCACTGTCCCCTTTTTGAGGTAATAACTCTGGAACACTTCCATGGATCCTGGTGATTCTGACAGTTTTCTCGTGACATATTGTACTTCATGATAGTGGTAAAATTTAATTGGTATAACTTGCGTTTATTTGTGGAAAAAAAACCTGAAATTTGCGAAATTTTAAAAATGTTCAAATTTCTAAATTTGAATTTTCATGTCCTAAAATCACAGATATGTCACACAAAATACTTAAGTAACATTTCCCACATGTCTGCTTTACATCAGCACAATTTTGGAACCAAAATTTTTTTTCGTTAGGAAGTTATAAGGGTTAAAAGTTGACCAGTGATTTCTAATTTTTGCAACAAAATTTACCAACCCATTTTTTTTTTAGGGACCACCTCACCTTTGAAGTCACTTTGAGGGGTCTATATGATAGAAAATTTCCAAAAGAGGCACCATTCTATAAACTGCACCCCTCAAGGTGCTGAAAACCCCATTCAAAAAGTTTATTAAAGGGAATCTGTCACCTCGTTTTGGCGGGCTATTTAAATGAGGTCTGTCTGGTCCGATGGGTGGTGTTTCGGATCTTTGCCGCCTCCCCATCCTTGGCCGCCGTCCGAAGTTTTTTCATGAATAGGTGTAGGTGTCTGCCATCTTTCCTGCATGCGCTAAAAGTAAGTATTTTGCGCGAAAGATGGCGGACACCTACTCCTATTCATGAAAAAACGACGCGGCCAAGGATGGGGAGGCGGCAAAGATCCGAAACACCGCCCATCGGACCGGACAGACCTCATTTAAATAGCCCGACAAAACCAGGTGACAGATTCCATTTAACCCTTCAGGTGCTTCACAGGAATTTTTGGAATCTTTAAAAAAAAAAAAAAAAAAATGAACTTAATTTTTTTTCACAAAAAATTTACTTCAGATCCAATTTGTTTTATTTTACCAAGGGTAACAGGAGAAATTGGACCTAAAAAGTTGTTGCGCAATTTGTCCTGAGTACGCTGATACCCCATATATGCAGGTAAACCACTGTTTGGGCACATGGCAGATCTCAGAAGGGAAGGAGCGCCGTTTGACTTTTCAATGCAAAATTGGCTGGTATTGAGATCGGAAGCCATGTCGCATTTGGAGAGCCCCTGATGTATCTAAACAGTGAAACCCCCCCCTTAAGTGACACCATTTTGGAAGCTATACCCCTAAGGAACTTATCTTGATGTGTGGTGAGCACTTTGAACACCCAAGTGCTTCACAGAAGTTTATAATGTAGAGTCGGAAAAATTAAAAAAAATTTTTTTTCACAAAAATGATCTTTTAGCCCCCATTTTTTTATTTTCCCAAGGGTAACAGGAGAAATTGGACCCCAAAAGTTTTCATGCAATTTGTCCTGAGTATGCTGATACCCTATATGTGGGGGTAAACCACTGTTTGGGTGTATGGCAGAGCTCAGAGGGGAAGGAGCACCTTTGACTTTTCAATGCAAAATTAGCTGGAATTGAGATCAGAAGCCATGTCGTGTTTGGAGAGCCCCTGATATGCCTAAACAGTGGAAACTCCCCCCATTCTAACTCCAACCCTAACCCCCAACACACCCCCTAACCCCAAACATAACCCTAACCACAACGCTAACCCTAATCCCAACCGTAACTGTAATCCTAACTATAACACTAATGGGAAAATGGAAATACATTTTTTATTTTATTATTTTTCCCTAACTAAGGGGGTGATAAATGGTGGTTTGATTTAGGCTAAGTTCACACGTACTGGAACACTCGCGGAAATTACCGCGAGAATTCCGGAATTCCATTCCGCGGGAAAATCGCATTTTAAATTCCTGCGATTTTCCCTAGGAAAAACTAGCATTTTGCAAGCGTAATTAGCTTGCAGAATGCTAGCGTTTTCCAAGCGATCTGTAGCATCGCTTGGAGAACTGATTGACAGGTTGGTCACACTCGTCAAACATAGTGTTTGACAAGTGTGACCAACTTTTTACTACTGAGGCCGCCTATGCAGCATCAATAGTAAAAGATAAAATGTAAAAAAAAATAAAAAATGGTGTTATTCTTACCTTCCAACGTCCCGCGCAGCCGTTCCCAGTAATCCTTTGCGAAAATGCCCGCGAGACTTCACGATCCCGCGAGAACGGACGCCATCGCGGGCATTTTCGCAAAGGATTACTGGGAACGAGAGCGTGGAGAGAGGCGGGAAGGCTGCGTGGGACGTCGGAAGGTAAGAATGACAATATTTTTTATTTTAAATTCTATTTTTTACAGGGATATGGTACCCACAGCCCGGAGGACAGTCTCCTCTCCTCCGGGCCGTGGGTACCATCCGCAATTGTTCTGCTTACTTTCCGCATGGTGTGCACAGCCACATGCGGGAAGTAAGCGGAACAATGCATTCCTATGGATGCGGGATCGCCGCGATTCCGCAAAATTAATGAGCATGCTGCGGTCTTTACCGCGAAGCGATTCCGCCGTGGTAAAAAACGCAGCATTAGCACAGCATTGCCGAATCCCATAGGAATGCATGGAATGCTTATTTTTCGCGTTTTCGCGGCAAAATCGAGCGGTTAAAACCGCCGCGGAAACGCGAAAAAAATGCAACGTGTGAACTCAGCCTTACTCTTTATAGTGGGTTTTTATGTTTGGCAGCTGCCGCACACTAAACGCTTTTTATTCAAAAAATAGTTCTTGCATTACCACATTTTGAGAGCTATAATTTTTTTATATTTTGACCCACCGAGTCATGTGAGGTCTTGTTTTTTGTGGGCCGAGTTGACGTTTTTATTGGCACCATTTTCGGGCACATGACATTTTTGATCACTTCTTATCCCAATTTTTGGGAGGCAGAATTAACAAAAACCAGCAATTCATGAATTATTTTTTTTTTTTTTTTCGGGGGGGGGGGGGGGGGCATTTATACCGTTCCGAGTGTGGTAAAATTGATAAAGCAGTTTTATTCTTCGGGTCAGTATGATTACAGCAATAGCTCATTTATATTTTTTTAATGTTTTGGCGCTTTTACGCTGTGTTCTAAATTATTATGCAAAAAATATTTCCTCATTTTCTCTAAATTACCTATATGAATTGCAGTCATTGTTATTTTCCAGTCATCTAATAATCTAGTATTATTGCAATGTTTTTGAACCAACTGCCTATGAAAACAGTATATTTTTAAAAATAAGGAACGCTCAAAATGCATGTTCCAAATTATTATGCACAGCAGAGTTTTCAACCTTTTTATTTTTATTTTGAACAAAAAAAGTCAATTGTGAAATTATAAGCATTATCAGCTTATTACAAAATGAAATCAAATAGTTTTCAAGTCAAAACTTTATTCTAGGTGATGTTACATTTGCACATAGGACCCCTTGTTCGAAAGAAACTTCTGAACTCTCTAGTCCAGTGGTCCCCAACCTTTTTTGCACCAGGGACCGGTTTCAAGCAAGACCATTCTTCCATGGCCCGGCAGGGCAGGGATGGAGGTGTGGCAGGGGTGGGGCTTTGGTCATAAGGGGGCGGGGCTATGGACACGGTTGTAGTGTAGCAGTGCATACTTATAATTAAATAACATTTATAATGTGACTCAACTCACCATAGGTTTTGAATAAGTGCTCCATCACCCCCTTCTCCCCATCATTGCCTTCACCCCATCACTGCTGTCTCCCCATCATTGCCTTCACCCCATCACTCCCCTCTCCCCATCATTGCCTTCACCCCATCACTCCCTTCTCCCCATCATTGCCTTCACCCCATCACTGCCATCTCTTCATCATTGCCTTCACCCCATCACTGCCATCTCTCCATCATTGCCTTCACCCCATCACTGCCATCTCTCCATCATTGCCTTCACCCCATCACTGCCATCTCTTCATCATTGCCTTCACCCCATCACTGCCATCTCTCCATCATTGCCTTCACCCCATCACTCCCCTCTCCCCATCATTGCCTTCACCCCATCACTGCCATCTCTTCATCATTGCCTTCACCCCATCACTCCCCTCTCCCCATCACTGCCTTCTCCCCATCACTGCCTTCTCTCCATCACTGCCTTCACCCCATCACTGCTGTCTCCCCATCATTGCCTTCACCCCATCACTCCCCTCTCCCCATCATTGCCTTCACCCCATCACTCCCCTCTCCCCATCATTGCCTTCACCCCATCACTCCCTTCTCCCCATCATTGCCTTCAGCCCATCACTCCCCTCTCCCCATCATTGCCTTCACCCCATCACTGCCGTCTCTCCATCACTCCCCTCACGGTCTTCTCCTCATGTCCCCATCTCCTCCAGGGCCAGGCTACACAAACACAGACCAACACACACACATACATGTACACAGACAGACAGACATACATACACACACATTATACAGACAGACAGACACACACACACACATATTATACGTACACACACTCAGACACCACCTCTCTCCTCTCACCTGCCCGCCGCCCGCGCTTCCTCGCTCTGACACAGCAGCGGCCGCGCGCTCCTCTCTGTGTCAGTCAGAGACAGGAAGCGCGGGCGGCGGGCAGGAAGCTGGACGGGTCCTTGCAGCTCCGCTCCTGCTACTCCCTCTTGCAGGCAGCGGAGCTGCTTGGATCGCTCCCTGCCGCCGCTACACACGCCGCCCCAGCCCCCGCTACGCCACTGACCGCCCCTGGCTCCCCTTGTGTCCGCGGACCGGCAAGGGCACTGCAGCGGCCCGGTGCTGGGCCGCGGACCGGCGGTTGGGGACCCCTGCTCTAGTCCATTGAATGTCAGTTTTTGGATGGTTTGTGCTTCAATTGTTTTGCATGTGGACAGAATACCCTCCCAGAGCTGTTGCTTAGATGTGAACTGCCTCCCGCCATCATAGACACTCCTTTTGATGAGGCTCCAGAGGTTCTCAATGGGGTTGAGGTCAGGGGAAGATGGTGGCCACACCATAAGTTTGTCCTCTTTTATGCCCATAGCAGCCAGAGATGCAGATATGTTATTTGCAGCATGAGACGGTGCATTATCATGCATGAAAATGATCTTGCTGCGGAAAGCACGGTTCTTCCTCTTGAACCATGGCAGGAAGTGCTGTTTTAGAAACTCCACATAGATTATGGAGTTCATCTTTACCCCTTCAGGGATCCTAAAGGGGCCGACAATCTCTCTCCCCATGATTCCAGCCCAAAACATTACTCCACCTCCTCCTTGTTGGTGCCTTAGCCGTGTTTTCATGGGGTGTCCATCAACCAGCCATCCTCCACTCCATCCATCTGGACAATCGAGCGTTGCACGGCCCTCATCGATAAAACCAAACAGTTTGGAATTCAGTCTTCATGTATCGTTTGGCCCACTGGAGCCGTTTCTGCTTGTGTGCAGTGGATAGAGGTGGTCGACAGGATGATGTTGTGAATTCGTTTTCTGGTCTTCCAGTTGTGAGTTCTCCTTCCAGGCTCCCTCTGGTGGTAACAGGAGGTAGTGAGGCTGATTTAATCAGTAGAGATCTGCCACCTGATAAGGAGTATGCTTTTTTTGGAAGTGCATTGAGCAGCAAGGTGGTGTGCTGGTAAAAGGGGGAAAAAAAAACAAAAAAAAAACTCTTTTATATCTTCTTCCTGAGCGAGTGTGAACGAGCTGAGTGTGACCTGAGGGTAAGTGCGAACTGTGGTAAGTGTGTGACTTGAAATTCAGTGACTTTAGATTCAGAGAGTTTCCAAGGGAGGTCTTACTGAATTGCTGTTATATTAATACTTTTTTTTTTTTTTTTTTTTTTTAATTTATTTTTGCTTATCTTATTGTCTGGTGCAATCCCCATTAGGATGTGCTCCACTATTGCCAATGCCATCCAGTGCACGTCTTGCCGCATGTATGAAATCCTTGAACAGCCGGTCGAGGGTGCATACTGCTGTGCAAGATGTGAGCACGTTGTGCATTTGGAAGCCCAGATACTGGATCTAAATGTGCAGCTGGCAACACTGAGATCCATAGACAATATGGAAAGGAGTCTTCTGCTCACTGAGCAGACGCTCAATGGGATAGATGAGGGGGGGGATGCTAGGTTGGAGCTGCAGGACAATGAAGCAGCTAGCTGGGTGACAGTTAGAAGGCGGGGTAGAGGGAAGAGCACCAGGGAGGCTAGTCCTGATCTGGCACACCCCAATAAGTTTGCTAAGTTGGCAGATGAGGGGAGTGTTAGTGCAGGAGTAGCACTGCTGCAGCAAGGCATGTCCTCTGAAAGCCGGAGGAGTGTCTGCTCCAGTAAGGGGGGAAATAGGAGAGCAGGGCAGGCCAGACAGGTTCTGGTAGTGGGAGACTCAATTATTAGGGGAACAGATAGGGCAATCTGTCACAAAGACAGGGATCGTCGAACGGTGTGCTGCCTACCTGGCGCTCGAGTCCGACACATCGCTGATCGGGTTGACAGATTACTGGGAGGGGCTGGTGAGGATCCAGCGGTCATGGTGCACATTGGCACAAATAACAAAGTTAGAGGTAGGTGGAAGGTCCTTAAAGATGATTTCAGGGAATTAGGCTGTAAGCTTAAAGCAAGGACCTCCAAGGTGGTATTTTCGGAAATACTTCCTGTACCACGTGCCACGCCAGAGAGGCAACGGGAGATTAGGGAGGTTAATAAGTGGCTCAGGAATTGGTGTAGGAAGGAGGGGTTTGGGTTCCTGCAGAACTGGGCCGACTTCTCAGTTGGCTACAGGTTCTACGCTAGGGACGGGCTGCACCTATATGGGGAGGGTGCCGCTGTGCTGGGGGAGAAAATGGCTAGAAGGTTGGAGGAGTGTTTAAACTAGGGACGGGGGGGGGAGGGTATTCCTTTTATAGGAGGGGAAGACAGTGCAGATAGAGACCTGGGCACAAATAATGACATTGGGGGTGGAGGTGGCATGGGGGGTGGGGTTAGAACAGTTAATAATTTAAGAAAGAATAGAGGTACAGAGAGATACATAAAGTGCATGTATACTAATGCCAGAAGTTTCGCCAACAAAATGGAGGAATTGGAGTTAATGTTGTTGGAACATAATTATGACATGGTGGGGATATCTGAGACATGGCTGGATGAGAGCCATGACTGGGCTGTTAATTTACAGGGCTATAGTCTGTTCAGAAATGACCGAACAAATAAGCGAGGGGGAGGCGTGTGTTTATATGTAAAATCATCCTTAAAACCCATCCTTCGTGATAATATATATGAATCTAATGAAAATGTAGTGTCCCTATGGGTAGAGAAAAGGGGAGGGGGGAAAAATAATAAATTACTGATAGGGGTTTGTTATAAATCTCCAAAAATAATGGAAGCTACAGAGAATATCCTCATAAAGCAAATAGATGAAGCAGCGACTCAAGGAGAAGTCATTATTATGGGGGACTTCAACTACCCTGAAATACATTGGGGAACCGTAACCTGCAGTTCCAGCAAGGGTAATAGGTTTCTGACAACGATGAGAGACAATTACCTTTCACAACTGGTTCAGGACCCAAGAGGGGGGGCACTGCTAGACCTAATATTAACCAACAGGCAAGACCGCATATCAAATGTAAGGGTTGAGGGTCACTTGGGTAATAGTGATCACAAATTAATAAGTTTTCATGTATCCTTTAATAAGATGTGTAGTAGAGGGGTTACAAGGACACTAAACTTCAGGAAGGCAAATTTCCAACGGATGAGAGATGATCTTGGTGCAATTAACTGGGCCGATATTTTGAGACATAAAAATACACAAAGAAAATGGGAGACGTTTATTTGCATCCTGAATAGGACCTGTGCACAATATATACCGTATGGGAATAAACATGCGAGAAATAGGAGGAAACCACTATGGCTAAATAGAGCTGTAAGGGGCGCAATAAGAGATAAAAATAAAGCATTTAGAGAATTAAAGCAAGTAGGTAGTGATGAGGCATTAAATGAATACATAAGATTAAATAAATTCTGTAAAAAGCAAATCAAGACAGCAAAGATTGAGACAGAGCGACTCATTGCCAGAGAAAGTAAAAATAATCCCAAAATATTCTTTAACTACATAAATAGTAAGAAGCTAAAAAATGATAGTGTTGGTCCCCTTAAAAATAGTCTGGGTGAAATGGTGGATGAGGATGAGGAAAAAGCCAATATGCTAAATAACTTTTTTCAACAGTATTTACACAAGAAAATCCCATGACGGATAACATGATCAGGGATAAAATTCTCCATTAAATGTCACCTGCTTAACCCAGCAGGAAGTACGGCGGCGTCTACAAATCACTAAAATTGACAAATCCCCGGGCCCGGATGGGATACACCCCCGAGTACTGCAGGAATTAAGCACAGTCATAGATAGACCACTATTTTTAATCTTTAAAGATTCCATAATAACAGGGTCTGTACCACAGGACTGGCGTATAGCAAATGTGGTGCCAATATTCAAAAAGGGGACAAAAACTGAACTTGGAAATTATAGGCCAGTAAGTTTAACCTCAACTGTGGGTAAAATCCTGGAGGGTTTTCTAAGAGATACTATACTGGAGTATCTGGAGAAGAATAACCTTATGACCCAATATCAACATGGGTTTACAAGAGACCGTTCCTGTCAGACTAATCTGATAAGCTTTTATGAAGAGGTAAGTTCCGGACTGGACCAAGGGAATGCAGTGGACGTGGTGTACATGGACTTTTCAAAAGCTTTTGATACGGTGCCACACAAAAGGTTGATACATAAAATGAGAACAATGGGGATAGGGGAAAATATGTGTAGGTGGGTTAAGAGCTGGCTCAGAGATAGGAAACAAAGGGTGGTTATTAATGGAACACACTCGGACTGGGTCACGGTTAGCAGTGGGGTACCACAGGGGTCAGTTTTGGGCCCGCTTCTTTTTAACATATTTATTAATGACCTTGTAGGGGGCATAGAGAGTAGAATTTCAATATTTGCAGATGACACTAAACTCTGCAGGGTAATTAATACAGAGGAGGACAATTTTATATTACAGGAGGATTTATGCAAACTAGAAGCTTGGGCTGATAAATGGCAAATGAGCTTTAATGGGGATAAATGTAAGGTCATGCACTTGGGTAGAACGAACAAGTTGTATAATTATGTGCTTAATTGTAAAACACTGGGCAAAACAGTCACTGAAAAAGACCTGGGTGTATGGGTGGACGACAAACTCACATTTAGTGGCCAGAGTCAAGCAGCTGCTGCAAAGGCAAATAAAATAATGGGATGCATTAAAAGAGGCATAGATGCTCATGAGGAGAACATAATTTTACCTCTATATGTCACTAGTGCGACCACACTTAGAATACTGTGTACAGTTCTGGTCTCCGGTGTATAAGAAAGACATAGCTGAACTGGAGCGGGTGCAGAGAAGAGCGACCAAGGTTATTAGGGAACTAGGGGGTCTGCAATACCAAGACAGGTTATTACAATTGGGGTTATTTAGTTTGGAGAATCGAAGGCTTAGGGGTGATCTTATTACAATGTATAAATATATGTGGGGACAATACAAAGACCTTTCTAATGATCTTTTTACTCTTAGACCTGTGACGGGGACAAGGGGGCATCCTCTACGTCTGGAGGAAAGAAGGTTTAAGCATACTCACAGACGCGGATTCTTTACTGTAAGAGCAGTGAGACTATGGAACTCTCTGCCATATGATGTAATGAGTGATTCACTACTAAAATTTAAGAAGGGACTGGATGCCTTTCTTGAAAAGTATAATATTACAGGGTATATACACTAGTCTCCTTAATATTGCGTTGATCCAGGGAGCTAGTCTGATTGCCGTATGTGGAGTCGGAAAGGAATTTTTTTCCCCAATGTGAAGCTTACTGTTGCCACATGGGTTTTTTTTTGCCTTCCTCTGGATCAACATGTTAGGGCAAGTTAGGATATGGGTTGAACTAGATGGACTTAAAGTCTCCCTTCAACCTTAATAACTATGTTATGTTACTATGATTGGACCTCAGGAATCTCAGACTGGATTTAAGACAGCCGACGCCCTATTCTGGTGCTGGTGATTCCTTCTGGCTTGTCAGGTCTTGGTTCTCAGCTCTGTTCCAGTCAGCTCAAGCTAAGTTTTCTGCTAATGTTCACACTTGATTTTGTTGGTCTATTCAGTTTTTTTGTGTGGTCAGCCAGCCCCTGCTGGGGCTGCGCTGAATTTCCACTCTTATCTGTATTTGCCAATTTGCTTTTTGTCCCTTATTAGATTGGCCTCTTTTTGCTCTGTCTCAGAATATTTCAGAGTGCTGATATAGTGGGTGAAGTCTAGTGACTTCAGGGTTAATTTTGTTATCAGAAGTGTTGGATATTATTTTTGTAGGGTTTTTGGCAGATTGCAGACAGTGTCTTTTCTTTCCTATCCTTTCTAGTTAGTTTGGGCCCCATCGTGTGCTCAGCCTATTTTCCTGCCTGTGTTTGTGTTTTCATCTTGTTTCACCGTCAATACATGTGTGGGGGCTGTCTTTCCTTTGGGGTCTGCTCTGGGGCAGTTAGTTTTCCCCTTTTCTTGCTTTAGGCTTATTTAATCCTCCAGCTTTGACGAAGCGTCTAGGTTCATCGTAGGAATGCTCCACGGCTGCTAGTTGTGTGGTAGGATCAGGGATCTGCAATCTGCATAGTTACCAGCCTCTCTGGTTTTCTGTGACTTAACTTGGTTTGTTTTTTCCTCCTCGGTGAGCCATTCATAACAGGATGGCTTACACACAGCTGAAAACCTCTGAAGGACCCTGCATCTTGTTGTTCGGGGGACGTTGGAGGCACCAGCAGCTTCAAAAACTTGTCTGCTGCTATGACAAGGCATTTTTGCAGCTGCTCTTTTAACCTGACGCAATTGCCTGTTGGAAAGAGTCCTCAATTTTTCCTTATCAGCACGCACACGTGGGTGCTGGGAATCAGCTACATACTTCTTGATTGTGCGATGATCATGATGAAGTGTCATGGCAATGGTGATTGTAGTCATGCCTTGACCTAAATACGCCACAATTTGTTGCTTCTCAGCAGCCGACACATGTTTTCTTTCCCATTTTGGCAAAAAATGTAGGCTGCTTAATAATGTGGAACAGCCTTCTTAAGTAGTCTTGCCTTTATTTGGACACACCTGTCAAACTAATTTGCACAGGTATCGGCAATTGCTTTCAGTGATATAAAGAGCCCTGACACACATCACCATCAATGAGTTTTTCTATGACAAACAAAAACTAACCTTATCACTCCTAAACTCTTTTTGCATAATAATTTGGAACACAGTGTATACAATAAAAACTATTTTATATAAAAAATAATTATTTTTGCATGCCTTTATTCTAACAGCTATAACTTTTTATTTTTCCGGCGATGGAGCTATATGGCGGCTTGTTTTTTGCTGGACATGATGACGTTTTCAACGGTACCACGTTTATTTATATCCATCTTTTTGATCGCGTGTTATTCCACTTTTTGTTCGGTATGATGATAAAGCATTGTTTTTTTGCCTTTTTTTTAAATGGTGTTCACTAAAGGGGTTAACCAGTGGGACAGTTTTATAGGTCGGGTCGTTACAGACGCGGTGATACTAAATGCGTATTTCTATTGTTTAGATTTTTCTAATTTAAATATTTATTGATGGAATAAATATTGATTTTTTTTATTAATTTTTTAAGAATTTTTACAATTATTTAAAAAATATTTTTATTTAATTCTTACTTTTACACTGTGTCCCACTATGGGACACTCATTTTGTGCAGGCTGATCACTTATGTGGCATGCAGATCTGCAAGCTATAGAAGCTGTCAGCATTGAAACTTTGATTCAAAGCATCAGACAACACCCGGATATTAATGGGGTTCAGATAACGGGGACATCTCATGTGGTAGCAGCCTTCGCGGATGACTTGTTACTGCTATTGACTAATCCGAATAGAGAAATACCAGCAGTGCTAGAGTTGTTTGAAAAATTTGGAGGTGTCTCGAATTTTAACCCCTTAGTGACGGGGACAATTTTTTAAATTCTGACCAATGTCACTTTGTGGTAATAACTCTGGAACGCTTCAACAAATCCCTTTAATTTTGAGACTGTTTTTTCGTGGATCATTATACTTTATGATAATGGTAAATTTAGGTTGATACGTTTTGTGTTTATTTTAAAAAAAAAATATCAAACGTGTCAAAAATGTAAAAAAAAATTGCAATTTTCAAACTTTGAATGATTATCCATTTAACCCAGATAGTCATACCACAGCAAAACATAAATAAATAACATTTCCCACATGTCTGCCTTACATCAGCACCATTTTTAAGACGCTAATTAATTTTGTTAGCCTTTCAGGAGGTTTAAAAATGTAGCAGTAATTTTTCATTTTTAAGGAAATTTACAAAATTTATTTTTTTGAGGGACCTATCCAGGTTTGAAGTGACTTTGGGGGTCCTATATATTGGAAAACAGCAAAAGAGCAAAAAGGTTTACCCGTCCAGGCCTCCAGTCAAATGCACTATAAGGATGCAGTGGACCCATGTAATTAAGATGGCGACACAGGTGCAAGAATACCGATGAGACAACCGCTCGCAGCCTACCAATACATGGAGGGGGCAGTTGCCTGGTATGTTAATGCACATCAAAAAACTTGTATGCGGCGCTGTTCACACTATGGCCATGCACAGCATCCAGGCCAGCCGAGTAGTGACACCCTTCTATTAGCTCAGGCGGGCTGCCCAGCGCTATCAAAATGCATGCCATGTGAACAGACACCACAGTTTACAAGACCAAATGGGCCCAACTGCACCATGAATAAAAAGTGCAAAAAGTACATAAAAAAATGTGGAGTATTAGCTGATATTTTGGCCAAAATACGTGAGCCCGTAACCTGCGCCAAAGGTCTCCACGTTTACGGGTCCCCAACACTAAATCCTAACACTGAAATAGCACAGAAAGAGGACTTAAAAATCCTCCAATAATAGAAAACAGCAAAAGAGCAAATGGGCTCACGTATTTTTTATTACTACATACTAGCTTTACATGAAAAGAGATTTTGTTTGAAATCAAATGTTATACTACCTGTAATTGATTAACTACTGAACGATTTTCTTGTATTCAAATGCTCTGTTACATATATCCGTTAGTTTTATATGTTGTTCTTGTATGCATTTAAAACCTTAATAAAAAGAAGTTTAAAAAAAAAAAAAAAAAAAAAAAAAGCTGTCAGCGTTGCAGCTTCTATAACGCTAACCTGAGAAACTTCCTGGTCATCACTGCACATGACAGGTAGTCTCTCAGCTCGGGAGACCCAGATGTCGTCATGACAACATCGGGTCTCCATGGCAGCGATCGAAAGGCAGAGGGCTGTCAAAGCTGACAGCTCCTCTGCCTGCTCACGGAACGCTGCGATCATGTTTGATCGCAGTGTGTCGGGGGTTAAATGCTGGGAACGTTCCGTTACCACTCCTAGCACTTAGTGCTCAGTGTCAGATGTGAGAATCAGCTGACACCCGGCCGCGATCACCCGCGCTCCCCCTGTGAGTGCGGCTGATCGCACATGACGTGCTATCCCGTCCATGGGCATTGAGGCTCAGGGCACATGGACGGTATAGTACATCAAATGTGAAGGGGTTAAAATTCAACAAATTTAATTGCCCAAATATGTTTCACCTGGCCCAAAGTGTGATTCTAGAAGCAAAAGATTCAATCTTTTCCAGAAACATACTTTAGGTCTGGTGCAAATCTGATGTGTGGATCCATGCAAGTGGAGTGGATATAACACATGCATGGATCCTCACGTCACAAGTATGTGGGGCCCAATGAGCTTTTATAATAATTTGAATAATGCACAATCATAGCAACTACATATGTAAATATAATGTGTAAACCCATCCTTACTCAGGTCAAGCTTCGAAGGCAGGGTCTCAGGAAGATCTACAGTGGTATGTATAAGTTTGTGTACCCCTTGTAAAAAATTACTGTCATTGTAACCAGTTAAGCAATTTAAAGATAAAATGATCTCTAAAAAGCCTAAAGATGACACATTTCATTTGTATTTTAGGCCAATAAATATATTGTATGTATTATTTTTTACATTTTAAAAATTACAAAAAGGAAAAAAGGGCTGATGCAAAAGTTTGGGCACCCTTTGAGATGTGTGTGCTCCGATAACTTTGACCAAAGTTTTAGACCTTAATTAGCCTGTTGGGGTTATGGCTTGTTCACTATCATTGTTAGGAAAGGCCAGGTGATGGAAATTTCCCAGCTTTATAAAAACACAGCCTCTTCTAACCTTACGCCAAAAACATCCATGGGTTCTTCTAATCAGCTGCCTAGCACTCTGAAAATGAAAATGGTGTATGCTCACAAAACGAGATGGCTATAAGAATATAGCAAAGCATTTTCAAATTGCCCTTTCCTAAGTTTGATATGTAATTAAGAAATGGCAGTTAACAGGAACAGTGGAGGTCAAGATAAGGTCTGGAAGACCAAGCAAAATTTCAGTGAGAACTACTTCTAGGATTGCTGGAGAGGCAAACCAGAACCCCCGCTTGAATGCAAAAGACTTTCACAAACATTTAGCAAACTCTGGAGTTGTGGTACTTTGTTCCTACTGTTCAGAGACACCTGCCCAAATATGACCTTCATGGAAGAGTAATCAGAAAACTTCTCCCGCATCCTCAGCATCAGAAATATGAAAAGACCACACCTATAAACCTGTCCCACTAATTAACCCCTCTAGTGAACACTGCAAAAAAAGGCAAAAACACCCGATGCTTTATCATCATGCCGCCGAACAAGAAGTAGAATAAAACACAATCACAAATATAAATGTAAATAAAAATGGTATTGCTAAAAACGACATCTTGTCCTGCAAAAAAGAAGCAGCTGTACAGCTTAATCAGCAGAAAAATTAAAGTTATAGCTCTTAGAATAAAGAGATACAAAAATATTTTTTTCTATAAGTTTTATTGTGTAAAAATGACAAAATACTGTATAAAAAAATTATATAAATGTGGTATCCCTGTAATTATACTGATCTGAAGAATAAATCTGTTTCATCAATTTTACCACACACAGAATGACAAAAAAAAAAAAAATCCTGAATAGCTGTTTTTTTGTTCATTTTGCCTCCCAAAAATCGGAATAGGTGACTACTCTGTCGGCCAAAATATGAAAAAATTAAAGCTCTCAAAATTTGGCTATGCAAAAACTAGTTTTTGAAGAAAAAAAAACATCTTTTAGTGTGCCAAACAAAAAAACCCGATATAAATCTGGTTTTGTTGCACCAACCGGAAGAATAAAGTCGTCTAATCACTTATAGTGCACAAGGAACGGCTTAAAAAATTAAAGAAAATAATTCTTCACCTGTTGCTAATTTGTTCATTCTGCCTCCCAAACATCACACTAGGGTTTGGCTCACATTTATCCTGTGAAGCGGTTGCATCAGGGTTTCTGTGTAAATCTCTGAAATATGTAATAACATGCAGGTATTGAGGATGTCGCCACGGATCAGAGACATACCAAGAGTTAAAGGGTTTATTTACAGGGGATAGATTCTCCATGCAGGGAGAAGCAGTGGGAGATAAAAGTGACAGAGTAAACGGTAAACAGTAGAAAAGCTAGGGAAAACTATTAAACAGTTATGCAGAGTTGAAACGGTTAAACTGGAATTCTTGTAACTTATCAGTCCGGGGAAAGCTTGATTGCAGGGTCTCTTCCTCTCATGTTGGCGCTGGCAACAGTGGCGCTTGCAGTCTCTGTAGTCTGTCCTCTGGATGAAGCTGGGACCTCAGGGGTTAATGCAGGAAGCAGGGAGACGAGAAACTGAGTCTCCCCTGCTCTGAATCTCTGTATGGTACACTGACAGTCTCTCTGCAGTAAGGATGCTGTGCACACTGGAATGTCTCTCGGCCACACTCAGGGGCCCCGGCTTGTCACTGTGGTCCCCAGGGCTGCGCGCTCGGGTCACTGTCTCTGCACTGTCAGGGGGGAGGTCTCCTCTGGTCACGGAGGATACACAGTCCACGTACTCACATACAGCGCGCACTATGTCCCATATTTCAGTCCCAGTCCTCTGACGGGGAGTTCTCTCTCTCTGGGAGCGCGGTGCTGCAGCCTGCTTTCTCTCTGGCACGCTCTCCCCTGTCTCTGGCGCGCTCTGCTCTGTGCCTAGCGCTCTCCTTTCGCGCCTTCTGCCTGCACAGCTTCCGGTCCACCGCCCCTTGTTTTTCCTCACTGCCCCTTGCAGTCACATGGTAGTCGGTCCAGGGCAGAAAGTCTTCCCCCCGGCAACCCTGCTGTCTGGCTAGGTGGTTCCAGATACGGAGCAGCAAAGGTAACCTCCTTTGGGTTCTTCTTCCTCTTCACCCCCTTACAAATACATGATTTAGACAGAACCGTCAGCAGAAGTTTCCCTATAATGAGGCAGATGGAGACACTGTGGATGCCATCTGGCCTTTGATTCAGCAGTGTCTGTCTTTTTAAGCATGCATAAAAGCATGGTCCGCCACAGTTTTGTGCACTTCTGTAAAAAAAGGACATCGCTGAACAGAGGTAACTCTGCTGCCTCATTATAGTGAATTAATCCTTCAGGGGTTTAATCTGAATCACTTCAATCGGAGATTTAGATGGAAACCCCAAAGTAAATGCTCAATGAGGATCGCAGGATAAATGTGACCCCAAATGTTATGTAAAATGCTTCCAATAAACATTTCAACTCAGTCCACAAAACAAATCCCCACTAAGGTCCTTCATCTGTCAATGGAAATATAGGGGCTTCCATGTTACTGGTAGAACAAAGGCTCTGGAAAAGCAAAATGGCTCCTCAACCCTCCAAAAGAAATTCAGCAAATTCTGCGCTCCCAAATCCAAATGCCCCCTCTTTTCTGAACCCCATAGTGTACCTAAAACTACAGTTAGCTTTCATATGTTTGGCATTTCTGTAGCGATTACAGCCCACCTAATTTACAGGTGCATGTCTCCAGAAGCATGAACAGAGCACAATGTACTGGTCTCAAAAACATACTGGTCAATACAACGGCAGTTTTCAATTTTCATTCTGGAAAACACCCATGGAATCAAAATCGTCACTACACCTCTAAATAAATTCCCAAAGGGGTACAATTTCCAAAATGGGGTCACTTGAGTGGGGATTCTACTCTTCTAGCACTTGGGGGGCTCTGTATATTGAGCCTGCAAACTATTCTAGCAAAATGTGCACTCCAGGAGGCAAATAAGGCTCAGTTCCTCTTGAGTCTTGTCGTATGGCTAAGCAGTACTGTGCATCCAAATATAGTGTATTTTCACATTCAGCAGAAATTGTGGGAAAAATTTGTGCCATTTTTTTTTTACCCATTTCCCAGCGTGAAAATGTAAAATCTGGGGCAGAAACTAAATTTTGGTGGTAAAAATATAATACATTTTTTCTTCACTGCCCAATGGTATAAAGTTCTGTACCCCAAATGTGGCATCAAAATGATCACTGTACCCCTAGATTAATTCATTGAGAGATGTAGTTTGTAAAATAGTGTCTCTTGTGGGGAGTTCTGTGGTCCTGGCACCTCAAGGGCTCTTCCAATGTGACATGCCACCTTCAAACCAGTACAGAAAAATCTGAACTCCAATATGGCGCTTTTTCCGTTCTGCGCCTCCTACTGTGCCTCAAAAGTAGTTTTTTTTAATCACATATGAGGTATCGGCATACTCAGGAGAAACTGCACAACAAATTTTGGGTTCTATTTTCTCCCATTACCCTTGTAAAAAAAAATGGTGTTAAAATAAAATTTTTGGGGAGAAAAATTGATTTTTGTTTTATTTTCACAGTTCAACTTGATAAATTTCGTTGAAGCACCCAGGAGTTCAATGTGCTCACCACACATCTAGATACATTTTTTGAGGGGTCTATTTTCCAAAGTGGTGTTACCCGTGGGGAGTTTCCACTGTTTAGACTTCAAAATCTGCATGCTAAAACGTCACTTCTTCCTTTGAGCCCTGTCGTGTGCCCAAACAGTTGTTTTTCACCTCATATGAGGTATCTGCATATTCAGGAGAAATTTTAAGGTGCTTTTTCTCATATTACCTTGTGAAAATAAACAATTTGGGACTAAAAGAAAATTCTTGTGGGAAAGATGTGATTTTCTTTATTTTCATGGCTCAATGTTATAAACATCTGTGAAGCACCTGGGGGGTTTAAAATGCTCACTACTAGTGTTGAGCATTCCGATACCGCAAGTATCGGGTATCGGCCGATACTTGCTGTATCGGAATTCCGATACCGACTTCCGATATTTTTTCAATATCGGAAGTCGGCATCGGAATCGGAAGTTCAAAGTTGATTGACAGCCTGACGTCATCATGATGCGCGGTGTGTGCGCATCATGATGCGCCGTCATTTCGGGCCTTCCGGGGGTCTCTGCCGGCCTGCCGGGGGGCTGTGCCGGCCTGCCGGGGGGCTGTGTGGACTGCCCGGGGTCTGTACCGGCCTGCCGGGGGGCTGTGCCGGCCTGCCGGTGGTCTGTGCACCCTGTGGGGGTCTGTACCGGCCTGCCGGGGGGCTGTGCCGGCCTGCCGGTGGTCTGTGCACCCTGTGGGGGTCTGTACCGGCCTGCCGGGGGGCTGTGCTGATGTCCGGGGGTCTGTGCAAGCATCGTCCGATGGGACTACAAGTCCCATCTGGCGATGCCTGCTACCATGACAGTGATTGACACATTAGCCAATGATGGGACAGTAGTAGTCCCATCATCCGGCTAATGTGTTAAATGTAAAAAAAAAAAAAAAAAAAATACTACATACATACTACATGCTACATACATACTACATATATACTACATACATACTACATACATAACACATATATACTACATGCATACTACATACATACTACATGCTACATACATACTACATACATACTACATGCATGCTACATACATACTACATGCTACATACATACTACATATATACTACATGCATGCTACATACATACTACATGCTACATACATACTACATATATACTACATACATACTACATGCATGATACATACATACTACATGCTACATACATACTACATGCTACATACATACTACATGCTACATACATACTACATATATACTACATGCATGCTACATACATACTACATGCTACATACATACTACATATATACTACATGCATGCTACATACATACTACATGCTACATACATACTACATACATACTACATGCATGCTACATACATACTACATGCTACATACATACTACATATATACTACATGCATGCTACATACATACTACATGCTACATACATACTACATATATACTACATACATACTACATATATACTACATACATACATACTACATGCATGCTACATACATACTACATGCTACATACATACTACATATATACTACATGCATGCTACATACATACTACATGCTACATACATACTACATATATACTACATACATACTACATACATACATACTACATGCATGCTACATACATACTACATGCTACATACATACTACATATATACTACATGCATGCTACATACATACTACATGCTACATACATACTACATATATACTACATACATACTACATACATACTACATACTACATATATACTACATGCATGCTACATACATACTACATGCTACATACATACTACATGCTACATACATACTACATATATACTACATGCATGCTACATACATACTACATACATACTACATATATACTACATGCATGCTACATACATACTGCATGCTACATGCATGCTACATACATACTACATGCTACATACATACCACATATATACTACATACATACTACATACAATACATTCATACAATACATACATACATGGGAATTTCCCACACAGCAATGGCATAAAGTGAGACTAGGGACTTTTTTTTTTTTTAAGTGGCGGAGGAATACAGTGCGGAAGGATACCTACCTTCCGTCATTGGATTCCTGCAGCCCGTAGAGAACGGCAGCAACAGCTGATGCTGCAGTTCTCTACCCAAGATCGTCGTGGGACACACTCGTGGACTGCTTCGGATCGTGGGTGAGTATTTTTGTGGTTTGTTATGTTAATATTTATTCCGAAAAAGACAATGGCTTCGGGGAACAATGTGACAAGTATTGGTAAGTATGTTACTCTATGTTATATGTACTGTATGTCTATGTATGTATTGTATGAATGTATTGTATGTAGTATGTATGTAGTATATATGTGGTATGTATGTAGCATGTAGTATGTATGTAGCATGCATGTAGTATGTATGTAGTATGTATGTAGTATATATGTAGTATGTATGTAGTATATATGTAGTATGTATGTAGCATGCATGTAGTATATATGTAGTATGTATGTAGCATGTAGTATGTATGTAGTATGTATGTGGTATGTATGTAGTATATATGTAGTATGTATGTAGCATGTAGTATGTATGTAGCATGCATGTAGTATATATGTAGTATGTATGTAGCATGTAGTATGTATGTGGTATGTATGTAGTATATATGTAGTATGTATGTAGCATGTAGTATGTATGTAGCATGCATGTAGTATGTATGTAGCATATATGTAGTATGTATGTAGCATGCATGTAGTATATATGTAGTATGTATGTAGCATATATGTAGTATGTATGTAGCATGTAGTATGAATGTAGCATGTATGTAGTATGCATGTTGCATGCATGTAGTATATATGTAGTATGTATGTTGCATGTAGTATGTATGTAGTATGTATGTTGCATGTAGTATATATGTAGTATGAATGTAGCATGTATGTAGTATGCATGTTGTATGTATGTAGCATGTTTTTTTTTTTTTTTTTTTACATTCAACACATTAGCCGGATGATGGGACTACTACTGTCCCATCATTGGCTAATGTGTCAATCACTGTCATGGTAGCAGGCATCGCCCGATGGGACTTGTAGTCCCATCGGACGATGCCTGCACAGACCCCCGAAGCCGGCACAGCCCCCCGGCAGGCCGGCACAGCCCCCCGGAGCCTGCACAGCCCCCCGGCAGGCCGGCACAGCCCACCGGAGCCTGCACAGCCCCCCTGGCAGGCCGGCACAGCCCCCCGGCAGGCCGGCACAGACCACCGGAGCCTGCACAGCCCCCCGGCAGGCCGGCACAGACCACCGGAGCCTGCACAGACCCCCTGGCAGGCCGGCACAGCCCCCCCGAAAGGCCCGTACAGACCCCAGAGAGGCTGTACAAGGGAAAAACAGGATTTTTCTTATTCCGATACCGGAAGTCCCATAGACTTGAATGGGACTTCCGGTATCGGAATCGGCGATACCGATACTTTTTTTTTTTAAGATCGGCCGATCCATTCCGATCCGATACTTTGAAGTATCGGACGGTATCGCTCAACTCTACTCACTACACATTTAGATAAGTTCTCTGAAGGGTTTAGTTTCTAAAATGGAGTCTCTTGTGGAGGTTTCCACTGTTTAGGCACATCAGGGGCTCTCCAAACGCGACATGGCATCCGTTAATTATTGTAGCAAATTTTACAGTCAAAAAGTCAAATGGCGCTCCTTCCCTTCCAAGTCCTGCCATGCGCCCACATATTGATTACAGCATGCTCAGTAGTAATTGCACAAGACATTTTGGGGTCCATTTTTCCCTGTTACTTTTGTGAAAACAACAAAATTTAAGTCTGAAATAAAATTTTTGTGAAAAAGTTAAATGTTTATTTTTTCCTTCCAGTCTAAAAATTTTTGTTAATAAACTTCTTGAATGTAGTTTTGGGGACCTTGAAAGGTGTAGTTTTTAGAATGGTGTCACTTTTGGGTATTTTCTGTCACATAGGCCCCTGAAAATCACTTCAAATGTGATGTGGTCCCCTAAAAAATGGTTTTGTAAATTTTGTTGGAAAAATAAATCGCTGGTCAACCTTTAATCCTACTAACTTAGTAACCGAAAAAAATTGTTTCAAAAATCGTGCTGCTGTAAATATTATGGGAAATGTTATTTATGAACTATTTTGTGTGACATAACTCTGATTTAAGGGTATAAACAATTTGAAAATTGCAAAGTTTTCTCCAAATCTGTTTTTTTCACAAATAGTCATATCAAATAAATTTTACTTCTATCATGAAGTACAATATGTCATGAAAAAAACAGTCTCAGAATCAAAACTTTTTTTGAGCAGTGAAATCTTATACGGCATTTAGCATTTGGGTCTCAAAACCACCTCCAAAAAATTGTTAGTTAAAATATCACAGTGCTATATTTATACTGCAGTCTCATATGTCCATCTGAGGTGTGCAAATTTTGGTGGCATTGTAATGCTGCATTTTTTTCAGCAGTGACTTTTATACTGCATTTATCGTGTTAGAGTTGGCCCTCAAAAACCCCAAATAAAAAAAAAGTTTGTTAAGCAAATCACATTGCTAAATTGATACTGCAGTCTTATACGTCCATCTGAAATGGGCACATTTTGCTGGCATTGTAATACTGCAATTTTTTTCTGCAGTGATGTTTTATATGGCATTTATTGTCCTATAGTTGGGCCATAAATCCCACCCCCAAAGAAAATTATTTAGCTATAGACAGCAATGCTATATTAATACTGCAAATTTTTCTGCCAGAGTAATACGGTCTACAACTTTTTCTCAACCGGTATATATCATACGTAATTTAAAATGGGCAAGGCTTGATAAGGAACTGGGAAGTGGATGTGTTGCTGATGGTGAGCGCAGAGGCCATGAGCAAGGTGAAACTGTGCCTGTAGCCAGAGCACAACAAACACACACATCATGTCGATCTAGCTTCCTGTCCTACTTTGTAGGGGGGCATGGAATACCCCTCTTGAAGTCAGACTGGTGTGAAAAGTTGTTGGATTGATAGCATATAATGCTTCCGATCACTTTGCCAGCACCACCCTGTCTACCACAGTTCACTCTCAGTAGCCGTGATTCTTGATCACATAATCCTCACCCTGATCCTTCTTCCACCATGCCAAGTGCCCAGAGTCAAGTGATCCCACACTTGGACACTCTGAAGAGCTGGTCACATTTCCATTTAAAGATTCTTGCCTCTTGCCCTTCCCGTTTCAAACGGGACATGAGATCACATGTAGCGATTCTCAAATATTTGGCCAGTGATGCTCACAAGAAGGTGACATAGGAAAATGCAGTCACTGTCGCAAGAGCTAGATGATGATGAGACACAATTGCCAGCAAGTGGTGTTGTTACATCAGCAAGTCAGGAGGAGGGCCAGAGTGCGGAAGTGGAAGATGAGGTTGTGGACGATGAAGTCATTGACACTGACCAAACTTGGGAAGGTGACATGCAGAGCGAGGACAACAGAGCACAGGGGGAAGGATCCAAAGCACCACATCAGGCAGGAAGAGGCAGTGGGGAGGCCAGAGACACAAGGCAGGCAAATGTTTCCCATAGCACCAACACAGGTGAAGTTTCCAAGCCAAGTGTTAGCTATTTCCTAGAGCGGTGCTTTTTTAAACACAGTCCACTTAACCCAAAAAATGTCATTTGCAGTACCTGCCATGTCAGCATCAGTAGGGGTAGCACAACTACCAGCCCGACCACCACCAGCATGCTCAGGCACATGCAAAGCATCCAACTACTTGGGCTGAATGCCAAGGTCCAGAAACAGTGTCTGGGGATGGCACCACTGCCTTTTCCCCTGTTCAAAGAGCACGCCAATCTCCTGTCCACGATGTAGGTGAAGATGACTCCCACCCTGCACATGTCGTTGCATACTTGCATCCATCAGCAACCACATCCTCATCCTTGTCCCAGCACAGCGTTCAGTTGTCCCTACCCCAGTCCTTGGAACGCAAGCGCAAATACACAGCCATCCACTGACAGGCTGCAATACTATATGGTCACATTTCCAGACTCAACCTAAAAATGTTTCCATTTAGGCAACCTCATGGTGGCGGCCATCCATCTGTCCTCGGTCCCAAGACGCCACTATTTTTCCTGGTGTGCCTTACACAAGCACGTGTTCCATGACATCAGCTGTGCACAGACTGACTCTGTGACTGGGAAGGTCCACTTAACCATGGACACCTGGACAAGTACTTGTGTCCTGATACGCTACATTTCCCTGATGGCACACTGGGTGAACATTGTGAAAGTTGGGACCCAGTCGGACACTGGGATGGAACACGTGCTACTGACACAAAAGATTGCGGGCCCTTGGTTCAATCAGGGTTGCCTCCACCTTCTATTGCAGTTCCTGCACCTCCTCCTCACCCACCATTTCAGAAATGTCAACATCAGCTGGAAGCATACCAGCACTGCCTTGGCCAAGCAGCAACAAGCTCTGATGAAGCTAATCTGCTTACGTGACAAAGCGCAGGCATGGTCGTGTGTGAGAATGGCCGTAGGCTGGTGGCAGCTCTGAAGCTTGGCAACCTCGCACATGTACTATGCCTGACCCATGTGCTCAACTTAGTGGTTCAGCATTTCTCAAAACTTACCTAGATCTGCCTGTACTACTTTTAAAAGTTCGCCACGTGTGTGCCCATTTCCGCAAGTCACCTACAGCTGCCTTGGCAGAGCTTCAGCAGCATTTGCAACTTCCAGCTCACCGACTGGTGTGCGATGTCACCACGCTTTGGAACTCATCACTAGATGTGTTGGCAAGGCTTTGTGAGCAGGAGAGGACTGTAGTTGAATACAAGCTACACCATGCCTATCGATATTCCTGTCAGTCTCCGCACATAAGAGCTGATGATTGGGCATGGATGTCTGACATTGTGCGATTCTCCAAAACTTTGAGGACTCAACCAAGATGGTGAGCAGCGATGACGCCATAATCCACATCACTATCCCACTTCTCTGTTTACTAAAATACTCACTGCTCTCAATTACAGAGGAGGCTTTGCAGATGGCACAAGTTGAGATGAGCAAGAAACTACTGGGTGGTTCTACACAGTCCAGCCTCATCTCATCTTCTCAACACGCATTGGGTGATACTGAGGAGGAACAGAAGCTGGTTGCCTGCACTACAGATGGTACTACCCACACCGCCTTCATCCTGTCTGTTCAGCGTGGATTTCTTGAAGATGAGGAGGAGAGAAAGGATGAGGACAAAATGGACATTAACCCTCTTGGTGGGAATAGGGAAGTCTTGTCTGGCAAGCATGGCTGAGTTTATGTTCCGGTGCTTTTCCCAGGACCCTTGTGTCATACACATTTTGGCCAAACCTAATCACTGGTTGGTCATCCTTCTAGGCCCACGCTACTAGGAGAAATTTACATCTCTCCTTCCCATGGTGGTGAGGTCTAATAAAATGTTGCAGTACCAGAAGGCTCTAGTTGAATTACTAAAAAAAATTCCCATCTGACAACACTGGGCAGAGGTCACAGTTCCTTGGTCAACCAAGGAGTGGATACTAGGGAGACACACACTAGGTGCAGCAGAGGCATGGGAACACTCTCAAAGGTCTTGGACAATTTTATCAGAATCTCCCAGCATTTAGGCACTGATGGGATACTCTGGCAAGGGAAGTTTTCAAAGTTGCTGAAGGAGTACCTTGACAAGCGTACCAGCATCCTCCATGATTCTCCTGTGCCTTACAACCATTGGGTATCCAATGCCACACGTGGTATGAACTCTCTCAACACCTTGGAGTTCCTGGCCTGCCCTGCCACTAGTATTTTGTAAGAGCGGTTTTTTAATGCCGCCGGGGGTATTATAACCAATAGGCGTATCCGTCTGTCAACCGAAAAATGTGGACAGGCTGACTCTTATAAAAATGAACAAGGGCTGGATTGGGTCAGACTTCTGTATACCACCGGATGACAGCAGCAGAACATAAGCTCAAATCCAGCAGGTTTTTTTTTTTCCTGGTCTATTCCCATGCACCCCTCCCATCCAAACATGGGTATATGCTTCAGGATTTAGTCTTCTTTTGTGTTGTCTTCGTCCTCCTCCTCCACCACCATATCAACAGGGTACTCATGCTACCCTCTCCATAAATTTTAAGGGCGTTTTTGATGCCCACATTTTTCTTTTACCAGTTTAGGATACCCACTCCTTAACCCCTTTCTGATGTTGGGCATAATAGTACGCCCATGTCTGACTCCCCCTGCTTGGTGAAACACAATATGGACTGCAACCTTTAAGTCAAAATTAAAGGGTCCAATTAATAGAAGAGATCCATAATAAAAATCAATTTTGTTAATCCAAAATTTAAAAACAAAATTATATAATATTAAGCAGAGAATATCATCTAGGGGACGCTGTGGGGAAAAGGACAAATCTAATATGAGAATCAAGGAAAAAAAATTAATACTTTTGGTATGAGGAGAAAGGCTGCAAAAATGACTTTCCATTTCCAGTTGTAATTGTATTTTCAAAAATAAGTGGAAATCTCCACTTAGGTTGAGTACAGTATTATACAGTGACTGGCAAAAACTTTTTTTTTTTTTTTTAAAGTAAATACAATAACCATTAATCCGAAAGCATAGATGTAAGTAGAAAGAAAAATTAGTATGGGATAAGTTAAGTGCAATATTACACGTCAGGTATTTCTAAAGTATTTACAGTATAATGTGCATATGTGCAAATGTACCTTGTAAGGTTTTACTGTCATGCTGCATAAAGTATAAATACTGATTTACTGACATACTGCATGTGTAAAGTATATATACAAAATAGTAAATTATTCCCTGATTTGGCAGAACGCTAAATCCGCTAAGGGAAATGTAGCAGGTAAGTAATAAGAGGTAGAAATGTTTTAGGTATAAAGTGCTAATGTGCCAAATTACCTAGTGGAACATGACCGTGATTTCCACAAAAGAATGACTATCACAGCGTCCCCTCACCCCGACAGAAGCTGGCGGTGAAACGCACAGCGTCCCCTCACCTTGACGCGCACCTTCTTCTACCACACTTCTATCTTCTACTCAACTTTCCATTAATATGCTTTGATACAGGACTCTGTAAACAGCTATCTTCTTTAGCAATGACCTTTTGTGGCTTACCCTCCTTGTGGAGTGTGTCAATGACTGCCTTCTGGACATCTGTCAAGTCAGCAGTCTTCCCCATGATTGTGGAACCTACTGAAACAGACTAAGGGACCTTTTTAAATGCTTTAGAAGCCTTTGTAGGTGTTTTTTTCTTTAATTATTCTAATTTACTGAGATAATGACTTTTGGGTTTTCATTGGCTGTAAGCCAAAATCAACATACACAGAAATAAATACTTGAAATAGATCACTCTGTTTGTAATGACTATATAATATGTGAGTTTCATCCATAGAAAGTTCTCACTCAGCATGCAGGATTTCACAGTCGGGACAAGAGTGTTTGTACAGTAAGTACAGAAGATCCTGGTAACTTCCATATCAGGCTGCATAGATGCGAAATGGTCCGCTTTATTCCCCAGCAGGGTTGATGAAATAAAGGTCCTTGATGCTGCCACATTAAACTAATCACTTTTTGCAGGGCAAATTCAAATAGATTCTATTCTGCTATAATAATACCGCTTTTATATGCAATTTAGTCTATGGTGAAGTGTGGCAGTATAATGATGTGTTACTTGCATTACTCCAGAATTTGTTACTGCCATATACAATACATGTTTTTTTGTGAGAACTCACCATAAAATCCTTTTCTCCGAGATGCTCACTGGGGGACACAGGTACTGTGGGTGTATGCTACCGCCATCTGGAGGCTGACACTAAATAAACAACACAAGGTTAGCTCTTCCTCCGCATACACCCTCGCCCCGATTGCGGACGGAAACCAGTTTAGTGCAAAAGCAGTAGGAGAATAACAAAAATCAGCCTTAATGCAGATAATATGTCTGGAAAAGAACCACCCTGACAGCAACAAAAAAAAGTGCACGTTAAATAAACAAGAGCCAACTGGCTAACAGGGTGGGTGCTGTGTCCCCCAATGAGCGTCTCGGAGAAAAGGATTTTACGGTGAGCTCTCACAAAAATCCATGTTTCTCCTTTGTCTCATTGGGGGACACAGGTACTGTGGGACGTCCTAAAGCAGTCCCTGGGTGGGCAGTTGATTCACCAATCCAAGCTACATGCACCTCATGTCTAAAGGTGCGCCACCGCTGCTTGGAGAATCCTACCTAGGCTCGCATCCGACGAAGCCTGAGTATGGACACTGTAATGTTTAGTAAGCGTGTGCAGGCTAGACCAGGTTGCTGCCTTGCACACCTGTTCCGTCGAAGCCTGGTGCCGAAGCGCCCAAGAGGCGCCCCCTGCCCGAGTAGAGTGTGCTCTGATCCCTGCTGGAACCGGAGCACCCCTAATGCGGTAGGCCTCCTGAATTGTTAGACGGATCCATCTGGCTACGGTCGACTTTGAGGCGAGTCCCTTCCTGCGCCCTTCGGGGAGCACGAACAGCGTGTCCAAGTGGGAGACTCCCTGGATGAAAGTCCTCACCTGCATATTGGTAGCAATCTTTAGATGGAAGATGATGGACAACACCGATATCTGTCTCCTAAGGGAGCTCGGGGCCAATCCTGAGTCTAGGCCTGACTGGAGAAAGGCCAAGATGTTGGGAATAGAGACTGTCAGAGGAGAAAAATCACGATCTCGACACCAAGCAAAGAAGACCTTCCAGGTGTGATGGTAAATTCTTGCCGAGGTAGGCTTCCGGGCGCTAACCATTGTAGCGACCACCTCGCGCCCAAACCCCGCCTGGGTCAGAATCTAAGATTCAATGGCCATGCCGTCAAACACATGGCCCCTGAGTTTGGGTGGAAGATCGGGCCCTGGGCCAGTAGGTCTGGGCGCCATGGTACGTCGGCGAGCAGTTGCACTAGATCTGCGTACAATGCCCGACGGGGCCAATCTGGGGCCAGCAGAATCGCTGGAACCCACTCTGTTTTGATCTTCTTAATGACCCTCGGAAGTAGTGGTAGCGTGGGAAACAAGTATGTAAGGCGAAACTGGTTTCATGGCAGAACCAACGCATCCACGGCGATCGCTCGTGGGTCCCGCGACTGAGCGACGAACACGGGCACCTTGGCGTTCACCCTGGAGGCCATCAGATCCACATCCGGTGTTCCCCACCATTGGCAAATCAGCTGGAAGACCTCGGGGTGCAGCGACCATTCCCCTGATGCGACACCCTGCCAGCTGAGGAAGTCCGCCGCCCAGTTTTCCACGCCCGGGATGTGGACCGCCAATATTACCGAATGGTTTGTCTCGGCCCAGTGAAGCACGTGTCCCACCTCGCGCATGGTTGCCCTGCTGCGCGTGCCACCTTGATGATTTATGTAAGCCACCGCCGTGGCGTTGTCCGATTGAATTCGGACGGGACGTCCTGCTAGAAGGTGCTGAAAATGTTGCAGCGCCAGCCGGATCGCTTGTATTTCCAACAAGTTGATCGGGAGGCATGCCTCCTGTTGCGACCATTGCCCTTGGGTCGTATAGTGGCGAAAAACTGCCCCCCCAGCCAAGGAGGCTGGCGTTGGTTGTGACCACTAGCCACTGACCTGGGGGAAATGGTTTCCCCTGAAGGGAGGACCTGCACGTCCACCACTCTAGTGACTGTCTTACCTGTGAGGATAGTCGGCACTGATGATCGAGCGTGAACGGGTTCCTGTCCCAAGATGACAAGAGGGCGTGCTGTAGGGGGCGAAGATGAAATTGGGCAAATGGAATCGCTTCCATTGCTGCCACCATCTTCCCTAGTATCGCCATCCCAAACCGAATGGTGTGCGGGACTGGCTGTAGAAGCTTCCGGACTCCCTGCCGGAGCGCTAGGGCTTTGTCTTGAGGGAGAATTACCAACCCTCGGGAGGTGTCGAAGATCATCCCTAAAAAGGAAATCCTCTGGGCTGGGATGAGGAATGATTTTTTTCCTGTTGACCAGGAGAGGGTATGCAGCGTAATGCTGACATTCTCTTCGCATGCCTGAAACGAGGGGCCCTTCACCAAGAGGTCGTCTAAGTATGGTAAGACGACTATGCCCCGAGAGTGTAAGACGGCCAAAACGACTGCCATTACCTTTGTGAACACTCTGGGGGCAGTGGCTAGCCCGAAGAGCAGTGCTGCAAACTGGAAATGTAGGCCATTGATGGCAAAACGTAGAAACCTCTGATGCGGAAGAAAAATGGGATGTGCAGGTAGGCATCCTGGATGTCGATAGAGGCCAAGTATTCTCCTTGCCCCATGACTGATATAACTGAACGGAGAGATTCCATTCGGAGAGGTTTGATCCTGATGAACTTGTTCAGGAGCTTCAGGTCCAAAACCGGCCTGACTGTCCCGTCATTTTTGGGGACCACAAACAGATTGGAATAAAAACCCTGAGCCTTCTCGTGCTCTGGTACGGGAACAATGATTCCATTGCGCTGGAGCGAATTGATGGCCCCTAGCAACGCCCTTGCTCGGGGCTGCACTTTGGGAAGTCGGGACAGGAAAAAACATTTTGGGGGACATTTGATAAACTCTATCTTGTACTCCGAGGACACCAACTCTGCCACCCATGAGTCGCGTGCTACCGCGACCCAGACATGGCGAAAGCAGAGCAGGCGGCCGCCTACTCTGCTGATGTCGCCTAAAAAGTGCTCCGAGTCATTTAGCTGAGGGTCTCTGGACCCTGGTTCCCCTTGACCTGGGCTGGCGCACACGCATCCTCCCCAATGGGTTGGCTCTGTATGAGACCTGTCGCTCCCTGTCCTGGTTGGCGCGACTTGGAGCGGCAGAGCTGGCCGCTGCCATCCACCCAGGGTTGTGAAAGGCCCGAAACCGCGCCTCAGCCTGGCGAAATGGGTGTTGGACCTTTTGTTGCGGGTGGAAGCTGCTTTTTCCCCCTGTAGCATCGGAGATGAGTTGGTCTATCTTTTCCCCGAACAGGCGGCCACCCTGATAAGGCAGGGAAGTCAAGGATTTCTTGGAAATTGAATCGGCCCGCTATGTCCTTAACCATAGGGCTCTCCTAATGGCTACCGCGTTTCAGGCCGCCAGTGCCGCACAATTGGCAGCATCGAAGGAAGCGTTGATTAAGTAGTCACCAGCCATAGCAATCTGACTCGCAATCTCTGATACCTCCGCAGGCAGGTCTCTATCCTGCAAGACCGTGTTCAATGACTCTGACCATGACATCATGGCCTTGGCTACCCATGTTGCCGCGAAAAAGGGAGAGAGTGCCGATCCTGATGCTTCAAAAACTGAGCTAACCAAACTCTCTATGAGCCGATCAGTGGGGTCCTTAATAGACAAACCACTAGGTACGGATAACAAGGTTTTTGAGGCCAAGCGTGACACTGGTGGATCCACCACTGGGGATTCCGCCCATTTCTTACAGAGCTCCGGGGCAAACGGATATCTTGCCTCTAACGTCTTCCGGCCCGAGAAACGCCTATCCGGCCGTTCCCTGTGACACTGCACTATGTCCTCAAACTCTGGGTGTGTGCCAAACACTCTATGCGGACACTTAGCCTGCTTAAAGGATACCCTATGGCCTGAGGCCAAGGTGACGTCATCCTCAATCCCCAGCGTCTGATTAATGGCTTCGATGAGGCTATCAACTGTTTCTCGACATCCCGGGGTATCTAGGTCCAGCGGCTCTCGTTTGAGTCATAATCTGAACTCTGCCCGCTCCCGACAACTGGTGAAGGAGAGCGTGATGCCGAACTCACGGATGCCGAGGCACCGGATGGGCCGGGAGATGCCGTGTGGGTTCGTTTCCTTTGCACCTGCCTGGAATGAGAGCGGCCCCTGCAGGCCGGAGGCTCTTGAGGTGGAGGACCCCTCCCAGATAAGCGAGCCACTATCCTTGCCCCTGTTTGGGGCGTGAAGAGAATCGATCGCCTTTGTAAGTGACGCCATAGACTGCGATAGTGCTAGGGCCCATTCCAGAGGATTTGGATCACTGGGCTCGGTCGCAGGGGAGGGCTCCTGGGCGCGTTCGGAATCGCAGGTTTCGCATAATTTATTGCTCTGCGCCCACGGAAACGAAGCCCTACAGGAGATGCATGCAACGTATAGGAACGTGTGCATCTTCCCTTTCCCAGCCATATTGTATCCGCCAGGTGTCACTACTGCCCTGCTAGGGGATGTGGGGGGGGTGGTGGAGGGGGGAGGAGAGCACTCCTCGCTTGTCCGTAGAGTGCCTTTCACGGTCGGGACCGCACTTACCCGGTCCTGTGTCCCCCACACGTACTGTTTCTCCTCTCTGCTGTGCGCGGTCCTGCTATGGATGGGCCGACCGTTCTCTCCTGTTGCGGCCTACCCTGACGCGAAGCCGGGGGCTGAATTTATCCGGCGCCCACCCAGGCTCCGGAGGGCGGGCCGCCGGAGTGACGTCGCGCAGGGAGGGCAGGACTTCTGGCCGCGGCCTACCACCGGCCGAAGCCGCGGGCTGGATTTTTAGTGTCCGGCCACGAAGGGGCATCCGTCCCGCTACCAGGGGGAAAGGAAGTGAGGGGAGGGGGTCTACACTGGAACCCCTGTCAGTCCACTCCTGCTATACGAACCCGGGCACCTTGACAATGCATGAACCCGCTGGTCTCCCATTCTGCTGATGGGAGCACTCCCGCACAGCCTAGAAGCGCACGAAGTAAGGGCTCTCTGAATGCCGCCGCTCCCTGGCCATCCTATCCATGCTGGACGCTGATGACTTCTTCAGGGAGAGAGAAGGGGGGTGATGTCCAGGACGGTGCAGGCACCCTAGTTCCGTCCTCCTTCCAGGGCTGAGGAGAGGGACCGTCCGCCGCCTTGCAGCACCGCCGTCGTTGGTGAAGCAGTGGGGGGCCGCTCGGGTTGTCTTGTGCCTATGTACAGCCCATGGTGCTGGAATTACCGCTTATGAACTCTCCAGTGTTTTGTGTCCATCTATTTCTTTACTGTCCAATTGGTAGCCAAAAAAACACATTACAAGTAAATGAAATATATCACAAGATCTCCAAACAAGTCAGATACAAAGTTGTTGAGAAACACAAGTCAGGGTTGGGTTATAAAAAAAAATTCCCAATTTCTGATGATCACCTGAAGCACCATCAAATCCATTATCATCAAATGGAAAGAACATGGTACCACAACAAACCTGTAAAGAGAGGGCTGCCCAACAAAACGCTCAGCCTAGGCAAGGAGGGCATTAATCAAAGAGGCAGTACAGAGACTAACAATAATCCTGAAGGAGCTACAGAGTTCCCAATAAGCCATACCATAGATGTGGCCCTTATGGAAGAGTGGGCATAATAAAGCCTTTACTTACACAAAAATTGTAAGGCTTGTTTCGAGTTTGCGAAGAGACGTGTGGGAGACTCCCTAAATATATGGAGGAAGGCGCTGTGGTCAGATGAGACCAAAATCAAACTTTTTGGCCACCAAGGTAAACACTATGTCTGACACCAAACCAACACAGCTCATCACCCCAAGAACACCATCCCCACAGTGGAAACATGGTGATGGCAGCATCATGCTGTGGGGATGTTTTTCAGCAGCAAGTATAGGGAAAATGGTCTGAACTGTTGGGGAAGATAAATGGTGAGAAATGCAGGGATATTATTGAGCAAAACCTTTTTCAGTATGTCAGTAATTTGAGACTGGGATGGAGGTTCACCTTGCAACAAGACAATGACCCAAAGTATACTGCTAAACCAACACTCGAGTGGTTTAAGGAGAAACGTGTAAATGTTTTGGAGTGGCCTAGTCAAAGCCCAGACCTTAATCTAATGAAGAATCTGTGGTCAGACTTGAAGATTGCTGTTCACCAGAGGAAACCATCTAACTTGAAGGAGGCTAGAGCAGTTTTGCCTTGAGGAATGAGCAAAAATCCCAGTGGCAAGATGTGGAAAACCCATAGGAGGCTTATGCAAAGCAATTTGCATTAGTAATTGCCTACAAAGTACTGACTTTAGGGGGGAATAGTTATGCACACTGAAGTTTTCAGTTCATTTATCTTATTTGTAGTTTGTTTCACAATAAAAAGGAAACCAAATGGTCACAGATGTAGACATTTTTTTTTACATGAACTGATGCAAACCCTCAATAACAATAACAGTGAAATTCCAGGTAGTGAGGTAGCTACACACAAAAAAAAATGCTATGGGGGGGTTGAATATTTTTGCAATACACTGTATAAATTCACTTTTACTGTGATATTTCATTTACTTATGTTTTTTTTTCTGTTACCAATTGAACATTAGTGAGGAGGGTGCATGAATCCTAACAAGGACACAACTGGTGTATTTTTTTTTTATAGCTTGAACACTTTTTACATGTTATGTTATTGTGTGCAATTATACGTTTGTGCATGTTAATAAAATATTTGTATAATTCATTTTGGAGATCTCAAATCTCTTTGCATACTTTTGTTCTTCTCATTTACTATTATTGCTTTGGTGTGCGGTTGGTTGATCTCCATTTGATAGATAATACCCTCAGTTTGTTTGTATCACGTGATGAGATATATGTGCCTTCAACCCCTCCTGTGATGTGTGTGCCCCAGTTTATATTATGTGATGTATATGCTGCAGCCCCAATGTGTCTCCTTTGTGATATATATAGAGCCGACTTGGTGCCTCCTATGTGATGCATTGAAGCTCTCTTGTAGGTTTTTGTCTGGTTACTACTAGTGTTAGCCTTATGTTTAAGTGTTATTAATGTATGCTTTTCTTTTGGCTTATATGCTTAATAAAATATTGACTTTTATGGGTGATCCTTTTTTCTGCATACCTTTTTGTCACTTCATTTGGTAACCCCTTAAAAAAGCAACACAAACCAACTCTTGGAAGAAAACAGAGAAAAAAAAGAATAAGTACAAAAATAATCACCAGGTCCTTAACAGGTTAAAGACTGCACCATTTACAATGCATTTCCAGAACAATGCAAATTACTTCAAAGACTTAGCGCACTACACTGCTTTCAAGAATACTGGGCAGCATGATGGACTCTCCCCAATCCAAGCAAAAACGAAGCCTACAGCCAGCCATACACATTAGATGGGGGTTAGCTGAATGAAGCCTCGGCTGCTTGTCCAGCTGACAGTCACCTCATCCGATTCTCCCAAGCATAGGAGCACTAGTTTCGCTGAGCGCTCCTTTGTTCTATATGAGAGAGCAGTCGCCAGATGTGTCTTCCGGTGGCTTATCTCCTGAACAAGTGATTATCAGTCCGAAATCGGACATGCCTGGTCAACATCTCAGCCCCATACACAGAGTATCAGCTGAGCCCATTGCTATCGACGGCTGCGTTTGGAATTAGTCTAACATGTATGGGGGTCTTAAATAAAACCGAAAACTGTATTGTGAGACCGCAAATAACATGGCGCCTTTTTATCCAAAGTCACTTGTAAAAGGTAATAGACAGAATTGCAAGCTTTGAAATAAGATATAAACCACAGCACAGATCAATGGATCTAATCTATAATTTATTGAACGACAGTTGTATAAACACACAGAATATCAGCAAACAATGCAAAAATTTGGTCTGCAGCAAAAAAAAAAAAAAAAAGGATGACTGCAGCCATTAAATGATTGCTGAACGATTATCATATGCAAGCCGATCAGCACCAGAATTCTATGCACACACAACGATCGTTAATATGACTGTAAGCATGAGCATGGAATGTAAGGTTATTGAGCTCCAGAATTTTTTTTTTATAGGAATGCTCATTGTCAGATTATCCGCCCATCTAAATGGGCCTTAAATCAGCACATAGTTTGGCAAGTAGTAATCTACAATAAAACATTAAGCACATTTCAACTATCTGGTATGGACTGTTTGATCTAGCAACTTTAATATGTAGTCTCAGTGTCCATTTTTCAAGGTCATATACGAGGCTGTCAAGTTCGGATCAATAAACAAGTATCTGGTCCAGAAATCATAATCCGTGAAACACTGATATGTGAATGCTCTGATCGGAAGACTAAATCTGAAGTTATGAAAACAGCAGAAGTGCTGGAGGCCCCAGGAACAAGCACATTTGGAAGGGATGGAAATGACGTACAGAGAGGATCGCTTCATGAAACAATTTGCTATATTGCAGTTAACATGGTGAAACATTTGGTTTACACATGACCGCTTAATGCATAAGGTAATACTACATACTGTACTCTCACATGAATGAAGTTCTGCAACAGCAAGCTCTTGGATTCATGGTGTTAAATATCGTGACGTGGTATAAAATTCTAACATGTAAGGCCTGTTTCACACTTGTTTTCTGGCGTCAGTCAAATTCCGTCGTTAGCAGAAAAAAAAAAAAAAAAAAAAAAAAAAAGATACGATGGATTTGCCTGGCGGATCCGTTTTTTTCCCCATAGACTTGTATTAGCGACCGATTGTGACGGATGGCCGCACGTTTCGTCTGTTGTGCGACGGATCCGTCATAAAATTGCTGTCTGTCAGTCAGAAAAAACATCCACAGGAACGTTTTTTGCCTGCCTCGAAAAGACGGACGGTGACTCTCTCTCTCTCCTTTCCAGAGTTCTGTTCCTTTAAATTTCATACACTAGCTGCTGTGATGGACGTCAAAAAAACAGATCCGGTGCATCAGTTTTTTGCAATCTGCACTGGATCCGTTTTTTAAACACTTTGACGGATTGTGACTGATTCCAAAAGACTGAAGTGTGAAAGAGGCCTAAGGGGTTCGTCTGTACAGACAATGTGCCGCCACCCTCGCTACTAACCATTTTCCAAGAGTGGGACATGTTAACATTGAGAAGCTGCCAGACACAATTAGGGGTGAAGAAGGAAAGCTTGTATTTCTTCAAGCATTAATGGAATTATAACTCCATTACGTTAAAAATGATCACTGTAAAAAAAAAACAAAGCAATTGGAAATCAGATCTGGATAGGAATAACTATCATATACAATGTGTATACAGATATATAATAAAGGAGGAGGTCATACAAATGCATTGAGGGAGATTTACTGAATTTAAAGACCATCTAAACTCAAATTTATGCAAACTATTGGACAGGATTAATAAATCTATGCAATTGCCAGCTCAAAATCTTCTACGTTGCATGAAATCATGATGGAACGTAGATCAAGAGCGAGGGGTGAACATGGCAGGTGCATTTATACATATTGGATGAGTCTCTTGCACTAGGATCACAAGCATGCGACAAATGTAACTAAGCATGCAACTTCACACCAGGGATAGCAAACATTTCATCATTCCTTCATATTAAACTACTACAAAGCTAAGATAAAAAGGAGTACTCAAACATTAGTATGTAAGGTGGCAAGGCATTAAAGCAGACAATGCAATAAACACAATAATAATAAAATGCCATTGTGAAATACTATAATACAAAGGAAATATGATGCAAACTATCAGCATCTGAAAATCAAATACATCATTTTATGAAAATAATTCTATATTGCAAAGGTCCGCAGTATAGTTATCATTACTATCCGATGACAAACCGCATTCATTTTCTATTTTTGTATTTAAAGTCAGCTTCCATTTTCTATAAATTGACACAATTTAACGTTGAAATGGTCAGCGAGACCCTTTTTTTTTTTGACTCTTAGGACATACATAAAAGCTGTACAATTCTGATGGTGAAAATGAATGCAGATGTCCTGTTTCTGGATACAACGCATCTACACCGGGCAATGCTCTGTGAGCGCCATACATTAGCATCAGCTGTCATGTATTAGGCTAGGTTCACGTGCATACAAAATGCTACGGGGTTAATCACATTTTTTAGCCTGACTAACAGAGAAAATAGTCCAGATCGTGTCTACAGTGATGCCATCAGCTTCATTGAAGTGAGCTGCTCCATCACGGTTCCTGTCGAAATTGATTTTCTAGTATTTCGATGGAAACCCTGATGGGGTGCTCGCTGGAAAACACTGGATTACTGTAAACCTAGCCTTATCCTGGTGTTTAGCCTTTAAACGCACAGCGCATGGCCTGGGGATTAGAACGAAAAGTATTAGAAAGTTGTGTGTTTTTATTATACAGGCATTACATTCAGAAAAAAACCATGCAGGATGACTTTATGTTACACAGATGTGATTGTAATTTTGTCATACCAATTTACAATTGGAAACCACATGCTTTAAGACCTATTGCAGTTTTTTTCCCCCATTAATGCAATGGCTGATCTGAGGGAATTTGTCATCTAGGGATATGTGCACACAACATCTTTTTCAGGCTGATTCCGCCTGGAACACAACTGAAAAAGTGCTCAATAAATGGAATAAAAAATGAAGATACGCATTGTAATGTCAAAATGACTTGTTTGTGTAAAGAGGATTAAAAAAAAAAAAGCTACAAGTCCATTCCTCTGGAAGCTCTCACTACCTTATATTTAGGTTTAAAAAAAAAAAAAAGACGCCAGAGAAAATGCTACATGAAAACCATAGCTGTCGTTTTCCAAAATCACCTTCCTATAGCAAAAACTCTTTGGGTACACCGGCATCTATAAGATGCGGTAAGCACATACCCCAACAGCTTCAACTGGGGAAAAAAAAATATCAAAACCAGTTATAAAAACCACCCAGTCATCTGCAAAAAGAACACATCCAATTAACAATGGTTGCCACACTTTAGTGAACTTCTTCTTCACAAGACCTTTGTGTATGGAAAAGGGGTTGCAACAAGGTTGCACCCATCACCTATCCACAGGACAGGCCTATGGGACAAACAGAGACGAAGAAGCCGTGTACTCAGCTATCTCCTTCAGTCCTAATCACTTTGAATGGAACAGCAATGAGTATGATCAGGTGCCACTCAAACAGAAACAGTGGACGCAGGACCCCTCATGATCTGCAGTGGTCTCTGCATGAAAAGTTGCGATCTTGCTACAACCCCTTAAAAATAACTTTTTTTTTTTTTTAAATTAAATGTAAATATTATGGCTGGGCCAGTCAATCACTGCATTCATCGACCATACAGTATACTGCAGACAGTATGTATTTTTTACATTATACTTTGCCATATTGCTGAAAGTACTGCATCTTTACAGCACAAGATAAGTGTAAGTGTTACTGAAACACTACGCTTTTTTACTAAATGTTTTTATTTTTTTTGTCATTTGCTCAAAATTTCCAAAAAAAAAAAATATAACCTGGCACTACTATACTTTAATTTTAAAGTGGAGACATTTTTATATATTTTAAACTTTTTTTTCTTTCAATTGCCGATCGCATATATTATATTCTACAATACCCCAGTTTTGCAGTATATTGTGTAAATCATGGACTCCTATGAAGCTCAGTCTATGGCTAAGTGTCAAAGGAGTACGAAGATGGCAGCAGCCCATTATGTCATTTATTTAATTTGAAACGCTTCCTGCTGCACACATTTTTCATTTTTTTTTGTTTTATTTTTGCTTCCACATTCTATTTCATAACGTTAAAATCCACCATATAAGTTAACTTATGATGTACAGAAAAAATGAGATAAAAACTTAAACTTTGTAGCAGGGCTGTGGAGTCGGAGTCGTGGAGTCAGTGCTCATTTTGGTGGAGTCGGTATAAAATGGACCGACTCCGAAAATATATAATAAATTGGGTACAGTAGTTCAATGCAGAATGTGCTAAGTATTTTTTCATAGGAATTTGGGAAAGTTATGAAATGTCCTATAAATGACTGTTCTATTCCTGATCTAAGGCTACATTCACACAGCGTTTTTCCTGCGTTTTTTGAGAATTCGTTTTTCAGCTGCAAAAGCAGATCAGCATTTTAAAAAACCGCATCAGCTGAAAGGATTTTGAGCTCATAGATAATGTTTTCAATAGCAAAAGCAGATTAGAAATCTGTTCTATCCATTTATCCATATCTTTCTATCCATATCTTATCTGTACCAAAAAGAATGAAAGCCGGGTAGCACACAGACTAACACTCCTTTTATTTAGCACCAGTCAGGTAGACCTCATAGACATCGCTCGTCTTCAGTAACACATCAACTTCAACTGATAGTTGGAATAAATAGACTGCATTCATCACCACATCTTCTTAAGGTGCAGACTTTATTTTCAAGTGTAGGGGTGTGCAGTATGAGGTTCTGCAGCAGCTGAGGTGTGCAGTATGAAATTCTGCAGAACAGTAAGAGGTTCTGCCCCCCCCCCCCCAGGTTTGATCCTGGCCATGCCCATAGTGTGAATGTAGCCTGAGGATCTAGGCTTTATCTTAGCCGAGATAAGTCATAGTGTGTGTGTATATATATATATATATATATACACATACATACACAGTACAGACCAAAAGTTTGGACACACCTTCTCAAAGCGTTTTCTTTATTTTCATGACTATGAAAATTGTAGCTTCACTCTGAAGGCATCAAAACTATGAATTAACACATGCGGAATTATATAATTAACAAAAAAGTGTGAAACAACTGAAAATACTGTATGTCTTATATTCTAGGTTCTTCAAAGTAGCCACCTTTTGCTTTGATTTCTGCTTTGCATACTCTTGGCATTCTCTTGATGAGCTTCAAGAGGTAGTCACCGGAAATGGTTTTCACTTCACAGGTGTGCCCTGTCCGGTTTAATAAGTGGGATTTCTTGCCTTATAAATGAGGTTGGGACCATCAGTTGTGTGGTGTAGAAGTCTGGTGGATACACAGGTGATAGTCCTACTGAATAGACTGTTAGAATTTGTATTATGGCAAGAAAAAAAGCAGCTGAGTAAAGAAAAATGAGTGGCCATCATTACTTTAAAGAAATGAAGGTCAGTCAGTCTGAAAAATTGGGAAAACTTTGAAAGTGTCCCCAAGTGCAGTGGCAAAAAACATCAAGCGCTACAAAGAAACTGGCTCACATGAGGACCAGCCCAGGAAAGGAAGACCAAGAGTCACCTCTGCTGTGGAGGATAAGTTCATCCGAGTCACCAGCCTCAGAAATCGCAGGTTAACAGCAGCTCAGATTAGAGACCAGGTCAATGCCACACAGAGTTTTAGCAGCAGACACATCTCTACAACAACTGTTAAGAGGAGACTTTGTGCAGCAGGCCTTCATGGTAAAATAGCTGCTAGGAAACCACTGCTAAGGACACGCAACAAGCAGAAGAGACTTGTTTGGGCTAAAGAACACAAGGAATGGACATTAGACCAGTGGAAATCTGTGCTTTGGTCTGATGAGTCCAAATCTGAGATCTTTGGTTCCAACCACCATGTCTTTGTGCGACGCAGAAAAGGTGAACGGATGGACTCTACGTGCCTGGTTCCCACCGTGAAGCATGGAGGAGGAGGTGAGATGGTGTGGGGGTGCTTTGCTGGTGACACTGTTGGGGATTTATTCAAAATTGAAGGCATACTGAACCAGCATGGCTACCACAGCATCTTGCAGCGGCATGCTATTCCATCTGGTTTGTGTTTAGTTGGACCATCATTTATTTTTCAACAGGACAATGACCTCAAACACACCTCCAGGCTGTGTAAGGGCTATTTGACCAAGAAGGAGAGAGTGATGGGGTGTACGCCAGATGACCTGGCCTCCACAGACACCAGACCTGAACCCAATCGAGATGGTTTGGGGTGAGCTGGACCGCAGAGTGAAGGCAAAAGGGCCAACAAGTGCTAAGCATCTCTGGGAACTCCTTCAAGACTGTTGAAAGACCATTTCCAGTGACTACATCTTGAAGCTCATCAAGAGAATGCCAAGAGTGTGCAAAGCAGTAATCAAAGCAAAAAGGTGGCTACTTTGAAGATCCTAGAATATAAGACATTTTCAGTTGTTTCACACTTTTTTGTTAATTATATAATTCCACATGTATTAATTCATAGTTTTGATGCCTTCAGAGTGAATCTACAATTTTCATAGTCATGAAAATAAAGAAAACTCTTTGAATGAGAAGGTGTGTCCAAACTTTGGTCTGTACCATATGTATGTAATCGATATTATACAGTGTATTACATATTTACAATTTATTACAGTTTTTTGTGTTCTAAAGTTGTATTCCAATAAATAGATATTATGTTCTATCTAAATATCTTGATTATTGGATCATAGAAATGATTAAATGTCTGATGTTCACATTGTACTACAATACATTTTTCACTTAAATATAAGCAATATATGTGGGAGTCGGAGTCAGTGTAAGGGAAATTGAGGAGTCGGAGTCGCAGGTTTGGCTTACCGACTCCACAGCCCTGCTTTGTAGGGGTGTAAGAGAAAAAATGGATTATTCTGCCATTGTTGCTCAAGTTTAAAGGGAACCTGTCACCAGGTTTGGCCGATATAAGATGCGGCCACCGTACAGCATTCTATAACGCTGTAGATAAGCCCCCGATCCGACCTGTAAGATAAGAAAAATAAGTTTTATTATACTCACCCGGGGGGGCGGTCTGATGGGTGTCCCAGGTCCAGGTCCTCCTATCTTCTTGTGATGCTGCCCTCCGGCTTACTTCATCGCTCCCCAGCATCGCTCTCCTGCGCAGGCGTACTGATCTGCCCTGTTGAGGGTAGATCAAAGTACTGCAGTTTGGAAAGGTCAGGGAGGCCCAGCGCCTTGCGCACTGCAGTATTTTGCTCTGCCCTCAACAGGGCAGATAAGTACGCCTGCGCAGGAGTGCGATGCCGGGGAACATGTGAAGTCAGCAGGAGGGCGGCATCGCAAGATGGGAGGTGCCGGAACTGGACATGCGACACCCATCAGACCGGACCGCCCCCTGGGTGAGTAAAATAAGTTATTTTTCTTATCTTTCAGGTCGAATCGGGGACTTATCTATAGCATTATACAATGCTGTAGATAAGCCCTGAAAGGCGGTGGCCGCATCTTATACTGGCCAAACCTGGTGACAGGTTTGCTTTAAATTTTACAGTATTCACTGTGCAGTAAGTTACCTTGAGGTTTTATACAGCAGTTTATGTGCTATTACAGAGGTACCTAATATAGATAAGCGAATACATTGGCAGGACACAGATCCAGCAGGTATGTCCATATTTTGGGGTTTCTGGACTGGCGAGTAATGAATCCCATCTCTCAGAATACCTGGCATCTCTTATGATCCACAGGCCCAGCATGTACACACGGTTGCCTCATGACACATCCGTGGGGTTAGAAATCGGAAAGGGTGCTGGGAATGCTGGCAGAGAAGAGGCATGCGGTTCACAGAGCTTGTACTCAGTGCGCACAGAATAGTGACGTGGCTGCTGGATCATGGGCCTTTTTATTGATTTGCTCATCTGTAATGCCAATTACATGTAGTTTTACTGCTTTTATAAAAAGCAAACAAAAAAAAATTTAAACAATCTTTTATGGAAATAATGATGTGAAAGTTTTTTTTTTAAAAAAAAAAATACTTCTGTATTGCTGATTATTGTAAATGTAGCTATCTCCTACAAAGCTTTAAGAATAGCGTGCAGAGTGTCGGTGATGGGCTGACAGTGGGGGCACCCCTCCTCTGTCTATTTACTTAGTCAACCATTACATCTAAGGGGTTAGATGCAGCCATGGAAGATAGATCTGATACCTCCAGTTACAGGAGGGTGCTGGCTGTGTAACATAACCCACACCCGCCATATATTGGGCCAGGGTCATTTCCTAACTCTGATTCATACACCGGTACCTAGTCCAAAAAATGAAAACTAGAATTGGATTATGGAGTGCCACTTTCTGGTAGCTCAGCTTTTCGGTATAATGGACATTGTTTCTTTGAGCAGTTATTGTAGTTCCAGCTGTTCACACCCTGGCAGCATTATGTTCTTATAAATTATACCATGGCTTCTTCTTTATTTCTGGCACATGACATTGCTGGCAGAATTTTCCAGTTATGCATCGATATGTGGGTTACAGCCGAGGACAGCTTTTCACAGCGAATATATGTAATATACTAGTCAGTTTCTGATCCTATGGCTATAGATGTTGTAGCCAGCATGGCCTAGCATGTCACCAGATTTACATGCAGAGGCTAGAACTCTTCCATCTGGCCTCATATATTGCTTATTTATTGTGATGGAGATGCTCACACGCCTGTGAAACAAGTGATGAAGTTCTCTCTGTTAGAGATGTACTGTATCCTACCATCAGGGTCACACGCTCCAGACTAAATAAATGCTGAGTGGGTCCAGTTTCATTTTCGTCTCAATGAAACTTGTACTTTCTTGCAGGCTTCAGATTTATGTAGGTTTTCTTCATCTCCTCGCTCTCCGGTTTCCTCATATCTTTGTATCTCTCCCCCTTTGTGCTGACCACTTGATTGTCAATATATCGAATCATTTTCTTAGGGGCCTGAAAATAGATCAACACCAATAAGTCTGAGGGCATCACAGAGCACCATTGTGGACAGTCATAAATATTCATTATACTGTGGGCCATTTTACAGTGGGGAAAAAATGTATTTAATCAACCACCAATTGTGCAACTTCTCCCACTTAAAAAGATGAGAGAGGCCTGTAATTGACATCATAGCTAGACCACAACTGTGAGAGTCAAAATGAGAAAACAAATCCAGAAAATCACCTTGTCTGCTTTGACAAGATTTATTTTGCAAATTATGGTGGAAAATATTTGGTCACCTAAAAACATGCAAGATTTCTGTCTCTTACCGACCTGTAACTTCTTTAAGAGGCTCCTCTGTCCTCCACTCATTACCTATAGTAATAACACTTGTTATCAGTATAAAAGGCACCTGTCTACAACCTCAAACAGTCACTCTCCAAACTCCGCTATGGTGAAGACCAAAGAGCTGTCGAAGGACACCAGAAACAAAATTGTAGCCCTGCACCAGGCTGGGAAGACTGAATCTGCAATAGGCAAGCAGCTTGGTGGGATGAAATCAACTGTGGGAACAATAATGAGAAAATGGAAGACATACAAGACCACTGATAATCTCCCTCGATCTGGGGCTCCACGCAAGATCTCACCCCGTGGGGTCAAAATGATCATAAGAACGGTGAGCAAAAATCCCAGAACCACACGGGCGGACCTAGTGAATGACCTGCATAGAGCTGGGACCATCGTAACAAAGGCTACCATCAGTAACACACTACACCGCCAGGGACTCAGATCCTGCAGTGCCAGACATGTCCCCCTGCTTAAGCCGGTACATGTCCGGGCATGTCTGAAGTTTGCAAAAGAGCATTTGGATTATCCAAAAGAGTATTGGGAGAATGTCATATGATCTGATGAAACCAAAGTAGAACTGTTTGGTAGAACCAAAACTCGTTCTGTTTGGAGGAGACAGAATGCTGAGTTGCATCCATATAAACACCATACCTACTGTGAAGCATGCGGGTGGCAACATCATGCTTTGGGGCTGTTTCTCTGCAAATGGACCAGGACGACTGATCCGTGTACATGAAAGAATGTATGGGGCCATGTATGGTGAGATTTTGACTGCAAACCTCCTTCCATCAGCAAGGGCATTGAAGATGACACGTGGATGGGTCTTTCAGCATGACAATGATCCCAAGCACACCGCCAGGAAAGAAGTCTATTACAATGGGGAACATTCACGAAGATCCACTTACCCCCCCATGCGCGGTTGCAGGTACCGGTTCTGGAAGTGGATCCAAATCCCTCACTGGGCGATCCACGGCAGGTGACTTGCTCCTTGCAGTTGATTGCTGCGTGGAGTGACTACTGGACCGGCTCTCCCGTCCGTCTTTATCCTTTTGGCGGTGCTGGTGCTTAGGCTGCTGTAGCTCCTCATGCTGGTCGCTATCCATCACGCCTGAACGCTTCCAGCCCTGAGGCTGCTTCAGCGTTCCAAATTTGAATAGGTCGCCCTGGCGTCACCTGTTTTCCCGGCCTGCACCGCTGCCTCCCCGGGGAGTGCGCACTGCGCATGCGCCGACCGCGGGGACCCGGAAGTTCCTCCTTCTATTTCCGGGGCAGCGCCGGGTACAGAGCGTCCCCCGGCCCCTACTCCTCCCGGAGCGGCGGCCCGGTCCTCCCCGCCCGCTCACCCTGGACAGCCCCTCAGCTGCAGCGGTGGCGGCTTCGGCAACCGACCCCGCCGCGACAGGGGCCTCCCCGCTGTCTGACCGCGGACGGGACGGTCCCGGATCTTCACCCCGGTAAGTGCTGCGCTCCTGCTGCCGTGGCTCACCCGTCACGGACAGGAACCCAACTGGGGGGCTGAGGAGAGGTGCCGCTCTTTTGTCTGTAGGTTCCTGTCCTTGATGGGCGGACCCCCTCTCTCCGTGGTGCTGTCATGGGTGAGGGAGAAATAACTTTTGCAGTCCAAATTTCTCCTGTTACCCTTGGTAAAATAAAAAAATTTGAACCTGAAGTATTATTTTGTGAAAAAAAGTTAGATGTTCATTTTTTTTAAATATTCAAAAAAATTCCGGTGATGCACCTAAAGGGTTAATAAACTTCTTGAATGTGGTTTTGAGCACCTTAAGGGGTGCAGTTTTTAGAATGGTGTCACTTTTTGGTATTTTCTATCATATAGATCCCTCAACGTGGCTTCAAATGTGATGTGGTCCGTAAAAATAAAATGGTGTTGCAAAAATGACAAATCGCTGGTCAATTTTTAACCCTTATAACTTCCTAACAAAAAAAAAATTTTGGTTCCAAAATTGTGCTGATGTAAAGTAAACATGTGGGAAATGTTACTTATCAAGTTTTTTGTGTGCCGTATCTCTGTGATTTAAAGGGCATAAAAATTCAAAGTTGGAAAATTGCGAAATTTTCGCCAAATTTCCGTTTTTTTCACAAATAAACGCAAGTTATTTGAATGAAATTTTACCACTATCATGAAGTACAATATGTCACGAGAAAACAATGTCAGAATCACAGGGATCCATGGAAGCCTTCCAGAGTTATGACCTCATAAAGGGACAGTGGTCAGAATTGTAAAAATTGGCCTGGTCATGAACGTGCAAACCACCCTTGGGGGTGAAGGAGTTAATGACCAAATACTTATTTTCCACCATAATTTGCAAAATAAATCTTGCCAAATCAGACAAGGTGATTTTCTGGATTTGTTTTCTCATTTTGACTCTCATAGTTGTGGTCTAACTATGATGTCAATTACAGGCCTCTCTCATCTTTTGAAGTGGGAGAACTTGCACAATTGGTGGCTGACTAAATACTTTTTTTCCCCACTGTATGAACAATATGTATTATCCATTTTTTCTACCTAGAACATCCTCCAATTTCTGTATACATAACATCTGTGCACATTTAGGGCTCATTCAAATGTCAATTTTTTTTCTCGCATATGAAAAAACAAAACAAATCAGTTTTCATAAGTGTGCTGGTGGATGCAATTTTCATTCAGTTTTGATCAGTGTGTCCAGCCATTATTATTGTAGGAAAAAATAAAAATAAAATGGTCCACACTTCTGCCCATGAAACAGCTAAAAATGAGCGGCACTAGGCTGACACATGAAGAGCATCCATGTGCAGTCCATTTTTTTCAGGGACCCATTGATTTGAATGGGAGAATTTGATCCACGACTTGGATCAAAAATGCATAGTGCTATTTTTTTATGTTTTCGGAGGCAAAATCTGCAAAATTACATGGACATGTGAACCGCCTCATTGACTACAATGGTTGTGTGTTCTATGAAAAACATAGATACCACATGTATGTGAAAAACTGGAGTCTGAACGAGGCCCAACGTAAATGTATAAAACATAAGTCTATTAAAAGTGATGTTCAGATTTTGACATTCATTTGCTCATGTAGCTGAATTAGAGCTTTTTCCTTTATGTTATGCGAGTTCCTCCTTTACAAGCAACATGTAGACATTACATACACCTCAGTCCATATATACGGTACGTACTGAGGGCACTTATCTATGGCGTGTGATTGCTCATCCAAGATATCTGTTGCTACATTTCTTGAGTTTTCAACCCATTCCCTTTTCCACTGGCCCAGAATATTTGATAACACCGCATGTATACATGATAAAATAAAGAATAACAAAGCGACAGTGCTACGCTTTGTAGCAACTCTTGATTTTGGGATGTGACATGTTGTTGGCCCTTACCTCTTTAGGCATCAAAGGCTTGTGAGTTATTTTGTCATCGTTGTTATCAACCAACATGTATCTGAAGACCATAAGAGAAGCAGAATTAACAAATTCATATAAGTGCATACAAGATCACAAGATCAGATCCGGCTTTCTATAAAGAATGCAATGTAACTCTGCACTAATGTCCAGTCTAAGAGTCAATTTAGGAAAGAGCACTATAGTCTGAATCTCAGGAGACAGATCAATAATGTCCTCTTAACATTACTAACCAGAAGACTACTATGTTTTCATTGACGTCTGGCAGCAGGGGACTCCCATATGGCCATATAACACTAGCTGCAGCTCTTTGCTATACTTGATAAAGAAATGTGGAAAACTGTTGCTTCGTCTCCCCCATTCCCCTACATATCCCTAAACTTGTGAGGTGTCATATACACCGCTGTGGATGTTTGGAAGGAAAGGGAAAAATATAAAATAACCGCAAAATAGCAGCGAGGAGGGAGAGTTAAAAAGCAATACTCAGTAGCTGCTGAACAATGTACGGAATTGTGATGTGCCGCTATATACATTGCTTATATCTGGCCAACACTGGAGAAGATAGCAGCTGATCAGTTGGGGTGCCGGTTGTTGGGACTCCCACCATTCTAATAGTTATCAGCTTTCCAATAGAAACATGTTTGTTCTGGGGCAATACTGTTAAAGGGTATCCGTTAGTAGGATCAGCCCTTCTAAGCCGTCTATATAGGCATGCAGGTCATAGGAAGCTGAATAAAATTATACCTCGATATCTGCTATTAGATTTCTTATTCCAGAGATAAGTTTCACTTCTGTGTAAATTAACTCTTAAGATCTCTGGGCCAGACATAGATTTTCCTGAGAATCTGCCTCCAGAGCTTATAGTAAATGAAAGGGGACAATAGCAGTATGAGACATGTAATGGCTGACAGTCTGCTCTCCTGATCTATATGTCTCACACTGGTAACGACCCCTTTCATTTCTAATAATCTCTGGCGGCAGATTCTCATGTAGATCAGTGTTCGACCCATAGGCCTGAATAGCTCATTTAAATTTAGAGAAAAAAAAACATGAATTTCGCTGTAATAAGATGAAGGAACACCGATCAAAGTATCATTTTATGCAACATGCTATACACCATGTATACGGCTTAGGAGGGTTGATCCTACTGACGGATTCCCTTTCACTCTTCTAATCTCATGCAACCTCTTACAAATATCACTAAATATCTAGTTAACCTGATTCAGCACAAAGGTAACCAAACGGAGACTTAAATCAGATCCATTAAAACAAAAAATAAGACTCCCAACTACTATGATATAGAAGTGTCATGAAAAGAGATACCCTGCTCAAGACCCCTGTACAGTCAGCTGCTAAAGAGAATGGTCATTTTCACTGTAATCTGTGTGGATGCGCACAACTTCCCAAAGACATATGAACATTAATATTTATTGTCACGTACTTACTTCTGTAAAATGAATTCTTTCAGGTCTTCTTTTTTTGGTACTTTTTGCAATACCTAACAGATAAATGTAATAACAGTACATAACATTATTTGACAACACTATAGGGGTTTCCACTGTTTACAAACAAAGTTTTTTAATGCTGAAATTATTTTAAAAAAAAAACTAAGTGACATAACAAATAGTACAGTTCTCTTATTGATTCTGCCTCGGGCGCTCCTCCATAGTGTGACAACCATATGTCACACATCTGAGAATAAGTTCCACAGTGACTTGACATCATGTCATGACGTAAACTTTGCAAAAGAGGGTGAATGACAACAGAATGTTTTCGATGAATTACAACTTTTGTTTGCTTTAATACTTACAGCATACTGTATATACTCGAGTATAAGCAGAGCCATGCATACATGGTTAGGGATGGAGCCATGCATACACGGATAGGGATGAGGAGCCAAGCATACACGGATAGGGATGGAGCCATGCATACCACGATAGGGATGGAGCCATGCATACACGGATAGAAATGGAGCCATGCATACACGGATAGGGATGGAGCCATACATACACGGATAGGGATGGAGCCATACATACACGGATAGGGATGGAGCCATACATACACGGATAGGGATGGAGCCATACATACACGGATAGGGATGGAGCCATACATACACGGATAGGGATGGAGCCATACATACACGGATAGGGATGGAGCCATACATACACGGATAGGGATGGAGCCATGCATACACGGATAGGGATGGAGCCATGCATACCACGATAGGGATGGAGCCATGCATACACGGATAGGGATGGAGCCATGCATACACGGATAGGGATGGAGCCATGCATACACGGATAGGGATGGAGCCATGCATACACGGATAGGGATGGAGCCATGCATACACGGATAGGGATGGAGCCATGCATACACGGATAGGAAAGGAGCCATGCATACACGGATAGGGATGGAGCCATGCATACACGGATAGGGATGGAGCCATGCATACACGGATAGGGATGGAGCCATGCATACACGGATAGGGATGGAGCCATGCATACACGGATAGGGATGGAGCCATGCATACACGGATAGGGATGGAGCCATGCATACACGGATAGGAATGGAGCCATGCATACACGGATAGGAATGGAGCCATGCATACACAGATAGGGATGGAGCCATGCATACACGGATAGGGATGGAGCCATGCATACACGGATAGGAATGGAGCCATGCATACACGGATAGGAATGGAGCCATGCATACACGGATAGGAATGGAGCCATGGATACAAGGATAGGGATGAGGAGCCATGCAGATAAGGATAGGTTCTTATTTATTTAGTCATCTTAGGGGATTTGAACCTTGCATCACAGGAGTGCCAAAATGGCCCCTTGCTGCCATGGTAAACCATCGGATTCCTGTGATTGCAATCATGGGGGCCAAATGAAGGCCCACATGTGTGAGCAGCAGTCGCATCTGTTAGACCCACATGCTTGCTATTGCATTTAGCTGGTATCTGCCATGTGTGACGGAAGCTCAGCCCATGAACCTGCTCCATACACGGGGATCCACTCCATGACATATATTCGTCAATTGGCGTTAAGGGGTAAAAGGTGTTGATCCACCATTACATATCACATCCACTGTATACATGAAAAAAAAAATTAAATTGCCATTTATATTATTTAAAAGCAATCCAATGCAGAATTACATAATATGGTGCCAAGTAACGTGTACGTATGTCCATCTAATGACCTGATAGCTGCTCTCTATCATTACAGAACAGTCAAAGGAAATCACTTTTTGACCCGAGAGCCATTTCTGTTGTCTGCTCTGCAGTATCCAATGATTCTACTAAGCATTGAACTGCAATGACTACTGGGACACCAATAATTCTGAGAATGAGGGCACAGCATTGCCATGGCCTCCTCAATGCAGAGATATTTTCTATGCTTCTTATAAACATTTTTTAAGTCCAGTCTGAGGGTAATGTGCAGATGATAAGGAACTAGCAGCGCTTTGGGCACAGTGCATGTTCGCTCCGTCCAAAATGCTGCTGTCTATTGAACACCGGTGAATCTGCATGTGATCACTGAACCGCGTGGATTCACCACGTTCAATACATTCTATTGATGTAATTTCTCGCGAAGACTAGCGACTCCGCAAGAGAAATTGACATGCTGTGGTCTATGTCCGCAGGTGATCTGCAAGCATCTGTGGATGCACAGTGGACATGGGATTTATTGAAATCCCATCCACTATGCTGTAACATCTGGAAGTTGCAGGTTGGATGTTGCACAAATACACTGCATCCAATCCGCAGCAATTACTCATCATCTGCACATATCCTAAGACAGCATTTACACAGTGCGACAGAAGCAGCTAAAGGACCTCTGATCAGCTACATGCAAGCCAATGAGCAGTCATGTAATAATCTATTTTGACTGGTTGACTTTCATACATGCAGAGCGATAGTTAACTAATTAAAAAAAAATAACGTCATCATTTTCTATAGACATTTTTTGCTTGTTTTGGCTCTTGGAAGGTTTCTGACTAGGAGAGGCCTTTTCTGCCATGATAGGAAACTTGTGTTCCTGTAGGGAAACAAATTGTTTATTAAGGTTTAAAATTGTGTTTGAAACCAAGAAAGTGAAATATACATTTCCTGCTGGCTACGTGAAGTGGTTTACCTCTCATCAAAGATCATTCATATCTGCAGAATGAGAACAGATTATGATATTTCATCATGTGCTGAAAAGTCCCCAACACTGACCTGAGCTTCTGATGGATCATCCAGAGTCACCTCTCCTTCCACTATAATCTGTACAGCATCTTCTAGGTTTCCTTTAGCCATCGAGAGCACAGTCTCAGCCTGACGCAGAGTACATGCTGGGAACATCTCCAGGAGCACATCTACATTATTTTTTGTACATTGATCTTGCTAAAAAAAAAAAAAAATAACGCTGTGAATGAGTTATTGCTTGCAGAGAGTTCTAGATATTATCGGCAGTATCCTGTAAGATTGTTATAACTACTGTGGTAAGCAGGCAGTCATACTAGTATGTAGACCTGACAGTTGTGTAGTATTTGATCAGTTTTTAACATCACTATTTGTAAGACAAAACCAGAAGTGGAACAATCAGAGGATGTTTTGGATGTATTGTCATTCATATACGATCCATATATGCTAACAATTGGTCCGTGTGAAAAAACTGATTTCAACAGCCCAACTGAATAGCATTGGTCCTTGTGCAATTTCAATTTTCTTTTACGGACCGCACTCACACCGAAAATACGGTGGTATGAAGGAACCTTATGAGTATTCAGTATTCACACTCTGTCAGCATTGTGAGACGCTGAGATTTCAGCATATACAGTGGGGCAAAAAAGTATTTAGTCAGTCAGCAATAGTGCAAGTTCCACCACTTAAAAAGATGAGAGGCGTCTGTAATTTACATCATAGGTAGACCTCAACTAAGGGAGACAAACGGAGAAAAAAAAAATCCAGAAAATCACATTGTCTGTTTTTTTTTCATTTTATTTGCATATTATGGTGGAAAATAAGTATTTGGTCAGAAACAAAATTTCATCTCAGTACTTTGTGATATATCCTTTGTTGGCAATGACAGAGGTCAAACGTTTTCTGTAAGTCTTCACAAGGTTGCCACACACTGTTGTTGGTATGTTGGCCCATTCCTCCATGCAGATCTCCTCTAGAGCAGTGATGTTTTTGGCTTTTCGCTTGGCAACACGGACTTTCAACTCCCTCCAAAGGTTTTCTATAGGGTTGAGATCTGGAGACTGGCTAGGCCACTCCAGGACCTTGAAATGCTTCTTAAGCCACTCCTTCGTTGCCCTGGCAGTGTGCTTTGGATCATTGTCATGTTGAAAGACCCAGCCACGTTTCATATTCAATGCCCTTGCTGATGGAAGGAGGTTTGCACTCAAAATCTCACAATACATGGCCCCATTCATTCTTTCATGTACCAGGATCAGTCGTCCTGGCCCCTTTGCAGAGAAACAGCCCCAAAGCATGATGTTTCCACCACCATGCTTTACAGTAGGTATGGTGTTTGATGGATGCAACTCAGTATTCTTTTTCCTCCAAACACGACAAGTTGTGTTTCTACCAAACAGTTCCAGTTTGGTTTCATCAGACCATAGGACATTCTCCCAAAACTCCTCTGGATCATCCAAATGCTCTCTAGCAAACTTCAGACGGGCCCGGACATGTACAGGCTTAAGCAGTGGGACTCGTCTGGCACTGCAGGATCTGAGTCCATGGTGGCGTAGTGTGTTACTTATGGTAGGCCTTGTTACATTGGTCCCAGCTCTCTGCAGTTCATTCACTAGGTCCCCCCGCGTAGTTCTGGGATTTTTGCTCACCGTTCTTGTGATCATTCTGACCCCACGGGGTGGGATTTTGCGTGGAGCACCAGATCGGGGGAGATTATCAGTGGTCTTGTATGTCTTCCATTTTCTAATTATTGCTCCCACAGTTGATTTCTTCACTCCAAGCTGGTTGGCTATTGCAGATTCAGTCTTCCCAGCCTGGTGCAGGGCTACAATTTTGTTTCTGGTGTCCTTTGACAGCTCTTTGGTCTTCACCATAGTGGAGTTTGGAGTCAGACTGTTTGAGGGTGTGCACAGGTGTCTTTTTATACTGATAACAAGTTTAAACAGGAGCCATTACTACAGGTAATGAGTGGAGGAAAGAGGAGACTCTTAAAGAAGAAGTTACAGGTCTGTGAGAGCCAGAAATCTTGATTGCTTGTTTCTGACCAAATACTTATTTTCCACCATAATATGCAAATAAAATGAAAAAAAACAGACAATGTGATTTTCTGGATTTTTTTTTCTCAGTTTGTCTCCCATAGTTGAGGTCTACCTATGATGTAAATTACAGACGCCTCTCATCTTTTTAAGTGGTGGAACTTGCACTATTGCTGACTGACTAAATACTTTTTTGCCCCATTGTATAAGGACAATGAAGCGTGTGCCATGTTTAGCTCAGGTTTGGGGAATGGCTGTTCTGAACTAGACAACCCTTTTAACTAACAGAAAAGTGCAGTTTTAATGGTGATGTAAAGACTCATCAAAACTGATACTGCAAGTGCCCCGGCACATAGTGAATAGCCATAAGCTCACCTGTTACTGTAGCCATAAACTCACCTGTGCCTCTGCTCCTTCAGACACTACACATAAGCCATTTTCTCTTGGTTCAATGCCACCAGATTCTTTAGACACCAGTGAAGTCCCAGATGTTACAGGGAAGCGTTCTTCATGAAAAAGCAGAAAGCACATTTTCAAATTGTAGAGACGCAATTTTATCCCTCAATATAAATAGGAAATGATTTGTATCCTAAGTGATGTTATAAAAAGCATGCAATGGGCATGCTGCCCAGGCCCCCCACCCGTCTCCTTTACTTACCAGGACATGCAATTGCTGCAGTAAACTACTGACTGCAACACGTCACATACAACAGTAGCAGAATGTACAAAACCGGTCACGAATTCCTGTTCTGGCCGTACGGACATATGACCACTGGAGCTAGTTATTAGCCATATCTGTCACATGGCTGCCCTGGCCGGAGGGGAATCAAGGAGACTAGTGGGGACCCAGGCAGTGTTAGAACATTGGGGCAAGGATAGGTAAAGTAAGTTTATTTATTTTTTTTTGTTGGATATGAAGATATCCACTTTCGCACTTTTGATCACTGACCTGTTTCCGTGGAAGTGAGCAAAAAACCAAGTGTGAATGACTATATTCTCGTTTAACTACTCAAGAAATAGTTGGAGAACTGATTTATTTTCTAGTGTGCTATGAAAAATATGTAATATATTATTGTAAGAGTATCTGCTGTATGACGGAACCTACGATTCATGATACTAGTGCAGAAAGCATTTAGCAGCAAATATCATACACTCTAAATAAGCATATATATATATATATATATATATATATATATATATATATATATATATATATATATATATATATATATATATATATATATATATATATATATATATAAAGAATCAAAGTCTTAGAACAGACCATATTTCTGCAGTCATATCCGGCACAAAGGCGCAGATCAATGCATTTATACTAAGAAACAAATACAGTGTGTCCGGAAAGTCATGGTGCACTTTTGACCAGTCACAGGAAAGTATACAAGTATACCACGATCCCCAGATCTGACGCCCTTAGACTTTTACTTTTGGGGTTATGTGAAGCAATGTGTACATTGAACTTATCAACGACATTAATCACTTAAAACAGAGAATCACAGACGTTATTCACCCAGTTACACCGGACGTCCTTACCTGTGTGCAGCAAGAACTTCACTATTGTTTGGATGAGTGTAGGGCAACAAATGGAGCCCACATCAAACTGCACTGAATAGGTATGAAACTGGGAGGATTTTCCTTTTATTTGGAGCAGATTTCACATTTCTATAGTCTTTTGTTGCTTTCCAGTGACTGGTCAAAAGGGCACCATGACTTTACGGACACACTGTATATTAAAACAATAATGGTGATAAATACCCCTGACCAAAATAGACATCCCAAAAAGCACCAATCAAATGCAAAACCAAGAAGAAAAAAAAAAGTGTGCAAGGACAGAATAAATAGAAATTGATCAAAATTCCTTTGATAGTAAAATTGCGCCCTGTTGACAATTCATAAAGAGATCATATAGTGCTCCAGTTATATTAAATTGTCCACAATATCGACTACATCTAACTTACTGTTATTCCGAGCTTCATTTAGCCGTCCTGATAGCTCAAACATCATCTCATAGACCGTCTCACTACAAATGAACAGAACAAGTTACTCATCAACCAACCACATCCCTAAAAACATGAAAACTACAAGCCTGTAGGCCTCTCACATCTGCACCAATTGTATTGTTTGCTAGCAGAATAAAATGAGGTAATTGGACAAAATGACCCCAATAAACATCAATAACACACTTTTGTAAAAGACCCCAAAGAGAACATGAGGTCGCTGCATTCACTTACTGACCGTCTCAAGAAGATAGTTACAGAAGAGAGTTATGCAGATTATCACATATGACAAATACATTTTTCTTTAATCCAGTTTTATTTTCTGATTACAGATTTTTTTTAAGTCTATTTTTTTACATGATCATTGCGGCAGTTATCTTGCCTGAGCTCTCGCTCTAAGCTGTGATTTGCTTTATAACAACTAGGTGGAAATAAGAAACCTCACTTAAGGCCCCGTCTCAGTAAGCGATCTCGGTAGCGAGATCGCTGCTGAGTCACAACTTTTGTGACGTAACAGCGAGCTCACCAGCGAGATCGCTGTGTGTGACAGCGATCAGCGACCGGCCCCCCTGCCGGTATCGCTGATCGCTGGAAGAAACCTCTGGACATTTCTTTGGTCGCTGGTCTCCCGCTGGCCAGCACGCATCGCTGTGTGTGACAGGCGGGAGACCAGCGATCAGGTGTAAAAAATAATAAAAAAAATATAGTTATTCTCACCTTCCGACGTCCCATTCAGCCATCCTGCCTCTCTCCACGCTCCGGTCCCAGTGATCCTTTGCACGAATGACCGCGAGACTTTGTTATCCCTCGAGACCGTGACATCTCGCGGTCATTCTCGCAAAGGCTCACTGGGACCAGAGCGTGGAGAGAGGCAGGATGGCTGAACGGGACGTCGGAAGGTGAGAATAATATATTTTTTATTTTGATTCTATTTTTTACAGGAATGGCCAGCGATGCCGGGCGCTCGGCATCGCTGTGCTGATCGCTGGTGAAGCTGTCTGTGTGACAGCTCACCAGCGATCACATAGCGACTTACTAGCGATCCTGACACCTTGATATCGGTGTCGGGATCGCTGGTAAGTCGCTTAGTGAGACGGGGCCTTTAGGGTGCAGTGCAGTCAGACGGCCGTATCAACCGCACTGTGATCAGAACGCAGTGCGCAGACGGGCCAGCGACTCTACTGACCCGAAGCGTGAAAACTACATAAAAATGCATGAAACAGTCACACTTGGGTCAGTCCGTGCACTGAGTTCTGCTTACGGTCCAATTTATACAGCCATTTGACTGTACCCTTCGAAAAAAAACCCTGTTGCCTTCTACAGGCATGATCCATGAACTATGCAAAGGTCACTGTGCAGGGGTGGGAAAAAAGTTATCTGTGTGTATCACCTACACCCAGCACTCATCTCATACTGCACCCTATGCCCAGTGTGTGTGCACTGCAATAAATTCTGTAAAAACCACTTCTGTTTTTAAAGCATGTGGTACTTATGTATTTACGGGAGTTTGTGGGTGGGGTCTTATGTAGGTCTTCCTCCCTTGGCTGCTTTTCTCCCTTTTTTCCACTATGCCTGGACTTTCTAGATTGGGTGTTATAGTTCAATAAAATGGAGCCAAAGTCAGCACGTGCGCACACCGCTCCTATGCAGGGCGCATACGCACGGCTATATTGATGTTGTATCACATTACTTTAAAAAAATGGCGCAGGAGTCGAATTCGCATACAGTGTCTGCAATAAAAATAACACCGTAGTGTGGTATGTGTACGCGGTGACTCTGCACCACACTGCGCAAGCGCCACCCCATCCCGCCTTCGGATAGAAGGACCCATCCATCATTATATATATGATAATTGGTCAGAGGTAGAGGATTGATTGTGAGCCATGACAAAAAGGGAGGCAGTAGCTGCTGAAGTGAACTTCAGGAAAATTTTAATTAATAGGAAAAATGTGTTTCCTGTTTTCTGCTGTCTAAATATGAGGTGAATCTTATGGTAAGTTGAGTCTTATAGTTTAAAAAAAATATGGTACTGTAAAACATACTAAAAAAAAAAAAACAACAATGTGTGAACATTCCCAAATACTGCAAATGATGATGCGATAAATAACTAGCCCCTTCACCTCCTGCCCGCTTTCACCTTCCTGACCAGGCCAATTTTTTCAATTCTCACCAGTGTCACTTTAAGGCTTCAATGGATTCCAGCGATTCCAAGAATGTTTTCTCTTGACACATTGTACTTCATGATAGTGATAAACACATATCATATTGAACAAACTATTTGTGAAAATATTGGAAATTTGGTGAAAATTCTCGAAATTTTGAAACTTTTAACTTTCATGCCCTTACACCAGAGAAATACTTAAAGTACCTCACATATGCATCACTTTTTAAACATATTTTTTGTTGGAATTAAGAAGGGTTAAAAGTTTATTAGCAATTTCTAATTTTTCCAACAAAATAATTTATTAGCGACCCCATCACATTTGAAGTGACTTTGAGGGGCCTATATGACAGAAAATACCCAAAAGTGCCACCATTCTAAAAACCGCACCCCTCAAGGTGCTCAAAACCACATTCAAGAAGATTATTAACCCTTCAGGTGCTTCCCAGGAATTAATGCAACGTGGAAAGATGTGAAAATGTTACTTTTTCCCCACAAAATGTTACTTTAGCTCCAAATTTAGCATTTTCACAAGGATAACAGGAGAAAATGGACCATACAATTTGTTGTGCAATTTCTCCTGACTACACTCCATATGTGGAGGAAAACTACTATTTGGGCGCACTGCAGGGCTCAGAGGGAAAGCATTGTTTGAATCTTGGAGTGCAAAATTGGCTGGAATAATTAGTGGACGCCATGTAGCGTTTGGAGACCCTCTGATGTGCCCAAACAGTAGAAACCCCCACAAGCGACCCCATTTTGGGAAGTACATCCCTCAAAGACTTTATTGAGAGGTGTGGTGAGCACCTTGAACCCACAGGTGCTTCACAGAATTTTATAATAGGAGAAAAACAAGGTGGATCCAGCAACTGCGGCCTTTGTAGTAAACTATTGCTTTTATTGAGCCATTCTAAAATAGAACATCACAAAAATGTGGTCCACTATATGAACTGTTAGCACATAACAGCACAATACACAGAGGTACAGCATTAAAACCAATGCGTTTTGACTTGTGTCTTAATCATGGTAAATCCGCTGGAGGTTCCATCTGAATCCCGTATTTCAGAGTGAGCCAATTGTTCACCTTCTGTTGATTTATTCATTCTGCCTCCTAAAGATCGCAGTAAGGCTTGGCGCACATTTATCCTGCACTGAGCGCTTACATTGGAAACCCCGAGCCTTACTGCGATCTTTAGGAGGCAGAATGAATAAATCAACAGAAGGTGAACAATTGGTTTTATTTATTTTTTATGCCGTTCATCGTACGGTGTATGTGATTAGGCAAATTTATTGTTTGGGTCGGTGCGATTACAGAGATACCAGATTTACGGTATATGGATAATTTATGTTTGTCTGCTCTCACACACTAAAAACTTCTGCTGACAGACTTATGTGTGGGTTGTTTTTTTGAAGGACGATTTAAGGTTTCATTGGTGCCATTTTTCGCTCACAACATTTTTTGATTGCCTTCTATTCTGATTTTTGGGAGGTAGAATGAACAAAAGCCAGCAATTCAGGGTTTTTTATGCCATTCCACATTTAGGAAAATTGATAAGACAGCTGATTCTTCGAGTCAGTGTGATTACAGCGATACCTCATTTATGCCTATTACTATACTATACTATTTTATAGAAAACAGGATTATTTTTGCATCATTTTTAGGCTGTGTGCACACGTAAGCGGTTTTTTCGCGTTGAAGCATTTTTACCGGCAAAAACGCTTAAAAACACTTACAAGAAGCATCCCATTCATTTTAATGAATTCTGCACTTTTTGTGCATATTGAAGTTTTTTTCCACGAAAATAATGCATCGCGGTAAAAAACGCAGCATGCTCGTTAATTTTGCGGAAAAATCCGTATTTCTAGCTATTTTCTATGAGACTGGGGCCGTGCGGAAAAAAAACACGTTTTCTGCGCAAAGAACGCGCGAAAAAACCACGCGTTTTCTAGGAAGGAGTCCGGTTTTCTGTCAGGGATTTTCTGCATACGTGTGCATATACCCTTATTCTCAGATATAACATTATTTTTCCGCTGACAGCTGTATGGTTTCTTATTTTTTTGTGGGACAAAATGACATTTTCAGAGATACTATTTTTATTTACAGTCTTCTTTTTATTGCATTTTATTCCACTTTGTGTTCAGCGATATGATCAAAAAGCATAGGTTTTTTTTTGCCTTTTTTTTACGTTTTTTACTGAAGGGGTTAACTAGAGTAACAGCTTCCCATGGCAACGAATGGGCCCTAGCAAAGACGTCACCGCTGCGCCGATCGGATGAAAGAGGGAGCCCCTCCTTCTTCCAGCCACCTAAATGTTGTGATTGATATCGATTACGGAATGTAGGGGGTTAAACAGCTAGGGTGGTGCGAGTGCTACTCCTGACTGTGAGAGCGGGATCTCAGGTGTCATGTAAGCTGAGCTCCCAGCAGTGATCGGGCACAGCCAGGACGTACCCATACATCCAAGGTCGGGAACCCCTTCCCAACCAGGACGTATGAGTATGTCCAAGGTCATGAAGGGGTTAAAGGTGACCTCTATAAGAAGTGTCATCCCATTAGGAGACTGAATAATTTCAGCTATTTTAATATAGATAATGATGAATAAAGTTGAAAACATTTCAAATTATTTAAATAAAAAAATAAATTATATTATATATCCACATCTGAAACAAGTCAACTGGTAATAAAACATAGACCATTCTCTGGTGACCTATTTCTTTTGAAAGAAGGTATATTTTATTCTTCTGAACTCAATGTGCAACTGATAGTAATGTACGATATTCTTCCAGAGAACCATCAGTATCCCGATGATAGGTATCGGGAATTTTTTTCCCACTATTGTGATTTGCACCCTTCTCTAGATTAAAGGTTCTAAACTGTTACATTTGATTTGATCTTGTTTGCCATTGAAAACAATTTTTTTTTTTTTTTTTTTTTTTAAAGATTAGCATTGTAAAGAAAACCACCCTGTTCCTCAAATGATTTAGGTTAACAAATGTTCCCTCTGAATTATGTAGGACCCAGTAAACAAAAAAAGTGTACACTAGTTAATAACACAATTCTGCTTTAAATTTAACAACAATATACCTGTCAATTTCAGCAAATCCGGGGATGTATCCCTCCAGCATTTCCATAAAGGTTTCCATATCAAAATCTTCATCTGAGGAGCCTTGAGATCCCAGTTCTTCTAAAACGCCAGTGACATACGAAAAGAAAACTTCATCCATCGCACTAAGTGGGGAGAAAACAAAAATGAACAGACACAAGGAGATATTATTTCATGCCAAAATTCTACAGAAACCAAAGACATTGGAGGAGGTTTTTGCAGCTAAATAGGTCAGAATTGTGGAGCACGACTTACTGTACATGCCTTGAAGCACATTTATTGTAATTGACAGGGATGCTGCACATGACATATAATATATATAAAAAAAATGTTCATAGTTTCATCCAGAAAAGTAGGATGATTTGTTTCTCACTTGGTCATCCATAAAATCAGTTTTTTACAGCAGCTGCTATTTACAGGACCATTTACAAGTTCCTATGTTACAGAATTACAACGCATCTGTGAAAACCAGGCGCTAAACTGTGCCTCTGTATGGCATCCAATTTTTTCTTGCACCCATAGATTTGAATGGGCGAGTCGTGAAAAAAAAAAAAAATAAATAAAATAAAATATCGCTCAACTGCACTGCCCCTTTGAATAACATTGGTCCAAAAGCTATCAGTTTTTTTAACGAACAGAACTTGGACCGAAAACATGGTAGTGTGCACAAACCCTTACACACTTTCTATGCCTCACTCGTCGAGAGGGTATGGCTCGATGGGAAATAATGTAGCTTAATATAAAAGGAACATGGTTTAAATGGGTTGTCCCATGAACAAAGAATATTTTAATCAATCAATAGATCTTGGAATAATAATTTCCACAATTGGATGTGTTTAACCCCTTAGTGACAGAGCTATTTTGCAGCTTAATGACCGGAACAATTTTTACAATTCTGACCACTGTCACTTTATGAGGTTATAACTCTGGAACGCTTCAACGGATCCCCCTGATTCTGAGTTTGTTTTTTCGTGACATATTTTACATCATGTTAGTAGAAAAATTTCTTTGATATGACTTTTATTTATTTATGAAAGAAATATATGGCGAACATTTTGCAATTTTCAAACTTAATTTTTATGCCCTTTAATCAGGAGATGTGTCACACAAATTTCTTATTAAATAACATTTCCGACATGGCCACTTTACATCAGAACAATTTTGGAAACAAATTTTTTTTTTTGTTAGGAAGTTATAAGGGTTAAAAGTTGACCAGCGATTTCTCATTTTTATACAACAAAATTTACAAAACCATTTTTTTTTAGGGACCACATCAAATTTAAAGTAATTTTGAGGGGTGTACATGACAGAAAATACCCAAAAGTGACACCATTCTAAAAACTGCACCCCTCAAGGTGCTCAAAACCACATTCAAGAAGTTCATTAACCCTTTACGTGCTTCACAGGAACTAAAGCAACGTGGAAGGAAAAAATTAACATTTTACTTTTTTTGCAAAAATTGACATCAGAATCAATTTTTTTTTTTCATTTTCACAAGTGTTAAAAGAGAAAATTCACCACAAAATTTGTTGTGCAATTTCTCTAGAATATGCCGATACCCCATATGTGGGCGTAAATCAATTTTTGAGTGCAAAGAAGAGCTCGCAAGGGAAGCAGCACCGTTTGACTTTTTCAAAGTAGAATTGGCTAGAACTGAGATCGGACACCATGTTGTGTTTGAAGAGCCCCTGATGTGCCTAAACAGTGGAAACCCCCCAACAAGTGACCCCATTTTGGAAACTAGACCCATTAAGGAGCTTATCTAGATGTGAGGTGAGCACTTTGAACCTCCAAGTGCTTCACAGAAGTATATAACGCAGAGCCATGAAAATAATTTATTTTCCCAAGGGTAAGTGAAGAAATTAGACCCCCAACCCTAATCCTAATTCCAACTCAAATCCTAACCCCAATTCTAACCCTAATGGAAAAATGAAAATAAATATATATTTTCTTTATTTCATTATATTTCCCTAAGGGGGTGATCAGATAAAGTGGGCGTTATTTACTATTTTTTATTTTGATCACTGTGATAAACCCTATCACAGTGATCAAAATGTACAATGAATGAATGGAATCTGCCGGCCGGCAGATTCGGCAGGAGCACTGCGCATGCGCCTGCCATTTTCTTCCCGGACCAAGATGGCGGCGCCAACCGGAGGAGGCAGGAGGGCCCGCGGACCACTGGGAGGTACCAGGGGGGGATCGGGGACCCTATTTCTCTCTCCTCTGATGTGCGATCACATAAGAGGAGAGAGAAAGTGAAAGTAAAATTGCCTCTTTTTTTATTTTTTTTCCGGTCGCCGTTATACGGTTAATAACGGCGATCGCGTAAGCGGGGGTCGGTAAAAACCGACCGAATCATGTTCTCTGGGGTCTCGGCTACCCCCGGCAGCCAAGACCCCGGAGAAAATCAACTCTGGGGGGGCGCTATACACTACACGGCTGTAGTTTAAGTACCGTTAACTACTGCCGTTAAATGGCGTATCGGCGGTCGTTAACATGGTCTGCATATACAGTCATGGCTGAAAGTGTTGGCACCCATGAAATTGTTACAGAAACTGAAGTATTTCTCCCAGAAAATGACTGCAATGATACATGTTTTGTTACACACGTTTATTTCCTTTGTGTGTATTGGACCAACACAAAAAAAGGGGGAAAAAGCAAATTGGAGATAATTTCTCACAAAAAAACAAAAATCATCTGGACAGAATTGTTTACACCTTGATCTTAATATTTGGTTACACACTCTGGAATAAATAATTGCAATCGCTTCCTATAACCATCAACAAGCTTCTTACATCTCTGAGCGGGAATTTGGACCACTCTTCTTTTGCAAACTGCTCCAGGTCTTTCAAATTTGAAGGCGCCTTCTCCCAACAGTAATTTTAAGATCTCCATACAGGTGTTCAATGGGACTTAGATCTGGATCCACTGCTTGCCATTTCAGAACTCTTCAGCGCTTTATTTCCATGAATTTCTGGGTGCTTTTTGAAGTATGTTTGGGGTCATTGTCCTGCTGGAAGACCCATGACCTAGGACGCAAACCCATCTTTCTGACCCTGAGCACTACATCACGACCCAAAATCCTTTGATAAGCTTCAGATTTCATGATGCCTTGCACACAGTTAAGGCACCGGTGCTAGAGGAAACCAAACAACCCTAAAATATCTTTGAACCTCCACCATATTTGACTGTAGGTACTGTGTTCTTTTTTTTCTAGGCCTCATTGTTTTCGGTAAACAATAGAACGATGTGCTTTACCAGAAAGCTCTATCTTTGTCTCATCTGTCCACAAGACAGTTTCCCAGAATCATTTTGGCTTACTCACATACATTTTGGCAAACTGCAGTCTGGCTTTTTTTATATCTGCCAGCAGTGGGGTTCTCCTGGGTCTCATGCCATTGCATTTCATTTAATTCAAATGTCGATAGTTTTCACTGACACTGATGCATCCTAAGCCTGCAGGACAGCTTCAATTTCTTTGGAACTTGATTGGGGCTGCTTATCCACCATCCAGATAATCCTTCGTTGCGACCTTTCATTAATTTTTCTCTGCTGTCCACGTCCAGGGAGATTAGGTACAGTGCCATGGGTTGTAAACTTATTATGTTGTGTACTGTGTACAAAAGAAAATCAACATCACTGGAGATGGACTTGAAACCCTGAGATTGCGGATATTGTTCAACAATTTCGGTTCTCAAGTCCTCAGACAGTTCTCTTTCTGTCCTTCATGCTTACTGTGGCATACAGAGACACAATACAAAGACTGAGTCAACATCTCCCCTTTTTATCTGGTTTCAGGTGTGATTTTCATATTGCCCATACTTTGGCACAAGTTACTTGCCATAGGTGAGTTTGAACGAACATTACAGCCTTGAAACAAAGCTGTTTACCCACAATTTTGGAAAGGTGGCAACAGTTTTGTCCGGACCATTTTGAGGTTGTTTGTGAAATGATGTCCAATTTGCCTGTTTTTTATGTTGTTCTAATAAACACAAAGGAAATAAACATGTGTATAAGAAAACATATGTAATTGTAATAATTTTCTGGGAGAAAGGCTTAATTTTGTGAAATAATGTCAAGGGTGTCAACACTTTTGGCAATGACTGTACCACAGCTGCTTGCCACTAGAGGACACAAATGAGAACACACAGGACAGTATGGGATCACAGCTCATGTTTTTTGTGTAAGGAATAACATTTTTAAAAACAGTGAAATGTTTTACCTCGCAGAAAAAAAAAAAAAAAAAAAAATCAAGCATGATCCCCTGCTGTAATGTCTGTCTATAGTTTTGCCTCCTCCTCTGCACAGGAGCTGTGGTATGATCAGACCATTTCCATGTACGGTCAGACACAAACATTACACAGTACACAGCAGGGGCACATTTATAGGATTATGTCAGCACTGGAACATTTTTAACATCTAATTGTGGAATTGTTTATTATACCAAGATCTTAACTAAAATTTACTATAATTGTGGGACAACTTTCAACTAAATTGCAGCACAAAGTTTAGTCGCAAAGTAAACAAAGTAATAGGTGGCGTAAAGTTAAGCTAGACCATACCTTCTAGTAAAAGTAAGAAAACCCTACAATGGTCACTAACTTGAAATTCACAATAGTATATTTCTATTTAAATTTACAAATTTACTGAATGGAAATCAGACATTGCTTTTGAATAGTGGTTCAACAGAAAACTGCAAAAATAACCAGTTTTGCCACATAGCAGCTAAAACTATCATCTTGCTCAGCGTCTGCATTCCCCAAATCCTTATATAACCCCAACTCCACCTGTACAGGCCTGAAAAACCTTTTTGATTTCTCCCAAGCTGTGTGCTAATTGGCTCCGTCCGGCCCGATAGGCGTGGCTTTGTTATAGACACTCTATAAGAGCTCTGGGAGTGATCAGAGCACTGTCCAAGACTGTCTCCCCGGCTCTATTCCCAGTCTCATGCTCCTCTGCTTGAATGACAGCTCACTAGTGTGACTTCATAGTCAGTGAGCTGTCGAGAAAGGTGGGGTTGGAAACGAATAGAGCCTGCATGGTAGTGGCTTGAAAAGTGCTCTGATCATACCCAGAGAACTTAAGCCTCATTTGCATATGCATTTGAACAGCTATTTTTTTTCATTCATTCAGGGAGCCAACAGATGTCATAAGTAAGGCATAGCTGACATCTTTCAGAGAACAGATTGGCCATATAAACAGTTTGGAAGGTTGGATAATTCGGACATATCCTTTACAGAAATTAATTTCACCTCTGCCATGTCTGGAGAGGAGGTCAACTGTGTAAAGTATAGATAATAAAAGGCACCAATACAGTCTAAAACTTACCTCAAATCTGCATTAGGTATACGAGACTGGATGAAACCTGTGAGTGCATCTCGGATAATCTTTTCCAGAGACATCCCTTTAATTATTTATACCTAGAAGTCAATAAGATTAGGTTTTAGGATGCACTTCATTTGCAGAGTGCTGCAGATAGAGGAAGAAATCTAGCCTTTCACATTACATGTTCCTGCTTGGAAATGAGGCTCTAAAAAGGGCAGACAACTGTTGTGTGAATAGTGGGGGAGGAAACAGAAATAGCACTTTAAAAATACACAATGCCATGCTGAATCCAGGACAGATAAATGCACACTGCGCTGCTTGGATCCAAACACTGCACTAACAACAATCTGGGATTGTTCACGAAATCATCAAAACTACGGCCAAATGTTGATAACCACAGTTCAGAGCCGGGAATGTGCTCTGTGCAACTGTCACTCACTTCTCCCCCCAAATCTATTTCTGGCAGGTCATACAAAGTTCTCTGACAGAATAGTGAATGCTGCTGGCGGTCAGTGGCCACTGATTGGCTGCAGCCGTCATTGACCTTTGTTTATGTGACATTACTGCCAGGGAACACAGTGCTGAGATTGGAGAAATGGAGAGTATGCCCTTATAAATCATGATCGTGGTTTGTCCTAATGAAAAAGTTTGAGGTTATGTGCAGACGATCAGGAATTGGCAGCGCTTTGGACGCCGCGCATGTCCGTTGTGTCCACAAAGCTGCCGGATATTGAACACAGGTGAACTCGAGTCTCAACAATAGAAATAAACATGCTTGGGTCTGGAGAGACACACCGCATGTTCGACTCCTCGGGTGAGACACGAGCATCTTGAAATCCAATCCACTATGCTGTAACAAATGGCCGCTGCGGGATGGACGCTGCACAAGTACGCAGCGTCCAACCCGTAGGGTTTACTGATCGTGTACACATACCCTCAAACTTTGAAACACACTGACAAATAAACCCCATTACTTGGATTCCTGCCTCATCTTTTGAGGGCAGCATCTTTCCGTTTTTCCCTTGATTTCTCCTTGTGGAACGGCAGCAGCTGAAAGCCTCTTTAAAGGTTGTATGAACACAACACAACCAGGTGAGCATGGTTGTGCAATTTTATGGATATATTTTACCCAGATAAGACACTATGGCGCTTTTTTTTTGTCATTCTCTAGTGTTTCAAAAAGTAAATGTGGTCTCTCATTCTATTTATATGAATGGGCACTACAGTACGACATTGCAAGGCGTCCTGCAGCTTTCCTATCTGACCACTACTGGGGGGGGGGGTGTCTGCATTGACCATCAGGGATTGTTAGTACTGTGGCTAGGGAGAGTTGAATAACCCCCATATTCCTACTTGTAAAAAGTGTTTCCTCATCCACAATGAGTTAATTATAATGCATCATATAATTATAAAGGAGTGTCCAGAATGATTTGTAAGAGCTATGTGGCATCTTAGAGATATTCACGTTCACAAAGAAGTGTGAAAATGGCGCGCTCTGCACAGCAAGGAGGTAATGTTTTGGTTGATCTCAGCAGAAGTATCGTATTATCTTTCTGAGACATGTTATAATGTGGACATTTCACCCTATCAAGAAGTAAAACATGTAGCCAGATCACGTTGGGTATGTTGTAGGCATTTGCCACCGAAGGACACATTATAAAATGAAACAAAAGGAAACAATTCCTGCCGTTGTCACAAGTCGGATGTAACATCAATCAGATCTGTGAAGCAGTCGAGGGATCAAAGTTACACTTGACAGAAGCATTGAATTCCCAGTCTGATCAGTCATGGACTTGTGCAAATTCACAATCCTGTCTGGAGCAGCTATTACACTGACTGCTATTCAATGCGTTAATTAATACCGATCCAATGCTGCAAACTGATGAAGAAAGCTGTTCAATTCACAAGTTTTCTAAATAGGGCTCCTACCCGACAGCTGTCGCTTCAATGCAACAGCAGAAGCTAGAATGGGGAATGCCAGGTATTTTCATAATATCCCAATGTGGATATTGTTATTGCTGACCAGAGGCTAAAAAAATAATTCATAATTGGAAAACACAAACCTATTATACTGTGTTTCTTCTAAAAATTAGGAACAGAATAGAGAATATCATTTGCAGACAACTGAATTTACGCTGCATAGTATCAGGATATCTGAGGGTATACAGAGTATGTAGTAAGCAGGCATAAGCGTACATAAAAAAAAAAAATGACACACTGACACCAGATAGCAGGTGGGACAAATCCTTTTTACGTTTAGAGCAATGTTACCTAAACTCCAGTACTCACAGCCCCTACATGTCATGTTTTCAGGATTTCCTTAGTCTTGCGCAGATGGTGGAAGCATCATCAATAGAGATGGGCGAACACGAACTTACGAGTTCGGCATTCAAACCGGACACTAAGGCTATGTGCACACGATGCATTTTCGCCAGGGCTGTGGAGTCGGTAGCCAAACCTGCGACTCCGACTCCTCAATTTCTCTTACACCGACTCCAACATATATTGCTTATATTTAAGTGAAAAATGTATTGTAGTACAATGTGAACATCAGACATTGAATCATTTTTATGATACAATAATCAAGATATTTAGATAGAACATAATATATATTTATTGGAATACAACTTTAGATATATATTGTATGTATATATATAACATTATGTAATAAACTATGTAAGTGGCAAAAAACAGTTTTCAACAAAAACATACTAAATAACATTTGTGCAGTCTATGAATTTGTTCTAAGAAATAGAATTGCCTCCATCAGATCCTCCTTCATAGATGACCTAAAATCTGACCTAATAATTTTAAGGCCAGAGAACAACCTCTCTACACTAACTTGGGTTGGAGGCAAAGCCGTAACCACATGGGAACATCTTGAATAATTTCCGGGTATAAAGGAATTGCCTCATGTCAGTTTTGATGAACGGTTGAATTTTTCTTTTTCTTTGAGAGCAAGTGAAACATTTTGCTGAAATATGGTCAATCTGCTTGCTATAGGAGACGGAGTGAAATCTTTTTCCTTGCGGCAACGCTTTGCCTGCTCCATGTCATCCAAATACTTGTCAAAGTCAAACTCCTCATCTGATAAGAATGAAGATATGGCAGCAGTAGCACTGTCAGGACCCAAGTCCTCTTGCACCTGGCAGTCCTCCTGTAGGCCACTCATCCTAACTGCTACTTCAGTCAGAGCTTCTTTTCCTTTAGTAAGCTGTTGATCATGAAGCAGTATACGATGACTGCCAGAAAAATTTTATTTTCCAATAGCTGTGTCTCTCTCCGTTTCATTGAAGCAGAAATGCCATCTGCGATTAAACCTCCTCTTTGGGACAGGCAAAATAGCAAGTTCTTCCACTCCCTTATGAAAATGCCAGAAGTTAAATACTCAGCTTGTAATTTTTTAGTCACTGTAAATGGGTGATTAAGCAATTCCTTCAATTCAGCCACCTGTGTCCATTTACCTTCATTTAGGGTTACCTGAGGGTTCGTCATATCTATAAGAAACGGTTTTAGTTCAAGCAATCGCTCAATCATTAAGTGCTGCCCCACCGAGTGGCTTGATCGACAATTGCCCCTTTCCCAGCACGTCTCTTCAAGATGGAATCAATTTTAGGGGTTCTGGTGGCAATAACCAATTTCCTCACTTTTCCAACATGTCCCTCTTGCAGACTATAGGCCCCGTCACACACAGCGATATCGCCAGCGAGATCGCTGATTTTGTGACACCACAGCGATCTCTCCAGCGATATCGCTGTGTGTGACATGGATCAGCGACCGCCCCCCCCTGCCGGGTATCGCTGAACGCGCTTGAACGTCCTGGGCCATTTTTTGATCGTTGGTTTCCCGCTGGCCAGCGCGCATCGCTGCATGTGGCAGCGAGAGATCAGCGACGCTGGTCTCCAGGTTAAACAGCGGGTAACTAAGAGCCGCACGGCTCTTGGATACCCGCTCTTTAACTTGGAAACCAGCTTGCTCGCTGTTCCTGATCGCTGGAGGGGCTGTCTATGTGACAGCTCGCCAGCGATCAGCTAATGATGTCCCAGCTATCCCATCCACGTCGGATCGTTGGTGGGATCACTGGGACATTGATACATGTAACGGGGCCTTATCTCTTATTGCCAACTGCAGCGTGTGCACAACACAGCGCATGTGATGAATATGAAAGTATTTTGAAGCACCTTCAACAAGATCATCTATTTCTAAAGTATAATTTTTCTGTTCTTCTGTTGTAATATCTGTTTGTTCCTCAGTTACATGAACAGCACTGTGGCCTTCCATCTCAAACCTACGGAATCCTAAATTTTCTTCTAGCTGTTGTTCATTACTCTCATTCATCAGTTTAAATATCCTTATCATGTTAGAAGCATTGTCCGTTACAATAGCAAGAACCTGTTCTTGTTTGAATGTAACCTTAGATCAGGAATAGAACAGTCATTTATAGCACATTTCATAACTTTCTCAAATTCCTATGAAAAAATATTCAGCACATTCTGCATTGAACTACTGTACCCAATTTATTATATATTTTAGGAGTCGGAGTCGCTTCATTTTATACAGACTCCACAGCCCTGGTTTTCACGGCGTCTTTTACTTGCGAAAATGCTGCAAAAACGCAATGGAATACTAAAGCAAAGTAATGCAATGACAATCCTGAAGTGTTGTGCACGAGCCGTAAATTTCCGTCAGTATTTGCAGCGCTTTATGCTCTGCAGCATGCCAGTTCTTTTTGCGTTTCTGCAGCGTTTTTGACTCATTGACTTCAAATGAATCAGTCAAATCTGCAGCAAAAATGCAGGTGTAAAAAGGTTTGCGTATTTGCTGCCAAAAACGCTGCGGAATTGTCAAAGGGAATGTCAGGAGGAAGAGTGTGTGGGCGGAGAATATGTGTGTGGGCAGAGAATATGCGGGTGCTGTCTGCGGGGGTCTGTCTATGCGACGAACAGCCCATAGTGATTGTAGTTAGGCGTCGTCTGATGGGATTACTACTCCCATCTGGCTATGTCTGCTGTCACATATAACAGAGACAGCATGAGCCGATGATGGGAAAGTAGTCTCATCATCAGGCGCCTACGTTCAAGTGTAAAAAAAAAAAAAAAAAAAAATCAAAACATTGACAATCACATACAATATACATACTCGCCAAACACCTAATCCCCCAATGCCCGCGTCTCCTGCAATCAAGCAAAAATAATAAACCAACATATACTCGCTGTCCGCCGTAGTCCATTTAATACCAAGTATCCCACGTCGATGTCTCCCAGCCGCCAGCGATACACTGACAGGAGGTAATCGCACCCGCAGTGTATAACTGAGCCGCTGTGAGAGTTCACCGGAGTAGATCAGCTGATCCACTCTGGTGCTCTCAATTACGGCACTGCTGCGTGAGAAAGTTCTCACACAGCAGTAGTGCCGTGAGAGCATCAGAGCTGATGAACTCCAGTGAACTCTCACGGCAGCGCAGTAATACACTGCGGGAGCGATTACCTCCTGTCAGTGTATCGCCGGAGGCCAGGTAGAGCAGTCACATCTCTCGATGTGACTGTTCTACACGTGAGATTGCTGTGGGACACTGGGTATTAAATGGACGTCGGACAGGATAGTATTATATGTTGGTTTATTATTTTTGATTGTTTGCAGGAGACGAGGGTGTCGGGGATTAAGCGTTCAGTAAGTATGGTTAGTTTAGATTCAATAAAGGAGTCTGAGTATTTCAATTAAAGGACTTTATTCTGGCTGTGTGTCTATTTACTATATAAACTATAGGATTAGTAATAGACAGGTGTCTTATAGACGCCTCTCCATTACTAACCTGTGGGCTTGATGTCACCTGACAATACAAAGGTGACATTAACCCCACTTGCCACCACTACAGGGCAAGTGGGAAGAGTGAGGCTAAGTGCCAAAATTGGGGCACCTATAAGATGCGCCAGTTGTGGGGCGGCTGACAGCTGATGTTTTTAGCCTGTGGTGATGACAATATACATGGCCCCTTCCCAGACTATTAATATCAGCCCACAGCTGTCTGCCTATTGGTTCGATTTTATAGGGGACCCCATGTCAATTATTTTCTGGGGATCCCCTCTAAATTAGCCAGTAAAGGCTAAGCAAACAGCTGTGAGCTGATATTAATAGCCTGGGAACCTTTATGGCTATTGGCTACTTCACAGAAATATAACATCAACCCTCAGCTTTCCCTCTGCTGGTTATGAAAATTATGCGGGAGCCCACGCAATTTTTTTTTTTTTAAAATAAACATATTGCGTTTCACGCAGATTTCTCACAGTTGCTGTTGTGTTACAGCGTATGTAGGTTAATTATGTTAATGCTCCTACATAGGCGTGTGTCTATTTAACTTTTTATATACCATATATTTCACTTATATTTGTTTTGTGTGTAAACATTATAAATTTGAACATGGTATGTTATGATATTATGGTCTTCAATGGAGAATGAAAAACAGGTTGAACAAGGAAATTAAATAACAATTTTTTTTTAAAATAATATATCTTTATTTAGCTCTATAAATTTACAAAGACGCATGAAAAAATGCATGAAAATCCGCAAGAAAAAAACGCATTAAAACGCTCTGATTTTCCTCTGCGTTTTTCTGCCAAGAGATGGAAAAACCTTGCAGAAATTTCTGCAAGCCAATACGCAACATGCGCATATAGCCTTACTGTTCAATGCTTAACGCCGAACACAGACTTTCCCCAGAGGTCCGTTGCAATATCTGAAGTTAAGAGAGAATTTTTTTCCTTTCCAAGTTCGGGTAACCTTTATTTTCAATGTGATTTGGGTTGAAGTTCAGGTCGGGTACCAGAACCCAAATTTCAAAAACTGACCGTCACATCCAAGCCTAAGCATAGTGTGACCAGGTGCTTAACCTAGAGTCACCAACTCATATACATTCAAGCAAAAAAGGAAGCACACTGTAGCGCCAAACCATGCAAACATGAAAAATGAACAAATTGCATTACTGCATTAGAAGTATGAAAAATTGAGAAAGTTTAGCACATAAAATGGCCAAGTTATGTGTACCTGGAAGCCTTAACGGGGGTTTTTATCTTGCATGTATTTTTCTGCAATTAATAAAGAATGTTTTGAACAATTATTGTGCTTTAGCTTCCCTTCTTAGTTTTTTTTTCTTGTGCCAATAGGAAAGAATTTGGACAAATTTATTACACTGAAATCCAGATTACATAAGATTCATAGCACAATTGATCAGGCCTGGACAAAGGTTACTTCAGTCATGCCAGTGGTCAGAACAGAGCTCATATTGTGGGAACGTAGCCTTATTAATGAGATTTTGGTGAGTCTTTTATGCTGCATATCTAAAAAAAATGCAAGTAACCCATTTTACATAATGGGTGCCTAAATAGTGCAGAACATCGAAAAATCATCAAATGCTCATCATGGGAACATAGCCTAATCATTCTAGTAGTCATTCTTGCCTTTGAGCCACAGGTGACCCTCACCACACTAGTCAGTGAAGGCTTGCAGCAGGGCCACATCAAATACACTCCTGTGATGCGGCCTTTGCTGGCAGGAAAATACTTACATCAGACTAAAGGCCCTGTCTAACACAGTGAGATCGCTAATGCGTCACCGATTTTGTGACGCAAGTTGTCACTCAACAGCGATCTCGCCTGCGATCCCGCTACATGTGACACGCAGTGGCGACCGGCCCCCCTGCTGGATATCGCTTTTTCGTCGTCGGCGCCCCGCTGTGCTTGATCGCTGGATCGTTGAACAGATCTGCCTGTTTGGCAGCTTACTAGCGATCATTTAGCGATGCATCAGCGATCCCTACCAGGTCGCATCGTTGTCGGGATCGCTGGTGCGTCGCTAAGTGAAACGGGACCCTAATGCAGGCGCATACAGCGCTACCATTATGTCTGCCTTTTGGGGGTGGTCTGTGGTCAGTTCTGCAACTCAGTAACCCACGACAACCAGATTTTTCCCTCGTCCCATTATACATACATTCTGTATTGAGAGGTTAGTCCCTGCTGTCACACACTATATCAGGCTGGTTTTCCAGTCAATAATCCAATGTGGTCAGCCACAGATCATTCCTATAGTCAGCCTTAAATGGCTGCTTGCATTTCTTAAATACAGTATTATATGAGGGGATCCAATAGTCAAGACCAACACCGGTCTTCACAATGATGGGGTCTTAAGCTCCATTTTTACTGGACAGGTGACCATACACACATTAATCTCCCCTACATTTAGTGCAGGTTCTGGAAAACCTAAACTGCAATAAAAATTTCTATAATCAGAAAAATAAACTACCTTGTGAAACTCACTCATTTCTGTTTTGTCCTGCATCGCAGATTTTCATATTTGTTTCTTCTAGAGCACAATATGTGAAATCTCTATTTCAAGTCCAACTAGGCGTTTCTTCACAAGTCTTCTCGGGGGGGGGGGGCACGCAATTTCCCCCACTCCCTTCCAGACGCTGCTAACTGCAGCACTGACTTGCCCATGCGTAATTCACCCACTGTCACCCTCTAATGTGTGTGTGAATAGAGGTGGTGGGTATACTCAGCTCATATCTCTGGGCCCTGGAGGCACGGAGGACAGCTGAGAGATGGATTTAGTGAGAAGCCTTCTTTAATAGCATATAATACTTCCTGCGCAGAGCTCAGCAGTGTGAAGAGCGCAGCAGGGGCCAGAGGCTGGGCAGCCATAGCCCCCCGACCTGCCTGGGCACATAACCATTGGTGTGCTGCAGTGAATGTCTCCTATGCCAGGGGTCTGCTGCTCTGAGGTGCCCGCCCCCTGCTGGCAGGGAGGCCCCTCCGTGCACCTGCACTGACAGGGGGCAGGTATTACATAGCACCGGATGACAAGAAACCACCACACAGACATTTCCCGCCAGCACAGCGCCGCAGCCTGGAGAACTGTACCGGCAGCCACCTCCTCAGACCGCGGCTATAACGGCACAAAACAACCCGAGCGCGTTCAAACCTACCGCTCCAATGCAGTACACAGGCGAAGGTGAGCGCCGCGCCTCTTACTGACGTCACTTCCGGACACAACAACCTCCGAGGCTGCGGACGCCGCCATGTTGGTTGTGGGCAACGCTCTCTTACAGCGGCTCTGGTAAGAGAACTGAGCGTGATTAGGCGTACCCTGTACTGCGGGTGGGCGCTTCTTCCTCGGCTCCTTAAGAATAAGGAAAAACAGGAAGGAAATCTGATCTCATCGGCGACAAGTTCCAGGGTAGCAGGTGGCCAATCAGTGCGGAGGGCGGAGCTTGTTGTGTTTACAAACATTGCTCTGGTCACGTGATTAGAGGCTTTCCGCGCTTCCCACATGATAGAAGGGCATAGGCAGCAGTGCACTCGGTCCCGGCCGGGAGGAGACGCGGAGTACAAGGCAGCCAATAAGAGGCTGGCTATCATTTTCTAATAGGTGTCTGAAACTTGAAATCTGGAATCTGATTGGTTGCCAAGTACTAGTCCACATTTCTTTGGATAATCGTTCCCATGGCGCGGTTTTGTCACCTGTGTCTGATGATTGTTCTGATCTGCTTCTTTTTAGGGGTTTCCTCTATTGCTGGACAAGCCGTTATTATTGGCCCCTGGGTGCTAGGTAACTAAACAAAAATACTTATTTCCTGGACAACGGCTGCGCCTCTACTATCAGTGCCGTCCCCTGACCACTGCAGCCAATCAGCAGCTGCTGCTGATCTGCAGGCTTCAGGACGGTGTTTCTTTCTCACAGAAGCAGTCAGGGTGTGAGTATATATTCCGTATACAGCAGCCGAGCACCATTGGTAAGGCGTGGACGGCTCCCTGCAGCATCTTGCACATGACATTCGAGGATGCTTCTCCCCGCCGGACTCTTGTCTGGTGCATGGAGTCATCTTTTGCTGCCGTTCACTGTGTCCTTCCTGCTGTATGCTGGACATTTATCATGCCTCATTTGTAAGTTTTCAAGTTGCTGAAAATTCTGCTGGAGTGGCGCTTTCAATGTAGGCCTCCATGAAGCACTGAAACTGTGCGCAGGTCACTTTTCACCGGTGACCGACAGGAGGGGTGGCAGCAACCAATGAAAACGCTAGAAGGTGAGTATCAGACATGGGGCAGGGGACTTACATTTAAAGCACCGCTCCAGCCATGCAATAAAAAAAACCCGCTGGAGTGGTGCTTTACATAGTTACCATAAACAAAAGAAGAATGCAAATGTGTAGTGATCATCATATAAATACATTTATTAAGTAAATTCCTTCATGTGCTTGATCTCACGGTCATCTGTGTCACGGTTTCCACTTTTTTACTTTTGTGCCAACATTGAGTGTTGACTTTCATGTAGCTTTCAGTCATCTGTTTTTAGATCAACATTAGTTATCTATTTTTAATGTGTACTGACGGATACAATATTATTATTGCTATTGGTTTACTTCATCATCATTACTTATATGCTGCAAATACAGGGTTAACCTGCAGGTTAGTAGCGTTATTATACTGTCTTGCCGCCATACTGACAGTGCAGCTACAAGGAGAAAATGAGCTTCTTTCCTCCTGAGAGCCGCCAGCGTTCAGTCATACAGGTGTTGCAGAGCGGCTGCAGCCATTGCTCACTATACTGTTAGCAGCGGCTAAAAAAGGGGAGAAGCCAGCGCTGCTTGTGGTCAGAACGCAATACATAAAGTGCATACGCACGTATTGATTTCTAACTGTATTTCAAAATGAGACATTTGGCAAAAAATTGATCTATCATTTGAGCCGCCACGTCAAGGCATTCTCATATGGGGCTGTCCTACTCTACGTTTTTTATATTCGCTATGCCATTACGGCCTCCTAAATGTATTAAAAGCAAGACTATATTAAATGCAAAATGGCACAGCAAATATAAAAAATGTAGAGTAGGACTGCCCCATATGAGAATGCCTTGGCGTGGTGGGGTGGCTCAAATAATTGATCAATTTTTGCCAAATGTCTCATTTTGAAATACAGTTAGAAATTAATATGTGCATATGCACTTTATGTATTGCATTCTGACCACAAGCAGCGCTGGCTTCTCCCCTTTTTTATTTGTTAGCAGCGGCTGTATGCACACCCCGGCACTTTGACAGCTCGCTGTGTACAGACGTGCTAACAGTGCGCTGTCAGTGACAGTGCAGGGGCGTGTTTACAGGTGGTGCGAGTGGTGACTGAAGCTGCTCTGTGCATGCGTCTGGCTGAAAGCTGGCAGCTCCTTGGAGGACATAAGTTCTTTTTCATCCAGCAGTTGTACTTTCAGTAATGAGTCCGTGTGTTTTCTGAGGAGACAGGTTTCTTTTTAAAGGGAATCTATCACCGGAAGTTGGCGGCCTATGTAAATGGCCTGTGTCCGGTCCGATGGACAGTGTTTCTTCTTTTTTTTCTCCACCCCATCCGTGGCCCCAGTCCGCAATCTTCTCCAGAATTCTAGTAGTTCTACTCCATAGTTTGCGCGTGCGCAAAGCAATCTTGGTTCGCACACGCGCAGTATGCTTTGCCCAACTGTGGGCAAAGCCGAAAATCATTACTGCGCATGAGCCGGTACAATATGTCCCGGAACACTGAAATACTTCCGGGACATAGTGTACCAGCGCATGCGCAGTAATGATTTTTATGGGACAGAGGAATAGCTTGTCCCATAAAAAACAGGTCCTCACATTGCTCTGTCTTAAATGTAAAAGTGAAAAAAGGATCCATGGTGTTGTAGGGCTGCTCTGCTGTATCTAGAGAACTTGAGTGTTACACGTGTAAGCAAACAAGCCTTGATGGTTCCTAGTGACTAAACACACATATCAAGGTACACAGGAGTGGTTAAGAGGAAGGAAAAATGGTCTGCTGTACACTCCATGTGCTAAATCCAATGGAAAATCTTTGGAAAGAGCTGAAATTTGCAATTGGAAATGGAGGCTACAAACGTTCAAAAGCTTCAGAAGTCAGCAGTGGAAGAAGCGGCAAGAAAAGAAGACCAAGAGGATCCGTCATGGCTTCAAAACATGGGGAGGCTGTCATTGTTTCCAAAGGTTGGGCAACCAAGTATTAGGGAAAGACATCTTGAAATGGTTATTCTCTCAAAATAAAGTTATTCCTTATCCATCAAACAGGCCAAAACTTGGTGACTGCTGGAAGTCTAACGTCTAGGAACCCCAGAGATGTGGAATTTTAACATCTCAAAGAATGAGGTTCTGCAGCCCTGTCCTGAATTGAGCAGAGGTCAGCATTCATTGTCTACGGGACAAGCCGAGCTCGGCATTGGCAGTCCTAGTGGCAATAAATGGAGGGGATGCCATGCATGCACACTTCTGTTCCGTTCAGGATGGGGTTGCTTGTTACCTGGGTTCTAAAGCCCTAGTCACACCTCAGTGATCAACAAGTAATCCCCTATCCTATAGATAAGGGATAATTGTTTATTTGGGAATAATCCTTTTTTCCTGTTCAAGTCAAGTGCTATGTTATTTCTTTCTTCTTTCTTTTTTTTAATAACTTAGACTTCATTCATCCAAGTGTTTTTTGCCAGAAATACGGCATTAAACTTTAAGATACTGTAAATTGTTTGCTCAACTATTGCCGTTTTTACACTAGTTTCACCCAGCTCTGCCAAAATCGGTGTAGCTGGCTTTTGATGGAGGTGTGATGCCACAGCTTGTCTCATCACAAGCTGTCTTGTACCTTATGCAAGAATTCTTACTCCAGTCCCTGACTTTAGTAAGATTTGTGGCAAGGTGAACACCACTTTTTAGGCGCGCCGATTCATTAAGAGGCCGTTATTAAAGTTCTTATTCTTGGTAAATTTTCATTTCACATGCATTGTTTATGTTTATATAAAAAAAACTTTAGGGCAGATTATAGGGGTGTTCTCAATTTTCAAAGCCATCCCTTGTCCACCGGATAACGATAACTTTCTGATCACTGGTGGTCTGACTCCTTGAGCCCCCAGTGACCCAAAGGCTCTAAAGAGCCCAGGCTGAGTGTAGTGGAAGTGGATCCTGCTCACTACCACTCCATTCATTCCTAATGAGAGTTCTGGAGATTGCCGAGCGCAGTGCTTGGCATTAGAATGCATGGAGTGGCCGTGCACATGATCAACCTCAGCTCCATTCAGCCGTGGCTCTTCAGAGCCCTGGTTCTTGGGATCGGTGGGGGCCATGGCGGTCAAATCGCCAGCAATCGGAAAGTTATTGTCCATCCCATGGACAAGCATAACTTTTAAATTTAAAAACATCCATTTAAGTAATTGTATAGCTTTTCTTCAACTGAATTATTGAAGCCTTAACTGTACAATTCATCTTTAAAAAATGTCCCTTGTTGTGTTATAACATTCCTCCAAGAAAGATATTATTTGTGCTAATGCACCGATTACATGTAAATGGCTCATTATTCTGCATGTAAATGTAATGTGCAATATGACCACTAGGTGTCAACCTCTACCCATTGTAGTGAATTTCTTGTTTTGCTGCTATACAACTATCAGGTGGTCCTAAAATTCTTAAGATTTATTTTTAAAAACATTTTTTTCTCTCAAATTTTTTAATTATTTTCAATAAGAAGGACATAATAATTGACAATAATCAAAAGTGTGATAGCTGCTAGTCTGAGTCATTTTAGGTAAAACAATATCAGTATAAGTGCAGGTTGTCGACACCTGATAATGACACATATAATTATATATCACGTTGTGCAGCTTTCTGATTAGTGAGGTCACTAACAGTACCGTGCAAAATGACATCACCCCGATAGACATCCAGCACCCATCATTAAACCTCTCCACTGTACTAGGAACTGCATTGTCCCTATAATTGAAGAATGTGAACAGACCCCTAGATCCACAAACCAAATTCTTCAGAGCAAATTTACCAATCTGTATAAAACTTTAGGTATAAAATGATTTTTGAATACTGATGATGTATACATCTTTTTTTTTACTATTTTCTGGTAGGTCGGTGTAGACACCTGTACTTTAATGTTAGACCCTTCTGCGCATAGACTATTGTCGTAAAAAATGGACACTTAAATTCTTAGCGACGCATGCTGTACTGTACATCCTTAAGGGTTCAAGTCATTTTTTTATCTGTATTGAATAGTGAAGAAGGATAAAAAAAAGCATAAACCAGCCAAACGTCCCAAAAGAAGACATTTAACTTTTTTTTTTGTCCCTTTGATAATGAAAGTTACATTAGCTATGTCTAACATTGACCGAAATGAATCTAAATGATACTTGATGTTCAGACTGATATCGACAATTCCATTTATTGTGTCATCACAAATTATTTATACATATATTTTTAATATAATCTATAACTGAACAATTTTTCATGTGGAACTGAAAGATAAACTATGTCTTCCCTTAAACAAGTGTCTATGGCCAAAGATTTAAGTGGGTTGGATTTGGGCTAAAGTAGAAAACCCCTAATCAGCAGGAGAATCACGGAGAAACATTGTCTTAAGGAGATCAGCGAGATGCGTGCGTTACAAATGCTATAATCACCGCGGCGTAGGGAATTATACAAGTAGGGCAAAAAACATCACAGTTGCTACAAAATGGACATAATATCAGTTACTTGTACAGATAAAAAGCAAGAGGCGCTCCTTGTGTGACACCGTGGGCAACCGGTAAGGGTGAGTTGGAGGTTTGGCCGCTCATCTGTACAGGTTGTGCCCGTCACAACTACGTAAGGAGTGATGTATATGCCAATTATGGCTCCTGCTCTGGCCGCTATACTCACACCCAATGGAGAGAGGACATAAGTGAAGGAAGGAGGAATCTGATGAGTCCCAGCACTGCCTCTAACAGAGGCTAATCCAGGCGGTAACTGTTAAAAATGTACAATTTATTGCAATGCATTTCGGACTCCTTCAGGCTTCTTGATGCCATTGGAATTTTACAACTCGGGCTTACACTTCCGATACCTTTATAAACCTGGCGATCAAATGATCACTGGGTCTCTGCCAACATAGCACAGCTGCTGGGTCCTAGCAGACATAGATCAGCTCTGACAGTGATGCACAGCAGAGGGCTTTTTGCCCCTGTAACTTGGGCTCCTATGAATGAATAATTTTACAGTGGGAAAAATATGAACAATAGACGAAAAAATGTTCCCCAGAGATCTTTTATAATCCATTAGTGGGCGACTTATGTAAAAAAAATTTGTATAAATTAATAAAAAATAAAAAGTCCCCACACTGAAAAATCAAAAAAAAAAAAATCTGTATCTTGATTGTAATATTTTGAATTCATTTAACGGGTTAGTTAGTGTGGATCATGAACAGTAAAAGTTATTTCAAAAAAGTATTGCAATGAATAATTATGTATCCAAATATGTAACCGAAAACAGAGTAAAAAGTATTGTGATTTGCATAAAACAAGGCTTCACACAGCCAAATTATAAATATATGGCTTCTGAAAAGCGTATAGATAAAAATGAAGAAGACTGGCAAGTGTTAAGACCCAAAAAGGCCTGGTACCTAAAGGGTTTAAAAAGGAACCTCATTTAAAAAAAAATATTTTAAGGTTTAAGCAATATAAGAGGAACAGTATATGTGGAATTAGTGTAGGTGCCCAAACGACATAACTAAGGCCGGGTTCACATTACATTTGGGCCACACGGAATTGGCTCCATTGGCGCTTCTGTCGGATGGGAATCGGACAGAACCCTCTGTGGAGTTACTCATTGCAATGAGTCACTTTGTGCTCTGCCTGGCCTCTAATTTGTTTTTGTAAAGGTCACCTATTTGAGGCTGGCACAAAAGTATGGCTCTGTCTGTCTCCTAGTGAATAGTTGTGTCATGAATTCCGTCCGGGTCCTGTTTTTCAGAGTTTGAGATGTAGCCCCAACGGAGGCACTAACGTATGGCCCAAACATGTTGTGAACATAGCCTTGCGCTGCTTGAAAGTCTGGTCCTTCAACTGATATCTCAGTGGCTTTAAGTTCATAAAAAATCATTTATTCACCTGTTTCATACAGTAAAGCACATGTCTACAGATCTAGCCCCTGATATTTTAAACCTGTGTCCAAATTTTTAAAGTGTGTAAATTTAGAGATTTTTTTTAATAACAGAGAGAAAAACCCTTAAAGAGGTGTCCACTACTTTAACATTGATGACCTATCTGTTAGGCCTCGGGTTCCTGCCACTGCACAGCAGGAATCCAGAGCCTTGCACCCAGCAGTCTCCCAATCTTCAGCCGCAGTGGAGCCTGCTCTGCCCAGGCCAACTCCGTGGGTTTGCTTGCTGCTGCCACCTCTGGCACAGCTATGACTATGCATGCTGCTCAGCAGCGAGATTCTCCAGGGACTAAGTCCTCGGGCCACTGAGCATGCCCGTGGAGCGATCTCCCATTGGAGATCGAGGGTCACGTGCTCAGGTCCTGCTCGTGTTCGGAATGGCCCATCCGAGAAGCCAGGAAGATCCCGGACGCCCGTGGCTATAAAAGGTTCGCATGGCAACTCGCCCATGCGCTAGGATAGGCTGTGTTTACAGGCTATGAGGTGTGAGAGATGTATGCACGTATGAATGTATCTGGTGATTGACTCATTATGAACCCCCTACCCTTGGTACGCATGTGTTGTGCAGCCTAGCCTGCTAGCGCCCAGGCTTAGGTGTAGGTAGGTCAGGGTTTGAGTCAGACATTGGTTCTCACCAGTGATCCAGCACGCCTCAGTGCACATACTCCACTGCCAGCGTCTTTAGCGGCGCTCGTGGCAGCAACGCCACGCACTCAGTGGGCCTAGAGGGACTCTAACCCCGTGTCCTTGGGGTAGCGTTCTGTGGCCGTACACTGCGCTCTTTTAGCCGAGCTCTGTGAGCACTAACAGGCTCCGGTGTTTATGTTCAGCGGTAGTGCGGCTCTGTGAAGCAACAGAGTCCGCTCCTGTACACACTGGGTGACGATAACCCGCATGTGTTCTTATAGTATACCGCCATATAGCATCCGCCATTACTGAGCAGCAGGTTACCCCCCTGCACGGTGGACCCCAGGCTGCGAACGCACCTTATTACCATCTTTATTATTTGGTGCGTTCTGCCAGCCTTAACACCCTAGCGCCAGGGTCTGGCTAGTAATGGCAGATGAACAGCGACTGCTGCAGTACATCCTGCAGCTGCAGGGCAGGTTGTCGGCTCTTGAGCGTTCAGCCTCAGCTGCGGATGTTACTGCGGTCGCTGTTCAGGCAGCCACAGAGGCTGTCTCCCGTGTGACCACAGCCATCCCTGCCCCGACTTTGTCCCGCCTTCCGCTGCCCGAGAAGTTCTCGGGTGATAGTGCTTCTTGTAGGGGTTTCGTAAGCCAGTGTTCTATACAGCTGGAGCTGCTGGCCGCACGATTCCCCTCTGAACGGGCTAAAGTGGGATTTGTTTCCCTCTTGTCGGGCAGGGCTTTGGAGTGGGCCACACTGCTGTGGGAGCGTGGTGATCATGTGGTGCAGAGTGTCTCGCGGTTCTTTGACACTCTGAAGCAGGTCTTCCTGGGACCACGAGTCACCCATGACACTGCGTTCCGGCTGCTGGCATTGTCAAAGGGCTCGTCCATGGTCAGCCACTTTGCCATCCAGTTCCGGACGCTGGCCTCAGAGTTAGAGTGGCCAGATAAAGTCCTCATTCTGGAGAGGTTTGGCTGGCCATGTGAAGGACGCTATGGCCACCAGGGAGATTCCCGCTACACTGGAGGAGCTTATCACTGTCTCCACCCGTATAGATCTTCGCTTCGCCGAGTGAAGGTTGGAGCAGGACCAGTATAGGCAGAGGTTTAGGTTGGCACCTAGTTTTGCTAAACCTCTGGAATCTTCCGATCGGGCATCCGAGCATCTGGGGGCTTCCCATGTGGGATCCAGGCCCCGGTCCTCTCAAGCTCCTGTGAGCTGTCATGTTTGCCGGCAGTCCGGTCACCTTGCCAACCGGTGCCCACAGAAGCTGGGAGAACACTCGCGCCTAGTGGCCGTAGGAGGCGGCACACTAGAGTCAGCGACGTTTTCCTCCAAGCTGTCCTTTAAGGGGACACTTGAGTTTGATTCTTCCACTCTGGCGGTGGAGGTTTGCGTGGATTCCAGGGCAGAGGGCAATTTTATGTCATCAGCCTTCGCTCAACGGCACGCTATACCCCTGGTTATGATGTCTACACCAGTCACCATCAGAGCGGTGAACGGCTCCACTCTACCCTCACAGATAACCCACCAGACCGTCCCCTTGTTACTCTCAGTGGCTCCATCTCATCAGGAGACGATATCCCTCATCGTCATGCCTGAGGGTATTGACCAGGTACTTCTAGGGGTCCCCTGGCTGCGGTACCACTTGCCCCATATAGAGTGGTCCTCAGGGAGGATTATTGGGTGGAGTAAATCGTGAGGGTAGATATCTGAGGGAGTGCATTCAGGTTGCCTCCACCGAGGTTCCCGCTGATCTCTCCTCGCTCCCCAAACACTATCAACAGTATGCGGACGTGTTCTCCAAAAAGGCGGCGGAGACCCTTCCACCGCATCGCCCCTATGACTGTCCTATTGACCTCTTGCCTTGTGCTGAGCCTCCCCGGGGTTGAGTCTATCCCCTATCTCTCCCAGAGACAGAGGCCATGTCTCAATACATCAGGGAGAATCTGGCAAGAGGATTCATTAGAAAGTCAGTGTCACCAGCAGGGGCGGGATTCTTCTTCATCCAAAAGAAGAGTGGGGAACTAGTGGGGTCTTAGCGCCATCACTGTTAAGAATAAGTATCCTCTGCAGAGCTGTTTGATAGGCTATGGGGAGCGAGGGTGTTTTCCAAACTTGATCTGCGGGGGCTTACAACCTGATTCGCATCCGTGATGGGGACGAATGGAAGACGGCATTTAACACCAGGGATGGGCACTATGAATACCTGGTGATGCCCTTCAGCCTCTGTAATGCCCCGGCCGTCTTCCAAGACTTTTTGAACGATATCTTCCGGGATATGCTTACCACCTCGGTTGTAGTCTATCTGGATGATATTCTCATCTACTCTCCAGATATTTACTCCCACCGGAGAGATGTTTGCAAAGTTTTCGATCGCCTACGGGCAAACTCCCTCTATGCCAAGTTGGAGAAGTGTGTGTTTGAGCAGGAGTCCTTGCCTATCCTGGGCTAAATCATCTCCACCCGGGGATTGGCCATGGATCCTGCCAAGCTACAGGCGGTGATGGATTGTCAGGAACCTCATTCTCTCAAAGCAGTGCAGCGCTTTATGGAGTTCATAAATTATTATTGCCACTTCATCCCCCCACTTCTCGACAAATCCCAAGTTGTGGTTGGAACCGGTCTCTAATGCCTTCTCCATTAAGTCCCATTTTGCTAGCGCTCCCATTCTACATCGCCCCGATGTAGATAAGCCCTTCATTCTGGAAGTGGATGCCTCTTCCGTCGGTGCTGGAGTGGTCCTGTTTCAGAAGGACATGCAAGGTCGGAAGCACCCATGCTTCTTTTTCTCCAAGACCTTCACACCGGCGGAGAGGAATTATGCCATCGGGGACAGAGAGTTGCTAGCGATGAAGTTGGCCTTCTTGGAGTGGAGACACTTCCTGGAGGGCGCTCGCCATCCTTTCCAGGTGTTCACCGACCACAAAAATTTGGTGTATTTGCAAACAGCCCAGAGGCTAAACTCTCGCCAGGCCAGATGGTCTTTGTTCTTTTCCCGGTTCCACTTCACCCTCCATTTTCTCTCCGGGGAGAAAAACGTCCGGGCCGATGCTTTCTCCTGCTCCGTGGTGTCATCGGAGGAGTAGCCTCGGCTGATCGTCCCATCCAAGAGCCCGAGGACTGTGGCTCCGGTTGCCTTTGAATCAGTACCTCCGGGAAGACATTTGTCCCTGTCCGTCTGTGACCGGAGGTCTTCTCTTGGGCTCATTAGTCCAGGGTGGGTGGACATTTCGGGACAAAACGGACCTCTGAGCTTCTGGCGAGGACGTACTGGTGGCCGCATATGGCCCGTGATGTCAGGGACTATATTCGGGTGTGCGTCTCTTGCGCCTAGAATAGGTCCTCGGCAGCGGCCCGCTGGGCTTCTTTATTCTCTGCCGGTAGCAGACAGGCCCTGGGAGATGGTCGGTATGGACTTTGTGGTGGGGCTACCCAAGTCCAGTGGCAGCACGGTCATTTGGGTTGTCACCGACCATTTCTCTAAGATGGTGCACTTGGTACCTCTCTCCCAGTTACCTTCTGCGTGGGGCCTGGCAGTGTTGTTCATTAAGCACGTTTTCCGCCTGCATGGCATGCCGGACAAGATTGTCAGTGACCGGGGTTCTCAGTTTGCGTCCCAGTTTTGGAGAGAGCTTTGTTCCCTGCTCAGCATTGAGCTGAATCTCTCCTCGGCCTATCATCCTGAGACGAACGGGTTGGTAGAGAGAGTCAACCAGACCCTGATCACATATCTTCAACATTTTGTCTCGGCCAGGCAGGACGACTGGGCATCCTTGCTGCCGTGGGCAGAGTTCGCTTTGAACAATGCTGTGGCCGACTCTACCGGTCAGACCCCATTCCTCCTAAATTACGGTCAGCATCCGCGCGTCCCTGTACACATGCCCGTGTCATCCACTGACTCTAGGGTGGCAGACTGGGCGGTGGAGGCACGCGACATTTGGGATCATACCCAGGATGCTATCTGGGCTTCCAAGGAGAGAATGAGGATCTCTGCTGACGCACACCGGGGCGCCCTGCTCCGACTTTTGCCCCTGGCGACTTGGTGTGGCTCTCCGTCCGAAACATCAGGCTGCGGGTAGAGTCCGCTAAGTTCGCACCATGTTACATTGGCCCCTTCAAGGTCCTCGAGCAGATCAGCTCTGTGGTCTACCGTCTGGCCCTTCCACCACACTTGGCTATCTCTGATACATTCCACGTGTCCCTCCTTAAGCCTGTTCACATGTCCCGGTTCTCCGAGTCATCTGCCGGGACATCAGACTTGTCTTCGGACGAGTTTGAGGTCAATGCCATCGTGGGATGCAAGGTGATGTGGGGCAAAAAGTTTTATTTGGTGGATTGGAAGGGTCATGGTCCAGAGGCTCAGACCTGGGAGCCAATGGAGAACATCCTTGCTCCGCTCGTCATTGCGGCGTTTGAGCGTAGCGAGGCTCAGAGGGGAGGGGGCCCTGGGGGGGTAATGTTAGGCATCGGGTTCCTGCCATTGCACAGCAGGAATCCAGAGCCTTGCACCCAGCGGTCTCCCATTCTTCTTCAGCCGCAGTGGAGCCTGCTCAGCAGATTCGTCGGTCCCGGTGCTCTGCCCAAGCCAACTCCTTGGGTTTGCTTGCTGCTGCCACCTCTGGCACAGCTATGACTATGCATGCTGCTCAGCAGCGAGATTCTCCAGGGACTAAGTCCTCATGTTGGGCCAATGAGCATGCCCGTGGAGTGATCTCCCATTGAAGATCGAGGGTCACGCGCTCAGGTCCTGCTCGTGTTCGGATTGGCCCATCCGAGAAGCCAGGAAGGTCCCGGATGCCCGTGGCTATAAAAGGTTCGCATGGCCACTCGCCCATGTGCTAGGATAGGCTGTATTTACAGGCTATGAGGTGTGAGAGATGTATGCACGTATGAATGTATCTGGTCATTGACTCATTATGAAACCCCTACCCTTGGTACGCATGTGTTGTGCAGCCTAGCCTGCTAGCGCCCAGGCTTAGGTGTAGGTAGGTCAGGGTTTGAGTCAGACATTGATCCTCACCAGTGATCCAGCACGCCTCAGTGCACATACTCCACTGCCAGCGTCTTTAGCGGCGCTTGTGGCAGCAACGCCACACGCTCAGTGGACCTAGAGGGACTCTAACCCCGTGTCCTTGGGGTAGCTTTCTGTGGCCGTACACTGCGCTCTTTTAGCCGAGCTCTGTGAGCACTAACAGGCTCCGGCGTTTATCTTCAGCGGTAGTGCGGCTCTGTGAAGCAACAGAGTCCGCCCCTGTACACACCGGGTGATGATAACCTGTGGGTGTTCTTATAGTATACCGCCATTTGAATGACCTTTAGCGCAAACTTTAAGACCTAGTATGATGGGTAAGCAAAAAGTAAAAAATACCAGGAGTCAAGAATTTCCTGTTTTAAACAGAAATTTGTACTCAAAATAGATTTATTTCCTATTTATAAAATTGCGTTTTCCTGAAGTGTCTTCTTTAAAAAACTTGACCAGGTACACTAGTGTCTAAAGAACGTTGTGCGCATATATCCTTACTATGGTCTACCAATTCCATTGTAGACCATTTCTTCAACTTTAGTGGCTGTGCTCTTCAGAACACTTTTCCATTTTTTTTTAAAGAGTACCATGATCATCTTAATTTAAACTTAGTACCTCCTCCAATTACCGCTGTTTCACTGATTTTGAAACAGTTTTTATTTTTCTGTTCCGAAGTTATTAAAAACTGAATGGATAAATTAACTTGTTGAAGACCCCCAGTTGAGGCCTAAATATTTTTTTTGTTAAGTAACCATAGCAGCTATAACTGGGGTGGGAGGGTTCTCCGTTGCTGCCACCTTACTCCAATGTCCATCAGTACCACAGTGTCCCTGTGTCCAATTAGGTGGGTAACAGTGACAACTGTCCATTTTTCCTTTTCCCCATTTTTATCAAGTGGTGGCTTAGGGAGTCTTCCTTTCCTTCTCTCTATGCTACGTTCTATATTGGGGTGCTCTTCTCCTCTTAGGTATTGACAGAAATAGCACTTTACTCTCAGAGATGAATTTAAGCTTGAAAACTAGTGGTGTGAATAAACACAAACAATAATACTGCGTACACTGTCCGTCACCAAAGCAGAAATATGGGGCATCATTAATTCCCAGATCAGATCGTTAAATATCTTCAAAGCAAACCCTCTTAATGAATACCCCCTATCCCCATTAAAGCCCCCGTCACACACAGCGAGATCGCTAGCGAGATCGCTGCTGAGTCACAAGTTTTGTGATGCAACAGCGATCTCACCAGCGATCTCGCTGTGTGTGACAGGTATCAGCGACCGGCCCCCCCGCCGGGTATCGCTGATCATGCTCGAAAGCCCTGGACATTTTTTTGATCGTTGGTCTCCCGCTGGCCAGCACACATCGCTGCGTGTGGCAGGCGGGAGACCAGAAATTAGCGTGCTGGAGCTGGTATCCAAGGTAAACAGCAGGTTTCTAAGCACTGAGTGGCGCTTAGAAACCCGCTGTCTACCTTGGGTACCAGCCTCCTGCACCAGCATGCTGGTATCTAAGGTACACTGCTGGTAACTAAGCGACGTGCGCGCTTGTTACCCGCTTCGTCGCTGTCCTGATCGCTGCTGAGATCTGCCTGTTTGGCAGCTCACCAGCGATCATGTAGCGACACACCAGCGATCCTGACAAGGTCATATAGTTGTCGGGATCGCTGGTGAGTCACTATGTGTGATGGGGGCCTTAGTGCACCAGTAGAGATAACACACATGGCAAGTGCTGGCTGGACTCATAGTATAAACTGACATATGGTACTATATAATATTATACAATATGTATTATGTATTCCTTATGAATATATGGAAATAAGTTATTGATGACACATACTGGAGAACATTGTGTCAGAAATGGGCACAAATTGTTCCAAAAAAGAGTTCATAATTTGGGCTACATGTGTTAGATGTTTAGATGATTAGCTAAAAGGAGTTCAATGTGCCAGATTTATTAATGTCTTCTGTAAAAATACTGCATCCATTCCATGGTTTAATATAAGCAAGGCCACCAGTCAGTCCACAGTGTGGTGTAAATGCTGCCGTCAGTCCACAGTCTAGTATAAAGGAAACCACAAGTCGGTTTACAGCGTAGTGTAAATAATGCTGCAAGTGAGTCCACAGTCTGACAGTTAATTTACACCCAATATGTAAATGATGCCTTCAGTCAGTCCATAACCTATTTTAAACAATGCCGTCAGTTAGTTTAAAGCTTAGCATAAATAATGACGCCAGTTGGTTCACAATCTACTGCAGGACTGAAAATCATATGGCATGTGGCCTACAAAAGGATTTTTGGCAGCCTGCAGTTAATCGGGATACGGGCAGTGTAGGCGGGGACATTATGGCGAGGGTCAGTGAAGTGTGATATTTTGGGCAAGAAGCACAGTGAGGGCAATTATTTATTGTTATTTAGGAGCATGGTAATGATAATTTTATTTTTAAGGGCAATGTGTCGGAAAGTGTTGCAGAAGATTGGAGAAGGGGGAAGTCTGTTGAGATGAGCTATAGGCATGAAATCTCATTATGACATCTGTGAGGGACGAGGGTGAATCCATTTTTCATTATAGGTTCAGGACATCTCCGTCCACTCCTGGAATGGGCCCCCTCCCTTGGCATGCATTCCCCAAGGCCATAAGAAGCCAGGCAATATTTCCTTTTTATTAAAATGCCAGGAAGAAGCTCTTAACACAAGGGTGTGAAATCATCTGCAACTACAGCAAGCTTACTCTCTTTTGTCTGACACAAACACATGGAGATACTGTAGCACAACAAGGGACAGCAAGGCTTTGAGGTACTGAATCTGGAAATGACATAATAACAATGCAATATCTCTGAGACTAGCCGAGCACATAATCCGAATCAGCATTCCTTTCCCCATATGCCCCGTGCTCGGCAGCCACCTGCAGCACTTTGCGTTATTGAGTTATAAAGCATAGCTACCAGGAATTACATATGGTAGGCATATTTAGTCTCTATGCGCAGATAAAATCCAGCGGAACCCAGTGGGGGCACCACTGACCCATTCAGAGCTTCGGGCGGAAAGTTGTGGGCCATCCACAATTCTGGATAGAAAATCATATTCTGAGACATGGGAGGAGGGAGGCAGCCCAGCCCAGGGGTTGCAGCAGAGTGTGGGAGGGAACAGCCTAGGCGATATAAGGCAGACCCTCATTTTGGACTTAGTTCTTCTACTGGCAGGAGGTCCGCTACCTATCGTGGCCAAGGGAACCACGTAACTAAGATTTGTACCTGTGATACATCAGCGCCTCCCTGTGGTCACATGCTACATAACACGGTAATTGCAACTTATCTATACCCTACCTTTGTACTGCACTCCTGACTGTAAACTTGTATATTTATTCTTGTATATATACCTGTATATTTCTAGTGCGCGCTTTCGGCGATTAAATATAAAATTAATCTTGGGCTGCTCTTTTATCTTGATACACAAATCCCCACGTCTGCACACTCGGTTGTTCAATTATATGCTACCCGGGTTGTTTTCTGACCTGATATAAGCCTGCTGTCAGACGGGGCTGATTTCGAACAAGTAACTGGTGGCAGAATACAGTACTGTGTTAGTGAGGAACTCTGGCAGTGACGGCCTGGAGGTTTATATATATATAGCCCCAGCCTGGACTGGTGTTGTATATCCCGCCTTACTGGGAGTGCCTCAATAACTTGCACCTATAAGGGAAGGGATTTGCCCTCAGTGCAGTTCCCTGACTGACCAGAGGCAAGTGATGATGCCAGAGACCCGATCCTTGCTGGGTCCTTCTCTCCCCTCCCCCGAGGTGAGTGAAGTCAACACCCCCTTCCCCTGTGAGATCCGTCACAACATCTTTACTACATGCAGACAAAAGGGATGGGAATTACTCCAATCAGAGATGGTATAAATGTTCATGTGTGCCACTGATTACATATTATCAGTACTGTGGTCCCTTTATGGTCTGCAGTCTGATGATCTACTTACCATTGCAAAGGACATACTTGTATCTGTACTTTTATGTGATACAAGTCTATACGGGGCTGATCTGACATGGCTATTGATTTATATTCCTGTCCTCATTGTGGTTTTGGTGCTGCATTCTTGTACAGTCTATGTTTCTGGCATTGCATGCAGGTAGTGCATTTGTAACAATTCCACCCCTCAGTGCTGAACTGTCTGTGCAGTGATTGACAACTCAGTTGTACAGTCTGGTACAGGGGCATGCTGAGCTGTATGTATTTTTAATGACAGCTTGGCTGTCCAATCAGAGACTGGGAGGTGCTGAGCCCTTGTCAGGTGCCCCCGTTTCACTTGATTGCTCAGCTATTCAAAAGAGCTGGCAGTTCCATATAGCGGTCAGCCGTAGCTTCAGCTAAGTGTGTTTGATTTACTCTGTGCCTTGCATTTTGCTTGTTGATGTATCGCTGCCTGACCTTGGAACTTGTTCTGACCATCTGTTTAACCCCTGTGCTCTGATCCACTATCCTTCTGGTATTTTAACCTCAGACCATTACTTGACTACAACTTTATCTCTTCCTTCTGTTTATGATGTACCCACCTGACTATTAACTTTGGGCTTTTTGACTATCGCGACTCACGTCTTGTTCATGAGAAGTGACTTGGCAACATCGGATTCATGTGCAGTTGGTGTTTCTGAACTTGTAAATATGTAGCAATCCATAATGTTCTTCATGGCTATGTTAAAACTGAAAAATCCTCAAAATGTAGAGTTATTATTATTATTTTTTATTATAGCGCCATTTATTCCATGGCGCTTTACATGTGAGAAGGGGTGTACATAATAAAAACAAGTACAGTAATCTTAAACAATACCAGGCATGACAGGTACAGGAGGAGAGGGCTCACAATCTACAAGAGTTTTGAGATTATTGTCATGATCCAGGTTGGATATCAAATCAAATTTATTAATCAAATCAAATTTATTATTGCCAAGTACATATTACATATATACAAGGAATTCTTTGTGGCAAAGAGGCAACATAATATATAACAACAGATACAACAAGTAACATCTAACAAGACAGATACAGTATATAGTCTACACATGACGATTTAATTGTTGAACAGAGAGTGGATAGAAGCTGTTCATATGGCGGTTGGTGCTGCATTTGGGGACTCTGAAGCGACGTCCTGAAGGGAGTAGTTGGAATGAGGAGTGTCCCGGGTGAGAGGGATCGGATGAAATTTTCAATGCGTGGGATCGAATACTCTTATCATAAAGATCCTGGATTTTAGGCAGGGGGGAACCTATAATTCTCTCTGCTGTTCTGAAAGTCCTTTGTAAGCGGAGTTTGTCATGCGCAGTGGCTCCCCCATACCAGACTATCAGAGAGGAACAAATCACAGATCTGATGACAGCATTAAAGAATAAGATCAGCAGATTCTTAGACAAACCATATCTTTTCAGCTGATGCAGGAAGAACATCCTCTGTTGTGCTTTTCTTATAACAGCATCCACGTTTTTCCCCCATTTAAGATCATGAGAGATGATAACACCAAGGAATTTGGTCTCTGTGACCCTAAGAACCACTTCGTCATGGATGTAGATTGGAAGTATCTCATGTTGATCTTTCCTAAAATCCACAACCATCTCAGCAGTTTTTTTAGTGTTGAGTACAAGATTATTGGCTTTACACCAGTCACATATTCTTTCCACCTCACTCCGATACAAGTCTTCAGCATTTCCCCTGATGAGACCAATCAGTGTCATATCATCGGCAAATTTCAAGATTTTTACTGAGTCTGCTGAAGAGATGCAATCATTCGTATAGAGAGAAAACAGTAACGGGGACAAAACACACCCCTGAGGTGCCCCGATGTTTGTGACCAAGGTGTCCGAAGTGAATGGTCCAACTTTTACACTCTGTATCCTGGCTGTCAGGAAGTTATAAATCCACAAGCATAAGTTAAGAGGGACTCCAAGAGCTACCATTTTCTTATGAAGTAAATTCGGATCAATGGTATTGAACGCTGAGCTAAAGTCCATGAAAAGAATCCGGACATATGAGTGCAGTTCATCTGTATGATCCAAAATGTACTTCAGTGCCAGATTGACAGTGTCGTTTGCCGAACGATTCTCCTTATAGGCAAACTGAAGCCGGTCCCATAGCTTCTGCGTGAATTTTATCAGGTGGGACATCATAATTCTTTCGAAGACTTTCATAGCTACAGATGTGAGTGCTACTGGTCTATAGTCGTTCAACTCAGAGGATCCCACTTTTTTGGGGACAGGGATAATTGTGGAATTTTTCCAACACTGAGGTACAACGCACTCTTTCAGTGACACATTGTATATATTTGTCAGTATAGGGGCAAGCTGGGTAGCACATACTTTCAGACACATTGGAGATACACCATCAGGGCCAGGTGCCTTTTTGACCTTAAGTCCCTTCAGGATGCGTATCACCTCTGCCTCGGTGATCACTACTTGGGTGTTGCACAATGAATGATCTTTATATGAACATACTGAGGAGCTTAGAGATGAATAGCCACTGTGTGTAGAGCTTGCCTCAAATCTGCAGTAGAATTCATTTAACTCTGCTGCCAGACTTCTGCTGGGGTTCACTATAGTGGGGTGGCTTTTATAATTGGTGACCTCTCTTAATCCTCTCCATGCAGATCTATTATCTTTTGATGAGAACCTTTCCTCCAGAATCTTTGCATACTCGTGTTTGGCTAACTTGATCTCTTTAGATAGCGAGTTCCTAAGTTTCTTGAATTCAGTAATATCGCCTGCTTTATAAGCCTCCTCTTTTCTCTTACGGATCAACCTGACTTTATTTGTAAACCACGGCTTGTTGTTTCCCCGAAAGTGGACAGATTTGGATGGAATAAATGTGTCTTCTCAAAAACGGATATATGAGGACACTGCATCAACCCATTCATCCAGACCCGAGCATGTTTCCTGGAATACCTCCCAGTCCGTGCATTCAAAGCATGCTTGTAGTTGCAATTTTGCCTCCTCAGACCATGTCTTCTTTGTATAAACTGTAGGTTTGGATGTTTTCAACCTTTGCCTGTAGGCTGGAATTAAATGAATTAGACAATGATCTGAAAAGTCCACTGCTGCTCTCCTCACTGCCCTGTAGGCCCCTTTTATGACTGTATAGCAGTGATCAAGCGTATTGTTCTCTCTCGTGAAGCAGTTTATATGTTGAGTAAATTTGGGGAGATCCAGGTTGAGTTTTCCTTTGTTAAAGTCCCCCATTACGATCACAAATGCTTCTGGAGATCCTTTCTCCCATTCTGATATTTTGCATGCTAATTCACCAATAGCAGCTTTAACAGATGCTTGGGGGGGAATATATACTGCAACCAGAACCATAGATGAAAACTCTCTTGGAGAGTAAAATGGTCTACAATTGAGTGCAAGGTACTCTAGATCTGGAGAGCAACCTTTTCCCAGTATGTTAACATCACAGCACCAGCTAGTGTTGATGTTGACAGAGAAAATGCACAAGTAACCTTTTTTTTTCTGTGAGCTGTTTGCTAAGGGTTGGTTTTGCCCCCGGTGGCCATTAGGATTATTGCACTGTGGTGTCTTTTGTTCTAAATTTGCCCCCCGGTGGTGGTGAGCGTCATTGCACTTTGGTTACTTTAGTTTTGTGCACGTAATTATAAAACAGGTGTGATTGCTCTATAAAGGAGTGTCAGGTGTGGTAATCACTGTTGGTGATAGTCCTCAGTTACAAGAAAGCCTGGATGAAGGATGGAGCTGAAGGAGAGTCCCGGGTAGCTCAGTGAGAGTCCTGGAGTGGCAGCTAAGGTGTCTGCAAGGAGGGCTGGCATGGCTTGGTGGAGTTGCAGCTATGGTGTCAGCAAGGAGTTCTTGCATGGCTTGGTGGATTGGCAGCTATGGTGTAGAGCTGCACTCATGATGCTGGACTCGGTTGCTGGAAAGCTGGACTCAAGATGCTGGACTCTTTTGCTGGAAAGTTGGACTCATATGCTGGACTCTGTTTCTGGACAGCGGCACGCAGGTGGTGGACTCTGTTTGCTCCAAGGCTGCACTATGGTGTTGGATCCGGTCGGAGGAATAGATGCATGCAGGTGGTGGGCTCTGTTGCTGGGAGCGTAAGCAACAGAGCAAAGCTAAGTGGTGTTTCCCTGTTTTGTCTCTTTTCCTTATGTGTGTTTTAGTGCAGTGGTGGGATTAGTTTCCGCACCGGCCATTACACTAGAAAGGGGTACGTGGAGGGCGAGCTAGGGTTTAAAGGTATCCTGAGCGGCGCCCGGTGCGGAACCAGTCTAGGGAACGTTAGGAGTGTAGAGACACTGACTCAGGGGAGTGCAGGAGGTCTCCACTTCCCCGTTCCCTATCGCAGGGCCTCCATTGTTATTGTTACTCAGGTTTTCCCTTTTATTGTTTAAATTCGCCTTACTGGAGGCGGGGTTTCCAGACATACGTGTATTTCCGAAATTCACTTGTTGGAGGCGGCGTATCCAGCTGCACGGTTTATTATTTAAATTCGCCCAACTGGAGGCGGTGTATCCAGGGTCACGCGTGTCATCTAAATCTGCCCTGCTGGAGGCGCTGTGTCCAGCCACGCATGACCGTGACAATTATAAGGAAAGTTTGTTGAGTTTCTGCTCAGTTCATGCTTCAAAAACTCAGTGTAAGTTAGGGTGTGTTCACACTGATATATTTGGAGAAGAAACTGAGCAGATACTTTCCAAAGCTTCCTCAAATTCTCAAAGCTTGGTTCTGGCTTTGTGTTAATGTACTGACAATGGTTCTTTTGATGTATTCATGTATGAACCCCTTTATATTTTTTGAGGCCCTTGGAATTGGTGCAGTATGACAATGTGGCCTTTGGTCCAAAAAATGTTGTGCACGCTTGGTCTACTGAAAAGATGGCATCAGATAAAGTTGAATAAAAAGAATTACAATACCCATCATTAATGTCAGTACTCTATGGCAGACAGACAGTGCTAACTTCCTTTGCCTAAAGTCGAATGCTGGCATCATGGGCACCTCATGTAATTACTAGACCTTCACAGCATCATTTTAAGGATCATGTTGTGTTACATAATCATATTTTCAGGAACATGTGTGGTGGTATTATGTTCAGAGAGCACAGTGTTGGGCACCAGTAAGTCCAGGGCACAGCACAGTCTAAGACAGCTTTCTGCTTAAGGGGCATAATTTGTGACATAATTATGTTCAGGAAGCAGTGAGTGATGACTGTTGGTAATGTGTAGCTAAAGTGTGTAGGGATGAATGAACCTGAATTGTAAAGTTCGGGGTTCATCCCGGCACTAGGGTATCGAAACACAAACAGGAACTTTTTACTGAAGGTCCGATTTACTGTTCGGGTTCGGATGCTGAATAAACTTTGTTGAAAGGTTACAGTGCAGCCAATCAACATGCTTTTAGGCTGTGGGCATTTCCGGAGCTATAACAGCCATGTCAAGTATTGACATGTCTGTGATTGGCCATTGCACCACATAGCCCGGCCTGTATAAATTCCAGATGATGGGAGCCGCCGCAAGTGCTCTGCTTAGTGTAGGAGGAGGAAGCAGCTGGAGTGAGGGCCAGCATTAAGCTTTGTGTGTGTGGTTTTCCAAAAAGTCTCTCTGTGTGTACTCTGCACCTATGTCTGTGAGTAAAATAAAAGATGGAATCTCCAGCGCTGGACTTCAGTTAAAAATTCATCATTTATTATAAATTCTTAAAATCGGACAGAAAAAAGTATGAATAAGGACATACAGGCAGATGGGGTCTCTGGTGGTCTCCAACCAACGCGTTTCGACCTAGAGAGTCTTACTCATGGTTCACACTAGACCAGTACTGACGACTACAAATAATACAAAGACTGGTAAATCACAGGTGTTGGACAAAAGGATTAATGAAAATAGGGAGTATCCCTACCAGTTAACTCTTGCAAAACACTCAGCCTAATGTGGAGCTAAAATATACATTAACCCTTTTACCATTAGTAAATGAAATAATGTAAACAAAAACTTGTCGGAAAAACAGGAAAAAATAAAAACTAATGAAAAGATATCATAAGAATATAATGAATAGCAAGAAAATAAAATAAAATTGTGAAAAAAAAAAAAAAAAAACAACCTTCATTAACTAATATAATGTTAATAAACAGAATAACGATCCCAAAAATTATCAGAATAGCCAGAATTAAATAGGACTAAGTAAAATGTAGTTATACAGAAGAAAATATCAATCTAATTGCAATATTAAATCAAGTCATGATTGTAAAACTGTTCATGGAGGTAAAACTGATAGTCTCAAAATTGTAGCAATAGAGAAAGTCTATAGATCTACTAGGGGAGGTGATTTCAGGAGAAAATTATTAAATCGTGAATCCTTTTGGATTTTTAAATTAAATACAAGAGTACCATTAGGTCTGAACAAACGACTTGATTTAATATTGCAATTAGATTGATATTTTCTTCTGTATATCTACATTTTACTTAGTCCTATTTAATTCTGGCTATTCTGATAATTTTTGGGATCGTTATTCTGTTTAACATTATATTAGTTAATGAAGGTTGTTTTTTTTTTTGTTTTTTTTTCACAATTTTATTTTATTTTCTTGCTATTCATTATATTCTTATGATATCTTTTCATTAGTTCTTATTTTTTCGACAAGTTTTTGTTTACATTATTTCATTTACTAATGGTAAAAGGGTTAATGTATATTTTAGCTCCACATTAGGCTGTGTTTTGCAAGAGTTAACTGGTAGGGATACTCCCTATTTTCATTAATCCTTTTGTCCAACACCTGTGATTTACCAGTCTTTGTATTATTTGTAGTCGTCAGTACTGGTCTAGTGTGAACCATGAGTAAGACCCTCTAAGTCGAAACGCGTTGGTTGGAGACCACCAGAGACCTGTCCTTATTCAAACTTTTTTCTGTCCGATTTTAAGAATTTATAATAAATGATGAATTTTTAACTGAAGTCCAGCGCTGGAGATTCCATCTTTTATTTTGCTTCAGTCAACGCCCCTGATCAAGGTGACTCCGTGCGCAGGAGGATTATGGATCGCAACTGAGACTGGTGAGCTGACCTCCCATCATTTTCCCTATCCTTCTATAACTATGTCTGTGAGTGTAGTGTGCCTACAACTAATTTTTCCTACGTGCATCTGTGTCTGTAAAAGCTTTGTGTGTAAAAACAAATTGGTTTACTCTATACCCATCTCTGTGGGAAAAATGTGCATAAAACCAAATTGTTCTGCTCTGCACCATTGTCTGTGGGAGTAGTGTGCGAAAAACAAAATGTTCTTCTCTTCACCCATGTCTGTGGGAATAGTGTGCTTAAAAAACACTTCAAAAAATGAGAACATCAAATAGGAGATGTGGTCATGGTGGTGCTGGTGTAGCTTCTGCTGCTAGTGTAGCTGCTGCAGGTAGAGGATGTTGAAGTTCTGTGCCTACTATGTGCCTAAATGAAATACCTTCCTTTGGTGCACGCAGGCCTCAGGACATTCTGCGTCATTTCCTAGGGCCAAGGACCACTACAGGAATGGTGAGGCCAGAACATGTTGAGGAAGTGTTAGTTTGGATAGCTGAGAGTGTTTCTGATTCCTTCACCTTATCTTCCAACCAATTCCCTGCTGAAAGCACAGAGTTGGCATCTGAGGGCTATGGTCATCCGGCTTCCAGCTCACCCCCTTGCAAATCAGCTAGGCAGTCTGAGCTCCAAGATATGCAGCAGTCTCTTTTGCTTTTTGATGCGTTTGCTGGCTGGAGTTTCATGTCCCATCCACCTGGCGCTGCCCTAGAAGTGGAAGAGACTGAGCACACTGACCAACCAATTGTTAGCTTGGAGGATGAGTATGTGGGAGGGCTAGTTCACACAGGGGATCACCACAGCATATCTCAGGGGATGACAAAACACAGTTGCCAAGTGCAGCGTCTTTTTGCAGTGTGCAGACCAGCAAGGAGGGCAGGGGTGAGGAGTGTGCTGAAAGATGATGTGGAGTATGATGAGGTCCTAGACTTCACATGGAGTGAAGGACATCCTAGTGACGTGTGCAGTTTGGAGGAAGAGTAGGTGGTCACGCTGCCCCAGCAGCACAGAAAGAGAGGGAGAAGGGTGCAAAAGCACAGCGGGAGACCCTTAGCCAATACATTGGCTGCTATTGCCAAAAGTGCAGAGGAAATGTGCAAACCAAAGCCAGCTCAATGGAGCTCCTTGGCATGGCATTTCTTCAGCCAATGTGCTGACTACAAGATGTAGGGGTTTGAACACTGTGCAGTCAAAGCCTGGAGAAAGACAAAAATGTTCTGAACCTGACCACCACCTGCGTGATGAGGCATCTTAATTCCAAGAACGAGTTGCTGTAGAGTACACACCTTAAAAAGCATGACAGATCTGTGCCTGCTCCTGCTCCCTCTTCTGCTGCCATCTCGGCCTCTTCCCGTTTATAATCAACAGGGCCACCTACCTCCCTGCAAAGAGTGGACGTGATAGCACCACCAGTGTCACCAAGCATCTTCACACTGTCCCATGGAAGTGTTAAGCTCTCCATACCCTAGAGAGAAAGTGGAGATACCCCCCCTAACCACCCTCAAGCCATGGTACTGAATGACAGCATTTCACATTTCTGTCCATTGAAATGCTGCCATTCCACTAGTGGAGATGGACAGTTTTAAATAACTGACAGTGGTGGCTGTCCTGCAGTACATTGTCACTACATTTCCAGGTAGGTCATCCCTGCCCTGTAGACACATGTTGCGGACCAAATCAGGTGTGCACTGCGCATTGCCATCAGTGGCAAGGCCCACATAACCACCGAGACGTGGACCAGTAAGCATGGCCAGGGACATTACTTCTCCTTAACTGGCCACTGGGTAAATGTAGTGGTTCTGGGACAGAGGCACAAGGCATTCTAGAGCATGTCCTACCACCACAGAGGATTGCTAGAGGTTTCTCTGTCCAAATTGCCTCCTCCTCCTCTATTTCCGTCACTGTCTCCTCAACTGGTCAGTGTAACACCTGACCACCAACTTCAGCACAACTTGGGGAAAGCAACAGCAGGCTCTTCTGAAACTCATCTATTTGTGGAACAAATCCCACACTGCACAAGAGCTGTGAATGGGGATCAAACAGCAGAGATATGAGTGGTTGGTGCAGGTAAACCTCAAGTCCAGCCGGGTGGTGTGCTATAATGGGCAAAATCTCGTAGAAGCTCTGGGTCTAGCCGTTTTGACGCATATCCCTTGTCTGGTGTATGTGCTTTCTGAAAAATTACCTACATATGTCAGAGCTTATACTGAAAGTGAGGGCAGTGTGCGTGTACTTTCAGCATTCTCACTTTGCTGCTGCTCGTTTGTCTATGCTGCAGCATTACTTCTGCCTTCCCACTCACCACATTATATGTGACGTACCAACAAGATGGAACTCCACCTTGCATATGCTGGAGAGACTGTGCGAGCAGCAGCAGGAAATAGTGGAATTTCAACTGCAGCACGCATGTCTGAGGCTGGTTTCACATTTGCATGCAGGAGGCTGCAAATGGCTGGTACGCAGGGAAACGCAGGACGCATACAGAAGTAGGCAGAGCGTAGGCGGAGCGTAGGCGGAGCTTCAGGGAGGAAGTAGGCAGCCATCTGCAGCCCTCCTGAACCACTTCATCACCTACACTGCGTGCAGAATTATTAGGCAAGTTGTATTTGAGAGGATTCTTTTTATTATTGAACAACAACTATGTTCTCAATCAACCCAAAAGACTCATAAATATCAAAGCTTAATATTTTTGGAAGTTGGAGTGGGTTTTTTTTAGATTTGGCTATTTGGCTATCTTAGGAGGATATCTGTTTTTTCAGGTAACTATTACTGTGCAGAATTATTAGGCAACTTAATAAAAAACAGATATATACCCATCTCACTTGTTTATTTTCACCAGGTAAACCAATATAACAACACAAAATTTAGAAATAAACATTTCTGACATTCAAGAACAAAAAAAAAACAGTGACCAATATAGCCACCTTTCTTTACGATGATGTCAGCGACACCGCACTACACTCGCTCACAGAGCCAGTGCGCGTGTCCTGAGTACAGAAACAGTGCTAAAAGATACCTGTGGAGCAGGTCAGCAGAGGTGACAATGCGTGCTTCAAACTATTAGTGTCAGGGTCCAGTCAGCGCCGGAAAGTAAAGAGGCACGGGACCTGTGGACACTGAAGTTAGCAAGCTGGCACAGGACCTATGGTCAGGTGACTGCAAGGGTGTGGGGCTTAGCGTCCTGCTTTCAGATATGACAGGACACCATACAACAACTCAGAGTCAGGCAAAACGGAGGTCACAACAGTACGAGCAAATGAGACACAGGAGGGACAGATGGGTAGTCAGACAAAGCCAAAGGTCATACACAAGAGGGCGATGTGGTACCAAGGGGACGAGCAGAGAGAAGTCGGGTCACAAGCAGAGAGTCATACACGAGATGTAGCGCAGTACAAGAGGGGCAGGCAGAACTCGTAACAGGGACAGAACCGGATCAAAACCAAACAAGCAAGCAAGATATCAGGCACAAGGCACACGTACGCACAAGGTCAACTAACTCAGCCGAGGGCAGGAGTATAACTGACACCGGACCTAGGTCCAGTGAGCATTAAATAGCCGCCCTTTGCCAGAGAGAAGCGGGACAATTAACCCCCAGTCTGATCAGGACGGGCCAAAGCGAAACCCCGTCCTGGATCATGACAGTACCCTCCTCTCAATGGGGGCCACCGGACCCCCAGGTCTCTCAGGGTACTTGGCGTGAAAGGCCCGGACCAACCGATCCACATCGACCGATCGAGTCGGAACCCACGACCGTTCTTCAGGACCGTAGCCTTTCCAATGTACCAGATATTGAAGGGCACGATGAACCAACCTAGAGTCGATTCATTATACCTCGTACTCCGACTGCCGGTCTACCAAAACCGGTGGTGGGGAAGCTGATGATCCCTCCCCACTGGACCTCACAGATTTCAAAAGGGCCTTATGGAAAACATTTTGGATCCGCAGAGATGGCGGGAGCCGCAACCAAAAAGCCACCGGGTTAAATGCTTCGGTAATTATAGGGACCTATAAACTTGGGTCTAAGCTTCGCAGAGGGGACCTTGAGCCTTATATTCTTGGTGGACAACCAAAACTTATCCCCAATCTGAAACACCGGTCCCGCGGATCAATTTTTGTCCGCAAAAAACTTAAATTTGTCCTGGGCCTTCTTAATGTTACTCTGGACCTCCCGCCATACCTCCCACAACTGCTGGATCGTCTCATCCGCCCCAGGACACCCAGAATTCAAACGAGAAAATTCTCCAAAATGAGGATGAAACCATAATTACAGAAAAAGGGAGATGTACCCGTAGACTGGTTAATGCGGTTGTTAAATGCAAACTCGGCCAACATTAACACAGAACACCAATTATCTTGTCGGGCTGAGGTCAAGCAATGCAAAATTTGCTCCAGAGTTTGATTGGTCCGCTCGGTCTGCCCATTAGTCTCAGGATGATAAGCAGAAGAAAAGGACAGACCAATACCCAACCTCTTGCAAAAATCCCTCCAAAATCAGGAAACAAATTGCACTCTTCTATTAGACACCACATTCAAGGGTACCCCATGCAACCGCACCACATGCTCAACGAACAATCTGGACAACGTTTCCGCATTAGGTAGAGCTGCCAAAGGTACAAAATGTGCCTGCTTACTAAACCTGTCCACTACAACCCAAACGACGGTATTACCCTTGGAGGGGGGAAGGTTGGTGATGAAATCCATGGACAAATGAGTCCATGGTCTCTCAGGAATTGGCAGTGGTACCAATTCCCTGGCCGGCTGGTTATGGGGGGTTTTTGCACGGGCACAAACATCACAAGCAGACACATATTCCCCAACATCAGAGGCTAAAGCAGACCACGAGAATACTCTAGCAATGGCCTTTTGGGTAGCTGAGATCCCTGGATGTCCACCCAGAACTGAGTCATGGAACTCCCGGAGAACCTTGAGGCGAAACTGAGCTGGCACGAAAAGCTTATCCACCGGCTTAGTCGGAGGTGCCAGAGACTGAGCCTCCCGAATCTCCCGTTCCAACATATTAGAAATATCTGCTACCACCACCCCAGGCTGAAGAATGGAGGACGGAGGTTCCGGGGGGGACACCGGATCTAGACTGCGTGACAAGGCATCCGCTCTGACATTTTTAGATCCTGGCCAAAAAGTGATCGAGAAATTGAACCGGGAAAAAATAAGTGACCATCTAGCCTGTCTGGGAGTCAACCTTTTAGCTGACTCAATGTAAGCTAGGTTTTTGTGGTCCGTAATTACTGTTATAGGATGGACAGCCTCTCCAAAAAATGCCTCCATTCTTCAAAGGCCAACTTTACGGCCAGAAGTTCTCGATTCCCCACATCATAGTTTCTCTCCGCAGGGGAGAACTTCTTTGAGAAAAAGGCGCAAGGTCTCAAATTGGTCAAATTGGCGGGTCCCTGGGACAATACCACCCCCACCCCCACCTCTGAGGCGTTTACCTCAACAAATGGTTCTGACGGGTCCGGTTGAATAAGAACCGGGGCAGACATGAAACATTTTTTTAAAAACTGAAACGCCGCTACCGCTGCGGTTGACCAATTCTTGATATCGGCCCCCTTTTGAGTCATGTCTGTGAGGGGTTTAACCACCTGTGAGAACCCCCTTATAAATTTACTGTAGTAATTGACGAATCCTAGGAAACGCTGCAGAGCCTTCAAATCACAAGGCTGAACCCATTCGACAATGGTCTGCACCTTATTAGGATCCATGCGATACCCTTCAGCAGACCCAATAAACCCCAGAAAAGACAGTTCCTGGACAAAAAATAAGCATTTTTCTAATTTAGCAAAGAGACAGTTCTCCCGGAGCCTTTGGAGAACTGCCCGAACATGACCAATGTGAGCCTGTTTATCAGGAGAGTAGATCAATATGTCATCCAAATATACCACCATAAAACGTCCAATGAAATCAGAGAACACATGATTAATGAAATTTTGGAAAACCGCTGGAGCATTGGTCAGACCGAAGGCATGACCAAATTTTCAAACAACCCTTCAGTAGTGAGAAAAGCGGTTTTCCACTCATCTCCGTCCCGGACTCTGATAAGGTTATACGCTCCCCGTAGATCTAACTTTGAAAACCACAGCTCCGGACAACTGATTGTATAAATCAGAAATAAGTGGAAGGGGATACGTATTCCTCACAGTTATCTTATTTAACTCACGAAAATCGAGGCATGGGTGTAAACCACCGTCTTTTTTCTTTACAAAAAAGAACCCCGCCGCTACGGGAGAAACAGAAGGACAAATGTGTCCCTTACGGAGACTCTCGGAAATATATTCTTTCATCGCGGCCCGTTCTGGACCCAAAAGGTTATACAAGTGGGCTTTGGGCAATTTAGCACCTGGAACCAGGTCAACGGCACAATCAAATGGGCGGTATGGTGGTAAAACCTCAGCCCCTTTTTCGGAGAAAACATCCGTATAGTCTTTCAGGCACTCCGGAATACCTTCCAGAACCACGGACAACACAGACACCGTAACAAGACATTTTTCAGAACAATAGGGACCCCATTTAACAGTGTCCCGATATTCCCAATTAATTACAGGATTATGCAATTGTAACCAGGGGAACCCTAACACCAGTCCCGCAGGCAGGTTGTCCATAACAAAACATGAAATATGTTCCTGGTGTAAGGAACTCACTTTAAGGAGAAACTCTTCAGTGCGAAACATAACGTTATTCTTAACCAGTGGTGTTTTGTCAATGGCAACAATGTGAATAGGAGTCTCCAACCTAACTGTCCCTAACTTACACCTGGCCACCAAGTCCGAGTCAATAAAGTTCAATGATGAACCGCAATCCATGAAGGCAGAAGTGGATGTAGAGACACTCCCACAACAAAGTTCCACTTGTAACAACATTTTAGAGAAGGCAGAAAAGGGTACCTGAGAGCCTGGGTGACCTCCATGACAATCACCCGGGCTCAGTCGCTTGTTGGTCAGAGGACCGGAGGGGCAATCCTTTTTCCAATGTCCAGAATCGCCACAGTGAAAACAGCATTTTCCCATGCGCCGTTGTCTCTTTTCATTTTCTTTGAGGTCGACGGTTCCCATCTCCGTGACTTCCAATGTATGAATGGCTCTCCTTCCTTGGGAGAATAACGGTCTCTCAATTTGCATCACTCCCCTCGCCCGTAGCCTGCGATCCATTCGGACGGCCTGTGTCATAGCCCCTTCCAGGGAATCAGGCGGGGGGTGGAGAGCCAAGGCATCTTTCAGATGTTCAGACAGGCCTCTACGGAACAAACCCCGGAGGGCGGCGTCATTCCAGCAGACCTCAGCAGCCCAGCGTCTGAACTCTGAGCAAAACCACTCGTCTGAGTGCTTCCCCTGGCACACACTCATCTCCATGTCCTCAGCCATACACATTCGATCAGGCTCATCATAAATATGCCCCAGGGCTTCAAAAAATGCATCCACATTCATACGCTCAGGGGCTGTGGTCGGAAGGGAGAAAGCCCAAGCTTGGGGGGCTCCCCTTAACAGAGACATAATAACCCCCACTCTCTGACCTTCATCTCCAGAAGAGTGTGGTCTCAATGAAAAAAAAAGCTTACAGCCCTCCTTGAAAACTCTGAATTTCCTTTTATCTCCAGAAAAGGTATCTGGTAACTTAACCGGAGACTCAGGGGAAACTAAAGTAACATCCTGAGCCCCCGATGAGAATACCCCCTGCACAGTGTCAGCGATCAGCTGCTGAGACTGAGCCAGGACTCGTTCTCCAAGGAGTTTCTGAGACATCTGAGTTAGGTGCCTCACCTGCTCAGAAAGAGCGTGCATAGGATCCATCACATTCACAGGAGAATGGGAGAAGAGAAAAAAAAATGGTATGGGTCAGTTATAATGTCAGAGACACCGCACTACACTCGCTCACAGAGCCAGTGCGCATGTCCTGAGTACAGAAACAGTGCTAAAAGATACCTGTGGAGCAGGTCAGCAAAGGTGACAATGCGTGCTTCAAACTATTAGTGTCAGGGTCCAGTCAGCGCCGGAAAGTAAAGAGGCACGGGACCTGCGGACACTGAAGTTAGCAAGCTGGCACAGGACCTATGGTCAGGTGACTGCAGGGGGCGGGGCTTAGCATCCTGCTTTCAGATATGACAGGACACCATACAACAACTCAAGAGTCAGGCAAAACGGAGGTCACAACAGTACAGGCAAACGAGGCACAGGAGGGACAAACAGACGGGTAGTCAGACAAAGCCAAAGGTCATACACAAGAGGGCGACATACCAAGGGGAGGAGCAGAGAGAAGTCAGGTCACAAGCAGAGAGTCATACACAAGAGGTAGCACAGTACAAGAGGGGCAGACAGAACTCGTAACAGGAACAGAACCGGATCAAAAACAAGCAAGCAAGATATCAGGCACAAGGCACACGTACGCACAAGGTCAACTAACTCAGCCGAGGGCAGGAGTATAACTGACACCGGACCTACGTCCAGTGAGCATTAAATAGCCGCCCTCTGCCAGAGAGAGGCGGAACAATTAACCCCAAGTCTGATCAGGACGGGCCAAAGCGAAACCCCGTCCTGGATCATAACCGATGACACTCAAAAGCCTTCCATCCATAGATTCTGTCAGTTGCTTGATCTGTTTACGATCAACATTGCATGCAGCAGCCACCACAGCCTCCCAGACACTGTTCCGAGAGGTGTACTGTTTTCCCTCCCTGTAGATCTCACATTTTATGAGAGACCACAGGTTCTCTATGGGGTGCAGATCAGGTGAACAAGGGGGCCATGACATTATTTTTTCTTCTTTTAGACCTTTACTGGCCAGCCACGCTGTGGAGTATTTGGATGCATGTGATGGAGCATTGTCCTGCATGAAAATCATGTGTTTTTTGAATGTTACCGACTTCTTCCTATACCACTGCTTGAAGAAGGTGTCTTCCAGAAACTGGCAGTAGGTCTGGGAGTTGAGCTTCACTCCATCCTCAACCCAAAAAGGTCCCATAAGTTCATCTTTGATGATACCAGCCCATACCAGTACCCCACCTCCACCTTGCTGGCGTCTGAGTCGGAGTGGAGCTCTCTGACCTTTACTGATCCAGCCTCGGGCCCATCCATCTGGCCCATCAAGAGTCACTCTCATTTCATCAGTCCATAAAACCTTAGAAAAATCAGTCTTAAGATATTTCTTGGCCCAGTCTTGACGTTTTATCTTATGTTTCTTGTTGAATGGTGGTCGTTTTCCAGCCTTCCTTACCTTGGCCATGTCCCTGAGTGTGGCACACCTTGTACTTTTTGATACTTCAATAACATTGCAGCTCTGAAATATGGCAAAACTGGTGGCAAATGGCATCTTGGCAGCTTGACGCTTGATTTTCCTCAATTCATGGGCAGTTATTTTGCGCCTTTTTTTATCAACACGCTTCTTGTGACCCTTTTGGCTATTTGCAATGAAACGCTTGATTGTTCGGTGATCACGCTTCAAAAGTTTGGCAGTTTCAAGACTGCTGCATCCCTCTGCAAGACATCTCACAATTTTTGACTTTTCAGAGTCCGTCAAATCTTTCTTTGACCCTTTTTGCCAAAGGAAAGGAAGTTGCCTAATAATTAAGCACACCTTATATAGGGTGTTGATGTCATTAGACCACACCCCTCCTCATTACAGAGATGCAAATCACCTGATTTACATAATTGGCAGTTGGCTTTCAAGCCTATACAGCTTGCAGTAGGACAACATGTGTAAAAAGGCTGTTGTGATCAAAACACTCATTTGCCTAATAATTCTGCACACAGTGTATGAGTGGGCCTCCATGCGAGATGTGTGTGCTGTTGTGCTGCTTCGAATACTGTATGGTGGCCAGCGTTGACGGCGCCATCATGAGCTTTACTATACCAATTCTGTGCCTGCTGGAAAAACTTCAGGTGGTGGCACGGGAGGAAGAGGAGCATGGCCAATTCACACCGTTCTCAGGCCTGTTATCCACATATGGCTCAGAGGGTCGGTTCCTGTACCAACAGTGGTCAGGTACATAACTGTCCATCAAGGGGACAGTTTTGTAGGAGGAGAAGGACCTGTGTTCACAGCAGGATGGCACTCAAAGCAGCTCATGGACATCATTGCAGCTTGGCTGAGGGAATACAGAGGACCCAGACCATACACTTCCCACCAAGGACACTTGTCATTGCTCATAAATAGCTTGGCACACATGAGCCAATACATGCTGCAGTGCCTGTGCAACGACCACCAAGTTGCCTGGATTGTTATCAGTGCTAATTACTGGGTGGCCGCCCTGCTGGATGCCCACTTTCTGTGGAGTGGAATCATAAAATCCGTGAATAGAAGCGCACACTGGTAGAGGCACTACTGACGGCGTTCCCACATGACAGCGGGCGCTCAGTTTAAGAACAAGTCAGAGGAGGAGGAAGTCGCCAACTCAGTTTTAGCACCACCACCACCCCGCAAGGCAGGGTTAACATGGCCAACATGTGGCAAAACTTTCTCAGCATGCCACAAGATCTGGCACCACCATCTTATACTGTCTGAATTAGCAAGAGGCAGTGTTACAACATTGTGGAAGTGTACGTGTCCACATGTCTACATGTGCTAACTAATTGGTCTGCACCATTTAACTTCTGGGTCTCCAAACTGGACATATGGACTGAGCTTACCGATTATGCCTTGGAGGTGCTGGCCTGCCTTGGGGCAAATGTACTGTCGAAACGTTTGTTTAATACAGCAGAGGGTGTCATCACAGACAAACGCATCCAACTGTCCACAGCTAACATGGGGAAGCTAACATTCATTAACATGAACAAGGCCTTGGCCATACTTTTGGCTGACTAGACAACTATACAAGCCGTACAAAGCCATTGTTCAGCTTAGGAGAAATTTCACAATTAATTTTGGGGTACATTTTTCCTGTTACCCTTGTGAAAATAAAAACATTGGGGCTAAAAGTACATTTTTGTGGGAAAAATGTAAGTTTTGTATTTTCACGGCTTTACGTTATAAACTTATGTGAAGCCCCTGGGGGTTTAAGATGTTCACCACACATCTACAGTGGGAAAAATAAGTATTTGATACGTTGCCGATTTTGCAAGTTTTCCCATCTACTAAGAATATAGAGGTCTGTAGTTTTTGTCGTAGGTACAGTTCAACTGTGAGAGACTGAATCTAAAAATAAAAAGAACATACTTTGGGGGTGCTTTTCTGCAAAGGGGATGGGACGTCTGCACTGTATTGAAGGGAGGATGGATGGATCGCGAGATTTTGGCCAACTACCTCCTTCCTTCAGTAAGAGCATTGAAGATGGGTCTTCCAGCATGAGAATGACCTGACACACACAGCCAAGGCAAAGAAGGAGTGGCTTTATAAGAAGCATTTCAGGGTCCTGGAGTGGCCTAGCAAGTCTCTAGACCTGAACCCAATAGAAAATCTTTGAAGGGAGTTGAAACTCAATGCTGTCAAGCGACAGCCTGAAACCAGAACGATCTGGAGAAGATCAGTATGAAGGAGTGAGCCAAAATCCCTGCTGCAGTGTGTGCAAACTTGGTAGAGAACTACAGGAAACGTCTGACCTCTGTAATTGCAAACAAAGGTTTCTGTGCCAAATATTAAGTTCTGTTTTTCTATTGTATCAAATGCTCATTTCATGCAATAAAATGCAAATTAAGTAAAAATCATAAAATGTGATTTCCTAGATTTTTTTATGATTCTGTCTCTCACAGTTGAAGTGTATATGATAAAAGAAAGCAACAAAACCCCTCCTCCCATAAAAAAAAGAAAAACACAAAAACAGTGTTGGATTCCTCCTCCTCTACCTCTTCCTCCTACACCACCTTATCTACCTATTCCACCTCCTCCACTTGGACCTCTGCCTCCTGGTTCTAGATTATCCTTTTTTTGTGAATTATATGTCCTTTTAAGTCAGTTTCCTTAAAAAACCCTCCAGAAAAACACAAAAATAGTGTTGGATTCCCCCTCTCCTGCCTTGTCCACATCCACCTCCAGCTTCTTCACCTCCTCCACTTGGACCTCCGCTTCCTGGTTCTAGATTGTTATTTTTTTAATTCTGTGTTCTTTTAAGTCAGTGCCTTAAAGGAAAAAAAAGAAAAAAAAACCCATAAAAACACAAAAACAGTGTTGGATTGCTCCTCCCTTGCCTCTTCCACCTACACCTCCACATCATTCCAATGACCTACTGATAGGGATTTTAGATTGTGAGCCCCATTGGGGACAGTGATGATAATAATGGTAAAGTACTGTGGAATAAGATAGCACTATATAATCAATGCATAATAAATAAATAAATTGTCACGGTTCCACCCATCAGGGTGTCTGGGATGCAGCTACTGACAGCTTGGCCATCCAATCTGGTATAGGGGTATGCTCAAGCTGTCAGTTTGTTGATTGGTAGCTCTACTATCCAATCTGAGACGTTGAGGCGCTGGCTGTCTCCAGGTGTTCACTATTCCAGGTAAATGCCTTGTTTTTTAACTGAGCTGTCTCTCCCAGAACCCTGCCAGACGTACATTCAGCCTGTGAGGTTTGTGGTTTCCTGTGCCTCGAGTTCGGTATTCTTGATCTTTTGCCTGACCTTGAACTTCGTTCTGACCATCTGCCTGTTTAACCCCTTGAGCTCTGACCCATTATTCGCTCGGTACTGTGGCCTCGGAACATTACCTGACTCCGCTTTTGTGTCTTTCTTCTGTTTATTACGTACCCTCTTGCCTTCTTGCCTTGGACTCCTTGACCACTCTGACCCACGGCTTGACCGTGAGAAGTGACTAGCGTCACACAAATAAATCCAACTTAACCACCTCTTCCTCCACATGGATCTCCGCCTCCTGGTTCTAGATTTTTTTTTGCTAATTGTATCTTTTAAGTCAGTTCCCTAACAGAAAAAAGTATCCCCCCACAAAAACAGTGTTGGATTCCTCCTCCCCTGCCACTCTTCCACCTTTACTGCCACATCCACCTTCACCTCTTTCACCTCCTCCCAGGGGTGAACCTAGCCTCTCTGCTGCCTGAGGCGAACAGCAAAATGACGCCCCCCCCGCACACAAAGTAAATTTTCATACCTATCCTGTAAAACTGAGTACAATAGTGGACATTTTGATTTAGATAAATAGAAAAAAAAGGTGTCCAAACACAAGGATGTCAGCGCCATCACATGCACATACAAGAACAACACGTAAATATCTAGAACAAGGGTCAATAATGTCAATGGTGGGCCTGGCACAGGGCCGGACTGGGACAAAAATGCAGCCTTGCCACACAAATCCCACTAGCCCACAAACTATAGCACTCATCACCCCGATCAGTGAATTTTTGCTATACTTTGTCGTCCCCTCATCACTCTCTTTAAGGAGTTATTTGAAGAGCCACATGTGAATGGCACCACAATGCGTATGACTGACCACAGCTCCATTTACATGGTGGTCTTCAAAGCTACGTTTCCCAGGATCATGGGGGTCCCAGTGGTCTGATCCACAACAAACAGAAAGTCATCCCCTAACCCAACATAATGTCCATACAGTATTATGGGCCCCATATAATGCTCCATACAGTATTATGGGCCCCATATATTACTGCATACAGTATATTGGGCCCCAAATATTGTTTCATACAGTATAATGGGCCCCATATATTACTTCATACAGTATAATGGGCCCAATATATTACTTCATACAGTATAATGGGCCCCATATATAACTTCATACAGTATAATGGTCCCAATATGTTACTTCATCCAGTATAATAGGCACCATATATTACTTCATACAGTATAATGGGCCCCATATACGACCATACAGTATAATGGGCCCAATATATTACTTCATCCAGTATAATGGGCCCCATATATTACTTCATACAGCATAATAGGCACCATATATTACTTAATACAGTATAATGGGCCCCATATATGACTTCATACGGTATAATGGGCCCCATATATTGCTTCATCCAGTATAATGGGCCCCATATATGACTTCATACAGTATAATGGGCCCAATATATTACTTCATCCAGTATAATGGGCCCCATATATGACTTCATACAGTATAATGGGCCCAATATATTACTTCATCCAGTATAATGGGCCCCATATATTACTTCATACAGCATAATAGGCACCATATATTACTTAATACAGTATAATGGGCCCCATATATGACTTCATACAGTATAATGGGCCCAATATATTACTTCAGCCAGTATAATGGGCCCCATATATTACTTCATACAGCATAATAGGCACCATATATTACTTAATACAGTATAATGTGCCCCATATATTCATCCAGTATAATGGGCCCCATATATTACTTAATCCAGTATAATGGGCCCCATATATTCATACAGCATAATAGGCACCATATATTACTTCATACATTATAATAGGCCCCATATATTACTGCATATAGTATAATGGGCCCCATATATTACTGCATACAGCTTAATGGGCCCCATATATGACTTCATACAGCATAATGTGCCCCATATATTACTTCATACAGTATAATGGGCCCCATATATGACTTCATACAGTATAATGGGCCCCATATATTACTTCATACAGAATAATAGGCACCATATATTACTTCGTACAGCATAATGGGCCCCATATATATTACTGCATACAGTATAATGGGCACCATATATTACTTCATACTGTATAATTGGCCCCATATATTACTTCATAAAGTATAATGGGCCCGATATATATTACTGCATACAGTATAATGGGCACCATATATTACTTCATACAGTATAATGGGCCCCATATATTACTTCATAAAGTATAATGGGCCCCATATATTACTTCATACAGTATAATGGGCACCATATATTACTTCATACAGCATAATGGGCCCCATATATTACTTCATACAGTATAATGAGCCCCATATATTACTTCATACAGTATAATGGGCACCATATATTACTTCATACAGTATAATCGGCCCCATATATTACTTCGTACAGCATAATGGGCACCATATATTACTGCATACAGTATAATGGGCCTCATATATTACTTCATACAGTATAATGGGCCCCATATATTACTTCATACAGCATAATGGGCACCATATATTACTTCATACAGTATAATGGGCACCATATATTACTTCATACAGTATAATGGGCACCATATATTACTTCATACAGTATAATGGGCCCCATATATTACTTCATACAGTATGATGGGCCCCATATATTACTTCATGCAGCATAATGGGCACCATACATATATTACTTCATACAGTATTATGAGCAAGATATATTACTGCATACAGTATAATGGGCACCATATATTACTTCATACAGTATAATGGGCCCCAAATATTATTTCATACAGCATAATGGGCCCCATATATTACTTCATACAGCATAGTGGGCACCATATATTACTGCATACAGCATAATGGACACCATATATTACTTCGTACAGCATAATGGGCACCATATATTACTGCATACAGTATAATGGGCACCATATATTACTTCATACAGTATAATGGGCACCATATATTACTTCATACAGCATAATGGGTGCCATATATTACTTCATATAGTGTAATGGGCCCCATATAATTCTTCTACCCAAACCCCGCTGTTCTGGTCTCCTCAGTGTATTCTGATCCTCCGCATTGCTTGGCACAGGGACATCATTAACTTTACCTATATAATTGTCCACTTGGACTGATAGTAATAGTGATTTGTTTGTACCCTGTTGTCTGGCGCTGGCCCACTTTATGGGGGTGCTCAGGGCATATGATTATACACCAGTAAAAAGTATGAGAGGTTCAATGTGACCAGTGCCACCTAGTTTCCTACCCCTCTTATTCGACTGGTACTGTGGGCACACTGACTTGTACTGAGGAAAAGAAAGAACAGAGAGAAAAAAAAAACAGAGCGAGAAAGAAAGAAACAAAGAACAGAGAAAGAAAGAGGGGAAAGAAAGAAGAGAGAGAGAAAGAAAGAGGGGAAAGAAAGAAATAACATAAAGAAAGAAAGAAGGAAAGAAACAGAGAGAGAAAGAAAGATTCTATAAAGATACGACAGCAGCCCGGCTCCCACTGTAGTGCCCACCTGAGCCTCCCGATGCAGGACATGTCATGGTCCGCTCACATGGCCGGCATCCCGAGTCCACGGCGATCCTGCTGTCCGCGATGTTGGGGGAGGATACGGTGATGGATCTGAAGCATTCCCTTAAGTGCCTCCATGGTTCCGTCACAATCTCCTCCCGAAATTACCTCATTTCCAGTCAGCTTCTAGCACGTTACTTCCGGTGGAACATCACGTGCGAATTATAAAGTGCTCCTCGGGGCTCCGCCGTGTACTCCTGTGTCTGTGGGAAAAGTAAACTCCCAGCCGGGGCAGTGGGGCAGAATCTCTCTCAAAATCGGGACTGTCCCGCTGGGAAGTATGAATGCTCCCCACCATACACCTTGTACACGTATGGCTCCGCATACATCATACACGGTTCTGCTTTTTATGCCTCATACACACATGGCTCCGTTCTGTACACCTCGCACACACACGGCTCCACTCAGTACACACATGGCTCCACTCCGTAAACCTCATACACATGCGGCTCTGCTCCGTACACCTTGTACACACGTGGCCACGTTCTGTAAACCTTGTACACAAATGGCTCCACTCCGTAAACCTTGTACACATGTGGCTTTGCTCCATACACCTTGTACTCATGCTGTTCCACTCCATACACCTCACACACACACGACTCTGTCCGTACACCTCGTACACGTGCGGCTCTGCTCCGTACACGTGCGGCTCCGCTCTGTACACCTCGAACATGCGCTGCTCTGCTCTGTACACCTCGCACATGTGCTGCTCCGTTCCGTACACCTCGCACACGCGCTGCTCCGCTCCGTACACACGGCTCCACTCCGTGTACACACACGGCTCCGCTCCGTACACACACACGGCTTTGCTCCGTACACATGCGGCTCTGCACCTTACACCTCACACACACGTGGCTCCGCTCCGTATACTTCGCACACACACACAGCTCCGCAACCCCACACACTCGCTGCTCTGCTCCGTACACCTCGTACACACACACGGCTCCGCTCTGTGTGCACACACAGCTCCACTCCGTACACATCTCTGCTCCGTACACCTCGTACACACACACAGCTCCACTCCGTACACATCTCTGCTCCGTACACCTCGTACACACACACAGCTCCACTCCGTACACATCTCTACAACGTACACCTCGTACATGTGCAGCTCTGCCCCGTGCACTTCCCACACGCGCGGCTCTGCTCCGTACACCTTGTACACACACACGGCTCCGCTCCGTACACTTTGAACACACGCGGCTCCACTCCTTACACCTCGTACACGCGGCTCCGCTCCTTACACCTTGTACACACGCGGCTCCGCTCCTTACACCTCGTACATGCGGCTCTGCTCCTTACACCTTGTACACACGCGGCTACGCTCTGTACACCTCGTACACATGCTGCTCCGCTCCGTACACCTCACACACTCGAGGCTCTGCTCCGTACACCTCGTACACTCACACGGCTCCACTCCGTACACCTCGTACACGTTCGGCTCTGCTCCGTACACCTCGTACACGTACAGCTCTGCTCCGTGCACCTCGGTCCTCATATACACGCGGCTCTGCTTACACCTCATACACATGTGGCTCTGCTCCTTACACCTCATACACACGCGGCTCTGCTCCTTACACCTCGGACACACGCGGCTCTGCTCCTTATATCTCGTACACACGCGGCTCTGCTCCTTACACCTCGTACACACGGCTCCGCTCCATACACCTCATACACACGGCTCCGCTCCGTACACCTCGCACAAACACAGCTCTGCTTCGTACACCTCACACACTCGCGGCTCTGCTCCGTACACCTCGTACACACACATGGCTCCACTCCGTGTAAACACACAGCTCCACTACCCATCTCTGCTCCGTACACCTTGTACACTTGCAGCTCTGCTCCGTACATCTCACACACTCGCGGCTCTGCCACATACACCCTGTAAACCCCCCTGACCTGACCCCACAAATAAACTTCCCTCATCCAGGACGATGACAGACAGCAGAGTCCTGCATAAAACAAGGGCTGATGCGCACAGGACCTGTGATGAGGTCATAGGAGGGGAGGAGTCAGGGTCACATGATATCCGGATTGAAGACGCTACAGATGAGGAGAGGAGCGACTACAGGACCTGTGATGAGGTCACAGGAGGGGAGGAGTCAGGGGGCCCCTGACTCCTTCCCTCCTGTGATCTCATCAATTACAGCCTCTTGCACGACCACAGCACCAGCGTGCAGAGGCTAAATTGTAGGTGCTGTGGGTAGAGGAGCGCATAATGCCGCCCCCTGCTGCCTGCCGCTTCAGCACCTGGCTCAACTTGGCTCATTGTAACTGCGGCCCTGCCTCCTCCACTTGTATCTCCGACTCCTGGTTCAAAATTATTATTTTTATTTTTTTTAATTCTATGTTATTTTAATTAATTTCCCTATTCACATTTGCTTACAGGGCAATTGTCCTGCTCTTACCCCCATTTAGCTTCCTTTTGCAACCCCTAGCCCTTACTATGATCATTTTACAGCCATTTTAAAGCACTGAAGTTCAGGTCCCCATTGACTTATATTAGGTTGGAGTTTGAGGTGAAGTTCAGATGCCGAACCTAACCTTCAACTACACTTCAGCCAATCCCAAACATCCACGGGCTCTGCTCATCCCTAAAAGTGTGCCAACATTTCTACATTTAATAGAATACATCTAGGGATCACTGGCAAGGTAAGGATCTGGATATATTGCATAGCAGCATACTAGGCAGGTGTGCTCAATGCTAATAAACAGCCACAAAAGCAGATCAAATTATATAGTTCATAAAGGAATACAAATCTGTTATTTAGATTTAAAGCATGTTTATCTTTTTACACAAAATCTCTAGAAAAGCATGATCTATATCTCCCCCTCTACCACTACATGCATTTTAGTTCTCACACCAGCACTGGCGTAACTACCGGGGTAGCAGCCGAAGCGGTTGCTTTGGGGCCCGGCCCATATAGGGGCCCGGGTCTCCGGCTGCAATTGGCGCTACCCCAGGGGCGGACCTACTGCCCGTGCAGCCCGTGCATTGCATGGGGGCCCCAGGGGAGAGGGGGCCCCTCCAGCATCACATGACTAATTATTCAAATTAGCCATGTGGAGCGCCAGGCACAAGGAGGAGAGGAGCCAGCCCTGAGCCTGAGGTGAGATCATATCAGCATCAGTCACGCTGTGCTGCACTGGTGCTGTGGGGGAGGAGAGGAGGAGACAGACTGTCTCTCACTCACTGTGCCTGTGGCGCCAGCCGGACAGTGGCTGCAGCCGCAGGTTAGTCAGTCACTTGTGTGTGTATGTCTGTATGTATGTGTGTATGATGTATGTGTGTATGTCTGTGTGTATGTATGTGTGTATGTCTGTGTGTGTATGTGTGTATATCTGTGTGTGTATGTCTGTGTGTATGTGTGTGTATGTATGTGTGTATGTCTGTGTATGTGTGTATGTTTGTATGTGTGTGTATGTCTGTGTGTATGTGTGTATGTATGTGTGTCTGCATGTATGTATGTGTGTCTGTGTATATGTATGTATGTATGTGAGTATGTCTGTGTGTGTATGTATATGTATGTGTATGTGTGTGTATGTATGTGTGTCTGTGTATGTGTGTGTATGTGTGTGTATGTCTGTGTATGTGTGTATGTTTTTATGTGTGTGTATGTCTGTGTGTGTATGTGTGCATGTATGTGTGTCTGTATGTATGTGTGTCTGTGTGTATGTCTGTGTGTATGTGTGTGTATGTCTGTGTGTATGTGTGTATGTCTGTGTGTGTGTATGTATGTGTGTATGTTTGTATGTCTGTGTATGTGTGTATGTCTGTGTGTATGTCTGTGTGTGTATGTATGTGTGTATGACTGTGTGTATGTATGTGTGTATTTATGTATATGTGTGTATGTCTGTGTGTATGTGTGTATGTATGTGTGTGTGTCTGTATGTATGTGTGTCTGTATGTGTGTATGTCTGTGTGTGTGTATGTCTGTGTGTATGTATGTGTGTGTATATATGTGTCTGTGTGTATGTGTGTGTACGTATGTGTGTACGTATGTCTGTGTATGTATGTATGTGTGTATGTGTGTGTATGTATGGCTCTGTGTGTATGTATATGTGTATGTCTGTCTGTGTGTGTGTATGTATGTCTGTCTGTATGTGTGTTATGAATGAGTCACCGAAGGAGGAAAAAACAAAAATACAAGCTAAGTCCAGAAAACCGGAGAGGTTGGTAGCTATCGGATTGCAGACCCCTGATCCTATCCACAACAACTAACAGTAGCCGTGGGGGGTTCCTACGATGCCCTAGACCCCTCGATCACAGCCGGAGAACTAAATAGGCCTAAAGAAAGAAAGGGGAAATCTAAACTGCCCCAGAGCAGACCCCAAAGCAATAGGCAGCCCCCAACATATAATGACGGAGAAGCAAGATGAAAACACTAACACAGATAGAAAGATAGGTTGAGCAAATGATGGGGCCCAAGCTAACTAAAAAGGACAGGATAGAAAAGCTGCTGTCTGCAATCCGTAAAAAACTCTACCAAACAATGTCCCAACCGTCTGATAGGAAAAACAGGTCCTGAAGTCGCTAGGACTTTAAAATGACTATATCAGCACTTAGGTATATTCTGAAGACAGAGCAAAGAGAAAAACTGATCAGAGACAAAAATGGAACTCAGCACACCCCCGACCGGGGATGGCTGAACTCCAAAAAACAAGGAAAACAAAACAAAACTAAAAAGTTCAATAGCACAGCAAAAACTTATCTTTGGGAAGAAGGAATCAGACTGATCTCCAAGAATCCAGCAGAGAAATCACCAGCGACTCAGAAGGGCGTCGGCTGCCTTATATCCAGTCAGAATTTCCTGGTACCCAGTCATCATCTACCAGATCAGGTGTTTGGTAATCAGCCTCACTACCTTCCTTCACCAGAAGAGGGAGTTCATCAGACATCGACGGTGAAGGGGAAAATGAATGGAAGACGGCGTTTAATACTCCGGAGGGACATTTTGAGTACCTGGTGATGCCTTTTGGGCTCACTAATGCCCCTTCTGTCTTCCAGTGCTTCATGAATGATATTTTCCGAGACTTGGTGGATAAATTTTTGATCATCTATCTGGATGATATTTTGATCTTTTCCAAGGATTGGGACTCTCATGTGGAACATGTTCGGACTGTGTTCCGGATTTTGAGGGAGAATTCCCTGTATGTCAAGGGATCGAAATTCCTTTTTGGTGTACAGAGGATTTCATTTTTGGGATTTATTTTGTCTCCGTCAACTATTTGCTTCCCAAAGATAAGTTTTTGCTCTGCTATTGAATTTATTAGTTTTGTTTTTTTTTCCTTGTTTTTTGGAGTTCAGCCATCCTAGGTCGGGGGTGTGCTGCGTTCCATTTTTGTCTCTTATCAGTTTTTCTCTTTGCTCTGTCTTCAGAATTTACCTGAGTGCTGTTATAGTCTTTTTGAAGTCCTAGCGACTTCAGGGCCTGTTTTTCCTATCAGACGGTTGGGACATTTTTTGGTAGGGTTTTTTACGGATTGCAGACAGCAGCTTTTCTATCCTGTCCTTTTTAGTTAGCTTGGGCCCCATCGTTTGCTCAACCTATCTTTCTATCTGTGTTAGTGTTTTCATCTTGCTTCACCGTCATTATATGTTGGGGGCTGCCTATTGCTTTGGGGTCTGCTCTGGGGCAGTTTAGATTTCCCCTTTCTTTAGGCCTATTTAGTTCTCCGGCTGTGATCGAGGGGTCTAGGGCATCGTAGGAACCCCCCACAGCTACTGTTAGTTGTTGTGGATAGGATCAGGGGTCTGCAATCCGATAGCTACCAACCTCTCCGGTTTTCTGGACTTAGCTTGTATTTTTGTTTTTTCCTCCTTCGGTGACTCATTCATAACAGAATCACCAGCCATACCGCAGATCCTAGGGTACTCAATAGCAGGAAAGAATTGTAAAAAAAAAAAAAAAGAGAGTGTTTTTCAGAATTTTTTTTTTGTATATTTTTTCCTCTATGTCTCTGAGGCCGTAGGGGGATTTTTTTTTTTCTTTCTCAATGGAGATGAAGCAATTGTCTGATCGTGTGGAGCAGCTCACTGCTGAAGTGTGGGGAATTTCCACCTATCTTGCTCATTCACATGCTGCTGAACCAAAGATCCCCTACTTCTGATGTGTTTTTTGGGGATCGGTCTAAATTTTTGAATTTTAAGAATAATTGTAAATTATTTTTTGCCTTGAAGCCTAACTCGTCGGGGAGCTCCGCGCAGCAGGTTAAAATTGTCATCTCTTTGCTGCGCGGTGATCCCCAGGATTGGGCATTTTCTTTGAAACCTGATGATCCTATTCTTACTAATGTGAACGCATTTTTTCAAGCCTTGGGGTTGTTGTATGATGTACCTAATGCTATTGATCAGGCTGAAAAGGCCCTGTTGGCATTGAGCCAGGGTCAGGATTCTGCAGAGTTGTACTGTCAAAAATTCCGAAAGTGGGCGGTCCTTACTACCTGGAATGATGGTGCCTTAGCAGCTCTCTTTCGGAAGGGTTTGTCAGAAACCGTAAAAGATACTATGGTGGGATTTCCTGTTCCTTCTGGTCTTGACGATTCTATGTCATTAGCCATTCAGGTTGATCGGCGTTTGCGTGAACGCAAAACCACACGAGAGGTGTTGCCACCTGTTGAACAAATGTCTGAACCTATGCAATGTGATAGAGTTTTGTCTAGGGCGCAACGTCAGGAGTTCAGAAGGCGTAATAAGCTGTGTTTCTTCTGTGGTGATGCCTCGCATATTATTTCTGTCTGCCCTAAACGAGAGAAACGTTTTGCACACACATTTGCTGTGGGTGGTGTTCAATCTAAGTTTCTTCTGGCAATTACTCTGATCTGCTCCCTGTCCACATTTTCCGCTAAGGCTTTTGTGGATTCGAGAGCAGCTCTGAACCTGATGGATTTGGATTTTGCTAAACGTTGTGGATTTCCTATGACACCTCTGCGGACGCCTATCCCTTTGAGGAGTATTGATGCTACTCCTTTGGCGAAGAATAAACCTCAGTTTTGGACCCAGGTGGTAATGCGGGTCGCCCCAGACCATCAAGAGAATTGCAGATTTTTGGTGTTGCATAATTTGCATGATACCATTGTTCTGAGGTTTCCCTGGTTGCAAATCCATAATCCAGTTTTGGATTGGAAATCTGTGTCTATGGTGAGTTGGGGTTGTCGGTGTGCCCTTAGTGATGCTCCTGTTTTCTCCACCTCTCCCCAGTCGCATGATGTTCCTGACTATTTGGCTGATTTTTATGATGTATTTAGTGAGAATGAGTCTGCGTCTTTGCCTCCTCATAGGAGTTATGACTGTGCAATTGAGCTGAGCCCTGGGTGTAAATTTCCCAAGGGTCGACTTTTCAATTTATCTGTACCCGAGCACGAGGCTATGCGATCCTATATTAAGGAGTCGTTGGAGAAGGGTCATATTAGACCATCCTCTTCACCCTTAGGTGCTGTTTTTTTTTTCGTGGCTAAGAAAGATGGGTCATTATGGCCTTGTATTGACTATCGTTCCCTCAACAAAATTACTGTTAAATATCAGTATCCGTTACCCCTGATTTCTGATCTATTCTCCAGAGTTAAAGGTGCTTGCTGATTTACAAAGCTTGACCTCAGGGGGCGCATAATCTGATTCGCATTAAGCATGGAGATGAATGGAAGACGGCGTTTATTACTCCGGAGGGACATTTTGAGTACCTGGTGATGCCTTTTGGGCTCACTAATGCCCCTTCTGTCTTCCAGTGCTTCATGAATGATATTTTCCGAGACTTGGTGGATAAATTTTTGATCATCTATCTGGATGATATTTTGATCTTTTCCAAGGATTGGGACTCTCATGTGGAACATGTTCGGACTGTGTTCCGGATTTTGAGGGAGAATTCCCTATATTTCAAGGGATTGAAATTCCTTTTTGGTGTACAGAGGATTTCATTTTTGGGATTTATTTTGTCTCCGTCAACTATTGAAATGGACCCGGCCAAGGTACAGGCGATTTATGATTGGGTTCAGCCCACTTCTTTGAAGGCCCTCCAGAAGTTTTTGGGTTTTGCTAATTTTTATCGTAAATTTATAGCTAATTTTTCTGGTATTGCCAAGCCATTGACTGATTTGACTAAGAAGGGTGCTGATGTGCTGAATTGGTCTCCGGAGGCTGTTTCTTCCTTTCAGGAGCTGAAGCGAAGGTTCACTTCTGCTCCGGTGTTGCGGCAACCTGATGTCTCACTCCCGTTTCAGGTAGAGGTGGACGCTTGTGAGATTGGTGCAGGAGCTGTTTTGTCCCAAAAAGATCCTGTAACATCTAAAATGAATCCCTGTGCTTTCTTTTCCCGAAAGTTCTCCCCATCCGAACGTAACTATGATGGGGGGAATTGGGAACTGTTAGCCATGAAATGGGCATTTGAGGAGTGGAGACATTGGTTGGAGGGAGCTAAACATCAAGTCGTGGTCCTTACTGACCACAAGAATTTGATTTACCTGGAGTCGGCCAAACACTTGAATCCTAGACAGGCTAGGTGGGCCTTGTTTTTCACACGTTTTGATTTTGTGGTCTTTTTTCTTCCGGGCACTAAGAATGTCAAGGCAGACACCCTCTCTAGGAGTTTCTTTGCTGATTCTCCTATTGTGACCAAGCCTGCTACCATCTTAGGTGAGGGGGTAGTTCTTTCTGCCATCTGCCATCTCGCCCGATATGAGACGTGCTCTGGAAGAGTTTCAGGAGGACAAACCTGAGCGTTGTCCCATTGGAAAATTGTATGTTCCTGACCAGTGGAGGAAGAAAGTGATGTCTGAAGTTCATTGCTCTGCATTGGCTGGTCATCCAGGTATTTTTGGCACTAGAGATTTGGTGAGTCGGTCTTTTTGGTGGCCCGCCTTGTCTCATGATGTCAGGAATTTTGTGCAGTCCTGTGGGACTTGCTCTCGGTCTAAACCTTGTTCTCGCTCTAGTGGGTTGTTGATGCCTTTGCCGGTGCCCAGGAGGCCATGGACCCATATTTCAATGGATTTTATCTCTGATATGCCTGTCTCTCAGAGAATGACTGTTATTTGGGTCATTTGTGATAGATTCTCTAAGATGGTCCATCTTGTACCACTCCCTAAGTTGCCATCTTCCTCAGAGTTGGTGCCCTTGTTTTTGCAACAGGTGGTTCGCTTGCACGGGATTCCTGAGAACATTGTATCTGACAGAGGAGTTCAGTTTGTGTCTAGATTTTGGAGGACTTTCTGTTCCAAGCTGGGAATTCAGTTGTCCTTCTCCTCTGCGTTTCACCCTCAGACCAATGGGCAGACAGAGAGAACAAACCAGACTTTGGAGTCGTATTTGAGATGTTTTATTTCTGCTGATCAGGATGATTGGGTTTCATTTTTGCCCTTGGCCGAATTTGCTTTAAATAATAGAGCTAGTTCTGCCACTTTGATGGCACCTTTTTTTTGTAACTTTGGGTTTCATCCTCGATTCTCTTCAGGGCAGGTGGAGCCTTCTGCCTGCCCAGGTGTTGACACTGTGGTGGAGAGAATGCACCAGATCTGGGACCAAGTGGTGGATAAGTTGTCTCTCTCCCAGAAAAAAGTCCCAGCGGTTTTCCAACCGGCATAGGACCATTGGTCCCCAGTTTAAGGTGGGTGATATGGTTTGGTTGTCATCAAAGAGTATCGCTATGAAGGTGGCTTCTCCAAAGTTTAAACCTAGATTTATTGGACCTTACAAGATTTTGGAGATTCTTAATACAGTCTCTTTTCGATTGGCTCTTCCTGTTACATTTAAGATCCATAACGTGTTTCATAAGTCTCTGTTAAAGAGGTTTGTTGAGCCAGTGGTTCCTGTGGTGGCACCTCCTGACCGGTATTGGTTGAAGGTAATGTGGAATATGAGGTTGAGAAGATACTGGATTCTCGCCTGGCTAGACGGAGACTCCAGTATTTGGTTAAATGGAAGGGTTATGGCCAGGAGGATAATTCTTGGGTCCCTGCATCCGATATTCATGCCGAAAGATTGGTTCGTGCCTTTTATCGGGCCCATCCTGATCGCCCTGGTGGCGTGGATGAGGGTTCGGTGACCCCTCCTCAAGGGGGAGGTACTGTTGTGAGTTCATTTTCCCCTTCACCGTCGATGTCTAATGAACTCCTTCTTCTGGTGAAGGAAGGTAGTGAGGCTGATTACCAAACACCTGATCTGGTGGATGATGACTGGGTAGCAGGAACTTCTGACTGGATATAAGGCAGCTGACGCCCTTCTGAGTCGCTGGTGATTTCTCTGCTGGATTCTTGGAGACCAGTCTGATTCCTGCTTCCCAAAGATAAGTTTTGCTCTGCTATTGAACTTATTAGTTTTGTTTTGTTTAACTTGTTTTTTGGATTTCAGCCATCCCCGGTTGGGGGTGTGCTGAGTTCCATTTTTGTCTCTGATCAGTTTGTCTCTGCTCTGTCTTCAGAATTTACCTGAGTGCTGATATAGTCATTTTGAAGTCCTAGCGACTTCAGGGCCTGTTTTTCTTATCAGACGGTTGGGACATTTTTTGGTAGGGTTTTTTACGGATTACAGACAGCAGCTTTTCTATCCTGTCCTTTTTAGTTATCTTGGGCCCCATCATTTGCTCAACCTATCTTTCTATCTGTGTTAGTGTTTTCACCTTGCTTCACCGTCATTATATGTTGGGCGCTGCCTATTGCTTTGGGGTCTGCTCTGGGGCAGTTTAGATTTCCCCTTTCTTTCTTTAGGCCTATTTAGTTCTCCGGCTGTGATCGAGGGGTCTAGGGCATCGTAGGAACCCCCCACGGCTACTGTTAGTTGTTGTGGATAGGATCAGGGGTCTGCAATCCGATAGCTACCAACCTCTCCGGTTTTCTGGACTTAGCTTGTATTTTTGTTTTTTCCTCCTTCGGTGACTCATTCATAACATTACACGCTTGGAGAGTATTGTGAGTAATCCGCTGTCAACAGGAGGAGATGGAGAATTTTTTTCCTCATCTTCTCTGTGTCGGATAACACCATGATCACACTCTTATCAGCGTTAGATCAGAGTTGGATCAGAGTGCAATTAGCCTAATTGTCCCGATACGAGAACATATGCTAGTGTGACCCTAGACTAAGGATTTGTATGGTCAGCCAATATGTTTGTCCCTTTAAAATGGACCAAGGGCAAATATGTCAAAATATTATCAAATGACGCTGAAGTTAGTGTGATTATTAACTGTAGAAAAATAAAAATAAATCTACATTCATTTTGTAGTAATTGACTGAAAATATAAAATCTAGGTTTTTGGCCATTTTTGGATTAATAAAAATTGCTAACAAAAAATGTGGCGGCCTATGTGAAGCTAGAAAATGTGTGCTGGATTTTTTTTTCCAAGTCATTGAGGGTCAAGCAGCAGCATCACTTAGCTTCCAACACATATGCATTGTAACTTGCTTCTCACGTGTATGATTGAGTGGTTGAAGCTGTCAAAGGGTTACTGATTTCCCCTAGTAAAATATTTCATACATGACATCTCATTCCACTTACACCAAAAATCCCAGTGGTGAAATGTTTTATCTACTGCAGGATTCCAGGCTGCATGCTCGGCTCATGTCGTTCGCATCCATCTTCCTAGGACCTCCTTGTATTAGCATTGATCTGCGGGGGGGGAGTAAGAAGCATGATGGTGGGTTTTCTTTATACCCTGTTGCAATTTCTGCTGCGGTGATTGAGTGTGCAGGCAGTTTTTTTGAAACATGGTCGTTCTAACTTATTTTGTCTTCCTGTCAATATCGTGGCACTTGTCCAAATTATAGATCAATACCAACTGATCTTTTTATGTTAAACCGTAATGAAGCCGGCCGTTTCTTATTGGAGATGTGATTTTGCTCCGGGCGACATTTGAAACGGAGAACTTTGAAATGGAAATGAGATATAAGGAATGGAGCGTGGGTGAATTTTACTCTGTGTATTATAGAATAAATGGCAGAAAGATCTAGGGCTCCCTGATGTAACTTAATTAAAGACCCTCACACGCAGGAGGGTCAGTTATCCCGGTCAATGATGAATTAGTTTGTGCGGTAAAATAAAGATAGCATGTAGTGGTTTGTCTAACAGCAGAAGAGACAAGGATAAATTTTTATTGGGATTAGAACCTACAAATTCCATTCTACAGATGATATGACATGTTATGATCCGGGCTTCTATACTGTGCTGAAACGTGTAATTACTGAGAGGTATTCTTGTGGAAATAAGTTCAAGGCTAAGCCTAATTGCACTTTTCCCAGAAAATTGAAGAACCGACTTACGAGAAGTTTTCTAAAATATTATTGTCTTTATTAAAGGTGCAAATAGAGCGATTATTGGTACGAGAAGCAAACAGCATCATTTAAAATGGTGCGAAATCCATATAAAGCTCAAAGGTAAGGTGCTAAATCTGTGATGGCTGAGGGCGCCAATAGTGGGACGCCCACCAGTTACTAAAGCAAGCTTTTTTTGCCCCCTTTTCCTCCTCCGCAGGTCACATTTGAGTGTTGCTGTTTCGTTCAAAGATAAGGGTACTTAAAGGGAATCTGTCTCCAGGTTTTTACTACCTAGTCTGAGAGCAGCATAATGTAGGGGCAGAAACCTAGATTCCAGGGATGAGTCACTTATTGGGATACTTGCTGTAGTTTTTTTATAAAATCACTGTTTTATCAGCAGGAGATTGTCACTAGCAGACTATTAAGCCTGCTGCCAGGCAGTCCAACCATGCCCCCATCATTGATTGGCAGCTTTCTGCCTATGCACAGTATACAGTGAAAGCTTCCAATCAGTCATGTGGGTTATACAGAGCTCTGCATTCAGAGAACTGGTAGATCTGTATCAGAGTTTTTAATCAGTACTACAGCACCCAGTAAGATATGTGGTACATCGCTGGAATTATGGTCTCTTTTCTTACATCTTGCTGCTGTCAAATATAAAGCAAAAATCTGGTGACAAATTCCGTTTAAGGAGACAGCAGAGTACAGTGCTCGACTTTGTGAGGTACAATAGAATGGTGTAAGTCAGTGTGTTTATGGCGATATATATACACAGCTCTGGCAAAAATTAAGAGACCACTGCAAAATTTTCATTTTGTCTTATTTTTCTCTTCATAGGTATATTTTTGAGTAGAATAAAAATTACTCTTTTATTCTGTAAAATACCGAAAACATGTCTTCAAATTTCCAAGCACTAAATTTTGTATTTATTTTTTTTTTGTATTTATTTTTTGTTCAAAAGAACAAAAAAAATGCAGTGTTAGTAGACCTCAAATAATGCTAAGAAAACATGTTCATAATCATTTAGAAGCAACAATACTAATGTTTGAACTCAGGAAGAATTCAGAAATCAATATTTTGTGGAATAACCATGATGTTTAATCACAGCTTTCATGCGTCTTGGCATGCTTTCCACCAGTCCTTCACACTGCTTTTGGGTGACCTTATGCCACTCCTGGTACAAAAATGTAAGCAGTTCTTCTTTGGTTGATGGCTTGTGACTATCCATCTTCCTCTTGATTACATTACAGAGGTTTTCAATGGGGTTCAGGTCTGGAGATTGGTCTGGCCATGACAGGGATTTAATGTAGTGGTCGTTCATTCACACATTGATTGACCTATCTGTGTGGCATGACGCATTGTCCTGCTGGAAAAACCAGTCCTCAGAGTTGGGGATCATTGCCTGAGCAGAAGGAATCAACTGTTTTTCCAGGATAACCTTGTATGCGGCTTGATTCATACGTCCTTCGCAAAGATTAACTTGCCCAATTCCAGCCTTGCTGAAGCATCCCCAGATCATCACCAAATTTCACAGTGGGTGCAAGACACTATGGCTTATATGCCTCTCCACGTCTCCGTCTAACCATTAGACGACCAGGTGTTTGGTAAAGCTGAAAATTAGACTCATCAGAGATTACCTTACTCCAGTCCTTTATGGTCCAATCCTTTTGTTCTTTGGCAAACTTCAGCCTTGCTCTCCTTTGCTTCTCATTGATGAAAGTTTTTTTTTCTATCTTTACATGACTTGAGCCCTGCCTCTAGGAGCTTATTACAAACTGTTCTTGCCAAGCACTTCACCCCAGCTGCCATTTTCCATTCCTTTTGTAGGTCACTTGATGTCATCCTGCGGTTGCTGAGTGACATTCAAATAAGATGATGTCATTCCTGTCAGTGGAGAGTCATTTTCGCACTCTGCCGGTCTGTAACTTTGTTGTCCCCAATGTCTGCTGCTTGTCCTTGTTGTAATGGACTGCCGTCTTAGAAATGTTAAGGATGCAGGCAACCGCTCACTGTATCCCTCTGCTAGTAAAGCCAGAATTGAGCCCTTCTTTTCCTCACTCAAAACTTTTCTTTTCAACTCCTTTGGCATGGTTAAAAGTTATTTTTTCATTCCTATTACTTTTGGGATATTACTAGCACTTGTTTTGCCATCCAGCTTGTCCTATTGCAAGAGGATTGTGAACACCACAGCAGGGTTTTTATACTTTCCTTCGTTAAATAAGATTTGGTTCAGGTGATCACCTAATCAGAAGCACATTAAGTAGAATGAGGTGTACTCTGGTTGGAATTCAACTGACACTAGAATGGAATGGCTGTCAGACATGTAGAAAAGCTGATTTTTATAAATCTGTGCAGTGGTCTCTTAATTTTTGCCAGAGCTCTATACGTACAGTGTGTCCGTAAAGTCATGGTGCACTTTTGACCAGTCACAGGAAAGTATACAAGTATACCACGATCCCTGGATCTGACGCCCTTAGACTTTTACTTTTGGGGTTATGTGAAGCAATGTGTACATTTGAACGTATCAACAACATTAATCACTTAAAACAGAGAATTACAGACGTTATTCACTGTTACACCAGACATCCTTACCCATTTGTAGCAAGAACTTCACTATCGTTTGGATGTGTGTAGGGCAACAAATGGAGCCCACATCGAACTACACTGAATAGGTATGAAACTGGGAGAGTTTTTCTTTTATTTGGAGCAGATTTCACATTTTTATATATATATTCTGTATATATTGTGTTATGGCAACTGGTTACGTGGTTAATGGGCGGTATGTATCACATAGGTGGGTGGCCTCTGTGATGGAAGCCTGAGCTTGTTTTGCTCAGCAGATCTACTGCTGAGGGTTGATTATATGTTGGGCAGGCTTCCAGGTGACTCGGAGAAGATGGGTGGGTCCAGTCACCTACACACCCCACCCAATGGGTGTGCTTCAACGCACAAGATGGAGCCAGTGTGTTTGGCACCGGCGACAGTGCTGGCTAGTCTGAGCCAGAGTGTGGAGGCCTGTGATATACCTCCGGAGAGGATGGCTTGGCAACCATGAGGATTTCTAACTGGGGTCTGCGATAAATGTTTGTAGGTTGCATCTGAGGCAGCTGCCTAGGGTCCCCACTCCCTTGGGGGCCCCCAGTGTCTACAACAGAAGCTCTACTGATAATCAGTGAAACTTCCGATGTAGTGACTTGCTGAAAACAGAGACACACAGTGTATACACTCCTCCACAATAAAATTGCAACTGCAAGAATGAAAAGTTGTGCAATTACAGAAATCACAGAATGTTATTACTGGTCTGAGGAATGTTCTGCCATGCTGAATGCACTTGGGCACAACAATCATCAAGATCCACTGCTGGCATCTAACTTTCCAATTGCTGACCAATGATCCAGATGTTTGTAATGAGATACAAGTTTGTTGATTCTCTAGGCCATTGTCAGAGACACCGCACTGTACTTGCTCATAGAGCCAGTGCGCGTGTCCTGAGTACAGAAGCAGTGCTAAAAGATACCTGTAGAGATGGGCAGCAGAGGTGACCATGCGTGCTTCAGGCTAATAGTGTCAGGGTCCAGTCAGCGCTGGAAAGTAAAGAGGCATAGGACCTGCGGACACTGAAACTGAATAATCTTCACGGGACCTATGGTCATGTGACTGCAAGGGGGCGGGGCTTAGCATCCTGTTTTCAGATAGGACAGAACACCATACAACAACTCAGAGTCAGGCAAAACAGAGGTCACAGCAGTACAGGCAAACGAGGTACAGGAGGGACAAAAAGACGGGTAGTCAGACAGAGCCAAAGGTCATATACAAGAGGGCGACGTGGTACCAAGGGGACAAGCAGAGAGAAGTCGGGTCACAAGCAGAGAGTCATACACGAGCGGTAGCACAGTACAAGAGGGTCAGGCAGAACTTGTAACAGGGACAGAACCGGATCACAACCGAACAAGCAAGCAAGATATCAGGCACAAGGCACACGTATACAAGAGGTCACTTAACTCAGCCGAGGGCAGGAGTATAACTGACACCGGACCCAGGTCCAGTGAGCACTAAATAGCCTCCTGCTGCCAGAGAGAGGCAGCACAATTAACCCATAGTCTAACCAGGACGGGTCAAAGCGAAATCCCGTCCTGGATCATGACAGTACCCTCCTCTCAATGGGGGGCCACCGGACCCCCAGGTCTCTCAGGGTACTTGGCGTGAAAGGCTCGGCTCAACCGATCCGCATGAACTGATCGAGCAGGAACCCACGAGCGTTCCTCAGGACCGTAGCCCTTCCAATATATCAGATACTGAAGGGCGCGACGGACCAACCTGGAGTCGACAATTCGTTCCACCTCGTACTCAGCCTGCCCAATTAATCACAGGATTATGCAGCTGTAACCAGGGGAACCCCAACACCAGTCCCGCAGGCAGGTTGTTCATTACAAAACATGAAATACGTTCCTGGTGTAAGGAACTCACTTTAAGGAGAAACTCTTCAGTACAAAACACAATGTCATTCTTAACCAGTGGTGTTTTGTCAATAGCAACAAGGTGAATCGGAGTTTCCAACCTAACTGTCCCTAACTTACACCTGGCCACCAAGTCAGAGTCAATAAAGTTCAATGATGAACCGCAATCCACGAAGGCAGAAGTGGATGTGGAGACACCCCCACAACAAAGTTCCACTTGAAATGACATTTTAGAAAATGCAGAAAAGGGTACCTGAGAGCCTGGGTGACCTCCACGATAAACACCCGGGCTCAGTCGCTTGTTGGTTAGTGGCCGGGAGGGGCAATCCTTTTTCCAATGTCCAGACTCGCCACTGTGAACACAGCATTTTCTCACGTGCCGTTGTCTCCTTTCTTCCTCCTTAAGGTTGATGGTTCCCATCTCCGTGATTTTCAATGAAGAACTGGCTCCCCTTCCTTGGGAGAATAATGATGTCTCGGTTTGTATCACTCCCCTTGCCCGTAACCTGCGATCCATTCAGACGGCCTGTGTCATAGCTTCCTCCAGGGCATCAGGTGGGGGGTGGAGAGCTTTTTGTAGGAGGTTGGGTATTGGTCTGTCCTTTTCATCCGCCTACCATCCAGAGACTCATGGGCAGACTGAGCGGACCAATCAGTCTCTGGAGCAAATTCTGCGTTGTTTGACCTCAGTCCGACAGGATGATTGGTGTTCTGTGTTACCATTGGCTGAGTTTGCATTTAACAACCGCACTAACCAGTCTACGGGTACATCTCCTTTTTTTTGCAATTATGGGTTTCATCCTCATTTTGGAGAATTTTCACGCTTGAATTCTGGGTGTCCTGGGGAGGAAGAGACGATCCAGCGGTTGGGGGAGGTATGGCGGGAGGTCCAGAATAGCATTACGAAGGCCCAGGACAAATTTAAATTTTTTGCAGACAAAAAACGATCCGTGGGTCCAGTGTTTCAGGTCAGTTATAATGTCAGAGACACCGCACTGCACTTGCTCATAGAGCCAGTGCGCGTGTCCTGAGTACAGAAGCAGTGCTAAAAGATACCTGTAGAGACGGGCAGCAGAGGTGACCATGCGTGCTTCAGGCTAATAGTGTCTGGGTCCAGTCAGCGCTGGAAAGTAAAGAGGCATAGGACCTGCGGACACTGAAACTGAATAATCTGCACGGGACCTATGGTCATGTGACTGCAAGGGGGCGGGGCTTAGCGTCCTGTTTTCAGATAGGACAGAACACCATACAACAACTCAGAGTCAGGCAAAACAGAGGTCACAGCAGTACGGGCAAACGAGGTACAGGAGGGACAAACAGACGGGTAGTCAGACAGAGCCAAAGGTCATACACAAGAGGGCGACGTGGTACCAAGGGGACAAGCAGAGAGAAGTCGGGTCACAAGCAGAGAGTCATACACGAGAGGTAGCGCAGTACAAGAGGGTCAGGCAGAACAGGGACAGAACCGGATCACAACCGAACTAGCAAGCAAGATATCAGGCACAGGGCACACGTATACAAGAGGTCACTTAACTCAGCCGAGGGCAGGAGTATAACTGACACCGGACCCAGGTCCAGTGAGCACTAAATTGCCTCCTGCTGCCAGAGAGAGGCAGCACAATTAACCCATAGTCTAACCAGGACGGGTCAAAGCGAAATCCCGTCCTGGATCATGACAGCCATGGTAGTATGTTTAGGTCAAGCAGGCTACTCACAGTAGCATAAGTGACATGCAGCTTGGTGTTGTGTTAAAAAACAGCTCCTGGGACACTTTGAAGAAAAAAAAGAATTCTCGTTGCAATTTACAATGTTTCTTGCATTCCTGTGCAGAACCAGTTACTGGTTTCTTAAGCTCTCTCACTTTCTTGCTGGATGGATTGTACAGTCATTCTGACATGCATTTTCAACGTAAGTTCAGCATCATCAGGTCTAAGATATTTATTTAATAATGTGTGCTGTTTGTATAAAAAATATTGATGACAGATACCATGTAAAGGTAAGGAAGCAATTTGAGCCCTTCATTCCCGTTGCCTTCTATTCCTCTGCCACATCCAATCTCCCGATCTGATGTCAGATGGTCAATTTAAATTGCTTAATTCATCTGGGCAAGGTAGTTCAGAGAAAGGGTTTTGTATAGATTCCCTTTAAAACAGATGTCCTAAGCAATAAAACCTGGTGTAAAGCAACCTTCTGTCTAGATGGAAAGTGGTCCTTGGCCTACATTCCGATTTCAAAATCTATTTTTGGACAGGGCCTCCCTACAAATAGTTCAGTTCATTAGCCAGCTTGGAACATTATTCATATAGACGATGGCAAGGTGATACACAATCCTTGTTAACAGATCAAGTTTGGTGATTTAAGTTTGCTAATTTGGCAATGCATGATCATTTATATTCCCTCCCCTAGAGAATATGTAAATTCATCATTTTGTCTTTCACCAGTTGTTTTTTTTCCTCTTCTTTATCCAATTTGTGCTCATTCTATGAATGCCGCTCACGGCAGCAAGACACCCAAAGCAGCAAGGTTTATTTCTAAACGTAAAATGTTTGCTATTTCAGTTTTGAAAATATATGCTTTTACTTTTCCACTAATTTCGATCAGTAATGATGAGTTGTACTTTTTTACCACCCTGTATGCCAGTATGGCACAATGTTGTTGGGCAATCTTACTCGGCTACCATTACTGTTAGGGACGGCGGAATGCACTAAATATAAAATAACGTAAAGTGTGTTCGCCGCCCGGGGTCCACCGTGCAGAAGGTGTTAACACTGCTGCTAGAGGGGGGGCACTGTCGGACGCTAGTAATGTGTAGATGCTTATTGTGGCTATAGCTTGCCACTGGCTGGCGCTGACTCTAAAGCTTAGTCCCTATACACACTCGAAATGTCAGAGGGAGGGGATCTTAATGAGTCATTTGCAGGTTCATGCATCCATCATCATTCACACAATAGCAACTAGAGACTATACTAGCGCATGGCCGAGCGGCCATGCAAACCTTTTATAGTCAGGACCTACCAGAAGCTTCCAGATCCCTGAGATGAACCAATCAGATCTGGAGAAGGACCTGGACATGTGGCTCCCGATCTCCAATGGGAGATCGTCTCGTGAGCTCAGTAGAGCTACGGAGGGACTTAGCCTCTGGAGTGATTTGCTGCTGAGCAGCCTGCATTGCCATTGCTGACCCAAAGGTGGCAGCAATAGCCAACCCCACAGAGCAGATCTGGGCAGAGCGTCTGGAAAGCCGGGATCGCTGAGCAATGTCCTCTGCGGTCAAAAGATAATGGGAGACCGCAGAATGTGAGACTCTGGATTCCTGTTGAACCACTGCAGGAACCTGACCCCTAACATTACTCACCCTCCCTCCTGAGCATTCCAATCCGCCAAATAAACTTTTTTGCCACGTACCACCTTGTGTCCCACAGAGGCATAGGCCTCAGGCTCGTCCGCAGACAAGTTCCCTTCTGCCTCGGAATCCACTGTGACCTGTACAACCCAGGAGGAATCACCGCTATCTAACATCCCTTGGAGCACCGGTTTGGGGGAGAAGGTCTCCATAGCGAATAGACCCCCACCAATTACCAGTGGATGCGTTCGTTTTTTCGGCTGCTGCGAACACCTGTTAGCCAGGTCTCCAGACTGTCGACACTGGTAACAGCATGTGGAGTGTTGTGCCGGACGTATCTTGAGACCGGCGTGGGACACCTCCATGGGCTCTGGAGGTAAACTCTCTGGCTCTAGAGGTTCAAAGAGGTTGGGAGCCAAGTTAATCTTCCGTCTGGATTGAGCAAACTCCAGCCCGCGCTTCGAAAAACGGAGATCGATGCGGGTGTAAATAGCAATCAGCTCTTCCAGACTTACAGGAACCTCCCTGGTAGATAGAGAATCCTTAACATGCTCCGCCAAACCTCTCCAGAACACAGGGATGAGGGTTTTATCAGGCCATTCCAGCTTGGAAGCCAGTGTCCGGAAACGGACGGCGTACTGGCTGACCGAGAGGGTTCCCTGTGTTAATGCCAGTAACTGGAGAGAGGTGTCGTGAGTGACCCGTGGCCCCAAAAAGATCTGCTTCAGAGAAGTTAGGAACTGAGCAGCGGTCCGAACCACAGGGTCACCACGCTCTCACAGTGGCGTGTCCCACTCCAACGCCCTGCCCGACAGAAGGGAAACGATAAACCCCACCTTAGCCCGCTCTATAGGGAATCGCGCGGCCAGTAACTCAAGCTGGATAGAGCACTGGCTCATGAAACCCCTGCAGGAGGCGCTGTCACCAGAAAATTTATCGGGCAATGGGAGGCGGGAAACTGTCAGCGCAGGCGTGGACGTGAACACACGCGAGACAGCCTCTGCGACTGCCTGCACAGCAGCCTCAGTAACCGCTGCTGAGGCGGAAGTCTCGAGAGTCGCCAACCTGCCCTCCAGCTGCCAAATGTACTGCAATAGCTGCTGCTGCTGGACAGCCATTACTAGTCAGACCCTGGCGCTAGTATAATCAGCTAACAGCAGTGTTAACACCTTATGCACGGTGGACCCCGGGCGGCAGAACGCACTAAATATAAAATAACGTAAAGTGCGTTCGCCACCCGGGGTCCACCGTGCAGAAGGTGTTAACACTGCTGTTAGCTGATGGCGGATGTACAATATGGCGATATAACGCATGCGGGTTGAACGTCACCCAGGTGCACTGAGCGATCTCTGTTTTACTCACAGAGATGCCTTAAGTTCAAAACACAAAAGGGCTGAGCCTGTTAGCGTCACAGGTCTCAGAGGAGTGCACGCACGGTATATGGTCACAGAAGCTGGGCCCTAGGCAGATGGGCAGCATCCGTCTAGACCTGCCGTGTGTGCGGCGTCGCAACTGCGGACGCCAAAAGGAGCTGCAGACTGCAGCACGGCTACACACACTGCCGCTAGTCGACAATGCCCAAGAGGGGGTGCACTGTCGGATGCTAGTACTGTGTAGATGCTTATTGTGGCTATAGCTTGCCACTGGCTGGCGCTGAATTTAAAGCTAAGTCCCTATACACACTCGTAATATCATTCGCAGGTTCATGCATCCATCATCATTCACACAATAGCAACAAGAGACTATACTAGCACATGACCGAGCGGCCATGCGAACCTTTTATAGCCAGGACCTACCAGAAGCTTCCAGATCCCTGAGATGGACCAATCGGATCTGGAGAAGGACCTGGACATGTGGCTCCCGATCTCCAATGGGAGATCGTCTCGTGAGCATGCTCAGTAGAGCTACGGAGGGACTTAGCTTCTGGAGTGATTTGCTGCTGAGCAGCCTGCATTGCCATTGCTGACCCAAAGGTGGAAGCAATAGCCAACCCCACAGAGCAGGTCTGGGCAGAGTGTCTGGGAAGCTGGGATTGCTGAGCAATGTCCTCTGCGGTCAAAAGATAATGGGAGACTGCAGAATGTGAGACTCTGGATTCCTGTTGAACTGCTGCAGGAACCTGACACCTAACAATTACCAACCAATTTCATATGTAATTTTTTTTAGTGCATGCAGGACCAAGACTGTTTGGGAGCTGGATAATAATTATTTTATTTATATAACACCAACATATTCTGAGGCACTTTACAAATCAGAAGGTCCATGTTCATAAAATATCAGACATTAATGTGCATACTCTTTGACAAAAGGCCCTTACATTTAATCCTCGCTGCACTCAATATTTTCCTTTAATAACACCTTCCACTCAGGTATTCTTGATGATGGGAGAGTTGTGTGCAGAGTATTCTGCCTTCAAAGTCATCAGAGGTCCTCATCTGTTGGTGAACAGAAGCGTCCAACAGACTGGCCAAATTCGGGCCCGGTCAGTCTACCAGTCAGGTCCAGCATCCAATCAACAACCCAGGCACCTCATATATTCCCTGAGCTAACAGATTTAGCTTCCATTGACAACAGGGTCGGACGCAGAGAGAAGAGGGCCCCTGTGCAAGAATAATATATGAGCCCTTGGCAATCCAATAGCTCCTCAAAATGCACAATCCCACCTGCTTTGTAGGTGGAAGAGCTGCCTTTACCTCTTGTCCACCTTTAATTGATGGCATGATCAACACCAATTACCGTATTTTTTGGACTATAAGACGCACTGGACAATAAGATGCACCTAGGTTTTAGAGGAGAACATTAGAAAAAAAATTGAAGCAAAAAATGTGGGCAATTATGTACCCTATCCTGGTATGCACGGCCCACTCATAACTATCCTGGTATGCACGGCCCCCTCATTCCTATCCTGGTATGCATGGCCCCCCTCATCCCTATCCTGGTATGCATGGTCCCCCTCATCCCTATCCTGGTATGCATGTCCCCCTCATCCTTTTCCTGGTATGCATGGCCCCCCTCATCCCTATCCTGGTATGCATGGTCCCCCTCATCCCCATCCTGGTATGCATGGCTCCTCATCCCTATCCTGGCATGCATAGCCTCCTCATCCCTATCCTGGTGTGGAATACAGTAAATATTCATTTCTCTTTAGCAGCGGGCACAGGAGTTAGCCGCAGCTGCCTGCTCTTGCCTCCTGTGACCCACTGCTCCGCTTCTGGCTCTCCCCCACCTCCCCATCCACAGCAGGTACATCCGGACTATAAGAGGCACCCCCCATTTTCCTCCACACTTTTGGAGGAAAAAAGTGTGTCTTATAGTCCTAAAAATACTGTACACATGTAACACAGTTTAGCTGAAATGAGGATCCAGAAACAGTTCATAAGTGGTTAGCAGTAATTAATAGGAAAACTGTTAGGCGTCAGGTTTCGGTCACTGCACAAATCCCAAGCCTTGCATTCGGCAGTCTCCCATTCCTCTCCGGCCACACAGGAGGCTGCTCAGCAGACTTGTCGATCCAGACGCTATGCTCAGATCAGCTCTATAGGTTTAGTTGCTGCCAACTCTGGTCCAGCTAAAGCAACGCAGGCTGGTCAGCAGCGAGCTACTCCAGGGACTAAGTCCTCCTTTCGGTCCACTGAGCATGCCCATGGGAAGATCTTTCATTGGAGATCAAAGGTCACATGCTCAGGTCCTTCTCCAGCTCGGATTGGACCATCAGAAAGGTCAGGAAGGTCCCGGAAGGACGCGACTATAAAAGGTTTGCATGGACGCTCGGCTATGCGCTAGTATAGACTGCATTATCAGACTATGAGGAATGAGTGTCGTATGCATGTATGAATGTCTCTGGTGAATGACTCATTAAGAAAGCCCTACCCTTGGTACTCATGTGTTGTGCAGCCTAGCCTGTTAAGCACCCAGGCTTAGGTGTAGGTAGGACAGAGTCTGAGACAGGCATCAGTGTCCACCTGTGGCTCGGCACGCCACGGTGCACGTGATCGACACTCCATAGTCAGCGTCTATAGTGGAGTCTGCAGGTGCGACGCCGCGCGCTCAGGAGGTCTAGAGGGACTCTGACCCCGTGTCCTTGGGGCAGAGTTCTGTGACCACATTCTGAGCGTCCCCTTGCCGAGCTCTGTGAGTGCTAACAGACTTCGGCATTTAAGTTTCGCGATACTGCGGCTCTGTGACGTAACAGAGACCGCTCCTGTTCACACCGGATGACATTAACCCGTTTATGACCTTTGTATACCGCTATATACGTCCGCCATTACTAAGCAGCAGTTTACCACCTCTGCACGGTGGACCCCGGGCTGCGAACGCACCTACTATCATTATATTATTTGAATAAAAAACTGGAGTCTCAACTGAGAAAGTAAGTTAATGTGTTTGCACAATGTAAGTGCATATTAACACATGACCATTAACCAGAGAAAACAAAAAGCAAAAAACACAAATATCCTAAACTAAAAAGTAAAAAATAAACTGCAAATAATGCATAAAGGTAATAATAATAATAATAAGGGTATTTAGTAAACATAATTTTGATCAAAATAATGTACAAGCCATCCCGCCACGTCACGGCAACCCTTGTGGGACAGTCCCTACTCTAGTATTTAAAACCTTTTCACTTGCCAAGTGACATGAATGTGAACAAGGATCGAGCGACTGAACCACTAGTAAAAGCTGTGGGACTGTCCCACAAGGGTTGCCGTGACGTGGCGGGATGGCTTGTATATTATTTTGATCAAAATTATGTTTACTAAATACCCTTATTATTATTATTACCTTTATGCATTATTTGCAGTTTATATTTTACTTTTTAGTTTAGGATATTTGTGTTTTTTGCTTTTTGTTTTCTCTGGTTAATGGTCATGTGTTAATATGCACTTACATTGTGCATACACATTAACTTAATTTCTCAGTTCAGACTCCAGTTTTGTATTCATTTCATTGTGCATTCAGTGCATATATGGGTGTGACCGCCCTCTTTCTGAGCTGGGAAAACCATCCTGTCTGGCCTAAGCTTTTACTAGTGGTTCAGTCGCTCGATCCTTGTTCACATTCACTTCACTTGGCAAGTGAAAAGGTTTTAAATACTAGAGTAGGGACTGTCCCACAAGGGTTGCCGTGACGTGGCAGGATGGCTTGTACATTATTTTGATCAAAATTATGTTTACTAAATACCCTTATTATTATTATTACCTTTATGCATTATTTGCAGTTTATTTTTTACTTAAATTTAGGATATTTGTGTTTTTTGCTTTTCGTTTTCATTATATTATTTGGTGCGTTCCGCCAGCCCATAACAAAAACCAGTTATCTTTATTTGAATGGTTGTCCTCTATGTGACTGCATATTTGTGAATCCTCTCAGCATTCTCTGCAGTGAGACGGTGGTTGTTTGACCTCAGGTATGCAATATACATAATTCCGGACAGATTGCGACAAGATGTACGTAGCCCCTCTCAATCATGTGACAGTAAGAAAGCGATATGCATTTTTCTTGGCACATTCTGACTAGATGTGTATGGCCTCACTCAATTCAGTTGCATTGAGTATGATCATACACGTCTAGTTCGAATGTGGACAGAAGCATGAAAATCACCTCCTTGAGGTCACATGACCGTCTGATCTCCCCACCGGCATTGGAGAATCCTGACAGTGCGAGTTGTGCATACTGTGAGAATTCACAAGTCTGCAGTCACATAGAGTGACTAAGACTTTTGTGCTAAACCTGGGCAATCTCTTTAATCTGAATGTAGTTATGAGTGCTGTTAACCCCTTTCCTACATTAGACGTACTATTCCGTCCATGTGACCTGGGACCTAAGTCCCAAGGACGGAATAGTACGTCTAATGCGATCAGCTGCCTAAACCCTCACCTGCCCTGCTCCTATCCCTAAGTAGGGAACTGGCAAGTGAAGACACTGGTACCACCGCTGCACTAAAACAACACGAGGTAAAGTAAGACAGACACCAAAAGGGAATGGGGAACAAAAATATAACACTTAGCTTTCTCTGCTGCAATGCACCGCACAGCAGAGTAAGAAACCAGATCACAGCATTCAGCTGAAGCACCACTTCGCCATAAAGCTCCTGTCTCCAGCTCGGTTGGTCTCCAAAAGGACCTGTATAACCAACAGTCAGCTGATGCATCAGGTGAACTTTTAACCCCTTAATCCCATGTGACGTACTATGCCGTCCATGTGCCCTGGGACTTAATTCCCAGGGATGGAATAGTACGTCACAGCGATCAGCGGCGCCCACGTGGTGAGAGCCGCTGATCGCGGCCTGGTGTCAGCTAATTATCACAGCTGACACAGCTGACACCCGGCGCAATGTGTCAGGGGCGGTCACGGACCACCCCCGACACGTTAACCCCTGGCACACCGCAATCAAACATGATCGCGGTGTACCGGGGGTTAAAGGAAGCATCGGCAGGGAGGGGGCTCCCTCCGTGCTTCCCTGCGACCCCCACAGCAGCGCGATGTTCAGCGCCGCTGCGGGGGTCACCTTCCCTGCAGGTCCCCGGATCCAATATGGCAACGGGGACCTTCGGGGGCCTGCAGGGAGCTAGCTTCTGCACTGCCCGCAGAGCACAGGCATGAGGAAGCTTGCAGCAGTGCCTGTGACAGATCAGCGATCTGTCACAGGACAGTGATGTCCCCCATGGGAGATTATAATAAAGTAAAAAAAAAAAAAAGTAAAAATAATTTTAAAAAAATCGCTAAATAAATTAAGAAAAAAAAATATTCCCTAATAAATTCATTTTTTGAAAATAAAAAACAAAAAAACAATAAAAGTACACATATTTGGTATCGCCATGTCCGTAATGACCCACCCTATAGAATTGTCCCATTAGTTAACCCCTTTAGTGAACCCCTTAAAAAATAAAAATAAAAAACGAAGCAAAAAAATAATGATTTATTATCATACTGCCGAACAAAAAGTGCAATAACACGCGATCTAAAAGATGCATATAAATATCCATGGTACCGCTAAAAACATCATCTTGTCCCGCAAAAAATGAGCTGCCACACAGCATCATTAGGGAAAAAATAAAAAAGTTATAGCTCGCAGAATAAAGCGATGCAAAAATAATTATTTTTTAGATAAAATTGCATAAAACCGCCAAAACATAAAAAAAGACATAAATGAGGTATCGCTGTAACCGTACTGACCTGAAGAATAAAACCGCTTTATCAATTTTACCGCGCGCGGAACGGTGTAAAAGCACCCCCCAAAGAAATTCATGAAACGCTGGTTTTTGTTCATTCTGCGTCCCAAAAATCGGAATAAAAAGCGATCAAAAAATGTCACGTGCCCGAAAATTGTACCAATAAAAACGTCAACTCGTCCCGCAAAAAATCAGACCTCACATGACTCGGTGGGTCAAAATATGGAAAAATTACAGCTCTCAAAATGTGGTGATGCATAAACTATTTTTACAATAAAAAGAGTCTTTTAGCGTATGACAGCTGCCAAAAATAAAAACCCGCCGTATATAGTAAATCAAACCCCCTTTATCACCCCCTTAGTTAGGGAAAAATAATAAAATCAATTTTTTTTTATTTATTTCCATTTTCCCATTAGGGCTAGGGTTAGGGTTAGGGCTAGGGTCAGAGCTAGGGTTAGGGCTAGGGTTAGGGCTAGGGCTAGGGTTAGGGTTAGGGTTGGAGTTAGAATTGGGGGGTTTCCACTGTTTTGGCACATCAGGGGCTTTCCAAACGCGACATGGCATCCGATCTCAATTCCAGCCAAAAAAGTTAAATGGCGCTGCTTCCCTTCCGAGCTCTGCCATGTGCCCAAATAGTGGTTTACCCCATATATGGGGTATCAGCGTACTCAGGACAAATTCCACAATAACTTATGGGGTCCTGTTACACTTGGGAAAATAAAAATTGGGGGTGAAAGGATCATTTTTGTGGAAAAAAATATGATTTTTTTAATTGTACGGCTGTATGTTATAAACTTCTGTGAAGCCCTTGGGGGTTCAAAGTGCTCACCACATATCTAGATAAGTTCTTTGGGGGGGTCTAGTTTCCAAAATGGGGTCACTTGTGGGGGGTTTCCACTGTTTAGGCACATCAGGGGCTCTCCAAACGTGGCATGGCGTCCAATCTGAATTCCAGCCAATTTTGCAGTGAAAAAGTCAAACGGCGCTCCTTCCCTTCCGAGATCTGCCATACGCCCAAACAGTGGTTCCCCCCCACATATCAGGTATCGGCGTACTCAGGACAAATTGCACAATAACTTTTCCAGTCCAATTTCTCCTGATACCCTTGGTAAAATAAAAAAATTGAACCTGAAGTAATTTTTTTGTGAAAAAAAGTTAAATGTTCATTTTTTTTAAACATTCAAAAAATTCCTGTGAAGCACCTGAAGGGTTAATAAACTTCTTGAATGTGGTTTTGAGCACCTTGAGGGGTGCATTTTTTAGAATGGTGTCACTTTTGGGTATTTTCTATCATATAGACCCCTCAAAGTGACTTCAAATGTGATGTGGTCCGTAAAAATAAAATGGTGTTGTAAAAATGAGAAATCTCTGGTCAATTTTAACCCTTATAACTTCCTAACAAAAAAAAATTTTGGTTCCCAAATTGTGCTGATGTAAAGTAAACATGTGGGAAATGTTATTTATTAAGTTTTTTGAGTGCCATATCTCGGTGATTTAAAAGCATAAAAATTCAAAGTTGGAAAATTGCGAAATTTTCAAAATTTTCTCCAAATTTCCATTTTTTTTCACAAATAAACGCAAGTTGTATGAATGAAATTTTACCACTAACATGAAGTACAATATGTCACGAGAAAACATTGTCAGAATCACCAGGATCCATGGAAGCGTTCCAGAGTTATTACCTCATAAAGGGACAGTGGTTAGAATTGTAAAAATTGGCCCTGGAATTAACATGCAAACCACCCTTGGGAGTAAAGGGGTTAAGCAGTCTTGCTTGATTCTTAAATGGAGAGTACATAGTATAACTATATACAGGACCACCCAAAATAGATTTGGGTGTAAGTATCCATGTTTCAAGGGGCCCTAAGCATTGCCTGACACTCCTAAAATACGTCCTAAGTTACATGACAGCTAAGGCCTCTTTCACACATCAGGTTTTCGCCGTCAGGCGCGATCCGGCGCTTTTGACAGAAACCGGATCCGGCGAAATGCAATGCCGGATCCGGTTTCCCCCCCATTGACTTGCATTTGCGCCGGATCGCGCCGGATCGCGCCGGATGGCCATGCGTTTCATCTGGTTTTCGCCGGATCCGGCAATGTGTCACGATCCGGCGTCTGGAAAAAACGTCTACTGTAACGTTTTTTGTCTCCGGCGAAAAAGCCGGACACGCCGGATCCGGCGCGTCCGGCTTTTTCACACAATGAAAGCCTATGAGCGCCGCAATGCGCCGGATCCGGCGAAAGCCGGATCCGGTGGCCGGATCCGTTTTTTTTGGTCTGAGCATGCTCAGTAGCTCTGCCCACAAGACATATATAAAAGCAAGACAGTGGGACCCACAGCCACACCCAACATGCCACCCAAGCCAAGAACCAGGAGAAGGCAGCAGACATCTGCAGCACCATCAGCACCACCACCACCCCAAATGGAGCAGCAAAGGGAACATGCTGAGGAGGGGAGTCCAGAAGCAGATGAGAGACGGTAATTATCAAATCCCCCATTCCTCCAAACTAGGGCCATGGAATATCAAGATATTCATTGGCCCTTTGTTTCTCTTTATTCAACAGCCGCCAAAGAGATGCAGCAGCAGCAGCAGCAGAAATGGCATCACTGGCAGCAGCAACAGCAGCAGCAATACCCACAGCCATGGAGTCTGGCCATCAACAGGACAGCACATCTTCTGGGAGCCCTCCCTCGCATCGTCAGCGTTTGACGGTAAGTTTTTATTTCCAAAATCCATCATCTCTGTAATATATGTCTATTCATTGACTTTTATTTCAAAACAGGAATCACAAGATGAAGAGGAGCTCCCAGAAGAAGAAGGAAGGGGTGGACAGACACCTGGAGTGGGCTCACAATTGGTAAGTTTTTTGCATCAAACGCAGAAACACAACATCACACTACACACAACACATAGAAAACAATGTTCTGCAGACCACACACAGCAAACAAATGCCTACATCCAAAGACATAACATTTTTTGTTTTCTTCTCTAGTATTCCCAATCTGGTGCTCGGCCAAGAGGTCCTCGCAGTGCCTCCCAGGGTCGTCGGCGACAGCAACGCGGCGGTCACCAGCGTGTAAGTATAAATATTTTTGCTTTGTTTTTTTTCACTTTTTATTTCATTTATTTTGTGGAGGCTAATTATGTTATTTTTGTCTTTTTCTTTAACAGCCTTCACAGCGTGCTCCCGACTCTGACGGTGAGGATGGAGGGATTGATGTGGACCGCCTCATCGATCTCGTCAGAGAAAGGGAGCCGCTCTGGAATATGGCTGACCGCCGCCACACTGACCTGATAGTTACCCGACGACTCTGGGAGGAAATCTGTTCTCTCCTTGTGGGCCGCTGGGAGGACCTCGAAGCTCGGGCCCAGATTAAAGAGCGTAAGTATATACAGTACCGGTTGCTTGATGTAAACCAGTGTTTCCCGAACTCCAGTCCTCGTGGTCCCCACGGATCATGTGTTCAGGATTTCTATTTACTATGGAAATCCTGAAAACATGACCCCTGGGGACCATGAGGACTGGAGTTTGGGAAACACTGATGTTGTATACTAACCACTCCTTTCTCGTTTCAGGGAACAGAATTGTGAATCGGTGGCGGTCTGTGAGGGATCGTTTCAAGAAGGAGTTCAATAAAGAGATGCGGGCCCCGAGTGGATCTGGAGGACGCAGGAGCAAGTACAAGTACGCACAAGCCCTGTCATTCCTCCGGGAAACAATGCTCACCAGAAGGTAAATATTACACACCACATGTGAAAAGAATGTTAGATGTAACTTTTTTTTTCAGCCAGGGCCATACCATGTCAGTATTTTAATTGTTTTTTTTTCTCTTTATTACACAGCACGGTGAGCAGCATTCGGGAGCCTGCACGATTGGACCCTTCTGAGGCGATCCCTGAGGAGACCGGCACCGAGGGACACTTCGACCGCCCCGGTACATCTGCACCTTCCCAGCCTTCCCACACATTTGACCCATCTGTCCCATCCACCAGCACAGGAGCATCGTGGCCGCCTACATTACATGAAGCTGCTGGTGAGGAGATCGCTTTCCCTTTACCCCACCCTTCTGCCCCTGCCACCTCTAGTACACCTGCGGGTACTGGGCGGCAGCGGCAGAGGGGTCAGGAAAAGAGTTATGCGCAAGAGTTCTTGCATCTGAATACATCTTTCCAGAACTGTCTCAAAGTCTTGTCAGAGCAAATCTCCGCAGGCTTTCAGCAGATCAACTCCAGCATTCTGGAGGTGAAGACACTTCTGCAAACCATGCATTCAGAAGCAAGATCTTCGCCAAACCACACCTTTTTCAGGTCTGTTGTGGAGCGCATGGAAACGCTATCTCCTACCCAGCAGATGCATGTAATGCATTCGTGCCACGGTGCTCTACAGCAGGTTACCTCCCAACCTCCACCTCCCACCACTGTAGTTCCTCCACCTGCACCCCCTCCAGCCACTTTCCATCCTCCCCCTCCTATTACATCTGCACCCCCTCCAGCCACTTTCCATCCTCCCCCTCCTATTACATACCAGCAACCTCACCAGTACCAGCAACCTCCCCAGTACCAGACATCTCCCCACTTCCAGCAACCTGCCCCGTACCAAACTCCTTCCCCGTACCAAACTCCTTCCCGTACCAAACTCCTTCCCCATACAACTTTCCATCAACATCATCTGCTCCTACAGTCCCTGCCCAACCCTCCACTCCACCGCCCACCACCTCTTCTGCCTCCCACATGTCCACCCATTCTGTAGCTTTTTCAACACCATCACCTCTAACTGTTCCTTCCCCACCACGATCCCAGTCCTCTCTCCACACACCCAGTGTCGAAGTGTCCCGCAGCCCCTCCAGCAGTATTTCCACCCCACAGTACACAGATTTGTAATGTGTGTTTTTTGTAATAAAAATGCCCATTGGGTTTAAAACCTTTATTAAAAAAGTTTTTTGCACTTTAAAAACATTTTACAAAAAAAAAAAAAAAAATTTAAATAAAAGTTAAATTATCGTTTCACAATGGTTGTCTGTCATTTCTTTCTGCGGCGAACTATGTTTTAAAAAAAGGTTAAATCCAGGGTATTTCAAAGGTAAAAAGGTATTCAAAACCAGGTATATAACTGTGGGTAAATTTTAGCTTTTTGCCACAGTTGTGTTCCTGGTTGTGTTTGAAGCAAAGTATTTCACCTAAAAAGTTGTGTTTATTGTTGGTGATTTCCTACCAATGTACACAACTTTTGTTAAAAGGTGAAATACTTTGCATAAAACACAACCAGGTACACTCCTGTGGCCTAAAGGTAAAAATAGTAAGACCATGACAAGATAGCCAACTTTGGTTGGCAAAGGTATATACTGTTGGTCCAGAAGGTACACAAGTTTGGTTAGGGCACAAATCTTTCACACTCTGTCATCCTGCCAGTGTACTCTGCCTTGAGGTGACATAAAGTATAGTGCAAAATTGTCCCTCATTACTGAAACCGTCACAGAACTTCTAGTGGTAATATTTCCAATGACAACATCCATCTTCGCCAGTAACTTGCTCTTCTCTCCAACCTGCACTTTCTTCTCTACAACCTGTCAAAGAAGGGCTGTAGGAACATGCTATATCTAGTTTTCCAGTAGCCAATCCCGTTCGGAAGGCCAGAAGGGTAAATTTTAAAAACCGGATCCGGCGTAATCCGTCGAAAAACGGATATAAAAACGGATAGAAAAACGGATGAACCGGCAGAAAACCGGATCCGGCACTTCAGGTTTTACAAAACATTTGCCGGATCCGGCATTCCGGCACGACGCCGGATCGCGCCTGACGCCGAAAACCTGATGTGTGAAAGTAGCCTTACAGAACAGTTTCTACCCTATCATAGAGTAACCTGTGTCATTGGGAAATTACTCTATGATTATAATCTCTACTATTAGTGCAGGCCAAGAAGAGTAAACCAAAGATGGCCAAATACATTAGGTACAGTTGCAGTGAACATTATTCAGCCCTCATTGCAAATTTGGCTTATTAAAATTAAAATGTACAAATTTTCTGCTGTTTACAATAAATCAAGCAAAAACAGTTGCAGTACCTCAACACAGCTAATATGACAGGTGGTTTCTCCAAATACAACACAAAATGCCACTTTTAATGGCAACTACAGTCTGAGAATTACTCCACACCTTCATAACAAGGATCTCAAGTATTTTGTAGAATCTATTTCCGTTCATATTGGGCAGTGGTCTCCAGTACACTATAATTCTTGGGTTTAACAGTCTTCTTCAAATCCCATCTAAGATTTTCTATGGTGTTAGGCAACTGTGGCAGTCACTCCTGAATTTTCCAGGGCTTCTTTGGAAACCAAGCCTTGGTGGACTTTGAGATATGCTTGCGATCATTATCTTGTTGGAAGGTCCAATGATGCCTAGGATTCAGCTTCATCGTGCTTCCGTCTTCCTTTTCCAGACATGCTGCTGGTTCGTAGGCCCATTGTTACTCACTCGTACCAGCACAAGTGCTGAGCCGGACTCCGTTCTCCTATGGTCACCTAATTTTGAGATAAGCCAGGTCTTGGGTAACAAGGCGGACTACTCTGACATAATCTCCCTAGGCTTTTTAAGGCCAGCTCTGGAAGAGGTCAGTTGCTTGTGTATTAAGGAGCATTGTCCACAATTGTCTCAAATTGGCCAGTAGATTACAGCTATTTCACTTATAATTATAATAATAATCTTTATTTTTATATAGCGCTAACATATTCCGCAGCTCTTTACAGTTTGCACACATTATCATCACTGTCCCTGATGGGGCTCACAATCTAAATTCCCTATCAGTATGTTTTTAGAATGTGGGAGGAAACTGGAGCGCTGCAAGGCTGCAGTGCTAACCACTGAGCCACCGTGCTGCCCCTTGCCTGAGATCCAGCTAGGTGTCTATCATCTTCTCTGCTTCTCCTGACTGCTATGCTACAACTTGCATTATTTCCAAGCTCAGTACAATTAACTAGGTGTTGTCCATGTCAACCTCTCAGCATGCAAGTTATTAACTCCATGAAAAAGTTTTAGTCCTGGTTACACCTTGCTTCTGCAATCAATTTAGCACATTTCTACAGGTGTTTCTCTAGTTTGTTTTTACATCTTTGTTAAATCACTGCTATTAAAGGGAATCTGTCACCTCATTTTGGCGGGCTATGTAAATGACATGTGTCCGGTCCAATGGGCGGTGTTTCGTCTCCTTTCTCCACACCTCCTTGGCCGCTGTCTGCAATATTTCCGGGAATTTCAGTAGTTGTCCTCCATAGTACGTGCCTGCGCAATGCAATCTTAACTCGCGCACGCGCAGTATGCTTTGCCCAACTGCGGGCAAAGCCGAAAAGCATTAGTGCGCATGCGCTGGTGAACTATGTCCCGGATCACAGCGAAATACTTCTTGTTGCAGGTCTTTTGCAGTCATTTGAGGGTTTTTGACCACTTATGTTCTCATGGATCTGGTAGCAGCTGGTGATAGCTACTAAGTGTTGAAGACACTTGTTATGAAGAGGTTGAATAATTCTTAGTCATTAAAAGTAGCATTTGAGTTGAATTTGAAATAAACACTTGTTATCTTATTTTTATTGAGCTATTTACATTGTTCTTGTTTGATTTATTGCTATTATAAGAAAGTTTGAAAATCTTGCTAATAAGCCTAATTGACAAAAAGAGGTTGACTAATTTTTATTCCAACTGTAGCTGTTAGGGTTCAGTGGTTTGCTCACACTAGCATATAAAAAACTGGTCTCATTCTCATCCACAAAAGTGGGACAATTTTTTCTAACTTGTCATCAGTGTGCAGTGTGCAATATTTTTTTTTAAATTTTTTATAATCTGTTAATCTTTTACAGGACCATCTACAGTTTCACCTGCTATAGAATAGGAATGTATCTGTAAAAATCAGATGCCATACTGATGGTCCATATGGCATGCATTTTTTTTTTGCACTGTACCAATTTCGGAGTGAAATTGCAGCATACAAAGTTTTGCACTGCCTCATTGAATAACATTTGTCCGAGTGCAAACAAATTTTTTATATGCCATTGTAAGCGAGCCCCTGAAAGAAAACTTATTCATGCAACAACTATTCCTCTGACGGCTGATAAATAAGCACGCCAAGCCCAGCCATATACGCATGTATTCTCAGTAGGAAAATGAGAATAAGTTGATGATGTCAATCAAATCTGGCCGCTTCTTTCATGAGAACAAAATAGCATTCGTTATAATCAAACATTCCAAATTTTCTCACCCCCAACATTTGTAGAGAATAGACAGACTATAGATATTTGGACCATTTCTTTGAAATTGTCAGGTTCTGACAACATTTATTGCAAACTCTAATGCATTTGTTATCACTTCTGCTTAAGTTTGTAAGATTTTAGCTGTTAAGTAAATGATTAGAATAGCTAATGGGTATTTAAAGGGCCTTTTCAGGAAATTATTGGTAAAATGCTTCAGACTGCCTTAACCCCTTGCTGACATCCGACGTACTATCCCGTCCATGGGACCTGGGCCCCTATGCCCATGGACGGGATAGTACGTCTACCGCGATCAGCGGCACCCACGTGGTGAGCGCCGCTGATCGCGGCCGGGTGTCAGCTGATTATCACAGCTGACACCCGGCACTATGTGTCAGGGGCAGTCACGGACCGCCCCCGACACGTTAACCCCTTGCACACCGCGATCAAACATGATCGCGGTGTACCGGGTGTTAAAGGGAAGCATCGGCAGGGAGGGGGCTCCCTCCGTGCTTCCCTGAGCCCCCCACGGCAGCGTAATGTGCAGCGCTGCTGCGGGGGTCTCCTTTCCTCCAGGCTCCCGAATCCAAGATGGCGACGGGGGCCTGGAGGAAGCTGGCTTCCTCAGTGCCTGCAAAGCGCAGGCAAGAGGAAGTCTTCTTCAATGCCTGTGACAGATTGCTGATCTGTCACAGTGATCTGTGATGTGACAGATCAGCGATCTGTCACAGGACAGTGATGTCCCACCTGGGACTATGTAATAAAGTAAAAAAAAAATAAAAAAAAGTGTAAAAATAATTTTAAAAAAATCGCCAAATAAATTAGTAAAAAAAAAAAAAAATATTCCCCAATAAATTCATTTTTTGAAAATAAAAAAAACCCCAAACAATAAAAGTACACATATTAGGTATCCCCGTGTCCGTAACGACCCGCCCTATAAAACTGTCCCATTAGTTAACCCCTTTAGCGAACCCCTTGAAAAATAAAAATAAAAAACGAAGCAAAAAATAATGATTTATTATCATACTGCCAAACAAAAAGTGTAATAACGCTCGATCAAAAAGACGCATATAAATATCCATGGTACTGCTGAAAACGTCATCTTGTCCCGCAAAAAACGAGCTGCCACACAGCATCATCAGCGAAAAAATAAAAAAGTTATAGCTCGCATAATAAAGCGATGCAAAAATAATTATTTTTTATATAAAATAGTTTTCATTGCATAAAACCGACAAAACATAAAAAAAGACATAAATGAGGTATCGCTGTAACCATACTGACCCGAAGAATAAAACCGCTTTATCAATTTTACCGCACGCGGAACGGTGTAAACGCACTCCCCCAAAAGAAATTCATGAAACGCTGGTTTTTGTTCATTCTGCGTCCCAAAAATCGGAATAAAAAGCGATCAAAAATTTCACGTGCCCGAAAATGGTACCAATAAAAACGTCAACTCGTCCCGCAAAAAATAAGACCTCACATGACTCGGTGGGTCAAAATACGGAAAAATTATAGCTCTCACTATGTGGTGATGCAAAAACTATTTTTACAATAAAAAGCGTCTTTTAGCGTGCGACAGCTGCCAAAAATAAAAACCGCCATAAATAGTAAATCAAACCCCCGTTATCACCCCCTTAGTTAGGGAAAAATAATAAAATTAAAAAAAGTATTTATTTCCATTTTTCCATTAGGGTTAGGGCTAGGGTTAGGGCTAGGGTTAGGGTTAGGGCTAGGGTTAGGGCTTGGGTTAGGGCTAGGGTTAGGCCTGAGATTAGGGTTAGGGGTGTGTTGGGGTTCGGGTTGGAGTTAGAATTGGGGGTTTCCACTGTTTGGGCACATCAGGGGCTCTCCAAATGCAACATTGCGCCTGATCTCAATTCCAGCCAATTCTGAGTTGAAAAAGTCATATGGTGCTCCTTCCCTTCCAAGCTCTGACATGCGCCCAAACAGTGTTTTACCCCCACATGTAGGGTATCAGCCTACTCAGGACAAATTGCAAAACAATTTTTGGGGTCCAATTTCTCCTGTTACCCTTAGGAAAATAAAAAATTGGGGGCAAAAATATCATTTTTGTGGAAAAAAATGATTTTTTTTATTTTCACGCCCGGGCGTTATAAACTTCTGTGAAGCACTTGGGGGTTCAAAGTGCTCACCACACATCTAGATAAGTTCCGTGGGGGGTCTAGTGTCCAAAATGGGGTCACTTGTTGGGAGTTTCAATAGTTTAGGTACATCAGGGGCTCTCCAAACGCACATGACACCCGCAGACCATTCCATCAAAGTCTGCATTCCAAAATGGCACTGCTTCCCTTCCGAGCCCCAACGTGTGTCCAAACAGTAGTTTTCTCCCACATATGGGGTGTCAGCCTACTCATGACAAATTGGACAACAACTTTTGCGGTCCAATTTCTCCTGTTACCCTTGGGAAAATGAAAAAATTGGGGACTAATTGATCATGTTTGTGGAAAAAATACGATTTTTTTATTTTCATGCCCGGGCATTATAAACTTCTGTGAAGCCCTTGGGGGTTCAAAGTGCTCACCACACATCTAGATAAGTTCCTTAGGGGTTCTCGTTTCCAAAATGGGATCATTTGTGGGTGTTTCCACTGTTTAGGTACATTAGGGGCTCTCCAAAGGCAACATGACACCCGCAGACCATTCCATCAAAGTCTGCATTCCAAAACATCACTACTTCCCTTCCGAGCCCTGACGTGTGTCCATACAGTAGTTTTCTCCCACATATAGGGTGTCAGCGTACTCAGGACAAATTGAACAGCAACTTTTGGGGTTCAATTTCTCCTGTTACCCTTGGAAAAATAAAAAAATTGGGGACTAATTGATCATGTTTGTGGAAAAAATACGATATTTTTATTTTCATGCCCTGGCATTATAAACTTCTGTGAAGCCCTTGGGGGTTCAAAGTGCTCACATCACATCTAGATAAGTTCCTTAGGGGGTCTAGTTTTCAAAATGGGGTCATTTGTGGGGGGTTTCCACTGTTTAGGTACATTAGGGGCTCTCCAAAGGCAACATGACACCCGCAGACCATTCCATCAATGTCTGCATTCCAAAACGTCACTACTTCCCTTCCGAGCCCTGACGTGTGTCCATACAGTAGTTTTCTCCCACATATGGGGTGTCAGCTTACTCAGGACAAATTGGACAACAACTTTTGGGGTTCAATTTCTCCTGTTACCCTTGGGAAAATAAAGAAATTAAGGAATAATTGATCATGTTTGTGGAAAAAATACGATTTTTTTATTTTCATGCCCTGGCATTATAAACTTCTGTGAAGCCCTTGGGGGTTCAAAGTGCTCACCTCACATCTAGATAAGTTCCTTAGGGGGTCTAGTTTTCAAAATGGGGTCATTTGTGGGGGGTTTCCACTGTTTAGGTACATTAGGGGCTCTCCAAAGGCAGCATGACACCCGCAGACCATTCCAACAATGTCTGCATTCCAAAACGTCACTACTTCCCTTCCATTCCCCGACGTGTGCCCATACAGTAGTTTTCTCCCACATATGGGGTATCAGCATACTCAGGACAAATTGGACAACAACTTTTGGGGTTCAATTTCTCCTGTTACCCTTGGGAAAATAAAAAAAATGGTGACTAAAAGATCATGTTTGTGGAAAAAATACAAATTTTTTATTTTCACGCCCGGGCGTTATAAACTTCTGTGAAGCACTGGGGGGTTCAAAGTGCTCACCACACATCTAGATAAGTTCCTTGGGGGGTCTAGTTTACAAAATGGTGTCATTTGTGGGGGGTTTCCACTGTTTAGGTACATCAGGGGTTTTCCAATAGCGACATGGTGTCCGATCTCAATTCCAGCCGAAAACGTCAAATGGCGCTGCTTCCCTTCCGAGCTCTGCCATGCGCCCAAATAGTGGTTTACCCCCACATGTGGGGTATCAGCGTACTCAGGACAAATTGCACAATAACTTTTAGGGTGCTGTTACCCTTGGAAAAATAAGAATTGAGGGTGAAAAGATCATTTTTGTGGAAAAAATATGATTTTTTAATTGTACGGCTTTATGTTATAAACTTCTGTGAAGCCCTTGGGGGTTCAAAGTTCTCACCACACATCTAGATAAGTTCCTTGGGGGTCTAGTTTCCAAAATGGTGTCATTTGTGGGGGGTTTCCACTGTTTAGGTACATCAGGGGTTTTCCAATCGCGACATGGTGTCCGATCTCAATTCCAGCCAAAAACGTCAAATGGCGCTGCTTCCCTTCCGAGCTCTGCCATGCGCCCAAATAGTGGTTTACCCCCACATGTGGGGTATCAGCGTACTCAGGACAAATTGCACAATAACTTTTAGGGTGCTGTTACCCTTGGAAAAATAAGAATTGAGGGTGAAAAGATCATTTTTGTGGAAAAAATATGATTTTTTAATTGTACGGCTTTATGTTATAAACTTCTGTGAAGCCCTTGGGGGTTCAAAGTTCTCACCACACATCTAGATAAGTTCCTTAGGGGGTCTAGTTTCCAAAATGGTGTCATTTGTGGGGGGTTTCCACTGTTTAGGTACATCAGGGGTTTTCCAATCGCGACATGGTGTCCGATCTCAATTCCAGCCAAAAACGTCAAATGGCGCTGCTTCCCTTCCGAGCTCTGCCATGCGCCCAAATAGTGGTTTACCCCCACATGTGGGGTATCAGCGTACTCAGGACAAATTGCACAATAACTTTTAGGGTGCTGTTACTCTTGGAAAAATAAGAATTGAGGGTGAAAAGATCATTTTTGTGGAAAAAATATGATTTTTTAATTGTACGGCTTTATGTTATAAACTTCTGTAAAGCCCTTGTGGGTTCAAAATTCTCACCACATGTCTAGATAAGTTCCTTGGGGGGTCTAGTTTCCAAAATGGGGTCACTTGTAGGGGGTTTCCACTGTTTAGGTACATCAGGGACTCTCCAAACGTGACATGGCGTCCAATCTGAATTCCAGCCAATTTTGCATTGAAAAAGTCAAACGGCACTCCTTCCCTTCCGAGCTCTGCCATGCACCCAAATAGTGGTTTACCCCCACATGTGGGGTATCAGCATACTCAGGACAAATTGCACAATAACTTTTGCAGTCCAATTTCTCCTGTTACCCTTGGTAAAATAAAAAAAATTGAACCTGAAGTATTTTTTTGGTGAAAAAAAGTTAGATGTTCATTTTTTTTTAAATATTCAAAAAAATTCCTGTGACGCACCTAAAGGGTTAATAAACTTCTTGAATGTGGTTTTGAGCACCTTAAGGGGTGCAGTTTTTAGAATGGTGTCACTTTTGGGTATTTTCTATCATATAGACCCCTCAAAGTGGCTTGAAATGTGATGTGGTCCTAAAAATAAAATGGTGTTGTAAAAATGAGAAATCGCTGGTCAACTTTTAACCCTTATAACTTCCTAACAAAAAAAATTTTGGTTCCAAAATTGTGCTGATGTAAAGTAAACATGTGGGAAATGTTAGTTATCAAGTTTTTTGTGTGCCGTATCTCTGTGATTTAAGGGCATAAAAATTCAAAGTTGGAAAATTGCGAAATTTTCAAAATTTTTGCCAAATTTCCGTTTTTTTCACAAATAAACGCAAGTTATTTGAATGAAATTTTACCACTACCATGAAGTACAATATATCACGAGAAAACATTGTCAGAATCACAGGGATCCTTAGAAGCGTTCCAGAGTTATGACCTCATAAAGGTACAGTGGTCAGAATTGTAAAAATTGGCCCGGTCATGAACGTGCAAACCACCCTTGGGGGGAAGGGGTTAAAAAATGAAAGGAATAATACTCACCTACAAGGATCCCCCGCAGTTCCTTTTCTGGCAACCCCAACCCCTGGTCTGTGCTTTCCGGTCCCAGCTTCGCAGCCCTTCATAGTTTACATACCCATGTTATTGAAGTATTGTAATATTTTGTAACAATCTTTGAACCAGATCATTTTCATTATTGTTACTGTATTCAAGTGTCACTTAAAGGCGATGTTTTTAAGTTCTTTAATTGTTTTAATTAGTTAGCATAGAAAAGTAAATATTCAGTTGACTTTCTCTATTTGCTGTCATTCTCCTGCAGTGAAAGCTTTTATCTTCTATAGTGTACAGCTGGAGAAAGGTTAACTCTTAACATCCAAGTCAGCGCTTTCCAGTCCATTGATTTCTATACTTATGTTATCTGCTCACCTCCCTTCTCTCCCTCTACTCTTCTAAAGAGACATAGTTATAAATAACCTCTCTGCAGCTTCAACAGCAAGTCTCGAAATCACGGCTCTCACTGTCTTGGCCTATGTGCTTGTTCAATTGCTTTGTTATTTATATCTGTAAATACATGGATAACAGTATAAATTCAGAACAAACCGCTGATAGCTAATTACATTATAGCAGCACTTGTGCTGGGCTTTATAATTCTACTAATACTACAGTTCTATTCACCAGATCTATCACTCTTTTAAGAGAGCGCCCCCAGCTACAAACCAGGAGGTAAGGACTGATTGCATTACTCTGAACTGTTCAATAGACAACTTGAAAATACCCCTATAACTCTCACTTACTAAAACACACCATATCTTTCTCTCAATCACACTTGCCTTATAAGCCAATTTAATCCTGTGATGACAGCTTTGACTACCACGAATATCCGCTTTTTTGTTCCTCTGAATGGGGAGGGCAAAGCATGCTAGGATGTGCCCCTTTAGCTAAAACTCATCCATAGCTCAAATTAGAGTGGATAAAGAGAACACAGGGTACCTAATTTCTATTTGTTTATTTTGGTTTCAGGACTTCTACTTAGGACTTCTACAAGCTTGATTGCTCGACTTGTAGAAAATCATGCACCTTGGTAATACAGAAGGGATGTTTTTGTTCTTTTTTTCTGCTCTTTCTGGGTTTAATTTTGCATTTATTCACACTACATACAAATCAATATTTTTAATGGCAAGCAATTGCTATTTTTTTTACTTAAGTCCTACTATATGAAATAGCTTTACCGGGCTCAAGTACCTTTGTTTTGTGCCATATCACCATTGAATTGACACCTCAATAAAGTCTTATATTCTTCTCTGGCTAACTCTTTATCTTAATGTCCCTTCTTTAAAACTGAAGAACTTCTAGAAATATCATGTTTCCTTCCCTTTCAGTTACACACCTGCTCCATAAAACGATGGTTTTGTTTTAAACCTCTAACCAGGGAGCTTTAATTAAAGAGATAGTAGTCCTATTTTATTAGTTTACCAAGATTAAGTTTCAGCAGCGATTGTCACAATCCGTTCACATGCTGCTGAAACAATAACCCATTTACATACTCTTGCACTAACCTGGTGTGTTTTGTAGACCACATCAAGTTATCCTATGTTTGGAGATTATTAGCATTATTTTCCTCTTGTTGTGAGCTACACATTTTAAAATACATTTACTAAATGTTAGGTTTCGGGTTCCTGCAGCTGGTCAGCAGGAATCCGGAGCCATACATCCAGCAGTCTCCCATTCCTTTCTGACCGCTTAGGGACCTGCACAGCAATCTCGGCAATCCAGGTGCCCTGCTCAGACCAGCTCTCTGGATCTGGATGTTGCTGCCACCTCTGGATCAGCAATGGTAGCGTAACCTGCTTTGCAGGAAACCACTCCAGAGGCTAAGTACTCTCGCCGCGCTACTGGGCATGCCCACGAGACGATCTCCCAGTGGAGATCGGGGGTCACGTGCTCAGGTTCATCTCCTGATCTGATTGGCCCATCTCAGAGCTCTGGAAGGTCCCGGAAGCGCATGGCTATAAAAGGCCCGCATGGCCACTCGGCCATGCGCTAGTATAGACTATACTTGCTATGTGTGACAGATGTATGATTCTGATGACTGACTCATTTGAAACCCCTTCCCTCTGATATTACGTATGTGGTTAGGGAATTAGAGTTATAGTCAGCGCCAGTCAGTGGCAAGCCATACGCCACAGTGCATATCGCACCGCTACACTAGCGTCCGATTGTGTTATGCCTCACGGCACTGTCATACAGCGGCAGTAGTAACCGCCACGCTGCAGTTAGCAGCACTTACCGGCATCCACGGTAGCGACGCCACACACACGGTAGGTCACGACGGACACCGACCTCTGCCTTGGGCCGGGTCCTGTGACCGTATACCGTGTGTGCAAGCCAGCTGAGACCTGTGAAGCTAACAGGCTTGGCGTTTATGCTTTACTTATACTAAAGCGCCTCTGTGAGTTTAACAGAGTCCGCTCTGCGCACCTTGGGTGACGTTTAACCCAAGCACAGTATACCGCCATATAGCGAGTCTGCCATTACTCAGCAGCGGTTGTTACACCTACTGCACGGTGGACCCCGGGTGGCGATCGCACTTCCTATTATTTATATTTAGTGCGTTCCACCGTCCCTAACACTAAAGTATCAGAGAGGCTTTTTAAAGTGGTTGTAGTCTTCTGTACCCCAAGTTTAATCACTGTCACATTTAATCATTTTTTGTTACCTTTTTTACCATTTTTATGACCTTATTATCAGTAAATTAAAGGGAATCTGTCACCTATTTTTTCGAGTATCAGCTGCCGGCACTGCCATCAGGGGCTTACCTACAGCATTCTGTAATGCTGTAGATAAGCCCTGTTGTGAGTTCATTTTCCCCTTCACTACTGAGGCCCGAGGAACTCCCTCTTCTGGTGAAGAAAGGTAGTGAGCCTGATTGTCAAACACCTGGGGCTGATGATGATGACTGGCTGAGTGGAGTTAATGACTGGATATAAGGCTGCCGACGCCCTTCTGGCCTGCGGGTGATTTCTCTGTGGACTTCTAGGAAACCAGTCTGATTCCTGCTCATCTAAAGCTAAGATTTCTGCTTTGCCTTTTTGCATTAGTGTTTTGTTTTCCTTGCTTTTCTGGATTCTGCCATTCCCTGCTGGGGTGAGCTGAATCTCCTTTTGCCTGTTGCTCTGTCTTCAGAATATTCCTGAGTACTGACATAGCTTTTTTGAAGCCTAGCGTCTTCAGGGCCTTTTTTACTGTCAGTTTGTTGGCTCTTATTTTCATAGGGGTTTTCACGGATTGCAGACAGCAGCCTTCCTGTCCTTTCCTATCTAAGATAGCGTGGGCCCCATCTTTGCTCAGTCTATCTTTCTGTCTGTGTTTTGTTCTTTCTTCTTGCTTCACCGTCATTATATGTGGGGGGCTGCCTTTTACTTTGGGGTCTGCTCTGGGGCAGTTTAGATTTCCCTTTCTGTCTTTAGGCTATGTAGTCCTCCGGCTGTGATCGAGGGGCCTAGGGCATCGTAGGAGCCCCCCACGGCTACTGCTAGTTGTGTTGATAGATTCAGGGGTCTGCAATCCGATAGCTGCCAACTTCTCTGGTTTTCTGGACTTAGCTAGCATTTCTATTTTTGCCTCCTATGGTGACTCAATCATAACAGAATCACCCGCCATACCGCAGATTCTAGGGTACTCAATAGCAGGAAAGAATTGTAAAAAAAAAAAAAAAAAAAAAAGGGTGTGTATATTTTTTCCTCTATATCTCTGAGGCCGTAGGGGGAATTTTTTTTCTCTCAATGGAGATAAAGCAATTGTCTGATCGTGTGGAGCAGCTCGCTGCGGAAGTGCGGGGAATTTCCGCCTACCTTGCTCATTCACATGCTGCTGAACCAAAGATTCCTACACCTGATGTATTTTTTGGGGATCGGTCTAAATTTTTGAATTTCAAAAATAATTGTAAATTATTTTTTGCCTTGAAGCCTAACTCGTCAGGGAGCTCTGCGCAGCAGGTTAAAATTGTCATCTCTTTGCTGCGTGGCGATCCCCAGGATTGGGCGTTTTCTTTGAAGCAAGATGATCCTATTCTGACTAATGTGAACGCATTTTTTCAGGCCTTGGGGTTGTTGTATGACGAACCTAATGCCATTGATCAGGCTGAAAAGACCCTGCTGGCATTGAACCAGGGTCGTGATTCTGCAGAATTGTACTGTCAAAAATTCCGAAAGTGGGCAGTACTTACTACCTGGAATGATAATGCCTTGGCTGCTCTCTTTCGGAAGGGGTTGTCAGAAGCTGTAAAAGATACTATGGTGGAATTTCCTGTTCCCTCTGGTCTTGACGATTCTATGTCTTTAGCCATTCAGGTTGATCGGCGTTTACGCGAACGCAGAGCTGCACGAGAGGTGTTGCCACCTGTTGAACAGATGTCTGAACCTATGCAAAGTGATAGAGTTTTTTCCAGAGAGCAGCGTCAGGAGTTCACAAGGCGTAATAAGTTGTGTTTTTTCTGTGGAGATGCCTCGCATATTATTTCTGTCTGTCCTAAACGCGAGAAACGCTTTGCACACACGTTTTCTGTTGGTGGTGTTCAACCTAAGTTTCTTCTGGCTATTACTCTGATCTGCTCCCTGTCCACATTTTCCGCCAAGGCTTTTGTGGATTCGGGAGCAGCTCTAAACCTAATGGACTTGGATTTTGCTAAACGTTGTGGACGTTGTGTATCCCTTTGAGGGGGATTGATGCTACTCCTTTGGCTAAAAATAAACCTCAGTTTTGGACCGAGGTGGTAATGCGGGTCGCCCCAGACCATCAAGAAAATTGCAGTTTTTTGGTGTTACATAATCTGCATGATACTATTGTTCTGGGGTTTCCCTGGTTACAAATTCATAATCCAGTTTTGGATTGGAAATCTGTGTCTGTGGTGAGTTGGGGTTGTCGGTGTGCCTTTAGTGAGGCTCCGGTGTTTTCCACCTCTCCTCAGTCGCATGATGTTCCTGATTATTTGGCGGACTTTTATGATGTATTTAGTGAGAATGAGTCTGCGTCTCTGCCTCCTCATAGGAGTTATGACTGTGCTATTGAACTGAGCCCGGGGTGTAAATTTCCCAAGGGTCGGCTCTTCAATTTATCTGTACCCGAGCACGAGGCTATGCGATCCTATATTAAGGAGGCGTTGGAGAAGGGTCATATTAGACCATCCTCGTCACCCTTGGGTGCCGTTTTTTTTTTTGTAGCCAAAAAGGATGGATCATTAAGACCTTGTATTGATTATCGTGCTCTCAACAAAATTACTGTTAAATATCAGTATCCGTTACCCCTGATTTCTGATCTATTCTCCAGAGTTAAAGGTGCTTGCTGGTTTACCAAGCTTGACCTCAGGGGGGGCGTATAATCTTATTCGCATTAAGCATGGGGATGAATGGAAGATGGCGTTTAATACTCCGGAGGGACATTTTGAGTACCTGGTGATGCCTTTTGGGCTCACTAATGCCCCTTTTGTCTTCCAGTGCTTCATGAACGATATTTTCAGAGATTTTGTCGATAAATTTTTGATTATCTATCTGGATGATATTTTGATCTTCTCCAAGGATTGGCATTCTCATGTGGAACATATTCGGACTGTGTTCCGGATCTTGAGGGAGAATTCCCTGTATGTCAAAGGATCTAAATGCCTTTTTGGAGTACAGAGGATTTCTTTTTTGGGATTTATTTTGTCCCCGTCAACTATTGAAATGGACCCGGCCAAGGTACAGGCCATTTACGATTGGGTTCAGCCCACTTCTTTGAAGGCCCTCCAGAAGTTTTTGGGTTTTGCTAATTTTTATCGGAAATTTATAGCAAAATTTTCTAGTATTGCCAAGCCATTGACTGATTTGACTAAGAAGGGTGCTGATGTGTTAAATTGGTCTCCGGAGGCTGTTTCTTCCTTTCAGGAGCTGAAGCAAAGATTCACCTCCACCCCGGTTTTGTGGCAACCTGATGTCTCACTTCCGTTCCAGGTAGAGGTGGATGCTTCTGAGATTGGTGCAGGAGCTGTTTTGTCCATCTGAACGTAACTATGATGTGGGGAATCGGGAACTGTTAGCCATGAAATGGGCATTTGAGGAGTGGAGACATTGGTTGGAGGGAGCTAAGCATCAAGTCGTGGTCCTCACTGACCACAAGAATTTGATTTACCTAGAGTCGGCTAAGCGCTTGAACCCTAGACAGGCTAGGTGGGCCTTGTTTTTTACACGTTTTGATTTTGTGGTTTCTTTTCTTCCTGGAACTAAGAATGTCAAGGCTGACGCCCTCTCTAGGAGCTTCTTTGCTGATTCTCCTGTGGTGACCAAGCCTGCTACCATCTTAGGCGAAGGGGTAGTTCTTTCTGCCATCTCGCCCGATTTAAGACGTGCTCTGGAAGAGTTCCAGGAGGACAAACCTGAGCGTTGTCCCAGTGGAAAGTTGTATGTTCCTGACCAGTGGAAGAAGAGAGTGATGTCTGAAGTTCATTGCTCTGCTTTGGCTGGTCATCCAGGTATTTTTGGTACTAGAGATCTGGTGAGTCGGTCTTTTTGGTGGCCCTCCTTGTCTCGTGATGTCATGAATTTTGTGCAGTCCTGTGGGACGTGCTACCGGTCTAAATCGTGTTCTCGCTCTAGTGGGTTGTTGATGCCTTTGCCTGTCCCCAAGAGGCCATGGACCCATATTTCAATGGATTTCATCTCTGATATGCCTGTCTCTCAAAGGATGACTGTTATTTGGGTGATTTGTGATAGGTTCTCTAAGATGGTTCATCTTGTACCACTCCCTAAGTTGCCGTCTTCCTCTGAATTGGTGCCCCTGTTTTTACAACAGGTGGTTCGCTTGCACGGGATTCCTGAGAACATTGTATCTGACAGAGGAGTCCAGTGTGTGTCTAGATTTTGGAGAACTTTCTGTTCCAAGCTGGGAATTCAGTTGTCCTTCTCCTCTGCTTTTCACCCTCAGACCAATGGGCAGACAGAGAGAACAAACCAGACCTTGGAGTCATATTTAAGATGTTTTATTTCTGCTGATCAGGATGATTGGGTTTCATTTTTGCCCTTGGCCGAATTTGCTTTAAATAATAGAGCTAGTTCTGCCACTTTGATGTCTCCTTTTTTTTGTAACTTTGGGTTTCATCCTCGATTTTCTTCAGGGCAGGTGGAGCCCTCCGCCTGCCCAGGGGTTGACACTGTGGTGGAGAGAATGCACCAGATCTGGGACCAAGTGGTGGATAAGTTATCTCTCTCCCAGGAAAAGGCCCAGCGGTTTTCCAACCAACATAGGACCATTGGTCCCCAATTTAAGGTTGGTGATATGGTGTGGTTATCATCAAAAAATATTGCTATGAAGGTGGCTTCTCCTAAGTTTAAGCCTAGATTTATTGGACCTTACAAGATTTTGGAGATTATTAATCCGGTCTCTTTTCGTTTGGCTCTTCCTGTCACATTTAAAATCCATAATGTGTTCCATAAATCTTTGTTGAAGAGGTTGGTTGAACCTGTTGTTCCGGGGGTTGCACCTCCAGACCCTGTATTGGTTGAAGGTAACATGGAATACGAGGTAGAGAAAGTACTGGATTCCCGTCTGGCTAGACGGAGACTCCAGTATTTGGTTAAGTGGAAGGGTTATGGTCAGGAGGATAATTCTTGGGTCTCTGCCTCTGATATTCATGCCAAAAGATTGGTGCGTGCCTTTCATCGGGCTCACCCTGATCGCCCTGGTGGCGTGGTTGAGGGTTTGGTGACCCCTCCTCAAGGGGGAGGTACTGTTGTGAGTTCATTTTCCCCTTCACTACTGAGGCCCGAGGAACTCCCTCTTCTGGTGAAGAAAGGTAGTGAGCCTGATTGTCAAACACCTGGGGCTGATGATGATGACTGGCTGAGTGGAGTTAATGACTGGATATAAGGCTGCCGACGCCCTTCTGGCCTGCGGGTGATTTCTCTGTGGACTTCTAGGAAACCAGTCTGATTCCTGCTCATCTAAAGCTAAGATTTCTGCTTTGCCTTTTTGCATTAGTGTTTTGTTTTCCTTGCTTTTCTGGATTCTGCCATTCCCTGCTGGGGTGAGCTGAATCTCCTTTTGCCTGTTGCTCTGTCTTCAGAATATTCCTGAGTACTGACATAGCTTTTTTGAAGCCTAGCATCTTCAGGGCCTTTTTTACTGTCAGTTTGTTGGCTCTTATTTTCATAGGGGTTTTCACGGATTGCAGACAGCAGCCTTCCTGTCCTTTCCTATCTAAGCTAGCGTGGGCCCCATCTTTGCTCAGTCTATCTTTCTGTCTGTGTTTTGTTCTTTCTTCTTGCTTCACTGTCATTATATGTGGGGGGCTGCCTTTCACTTTGGGGTCTGCTCTGGGGCAGTTTAGATTTCCCTTTCTGTCTTTAGGCTATGTAGTCCTCCGGCTGTGATCGAGGGGCCTAGGGCATCGTAGGAGCCCCCCACGGCTACTGCTAGTTGTGTTGATAGGTTCAGGGGTCTGCAATCCGATAGCTGCCAACTTCTCTGGTTTTCTGGACTTAGCTAGCATTTCTATTTTTGCCTCCTACGGTGACTCAATCATAACAAAGCCCCCTATGTAACCTGAAAGATAAGAAAAATGAGTTATATTATACTCACCAAGGGGCGGTCCGGGTCCGGTTTTGGTCTGATGGGTGTCGTGGTCCGGTGCCTCACATCTTCTAACGGTGACGTCCTCTTCTTTGCTTCCTATCATGGCTCCAGCACAGGTGCACTGCTCTGCCCTGTTGAGGTCAGAGCAGAGTACTGCAGTGCACAGGCGCCGGGAAAGAATGTTCTTTATGAGAAAGCCACTGACTGACACGTCGACTGGCTTCTTAACGCTGAGAGAACAATGTGATTGGCAGTCCAAAATCGGACATGCACGATCAACATCTTGCCAAAACATCAGTTGACTGGCCCCACCATACACATTAGGCTGTTGGCTGAACCCATCCATATTGGCGGGTGCGGCCAACATTAGTCTAATTTGAATGGGGGGGCTTAAGTGTACTCACTTCCTCATGAAAAACAATGGTGAGCAGCTCTTATTCATGGGCTTAACACTTTCCAGCCCTGCACAGCCCGGGGACACTTCACTCAGATGGTTGTCTTGACTCTGCGTCACATTAGAGAACCAGCCTTTCTCTGTAGCATCATTGTTAGCCACAGGTATAGGCCCAACCTCCATTTTGGCACTTACTTGGCCTTTTTTATAAGGTCCCAATTGCTCTTACCAATAAAAGCCACATTACAAAGCATATGTGGCACATATGCATGGTGACGTGCCCATGCAGAAGAACCTGTGCCTGACTAAACCTTCTGTTAAATGGCTCATGGAAACAAAGTTATTTTTTTCATCTATTATAGGAGGCTACACCCCAAATTTTACCCTAAATGACTCCTTACATGAGTGACAAATACCACACACATGAATCAAATACGATGAGAACTACAAAACCATAAAATGCACACAAACACAGTTGTAACAAATAGGGTATCTACCCTGAAACATATTTTTACAAAAACCTCAATAGTAAAATAAACATGACATATTCACGTTGCAAAACGGCAACGTTATACAAGGTTTATACAATTTTATAACGTGTTTTCCAATTTCACATATTTTTCACCACAAAATAGAAAAGGTTGTCTTTGACTAAAACTGTGACTTCAGGATATCCAGAACAGTAATTGTTGCAATTGAACCACCTTGGCTCTGCTTCATTAGCAGCTCCACTGAATAATATGTGGGTGGGAATTTGAGTATTCTTTCTTTAAGCAGTTGTCAGGTTTCATTTGGACAAGAGCTTGTCCACCCTCTGCCACCTGCATGTGTGTGTGCGCACACTGACACAAATACTTACACACACACACTCCTCTTAAGGTCTTCTGGATAAAGCCTTTACAGAAGGGGCATATAAGAAGGGGTCATAACCTCATCTTTTATTCTCTTGAGGAGGTTTGTATAATGAAGGAAAAAGAAATAAGGCCCAAGGCTAATTTGTAGTGGCATTTCCTGAATTCTCGTCTTCCAATGAAGCTCTGTTTCATCTTTAGCCTTATCAATTCTGTAGTCATGTGGCTTTCTGCATGGACGCCTCTATCAGCTATAGCCCCCCCAGTCCAATTTCTGATGCTAATGGAAACTTTGTTAATGCCATTAATCTGCTGAACAGAATAAGTCAAGAAAACACAGCCAGCAACAACGGTCCAAAACTACCCTGGAGGCCGGTGGCCAGAGGTGACGTCTGTTTTTAATGCATTCTTTTTAGAGGATCTTAAAAACATTTCCTCAACTTGTTCTTTAATCCTTGCATATTTGTTTGTCGTGTGCGTTCATCCTTGAGTAACCTCTAGTTACTTTTGTGATCCTCCGAAGTCAAAGAAAACCTATACGAAAGCCCTCTCACTAGCTCATGTTTACAATAAATAATACCGCCTATGTCCAGCTTACTATTGTGCCTGAATACCCTGAAAGGATTGACATCAGCTTTTCTCTCAGTAGAGTGTTAGTAACTATTCTACTATAATCTTTTCCTCATAGCATCACCATTTTTCTTGTGCCGTAAGATATAAATTACATAAAATACAGTAGTTTGGTACAGTGTCGTCCTCACTGTGATCTTGAAAATACAATATGTGGACTTCTTAATCATTGAAATTAGGATTGTTAAAAAGAGTTCACTGCAGTTGATACAGTATTAGAATGCTACCATTATTATTTTTTATTTATTTATTCACTTATATAGCGCAATCATATTGCATGGTTGCTTTGTAGATATTGTTCCCACTGTGGCTCACAATTTAATTTCCCCCATTTTATGTATACTGCTTTCTTATTATTTCCCCATATATCCTACCCCCCAAATTTCTCACTTTTTCCTCATATGTTTCCCCATTCTCACCTTTCCTTTCCTATTAGAATATAAATCAATAAAAATATTTGAAAACAATTTAATTTCCCTATCAGTTTGTCTTTAGAGTATGGGAGGAAAACAGAGACCTGGAGGAAACCCACGCCAACATGGGGAGGACATACACACTACTTACAGATGTTGTTCTTGGTGGGAATGAACCCAGGACCCCAGTGCTGCAAAGCGAGAGTGCTAACCACTGAGCCACTATGCACCATTACATGTCAGTTCGTGATCGTGATATTTCTTCACTCCAAAATATTCTTACTATTCTTCTACCAACTGTCAGTAATATTATTTACAAAAGGAAAGACAACAACACATAAAGTAACTGAGCACGGTTACTAAATGCTGAGGCTCATAATGCAGAGCAGTAGCCAGTGCTCTGCTAAATCCATAAATGCAGCGATCTAACTCTCCTTTGGCATTAACATCAGGAAAAATTGCATTGGGAGCGTCATGGTTTGGGTTTCTATGGCCGAGCAACTTCATCCAGGCTACATATGGCTACATATCCAGGCCTCCCAGGGCCGTGGGGTACTCGGTACCGGGCCGGTGTCAGGGGGATGTGTCACAGCAGCGGTGACCTGGTCCGTGGCCTTGGGCGCCCAAGTAATCAGGGATGTTGAATGGTGGTATGCAGTTAATGGAATAGTTTGTGACGCTACCTGTTGTGTTCGGCAAGTGGGATGTTGGGCCGACGCTGCATGCAGATCCTCTGGGGCTGGTGGTGTGTTGCAGCCAAGATGGTGAAGCTCCCCACAGGTGGAGCTGTAGCCCCAGAGCAGTGTAGATGTAGGGGCAGAGGAGAGGTGCAGGCGGTGTAGAAGCTGATACCCAGATCTAGTGGTACAAGGTGTGTTGGCGCAGGAATAATTGTAGGACACCAGGACGTGCAGTTCCAAAGCTTTACTCACAGTCTGTAGCACACACAGATGCCTGCCTCCGTGCTGTGTCCTCCGGGTCAGGGACTCAGTCAACCTCCAGATCAGATGGAATGCTCCCTTCCAACACTCCGCCAACATGTGCCTTTCTGAACGTCTCCTCTAGAGTTGAGCGAAACGGGTCGAAAAAATTCAAAAGTCGCCGACTTTTGGCAAAGTCGGGTTTCATGAAACGAAACCCGACCCTAGGATGAGGTCGGCGACTTACGCGCCAAACTCGCGTTTCAAAAGTTTGTTTTGCGCTCTTTTTCAGCCAATCAGGATCCACGGACACTGTGGGCAACGTGATGACATAGGCACGGGTCACCACCATCTTTCAGAAGGGCATGCAAGTGATTGGCTTGCTTTGGTGGGCGTCACAGGGGGTATAAAAGGGCGTGCACGCCGACCGCCATCTTACTTCTGCCGATCTCAGTATAGGGAGAGGTTGCTGCTGATTCTGTAGGGAGAGCGTTAGGCAGGGAAGAAGACCAAAAAACTGCTTCTGCTGCTAGCGATTTAGCCTGCACAACACACCAGTCACTGTGTGTGCAGTGCAAGGGGAGGCTATATAGTGGTGTATCAGTGGTGTTGGTTGTTGGGCTGCCTTCTAAGGCTTCCTGACAGGCTGGCATTGCTGTTTACCCACTGCTCCGCAAACTGCTTTTTTAAAAGCAATCCAATCTCCCTTATCCTCTAGTCACTTTGGTCACAGCTGTGCCATCGAGCCTGTCACATAGCGCTCAGATATTCATTGGGCCTCAAACTGCTTTTTTAAAAGCAATCCCAATTTTTTTTTTTGTCCTGCTGAGAAGAAAAAAAAACTGCTTCTGCTGCTGATAGCAATTTGGCCTGCACAACACACCAGTCACTGTGTGCAGTGCAAGGGGAGGCTATATAGTGGTGTATCAGTGGTGTTGGTTGTTGGGCTGCCTTTTAAGGCTTCCTGACAGGCTGGCATTGCTGTCTACCCACTGCTCCGCAAACTGCTTTTTTAAAAGCAATCCAATCTCCCTTATCCTCTAGTCACTTAGGTCACAGCTGTGCCATCGAGCTTGTCACATAGCGCTCAGATATTCATTGGGCCTCACACAATCCAAAAGTGTCCAGTGTCCAAAAGTGTGTGCAGAGATTCAAACTCTCACTTATCCTCTAGTCACTTAGGTCACAGCTGTGCCATCGAGCTTGTCACATAGCGCTCAGATATTCATTGGGCCTCACACAATCCAAAAGTGTCCAGTGTCCAAAAGTGTGTGCAGAGATTCAAACTCTCACTTATCCTCTAGTCACTTAGGTCACAGCTGTGCCATCGAGCTTGTCACATAGCGCTCAGATATTCATTGGGCCTCACGCAATCCAAAAGTGTCCAGTGTCCAAAAGTGTGTGCAGAGATTCAAACTCTCACTTATCCTCTAGTCACTTAAGTCACAGCTGTGCCATCGAGCTTGTCACATAGCGCTCAGATATTCATTGGGCCTCACACAATCCAAAAGTGTCCAGTGTCCAAAAGTGTGTGCAGAGATTCAAACTCTCACTTATCCTCTAGTCACTTAGGTCACAGCTGTGCCATCGAGCTTGTCACATAGCGCTCAGATATTCATTGGGCCTCACACAATCCAAAAGTGTCCAGTGTCCAAAAGTGTGTGCAGAGATTCAAACTCTCACTTATCCTCTAGTCACTTAGGTCACAGCTGTGCCATCGAGCTTGTCACATAGCGCTCAGATATTTATTGGGCCTCACACAATCCAAAAGTGTCCAGTGTCCAAAAGTGTGTGCAGAGATTCAAACTCTCACTTATCCTCTAGTCACTTAGGTCACAGCTGTGCCATCGAGCTTGTCACATAGCGCTCAGATATTCATTGGGCCTCACACAATCCAAAAGTGTCCAGTGTCCAAAAGTGTGTGCAGAGATTCAAAATCTCACTTATTCTCTAGTCACTTAGGTCACAGCTGTGCCATCGAGCTTGTCACATAGCGCTCAGATATTCATTGGGCCTCACACAATCCAAAAGTGTCCAGTGTCCAAAAGTGTGTGCAGAGATTCAAACTCTCACTTATCCTCTAGTCACTTAGGTCACAGCTGTGCCATCGCGCTTGTCACATAGCGCTCAGATATTCATTGGGCCTCACACAATCCAAAAGTGTCCAGTGTCCAAAAGTGTGTGCAGAGATTCAAAATCTCACTTATTCTCTAGTCACTTAGGTCACAGCTGTGCCATCGAGCCTGTCACATAGCGCTCAGATATTCATTGGGCCTCACACAATCCAAAAGTGTCCAGTGTCCAAAAGTGTGTGCAGAGATTCAAAATCTCACTTATCCTCTAGTCACTTAGGTCACAGCTGTGCCATCGAGCTTGTCACATAGCGCTCAGATATTCATTGGGCCTCACACAATCCAAAAGTGTCCAGTGTCCAAAAGTGTGTGCAGAGATTCAAACTCTCACTTATCCTCTAGTCACTTAGGTCACAGCTGTGCCATCGAGCTTGTCACATAGCGCTCAGATATTCATTGGGCCTCACACAATCCAAAAGTGTCCAGTGTCCAAAAGTGTGTGCAGAGATTCAAACTCTCACTTATCCTCTAGTCACTTAGGTCACAGCTGTGCCATCGAGCTTGTCACATAGCGCTCAGATATTCATTGGGCCTCACACAATCCAAAAGTGTCCAGTGTCCAAAAGTGTGTGCAGAGATTCAAAATCTCACTTATTCTCTAGTCACTTAGGTCACAGCTGTGCCATCGAGCCTGTCACATAGCGCTCAGATATCAGTGGGCCTCACACAATCCAAAAGTGTCCAGTGTCCAAAAGTGTGTGCAGAGATTCAAAATCTCACTTATTCTCTAGTCACTTAGGTCACAGCTGTGCCATCGAGCCTGTCACATAGTGCTCAGATATCAGTGGGCCTCACACAATCCAAAAGTGTCCAGTGTCCAAAAGTGTGTGCAGAAATTCAAAATCTCCCCTGTCCTATAGACACCTTGTTTTACATACTATATAGTTTGTTGGATTTTGTCTACATTTCTACCAAAAATGAGGAAGGCTGGTGGAAGAGGCCGTGGAATTGGGCGGGGGTTGGCAGCTGGTAATGATGGTGTTGGTGGTGGATCTGATGGTAGTGGCAAGAGCAAAATAGGACCGAATGCGGGAGGTGTTGAGCCTGCGTCATCGTCTGGCTACATAAGGCCTCGAACGCTTAGTTTTCTAGGAGTTGGCAAACCGCTTTTAAAGCCAGAGCATCAGGAAAAAGTTTTGTCTTACATTGCTGACTCAGCCTCCAGCTCTATCGCCTCCTCTTCTTCAGTTGTAAAAAGTAAAAGCACTGAGTCGTCATTGGAGGCTCATGTTCATGAACCACACCTTTCCTTGTGTCCTTCACCCCAACCAAGATTGAAGGATGACGCAGGCCATACTACTGATTACTCCATGGAGCTGTTTTCACATACCATGCCTGGATTATCAAGTCAAATGGTGAATTACCCAGGCCAAGATGAATCTGACATGGAGTGCACTGATGCACAGCCGCTGATGGATGATTCTGCTGGTAGATTCACTCAGAGCACTACATTGTCCTCGCAGTGTACAGAGCCAGATTCTGACCCTGATGAGACTCAGGTGCCCCTTCCCGCACACTATACCACCATACACGGTGACACAGAGGAAGGTGCACATGACATAGAAGAGGAGGTGATGGATGACCCAGTTGTTGACCCAGATTGGCATCCATTGGGGGAAGAGGGTGCTGCTTCCAATAGCTCAGATGAGGAGCATCCACAGCAGACATCGACATCGCAACAGCTGTTATCTGGCAGGCCCGGAGCACTCCAAAGACAGGTTCCAAACATCAAAAGAGTTGCTGGACAGCTTGTCCAGAGGGTCAAAAGATCACAGCGTGCTAGGCCGCAAAATGTCTGCCAAAGTAGGAAGAGTGCAGTGTGGCACTTTTTTGAACAAAATCCTCATGATCAGGCCAAGGTTATCTGTAAGAAGTGCGCAAAGACCTTTAGCCGAGGGAAAAATCTGAAAAATTTGAATACCAGTTGCATGCTTAGACATTTAACCAGCATGCACTTGCAAGCGTGGACACAACACCAAACCTCAAGTGCCACATGTGCAACTGATCACAATGAAGGTAGTCAGCAACGCTACATTGTTTCCCCCACTATAAGCCCACCGGTTAGCACAGCAGCAAATGTTGAGGTGTCGTTGCAAGGCCACAGCAGTCAGGGAATCCCACTGTTATATCAACGAAAGACTGATTCTAGGCCATCAGAAAGAACACCAACTCCATCACCATCATCAACCCTCTCTCAGTCCGCCCTGTCCACCGCTACTTCCACCATATGCAGCTCTCAAGTCCAGCTCACCCTCCCAGACACTATGAGTAGGTCAAGAAAGTACTCAGTCTCTCATCCGCGTACACTGGGTTTGAACGCCCACATTGCCAAACTAATCTCGTTTGAGATGATGCCCTTTCAGTTGGTGGAAAGCACAGCTTTCCACGAACTCATGGCCTATGCAGTACCACGCTATGACCTACCCAGTCGCCACTTCTTCTCTCGCAAAGCCATCCCAGCCCTCCACCATCATGTGAAAGACCGCATTGTCCATGCACTCAAGCAGTCAGTGAGCGGAAAGGTGCACCTCACAACTGATGCATGGTCCAGTCGGCATGGCCAGGGCCGTTACGTGTCCATCACTGCGCACTGGGTTAATGTGGTGGATGCAGGGTCCACAGGGGACAGCGGTGGTGGGACAGTGCTGCCTAGCCCACGGTATAGGAAACAGTTGGCTGTAGGCGTTCCACCCTCCTCCTCCTCCTCCTCCTCCAGAAGCGAAAGCTCGTCCACAGAGCGCAGTCGTACGAGCACTCCATCTGCAGCTGCCACTGTTGCACACGATGTGTCCCCCTATCGAGCAGCTAGTGGAAAGCGTCAGCAGGCTGTGTTGCAGATGATGTGTTTGGGCGACAGACATACCGCCAAGGTGCTGGCCGAGTGCTTGAAGCGACAAACTGAGTCATGGCTGGGCAGTGTACATCTTGAGGCAGGCAAGGTAGTTAGTGATAACGGCCGTAATTTTGTGGCAGCCATAGCCCTTTCAAAACTCAGCCACATACCTTGCTTGGCTCACACCTTGAACCTGGTGGTGCAGTGCTTCCTCAAAAATTATCCGGAGTTAACAGCCCTGCTCCAGAAGGTGCGAAGACTGTGCGCGCACATCCGCCGGTCGCCTGTACACTCCGTTCGTATGCAGAAGCTGCAGCGATTGCTCCACCTTCCCAACCACCGCCTCATTATCGACATTGCAACAAGGTGGAACTCCACCCTGCACATGGTGGAGCGGCTGTGCGAGCAGAGGCAGGCCATAATGCATTTGTGGGAGGATACACGGCCAGGCACTTTGAGAGCAGACATGGAGTTGACAGGTGTGCAGTGGTCGAAGCTGAAAGACCTCTGTAAAGTCCTTCAGTGTTTTGAGGAATGCACACGGCTGGTAAGCGCAGACGACGCCATCCTAAGCATGAGCATCCCACTTATGCGTCTGCTCATGCAAACTTTGACGCACCTTAAGGAGCAGGCGTCTGCAGCCAATGTTGATGAGGAGGAAGAGGAGGAGGGAATCCTTGATGACATTCAGCCATTGTCTGCTCAGGGACCTCTCCTGGACGAGGTGGAGGAAGAAGAGGAGGAGGAGGATGATGATGGGGATGATTACTTAGGGGAGGAGGATGCATCTCGTGGGGCAAGTGAAAATGTTGGCGTGGCAAGGTCTGGTACAGGGTTTGTGCGTGACTGGAGGGATGTGGATTTGCCAGAAAGTGCTCCTCCAACCAGCACTCGCAGTGCATCATTGACACCGGGAACATTGGCCCACATGTCAGATTATGCCTTGCGGATCCTAAAAAGGGACCCCCGCATTGCCAAAATGATGAACGATGACGACTACTGGTTGGCCAGCATCCTGGATCCACGCTATAAAGGCAAATTACAAAACATCATGCCACAGGAGAACCTTGACCTAATATTGGCTAATAAACAAGCAACTCTGGTAAATCGGTTGCTTGAGGCATTCCCAGCACACAGCAGTGGTGATGGTTCTCACACAAGCCGTACGGGCCGGGGGCAGCTTGGCAGAGGTGTTCGTGGTGCACACAGCAGAAGTGGCGTTGGAGACAGGGGTTTCATGACAATGTTGTGGACTGATTTTTCAAATACCGCTCACACAACTGGTAATACTGCATCGATGGAAAGTGACAGGAGACAGCAGTTGTCAACCATGGTTACAAACTACTTTTCCTCCCATATCCATGTTCTCCCACACAGGTCATTCCCCTTTGACTATTGGGCCGCTAAACTGGACACCTGGCCTGAATTGGCACAATGTGCCTTACAGGAGCTCGCTTGCCCAGCTGCAAGTGTGCTATCGGAAAGAGTCTTCAGTGCAGCTGGATCAATCCTGACAGAAAAAAGGACCCGTCTGTCAACCCAAAATGTGGATGATCTAACCTTCATTAAAATGAACCATACATGGGTTTCCAAGGATTTTGTCCCACCTTCCCCTGATGACACATAGGGTGACAGAAAAATGGCTTGCTTTGGTCCACCTCTTCCTGGAACTTCACCTATTTCACCTTTTGCATCAGCTGAATGTCCAACATCAACATATGCCACTTTCTAAAACTCCCTAACTGTGCTGCCTCCCCCCCCATGGCCGGGGTCACCACCTAGCGCACGACACCGTGCGAGTGCCGTTGCCCTGGACAGGTGGGTAGGCCGACTCTTGGGCGCGGGCACTGGCACAGGGTCCCTCATAGTGCAATCAAGTGTCTCTGACGGTGGTGGTGCACACCCGCCGTCAGACACACCGCTGTACTATGAGGGGCCCAGTGCCAGTACCGACGCCCACGAGTGGGCCCCCCTTGCTTGGGCAGGGCCCCAGCATTTGCAATCTTTACTTCTCCCTGCTCCTCCGCTGTGTAATCTGGGCCGTCAAATCCATACTGTGCCTGACACCGTCTGAGCCTGCCTCCTGAGACATATATTTTGAATGTGTACGCTATCCATACATGTTATCCGGGGATACGGTACCCTTTCTAACCTTTGTGCAATCACGTGCAATCCATACTGGGCCTGACACCGTCTGAGCCTGCCTCCTGAGACATATATTTTGAATGTGTACGCTATCCATACATGTTATCCGGGGATACGGTACCCTTTCTAACCTTTGTGCAATCACGTGCAATCCATACTGGGCCTGACACCGTCTGAGCCTGCCTCCTGAGACATATATTTTGAATGTGTACGCTATCCATACATGTTATCCGGGGATACGGTACCCTTTCTAACCTTTGTGCAATCACGTGCAATCCATACTGTGCCTGACACCGTCTGAGCCTGCCTCCTGAGTCATATTTTGAATGTGTACGCTATCCATACATGTTATCCGGGGATACGGTACCCTTTCTAACCTTTGTGCAATCACGTGCAATCCATACTGGGCCTGACACCGTCTGAGCCTGCCTCCTGAGACATATATTTTGAATGTGTACGCTATCCATACATGTTATCCGGGGATACGGTACCCTTTCTAACCTTTGTGCAATCACGTGCAATCCATACTGTGCCTGACACCGTCTGAGCCTGCCTCCTGAGACATATATTTTGAATGTGTACGCTATCCATACATGTTATCCGGGGATACGGTACCCTTTCTAACCTTTGTGCAATCACGTGCAATCCATACTGGGCCTGACACCGTCTGAGCCTGCCTCCTGAGACATATATTTTGAATGTGTACGCTATCCATACATGTTACCTGGGGATACGGTACCCTTTCTAACCTTTGTGCAATCACGTGTAATCCATACTGGGCGTGAGAACGGCTGGCAAGCTACAGCACCTGTGGTTTGCACACGTAAGTTTTTCATTTTTTCAGGAATGACGGTTAGGCCTAATTCCGGAACTGCAGTTGACCTGCACTTACTGGGAAATCATTGTTCGCGGGTAATAATTGTAATCACTCAGTGATCCCCATCACTAACGTTGTTCAGTGGGTTATCTGCACCTGTAAGCGACAAACGCTGGCCTTTTCAGTGTAGCGCACATGCAGCCACGGACATGTAAGGGCATGACACACCAGTTATTGGCCAATCTCATGTTCCAGAGCCTCACGTGTCCCTCTAGTAAGCCGGACTCGGACCGCGGGGCATGACGGAGTCTCGTTCATTAACAGAATTAAGCTTGCAATGTGTGCATCTGTTCTGTAGCTGGCATGGTTGAGGTTTCCCAGATGGAGTCGAATTTAACCGTAGGCTCCACTCCTGGTGGTGCCCTTCTGGACATTCCTTTAAGGTTCAGCTTTGCAACCATACTGCCCACGTAAAACAAACACTTTGCCTTCATGAACGCTGTTTGGAGGGTCATGACTCGTGGGAATAACGCCGCCCAATCAGTTAACCTGCTAGAGAGATCCTTCGTTGCTCCCAAGCATGACATCACACTCCCTAGGAGGAAGGTAATGCCACTGTGGCGACCGTACTCCTGGGGGCGACACAAGTGCACTGATGCCCAGCGACTGCTCGATGAATCTGCTGGTACATTGACCCAGACCACTACATTCCCCTCTCACGCTACACGGCCTGAATCTGACCCTGATGAAACTCAGGTTACCCTTCCCATATACAGTTCCATCTTACACGGTGACAAAGAGGAAGCTGCAGATGAAAGTGCAGGTTCGGCCCACCCGCCATCAGACACACGACCGTACTATCAGGGGCCCTGTGCCAGTGCCGTCGCCAACGAGTGGGCCCCCCTGCTTGCTCAGGATCACAGCACTTGCAAGGTTGAAATACTGTGCAGTGAGATGGAAGATGGGGACGACGAGGAGTCCAGACTAGTCCAGGGATTCCCTAGCGAGGAGACTTATTTGATTGTTTTCAATGTTGGGACAGCAATTTTTGGGGAGCACTATACTCTGGAGAATGATAGATGGGGCCCACCATACACTGGAACATTCCAAAGGTGGACATCAGACACTGGAGCAGCATTTACAGGGCCCATTATACACTAGAGCATTGGAAATGGGGCCCATTATGTTTGGAGCATTATTTGGGCCCATAAGACAGTGGAGCTTCATCCATGGGGACCAACATATACTGTAGCATTATGTGGAGCTCATCATATACTGTTTCAAACATTATATGGGACCAATGATTCTGTATGGAGAAATAGATGGGCCTCATCATGAGATGTAAAAAGTGAGGTATTTTTCATTGTACTATACCGCTATTTCTCTGCCGTATCGGAGCATGATGAGTTGTGGTATGTGTTAAAGGGGCGATCTTTCGCCCAGGGCACATGAAAACCTGCAGCCAGCCCTCCCCCCCCACAACTTTAGCCAAATAACCCCCATTTTTCAGTGCGTAACTTGTATTATGAAGTTAATTAAGGTTGACAAGCTTAAGTAAGAAGAATTGATGCTTTTGGCATTCAAATGGGCACTGTAGGTGTGTTTCCTGTCCTCCTCTCACTGCCGACTTTTATTCCCCATTGACTTACATTGGGTTTCGTGTTTCGGGATGACCCCGACTTTTCCCTATAATCGGACGATCTTGCTCGACCCGACTTTTGGAAAAGTCGGGTTTCACGAAACGAAACGCGACCCTAAAAAACCAAAAGTCGCTCAACTCTAGTCTCCTCTTATAGCGCCTTTAAGTGTGAAGTACTGCTAGTTCTGAGTTACACTGGAGTGCCTCCTGACAGATGTTTCCAAGAACTCTACTTGTACGGCAGACAGCTGTAGCCTGCTTCGGGGACTCCTCTCTCCTGAGTCCCGGCTCACTATTCACGTTGCTGTTGTGCCCCCAAGTCTTAGATGGGAGTAGTGCATTTACAGCCCACTACTCCACCGATGTCTGCTGCAGGACCTTCAGTATCCATACAACCTCGGGGACCGGGCCCCGGCCTTGCGCTTAAAACTTCTAGGCAGGGTTCTCCTCTAACCCACGTCCTCTCTGTTCCCTTTTACTCCTTCGTTCCGTACTAATCCCTCTCTCTCATAGAAGGTCAGGTTTCAGTCCAATGTCTTTCTCCTTCTTTCCTTTCCTGTGCCAGCTGGCTCAGATCACTGAGGCAGCTGCAGCACTCCTTCCTCCATCCCTCTTCCAGGGATCCTCCTCTCTGAGTGACTCTCTCTCTACTGACTGACTGGCTGACTAAACTTCCCACTCTTTATGTATTCTAAACTCCACCCGCCTCCCAGCACGTTTCGTGTTCCAAGCAGGGAGCCACCAAAGCTGCTCTGCTATATTCCAAGCAGGGAGTGGCTTTGCTGAACTACCATGTTGTGTAGGATGCGAGTGTTGGAGCGTGGTTAGGAGCCTCCAACTCACCTGGATGGTGGGGTACCACACCTCAGGAGGAGGTGCAGTACCTCTGTGGCAGCTGAATCCTCAAGGGCGCCACACATACAGTGGGGAAAAAAAGTATTTAGTCAGTCAGCAATAGTGCAAGTTCCACCACTTAAAAAGATGAGAGGCGTCTGTAATTTACATCATAGGTAGACCTCAACTATGGGAGACAAACTGAGAAAAAAAAATCCAGAAAATCACATTGTCTGTTTTTTTTTTTCATTTTATTTGCATATTATGGTGGAAAATAAGTATTTGGTCAGAAACAAAATTTCATCTCAATACTTTGTGATATATCCTTTGTTGGCAATGACAGAGGTCAAACGTTTTCTGTAAGTCTTCACAAGGTTGCCACACACTGTTGTTGGTATGTTGGCCCATTCCTCCATGCAGATCTCCTCTAGAGCAGTGATGTTTTTGGCTTTTCGCTTGGCAACACGGACTTTCAACTCCCTCCAAAGGTTTTCTATAGGGTTGAGATCTGGAGACTGGCTAGGCCACTCCAGGACCTTGAAATGTTTCTTACGAAGCCACTCCTTCGTTGCCCTGGCGGTGTGCTTTGGATCATTGTCATGCTGAAAGACCCAGCCACGTTTCATCTTCAATGCCCTTGCTGATGGAAGGAGGTTTGCCCTCAAAATCTCACGATACATGGCCCCATTCATTCTTTCATGTACCCGGATCAGTCGTCCTGGCCCCTTTGCAGAGAAACAGCCCCAAAGCATGATGTTTCCACCACCATGCTTTACAGTAGGTATGGTGTTTGATGGATGCAACTCAGTATTCTTTTTCCTCCAAACACGACAAGTTGTGTTTCTACCAAACAGTTCCAGTTTGGTTTCATCAGACCATAGGACATTCTCCCAAAACTCCTCTGGATCATCCAAATGCTCTCTAGCAAACTTCAGACGGGCCCGGACATGTACAGGCTTAAGCAGTGGGACACGTCTGGCACTGCAGGATCTGAGTCCATGGTGGCGTAGTGTGTTACTTATGGTAGGCCTTGTTACATTGGTCCCAGCTCTCTGCAGTTCATTCACTAGGTCCCCCCCCGCGTGGTTCTGGAATTTTTGCTCACCGTTCTTGTGATCATTCTGACCCCACGGGGTGGGATTTTGCGTGGAGCACCAGATCGAGGGAGATTATCAGTGGTCTTGTATGTCTTCCATTTTCTAATTATTGCTCCCACAGTTGATTTCTTCACTCCAAGCTGGTTGGCTATTGCAGATTCAGTCTTCCCAGCCTGGTGCAGGGCTACAATTTTGTTTCTGGTGTCCTTTGACAGCTCTTTGGTCTTCACCATAGTGGAGTTTGGAGTCAGACTGTTTGAGGGTGTGCACAGGTGTCTTTTTATACTGATAACAAGTTTAAACAGGTGCCATTACTACAGGTAATGAGTGGAGGAAAGAGGAGACTCTTAAAGAAGAAGTTACAGGTCTGTGAGTGCCAGAAATCTTGATTGCTTGTTTCTGACCAAATACTTATTTTCCACCATAATATGCAAATAAAATGAAAAAAAAACAGACAATGTGATTTTCTGGATTTTTTTTCTCAGTTTGTCTCCCATAGTTGAGGTCTACCTATGATGTAAATTACAGACGCCTCTCATCTTTTTAAGTGGTGGAACTTGCACTATTGCTGACTGACTAAATACTTTTTTTCCCCACTGTACATCACCAAGCACAATGCCAAGTGTCAGATGGAGTGGTGTAAAAGGAGTCAGTAGTGTGGCTTTGGAAATGTGTCCTCTGAAGTGATGAATCACGCTAACAGGAGAGCATTACTTACCCGACTGCACTGTGCCAACTGTAAACTTTGGTCGGAAAAGGGATACTGTTCTGGAGCTGTTTTACAGGAATTCACCCAGACTCCTTTGTTCCAGTGAATGGAAAATTTAAAGAGTTATTCCCAAAAATACAAATTATTCTCTATCCATTAAATAAGAAATAACTTGCTGATCGCTGGGGATCTCAGCAGTTGGACCTCCAGTTATCCCCATCTAATAGATAGGAGATAACATCTTTTTGGAAATAAACTGCAGTTCCATCTCGAATGGAGTGGATGTGCACATGATCAATCTCGGCTGCATTAATTGTCAAAAGGGCTGATGGAAATAGCGTGGTACAATGCTATCTATGAATGTGTTTGTGGGAATTTCTGTCCATTTGTCCTCAACAACATTTGTGAGGTCATACCATTGCTAGACAAGATGGACTGGCTCATGCTGGAACAGATACAGGCCTTCCTTAAAGGGAATCTGTCACCCCATATTTGGCCTATAACCTGTGGCCACAGCCATCAGGGGCTTATCTGCAGCATTCTATAATGCTGTAGATAAGCCCCCGATGTAACCTGAAAGATAATAAAAAAGAGTTAGATTATACTCACCCCGGCGTCCGGTCCGGTCCGATGGGTGTCGCCGTACGGTCCAGCGCCTCCCATCTTCATACTATGATGTCCTCCTCCTTGCTTCTCGGCTTCTGCGCAGGTGTACTTTATCTGCCCTGTTGAGGGCAGAGTAAAGTACTAATGTGCGCAGGCGCCTGCGCACTGCAGTACTCTGCTCTGCCCTCAACAGGGCAGATAAAGTACGCCTGCGCAGGAGCCGAGGGAGAAGCAAGGAGAAGGACATCATCGTATGAAGATGTTAGGCACCGGACCAGACCGCGACACCCTCCACCCCGCCTCCGGTGAGTATAATCTAACTTGTTTTTCTTATCTTTCAGGTCTCATCGGGGGCTTATCTACAGCATTACAGTGGCAGCAGCTTATAGGGCTAAAATGGGGTGACAAATTCCCTTTAAAGTGTCTATACAAAGTTGGAAGCTTGAAATAGCCAAATATGTCTTGCTATGCTAAAGCTTTAAATGGTTTCCCCTCACCAAAATAAAACAAGTTGTTCCCAATCTATATGAAAGGGGATCACTTGCTCATTCTGAGATCAGGTCTCTGCTCACTCAGCCCAACTGGTTTACAACTGGACACAAAGCATGGCTGAAGGAGAGTAAAAACTCTCCTCGGCTGGCTAAGCAGAATGTGCTTTCTATCTTGTGTAGTTGTGAACTAATTCTACTCAGTGTGCATAACATTTTTACAAAAGGGCACAGAGGCTGACTGAGCAGAACGGGTTTACAGTTCAGCACAGAACAGGCTGGGGCACGAAAAAAATATTCATTTTGCTCAGTCATCCAATAAGAGTTTTTCCTCAACTTCAGGCCTGCTCCACAACCAATTGTAAACCAGTTTTGCTGAGTGAGCAGATCAGTTATGCTAGTTCACGATGCTGCACCACATTCTGGCAGAAGTTTGCTCTAACATCCTAAGACAAGCAGTGTTTCTTCAGGAAACCCATCATAATGCATGCCTAGGAGAAATTGCAGCTTAAAATATGTGACGACAGACATTTTGTACAACTCTGAGAACCCTTTTCAGCAAAGTCTTGCAGATATATAATAAACAGAGCTGTTACTCACCCTCTTACGCTCCAGCACTGCTTCTCCACCATTGCTCAAGGGTGCTGAGACCAGCAATTGGCTGCAGTAGAATTGTGTTCTGTTGATGAGACTTCACCATTGCACATGGTTGCCATCAGGGCATTGCTGCCCCATATGGCGTATTGGGCCCGGTGGGGAGGGGGCCTGGTCCGGGCCCCCCTCCTTAGCGGGCTCAGGGGCAGGATTTGGCCATTTTCCCAGATACTGAACATGCATCCTTTTGAGCATATCGAACGTTGCAATGTACTGCTGTGTAGGACCCGCTTGCTGCACAGCAATAAAAGCCGCTAGTCAATCAGAGACCGGCATCTGACAGTGGCTCACACGTCACCGATGTATGATGTCACTGTCATACACTAGGGCAGCTGCGCCTCAAATGGTTGAGGAAGAAGACGTCACTGGGCAGCGGCCAAGTAAGGAGAAATTTTTTTGTGCTAAAATCCGTAATATGGGGAGACATATTGGGGGGCAGGATGGAGTTACATGAGGGACAGGATGGAGACATTGGGGGGCAGGATTGGAGAAAATATGGGGGGCAGGATGGAGACATATGGGGGCAGGATGGAGACATTTGGGGACAGGATGGTAACATATGGGGGCAGGATGGAGACATGGGGCCAGGATGAGAGGACATATATGGGTGCAGGATAGAGATTTATGGAGGCAGGATCGAGACATATGGGGGGACAGGATGGAGATCTATGGGGCCAGGATTGGAGGACATATGTGGCCTATATGGGAGAAAATATGGGGGCAGGATGGAGACACATGGGGCCATGATGAAAGGACATATGGGAGCAGGATGGAGACACATGGGGCCAGGAATCAAACACATGGGGGCCAGAATGGAGGACATTATTACAGGAAGGTGCCAGGATGTAGGACATTATTACTGTATGGGCTATTTAAGGGATATTATTACTGCTATGATGTATTTTATTTTTGAGGATACTGTCTTCAGTGGGGGAGGGGGTCCTATTACTGTGAAAGAGTACACCCACTTTTTTCTTTATCTGGCGTAGTGTAGAAATTGGGGAAAAATTGGGGAATGTGCTCTAGATAACTGTTATTTTCTGCAGAGATGACTACTGGCTGAAAGAAGTGATGGTGGTCTGCACTGGATGAAGAAGCAAAGTGAAGATGAATGAATATCTTCAATCAGAGTTATCACTTGTAAGTCAGTGTATTACCTGTACACTTACACTATAAACTATGTAGCATATAAAGAGCTCCTGTGTAGAATGTCACTGGTGATCCCTACATTAGCTGTAAACTGACATTCTATAAAGAGCTCCTGTATGTAATGTCACTGGTGAGTCACGATTACCTGCACACTAACACTATATACAGAGCTCTTCTGTATAATGTCACTGGTGAACACTGTATTACTTGTACACTATATACTATATACAGAGCTTGTGTATGTCACTGGTGAGTTACTGTATTACCTGTACACTGACACTATATACAAAGTTCCTGTGTATAATGTCACTGGTGATATGTTGTGGTAATATGTGGTCTGGTCATGGTGTGGTGGTATTTGTTCTTTGTATGTGGTATTATTCGGTCACTATGTGGTAATAATATGTGGTCTGGTCATGCTGTGACATTATTTTTTGTTGTATGTGGTATTATTCAGTTAATATGTGGTGGTAATATGTGTTCTGGTCATGGTGTGACGGTATTTGTTCCTTCTATGTGGTATTATTAGGTCACTATGTGGTCGCAATATATGGTCTGGTCATGGTGTGGTGGTATTTGTCTTCATAGGTGTTATTTGGTCATTATGTGGTGGTGATATGTGACTTGGTCATGGTGTGACAGTATTTGTTTCTTGTATGTGGTATTATTCAGTCTCTATGTGGTGGTAACATGTATCATGGTGTGACAGTATTTGTTCCTTGTATGTGGTATTATTTGGTTATTTTAAAAAATGTATGTGACACATTCCCTTAAAGAAAAATTAATTAAAAATATACCTAAAAAGAGTATTGGGTATTTTAACAAATGTTTAATAAGTTACAGTGGAGTAGGGCCCTGCCAGAAGAGTCCATTTGACGTGGTGTTAGGATTAAAAAATCTTTTGGTCAAAACAAAAGCTGATAGCTATGTATGGGATCTGGTGTTTGATTGGAACTGTTAATGTGTGATTGGTGAGGACGTGGTGCAGAAGTGGAGTTTTTCCAAAATTGGGTGGTGGGATAGTGGAAGGTTTGATGGGTGGAGCCTGGGCTGAGTCTCAAGGGGACCCGAAAATGTTGCCAGTATGGGGCCCTGAAATTCCTGATGGCAGCCCTGCCACTGCAGCCTGTCAACAAAGACCGAAGCAGGGGCAGAGAGGCAGAGTTGAAGCCCACTTTACTGTTGTATATATCTACAAGCCTCTGCTTAACTAAAAGTTTATTAAGACCTTTAATTGCAATGTTTTTAGAATAAAATAAAGTAGTTTCAAAGAAATGATTGGTGCTTTATAAGCGAGGAAAAAAAATTGTACTTAAATTCAGATATAGCTTGACACTAAGATTTCAAAACCATAACACTAGAATGAAAAATTCCACTGGAAGGGGTTAGGAATCCTAAAGACATTAATGTAAAACCAACCAAAAATTAGATGACAAAATTTATTTTCAGTCATGTTTAGTAAACTAAATTTATTTGCTTTTTTAATAATTGTGTTAGCTCGCCATAGCACTATTATTCATGCATGAAACTCCCTATTAGGTTGAATACGTTAAAGTCAGTGTCAAATGATTTGTGATCATGTGGTCATGGCAGGTACGTGGGATGCAGTGTCGAGACGCGAGACGGATTGAACTTTAGGTAGTAACTTTTATAGATAGATGCCAGTAGGGCTACCCTAAGCAACCAAACAAGATAACAGCAATTGTCCTCGCAGGGACCAAATACAGGAAAACACTGATTATGAGAACACGACTACCCCGGTAACAGCTGGTCACTATAGGGCCGCGGTTTGGCCGACTACGGGTCCTTAGTTACTATGTGTCACTTAGCCATCCTGATGTCCAACAGCGTACTGTTCGATGGTGCTTCGGCGCCACAGCCGCTGGGCCCAACCGCTGAGGATCTGGCGGAGTCTTCGGGCGTTCCTACACCCGCCCAGACGAGGCAGGGGCACAACAGGCCCTAGAAGAGTTCTTTGATGGAATGTCCCCCAGCGGAGGCGGCGGGATACCGCCTGGGAGTGGGAGAGTGGAGGCCGCAGCCCCCGGGCAGGGCAGGCAGCGGTGGTGCTGAGTGGCGGTTGGTAGGCCACCGGCGCAGCCCGAGGCTGCACTAGGGGACCCTGTTATGAATGAGTCACCGAAGGAGGAAAAAACAAAAATACAAACTAAGTCCAGAAAACCGGAGAGGTTGGTAGCTATCGGATTGCAGACCCCTGATCCTATCCACAACAACTAACAGTAGCCGTGGGGGGTTCCTACGATGCCCTAGACCCCTCGATCACAGCCGGAGAACTAAATAGGCCTAAAGAAAGAAAGGGGAAATCTAAACTGCCCCAGAGCAGACCCCAAAGCAATAGGCAGCCCCCAACATATAATGCCGGTGAAGCAAGATGAAAACACTAACACAGATAGAAAGATAGGTTGAGCAAACGATGGGGCCCAAGCTAACTAAAAAGGACAGGATAGAAAAGCTGCTATCTGCAATCCATAAAAAACCCTACCAAAAAATGTCCCAACCGTCTGATAGGAAAAACAGGCCCTGAAGTCGCTAGGACTTCAAATAGACTATATCAGCACTCAGGTAAATTCTGAAGACAGAGCAAAGAGACAAACTGAACAGAGACAAAAATGGAACCCAGCACACTCCCGACCGGGGATGGCTGAACTCCAAAAAACAAGGGAAACAAGACAAAACTAATAAGTTCAATAGCAGAGCAAAAACTTATCTTTGGGAAGCAGGAATCAGACTGGTCTCCAAGAATCCAGCAGAGAAATCACCAGCGACTCAGAAGGGCGTCGGCTGCCTTATAGCCAGTCAGAATTTCCTGTTACCCAGTCATCATCTACCAGATCAGGTGTTTGGTAATCAGCCTCACTACCTTCCTTCACCAGAAGAGGGAGTTCATCAGACATCGACAGTGAAGGGGAAAATGAACTCACAACAGGACCCGCAGAGGGCAACGGCCCAACCCTTACCACAGACTGGAGTGGGGCAGTGGCGGCTGCGGGCAGCAACGGACAAGTCACAGCTGTGGACTGGAGTGGAGCGGCAATGGCCGCAGTCGCGAGCTGGAATGAGGCGGCAATAGCCGCGGGTGGCTGCAATCAGTCCGCAGCCGCGAGCTGGAGCGAGGCGGCAACGGCCGGGGGTGGCTGCGGGCAGGCCGCAGCTGCAAGCTGGAGCGAGGTGGCAACGGCCACGGGTGGCTGTGGGCAGGCCGCAGACGCAGACTGGAGCGAGGTGGCAACGGCCACGGGCTGAAGTGAAGCGGTGGTACTCTGTCGGTCGGCTCGGCGCTGTCTCCCTGCGGTCCACCGAGAGTCTCCCTCCTGTCGCTGTCCTCTCTGGTTATTGCTGGAGGCTCTGGCTCCCTGGCGCCCCCTTGGTCTCATGCTCCTTGTCTCCCATTCTGCTGACTCACCCTGACTGGAGTCCTCCGCCCCTTTTATATCGGCTCCTCCCCCAACCGTCCTGGAAGTCTCAGCGGTCCGTCCTCTAACTCTGCTCCCCAGAAACAGACCCTCTAGGAACCTAGATGACTGTCCCCTTGGTTCCGGCCCAGACACTCAGTGGGGGCCCATCCTCCTACACTCATTTCATCAATACTATTAATATAATCTGTTGATCTCTATACCTGGTTAACACCTATAACCATCACATACTAGGAAATCTAGTTCAAGGCAACTTGTTTTCTACTAATTTAATATCAATGGTGTGGATGTTCTTTGCTTAAGAAGTCATGAATGTGTTTCTGTGTTATATGTTTTGTATTTTTGTGGTCATTTCTGCAATTATCATGTAAAAATGATCATGTTCTGGTATTTTTAAACTCAAAGCTCAACAGCATTGTTTCACACACTTACTTGAGTTTATACTGTAAAGTCAGAGGAAAATCTGCATCTTAATATTTTTCCTATCAGTGAGAACGGCCTTTGATTTATTTACATATAAATTATCCAATATCGAGTTTAAAAAAATTCAACTAGAACTTTCTCTAAACAGCCATAGTATTCATTTATTTTTTTATTTATTTATGTTCAAATTCTTTGATTTGATAGTACTTTTTTTTGCAAAATATATATATTTTAGTATTGGTATTTATTTCCTTTATTAGGAAATTTTTTCCAGTATTCTAAAACTATTGACAACTATTTTTACCATCCAATGCATAAAGTTACAATATGATTTAGAAAGTTCCTTAACATTGACCGTCCATGTGACCTTCAACCAATTAACAATCCTTTCCCGACACCAGCAAAAGTTGAGTATAAAATGACCCCCATCTTCATAAAGATGAAGAATTTAGAAGGACAAAAAACATTTAAGCCAATTAAAAAACTATACAAAAAATGATCATGTTCTGGTATTTTTAAACTCAAAGCTCAACAGCATTGTTTCACACACTTACTTGAGTTTATACTGTAAAGTCAGAGGAAAATCTGCATCTTAATATTTTTCCTATCAGTGAGAACGGCCTTTGATTTATTGACATATAAATTATCCAATATCGAGTTTAAAAAAATTCAACTAGAACTTTCTCTAAACAGCCATAGTATTCATTTATTTTTTTTTTTATTTATGTTCAAATTCTTTGATTTGATAGTACTTTTTTTTGCAAAATATTTATATTTTAGTATCGGTATTTATTTCCTTTATTAGGAAATTTTTTCCAGTATTCTAAAACTATTGACAACTATTTTTACCATCCAATGCATAATGTTACAATATGATTTAGAAAGTTCCTTAACATTAACCGCCCATATGACCTTCAACCAATTAACAATCCTTTCCCGACACCAGCAAAAGTTGAGTATAAAATGACCCCGATCTTCATAAAGATGAAGAATTTAGAAGGACAAAAACATTTAAGCCAATTAAAAAACTATACAAGCTGAACCTAAATTCATTGTTATTTGGGTACAATTGCAGTCACGCTGAAAATGTAAGTTAAAGCTATTATTTTCAACATGATTAGAAATAAAAATCTTTACTATTAAATATAATTAATGTATTGTCTTTTAGTGTTAACAATGTATCAAGGGACAATCTGTGTTTTTATAGGAATTTCAATTCATCTTTTGGTAGACACAACATTGTTGTACAAAAATGTAATAATATTTTTTGAGATACAGGTTATAACATGTGACATGTAACTGGGACATCTTGATTTTAACATTTGGTAATTTTTTAGATTTACAATTATTAATATAAGTACTTGAATGATGAATGTCATTTAGAATAAATATGTCTCAAAATAAAAATGTGAATATAAAAGTTCATAAAATAAATATATCTTTATTAAATATCACAATACATGAATTTAAGTAAAAAGATGCCTTACAAAAGTGACGTGGCAAAAAAAAATGGTAATTATAAAATATAAAGCACAGACAAAGCAGTCAAATTATAAACGTCATAATGTCAGCCACTAAATAGATGACCATTAGTTATCTGTAGTAAGGTAAATTAGTAAATATCCTGCATATCACAATACATTTTCAGGCAGCTAGAGCAGTGAACATAGAAAGTAATACCTGAAAAGTAATGTCTGCAGCAGCCGCATTGAATCCAGGCACCGTGTACCTCCACCAGGGTTGGGACAAGGGGTAGGCAGGGTAGGCACTCACTTAGGGCGCTACTTCCTGCTTTCCCAATTGTTATAAAACAAAAACTGTCATTGCTGAATGCCTGTGGCCACCCGGGACCTTCAGCTACAGCCTATCTTGATGAGCGTTTTTCAATATTTCTTCTGAAACGCGCGTCAGGGTGGAGGGGCGCGGTGCCTAGATTCAAAGCGGCTGCTGCAGACAGTATTTTTAAAAGTAGTACCCTCTATGTTCACCAGTGAATATATATGCAGGTTATTTACTAATTTACCTTTCTCTGGATAACTAATGATTATCTCTGTAGCATTATTCCATTTATCATTTGACTTTCTTTCCTGCACATTATTTTTTATCATTACTAGGTTTTTTTTACGTGTCCCCTTTTGTGAGGCACCTTTTTATTTTATTGATGCCGTGTGATATTTAATAAAGATTTATTTATTTTATGGACTTTTATGTTTGCTTCTTTTTGATTTATTCTCAGGCACTAATTTTGATACTAAGGTTATATTCATGCAACAAATACATTACGATAATTTTTTTTTAAACAAAAACGTACTGCAAAACACCCCTTAACTTTTAAATGATATAAGTGTAATTTAAAAAAAAATTTTTTTTCCATCTTTGCTGTCTTTTTCTTTCCCCAAAATTAGTCTAGTCAGTTTTTACTATTACTATTACTAATATTTAATCCCAAAAATTGCTATGTTGCGAATGAATGAATTTCCCGTTTCAAACTAAAAATGGTTTCTTTATCCTTTTAGCTAAAAATAAGCAGTACTCTTTTGCGCTGCCATCACTTCAGCTACTACTATAGCCTTCTGTGTAAGCTATTGTTGCCCGTGCCCATTACCTAAAAAAACTTTTAGATTCTAACTGATGTCAAACCCTCTAGAGCAGAAAAAGACAACAGAGAAAATCCCCTTGAGTATAAAGAGAGGACAGAATAGGATGCTTTAAAAATAACTAATTAAAGTTGTTTTAGGCATTTTCTCCTTCGATTTCTCTTATCTGAAGGCGCCTAATCTTTTCGGGTTAGGAGGGAAGAAGTATGGGACAAAAGATACCCCCTCCTTGTCTGACTCTACCCTATGTCTGTGAGGTCTTAAAACAAGAGGGCACTTTAAATTAATGAGTTATCAGCTGACAGATAGGAGATTCTTACTAATTAAGGCCTGTGTTCACACATTCTTTTTTTTTTCGTGAATAAGAAGCTGCCAAACTTCTAACCGTCAGGAACCTTCATTCATAAAAAAGAAAAACATTGCTGGCCTTAGAGGTTTAGGGTGGATGTCTATGAATGGAGCGGTCAGACTAAGAGGCCAAGTAAGAACATGCAACTCCAGCCTTGGCTGTCCACAGGGAACCAAGATCCTGGCTCCTCTCTCTATTGTGTGTACAGTAATTAGGAGGATCTAAATGGCTTTGGTGTCTACTGAAGTTTGTCGGGATAATTAGTGGGGATTTGGGAAAGGGTTCAGCAGTGATACTGCATCCTCCCTTCAAGCGTACATTTTTCATACACCAAGTATTATAAAAAAAAAATAACAAATGAAGGGAAATGCTTGACTTCTTTGTTTATGAGTTCCTCCGGGATTATTGGCTGATAAACAGAATTGAAATATGTATTACTATGATTTTGTCATATTAAATGCATATTTTCATGTTATTAATTTTCTACCAATATATTAAGAATCTGCTTTATATTAAAGCATGAACAAATATAAATACATTAAAAAAAACAATGTCGTTATAAATTAAAAATCAAGAAAAATACTTAACATTTGGTTATAAATATAATCTGATTCTGCTTGGAAAGTACTGAATCCTGAACAAGTAGGTGGAGGATTCTCTTAATTGAGACCACTGAGAAAAGTGAAAGAGAAAGCGGTCAGCACGATTGCAAGTATGTGTCCACGTGACAAGCGTCTGGAGTTTGGAAACAGAGCGGAATCCTTACCGTGAGAACATTACACACTTGAAGGGTTTAGTATGTTACAATCCCACGTAAATTTTATACATACAACAGTTAACTACTAATCCATCGTAAATTTTATATTTATCCTATAACAATATTATGTATCACGGAGATGTTTTTTGTTAACGTTCTGCATATTTCATAAGCAGTGTTAAACTGACTTTAAATAGTAAAGAACTATATATATATATATTTGCTAAATGGTCTTAAAATGATTGTTGACAATGGAGCTGAACTGCACAGCTCCATTGAATGTTTAGCAGTTGCAGACGAGCACTGCACATCATCTCCTTTTCAAGTAATCACTTTCTCATTCTCTTATGTAGTGCATTTTTAAAGAGAATCTGTCAGCAAGTTTTTGCTATCTAATATAAGAGTACCATAATGTAGGGGCTGAGACCCTGATTTCCAGTGATTTGTCACTTACTAGGCTGTGGGTTGATGTTTCTTTAAAATCAGTGTTTTATCAACAGGAGATTATCACTACAGGACTAGAGGCCCCATCACACACAGCGAGATCGCTAGCGAGATCGCTGATTTTGTGACGTCACAGCGATCTCGCTAGCGACATTGCTGTGTGTGACACACATCAGCGACCGGCCCCCCTGCCGGGTATCGCTGATCATGCAGGATCGTCCTGGGCCATTTTTTGATCGTTGGTCTCCCGCTGGCCAGCACGATTCGCTGCATGTGACAGTGGGAGACAAAGGATCAGCGACGCTGCACGCTGGTATCTAAGGTAAACAGCGGGTTTTAAGAGCCGCGCGGCTCTTCGATACCCGCTGTTTACCTTAGATACCAGCTTGCTCGCTGCTCCTGATCGCTGGAGGGGCTATGTGACAGCTCACCAGCGATCAGCCTAACGATGTCCCAGCGATCCCATCCATGTCGGATCGTTGGTGGGATCACTGGGACATCGTTGTGTGTAACGGTACCCTTAGTGTCTCATGCCTCCTACTTAACTACTCTGTAAACCCACCACGGATCAATGGAAAGAGTATGCAGAAAGTTGTCAATCAATGATTATACAGAGATCAGTATTCAGTGCACTGCTAGATCTGCAGCAGAGAAAACAGTGATTGCATGAAAATGACAGCACGCAGCCCAGTAAGTTAAACATATCTAGAATCAGAGTCTCAGTCTCTATATTATGCTGCTGTCAGATCACATAGCAGATTCCCTTTAACTTGTCTTTCATATACCGTATATACTCAAATGTAAGCCAAGTTTTTCACCACATTTTTTTGTGCTGAAAACACCCCCCTCGGCTTTTACTTGAGGGAGGTGTCCAGAAGATGGAGGGAGAGCGGCAGCGGCAGAGCAGTGGGTCACAGGAGGCAGGAGCCAGTTTCTGCAGCTAAAGCCTGTGCCCGCTGCTGAAGAGATATGAATATTCACTGCGCTCTCAGTGAATATTCATTTCTCTGTAATAGCGTGCACAGTGTCAGCCGCAGCAGCCGGCTCTTGCAGCTGCCCGGCATTCACGTGTGCCTTCTACTTAAGAGAAGTGAATATTCACCTCTCTCTACTCCCATGGGTGTGGAGAGAGGTGAATATTCATTTTTAAGTAGTAGACACACGTGACCACTCGGCGACTGACACTCTGCGCACTACTTAATAGCAATGAATACTCACTGTCCTCCACGCACATAGTTCCGGTGTGGGTAGCAGTGAGTATTCTGGCAGCTGTGCTCTGTGTTATGATGAGTCACCGAAGGAGGAAAAAACAAAATACCAGCTAAGTCCAGAAAAACCAGAGAGGATGGCAGCTATCGGATTGCAGACCCCTGAACCTATCAACAACAACTAGCAGTAGCCGTGGGGGGTTCCTACGGTGCCCTAGACCCCTCGATCACAGCCGGAGAGCTACATAGCCTAAAGACAGAAAGGGGAAAAACTAAACTGCCCCAGAGCAGACCCCAAAGCAATAGGCAGCCCCCAACATATAATGACGGTGAAGCAAGATGAAAACACTAACACAGATAGAAAGATAGGTTGAGCAAATCATGGGGCCCAAGCTAACTACATAGGACAGGATAGGAAAGCTGCTGTCTGCCATCCGCAAAAACCCTATCAAAATGAGCCAACCGACTGATAGGAAAAACAGGCCCTGAAGTCGCTAGGCTTCAAAAGACTATATCAGCACTCAGGTATATTCTGAAGACAGAGCAAAAGATCAACAGATCAGAGACAAAAATGGAATTCAGCTCACCCCCGGCCGGGGATGGCAGAACTCCCAAAAAACAAGGCAAGACAAAAACAAAACTGAAGAGTACAAAGCAGAGCAGAAAAACTTAGCTTTGAGATGCAGGAATCAGACTGGTCTCCAAGAATCCAGCAGGAAAATCACCAGCCAGGAAGAAGGGCGTCGGCAGCCTTATATCCAGTCCTCAATCCCAGCCACACAGTTATCATCTAGCTGCCCAGGTGTTTGGTAATCAGTCTCACTACCTTCCTTCACCAGAGGAGGGAATTCATCAGACATCAATGGTGAAGGGAAAAATGAACTCACAACAGCTCTGCTTGTGAGCAGTGCAAGTCGTCCCTTCCATGTGCTCCTTGCAAGCATAAAGCAGCTGCTGCCAACGGAACAAGACACTGCTTAATTAAAAATTATTTTAATGAAATAATCACACTAAGTTTTTGACAGAATTTATTATTCTGCTAATCCTACAGAATCCCTTGTTGTCCTGTAAAAAATAAAAAAATAAAAAGCCAACAATATCCATACCTCTCTGCCGTTCAGTCAGGTCCCCTGCTGCAGTCCATCACAATGGGTTAACTAGTTTACAACAGGGACCGGTGCTAATGCTACCGGCCCCGCTGTAAACCACTGCAGAATGAAGGAAATCATGTCTGCGCCGGCGCCCCAGCTGACCGGAGATGAACTAATAAGAGTGAGAAAGTTTCTGAACTTTTTACCACGCTCCTGAGTTCACCTCAGGTCAGCCGGGGACTCCGCGCAGCCTCACTGACTACCGTTGATGTCACTGAGGCTGCGCGGAGTCCCCAGCTGACTGGAGGTGAACTGACAGTGTGGGAAAAAGTTCAGCAACTTTCCCACGCTTATTAGTTCATCTCCAGTCAGCTGGGGCGCCTGCGCATGATTTAATTCATTCTGCAGTGGTTTACAGCTGGGCTGGTAGCATTAGCACCAGTCCCTGTTGTAAACTAGTTAACCCCTTGTGATGCATTGCAGTCGGGGACCTGACTGAATGGCGGAGAGGTATGGATAGCAGAATAATAAATTAGATCAAAAACTTTGTGTGATTATTTCATTAAAAGACTTTTTGATTAATGTGTGTGTCTTTTTTAACCCTTTACTACTATAGGATTAATAATGAATAGGTGTCTTATTGACACCTCTCTGTTATTAACCTGGCTTAATGTCACCTTTCAATAGCAAGGTGACATTAACCCATTATTATTAACCCATGAGCCAGTGCTAAAGGCAATGGGAATAGAGAGGCTAAGTGCCAGAAAAGGTTCATCTTATAGATGTGCCTTTTCTGGGGTGGCTGGGGGCAGATTTTTTTAGCCAGGGGGGCAAAAACAATGGTTCCTCTCTAGGCTATTAATATCTACCCTCTGTTGTAAATTCTCTTTCTGGCCTACCTCTGGTTATTACTGAAGGTAGTGGAGCTGGTCAGATTGACCGAGGGGCTGCGAGTTCTCTTTTTGGGCTCCCTCTGGTAGTTACTGGAGGTAGTGGAGCTGATTTGATTGACAGAGGCTTGCCGCCTGATAATGAGGATGACGATTTGAGATCTAGGGTTTCAGATTGGGATTTAAGACAGCCGACTACCTCTATCCCTGCTGGTGATTTTCTTCCTTTGCCTTCAGAGGTCTTATGTCTCCTGCTCTGTCCCTGCATGATTCATTTAAGTGGTTCATTTGCTTTTCTGTTTGCATTTGATCTGGTTTTGTCTATCTCTGCATTGTACGGGTCAGCCTGCTCCAGCTGGGGCTGTGCTGAATCTCTGCCCATATATTACTGCTTGTGCTAGTTTGTTTTGTCCCCTGTTATATTTGTCTCTTTTTGCTTTGCTTTCAGAATTTACCAGAGTGCTGATATAGTGGGGGCGAAGTCGTGCGACTTCAGTGTTTTTGTGCATCAGACGTGTTGGATTTTTTGCAGGGTTTTTTGCGTGATTGCAGACAGTGTCTTTTCTTTCCTGTCCTGTCTAGTCAGTGTGGGCCCCATCATTTGCTCAGTCTATTTTCCTACCTGCGTTTGTGTTTTCATCTTGTCTCACCGACAATATGTTTTTGGGGACTATCTATTCCTTTGAGGTCTGCTCTTGGGCAGTTTAGATTTCCCCTTTCTTGCTTTAGGCTTAGTTAGCTGTGCCGAGGCATCTAGAATCATCGTATGTACGCTCCACGGCTACTGCTAATTGTGTGGATAGGATCACGGGTCTGCAATCCGCTTAGCTACCAACCTCTCTGGTTTTCTGTGGCTTAGCTTGGGCCTGCTATCCTCCTTGGTGACCCAATCATAACAGAATCACCAGCCTAACTGCAGACTCTAGGGTAGTCAAAAGAAGGAAAGAATTTAAAAAAAAAAGTGTCAGAATCTTTTTTTATATATTTTTTCTTTTTTTTCTGGGGCTGCAGGAAGATATTTTTTGTCGAAATGGAGACTAAGCAATTGTCTGATCGTGTTGAGCAGCTCGCTGCTGAAGTGCGGGGAATTTCTGCTTATCTCGCTCAATCATCTGCTGTTGAACCAAAAATCCCTACTCCTGATGTGTTTTCTGGGGATTGGTCTAAATTTTTGAATTTTAAGAATAATTGTAAACTATTTTTTGCTTTGTAACCTAACTCATCGGGGAGCTCTGTGCAGCAGGTTAAAATTGTAATTTCCCTGCTGCACGGCGATCCCCAGGATTTGGCCTTTTCTTTGACACCCGGAGATCCTATTCTGGCTAATGTGGACACGTTTTTTCAAGCCTTGGGGTGGTTGTATGATGAACCTAATGCTATGGATCAAGCTGAGAAAACATTATTGGCATTGAACCAGGGTCAGGATTCTGCAGAGTTATATTGTCAAAAATTCCGAAAGTGGGCGGTCCTTACTAAATGGAATGATGATGCCCTAGCAGCTGTCTTTCAGAAGGGTTTGGCAGAAACCGTAAAAGATGTTATGGTTGGATTTCCTGTTCCCTCTGGTCTTCATGACTCTATGTCATTGGCCATTCAAATTGATTGGCGTTTATGTGAACGTAAAACTACACGAGAGACGTTGCTGCCTTTCGAACGAACTTCTGAACCCATGCAATGTGATAGGGTTTTGTCTAGGGCGCAACGTTAGAAATTTAGAAGGCGTAATAAGCTGTGTTTTTTCTGTGGGGATGCCGCTCATACTATTTCTGTCTGCCCTAAATGAGAAAAGCGTTTTGCTCACACATTTGCAGTGGGCAGTGTACAGTCTAAGTTCTTTTTAGCGATTACCCTGATCTGCGCCTTGTCTACATTTTCCGCTAAGGCTTTTGTTGATTCAGGAGCAGCTTTGAATCTGATGGATTTTGACTTTGCCAAATGTTGTGGTTTTCCCATGATACCCCTGCAGACTCCTATCCCTTTGAGGGGCATTGATGCTACTCCTTTGGTGTAGAATAAGCCCCAGTTTTGGACCCAGGTGATAATGCGGGTCGCCCTGGACCACCAAGAGAATAGTAAATTTTTGGTGTTGCACAATTTGGATGATACTATTGTTCTGGGTTTTCCTTGGTTGCAAACTTATAATCCTGTTTTGGACTGGAAATCTGTGTCTGTGGTGAGTTGGGGTTGTCAATATGTTCTTAGTGACACTCCTGTTTTCTCCACCTCTCCCCAGTCTCAAGACGTTTCTGACTATTTGGCTGATTTATCTGATGTATTTAGTGAGAGTAAAGGCCCCGTCACACTAAGCGACTTACCAGCGATCCCGACACCGATATCAAGGTGTCAGGATCGCTTGTAAGTCGCTATGTGATCGCTGGTGAGCTGTCACACAGACAGCTTCACCAGCGATCAGCACAGCGATGCCGAGCGCCCGGCTTCGCTGGCCATCCCTGTAAAAAATAGAATCAAAATAAAAAATATAGTTATTCTCACCTTCCGACGTCCTGTTCAGCCATCCTGCCTCTCTCCACGCTCCGGTCCCAGTGATCCTTTGCGAGAATGACCGCGAGATGTCACGGTCTCGAGGGATAGCAAAGTCTCGCGGTCATTCGTGCAAAGGATCACTGGGACCGGAGCGTGGAGAGAGGCAGGATGGCTGAACGGGACGTCGGAAGGTGAGAATAACTATATTTTTTTTATTATTTTTTACACCTGATCGCTGGTCTCCCGCCTGTCACACACAGCGATGCGTGCTGGCCAGCGGGAGACCAGCGACCAAAGAAATGTCCAGAGGTTTCTTCCAGCGATCAGCGATACCGGCAGGGGGGCCGGTCGCTGATCGCTGTCACACACAGCGATCTCGCTGGTGAGCTCGCTGTTACGTCACAAAAGTTGTGACTCAGCAGCGATCTCGCTACCGAGATCGCTTAGTGTGACGGGGCCTTAAGTCTGCATCTTTGCCTCCTCATAGGAGTTATGACTGGGCAATTGAGTTAATGCCCGGGTGTAAATTTCCCAAGAGTCGGTTTTTCAACTTATCGGTACACGAACATGATGCTATGTAATCTTATATCATGGAGTCGTTGGAGAAAGGTCATATTAGACCATCCTCTTCACCTTTAGGTGCTGGGTTTTTTGTGGCCAAGAAAGATGGTTCATTAAGGCCATGTATTGACTATCGTTCCCTTAACAATATCACTGTTAAATATCAGTACCCGTTACCCCTGATTTCTGATTTATTTTCCAGAGTTAAAAGTGCCTGTTGGTTTACCAAGCTTGACCTCAGGGGGCGTATAATCTTATTCGCATCAAGCACAGGGATGAATGGAAGACAGCGTTTAATACTCCGGAGGGACTTTTTGAGTACCTGATGATGCCTTTTGGGCTCTCACTAATGCCCCTTCTGTCTTCCAATCTTTTATGAATGATATTTTCCAGGACTTTGTGGATACGTTTTTGATCATTTATCTGGATGATATTTTGATCTTTTCCAGTGATTGGGATTCTCTTGTGGAACATGTCCGGAATGTGTTCTGGATTTTGAGGGAAAATTCTCTGTATGTTAAGGGATCGAAGTGCCTCTTTGGTGTACAGAGGATTTCATTTTTGGGATTCATTTTGTCCTCGTCGGCTATTGAAATGGACCCGGCCAAGATACAGGCCATTTATGATTGGGTTCAGCCCACTTCTTTGAAGGCTCTCCAGAAGTTTTTGGGTTTTGCTAATTTCTACCGTAAATTTACAAGTAATTTTTCTGGTATTGTTAAACCACTGACTGATTTGACCAAAAAGGGCGCTGATGTGGTGAATTGGTCTCCAGAGGCAGTCTCGGCATTTCAGGAGCTTAAGCGGAGATTCACTTCTGCTCCGGTTCTACGGCAACCTGATGTCTCACTCCCATTTCAGGTGGAGGTAGATGCTTCTGAGATTGGGGCAGGAGCAGTTTTGTCCCAAAGAGATCCGGAGACTTCTAAGATGAATCCCTGTGCCTTCTTTTCTCGAAAATTCTCCCCATCTGAACGTAACTATGACGTGGGGAATCGGGAATTGTTGGCCATGAAATGGGCATTTGAAGAGTGGAGACATTGGTTGGAGGGAGCTAGACATCAAGTTGTGGTCCTCACGACCACAATAATTTGATTTATCTTGAAACAGTCAAACGCTTGAATCCTAGACAGGCTAGGTGGGCCTTGTTTTTCACTCGTTTTAATTTTGTGGTCTCTTTTCTTCCGGGCACTAAGAATGTTAAGGCGGACGCCCTTTCTAGGAGTTTCTTTGTGGATTCTCTTGATGTGACCGAGCCTACTACCATTCTAAATGAGGGTGTAGTTCTTTCCGCCATCTCACCCGATTTGAGACGTGCCCTGGAGGAATTTCAGGAGGACAAACCTGAATGTTTCCCTATGGGAAAATTGTATGTCCCTGACCAGTGGAGGAAAAGAGTAATGTCTGAAATTCATTGCTCTGCGTTGGCTGGTCATCCAGGTATTTCTTGTTCCAGAGATTTGGTGAGTTAGTCTTTTTGGTGGCCTGCCTTATCTCGTGATGTGAGGAATTTTGTGCAGTCCTGTGGGACTTGTTCTTGGTCTAAGCCATGTTCTCGTGGGTTGTTGAGGCCCCTGCCGGTGCCCAGGAGGCCATGGACCCATATCTCAATGGATTTTATTTCTGATGTTCCTGTCTCTCAGAGAATGTCTGTTATCTGGGTGATTTGTGATAGATTTTCTAAGATGGTCCATCTTGTACCACTCCCAAAGTTGCCATCTTCTTCTAAGTTGGTGCCCTTGTTTTTACAACAGGTGGTTCGGTTGCACAGGATTCCTGAGAACATTGTGTCGGACAGAGGAGTCCAGTTTGTTTCTAGATTTTGGAGAGCTTTTTGTTCCAAACTGGTAATTCAGTTATCTTTCTCCTCTGCATTTCATCCTCAGACCAATGGGCAGACTGAGAGAACAAACCAGACTTTGGAGTCCTATTTGAGATGTTTCATATCTGCTGATCAGGATGACTGGGTCTCATTTTTGCCCTTGGCCGAATTCGCGCTAAAGAAGAGAGCTAGTTCTGCCACTTTGATGTCGCCCTTTTTCTGTAACTTTGTGTTTCATCCTCGATTTTCTTCAGGGCAGCTGGAATCTTCGGCCTGTCCAAGTGTGGATTCTGTGGTAGAGAGAATGGAGCAGATTTGGGACCAAGTGGTGGATAAGTTGTCCCACTCTCAGGAAAAACCCAACGGTTTTCCAACTGGCATAGGACCATTGGTCCCCGGTTTAAAGTGGATGATATGGTTTGGTTGTCTTCAAAAAATATTCCTATGAAGGTTGTGTCTCCAAAATTCAAGCCAAGATCCTTTGGACCTTATAAGATTTTGGAAACCCTTAATCCCGTTTTTTTCCGTTCGGCTCTTCCAGTTACGTTTAAGATTCATAACGTGTTTCATAAATCTTTGTTGAATAGGTTTGTGGAGCCAGTAGTTCCTATGGTGGCGCCTCCTGACCCTGTATTGGTTAAAGGCAATTTGGAGTATGAGGTAGAGAAAATATTGGATTCTCGTTTGGCTAGACGGAGACTCCAGTACTTGGTCAAATGGAAGGGTTATGGCCAGGAGGATAATTCTTGGGTCTCTGCTTCTGACATTCATGCCGAAAGATTGGTTTGTGCTTTTCACCGGGCCCATCCTGACCGGCCTGGTGGTGTGGATGAGGGTTCGGTGACCCCTCCTCAAGGGGGGGTACTGTTGTGAATTCTCTTTCTGACCTCCCTCTGTGTTATTACTGAAGGTAGTGGAGCTGGTCAGATTGACAGAGGGGTTACGAGTTCTCTTTCTGGGCTCCCTCTGGTGGTTACTGGAGGTACTGGAGCTGATCTGATTGACAGAGGGTTCCCACCTGATAATGAGGATGACGATTGGAGATCTAGGGTCTCAGATTGGGATTTAAGACAGCCGACTGCCTCTATCCCTGCTGGTGATTTTCTTCCTGTGCCTTGAGAGGTCTGATGTCTCCTGCTCTGTCCCTGCATGACTCAGCTAAGTGGTTCATTTGCTTTTCTGTTTGTATTTGATCTGGTTTTATCTATCTCTGCTTTGTGCGAGTCAGCCAGCTCCGGCTGGGGCTGTGCTGAATCACCGCCCATATGTTACTGCTTGTGCTAGTTTGTTTTGTCCCCTGTTATATTGGTCTCTTTTTGCTTTGCTTTCAGAATTTACCAGAGTGCTGATGCGTGATTGCAGACAGTGTCTTTCCTTTCCTGTCCTGTCTAGTCAGTGTGGGCCCCATCATTTGCTCAGTCTATTTTCCTACCTGCGTTTGTGTTTTCATCTTGTCTCACCGACAATATATTTTTGGGGGCTATCTATTCCTTTGAGGTCTGCTTTGGGGCAGTTTAGATTTCCCCTTTCTTGCTTTACGCTTAGTTAGCTCTCTGGCTGTGCCGAGGCGCCTAGGATCATCGTATGTAAGCTCCACGGCTACTGCTAGTTGTGTGGACAGGATCAGGGGTCTACAATCCGCTTAGTTACCAACCTCTCTGGTTTTCTGTGGCTTAGCCTGGGCCTGCTAGCCTCCTCAGTGACCCATTCATAACACCCTCACTCACTGGCTCTCCCTCTCTGGCGGAGAAATTACAGCAGGAGCCAAGCAATATTTTTCAATGAATTTACCCGTTAATTTAACACCTACGTGTCCAAAATTTTACACACATACCCTAATCTAATTGTTAATTAAAGACATATAAAAACTAAATGAAATGAAATGGTTTACTGTATGTAAACCATGTGTCATTTCATGTCGGGTTTTGTATTGATTTTACAGAAGCCGGCAATTGATGATATATATATATATATATATATATATATGTGTGTGTCTCAATGAATGTATTCTATGTGTATATATCTATTCTTTTGTTTGTGTTTTAACCTGTCATTGGGCTCCTTTATATGCCCATTTTGCAAGCCGGCGAGAAAATCTCGTCGTACGGATGCCATACAGATGCTTAGATATGAGAAAATTGCTTCCTCGCATTACAATCGGATGACATACTAATCACTGTTCATGAAACATTTGTGCGATTCTGGTCCGTGAAAACCGGACCGATTTCTATGGGTTGTGTGTGACTCCGGCCTTATTGTTGTAATCCCTTCCTTCTTTCATGTCTTGAACCAGTCTTGGAAATTGGAAAAGCCTTTAAGATAAGTTGCAGATCTCTAAGGCTTTTCACCGTATACTTCACCACTGTTTCCGGTACATTAGGAGCTGCCCTTTTAGGATGCACTCCCATTATAAATAACACATATTGTGTTTAATCTTCTTAGGTTTATTGTACAGCATACCTTCCTTAATGAACAGTTTGAGCTTCTCTTTATGTACTACTCTCATGGATGTTATGATATCCACTCAAGCAAAATTTTTCCTTTGTCTAAGGCTGAAAGTTGATTCGGACCAAGGTTTTCTTCTTATGTGCAGTGTGTGAGGAGCTAAGTATCATTGCTATCATGACCAAGTAGGAACTTGACATTTGGAGAACCACTTGAGGTAATGAGGACCATCAAGCAGCATTAACTGTTAGACTGTTAGCTAAGTGTCTCTCTTTGTCTTAAAGCAATGAAGAAAGATGTCTTTGGTTGCATTCAAAGGTGGTAGCTTTTTTTTTGTAAAGTGAATTTTTGGAAAACAAATGACAAAATGTGCAAATGCAATAATTTAAAGGTAAACTGTCTGGTAATTTCCCTGCCAAAAACTACCATCATGTTATAATTGATGAGTTGACAATCTTTTCAAACATACCCCTGCCTGCATTGCACTGCTATTTGATTTTTTTTTTTTGCGCACCGATAGACTTGAATGGTTGAGCCTAATCCGACACATGGAAGAAAGTAATATATGCTGTAATTTTTTTCATATGCAAATTTGGTCAGTATAAACAAATGACTCTTCTGCACTGCCCCATTGAATAACATTGGTCTAAGTGATGTCTATCTTTTCACGGATGGCAATATACCGAGGATATGCTCGTGTGAACTTAGCCTAAGGAAGCTACCATTTGGTCACCACTTAATAAATGATGCAGCAGCGCTAGGTTAGTACAAAGAGCAAGCTCTCGTGAAATCATGTAGTCCTGCACTTTCACTGAGAAAGTGGCTGCAGAATGATGCGATATTCTGCTCTGCATGCCAGGATTCCATAACCCAGAAGATCATTGGGGTGTTCTGGGCACTTTGGGCAATAACTGATAAACTGAAAGAAATCACCTTCTGTGGCTGCCCACTCTTATTAAATATAATAGTAGTCAGGGGCAGACACTGACAACTTGGGGTCCCTGTGCAGGAAATGTGTCTGGGCCCCCTTCCTTTTATGGCGACAAAGACATATTTTTACAGTATATATATATATATATATATATATATTCCCATATATAGCCTCACACACACATGCATGTATATATTGTAAGGTAGCGCTTGTCATTAAGGTAGGGGATACTCGCTTTGCAGCCAAATGATCAGATCCGGCACAGGTTTTCCATAAAACAATAACAGTCCATGCGGTTTATTCCGGCATCATAAACCATGACCAGCAACAGAAAGTTTGTATAAAATAGCATAGCGTCCATGACAGAGCTCGGCTCTGTTAACCCTGTAGTCACACTGGTTATGCAATGTCCAATACGCAGGCTCCCCAGCCTCACCCCATGGCCGGGTTACCTCATGGTTGCTTCACCACACTGCAGATGTCCATTCCCTCCCCTGGGAACTCTCAGGCACTTGCAACCATTAAACACAGTGTCCACACATGCTGTTAGGAAGGCAGCCTCATCTTCCTCATTCGGTCTCACGTCAGCCCAGACGAGACCTTTCATACAGACCAACCGGGTCCAAGCATTCACTCATGTGACCTACCCTGGCCACCTTATATGGTCCGTAGCCACGCCCACCAGATCACATGGCTATAACCTCATCACAGGTCCTTCAATCATTCACACACATATACGTTACTATGGCATTCTAGATACCCGCCCCTAGGTGGGTTTGTAGGTAGCTGGTACCCCCCGTCTCACAAGCTACCTGGAAAGCTCTCCCTGACACAGTGTAACGAAAGCTCAGCAATACCTCTGCTGATCAACACACATATTTAAGCTTCCATCCCAAGGCCACCTACCTTGGGATACATAACGATCATTCAGCATCCTGCCACTCATCCTCTCTCCTGGGACACCCACACAGCACCCCCTAGCAGACACAGTGGTTACTACACCACAATATATTACATAATCCTTTATTATGTGTATTGCCGCCCCTTATTACATAGTGCCCTCTCTTGTTATGCACAGCACTGTCCCTTACATATCGGATTATATAGAGCCCTGTTCTTTATTACATACCGTCCTGTCTTGTTAGATGTATAATGCAAAGATGGCTGATGGAGCATGGGAAAGCTTCTTTTCTAATGCAGGAGCTGATGGACTGGTTGTCTGGTCACCAACTGCTCCATCAGCAGTCATTTTATATCTAACAAGAGAGGGTACTATGTAATAAAAGAGGGCTCTGTGAATAAGAAAAATAACAAGAATAAACTATGTAAGAGAGCACTGTATATAACAGCAGAGGAAGCTATATAATAAGGGACAGCAGCATATATAACCAGAGAGGATGGTATGTAATAAGGGACTGTGCTATACATAACAAAAGAGGAAACTGTAACTAAGGATGGTGTTATACATAATAAGAGAGCACACTATATACTAAGGGACTGTGCTATACATAATAAGTGAATACACTATATACTAAGGCACTGTGCTATACATAATAAGTGAGTACACTACAGTATATAATAAGGGACTGTGCTATACATAATAAGTGAGTGCACTATATATTAAGGGACTGTGCTATACATAAGTGAATACACTGTATACTAAGGCACTGTGCATTACATAATAAGTGAGTACACTATATACTAAGGGACTGTGCTATACATAATAAATGAGTACATTATATACTAAGAGACTGTGCTATACATAATGTGACTACATTCCTGTATCTATGTGCAGTGTTGGTGTGCTGCGTGCTTTACAGATGCATTGACCATGTCCTGTTCTGATCCTCAAAATCGGCTCAGAACAGGACATTCTCTTACCCTCACGGATCTCATTCGATTTTCATGTATGTGTGAATGGACCTATAAAACTATGAGTCAGTGTAGTCAATGTCAGTCAATGTAGAATAAGGGATTTTCCAAATAAACATTATCACTCCACGTCACAAAGTGTAGATACAGAATAATATCTACATCCAGGCTCTTACTGCTGATGTCTCGTCTGACTAGAATTGCTTTCTCCTGTTTCTTCTCCATCTGGTCATACCTTCATATCAACATCTCCTAGCCATGACTCGTCTTGAAACGATGATCTTCGCAGCCCTGAAAATAACAAGGTTACATACATTGTATACACACGTCTCCCCCGAATACAGATATGTACCCCACTCCCATCATTGTCCTCTCTGCCACCTCCATCATTGCCTTCTCCCCCACCACCCCATCATTGCCCCTTCCACCACATCCATCATTTCCTTCTTCCTCACTACCATCATTGCCCTTTCCACCACCTCCATCATTGCTTTCTCCCCCACCACCCCATCATTGTCCTTTCCACTACCTCTATCATTGCTTTCTCCCCCACCACCGCATGATTGCCCTCTCCGTCACCTCCATTATTGCCTTCTCCCCATCACTCACATCATTGCCCTCTCCACCACCTCCATCATTGCCCTCTCCACCACCTCCATCATTATTCTCCCCCTCCACCCCATCATTGTCCTCTCCACCACCTCCATCATTACCTTCTCCCCCACCACCCCATCATTGCCCTTTCCACCACCTCCATCACTGCCTTCTCCCCATCATCCTATCATTGCCCTTTCCTCCACCTCCATCACTGCATTCTCCCCCACCACCCCATCATTGCCGTCTCCACCACCCCAATCATTGTCCTCTCCACCACCGCAATCATTGCCCTCCCCATCACCTCCATCATTGCCCCTCCACCACCTCCATCATTGTTCTCTCCACCACCCCATCATTGCTTTTTCTACCACCTCCTTCATTGCCTTCTCCCCCACCACCCCATCATTGCCCTTTAAACCACCTCCATCATTGCTTTCTTCTCCACCACCCCATCATTACCATCTCCATCATTGCCTTCTCCCCACCACCCCCATCATTGCCCTTTCCACAAGCTCCATCATTGCCTTCTCCCCTGCCACCCAATCATTGCCCTTTCACCACCTCCATCACTGCCTTATCCTCCATCACTGCCTTATCCCCCACCACTCCATCATTGCCCTTTCCACCACCTCCACCATTGCTTTCTTCCCCACCACCCCATCATTGCCCTCTCCATTATTGCTTTCTCCCCCACCACCCCCATCATTGCACTTTCCACCACCTCTTTTCTTGCTTTCTCCCACAACCCCAACTTTGCCCTTTCCACCACCTCCATCATTGCCTTTTCCCCACCACACCCATCATTGCCTTTTCACCACCTCTATCATTGCTTTCTCCCTACAACCCCCATCATTTCCCTCTCCACCACCCCCATTAGTGCCCTCTCCACCACCCCAATCATTGCGCTTTCCACACGCCACCACTCACCTCGTAGCTGTTTTCGTTCTGACCAAGGTCAGGTCTGCCAGATCACCAGTGAGTCCGAATTAGGAGTTTTACGCCCTTAATTTACAAGTGCTTGGAGACAAAGGAGACTGCACACACACAGGTCATGGGCAAATCACTTTATCTGACATAATGAAACACAAGGCAATATTTTATACCATTTACAACAAATGTAACTATGTGGCTCATGTAGCCCCCTCCCCTCAGGGTCATACCTTGTTTACCATGTACCCAGAACATGTTGTTACTGACTATTGAGAACATATATGATAACAAGTATAGTCTCCCTGAAACAGAGACTAATAGTCTGCAGTGTCATAAGAATAATTCTAGCAATAATAGGCAAAAAGCAATTGAAGTATTAAAGGCAATTAAAGGGATATGAAGGCAAACCTTCTATATCAATTTCCCCCTTTTGTAAATGGTATAACCTTTGCCCCAGGGTCAGCTGATGTCCACAAAGGAGCTGCTGTCTCATGGGTCTAGTACCCATAAGGGGGCTTCCTACCTGCTTTGCCCATCCACCCTCAGTGTGAACACTCACTTTCTCCATCAGCAATGGCTATCTGGGGTCTATGATACACTCCAGAAGGTTCAGCCTTAGATTCTTTTTTCATGCATACATTATTCAGTAGCTTAAGTAATACATATATTAGCACTTTTACGGCTACATAAAACAATAAGCAAAACAATAAAATTTGCATACAAGTTTGTACAATGCCAAAAATCCATCCTGCTTTGCCATTAAACCAATTTGCTGGATTAAAAAATAATGTGTTACCTCACCAGGAATCTCTGTTTGCACTGTGTTGTTTTAACCATTGGTCTCTAAGTTCACCTATTTTGTCTATACTGGCCCTGATCTGGAGATTGCCAGCAGGGTCGATATAATTACAACAGGTGGGACCAATTATTTGACACATTCCTCCTTCACATTTGTACCTTTGGCCGCGCTATATTAAACTGAAACCAGGGATTAGCGGCCCATCTGATTATAGCCAATGAGGCAGATATATCACGGGGCACATCTTTTCCCCAAAACCTTGATTGAGTCCAAGTCTCATTGTGTATGCAGTGTGGGGTTAGTACCTTCCATGGCTCCAGAGGTAAGGCTAAGTTCGGCATAGTCCTTGCTGATACTGGGCTGTGTGTACAGATCCAACAGTCTTTCGGTTTCTCTCCTTCCATGTCCTTTATGAGAAGAGCATGATGCTGAATAAGTTTTTTGTCCCAGTCAGCATTTAAGAGTTCGTCCTGTGTCTCTGTAGAGTGCAGTAACCCTGTCACTGCCAGCAAGGTGATTAGGAGAACAGTCATTCTGCTGTTGAAAGGACCTTCTTGCAGTGACTGGTGTGGATCCAGGTGGGCTTTCCTTCAAGTTTTACTGAGGTGGATGTGGTCAGCTGGACTTGGAAGGGGCCGTCAAATCGTGGGTCCAGGCTCCTTCTCACTTGTCTGCATATAACCACCCATTCACCTGGATTCAGCTGATGCACATCTGCACTTTCATTAGGATCTGGAATGGATGAGAATACATGTTTATGCACCACATTAAGTCTTTCCTGCAAGGCCTGGACATAGGCTGTCATAGAACCGTGTTGCATTTGTAGCACCTGTTGGAAGTACAGACCAGTCTTTGGTGCGCTGCCAAACAGGACTTCAAAGGGAGACAAGCCTGTCTTTCTATTTGGAGTGTGTCTGACTGAAAAGAGTGCAAGAGGCAAGCACTCTACCCAGCTCTTTCCTGTCTCTGCCATGGCCTTTTGAAAAGTATCCCATTTAGTCTTTCCACTTTCCCACTACTTTGTGGCCTATATGGTGTATGAAATGCTTGCTGTACACCCAGGGCCTGCATGGCTTACCTCATTATTTCTCCAATAAAGTGTGCACCCCTATTGGTTTCTGGGACACCATACCTGCAGATCAGTTCTTTCATCAGTTTGTCTGCAGTCGTTTTAGCATTTTCACATTTTACCAGATAGGCTTCCAGCCAACAAGGGAAGAGATCTACACATACTAGGATATTTGCATACACTCCTACCTTGGTAGCTGTATGTCGTCAATCTGCAGTCTCTGAAATGGGTAGAAAAGCCTAGGTGTCGCTTTCATAGGGACTTTCACTGTTTTACCTGGGTTGTGCTGTGCACAGATGAGGCATGATTGCACAAGTTTTGCGGCTGCGTAACTGAAACCAGGAGCGATCCAGAAGACATCTACCATGGCACACATGTGACTTTTTGAGGCGTGAGTGGGGCCATGTGTTGCTTGTGCCATGATTGGGAACAGGGACTTCGGTAGGCACAATTTATTCTTATTCTCCCATACTCCATTTGAGTTCAGCTCAGCTCCCAGTCTCCCCCAGTGTTTCTTCTGTTTGGGCAGCCTGTTGCTGAAGAGATTTCAGGACATCTAGGCTCAGTGTGGCTGGAATACGCTGACTCCCCGCCACGTCCACTGCTCCCTAGGCCGCCTTGCTGCAACTTTAGCAGCCTCGTCCGCCCTTCTGTTGCCCTCTACCTCCACGGAGTCACCTTTTGTGTGTGCTTTTACCTTGACAATGCCAACCTGGACTGGTAACATCAATGCCTCCATCAATTGTTTCACCAGCTCTGCATTTTTAATGGGCTTACCGGCTGATGTAAGGAACGCTCTGCTTCTTCAGATAGGGCCATAATCATGGGCTATTCCCCATGCATAATTTGAATCTGTGTAAATATTAGCGACGTTACCTGCAGCGGCTCTACACGCCTCAGTGAGTGCCTTCAACTCTGCCTCCTGTGCTGACATGTGAGGAGGGAGTGGTTCAGCTCGGATTACCTCATGTGAGGATACTACTGCATATCCAGTGTAGAATCGTCCATCCTGGTGGTATCTGGAGCCATCTCCAAAAAAGAAAACTCAAAATCTGCATTAGGAACAGTTTTTTTCATGAACGTGTGCAAAACCCCACTGTCTCCTGACTCATCAGTTCTATGCAGTCATGTTCATGAGTCATGTCAAAATATTCTTCCTCACTTGCTAATACAGTCACCAATTCCCCCTTTTCTGAATCCACAGACAGGAGGGTGGCTGGATTCTGAACGTTACAACTTTTGAGGGTGACATACTCAGGAATTAGTAGAGCACATTCAAGTCGGAGCTGTCTGGCCATAGACAGATGTTTTGGTTGAACTTGTACAAGTATGGAATGGATGTCATGTGGGGAATAGATTGTCAAAGGAAACGACAGTGTGATCTCACATGCCTTTCCTAGTAGTAGTGCAGCTGCTCCTACTGCACGGACACACGTAGGTGACTGTTATGAATGGGTCACCGAGGAGAAAAAAACAACAAAACAAGCTAAGTCACAGAAAACCAGAGAGGTTGGTAACTATGCAGATTGCAGATCTCTGATCCTAACCACACAACAAGCAGCAGCCGTGTAGCGTACGTACGATGGTCCTAGACGCTTCGTCACAGCCGGAGGACTAAATAAGCCTGAAGCAAGAAAAGGGGAAAACTAACTGCCCCAGAGCAGTCCCCAAAGGAAAGACAGCCCCCACACATGTATTGACGGTGAAACAAGATGAAAGCACAAACACAGGCAGGAAAATAGGCTGAACAAACGATGGGGCACAAACTAACTAGAAAGGATAGGAAAGGAAAGACACTGTCTGCAATCTGCAAAAAACCCTACAAAAATAAAGTCCAACACTTCTGATAGCAAAATTAACCCTGAAGTCACTAGACTTCTCCCACTATATCAGCACTCTGAAATATTCTGAGACAGAGCAAAAAGAGGCCAATCTAATAAGGGACAAAAAGCAAATTGGCAAATACAGATAAATAAGAGTGGAAATTTAGCCCAGCCCCAGCCGGGGCTGGCTGACCACACAAAAAACTGAATAGACCAACAAAATCAAGTGTGAACATTAGCAGAAAAACTTAGCTTTAGATGACTGCAACAGAGCTGAAAACAAAGACCTGACAAGCCAGAAGGAATCACCAGCACCAGACTAGGCTGTCTTAAATCCAGTCTGAGATTCCTGAGGTCCAATCGTCATCCTCATTATCAGGTGGCAGATGTCTACTGATTAAATCAGCCTCACTACCTCCAGTTACCACCAGAGGGAGCCTGGAAGGAGAACTCACAACTGCTGGACCGGAAAATGAACTCACAACAGGTGACCCTCTGATCACTGGGTCTAATTATGCTGAGTAATAAGCTATTGGTCTCTGTTTCCCTCCATGTTGTTGTGTCAGTACTGCGGAAGCATGTCCTCCCTGCTCTGTACAAAACAAGAAAAACGGCTGGTCATAGTTTGGAATGCCTAAGGCTGGGGCTGACACAATGAGCAGTTTGAGAGAATGGAAGGAATCAATTGCTTCGCATGTTCCCTGCAGCAACAGCATCTTCGTCACTGGCAGCTTTCTCTCTGACACAGTTGCGTGCTGAATGCTGACATCATTCAGCTGCACTGCTGTGTCAGACAGGAGGCGCGGGCAGGAAGCAGGATGGATCCCTGGAGCTTTGCTCCGCTGCCATTTTCTCCTGTAGGCAGCGAAGCTGAAGGGATTGCTCCCTTCCCGCCGCACATGGGGGCAATCAGGATCAGCCCAGATTGCCCTTATTGTTAGCCGCAGGGCCCCCCCTCCTCTTCCGGACCCCGGTGCAGCTGCACCAGCAGCACATGCAGTATGTCCGCCCCTGAGGTAGCCTAAGACTGGTGATAGGTACTCTGTAAGTACCAATGCCTTCTACTTCCAAGGCATGTGCAAAGCAACAAGGTGCACTATGAGGGGATCATTAAGAATACACTTTACTGCTCTGGATGCTTGGGGAGTATAAGGCAACAGCAGATGACTATAACAGCCAGAGATGTCAATCAAGGCTGGAGAGTTGGGTATGGACACCGAACCACATAACTCTTCTGTACAACACGAATGAACTCTTGACTATTCACAGATCATTAAAATACATCACACATCATTTAAAATTCACAGGATCATGTTTGGAAAAATTGTCTGGTCATCTATTTCAACATGGTAGCAATTTAGGGTAGTAAAATGACCTGACAGGTTCCATTATTTTCAGACATATTATGTTCACTGTTAATGCTTGTGAAGCAAAATTGTTGCAGTAAATCGTAGTGTGTTGAGTCATTTTATAAAGTAATCCTTACTACCCTACATTATTTGATTTATAATGAGAACAGACACACATAGAAATTACTGATCCCTATAATCAGTGTCAAACTGGGCAGCCAAGGACCCACCAGTAACCAATGCTAGGGCCCCATTTTACAGCTACATGCACATGTGACATTGTCCTCACAAATGTATTTAACAATGAACTGGGTAGATTGTGGAATGAATAAGATGCTGACTTTTTCTGCACGTAGTGATTAAAGTATATTGTGCCAAGTGCTGCTCATATAAGAGGGTGGTGACCCACTCTTGTACAGGGGCCCACCAGAGGATTATCCTGTGGGCCAGTCTTAGCCTGCGCGGAACGGGCATGGAATGCAGTGAATATTCATTCCTCTTAAGTAGCGACACACGTGACCGACCACCGGCAGCTGCAATATGGCTCAACTGACACTGTGCGTGCTACTGAAGAGCAATGAATACTCACTGCTCTGCACGCAAACAGTCCTGGCATGCAGAGCACTGAGGATTCCAGCAGCTGCCCTTTGACTTGCAAGCAGCGCATGATGCCCATGCCATGCGTTGCTTAGGCTGGTTTCATACTAGCGTTTTTTAGCGCTGCGCCTTGTGCGCTATAGTGTACATGCGCATTGCTCCCCTATATTTAACATGTGCGCGCATGGTTTAGCGCATGTAAGCGTTCATCAGCGATTTTCGTGCGCTGCGTTTTTTCCAGGTGTGCGCCCAGTCGCGCCAGACACTGCATGTTGCATTTTTTGTTCCACCCATCAGCTGAAAAAATGCACATGCGCACGTATGCGTACTAAATGCGCAAAAAACTAACATTACAGTCTATGGGTGTGCTGATGAGCGCATGGCTCAGCGCACGTCAGCGCTTATGAGCGCTTATCAGAACATGCTTTTTTTGAGTAAACAATGTCTAGACACTGGTTGAAACCACCCCCTACACAAGCAACATTGTTTGGGATGAGTTTAGATAAAGAAGGCGTCTGCCTGCACTGTACCACAACTCTACAGACAGCCTGGAGAGCAGACAGACAGCAAAACCACACAGAATTTTGGAGCTTCAGCAGCAAGAATGTGAGTATTCTTCATCTAAATGTGTGCCTGTCTTGTCAAGTTTATTATGTACTAATGATTTGTATTTTTTTTGCATGCAGTATGTCTTCTTCTGGATCCAATTATTCCCCATCCCAGGAGGAAGTGGCCCAAGCAGAGCGTGAGGTGATTTTTTTTTTGTACCTTTGGGTAAGTATAGCTGCTGCCTTTACAAATGTCTAATAATTTTTATTCTTTTTTTCAGACATCATCATCGGACCCGTGCAGTGACACCGACAATGTGAGCAGCAAAGCCAAGTCCTGGCAGTGACACATAATGTAAGTCATCATTTTGAATGTTAATTTTTTTATTTTTTAATCTTCTATCGTTCTTCTTTCCTGTTTTTTTTTTTAAACTTTTTCATTCACACAAAGATTCTACTGTTTGATTTTTTTTCTAGGTTCCACAACGGGATGAAGATGTCTACCTGGATAATGAACACCTGATACAACTTGTCCAGAAGCGTGTCCCGTTGTGAGACAGCCGTGACCAGCTGCACAAGGACAATGTGATGACACGGAGGTTATGGAATGAGTAGGCCGCAGCGTTGATGGATGGCTGGGACAGCGCCCCTGCAAACTCCAAAAAGGAGTTTCGTAAGTATTTATCTGCTCTGTGATGCCGCAGTGACTATTGACCTTGATTACACTGTTGTGTTTACTGATAGATATATTCTATCTGTAAGCATAACAGTATTATCAGGATCAACAGTCACTGCTTTGGGTATTGTATTGCTGAATTGTGCTGCATTGACTGTTTTTACTGATGGCACAGTTGTGTTTACTCATAGATATATTCTATGTGTAAACACAACCGTAATATCAGGATCAACAGTCACTGTGTGTAAATTTTTGGTGCTGCATAATTTGCATGATACTATTGTTCTGGGTTTTCCTTGGTTGCAAACTCATAATCCAGTTTTGGATTGGAAATCTGTGTCTGTGGTGAGTTGGGGTTGTCAGTGTGTTCTTAGGGACGCTCCTGTTTTCTCCACCTCTCCTCAGTCTCATGATATTCCTGATTATCTAGCCGATTTTTCTGATGTATTTAGTGAGAGTAAGTCTGCATCTTTGCCTCCTCATAGGAGTTATGACTGTGCAATTGAGTTGATGCCTGGGTGTAAATTTCTCAAGGGTCGGCTTTTCAACTTATCAGTACCCGAGCATGATGTTATGCGGTCCTATATTAAGGAGTCAAGTCTGAGTGCTGCTGGTCACCTCACCGCCACCACCATGGCAAGCGCTGCTCCTGTCTGGAGCACCACCACCACCCACACGCCTGCTTGGAGCACTGCCACTGTGACCACTACTCCAATGTGGAACAGCCCTGCCACCACCCCTCCTACATGTTGTAACCTCCACCACTCCACAAACATGGACCAGCACTGCCGCCACCAGTCCTCCTGTAAGGACGAGCAATGCCAACGCCACCACTGAGCAGCAGCCGCCGCAGCAGCCACAACAGCAGCAGCCACAGCCATAGCAACAGCAGCCACAACAGCTGTAGGGAAGGTGACCTGACGGACGGACTTGTCAGAATAGAGAAAGGAAGGTTTGCACAGTTTAGACAGGTGTCAGTTACTACAGTGGGGAAACAGCTGAGAAAGTGTAGTGGACGTGCAGTACCTTGGGTTGACCATTAGAGGGCAGGGAGGAGTGTGAGCAAAGGACTTGACATCAGCTTAAGGCTTAGGAAACCGTTGGTCATGGGGGGCGGAGTTACAGGGAACCGGGAATGATATAAATTTGACAGGAGGGTTCCAGAAAGTTCCAGTCCCCAGGGGGAGCTCTAGTGACAGGAGGACTACGACAGTTTGTGCGCTGTGAGGAAAACTAAACCAGGGGGACTGAGGAGGCCGGCCTCCTCTACACCTGACTAGATTTAGGACACAAGGACGGGAGTCACGTGCTGACCCTACACATCGTGGTTACTATAGGTACCGTTCCAGCAGCTGGATTACAAAGGCAAACCTATACCACTTATACACACACCTCAAAACCAAGGATCTAGTCATATCCCTGATGAAAGCTCGAGATGTAGAGCTGAAACGTTGGATTGTAACACCACCCTTTTTTGGATTGTAACACCACCCTTTTTTTTTCACAATCAATAAAATCACAACAATTAAAGACTGTCGTTGAGAAGACATTACTTTCATGTTATTAGTGTGCCGGGGTTACTCCTATACTTTAGTCTTGTTTTTTCCCAGAGCACCTAAGTTGGGGTTTGAGCCTGTCATATCTACTTTATATTTGAACCTATGCAATGTGATAGAGTTTTGTCTAAGGCGCAATGTCAGGAGTTCAGAAGGCGTAATAAGCTGTGTTTTTTACTGTGGAGATGCCTCGCATATTATTTCTGTTTGTCCTAAACGAGAGAAACGCTTTGCACACACGTTTTCTGTTGGTGGTGTTCAACCTAAGTTTCTTCTGGCAATTACTCTGATCTGCTCCCTGTCCACATTTTCCACCAAGGCTTTTGTGGATTCGGGAGCAGCGCTAAACCTAATGGACTTGGATTTTGCTAAACGTTGTGGATTTCCGAAGACACCTCTGCAGACGCCTATCCCTTTGAGGGGGATTGATGCTACTCCTTTGGCTAAAAATAAACCTCAGTTTTGGACCCAGGTGGTCATGCGGGTCGCCCCAGACCATCAAGAAAATTGCAGATTTTTGGTGTTGCATGGTCTGCATGATGCCGTTGTTCTGGGGTTTCCCTGGTTGCAAATTCATAATCCAGTTTTGGATTTGAATTCTGTGTCTGTGGTGAGTTGGGGTTGTCGGTGTGCCTTTAGTGAGGCTCCGGTTTTTTCCACCTCTCCTCAGTCGCATGATGTTCCTGACTATTTGGCGGACTTTTATGATGTATTTAGTGAGAATGAGTCTGCGTCCTTGCCTCCTCATAGGAGTTATGACTGTGCTATTGAACTAAGCCCGGGGTGTAAATTTCCCAAGGGTCGGCTCTTCAATTTATCTGTACCCGAGCACGAGGCTATGCGGTCCTCTATTAAGGAGGCGTTGGAGAAGGGTCATAATAGACCATCCTCTTCACCCTTAGGTGCCGGTATTTTTTTTGTGGCCAAAAAGGATGGTTCTTTAAGGCCTTGTATTGATTATCGTGCCCTCAATAAAATTACTATTAAATATCAGTATCCGTTACCCCTGATTTCGGATCTATTCTCTAGAGTTAGAGGTGTTTCTGGTTTACCAAGCTTGACCTCAGGGGGCGTATAATCTTATCCGCATTAAGCAGGGGGATGAAAGGAAGACGGCGTTTAATACTCCGGAGGGACATTTTGAGTACCTGGTGATGCCTTTTGGGCTCACTAATGCCCCTTCTGTCTTCCAGTGCTTCATGAACGATATTTTCCGAGACTTTGTCGATAAATTTTTGATTATCTATCTGGATGATATTTTGATCTTCTCCAAGGATTGGGATTCTCATGTGGAACATATTCAGACTGTGTTCCGGATCTTGAGGGAGAATTCCCTGTATGTCAAAGGATCGAAATGCCTTTTTGGAGTACAGAGGATTTCATTTTTGGGATTTATTTTGTCTCCGTCAACTATTGAAATGGACCCGGCCAAGGTACAGGCCATTTATGATTGGGTTCAGCCCACTTCTTTGAAGGCCCTCCAGAAGTTTTTGGGTTTTGCTAATTTTTATCGGAAATTTATAGCAAAATTTTCTAGTATTGCCAAGCCATTGACTGATCTGACTAAGAAGGGTGCTGATGTGTTGAATTGGTCTCCGGAGGCTGTTGCTTCCTTTCAGGAGCTGAAGCGAAGATTTACCTCCGCCCCGGTTTTGCGGCAACCTGATGTCTCACTCCCGTTCCAGGTAGAGGTGGATGCTTCTGAGATTGGTGCAGGAGCAGTTTTGTCCCAAAAGGATCCTGTAACATCTAAAATGAATCCCTGTGCTTTCTTTTCCCGAAAGTTCTCTCCATCTGAACGTAACTATGATGTGGGGAATCGGGAACTGTTGGCCATGAAATGGGCATTTGAGGAGTGGAGACATTGGTTGGAGGGGAGCTAAACATCAAGTTGTGGTCCTCACTGACCACAAGAATTTGATTTACCTAGAGTTGGCTAAACGCTTGAACCCTAGACAGGCTAGGTGGGCCTTGTTTTTTACACGTTTTGATTTTGTGGTCTCTTTTCTTCCTGGAACTAAGAATGTCAAGGCAGACGCCCTCTCTAGGAGTTTCTTTGCTGATTCTCCTGTGGTGACCAAGCCTGCTACCATCTTAGGCGAAGGGGTAGTTCTTTCTGCCATCTCGCCTGATTTGAGACTTGCTCTGCAAGAGTTCCAGGAGGACAAACCTGAGCGTTGTCCCAGTGGAAAGTTGTATGTTCCTGACCAGTGGAAGAAGAGAGTGATGTCTGAAGTTCATTGCTCTGCATTGGCTGGTCATCCAGGTATTTTTGGTACTAGAGATCTGGTGAGTCGCTCTTTTTGGTGGCCCACCTTGTCTCATGATGTCAGGAATTTTGTGCAGTCCTGTGGGACTTGCTCCCGGTCTAAATCTTGTTCTCGCTCTAGTGGGTTGTTGATGCCTTTGCCGGTCCCCAGGAGGCCATGAACCCATATTTCAATGGATTTCATCTCTGATATGCCGGTCTCTCAAAGAATGACTGTTATTTGGGTGATTTGTGATAGGTTCTCTAAGATGGTTCATCTTGTACCACTCCCTAAGTTGCCATCTTCCTCTGAGTTGGTGCCCCTGTTTTTGCAACAGGTGGTTCGCTTGCACGGGATTCCTGAGAACATTGTATCTGACAGAGGAGTTCAGTTTGTGTCTAGATTCTGTTCCAAGCTGGGAATTCAGTTGTCCTTCTCCTCTGCTTTTCACCCTCAGACCAATGGGCAGACAGAGAGAACAAACCAGACCTTGGAGTCGTATTTGAGATGTTTTATTTCCGCTGATCAGGATGATTGGGTTTCATTTTTGCCCTTGGCCGAATTTGCTTTAAATAATAGAGCTAGTTCTGCCACTTTGATGTCACCTTTTTTTTGTAACTTTGGGTTTCATCCTCGATTTTCTTCAGGGCAGGTGGAGCCTTCTGCCTGCCCATGTGTTGACACTGTGGTGGAGAGAATGCACCAGATCTGGGACCAAGTGGTGGATAAGTTATCTCTCTCCCAGGAAAAGGCCCAGCGGTTTTCCAATCGACATAGGACCATTGGTCCCCAGTTTAAGATTGGTGATATGGTGTGGTTATCATCCAAAAATATTGCTATGAAGGTGGCTTCTCCTAAGTTTAAGCCTAGATTTATTGGACCTTACAAGATTTTGGAGATTATTAATCCGGTCTCTTTTCGTTTGGCTCTTCCTGTCACATTTAAAATCCATAATGTGTTCCATAAGTCCTTGTTGAAGAGGTTTGTTGAACCAGTTGTTCCTGGGGTGGCACCTCCAGACCCTGTATTGGTTGAAGGTAACATGGAATGTGAGGTAGAGAAAATACTGGATTCCCGTCTGGCTAGACGGAGACTCCAGTATTTGGTTAAGTGGAAAGGTTATGGTCAGGAGGATAATTCCTGGGTCTCTGCCTCTGATATTCATGCCAAAAGATTGGTGCGTGCCTTTCATCGGGCTCACCCTGATCGCCCTGGTGGCGTGGTTGAGGGTTCGGTGACCCCTCCTCAAGGGGGTGGTACTGTTGTGAGTTCATTTTCCCCTTCGTCACTGAGGTGTGGTGAACTCCCTATTCTGGTAAAGGAAGGTAATGAGCCTGATTATCAGGCACCGGAGACTAATGAGGATGACTGGCTGAGTGGAGTCACTGACTGGATATAAGGCTGCCGACGCCCTTCTGCCCTGCGGGTGATTTCTCTGTGGACTTCTAGGACACCAGTCTGATTCCTGCTTCCCTAAAGCTAAGTTTTCTGCTTTGCCTGTTTGCATTTATGTTTTGTTTTTGTTTTCCTTGCTTTTCTGGATTCTGCCATTCCCTGCTGGGATGAGCTGAATCTCCTTTTGCCGGTTGCTCTGTCTTCAGAATATTCCTGAGTACTGACATAGCTTTTTGAAGCCTAGCGTCTTCGGGGCCTTTTTTTTCACTGTCAGTCTGTTGGCTCTTATTTTCATAGGGTTTTTTACAGATTGCAGACAGCAGCCTTCCTGTCCTTTCCTATCTAGGTAGTTTGGGCCCCGTCTTTGCTCAGTCTATCTTTCTGTCTGTGTTAGTGTTTTCATCTTGCTTCACCGTCATTATATGTTGGGGGCTGCCTATTGCTTTGGGGTCTGCTCTGGGGCAGTTTAGATTTCCCCTTTCTTTCTTTAGGCCTATTTAATTCTCCGGCTGTGATCGAGGGGTCTAGGGCATCGTAGGAACCCCCCACGGCTACTGCTAGTTGTTGTTGTTAGGTTCAGGGGTCTGCAATCCGATAGCTGCCAATCTCTCTGGTTTTCTGGACTTAGCTAGCATTTCTGTTTTTGCCTCCTATGGTGACTCAATCATAACAGAATCACCCGCCATACCGCAGATCCTAGGGTACTCAATAGCAGGAAAGAATTGTGTTTAAAAAAAAAAAGTGTGTATATTCTTTCCTCTATATCTCTGAGGCCGTAGGGGGAATTTTTTTTCTCTCAATGGTGATAAAGCAATTGTCTGATCGTGTGGAGCAGCTCGCTGCGGAAGTGCTGGGAATTTCCGCCTACCTTGCTCGTTCGCATGCTGTTGAATCAAAGATCCCTACACCTGATGTATTTTTTGGGGATCGATCTAAATTTTTGAGTTTCAAAAATAATTGTAAATTATTTTTTGCCTTGAAGCCTAACTCGTCAGGGAGCTCCGCGCAGCAGGTTAAAATTGTCATCTCTTTGCTGCGTGGTGATCCCCAGGATTGGGCGTTTTCTTTGAAACCAGATGATCCTATTCTGACTAATGTGAACGCATTCTTTCAAGCTTTGGGGTTGTTGTATGATGAACCTAATGCTATTGATCAGGCTGAAAAGACCCTGTTGGCATTAAACCAGGGTCGAGATTCTGCAGAGTTGTACTGTCAAAAGTTCCGAAAGTGGGCGGTCCTTACTACCTGGAATGATAATGCCTTGGCTGCTCTCTTTCGGAAGGGTTTGTCAGAAGCCATAAAAGATACTATGGTGGGATTTCCTGTTCCCTCTGGTCTGGACGATTCTATGTCATTAGCCATTCAGGTTGATCGGCGTTTACGTGAACGCAGGATTGCACGAGAGGTGTTGCCACCGGTTGAACAGACGTCTGAACCTATGCAATGTGATAGAGTTTTGTCTAAGGCGCAATGTCAGGAGTTCAGAAGGCGTAATAAGCTGTGTTTTTTACTGTGGAGATGCCTCGCATATTATTTCTGTTTGTCCTAAACGAGAGAAACGCTTTGCACACACGTTTTCTGTTGGTGGTGTTCAACCTAAGTTTCTTCTGGCAATTACTCTGATCTGCTCCCTGTCCACATTTTCCACCAAGGCTTTTGTGGATTCGGGAGCAGCGCTAAACCTAATGGACTTGGATTTTGCTAAACGTTGTGGATTTCCGATGACACCTCTGCAGACGCCTATCCCTTTGAGGGGGATTGATGCTACTCCTTTGGCTAAAAATAAACCTCAGTTTTGGACCCAGGTGGTCATGCGGGTCGCCCCAGACCATCAAGAAAATTGCAGATTTTTGGTGTTGCATGGTCTGCATGATGCCGTTGTTCTGGGGTTTCCCTGGTTGCAAATTCATAATCCAGTTTTGGATTTGAATTCTGTGTCTGTGGTGAGTTGGGGTTGTCGGTGTGCCTTTAGTGAGGCTCCGGTTTTTTCCACCTCTCCTCAGTCGCATGATGTTCCTGACTATTTGGCGGACTTTTATGATGTATTTAGTGAGAATGAGTCTGCGTCCTTGCCTCCTCATAGGAGTTATGACTGTGCTATTGAACTAAGCCCGGGGTGTAAATTTCCCAAGGGTCGGCTCTTCAATTTATCTGTACCCGAGCACGAGGCTATGCGGTCCTCTATTAAGGAGGCGTTGGAGAAGGGTCATATTAGACCATCCTCTTCACCCTTAGGTGCCGGTATTTTTTTTGTGGCCAAAAAGGATGGTTCTTTAAGGCCTTGTATTGATTATCGTGCCCTCAATAAAATTACTATTAAATATCAGTATCCGTTACCCCTGATTTCGGATCTATTCTCTAGAGTTAGAGGTGTTTGCTGGTTTACCAAGCTTGACCTCAGGGGGGCGTATAATCTTATCCGCATTAAGCAGGGGGATGAATGGAAGATGGCGTTTAATACTCCGGAGGGACATTTTGAGTACCTGGTGATGCCTTTTGGGCTCACTAATGCCCCTTCTGTCTTCCAGTGCTTCATGAACGATATTTTCCGAGACTTTGTCGATACATTTTTGATTATCTATCTGGATGATATTTTGATCTTCTCCAAGGATTGGGATTCTCATGTGGAACATATTCGGACTGTGTTCCGGATCTTGAGGGAGAATTCCCTGTATGTCAAAGGATCGAAATGCCTTTTTGGAGTACAGAGGATTTCATTTTTGGGATTTATTTTGTCTCCGTCAACTATTGAAATGGACCCGGCCAAGGTACAGGCCATTTATGATTGGGTTCAGCCCACTTCTTTGAAGGTCCTCCAGAAGTTTTTGGGTTTTGCTAATTTTTATCGGAAATTTATAGCAAAATTTTCTAGTATTGCCAAGCCATTGACTGATCTGACTAAGAAGGGTGCTGATGTGTTGAATTGGTCTCCGGAGGCTGTTGCTTCCTTTCAGGAGCTGAAGCGAAGATTTACCTCCGCCCCGGTTTTGCGGCAACCTGATGTCTCATTCCCGTTCCAGGTAGAGGTGGATGCTTCTGAGATTGGTGCAGGAGCAGTTTTGTCCCAAAAGGATCCTGTAACATCTAAAATGAATCCCTGTGCTTTCTTTTCCCAAAAGTTCTCTCCATCTGAACGTAACTATGATGTGGGGAATCGGGAACTGTTGGCCATGAAATGGGCATTTGAGGAGTGGAGACATTGGTTGGAGGGGAGCTAAACATCAAGTTGTGGTCCTCACTGACCACAAGAATTTGATTTACCTAGAGTTGGCTAAACGCTTGAACCCTAGACAGGCTAGGTGGGCCTTGTTTTTTACACGTTTTGATTTTGTGGTCTCTTTTCTTCCTGGAACTAAGAATGTCAAGGCAGACGCCCTCTCTAGGAGTTTCTTTGCTGATTCTCCTGTGGTGACCAAGCCTGCTACCATCTTAGGCGAAGGGGTAGTTCTTTCTGCCATCTCGCCTGATTTGAGACTTGCTCTGCAAGAGTTCCAGGAGGACAAGCCTGAGCATTGTCCCAGTGGAAAGTTGTATGTTCCTGACCAGTGGAAGAAGAGAGTGATGTCTGAAGTTCATTGCTCTGCATTGGCTGGTCATCCAGGTATTTTTGGTACTAGAGATCTGGTGAGTCGCTCTTTTTGGTGGCCCACCTTGTCTCATGATGTCAGGAATTTTGTGCAGTCCTGTGGGACTTGCTCCCGGTCTAAATCTTGTTCTCGCTCTAGTGGGTTGTTGATGCCTTTGCCGGTCCCCAGGAGGCCATGGACCCATATTTCAATGGATTTCATCTCTGATATGCCGGTCTCTCAAAGAATGACTGTTATTTGGGTGATTTGTGATAGGTTCTCTAAGATGGTTCATCATGTACCACTCCCTAAGTTGCCATCTTCCTCTGAGTTGGTGCCCCTGTTTTTGCAACAGGTGGTTCGCTTGCACGGGATTCCTGAGAACATTGTATGTGACAGAGGAGTTCAGTTTGTGTCTAGATTTTGGAGGACTTTCTGTTCCAAGCTGGGAATTCAGTTGTCCTTCTCCTCTGCGTTTCACCCTCAGACCAATGGGCAGACAGAGAGAACAAACCAGACCTTGGAGTCGTATTTGAGATGTTTTATTTCCGCTGATCAGGATGATTGGGTTTCATTTTTGCCCTTGGCCGAATTTGCTTTAAATAATAGAGCTAGTTCTGCCACTTTGATGTCACCTTTTTTTTGTAACTTTGGGTTTCATCCTCGATTTTCTTCAGGGCAGGTGGAGCCTTCTGCCTGCCCATGTGTTGACACTGTGGTGGAGAGAATGCACCAGATCTGGGACCAAGTGGTGGATAAGTTATCTCTCTCCCAGCGGTTTTCCAATCGACATAGGACCATTGGTCCCCAGTTTAAGATTGGTGATATGGTGTGGTTATCATCCAAAAATATTGCTATGAAGGTGGCTTCTCCTAAGTTTAAGCCTAGATTTATTGGACCTTACAAGATTTTGGAGATTATTAATCCGGTCTCTTTTTGTTTGGCTCTTCCTGTCACATTTAAAATCCATAATGTGTTCCATAAGTCCTTGTTGAAGAGGTTTGTTGAACCAGTTGTTCCTGGGGTGGCACCTCCAGACCCTGTATTGGTTGAAGGTAACATGGAATATGAGGTAGAGAAAATACTGGATTCCCGTCTGGCTAGACGGAGACTCCAGTATTTGGTTAAGTGGAAAGGTTATGGTCAGCAGGATAATTCCTGGGTCTCTGCCTCTGATATTCATGCCAAAAGATTGGTGCGTGCCTTTCATCGGGCTCACCCTGATCGCCCTGGTGGCGTGGTTGAGGGTTCGGCGACCCCTCCTCAAGGGGGAGGTACTGTTGTGAGTTCATTTTCCCCTTCGTCACTGAGGTGTGGTGAACTCCCTATTCTGGTAAAGGAAGGTAATGAGCCTGATTATCAGGCACCTGAGACTAATGAGGATGACTGGCTGAGTGGAGTCACTGACTGGATATAAGGCTGCCGACGCCCTTCTGCCCTGCGGGTGATTTCTCTGTGGACTTCTAGGACACCAGTCTGATTCCTGCTTCCCTAAAGCTAAGTTTTCTGCTTTGCCTGTTTGCATTTATGTTTTGTTTTTGTTTTCCTTGCTTTTCTGGATTCTGCCATTCCCTGCTGGGATGAGCTGAATCTCCTTTTGCCGGTTGCTCTGTCTTCAGAATATTCCTGAGTACTGACATAGCTTTTTGAAGCCTAGCGTCTTCGGGGCCTTTTTCACTGTCAGTCTGTTGGCTCTTATTTTCATAGGGTTTTTTACGGATTGCAGACAGCAGCCTTCCTGTCCTTTCCTATCTAGGTAGTTTGGGCCCCATCTTTGCTCAGTCTATCTTTCTGTCTGTGTTAGTGTTTTCATCTTGCTTCACCGTCATTATATGTTGGGGGCTGCCTATTGCTTTGGGGTCTGCTCTGGGGCAGTTTAGATTTCCCCTTTCTTTCTTTAGGCCTATTTAATTCTCCGGCTGTGATCGAGGGGTCTAGGGCATCGTAGGAACCCCCCACGGCTACTGCTAGTTGTTGTTGTAGAGGAGGAGGAGGAGCGCCGAGAGATGGCTGCTCTGGCATGAGGCTCCTGAGTTTTTTAGTTTTTTTCCCCCGTTTAATTGTTAATTCTCCCTTTGGTTCACTCACCATTGCGTAGCTACAGGATTCGGTAGAGCTGGGAGTAGTGTGGAGACTGCGATCAGCTGGGACCGGTGTCTTTCTGTCCTCGTGGAGCTCCGTGCCTGGATTCAGCTGGGAGAGAGTGAAGCTGCTGGCTGCCTTGTACCCATTTCCAGCATGCAGATGATCCCAGGATAGGAAACCTGGTGGAGTGTGTGGTGCTGGAGTTGTTCTGGAGATCTTGTGGTCCACATGGAGCTGTAGGGCTACAGGATTCGGCAGAGCTGGGAGTAGTGTGGAGACTGCGACCAGCTGGGACCGGTGTCTTTCTGTCCTCGTGGAGCTCCGTGCCTGGTTTCAGCTGGGAGAGAGTGAAGCTGCTGGCTACCTGCCTTGTACCCATTTCCAGCATGCAGATGATCCCGGGATAGGAAAGCTGGTGGAGTGTGCGGTGCTGGAGATGTTCTGGAGATCTTGTGATCCAGGTGGAGCTGAAAGGGTGAGCTGGGCAGGTTTGGACTGACTGTTGGCGTGTCCCCTGATGTCCCTGTCTTGTTGCACCCATGCCCTCCCCCCCAGCAGTGCTGAGAGCACCCTTTATGGAAAGTTGTACATTTAACTCTGCTAAGCTGTGACTGTTCAGTCTTTATAGCTACAAGCTGAGTGTAGTCATGGCCACTGCACTCTGTAAACCTACTCTTATGATTTCAAGGGACGATTTATTATTCTGGAATCATCCGCAATTTCTCATGGACTCCCCTTCTTGGAGCATGATTGCTAATTCAACAATTGAGTACATAAAATCCATTACTTCTGTGAAACCTGTGGAGGTGTACTGCAAGAGAGGTAGGAGAGGAGGAGTCCTGGCACGCCTTCGGAGGAGAGGGTTCAGAACAGCTCTTCCTTCACTCCACTTGGCTAATGTCCTTTCCTTATCTAACAAAATGGAGGAACTGAACTTACTTTGTAACATGAGATCTGATATGGCCAATTCAGCTGCTCTTTGTTTTACTGAGACCTGGTTGAATGACACCATCCCTGATTGTAGTCTGGATCTACCTGGTTTTGTTATCTACAGAGCTGACCGTGATTGTGTAGCTTCAGGTAAACAAAGGGGGGGTGGGGTATGTCTCTACATCAACACTAGCTGGTGCTGTGATGTTAACATACTGGGAAAAGATTGCTCTCCAGATCTAGAGTACCTTGCACTCAATTGTAGACCATTTTACGCTCCAAGAGAGTTTTCATCTATGGTTCTGGTTGCAGTATATATTCCCCCTCAAGCATCTGTTAAAGCTGCTATTGGTGAATTAGCTTGCAAAATATCAGAATGGGAGAAAGGATCTCCTGAAGCATTTGTGATCGTAATGGGGGACTTTAACAAAGGAAAACTCAACCTGGATCTCCCCAAATTTACTCAACATATAAACTGCTTCACGAGAGAGAACAATACGCTTGATCACTGCTATACTGTCTTAAAAGGGGCCTACAGGGCAGTGAGGAGAGCAGCAGTGGGCTTTTCAGATCATTGTCTAATTCATTTAATTCCAGCTTACAGGCAAAGGTTGAAAACATCCAAACCTACAGTTTATACAAAGAAGACATGGTCTGAGGAGGCAAAATTGCAACTGCAAGCATGCTTTGAATGCACGGACTGGGAGGTATTCCAGGAAACATGCTCGGGTCTGGATGAATGGGTTGATGCAGTGTCCTCATATATCCGTTTTTGTGAAGACACGTTTATTCCATCCAAATCTGTCCACTTTCGGGGAAACAACAAGCCGTGGTTTACAAATAAAGTCAGGTTGATCCGTAAGAGAAAAGAGGAGGCTTATAAAGCAGGCGATATTACTGAATTCAAGAAACTTAGGAACTCGCTATCTAAAGAGATCAAGTTAGCCAAACACGAGTATGCAAAGATTCTGGAGGAAAGGTTCTCATCAAAAGATACTAGATCTGCATGGAGAGGATTAAGAGAGGTCACCAATTATAAAAGCCACCCCAATATAGTGAACCCCAGCAGAAGTCTGGCAGCAGAGTTAAATGAATTCTACTGCAGATTTGAGGCAAGCTCTACACACAGTGGCTATTCATCTCTAAACTCCTCAGTCTGTTCATATAAAGATCATTCATTGTGCAACAACCAAGTAGTGATCTCCGAGGCAGAGGTGATACGCATCCTGAAGGGACTTAAGGTCAAAAAGGCACCTGGCCCTGATGGTGTATCTCCAATGTGTCTGAAAGTATGTGCTACCCAGCTTGCCCCTATACTGACAAATATATACAATGTGTCACTGAAAGAGTGCGTTGTACCTCATTGTTGGAAAAATTCCACAATTATCCCTGTCCCCAAGAAAGTGGGATCCTCTGAGTTGAACGACTATAGACCAGTAGCACTCACATCTGTAGCTATGAAAGTCTTTGAAAGAATTATGATGCCCCACCTGATAAAATTCGCGCAGAAGCTATGGGACCCGCTTCAGTTTGCCTATAAGGAGAATCGTTCGGCAAACGACACTGTCAATCTGGCACTGAAGTACATTTTGGATCATACAGATGAACGGCACTCATATGTCCGGATTCTTTTCATGGACTTTAGCTCAGCGTTCAATACCATTGATCCGAATTTACTTCATAAGAAAATGGTAGCTCTTGGAGTCCCTCTCAACTTATGCTTGTGGATTTATAACTTCCTGACAGCCAGGATACAGAGTGTAAAAGTTGGACCATTCACTTCGGACACCTTGGTCACAAACATCGGGGCACCTCAGGGGTGTGTTTTGTCTCCGTTACTGTTTTCTCTCTATACGAATGATTGCATCTCTTCAGCAGACTCAGTAAAAATCTTGAAATTTGCCGATGATATGACACTGATTGGTCTCATCAGGGGAAATGCTGAAGACTTGTATCGGAGTGAGGTGGAAAGAATATGTGACTGGTGTAAAGCCAATAATCTTGTACTCAACACTAAAAAAACTGCTGAGATGGTTGTGGATTTTAGGAAAGATCAACATGAGATACTTCCAATCTACATCCATGACGAAGTGGTTCTTAGGGTCACAGAGACCAAATTCCTTGGTGTTATCATCTCTCATGATCTTAAATGGGGGGAAAACGTGGATGCTGTTATAAGAAAAGCACAACAGAGGATGTTCTTCCTGCGTCAGCTGAAAAGATATGGTTTGTCTAAGAATCTGCTGATCTTATTCTTTAATGCTGTCATCAGATCTGTGATTTGTTCCTCTCTGATAGTCTGGTATGGGGGAGCCACTGCGCATGACAAACTCCGCTTACAAAGGACTTTCAGAACAGCAGAGAGAATTATAGGCTCCCCCCTGCCTAAAATCCAGGATCTTAATGATAAGAGTATTCGATCCCACGCATTGAAAATTTCATCCGATCCCTCTCACCCGGGACACTCCTCATTCCAACTACTCCCTTCAGGACGTCGCTTCAGAGTCCCCAAATGCAGCACCAACCGCCATATGAACAGCTTTTATCCACTCTCTGTTCAACAATTAAATCGTCATGTGTAGACTATATACTGTATCTGTCTTGTTAGATGTTACTTGTTGTATCTGTTGTTATATATTATGTTGCCTCTTTGCCACAAAGAATTCCTTGTATATATGTAATATGTACTTGGCGATAATAAATTTGATTGATTGATTGATTGATTGTTAGGTTCAGGGGTCTGCAATCCGATAGCTGCCTACCTCTCTGGTTTTCTGGACTTAGCTAGCATTTCTGTTTTTGCCTCCTACGGTGACTCAATCATAACACATGTGTGTATGAAGTGTACGGAGCGGAGTCACATGTGTACGAGGTGGACGGAGAGGAGCCACATGTGTACTAGGTGTGTGGAGCGGAGCCGCGCGTGTACGAGGTGTGCTGAGCGGAGATGTGCATGTATTTTGGCATGGGGGGGCCCCATTTGAAAGTTCGCACCAGGGCCCATAGCTTTATAGTTACACCACTGCTCACGCTAGAAGAGAGGAGGAGTGCGCTGCTCCGTAGTGGCTGTGGCCCTGCGTGATGACATCCCTCTGACACTGTGTAATGACATCACGCCAGCGAGCAGAGAGCGGAGGTGTGACTTTCCACCCATTGCTGGATTTTTCAGGTGACTGTGGCTGTGTGTGTACAGTCAGATGATAGCGCCGGCTCACATGCAGAGCCAACACTATCATCCGCTGAGGTAAGCTGTATCGCAGCTGACAACCTATTTGAACGGCCACGATCGGTATTAGCACCGATCGCGGCCATTTATCCCCTTAGATGCCGCTATCAATTGTGACTGTATTAAGTTTTAAAGGAATGCGGCCCTCCAGCTTAAACTTACATTTTTTTTAAGTGCAGCCCATTTACTCTGCCGAGTTTGAGACCCCTGATCTATTCTACTCTAACCTGTCAGTGTGATATTACTGTATGTGACACATGAATTGCTGGCATTAATTCTATCTTATATATATAATATATATATATATATATATATATATATATATATATATATATATATATATATATATATATATATATATATATACAGCTCTGGCAAAAATTAAGAGACCACTTCCAAATGTTCAGTTTGTCTGATTTTTCTCTTTATAGGTATATTTTGGAGTAAAATGTAAATTGTTCTTTTAGTCTACAAACTTCTGACAACATGTCTCTGTATTTCCAAGCAATACATTTTTTTTCTGAGAAGGAAAAATGGTGAAAATTGAAAAAAAAAATCCAGTGCTTCCAGACCTAAGATAATGCAGAGAAAACAAGTTAATAATCATTTATAAACAACAATACTAATGTTTTAACTCAGGAAGAGTTCAGAAATCAATATTTTGTGGCCATGATTTTTAAAACCAGCTTTCATGTGTCTTGGCAAGCTTTTCACCAGTCTTTCACACTGCTCCTGGCGGAAAAATTTAAGTAGTTCTTCTTTGTTTGATGGCTTGTGACTATCCATCTTCCTCTTGATTACATTCCAGAGGTTTTCAATGGGGTTCAGGTCTGGAGAATGGGCTGCCCATGACAAGGTTTTGATGTGGTGGTCTCTTAATTTTTGCTAGAGCTGTATATACAGTGTATATATATATATGTATATATATATATATATATATATATATAGTGATGCAGTGACCCCTGTGACCGCTAGGGGGCGCTGTATGGGTCATGCACACAGGCATATTCATTGTGGTAATGGAGAAAGGATAAACTGAAGGGTTGTAAATAGCCGAGATGTATCACAAGGGTGGGTGCCTTGTGATGGAAGCTGAAACATGTTGAACAGCAGAGGTACTGCTGAGGTTTTGTTACAGCGTGTATTGGGAAAGCTTCTAGGTGACTTGGTGAGATGGGTGGGACCAGTCACCTACAAACCCACCCAGGGGCGTGGGTCTGACCGCCCAGGATAAAGCCTGCATGTGTCTGTGTGAAATAGGACCTGCGATGAGGCTACGGACCATATAAGGTGACCAGGGTCGGTCACTGGGAGAGAGTGCCTGGATCTGATTGGTCTGTGTGGGAGGTCCCGGAAGGCCACGTGTGAGAGCAGCGTCTGTGACAGACTGCGCTTGGGGAGCCTCTGTCCAGCTGTGGTTATGGAACCGTGAGGCGGCCTAGTGAATAAGGCACTGTCCGGAATGGTGAGCCCAGTGCGGACGCTCCCCTGAGAGAAAGGACTAACAGTGAGTCGGCATCTGGAGTAGGAGCTCCAAGAGGTAACCCAGAAAGGGGAAATTAACTGAGAGACTGTTGAGTCTGAGTGCTGGACAAAGCACAGCCAGTGTGAACACAGGGCTACCGGAGTGGAGCTCCACTATGAACATTTGTCTGGTCTGCTGTAAGACTGTTATCATTTCCTCATGCTGCCATGGTTTATGCCGTATGCAATAAACCGTATGGACTGTGTTATGTGAAAAGCATGTGCTGGACCTGGTTTATCTGCAGCCAAGTGAGAGTCCCCCAATACACCCAGTGAGCGCTACCTTACTATATATATATATATATATATATATATATACATACACAGTTGTGGCCAAAAGTATTGACACCCCTGCAATTCTGTAAGATAATACTCAGTTTCTTCCTGAAAATGATTGCAAACACAAATTCTTTGGTATTATTATCTTCATTTAATTTGTCTTAAATGAAAAAACACAAAAAGAATTGTCCTGAAGACAAATTGGATATAAGTCCACACCAAACATAAAAAAGAGAGTGGACAAAAGTATTGGCACTGTTCAAAAAATCATGTGATGCTTCTCTAATTTGTGTAATTAACAGCACCTGTAAGGCTACTTTCACACATCCGGTGTGTGGGGTCCGGCGGCGTGCGGCAAAAAGCCGGACCGCCGGATCCGGCCTGCAGCCGTGACACCGGATGTGTGTGCGGCGTCTGATACGGCTCGGACGTGATTTAAAGAAGCCGCAGGAGGAGGTGGACAGAGGCAGCCGCTGAGAGAGACAGCTGCTGAAAGGGAGGAGAGGGGAGGGGAGAGGAGAGGGGGGTGGAGAGAGAGAGAGACATGTGGGGTTAACACTCAGTGTCCAGGCGAGAGAATCTCTCTCTTGCCGGGCACTTGTGGGATTAACCCCACAGAGAGATCTCTCTCTCTCACCCAGACACTGTGAGTGTTAACCCCACAAGTGCCCGGCGAGAGAGATCTCTCACAAGTGTCCGAGTGACAGAGAGAGACCTCTCTCTCGCCGGGCACTTGTGGGGTTAACATTCACAGAGTCCGGGCATGCGCTGTGGAAACAGCCGGTCCGGCGCTGACAAAAAACATTGCAGAGAACGTTTTTTGCAGATGCCGGACGGCTAATTTTTGCCATGTCCGGCAACAACCGGACACGATGCATAACCATCCGGCACGATGCGGCGACCATGAAAGCTTATGGGACAAAACCGGATACGGTGCTGGATCCAGTTATGAAAAATTTTGCCGCATCGTGCTGGATTACAAAAAACGGATGTGTGAAAGAGGCCTTACTTATCTGTGGCACCTAACAGGTGTTGGCAATAACTAAATCACACTTGCAGCCAGTTGACATGGATTAAAGTTGACTCAACCTCTGTCCTGTGTCCTTGTGTGTACCACATTGAGCATCGAGAAATGAAAGAAGACCAAAGAACTGTCTGAGGACTTGAGAAACCAAATTGTGAGGAAGCATGAGCAATCTCAAGGTTACAAGTCCATCTCCAAAGACCTGAATGTTCCTGTGTCTACCGTGCACAGTGTCATCAAGAAATTTAAAGCCCATGGCACTGTGGCTAACCTCCCTAGATGTGGACAGAAAAGAAAAATTGACAAGAGATTTCAACGCAAGATTGTGCGGATGTTGGATAAAGAACCTCGACTAACATCCAAACAAGTTCAAGCTGCCCTGCAGTCCGAGGGTACAACAGTGTCAACCCGTACTATCCGTCGGCGTCTGAATGAAAAGGGACTATGGTAGGAGACCCAGGAAGACCCCACTTCTTACCCCGAGACATGAAAAAGCCAGGCTGGAGTTTGCCAAAACTTACCTGAAAAAGCCTAAAACGTTTTGGAAGAATGTTCTCTGGTCAGATGAGACAAAAGTAGAGCTTTTTGGGCAAAGGCATTAACATAGAGTTTACAGGAGAAAAAAAGAGGCATTCAAAGAAAAGAACACGGTCCCTACAGTCAAACATGGCGGAGGTTCCTTGATGTTTTGGGGTTGCTTTGCTGCCTCTGGCACTGGACTGCTTGACCGTGTGCATGGCATTATGAAGTCTGAAGACTACCAACAAATTTTGCAGCATAATGTAGTGCCCAGTGTGAGAAAGCTGGGTCTCCCTCAGAGGTCATGGGTCTTCCAGCAGGACAATGACCCAAAACACACTTCAAAAAGCACTGGAAAATGGTTTGAGAGAAAGCACTGGAGACCTCTAAGGTGGCCAGCAATGAGTCCAGACCTGAATCCCATAGAACACCTGTGGAGAGATCTAAAAATGGCAAAGAAGAACGGTCTAAAATTCCAGCAGAGCATTGTAAGAAACTCATTGATGGTTACCGGAAGCGGTTGGTCGCAGTTATTTTGGCTAAAGGTTGGGCAACCAAGTATTAGACTGAGGGTGCCAATACTTTTGTCTGGCCCATTTTTGGAGATTTGTGTGAAATGATCAATGTTTTGCTTTTTGCTTCATTCTCTTTTGTGTTTTTTCATTTAAGACAAATTAAATGAAGATAATAATACCAAAGAATGTGTGTTTGCAATCATTTTCAGGAAGAAACTGAGTATTATCTGACAGAATTGCAGGGGTGTCAATACTTTTGGCCACAACTGTATATATATATATACTAGCTGAAGAGCCCGGCGCTGCCCGGGCATAGTAACTAACTGTGGTTAGTTACAACAAATTATAATTATCCTCCATCCCATAGTCCCGTGCCCATATACCCATCATACATATCCACCATCCCATAGGCCTGTGCCCATATACCCATCATACATATCCACAATCCCATAGGCCCGTGCCCATATACCCATCATACATATCCTCCATCCCATAGACGAGTGCCCATATACCCTTCATACATATTCTCCATCCCATAGTTCCATGCCCATATACCCATCATACATATTCGCCATCCCATAGTCGAGTGCCCATATACCCATCACACATCCTTCATCTCATAGTCCTGTGCCCATATACCCATCATACATATCGTCCATCCCATAGTCCCGTGCCCATATACCCATCATACATATCCGCCATCCCATAGTCCCATGCCCATATACCTGTCATACATATCCTCCATCCCATAGTCCAGTGCCCATATACCCATCACACATCCTCCATCCCATAGTCCCGTGCCCATATACATATCCGCCATCCCATAGTCCCATGTCCATATACCCGTCATACATATACTCCATCCCATAGTCCAGTGCCCATATACCCATCACACATCCTCCATCCCATAGTCAACCATTATGACATCATAATGAGCGGCGGGGCTTGCAACCTATGATGACATCAGCGTCGCCATGGCAACCATTGTGACATCATAATGAGGGGCGGGGCTTGATACGCAAACACTGTTTCCCCATTATGTAGATAGGGGCATTATGACATCATAATGAGGGGCGGGGCTTGACGCACACACACTTTTTCCCCAGCATGTAGACAGGGGCAAAATTGTTTGGTGAATTGGAACACGCGGGGTTAAAATTTCGCCTCACAACATAGCTTAGGACGCTCTCGGGGTCCAGACGTGTGACTGTGCCAAATTTTGTGGCTGTAGCTGCGATGGTGCAGATGCCTATCCCGGACACACACACACACACACACACACATACATACACACACACATACATACATACATACACACTTTGAGCTTTATATAATATATATATATATATATATATATATATATATATATATATATATATATATATATATATATAACAAGAAACAGAGCAGCACAAAAATACAAAAGAGAGTCCAGGTGCAAAAGCTCCCAAAGGCATGTACCAAACCTTTATGATGCAAAAAATCCAAAAAGCAGGAACAGCACACCGGTTTTTCAGGGTTAAATGAGACGTGTTTATTTAGCCTATAAGTGCAATGTTTCGATTCAAGTGGTGAACCTTTTTCAAGTTGCTTGAAAAAGGTTCACCACTTGAACCGAAACATCGCCCTTATGGGCTAAATAAACAGCTCTCATTTAACCCTGAAAATCCGGTGTGCTGTTCCTGCTTTTTGGATTTATATATATATATATATATATATATATATACATATATATATATATATATATATATATACACAGTATATATATATATGTATGTGTGTGTATTTTGACGAATATTTCCTTTGAAAATGATGTGTAAATGACAGAGAATTGCTCTATGTAAAAGCTCATGTTAAAATCGCATTGCAATCAGATAGCAAACGCACTGCATTCGGATGTAAATTGGATGCTAGGTGTGAAATATCGGATTGTACTCGCATGACACTCGTGCAACTCTCTGCAGGGAGACTCGGACCTTAGTGTATTGTAAGGTAATTGTGATTATATGTGTGGCGCCCCCAGGAGTATGTCGCCACACTGGCTTTGCCTTCCTCCAGGGGAGGGTAATGCCAGGCTTGGAGGCAATGATGGGTCTCTCTCGCAGTCAATCCATACATGCAACACAGTTCCACTCCAGGCCAGCAGGGGGAACTCTGAACCAGGATTAAGGGGAGGAGTGCTCTCTGAGGGCCAAGAGGAAGGAGTGTTCAGTTAGTTAGTCTGCAGAGGGTGAAGTGTGCAGACGTGTAGAGAGAAACTGGAGGTTGAGCTAGGAAGGAGAGCTCCCTCAGCTTGAGAGCGCATGAACTGGAGCCTGGTCTCCATGGTTGTACAGATACTAAAGGTCCTGCAACAAATACCAGAGGGGTAGGAGGCTGTAAATGTCCTACTCCCATCTAAGACTTGAGGCACAACAGCAGCTTGGATAGAAAGCCGGGACACAGAAGAGGGAAGTCCCCAAGACAGGCTACAGCTGTCTGCCATGCAAGTAAGGTTCTTGAGAACATCTGACAGGAGGAACTCTAGAGTAACTAAGTACTGGAGTGCTTCACACCACAAGGCGCTAGGAAGGAGACTGCACAGCCCGTCTGTGAGAGAGAATCCCTGAGTTGCTTCCAGGCTAACCTGCTCCGTTGCCATCTGTAATCAGGACCCTGGACTGCAGATACCAAGTAAAGGTACAGAAATTGCACCCCGCTGTGCCTTGTCTGCTTCCTACCCTGTCGGCACTGCTACATCCATTGCCAACCACATCTACACTGCCCTGGGGCTACAGCTTCACTTGGGGGAGCTACACCATCTAGGCTGCAACACACCACCAGCCCCAGAGGATCTGCATGCAGCGTCGGCTTCACATCTCACTTGCCGAACACCACAGGTGGCGTCACAAACTATTCCATTAACTACATTCCCCATTACTTGGGTGCCCATGGCCACGGACTGGGTTACCGCTGCTGTGACACATCCCCTGACACCGGCCCGGTACCGAGTACCCCACAGCCCTGGGAGGGCGACCCAATTTGGCGTCACGAACAGGATTACGCAGCCCGGAACCCCCCGGGTCCTGTGTGCCATAGACTGTGTGTGAAATTTGGCGCTAGTCGCCACCATTGCTGCGCTGCTTGGCGCGCGCGGGAAGAAAGAGGCGGGCCTTCATGGGCAGAGCCTGCCACAGAGCGCGAAGAAGTGAAGTGCCGCGCGGGAAGAGAGGACAGCGTGTTAGAAGAGGAGGAGCTGAGGCCTACAGCCCGGAGCGTCGGGCCTGTGAAGCGGCCGCCGGTGAGCTCCCATAACCCCCGTCCCTGGCTAACGTTAACTAGGGGGGGAGAGAATGTTCGCGCCACAAGGCGATGCAGCGGCGGATGCCGCCACCAACCTCGCAGCATCGCAAGGAGGAGCGCCTGCAGCAGCAGTCTCCATAATGCCGCTGTCCATGCCCTATGTACCAGGAGCGGCCTGGCTACCACAGTACTCAGGTGAGTCGCATACCCTGAGTGAATTTAAAGAGAGATTGTGCAGTTTGTTTAAAGTTTACTCTCTGTCTGAAAGCCAGAAAGTGAATATCCTGATTGGACAGCTAACGGGTGCAGCGCAGAGAGAAGTGAAAGCCTGGCAGGACACTGATAAAGAGATTGTTGCAAAAATCCTGGCTAAGCTGAGAAGCACCTTTGACACGCGCCCTGCAGCTGAAGTCAAGATGAGGTTCTTTGGCTGTAAACAGAAGGCGCAGGACAGTATCAGGCACTATGCCCTCAACCTGCAGGAGGCGCTGCGAGCAGTTAAACAAGTTGATCCTGACAGTGTACAGGAGGAAGATAAACTGTTAAAGGAGCAGTTCATAGAGGGACTCCTGTTCAGTACCCACCGAGGACAGTTGCGTATCATAACCATGCAAAACCCTGATCTGGACTTTGCTGATTTTAAGGACAGGGCTATTCGGGTACTGCAGGAATCCATTGACAGCCGTCCAGCGCTCCCTAGGCGCCCAGCGATTACCTACCATCAGGAAGCAACATCTTTTCCTTCCGTCCCTGTGGAGGCTGATGCCCAGATGCTGGATAAAGACTCCACTGAGGAGCTGCGTCTTCAGGTCCAGGAGTTGACCAAAGGAATGGCTGCACTTACTAAAACTGTGCAGTCCCTGCAGGTGTCCTCCAAAGAAAAGATCCAGCTTGCTTCCAGTCCAGAGGATGTCCCGTGGCTCCGGAGGAGAAGAGCCCTGCCACTTTGAGGAAGGAACAACGATCGCTATGACCAGGACAGACGTCCCATCTGTCATCGCTGTTACAAGGAGATTGATTCCGGAGAACAACGAGTCCTGCAGAAGGAGATCCGAGCCCTGATGCAAAGGCAACAGGTGGAACTCTCTGGCGGAGAGAATGGCAGCGTCAGAGTGAGTGATGCTTTCCCCATTGCAATACCCCCCAGATGTGAAATGTTGGTATGGTGTCGGGCAGCTATAGGTCTTAGAGGGAGAGATTACGAGGCATTGGTAGAACCAGTATACTCCGAAAGCAGGCCCACTGTCCTGACAGCCAGAGGGGTGGTTGATATCAGAAAAGGGAGAGTACCTGTACGTCTTTTGAATTGTGGGGAAGAGGAGGCCACAATACCTCGGTACGCCACAGTTGCTAAGCTGCTCACTGTTAATAGCAACTCATTGCAGACAGCAGAGCCCTTGGTCTCATCCAATCAGGTGGAGGACAATGGCTCCGTGAAGCAGCCAGAGGAGTGGTGCCAGCAACTGCAGGTGGGAACTGACTCTACACCTTCATACCAGAGAAATGGGGTTTACAGAGTGACACAAGAGTATGAGCGGGTATTTAGCAAACACCCACTAGATTTTGGGCAGGCAAAAGGGGTCCAACATCATATCCCCACAGGAGACCATCCACCCATAAAGGAGAGGTACAGACCAATACCCCCAACACAGTACCAGTGTGCTAAGAGTATGTTGTGGGAGATGAAGGAGGCTGGGGTTATCGGAGACAGTTGTAGCCCCTGGGCAGCTCCAATAGTTTTTGTAAAGAAAAAGGATGGTACCATGAGAATGTGTGTTGATTACAGGAAAATTAACAGCATTACACATAAAGATGCCTACCCATTACCTAGAATTGAAGAGTCCTTAGCTGCGCTTAAAACTGCGAACTACTTTTCCACCTTGGATCTCACTAGTGGGTATTGGCAGGTTCCCGTGGCAGAGGCAGACAAGGAGAAAAACGCATTTACCACTCCAATGGGTCTCTATGAGTTCAATTATATGCCGTTTGGGCTCTGCACTACTCCAGGAACCTTTCAACGGCTGATGGAGTGCTGCCTGGGACACATGAACTTTGAGACGGTCCTGTTATACCTGGATGATGTCATTGTTTTCTCCAAGACCTATGAAGATCATCTGGAGCACCTGGCTGAAGTGTTTGAGGCTCTGTCCAATTTTGGCCTGAAGGTGAAGCCTTCCAAATGACACCTCCTGAAGCCCAAGGTACAGTACCTCAGTCATGTGGTCAGTGCAGAAGGTGTGGCACCAGATCCTGACAAGGTCACTGTCATCCGGGACTGGCCGAAGCCCAGCAGCCTCGATGAAGTACGCCAATTCCTTGGACTGGTAGGCTACTACCGAAGATTCATCAAGGGCTTTACTGAAATAGTCACCCCTATGTAAAATCTTCTGGTGGGGCAGTCCAAGAAGAACAAATCGAAGAATTCCACCTTTGAATGGACTGAAGACTTGGAAAGGTCCATCACCAGATTGAAGATAGCTCTCACAGGTGACGAAGTCCTGGCCTACCCAGACTATGAGAAACCCTTTGTGCTGTACACAGATGCCAGCAATGTGGGATTTGGAGCAGTACTGTCACAGGTACAGAATGGAAAGGAAAGAGTGATCTCCTACGCCAGCAGGAAGCTGCGCCCCACTGAAAGAAACCCGGACAACTACAGCTCTTTCAAGCTGGAGTTCCTTGCCATAGTCTGGGCTGTCACCGAAAGGTTTAAGCATTACCTAGCCTCTGCCAAGTTTACTATCTTTATGGACAACAATCCATTGACCCACTTGGACACTGCAAAGCTAGGTGCACTGGAGCAGCGATGGATGGCTCGGCTGTCTAATTATGAGTTCACTATCATGTACCGAGCAGGGCACAAGAATGCCAATGCTGATGCGCTGTCCAGAATGCCGAACCTACCAGATGCAGGAGAAGACACTGAGGCTCTTGAAGAAGTAGAGTTACCTCCCTTCCACAGGCCACTGGCGGCCCAATGTGCTCAAGGAGTGAGGAACAGATGGTCTGGCATGAAGGAGGTCACTCTGAATCCGTTGCCCCATCATGATTGGGCAGAAATGCAAGCTAGTGACCCTGCAGTCCGCCTGGTGAAGGAGCTGCTGACACAAGCTGACTCACGCCCAGAGTCGGATGCTCCTGAAGAAACTCAGCAGTTGTGGAAGGAGAGAGGCCGGCTGTTCATTTATGAAGGGAAGCTGTGTCGGAGGAGTATCAATGCCCTCACTCATGAGCTGGTTTGGCAGGTGATAGTCCCAAAGAGAGAGGCATCAATGGTCCTGGAAGCATACCACAATGGAGCTGGACATTTCGGATGGAAGAAGTTGGAAGCATTGCTCTGAGAGAGGTTCTACTGGGCTGGTATGAGGAAAGCCATTGAGAGGTGGTGCCGGGAGTGTGGACAGTGTAACCTGCACAGAAAGGATCGAGACAGCCAGAGAGCTCCCCTGCAGCCAATCGTCATCAAACAGCCCCTCGAGTTGGTAGCCCTGGACCATGTGAAGCTGGTTCCAAGCCGGTCGGGTTACATCTATGCTCTTACTATTGTGGACCACTACTCAAGATTCCTGGTAGTTGTGCCTGTCAAAGATCAGATGGCCAGGACAGCAGCCAGAGCATTCCAACAGCACTTCTGTAGACCACATGGGTATCCTGAAAGAGTGCTCACAGATCAAGGTCCAGCTTTCGAGGCAGAAGTGTTCCATGAATTCTGCAACTTGTATGGTTGTAAGAAGATCCGGACAACACCGTACCACCCACAGACCAATGGCATGTGCGAGAAGATGAACCAGGTAGTGATTGACCTCCTGAAGACTTTGCCCTTGGAGGAGAGGAATCTGTGGCCAGAGAAGTTGCCCGATCTGGTAGACCTCTACAATCATATTCCAGTGAACTCTACCAATTGTACGCCAGCATACCTGATGAGGGCAAGACCGGGTAGACTGCCGGTGGATCTGGACATGGGAGTCCTGACTCCTGAAGTGATGTCGCCAGATGCTGAATGGGACACGGAGAGGCAGCAGCAGTACAGGAGAGTTCAAGAATGTGTGGAGAAGAGTTTAGCCCAGGCAAGACAAAAGCAGGAGAAGCTGTACAATCAAAATGCACCTGCCGTTCCTTTGTCGCCGGGAGAGCAAGTCTTGAAAAGAAAGAGAAGATTGCACAAGCTGGATGATCAACGGGAGGCTGAACCTTATACCATTCTGCCCTCGATCTCTGATATTACTAAAGTATGCCTTGTTAGTAAAGATGGAGGAGAAACCTCAGCAGCGGTATCCAGGGATCATTTGAAGTTGTGCCCTGACCAGTTGAAAGAAAGAGCTGAAGAATCAGATAACATCCAACCCATAGTGGAAGAAGCGAAGGTCAGCACAGTGCTTGAGGAATTCCCTGCGAATTGGACTAAAGTGAGCGATGCCATAGTGGTGCCAGTGCTGATATTTCCCCAAGTGGAAGCACAGGAAGAGGTGACTCAAGAGGATCAGGAAAATCAGGTTGCAGAAGCCACACCAGCAGTGGAGCCAGAGAACCCTCGCCCTGCCAGTGGTGAACCTGTTGTGCCCCTGGTGAGTCCAAGAGTTTCTAGACGATCTAGCATCCCGGTGTTATGTAGAACTACCAGTAGTGTATCCAGAGCATTACCCACTACACCGGTAGTTAGAACCAGACAGTCAGTAAGGGCCACTACAACACCAGTGTTACGCAGATCCACTCGTATCACCCAAGGCATACTACCAGTTAGGTTCCGCATATAGTTAAGTCAATGTAAATGTTGAAACTGTTGAAATGTAAATATGTAACTGTTTTTCAAGCTTTTGTGCCTACAGGTAACCTGTAAGAGTTCCCTTTGAATTTTTATGGACACTGAACCACAGGACTTGTGTGTGGTCAAAAACTTTATTTGTATATAATTTACCATTTACCAGGAATGGACCATGGACATTGATGCTGGACTTGCCATCATAGGACCATTTTTGGGAACACTTGGTTTTTGTAAATTTTTCCTTTTAAATATTGTACAAATTACTATTGTTTCACTGTTATGTGTTATTCATGTTTTTTCTTTGTTCAGCCCAGGAGTGCTGACTTTCACTAGGGGGGAATGTGGCACCCCCAGGAGTATGGTTGCCACACTGGCTTTGCCTTTCTCCAGAGGAGGGTATTGCCAGGCTTGGAGGCAAAGATGGGTCTCTCTCGCAGTCAGTCCATACATGCAACACAGTTCCACACCAGGCCAGCAGGGGGAACTCTGAACCAGGATTAAGGGGAGGAGTGCTCTCTGAGGGCCAAGAGGAAGGAATGTTCAGTTAGTTAGTCTGAGGAGGGTGAAGTGTGCAGACGTGTAGAGAGAACCTGGTGGTTGAGCTAGGAAGGAGAGCTCCCTCAGCTTGAGAGCGCATGAACTGGAGCCTGGTCTCCATGGTTGTACAGATACTAAAGGTCCTGCAACAGATACCAGAGGGGTAGGAGGCTGTAAATGCCCTACTCCTATCTAAGACTTGAGGCACAACAGCAGCTTGGATAGAGAGCCGGGACTCAGAAGAGAGAAGTCCTCGAGATAGGCTACAGCTGTCTGCCGTGCAAGTAAGGTTCTTGAGAACATCTGACAGGAGGAACTCTAGAGTAACTAAGTACTGGAGTGCTTCACACCACAAGGCGCTAGGAAGGAGACTGCACAGCCCATCTGTGAGAGAGAATCCCTGAGTTGCTTCCAGGCTAACCTGCTCCGTTGCCATCTGTAATCAGGACCCTGGACTGCAGATACCAAGTAAAGGTACAGAAATTGCACCCCGCTGTGTCTTGTCTGCTTCCTACCCTGTCGGCACTGCTACATTCATTGCCAACCACATCTACACTGCCCTGGGGCTACAGCTTCACTTGGGGGAGCTACACCATCTAGGCTGCAACACGCCACCAGCCCCAGAGGATCTGCATGCAGTGTCGGCTTCACATCTTACTTGCCGAACACCACAGGTGGCGTCACAAACTATTCCATTAACTACATTCCCCATTACTTGGGCGCCCAGGGCCACGGACCGGGTCACCGCTGCTGTGACACATCCCCCTGACACCGGCCCGGTACCGAGTACCCCACAGCCCTGGGAGGGCGACCCATATGTGCAATTTCATATAGCTTTATAAGTGTTTAGTGATGAGGATGACTTAAATGTGTTTTGATGAAGATATAATGTACTGTGGTTTTAGATATAGAGAAAGAATAAGGATTAGGAATAGGACACAAAATAAGGGTTTAGTTTCAGATATAACATAGGATTGAGAACAGTGTAGCGGTGTGCACAATAGATTCAGGAAGTAGATAGATATAGTATAGGAATGGTTAAAGTGTTTGGGAATGGATCCAAGATGGGAGGGGGAAGAGGTAGTTAAAAAGGGGAACACTTCCTGCTGTAGATCAAATCTAATATATAAAGCTCAATGTGTGTGTGTCTATGTTTGTATGTATGTATGTGTGTATGTGTAGGGAAAGTGACCTGACGGACGGACGGACTAGTCTGAGTGAAGAAGGAAAGGTTTGCACAGTGTAGGTAGGTGTATAGTGGGGAAACAGCTAGGAAAGTGTTGTGGACGTGCAGTACCTTGGGTTGACCATTAGATGGCAGGGAGGAGTGTGAGCAAAGGACTTGACATCGGCTTAGGGCTTTAGAAACCGTTGGTCATGGGGGGCGTGGTGACAGTGACAGTTTCAAGGAACCGGGTTAGGCTGGTTTCACATTAGCGCTTTTTAAGCGCACGCACGGCCGGGGGTAGCTCCGCCCCCGAGCCGGCTCTCTGCCCGGCGTGCCCGCCCCTTGCTTGTAGCGCCGCCTCCTAGCGGACAGCGGCGCCTGCGATCGGCGCACCCTATCTTTAGCATAGGGTGCGCAGATCGTGAGCAGGCCGTGCGCTAGTTGTGCTTTGACCTGCGCTGCGCACTTTTGACGGTGCGCCGTGCGCGCCAAAATCCGAAAAGTTCGATTTTGGCACGCACGGCGCACCGTCAAAAGTGCGCAGCACAGGTCAAAGCGCAACTAGCGCACGATCTGCGCACCCTATGCTAAAGATAGGGTGCGCCGATCGCAGGTGCCGCTGTCCGCTAGGAGGCGGCGCTACAAGCAAGGGGCGGGCACGCCGGGCAGAGAGCCGGCTCGGGGGCGGAGCTACCCCCGGCCGTGCGTGCGCTTAAAAAGCGCTAATGTGAAACCAGCCTTAGCTATAAATACTGACGGAGGGTTCCAGAAAGGTCCAGTCCCCAGGGGGAGCCTCAGTGACAGGAGGACTGTGACAGTCTGTGCGCTGTGAGGTGAATCCAGACCAGGGGGACTGAGGAGAGAGAACAACAGGGGGGTGGTCCTGACAGATACACCGCAACAGAGACAAGTTAAAGGGAATAGGCACACCGTGTAAAGAACGACGTTTGACCAGTGAACGGACTGTTGGTGATTAGGCTTAGGGCAGCCACAGTGTCGGAAGCTGTCACTACGTCAGGAAAGGCAAAAAGGACAAGACGTATATATATGTCCCAGGCGAGAAACACAGTGTGTGAAGCAGCTCTGGATACAGAGGGCCATGAGTGAGGTACTGTGCTGTGTTGTGAAGTGGCTCTGGATGTGGAGGGCCGAGAGAGAGAGATATGGCGATGTGCTGCGAGGGCCGTCAGGCGGACGGCGCGCGAAAATAAACTTGGACCTGTTGTACCCAGTACCTGCCTCCATTTCGTCTCTGTTTCGTCTCTGCGTGGTAAGAAGAGGGGCCACCCCCCCAGCTCGCCCCACTAACCCTACATTTGGCGTAGTCGGCAGGATCGCCGCCGCTAATACATCATCTTCTGCGGCAGACCTGCCTCAAAGAATGGAAAAGGACTTGGACTACTCTGTTTGGATTACAATTACCTGTGGATTACAAATTACCTACCTGTGGAATACAAATGGGGAGCGCTGTGGCGGATCTGTGTGGCCAGCAGAGGATCCGGGGCGGTACCAGGTACTGTGCAGTATGGCGGTGTTGATTCAGCGCGGAGGAGAGGTCCGGGTGTTTGCAGTTGTTCAGAATGGACTGGGACCCCCTCCAACGTACCCCAAAAGGAAGCAGTATGTGCCTGGAGATCGACGCTTCCATATATTGGACCCTGACAGGAGGGTGGAGAGGCCTGCCAACACCTCACCTCACAGAGGGAGTGGCACAGAAGAAAAACTTGGCTGCGGCTGTCTGATGCCATTCGAGTGCTGCCCAACGGACGGTATGAGACTCTGCAGGTGTCGGGGCATCGGCCGCCTAGAGTGACAGTGGCGGCAGGGGATGGAGCTGTGCCAGAAGTCGCCCTCAGAGCCACGGGAGAGCAGCGGGATGCTGAGCTGGGGAGCGGAGCCTGAGCGGAGTCAGCGAGAACGGCCGCCACCAATACCAGCAGAGGACTTCTCAGCGGAGCCCCCGAGTTTGGGGGAAAGACCCGTGGGACAGTGGAGCGAGGGACGGAGGCTGCGGGTGAAGCCGCGTATTGATGCGATGGAGGCCGCAGCGCCGGGGAAGGTGAGAGTACCCCCCGGCACCACCAGTGCCTCCGCCAGCGGCCCTCATCATTCTGCCGCAGCACGCTGCCCCCTGCGCACCGGAAGATGTTATGATTGAGTCACCATAGGAGGCAAAAATAGAAATGCTAGCTAAGTCCAGAAAACCAGAGAAGTTGGCAGCTATCAGATTGCAGACCCCTGAACCTATCAACACAACTAGCAGTAGCCGTGGGGGGCTCCTACGATGCCCTAGGCCCCTCGATCACAGCTGGAAGACTACATAGCCTAAAGACAGAAAGGGAAATCTAAACTGCCCCAGAGCAGACCCCAAAGCAAAAGGCATCCCCCACAAATAATGACGGTGAAGCAAGAAGAAAGAACAAAACACAGACAGAAAGATAGACTGAGCAAAGATGGGGCCCACGCTAGCTTAGATAGGAAAGGACAGGAAGGCTGCTGTCTGCAATCCGTGAAAAACCCTATGAAAATAAGAGCCAACCAACTGACAGTAAAAAAGGCCCTGAAGACGCTAGGCTTCAAAAAAGCTATGTCAGCACTCAGGAATATTCTGAAGACAGAGCAACAGGCAAAAGGAGATTCAGCTAACCCCAGCAGGGAATGGCAGAATCCAGAAAAGCAAGGAAAACAAAACACTATTGCAAAAAGGCAAAGCAGAAATCTTAGCTTTAGATGAGCAGGAATCAGACTGGTTTCCTAGAAGTCCACAGAGAAATCACCCGCAGGCCAGAAGGGCGTCGGCAGCCTTATATCCAGTCATTAACTTCACTCAGCCAGTCATCATCATCAGCCCCAGGTGTTTGACAATCAGGCTCACTACCTTTCTTCACCAGAAGAGGGAGTTCCTCGGGCCTCAGTAGTGAAGGGGAAAATGAACTCACAACAGGAAGGCCTTGGTACATCGGGCCCGGTGTTGTATGCAGAGTTGAGCGAGGCCCCTGCTCAAGTCCCTGAGGTACCCCGCCTGGAGCCGCCAGTGTGGAAGTCATCCAAAGAAGACGCTGCTGCGTTCCCCCTGCTGATAGCAGCTGCGTCGTTGGGACCGGCCGTTACTCCGGCTCCATTGGAATTAGTGGATGCGGCCTGTCCTGAGGCCGCGGTTATGCCGCTGCTGGAGTCGACTGCAGCCGACTTAGTGGGCCCTGTGATTCCAGCCTCCGAGGGCCCGGTTGTCCCCATTTGCCACCTGGCCCCAGCGGCTGCTGAGCCGCAGAAATCATCGGTCGCCTCTGATCCACGCCCTTCCTCGGTTAAGTCCCGCCCACCGGACTCCAGGGCTCGTGCCGGACCCTCTGTTTGGGTCGCAGGAGTTATAGAGAAGAAGAGGGCCAGGGGGCAGGAAGTCTGGAACCTGCTGCATGAGAGGGGAGAGGCTGGCATGGCGGCTGCATGACCCCCGGGACGGCTCGTTTATACTAATGTCATGATCTGACAGTTTTAAATTGCACTGGGTGAACTTTTTTTACTTTGGAAAGTTCCAAGGTGTCTTGACTGTCCCCGGTGGTGGTTAGCAGTATTGCACTTTAGGTTTTTGTGCACTTAATTAGGGCTCAGGTGTGACACCCTATAAAGGTGTGCTAGGGGGTGCAATCACTGCCTGTGATATTGTGAGAGTGTGTTCACTCTGTTTTTGGAGAGCCTGGAGGAAGGATGGAGCTGGTGAGGAGTCCTGCGCAGCTTAGCCAGGGGGGATGTGTTTCTGCTATGGTGTCTGGACGAAGGGCTGGCATGGCGTGGTGGGGTCGCAGTGATGGTGTCAGCGGGAAGTGTCTGCATGGGCTGGTGGAGTGGCGACTATGGAGAGTGGCACTCACCATGTGGGACTTGGCCGCTGAGCTGGACTCAAGCATGCTTGACTTCGTGTCAGAAGCTGAACACTTCCTTGGGACTCTGGTGCTGAGCAGCTGCAACTGGTGGTGGACTCTGCTCCAAGGCTGCACTAAGGTGAAGGATCCTGTTATGGTGATGGATCCGGGTGGAGGAGAAGACGCACGCAGGTGGTGGGCTCTGTTGCTGGGAGCGCACGCAACAGAGCAAAGCTAAGTGGTGTTTCCCCTGTATTGTCTCTTTCCTCATGTGTGTTATTAGTGCAGTGGTGGGATTAGTCTCTGCACCGACCCATTCCCTAGTGAGGGTTTAGGGTCAGGGCGAGCAAGGGCGTTAAGGTACGCGTGCGGCGACAGGTGCGGAGCCTGTTTAGGGAATGTGAGGAGTGTAGGGACACTGGCTCAGGGGAGTGCAGGAGGTCTCCTTTTCCCAATTCCCTATCGCAGGGCCCACCATTGTTAAAGTTTCCCAGGTTCCCCCTTATTATTTAAATGCGCCCCACTGGAGGCGGTGTATCCAGGGTCACGTGTGTCATATGGGTTCGCCTTGCGGAAACATCTGCGTCCTGACACACGTGATCATGACATTATCACAGGCCATACAGTTTTTTTTTTTCTCTGGTGAGCTTTGGCCATGTGGAGACTGCTGAGTAATTGCTGCCGGGCCTCACTGAGGTGTGGGGAGCGGCAAGGTGTGTTAGAGCCGCTGCAGCAGCAGTTATCAGGGTCTGGGGCCTCTGCTCAGGTAACCAGAACAAAAAAAAAAAAAATGGCGGCTGTGATCTGGCTAAAAGCCCCTAGAGTCGCTGCTGGGGAGCGGGACTTGCTCATGCACGCGGGCGTACCAAGGCAGGTGGGAGGAATGGTGCCCCACGGAGCTGCTTGGTGTTCCCCGAGGTGAAGGGGTGCGTTCCAGTGATGAGCAGACTGATGTAGAGTCCGCGGGGTTTACGCCAAATCTTCAAATACCACCGTAGAAGCTGCCCCTCCTGGCCGTGTGGAGGCGGCCAGTGAGTGTATATTTCCTCCATATGCGTTCCCTCTCCTCCTGGTGTGAGCAGCAGGTGTGCTGCGGGGGAGTAGGGACAAATCTCAACCCTCGCCATTAACCAACCCTGGGAGGTGCAGACCTCATGGTGAAGAGGGTTGGAGGGTGGTGACCCCTTGGTGATTTGCGGGGGTGTGAGTGTGGTGATGCAGGGGGACGCCTCTGCTGTCTAGTTCAGAATGAGTTCACCAATTATGACAAACGAATGTATGCAATAAACGTTCAGGTCCGGACCTGTGTGTGAACGAGCATGTATGTGTGCCACCAAAAAACATCGTGGAAGTGTGTTGTGGAGCCTGATCAGCTCATAACAAACAAACATACACATACATAATTTCGTTCCCCAGGTCGGCGCTCTGGAGATGAGTGGTGCCTCCAAAAGGAACTTTATTGCCAATACCAGCGGTGTGTTTGTCATAAACCTGAAGTGTCAGGTAGTGGTGGGGTGAACTCAGGATCTGGGCGTCCCCGCTGTAGGTGTTTCCCTAATGAGGGGTGGTCTTGAGGGTCCAGAGGCCCCTCATTAAGGGGGGGTACTGTCATGATCTGACAGTTTTAAATTGCACTGGGTGAACTTTTTTTACTTTGGAAAGTTCCAAGATGTCTTGACTGTCCCCGGTGGTGGTTAGCAGTATTGCACTTTAGGTTTTTGTGCACTTAATTAGGGATCAGGTGTGACACCCTATAAAGGTGTGCTAGGGGGTGCAATCACTGCCTGTGATATTGTGAGAGTGTGTTCACTCTGTTTTTGGAGAGCCTGGAGGAAGGATGGAGCTGGTGAGGAGTCCTGCGCAGCTTAGCCAGGGGGATGTGTTTCTGCTATGGTGTCTGGACGAAGGGCTGGCATGGCGTGGTGGGGTCGCAGTGATGGTGTCAGCGGGAAGTGTCTGCATGGGCTGGTGGAGTGGCGACTATGGAGAGTGGCACTCACCATGTGGGACTTGGCCGCTGAGCTGGACTCAAGCATGCTTGACTTCGTGTCAGAAGCTGAACACTTCCTTGGGACTCTGGTGCTGAGCAGCTGCAACTGGTGGTGGACTCTGCTCCAAGGCTGCACTAAGGTGAAGGATCCTGTTATGGTGATGGATCCGGGTGGAGGAGAAGACGCACGCAGGTGGTGGGCTCTGTTGCTGGGAGCGCACGCAACAGAGCAAAGCTAAGTGGTGTTTCCCCTGTATTGTCTCTTTCCTCATGTGTGTTATTAGTGCAGTGGTGGGATTAGTCTCCGCACCGACCCATTCCCTAGTGAGGGTTTAGGGTCAGGGCGAGCAAGGGCGTTAAGGTACGCGTGCGGCGACAGGTGCGGAGCCTGTTTAGGGAATGTGAGGAGTGTAGGGACACTGGCTCAGGGGAGTGCAGGAGGTCTCCTTTTCCCCATTCCCTATCGCAGGGCCCACCATTGTTAAAGTTTCCCAGGTTCCCCCTTTATTATTTAAATTCGCCTTTCTGGAGGCGGGGTTTCCAGATTGTATGTATAACGTGTAATTCCCAAATTCGTCAGGTGGAGGCGGCGTATCCACCTGCACGTTTTATTATTTAAATGCGCCCCACTGGAGGCGGTGTATCCAGGGTCACGTGTGTCATATGGGTTCGCCTTGCGGAAACATCTGCGTCCTGACACACGTGATCAAGACAACTAACTTGCAGAAAGGGACACTTCTTGCGTTCTGGGAGCTCCACGGTTGTGGGGTCCCTTACTACTGACCACCGGAAGGAGGATTGAACTGTCAGGAGTTCGTTGCACCGTTGTGCAGGTCAAAAGGACAGTTCTTGGTCAGATTTTAAAAAAACAAAAATGTTTATCTGTGATTTTTATGTCTGTTTTTCTATGTTCCTCTTAGGCTACTTTCACACATCAGGTTTTCGGCGTCAGGCGCGATCCGGCGTCGTGCCGGAATGCCGGATCCGGCAAATGTTTTGTAAAACCTGAAGTGCCGGATCCGGTTTTCTGCCGGATCCGTCTTGTTCTTGACAGACAAAACCGGATCCGTCTCATCCGGTTCATCCGTTTTTATATCCGTTTTTATATCCGTTTTTCGACGGATTACGCCGTATCCGGTTTTTAAAATTGACCCTTGTGGCCTTCCGAACGGGATTGGCTACTGGAAAACTAGATATAGCATGTTCCTACAGCCCTTCTTTGACAGGTTGTAGAGAAGAAAGTGCAGGTTGGAGAGAAGAGCAAGTTACTGGCGAAGATGGATGTTGTCATTGGAAATATTACCACTAGAAGTTCTGTGACGGTTTCAGGGACAATTTTCCACTATACTTTATGTCACCTCAAGGCAGAGTACACTGGGATGACAGAGTGTGAGAGATTTTTGCCCTAAACTTGTGTACCTTCTGGACCAACAGTATATACTTTTGCCAACCAAAGTTGGCTATCTTGTCATGGTCTTACTATTTTTACCTTTAGGCCACAGGTGTGTACCTGGTTGTGTTTTATGCAAAGTATTTCACCTTTTAACAAAAGTTGTGTACATTGGTAGGAAATCACCAACAATAAACACAACTTTTTAGGTGAAATACTTTGCTTCAAACACAACCAGGAACACAACTGTGGCAAAAAGCTAAAATTTACCCACAGTTATACCTGGTTTTGAATACCTTTTTACCTTTGAAATACCCTGTATTTAACCTTTTTTTAAAACATAGTTCGCCGCAGAAAGAAATGACAGACAACCATTGTGAAACGATAATTTAACTTTTATTTAAATTTTTTTTTTTTTTTGTAAAATGTTTTTAAAGTGCAAAAAACTTTTTTAATAAAGGTTTTAAACCCAATGGGCATTTTTATTACAAAAAACACACATTACAATTCTGTGTACTGTGGGGTGGAAATACTGCTGGAGGGGCTGCGGGAGAGAGGACTGGGATCGTGGTGGGGAAGGAACAGTTAGAGGTGAAGGTGTGGAAAAAGCTACAGAATGGGTGGACATGTGGGAGGCAGAAGAGGTGGTGGGCGGTGGAGTGGAGGGTTGGGCAGGGACTGTAGGAGCAGATGATGTTGATGGAAAGTTGTATGGGGAAGGAGTTTGGTACGGGGAAGGAGTTTGGTACGGGGAAGGAGTTTGGTACGGGGCAGGTTGCTGGAAGTGGGGAGATGACTGGTACTGGGGAGGTTGCTGGTACTGGGGAGGTTGCTGGTACTGGGCAGGTTGCTGGTATGTAGTAGGAGGGGGAGGATGGAAAGTGGCTGGAGGGGGTGCAGATGTAATAGGAGGGGGAGGATGAAAAGTGGCTGGAGGGGGTGCAGGTGGAGGAACTACAGTGGTGGGAGGTGGAGGTTGGGAGGTAACCTGCTGTAGAGCACCGTGGCACGAATGCATTACATGCATCTGCTGGGTAGGAGATAGTGTTGCCATGCGCTCCACAACAGACCTGAAAAAGGTGTGGTTTGGCGAAGATCTTGCTTCTGAATGCATGGTTTGCAGAAGTGTCTTCACCTCCAGAATGCTGGAGTTGATCTGCTGAAAGCCTGCGGAGATTTGCTCTGACAAGACTTTGAGACAGTTCTGGAAAGATGCATTCAGATGCAATAACTCTTGCGCATAACTCTTTTCCTGACCCCTCTGCCGCTGCCGCCCAGTACCCGCAGGTGTACTAGAGGCGGCAGGGGCAGAAGGGTGGGGTAAAGGGAAAGCGATCTCCTCACCAGCAGCTTCATGTAATGTAGGCGGCCACGATGCTCCTGTGCTGGTGGATGGGACAGATGGGTCGAATGTGTGGGAAGGCTGGGAAGGTGCAGATGTACCGGGGCGGTCGAAGTGTCCCTCGGTGCCGGTCTCCTCAGGGATCGCCTCAGAAGGGTCCAATCGTGCAGGCTCCCGAGTGCTGCTCACCGTGCTGTGGAATAAAGAGAAAAAAAAACAATTAAAATACTGACATGGTATGGCCCTGGCTGAAAAAAAAAAGTTACATCTAACATTTTTTTTCACATGTGGTGTGTAATATTTACCTTCTGGTGAGCATTGTTTCCCGGAGGAACAACAGGGCTTGTGCGTACTTGTACTTGCTCCTGCGTCCTCCAGATCCACTCGGGGCCCGCATCTCTTTATTGAACTCCTTCTTGAAACGATCCCTCACAGACCGCCACCGATTCACAATTCTGTTCCCTGAAACGAGAAAGGAGTGGTTAGTATACAACATCAGTGTTTCACAAACTCCAGTCCTCATGGTCCCCAGGGGTCATGTTTTCAGGATTTCCATAGTAAATAGAAATCCTGAACACATGATCCGTGGGGACCACGAGGACTGGAGTTCGGGAAACACTGGTTTACATCAAGCAACCGTTACTGTATATACTTACACTCTTTAATCTGGGCCCGAGCTTCGAGGTCCTCCCAGCGGCCCACAAGGAGAGAACAGATTTCCTCCCAGAGTCGTCGGGTAATGATCAGGTCAGCGTGGCGGCGGTCAGCCATATTCCAGAGCGGCTCCCTTTCTCTGACGAGATCGATGAGGCGGTCCACATCAATCCCTCCATCCTCACCGTCAGAGTCGGGAGCACGCTGTGAAGGCTGTTAAAGAAAAAGACAAAAATAACATAATTAGCCTCCACAAAAGAAATGAAATAAAAAGTGCAAAAAAACAAAGCGTTGCTGTCGCCGACGACCCTGGGAGGCACTGCGAGGACCTCTTGGCCGAGCACCAAATTGGGAAGACTAGAGAAGAAAACAAAAAATGTTATGTCTTTGGATGTAGGCATTTGTTTGCTGTGTGTGGTCTGCAGAACATTGTTTTCTATGTGTTGTGTGTAGTGTGATGTTGTGTTTCTGCGTTTGATGCAAAAAACTTACCAATTGTGAGCCCACTCCAGGTGTCTGTCCACCCCTTCCTTCTTCTTCTGGGAGCTCCTCTTCATCTTGTGATTCCTGTTTTGAAATAAAAGTCAATGAATAGACATATATTACAGAGATGATGGATTTTGGAAATAAAAACTTACCGTCAAACGCTGACGATGCGAGGGAGGGCTCCCAGAAGATGATGTGCTGTCCTGTTGATGGCCAGACTCCATGGCTGTGGGTATTGCTGCTGCCAGTGATGCCATTTCTGCTGCTGCTGCATCTCTTTGGCGGCTGTTGAATAAAGAGAAACAAAGGGCCAATGAATATCTTGATATTCCATGGCCCTAGTTTGGAGGAATGGGGGATTTGATAATTACCGTCTCTCATCTGCTTCTGGACTCCCCTCCCGTTCAGCATGCTGCTCCATTTGGGGTGGTGCTGATGGTGCTGCTGCTGCAGATGTCTGCTGCCTTCTCCTGCTCCTGGTTCTTGGCTTGGTTGGCATGTTGGGTGTGGATGAGGGTCCCATTGTCTTGCTTTTATATATCTCCTGTGGGCAGAGCTACTGAGCATGCTCAGACCAAAAAAACCGGATCCGGCCACCGGATCCGGCTTTCGCCGGATCCGGCGCATTGCGGCGCTCATAGGCTTTCATTGTGTGAAAAAGCCGGACGCGCCGGATCCGGCGGGTACGGCTTTTTCGCCGGAGACAAAAAACGTTACAGTAGACGTTTTTTCCAGACGCCGGATCGCGACACATTGCGACACATTGCCGGATCCGGCGAAAACCGGATGAAACGCATGGCCATCCGGCGCGATCCGGCGCAAATGCAAGTCAATGGGGGGGAAACCGGATCCGGCATTGCATTTCGCCGGATCCGGTTTCTGTCAAAAGCGCCGGATCGCGCCTGACGGCGAAAACCTGATGTGTGAAAGAGGCCTTACAGGATAGTTTGGGTTTACTTGTTAGACTGACAGAGCGGGGACACTTAGAAGAGAGGGAGTGTCCATGTCCAAGGAAGGAGGAAGAAAGAAGACATGCAATGTTATATTATATTTTGGTTTTAAAAGCAAGAGAAAATGAAAAAAAAAATTATAAAAATGGGTACTTGTGATATTGTAAAGTTGTTTTGTGTACAATATGCACAAGAAAATGCAACAGGTCCGGGTAAGGGAAGGTCTGCAGGACCAAAGGAAAGTGTGAGATCCGGTAGGGATCTAAGAGTTGAGGAGGTCTGGGAGACCGGGACGCCGACCATGACATAAAATTGAAAGAAGGGAAAATGAGTTGGAAGATGTGAGAGAGACAGCCGTCCTAGGTCAGGTCCCCAACACCACAGACACCCCTGAAGGAGGAAGGCGGGCGCTGGTAATGATCTGGAAGGTATGAGACCTCGATCATGGCGTACCGAATAGTGGAAGGTGACAGTAGGGGAGAGTAGGGGAAGGTACACGCCATAGAGAGAATATGGGTGTACCTAGCCCAATTTGAAAGACGTTGTCATGTGGCGTGCACGCTGGTGAGTAGCAGTAGGCTGCTCAGAGCATAGTGCTCCCAGTATGGTTCGGCCCCCGCAGATAGTGGGTTTGGCTCAACAGCTGGTCCGACAACAGAATGTAGGTGTAGCTTCGGAACGACGAAGGCAGGGATGACGATTGTCGAGGACGACAATGGACAAAGGAAGGGGGAGTGTAGGGAAAGTGACCTGACGGATTGACGGACTAGTCTGAGTGAAGAAGGAAAGGTTTGCACAGTGTAGGTAGGTGTACAGTGGGGAAACAGCTAGGAAAGTGTAGTGGACGTGCAGTACCTTGGGTTGACCATTAGATGGCAGGGAGGAGTGTGCGCAAAGGACTTGACATCGGCTTAGGGCTTTAGAAACCGTTGGTCATGGGGGGCGTGGTGACAGTGACAGTTTCAAGGAACTGGGTTAGCTATAAATACTGAGGGAGGGTTCCAGAAAGGTCCAGTCCCCAGGGGGAGCCTCAGTGACAGGAGGACTGCGACAGTCTGTGCGCTGTGAGGTGAATCCAGACCAGGGGGACTGAGGAGAGAGAACAACAGGGGGTGTTCCTGACAGATACACCGCAACAGAGACGAGTTAAAGGGAATAGGCACACCGTGTAAAGAACGACGTTTGACCAGTGAACGGACTGTTGGTGATTAGGCTTAGGGCAGCCACAGTGTCGGAAGCTGTTACTACGTCAGGAAAGGCAAAAAGGACAGGACGTATATATACGTCCCAGGCAAGAAACACGGTGTGTGAAGCGACTCTGGATACAGAGGCCATGAGTGAGGTACTGTGCTGTGTTGTGAAGCGGCTCTGGATGCGGAGGGCCGAGAGAGAGAGATATGGCGATGTGCTGCGGGGGCCGTCAGGCGGACGGCGCGCGATAATAAACTTGGACCTGTTGTACCCAGTACCTGCCTCCATTTCGTCTCTGTTTCGTCTCTGCGTGGTAAGAAGAGGGGCCACCCCCCCAGCTCGCCCCACTAACCCTACATATGTCCGGGATTGTCATGTGCACCATCACAGCTACAGTCACAAAATAGTCTATAACGTTCTCGGGGTCCAGACGTGTGACTGCAAAATTTTGTGGCTGTAGCTGCGACGGCGCACATGCCAATCCCGGACATACATGAATACATACATACACTTTTTCCGCATTCTGTACCAAGGGGCAAAATTGTTTGGTGAATTCGAACACGCAGGGTTAAAATTTTGCCTCACAACATATCCTGTGACGCTCGCGGGGTCCAGATGTGTGACTGTGCAAAATTTTGTGGCGGTAGCTGCGACGGTGCAGATGCCGATCCCGGACATACACACATACATACATACATACAAACATACACACACACACATTGAGCTTTATATATTAGCTATAATCATTATAATTTGTTATAACTAACCACAGTTGGTTACTATGCCCAGGCAATGCCGGGCTCTTCAGCTAGTAAAGAAATAAAATTGTAGAGAGCAGAAGTTCCAGGCCAGAGAGCAGGAGAGCATGATAGATTATGAATGGTGTGGGCAGCATGAGAATGGTTGCGTCAAACTTCGGTGAACCTTTCAGGGATGTCTTGGACCTACAGCCCAAATTAGGCATGAAGGAGCGTGCCTTATTCTTTTCTCTCAAGAGGCAGCCAGATAGGAAACCATGTAAGGAAGTTGGGATGGGATTTTTGAGAGCTGACGAGCCGTGTGGAATATCTCAGGGGCCAGAGATGCCAGCAAGGAGGAATGGGAAAGTACTGTAACTACAATAACGTAGAACAATTTATCTTGGACTGGTCCGTAAATTTAAACTATTTGAAAAGCATAAAGTGTTGTGTTGACTGTGTGGCTGTTCCTGGAATGGTGGAGACAGCGGAGGTCCTGACAGAGCACTTCCTGAGCATTATTTCTCCTTAGGTTGTTTCCTCACCTAACCCCAGCTTCTTTAGCTTAATTGATTGTTCATTGACTAATTTCCTTGTTTGATTTCTGACTTCATGCAGACAATGAGCTATTAATCATGCTAAAGAGGCTAGTGGTGGTGGCAGAAGAATGTTAAGTGCTCTCTCACACCAAAAGCACTTTAACACCTAATTTGCATATTAATGAAACTGCTAATTTCCCAGGGATGTAGTGACAAATAGAAGATAAAAATGTGCCAAAAAATATGCGGTTCGGAGGGGAGTTTGGTTGATCTGACTTACAGATTCCCTATGAATTTAGCAGTGGCTGTATTTTGTTAAATATTGCCAGGTAGAGAGAGCATGGAAAAGAAAATTTTGCTAGGTGTTTATTTTTATGGGTACGTTATAACTAGACTATAAGACAATAGTGACAAAAGTGCTACAATTGTAATATATTGATTGCAGATATCTGATTTGATTTCCGAGTAGCGGAATAGCCTGACAATTCGCATGCGTAAGGTGGTTTTGAGTTCTTGAGGTTTGGGTGTGTTGACTGCTGGTCCATAAAGTACTTGCAACATCTGCTATAATTGAAAATAGATAATTTTAAACATAATTCAAGTGTTCGTGGCCACAAGGAGGAAGAGGACCGAATCATGCATATTTCCCAGTGGTTGATTTTATTGCTCACAATGTTGCCGGAGCCAAACCTTGTTATAGGAATTGTGGCTTTATTGCTGTAGATTTAGCATTCTTTTATGAGCAGAGGCTCAGTGGAGGAATGTTTATTTACCAGTGTAACAGAAAAGGAAAAGGTGCCATGGGGATTTTAACTGTGAATTATTGATTAATCCATATTTATTTTCTATAATCCCTGCTGAAGGTATTGTTTTTTGTAAATTATTTTTTATCATAAGCTGAAAGTAGATACTATTATAAGATTATTTTCACAGTATATATGCATTGTGTTGCAGAACAGAGGTTAATAAGAATACATGAAGAAAGCAGAAAAATTTCTACTTAGTCGGAGAAATGCATGAGGTCCAGATCACAACTTAATTAATGGCATCTACTCTGCCCAATGTAGATAGTGCATGCTACACACCACATAGCTTTAAATGGGTTGTCCACTACTTGTTAGCTGTCGGATTCCTGGCACTGCACAGCGGGAGTCCAGAGCCAGACATCCTGCGGTCTCCCATTCTTCCTCGACCACTCCAGGGTGTTGCTCAGCAAACACGGCAGCCAGGCTTGCTGCTCAGACTCGCTCTAACAGCCTGGATGTTGCTGCCACCTCTGGTGCAGCAATAGCAGCGCAACCTGCTCTGCAGGGAACTGCTCCTGAGGCTAAGTCCTCATGCCGTGCTACTGGGCATGCCCGCTAGTTGACCTCTCACTGGAGAGCAGGGGTCACATGCTCAGGTCCTACGTCGGATCTGATTGGTCCTTCCCAAGCTAATGGAAGGTCCCGGAAGCGCATCGCTATAAAAAGCCCGCATGGCGGCTCAGCGATGCGCTAGTGTAGCATATTTTGCTGTGTGTGTATGGTGACGGATGTGTTACTGGTGACTGACGCATTATGAAACCCCTTCCCTCGGATATTACGAATGGTGACAGAGAGTTGGATAGTCAGTCTCAGCTTGTGGCAAGTTACACGCCACGTGATCCGTGCCTACACTAGTGTCCGTCGGCGCCCGTGTCTCAGCGCCGACGTCTGCGGCTTTACCTGCCGCTGCGCTGCACTAACCACAGCTACTCTTGGTCGCTGTTGCGACACCACACGCAGGTCTCTGTGACATTAACAGAGCCGCGTCTCGGCATCACATTGCCTCTTGCGACTCTGTGCCAGAACAGAGCCATCCTTAGCTTTCGGGTGACGTTAACCCGAGCGCAGTACCTCATTGATTAGGTGCATCTGCCATTGTTCAGCAGCGGTCTTGTCACCTACCGCACTCCGCACTCCGGGCGGCGAACGCACCTCCTGTTATTTTATATTTGGTGCGTTCCGCCGTCCTAACATTACACTAGCACCAGGGTCTGGCTGACAATGGCAGACGTGCAGCAGCTGCAGCGCTACATTCGGCAGCTGGAGAGCAGGTTGGCGGCTATCGAGAGCACCAACTCAGCTGCGAATGCTGCGCTAGCTGCCGCCCAGACGGTCGCTGAAGCCGTCTCACGTGTGCCCACACTTTTGCCCTCGCCAACAATCTCTTCCCTCCTGCTCCCCGATAAGTTTTTGGGTGAGAGCGCCACCTGTAGGGGATTCGTCAGTCAGTGCTCCATTCACCTGGAGTTGCTGGCTGCACGGTTTCCTACAGAGCGGGCCAAGGTGGGCTTTATTGTCTCCTTGTTAGCTGGCTGGGCATTGCAGTGGGCCACACCGTTGTGGGAGCGTAATGATCCCATGGTTCAGGGGCCTGCTCAGTTCCTCACGGCGCTGAAGCAGGTCTTCTTGGGACCACGGGTCACACACGATACGGCTCCAACTGTAACACAAGGGTCACTCTCGGTTAGCCATTATGCTGTCCGGTTTCGGACATTGGCTTCCGAACTGGAGTGGCCGGACAAAGTGTTAGTCCCAGTGTTCTGGAGAAGCCTAGCTGAGCACGTCAAGGATGCTCTAGCCACCCGAGATATTCCCACAACTCTGGAGGAATTGATCTCCGTCTCCACCCGTATTGATCTCCGGTTCACGGAGCGCGGGCTGCAGAGGACTCAATCCAGACGTAAGATTAACCTGGCTCCCACCTTTACCGAACTGCTGAGCTATTCCGCTCAGGAGCCTCCCTCCATCGAGCCCATGGAGGTATCTCGCACCGGTACTAAGCCACGTCAGGTGCGGGGCTCTGTGCGCTGTTATCACTGTCGGCACTTTGGCCACTCGGCTGGCACATGTCCTCAGCGGCCAAAGGGACGACCCCGTTCCATGGTTGTAGGTGGTGGCCAGTCCCAGATGGAGCCCTTTTCGCCTAAGCCGGTATTCCGGGGTACTCTGGATAATGCTTCCTCCACCTGGGAGGCAGAGGTTACTCTGGACTCCGGGGCCGAGGGGAACTTTATGTCCTCGAGTTTTGCCCAGAGTCACTCTATTCCCCTGGTATTACTCCCACAACCTCTGACCATCAGGGTGGTGGATGGGGCACCATTGCCGTCTCAAGTGACCCTTCAGACGGTCCCACTCAGTCTCGCCATGTCCCCCTCACATCGGGAGACCCTGTCCTTGCTTATTATGCCTCATGGCATCGATCAGGTACTTCTCGGGGTTCCCTGGCTTTGTTGTCACTCCCCTCACATTGATTGGGCGTCGGGGAGAATACTGGGCTGGAGCAAGGACTGCGAGGGAAAGTGTGTAAGGGACAGTCTTCAGGTAGCGTCTACAGAGCTGCCTACAGATCTCTCCACGCTTCCTGAACCTTACCATCAGTATGCGGACGTCTTCTCTAAGAAGTCTGCGGAGACACTCCCACCGCACCGTCCCTATGATTGCCCGATTGACCTCCTGCCGGGCACAGAACTTCCTCGAGGTTGTGTCTACCCATTGTCTCTTCCGGAGACAGAGGCAATGTCCCAATATATCCTGGAGAACCTGGTGCGGGGCTTTATCAGGAAGTCGGTGTCACTGGCTGGGGCAGGCTTCTTCTTCGTTAAGAAGAAGAGCGGAGAGTTACGCCCCTGTATCGACTACCGGGGTCTCAATGCCATCACGGTAAAGAATAAATACCCTCTCCCGTTGATCTCCGAGTTGTTCGACAGGTTGCGTGGGGCGCGGCTATTCACAAAGCTAGACCTACGAGGGGCATACAACCTGATCCGTATTCGCGAGGGAGATGAATGGAAGACAGCTTTTAATACCCGGGATGGCCATTATGAATATCTGGTCATGCCCTTCGGCCTTTGTAATGCGCCCGCTGTCTTCCAGGACTTCGTCAACGACGTCTTCCGTGACATGCTTTCTACCTCGGTGGTGGTCTATCTGGACGACATCCTCATCTTTTCGCCAGATTTGCCCACCCACTGGAAAGATGTCTGCAGGGTATTTGACCGCCTGCGGGCGAATTCCCTGTTCGCCAAGCTGGAGAAGTGTCAGTTTGAGCAGGAGTCCTTGCCATTTCTGGGCTACGTCATCTCGGCCCAGGGGTTGGCTATGAATCCGGCCAAACTGCAAGCGGTTATGGACTGGCAGGAACCCCATTCTCTTAAAGCGGTGCAGCGCTTTTTGGGGTTCGTTAATTATTACCGTCAGTTTATACCCCACTTCTCCACTCTGGTAGCTCCTTTGGTTGCTCTCACGAAAAAGGAGCTAATCCTAAGGCGTGGACCGAACAGGTTTCTAAGGCTTTTTTCTCCATAAAGTCCCACTTTGCAGGCGCTCCCATTTTACACCATCCCGATGTGGATAAGCCATTTATCCTTGAAGTAGATGCTTCTTCCGTCGGTGCAGGAGCAGTCCTTTACCAAAAGGATGCTCAAGGTCGGAAGCATCCCTGCTTCTTCTATTCTAAGACCTTTTCACCAGCGGAGAAAAATTACTCCATCAGCGACAGGGAGCTGCTGGCCATGAAATTGGCTTTCTCCAAGTGGAGACATCTCCTGGAGGGAGCCCTGTTCCCCTTTCAGGTGTTCACGGACCACAAAAACCTGGTCTATCTTCAGACGGCCCAACGCCTGAATTCCCGTCAGGCCAAGTGGTCGCTCTTCTCTCGCTTCCGCTTCACCCTGCACTACCTCTCCGGGGAGAAGAACATCCGAGCAGATGCCCTTTCACGCTCGGTGGTCTCAGCGGAAGAAGGAGAAGCTGAGCCCCGGTTAATTCTTCCTCCGGAGAGTTTTACGACCGTGGCTCCTATCGCTCTCGAGTCGGTACCGCCAGGCAAGACCTTGGTGGCCCCTCGGCTACGGCCGGAGGTTCTTGCCTGGGCACATGCCTCCAGGCTAGGTGGCCATTTTGGTAATAAACGGACCACCAAACTCCAGGCAAGGTCATATTGGTGGCCACACATGGCTTGAGACGTCAAGGCATACGTGAAAGCATGCGTCTCGTGTGCCCGGAACAGGCCCTCTAGACAGAGGCGGGTGGGGCTCTTGTTTCCCCTGCCAGTAGTGGATAGACCATGGGAAATGGTGGGCATGGACTTTATAGTTGGCCTGCCCAAGTCCAGTGGCAGTACGGTCATCTGGGTGGTTACCGACCATTTCTCCAAAATGGTACATCTGGTGCCACTCGCACGCCTACCTTCCGCCCGAGGTCTGGCCGTCCTGTTCATTAAGCATGTATTTCGTTTACATGGTATGCCGGACAAAATCGTAAGTGACCGAGGTCCCCTGTTTGCGTCTCGTTTTTGGAGGGAGCTCTGCAGCTTACTCAGCATCGAGCTAAATCTGTCCTCCGCCTACCATCCCGAGACGAATGGCTTGGTCAAAAGGGCCAATCAGAACTTGGTCACCTATCTACGACATTTTGTCTCTGCCAGGCAGGATGACAGGGCATCCTTGCTGCCTTGGGCTGAATTTGCCCTAAACAATGCGGTGGCCGATTCCACTGGTCAGACGCTTTTTCTCCTAAATTATGGTCAACACCCAAGCGTCCCTGTTCCAATGCCGGTGTCCTCCACTGACTCCAGGGTGGCAGACTGGGCAGTGGAGGCCCGGGACATTTGGGATCACACTCAGGATGCTATCCGGGCATCTAAAGAAAGGATGAGGGCGTCCGCCGACACGCACCGGCGACCCGCGCCAAGCTTCTCCCCTGGCGACATGGTGTGGCTCTCCACCCGGAACATTAAATTGCGGGTCGAGTCTCCCAAGTTCGCACCACAATACATTGGACCGTTCAAGGTCCTCGAGCGACTTAGCTCAGTGGTCTACCGCCTGGCTCTTCCTCCACATTTGGCCATATCGGACATGTTTCATGTGTCCCTCCTCAAACCAGTTCACATGGTCCGGTTTTCTGAGCCATCCACCGGGTCATCAGACTTATCGTCTGACGAGTATGAGGTTAACGCCATCGTAGGGCGCAGGTTTGTCCGTGGCAAAAAGTTCTATTTGGTGGACTGGAAGGGTCATGGTCCCAAGGCTCGGACCTAGGAGCCGGTGGAGAATATTCATGTACCGCTCCTGGTCGCGGCTTTTGAGCACCGTGAGGAGGGGACCCTAGGGGGGGGTAATGTTAGGCGTCAGATTCCTGGCACTGCACAGCAGGAGTCCAGAGCCAGACACCCTGCGGTCTCCCATTATTTCTCGACCGCTCCGGGTGTTGCTCAGCAAACATGGCGAGTCAGGCTTGCTGCTCAGACTCGCTCTGACAGCCTGGATGTTGCTGCCACCTCTGGTGCAGCAATAGCAGCGCAACCTGCTCTGCAGGGAACTGCTCCTGAGGCTAAGTCCTCATGCCGTGCTACTGGGCATGCCCGCAAGTTGACCTCTCACTGGAGAGCAGGGGTCACATGCTCAGGTCCTACGTCGGATCTGATTGGTCCTTCCCAAGCTAATGGAAGGTCCCGGAAGCGCATCGCTGTAAAAAGCCTGCATGGCGGCTCAGCGATGCGCTAGTGTAGCATATTATGCTGTGTGTGTATGGTGACGGATGTGTGGACTGGTGACTGATGCATTATGAAACCCCTTCCCTCGGATATTACGAATGGTGACAGAGAGTTGGATAGTCAGTCTCAGCTTGTGGCAAGTTACACGCCACGTGATCCGCGCCTACACTAGTGTCCGTCGGCGCCTGTGTCTCAGCGCCGACGTCTGCGGCTTTACCTGCCGCTGCGCTGCACTAACCGCAGCTACTCTTGGTCGCTGTTGCGACGCCACACGCAGGTCTCTGTGACATTAACAGAGCTGCGTCTCGGCATCACATTGCCTCTTGCGACTCTGTGCCAGAACAGAGCCGTCCTTAGCGTTCGGGTGACGTTAACCCGAGCGCAGTACCTCATTGATTAGGTGCATCTGCCATTGTTCAGCAGTGGTCTTGTCACCTACCGCACGGTGCACTCCGGGCGGCAAACGCACCTCCTGTTATTTTATATTTGGTGCGTTCCGCCGTCCTAACACTACTTGAACAACCACATGTCAAATACCCGAGTTCCCCAAGTAAATAAAGAAAAGCTTATACTCGCCTCCTGCACCAGCACTGTTTCTACGATGTCAGGTTATGTCACCTGAGCATTACTACCAATCATTGACCATTGACTTACTGCAGCATGTACTATTTTGTGAGAGTTGACATCGATGGCCGTTGATTGCCTGCAGCACTCATGTGACATAACAATGTCAAGTGCTGGGAGTCACTGAGCAGAGATGCCTGGAATGGCGCAAGTGCTCCTTGAGAAGGGGTTGTCTTAGTTGACTTTAGCACCAAAAACTTAAATGAGCTGTGAAGGGCTTAAAAAAACAAGAATTAGACACCTCCACCCTCATGTGTTTTTCAAAGTATCACAAATGGTCTATATGAGCCACTAGAAGCTCATATGCTAGATAAACACTTTAACGGCTCACAGGTCAATCTCGCAGCATGGTGGCTCAGTGGTTAGCACTGTAACATTGCAGCGCTGGGTACTTGGGTATAAATCCCACCAAGGACAACATCTACAAGGCGTTTGCATGTTCTCCTCATCTTTGTGTGGGTTCCTTCCGGGTTCTCTGGTTTCCTTCCATACTCCAAAGCCATACTGAATGTGAATTTAGACTGTGAGCCCCATAGGGGACAGCGATAATAATTTATGTAAAGCATTGCAAAATATGATAGCGCTATATAAGCAAAGCATAATAAATAAATACATTTCTAGTCATGGTGACTTGATGAATGAATAATCTGAAGGAAGATCGATCTGGTGCAGGTGTAGGTAACAGCAGGTTCGCAGGATGCAGTGATGAGACGCGAGACTGGTTGAACTTTGAAAAGCAAACTCTTTATAATTTAAAGCCGCTAGGGCTATACTAAGCAACCAAAAAGGGATAACAAAAGTAGTCCTCGCAGGAACTCAGTACAACCAAACACTACTTGAAAAGAACACAACTAACCTGGCCGAGGCCGGTTACTATGGGGCTACGGTTTGGCCGTCTGCGAGTCCTTATACTCTATAATGTCACTTATCCGTCCTGACGTCCCTCGGCGTCTCTGTGGAAGCTGCGTTGCTGATGAAGCTGCTTTGGCGTCTTTGATAAGGCTGCTTTGGTGTCTTTGATGAGGCTGCTCTGGCGTCTTTGATGAGGCTGCCTTGGCGTCGCAGCCTCTGGGCAGAGCTGCTGAAGATTTGGAGTAGTCTTTGGGTGCTCCAGCGCCCAGGAGGAATTGGGGCACAACAGGCCCTGATGGAGTCCTGAGATGAAGTAACCCCCTGTTGTAACAGCGGGGTTGCACTTGTTAGCGAGTTTAATGGGACTCCTGTCCCCAAGCAGGGTTGTGTCGCAGTGCTCAAGAATGGCGGTTTACTGGCCGCGTGCACAGCCTGGGGCTGTGTGCAGAGTGTCTCTGTTGATGAAGAGCAGGCCCCAACTGCCTACTGCAGCGGGGTGAAGGCGGCTGTGAGCGGTGAGAGACAGGCCGCAACCACGGGCTGACATGAAATGGCAACTTCCATGGGTGGCAGCGGGCAGGCTGCAACCGCAGGCTGAAAGGGGATGGCAGCAGCCGGGAGAGGGAGCAGACAGGCCGCGGAGGGCTCGAGCTCAGCGGTAACGGCCGAGGATGACGGGGGGCGGATCGTAACCCGGGATTGGGTGAAGAGACAGTCCCTTGTCGGTAAGCTTGGCGCCTCTTTCCTGAGGGCCACTGCGTATCTACCCTCTGCTGCTGGTCTCTTCTCTGAACTGTCAGAGTCCTTCCTGTTCTCTCACGCCCCCTCCGTCTCCTGCTCCATGTCTGACGTATCACCAACTGACTCCTCTGCACGCTCCCTGTCCCTTTTATACTCGCCCCTTCCCTTGCTGTCCTGTCACTCTCAACAGTCCACTCTCCTCCTCTGTTCCCCGGGTACTGTTTCCTTCGGAACTCAGATGGCAGTCCCCTTGGTTCCGGCCCGGACACTCTGTGGGGGTCCTCCTCCCTACACAGGACTAAAGATAAACATAAGGGAGGGGAATTAAGGGGCTGTCCCGAGGGACTACCTGGAAATCGAATTACGGGTAGGTCTATTTCCCCTTTTCCAGTTTATCCCTCCGAAAAGCACACCAGAGAAATAGCACCAGAGTGGGTGCAGAAGCCCTAAAGGACCAAAAACCCAGGCACAAACTAGGCTAGATATACTGTAGTAGCAGACTTGTAAGATCAGAAGGAAATATAGACAATTACAAATTTCTGCAAAGATAAATCTCCGTAGTGAGTGCCTGATATACAGTCATGGTCGAAAGTGTTGGCACCCTTGAAATTTTTCCAGAACATTAAGTATTTCTCACAGAAAATTAACCCCTTTACCCCCAAGGATGGTTTGCACGTTAAAGACCAGGCTAATTTTTACAATTCTGACCACTGTCCCTTTATGAGGTAATAACTCTGGAACGCTTCCATGGATCCCAGTGATTCTGAGAATGTTTTTTTTCATGACAAATTTTACTTCATGATAGTACTTGCGCTTATTTGTGAAAAAAAATGGAAATCTGGCGAAAATTTTGAAAATTTTGCAATTTTCCAACTTTGAATTTTTATGCCCTTAAATCACAGAGATAGAGCCCACAAAATACTTAAAAATTAACATTTCCCACATGTCTACTTTTTTACATCAGCACAATTTTGGAACTAACATTTTTTTTTGTTAGGAAGTTATAAGGGTTAAAATTTAAACAGCGGTTTATCATTTTTACAACATAATTTTTTTTAGGGACCACATCACATCTGAAGTCACTTTGAGGGGTCAATATGATAGAAAATACCCCAAAGTGACACCATTATAAAAACTGCACCCCTCAAGGTGCTCAAAACCACATTCAAGATGTTTATTAACCCTTCAGGTGCGTCACAGGAATTTTTGGAATGTTTAAAAAGATGAACATTTAACTTTTTTCACAAATAAAATTACTTCAGATCAATTTTTTTTATTTTACCAAGGGTAACAGGAGAAATTGGGCCCCAAAAGTTGTGCAATTTGCACATGCCCCTATGTCTTTGTACAAATTGTTATGCCTCATGTGTCTTATAGTGTCCTTATATTGTGTAATGCCTTTTGTAGATATATATATATATATTCTTGTATTTTATAGATGTAGGGAAAGCGTAGGATATAGATTTAGCCCACTAGGGGGGGCACAATGGAGTAAAATAGGAGTAGGTTAGGCCAAAAGGATTAAGTTAGCTAGTGAGGGCTGGGAGTCAGGACAGAATAGTTGTGTCCCGTAACGTTCAAGCTGGGAGCCCAGCTGTCCAGGGCCTATTGGCTGATAGTCACATGGTGGTGGAGGAATACAGGGCAGCATCAATATGGTAGAGGCTAACTTCGTAGGAACAACCATAAACGTCCAGGGCGAAACGGACCGGGAACTCCTGAAGCGGGTTGGGCTGACCAGACAAGAAGCTGCGGAACCGAAGGCGATGGAATGACCCTGCAATATTCCTGAAAAAGTGAGGGACAGCACATGGAACAGAATGGTGATGTTTTGTGAAGAACCTTGTGCTATTTCTGTGACTAAACTGGCTGAGCTGAGTAAAATTGTTTTGTTAAAGTTGAACCTAGACATTGACTGTCATTGCCTAGTGCTGAAGGAAAAGAAGGCCCAGGGAGGACCCTGCCTTACAAGTAAGTGCACTACAGAAGGGCAGAAAGGACAGTATGTTTATGTGACAAAGGGCAAGGGCGCGACAGAGCAGCCATGGTTAGCCATGACTACCCCCCTGGCCTCCATTTCACTCCCACGGTATGTGAAGCCTAACACCGCTCCTGCGGTTCTTGTGCCCGAAGCTGCACCCACGGCATATAAACCCTGATGCTGCTCTCTGTGGTATAACAACCTGTAACCATTCTGATGGTACTTGAATTAGCGCCAGTGTCATCCTGATTAGCAATCCTGAGTTTGTGCAGTCAGAGCTTGTTCCAGTATCCAAATCCCATTCTGTCCGCTGACCCAGAACATGTGATATCTGAACAGTGTCCGAATCCAGTTCTGGCAGTGACTCCGAGTCTGCGTCCGTCCAGCCTGATGACACAGAATCCGTGCCGTCTGAACAGTGTCCGAATCTGGATCTGTCAGTGACTCCGAGTCTGTGTCTGTGTAAGTAGATTGACCAGACCAGGGGTACCTCTCTTGCGCTGGTTCCGGAACTGTCGGGGCTGTCACCATTGTTGTCCGGGGGAAAGCTTTCCAACCTGAACCGACCTTTGCACTCAACAGCAGTAGGCGTGACTATGATGAAAGGGCCTGTATGTGGGAAAGGGAGGGGAGACTTGGCAGGAAGACAGAGCGCGCAGCAGGGGAAGTTTGGTGCTCGGTCTTCTGAGCACCGTGATAGCGCAGGCCTGCACTATAGATTCCCTGCATCCAGGTACACTGACTGTGGACAGAGATCTGCCGTGTGCCCAATGGGTCCCACAACCGAAAGTGCCAGACGCTCCAGGCGGGTTGTTACCTCTCGCGTGCCGCCTAAGACAGACCGGGTGACCCATATGGAACTGTGCCATTCCTCATCCGCATAACACTGTCGAGCTGAGTCACACTCTGGCAGTGTTACAGACTGTGCTGCACTCTGCATGACGAACCTTGGACCCAGGACCCCGCACAAGGCAACAAGGTCTCATCGCCATCGCCAGGAACCGGCCCCCCAACTTCGTCAGGACGACACCGGAATCATCACTCACCAGTTCCGTAGACGCCACCGTTGGAACCTAAGACTCTGCAGCCAGGAAGCCGTCACACTGATAAATTAACTCTTTCATGAACAGTTGCTTCACCTATTACCTCACCCCACACCCATACCACGCTAATATCATTGGCCATACCCTTGCTTAACCCATAACCTCACTGTGTGGAGTATACCCCTGTTAATAAATCTGTTAACCCTTGCTCTGCCTCCTGTCCGTCACTGCATCCCGCAACCTGCTCACACTTGGCGTAGTCAGCTAGATGCAGTCCAACAGCATGGAGGCAGCAGACCAAGCAGTTGGGGTGGGCCCTAGGTCCAGCATATCCCTGGGGTGATGTTGAGCAACCTCCCGAAGTTTACTGGGAACAAAACCATGCTATGGAGCTGGACTGAGCGGATCAGGGGGATGATGAGGATGCACCCCATGACCCCTGCATTAGAAGCAGAGGTTGCCATGATGGCTTTTGTTGGAGAGGTGAGGGATTCTGTCATGCTACGACCCACCCGGGAACGAGACACATTTAAAAACATGTTACAAATACTGGAAGAAACCCATGGAGACCCCACAGACGTAGGGGAGTTACGTATGCGCTTATTTTGCTGGGTTCAAAGGGAGGGGAAGACGGTGACCCAGTACATGAATGCGCTACAAGGGATCCATACCACCATTACTACAAAAGACAGCATAGGCATAGGGTCTACTGACATAGTGTTGCGGGACCAGTTGGTAACAGGCTTGCGAGACGTGCTTTTGAAACAGGCTTTGCAAGAGTGCTTGTGGCTAAATCCACACATGACTTGTGAATTCTCTTTCTGGGCTCCCTCTGGTGGTTACTGAAGGTAGTGGAGCTGGTCAGATTGACATAGGTGTTGCGAGTTCTCTTACTGGGTTCCCTCCGGTGGTTACTGGAGGTAGTGGAGCTGGTCAGATTGACAGAGGCTTGCCACCTGATAATGATGACGATGATTGGAGATCTGGGGTTTCTGACTGGAGTATTTAAGACAGCTGACTTCCTTCAATCCCTGCTGGTGATTTTCTTCCTGTGCCTTCTGAGGTCTGATGTCTCCTGCTCTGTTCCTGAATGGTTCAGCTAAGTGGTTCATTTGCTAATCTTTTTGCATTTGATCTAGTTTTGTCTATCTCTGCTTTGAGTGGGTGAGCTTGCTCCTGCTGGGGCTGTGCTGGATCACCACCCATATGTTACTGCTTGTGTCAGTTTGTTCTGTCCCCTGTTATATTGGTCTCTTTTTGCTTTGCTTTCAGTATATACCAGGGTGCTGATATAGTGGGGTTGAAGTCGTGTGACTTCAGTGTTTTTTTGTGCATCAGACGTGTTGGTTTTTTCAGGGTTTTTTGCATGATTGCAGACAGTGTCTTTCCTTTCCTGTCCTGTCTAGTCAGTTTAGGCCCCATTATTTGCTCAGTCTATTTTTCTGCTTGCGTTTGTGTTTTCATCTTGTCTCACCGACCAATATGTTTGGGGGCTATCTATTCCTTTGGGGTCTGCTCAGGGGCAGTTTAGATTTCACCTGTCTTACTTTAGGCTGAGTTAGCTCTCCAGCTGTGCCGAGGCATCTAGAGCATCATAGGTACGCTCCACGGCTACTGCTAGTTGTGTGGATAGGATCAGGGGTCTGCAATCCACTTAGTTACCAACCTCTCTGGTTTTCTGATGGCTTAGCCTGGTCCTGCTATCCTCCTCGGTGACCCATTCATAACAGAATCACCAGCCCTACTTTAGACTCTAGGGTACTCTAAAGAAGGAAAGAATTAAAAAAAAAAAAGTGTCAGAATTTTTTTTTGTATATTTTTTCCTCTTTTTTTGGGGCCATAGGAGGATATTTTTTTTTATTGGCATTGAACCAGGGTCAGGATTCTGCAGAGTTAAATTGTCAAAAATTCAGAAAGTGGGCGGTCCTTACTGAATGGAATGACGATGCCCTAGCAGCTCTCTTTCGGAAGGGTTTGGCAGAAACCGTAAAAGATGTTATGGTGGGATTTCCTGTCCCCTCTGGTCTTGACTCTATGTCATTGGCCATTCAAATTGATCGGCGTTTACGTGAATGTAAAACTACACGAGAGGCGTTGCCGCCTTTCGAACAAACTTCTGAACCCATGCAATGCGATAGGGTTTTGTCTAGGGCGCAACGTCAGGAGTTTAGAAGGCGTAATAAGTTGTGTTTTTTCTGTGGGGACGCCTCTCATACTATTTCTGCCTGCCCTAAACGAGAAAAGCGTTTTGCTCACGCATTTGTGGTGGGCAATTTACATCCTAAGTTCCTTTTGGCGATTACCTTGATCTGCTCCTTGTCTACATTTTCCGCTAAGGCTTTTGTTGATTCAGGAGCAGCTTTGAATCTGATAGATTTTGATTTTGCCAAATGTTGTGGTTTTCCCATGATACCTCTGCAGACTCCTATCCCTTTGAGGGGTATTGATGCTACTCCTTTGGCGGATAATAAACCCCAGTTTTGGACCCAGGTGATAATGCGGGTCGCCCCGGACCACCAAGAGAATTGTAAATTTTTGGTGTTGCACAATTTGGATGATACTATTGTTCTGGGTTTTCCTTGGCTGCAAACTCATAATCCTGTTTTGGACTGGAAATCTGTGTCTGTGGTGAGTTGGGGTTGTCAATGTGTTCTTAGTGACACTTCTGTTTTCTCCACCTCTCCCCAGTCTCATGATATTCCTGACTATTTGGCTGATTTTTCTGATGTATTTAGTGAGAGTAAGTCTGCGTCTTTGCCTCCTCATAGGAGTTATGACTGTGCAATTGAGTTAATGCCCGGGTGTTAATTTCCCAAGGGTCGGCTTTTCAACTTATCGGTACCCGTATATGATGCTATGCGATCTTATATCAAGGAGTCGTTGGAGAAGGGTCATATTAGACCATCTTCTTCACCTTTAGGTGCTGTTTTTTTGTGGTCAATAAAGATGGCTCATTAAGGCTATGTATTGACTATCGTTCCCTTAACAAAATCACTGTTAAATATCAGTACCCGTTACCCCTGATTTCTGATTTATTTTCCAGAGTTAAAAGTGCCTGTTGGTTTACCAAACTTGACCTCAGTGGGTTGTATAATCTTATTCGCATCAAGCACGAGGATGAATGGAAGACGGCGTTTAATACCCCAGAGGGATATTTTGAGTACCTGGTGATGCCTTTTGGGCTCACTAATGCCCCTTCTGTCTTCCAATCTTTTATGAACGATATTTTCCGGGACTTTGTGGATAAGTTTTTGATCATTTATCTGGATGATATTTTGATCTTTTCCAGTGATTGGGATTCTCATGTGGAACATGTCCGGACTGTGTTCCGGATTTTGAGGGAAAATTCTCTGTATATTAAGGGATCGAAGTGTCTCTTTGGTGTACAGAGGATTTCATTTTTGGGATTCATTTTGTCCCCGTCTGCTATTGAAATGGACCTGGCCAAGGTACAGGCCATTTATGATTGGGTTCAGCCCACTTCTTTGAAGGCTCTCCCGAAGTTTTTGGGTTTTGCTAATTTCTACAGTAAATTTATAAGTAATTTTTCTGTTATTGTTAAACCACTGACTGATTTGACCAAAAAGGGCGCTGATGTGGTGAATTGGTCTCCAGAGGCAGTCTCGGCATTTCAGGAGCTTAAGCGGAGATTCACTTTTGCTCCGGTTCTACGGCAACCTGATGTCTCACTCCCATTTCAGGTGGAGGTAGATGCTTCTGAGATTGGTGCAGGAGCTGTTTTGTCCCAAAAAGATTTGGTGACTTCTAAGATGAATCCCTGTGCCTTCTTTTCTCAAAAATTTTCCCCATCTGAACGTAACTATGACGTGGGGAATCGGGAATTGTTGGCCATGAAATGGGCATTTGAAGAGTGGAGACATTGGTTGGAGGGAGCTAGACATCAAGTTTTGGTCCTCACCGACCACAAGAATTTGATTTATCTTGAATCAGCCAAACTCTTGAATCCTAGACAGGCTAGGTGGGCCTTGTTTTTCACGCGTTTTAATTTTGTGGTCTCTTTTCTTCCGGGCACTAAGAATGTTAAGGCGGACGCCCTTTCTAGGAGTTTCTTTGCGGATTCTCTTGATGTGACTGAGCCTACTACCATTCTAAATGAGGGTGTAGTTCTTTCCGCCATCTCACCCGATTTGAGACGTGCCCTGGAGGAATTTCAGGAGGACAAACCTGAACGTTGCCTTATGGAAAATTTGTATGTCCCTGACCAGTGGAAGAAAAGAGTAATGTCTGAAATTCATTGCTCCGCGTTGGCTGGTCATCCAGGTATTTTTGGTACCAGAGATTTGGTGAGTCGGTCTTTTTGGTGCCCTGCCTTATCTCGTGATGTCAGAAATTTTGTGCAGTCCTGTGGGACTTGTTCTCAGTCCAAGCCCTGTTCTCGTTCTAGTGGTTTGTTGATGCCCCTGCCAGTGCTCAGGAGGCCATGGACCCATATCTCAATGGATTTTATTTCTGATCTTCCTGTCTCTCAGAGAATAACTGTGATCTGGGTGATCTGTGACAGATTTTCTAAGATGGTCCATCTTGTACCACTCCCAAAGTTGTCATCTTCTTCTTAGTTGGTGACCTTGCTTTTACAACAGGTGGTTCATTTGCACGGGATTCCTGAGAAGATTGTGTCGGACAGAGGAGTCCAGTTTGTTTCCAGATTTTGGAGAGCTTTTTGTTCCAAACTGGGAATTCAGTTATCTTTCTCCTCTGCATTTTATCCTCAGACCAATGGGTAGACTGAGATAACAAACCAGACTTTGGAATCCTATTTGAGATGTTTCATATCTGCTGATCAGGATGACTGGGTCTCATTTTTGCCCTTGGCCGAATTCACGCTAAACAGTAGGGCTAGTTCTGCCACTTTGATGTCGCCTTTTTTCTGTAACTTTGGGTTTCATCCTCGATTTTCTTCAGGGCAGGTGAAATCTTCGGCCTGCCCAAGTGTGGATTCTGTGGTAGAGAGAATGCAGCATATTTGGGACCAAGTAGTGGATAAGTTGTCCCACTCTCAGGAAAAGGCCCAACGGTTTTCCAACCGGCATAGGACCATTGGTCCCCGGTTTAAAGTGGGTGATATGGTTTGGTTGTCTTCAAAAAATATTCCTATGAAGGTTGCATCTCCAAAATTCAAGCCAAGATTCATTGGACCTTATAAGATTTTGGAAATCCTTAACTCCGTTTCTTTCCGTTTGGCTCTTCCAGTTACGTTCAAGATTCATAATGTTTGTCATAAATCTTTTTTGAAGAGGTTTGTGGAGCCAATAGTTCCCATGGTGACGCCTCCTGACCCTGTATTGGTTAAAGGTAATTTGGAGTATGAGGTAGAGAAGATATTGGATTTTCGTTTGGCTAGACGGTGACTCCAGTACTTGGTCAAGTGGAAGGGTTATGGCCAGGAGGATAATTCTTGGGTCTCTACTTCTGACATTCATGCCGAGAGATTGGTTCGTGCTTTTCACCGGGCCCATCCTGACCGGCCTGGTGGCGTGGATGAGGGTTCGGTGACCCCTCCTCAAGGGGGGGTACTTTTGTGAATTCTCTTTCTGGGCTCCCTCTGGTGGTTACTGAAGGTAGTGGAGCTGGTCAGATTGACAGAGGTGTTGCGAGTTCTCTTTCTGGGCTCCTTCCGGTGGTTACTGGAGGTAGTGGAGCTGGCCAGATTGACAGAGGCTTGCCACCTGATAATGATGACAACGATTGGAGATCTGGGGTTTCTGACTGGAGTATTTAAGACAGCTGACTTCCTTCAATCCCTGCTGGTGATTTTCTGCCTGTGCCTTCTGAGGTCTGATGTCTCCTGCTCTGTTCCTGAATGGTTCAGCTAAGTGGTTCATTTGCTAATCTTTTTGCATTTGATCTGGTTTTGTCTATCTCTGCTTTGTGCGGATCAGCTTGCTCCTGCAGGGGCTGTGCTGGCTCACCGCCCATATGTTACTGCTTGTGTCAGTTTGTTCTGTCCCATTATATTGGTCTCTTTTTGCTTTGCTTTCAGTATATTTCAGGGTGCTGATATAGAGGGGGTGAAGTCGTGTGACTTCAGAGTTTTTTGTGCATCAGACGTGTTGGTTTTTTCAGGGTTTTTTGCGTGATTGCAGACAGTGTCTTTCCTTTCCTGTCCTGTCTAGTCAGTTTGGGCCCCATCATTTGCTCAGTCTATTTTTCTGCCTGCGTTTGTGTTTTCATCTTGTCTCACTGACAGTATATGTTTGGGGGCTATCTATTCCTTTGGGGTCTGCTCCGGGGCAGTTTAGATTTCACCTTTCTTGCTTTAGGCTGAGTTAGCTCTCCGGCTGTGCTGAGGCATCTAGGGCATCGTAGGTACGCTCCACGGCTACTGCTAGTTGTGTGGATAGGATCAGGGGTCTGCAATCCGCTTAGTTACCAACCTCTCTGGTTTCCTGGTGGCTTAGTCTGGTCCTGCTATCCTCCTCGGTGACCCATTCATAACACATGACCTTTCCTGAGGTGGGAAGCGATGCACGCACGCACGAGCAGGAGTAGGGGGTGACAGTCCCGACAGGGAAGGTCCAGAGCGGAGAGGCATCTGTGGCAATGGCCACTGAACCGAGATGGGTGGAAGAGTTACGGAAGGAAATTCAGGATATACGAGAAGAGTTGGCTGATTCAAAAAAGAAACCAGCAGTTTCATCAAATCTGCCTGGGGGTAGAAATGGCCCTGAACCTCGTCACAAAACAAGAACGTCCCACAGAGAAAAACTCCCTACATGCTACAACTGTGGTGGAATTGGACATTTGTCTCGGAGGTGTGCACAACAAAATAGGCCCCTCCAGTGCCGTCCTTTAAACAAGGAGGCTCTGAGCCTGGGGGATGCTGCCCGGAGCCTGAACAGTCAAGAAGGAGTATCAGAAGTCCCACAAATCTAGTTTCCATGTGTCCCCCCGGCTAGGCCGAAATGGATGGTCGGGCTGTACATTGTCTGGTAGACACTGGCTCGCAGATGACAACGATGCTTGAAACATACTTCCGATGACACTTCCTCAAGGCGATGTGGCCTGAATTGGTCCCAGTGATAAAGTTGACGGCTGCCAATCACTTTACCATCCCAGTCGCAGGGAGGAGTCTGGATGCAAATAACCGTCTGCTGTAAAGACCTGGCTCGGAAGGGAGTGGTGCTGACTGCTGGTGACGCAGGTAACGGACATGCCGTTACTCTAGGGATGAACGTGCTGAAGTCTTCTTATTAACGAGTCCCCAGATGTATTCCTGAAACAGTGGAGCCCTCAAACTCCCCAAAGGAGAGTGATTCAACAGCTAATCCATGCGGCCCAAGCCCAAGAGACCACTAGTAATGGGAAGATGTTGGGAAAAGTGATTATTCCAGCCTCAGCCAATCTTGTTTTGCCACCGGGAAAAACCATGCGCTTACTGTGCCCATCCCAGCTTGTACCACTCTGGAAGGAGTCAAGATAGGGCCAGCTATTATGGAGGAATTACCTCCAGGGCGTCAAAACGACACATGCGGAGGCATCCCCAAACATTTGCATGGCCTGCGTACCCAATGTTATAGATAGGTACACAGGACGCATGCCGATGTAGGCGGAGCTGAATGGAAGAGGTGAGGCAGTGTGCAGGGCTTAATGGATGAACTACGCAGCCCTCCGCAGCTCAGCCCAATGCAAGTGTGAAACCAGCCTAACACTCTTGGTACTTTCCAGCGACTGATGGAGATTTGTTTAGGTGACTTAAACTTTGAGGTCACTCTCATCTATTTAGACAATATCATCGTGTATGCTGCCTCGTTCGAAGAACATCTCCAAATACTGGAACAGGTGATGAGACGGTTTGAAAGTGAACCCTCGGAAGTGTCAACTGTTTCGCATCCAGATTGAGTACTTGGGACATGTCATCTCTGCTCACATCTGCTATCCTGACCCTTGAGGTCAGCTGCTGCAATGCCGAAGACTGCCTAGGAGTGGTACTGGTGGCTCAAGTCTATCTCCACCATCAGGAGCTCTAGAGAACACCATGTAGTCTCTTAGCTGTGCCTTCCTAGGTAAGCCCATCCCCGTGGCACAGTAGGTTCTTAATCCACGTGCGTCATAGTGGCATAACCTACTTTGGTCTAATTTGCAGATAAAGTGTCACAGGGGGCTTAGTTCAACTAAGGCTGTAACTCCCGGGGCCCCTGTGATGTCCCTATAACTAGGGGAAACCCTGTCTGACCCTCAACCCAGGGTTTTTGCTGATGGTGCAAATGCCTGAGCCTCCAACCTTTCCTTGTCTCCTGCTCAGCCCTGCACTTAACCCTCCACCCTCCACCCGGTGAGGAGTCACACCACCAAAGCCCCCACACAAATATGACAGACAGGGAGAACTTAAACTGCACTGCGCCGCACACACACAGGACTATACAGTAATGTGAACAGGGCACAACTAAACACAAATATGGGAAGGAGAAAGGATAACAACGGATCATACGCCACCAGACACGAATCTCTCTCTCTGCAACACCTCCACTCCAGACCGGAACCACTTGGTATGAAACACAAGCTATAATCAGCGACGCCCATAGGCCAGCATGACTATTTAAAGACCGTGGGCGTGACTAAACATCCAACCTGGTCTCCAGCAAGATTAACCCCCGAGAGCCTGAAAATCAAGCCGGCGCCACTGAGGCTATAGTGGCTGGAGGTGGAACTACCTCTGCCTGCCGGACGCAGTGGTGTGAACAGCGTCCGACATGATATTACCCCGTCTTCTACGAGGGACCTCCGGACCCTCAAGACTCATAGGACCCGGCTTGTCCGGATGACGATGGTGAAAAGAACTGACCAGCCGATCCGCATGTATGTCTGAGGCTGGAACCCAAGACCTCTCCTCTGGACCATACCCCCGCCAGTGCACCAAATACTGAAGAGTACGGCGTACTACTCGAGAGTCCACTACCTTGGCGACCTCAAACTCTAAATCGCCATCCACCATGACTGGAGGTGGCATCGGCGTCGTGTCCACCAAGCCTACCACCTTTTTCAATAAAGCCCTGTGAAACACGTTGTGTATCTTGTACACCGCGGGAAGTTCCAACCGATAAGCCACTGGGTTAATGATGGCAGAAATCCTAAAAGGCCCAATAAACCTTGGACCCAGTTTTAAAAATGGAATTTTGAGTCTTATGTTCTTTGTAGCTAACCACACCCATTCACCCACACACAGGTCCGGACCTGGCACGCGTCTACTGTCAGCCACCCGTTTGTACCTGGCACTCATGCTCAACAAACGCTGTTTCACCCGCCTCCAGACTGATGACAATTGGGCTCCTAGCTGATCCTCCTACAGGACACCCCCCGAGTCACCCTGACGTAAGGTACAAAACTGAGGATGTTGACCGTACACACAAAAGAATGGAGACTCTCCCGATGACTCTTGGCGGTGATTATTTAGCGCGAATTCGGCCAGAGGAAGGAAAGTAGACCACTCCTCCTGGTTGTCGGACACAAAGCATCGTAAATACTGTTCTAGATTTTGGTTCATGTGCTCAGTTTGTCCATTAGACTGTGGATGAAACGCCGATGAATGTGACAACTTGATCCCCAAACGTGAGCAAAAAGCTTTCCAAAACCTCGCCACAAATTGCGTACCCCTATCAGATACTATGTCCGACGGTACTCCGTGGAGTCTGACCACCTCCTTCACAAATACCTGAGCCAATGTCTTAGCATTGGGCAAAGAAGACAACGCCACAAAATGTGCCATCTTTGAAAAACGGTCAACCACCACCAGGATGACCGTGTTCCCCGCCGAGGCTGGCAAGTCAGTGATGAAATCCATGGAGATTTCTGTCCATGGCCTATTGGGTACCCCCAGAGGCTGTAGCGTGCCAGCAGGACGGGTACGGGGTGACTTAGCCCTAGCGTACGTGATGCAAGCTGCCATGTATGAGACCACGTCCTGCCGGATTTTGGGCCACCAGAAACGACGCGATACCAGCTCTAAGGTGCCCCTCACCCCTGGATGACCAGCCAGTACCGAGTCGTGGTGTTCCTTCAACAGCTTAAGCCGAAGATGCAGGGGTACAAATGATTTGTTGGCGGGAAGTCCTGGTGGTACCTCCTCTTGGGCCTCGGCAATCTCCGCCTCTACCTCCGTCGTGAGAGCAGAGACCACTCCAAGAAGTGTCGCCATTCCTCAAAAGCCAGTTTGATGGCCAACAACTCCCTGTTGCCGATATCATAATTCCGTTCGGCCGGCGACAGCTTCTTGGAGAAGTAGGCGCATGGATGCATCTCGCTCAAGGACGAGCCTTGAGACAGTACTGCCCCCACTCCCACCTCCGACGCATCAACCTCCACCACAAAAGGTTTAGACACGTCTGGTTGCACCAGAATGGGGGCTGAAGCAAAACTATTCTTCAGACGCTCAAATGCACGTATAGCCACCTCAGGCCAGTTCGCTAGATCGGCACCCTTTTTTGTCATGTCCGTGAGCGGTTTGGCGATAGTCGAAAAGTGTTTTATAAATTTCCTATAATAATTGGCAAACCCAAGGAACCGCTGGAGTGCTTTCAGACTCTCCGGCCTCTCCCATTGCAGCACCGCTTGCACCTTAGCGGTGTCCATTTTAAACCCGGCTGCGGACACAATATATCCCAAAAAGGGCAACTCCTGGACAAAAAATAAGCATTTTTCCAGCTTAGCATAGAGCTGGTTCTCCCGGAGCAACTGTAACACCTGCCTGACATGCTCAAAATGAGTGTCCCGATCGCTAGAATAAATGAGGATATCATCCAGATATACAATCACAAATCTCCCCAGGACATGAGCAAATACATCATTAATAAAATGTTGGAAAACTGCAGGCGCGGTGGTCAACCCAAACGGCATAACCAGACTCTCAAAATGACCCTCAGGAGTGTTAAACGCCGTCTTCCACTCATCCCCCTGACGGACCCTTAAGAGGTTATACGCCCCCCTGAGGTCCAGCTTGGAAAACCATTTCGCCCCCGCTACCTGGTTGAACAAATCCGGGATTAACGGCATTGGGTAGGGATCACGGATAGTAATCTGGTTTAACTCTTGGAAATCCAGACACGGGCGTAACCCCCCATCTTTCTTCTTAATGAAGAAAAACCCCGCGGCTACAGGCGAGGACGATGGCCGGATGTGTCCTTTGCTCAGACTCTCCGCGATGTAGTCTTTCAGAGCTTGTCTCTCAGGACCAGAAATATTAAACATCCTGGCCTTAGGTAATTTGGCCCCAGGTTTTAACTTAATCGCACAGTCATAGGCTCTATGTGGAGGCAGTTCTGAGCAACCCTTCTCAGAGAAAACATCCGCGAAATCCTGCAAAGCCTCCGGCAGGATGGGCGTCACGGTGGACACACATGTGGCTAAGCAATTGTCTTGGCAGAAACCACTCCATTGTACTATGTCCTGAGTTGTCCAATCAATTACCGGGTTGTGCCTGGACAACCATGGAAAACCCAGGACCATTTGTTCTGGGAGATTACGGAGGACCCTACATGTAACCGACTCAGAATGTAGGACCCCAATGTGGAGTTTCACCTCTGCCACAAACTCTGTATTCTCCCCTTGAGGGAGGGGAACAGCATTAATGGTCACCACCTGTAAGGGGTGAGGAAGTTTTTCGATCTTAAACCCGGCGGTGTGTGCAAACTTCTCATCTATGAGATTGGTGGCGGAACCGCTATCCACAAATACTGATATTGGTAGCTCTCTGCCCGCGATAATAACCTTGGCAGGGAGCATACATTGAGATACCATCATGGAGGATATGCATACGCTCAGTTGGGTCTCCTCCATACCCACTGAGCTTAACAGTTTTCCGCCGATGTGACCCTCTTAGGTAGTACCGGGCAAACGTTAACATAATGACCACTTTTACCACAGTAGAAACATGCTCCGGGCTTCCGGAATCCCGGAACGCAACGCTTAACCTGTGCCACGCCAGCAATCTGCATAGGTTCAGGGAACTCATCAACTTCAACCACACTTGCACCTCTGCTTTCCCCCAGAGGTAGCGTCTCCTGTGCCCCCTGACGAAAACGGCGATCAATATGTATCACCAAACTCATGGCAGACTCCAACGATGCCGGAGTCTCATACATCAGGAGGGCTTGTTTAACCCTCCCTGATACCCCATGAATAAACTGGCTCCGCAGGGCTGGGTCATTCCACTGTGTGTCTACGGCCCAGCGGCAAAATTCCGAACAAAAGTCCTCTGCCAAGTGCTCCCCCTGGCGGAGGGCGCGGATTTTAGATTCCGCTAGAGCCAGTCGGTCAGGATCATCGAAAATGAGCCCGAGGGCAGAAAAAACATTATCAACAGAATGAAATGTAGCAGAGTCAGCTGGTAAAGAAAATGCCCATGCTTGGGGGTCACCACTCAGTAATGACAACACTAGCCCTACCCGCTGGGCCTCATTACCTGAGGAGATTGGCCGCATGCGGAAGTATAACTTGCAGGCCTCCCGAAATACGACAAATTTGCTGCGATCCCCTGAAAATCGTTCTGGCAGCGGAAACTTCGGCTCTGCACCGATACCTGCAGATGCCATTTGCACCTTCGCTACTACCAGGGCCTGCTGCTGAACTGCCCCTTTCAACTAGGAGACCTGTATGGACAGCGCCGCCAACTGGCGGGCTATGGACTCTAATGGATCCATGGACTCCTGAAAAAATGTGGGCCGATTATAATGTCACAGGGGGCTTAGTTCAACTAAGGCGGTAACTCCCGCGGCCCCTGTGATGTCCCTATAACTAGGGGAAACCCTGTCTGACCCTCAACCCAGGGTTTTTGCTGATGGTGCAAATGCCTGAGCCTCCAACCTTTCCTTGTCTCCTGCTCAGCCCTGCACTTAACCCTCCACCCTCCACCCGGTGAGGAGTCACACCACCAAAGCCCCCACACAAATATGACAGACAGGGAGAACTTAAACTGCACTGCGCCGCACACACACAGGACTATACAGTAATGTGAACAGGGCACAACTAAACACAAATATGGGAAGGAGAAAGGATAACGACGGATCATACGCCACCAGACACGAATCTCTCTCTCTGCAACACCTCCACTCCAGACCAGAACCACTTGGTATGAAACACAAGCTATAATCGGCGACGCCCATAGGTCAGCATGACTATTTAAAGACCGTGGGCGTGACTAAACATCCAACCTGGTCTCCAGCAAGATTAACCCCCGAGAGCCTGAAGAGCAAGCCGGCACCACTGAGGCTATAGTGGAACTACCTCTGCCTGCCGGACGCAGTGGTGTGAACAGCGTCCGACATGACATAAAGTTAGCTCAATCTATTAAATGAGTCTTCAAGAAAGGTCCCATCCATGGGCTATCCATTTAAATAATAAACATGTACATTTACTCAACATGTCAAAGGCATGCAATTATCAAACTGTTCAGCTTGCATTTTTGAATGACTACATTCTGGTCTATATTTTACAGGGAAAGCATTGGTGGTCATATGTGCATCCACCCTATGGCTATTAACACGTTCATGTGCAACTTACAAGGCTCTTATAAAGTTGTTCAGTTAATATCAGGTTTAGGAAATGGGCATACTTGGGTAGACTAATTGTTATATGATGTGTAATCTCAATGCACGAGATTTCGATTGAGCCTTTTATATAGAATTGCTACTAAGTGATTTGTATTGTATTCCCGCTTTCTTCTTCTCTGTGTGTATCAGCTTATCTTTTAATAAAAAGAGGTATTATCTCAAGCAGATGCGTGCAACTGAAAACACTTTTAGATCCTAGGTCTAGCTTACTTTCTTAAATGGAAGTGCACAGCCAGCAAACACAACCTATCGACATCTGGTTCACCCTTCTGCTAGTTTTGCAATGTAAAAGAGCTGCTAGCTCAGTTACTTTAGAGCTCCTTTACATAGTTTGTTTTCTGGCATTTCAAAGTGCACAAAATTGCATTTTAAATTGCTATTGTTTTTTAATAGGTTCAATTTTTTTTTTCTGGGTGGTGTTTTTATTGGCATTTATATTGGTGTTTTATTATTTACTATCATTTGGTACATATTTTTCCAGGCATCCTTAAAGACTTGTAAAGAAACTTATGGGAAAAATGGAAGCAAAAATATCTAAATCCTCCTACTATTTCCTTGTATGAACACTGGTTTTCAATTAAACAAAGGACAAAGGTATTTACAAAGCATTACTATCTCTACCCTCTCAAAATACTTTTACCTTAAAATCGAAATAAGAGGGATGATGTACATTGGCTAGCATATTGATTGTGTGATCATGGTGTGATCCATTTGGGGGCCTCCTGGAAGCTTCTGAATAGGTGTTGTCTTACTCCATATTGCCTCTCAAAAATCTTACACCTCTTGTTGGAAGTGACATGTTTGTACTAGATTCATAATGCATATATGGTGGTAGTGAGATGTAATTCCACTTCTCTGGGCCCAAATTTACCATCACTTAACAGTCGTTTGGCAACATGACCTTTATGAGGCCCAGGAAGCCTTGTTATCCCTGGGTAATGACCACTTGTCTAATTTAGATCTCGCAGTGATTTCTCACTTCCGTACAACATCAAGAGTTAATGTTGCAAAGCACTAGGAATTAACCAAGATCCCAACTACCTTTGAAATTACGGTAAGCAAATTTTTCACCATAATAGCACACTTGAACATTTAGTCGCTTCCAGGATGAATAAACTGAACTCTTAAAACACTCTTGGTCAAATCATGGGATACTCATTTTAATCTCACCTAATTTGTATCTTTGCAAGAAAAAAAATGTAGTTGGTAAGCCTCTTACAGTCCTTAGTAGTGATGAGCGAGTACACTCGTTACTCGAGATTTCCCGAGCATGCTCGGGTGATCTCCAAGTATTTGGATGTGCTCGGAGATTTAGTTTCTGTCGACATAGTCAAACTTGACAACCTGGCCTCGCTCATCTCCGTTCTCTCGCTTTTACACCCCTTTTCCTTCTTATAATAACCATCTTCCCTCTTTTCCCTTTCCTTTATCTTATTTATTCATCTAATGCATATATCTTTAGAGAACATGTATATGTCCTTTAGCATTGGCAATTTGATCATTACTCAGGAAAGTTTCCATTGCATTGCATTACTTTCCATGCAGTTGTAAGGGGGTGGCATTGCTATGGACCGTAGAGACAAGCTGCCACTTTAAGAGACAGCACCCCCTTAGTTAGAGCAGTGGGACATTCTGGGCTTCCCTGCTGTAAAGACTGTTTGGTTTCGTCTGCCAGCACTAGAGAGGGGAGGGGCTGCTTTTCTGTGTGTGAGGAGAGACCCGAGATTTCTGCAGGAATCCACCGTTTCTAGGAGCATCACTGGACCTGCACACAAGGAAAAGATCACGTTGCACAGAACTTCCAGGAAGATGTGTGCACCATCTTGCAAAGCTTTAGGGGCCCCGGGAATGGACTGAGATACCAACGGTGCTGTAAGTGTTATCTTTTTTGTGCATATGCTAGAGTTTAGGATAGGCTGCAATAGATAGATCACGGCAGCCATGTGGCCTGGTTAGAAAAGGCCAGATAGGTTATAGTTAGTGTAGCATCATACATTACTTTACTGTGTTGTCTTGCCAGTTGGATAAATACACTGAGCTGTTATAGTTGGTGCTCCGTGCTGTTTGACAGCCCAGCTAAAGAATATTATCCTTGTAAATTGTCTGTTTCCATAGCATACCCCTGTTTCTGCATTTTCCTATACACTGCATTCATTGCCTGTAAATAAATTAACCCTTTGTTGCTTGCACCTCATCTTGTGTACCGTAGTCTCCCTGCATTGTGGTGGTCCCCCAGCCATCGCTTCACAGTAATATTTTAAGACTCTGTTATTAAAATCCAGAGGTGTAAATGGGGGGGGGGACAGGCGGGGTGCAGTCAGCCTGTAGCCTGCAGCGGGGCACAGTTAGACCACCAAATATGACGGTCCTTGGTGTCATTCCCAGTGGCACCATTTTGCCGCTCCCGGACTGGGAGTCAGCCGTTCTCTGAGCTGGTTGTCAAACTGACAGCCGGCTCACATAAGGTGCGGAGCGCTGGCTTCCAGTGATCAATTGTACTTGTATCTTTAAGAAGCATAGGACGATGTCATCAGCGTGATGAGGTCATGTGATTACGCTGCTGACGTCACTCACTGGCACGCATTGGTGGTAACTGCTGCATTGGAGCTGAAGACACCAAAGATTATGTGTAATAGGGGTGGCAAATATAGTGCGTGGTGGGGTGGATTTAATGTGTGTGGGGAATTTAATGTGTGTTTGAAAATTTATTGTGTGTGTGGGGGTGATTTAATGTGTGTTTGAAAATTTATTGTGCGTGTGGGGGGATCTAATGTGTGTTTGAAAATGTATTCTGTGTGTCGGGGATTTATTGTGTGTTGGAAAATTTAGTGTGTGGGGGGGATTTAGTGTGTGTGTGGTGGATTTAGTGTGAAGGGGAGGGGTGGAGAGACTCAGTGTAACGGGAGTGGGATAGATTTAGTGTAACGGGGGAAGATATTAGGACACAAGTTTGGGGAGCAAGGAAGGGACAGATGCAGACAATATGGGTCGGACTGGCCCATTGGAGAACCGTCTGGCAAACCAGGGCCCTCACTCGCCCATCCTACAGTGCTGTTATGGGGCTGTAAGTCAGGGAAGTCTGGCACCAGCGCCACCCTTCAATGTGCTCCGCATTCAACTTCAGTAGTTGCATTATACCTTATGAGGGGGGCAGCATCATACCCTATGAGGGGGGTTCATTACACCCTGTGAGGGGTGTGCATTATACCCTATGAGGGGGCAGCATTATACCCTATGAGGGGGCAGCATTATATGCTATGAGGGGAGCTGCATTATACCTTATGAGGGGGCAGCATTATACCCTATGAGGGGGCAGCATTATATCCTATGAGGGGAGCTGCATTATACCTTATGAGGGGGCAGCAATATACCCTATGAGGGGAGCAGCATTATACCCTATGAGGGGGCAGCATTACACCCAATGAGGGGGTGTATTATACCCTTTGAGGGGGCAGCATTATACCCTATGGGGGGCAGCATTATACCCTATGAGGGAAGCTGCATTATACCATATGAAGGGGCAGCATTATACCCTATAAGAGGGCAGCATTATACCCTATGAGGGGGCATCATTATATCCTTTGAACATAGAACACTGCAGTTCACCTCTCAAAACAAACCTATTTCAACACCCTCATCACCTCACTGTCCAATAACCCTAAAGGTCTCTTTGACACTTTTCATTGTCTACTCAACCCAAGAGTACAGGCCCCAACCACGGAACTTCGAGCTGACGATCTGGCGAATTACTTCAAAGAAAAAATTGACCAGATCTGATAGGAAATTATCTCCCAATCACCTCATACCATGCACTGTCCTCCCTCCCCCACTGCATCTAGCTCACACTCTGATTTTGAACCAGTCACAGAAGAAGAAGTAAGCAGGCTCCTTGCATCTTCTCGCCCAACCACTTGCACCAGTGACCCATTTCCGTCACATCTACTCCAGTCCCTTTCCCCTGCTGTCACCCCTCACCTAACTAAAATATTTAGCCTCTCTCTCTCTTTTGGTATCTTTCCCTCCTCATTTAAGCATGCCATCATACATCCACTATTTAAAAAACCATCCCTCGACCAAAACTGGGCCGCTAACTATAGACCTGTCTCTAATCTTCCCTTCATCTCTAAACTCCTGGAATGCCTGGTCCACTCCCGTCTTATCTGCTATCTCTTTGATAACTCTCTTCTTGACCCTCTCCAATCCGGTTTCCGCTCTTTACACTCTACTGAAACTGCCTTTACTAAAGTCTCTAATGATCTACTAACAGCTAAATCAAATGGTCATTACTCCATGCTAATTCTCTTGGATCTCTCTGCAGCATTTGACACTGTGGATCATCAGCTCCTCCTCGCTATGCTCCGTTCCATTGGCCTCAAGGGCACCGTTCTCTCCTGGTTCTCCTCCTATCTCTCTGATGACTCCTTTACTGTATCTTTTGTTGGTTCCTCCTCCTCTCATCTTCCCCTTACTGTTGGGGTTCATAGAATCGTAGAGTTGGAAGGGACCTCCTGGGCCATATGGTCCAACCCCCTGCTCAAAGCAGGAATCGCTAAATCATCCCAGACAGATGTCTGTCCAGCCTCTGTTTGAAGACTTCTATTGAAGGAGAACTCACCACCTCTCATGGTTCCTCAAGGATCAGTCCTGGGCCCCCTCCTCTTCTCTTTGTACACTGCCCCTATTGGTCAAACAATCAGTAGATTCGGTTTCCAGTACCATCTCATGACACTCAATTATACGCTTCTTCTACTGACATCACGCCTGCCTTTCTAGAAAACACCAGCGATTGTCTAAACACTGTGTCTAACATCATGTCCTCACTATATCTGAAACTGAACCTGTCAAAGACTGAACTCCTTGTGTTTCCTCCCGCTACTAATGTACCTATACCCGACATTGCCATTTTGGTGTGTGGTTCCACTATTACTCCCCAGCAACATGCCCGCTGTCTTGGGGTCATACTTGACTCCGAGCTTTCCTTTGCCCCCCGCATCCGATCACTGGCTCGCTCTTGTTATCTGCACCTCAAAAACATTTCTAGAATTCGACCTTTTCTTACTTTTGACTCCGCAAAAACTCTTACTGTTTCTCTTATTCATTCTCGTCTCAACTATTGTAACTCTCTTCTAATCGGTCTCCCTCTTACCAAACTCTCCCCCCTCCAATCTGTCTTGAATGCTGCAGCCAGGATCATATTCCTCGCCAATCGTTACACCGACACCCCTACCTTGTGCCAGTCATTACATTGGCTACCCATCCACTCCAGAATCCAGTACAAACTTATTACCATCACCCACAAAGCTCTCCATGGCTCAGCACCACCCTACATCTCCTCCCTTGTTTCAGCATACCACCCTACCTGCTCCCTCCATTCTGCTGATGACCTGAGGCTAGCATCCTCAATAATCAGAACCTTCCACTCCCGTCTCCAAGACTATACACGTGCTGCGCCAATTCTTTGGAATGCACTTCCCAGGTCAATACGATTAGTCCCCAATCACCACAATTTTAAGCGTGCCCTGAAAATGCATTTATTCAGACTGGCCTATCGCCTCAACGCATTAACCTAATCTATCCCTGTGTGGCACAGCCAAAAGTTTTACCATAACCAGGTTCCCTGCGTCATCTTCCCACATGCTTTATGCATCCATTAGCCCTCTGTGTCTGTACTGTTACACACTTAACATTATGGCTGGTCCATACAATCAGGGCAATTGTTACCACCCACCTTTCGTGTCTACCTTTTTCCTCATAGATTGTAAGCTTGCGAGCAGGGCCTTCATTCCTCTTGGTATCTGTTATGATCTATGTGATTATTGTTATGCTGTAATGTCTATTGTCTGTACAAGTCCCCTCTGAAATGTAAAGTGCTGGGGAATATGTCGGCGCTAAAGAAATAAAATGTATTATTATTGTTATCCTATGAGAGGAGCTGCATTATACCCTGTGAGGGGAGCTGCATTATACCCTGTGAGGGGGGCAGCATTATACCCTTTGAGGGGGCAGCATTTTACCCTATGAGGGGGATGTATCATACACTATGAGGGGCAGCATTATACCCTATGAGAGGGCATCATTATATACTATGAGAGGAGCTGCATTATACCCTATGAGGGGAGCTTCATTATACCCTATGAGGGGAGCTTCATTATATCCTATGAGGGGGGCAGCATTATACTCTATGAAAGGGGTCTGCATTATACCTTATGAGAGGGCTACATTATATTCTGTGGGGGCTATATTTTACTATATGAGAGGGGCTGCATTATACTCTGAGGGGGCTACATTATATTCTGTGGGGGCTACATTATGCCCTATGAGGGGGCTACATTATATTCTTTGGGGGGCTGCATTATACCCTATGAGGGGCAGCATTATACCCTATGAGTGGGTTACATTATATTCTATGGGAGGATGCATTATACCTTATGAGGGGGTTGAATTATACTCTGAGAGGGCTACATTATTTCTGTGGGGGGCTGCATTATACTATATGAGGCTGGCTGCATTATACCCTATGAGGGGGCTACATTATATTCTATGGGGGGCTGCACTACATTATATGAGGGGGGTTACATTATATTCTATGAGGGGGGCTGCATTATACTCTGAGGGGACTACATTAAATCCTGTGGAAAGGCTGCATTATAAACTATGAGGGGGCTGCATTATTTTCTATTGGGGGCTGCATTATACCCTATGAGTGGGCTACATTATATTCTATCGGGGGCTGCATTATACCTTATGAGGGGGTTGCATTATACTCTGAGGGGGCTACATTATATTCTGTGTCATGGGCTACATTATATTACATAAGACTGGCTGCATTATACCTTATGAGGGGGCTACATTATATTCTATGGGGGGCTGAATTATATTCTATGAGGGGGCTACATTATATTCTATGAGGGGGCTACTTTATATTCAATGAGGACACTACACTATATTCTATGAGGGGCCTGCATTTTACTATATGAGGGGGCTACTTTATATTCTATAAGGGGGCTACATTATACTCTATGAAGGGGGCTACCCCACCTCCTGCTATATAATTGAGACGTATGCCACCTTATATTATACCAGGAAATTAGTGCGTTTTACCGCATAATTGGTGGTCTTGTATTTATTTCCATGTAGCTACATAGTGGGCCCCAAGAATGATTTTCTCAGGTGGGCCCAAGGTGCTCCGGTCCGACGCAGTATGTGAAGAAACCTTTTATGGAGATGGGTGCAAGCACAGTATGGTGAGTGGGAGGATGAATGCAAACATTATGTGTCACGGGGCAGTAAGGGGAAAACAGATGATGTGGAACCAGGGCCCCTGAACTGCCCCTCAGACTAAGAGGGTGCCCTGTCTTTCCTTAACTTGGGGGTACACTTAATGGTAGTGAGACCCAAGTCCCCGACCTGTCCCTGTCTCCTGTTTAGCCCTAAGCTAAAAGGCCGCAGCCCCCTCCCCAGGAGGTGAGACAGGGAAAAGTGTACTGCACAAAACCCAAAGGAAAGATACAACAGACAGGGTAAAACAAAACAAAACTTAGCTTGCTCTGCTGCAATGCTCCTGGACAGCAGAGATAGGCACTTGACAACAGCAAGCACCACCGAACTCTGTCAGCTCCTGAACTCCAGCTTGGTTTGTCTCCAAGAGCAAGTGAATAACCAACAGTGATCTACAGCACCTGATGACCTTTTATAGGAAGGAGGGGGAGTAGTCACCACCTGCATAGATAATGAATCACTTTGCAGTAACCATGCAGTAACATCAGCAGCCACCGAGGGGAAAACCCATCAGCAGACCAACTACAGTTGTAGTAACATCAGCGGCCACCAGGGGCAAAAACTCATATTAACCCCCGATGGCCGAAAAGGAAGAAAGTTTTAAATGTGAGGAAATCCAGATCTGACACAGATCCAAGAAATGGATCGTGACAGCACCCCTCCCTCAAAGAGGGGCCTCCGGACCCTCAACAAAGCGCCTCACCCAAAAAAACCTATGATGAGGACGTCTGGACACAGTTGAGTTCACCTAAATAAACATCTGACTCACAGGCTTATGGCAAATGTGGTTACATATATGTTCCAGAGGCGGCACACATCTCCAGAGCGCCGACCTGGGGAACGGATTGTGAATGGGCATGACAGAGGTTAATGGATCGCCCGCCGGGGCTGTGGTGTACTCGGAGCCGGGCCCGTTGATTTCAATGGGAAGTGTCATGGCAGCGGCGACCTGGTCCGTGGCCCTGGGCGTCCATGTAAAAGGAATAGTGTGGCTGATGATTAAAGTTTGTAAGTGGATGATTCGTGATCCCACCTGTGGTGTTCGGCAATGAAGATGTTAAGCCGACGCTGCAGACAGATCCTCTGGGACAGATGGTGTGGTGCAGCAACGATGTTGTGGCCCTCCACAGGTAGGGCTGTAGTCCCAGGGCAGTGTAGATGGAGCGGTAGTGAGGAGAGGGGAATGGTGTAGTGTTAAGCACAGATATGTAGCAGTGCTGAGTGGGTTGGCGCAGGAATAAGCGGAGGACACCAGGGCATGTAGTTCCAAAGCTTTACTCACAGTCTGTTGAGCATACAGGTGCCCGCATCCATGCCGTGTCCTCCAGGTCAGGGGCTCAGTCCACTTCCAGGCAAGATGAAGTACTCCGGTCCAACACTCCGCCAACATATATGCCTTTTCTGAACGTCTCCTTTCTAGCGCTTGTAATGAAGTACTTGTGGTTGTGTGTTAAACCCAAGTTCCTCCTATAAGATGTTCCTTTGAACTCTACTTGTACGGCAGACAGCTGTAGCCTATTTCGGGGATTCCTTACTACCAAGTCCAGGCTCACTCACGTTGCTGTTGTGCCCCCAAGTCTTGTGTGGGAATAAAGTGGTGACAACTTCTATTCCTCCGGTGTCTGCTGCAGGACCATTAATATCCATACAACCTCAGGGACCGGACCCCGGCCATGAGCTTAGAACTTGAGGAAGGGCCCTGCTCTGACCCTAGTCCTTAGTTCTCTTCTCCTCACGTTCTGTACAAATCTTTCTTCCTTATGAAGAATCAGGCTTTCTATATCTCTTTCCAGTGCCAGCAGCTCCAGGTCACAGGAGACTGCTGCAGCACCTCCCTCCATCCATCCCACTCAGGGGATCTTCCCTCACAGACTGACCTAGTCCAAATATTTTCCCGCTCACTTGTGCAACTAAGCTCCACCCACCTCCCAGCACTCTTCTTGTTCCAAGCAGGGAGCCACCAAAGGTGCTTTGCTACACTACTATGTTGTGTGGGATGTAGGTGTTGAAGTGTGGTCAGGTGTCTCCACCTTACCTGGATGGTGGGGCACCACACCTCAGGAGGAGGTGCAGCACCTCTGTGGCGACTGAACCCTCAGGGGCACAACAGTAACCCCAGCTGGTAGGTCGCTGGGCTGAGAATGCCAGACATCCGATTAGGACCGATAACTCGAGAGTTCCAAAATCCAGCAGCACACTTCCACCGGATGTAATTGGTGGACACCCATACAAACTCGTTCACAGACAGGTCCGGACCTGAACGTTTATTACCACTCATGCGTTTGCCACAAAATGGTGAACTCTTCGAAGGACTGACAACAGAGGCTTCCCCCTGTGTCACTACTCTCACACCCCCACGATTTTCAGAGGAAACCACCACCCTCCGCTGACACTTCCTCCTAAGAGGACTCCAGGTTAGCTAATGGTGAGGGTTGAGACTGGTCCCTAGTCCCGGACAGCACCTCGGCTGCCCCCACTGGGGAAGAAGGAAATGGGTTAGCAAGACGGTGGAGACAGTAGCCCCCAGGCAGCAGCCCTCACATGACTGCCCCCAGCTGACAAATTCCCTAGACCACCAATCTATCACTGGGTTGAGCTTCTTTAACCAAGGGAGGCCTAAAACAATGGGTGATGGTATTTCCCCCAAGACGTAGCATGACAGGGACTCCTCATGATGAGTCCCTATACGAAGATGTATATTGTCGACGACTTGGGTAAGGCTCCCCTGGCTTAGTGGGACAGAGTCAATGGCCTGGACGCTTAAGGGTTTGGCTAGCATCCTACACCTGAGGCCATAGGTCTGGACAAAGTGGGCATGCACCAGGTTGACTCCAGCTCCACTGTCCACAAGTATTGGAAGACCCTCAGTTTCCCCACCCACCGTAACCTATGCCGACAGGGTACACTGAGGGGAAGAAATGGAGGAAATATACACTCCCTGGTCATCTCCCTCCACACGACCAGGGGGAGGTGGCTTCTTTTATGGTACAGAAGGTTTGGCGCGCACTGGGCAGACTCCTATAAAATGGCCAGTCTGCCCACAGTAAAAACATGCCCCCACACCACGGCGAACCGCAGGCAGCCCCTTTTTGGAAACCACTGCTCCGAGCTGCATGGGTTCCTCCAAATGTTCAGGTGTTTCCTCCTCCCTAGCAAGGACTATAGGTGGCACATATGGTGTATGTGTGGCGCCCCTGAGGCTTCAGTCGCCACAGAGATACTGCACCTTCTCCTAAGGTGTAGTGCCCCACCATCCAGGTAAGGTGGGAACTCCTGACCACGCTCCACACCTGCATTCCACACACAGGATAGTTCAGTGGGGCCACCTAACAGCTTCATGCTGGGGGTTAGCAGAGCACCTCTCGTGGAACCCTGCTTCGTAACACGAGATGTGCTGGGAGGCGGGTGGAGTGAGATGATATAAAAGAGTGGGAAGAGTGAGAGTTAGGGGAGTGGTTGGTTAGTGGAGAGAGAAGATGGGTGTCTGAAGGACGGCTGCAGCAGGTCCCAGTGATCTGGGCTGCTGGCACGAGAAAGACCAGAGAAAGAGACTGATAAGATTGATAACCTAACCTTCCACAAGAGAGAGAGAACAGATCAGAACGAAGGAGAATAGAAGGACGGTGGGAAGCTGGTTGAAGAAAGATAGAGAACCCTTCCAGTCCAGAGAGCGCAAAGGCCGGGGCCTGGTCCCCGAGGTTGATTGGATCTTTATGTCCGGCAACAGACACCGGAGGAGTAGTGAGCCGCTAACGCCTTGCTCCCATCATAGACTTGGGACACAACAGCAACTGAATAGAGAGCCGGGATGCAGTGAGGAGTCCCCGAAGCAGGCTACAGCTGTCTGTCATACAAGTAAAGACTAGGAACACCTAGAGAGAGGCATTCCAGGGTAACTAAGTACTGGAGTGCTTCGCACCTAAAGGCACATTGGAGGAGTCGTTCAGTAAGGTACATGTTGGCGGAGTGTGGAAGGGAGAATCCTATCCTGCCTGGAGGTTGGCTGGAGCCCTGACCTGGAGAACACGGTACGGAGGCAGGCAGTTGAGTGAACTGCAAACAGTGAGTAAAGCTTTGGAACCGCATACTCGGGTGTCCTCCAGTTATTCCCGCACCACTACACCTGGGTACCAGCATCTATACCATTCTGCGCCTCTCTTCATCCATTGCACCTACACTGCCCTGGGACTACAGCTCCACCTGTGGGGAGCTACACCATCTTTGCTGCACTACACCATCAGTCCCAGCGGATCTGCATGCAGCGTTGGCTCAACATCTTACTTGCCAAACACCACGGGTGGCGTCATGAACTATTCTAATAAACTTTAACACCATTAACATCACCGCCATTGATATTGGGCACCCAGGGCCATGGACCGGGTCACCGCTGCTGTGACACATTCCCACCCTGACACCGGCCCGGTACCGAGTACCCCGCTGCCCTGGGTGTGCGAGGGCGACCCATATGTCTCTCCCTGAGGTGTCTATCCACCCAGATGGCAAGGGACATGGCGGCCTCCAGCGACCTGGGGACGGCGTACTGCACTAGAGTATCCTGCAACCAGGGGGACAGACCCTGCACAAAATGACTCCAAAGGGCAGGATCATTCCACTGCGTATCAGTAGCCCACCTCCTAAACTCAGAGCAGTACTCAGCCGGCTGGCCTCCCTGCTTGATTTTACGGACTCGGGTTTCCACTAAAGAGATGCCATCTGGATCGCCATACACCAGCGCCAGAGCCGCAAAAAACCCATCCACCGACCGTAACGATGGTGAATCGGTCAGCAGGTAGAAGGCCCAGGATTGGGAATCACCCTTAAGAAGGGAGACAATAATCCCCACATGCTGTTCCTCACTCCCTGATGAACGGGGGCGGAGCCTGAAATATAATTTACAGGCCTCCTGGAATGCAAGAAATTTTTCTCTCCATCCATAAAACCGGTCAGGGAGAGATATCTTGGGTTCTGGTTGAGCCTGAACCTGAGCCGAGGCCCAGAACCCCACTAACTGCTGCAGCTGCTGCACCACCTCACCCCACAGCACCTTGAGCTCATCCGTGAGGGACTGAAGCAGTGTGGCAAAGGCCTGCATTTGGGCCATGGCTCACCAGGCAAAATGTGACAGTTGGTTATAATGTCACGGGGCAGTAAGGGGAAGAAAACAGATGATGTGGAACCAGGGCCCCTGAACTGCCCCTCAGACTAAGAGGGTGCCATGTCTTTCCTTAACTTGGGGGTACACTTAATGGTAGTGAAACCCAAGTCCCCGACCTGTCCCTGTCTCCTGTTTAGCCCTAAGCTAAAAGGCCGCAGCCCACTCCCCAGGAGGTGAGACAGGGAAAAAGTGTACTGCACAAAACCAAAAGGAAAGATACAACAGACAGGGTAAAACAAAACAAAACTTAGCTTGCTCTGCTGCAATGCTCCTGGTCAGCAGAGATAGGCACTTGACAACAGCAAACAACTGAAGCACCACAGAACTCTGTCAGCTCCTGAACTCCAGCTTGGTTGGTCTCCCAAGAGCAAGTGTATAACCAACACTGATCTACAGCACCTGATGACCTTTTATAGGAAGGAGAGGGAGTAGTCACCACCTGCATAGATAATTAATCACCTTGCAGTAACCATGCAGTAACACCAGCAGCCACTGGGGGGAAAACCCATCAGCAGACCAATTACAGTTGTAGTAACACCAGCGGCCACTGGGGGCAAAAACTCATATTAACCCCCGATGGCCGAAAAGGAAAAAAGGTTTAAATGTGAGGAAATCCAGATCTGACACAGATCCAAGAAATGGATTGTGACATTATGAGTAGCGAGGTGAAAAATGTATGCAGGCACAGTATGGGAGCGAGGGTGATGGAATGTGTGCAGACATAATATGTTTGAGGAGGCAATATGGAGACTGAGGTGGTAAATATATGAAGAGACAGTATGGTTAACAGGTGTTATGTGAGAGGAGACTGTATGAGGAAGGAGGAGAAACGTGTGAGGAGACCATTGAAGGGAATATTGTGATGAGACAGTATGGGGGGAGAAAAGTGTGACTGGGCGCAGAATAAAGACTGAGTAGTGAGTACGATGGCATGGGGGACAGTGTAAGGGCACAGCCAGGAGGGGACAGCATAAAGACTTGGCCCTATAGGGGGGACACAGTATGAGAGAACATGTGAAGAGGGGGTCCAGTATGGAAAGGAAATGGAAGTGTGGAGGGCATATACCATAAGAGGGACAGTGTGAGGGACAGTGTGTTGGTCATATTTTGTGCAGGGAATATATTGAGGGGCAATTATTTATTTAGGGGTTCAGCATAGGTCAGAAATTTTTATTCTGGAGATTTGTAATGACACTGCTATTTTTAAGGTTATTGTGTGCTGCAGAAGACCAGAGAAGATGGAAGTCTGCAGAGACGAGCTGTGGATGAAAAAATTCATCATGTCATCTGGACAAGATGAAGAAGAGAAAAAGCAAAATGCCAATCGGAGACAAAGTCAACTACGAGTATAGGGTGCCTGGATGTATTTTTTATTTTTTGTGATACTGACTAATTCTCATATTTTTATTTATGTTAGGAACATTAAAAGTGTTGCCAAAGTTTGTGATGAGTCTGCAGTAGTGATGAGCAAGTACCGTAATATTCGTAGTCGCTATACTCGTAACGAGTACTTTATAAAAATCGCGTATTCGTTCTGAATAGCGAGTACAATGCAAGTCAATGGGAAATGTGAGTAATTTTCTGCTGGACCCTACTAAGGGGACGGGGACCTGAGGAAAAGGTTGACATGGATGGGAAAGTGATGAAACAGAATGGAAAGAGCCTGGAGAATATGCCTGCATGCATTTCTGACTCACATATGGTTTCTGGGTATAAGATTGTCACAGTATTACGCCACTTTTACAGATACACAAGAGCAACTACCAAACCAAGATTTCTATTTCTATATATCCCCTATATCAGTCACAATGTGGGACAACCTGTCACATGGGCCTCCAATTACAAATATTAGTTTGGTAGGACCACTCTACATTCAAGATTTGTCCACAGGACAATGTGCATAGGGTTTGTAAAAATTAGCCCTATGGTCTGAGTCATGGTTGATGCAGGAAGCCGCAGGAAGCCACCATCCCAAGGGCTTCCAATCACAAATAGTAGTTAGGCTGGAGTAGGAATACTGTCCTGGTTTGTCCACTGCATGATGTGCATAGGGTTTGTAAAAATTAGCCTTATGGGTTGAGTCATGGTTGATGCAGGAAGCCACCATCCCAAGGGCCTCCAATCACAAATAGTAGTTAGGCTGGAGTAGGAATAGTGTCCTGGTTTGGCCACTGCTCAATATGCATAGAGTTTGTAAAAATTAGCACTATGGGCTGAGTCATGATTGACGCAGGAAGGAAACGGGATTTTATGGGAAGGGGTTGACGTTAACAGTAGTAGCATGAATCAGCATTTTTGGTGAATGTAGGTTGGTTTTCTGTCATCTGGAGGGATTGCAAACTGTGGAGATATCCAGTCCTTGTTGAATTTAATCAGAGTAAATCTGTCTGCATTTTCCGTGGAGAGGCGTGTGCTGCCTATCAGAGATGATTGACCCATTGTAACTGAAAACATTCTCTGACATCACAATAGCAGCTGGGCAGGCCAGCACCTCCAAGGCGTATAAGGAGAGGTCAGGCCAAGTGTTCAGCTTGGACACCCAATAATTAAAGGAAAATGAAGCGTCAGAAAGGACACACATACAGTATGGTCACTTAAGTACCCCTTGACCATGTTCTGCAACTTCTCTCTCCATGGCATTGTTACAAGCACAGATAGCCTTGCTATTGTGCTGGTTTATTGAAAATTGCCCAGTTTGTGCACATTTTCCTCCAACCTCTGTTGGACCTGGTGTTTGTATCTCTCCCCATTATCCCTTGGTGTTGAAAACAGCTGCCACCAACATTGTCTGAGGGTGATGTTTTCAGCAACTGATCTACAAAGGTTCTCTTGAATTATTCCATTGTAGAACTCTTTGACTCCTAAAGGAGAGAAGGAAATTTCTCCTTGTACCGTGGATCGAGAAAAGTGGCCAACCAATATTGCTTGTTGGATAAAATGTGTATCACGCGAGGGTCTTTCCACAGACACTTACACATGTACTGTGTCATGTGAGCCAAGCTGCAAAAAAGCAAATGTTCTGTGTCCACAACAGTAGGATTAGTACCCATCCTCTCCTCATGCTGACTCACCTCCTCCTCCACCTCCTCCTCTCCAGCCCATCCAGGCTGCACAGACATGAAACTTCGGCTGGATGTTCCCTCTGTAGCGTTAGGAGTCCCCTCAGTACCACAGAAAAACAAGTTCTCTCCCTCCTCATCCTCCTCATCTTTCTTCTCATCACCCAATCTTGTCTCAGAATATTGGCTGGGCTGGGTAGAATCACCCAATGTGAAATATGGCTCCATACCAACATGCTTTTTTAGTGGACTAATGTGGACAGCAGAAGGCAGGCTGTGACCAAAAAAACAGGGGGGAAAAACGTCTTGTGCATGTGTGAGATAGCAGACATGCGGGATGCAGTAACAGACAGGAGGCAGAGCAAGGGTTTACAAGTTTAATAACAGGGGAATACTCCACACAGGGAGGTAAAGAGTTAACAGTATAAATGGAAAAGGATGTTGGGAGGTAAAGGGTTAAACAGGGGATTCAACAGTTTAGAAAGGATATTGTAAGTAGAAGAACGACGGTTCAGATAACGGCAGTTCTTGTGAAGCACTTGTGTCAAGAGTTCCGTCAACTGTAACTCCTGCTGTGAACGCAGTGGCACCGGCAACGGCTGGTGCGGTGTATTTTCCAGAAAGGTTTTGTGGGCCTTAATGTCCCGTCTTCCGGCGGCAGCGGTCGGTCTCCGGTACCTTCTGCTGAACCTAGTCCATATGTTGAATTGGCTGGCAAGGGTGAGGGCCACAGTCCTGTACGAGCCCAACGTGGCTCTGCAAATAGACACTAATGAAGTAAGGGTGCAGGTGTCTGGGCAAATATTCTCTGGCAACGACAGGGCGCAATTGTCAGTCCTGTATGTGGTCACTCTTATGTGGCACAGGTACTGTACTCACGGACATGGAGCATACGGCACCTTTTTCTCTGGTTGTTACTAGGCGTGCTGTACTTTCCTCTCCATGCTGTGTGCTGCCTGTTCGTGCCAAGAATCAAGTGCCGACAACCACTCGTGCAGTTTCTCTCTGGTGGTCACCGGCACGCTGCACCTTCTCTCTGAAGTCACCGGGCACACACTGTCCATTCCTCTCCCTCTCTGGTCCTGCTGCTGGCGACAGGTGATGGCAGACGCTGGCCTGCACAATGCTGGTGCTCCCAGGACAGAGCACTTCTCTCTTCCTGAACAGCTGTGGCACTCCTGGCTCTACTGAGTGCAGCGGTCCCTCTGCAGACATCGGGGGACCCTGTCAGTGCTGCCTGTCGTGGCGCCGGTGCTCTTAGGTGGAGGCAGGGGAAGCAGAGCGCGCCACACACTGCTCTGCGCACTGCTCTGCATTCGCGCCAAACTAGCCTCTTGTGCGTGCTTTTCCTTTTTATGCCCCCACTGCTGCACGCGCTTTTCTCCTCTCACTCCCCGCCCTCCTGAGACAGCAGGAAGGTCCGACTCACTAGCAGGGGTGGGATTCAGCCGGTTGTTAAAAAAGCAGCCGGTTCCCCAAACCGGGGAGATTCACAGCCGCGATCCGGAACTGTGTGCGGCCGTGCCCTCTGTTCTGTGACGCGGCCGGCAGCAAATACAGCCACCCGCGGCTGTGAACGGCCGTCACACAGCTGACAATTGCACAGCTCCTGCTCCCTCTACTTCCGGGTCAGGTGTCGGGCCTGCGCGATGACGTCAACGCGCAGACACCGACATGTACCTGGACGCTGTCTGCAGAGAGGAGCCGCTGGGGAGCAGCTGTGCGGTAAGTGTGGCGCCCCTGAGGCTTCCGTCACCACAGAGGTACTGCACTTTCTCCTAAGGTGTAGTGCCCCACCATCCAGGTAAGGTGGGAACTCCTGACCACGCTCCACACCTGCATTCCACACACAGGATAGTTCAGTGGGGCCACCTAACAGCTTCATGCTGGGGGTTAGCAGAGCAACCCTCGTGGAACCTTGCTTCGTAACACGAGATGTGCTGGGAGGCGGGTGGAGAGAGATGATACAAAAGAGTGGGAAGAGTGAAAGTTAGTAGTTAGTTGGTTAGAGGAGAGAGAAGAGAGAAGATGGGTGTCTGAGGGACGTGCTGCAGCAGGTCCCAGTGATCTGGGCTGCTGGCACGAGAAAGACCAGAGAAAGAGACTGATAATATTGATAACCTAACCTTCCATAAGAGAGAGAGAGAACAGATCATTACGAAGGAGAATAGAAGGACGGTGGGAAGCAGGTTGAGAAAGAGAGAGAACCCTTCCAATCCAGAGAGCGCAAAGGCCGGGGCCCGGTCCCCGAGGTTGATTGGATCTTTATGTCCGGCAACAGACACCGAAGGAGTAGTGAGCCGCTAACGCCTTGCTCCCATCATAGACTTGGGACACAACAGCATCTGAATAGAGAGCCGGGATGCAGAGTGGAGTCCCCGAAGCAGGCTACAGCTGTCTGTCATACAAGTAAAGACTAGGAACACCTAGAGAGAGGTATTCCAGGGTAACTAAGTACTGGAGTGCTTCGCACCTAAAGGCTCATTGGAGGAGTCGTTCAGTAAGGTTCATGTTGGCGGAGTGTGGAAGGGAGAATCCCATCCTGCCTGAAGGTTGGCTGGAGCCCTGACCTGGAGAACACAGTACGGAGGCAGGCAGTTGCGTGAACTGCAAACAGTGAGTAAAGCTTTGGAACCGCACACTCTGGTGTCCTCCAGTTATTCCAGCACCACTACACCTGGGTACCAGCCTCCATACCATTCTGCGCCTCTCCTCATCCATTGCACCTACACTGCCCTGGGACTACAGCTCCACCTGTGGGGAGCTATACCATCTCTGCTGCACCACACCATCAGTCCCAGCGGATCTGTATGTAGCGTTGGCTTACCATCTCACTTGCCAAACACCACGGGTGGTGTCACGAACTATTCATATAAACTTTAACACCATTAACATCACAGCCATTGATATTGGGTGCCCAGGGCCACGGACGGGTCACTGTTGCTGTGACACATTCCCGCCTTGACTCCGGCCCGGTACCGAGTACCCCGCTGCCCTGGGTGTGCAAGGGTGACCCATAAGTATGGGAAACTGTTTTTTTTAAATGAATTCAGTGGGTGAGGGGGCAGCACATGATGGAGGGCGGTGAATGGGGTAGCTGTACATGATAGAGGGGGGTAAATATGGCTGCACATGATGGAGGGGGTGAATGGGGCTGTGTAAGGAATGGGTCACCGAGGAGAAAAAAACAAGCTAAGTCACAGAATGCCAGAGAGGTTGGTAACTATGCAGATTGCAGATCCCTGATCCTAACCACACAACTAGCAGCAGACGTGGAGCGTACCGACGATGGTCCTAGATGCTTCGTCACAGCCGGAGGACTAACTAAGCCTGAAGCAAGAAAAGGGGAAAACTAACTGCCCCAGAGCAGACCCCAAGGGAAAGACAGCCCCCACACATGTATTGACGGTGAAAAAAGATGAAAGCACAAACACTGGCAGGAAAATAGGCTGAGCAAACGATGGGGCCCAAACTAACTAGAAAGGATAGGAAAGGAAAGACACTGTCTGCAATCTGCAAAAAACCCTACAAAAATAAAGTCCAACACTTCTGATAGCAAAATTAACCCTGAAGTCACTAGCCTTCTCCCACTATATCAGCACTCTGAACTATTCTGAGACAGAGCAAAAAGAGGCCAATCTAATAAGGGACAAAAAGCAAATTGGCAAATACAGATAAATAAGAGTGGAAATTTAGTGCAGCCTCAGCCGGGGCTGGCTGACTACACAAAAACTGAATAGACCAACAAAATCTAGTGTGAACATTAGCAGAAAAACTTAGCTTTAGATGACTGGAACAGAGCTGAAAACCAAGACCTGACAAGCCAGAAGGAATCACCAGCACCAGACTAGGGCGTCGGCTGTCTTAAATCCAGTCTGAGATTCCTGAGGTCCAATCGTCATCCTCATTATCAGGTGGCAGATTTCTACTGATTAAATCAGCCTCACTACCTCCAGTTACAACCAGAGGGAGCCTGGAAGGAGAACTCACAACTGGAGGACCGGAAAATGAACTCACAACAGGGCTGCATATGATGGAGGGGGGTGCGGGGGCTGTACATGATGGAGGGGGGTGACTGGGGCTGCACATGATGGAGGGGGGTGTGGGGGCTGTACATGTTGGAGGGGGGTGAATGGGGCTGTACATGATGGAGGGGGGTGAATGGGGCTGTATGGGTCACCCACCAGGGCCGTGGGGTACTCGGTATCTCAGAGGAAAGTGTCACGGTAGCGGTGACCCGGTCCGTGGCCCTGGGCATCCATGTGAAAGGGGATGGTGTTAAGCGTGGCTGATTAAAGTTCGTAAGTGGATGATTCGTGACGCCACCTGTGGTTTCTGGTCAATTTGACCAGCGCTGCAGGGTTGCTTCTCTGGGACAGATGGTGTTGTGCAGCAATGATGTTGTAGCCCTCCACAGGTAGGGCTGTAGTCCCAGGGCAGTGTAAAGGGGAGATAGTGAGGAGAGCCTAACGGTGCAGTGTTAAGCACAGAGATGTAGCAGTGCTGAGTGGGTTGATGCAGGAATAAGCAGAGGACCCAAGGGCATGTAGTTCCAAAGCTTTACTCACAGTCTGTTGTGCATACAGGTGTGTTATGAATGAGTCACCGAAGGAGGAAAAAACAAAAATACAAGCTAAGTCCAGAAAACCGGAGAGGTTGGTAGCTATCGGATTGCAGACCCCTGATCCTATCCACAACAACTAACAGTAGCCGTGGGGGGTTCCTACGATGCCCTAGACCCCTCGATCACAGCCGGAGAACTAAATAGGCCTAAAGAAAGAAAGGGGAAATCTAAACTGCCCCAGAGCAGACCCCGAAGCAATAGGCAGCCCCCAACATATAATGACGGTGAAGCAAGATGAAAACACTAACACAGCTAGAAAGATAGGTTGAGCAAACGATGGGGCCCAAGCTAACTAAAAAGGACAGGATAGAAAAGCTGCTTTCTGCAATCCGTAAATACCCTACCAAAAAATGTCCCAACCGTCTGATAGGAAAAACAGGCCCTGAAGTCGCTAGGACTTCAAAATGACTATATCAGCACTCAGGTAAATTCTGAAGACAGAGCAAAGAGACAAACTGATCAGAGACAAAAATGGAACTCAGCACACCCCCGACCGGGGATGGCTGAACTCCAAGAAACAAGGTAAACAAAACAAAACTAATAAGTTCAATAGCAGAGCAAAAACTTATCTTTGGGAAGCAGGAATCAGACTGGTCTCCAAGAATCCAGCAGAGAAATCACCAGCGACTCAGAAGGGCGTCAGCTGCCTTATATCCAGTCAGAATTTCCTGTTACCCAGTCATCATCTACCAGATCAGGTGTTTGGTAATCAGCCTCACTACCTTCCTTCACCAGAAGAGGGAGTTCATCAGACATCGACGGTGAAGGGGAAAATGAACTCACAACAGTACCTCCCCCTTGAGGAGGGGTCACCAAACCCTCATCCACGCCACCAGGGCGATCAGGATGGGCCCGATGAAAGGCACGAACCTATCTTTCGGCATGAATATCGGATGCAGGGACCCAAGAATTATCCTCCTGGCCATTACCCTTCCATTTAACCAAATACTGGAGTCTCCGTCTAGCCAGGCGAGAATCCAGTATCTTCTCAACCTCATATTCCACATTACCTTCAACCAATACCGGGTCAGGTGGTGCCACCACAGGAACTACTGGCTCAACAAACCTCTTTAACAGAGACTTATGAAACACGTTATGGATCTTAAATGTAACAGGAAGAACCAATCGAAAAGAGACCGGATTAAGAATCTCCAAAATCTTGTAAGGTCCAATAAATCTAGGTTTAAACTTTGGAGAAGCCACCTTCATAGCGATATTCTTTGATGACAACCAAACCATATCACCCACCTTAAACTGGGGACCAATGGTCCTATGCCGGTTGGAAAACCGCTGGGCCTTTTCCTTGGAGAGAGACAACTTATCCACCACTTGGTCCCAGATCTGGTGCATTCTCTCCACCACAGTGTCAACACCTGGGCAGGCAGAAGGCTCCACCTGCCCTGAAGAGAATCGAGGGTGAAAACCAAAGTTACAAAAAAAAGGTGACATCAAAGTGGCAGAACTAGCTCTATTATTTAAAGCAAATTCGGCCAAGGGCAAAAATGAAACCCAATCATCCTGATCAGCAGAAATAAAACATCTTAAATACGACTCCAAAGTCTGGTTTGTTCTCTCTGTCTGCCCATTGGTCTGAGGGTGAAACGCAGAGGAGAAGGACAACTGAATTCCCAGCTTGGAATAGAAAGTCCTCCAAAATCTAGACACAAACTGAACTCCTCTGTCAGATACAATGTTCTCAGGAATCCCGTGCAAGCGAACCACCTGTTGCAAAAACAAGGGCACCAACTCTGAGGAAGATGGCAACTTAGGGAGTGGTACAAGATGGATCATCTTAGAGAATCTATCACAAATCACCCAAATAACAGTCATTCTCTGAGAGACAGGCATATCAGAGATAAAATCCATTGAACTATGGGTCCATGGCCTCCTGGGCACCGGCAAAGGCATCAACAACCCACTAGAGCGAGAACAAGGTTTAGACCGAGAGCAAGTCCCACAGGACTGCACAAAATTCCTGACATCACGAGACAAGGCGGGCCACCAAAAAGACCGACTCACCAAATCTCTAGTACCAAAAATACCTGGATGACCAGCCAATGCAGAGCAATGAACTTCAGACATCACTCTCTTCCTCCACTGGTCAGGAACATACAATTTTCCAAAGCTCAGGTTTGTCCTCCTGAAACTCTTCCAGAGCACGTCTCAAATCGGGCGAGATGGCAGAAAGAACTACCCCCTCACCTAAGATGGTAGCAGGCTTGGTCACAACAGGAGAATCAGCAAAGAAACTCCGAGAGAGAGAATCTGCCTTGACATTCTTAGTGCCCGGAAGAAAAGAGACCACAAAATCAAAACGTGTGGAAAACAAGGCCCACCTAGCCTGTCTAGGATTCAAGCGTTTGGCAGACTCCAGGTAAATCAAATTCTTGTGGTCAGTAAGGACCACGACTTGATGATTAGCTCCCTCCAACCAATGTCTCCACTCCTCAAATGCCCATTTCATGGCTAACAGTTCCCGATTCCCCACATCATAGTTACGTTCGGATGGGGAGAACTTTTGGGAAAAGAAAGCACAGGGATTCATTTTAGATGTTACAGGATCTTTTTGGGACAAAACAGCTCCTGCACCGATCTCAGAAGCGTCCACCTCTACCTGGAACTGGAGTGAGACATCAGGTTGCCGCAAAACCGGAGCAGAAGTGAACCTTCGCTTCAGCTCCTGAAAGGAAGAAACAGCCTCCGGAGACCAATTCAGCACATCAGCACCCTTCTTAGTCAAATCAGTCAATGGTTTGGCAATACCAGAAAAATTAGCTATAAATTTACAATAAAAATTAGCAAAACCCAAAAACTTCTGGAGGGCCTTCAAAGAAGTGGGCTGAACCCAATCATAAATGGCCTGTACCTTGGCCGGGTCCATTTCAATAGTTCACGGAGACAAAATAAATCCCAAAAATGAAATCCTCTGTACACCAAAAAGGCATTTCGATCCCTTGACATACAGGGAATTCTCCCTCAAAATCCGGAACACAGTCCGAACATGTTCCACATCAGAGTCACAATCCTTGGAAAAGATCAAAATATCATCCAGATAGATGATCAAAAATTTATCCACCAAGTCTCGGAAAATATCATTCATGAAGCACTGGAAGACAGAAGGGGCATTAGTGAGCCCAAAAGGCATCACCAGGTACTCAAAATGTCCCTCCGGAGTATTAAACGCCGTCTTCCATTCATCCCCATGCTTAATGCGAATAAGATTATGCGCCCCCCTGAGGTCAAGCTTTGTAAACCAGCAAGCACCTTTAACTCTGGAGAATAGATCAGAAATCAGGGGTAAGGGATACTGATATTTAACAGTAATTTTGTTGAGGGAACGATAGTCAATACAAGGCCTTAATGACCCATCTTTCTTAGCCACGAAAAACCCCCCAGCACCTAAGGGTGAAGAGGATGGTCTAATATGACCCTTCTCCAACGACTCCTTAATATAGGATCGCATAGCCTCATGCTCGGGTACAGATAAATTGAAAAGTCGACCCTTGGGAAATTTACACCCAGGGCTCAGCTCAATTGCACAGTCATAACTCCTATGAGGAGGCAAAGACGCAGACTCATTCTCACTAAATACATCATAAAAATCAGCCAAATAGTCAGGAACATCATGCGACTGGGGAGAGGTGGAGAAAACAGAAGCATCACTAAGGGCACATCGACAACCCCAACTCACCACAGACACAGATTTCCAATCCAAAACTGGATTATGAATTTGCAACCAGGGAAACCCCAGAACAATGGTATCATGCAAATTATGCAACACCAAAAATCTGCAATTCTCTTGATGGTCTGGGGCGACCCGCATTACGACCTGGGTCCAAAACTGAGGTTTATTCTTCGCCAAAGGAGTAGCATCAATACCCCTCAAAGGGATAGGCGTCCGCAGAGGTGTCATAGGAAATCCACAACGTTTAGCAAAATCCAAGTCCATCAGGTTCAGAGCTGCTCCCGAATCCACAAAAGCCTTAGCGGAAAATGTGGACAGGGAGCAGATCAGAGTAATTGCCAGAAGAAACTTAGGTTGAACACCACCCACAGCAAATGTGTGTGCAAAAAGTTTCTCTCGTTTAGGGCAGACAGAAATAATATGCGAGGCATCACCACAGAAGAAACACAGCTTATTACGCCTTCTGAACTCCTGGCGTTGCGCCCTAGACAAAACTTTATCACATTGCATAGGTTCAGACATTTGTTCAACAGGTGGCAACACCTCTCGTGTGGTTTTGCGTTCACGCAAACGCCGATCAACCTGAATGGCTAATGACATAGAATCATCAAGACCAGAGGGAACAGGAAATCCCACCATAGTATCTTTTAAGGTTTCTGACAAACCCTTCCGAAAGAGAGCTACCAAGGCACCATCATTCCAGGTAGTAAGGACAGTCCACTTTCGGAATTTTTGACAGTACAACTCTGCAGAATCCCGACCCTGGCTCAATGCTAACAGGGCCTTTTCAGCCTGATCAATAGCATTAGTTTCATCATACAACAACCCCAAGGCTTGAAAAAATGCATTCACATTAGTAAGAATAGGATCATCTGGTTTCAAAGAAAACACCCAATCCTGGGGATCGCTGCGCAGCAAAGAGATGACAATTTTAACTTGCTGCGCGGAGCTTCCCGACAAGTTAGGCTTCAAGGCAAGAAATAATTTACAATTATTCTTAAAATTCAAAAATTTAGACGGATCCCCAAAAAACACATCAGGAGTAGGGATCTTTGGTTCAGCAGCATGTGAATGAGCAAGATAGGCGGAAATTCCCCGCACTTCAGCAGTGAGCTGCTCCACACGATCAGACAATTGCTTCATCTCCATTGGGAAAGAAAAAAAAATTCCCCCTACGGCCTCAGAGACATAGAGGAAAAAATATACACAAAAAAAAAAAAATATTCTGACAAACTCTTTTTTTTTTTTACAATTCTTTCCTGTTATTGAGTACCCTAGGATCTGCGGTATGGCTGGTGATTCTGTTTTGAATGAGTCACCGAAGGAGGAAAAAACAAAAATACAAGCTAAGTCTAGAAAACCGGAGAGGTTGGTAGCTATCGGATTGCAGACCCCTGATCCTATCCACAACAACTAACAGTAGCCGTGGGGGGTTCCTACGATGCCCTAGACCCCTCGATCACAGCCGGAGAGCTAAATAGGCCTAAAGAAAGAAAGGGGAAATCTAAACTGCCCCAGAGCAGACCCCAAAGCAATAGGCAGCCCCCAACATATAATGACGGTGAAGCAAGATGAAAACACTAACACAGATAGAAAGATAGGTTGATCAAACGATGGGGCCCAAGCTAACTAAAAAGGACAGGATAGAAAAGCTGCTGTCTGCAATCCGTAAAAAACCCTACCAAAAATGTCCCAACCGTCTGATAGGAAAAACAGGCCCTGAAGTCGCTAGGACTTCAAAATGACTATATCAGCACTCAGGTAAATTCTGAAGACAGAGCAAAGAGACAAACTGATCAGAGACAAAAATGGAACTCAGCACACCCCCGACCGGGGATGGCTGAACTCCAAAAAACAAGGTAAACAAAACAAAACTAATAAGTTCAATAGCAGAGCAAAAACTTATCTTTGGGAAGCAGGAATCAGACTGGTCTCCAAGAATCCAGCAGAGAAATCACCAGCGACTCAGAAGGGCGTTGGCTGCCTTATATCCAGTCAGAATTTCCTGTTACCCAGTCATCATCTACCAGATCAGGTGTTTGGTAATCAGCCTCACTACCTTCCTTCACCAGAAGAGGGAGTTCATCAGACATCGACGGTGAAGGGGAAAATGAACTCACAACACAGGTTCCCGCCTCGGTGCTGTGTCCTCCAGGTCAGGGGCTCAGCCAACCTCCAGGCAAGATGAAGTACTCCGTTCCAACACTCCGCCAACATATGCCTTCTCTGAACGTCTGCTTTCTAGCGCTTGTAATGAAGTACTTGTGGTTTTGTGTTAAACCCAATTTCCTCCTTTAAGATGTTCCTTTGAACACTAGTTGTACGGCAGACAGCTGTAGCCTGCTTCGGGGACTCCTTACTACCAAGTTCAGGCTCACTCACGTTGCTGTTGTGCCCCCAAGTCTTGTGTGGGAATAAAGTGGTGACAACTTCTATTCCTCCGGTGTCTGCTGCAGGACCCTTAGTATCCGTACAACCTCGGGGACCGGACCCCGGAACTTGAGGAAGGGTTCCACTCCGACCCTAGTCCTTAGTTCTCTTCTTCTCCTTACGTTCCGTACAAATCTTTCTTCCTTATGGAGAATCGGGCTTTCTATATCTCTTTCCAGTGCCAGCAGCTCCAGGTCACAGGAGACTGCTGCAGCACCTCCTTACATCCATCCCACTCAGGGGATCTTTTCTCACAGACTGACCTAGTCCTAATCATCTCCCGCTCACTTGTGCAACTAGCTCCACCCACCTCCCAGCACTCTTCGTGTTCCAAGCAGGGAGCCACCAAAGGTGCTTTGCTACACTACTATGTTGTGTGGGATGCAGGTGTTGGAGTGTGGTCAGGTGTCTCCACCTTACCTGGATGGTGGGGCACCACACCTCAGGAGGAGGTGCAGCACCTCTGTGGCGACTGAACCCTCAGGGGCGCCACACTGTACATGATGGAGGGGGGTGAATGGGGCTGGACATGATGGAGGGGGGTGAATGGGGCTGCATATGATGGAGGGGAGTGAATGGGGCTGCACATGATGGAGTGTGGGGAGTGAGGCTGTACATGTAGTGGGGCTGTACATGATGGAGTGGGTCTGTACATGATGGAGTGGGGGGGAGTGGGGCTGCACATGATGAAGGGGGAGTGGGGCTGTACATGATGGAGTGGGGGGAGTAGGGCTATACATGATGGAGTGGGGGGCTGTACATGATGGAGTGGGGCTGTACCTGATGGAGTTGGGTTAGTGGGGCTGCACATGATGAAGGGGGAGTGGGGCTGTACATGATGGAGTGGGGCTGCACATGATGAAGGGGTAGTGGGGCTGTACATGATGGAATGTGGCTGCACTTGATGATGGGGGTAAGGGGGATTGCACATGAAGAAGGGGGCTGCACATGATGAAGTAGGGGGTAAGGGGGACAGCACAGGATGAAGTGGGGGTAAGGGGGACTGCACAGGATGAAGTGGGGGGTAAGGGGGACTGCACATGATGTGGGGGTAAGGGTGACTGCACATGATGATGGGGGAGTGGGGCTGCACATGATGAAGTGGGGGTAAGGGAGACTGCACATGATGAAGTGGGGGTAAGGGAGACTGCACATGATGAAGTGGGGGTAAGGGGGACTGCACATTATGAAATGGAAGGGGCATAGGGGGCTGCAAATGATGAAGGGGCACTGCAGATGAAGTGAGGGGTGATAGGGGACTGCAATGGATGAAGTAAGGGGACTTCAAATTAAAGTGGGGGGACTACAAATGATGATGTGGGGTAGAGGATTGGGGACTGCTAATGCTGAATTCAGTGTGAGTGATGGGGCACAGCAATTTAATACAAGCTGAGGGGGTGAAGAGAGCAAATGATGAATTGAAGGTGGGGGGTGAGGAGAGCAAATGATCTATCTGGAGAACAAATAAAGAATTTTGAGTGTGGGGGAGTATGTGATGTATTGAATGTGGGGTAGAGCAGTTGATAATGAATAGAGGGTGGGGGAGAAAGACAAGGCAATGAATTGAGGCGGGAGGGGCATGTAAATATAATGAATCAGGGTTAGGGTTAGAGCAGGAGGTACATAGTGGGGGGCATTGAGGTTGAAGTGCCTGGTAATGAATTGGGGAAAGAGTACAGGTGCTAATTTATATATTAAATGGGGAAGTGGCATTTATAGTTAGAGGGTGCACAGTGGTGGATTATAATTTATATTTGGAATGGTGGGTTGCATAATAACCAATTATGTATTAATAGTGGGTGCACATCTGTATTCAGATGTGTAGTGTAGAAGAAAGGGAAAAAGTGGGGAATGTGCACTGGAAGCCTTGCTCTAGGTAACTGTGTTATTTTATGCAGAGACGAGTCCTGGCTGGAAGAAGTGATGGCGGTCTGTGCTGGATGAAAAAGAAAAGCAAAGATGAAGGACTTCAGCTATAGACGTCACTGGTGAGTCAGTGTGTTACCTGTACACTGACAGTAAATACAGAGTTCCTGTATACAATTGCACTTAGTATTGTGTTTTTAATTAATGATCAGTATTGTAGTATTCAGTCACTATCTGGTGGTAATATGTTGTCTGGTCAAGGTGTGGCGCTATTTGTTCCTTGTATGTGGTATTATTCGGTGACTATGTGGTGGTAATATGTGGTCTGGTCATGGTGCGGCGTTATTTGTTCCTTGTATGTGGTATTATTCGGTGACTATGTGGTGATAATATGTGGTCTGGTCATGGTGCGGTGTTATTTGTTCTTTGTATGTGGTATTATTCGGTGACTATGTGGTGGTAATATGTGGTCTGGTCATGGTGTGACAATATTTATCCCTTGTATGTGGTATTAAAGGGGTTGTCCAGGCTTTTCACATAATCTCAGTGCATATCTGGGCTGCAGAATGCTGACAATAAGTAATTTACCTTCTGTGGCTAGTTTGCAGTGTCTCCAAGATATGATCTCTTGCTTCTATGAAAAACGTCCAGGGGGGGTGTGTTCTGGCATTGAAATGAGAACTGGTCGCTTCCTCCTACTCTACTAAAAACATGCCCTCTATAGCAACAACCCCACCCTCCATAACAACAGGCCCTTCCCGACCACATGAACAAGCCCATCCCTCCTCACACAGTAACAAATCCTCCCCCTCTAGCAGCCTCAGTGCAGAGAGCAGAACCACCCAGCTGCTCCTCCCCCAGACACACGCTGAACAGTGATGTATGGAAAGTGAAACTATTGAGGAGGAAACAACCAGTTCTCATTTCAATGCCAGAACACCCCCCCTGGACGTTTTTCTTACAAGCAAGAGATGATATCTAGCAAACACTGCAAACTGGCCACAGAAGGTAAATTACTTATTATCAGCATTCTACAGCCCAGATATGCACTGAGATTATGTGAAAAGCCCGGACAACCCCTTTAATGGTTGTTTAAAAAAAAAGTAAATGTATGTGACTCATTCCCTTAAAGAAAAATACATAAATATATATTTATTTTTAATAGTTTAGAGTAGAGTAGGGCCCGGCCGACAGAGTCTCCCGTGTTGTGGTATCAGCTTAAAAATTATTTTGGCCAGAACAAAAGCTGCTGGTTATATGAGTGGTCTGGTGTTTGATGGGAATTGTTAATATCAGAATGTAGTGCACAGCCTGGCCAGCCGGTCAGTCAAGTGAGACAGCTGCATAGAAATATATGCAGCTGTCACACTTGGGTCAGGAGAGCCGCTGGCCAGAATGTGCACTGTTCTAATCTCATTCCAATTTATTTTTTTTCAACTGTTTGACGGCGCCCCTACTTGTATATGTTTTAGGAAAAGGTGTGTGTAAATGGGTGTGGCTTAAAATGGGTGTGGCTTGAAAATGGGTATGGTTTTCTTACACATAAACACAGAACCTTCAACCAAAACAGAAAAACCCCAATCAAAAGACCCAAAGGTCATGAGGCTATAAATGATTTCAAGCTATAATAGCTGATGAGAAAGAATCACCACACAAAAAGAGAGGATTTAATAAAAAAATATCAAATTTTATTATACATAAATTATACAGACATATACAGTGCTAGTGATGAGGTAGATGGAAATGAAGCAACCGAAATGATAGCTTAATAAATAGTTGACAGGTATAATACTAGACAGAAAAAACGTCTCCGGGCTAAACTCTGCACAAGATTTATACTGTCGATAAATAATAAAAATTCTAGATTTTGTAGCTATTTTAATAATTGCACGTATAAATCTATGTATGGCAAACAGGAATCCAATCGGCTATCCTAATATATAGAGAGTATAATATATAGACTACATTGTATATGGACGATTATCTAAAAGGTATTATATAGGCATCGACGATGTATTCTTTATTTGGCAGGGCTCCACGTCGCAACTTGATTCATTCCTATATCATTTGAATAATAATATCTTCACTATCAAATTGACATGAAATATAGCCAGACCTCTACTGATTTTTTGAATCTTAGAATCTTTAGATCTGATGACGGATCCATTAGTAGATATTTTTCGCAAGGAAACCGCGACCAATGCTCTCCTGCATTATTCATCTTCACATCCTCCTAAACTTAAGAGCTCGATTCCTGTAGGACAGTTCTTAAGGGCACGTCGTATCTGTTCTGATGACTCCCTCTTTTTTGGACAATCTAAGGAATTACATCGTAGATTTAAGAATAGAGGATATCCGAATAGAGATATCATTCGAGGATACTCTCGATCCCTTAACACCAATAGAACTGACCTCTTGTCCAAGCAAAACTCCAATCAGGATATGACAAAAGCCTTCCTACCCAGATTTATTACTAAATTTAATACAGACTGGTCTGAGATTAGTCATATTTTTAGAAAGCACTGGTCAGTGTTGCTTACAGATAAGGATTTAAGGAAAGAATTGACCCCGGTTCCATCTATAACATGGCGTAAATCACAAACGCTGGGGGATATGTTGTGTAGAAGTCACTACATACCACCAAAAAATTCCTTTTTTCGGATAATCCCAAAGGCCCCCCTTGGGGCTGTTTTCCCTGTGGCGACTGCTCAGCCTGCCGTTTTATTGTCAGAACAAAAGATTTTACAAATTCTATGGGTGACAAAAATTACAAGATAGTACACCATATAACCTGCAATACAGAGGCTGTAGTATATCATGCAAGCTGCCCCTGCGGCCTGATATATGTGGGCATGACCACAAGACCTTTTAAGGTCCGCGTACAAGAGCATGTCAGGGATATCAAAAATGCTTCCACTTGTGTGGATCCCTGGTCTTTAAAAACGATCCCCAAACATTTTTTTGAAAAACATAATTGCGACCCCAGGGGTTTAGTTTTTCGGGGCATTGATCATATGTATATGGGTGTATGCGGGGTTAACCCCTTCCTGACATCCGACGTACTATCCCGTCCATGGGACCCGGGCCCCTATGCCCATGGACGGGATAGTACGTCTACCGCGATCAGCGGCGCCCACGTGGTGAGCGCCGCTGATCGCGGCCGGGTGTCAGCTGATTATCACAGCTGACACCCGGCACAATGTGTCAGGGGTGGTCACGGACCGCCCCCAACACGTTAACCCCTTGCACACCGCGATCAAACATGATCGCGGTGTACTGGGGTTTAAAGGGAAGCATCGGCAGGGAGGGGGCTCCCTCCGTGCTTCCCTGAGCCCCCCACGGCAGCGCAATGTGCAGCGCTGCTGCCGGGGGCTCCTTTCCTGCAGGCCCCCGAATCCAAGATGGCGACGGGGGCCTTCGGGGGCCTGCAGGAAGCTGGCTTCCTCAGTGCCTGCAAAGCGCAGGCATGAGGAAGCCTTGTGCACTGCCTGTGACAGATTGCTGATCTGTCACAGTGATCTGTGATGTGACAGATCAGCGATCTGTCACAGAACAGTGATGTACCACCTGGGACTATTTAATAAAGTAAAAAAAAAAAAAAATAAAGTGTTAAAATAATTTTAAAAAAATCGCCAAATAAATTACAAAAAAAAAAAAATATATTCCCCCAAATAAATCCATTTTTTGAAAATAAAAAAAAAAACAATAAAAGTACACATATTAGGTATTGCCGCGTCCGTAACGACCCGCCCTATAAAACTGTCCCATTAGTTAACCCCTTTAGCGAACCCCTTAAAAAAATAAAAATAAAAAACGAAGCAAAAAATAATGATTTATTATCATACCGCCAAACAAAAAGTGTAATAACGCGTGATCAAAAAGACGCATATAAATATCCATGGTACCACTGAAAATGTCATCTTGTCCCGCAAAAAACGAGCCACCACACAGCATCATCAGCGAAAAAAATAAAAAAGTTATAGCTTGCAGAATAAAGCGATGCAAAAATAATTATTTTTTATATAAAATAGATTTCATTGCATAAAACCGACAAAACATAAAAAAACGACCTAAATGAGGTATCGCTGTAACCGTACTGACCCAAAGAATAAAACCGCTTTATCAATTTTACCACACGCGGAACGGTGTAAACGCACCCCCCCAAAAGAAATTCATGAAACGCTGGTTTTTGTTCATTCTGCGTCCCAAAAATCGGAATAAAAAGCGATCAAAAAATGTCACGTGCCCGAAAATGGTACCAATAAAAATGTCAACTCATCCCGCAAAAAATAAGACCTCACATGACTCGGTGGATCAAAATACGGAAAAATTATACCTCTCAATATGTGGTGATGCAAAAACTATTTTTACAATAAAAAGCGTCTTTTAGCGTGCGACAGCTGCCAAACATAAAAACCGCCATAAATAGTAAATCAAACCCCCCGTTATCACCCCTTAGTTAGGGAAAAATAATAAAATAAAAAAAATGTATTTATTTCCATTTTTCCATTAGGGTTAGGGTTAGGGCTAGGGTTAGGGCTAGGGTTAGGGTTAGGGTTAGGGTTAGGGCTAGGGTTAGGGCTAGGGTTAGGGCTAGGGTTAGGGTTAGGGCTGAGATTAGGGTTAGGGGTGTGTTGGGGTTCGGGTTGGAGTTAGAATTGGGGGTTTCCACTGTTTGGGCACATCAGGGGCTCTCCAAATGCAACATGGCGTCTGATTTCAATTCCAGCCAATTCTGAGTTGAAAAAGTCAAATGGTGCTCCTTCCCTTCCAAGCTCTGACATGCGCCCAAACAGTGTTTTACCCCCACATGTAGGGTATCAGCCTACTCAGGACAAATTGCAAAACAATTTTTGGGGTCCAATTTCTCCTGTTACCCTTAGGAAAATAAAAAATTGGGGCAAAAATATCATTTTTGTGGAAAAAAATGATTTTTTTATTTTCACGTTCTAGCGTTATAAAATTCTGTGAAGCACTTGGGGGTTCAAAGTGCTCACCACACATCTAGATAAGTTCCGTGGGGGGTCTAGTGTCCAAAATGGGGTCACTTGTGGGGAGTTTCAATAGTTTAGGTACATCAGGGGCTCTCCAAAAGCACATGACACCCACAGACCATTTCATCAAAGTCTGCATTCCAAAACGTCACTACTTCCCTTCCGAGCCCCGACGTGTGTCCATACAGTAGTTTTCTCCCACATATGGGGTGTCAGCGTACTCATGACAAATTGGACAACAACTTTTTGGGTCCAATTTCTCCTGTTACCCTTGGGAAAATGAAAAAATTGGGGACTAATTGATCATGTTTGTGGAAAAAATACGATTTTTTTATTTTCATGCCCGGGCATTATAAACTTCTGTGAAGCCCTTGGGGGTTCAAAGTGCTCACCACACATCTAGATAAGTTCCTTAGGGGGTCTCGTTTCCAAAATGGGGTCATTTGTGGGGGGTTTCCACTGTTTAGGTACATTAGGGGCTCTCCAAAGGCAACATGACACCCGCAGACCATTCCATCAAAGTCTGCATTCCAAAACATCACTACTTCCCTTCCGAGCCCCGACGTGTGCCCACACAGTAGTTTTTTCCCACATATGGGGTATCAGCATACTCAGGACAAATTGGACAACAACATTTGGGATCCAATTTCTCCTGGTACCCTTGGGAAAATAAAAAAATTGTGACTAAAAGATCATGTTTGTGGAAAAAATACGAATTTTTTATTTTCACGCCCGGGCGTTATAAACTTCTGTGAAGCACTGGGGGGTTCAAAGTTTTCACCACTCATCTAGATAAGTTCCTTGGGGGGTCTAGTTTACAAAATGGTGTCATTTGTGGGGGGTTTCCACTGTTTAGGTACATCAGGGGTTTTCCAATCGCGACATGGTGTCCGATCTCAATTCCAGCCAAAAACGTCAAATGGCGCTGCTTCCCTTCCGAGCTCTGCCATGCGCCCAAATAGTAGTTTACCCCCACATGTGGGGTATCAGCGTACTCAGGACAAATTGCACAATAACTTTTAGGGTCCTGTTACCCTTGGAAAAATAAGAATTGAGGGTGAAAAGATCATTTTTGTGAAAAAAATATGATTTTTTAATTGTACGGCTTTATGTTATAAACTTCTGTGAAGCCCTTGGGGGTTCAAAGTTCTCACCACACATCTAGATAAGTTCCTTAGGGGGTCTAGTTTCCAAAATGGGGTCACTTGTAGGGGGTTTCCACTGTTTAGGTACATCAGGGACTCTTCAAACGTGACATGGCGTCCGATCTGAATTCCAGACAATTTTGCATTGAAAAAGTCAAACGGCGCTCCTTCCATTCTGAGCTCTGCCATGCGCCGAAACAGTCGTTCCCCCCACATATCAGGTATCAGCGTACTCAGGACAAATTGCACAATAACTTTTGCAGTCCAATTTCTCCTGTTACCTTTGGTAAAATAAAAAAATTGAACCTGAAGTACTTTTTTTGTGAAAAAAAGTTAGATGTTCATTTTTTTTTAAATATTCAAAACAATTCCTGTGACGCACCTAAAGGGTTAATAAACTTCTTGAATGTGGTTTTGAGCACCTTAAGGGGTGCAGTTTTTAGAATGGTGTCACTTTTGGGTATTTTCTATCATATAGACCCCTCAAAGTGGCTTCAAATGTGATGTGGTCCGTAAAAATAAAATGGTGTACTAAAAATGAGAAATCGCTGGTGAACTTTTAACCCTTATAACTTCCTAACAAAAAAAAAATTTGGTTCCAAAATTGTGCTGATGTAAAGTAAACATGTGGGAAATGTTAGTTATCAAGTTTTTTGGGTGCCATATCTCTGTGATTTAAGGGCATAAAAATTCAAATTTGGAAAATTGCGAAATTTTCAAAATTTTCGCCAAATTTCCATTTTTCTCACAAATAAACGCAAGTTATTTGAATGAAATTTTACCACTAACATGAAGTACAATATGTCACGAGAAAACAGTGTCAGAATCACCGGGATCCATGGAAGCGTTCCAGAGTTATGACCTCATAAAGGTACAGTGGTCAGAATTGTAAAAATTGGGCCGGTCATGAACGTGCAAACCACCCTTGGGGGTGAAGGGGTTAAAGAGAAAATTGCTCCAGAAGGAAACACGTTGGATGGTTCTACTTGATACCTTATTCCCTAAAGGCCTCAATGAGGCCATCAGTTTCAAGTCCTTTTTGTAAAGAGTTTGCTGTGTTTTGGTTTTTGTTTTTAGTTGTTTTTAACTGTTCATTATGGGCACAATGTTTTTGTTTGTTATTTAGTTGATCTCATTGAAATATACTTTTTATATTTGTTCATAGGATATTGTCTTCATTACTTCTATATTCTGTTTTTGGATTCATCAGCCTTAGCAGTTGTGAGGCATTCAATCTACATGTGGAGAAGATCTATGGGATAATCAGGCCATGAAGTCAGCTACAATGAACTATTTTAAATATTGTCATCATAAGTGACTGTGAAAAGCTAAAACTTGATAATATGACAACACCATACTTGATTAGCTTGGCCATTGTGCTTAATGTGTATATTATTATATTGTCACATCAAATAATATGTCATATATATCTAATGAAATGATATCATCACTATTTTCATTATGGCATTATATGCCTTTGATGTATGATTATGTATCATCTCCTCCTTAACCCCTTCACTACCAAGGGTGGTTTGCACGTTAACTACCGGGCCAATTTTTACAATTCTGACCACTGTCCCTTTATGAGGTCATAACTCTGAAACGCTACCGTGGATCCCGGTGATTCTGACAATGTTTTCTCGTGACATATTGTACTTCATGTTAGTGGTAAAATTTCATTCATATAACTTGCGTTTATTTATGAGAAAAACGGAAATTTGGCGAAAATTTTGAAAATTCCGCAATTTTCCAACTTTGAATTTTTATGCCCTTAAATCACAGAGATATGGCACACAAAAAAGTTAATAAGTAACATTTGCCACATGTTTACTTGACATCAGCACAATTTTGGAACCAAAAATTTTTTTTCTTAGGAAGTTATAAGGGTTAAAAGTTGACCAGCGATTTCTCATTTTTACAACACCATTTTATTTTTAGGACCACATCACATTTGAAGCCACTTTGAGGGGTCTATATGATAGAAAATACCCAAAAGTGACACCATTCTAAAAACTGCAGCCCTTAAGGTGCTCAAAACCACATTCAAGAAGTTTATTAACCCTTTAGGTGCGTCACAGGAATTTTTTTGAATATTTAAAAAAAAATGAACATCTAACTTTTTTTCATAAAAAAAATACTTCAGGTTCAATTTTTTTTATTTTACCAAGGGTAACAGGAGAAATTGAACTGCAAAAGTTATTGTGCAATTTGTCCTGAGTACGCAGATACCTGATATGTTGGGGGGAACGACTGTTTCGGCGCATGGCAGAGCTCAGAATGGAAGGAGCGCCGTTTGACTTTTTCAATGCAAAATTGGCTGGAATTCAGATTGGACGCCATGTCACGTTTGGAGAGTCCCTGATGTACCTAAACAGTGGAAACCCCCTACAAGTGACCCCATTTTGGAAACTAGACCCCCCAAGGAACTTATCTAGATATGTGGTGAGAACTTTGAACCCACAAGGGCTTTACAGAAGTTTATAACGTACAGAGGTACAATTAAAAAATCATATTTTTTCCACAAAAATGATCTTTTCACCCCAATTTTTATTTTCCCAAGGGTAACAGGACCCTAAAAGTTATTGTGCAATTTGTCCTGAGTACGCTGATACCCCACATGTGGGGGTAAACCACTATTTGGGCGCATGGCAGAGCTCGGAAGGGAAGCAGCGCCATTTGACGTTTTTGGCTGGAATTGAGATCGGACACCATGTCGCGTTTGGAAAACCCCTGATGTACCAAAACAGTGGAAACCCCCCACAAATGACACCATTTTGGAAACTAGACCCCCTAAGGAACGTATCTAGATGTGTGGTGAGAACTTTGAACCCCCATGGGCTTCACAGAAGTTTATAACATAAAGCCATACAATTAAAAAATCATATTTTTTCCACAAAAATGATCTTTTCACCCTCAATTCTTATTTTTCCAAGGGTAACAGGACCTTATAAGTTATTGTGCAATTTGTCCTGAGTACGCTGATACCCCACATGTGGGGGTAAACCACTATTTGGGCGCATGGCAGAGCTCGGAAGGGAAGCAGCGCCATTTGACGTTTTTGGCTGGAATTGAGATCGGGCACCATGTCGCGTTTGGAAAACTCCTGATGTACCAAAACAATGGAACCCCCCCACAAATGACACCATTTTGGAAACTAGACCCCCTAAGGAACTTATCTAGATGTGTGGTGAGCACTTTGAACCCCCCCACTGCTTCACAGAAGTTTACAACACCCGGGCGTGAAAATAAAAAATTCGTATTTTTTCCACAAACATGATCTTTTAGTCACCATTTTTTTATTTTCCCAAGGGTAGCAGGAGAAATTGGACCCCAAAAGTTGTTGTCCAATTTGTCCTGAGTATGCTGATACCCCATATGTGGGAGAAAACTACTGTATGGGCACACGTCGGGGCTCGGAAGGGAAGTAGTGACGTTTTGGAATGCAGACTTTGATGGAATGGTCTGCGGGTGTCATGTTGCCTTTGGAGAGCCCCTAATGTACCTAAACAGTGGAAACCCCCACAAATGACCCCATTTTGGAAATGAGACCCCCTAAGGAACTTATCTAGATGTGTGGTGAGCGCTTTGAACCCCCAAGGGCTTCACAGAAGTTTATAATGCCCGGGCATGAAAATAAAAAAATCGTATTTTTTCCAGAAACATGATCAATTAGTCCCCAATTTTTTCATTTTCCCAAGGGTAACAGGAGAAATTGGACCCCCAAAAGTTGTTGTACAATTTGTCCTGAGTACGCTGATACCTCATATGTGGGAGAAAACTACTGTATGGACACACGTCGGGGCTCGGAAGGGAAGCAGTGACGTTTTGGAATGCAGACTTTGATGGAATGGTCTGCGGGTGTCATGTGCGTTTGGAGAGCCCCTGATGTACCTAAACTATTGAAACTCCCCACAAGTGACCCCATTTTGGACACTAGACCCCCCATGGAACTTATCTAGATGTGTGGTGAGCACTTTGAACCCCCAAGTGCTTCACAGAAGTTTATAACACTCGGACGTGAAAATAAAAAAATCATTTTTTTCCACAAAAATGATATTTTTGCCCCCAATTTTTTATTTTCCTAAGGGAAACAGGAGAAATTGGACCCCAAAAATTGTTTTGCAATTTGTCCTGAGTAGGCTGATACCCTACATGTGGGGGTAAAACACTGTTTGGGCGCATAGCAGAGCTTGGAAGGGAAGGAGCACCATTTGACTTTTTCAACTCAGAATTGGCTGGAATTGAGATCAGACGCCATGTTGCATTTGGAGAGCCCCTGATGTGCCCAAACAGTGGAAACCCCCCAATTCTAACTCCAACCCGAACCCCAACACGTCCCTAACCCTAGCCCTAACCCTAGCCCTAACCCTAACCCTAGCCCTAACCCTAGCCCTACCCTAACCCTAACCCTAGCCCTAACCATAATGGAAAAATGGAAATAAATACATTTTTTTTATTTTATTATTTTTCCCTAACTAAGGGGGTGATAACGGGGGGTTTGATTTACTATTTATGGCGGTTTTTATGTTTGGCGGCTGTCGCACGCTAAAAGACGCTTTTTATTGTAAAAATAGTTTTTGCATCACCACATATTGAGAGCTATAATTTTTCCGTATTTCGACCCACCGAGTCATGTGAGGTTTTATTTTTTGCGGGACGAGTTGACGTTTTTATTGGTACCATTTTCGAGAACGTGAAATTTTTTGATCGCTTTTTATTCCGATTTTTGGGACGCAGAATGAACAAAACCAGCGTTTCATGTATTTCTTTTGGGGGGGGTGCGTTTACACCGTTCCGCGTGCGGTAAAATTGATAAAGCGGTTTTATTCTTCGGGTCAGTACGGTTACAGCGATACCTCATTTAGGTCTTTTTTTATGTTTTTGTCGGTTTTATGCAATGAAAACTATTTTATATAAAAAATAATTATTTTTGCATCGCTTTATTCAGCGAGCTATAACTTTTTTATTTTTTCGCTGATGATGCTGTGTGGCAGCTCGTTTTTTGCGGGACAAGATGACATTTTCAGCGGTACCATGGATATTTATATGCGTCTTTTTGATCGCGCGTTATTACACTTTTTGTTTGGCGGTATGATAATAAATCATTATTTTTTGCTTCGTTTTTTATTTTTATTTTTTAAGGGGTTCGCTAAAGGGGTTAACTAATGGGACAGTTTTATAGGGCGGGTCGTTACGGACGCGGCGATACCTAATATGTGTACTTTTATTGTTTGTTTTTTTTATTTCCAAAAAATGGATTTATTGGGGGAATATTTTTTTTTTTTTTTCTAATATATTTGGCGATTTTTTTTTAATTATTTTTACACTTTTTTTTTTTTTTTTTTACTTTATTAAATAGTCCCAGGTGGGACATCACTGTCCTGTGACAGATCGCTGATCTGTCACATCACAGATCACTGTGACAGATCAGCGATCTGACACAGGCACTGCAGAAGGCTTCCTCATGCCTGCGCTTTGCAGGCACTGAGGAAGCCAGCTTCCTCAGGCCCCCGAAGGCCCCCGTCGCCATCTTGGATTCGGGGGCCTGGAGGAAAGGAGTCCCCCGCAGCAGCGCTGCACATTGCGCTGCCGTGGGGGGCTCAGGGAAGCACGGAGGGAGCCCCCTCCCTGCCGATGCTTCCCTTTAACCCCCGGTACACCGCGATCGTGTTTGATCGTGGTGTGCAAGGGGTTAACGTGTCGGGGGCGGTCCGTGACCGCCCCTGACACATTGTGCCGGGTGTCAGCTATGATAATTAGCTGACACTCGGCCGCGATCAGCGGCGCTCACCACGTGGGCGCCGCTGATCGCGATGACGTAATATTCCGTCCATGGTAATTAGGTCCATGGTCACATGGACGGAATATTACGTCATTTGTAGGTAAGGGGTTAATATTCAACTCTAGATGGACATTCATATTGTCATATATGGCGAATTTTTATAGATATGCTTGAGATTTGATGTGCATTATATTATTTTGATACATCTATATTATATAAAGATATATATGGATATGCATATGAGGCTATATATTTTTCTGTATACTGCATATATGGTTATTTGTATTGAAAGGGTGTTATTATGACCCCCAATTTTATATTCTTGTATCTATAACATATAAAAATGTATATAGATGTATATAAGGGGTTATATGTTCTGCTATTAATGTTCCCGTATTGATGAGCATTCCATATATATGGCCCTTTAAATGTAGAGTCGACTGCTGATGGACTTCTACATTGATACATTGAACTTAGTTAAATCTAATACTCTATCAATTTAAATAATATATCTGGATTATGCTGGCTCTCATTGCCTGACTTCTGTAGTATTATTTGCAGTTATCCTGACACATGGCGTCACACAGACGCGCCCCAGGCATGCGCCTGTCCCGTGGCGTTGTGGACAGGTGGCGTTGCCGTGGCGATGTCGGGTGATGACGCAAGTCCTCCCCTTCATCGTTCACGGCGCGTGCCCGCCTGCTCCTTCACGGGGTGGGGTATCATGCTGGGTTGCACGTCGATTGGCTGACGTATTTACCTCACACATATTTAAACCCCTGCCCTTCACATCTAAACCACGCCTCCTGACAAAAACGAGGACGGTGAAACGCGCGTCGGGGCATCAGCGCGTCTCCTGGGCGTCTCTGCCCTTCCTTAAGATCATGTCACAAGGTATGTTTATCACATAATACAGTTTGGTTAGCCTTACCATTATGTGTGCTGCACATTTACTCACATAACTTCTTTTAACCTACATACTGCAGTATGGCCAAATTCTTTCATCTGTGCGCCGCATAGCTATTTATATGACTTAATATAGGCTCTAGTATATAGACCAGATGGCGTCTCCAATATAAGCCTGATATGTGGGCAGAAAATAATACTTAACGGTGATTACCATTTGGTTTGGTTTGTAATGTGTAACATCCTTTATAGTCCATTACCATAATATTGGCCCTGGACTTTATTATAGGCTTTCCTGGTATCTCAAGCATACCTAGGTAATATATATATATTTCATTAAAATCGATTCTAGACTGCATTATATGCTCTTATTGTATTCGAGCATTCTGTTTTGGTTGTAGTTGAGGCCCGAGAGGTATATCCGTATGGCCACGAAATTGTTTTAGGTTTATAAACACAGAACCTGTTGTTAAAAATTTGAATCCCACCCCTGCTCACTAGCACTTCCCCCAGGCAATAGGTGGTAGGTCAGGCTCACTCAGACCTCCCCCCGGGAACAGGGGATGCAGCCTTTTCAGTTCCGGACCCAGCGTGCAAATACCTGCTGTCTCGTCCCCCTTACACGTGCTTGGTAAGCAGGCAGTAAGAAATATTTGGACTTCTGCTTTGTGTAGGACACTAACCCAAATACAGTGGGGAAAATAGACCGGTGCTTTAAAAAAAAGGCAGCACAAAATGCTAGTACTCTCTAACAAGAGCTGTTTTAAGATGGACACTGGAAGAACACTTTAACCTGCAAGGAGTTTGTATGTTCTCCCCGTGTTTGCGTGGGTGTACTCCGGCTACTCCGCTTTCCTCCCACATTCCAAAGACATACTGATAGGGAGCTTAGATTGTGAGCCCCATCGGGGATAGTGCCGATAATGTCTGTAAAGCGCTGCGTAATTAATGGCGCTAGATAAATGAGTGAAATAAATAAATAAAACCTCTTCCTAGCTAACACACAATCTCTCCCTCCCTGTACTCTGACTTTGTGGTGTGTCTTCAGCTCTGAAAAGAGCTATTTTTTGATGGTATTATGGAGCTAGTGACTGACTCCTTTAAACTGTCCCTGCTTGAGTATCTCTCTCTCCCTACTCTACACTGACCTAGTATACACTGCAGGTAGCCCTGAAAAGGGCTTTTGTGTTATCAAGGGACCTAAAGACTCTCCCTAGCAGCTGAGCGATCTCTCCCTATGCTTATAGATGCAATGTGCGCAAAATGGTGGTGGCAGGGCTTACAAAGACTCTATGACGCTGGGCGGCCAGCCAATCACAGTAATGCCACAACCAAGATGTCTGCGGCATTATTGTGATTGGTTAAGAAGCCCAGCATGTTTAGTGGTTGCAAAGGAGGTGCCATAACTGCAGGGTGGGACATCCGAATATAGCGAGGAGAGTACACAAATAATCGCAATGTAACGAGTAACCCGAATACAGTACTATCCGTGCGAATAGCGAATAGTAACGAATGTACGCACTCATTACTACTCACCACACAATGCAATAACAGTCTTTTCCGCTTATTGTGTGTTTGCTGTGTTCATTTTATGCCTTTCCCACTTACTGGATGCTAATGTGGGGCAGAATGAAGCAGAGTTTTTAACGCTTTTTTAATAGTACAGAAAAGCTTTGATTCTGCACTCAAAAATGCAACTATGCGTTTTTTCAGAAGAAGCCTATAGAGAAAAAATGCACCAAAACTGCAGAGTACAGCAGTGTCTTTAGACCACAGAGGATGGAGATTTCATTAAATCACATCCACTTTGCTTGGAAATTTAGACCGTATTCACTTGTAGCGCAAATGCAGCGCCAAAATTCAGCTGTGTTGCACTATCCAAGCAAAGAGGATGTGATTTCATGAAAACTGCCAGGTACCACTGACCCGGATGCTGGACCAGAGACCCGTTAATCGATGTGCTCAACTCTATTCCCAGACACAGCAGACATTCCTGGATTTGGGTCTACGCCCTGCAGTCTTGGGCGTCTGCTGAATTTCCCTTACTGCCACTGCTCCTCTGACATCTCCTCCTTCCGGTGTAGAAAGAAATGGTAAATGGCCGTGTATTGGGTTGTGGCCAGGGGCGTGGCCAAAATTTGCAGCGGTGCGCCTCATCATGTTTCCCTCTTTCTGTTCTTTAAAAGTTTGAACGTATGCATATCAATGATTGGGCCCTTGTGATATTGATCGCAGGATTTAGGGGGTTAAACTGCCGGTAGCAGTGGGGGCAGTGTTAGCTTAACACCTGGCGGCGATCATGCGCACAGCTTCTGTGTGCGGTAAATCGCCATGACATACCCCATACGTTCAAGGTTGGGAAGTCATTCATAGTCATATCACGTATTGGGTACGTGTCAGGAAGGGGTTAATTTTTTGCAACTAAAATAAAAAAATAAACTGGACAAGTTTGGTATTTTCATAATTACACTGACCTGGAGAATTACATCACATTATTTTTACCATATAGTGAATGCCGTAAATCCCCTAAATTGCATTGCGTTTTTTTTTCATTATTTCACGGCACTTGAAATTTTGTCCCGTTTTCCAGAATAGATGAATATATGACTGGCGTTATTCAAAACAATAAATTCAAAAGTCATGGAGGAGGGAAAAAACACAAACGCAAAAATGAAAATTGGCTGCGTCTGGAACGGGTTCAAACGAATGCAGTAAATTTACCAATAGATTTATCAATTTATTTAGCAAAAATTGATTCTGTTACATTCTTTTTGGCAGTAAAAAAAAAAGCAAAAATTTTTGTTCCCCACCCAACGCCCCTCCGTTGGACTGTAGCTCCAGGTCTTTTTCCCAAGTAACACATTTCTCTCCCATATTCCTCATCCCTCTCACACCCGTCTCTTTTCACTTTTGTGATAAATTTAGTAGATGTAGTTTATGTTTGTGACATAACAGAACGTTTTAGAATAATCCTCCCAACCAGCCAGCTCCCCATGACCACTATTTTACAAGGACCACCCTGACTCCATTAGAAAGTTTGCTTTCTAAAAATAGTAATTAGGAGTGCACTGCACTGTCTACGTTTGGTAATCTAACGAAACTCTAATATACTGTATAATTAAGAGCAATTCCTAATTAGAGACTGTGATTTTGCCCTTTCCTGTTTTATATTGTTCCTTAGGAAGGGAATTGTTTGCAGAAATATTAACAAAAGTAATGCACAATTGAGTTTCCACATAGACCCGTAGCCTGAGGCTTGGTCAACTTGTATCTATTGCTGTTATTCTTTCGGGAAGGTTTATTTATTGTAAACTTGCCCTGTTGTTTGCTTCTATTTGTTTTCTGTGCGTAAAAAGTTTTAGTGACTTCCTGTAGACAATTACTGTGATTTCACTTTGAGGTGGATAATATGTGAACTGCATACAAGGCCCTGTATTGTCTGGGATCCACAGGAGAAATGTATAGTTTTAGCAACCTGTCTAGCTGATATCAAATTTTATTTTATTTTAGAATTTAATTTTCATGCTGTGTCTGATTTTTTTTGCAAAATGCAATATACTGAGTTTTTTTTTCGTTGTTTTTCTCCAAACGTATGACATATTTTTCAAGGTTTCCTTGATTGCTTAATGGCAAACTGTGTGATAACTTTTATTCAATACATTATAATTTGAAAAAAATCAAGTCCTTTAGTTTTACTTTGGTTATTATTTTTGAAAACACATAGTTCAATAAGAGAATGTCCTCTACTTAGGAACCAGACTTCTATCCAGAAATGCCTGCGTCTGTAATCATAGTATATAGTAAATGGGTATCTTTCAGTAGTAATGCAGGTAATCACAAAAGGGTAGTCTGGTAAATTTCAGCAGGGTAATGGTTAATCACTGGCATAACAGAAAAGTAAATGCAGTCTGGTATCTACCATCAGGGAAATATCTATTTTCAGGTATGTAGCAGAAGTAATTGCAAGCTGGGAAATGTAGTGAAGAAATGGTTAACAGCAGGTTAGCAGTATAATATAGGTAAGGCCGGGGTCACACTTGCGAGTGTAATGCGAGAAACTCGCGCAAGTCTCTCGCCTCAATACCCGGCACTGCCGCTGGCCCTCGGGACTGGGGTGTGCGGCTGTATGTCTTTCTATGCAGCGGTCCGAACCGCCAGCGGCAGTGCCGGTTATTGAGGTGAGTTTCTCGCATTGCACTCGCAAGTGTGACCCCGGCCTAAACCTCAAACTTGCGTAGAGATTTCTTGATTGCAGAGGCCACGTGTGAACAACTCTGAGAACAGATGTGAGAAGTTGGTAACTTGCATGCTGAGAGGAAGGTCTAGCCCAGTGGTTCCTAAACTCCAGTCCTCGCGGACCCCAACAGGTCATATTTTCAGGATTTCCATAGTGTTACACATGTGAGAGAATTCCTGATGCCTAGATGATACTTCCATCACCTGTGAAATACTAAGGAAATCCTGAAAACATGACATGTTGGGGGCCGTGAGGACTGGAGTTTGGGAAACACTGGTCTAGACAATGAGTAGTAACCTGGACTGAGCTTGAAAATAATGCTAGTTTTAGCATGGAAATCAGAAGCAGCAGAGGAAATGATGGACATCTAGCTGGAGCCAAGAAAAGTAGTAATAAACTCCTGACAAATATGAGGTAACTGAGGACAATGCTACTTAATACTTAAGCACTTATTCTCTGCAAGAGCCAACCTTAAAAGGCCTAGAGGGATGATGTCAGAGGGGCTTGCCAGGTTACTTGAAAAACCTGGTGTGCACTAGTCCAAAGGAAAGTGGTCATAGGAGAAGGGAACAAGGACCGGCACTGAAGCTGGGACAGCTGACTAACATCTAAGAGTTTAAATAACTTGGATCAGAAATATCTTCAATCCTGGCCATTCCCCAGTATAGTATTTGGCAATAACAGTTCTCCTTTTGTGCAAGATGCCCAAACTATTACTTGTGTGGAAATATACAGCATAATACATTATTGTACCACCACTTGTGCTGTGCATTCTATTTTGGTGCAAGAAGGGATTTATGTGAAAGATAATGTCAGGAATAGTGCATGTTGAGAGTATGGGTGACCAGAAGAAAGAAATAAAGTATGACAACAGTAAAGAAACTATGCATGGACTATAACTAGATGATAGATATCTCAAATTCTTCCATATCCCATCATCAACCTTAAGATACATTGAGTTTTCTGGGACAGTTTGGATGTAAGTTATTTTACTGAAAATTGTAGGGCAACTTGTAAAGCAGCGTTGGCAGAAAATATGTGATAAAGATCTATACAGAACAATCACTGATAAATCTTGTATTCCCTTAATTTTGCCCCTTAAGCCTTTTTTTTAATTAACAGAGTTGGCTGCAACAGAAACATAGGACAATGACCGACAGAAAGGAGTCTGGCCAGAGACCTGCTTTTAATAATGTTCTCTGCATCATCCTAATTGGTGGGGGAACACTGACCCGATTGGAACAGGCAGGAATCTTGCTTTTCTTTCCAAAAGTTGTTGTGCTCATTTATATAGGAATCTATTAGAGAGCAAAGAAGATGAGCAACCAGAAAGAGAGCACAAAAAGTGACAATTGTCACTTCATTGCCTCCTCTAACATCCTTGCTGACCTGCTTCGTTTGCTAGGAGAAGGAGGGGGGGGTGAGGTGAATATTGCCACCATTTCCAGGAATATCTGCTCTAAACTATATATCTCTGCATTGACTTAAAAAAAAACATATGTCACTGGCTTTTAGTGTCTTCTTTTAGCGCATAGAGAATTATATAGCTGTTCGCTGACATAATCATTATTCTGCCCATAATGATGAACTACTTAAGCTTATTATTACTATTAAGCCATCCTTCTCCTGTAAAAATTCCAAAATAAAAAAGCAACAATATTCCTACCTGTCGGCCGTACAGTCAAGTCCCATGCTGCAATCCATCTGAAAGGGTTAAATAGTTTCGAACAAGGAGCGGTGCTAATGCGACCGACCCAGCTGTAATCCAAGGAGGAATGAATGAAAAGCTGCCTTCGCAGCCTCCCTGCCTGGCCGATGAACTGATTAGCGTGGGAAAGTTTCTGAATTTTTTCCCACGCTGCCAGTTCACTGTGGGTCAGGCGGGGAGTCATCGCAGCCTAAGTGACGTCAGCGGTAGTCATTGAAGCTGCGGATAGGTATGGGATATTGTTGCTTTTTGGATTTTTTTTTACAGGAGAACGATGGCTTCGATTGAATTGGGAGTTAAAGAAAGATGGAAAAATGTGTTTATTTCATTAAAAGTATTTATTCTTAATGTCTGTGTGTTTTTTTAACCCTTTCAGACTAGTGGATTAACAATGGATAGGTGTCTTATTGACACCTTTCCATTATTAACCAGGCTTAATGTCACATTACAATAGCAAGGTGACATTAACCCCTTATTACCCCATATGCCACCTGCTACAGGGCAATGGGAAGAGAGAGGGTAAGTGCCAGAATTGGTGCATTTTAGGCTAGTTTCACACTAGCATTCTTGGGTGCAGCGCAGGGCCGCCGCTAAGCCCCACCCCTGGCTGCGCTCCCTCCGGTCAGTTCCTCCTCTGATCGCATGAGGCTGCATACATACATCGTGATGAAGGAATGGAGTTGGTCAATAGTTGATCACAATAGAAAAGTGTGATTGGAAATTAAGAAATCTTTACCTTCCACATCATAATAAGTGGAAGTATAGCGGACTTGCAGACCATAGTAGAACCACGTTACCAGCTTCGTTTCTACCATGCCTCGTAAATCCAATGGATAGCTCATTAAAGATATTGTGGCATGCCAAGGTTCTCTGCTACCCATAATGGGCACCATACACACATAAGAGCTGTTTGCATAAGTATAGTTCTATAACCTGCGTGACATAAATATGTATATATTTGTATGTATGATACCAGAATAAAATATTATATCAGAGAACTGATTCTTTGGAAAGAAAAGAGAGAAGAGAAAGTTGGATCCAAAACTTGGTCTTTATTCACATGAGGAAAAAAAAAGATGCAGGCTTTACATATAATATGCATATATTAATCTGACTTCTCTGGTTCTTGTGTAATGAGTTCCGTTGTGGATCCTTTACAGAAGCAAACCGCTATTTCCTATGGAGGGAGGATTTGCAGCACTGAATGAAGCACATCCAAGCTGAACTAGATTTTCCATCTGGGCTCCCTATAACCTGACATTCCAGGCACAGGGGAGGAGGAGGGCAGCTTGTTGTTCTGCTGGCATGTGATGAGTCAGCAGGTTGTCAGCTGTGAATGGGGCACTGTCTGAGTGTAGGAACCCGGGCCTGCACAGCAGGGGGCGCCCATTCCCAGGGAATTCAATAAAAACCCAAGGAAAATTCGTATGACAGTTTTTGTGTTCTGTTAGTTCTTCCCAACTTTTCTGCTCTGCTCATAATGATACGGGAAATAAATGAAAATTGCAGGGTCCTGTACATGTTTCCAGCATAGGGATCAGCTTCTTCTTGCTTTGTATTTTTCTTTTTTTTCTTTTTTAAAATGCTTGTTTTTAGCGCACAGATGCTTGTATTATTTTGAGTTTTGACTTAAATGTTTTCACACCCCGATATAGACCTTCATAGCAGAAAGATAGATTGTCGGTGCGCTATGTTTATTAGCAAAAAATGTACTTCTATTTAACATGCCCACGATAACACAAAACATGAATGTAGTGTAGATTAGGCAATATGATTTGAGAATGGCCTGAAAATGATTTATTCATATACGGAGCAACACTGTGCAGGAAAATAAAAGAAAATTGTAAAAATGCTTAAATGCCCAAACTTTGTAGTGGCTAGTGGGATTATAGAGGTTAGAACCACACAAGTCATGAAGGGTCCGCATATCGTACAAGGGTTGTTCTCAACATGCTTCTTCAGGAGGTCATTCCTCACCGGTGTTCCAAATAGTTTACATTTGAAACCCGTGGCATGGTTGAGCTGCTGGTTCAAACTCTGCTCTGCCCGATGTTGCAAACATCAGAGGAGCTCAGAAGGTGGCCAGATCCAGCTAGTTTCAAAGTGGCGCTTACAAGCGCTATAGCAAAGAGCTTGTAAGCATTATACGCCTTCCCTTGGAGAATTTAAAGCAAAGCCACAAAATGAAGAATTCAAATTAAAGAATTAACAGCAAGGTAAATAATGTTGCCCTTCCTCGCCTAGGAGACCAGTCACTTCTGATAGACTGCAGCTGAAGCCGGTAACCAAGGCAAGGAACAGTAAACATCAAAATTAAAAATCCCTTCATTCTTGGGAAAAAAGATTTTTAATAAGATGTTAATTGCAATCTTGCTTGTTTGTACATGAATGTCGCTAATTTAACCATTTATCATGATGAGAGTAACCCCTTTAACTTGGGAATGCTGCTTTAGTGTATGATGATTTGAGGAGCTTTCTGATAGCCAATATGGGTCGGGATGGTGGTTTTTGCCTTCTTCTGAGTCAAAGTTTATAAGTACAAAAGTTGAACATGATGTACTTATTCTCTCACTATGTAACTCTGTTGCTACCAAAAGAATAGGCATAATAGCCTCGCCTAAAGTTTGGGCATCTTATAAATGGTAATTTAAGTACAAACATCAGGACTAGTGGTGGGAGGAACATTTTATACTACTGTATATTTCTATGAAAGTGTGAAGGAAAGAATTAGATTTGGAATTCTACACAAAATCAAAGTCCCAAATCTTATAAGGTGTATTGCGAAATTAATTAATTACATGGTTTTGGCTATAAGGGGCACAAAAAGGGAACACTGTTGACTGTATACTTAATGTGGGAATTCTGTACTTGCTGTTTATACAAGGCACTTTTTCATAAGAGGGGCATTCTTCACCCTATAGGGTTATTCTGTGGTGCTGTTAAAGGGGCTGTCCATCCCTGAGTAAATTTTCTGCAGACTGCTGATTCATCACGGTGTGTAATGCAATGGATTTGCCTCCTATTCTCTGTATCAGTACTTATAATAAAACTGCAAGCTTACAATGTGGAAACTTGTGGTTACAGGCCAACTTGAGTCTCCACTGCTTCACTCAATAGATCATTGCAAAATGCAACTGAACCTCTACTCAGGACGTAACTGTAAGTATGGAAATCTCATACTTGCAGTCGCATGATGACCACTGAAAATAACAAGCAAAGTCAAATTCTAACATTGTGTGCATTACACATTTTAGGATGCAGCAAACTTCACGGCTTGCCGAAAAGTTACTCAGATGTGGACAACCCCTTTGATGGTGGATCCTCAGCCTGTACAATTTGTGAGCGTCATTTTGCTTGCACTATGGCTTATAGGGTCTCTCTGATAGTCCTGTTTATTGGAAAACGTAGCTGTGGCGCCCCTGAGGGTTCAGTCGCCACAGAGGTACTGCACCTCCTCCTGAGGTGTAATATCCCACTACCCAGGTAAGATGGTAATACCTGACCAGACTCCAGCACCTACATCCAGCACAGACACCTTAGAACAGCAGAGCACCCTTTATGGCAGCTGCTTTGGTTCAAGAAGGATGCTGGGTGATGGGTGGAGCTTAGAAACACTGGAGGGGAAAGCTGACAGGAAGTTAGTCAGAAGTTCCCCATGGGGGAAGCGGAGAGAGGACCTCTCTGCAGTCCGAATCTCCATAGAAGGGGAGAAAGGCCGTTCCCCTCTGGGGCAAGGAGGGAAAGGATGTGTTGCAGCAGCTTCCTGTGAGCTGGAGCTGTTGGCAAGGGAAGAGAAAGAAAGAAGGATCAGTTGTTCAGAAGGAAGATAGATAGGAACGTAACATGAGGAGGAGAGAGACTGGGGACTAGGGCTAGTGCAGAGCCCTTTCCTAAGTTTAATGCGCCAAGGCTGGGTGCCGGTATCCGAGGCTGTGTGTGATACTAATGATCCTACAGCAGAAACCGGAGGAATAGAAGTTGTGACCGCTTTATTCCCACCTAAGACTCGAAGACACAGCAGCAATGTTTGTGAGCCGGGACATGATTGTATGGAGTCCCTGAAGTAGACTACAGCTGCCTGTCATATGAGTGGAGTTATAAGTAACATCAAGAAAGAGGAACTTGAGTGTAATTCAGAACTACAAGTACTTCAGATTAGCGCTAGCAAGGAGACGTTCAGAACAGGCACACGAAAGGGAGTGCTGGAAGGGTTAATTTCATCTGCCTGGGAGTTGGCTGAGCCCCTGATCTGGAGACCGCGGCACTGAAGCGGGCACCGATCTGTGCCAGAAATGTGAGTAAAAGAATTGGAAATGCACTCAGCTGTGTCATTGCCTCCTTCCTGCGCCAACCTACTCAGCAGGCCCGGATTGATAATCTGGCGAACCGGGCAGATTCCCGGTGGGCCGGCGGCTTTGAACTACAAAATGGGCCGCTGGCCTTTTAAAACTTCTGACTAGGCTCTGTGTGCACTCGCGCTCCTGTTGGTGCACGCGCTGATAAGGGCCGTGGCAGCCGCTAAAGTGTGTGAGCGCGGCCGCGGCCCTCTTCAGTGCAGCCAAGCAGGGGAGTGCGTGCGCGCAGGGCCCAGGTCAGAAATTTGAAAGGGTTGCCTGGGCACACACAGGATGCCTCTCTGCTCTTCTCCAGGGGCGTCACTATGAAAGCTCCGGGGCTGTTGTCCTCCTGTACTCTGAGGGAGAGAGCGAGCAGAAATCAAGATGAAATGCCAGCATAAGGTCAGCATAGGTGACTGCTCCCAGGGAGAGATAAGCTCCTGTCAGCAGGTGACAGCTCCCCCTGCTCTCATCTGCTAGTATCCCTGGAGAGAGGAGAGACCGGGGGATGTGCTGGACAGAGCTGCTGTGAGCTGAAGCTGGACAGCTGCATGTGGACACCAACCTCCCCTGCACCACAGAGGAGAGTGTGTGAGGCTGTGTGTGTGTGTGGCTGTGTGTGTGTGTGTGTGGCTGTGTGTGTGTGTTTGGCTGTGTATGTGTGTGGCTGTGTGTGTGGCTGTGTAAGGCTGTGTGTGTGTGGCTGTGTGTGTGTGGCTGTGTGTTTGTGTGTGTGGCTGGGTGTGTGTATGTGGGTGGCTGTGTGTGTATGTGTGTGTGTGAGGCTGTGTGTATGTGTGAGGCTGTGTATTTGTGGCTGTGTGTATGTGTTTATGAGTGAGGCTGTGTGTATGAGTAAGGCTGTGTGTATGTGTGTGGCTGTGTGCGTGTATGTGTGAGGCTACGTGTATGTGTGAGGCTACGTGTATGTGTGAGGCTACGTGTATGTGTGAGGCTGCGTGTGTGTGTGTGGCTGCGTGTGTGTGGCTGTGTGTGAGGCTGTGTGTATGTGTGAGATATGTGTGTGAGCTGTGTGTGTAAGCTGTGTGATACATGCGTGTGTGAGCTGTGTGTGAGCTACTTGTGTGTGTGAGCTGTGTGTGTGTGAGCTGTGTGTGTGACAGCTGTTTGTGAGAGCTGTGCGATACATACGTGTGTGATATGTGTGTGTGTGAGCTACTTCTGTGTGTGAGCTGTGTGTAAGCTGTGTGATACATGCGTGTGTGTGTGAGCTGTGTGATACGTGTGTGTGTGGGCTACTTGTGTGTGTGAGCTGTTTGATACATGTGTGTGAGCTGTGTGAGCTACTTGTGTGTGAGCTGTGTGATACATGCGTGTGTGTGAACGTGAGCTATGTGTGAGCTGTGTGATGCATGCGTGTGTGTGTGTGCTGTGTGTGTGAGCTACTTGTGTGTGTGATACGTGTGAGCTGTGTGATACATGCGTGTGTGAGCTGTGTGAACTGTCTGTGTGAGCTGTGTGATACGCGTGTGTGTGAGTTACTTGTGTGTGAGCTGTGTGATACGTGTGTGAACTGTGATACAGCGTGTGTGATACATGTGAGCTGTGTGTTTGCGATACGTGTGAGCTGTGTGTGTGTGTGAGCTACTTGTGTGAGCTGTGTGATACGTGTGTGTGAGCTAAAGCAAAAAGTTGGCACAACCTGCCAGTGTTCTACGATTTGGGTGAGGACAGGACATTCATTGTTTGTTGGCTGGTGAAATTTTTTTTGCCAGGGCTGCTTTTTGGTTTCTGTCCGGCCCTGCTACTCAGCACTGCTACATCTCTGTGCTTAATGCTACACCATCTACCTCAACACCTATTACTACTGCCCTGGGACTACAGCTCTACCTGTGGAGAGCTATTCCACCTTTGCAGCCATATGCCATCTGTCCCAGAGGATCTGCACCGCAGCGCCGGCTTAACACCTCCATTGCTGAGTACCACATCTACCTATAAACTTTATTCAGCTTCATTCCACCTATTTTACATAGACACCCAGGGCCACGGACCAAGTCAGTGTCACCGTGACACATCCCTTTGAGACACCGGCCCGGTACCGAGTAAGTTATCCCCACACCTGCCCTGGGGGTGATCCATAGCTCCTACTTTTCATTAGTTTGGTTTGCATTTTTGTGCACAGCCCAAAGCTATTTGCATCTTAAAGAGGTTTTACACATGTGAATTTTTTCTGCAGAAACCCTTCAGCATACTGTAGAATTAAAATACACACATGGTCAAAATTGTTGGTACCCCCCCTTGTTATATGACAGAAAAAGCCACAATGGTCACAGAAATAACTTGAATCTGACAAAAGTAATAATAAATAAAAAAATCTATGAAAATTAACAAATGAAAGTCAGACATTGCTTTTCAACCATGCTTCCACAGAACTTTTAAAAAAATAAAACTCATGAAATAGGCCTGGACAGAAATGATGGTACTCTTAACTTAATATTTTGTTGCACAACCTTTTGAGGCAATCACTGCAATCAAACGATTCCTGTAACTGTCAATGAGACTTCTGCACCTCTTGAGAGGTATTTTGGCCCACTCCTCAAGAGCAAACTGCTCCAGTTATCTTGTGCTTGAAGGTTGCCTTTTCCAGACAGCATGTTTTAGCTCTTTCCATAGATGCTCAATAGGATTTAGGTCAAGGCTCATAGAAGGCAACTTCAGAAAAGTCCAATGTTTTCCTCTTAGCCATTCTTGGGTGTTTTTAGCTGTGTGTTTGGGTCATTATCCTGTTGCAAGACCCATGACCTGTGACTGAGACCAAGCTTTCTGACATTGGGTAGCACGTTTCTCTCTAGAATCCCTTGATAGTCATGAGATTGTACCTTACACAGATTCTAGACACCCTGTGTTAGATCTACCAAAGCAGCCCCAGAACATAACAGAGCCTCCTCCATGTTTCACAGTAGGGACAGTGTTCTTTTCTTGATATGCTTCATTTTTCCATCTGTGGACATAGAGCTGATGTGCCTTGCCAAAAAGTTCCATTTTTGTCTCATCTGTCCATAGTACATTCTCCCAGAAGTTTTGGGGCTTGTCAACTTGTAGTTTGGCAAATTCCAGTCTGGCTTTTTTATGATTTTTTTTCAACAATGCTGTCCTCCTTGGTCGCTTCCCATGAAGTCCACTTTGGACCATACAATGACGGATGGTGCGATCTGACACTGATTTTCCTTGAGCTTGAAGTTAACGTTTAATCTGTTTAGAAGTTTTTCTGGGCTCTTTTATTACCATTCGTATTATCCATCTCTTTGATTTGTCATCAATTTTCGTCCTGCGGCCATGTCCAGGGATGTTGGCTACAGTCCCATGGAGCTTAAATTTCTGAATACAGTCATATGTAAAAGTTTGGGCACCCCTATTAATGTTAACCTTTTTTCTTTATAACAATTTTGGTTTTTGCAACAGCTATTTTAGTTTCATATATCTAATAACTGATGGACTCAGTTATATTTCTGGATTCAAATGAGGTTTATTGTACTAACAGAAAATGGGCAATCTGCATTTTAATAAAATTTGACCGGTGCAAAAGTATGGGCACCTCAACATAAAAGTGACATTAATATTTCGTAGATCCTCCTTTTGCAAAAATAACAGCCTCTAGTCGCTTCCTGTAGCTATTAATGAGTTCCTGGATCCTGGATGAAGGTATTTGTGACCATTCCTGTTTACAAAACAATTCCAGTTCAGTTAAGTTTGATGGTCGCCGAGCATGCACAGCCCGCTTCAAATCATACCACAGATGTTCAATGATATTCAGGTCTGGCGACTGGGATGGCCATTCCAGAACATTGTAATTGTTCCTCTGCATGAATGCCTGAGTAGATTTGGAGCGGTGTTTTGGATCATTGTCTTGCTGAATTATCCATCCCCTGCGTAACTTCAACTTCGTCACTGATTCTTGCACATTATTGTCAAGAATCTGCTGATACTGAGTTGAATCCAAGCGACCCTCAACTTTAACAAGATTCCCGATGCCGGCATTGGCCACACAGCCCCAAAGCATGATGGAACCTCCACCAAATTTTACTGTGGATAGCAAGTGTTTTTCTTGGAATGCTGTGTTTTTTAGCCTCCATGCATAACGCCTTTTTGTATGACCAAACAACTCAATCTTTGTTTCATCAGTCCACAGGACCTTCTTCCAAAATGTAACTGGCTTGTCCAAATGTGCTTTTGCATACCTCAGGCGACTCTGTTTGTGGCATGCTTGCAGAAACGGCTTCTTTTGCATCACTCTCCCATACAGCTTCTCCTTGTGCAAAGTGCGCTGTATTGTTGACCGATGCACAGTGACACCATCTGCAGCAAGATGATGCTGCAGGTCTCTGGAGGTGGTCTGTGGATTGTCCTTGACTGTTCTCACCATCCTTCTTCTCTGCCTTTCTGATATTTTTCTTGGGCTTAACAAGAACTGTACCTGTGTTCTTCCATTTCCTTACTATGTTCCTCACAGTGGAAACTGACAGGTTAAATCTCTGAGACAACTTTTTATATCCTTCCCCTGAAAAGCTATGTTGAATAATCTTTGTTTTCAGATCATTTGAGAGTTGTTTTGAGGGGCCCATGATGCCACTCTTGATAGGAGAATCAAATAGGAGAACTACTTGCAAGTGGCCACATTAAATACGTTTTCTCATGATTTGATACACCTGGCTATGAAGTTCAAAGCTCAATGAGGTTACAAAACCAATTTAGTGATTCAGGAAGTCAGTGAAAAGTAGTTAGGAGTGTTCAAATCAAGAAAATGATAAGGGTGCCCATACTTTTGCACCGGTCAAATTTTGTTTAAATGCAGATTGCACATTTTCTGTTAGTACAATAAACCTCTTTTGAATCCAGAAATATAACTGAGTCCATCAGTTATTAGATATGTGAAACTGAAATAGCTGTTGCAAAAACCAAAATTGTTATAAAGAAAAAAGGTTAACATTAATAGGGGTGCCCAAACTTTTACATATGACTGTATGTGCAACTGTAGTCACAGGAATATCAAGCAGCTTGGAGATGGCCTTATAACTTTTACCTTTAACATGTTTGTCTATAATTTTCTTTCTAATCTCATGAGACAACTCTTTCCTTCGCTTCCTCTGGTCCATGTTGAGTGTGATACACACCATGTCACCAAACAGCACAGTGAGTATCTGTAGCCCTCTGTACAGGCCCACTCACTGATTCCAAGATTGTAGACACCTTGATTTAACATGTCCTTTTTGTCACATTATTTTCAGGGGTACCATCATTTCTGTCCAGGCCTATTTCATTAGTTTTATTTTTTTAAAATTCTGTGGAAGCATTTGATCATTTTCATAGATTTTTTTTATTTATTATTATTTTTGTCAGATTCAAGTTATTTCTGTGCCCATTGTGGGTTTTTCTGTCATTAAACAAGGGGTACCACCAATTTTGACCACGTGTGTATACAGTGGCCAATTCATCATGATTGACATTTTGTAAGAGATGTTAAATTCATTAAGGGGTGCACCGTTTAAGTAATCTGACACATCTAGACTATATTTTGTCTTAATTTGTCAAAAAAGTGGGGCAAATTATGATGAATTTGTTAGACCGCACTCAATTTCACTTTCTTGCTAAGCCCCACCCATTTTAAAAAGTTGGCGGAGCTAGCATAAAAAAGCTGTCAATTTTTTGCACAGTTATAAGTTACCCAAAATTGCTTTTGATATTTCAAACATGTTTAAGCCAGATTTCTAATGTAAGTTATTTAGTGAATTGGTCCCAAAGTATACTCACCTCACTGCTCTGCTGCTGCTTCTCTTACAGTGCTACGTAGTTTCCTTCCCAGTCTCTCGCTACTCTCAAGTTAGAACATGATGTACATACTTTTCCAGTCCTACTGATATGTGAATACTCTAGCCAATCACTGACTGCAGCCATTGCTGGCATTAAAAGGGGAAATAAGAACAACTGTCCAGGGTCCCTACAACCCTAGGTGCTCCCAGAGTTTATGTAAAAACTGCATTGATAATAGCGGTTAACCATGATGTCACCAAAAGTCCTGTATCATGTTGGAGTCTGGAATAACTGAATAGGAGGAGACAGACTAGTAAGTCCACTGTAATGTGTGTGTGTGCTCTATGTATACATGTGTATGTGCTGAGTGAATGTGCTGTGTGTATATGTATATGCTCTGTTTATAAATATATGTCAGTATGTATGTGCTTTGTGTATACATGTGTGTCTGTTTATGTGCTCAGTGTATACAGATGTGTGTGCTACATGCAGTGTGTAACATAGTGTTGTGTCACATACTGTGTGTGTAAAATCCACGTTTATACAGTAAATACTGTTATCGCAGGTGAGAGTTCATAGGTGTAACTGGGTCGCCCTCCCAGGGCAGTGGGGTACTCGGTACCGGGCCGGTGTAAGGGGGATGTGTCACAGCAGCGGTGACCCGGTCCGTGGCCCTGGGCGCCCAAGCAATGGGAGAGATGTAGTTAATAGTAGAATAGTTTGTGACACCACCTGTGGTGTTTGGCAAGTAAGATGTTGAGCCAACGCTGCATGCAGATCCGCTGGGACTGATGGGGTGGTGCAGCAAAGATGGTGTAGCTCCCCACAGGTGGAGCTGTAGTCCCAGGGCAGTGTAGGTGCAATGGATGAGGAGAGGCACAGAATGGTATAGATGTTGTTACCCAGGTGTAGCGGTGCTGGAATAACTGGAGGACACCAGGGTGTGCGGTTCCAATGCTTTACTCACTGTTTGCAGTTCACACACATGCCTGCTCCGTACTGTGTTCTTCAGGTCAGGGCTCCAGCCAACCTCCAGGCCAGATAGGGTTCTCCCTTACACACTCCGCCAATATGTACCTTCACTGAACGACTCCTCCAATGCGCCTTTAGGTGCGAAGCATTCCAGTACTTATTTACCCTGGAATGCCTCTCTCTAGGTGTTCCTAATCTCTACTTGTATGACAGACAGCTGTAGCCTGCTTTGGGGACTCCTCACTGCGTCCCGGCTCTCTATTCAGTTGCTGTTGTGTCCCAAGTCTATGATGGGAGCAAGGCATTAGTGGCTCACTATTCCTCCGGTGTCTGTTGCCGGACATAAAGATCCAATCAACCTTGGGGCCCGGGCCCCAGCCTTTGCGCTCTGGACTGGAAGGGCTCTCTATCTTTCTTAAACCAGCTTCCCACCATCCTTCTATTCTCCTTCGTTCCGATCTGTTCTATCTCTCTTATGGAAGGTTAGGTTATCAATCTTATCAGTCTCTTTCTCTGGTCTTTCTCGTGCCAGCAGCCCAGACCACTGGGACCTGCTGCAGCACATCCTTCAGACACCCATCTTCTCTCTTCTCCCTCTCTCTCCAACTAACTCCACAACTCTCACTTTTCCCACTCTTTTGTATCATCTCACTCCACCCGCCTCCCTGCACATCTTGTGTTACGAAGCAGGGTTCCACGAGGGGTGCTCTGCTAACCCCCAGCCTGAAGCTGTTAGGTGGCCCCACTAAACTATCCTGTGTGTGGAATGCAGGTGTGGAGCGTGGTCAGGAGTTCCCACCTTACCTGGATGGTGGGACACTACACCTTAGGAGAAGGTGCAGTACCTCTGTGGCAACTGAAGCCTCATTGGCGCCACATACCTCCCCGTTAAACACAGCACATCCGCGGGCTGCAAGACTACAAAAGGTACAATATAAGAACACACAAAAATGTTTAAATGCTATTTAACAATACTTATCTAATCTTCCTAATGTAGGAGGCACGTTTCTTAAACGTTACAAACAGGCTAACTTCCTATCTTAGTATCAAAAATTTACTTAAGTGCCATTCTTAATTCAAAGTGCTATACTCAACACATTTTCTTTATTACAATTCTTTTTTTTTCTTTCTTTTCTCTCTTTCTCTACTGGACGCAAGACACCGACCATCTACACTTGGCCTGTCGCCTGTCACTTTCAATTCTTCAGTCTTTATTCAATTCTCACATTCTATCTCTAAACTTTTCTAATTCTCTGTATCAAAATATTCTATTAAAGACATTTACTTTTCATAAGACACAACATTATCAAATACGTTATCATAAAACATTCAAAGATTCTTGCAAAGTGCTGAACATTCCTCCCAGCCGGGATTTCTTGCAGTGTCCCTTGAGGTAGACATCATTCTTCGAAAAGTGTCCATTCAAAAACATCATCTTCGCAAAGTGTCTTTGTGTAACCATTATCTTCACAAAAGGGTCCTATATGTAAAACCAAGAAAGGGCACCTAAAGAGGTGCAACCTATGTACTATAAAAGTTTTGGACCAATCAGAGTCTATGATCCCTACAGTTCCATTTCAAAAACAACGCTGCCAATCAAAAACTGGGCAACATGATGAACAAAAAAAAAAAGACTAAGGCACAACTGGTGCAAACAAAACCCTCCTGGGTAACGAGATTTGGAAAATTATTTTTCTTCTACTGGTGATCCCCTCCTGGGGTTTTGGAAGCTGAACTGGAACTGTTCTCAGAGGTGGTATCTTGAAGCTGTGGCAAACGGGACCCATGATGTATCTCAATTTCCGTCAACTGTTCTTCCTCAATAGGTGGTTCTACTGTTCTGGTACGAGGTCTAGCTCCTTGGGCCTCTGCAACTTGCCGGCTCTGACAAGCCACTGCCTTGGGACTTGGCAGTGAAGGAATCTCGAGATCACCGTCCCAAGTGTGGGGGTAGCGGGCGCTGCCCGGGGAGATATCGGGGATGGCGGTGGAGCCAATAGCAGCAATAGCAGCTCCGGTTCTGCGGGGGTGGCTGGCAGGACCTGCGCAGCCACACCAGGTCCGAGCAGGGGTTCCTCTTCCTCCGCTTCAGCTCCCTGGGCTGTGTACAACTCCTCCGGTATCAGCGGCAAAGAAGGGACAGAGTACGCTGCTGGTGGCATGGCAGCAGCTTCAAGCTCCGTGGGGTCTGCCAGGAAAAGATCCTGTGCAGCAGCGGCGGGTACCGGTGTCGCGGGTACCGCAGGTGTAGGCCCCTCCTGGGCGCGCTGCCAGCTCGGTCTCCCCAAGGCCTCCTGCCTCAGCCGCAGCCAGGTGGTCAGTGTGACTATTTCTTCTTCCAAATGCCGGCAGTTCATCTCACGGATCGGGTTGGAGCCGTCAGCCATGGCGCCGGGGGTTTGCACTTCCCCGCACTCCGCAGGCTTCCTTCCCTCACCAAAATGGCGTTCTGGTGTTCTTCTCCTTGCTCCGCCCTTCTGCTTGCCACTGGCCTCCTCTGCTCCTCCTTCCAGGGGCGCGTCTTCTTCCAGCGCCTCCATACCAAGCCAGTATACGAACCCCTCGGGGGGTGGGCCATCCATCTGTCACATAGTAATTCAGGCAGGGAAGGCCCAAGACTCTTCGCGGTCTTTTCTTAGGACCTCCCATCTCTTCACGCCCTTCTTCTCCGCGCCAGCGGCCATTTCTAATGTCCATTTTACAGTCTATTAAATTTGGTCTTCTGCACATTTTCAAAAGTTGTAAATCCAAGGCACACAGAACCCGATAGCATCGGGTCTCGTCATCCTGTTCGTGACGCTAAAATTGGGTCGCCCTCCCAGGGCAGTGGGGTACTCGGTACCGGGCCGGTGTCAGGGGGATGTGTCACAGCAGCGGTGACCCGGTCCGTGGCCCTGGGCGCCCAAGCAATGGAGGAGATGTAGTTAATGGTAGAATAGTTTGTGACACCACCTGTGGTGTTTGGCAAGTAAGATGTTGAGCCAACGCTGCATGCAGATCCGCTGGGACTGATGCTGTGGTGCAGCAAAGATGGTGTAGCTCCCCACAGGTGGAGCTGTAGTCCCAGGGTAGTGTAGGTGCAATGGATGAGGAGAGGCGCAGAATGGTATAGATGTTGTTTCCCAGGTGTAGCGGTGCTGGAATAACTGGAGGACACCAGGGTGTGCGGTTCCAATGCTTTACTCACTGTTTGCAGTTCACACACACGCCTGCCTCCATACTGTGTTCTCCAGGTCAGGGCTCCAGCTAACCTCCAGGCCAGATAGGGTTCTCCCTTCCACACTCCACCAATATGTACCTTCACTGAACGACTCCTCCAATGCGCCTTTAGGTGCGAAGCACTCCAGTACTTAATTACCCTGGAATGCCTCTCTCTAGGTGTTCCTAGTCTGTACTTGTATGACAGACAGCTGTAGCCTGCTTCGGGGACTCCTCACTGCGTCCCTATTCAGTTGCTGTTGTGTCCCAAGTCTATGATGGGAGCAAGGCGTTAGTGGCTCATTACTCCTCTGGTGTCTGTTGCCGGACATAAAGATCCAATCAACTTCGGGGACCAGGCCCCAGCCTTTGCGCTCTGGACTGGAAGGGTTCTCTATCTTTCTTCAACCAGCTTCCCACCGTCCTTCTATTCTCCTTCGTTCCGATCTGTTCTATCTCTCTTATGGAAGGTTAGGTTATCAATCTTATCAGTCTCTTTCTCTGGTCTTTCTCGTGCCAGAAGCCCAGATCACTGGGACCTGCTGCAGCACGTCCTTCAGACACCCATCTTCACTCTTCTCCCTCTCTCTCCAACTAACTCCACAACTCTCACTCTTCCCACTCTTTTGTATCATCTCACTCCACCCGCCTCCCAGCACATCTTGTGTTACGAAGCAGGGTTCCACGAGGGGTGGCCTGCTAACCCCCAGCTTGAAGCTGTTAGGTGGCCCCACTGAACTATCCTGTGTGTGGAATGCAGATGTGGAGCGTGGTCAGGAGTTCCCAACTTACCTGGATGGTGGGGCACTACACCTTAGGAGAAGATGCAGTACCTCTGTGGTGACTGAAGCCTCAGGGGCACCACATAACCATATGGGCAATCCCCCCAAAAATGAGCAAAATTATAGAATTCATTGGGTGATTGGATTGTAAAAGCCAGAACAAAAATCATTCTTCTCAGCAGCACATCACCTGGTATAAACTGGAGATGAGCTGTTGATAATATAATACTGTATGGGAACAGATTGATCTTTTAATGATCTTTCTGTGCCCATCATTTTTCATCATCCTGTGTAAAGAGGTCGATAAACAAGAGTCAAGGAACTTGAATATTGTTGATCATGCCAGTTTAATGTGCTGAACTTAGCTCATGTACATGCAACTTAATTGTTTCTACGTGATGGTTCAATATGTTACCATTGCGGAGCCCACTTTTAACTTTTGCACTGGACCCCACTTTGCCTAAAGCCCTGACTGTAGCGGTAACACGTTGATCACTGCTGCAGCCAATTACTACCCACATACCTGCGAGCAGATTTGAGGAGTCCACTGGGAAACCTGGCCAATGTGAGAAAAGAAGCAGCAGCAGATCAGAACCTTCTTTCTTTAGTTTAAAGTATGCTAGAGGGTTTCTGCAGAAAGGTTACATGGATGTACTACTCATTTCAGTTTTTAAAGACTTACTAAAAATAAGGAATTTTGTTGAAGTTTAGTGGAAAAAATAGTTTTCTCTCTGTTGGTGTGACAGAGCACCGGGTCCGGAACTGCTGGGGCCACACCTCTTGTTGCAGGGGGGAAGGACAGAGAGGTCTCATGACCTGCAGAGAGGGGGATGTGGTAAGCTAGGGGGAGACAAGGAGTCAAGCACTGGAAAAGGCAGAGAGTTCCCACTGCAGGGAAGAGAGAGCAGGGACCTTCTGCGTGCTGCAGAGAGAGGCAGACTGCGGAGCAGAGACCCAAGACGGGCACAGGGGGGACTCCCAGGTACCAGTGAATGTACAGAGAGACGGGCGCCAAGTAAAGCGTCGCGGTGCAGGTATTCAGATGCCAGCGGGTGTACCGAGGGACGAGCGCCAAGAGAGACATCGTGGTGCGTTCATCCAGTTGCTGGCAGGTGCACAGGAAAGCACACGCCGAGTAGAGACTTGAGCAGTGCTGCACTCTTCAGCTTTGCAGTTCAATGGACTAGGGGCTCAGCTGGCAAAACCAGTGATCGCCTGCTGCCACTAGAAGTAGGACTGTGTGTTGGGCTGGGAAGCCTGAAGACGCAGCATTGGCCTCCGCCAGCATCCCAAGACTCATCAGACGACAAGCGTGTAAAAGACAGTGAACCTGATAAAAAAGACTGTCAAGTTAAAAATAACCTTTTACATTGTTTAAGTTGTTTAACCTCTTGTTGGCTCCCTGCGAGGGAGGGATTGTGTTAATTAAACCACACCCTTGTTAAACCTTGCTCTGCGCCTCTGTGTTACTGCATCCGTGTACCTGCTTTACATTAGTATAGCAGGCTCTTTATAGATGGCTTAGTACTCATTGCAAATTTGGTCTATAGACCAATGGAACATTGAAATTCAGCATCAACACGGATGCTGCTTCTTTTATTTAACTTATTATTTAATTTTGTTTAAAAGAGATAATAAGAAAATTGAAATAAGGTTAAATTTGCATCATCACTAGACCGTTCAGTTAACAGGAAAATGTAAAAGTAAAGTATGGTGCATACCATAAAAAAATAATAGAAAACACTTCAGCATTTCCTTTCCTCTTTTGTCATTCCCATAAATAAATTAAATAAAAGTGAATCAATAAATTATACGTATCCCCAAATTGGTCCATTTCAAAAATCCCTCATAGGAAAAATAAAAGTATGGCTGCAATGAAAAGCTAAATTTCCTATATCATCAAACCTAAAATTTAGGGTGAGTGCCTAGAGTCAGTTGTACTGATGAGCCATAAGCACGCCAGACTGAGAATGTATGTGCCCTTTCACATACAACACTCACTGACTTTTCCATCTTTTACTACCCCATTGAGTCGTAAACCTGTACACCAAGACCCACTATTGGTATGTTACAACCTGTGAACCTGATCATAATATTTTTTTATACATTTGTATACATCACCCTTTTTCCAAGTGTTTTTCACTTAAAAATTCAGTATGAAGTTGGTCTAAAAAAAATATTTGTGCTCTTACATACTTGGTCACGTTCGGCCATTAGGTGATCAGCTTTCCTCTGTCTGCTGCAATGCTTTTAGACCTTTGAAGAATGAAGAAAGAAAATGGTCCTTAATGTTTACGAGTGTTCCCATTTCCTGACGTTATCTCAACATCTTCTCTTCAGGGATTGTACCTTTAAGCAGTTTTCACTTTGCGAAATAACTCTTGGCTTGAAGTGAGATTTCATTAGATCGGTTCCTTCCTGGACTTCTTAAGTGTTTTATATCTCACTACTCCATATTTTACCTAAAAAAACAAACAACAAAAAAACAAAATTAGGAGTTGCGATTACACTTACACTTCTTAATTGCATATTATAAAAATCTGCGATAGAACCAAAGGTTGGGGTATAATTGCACTCCGACATTATACATTGCTCGGAGTTGTATGGAACGTTATTTACAGTAGTTGCTGCATTTTTTTTATTTTATTATCTTCTTTTGGGACTTTTTTTTTTTTTTTTAACCCAATGATTTTAAGCCAAGGCTTAAACTCTCTACTTAAAGAGGTCCTCTTGAAAAATGTTAAATTCCCTCCCTGAGCACTGATTGTAGCTGCTCACCCATCAGGAACTAGATTTTAACAAATGCTGATGTATGCTAACTCATGTCTTGTCTTGTGCTCTGTTACTTTGGATGTGCATTTTTTCCCTCACAGCCTCTTTACTAAACAAAACATCTATATAGTATAAAAGAATAATCGTCAGTTTAATTTTTATTTTGTAAATCAATAGAGATTGTAGCATATCTTTTAAGGGATATCTGCTTCTTTCTTCTTCTGGATTGATCTTCCACTCCCAATTCATGGGTTAAATCTATGAAATCTGCAATCAGTGATGAAAGATTTTTCCATTACTGAGATAGGAGATGACAGTTGGTACTTTTAAAATTCAAAGGAGGGAGGAGCTAGTGGCATACACAGATATTGTACAGCAAGTTATCCTGATATGACCGCTACAGTTTTGCATAGAACTTTATGAGCACCAACTGTCATCTCCTATCTCAGTTATGGGGAAGTCTGCATTCACCAGAGACAGATTTTTAACTTTGAATTGAGAATTTGGAGAAAGAAAGATCAGTCCAGGAGAAGGAAAAATTTGAATTTATCTAAATATAATAAAGCGTATTTTTTTATTTTCACGTGTACTATTGATTTATGAAAAAAAAAAAAGACTGTTACTCTTAAGTTATTTTTTGGACCATTACATAATTTTGTACATGCAAGTTGGAAAATATTAGAATGTGTTGGGAAATGTATTGTTCCGGATCCATTGGTTTTCCACCTCTTTTCAGAAGAAAAACATCAAGTCACATTATTTTCTTTCATCTGCAATTTAGCTTCAAGTCACAGAATGAAAACAATGATCCAGTGACCGAAGCACCTGTAATTCACCATATACATCCTTAATAAACATGACCTGCCAGTGGATGCTAAGAACGGGTTTAAAGACCCTTGATTTAATCTATTTCACCTGAGGCATCAGGAAATAGTGACTTGACAAAGGTCAGATGGAGCTTATGTAGGCATTATCATAGCTTAAAGGGACGAGCCCGAAAGGCTGAGATTGTGCTGCTGTGTAGTCCTACCTGTATTCTATAGACAAGGAGTGGAACTGTGTGATCCCATAGACAATGGGTAGTTAATACTGTATGTAACATCTCAATGTAGTCTACTATGTAGTAAGGGAACAAACAGAAGTGCAATAGGGTTTTATGCAAATAAAAAATGATTACACAACAATATTAGAGCAAGTAATCCCAGCTGCTGTGATTCCACAAGTCCTAGGACCAGATGTATATACGTAGGAGGAAATTACTCTTTAGAATCCATGCTGCTGTTGAAGGAAAGGACTAATCCAAGTGCACACAAGGCTGTGCTGTAAAATTGCAGTTCAAATGCCCCCTGAGGAAGCAGGGCGAAACGTGCGTTGGGGCTTCAGATGTGCTCTGGGTAAGTTAGTTTTTGTTCCTTTTTAGTTCCACATAGATTCCTGGATATTGTTAATACATGTGACATAACTTTACTATCATGCTATTGACATATAATGTGACTTACAAACATAAGACACTAATCATTACGAGTTGTGATCCTTGTGGATTAGATGACAGAAGTTAGTGTTTCTGTAGTCCCTAGAATTTTGGTGGTGACAACAGGTCTCAGTATATTAACATCTTAAGGTTTTGAGTGATAAAGACAGCAGGGACCACACAATTAGAATTTAGCTATGAGGGCACAGAGGTAGCAAACAAAAGCTGTGCATTGGATCTTGAGGAGTTCAAAAATGCCCGGCTGTCACATAAGAAGCTGCAAGCAGTATAAATGGCACATTTAAGGGTACATGTTGCAGAAATTACAGTAGGGCTCAGGAGATTTTGAACACAGTTTATAAATGGTTTTAACCTTTAGGCTAGGTGCACGTGGCTGTAGATTCTCTCATCCGTGCCGTTTATGCCAACGATACTCTGCGTGTGAGCATAGTGCGATCTGATTCTTTTGAATGAAGAGAAAACTTTTTCCATTTTCTCCATTCTGTGAGGCCGCAGAAATTGGACTGTACTCAGCTGTCATCAGAGTGCAGTCCGATGCGTCCCACACACTTAACGACTTGCTTGGCCAAGTGCGATCCAAATATCAGATGAGACTTTCCTTAGATGGTCTTGGTGCGAGGAAAAAAATCTGACATGCATGGCCCTATAAATTAAAAATGGTCCAAGAGCGATCCATCATTTTGCGGGATCACACGTGAACCAAAAATATGGTCATCTGCAGAAGTGGAGCAGAGAGATGGGCAGGGTTGGCAGAACTCACAGCTGTAATACTCAATACCAAGCATTTGAACAAATCAGAGCTCCCATCCATGATTGAGTGGTGGAAGCGCATGGTACTTAGTAAGTGACGTGGCATAATATAAATTATCATGCAAATGTTATTTTTGCCAATAAAATAGTGCCCCCACTCTTCTGTTGTTTGGTGCCACACTAGACGCTCCTTACCCGCCACCTCATCGCTGCTCTTATGTTCTCAGTTCCATCAGATGACCTAAATTGCTAACAGATTTGTTACTGTACTTTGCCAACATTATAACTTTTTCTGCCTATATAATATGTAGACCTATGCACTTCTGTAGTTACAGAATTAATTATGCTCCAGCATTTCTATCGAGCTAAATGTGACAAAAATGTGAATTTGGCAGAACTTTCACCAAAAATCTGTCATTCATGACTTGCACTATGTTTATTCTAGTTTTGAAACTTATTAGACAGTTTTGATAAATCTGCCCCATTGTGTGTAGTCTGATAAGATTTTGCTAACCTATCGATAGTGGACAAATAAAATGTAGCTGCACATGACTGTGGAATCGGACCACATACAGGATCTCATTGTTGTATGTGACTATGGAGAGTCCTAGATCAGTGCGGGGTCGACATACACAAAACTTTAGGATCATTTTGACTAATGGCAAAGTTATTTGATTTTTTTTTTCCAGATGCTTTGAAATGATAGTTAGATGGAAGAGAAAATAAAACTTGAAAAATGTTCGCCCACCAAAAAACATGTATGCATGTAAATAGCAAATAGCACGAGTCCAGTTATCCCACGAAAAACATTTATTTCTTCTCCGTGGAATAGTACAAGAATACTCCGGCACTCACATGACACTTGCATTAATATTGAGTTTATTTTAATAGAAGTCCCAACAAAGTGTAAGGAAATGGTAGATTTGCCTTCAGAGTTTGAGCATTGGGCAGTCTACATGGTCTACTCCAAGACTTGTCATTGGTCTTGCAATTCCAGATCATTTGTAAATTCATATTTGAGCAATCTAAAGAATTTTGCAAGTATCACGTGAGTGGCAGTCTGTTTTTTGGATAAGTATTGGGGCTGTCATCATGGACGCACACCACGAGCCGCGATGGACTCTCTGTATACATTATCCATATGATAGTTGATTAATTGATGCTTGCTGGTGTCCCCATTATTAAGACCTTCTCTGATAACTGTGAGGAGGAGTTTATATAAATTGGTGGTCACACATGCAACGTGCCACTCAATCCAATGTTCATGGATCCTGAGTGCTCATATATTTCCATTAGGCCCATAGACATTGAATGGAGCAGCAAGGCACAGGTGTGAGAACTGATCCATTGCGCAGTTGCAGGGGGCTCAGGACCCCCATTGCAATAATCACATGGGGTTACAGCAATAGGGCTAACAGCCACGATATATTTATCGTGCCTCCTGTGAATAGGTAAAAAATGTTTTAGTGGGATAAACCCCTTTTAGCAAACCTTTACAGTTACAAATTATGCTAATATATTACTTAGCTACTTACAGTTGAGAGAAAGCGGTCCACAATGTCCTTTATACCCACCTTGGCAGACTACTGTAGTGACATAGTTAATAAAGCAGATTTTCTATCCAGCATCCCGGGAAAGCTGTGTGACAATTCATGTTTGACCGCATTCATACATCCGTGTGTCACAGTCCAAGTGTGAACCATGATTCACATAAAGGCCTGCGGTCTCTGACCCGAACTTGAAAGCCTCATAGGCATAGAAAAGGCTCTCAAGTTTGAGTCAGGGGACCAGGGATGGACTGGGAATGAAATTCAGCCCTGGCACTTGAAAGCACATAAGTTCATGTTGTTCATCCCCCTGATGCTTTGTCTCGGCTGCACCCTGAGGTTGCTGAAACTGTTTACAGCATAGCAGTCAATGCAGACCATGACTGGATCAGCCCATCTGGCATTTGCCAGAATTGCCAGATGACCAGTTTGGCCCTGCAGAGGACCCATGGCCAGTCCGTGAAAGATGTTTTTGGACTGTAACACATGGATTTGTGAACATGACCTTAATCAGAATTAATAACCATGCAGCTTTTCCAGAAACAAATGTTACCTAAACCAACAGAACAGAATTGCTAATGACATGTATGTGTGAATGCTTTGCTAATTTGATATTCCTGACTTTTTCTCTAAGATTTTGGTGGGATATCTTAACGTTAAGGTCTCTTCACTTTTACACATCCCTGCATCATAATACCAGGTGATTCATTTTAGAATAGTCCTCATACTTTATAAATAACAAAAATAAATGAGGATAAGTGTGTTCTGGAAAATAACAGTACTATAGAGAACAAAGTAAGGGTAATTGCTGTGCACACACGTACTGCTCTGTGCGGTCCAGGTAAATGTAAAGGCTCCCACGTAATATCTGGGCTTGGAATACAATAGGCAAGGTTCTAGGGTCTGAAACCGTAGACTTTAATAAAGCCACTGACAGCAAATAAGAGTCTGACATGTGAGTCACATTACTCACAACAAGGGCTGCTTTGTAGTTTTTGCTGCACCCCAATCCGGCCCATACAGTAGCTGAAAAGACAGAACAAACTGCAACCTTTAATAAATACAAGTTTTTCTACAAAGGCCGGGAACAGATTGACTTTGTGTGGTTTAGTCACAGCTGCCATGCCGCGTCCAGGTCTTATTCTGGGACAGGACTTATTTTTTGCCACTTGTTTAGTAACTACATTTTTTAAGCAATAGCCATTTCAGGTTAGACTATTTCTGCTGGAAATTAAGATCATCATGGATCTCCAAATTTCAATAATTACTTAATTTATCAATTTAAAACTATTTCTAGATCACTTAAAGAATTTCATGTTTAAAATCATTGACTATATCATTTAATTTACCTTATTTGCTCCACTGAAAAAAATAATTGGTCGTCTGGTCTTCTGATAAAAGTCTGTATTCCCTCTGCATGACTGCAGTCTTTTAATTCCTGACACCATGTGGTGCGCATATTGTCAGGATATACCAGTATTGCCAGAAAGAGGGGCTGGTCACGATTTACATACATGTGGTCACATGCCAACTTGACAATCTCGGCCGCTCTCAAGTCACTACTCAATGACAAGCCGTGAGATGAGGTAGTCGTGAGGTCCGAGGTCAGATACCAAGAGGGCTCGTAGTACAGAGAGGCAATGCAAAGACGTGGTCAAGTAACATAATTGGACCATACACTTATTCGTAACTGGTGATATATGCCATGTAGACATATATATACACTCTTCCTCATGTATGGTCCTATACATCTATTGTCGTACTATATTATCAAAATATGACTCCCTATTGAGATACAGCTCTGGCAAAAATTAAGAGACCACTGCAAAATTTTCAGTTTGTCTGATATTTCTCTTTATAGGTATATTTTTGAGTAGAATGTAAATTGCTCTTTTATTCTTTAAACTACTGACAACATGTCTTCAAATTTCCAAGCACTAAATGTTGTATTTATTTTCAGAAAATGAGAAATGGTCGAAATAACAAAAAAATGCAGTGCTTGCAGACCTCAAATAATGCTAAGAAAATAAGTTCATAATCATTTAGAAACAACAATACTAATATTTTAACTCAGGAAGAGTTCAGAAATCAATATTTTGTGGAATAACCAAGATTTTTAATCACAGCTTTCGTGCGTCTTGGCATGCTTGTCACCAGTCTTTCACACTTTTTTTGGGTGACCTTATGCCACTCCTGGTACAAAAATTTAAGCAGTTCTTCTTTGTTTGATGGCTTGTGACTATCCCTTTTCCTCTTGATTACATTCCAGAGGTTTTCAATGGGGTTCAGGTCTGGAGATTGGGCTGGCCATGACAGGGATTTGATGCTATGGTCCTTAATCCACACATTGATTGACCTAGCTGTGTGGCATGGCGCATTGTCCTGCTGGGAAAAACAGTCCTCAGAGTTGGGGAACATTGCCTGAACAGAAGGAGTCATCTGTTTTTCCAGGATAACCTTGTATGCGACTTGATTCATACGTCTTTCGCAAAGATTAACCTGCCCAATTCCAGCCTTGCTGAAGCATCCCCAGATCATCACAGATCCTCCATCAAATTTCACAGTGGGTACAAGACACTGTGGCTTGTACGCCTCCCCAGGTCTCTGTCTAACCATTAGATGACCAGGTGTTGGGCAAAGCTAAAAATTAGACTCATCAGAGAAGATTACCTTACTCCAGTCCTCTATGGTCCAATCTTTATGGTCTTTGGCAAACTTCAGCCTGGCTCTCCTTTACTTCTCATTGATGAAAGGCTTTTTTCTAGCTTTACATGATTTGAGCCCTGCCTCTAGGAGCCTGTTACGAACTGTTCTGGCCATGCACTTCACCCCAGCTGCCATTTGCCATTCCTTTTGTAGGTTACTTGATGTCATCCTGCGGTTGTTGAGTGACATTCTAATAAGATGACGGTCATCCTGGTCAGTGAAGAGTCGTTTTTGCCCTCTGCCGGTCTGTAGCTTTGTTGTCCCCAGTGTCTGCTGCTTAACATTGTTGTAATGGACAGCTTCTTAGAAATTTTAAGGATGGAGGCAACATGAAGCTCACTGTATCCCTCTGCTAGTAAAGCCAGAATTGAGCCCTTCTTTTCCTCACTCAAGACTTTTCTTTTCAACTCCTTTGGCATGGTTAAATGTTATTTTTTCATTCCTATTACATTTGGGATATTATTAGCACTTGTTTTTCCAACCAGCTTGTCCTATTGCAAGAGGATTGTGAACACCACAGGAGGGTTTTTTATACTTTTCTTCGTTAAATAAGATTTGGTTCAGGTGATCACCTAACCAGAAGCACATTAAGTAAAATGAGGTGTACTCTGGTTGGAATTCAACTGACACTGGAATGGAATGGCTGTCAGACATGTAGAGAAGCTAATTTTTCTAAAACTGTGCAGTGGTCTCTTAAATTTTGCCAGAGCTGTAAATTGTTATAATGAATTATGGGTGTGTGGTCCTGTTTTTTTATATCCAAGTGTTGCCTTCCTGATTTTCAATAAAGTACATTTATACTTTAACACTAGTGTTGAGCATTCCGATACCGCAAGTATCGGGTATCGGCCGATACTTGCTGTATCGGAATTCCGATACCGACTTCCGATATTTTTTCAATATCGGAATTCGGCATCGGAATCGGAAGTTCAGTTGATTGACGGCCTGACGTCATCATGATGCGCGGTGTGTGTGCATCATGATGCGCCGTCATTTCGGGCCTTCCGGGGGTCTCTGCCGGCCTGCCGGGGGGCTGTGCCGGCCTGCCGGGGGGCTGTGTGGACTGCCCGGGGTCTCTGCCGGCCTGCCGGGGGGCTGTGCCGGCCTGCCGGGGGGCTGTGCACCCTGTGGGGGTCTGTACCGGCCTGCCGGGGGGCTGTGCCGGCCTGCCGGGGGGCTGTGCTGATGTCCGGGGGTCTGTGCAAGCATCGTCCGATGGGACTACAAGTCCCATCGGGCGATGCCTGCTACCATGACAGTGATTGACACATTAGCCAATGATGGGACAGTAGTAGTCCCATCATCCGGCTAATGTGTTAAATGTTAAAAAAAAAAAAAAAAAAAAAAAAATACTACATACATACTACATGCTACATACATACTACATGCTACATACATACTACATATATACTACATACATACTACATGCATGCTACATACATACTACATGCTACATACATACTACATGCATGCTACATACATACATACTACATATATACTACATACATACTACATACATGCTACATACATACTGCATGCTACATACATACTACATACATACTACATACATACTACATGCATGCTACATACATACTACATGCATACTACATATATACTACATGCTACATACATACTGCATGCTACATACATACTACATATATACTACATATATACTACATGCTACATACATACTACATGCTACATACATACTACATATATACTACATACATACTACATACATGCTACATACATACTGCATGCTACATACATACTACATACATACTACATACATACTACATGCATGCTACATACATACCACATACATACTACATGCATGCTACATGCATGCTACATACATACTACATGCTACATACATACCACATACATACTACATACATGCTACATATATACTACATGCATGCTACATACATACTACATATATACTACATGCATGCTACATACATACTACATACATACCACATATATACTACATACATACAATACATACATAGACATACAGTACATATAACATAGAGTAACATACTTACCAATACTTGTCACATTGTTCCCCGAAGCCATTGTCTTTCCGGAATAAATATTAACATAACAAACCACAAAAATACTCACCCACGATCCGAAGCAGTCCACGAGTGTGTCCCACGACGATCTTGGGTAGAGAACTGCAGCATCAGATGATGCTGCCGTTCTCTACGGGCTGCAGGAATCCAATGACGGAAGGTAGGTATCCTTCCGCACTGTATTCCTCCGCCACTTAAAAAAAAAAAAGTCCCTAGTCTCACTTTATGCCATTGCTGCGTGGGAATTTCCCACACAGCAATGGCATAAAGTGAGACTAGGGACTTTTTTTTTTTTTAAGTGGCGGAGGAATACAGTGCGGAAGGATACCTACCTTCCGTCATTGGATTCCTGCAGCCAGTAGAGAACGGCAGCAACAGCTGATGCTGCAGTTCTCTACCCAAGATCGTCGTGGGACACACTCGTGGACTGCTTCGGATCGTGGGTGAGTATTTTTGTGGTTTGTTATGTTAATATTTATTCCGGAAAGACAATGGCTTCGGGGAACAATGTGACAAGTATTGGTAAGTATGTTACTCTATGTTATATGTACTGTATGTCTATGTATGTATTGTATGAATGTATTGTATGTATGTAGTATATATGTGGTATGTATGTAGCATGCATGTAGCATGCATGTAGTATATATGTAGTATGTATGTAGCATGCATGTAGTATATATGTAGTATGTATGTAGCATGTAGTATGTATGTAGCATGCATGTAGTATATATGTAGTATGTATGTAGCATGTAGTATGTATGTAGCATGCATGTAGTATATATGTAGCATGCATGTAGTATGTATGTAGCATGCATGTAGTATGTATATGGTATGTATGTAGTATGTATGTAGCATGCATGTAGTATATATGTGTTATGTATGTGGTATGTATGTAGCATGCATGTAGTATGTATGTTGCATGCATGTAGTATGTATGTAGTATATATGTAGTATGTATGTAGCATGTAGTATGTATGTAGTATGTATGTAGCATGCATGTAGCATGCAGTATGTATGTAGCATGCATGTAGTATATATGTAGTATGTATGTAGCATGTAGTATGTAGCATGCATGTAGTATATATGTAGTATGTAGCATGTAGTATGTATGTAGCATGCATGTAGTATATATGTGTTATGTATGATGCATGTAGCATGCATGTAGTATGTATGTAGTATATATGTAGTATGTATGTAGCATGTAGTATGTAGCATGCATGTAGTATATATGTAGTATGTAGCATGTAGTATGTATGTAGCATGCATGTAGTATATATGTGTTATGTATGATGCATGTAGCATGCATGTAGTATGCATGTAGTATATATGTAGTATGTATGTTGCATGTAGTATGAATGTAGCATGTATGTAGTATGTAGTATGAATGTAGCATGTATGTAGTATGCATGTTGTATGTATGTAGCATGTAATTTTTTTTTTTATTTTTTTTTTTACATTTAACACATTAGCCGGATGATGGGACTACTACTGTCCCATCATTGGCTAATGTGTCAATCACTGTCATGGTAGCAGGCATCGCCCGATGGGACTTGTAGTCCCATCGGACGATGCCTGCACAGACCCCCGGAGCCTGCACAGCCCCCCGGCAGGCCGGCACAGCCCCCCGGCAGGCCGGCACAGCCCCCCGGAGCCTGCACAGCCCCCCGGCAGGCCGGCACAGCCCCCCGGCAGGCCGGCACAGCCCCCCGGAGCCTGCACAGACCACCGGCAGGCCGGCACAGACCACCGGAGCCTGCACAGACCCCCTGGCAGGCCGGCACAGCCCCCCGAAAGGCCCGTACAGACCCCAGAGAGGCTGTACAAGGGCAGGAAAGGGTTTTTCTTATTCCGATACCGGAAGTCCCATAGACTTGAATGGGACTTCCGGTATCGGAATCGGCGATACCGATACTTTTTTTAAAGATCGGCCGATACCATCCGATACGATACTTTGAAGTATCGGACGGTATCGCTCAACTCTATTTAACACATTTTTGACTATACTGGGCTTTTATTACCGTTTGGCTTCTTGTCCTTTTCTCCCAGTACCACTAACACAGTATAATACCTCCACAGTATGATGTCTCTAATGTGCCTCCCCTAGTGTGCCCCTTCAGCCCCTTATTCAGTATAAGGGCCCCCATGACTGCCTACACAGTATGAGGGCATCCACATCCCCTCACACGCTGTGAGGGTCCCCATTCAGTATAATGGCCCCCACAACTTCTTATACAGTGTAATGGTCCCCACAAATCTTGACTCAGTATGATGGTCCCCATAGCCCACTTCCCAGCATGATGATGCCCACAATCCCTCAAACAGCATTATGGCCACCACAGCCCCACAAAGGATGAAGAACCTCACAGCCAGCCATACAGAATAAGGATACCACAATCCTCAACACAATATGGGTACCCTCACAGTTCCCTCCTCAGTATGGGGGTCCTCACAGTCCCCCACAACCTCTTACATAGTGTTATGGTTTTCACTGCCTCCTATTGAGTATAATGGCTCCCACCAACCACCCCACTTAGTATAAAAGCTCCCACCCAGTATAGTGGCTCCCAAAAGTCCCCCAATCAGTATTATGGCCCCAACAGCCCCAGCTCAGTGCAATGTCCATTCAGTGTGATTATCCTCCACCAAACCCTCATTCAATATGATTTGCCCAAATTGAGTATGATTGGCCCCCACTAGCCACCAATTCAGTATGATTGACCCCCACCAGACCCCCAATTCAGTATTCTTGGCCCTAATCAGCCACTAGTTCAGTATGCTTGCCCATCACCAGACCTTCATTTAGTATGATGACCCCAGAATTACTGACATCAAAAAAATACTCATCAAGCCCCTGTTCCATGGGTGTGTTCCTCCCTTCCATGCAGTGTACGCTTCACCACAGGAGGTACAATGAAGTGACGTCATCACAACTGCAGTGCACAGACTGTCAGACTAACCAGGAGAAGCTCATTAGTGGATTACGGAGCCTTTGGCACCCTGATACACCATTCTACACCAATGGTATCCATGTCCTGAGGGTGCTGATATCACTGAAATTGTATTGAAAGGTGGAGAAATAGGCCCCCCTCAACTTACGGACCACATAACGGCCACTTGGACTGCCGCCATGGATGGGACACCCCTGGATTCAGGTCTAGGGAATGTAAGGGCCAGTCAATGGCATCAGAGCTTTCATCATCATCATCATCATCAGCTGCCTTCACACTTGGACCACATGAGGCCAGGCATTGTTTTGCACAAGTAAAAACCAAGTGCTTCTGTGATGATACAGCATTTAATCTTAATTTTCCAGATGTAAATTCAGTAATCCAGGAGGCATAGACTGTTATCTTTACGTTGAGTTTTTAATTTATGCGGTTGTTCTTCAGTTGGTCAAGTAACATACAATGTTGTTATATGAGTCTTAAATGTTGATATTTTTGAGTGGTTGATTTTGCCTCTTATATCAGCTCCTACAGCTTATTGTCTGCAATCTTTGCAATACAGGGATGCAGAATCATTGAACAATCGGTATTTGATAATATCTTGATTGACCATTGTGTGGGACCCTGTGGCTTGTTAACTTGCAAAACAGAGGAGTAAAAATGATGCAAATTGAATAAAAGATGAGATCCAAAGAACCAGAGACTCTGTAAAAAAACACAACCAGGAACACTCTATGGAACAGCAGCCTGGGCTTCATACCTTCTTCACGAGGGACACAGATTTGACATTCTACCGGATATCAGATTAGGGGACCATGACCCAGGCTGACAAGCTGAAAAAATACAGATCTGCTACATTAACCATCACTGAACCCATGGATACATTTTGGAAAGCCAGGATTGGGACCCACTGGTCACCTGGCTCCTAGGAGATGTTTGGAGAAGCCAGACAGGGACCATCCAGTCACCTGGCCTTGTACCTCAATGGACTGTCAGCTTCCTAAGCTTGTCATTACCTCCTCTCTGTGCATGCCACAGGTAGGAGTAGTTGACCCTGGAAGCTCTGAAGTCACAACTGCTCTTATCCCAGTGAGTCAACGGAAGGGTGAGACTCTGTGTAATTTTGCACCATTTTGGGTATTTTGCTTGGACTGCTCTATGTGCTATTTACCTGTTTTGTGGTTCAATAAAGTATTCCCACACTGTTTTACTCTCACCCTGTTTGTTGTCTGAGTAGTATTATGCCCACGGTGAAAGGAAAGCAGGCATCCAGTGGAATGATCCCTGGTCCATGTGGTCTCGAGCCAGCGGACCTGAGCACCCGCTGACCCCCGTGTCTCCACAGCTTCCTCTTCCAGCGCAATGTCTGATGATTGCGCTGAACATTTTACACCAGTACCTAACAGCAGCAGAGTACACTTGGCTACAATCTGGACGTCTGAACAAGGCTTCAAGTGTTTGCCTCATATGACCATTACTTGCCGACAGCCTACTCAGTTAGGGCTCATAATAATAAAGCTTTAAATCGGATGAGTGCAATCCTATAAAAAATCGGATTGCACTCTGACTAATCTTATTGAATGATGTTGATTGTGTTGATCTGTGATTTTTTTTCTCAGGTCGGATGGGACTGAGAAAAAAATTGCAGAAAATTGCAGTATGCTGCGAATATCTGAGTATAGTGGATGAGACTCCCCAATGCAAGTGCGAGAAAAAAACGGACCATGCGTGTGCCATGCGATTTTTATGCATCCATCTCATAGGAAACCTGACATTTTATCAGCCGAGTACAGTAAATTCAGTTTGAACCGTAATAATAGAATAGATAGAACAGATATATAGATAGAAATGTCAGTGAGATGTATAATTAGTGCAGTGAGTGTGTAGCTTACTGTACATGTATTTAGCTAATAAATAAAAGGAGAAAATGGAGTGGTGTCCCCCTTAATTTTATAAACCAAATGAGGGAAAGCAGAGAGCTGAGAGCTGATCTTAAAAGTCTGTGAAATGGGACAATAAACATGTAGCTTTCCAGTCTATTAATATCAGCTCACAGCTGTCTACTTAGCCTTTACTGGTTGGCCCTGGTGCATTGGCAAGTGATGTAATGGATTTGGGGTTAATATCAGCATTGCAAGGTCAGCAGACAAGTCCAGGGGTTATTAATGGATTACTAACCCTGTAAGTTTAAATCAACAATGTCCTGTGTCTTTTGGTATATATTGTATATTGTAAAATGGCAATGCATAATCTATAAGTAATGTAAAGGTAATGCCTATTGTTGGTAGTGTACGGTATAGGATAGTATAAGGTAAGATATCGTTTAGGACTTAGGACATAAGATAGTGACTGTAGTTAAGTAGCGACATTAGGGTAAGATAGTGTTAATGTTTGGGACTAGCCCATAATGGGAGTTGCTTAGTATAAGGGCAAGTTACTGCTTCCTGTAGATAATTAGAATGGGCCAAGTTCAAGTTCGAGTAGGAAGTCAGGTCTGAATGTAAGAGTGAATACACGTTGTTCTGGGCAGCATGAGGCTTTACTAGAACTCCCTGGCAGATATACTCCTATAACATCTGAAGATCAATCCCCAATCCTGGTGTGATGGTGAGCACCGTAACAGCTTCCATACAGGTGAAGATTGACGTGGAATTGCGAATGGGAGAAGTAACGGATTTCGGATGTACTGCGGGACTGAGATGAGGATTCCTGGGACTGGCAGGATCAGTGAAATAAAGGATAGTCCTCGTGGAACAAAAGAAAAATCTGGAAGTGTATTATGCTGTGGAAGCAAGAAACGGAAACTGTTGTGTCCAATGCTACAATTTGCAATATGATGCACATGAACTGTTGAGTAAACTTCTTTGTCATGCAACAAACTGGGTGTCCACTGATTCATGTGTGGCGGCTTCTGAAACTGAGGTCCTGGAGACATGTGGTCTACATGTGAGTGCAGCGCACACCACACACAACAGCACATTTGACCTGGGAAACGTATTTCCTGTAAAGTGCCAGGATGACATGGAGCTTCAGCTCACCCATGGCTACTGCCCTCTGGCACCTAACACCACAAAGAACTTGAACTTTGAAATGCTTGAGAATGAACCACATAGAAATATTCTTTCCTGCATCGTACTTAACTTTCATTGATGTATGCTATGTATGCATTTGTGAATATATTGTTATTTTATTTGTATTAAAGGGGTGCTCTACTCAGGACAAACAAAGATTATCCTGTGAGAAGAATGATGCCATGCATGTGAATGACTGCAAAGTAATTTTACAATAAGGCCATGTTCACACTTTCAGTATTTGGTCAGTATTTTACATCTGTATTTGTAAGCCAAAGTCAAGAGTGGAACAAACAGAGCAAAAGGTATAACAGAAACACTTCACCACTTCGGCAGTTTTTATCCACTACGGGTTTTGACTTACAAATACTGATGTAAAATACTGACCAAACACTGAAGGTGTGAATGTAACCTAACAGATACATCAGACTAGCTGTACTTTCCGTCAGCAAAATTACCTTGTTTACAGGGTTCTCAAAAGCTTTTAATATTAATATATACTATTATTATATATTATATTAATAATAATTATAATTATTATTATTATTATTATATATTAATAATATTGTTATAATATAACATTAATAATAATAATGATGACAGGTGAAGTGACTGTTTTCTAAATATCTGAGAAAATCTGTCTTATTTTGCACTTCACACTTTGAATGACTGAGTGCGATCCAATTATAGTTATCGGAGGTAAATCGTGCACGTTGCAATTTTTTTCCTTGAATATGTGCACGGCCACATTTAATAACATTGGTCCGGGTGTGATCCAATGTTTTGTCAGAATCTATGGTCTGTACGAGCCCTTATAATAAAAATAATAATATAATAAAAAATGATTCTATCATTCAATTCTCCAAATTGTCAATACAGAGTAAGAGAACAAATTATTCCAACCATAGCAGACTGGATGAAATATGGAAAAGTGCCTTTCCCTGAAGAGCTTACATGTGCACAAATAACATTCCCACAATTCACCCGGTCACCCAATAATAGGAGACAGTAGATTGAACTACAAACAAGTGATTTAAATTAGAAGGCTATTACAAAGAAACTATGAAGACAGACAAAAGGATCCCATATATAGGCAATTCCATTATTACTGCTCAGCAACATCTTAATCAACCTGTCATCATAGCTGGGACTGACATCAGAACCCACAGGAACTAATGCAATTAGAGTAAAGATTTCAAACCAAGAACAATTTACAGACTAGGTAATTAGGATTAAAGAGCAGGCTGGGTGGACCGAGCGGCCTGTACCTTGCATAAATCTCTATATTCCAGACCATAAAAAGGGGGAAAATGACAGCTGAAAAGCGCGAGGCTGTTCTGCCCAAGTGACAGGTGCTCTTCTCTACGTTTTCGGTGTCATTTCTTCCTTTTCTAGAATAATCAATTGCAGAGTTGTGTTCATTTGGGGAACATTGCTGCTTAACTGCAGTTCAAAGGATTTTATAGCAAGTGTGCGACAGATGCTTAAACATAAAATTATATAGTAGTCATTGCGTATATTACTCGTAAACAAGATCTTGTGTAAAACTTCCCTTTCACCTGGTTTCTCATTTTATAATAAATGCAATATATAGCTGGAAAATCGAAAAATGTGATTTACTTCCTCCTATCCGTGAAAAATTACAATAAAGGTCTGTTTTATTTACGACTTATAACTTATGTTATGGACAGAAGATAGCATCACTGCGATTTCTGCTACAATTTCTGTGAATACTTTTGGACTCGGCCTCTCTTAGGCTACGTTCACACGTAGCGGAACTCTCGCGGAAGTTACCGTGAGAATTCCGAATTCCATTCCACGGGAAAATCGCATTTTAAATTCCCGCGATTTTCCGCGTTATTAGCTTGCAGAATTGCTAGCGTTTTCCAAGCGAACTGTAACATCGCTTGGAGAACTGATTGACAGGTTGGTCACACTCGTCAAACACAGTGTTTTACAAGTGTGACCAACTTTTTACTACTGAGGCTGCCTATGCGGCATCAATAGTAAAAGATAGGATGTAAAAAATAATAAAAAAAAAAAAAGAATTGTTATTCTTACCTTCTGGCGTCCCGCGTAGCCTTCCCGCCTCTCTCCACACTCCCGGTCCCAGTAATCCTTTGCGAGAATTACCACGATGACGTCCGTTCTCGCGGGATCGCGACGTCTCGTGGTCATTCGCGATGACATCGCGCGAATGACCTCGAGACTTTGCGATCCCACGAGAACGGACGTCATCGCTCGTAAAGGATTACTGGGACCGGGAACATGGAGAGAGGCGGGAAGGCTGCGCGGGACGCCGGAAGGTGAGAATAACAATATTTTTTATTTTAAATTCTATTTTTTACATCGATATGGTACCCAAAGCCCAGAGGACAGTCTCCTCTCCTCCGGACCGTGGGTACCATCCGCAAATGTTCTCCTTACTTTTTGCATGGTGTGTACAGCCACATGCGGAAAGTAAGCAGGACAATGCATTCCTATGGGTGCGGGATCACTGCGATTCCGCTAAATTAATGAACATGCTGCGTTTTTTACCGCAAAGCGATTCTGCCACGGTAAAAACCGCAGCATTAGCACAGGAATGCATAGGATGCTTATTTTTTGCGATTTTGCTGCAAAATCGCGCGGTTAAAACCGCCGCGAAAACGTGAAAATACCGCCACGTGTGAACATAACCTAACTCTTTCGTTGGACTCATAAAATAATCATCTTAAAATCATTTGTCATAGATTTTCAAAGTAAATACACCAGCCTCACTCAACAGGTCTATAATATCTCTTAAATAATGTAAGCAGTGTGTATTCTGAAATTTGTTGCCCGATCCTCTTTAAAGGTAAATGGTCAGCACATTCTTACAAATGGAAGTAGTGGAATTGCTGTAAAGTCAACTCATTTTGAAGTACTACAGACTTCTTCATCAGGACAAGAAAAGCTTTTGATCTTAAGGAGGGCATCATGATTGATTGACCATGATTGATTGACAGATTCACAACAGTGGGAGCAACAGTCATGCTGCAAGCGGAGGCATCTTTTCCTCTGATCAACATAATCTACTATGGTAAGGTGCCATAGGGGATCCTTAGCAGCAGCTGATCTCACTGCACAGCTTCACAGTACCTGTCTCACAACATGTATCTAATCAATACAAACTTTTTTGAACGTCTATGACATTAAATATACCTGCTCATTTAATGTGATAATCTGGTACATGTGAATCAAAGAAAATAGCCTTTATGGCTTATAATCCATAAGCACCTTATCTCATTCATACCTTTCTGGGCTTGTTTCTTCTTTTTCTATAGGCAGGTAATTAATATTGCATTTGCAAAACTTAGTACATATAAAGCCACATTAGAGAGCTTTACTAAGTCCTTACCCTTGCCAGGTCTTGCATTTAAGAACTATACATTTGCCCTGGAAAGGGATACAAAAAGATATCCAAGGAATTAATAATGCCAGTTAGCAGCGTTCAAGCTGTGATTAACAAATGGAAAATTAGGGGCTCTGGAAAAACAAAACCACGGTCAGGTAGACCAACACAGATTTCGTCCACAATTGCCAGGAAAATTGTTCAGGATGCAAAGAAAAATCCACAAATAACTTCAGCTGAAATACTGGACTCTCTGAAAACTAGCAGTGTGGTTGTCTCAAGATGCACAATAAGGAAGAACTTGAAGAAAAATAGGCTGCAGAAGAAAGCCATTACTGTACAAATGCCACAAAGTATCCCTCCTACAATACGCAAAACAGCACAGAGAGAAGCCTCAAAACTTCAGGAACAAGGTATTTTGGAGTGATAAGACCAAAATTGAACTTTTTGGCCCGAACCATAAACATTACATTTGGAGAGAGGTCAACAAGGCCTATGATGAAAGGAACACCATTCCTACTGTAAAGCATGGAGGTGGATCACTGATAATTTTGGGATGTGTGAGCTGCAAAGGCACAGGAAACTTGGTCAAGGTTGAAGGAAAGATGAATGCAGCACGTTATCGAAAAATACTGGAGGCAAATTTTCAATCATCAGCCCGGAAGCTGCGTATGGGACGTGCTTGGACGTTCCAACATGCCAACGATCCAAAACAAAAGGCCAAGTTGACCTGTCATTGGCTACAGCAGAACAAAGTGAAGGTTCTGCAGTGACCAACTCAGTCCCCTGACCTCAATATCATTGAGCCACTCTGGGGAGATCTCAAGCGCACAGTTCATGCTAGACAGCCCAGGAATTTACAGGAACTGGAGGTTTTTTGCCAAGAAGAATGGGCAGCTTTACCATCTGAGAAAATAAAGAACCTCAACCACAACTACCCCAAAAGACTTTAAGCTGTCATTGAAGTTAGAGGGGGGTACACGGTATTAAGAAATGCGGTATGTGAACTTTTGATCAGGGTCATTTAGATGTTTTGGGTTGTCATTATGATTTAAAAAGAGAAAACACAGTAGTTTGACAATAAATGGCTTCACCCAACCACTAACCATTAGTGGAGAAAAAGTTTTGGTGTCATCATTCATATTCTCTGGAAAAAGGCCAATAATGCAAATTTTCTGCTGGGTATGTAAACTTTTGAGCACAACTGTATATTGCACCTTACCATAGTAGATTATGTTGATCATATATTGACAAAGTGTCCTTAGCCTTTCTAATTAGGACTATGGGATTAATGAAGCATTTTGTTCCTCTGCAGCATTAGAGCTCAGTGGCACTGAACCTGGCCATGCCCAATGATTTGGTCAACTTCTAAGCAGGGCTTACAAGTTCTACAGAAAAGAACTTAAAAGCACTGAACTCCTTGCCTTGATTGACTGCAGCTTTGGCCAGAAATTTAGGCAAAGATAAGTAAACAATAAAATTAAAAATTCTGCAGTTCTTGTGAACAAAAAGTATTTTGCAATTTTAACAATTTTAGATCAGAAGAATAACTCTTCAAAATTTCCCTTAAATGGACATAAGGGGCCTTTCCTAAACCCTGAGAACCATTTCAAAATGTTCCTTCACTGGAACTAAACGACCTTGACCAACCCCTGAAAAAACAACCATATTGCATCATCTTTACAGCTGATACAATACAATTAGGAAAGTACGGTTCTCCTGGCATTCACCAAACCCAGACTCATCCATCAGTCTATCCGATAGGAAAGCGTGATTGTCACTCCACAGAACATGTTTCCATTAATCCAGAGTTCAGTGATGGTGAATTTTACACCACTCCATCCAATGCTTGGGTCCCGTTGAAGCGCAAGTGCGTGAAACGGCCGTTGTCCACTCTCTGTACGTTGCTCCCGTGCCAATGCCTTTTAATTAATAAAGAATTTTCACAACAGAACGGTGAGTGCCACCACTTTTATTTCTCTTTTGTACAAAATCAGATTACATGTTTGCTTTTCTGGATTGAGCACCCGTTCTGACGGTATTTTGGCGGTCGGTCCAGGTGTGTGATTTTCGACTTGAATAGCAGTCATGGAACTGCTTTGGGGTTAAGGAGCAGTGCCAAGTCTTCTGTCTCTCTTATGTAAACTTTAAGATATTTTCACATGTTGTGTTTTTGCTGTGTTTTTTGTTGTAGCATTTTTTATGCAATTTAAAAGCTGCATTTTACAATACCAGCAAACTCTATGAGATTTCAGAAATCTCATGCACACTCATTTTTTTATTTTTTTCCAACTGAATTAGAAAACTGCCACATGTCACTTCAATTTTTCACCAATAGAAAGCAAGGAGTATGAGGTTTTGCTGCGTTTTTAGTGAAAAAAAGCATTTACAGCTGCGAAACCCATTTATTTTTGTGATTTTCCCAGGTTTAAACAACAATATTTTGGTCTCTTCGCCTGAGATCACAGTTAGGATTAGCACAGTTTAGTTAAATTGAACAATACCTGACCAACTCAAGAGCTGACCAAAGTGTGAAAGTAAACAGTGTCCTACAAACTTAACACACAGCCAATGTTCTAGGTAAATTATTCCTGAACAGTTCGCCTGCTGTTACCTTTGTAATTGTGTATTTTTTATAAACTCATATGAACTTTTTTGTTCAGAATAGTCACTATTTTTTGAGATACAAAATTATTTTTCCACTGAATAATTTGATCAAATTACCCTTTTCCCAAAAATGGAAGGTTTCACATATGTCTTGCACTGGTGACCTGTCTTCATGCTTCCGTGGTGGAAGCAAAGCTGAACTTTGGGATGGTGAATAACGCGTAAAATATGCAGCAAAAATCTGTAAGCAGCATCTTTACTGCCAAGAGATCAGGTTTTGCCTGCAGAAAAACGCAGCAAATACGCAACGTGTGACCATAACCTTAGGTGTGAAATCAGCCTAAGCGAATTACCAAAATGTCCTGCAGTAAAATGATTAGATGCAACTCTTTCACTCATCCTGTACAGATTGTGTTTTTGTTTTTTTGCTAACGATCTATCTTAGTAAGTTCTGTTAAAATAGCTCCAGCATGTGAAGGTAATTCCTAAAACGTGTGTTATTTGAGGATTAAGATTGCATGTTCTATCATTGTTGTGTACTCATTCAATAAATTTGCCTGTTCTATATCTTGACAACAGAGATCAATTACCAAGAAAATCTTCAGACTTTTTTTTAGTTTATGAAATATCGTTCCTTTCTTCCTCCTCCGCTACTCTAGAGTCGAGAGTATGATGTGCTTATCCCTTTGCTTTGGCCTAATTATAGGGCTAGACATGAAAATTGGACCAGAGCGACATTCAAAGTTTAAAGGTCATCCTTGAGATTTTTTTTTTGCCCCTGACTGCATCAAGTGTTTAGAGAGGACTAATAAAGAACTAGTTTTGCTTCGATTGTTACTGATTAAACATGCACCTATCAATAGACATGGAGGACGTTTTTGCAGTATTTTGCATTTTGAAATGGATAGGAGAACCGGCCTTCGATAAAGCCAATCGCATGCAATTTCCCTGCTGAAAGGTGGCCTACCTGAAGAAACGAGGCCACCGCCAGCTGCATGTCAGGTCTGTCAAACTTGGCCAGGTCTGTCAATTAAGAGAACACAGAGCAATCTGTGAGCGCTGAAAGGGATCTCTTTACAGGCCCCAGGAGCCAAGACACAGCTCATTGTTTGCTCTGCATGTCTCACATAGTTTCAGGGTCCTGATAAGTAGGCACACCATGAAAACCTGTATTATATGCGGCCCAAGTGATACCTCTCCGAGCAAAGGCAGAGTGAGGTGGAACGAGTCTGTGAAGAGGTAATATTGCACCTTTACTTAGTGGGAGATGGGGCAATGAAAGACACAGGTATGGTGGTCCCAAATCTCATTCAGAAGCTCTTGTTGACTGATGACTCCTTTTAATTTTCCCCCCGTCTTATTTTCATTCAGTTCAAAATTGATGGGCTGCACGATAGTAAATTGCTGCCTTTGGAAAAAAAATTAAATCAGATTAAGTGCTTTTCTAAATTAGACAAAGCTTTAAAACTTGCTATATTTAGGAGCAATGAAAAGGAATTTGCACACACCCAGAAGGAAAATGATAGTCGAAAAAATAAAAATTAACATCTTGTGTTCTGTAATAGAAAAGTTTATTATCAAAACACATATAGTTTTTGATAGAAAGTGTAGAAAAAAAAGTTACAGAATTTCAACTGTGATTAGAATTGTGTATTTGAATCTATTGATCACATTGGTAAAAATATGTCCACTAAAATGATTTATGTGCAAAAGTAAGTTGACCTAGCAAATTCATTCCCATTCAAAGTGTCGTGTGAGATCCAATCTCCAACTCGTGAAAACATGGAAATAAAGCTCACCTTTACATAAGAATTAGGCTAGTTTCACACTAGTGTATGGAGGAGCTGCGGGCTTCCTCCGTGAAGCTCTGCCCCCGGCCGCACCTCCTCCGGTCAGCTCCGCCTCCATTGGCATGCGGCGTGCATACCCTATCTTTAGCATTAGGTATGCAGGCCGTGCCAATGAATGCAGATGCCTCCGCATGCATCTTTTTGACGGTGCGGCGACCTGCACCAAACGCAACGTGTTGCATTTTGGTGCGCTCGCCGCACAGTCAAAGACACATGTGGAGGCATCTGTATTCATCAGCACGGCCTGCATATCTAATGCTAAAGATAGGGTCCGCACGCCGATGGAGGCGGAGCTGACCAGAGAAGGTGCGGCCGGGGGGCGGAGCTTCATGGAGGAAGCCCGCAGCTGTCCGCAGCTACTCCATAGGCTACTGTAAAACTAGCCTAACTTGGACAAGGATCGGCAACTCAATGGTCAAACTGACCAACGGCTCTCCTGACCTGAGCGTGACAGCTGCATAGAGATACCTGCTGTCCTGCCTGGGTCGGGAGAGCCGATGGCCAGTCTGACCATGGCATTGTGATCCTTGTCTAAGTTATAAAGCCGTCTAACTCTTCCCTTAGGTACATTCTTAATTAGCAAAAAATGCACTGCATTTTCTGCTGCATATTTCCTTGCATAAAATGTGCCGTTTTTTACAATGCCAGCATTCAGCATGAGAGATTAAGAAATGTTATGCAGCCAATGGGAAAAAATATCGGCAGGGTAAATTGATAAGAGCTGTGGGTTTCTGCAGCATGTTAATTTGTGAATGGAATGCCATGCAAATTTAATTCTTTGCAATGCAAAGGAAAAAATTTCAACCACCCCTGCACATTACTTGCAATGATGTCTGCGATGGTAATCACTGTGGGAGCTACGCTGTGGAAACTCCACAGGAAATTGGAATGTAGCCTAAGGATTGTTACTGAGTTGTCTAATAATTCCAGAATTATTGAACTTTATTGTAGTCTGGACTGCATGCATTATATCGATGTGGGGGAACAAGTCTTAAGAAGCAATGCGGATCCATCCATCCAAGAATCATGCCGTCATAATGTAAGATAATACAAGATGAGTGAATCTTTTGAAATTCAAATTCACTAGGGTTGCCAAATTTTATTCCAAAATTGGATTTATGGTGCTTACATTTACCTTGAATTGCAACTCAGCAAAGCGTCCTATTGCTTGGAAAATACGTATATATATACTGTATAATGTAAGGGGGTGAAGCACTGAAGGAGCCGAGGGGGGGTTGCCTTCCCAGTTCCGTGCCCGGAACCATTAAGCAGGGCGTTAGGTTCCTCAGAGCAGCGCAGAGTGCTGAAAGGAGAGGATGCTGACACTAGAGGGGAGAGAACTCGGGCACAGACGCCAGAGCCAGAGAGACCGCAGACAGGGACTGCAGACAGTGAGTACGTGAAGCCTGCTACTGCACTGTCAGGAAAGTTGCTGACTCCCCTGTTGTGAACTCATTTTCTGGTCTGCCTCTGGTTTCTGGTGAGGGAGCTGGTTGTGCTGACAAAGGAGTTGTGAGTTCTCTTTCCGGGCTCCCTCTGGTGGTGGCAGGAGATAGTGAAGCTGATCTAATTAACAGAGACCTGCCACCTGATAATGAGGAAGAGGAGTGGACATCTGGAGTCTCAGACTGGATTTAAGACAGCCGACTCCCTATTCCCATGCTGGTGATTTTTTCCTGCCTCCTGAGGTCTTAGTTTCCAGCTCAGTTCCTGCCTTCTAAAGCTAAGTTGTCTTTGCTAATGATCACATTTGATTTGGTTTGGTCTATTCAGTTTTTTGTGTGGTCAGCCAGCCCCGGCTGGGGCTGTGCTGAATTTCCTCTCTTATGTCACTGTATGTGCCAGTTTGCTTTTTGTCCCTTATTAGATTGGCCTCTTTTTGCTCTGTTCTCATAATATGCCAGAGTGCTGATATAGTGGGAGAAATCTAGTGACTTCAGGGTATTTTTTGCTATCAGAAGTGTTGGACATTTTTGCAGTGTTTTTTGGCGTGATTGCAGACAGTATCTTTCCTTTCCTGTCCTTTCTAGCTAGTGTGGGCCCCATCGTTCGCTCAGCCTATTTTCCTACCTGTGTTCATGTTTTCATCTTGTCTCACCGTCAATACATGTGTGGGGGCTGTCTATTCCTTTGGGGTCTGCTCTGGGGCAGTTTTAGATTTCCCCTTTTCTTACTTTAGGCTTATTTAGTCCTCCGGCTGTGACGAGGCATCTAGAATCATCGTAGGTACGCTCCACGGCTGCTGTTAGTTGTGTGGTTAGGATCAGGAGTCTGCAATCCGCGTAGTTACCAACCTCTCTGGTTTTCTGTGACTTGGCTTGGTCTTGTTTTCCTCCTCGGTGACCCATTCATAACTCTCCCCTCTGCGATAAGACGCTGCCCCACAGAGAGGTTGTGACCGGTACAGAGAGACTGAGCCCCGTACAGGATTGCAGTGACCTGTGTGCTTACGGAGAGCCCCTGATTCCGGTGGAAGTACACCGTGGCGGAGCGAGAGGGAAAGACTTGGAGCTAAGGGGAATATCGTTAGTTTCATACCCCCTGGTTCCCGCCTTAACCCCTCATACCCCGGCTGGACGACGTCAAGGGCCCAGGAGACAGAGGACTGCAAGCACTGCTGGTGCCTCAGTGCCATCGTTGGACAAGAGTGATCCCTTCAAGCAAGATCCCTGAGGGCTGATAAGTTCCCCCATAGGAAAATAACTTTTATACTGTTTGAGTTCCGTTTATGATTTTCTGACACTGGTTTAACCTGTTCATATCATATTCTTTCTGATACAGTTTATTTTACCAGTATTGTCCCCTATAAATAAACCTCCCCTTTAACTGTTGGTCTGTCTGTTCCATGGTGACATATTGCCATTCCTGCATACTTTTACATTTGGCGTAGTTAGCAGGATATCACACGAAGGCACGGACGGAGCGGACCAAGCAGTCAGGGAAGGCCCCAAGACTAGCATTTCCCTGGGAGCCATGTTGAATAATCTGCCGAGGTTTACGGGGAACAATGTGATGTTGTGGAACTGGACCGAGCGAATTCAGGGGTTACTGTGGATGCACCCCTTGGCACCAGCACTGGAGGCAGAGATAGCATTGATGGCCTTAGAGGGGGAGGCATGGGACTCTGTCATGCATAGACCCCCCGGGAAAGAAATACCCTGGACAAGGTGATGTGTATTTTAGAGGAGACACATGGGGACCCCACTGACATAGGGGAACTCTGCATGTGACTGTTCCATCGGGTGCAAAGAGAGGGGCAGACTGTGACTCAGTTTATGAACGCCCTACAAGAGCTCCACACTGCCATTAAACGGAAGGACGGGGTAGGCGTAGGTTCCGTAGACGTGGTGCTCAGAGATCAGATGGTGACGGGGCAACGTGACGGAATGATGAAGCAGGCTATGCGAGAGCGCCTGCGGGTAAAGCCAGACATGACCTTCTCTGAAGTAGGTAGTGAGACGTGCATGCGTGAGCAAGAACAGGACGTGACGGGGTCAGTGGGAAAGATGCGGAGCGGGGAGGCAACTGCCACTGAAGAAAGAGTCCCCCGATGGGTAGAAGACCTGAGACAGGAGAGTCAGTTCCGTGAAGAAATGGCGACTTCCAGGAGGACCCAGGCAGAGAGGCCTGGTTCGCTGGGGCAAAGAAGAGGAGCTATTCCCCGAAGAGAAGTTGCAGCTACCCAGAGAAGACGTCTCCTCACTTGCTATCCCTGTGGAGAGCCCGGCCATATTGCCCGGTGGTGTCCCCAGCTGAGCCGACCATCCCCGCGGCTCCCGTTAAACTAGGTGGCTTGGAGCATGAGGGACACCGCCCGGAGCGTGAAGAGCAGAGAAGGAGTGAAAAGAGTCCCACCAGCCTTGTTTCCATGTGCCCCCTGGTCTGGGCCGAAATCAACGGGAGAACTGTGTGGTGCCTGGTAGACACCGGGTCTCAAGTGACCACCATGCCCGAAAAACGCTGCAACCTGAATGGGGCCCAGTCATTAGGCTTACGGTGGCCAATCACCTACCAATCCCGGTCGCAGGAGTGGTATAGCTGAACATAGTCTGTGGAAAAGATGTGGGGAGAAAAGGAGTAGTGTTGGTAGATGGAGAAGCCGCTAGGGATCATACCGTAACCCTGGGCATGAACGTGCTTAAAGATCTCGGAAGTATACTTCTCAATAAGACCTCAGACCAATTCCTACAACAGTGGAGTGAGCAGACCCCACAGAAGAGGGTCTTTCAACAGCTGATTAGGACAGTCCTGGTCCGGGAAATATGCAGCAGCGGAAAAGAACTAGGCAAGCTCATCGTGCCCGCTTCTTTGAATCGAGTGCTGCCCCTGGGGCTGACCGTGCTTCCTCTACCTGTGCGAGCGGGTGTCCCTCTAGAAGGAGTAAAGGTACAAGTGGAGCCTAGCCCAGCTGATCAATTGCAGTCCGGGATACTGGTCGCATGGACCTTGGCTACTGTGCGGAATGACACCGTACTGGTACGCTGTGTGAATTTGGGAGAGACTGACATGACCTTGGCCCCCAGAGGAAAAGTGGCCCACATTCTAGGTGTACCAGACGAGCTGGTGCCCTCCAAACCAGTACAGCTGACTGCAAAGCCAGAAGACCCTTTGTTGGTGACTGTAAAGGCAGAAGCCATCCCAGATCCTAGGCTGCTACAAGAAGGCCGACGAATTCTAGAAATTCTAGAACTCTCAGAACTGCCTTCTCAGCAGGTTCCCCAGGTGGAGGCCTTGTTAGGAAAGTACCAGGAGGTGTTCGCAAAAGATGAAGATGATTTTGGGCGCACGACGGCCATCACCCATGAGATACCCACTGGAGATGTGGCACCGATACAGGAGAGATATCGCGAAATACCCCCACAAATGTACCAAGAGGTAAAAGGAATGCTGTCGCAGATGCTAAAGAAGGGAGTGATCCATGAGAGCCAGAGCCCGTGGGCTGCCCCCATTGTCTTGGTGCGGAAGAAGAATGGAACTTTACACTTCTTTGTGGATTACCGCCAGCTCAACGCTTGTACGGTGCGAGATTCATATCCACTGCCACAGATAGAGGAGTTCCTGTTGGCGTTGGGAAATGCCCAGTATTTTTCTACATTGGACCTGGCCAGCCGGTATTGGCAAGTACCCATGTCTGAACAAGATCGGGCCAAGACAGCTTTCATTCTGCCGATGGGATTATACGAATTCGAATGCATGCCTTTCGGGCTAGCCAACACCCCGGAAACATTTCAGCATCTCATGGAGATATGCCTGGGAGACTTGAACTTCTAAGCCACTCTGATCTACCTAGACGATATCATCATCTTTACTCCCAACATTGAAGAACATCTCCGGAGACTGGAGCAAGTTCTGAGTCGGCTACAAAAGTATGGGTTGAAAGTGAAGCCCCAGAAGTGCCACCTCTTCTGGACACAAATCGATTATCTAGGGTATGTTGTCTCAGCTGAGGGGGTGAAGCCCTCGCAGGAGAAAATCGCTGCGGTGCAGGAGTGGCCAACCCCAAAAACCGTGAAAGATGTGCGGGCATTCCTGGGACTCACGGGATACTTCCAGCGCTTTGTGAAAGATTTTACTCACATCGCAAACCCCCTCCTGGAATTGTTGAAAGGAGTACCCTCATGCACGAAGAACAGGAATATACACTGGGGAGAACAACAGGAGAAAGCATTTCAGGTCCTGAAGAAAGCCTTGACCGAGGCCGCCGAGGTTCTCTAAAAGTTTTCATAAATTGGTGAATTATTTGTGTATGGCAACAAAGATTCATATAGCCGCAAGATGGAAAACCCCTTCACTGTCGATATCTTTGGTAAAAGAAAGAATGAATACCATCATGTTATATGAGTGGATAGAATCTACTAGATCTGATACGTGGAACTTATTTCTCAAGGTCTGTAATTGATGGATAGAATTACATCCAAATACACAACTAGACTCCGCTTTGCGGCTTTCCCCATAACCGTTTATGACTTATAGAAAAGGCCTTACCAGAACTCATAACAAATAGAGTTGAGCGACTTTTGGTTTTTTAGGGTCGCGTTTCGTTTCGTGAAACCCGACTTTTCCAAAAGTCGGGTCGAGCAAGATCGTCCGATTATAGGGAAAAGTCGGGGTCGTCCCGAAACACGAAACCCAATGTAAGTCAATGGGGAATAAAAGTCGGCAGTGAGAGGAGGACAGGAAACACACCTACAGTGCCCATTTGAATGCCAAAAGCATCAATTCTTCTTTCTTAAGCTTGTCAACCTTAATTAACTTCATAATACAAGTTACGCACTGAAAAATGGGGGTTATTTGGCTACAAACTGTGGGGGGGAGGGCTGGCTCCAGGTTTTCATGTGTCCTGGGCGAAAGAGCGCCCCTTTAACACATACCACAACTCATCATGCTCCGATACGGCAGAGAAATAGCGGTATAGTACAATGAAAAATACCTCACTTTTTACATCTCATGACGAGGCCCATCTATTTCTCCATACAGAATCATTGGTCCCATATAATGTTTGAAACAGTATATGATGAGCTCCACATAATGCTACAGTATATGTTGGTCCCCATGGATGAAGCTCCACTGTCTTATGGGCCCAAATAATGCTCCAAACATAATGGGCCCCATTTCTAATGCTCTAGTGTATAATGGGCCCTGTAAATGCTGCTCCAGTGTCTGATGTCCACCTTTGGAATGTTCCAGTGTATGGTGGGCCCCATCTATCATTCTCCAGAGTATAGTGCTCCCCAAAAATTGCTGTCCCAACATTGAAAACCATCAAATAAGTCTCCTCGCTAGGGAATCCCTGTACTTGTCTGGACAGGTGCTGTAGCTTGCTTAACAGCTCGCCAGCCGTTCTCACGCCCAGTATGGATTACACGTGATTGCACAAAGGTGAGAAAGGGTACCGTATCCCCAGATAACATGTATGGATAGCGTACACATTCAAAATATATGTCTCAGGAGGCAGGCTCAGACGGTGTTAGGCCCAGTATGGATTGCACGTGATTGCACAAAGGTTAGAAAGGGTACCGTATCCCCGGATAACATGTATGGATAGCGTACACATTCAAAATATATGTCTATACAGCATGAGGCAGGCTCAGATGGTGTTAGGCCCAGTATGGATTGCACGTGATTGCACAAAGGTTAGAAAGGGTACCGTATCCCTGGATAACATGTATGGATAGCGTACACATTCAAAATATATGTCTCAGGAGGCAGGCTCAGATGGTGTTAGGCCCAGTATGGATTGCACGTGATTGCACAAAGGTTAGAAAGGGTACCGTATCCCCGGATAACATGTATGGATAGCGTACACATTCAAAATATATGTCTATACAGCATGAGGCAGGCTCAGATGGTGTTAGGCCCAGTATGGATTGCACGTGATTGCACAAAGGTTAGAAAGGGTACCGTATCCCTGGATAACATGTATGGATAGCGTACACATTCAAAATATATGTCTATACAGCATGAGGCAGGCTCAGAGGGTGTTAGGCCCAGTATGGATTGCACGTGATTGCACAAAGGTTAGAAAGGGTACCGTATCCCTGGATAACATGTATGGATAGCGTACACATTCAAAATATATGTCTATACAGCATGAGGCAGGCTCAGACGGTGTTAGGCCCAGTATGGATTGCACATGATTGCACAAAGGTTAGAAAGGGTACCGTATCCCTGGATAACATGTATGGATAGCGTACACATTCAAAATATATGTCTATACAGCATGAGGCAGGCTCAGACGGTGTTAGGCCCAGTATGGATTGCACGTGATTGCACAAAGGTTAGAAAGGGTACCGTATCCCTGGATAACATGTATAGATAGCGTACACATTCAAAATATATGTCTATACAGCATGAGGCAGGCTCAGACGGTGTTAGGCCCAGTATGGATTGCACGTGATTGCACAAAGGTTAGAAAGGGTACCGTATCCCTGGATAACATGTATGGATAGCGTACACATTCAAAATATATGTCTCAGGAGGCAGGCTCAGACGGTGTTAGGCCCAGTATGGATTGCACGTGATTGCACAAAGGTTAGAAAGGGTACCGTATCCCTGGATAACATGTATGGATAGCGTACACATTCAAAATATATGTCTCAGGAGGCAGGCTCAGACGGTGTCAGACACAGTATGGATTTGACGGCCCAGATTACACAGCGGAGGAGCAGGGAGAGGTAAAGATTGCAAATGCTGGGGCCCTGCCCAAGCAAGGGGGGCCCACTCGTGGGCGTCGGTACTGGCACTGGGCCCCTCATAGTACAGCGGTGTGTCTGACGGCGGGTGTGCACCACCACCGTCAGAGACACTTGATTGCACTATGAGGGACCCTGTGCCAGTGCCCGCGCCCAAGAGTCGGCCTACCCACCTGTCCAGGGCAACGGCACTCGCACGGTGTCGTGCGGTAGGTGGTGACCCCGGCCATGGGGGGGGAGGCAGCACAGTTAGGGAGTTTTAGAAAGTGGCATATGTTGATGTTGGACATTCAGCTGATGCAAAAGGCGAAATAGGTGAAGTACCAGGAAGAGGTGGGCCAAAGCAAGCCATTTTTCTGTCACCCTATGTGTCATCAGGGGAAGGTGGGCCAAAATCCTTGGAAACCCATGCGTGGTTCATTTTAATGAAGGTTAGATCATCCACATTTTGGGTTGACAGACGGGTCCTTTTTTCTGTCAGGAAAAGCACACTTGCAGCTGGGCAAGCGAGCTCCTGTAAGGCATATTGGGCCAATTCAGGCCAGGTGTCCAGTTTAGCGGCCCAATAGTCAAAGGGGAATGACCTGTGTGGGAGAACATCGATATGGGAGGAAAAGTAGTTTGTTACCATAGTTGACAACTGCTGTCTCCTGTCACTTTCCATCGATGCAGTATTACCAGTTGTGTGAGCGGTATTTGAAAAATCAGTCCACAACATTGTCATGAAACCCCTGTCTCCAACGCCACTTCTGCTGTGTGCACCACGAACACCTCTGCCAAGCTGCCCCCCGGCCCGTACGGCTCGTGTGAGAACCATCACCGCTGCTGTGTGCTGGGAATGCCTCAAGCAACCGATTTACCAGAGTTGCTTGTTTATTAGCCAATATTAGGTCAAGGTTCTGTGGCATGATGTTTTGTAATTTGCCTTTATAGCGTGGATCCAGGATGCTGGCCAACCAGTAGTCGTCATCGTTCATCATTTTGGCCATGCGGGGGTCCCTTTTTAGGATCCGCAAGGCATAATCTGACATGTGGGCCAATGTTCCCGGTGTCAATGATGCACTGCGAGTGCTGGGTGGAGGAGCACTTTCTGGCAAATCCACATCCCTCCAGTCACGCACAAACCCTGTACCAGACCTTGCCACGCCAACATTTTCACTTGCCCCACGAGATGCATCCTCCTCCCCTAAGTAATCATCCCCATCATCCTCCTCCTCCTCCACTTCTTCCTCCACCTCGTCCAGGAGAGGTCCCTGAGCAGACAATGGCTGAATGTCATCAAGGATTCCCTCCTCCTCCTCCTCATCAACATTGGCTGCAGACGCCTGCTCCTTAAGGTGCGTCAAAGTTTGCATGAGCAGACGCATAAGTGGGATGCTCATGCTTAGGATGGCGTCGTCTGCGCTTACCAGCCGTGTGCATTCCTCAAAACACTGAAGGACTTTACAAAGGTCTTTCAGCTTCGACCACTGCACACCTGTCAACTCCATGTCTGCTCTCAAAGTGCCTGGCCGTGTATCCTCCCACAAATGCATTATGGCCTGCCTCTGCTCGCACAGCCGCTCCACCATGTGCAGGGTGGAGTTCCACCTTGTTGCAATGTCGATAATGAGGCGGTGGTTGGGAAGGTGGAGCAATCGCTGCAGCTTCTGTATATGAACGGAGTGTACAGGCGACCGGCGGATGTGCGCGCACAGTCTTCGCACCTTCTGGAGCAGGGCTGTTAACTCCGGATAATTTTTGAGGAAGCACTGCACCACCAGGTTCAAGGTGTGAGCCAAGCAAGGTATGTGGCTGAGTTTTGAAAGGGCTATGGCTGCCACAAAATTACGGCCGTTATCACTAACTACCTTGCCTGCCTCAAGATGTACACTGCCCAGCCATGACTCAGTTTGTCGCTTCAAGTACTCGGCCAGCACCTCGGCGGTATGTCTGTCGCCCAAACACATCATCTGCAACACAGCCTGCTGACGCTTTCCACTAGCTGCTCGATAGGGGGACACATCGTGTGCAACAGTGGCAGCTGCAGATGGAGTGCTCGTACGACTGCGCTCTGTGGACGAGCTTTCGCTCCTGGAGGAGGTGGAGGAGGAGGAGGGTCAAACGCCTACAGCCAACTGTTTCCTATACCGTGGGCTAGGCAGCACTATCCCACCACCGCTGTCCCCTGTGGACCCTGCATCCACCACATTAACCCAGTGCGCAGTGATGGACACGTAACAGCCCTGGCCATGCCGACTGGACCATGCATCAGTTGTGAGGTGCACCTTTCCGCTCACTGACTGCTTGAGTGCATGGACAATGTGGTCTTTCACATGATGGTGGAGGGCTGGGATGGCTTTGCGAGAGAAGAAGTGGCGACTGGGTAGGTCATAGCGTGGTACTGCATAGGCCATGAGTTCGCGGAAAGCTGTGCTTTCCACCAACTGAAAGGGCATCATCTCAAACGAGATTAGTTTGGCAATGTGGGCGTTCAAACCCAGTGTACGCGGATGAGAGACTGAGTACTTTCTTGACCTACTCATAGTGTCTGGGAGGGTGAGCTGGACTTGAGAGCTGCATATGGTGGAAGTAGCGGTGGACAGGGCGGACTGAGAGAGGGTTGATGATGGTGATGGAGTTGGTGTTCTTTCTGATGGCCTAGAATCAGTCTTTCGTTGATATAACAGTGGGATTCCCTGACTGCTGTGGTCTTGCAACGACACCTCAACATTTGCTGCTGTGCTAACCGGTGGGCTTACAGTGGGGGAAACAATGTAGCGTTGCTGACTACCTTCGTTGTGATCAGTTGCACATGTGGCACTTGAGGTTTGGTGTTGTGTCCACGCTTGCAAGTGCATGCTGGTTAAATGTCTAAGCATGCAACTGGTATTCAAATTTTTCAGATTTTTCCCTCGGCTAAAGGTCTTTGCGCACTTCTTACAGATAACCTTGGCCTGATCATGAGGATTTTGTTCAAAAAAGTGCCACACTGCACTCTTCCTACTTTGGCAGACATTTTGCGGCCTAGCACGCTGTGATCTTTTGACCCTCTGGACAAGCTGTCCAGCAACTCTTTTGATGTTTGGAACCTGTCTTTGGAGTGCTCCGGGCCTGCCAGATAACAGCTGTTGCGATGTCGATGTCTGCTGTGGATGCTCCTCATCTGAGCTATTGGAAGCAGCACCCTCTTCCCCCAATGGATGCCAATCTGGGTCAACAACTGGGTCATCCATCACCTCCTCTTCTATGTCATGTGCACCTTCCTCTGTGTCACCGTGTATGGTGGTATAGTGTGCGGGAAGGGGCACCTGAGTCTCATCAGGGTCAGAATCTGGCTCTGTACACTGCAAGGACAATGTAGTGCTCTGAGTGAATGTACCAGCAGAATCATCCATCAGCGGCTGTGCATCAGTGCACTCCATGTCAGATTCATCTTGGCTGGGTAATTCACCATTTGACTTGATAATCCAGGCATGGTATGTGAAAACAGCTCCATGGAGTAATCAGTAGTATGGCCTGCGTCATCCTTCAATCTTGGTTGGGGTGAAGGACACAAGGAAAGGTGTGGTTCATGAACATGAGCCTCCAATGACGACTCAGTGCTTTTACTTTTTACAACTGAAGAAGAGGAGGCGATAGAGCTGGAGGCTGAGTCAGCAATGTAAGACAAAACTTTTTCCTGATGCTCTGGCTTTAAAAGCGGTTTGCCAACTCCTAGAAAACTAAGCGTTCGAGGCCTTATGTAGCCAGACGATGACGCAGGGTCAGCACCTCCTGCATTCGGTCCTATTTTGCTCTTGCCACTACCATCAGATCCACCACCAACACCATCATTACCAGCTGCCAACCCCCACCCAATTCCACGGCCTCTTCCACCAGCCTTCCTCATTTTTGGTAGAAATGTAGACAAAATCCAACAAACTATATAGTAATGTAAAACAAGGTACAAGGTGTCTATAGGGCAGGGGAGATTTTGAATTTCTGCACACACTTGTGGACAGTGGACACTTTTGGATTGTGTGAGGCCCACTGATATCTGAGCGCTATGTGACAGGCTCGATGGCACTGCTGTGACAAAAGTGACTAGAGGATAAGGGAGATTTTGAATTTCTGCACACACTTTTGGACACTGGACACTTTTGGATTGTGTGAGGTCCACTGATATCTGAGCGCTATGTGACAGGCTCGATGGCACTGCTGTGACAAAAGTGACTAGAGGATAAGGGAGATTTTGAATATCTGCACACACTTTTGGACACTGGACACTTTTGGATTGTGTGAGGCCCACTGATATATGAGCGCTATGTGACAGGCTCGATGGCACTGCTGTGACAAAAGTGACTAGAGGATAAGGGAGATTTTGAATTTCTGCACACACTTTTGGACACTGGACACTTTTGGATTGTGTGAGGTCCACTGATATCTGAGCGCTATGTGACAGGCTCGATGGCACTGCTGTGACAAAAGTGACTAGAGGATAAGGGAGATTTTGAATCTCTGCACACACTTTTGGACACTGGACACTTTTGGATTGTGTGAGGCCCACTGATATCTGAGCGCTATGTGACAGGCTCGATGGCACTGCTGTGACAAAAGTGACTAGAGGATAAGGGAGATTTTGAATATCTGCACACACTTTTGGACACTGGACACTTTTGGATTGTGTAAGGCCCACTGATATCTGAGTGCTATGTGACAGGCTCGATGGCACAGCTGTGACAAAAGTGACTAGATGATAAGGGAGATTTTGAATTTCTGCACACACTTGTGGACAGTGGACACTTTTGGATTGTGTGAGGCCCACTGATATCTGAGCGCTATGTGACAGGCTCGATGGCACAGCTGTGACAAAAGTGACTAGAGGATAAGGGAGATTTTGAATATCTGCACACACTTTTGGACACTGGACACTTTTGGATTGTGTGAGGCCCACTGATATCTGAGCGCTATGTGACAGGCTCGATGGCACTGCTGTGACAAAAGTGACTAGAGGATAAGGGAGATTTTGAATCTCTGCACACACTTTTGGACACTGGACACTTTTGGATTGTGTGAGGCCCACTGATATATGAGCGCTATGTGACAGGCTCGATGGCACTGCTGTGACAAAAGTGACTAGAGGATAAGGGAGATTTTGAATTTCTGCACACACTTTTGGACACTGGACACTTTTGGATTGTGTGAGGTCCACTGATATCTGAGCGCTATGTGACAGGCTCGATGGCACTGCTGTGACAAAAGTGACTAGAGGATAAGGGAGATTTTGAATCTCTGCACACACTTTTGGACACTGGACACTTTTGGATTGTGTGAGGCCCACTGATATCTGAGCGCTATGTGACAGGCTCGATGGCACTGCTGTGACAAAAGTGACTAGAGGATAAGGGAGATTTTGAATATCTGCACACACTTTTGGACACTGGACACTTTTGGATTGTGTAAGGCCCACTGATATCTGAGCGCTATGTGACAGGCTCGATGGCACAGCTGTGACAAAAGTGACTAGATAAGGGAGATTTTGAATTTCTGCACACACTTGTGGACACTTTTGGATTGTGTGAGGCCCACTGATATCTGAGCGCTATGTGACAGGCTCGATGGCACAGCTGTGACAAAAGTGACTAGAGGATAAGGGAGATTTTGAATATCTGCACACACTTTTGGACACTGGACACTTTTGGATTGTGTGAGGCCCACTGATATCTGAGCGCTATGTGACAGGCTCGATGGCACTGCTGTGACAAAAGTGACTAGAGGATAAGGGAGATTTTGAATCTCTGCACACACTTTTGGACACTGGACACTTTTGGATTGTGTGAGGCCCACTGATATATGAGCGCTATGTGACAGGCTCGATGGCACTGCTGTGACAAAAGTGACTAGAGGATAAGGGAGATTTTGAATTTCTGCACACACTTTTGGACACTGGACACTTTTGGATTGTGTGAGGTCCACTGATATCTGAGCGCTATGTGACAGGCTCGATGGCACTGCTGTGACAAAAGTGACTAGAGGATAAGGGAGATTTTGAATCTCTGCACACACTTTTGGACACTGGACACTTTTGGATTGTGTGAGGCCCACTGATATCTGAGCGCTATGTGACAGGCTCGATGGCACTGCTGTGACAAAAGAGACTAGAGGATAAGGGAGATTTTGAATATCTGCACACACTTTTGGACACTGGACACTTTTGGATTGTGTAAGGCCCACTGATATCTGAGCGCTATGTGACAGGCTCGATGGCACAGCTGTGACAAAAGTGACTAGATGATAAGGGAGATTTTGAATTTCTGCACACACTTGTGGACAGTGGACACTTTTGGATTGTGTGAGGCCCACTGATATCTGAGCGCTATGTGACAGGCTCGATGGCACAGCTGTGACAAAAGTGACTAGAGGATAAGGGAGATTTTGAATATCTGCACACACTTTTGGACACTGGACACTTTTGGATTGTGTGAGGCCCACTGATATCTGAGCGCTATGTGACAGGCTCGATGGCACTGCTGTGACAAAAGTGACTAGAGGATAAGGGAGATTTTGAATCTCTGCACACACTTTTGGACACTGGACACTTTTGGATTGTGTGAGGCCCAATGAATATCTGAGCGCTATGTGACAGGCTCGATGGCACAGCTGTGACAAAAGTGACTAGAGGATAAGGGAGATTGGATTGCTTTTAAAAAAGCAGTTTGCGGAGCAGTGGGTAAACAGCAATGCCAGCCTGTCAGGAAGCCTTAAAAGGCAGCCCAACAACCAACACCACTGATACACCACTATATAGCCTCCCCTTGCACTGCACACACAGTGACTGGTGTGTTGTGCAGGCCAAATCGCTAGCAGCAGAAGCAGTTTTTTTGTCTTCTTCCCTGCCTAACGCTCTCCCTACAGAATCAGCAGCAACCTCTCCCTATACTAAGATCGGCAGAAGTAAGATGGCGGTCGGCGTGCACGCCCTTTTATACCCCCTGTGACGCCCACCAAAGCAAGCCAATCACTTGCATGCCCTTCTGAAAGATGGTGGTGACCCGTGCCTATGTCATCACGTTGCCCACAGTGTCCGTGGATCCTGATTGGCTGAAAAAGAGCGCAAAACAAACTTTTGAAACGCGACTTTGGCGCGTAAGTCGCCGACCTCGTGGCCGACCTCATCCTAGGGTCGGGTTTCGATTCATGAAACCCGACTTTGCCAAAAGTCGGCGACTTTTGAATTTTTTCGACCCGTTTCGCTCAACTCTAATAACAAAGATTGGGTGTTTACTTGAGAAGGATGTTTCAAATTGGTTCTTCATAATAATAATAATAAATTTTATTTTTTTATAGCGCCGACATATTCCGCAGCACTTTACATTTCAGAGGGGATTTGTACAGACAATAGACATTACAGCATAACAATAATCACATACAGTAGATTATAACAAATACCAAGAGGAAAGAGGGCCCTGCTCGCAAGCTTACAGTCTATGAGGAAAGAGGTAGACACGAAAGGTGGGTGGTAACAGTTGCCCTGATTGCATAGACCAGCCATAATGTTAAGTTTGTAACAGTACAGACACAGAGGACTAATGGATGCATAAAGCATGTGGGAACATGATGCGGGAAATCTGGTTATGAAAACTTTTGGCTGTGCCACACAGGGATAGATTAGGTTAATGTGTTGAGGCGATAGGCCAGTCTGAATAAATGCGTTTTCAGGGCACGCTTAAAATTGTGGGGATTGGGGACTAATCGTATTGACCTGGGAAGAGCATTCCAAAGAATTGGCGCGGCACGTGTAAAGTCTTGGAGACGGGTGTGGGAGGTTCTGACTATTGAGGATGCTAACCTCAGGTCATCAGCAGAATGGAGGGTGCGGGTAGGGTGGTATACTGAAACAAGGGAGGAGATGTAGGGTGGTGCTGAGCCATGGAGGGCTTTGTGGGTGAGGGTAATAAGTTTATACTGAATTCTGGAGTGGATGGGTAGCCAGTGTAATGACTGGCACAAGGTAGAGGCATCGGTGTAACGATTGGTGAGGAATATGATCCTGGCTGCAGCATTCAAGACAGATTGGAGAGGGGAGAGTTTGGTAAGAGGGAGACCGATTAGAAGAGAGTTACAATAGTCGAGACGAGAATGAATAAGAGAAACAGTAAGAGTTTTTGCAGACTCAAAAGTAAGAAAAGGTCGAATTCTAGAAATGTTTTTGAGGTGCAGATGACAAGAGCGAGCCAGTGATCGAATGTGGGGGGCAAAGGAAAGCTCGGAATCAAGTATGACCCCAAGACAGCGGGCATGTTGCTGGGGAGTAATAGTGGAACCACCCACAGAAATAGCAATGTCGGGTATAGGTACATTAGTAGAGGGAGGAAACACCAGGAGTTCAGTCTTTGACAGGTTCAGTTTCAGATATAGTGAGGACATGATATTAGACACAGTGTTTAGACAATTGCCGGTGTTTTCTAGAAAGGCTGGTGTGATGTCAGGAGAAGAAGCGTATAATTGGGTGTCATCAGCATAGAGATGGTACTGGAAACCAAATCTACTGATTGTTTGACCAATAGGGGCAGTGTACAAGGAGAAGAGGAGGGGGCCTAGAACCGATCCTTGGGGGACCCCAACAGTAAGGGGAAGGTGAGAGGAGGAACCGGCAAAAGATACAGTAAAGGAGCGGTCGGAGAGATAGGAGGAGAACCAGGAGAGAACGGTGTCCTTGAGGCCAATGGAACGGAGCATAGTGAGGAGGAGCTGATGATCCACAGGGTCGAATGCTGCAGAGAGATCCAAGAGAATTAGCATGGAGTAATGACCATTTGATTTAGCTGTTAGCAGATCATTAGAGACTTTAGTGAGGGCAGTTTCAGTGGAGTGTAAAGAGCGGAAACCGGATTGGAGAGGGTCGAGAACAGAGTTTTCTGAGAGATAGCGGATAAGACAGGAGTGGACCAGGCGTTCCTGGAGTTTAGAGATGAAGGGAAGATTAGAGACAGGTCTATAGTTAGCGGCAGAGTTTTGGTTGAGGGATGGTTTTTTAAGTAGTGGATGTATGATGGCATGCTTAAATGAGGAGGGAAAGATACCAGAAGAGAGAGAGAGGTTAAATATTTTAGTTAGGTGAGGGATGACAGCAGGGGAAAGGGACTGGAGGAGATGTGACGGAAATGGGTCACTGGTGCAAGTGGTTGGGCGAGAAGATTCAAGGAACCTGCTTACTTCTTCTTCTGTGACTGGTTCAAAATCAGAGAGTGAGCTAGATGCAGTGGGGGAGGGAGGACAGTGCATGGTATGAGGTGATTGGGAGATAATTTCCTGTCGGATCTGGTCAATTTTTTCTTTGAAGTAATTGGCCAGATCGTCAGCTCGGAGCTCAGTGGTTGGGGCCTGTACTCTTGGATTGAGTAGAGAATGAAAAGTGTCAAAGAGACGTTTCGGGTTATTGGACAGTGAGGTGATGAGGGTGTTGAAATAGGTTTGTTTGGAGAGGTGAAGGGCAGTGTTGTATGTTCTAAGCATAAACTTAAAATGGATGAAATCTTCGTGTAGATTGGATTTTCTCCACAGACGTTCGGCGCACCTGGAGCACCGCTGCAGGAAACGTGTTTGCACCGTGTGCCAGGGTTGTCGCCGTCTGCGTTGTGATGTTCTATTTATAGGGGGTGCAAATTCATCCAGGGCACTTTGAAGTGTTTCATTGTAATGCTTCAATGCAGAATCAGGACATGAGAGGGAGGAGATAGGGGCCAATGAAGACTGTAAGTTCTTCATAAGTTTCTGGGTGTTAATGGCCTGTATGTTTCTATAAGACTGGACAGTGGGGGTGACCTGAGCAGCCTGGCAGTTCTTGATAGAGAATGAAAGAAGATTGTGGTCAGAGAGCGGGAAAGTGGAGTTTGCAAAATCATCCACTGCACAAAGCCGAGAGAAGACCAAGTCGAGGGAGTTACCGTCTTCATGCGTTGGAGATTTAGTAAGCTGCGAAAGGCCAAATGAGGAGGTTAGAGATAAAAGGTGAGTAGCAGATGATGAGAGGGGAAGAGCAATGGGGATGTTGAAATCTCCCATGATGAGGGTAGGGATGTCACAGGAGAGAAAATGTGGAAGCCAAGTGGCAAAATGCATATTAATATTAAGCACTGTATGGCTGAACTCCTGCTGTCTATCCTTCCCCTACCCCCTGTATTGTCCTTTCTCTTGTATGTCTAATTTGTTATTATAAATATAATAATACATGCTCCCTTGCATGGGAGATTGGTTATTGTTTTTGTGTTTTCATATGATGTTTCAAATAAAACTTTTGAACACTGAGGCTTTCTGCAACCTCATGGCGGCAGCCATCCCGCGCTACTCAGTCCCCAGCTACCACTATTTCTCCCATTGTGTCATCCCTGCCTTATACAAGCACATGTCCTATATCATCACCTGTGCCTTTATCAACGAAATTACTGGGAAGGTCCACTTAAACACAGACACGTGGACAAGTGCTTGTGGCCAGGGATTCTACAATTCCCTGACCGCACACTGGGTGAACCTTTTGGATGTCGGGACTGAGTAGGATCCTGAGATGGAAAGCATGCTTTCAACGCCTAGAATTGCAGGACCAAGTTCCATCAGGTCACAAGCTGGAAGCACTGCAGCATTGCTGCAGTGAAGCGGCAACTGGCTGAGACTAATTTGTTTAGGTGACATACAAAACACCACCGCAGTGGTGTTGAGCGGTTTAACAGACCCAACAGATCTGTGTCTCTTACCGTTGAACTTGCAACCATGTATGGTCATCTGTGATAATGGCTGTAAACTGGTGGCGGCTCTGATGCTTGGCAAGCTGGCACATGTATCATGCCTGACCCACATGCTCAACTAAGTGGTTCAGCACTTTTTGAAAATGTTCTCAGATTTGCTTGAGCTACTTGTAAAGGTACATTATGTGTGAACTCATTTCCACAAGTCACCAACAGCTGCCGCCTGTCTGGCAGTGCTGCAGCAACGCTTGTAACTGACAACTCATCGACAGGTTTGCGGCCTGACCATGTGTTGAGCTCAACATTACATATGCTGGCAAGATTTTGTCAGCAGCAGAGGGCAGTAGATGAATGCCAGCTACAACATGCCCATCTGTATTCTGGTCAGGGTCCATAGATAACAACTGACTAGTGGGCATGGATGTCTGACATCTGTGTTTTTCTCCAAAACTTTGAGGAATCAACCAAGATGGTGAGTGGTGATGATGCCATAATTAGCACAAGGCCACGTTCTCACGTCAAGGAAATGGTCAATATTTTATATCAGTATTTGTAAGCCAAAACCAGGAGTGAAACAATCAGAGGAAAAGTATAATAGAAATATGTGCCCCACTGCTACGTTTTTCACTTACTTCTGGGTTTTGGCTTACAAATACTGATGCAAAATACTGACCAAATACTGAACGTGTGAATGTGGCCTCACCATCTTGCTTCTGTGTCTACTCAAATGCTCGCTGCTCACAAGAGGAAGCATTCCCTATGGACCAGGTGAAGAAGGAGAATGAAATTACACAGGGTGATAAAACTCAGACCATCCTCATCTTCTCAGTGCGGATTAGATGTTAATGAGGAGGAAGAGGCTGAGGAGGAACAGGAGATGTTTTCCTGAGCTACAGAGGGTTCTACAAACACAAACTTCCCATCTGTTCAGCATGAATGGCCTGAAGAGGAGGAGGAGCAGGAGGAGGAGGAGATAGAGAGCCATCCTTTTAATGGGGACAGGGAAGTCTTGCACACATGGCTGATATTATGTACCGCTGCCTTTCTCATGACACTCACGTTATATGCATTTTGGCCAACACTGATTACTGGTTGTGCACCCTTCTTGACCTATGTTACAGGTAGAACTTTCTATCTCTCCTTCCTGTGGTGGAGAGGGCTAGTAAAGTGGTGCAATAGCAGAAGGCCTTAATTGAAAAATTAGTCAACAATTCCCATATGACAACGCTAGCTGACCCTACCAGTGTCCTCCATGATTTCTCTGTGCTGTATAACTATTAGGTATCCAAGCTGGACACTTGGCATGAACTGTCCTACACCTTGGAGATGCTGGACTACTCTGCGTTTAGCGTTTTATCTGAACTGGCTTTTAGTGCCGCCAGGGGCATAATAACTGATAGGTTGCATCCGCCTGTCAACTGAAAATGCTGGCAGACTAACTCTTATCAAAATGAACCAGGTCTGGATTGGCCCATACATCTCAACTCCACTGAATTACAGCAGCGAAACATAAAGTCAACTAAAATGTTCCTTTTTTCTGGTGTATTCCCATGCGCAACTTCCTACCCAAACAAGGGTATATAGTTCTTGTTTTCAAATTTTTTGTGACCTCCTCCACCATATCTACATTGTCATGATCCGACCCATGCCATTAATTTGGTAATGTTTCTCAGCCCTTGCACATAGTGCATATGCTTTACCAGTGTCATGGTTCCACCCCTCAGTGTGCCTGGGATGTAGTTACTGACAGTTCAGCTGTTCAGTCTGGTGCAAGGGCGTGCTGAAGCTGTCAGAACCTTGATTGACAGCTCAGTCATCCACTCTGGTGCAAGGGTGTGCTGAGTGGTTAGTGTGTTGATTGACAGCTCGGCCATCCAATCTGGGACTGGGAGGTGCTCGTTGTCTCCATGTTTTCATTATCCCAGGTGATTTCCAGGCTACTTAATTGAGCTGTTTCTCCCAGATCTCTGCCAGACATACATTCAGCTACTGTTTTTTGTCTCTCTGTGCCTTGTGTTCTGTTTATAGATCTTTCGTTGCCTGACCTTGTGTCATGGTTAGGACATGGTTAATGTCCTGTTCTCACAGGGTTAACTTTTGCCGGCCTCTCTTTGGATCAGGGAGGGGTATTTATACTCACTCCAGACTAGCATTCTCTGTCAGCTATACTGTTATTCTGGCTGTGTGTCTGACCGACTCCCCAGGTGTGCGTGTATTCTGCATTGCTTGTTTGATTCCCGTGTACGACCTGGCCTGTTCCCTCACTCTGTACTCCGTCTCTCGTTTTGGTACTATTGTCTTCTCCGGTCCTGACCTCCTGGCTTGGCTATTGTTACTCCGTTGCAGTTTGTCCCGATTGTACCGTCCATTGCCCGTTCTGGTTTTCTGATCTATTGCTACGTCCTGACTATTCGCTCTAACAATTTGGTACTGTCCTGCTATCTCGTGCTTTGACCCGGCTTGATCTGGTTTCTGTCTCTGTCTATGCCCCTTGGTAACATTGTCCTGTAGTTACCTTTCTAGGAGTTTCCCTGCAGCTCCTAGCTCTGTGGAGCTTAGGCCATGCCCCCAGCAGTCACGTGCTTCAGGTCCTGGAGCATGCATCATCACCGCTGCTGCCCGCTCCACAGGTATCTTTGAGCACTGTTTTTGTACTCAGGACACGCGCACTGGCTCAGTGAGCAAGTGCAGTGCGGTGTTCCTGACACCTTGAACCTCGTTCAGATCATCCTTCTGTTTAACCCCTTCTGCTTTGATCTTCTATTCTCCTGGTATTATGACCGCGGAACCTTACCTGACTATGGTTTTGTATCTTTCTTCTGTTTATGACGTACCCACCTGGCTTCTGACATTGGACTCCCTGACTATCCTGACTCACTGCTTGGCCGTGAAAAATGACTAGTGTCACAACCAGTCTAGGAGTCCCACTCCTTAATAGGGCTTGCTCACATCAGCCTATAAAAAATATCTCCAATGTTGCTCCTGAAAAGTGTTTAGCCTTATTTAACCTATTAAATAAAGAAATAAATAATTTAAAAAATGATGTAGGGGCACCCCTATTTTTGATAACCTGCCAGCCAGGAAAAGCAGACATCTGCGGGTTTATATTTTCAGGCTGGGAAGGTCCCTGGTTATTAAGCCCTTTCCAGCCTGAAAATACAAGCCTTCAGTCACTCCAGAATTGGTGTATCACATGAGATACACCAATTCTGGCTCTTGACCATGTTCTTCCCGATTGCCCTGGTGTGGAGGCAATCGGTGTAATGATTTATGGTTTGATGACAGCTTTGTAATGTCAGCTTGCATCAAGCCCATTGATTAGTAATGGAGAAGCGTCTATAAGACTTCCCCATTACTAACTCAGTAAGTTAAAAGAAAAACACCAAAAATTTATTTAAAAAACTAGCACTGTTTCACCAATTTATTAAAAAAAAGGAAAACCCAAAACACCCAACATAGTCCACAAATTCTGAAATAGTCCATAAATGGAACCTCAAAGACATAAAAAGAAAAAGGTAAAGAAATAAAAACAAGAAACACTATATTATTAACCAACTTATTATTAAAAAATAATCCCCGCAGCTCCGATGTAATTCATGACATTCCCACGATGTCCACCGATTCAATACTGCAACCTACATGGGCGTCGTTCTGAAAACGATACTTCATAGGTCACTCTCGGTCATGTCTCACGAGCGATGATGTCCGAAACTCAGTAACGTCATCGCTTGTGAGACTTTACCGGAGGTGACTTATGGCTGCAGTAGAGAATCAGAGCTGCCAACTTCCGCAAGAGCTGGCGGCTCTGAACATCAGTGGCATCTGTAACTACACCGCTCATTAGAGTAGCTAAGACTCACTAGATGATGCAAATAATGCATTTAAAATGCAAATTAAGCTGCTATAATAACAACTCTTCTCATCATTGTATTCTATTTCTTCTACCTGTGTCATATCTAACATTTCAGCGTTTTATGCTTCTTATTATTCTTTTTCTTGCAATAGTTTCCAAGCAATAACTAAGCAATAAAAACTATTTTAGCAGCTTTTTAGCTATAATATTTATATACGTTCACCCAGTCTGTACACAAATCTAAAGATGTGGCTACTCTCACACCAACTACCTTACACTTCCCTGCGAAGTTTCACATTTAAAGGGGTTATCAACTACTTTCATATTGAGGACCTATTATTAAAATAGATGATCACTTTCAGATTACCTGTAATTAGCTCTGGATTTGGTCGGTTGTAACCAACGCAGAGAGCAGTACAGAATAATTCCATATATTGGATAATGGCCTGTAATGGAGGCCAGGGGGGTAGTCATGGCTGACGGTGACAGTACTGGCACACCTTGGCACCCCACCACATTAATGCATTGTAGTCCACTCACTTGTAAATCAGGGCTCCTTTTTTTTTAGCACCACACAAAAATAGTCAGAGTCCTTTCATTTTCAGCAAAACAACTTTACTCTGCTCGTCAAGTTTAGTTATGGAAACAGCACAAGATTCTTCGCAGAATATAACCATTCCATTCCCTGTACTGTCCGTCACTCCTCCAGGAATATCACATCTCCGTACAGTATCCGCCAGTACCACAGCTTCCTGACTGGTCAGACTAACCCACTTCCACTCCTTTCCAGGCCGTAGGCCTTGGATGTAAAGGGTTGTTCACATGAAGTTAGCTGCTACCATTCTTATGCTGCTCTGATATTCCTCCACCACCGTGTGACTGTCAGCTCTTAGGCCCTGGTCCGCTGGGCTCCTCTGCTTAAACGTTTCCCCGGTCATGACTGTCCTATCGTTGCTCCCGGCTTATACTAACTCCAGGAACCTCCCCCACTACTCTTCCTTAGCCCCTAATAACCAGACGAAATCATATTGGTCTAAGTAACCCCTATCCTATTCTACTGTGCTCCCCCTACTGGTCTAAGTCCTACACTATCCCTATAGCTTCGCAACGCATAAACATAGACACAATGCAATACACAATATATCAACATTACACGACGTATGGATGCCACTTTTACCAGGAACATATGCAAGGAATGCAGGGCATTAACCTAGCCCCCCGTACCCCTTACAGGCCAATGCCAAGAACTGCAGCCTAGTTCCAATTCTCATCTGAATAGGAGCTAAGTTGCAATAATAATAATTTTATTTCTATATTATCAACATATTCCACAGCACTTTACATTATAGAGGGGACTTGTACAGACAATAGACATTACAGCATAACAATAAACACATAGGTCATAACAGATACCAAGAGGAATGAGGGCCCTGCTCGCAATCAATAAAGCTTTGCTGTTCCAAGCTCACAGCAGATGATCGGTGGGGATGCCATGTGTCTGACCCCCTACGATTTGATATTGATGACCTATCATAAGGATAGAATATCAATGGTGCCATATCTATAGTATCTTGAGAGTGAAATGCTAGTGAAATGCTGGAAAAAGTAGATTTTTATCTTTAATAAATTTTTATTTATTAGGAAACAAAGGGTGGTTATTAATGGAGCACACTCGGACTGGGTCATGGTTAGCAGTGGGGTACCACAGGGGTCAGTATTGGGCCCGCTTCTTTTTAACATATTTATTAATGACCTTGTAGCAGGCATAGAGAGTAGAATTTCAATATTTGCAGATGACACTAAACTCTGCAGGGTAATCAATACAGAGGAGGACAATTTTATATTACAGGAGGATTTATGTAAACTAGAAGCTTGGGCTGATAAATGGCAAATTAGCCTTAATGGGGATAAATGTAAGGTCATGCACTTGGGTAGAACAAACAAGATGTGTAATTATGTGCTTAATTGTAAAACACTGGGCAAAACTATCATTGTAAAAGACCTGGTTGTATGAGTGGACGACAAACTCACATTTAGTGGCCAGTGTCAGGCAGCTGCTGCAAAGGCAAATAAAATAATGAGATGCATTAAAAGAGGCATAGATGCTCATGAGAAGAACATAATTTTACCTCTATACAAGTCACTAGTGCAACCACACTTAGAATACTGTGTACAGTTCTGGTCTCCGGTGTATAAGAAAGACATAGCTGAACTGGAGCGGGTGCAGAGAAGAGCGACCAAGGTTATTAGGGAACTGGGGGGGTCTGCAATACCAAGACAGGTGATTACACTTGGGTTTATTTAGTTTGAAAAATCGAAGGCTTAGGGGTGATCTTATTACAATGTATAAATATATGCGGGGACAATACACAGACCTTTCTAATGATCTTTTTACTCTTAGACCTGTGACGGGGACAAGGGGGCATCTTCTACGTCTGGAGGAAAGAAGGTTTAAGCATACTTACAGACGCGGATTCTTTACTGTAAGAGCAGTGAGACTATGGAACTCTCTGCCATATGATGTTGTAATGAGTGATTCCCTACTAAAATTTAAGAAGGGACTGGATGCCTTTCTTGAAAAGTATAATATTACAGGGTATATACACTAGTTTCCTTAATATTGCGTTGATCCAGGGAGCTAGTCTGATTGCCGTATGTGGAGGTGGGAAGGAATTTTTTCCCCAATGTGAAGCTTACTGTTTGTCACATGCGGTTTTTTTTGCCATCCTCTGGATCAACATGTTAGGGCAAGTTAGGATAGGATATGGGTTGAACTAGATGGACTTAAAGTCTTCCTTCAACCTATGTTACTATGTTATTATTTCTGGGGGAATCCTTCACATGTTTCCTGGCGCTCACTGTAGATCTCCTTCAAGATTATTTTCTTTTTAAACTCACACTTAAAAAAAAAAACTAATTAAACATATACTGTTCTTGCGTGGTTTTCCTATTTTCTCCTAAACTGGCAAAAAAAATGTATCCCATTGTGAATATAAACTGATCTGAATAGTGACAATCTTAGTACGCAGATGTTGCAATCTTCATATTATATAGCACTGTGTACTTACAATTGCCAATTTTTGCTTTCTACTCAGCTAATTCTTTGTGTTTCTACATAGCGCAGAGAAGAGAGAAATCTCTTTTCCGTGGAAAAGTTATTCCCTCTCTTCAAGGTAAGTTTTGCAGTAACTCATGACTCATACAGGGAAAATTGACCTCCTGTTGCTACATACAGCTTAGAAGGATTCAGCTATTCAGTTTTTAATCACGTGATGTCATCGAACTGATGGAATAAAGAAGAATTAGCTATGTAGAAAGGCAAAATGAGCAATTGTAAGTACATGTGCTATATACGAGTAATATGATGATTGCAATATATTAAGAGGATAAACACTTTGATGGGAAAGTGCTTCTTTAAGCAATGGGAAGTTAATGAATGAATTTCTGTTAATTCTCCATGTTCTCTGTGAAAGTTGTGAATGAATCTGCTCTGTGATTTCATAAAATGCTCAGAGATAAATTCTCTTCTCCGGTTATCAGTCACACAAGCCGGAATGGGATCTTCCATAATACCAACAGTTGGTTAGTATCATCGGTCTTCTGTTAGAGAATGTTCACGCTGGATTTGAAATGAGATTACAAGATGGTCCACTCAATTGACTTAATGGATTTTAAGAGACTAGATCCTATTAATGCAGTTGGTGCCCTAGGGTTTCCCTCCCAAGTGCAGACAGGCTAATCTGCCATGCAAATTAAATCCAGCCTGAAGATGCGGAGCCCTGGTTAATGTGATCCATTACATAGCTTACTTGTTTATATCTAATATTGTAGCAGAAATAGGCTTACAAGCAGCAGGGCTGCTGAATAGAAAAGTAAATTACTAGGAAAATGAGGTTTCGGAGCCTGTTCCCTTCTAACATTCGCTCCTGTTTACTAACCCCACAGCATTACTGGAGGCAACATCCAGATAAATCCGTGAGAACAGCAAGCTTGATTTCTAACAAAAGGAACATACCCAAAAATTCAGATGAGGAGACTGAATATCTTTGAGAACAGGCTGAGAATAAACGTTAATAGTTATGGAGGATTGCTGTTTTTGTGTGTGTAATGTATTTTTTTTTCTAGACACGATTTTCAGTTTTCACCTTTTGATCTTGATTCTGAAATTCATTCTCATTGTGCAAAGAAATGAATTTTTGTTCCACGGAAACAGGTGTATTTCAATATATGGTAAAAGTCTATGACCATTGTGTGTTCTGCAGGGAGTCAAGATTTCAGGTGGTGCAGGAGTTCAGCTGGGAATGTTAGCGGAGTACAAACAATGCAAGGAAAAGAAAAGCCTTTACAACTACAAAAAATTTTCTTTACAAAAAAAAAATAATAAAAGCATTGAATTGTTTTCTTGAATTTTATCCATTTATATCTGTCGCTTAAAATATTGGATGTAAGTAGCTACCCCTATAAGGGGTTGTAATGAGCTACCGTTGGTAAATCTGTGGTTATCCAGGAACATGGGATTTTATATCTGCAGAATTTCTGTATGGGGCTCTAGGAATGCTGGATGACAGCAATAACTACCACTATTTTTCAATAATAATACATATTTTTTGCAGCATCAACATATTCAGCAGCAACAAGGTATCAGACATAAAAATGAGTGAAATCCCTGCCCACAAGGCTAGGATCACATCAGTGTATTTTCTCTGAGAAAATCGGTCCGATTATGCTAATCACACTCTGATCAATGTTTGCTCAGAGTGTGATCCGACGATTTTGGACAAGAAGAATACATATTGTTTTCCCATCTTCTTCATTCAGTCTGTCCGTAGATTCAATCCGAGTAAGGTCCACTTTTTTCCATAGACTTATAGACATAAATGGACGTTTGTGATCAGAAAACTGGATGCAAATTCTGCGTGCTGCAAATGGGCCAGTAGCATGGTCTCATAGAATAACATAGGTTAAACAACACAGAACACCAGTAAATCAAGAAAATAAAAATAATATACCAATATAATTACAGATATAATCATATAACGAATTCCACAGTGAAAGGAAATTGGGAACCACTGAAGTATCAGACAAAACCAAAACCAGAATACACAGATAAATGGACAATAAACAGTAACGGACAAATGATTATTCAAAATAAAATGCCTTTATTAAAGATTGGCATACGGTAGTACCATACCAAGACATGCGCCTGTATATAGGAACCTTCATAAAGTAATAACAATTATTACAAAAATATAACGTGTATATATATATATATATATATATATATATGTATGTATTTAAATACAAAAATAGGCAGACATTGGAAGAGATATAGAAACACATATTAAAAATTCACATATTAAAAAAATATATCAATGATCATAGAAAAATTAATGATCATAGAAAAAATGCCCCACTTTTAAATCGATAGATTATAGAAATGTTCTAAAAAAGATATATATATATATGTTTAAATTATAAAACTATGAAGCTGAATGATCAAAGAATTACACCTATGTACGCATCATTATTATGTGGTATAGAGAAACTATAAAAACTTGATTATTAAAAAGTGAATATACCCAAACAAGGGGTCAAGAAAGTGCATATGTGTTAAAGTGCATAAATACTGTATATCTCACAAGGTGCTCTGAGTGCAAAAAAAGGGGGGGGGGAATAGGAAGGAAGTCAAGACAATAATAGGTGTGATGCAGCACATAGAATGCAGCAAGATCATCAATGGAAGAAAAAGAGGGGATCTATACCTTTAAATTCTGCTGGTGCCAAATTCAGTGCATACCCCAATGCGCGTTTCGGAAGTATATTCCTTCGTCAGGGGTTGTCGATCAGTAAAACCGGGGAGACCCGGTTTTCTATACCTCTTCCATGTCTGCTTATTTTCGAATTTAAATACATATATATATATATATATATATATATATATCTCCGTTACATTTTTGTAATAATTGTTATTACTTTATGAAGGTTCCTATATACAGGCACATGTCTTGGTTTGGTACTACCGCATGCCAATCTTTAATTTAATGCATTTTATTTTGTATAATCATTTGTCCAACCTCACTGTCCAATAACCTGAAACGTCTCTTTGACACTTTTCATTCTCTACTCAACCCAAGAGTACAGGCGCCAACCACAGAGCTCCAAGCTGACGAGCTGGCCAACTACTTCAAAGAAAAAATTGACCAGATTCGACAGGAAATTATCTCCCAATCACCTCATACCATGCACTGTCCTCCCTCCCCCACTGCATCTAGCTCACTCTCTGATTTTGAACCAGTCATAGAAGAAGAAGTAAGCAGGCTCCTTGCATCTTCTCGCCCAACCACTTGCACCAGTGACCCATTTCCGTCACATCTCCTCCAGTCCCTTTCCCCTGCTGTCACCCCTCACCTAACTAAAATATTTAACCTCTCTCTCTCTCTTCTGGTATCTTTCCCTCCTCATTTAAGCATGCCATCATACATCCACTTCTTAAAAAACCATCCCTCGACCAAAACTGCCGCTAACTGTAGACCTGTCTCTAATCTTCCCTTCATCTCTAAACTCCTGGAACGCCTGGGCCACTCCCATCTTATCTGCTATCTCTTTAATAACACTCTTGTCAACCCGCTCCAATTCGGTTTCCGCTCTTTACACTCTACTGAAACTGCCCTCACTAAAGTCTCTAATGATCTACTAACAGCTAAATCAAATGGTCATTACTCCATGCTAATTCTCTTGGATCTCTCTGCAGCATTCGACACTGTGGATCATCAGCTCCTCCTCACTATGCTCCGCTCCATTGGCCTCGCGGACACCGTTCTCTCCTGGTTCTCTTCCTATCTCTCTGACCGCTCCTTTACTGTATCTTTTGCCGGTTCCTCCTCCTCTCACCTTCCCCTTACTGTTGGGGTTCCTCAAGGATTGGTTCTAGACCCCCTCTTATTCTCCTTGTACACTGCCCCTATTGGTCAAACAAACAGTAGATTTGGTTTCCAGTACCCCTCTCTATTCTGATGACACCCAATTATACGCTTCTTCTCCTGACATCACGCCAGCCTTTCTAGAAAACACCGTCAATTGTCTAAACGCTGTGTCTAACATCATGTCCTCACTATATCTGAAACTGAACCTGTCAAAGACTGAACTCCTTGTGTTTCCTCCCGCTACTAATGTACCTATACCCGACATTGCCATTTCTGTGTGTGGTTCCACTATTACTCCCCAGCAACATGCCCGCTGTCTTGGGGTCATACTTGACTGAGCTTTCCTTTGCCCCAACATTCGATCAGTGGCTCGCTCTTGTCATCTGTACCTTAAAAACATTTCTAGAATTCGACCTTTTCTTACTTTTGAGTCTGCAAAAACTCTTACTGTTTCTCTTATTCTCTTCTCGACTATTGTAACTCTCTTCTAATCGGTCTCCCTCTTACCAAACTCTCCCCTCTCCAATCTGTCTTGAATGCTGCAGCCAGGATCATATTCCTCACCAATCGTTGCACCGATGCCTCTACCTTGTGCCAGTCATTACACTGGCTACCCATCCACTCCAGAATTCAGTCTAAACTTATTACCCTCACCCACAAAGCTCTCCATGGCTCAGCACCACCCTACATCTCCTCCCTTGTTTCAGTATACCACCCTACCGCTCCCTCCGTTCTGCTGGTGACCTGATTACGATTAGTCCCCAATCCCCACAATTTTAAGCGTGCCCTGAAAATGCATTTATTCATACTGGCCTATCGCCTCAACACATTAACCTAATCTATCCCTGTGTGGCACAGCCAAAAGTTTTACCATAACCAGGTTCCCCGCATCATGTTCCCATATGCTTTATGCATCCATTAGCCCTATGTGTCTGTACTGTTACACACTTAACATTATGGCTGGTTCAAACAATCAGGGCAACTGTTACCACCCACCTTTCGTGTCTACCTTTTTCCTCATAGATTGTAAGCTTGTGAGCAGGGCCCTCATTCCTCTTGGTATCTGTTTTGATCTATGTGATTATTGTTATGCTGTAGAGTCTATTGTCTGTACAAGTCCCCTCTGAAATGTAAAGTGCTGCGGAATATGTCGGCGCTATAGAAATAAAATTTATTATATTGTCCATTACCATTTATTGTCCATTTATCTGGGTATTCTGGTTTTGTCTCATAGAATAACATGTAGACAAGTGCTATCCGACAAAACAACAGATAGCACTTGTCTGATTTTTATGGTTGCGTGTTATGATTGGGTCACCGTGGAGGAAAGCAAGCCAAGCTAAGCCACAGAAAACCAGAGAGGTTGGTAACTAAGCAGATTGCAGACCCCTGATCCTATCCACACAACTAGCAGTAGCCATGGAGCGTACCTACGATGATTCTAGACGCCTCGACACAGCCAGAGAACTAAATAAGCCTAAAGCAAGAAAGGGGAAATCTAAACTGCCCCAGAGCAGACCCCAAAGGAATAGATAGCCCCCAAACATATATTGTCGGTGAGAAAAGATGAAAACACAAATGCAGGTAGGAAAATAGGCTGAGCAAACGATGGGGCCCAAATTAACTAGACAGGACAGGAAAGGAAAGACACTGTCTGCAATCACGCAAAAAACCCTGCAAAAAATGCCCAACACATTTCTGATAGAAAAAACACTGAAGTCACTAGACTTCGCCCACTTTATCAGCACTCTGGTATATTCTGAAAGCAGAGCAAAGAGAGGCCAATCTAATAAAGGACAAAAACAAACTGGCACAAACAGTAACATAAGGATGGAAATTCAGCGCAGCCCCAGCCGGGGCTGGCTGACCACACAAAACTGAAATAGACAAAACCAAATCAAATGTGGACAATAGCAAAAGAACACTTAGCTTGAGCATGCAGGGACTGAGCTGGAAACTAAGACCTCAGGAGGCAGGAAAAAATCACCAGCAGGGATAGAGGGAGTTGGCTGTCTTAAATCCAATCAGAAACTCCAGATGTCCAATCATCCTCCTCATTATCAGGTGGCAGACCTCTGTTAATTAGATCAGCTCCATTACCTCCTGTAACCACCAGAGGGAGCCCGGAAAGAGAACTCGCGACCCCTCTGTCAATACAATCAGCTCCACTACCTTCACTAGTAACCAGAGGTAGGCCAGAAAATGAATTCACAACAGTTGCATTTGTGAACCCTAAGAGCCTACAATCTAAACAGAATAGGAGAAGTGAAAAAATAGACAAGTGGAGCTTATTATGGTCATGGATCAGCTGATGTTAGAAATAGGAATACCAATAAAAGCTGCAAGTTGTTAACATAGCTGAAAGGAATGAACATGTGTGTGATAAAGCAAGGTTCTATATGAGCCATGGACAAGAGTTGTAGTTCTTGATATTAGAAAAAAACTTTCTGACAGTGAGGGTGTTCAATGAATGGAACAAGCTGCCATGAGAGGTGGTGAGTTCTCCTTCAACTGAAGTTTTCAAACAGAGGCTGGACAGACATCTGTCTGAGAAGGTTTGGTGAATCCTGCGTTGAGCAGGTGGTTGGACACGATGACCCTGGAGGTTTCTTCCAACTCTAACATTCTATGATTCTATGAGTTCTGTAAAGTTATGTGACAGAAATTAGCTGTATATACATGTTTAAAACAGAGAAATCTAGGAATAAGCCAAAAAGTCTGGAGAGGTTCCTCAGAATAGGAGCAAGAGAAGACCTGTGGACAAGAACAAAAGAGCCTAGTAAGCGAGGAACAATCATAGGGTATTGACTGCCGAGTATAGTTTGGGCGACTGAAATGAGCTGACATTTATTACATTTGGAATAAATATTGAACATACTGCAATTCTTACCCATTTTGGGATTTTATAGATTGCTTGTAGAATGGAAATTTTGATCAAAATTCATATAATTATGAGTCAGAATAGCGGTGCTGGTTACATGGAGTTGACTTCTGTTACACAACAAGCTCCTTTAGTCCAACCAACTTGGACCTTAGTCACATGAAACAGTGGTTGGCCATTTGTGACTTGATAGAATTTCTTTTATTTTCAGCACATTTTTTTTTTATTTAAAACAAAGGTTTTAGTATGTCTGACTATTTTATAAAGCAATACTACCTAAAATAAAACCAATGAACAAACAAAACAGAAGTACAGTTAGGTCCATATATATTTGTACAGAGGCAACATTTTTCTAATTTTGGTTCTAGACATTACCACAATGAATTTTAAACAAAACAATTCAGATGCAGTTGAAGTTCAGACTTTCACCTTTCATTTGAGGTTATCCACATTAAAATTGGATGAAGGGTTAAGGAGTTTCAGCTCCTTAACATGTGCCACCCTGTTTTTAATGGGACCAAAAGTAATTGGACAGATTAAATAATTGTAAATAAAATGTTTATTTCTAGTACTTGGTTGAAAACCCCTTGTTGGCAATGACTGCCTGAAGTCTTGAACTCATGGACATCACCAGACGCTGTGTTTCCTCCTTTTTGATGCTCTACCAGGCCTTCACTGCGGTGGTTTTCAGTTGCTGTTTGTTTGTGGGCCTTTCTGTCTGAAGTTTAGTCTTTAGCAAGTGAAATGCATGCTCAATTGGGTTGAGATCAGGTGACTGACTTGGCCATTCAAGAATATTCCACTTCTTTGCTTTAATAAACTCCTGGGTTGCTTTGGCTTTATGTTTTGGGTCATTGTCCATCTGTAGTATGAAACGACGACCAATCAGTTTGGCTGCATTTGGCTGGATCTGAGCACACAGTATGGCTCTGAATACCTCAGAATTCATTCGGCTGCTTCTGTCCTGTGTCACATCATCAATAAACACTAGTGACCCAGTGCCACTGGCAGCCATGCATGCCCAAGCCATCACACTGCCTCCGCCGTGTTTTACAGATGATGTGGTATGCTTTGGATCATGAGCTGTACCACGCCTTCGCCATACTTTTCTCTTTCCATCATTCTGGTAGAGCTTGATTTTGGTTTCATCTGTCCAAAGAATGATCTTCCAGAACTGTGCTGGCTTTTTTAGATGTTTTTTTAGCACAGTCCAGTCTAGCCTTTTTATTCTTGATGCTTATGAGTGGCTTGCACCGTGCAGTGAACCCTCTGTATTTACTTTCATGCAGTCTTCTCTTTATGGTAGATTTGGATATTGATACGCCTACCTCCTGGAGAGTGTTGTTCACTTGGTTGGCTGTTGTGAAGGAGTTTCTCTTCACCATGGAGACTATTCTGCGATCATCCACCACTGTTGTCTTCCGTGGGCGCCCAGGTCTTTTTGCATTGATGAGTTCACCAGTGCTTTCTTTCTTTCTCAGGATGTACCAAACTGTAGATTTTGCCACTCCTAATGTTGTAGCAATTTCTCGGATGGGTTCGTTCTGTTTTTTGCAGCTTAAGGATGGCTTGCTTCACTTGCATGGAGAGCTCCTTTGACCGCTTGTTTCCTTCACAGCAAAACCTTCCAAGTGCAAGCACCACACCTCAAATCAACTCCAGGCATTTTATCTGCTTAATTGAGAATGACATAACAAAGGGATTGCCCACACCTGTCCATAAAATAGCCTTGGAGTCAATTGTCCAATTACTTTTGGTCCCTTTAAAAACAAGGTGGCACATGTTAAGGAGCTGAAACTCCTAAACCCTTCATCCAATTTTAATGTGGATAAGCTCAAATGAAAGCTGAAAGTCTGAACTTCAACTGCATCTGAATTGTTTTGTTTAAAATTCATTGTGGTAATGTCTAGAATCAAAATTAGAAAAATGTTGTCTCTGTCCAAAAATATAAGGACCTAACTGTAAACATTAGAACACAAGTTCCAGCACTATTTAGGCACTGTTCACAATAGACACATGGCTTTTATTTCTGAGTATCATCTGAAAAATATATCCTATATATATAGGTCTACAAGTGACTTATATTATTAAGCAATATGATAGTAATATCTGTTTCTGAAAACACAGGATGACAGCTAATATGGCTGCCAATATGTTCCATAAGTTGTCACCAAGTTTTTTTTCTTCCAAAAATTTATATAAATAAGAAATAGCTACTGTAAGTGGTATTTGTAAACAACTACCATCCATCAGATATATATATCATATTATTTACATTTACTCTATGGTTTCTGAGCAATTTGTAATATTGATAAATAATTTAAAATCCCCCCCTGAAAATATAGAAACCTCAACTTCAAATTGTCAGTTTATTCGACTGGACAACATCTGTTCTTGGCAACCAAATAGCTGACAGATATTTCAATAAGGTATAAATGTCATCAGACACATTTATTCGCAACTGGTGGGGCCAATGTGAGCTCCTGAAAGACAAATTAATATTTTTAATTATAACTGCAGTTTTCCAGGCTTAACTTAATTAAAAAGCAAATTAGAATTACAATTCTTGCTTAATAAACACAGTCTAAGCTACTGATTGTATGAATATTTTGTGTTAAAGGGTTTGTCTGAAAACAAGAAAAAATGGCCCAATAGTGGGAATGATATAAAATCATAAAATGAGAATTAACTATTAAATCCTCCACTGCGCTACCACTGTTTTTTGTTTACTTGGCTGCAGTGATGACATCCTGTCTTCACACATGACCACTGCACCAAATTACTGGTCTCAATGGTTTGACCGTCCGCCATTGTTCAGCTGCAGCAGACAGCTGCATTGACACGATGCCATTGCTTCAACTGGTAGGCAATCTTGAAGCAGCATAAATTTAAAGGGAGTCTGTTGCCACAAAATAACCGTTTAAACCAAGCACAGGTGCTTGGTGCACCCTTGGTGTAGCCGAAAAGCTCAGTGCGCATTCCCACTTATTTGTTTTTCACCTACTGTATATCTGCCCACTTCTTCCTTGATTAACTGCTCCGTCTTTACAGGAGCCAGAGAGTGGCAAAAATAGAGGAATAGCAAGGAAGTTGGAAGGTGCACTGGACTGTTATGCTAGCTTAGCTACTCAATTGGGATAATAGGTAAATCTAAATTTTGCAACTGACCTTGCTGGTTCCTGTACAGACTAGATATCCTGACCTAACAGACCCTAGTGGTTCCTGCATGAGCAGAGTTCGCCCTAACCACAGACTAGAAGATGGCAACTTGGACCTAAGCTGCCTAAAAGGCCGTCGAGTGCATTCCTCCTAAAGAACTGGAGGGCAGAGCCTATAAAAGTGATATTGTGCTGAAAAAAGGAAAAAAAAAATCTCAGAGTACATAAAATAAACCAAATAAAGTATGAAGTACATACTGTTAGGAAATATGCCTGTTTCCTAAAAGGAAACAGAATGTAAGTGCAGAATAAAGAACAGAAACAGCAATGAGAAAAACCCTAGCTGGAAATTGACTGTCTCTAAGCTACAACAGAATGGATGAACATCCACAAGAAACTGTCAGGAGCACGGACAAAATATAAAGCTGCACCTGAAAAATAATAGGACAGACAAATGAAAACACCTATGTTATGCTAAACAGACTGCAGCCAGAATAACAGAACAGAGAAAAGGTGTGTCTGCTGTGGCTCGGCAAACAGAGAAGCCAACCACAAAACACAGGCTCAAGGGTTCAAACCCAGGAGCAAGACAGGCCTTCTTGACCATGCCAAGTGTGCACTGAGCACTTGTGCTTACTTTGAACAGTATTTTTGTTATTTTTTTATTCTAATATATCATACATGGAAGTTTTTTCTATCCCACACAACCCCTTTAATATATATTTCTGTATAATCAGCTGGTAGGACAGGGTCAGTTGGTAATCCTGCTGGGCATGACCCAACTCTTTAGGCACAATGATAAATACCATAGAGGCAACCCATGTGGCTGCTATGTGGCCCCTGATTTGAAGGAGGCCATTTCACGTTAGCTTTGACCATATTTTAATGGGTTGCGGAAATTTGCAATGGGATGTGTTCTCCATAGGTGTTGCAATGTTGGCAAACAAAGAAGAAGAGGAAAATGTCATGATATGAAATAGGGAGAGTATGATGGTGTGTGAGGGGAACCTTATTTTTCAGTCTTTGCTACTGGGCCCTGGTCTTTTATGTATGCGATTGCTTCAAGCCCCATTCTGTCAGGAACATCTGGACTTTCTAAAACTACGGCAACTTTGCTAGAGGAAGTTCTACATTCTGTTCAGAACAAATCCATCTATACTTACTAAGAAGCGAGGGAGGGCAAAAGACAAAAGGGCTCATATTTTTAACTTAATTTAAGCATTTTATGTGGTTTTAACAGCCATGATCTTATCAGGGTTTGGCTATGGAAATTAAACCAGTAATTATATTTCCCCTTCTTGAAATGTAAAATAAAGTGTAGTATAAAATGCATTAAAAATGTAATGCAAAGTGTAATTAATGTTGGGAAAAAAGTACATTGCGTCATTAACTTTTTTATTAATATTCTCACACAATGCAATTTCAGAGCTTGGTGCCACTCCATTTCACACACTGAAATATCTGCTACTGTGTCTTCCCTGATACCTTTCACCTCGTCTTTAATGGGATGGCATTGTTCCTATGAAATCACAGCTCAATCATTCATCTGTGGCACCGTGAATGGAAACTCGTCTAATTTCTTTGTAACCCTCTCTGTGCCACACAAGGATGGCTATTTAGAAGGAAAAAAGTCTTTGCAGAATTAAATAGAAATAGCAATAAACACAGTTCTTTGGTATGTAACGAGGCTTTATTAGTACTAATTACTACTTATATATCAAATATATATATATTTATATATACAGCTCTGGCAAAAATTAAGAGACCGCTTCCAAATGTTCAGTTTATCTGATTTTTCTCTTTATAGGTATATTTTTGTGTAAAATGTAAATTGTTCTTTTAGTCTACAAACTTCTGACAACGTCTCCAAATTTCCAAGCAATTTTTTTTTTTCTGAAAAGAAATGGTCAAAATTAAACAAAAAACCCCAGTGCTTGCAGACCTCAAATAATGCAAAGGAAACAAGTTCACAATAATTTAGAAACAACAATAATAATGTTGTAACTCAGGAAGAGTTCAGAAATCAATATTTTGTGGAATAACCATGATTTTTAAAAACAGCTTTCATGCGTCTTGGCATGCTTGCCACCAGTTTTTCACACTGCTCCTGGTGCAAAAATGTAAGCAGTTCTTCTTTGTATGATTGCTTGTGACTATACATCTTCCTCTAGATTACATTCCAGAGGTTTTCACTGGGGTTCAGGTCTGGAGAATGGGCTGCCCATGACAGGGTTTTGATGTGGAGGTCTCTTAATTTTTGCCAGAGCTGTATATTATTGGAATCAAATTAAAGCTACCATTATATACAGTATCTCTGCAGGATGGTTAAATGAGACATTCTAGATGAGACATTGGAGTCCATTGTTTAATAAGCAACATCAAATAATATTAATCATGGATTGTCAAGGTTAGAGCCTTTGCAGTTGACTGTAGTATGGATCTGCATGGTGATAATAATATGGCATCTATAAAATATATGAACCTGTTCTAAACTGTATATTCTGCCTTCAGGCACGCTGACACAATGTGCAAACCAGCATACAGCATAAACCACAGCTCTGTCTTCCAAAATAAGCAGACTGTTCTCTGTAGTCTAACTTGTTTATTTGTGAAGAGTATAGAACATGCGGTAAAACTGTAAAGAATAGAATGACATACATAAGTATTGGGCAGATGGTTACACAGTTAACACAGATACAGGAAGCATTTAGTGTGATGCAATCTACATAGAAAAAACACAGGTGTCTAATTATATCTACTGAATGCAGCTAATAAACTCTCTGCACACACACTGCATTGTAAGAAAGATTGAGCTTACCAGATATGCTTTTTACCCGGATAACGAATTCAAGTTGGAGAATTAAGATGGTGGACAGGTAAACACGTGCATCCTATGATATACACAGAAGCAAAATGGCCCTTCTTCATCCCAGAATACATTGCTTCCTTCCCACAAAGCACTGCTTCAATCCCATAGTGCATTGCTTCTGTTAAAGTCACAGACTGTATAATGCTATCAAAGACACTGCTAAAAATTCAGCCACCACTAGATGGTGCTATAATTAACCCAGCACAAAATACAAACATATTGCTTTATTCAGAGCACATAACATAAACAGACTGCCCTATATCAGAGGGCAGAACACTGTATTTTTCTATATGCAACTTGCAGGAGTAAAAGAAAGCAAAACAAAAATAAATAAATAATTGTGCCAGGGTATGGCATCCTGTACCATAGAAGTATGTTTTTCTTCAATTTTAGCTTCTAAACCAGAGTACCATGCATCACAGAGAAAACATGCAGTGGCACATGGAGAGCCAATAAGATATGGACAATCTGAGAAACATGTCTTGCTGTTCCTTTAGTAATGAGTAGGAACCATTTGCATCTGTGGTTCTTTGCTGCAGCTGTTATGCTGGAAATATGGGAGAGATATTGAGTATTATTAGAAGTAGCGACTAGCTAATTTGTTCGAAAAACAATTGCCAAACATAAATTTGGCATGAATATGTCACATTCGGATTCGTGATTATTATATAATCAGAAAAAAAATCAGTAACATTCGGTAAAAGTATGCCAGACTAATCTAATTTTCTTCTGTGATGGAATCACTGACTGGGTGGATCAGGGAAATGCAGTAGATATAGTACATCTCATTTGATAAAGTATCTCATACTATCCTTATTGAAAAATTGACCAAGTATGGGATTGACAAGGCTATGGTTAGGTGGATTCATAACTGGATCAGTGATCCTACTCAAAGAGTGGTAATAAATGCAAATCTCTTCACTGCTCCCATTCCCTCAGCTTATCCAGTTCAAATTACTAATACTGACCTACAAAGCCATGCATAACCTGTCTCCTCCATATATCTCTGAACTAATCTCCCGATATCTTCTCTCATGTAATCTCCGGTCCTCCCAAGACCTCCTTCTCTCCTCCACACTTATTCACTCCTCATCTAATTGCCTCCAAGACTTCTCCCGAATATCCCCATCCTCTGGAATTCTGTGCCCCAACACGTCCGACTATCAACCACATTCGAATCCTTCAGACAGAACCTGGAAACCCACCTCTTCTAAAAAGCCTACAGCCTGCAATGACCTGACTGCCTCCTCACCACTACCGTACCTACTGCCTCACCAACACCGGAGTTGCCGCAACCCCCCAGCCTACTGTCTCCTTTCCCACCATCCTGTAGAATGTAAGCCCGCAAGAGCAGGGTCCTCTCTTCTCTGTATCAGTCCGTTATTGTAATTTGTTTACTGTAAGTGATACTTATAATTGGTATGTAACCCCTTTTCATGTACAGCACCATGGAATCAATGGTGCTATGTAAATAAATAATAATCATGTGAATTAATTATCCCCCTCTACTCCTCCTTGGTAAGACCTCATCTGGAATACTGAATCCAGCTCTGGGCATCACATTTTAACAAAGACATTGAAAAACTGGAGCAAGTTTGGAGAAGAGCTACCAGGATGGTAAGTGGACTGCAACTATGTCCTACGAGGAATGGTTAAAGGATCTGGAAATGTGTAGCTTGCAAAAAAGAATGCTAAGAGGAGACTTAATAGCTGTCTACAAATTACAAATATCTGAAGTGATGTCAGAGTGTAGAGCAGACCTGGGCAAAGTGCAGCCCGCGGGCCACATCCGTCCTTCTGGCTATCTCAGTCAGGGCCAAGACAGCCGTGGGTGTTATGAATAGGTCACCAAGGAGGATGGCAGGAATAGGCTATGCCACCAGGAAACCAGAAAGGTTGGTAACTTAGCAGATGGCAGACCCCTAATCCTAACAACAAAACTAGCAGTAGCCGTGGGGTGTACCTACGATGCCCTAGACACCTCGGCACAGCCGGAGAACTAACAAAGCCTAAAGCAAGAAAGGTGAAATCTAAACTGCCCCAGAGTAGAACCCCAAAGAAATAGATAGCCCCCAAACATATATTGTCGGTGAGGCAACATGAGTAACAAACACAGACAGAAAATAGACTGAGCAAATAATGGGCCCAAACTGTCTAGATAGGATAGGAAAGGAAAGACACTGTCTGCAATCACGCAAAAACCCTGAAAAATCCAACACGTCTGATGTACAAAAAACACTGAGGTCTCACGACCTCTCCCCCACTATATCAACATTCTGGTGAAACTGGCAGCAAAGCAAAAGAGACTAATATAACAGGGGACTGAACAAACTGACATGCTACAACATATGGAGCGGGGTCCAGCACAGCCCCAGCACGGAGCACACTGAACCCTCAAAGCAAAGCAGAAAGAGTCAAAACCAGATCAGATGCAAAGGATTAGCAAATGAACAACTTAACTGAAAAATGCAGGATCAGGCAGGAGACAACAGACCTCAGAATGCACTGGAAGAACTAATCACCAGCAACAACTGAGGGAAGTCTGCTCACTTATATCCTCCCAATCAGTAAGCCCTGATTTCCAATCGTTGTCGTCAGGTGGCAGACTTCTATCAACCCGGCCAGCTCCACTACCCGCAATAACCACTAGAGGGAGCCCCGACTCAGAAGTCCGATCAAGAGAATTCACAACATGTGGGGCTGGAAACCAGTGGTCCGAGGGCCACACCATGCCCGCCAGCTGGCTCTCTCCATTTTCTCCCCAGGTGCAGTCAGCATTGGAGGAGGAGGGGCCTCTGGCCACTTCTTCCACCAATCAGTGTGTGAAACAGCTGACGCAATGATGTCATCTCATCGCGTCAGCTGTGTACCGCCGGAGAGTCAGCACACCGGAGGCAGGGAGAAGAGCAGAGCACCAGGGAACAGGACCGAGGTGAGTATGTGGTGGTCTTTTTTTATATGTGTATGAACATGGGGATTCTATGGGGTGACAGTCAGTACATGGGGATTCTATGGGGGTGACAGACAGCATATGGGGATTCTATGGGGGTGACAGACAGCACATGGGGATTCTATGGGGTGACATACAGCACATGGGGATTCTATGGGGGTGACATGCAGCACATGGGGATTCTATGAGGGTGACAGACAGCACATGGGGATTCTATAGGGGTGACATGCAGCACATGGGGATTCTATGGGGGTGACATGCAGCAAATGGGGATTCTATGGCGGTGACAGAGAGAACATTGGAATTCTATGCAGGTGACTGAAAGCATATGGAGATTATATGGGGGTGACAGACAGCACATGAGGATTCTATGGGGTGACAGACAGCACATGGGGATTCTATGGGGGTGACATGCAGAACATGGGGATTCTATGGGGCTGTCGTACAGAACATGGGGATGCTATGGGGTAACATGCTGCACATGGGGATGCTATTGGGGTGACATGCTGCACATGGAGAGGCTATGGAGCTGTCGTGCAGAACATGGGGATGCTATGGTGGTGACATGTTGCACGTGGGGAGGCTATGGGGGTGTCATGCTGCACACGGGGAGGCTATGGGGGTATCATGCTGCACACGGGGAGGCTATGGGGGTGAAATGCTGCAAATGGTGAGGCTATGGGTCCTCATGCAGTATATGGGAAGGTTGTGTAGGGATCATGTAATATAAAGGGAGGCTGTGTGGGGGTCATGCAGTATATGAGGAGGCTGTGAGGGGCCTCATTCAGTGTGTGGAAAGATTGTGAGGCCCATGCTGTATATGGGAAGAGTGTGTGTGGCTCGTGCAGTATACATAGGGAGGCTGTGTGGGGTTCAAGCAATATATGGGGAGGCTGTGTGGGGCTCATGCTGCATACAGGGAGGCTGTGTGTGGCTCGTGCAGTATATGGGGAAACTGTGGGGCTCATGCATTATATAGGGAGGCTTGGTGGGTCTCATGCTGTATGTGGGGAGGCTGTATGAGGCTCATGCTGTATATAGGGGGCTGTGGGGGTTCATATGATATACAGAAGGGGCTGTACTTGGGTTCAAAGATATATAGGGGGGTGTCAGTATACTTATTTCTGCTCAGTATTAAGTGATACAATTAATATTAATAAATTAATATTGAGGAGAATTAACTTCAAGCTATTGGTTCGGCCCTCCACAACAGTCATGGTCTCTCATGTGGCCCCTATGGAAAATTAATTGCCCACCCCTGGCTCAAGCCATTGACTCTGTCCCACTCAGCCAGGGGAGAGTGACTCAAGTCATAGATAATATACACCTGCGTATAGGGGCTCGTCATGAAGAGTCCCTGTCGTGCTACGTCTTGGAAGGTATGTCAACTTCCATGGTCTTAGGACTCCCTTGGTTGGAAAAACATTACCCATAGATTGGTGGTCCAAAGAAGTAGTCAGCTGGGATCAGTCATGTGAGGGCTGCTGCCCGGGGGCTACTGTCTTTACCGTCTTTCTACACCCGTCCCCTTCTTCTTCGGTGGGGGCAGCAGAGGTGCTGCCAGTGAGTAGGGATGAGACTCTACCCTCACTGCAAGCTATCCTTGTGTGTCAGAGTCCTCTTAGGAGGAGGGGTCAGGGGAGGGTGCTTTTTCCCTCTGTGCATAGTGGGGGTATGAGTGTGGTGACACAGAGGGATGCCCCTGTTGTTGTCAGTTCTGTAAAGCTTTCATCATCTTGTGGCAGACGCATGCGTGGAAGTAAACATTCAAGTCCGGCCCTGTGCGTGAACGAGTACGTGTGGGTGTCCACCAAAAACATCAGGTGGAATTGTGGTACTGGGATCTGGAGTTCTAGGGTAATCAGTCCGTGTCAGATGTCGGCCAGTCTTAGCCCGGGGACTTACCAGCTGGAGTTACCTCCAGTAATGCCCGTACACAACTCATTCCACAGATCGGCATTCTGGAGATTTGTGGCACCTCAGGAGCCTACATTGTTGTCATCTCCAATGTGCTGCATTCACCGTAAACCAGAGAGTCAGGTAACTGCAGAGGTGAACTCTGGTGAATCGGGGCATTCTCACTCTAGGTTGTTTTCTGGTGAGGTCTGGTGTTGAGGGTCCAGAGACCCCTCATTGAAAGGGGGTACTGTCACAATCCATTTTTGGATCTGTGGCAGATTAAAACTTTTTTCCTTTCAGGCCACTGGCCTGCTGGTGTAATTGCATTGCTGTTAGTTCTGCTGATGTGGGTGGTGACCACTCCCACCATCCTTAAAAGTTCACCTGATGCATCAGCTGACTGTTGGTTATACAGGTCCTTTTGGAGACCAACCGAGCTGGAGACAGGAGCTTTATGGTGACGTGGTGCTTCAGCTGAATGCTGTGATCTGGTGCCTTACTCTGCTGTGCGGTGCATTGCAGCAGAGAAAGCTAAGTGTTATATTTTTGTTCCCCATGCCCTTTTGGTGTCTGTCTTACTTTACCTTGTGTTGTTTTAGTGCAGCGGTGGTACCAGTGTCTTCACTTGCCAGTTCCCTACTTAGGGATAGGAGCAGGGCAGGTGAGGGTTTAGGTATCCTTGTCGGCAATAGGGTGAAAGAACCCTTATAGGGACAATGGGGAGATCAGGTCACATCCTTAGGTGAGTGCAGGAGGTGTCCTTTCCCCGTTCCCTATCGACAGGGCCTACTGCTGTTATTTTGTCCCTCTGGTGTTTACTGGTGTGTTTTTTTGTTTTGCCATTTGGTGACCGACCATTTGGTGTCACCTAGGACAGTCATGTCACGCTAGGACAGTCATTTTGTGACATAATATTTATCTAGCATTTGTGCGACTGGCGCAAAGCCTGCTGAGATACACAAACGTCATTATTTACCAGTAAATTCCCTGAGTCTGCTGTTGCCATGTGTCATAAAGGTAATATAGAAAAAAATATTTTCTATTGGTTATATAAATTGCGTATATTTATTTAGCAGTTGTGCAACTGGTGCAAAGCCTGCAGAAATACGCAGACGTCACTATTTACCAATAATTTACCAAGTTCTGCTTTTAGTATGTGTCATAAAGGCGATATATAAAAAATTACTCTGCTATTCGTTAAATAATTTGTGTGTTTTGAGCTCATTTTCTGCTCCACCAGTTTAGAGTTCCCCTTCCATTCTCCCTCTGGTGGTGACAGGAGGTAGTGAGGTTGGTTTGAGTGGTAGTAATCAGCCACCTGGTGAGGAAGATAATGATTGGATCTCTGGAGTATCAGACTGGATATAAAAGACAGCCAACGCCCTATCCAGGTGCTGGTGATTCAGTCTGCTTCTCAGGTCTAGGACTCAGCTCTGTTCCAGTCTTCTCAAAGATAAGTTTGTTTTTTTGCTAATGTTCACATTTGCTCTTGTTGGTCTTTTCAGTTTGTTGTGTGGTCAGCCAGCCCGGCTGGGCTGTGCTGAATTTCCACTATTATTTGCCAAATTGCCTTTTTTTTTGTCCCTTATTAGATTGGTCTCTTTTTGCTCGCGAGATTTCGCCGACGCCATTTTGGATCCCGACGTCGTCCACACCAGCGACATGTTCTTGCGGCGACGCCATCTTGAGTATGGCGGGATTTCACGATACTCAAGATGGCGTCGCCGCAAGAACATGTCGCCGGCGTGGACAACGTCTGGATCCAGGATGGCGCCGGTGGAAGAAGATGTCGGGGATCGTGGAGCAGCGGCGATGACGGCGTGAGTATGAGAGACGGAGTGAGAGAAAGGGTCATATGTGGAGTGAAAGAGTGAGTGGACGTGAGTGGAGATGGTGAAAGGTGAGAGGAGTGTGTGTTGAGGAGGTGTGTGTTGAGGAGGAGTGGTGTGTTGAGGGTTAACATGGCAAGAGGTGTGCTGTGACGTCACCAGTTACAACTGGACGGAAGTTGTTACAACCCGGAAGCTGCTTAGCGCATTTATTATTATAGATAATAAGGGGCGGGGCTTGATACACACACACTTTTTCCCCATTATGTAGATAGGGGCAAAATTGTTTGGCGAATTGGAACGCGCAGTGTTAAAATTTCGCCTCACAACATAGCCTAGGACACTCTCGGGGTCTAGACGTGTGACTGTGCCAAATTTTGTGGCTGTAGCTGCGACGGTGCGGATGCCAATCCCGGACATACACACACACATACACACATACATACATACACACACTTGAGCTTTATATATTAGATATAGCAATAGAGGCAAAAAAAACAAACAGAAAAAAGAAAGAGACACAACCCTTGTGGATACAATGTGTGACTGCAGAAAAAAAGAAAAAGAAAAAAAAAAACTACCCAGCATATCTGGAACCGAATATCTCAAAATAAATCTACAATAAGATGTGGACGCACCTTATTACCCATTCCATCTCATTTCGTATTTAAGGGGCATTCTATAGCACAGTTAAAATATCAAATAATTGATCATATTCCTTTACACAGACGGGGAGGGGACAGAATTAAGGCATTAAAAACATGTGAAGCTTTTTGGATTCATACATTACAGACCATTGCACCAGTGGGGTTAAATAGGGAGTATGAAGTCCAATATTAATCTGTGGTCCGGAAAGTTGAAATGGATTTAAAAACATTTTATTTAAAGAAATAACTTTTTTCTTCATGGAACATTTTGTAATATTTTATATGGTGCTTACTTTCTTCTTTTTCCTTTCCTTATAGATCCCACATTAGACACTTCATCAGGTATTCAGACCGGTATTATTCCCAATATTTATGTGTATTAAGGGGGCATGCTTTATTTTACATACTAATGTCCTTGGTTTCCTGCATTTAATTTTCCCTGCTTCAATCTCTTTCATCATCCATTTGGGCTAATTAACATTTATTTTATTAAGTTTATATATAAATCTAACCCAATGCATTATTAAATACTTGCACACTTTTGTCCCCAATGTTTTCTAGGCAGACAGACAATTTCGGCATTGCTTGTGCTTGCGCATGCCAAGTATATATTATCTGTGACTCACATATGCCTTTAGGAGCCTCCGGTGGTTTGCGGGGGAACGCATGCACAGTACATGTCATTTACTGGTCCAGATACTCTCCGGAAACACTAATTCTTTTAAGTCAGTCCGTATATCTCTGGCTATTCTCAGAGGTGCGCGTGCGCTTTATGCAGTTTGGCCTTGGCCGGCCATATGCCGGAAGTACACAATTACCATCGCACCAGAAGCGATCAGCCATCCCAATCCAGGAAGTAGATTTCAGCATTTCTCTCCTGGTGAGCATATAAATAACGGACCAATAGGTCCTTCTAGTATCATCGCTATCGGACACTGATATACGGCCACTCTCCGGGTAACTTCATTACATAGCGTTTGTAGGATCCTTTCATAGCCCTGTTGCTTTGACGAGTTTTTCTTCTTTTTTCCTTTTTTCTCATTTTTTTTGCAGACGTTGGCTTTTTATTTCATACTTTTCACCTTTTTGCCATTTATATATTTCATGAAATATATTCCCAGACACAAATATCAGACCATTTGGTCCTGCCACTGTTGCTAGTGGATGTCAGCATATTTTGACCCCTAATACTTCAGGTAATTCTATCTTATCCAATGGGTTTCACTATTCTGAGACTGTAGTGATCTTTTTATGCAGGCCCTTCAAACAGTTTTAGGCCTTTTTCACACGTCCATGTCTCCAGTACCTGTGGTGACAGCTTTCACATGTACCGGAGACACATACTCACATAGACTCGTTCAAATGAATGGGTCTGTGCACATGTCAATGTATTTCCACGGACCGTGTGTCCGTGGGCAAAACACGCTGGCATGTCCGTTTTTTGCCATCACCACGGACGGCAAAATGTCCCGCACACGTGCACATGGAGAACATACATTGATGTCCTCTGTGTGCACAGAAGGCCGCCAGGGAAGAAGCGCTACTGTAAGCGCTGTTCCCCTGTGACAGGTGCTGAACGCGGCTCTCATTCTCCCCTGCGCTGCTGGCGATCTGCGCAAGCAGAGGACAATGAATTATTGAAAAACCGGAGGTGGGTTCCACCTATGTTTTTGAACCAACCCGGCAAAACTCACTGGTGCAGGCTGCTGTTTTTAGGCTGTGAAACCATCACATCAGCAAGAGCTATCTGTTGGTGTAACTATGACGAGGAAGGAGAAGTTGAACAAAATGCTGGAGTACTTAAGTGACTATACCAGCGTCCTTCCTGATTCTTCAGTGCCTTTTATCTATTGGTTTTCCAAGATGCACACTTGGTCCGACCCCTCCTTATATGCCTTGGAGGTGCTGTCCAGGAAGCAGGCACTGATGCCTCCTGCCCACAACCTTCAGTTGCACAGGAACAACAGTCAACAACCACGTCCAGTTCGTTGTCCCAGCGCAGCGTTCATTTGTCCCTTGTCAGCATATACACACGTGGTCAAAACTGTTGGCACCCCTCGTTTACTGACAGAAAAACCCACAATGGTGACAAAAATAACTTGAATCTGACAAAAGCAATAATAAAACATCTATGAAAATGAACAAATGAAAGTCAGACATTGCTTTTCAACCAAGCTTCCACAGAATTTAAAAAAATAAAACTCATGAAATAGGCCTTGTAAGGTAGCACTCACTGAGTGTATTGGGGGACACTCACTTGGCTGCAGATAAGCCAGGTCCGGCACAGGCTTTTCACATAACATAGTCCATACGGTTTATTGTACACGGCATAAACCATAGCAGCATGAAGAAACAATAACAGTCTTACAGCAGACCAAATGAATGTTCATAATGGAGCTCCGCTCCCTTAGCACTGTGTTCACACAGGCTGTGCTCTGTCCAGCAATCAGACTCTGCAGTCTCTCAGTTAATTCCCCCTGTCCGGGGTTACCTCTTAGTTGCTTCTCACTCTGGACTGTCCATTACACACAGGCCTCACCCGGTCAGCGGCCTCTGCATGTGCTCATCAGGAAGGCAGCTCGCCTCCCTGCACGTCGACCTTCTGGGACCTTCCACATGGACCAATCAGATCCAGGCACTCTCCCCCATGTGACCTACCCTGGTCACCTTATATGGTCTGTAGCCACGCCCACTGGTGAGATATGGATCACATGGCTATGACCTCATCGCAGGTCCTATTTCACACAGTCACACACAGGCTTTATCCTGGGCGTTCAGACCCACGCCCCTGGGGGGTTTGTAGGTGACTGGTCCCACCTATCTCATCAAGCCACCTGAAAGCCTGCCCTGATACATAGTAGCAAATAATCAGCATTAACTCTGCTGATTACCACATATTTCAGCTTCCATCCCAGGGCCACCCACCCTGGGATACATAAAAGTCATTTACCATCCTGCCATTCATCCTTTCTCCATCACAATAATGGAGATGCCTATGTGCATGACCCAGACAGCACCCCCTAGCTGTCACAGTGGTTACTGCATCACATACGTTGCCCTACAAGTCAAGAGTACCATCTCAGTCTGTTTTGTGCATCATACGGCATCCTATTTATGTTAGGCCTCCCCCGCCCCCAGCGGTCAGTATATCGGCCTTGGGCTTTGGCCTTCCAGTCAAAGTCTGTCTGTGTCTCCAGACCCTTTTTAGTCTCCACACTTTTCCCGTTGGCTCCGTCCCCTGACTTTTCTCTCCACGACCTGCTCACCCGGTTGGTGCGGTTGTAAGTCTTACTTAGAGTCGAGCCCACTGTCTGGTCTCTCAGTCTCATACTATGAGTAGAACTGCCACTTGCAGAAAGTCTTTGGCTACCCGCCATCTCATTATTTGGAGAGTACCTTCTGGTACCCCGGGATGAAGGCTGCTGCCATCTGATGTTCCGCATCTCTATTAATCTGCAGTCGGTCCAGTCTCAACTGCTCTATCTCCTGCAGGTACGTTACTCGGCATTCCAGGAGCATCCGGAAGTTCCTAAGGCTTTCCATGGGGCCAACAACAATGATGGGAATCATGCCATCTTCACCAGATACCTGGACTTCACCATCAGGAGGGATCCTCACCCTCGCCACAACGGAGATATCCACAAGGTCCTGCATCACTTTACCGAGCCTTCCAACAACTCTCTCCACCAGATATTTGGGTACCGGAATTATATCTTCCTCCAATCCCAGCCGATTCTTAGCTTCCTTCGCAAGCTCTAGACGTCGAGCCGCTTTCACATTACTCCGCCTGAACATCTGTTTAACGTGGAGACATTGCAGATGCATATCCGCCAGGACAGCCACCCACTTTACTGTGTCTTTTCTGGTTGACAGTACCATCAACTGCCGAGTCTCAGGTGCCCAGTGCACCCTACACGCTTTGACCGCCTTTTTAAAAGCCTCATGCACCCCTTCACCGGTACAGGCTTCTTGTGCGTCTTCGGGTACGTCAATCACACACTTGAAGGTCGTGGGCTTGCCCTCTTCCTGGATAGATGGCTCCGGGTTTACCACGAACACTTCCCTCAATACAGTTGTCCCGACTGGGGAACTATCTTGTTCAGCTTTTAGTTCAAAATCTTCAGGAGATTTTACCTCTTCGAGACCTCTTGCCAAGATGGGCACTGGCAGTTCCGTCTTGTGATCACTCTGGCACGGCAGCTGGAAGTCTTCGACCACCAACTCCTTCTCCTGCAGAAGGCCTCTTACTGCTCCTCTGAGCACTTCCATATCTTCCCTTAGGGTTTTGTTCACACTTTGCCACGTTGACAGGTGACCCCTGAGCTCCAAGACTTCTTTCTCGAGCTCCTCCACTCTGTGTTCGGCCATTTGTCTCAGGCCTTTACTGCCAAGAGCTCGGACTATAGGTGGCGCAGACGCTCCAACTGCGCGGAGTTGGTGACTTCCTTACTCGCCACCTTTAGACATTCCTTCGCCAGCTGTTGACACATCTCTTCGTGCCCTTGCTCCAAGTCTCTTATGTGCGCCTCTACCTGGCGAAAACTGTCAACTCGCTCTTCCCAAGTGTCCATCTCCTGGGTCAGTTTGTTAACTTGACCCTCTAGTCATCGGGTGATGGCGGTCAAATTGGAGATCTTCTCTTGCTCCAACTTCTCAGAGGATGCTGTTGGTTCAGCCCCTTTCCGGCTTTTACCCCTCTGGCAACAGGAGGACGCCTGGCCACTTAGTTATTGAGTCAGTCTTACTGCACTCCTTGTCACTGTCGTCACCATTGTAATGGGAGCCACTACCCTCTGATCAGTCATCCAGTACGCAGCAGTCCCCATTTCAACGGTCACACACTCTGGTTTGTCTACCAGAATCAACCTGTCTTCACCTGGTGGAGCACTGTCATTATCATTCACACTGTGGTACCTGTCAGGTGACATCATGTCCATACCTTGGGCAGACTCATCCTTCCCTCTGGTCATCCCAACATCTGTCCTGTCACGGTTGGAAGATGTTACTGCCTTAAGGTATGCAATCCTCTCAGCTAAGAGCGCTCCATCCTCCTGCTGTAGAGCCGCTTCCCTCTCCCACAAGTCAGAGAACAGCTCAGAGTCCTGGTCTATAACTACCAGACAACATAAATTTGGGACTATAGCGACATCCTGTTGGGTACTGTCCCAGATCGTCTCAAGGATCACCCTAGCCACTGGATAGTCCCTAGTGCTCCCATGAATGCAAGTGACCCCGACCTTCTTATTGGATTTTACAAATCCCTGGGGTGCCACCCTCACTAGAGTCATCGGGGTCCCAGAATCGACTAATCCATACATTTCCTCCTTGTTCACCTGCAGGGCACACCCCTGTAGCCTCTTGCCGGGTGGGTAGTCCACCAGGCAGTCTGGACACATATAATACATTTGCCTGTTGTGAATTCACTTTCTGGTCTACCTCTGGTTGCTAGTGAGGGTGGTGGAGCTGGTTGCATTGACAGATGAGTCGTGAGTTCTCTTTCCGGATTCCCTCTGGTGGTTGCAGGAGGTAATGAAGCTGATCTAATTAACAGAGACCTGCCACCTGATAATGAGGACAATGATTGGACATCTGGAGTCTCTGACTGGATTTAAGACAGCCGACTCTCTCTATCCCTGCTGGTGATTTTCCTGCATCCTGAGGTCTTAGTTTCCAGCTCAGTCCCTGCATTCTTAAGCTAAATGTTCTTTGCTATTGTTCACATTTGTTTTGGTTTTGTCTATTCAGTTTTGTGTGGTCAGCCAGCCCCGGCTGGGGCTGTGCTGAATTTCCACCCTTATGTTACTGTTTGTGCCAGTTTGCTTTTTGTCCCTTATTAGATTGGCCTCTTTTTGCTGTTTTCAGAAAATGCCAGGGTGCTGATATAGTGGGTGAAGTCTAGTGACTTCAGGGTTTTTTTTGCTATCAGAAGTTTTGGACATTTTTGCAGGGTTTTTTGGCGTGATTGCAGACAGTATCTTTCCTTTCCTGTTCTTTCTAGTTAGTGTGGGCCCCATCGTTTGCTCAGCCTATTTTCCTACCTGTGTTTGCGTTTTCATCTTGTCTCACCGACAATATATGTTTGGGGGCTATCTAGTCCTTTGGGGTCTGCTCTGGGGCAGTTTAGATTTCCCCTTTTCTTGCTTTAGGCTTATTTAGTCCTCCGGCTGTGTCGAGGCATCTAGAATCATCGTAGGCACGCTCCATGGCTACTGCTAGTTGTGTGGATAGGATCAGGGGTCTGCAATCCGCTTAGTTACTAACCTCTCTGGATTTCTGTGGCTTAGCTTGGTCTTGTTTTCCTCCTCGGTGACCCAATCATAACATATGCTGCTGCAAACAGTTCGTCTACACCACCCTTTTATGTCGGGATGCTCCTCCCCCTTTGGGGCCACTATCCCCTTTTGGGACTCCGCCTCCCTCTGGGACTCCACCCCTTTTTGGGTCACCACCCTGATTTGGGTCACTGCCCCCCTTTCGGGATTTCCCCATGTCCCCTCTACAGGCCTTCTTAGGCCAGAGTTCACATGGTACCGTTTATGCCTTTTGGGCTTATACTGGCCCTTTAAGAATACTCTGATGTCATCTTAGGATACCACACCAGCTCCTGCTGGCATTGCCACAGCTCCTGCTGTAGCCGCAAATCACCGGCACCTCCGGCTGCCGCTCACAAACAGCTGCTGGCGTCACTGTAGCTCCTGCTGTGCAATATTCGTGGACCCACCGATCCACAGCAACCTTCGTAACGCTCACTGAGTGTATTGGGGGACACTCACTTGGCTGCAGATAAACAAGGTCTGGCACAGGCTTTTCACATAACATAGTCCATACGGTTTATTGTACATGGCATAAACCATAGCAGCATGAAGAAATGATAACAGTCTTACAGCAGACCAAACGAATGTTCATAATGGAGCTCCGCTCCCTTAGCACTGTTTTCACACAGGTTGTGCTTTGTCCAGCAATCAGGCTCTACAGTCTCTCAGTTAATTTCCCCTCTCTGGGGTTACCTCTTAGTTGCTTCTCACTCCATACATCCTTTCCCTCCTGGGGACTGTCCATTACACACAGGCCTCACCCGGTCAGCGGCCTCTGCATGTGCTCATCAAGAAGGCAGCTCGCCTTCCAACACGTCAACCTTCCGGGACCTTCCACACGGACCAATCAGATTCAGGCACTCTCCCCCATGTGACCTACCCTGGTCACCTTATATGGTCCGTAGCCACACCCACTGGTGAGATACGGATCACATGGCTATGACCTCATCGCAGGTCCTATTTCACACAGACACACATAGGCTTTATCCTGGGCGTTCAGACCCACGCCCCTGGGGGGGGTTTGTAGATGACTGGTCCCGCCCATCTCACCAAGCCACCTGAAAGCCTGCCCTGATACATAGTAACAAACATTCAGCATTACCTCTGCTGATTACCACATATTTTAGCTTTCATCCCAGGGCTACCCACCCTCGGATACATAACAGACATTTACCATCCTGCCGTTCATCCTTTCTCCATCACAATAATGGAGATGCCTATGTGCATGACCCAGACAGCGCCCCCTAGCTGTCACAACGGTGACTGCATCACAGCCTAGACAGAAAAGATGGTAACCTTAACTTAATATTTTCTTGCACAACCTTTTGAGGCAATCACTGCAATCATACTAATCCTGTAACTGTCAATGAGACTGCTGCACCTCTTGACAGGTATTTTGGCCCACTCTTCAAGAGCAAACTGCTCCAGTTGTTTTGTGCTTGAGGCTGTGTGCACACGTTGCGTTTTTTTGTGTTTTCGCTGCAATTTTCCACTGCGGAATTGCAGTGAAAACGCTAAAAAACGTATCCCATGTAATCCTATGGGATTCCGCAATGCTGTGCTAATACAGTGGATTTTTCCGCTGCGGAATCGCATAGCGGAAAAAACTGCAGCATGCCCATTTTTTTGGCGGAATCGCGGCGATTCCGCACCCATAGGATTGCAGTGAAACGCTCGCTTTACACATGTGGCTATGCCCACCATACGTAAAGTGAGCGTTTCATGTGCGGATGGTACCCACGGTCTGGAGGAGAGGAGACTGTCTTCCAGGCCTTGGGTACTATAATCCTGTAAAAAATGGAATAAAATTAAAAAATAGAATTAGACTTACCAGTAATTCAGTTTCTAGGAACCTTCCACGACGGTATACGGAGGTTGCCTCTTTGCCCTGATGGGGGACAGGAAGCACAGCGAGGTTAAAAGGCCCTCCCACCTCCCACCTGCCAGTGACTTATAAGCGAGATCATAGCCTGGTTTACCTTCTGATTCCCAGATTTTTATCAAGGAGTATAGGGTGGGAATTAGTGCCGTGGTGGAAGGTTTCTAGAAACCGAATTACCAGTAAGTCTAATTCTATTTTCTCTAGTCACCTTCCACGATGGTATACAGAGGAATGCCAACTAATTTGGCACTAGGGAGGGACAACGGCCTGAAGACCTTTTTGGCCGAAGACTAGATCCCTACTGGATGATACGTCCAGCCTATAATGTTTTGAGAAAGTATGCAGCGAGGACCACGTTGCTGCCCTGCAGATCTGCTCTGGAGATGCACCTGCTTTTTCTGCCCAGGAGACTGAAGTGGACCTGGTTGAATGGGCCTTGATCCCCACTGGGGAGACATATTTTGAGTGATATATGCTTCCACTATAGCTTTTTTTTATCCAATTGGCTATAGTGCTCTTTGCCACTTTTTTCCCCTTGTTTTGGCCTGAGGAATGGACAAACAGGTTCTGGTCAACTCTGCAAGGACGGGTTTGCTCTAAGTAATGCAGAACGATGCTCCGGACATCGAGAGTATGGAATTTTTCCTCTTTAGAATTTGCTGGATTTTGGCAAAATGATGATAGGACAATTTCTTGGGAACGGTGGAACTCAGAGACTACTTTCGGAAGGAAGGAAGGATCGAGACGAAGGACTATTGAGTCGTCTCTAACAAGCAAATAAGGCTCCCTTATCGATAGGGCTTGTAATTCGCTTACTCTCCTGGCTGTGGTTATGGCTACCAAGAAGACTGTTTTGTATGCCAGGTTTTGAGGAGAGCAGGAGGATAAAGGTTCGAAGAGTGGACCTGTGAGCCCCTGGAGCACCAAGTTCAGATCCCATGGAGGGACTATCGTCTGTTTCTTAGGGTTCATTCTGATGGCCGAAGTCATGAACCTCTTGATCCAGCGATGACCTGCCAGATCCTGGTCAAAAACAGAGCTGAGACCTGGACCTTCAGGGTGCTACGTCTAAGGCCAATCTCTAAGCCTCTTTGTAAAAAATCCAGAATTTGTGACATGTTTGGGCTGAGCGGATCTGGTAAGTCAGATAGACAAAATGATGAAAACTTTTTCCAGATTTTATTGTAGATAGCATTGGTTACTGGCTTCCTGGATTTTTGTAGGCTAGCAATTACCGGGTCTGACAAACCCCTGGATCTCAGTACCTGGGCCTCAGTAACTGTGCCGCTAGATTCCATTTCTGAGGATTTGAGTGAAGAATATGCCCCTGCGAGAGGTAGTCTTCTACTGGTAAGAGAACTGGGCAATCCACTTGCATCTCGGCGATCAAGTTGAACCAACTTCTTTTTGGCCAAAACAGGGCTGCCAGAAATTGTGGCCCAATCATGGGGATGGCTGATCTTACAGATTCCATCTTGAACTTGCGTTATTATATGTGCCGGTTCAGTCCCTTCAAATTTATGATAATACAGGCCTCACCTGATGGTTTGGTTACCAGAAATAACCAAGAGTAATGGCCCTGACCCCACTTTTATTCCGGAACTGGGGAGATTGCATTTGAACCCACGAGGTCTCTGAGACCTATTCGCAGTGTTGTCTGATCTTTTGGGGCCGGAAGGCAAGTGACTTTTAGACCCTGTGGAGGGGAGGAGATGAACTCTATCAATAGGCCCTCTCTGATGACATTGAGGACCCAGTGAGAACTGGTGATGTTTTCCCACTGATGTACATATTTTGAGAGTCCCCCCCCACTGGGTCAAAGTCATTGCTTGTCTGGTTGGGCCTGCTGCTGCTGTGGGACAAGAATATTTTTTCCTCTACCCATCTCCCCGTTTTGCCTTTGCTTGGGAGGTTTGAGCCTGTGGGGCACGAAAAAGCCGTTTTTTGAAAGGCTTTTGTTCTGGAAGGGCTTTTTTCTTGTGGGTGGCCTTCTCTAGGAACTTGTCTAGGGCCGGTCCGAAGACATACTCCCTTTTAAATGGTATGGCACATAGTCTGGCCTTGGAGGTGATGTCACCACTCCACATTTTGAGCCAGAGCATTCTTCCGGCTGAGTTGGATTGTACCAGAGATCTAGCGGCAACCATAATGTATTCCATGGAGGCGTCCGCTAAAAACCCAGTAGCTTTATGGAGAATGGGTAGGGAGTCTAATAATTCACTCCTGGAGGTACCCTGAGATATATGGGTTTCTAATTCCTCAACCCAAAGAAACAGAGCTCTAGCAACACAGGTGGAGGCGATGTTAGCCTTTAAAGTGGATGTAGATGTCTCCCAAGATTTCTTTAGGAGACTCTCTATTTTTCTGTCCATTGGGTCCTTCAATTGTGAAGAATCCTCAAATGGGAGCGCAGTTCTCTTTGCAACTCTTGCCACCTGAACATCGACCTTAGGAAAAGAATCGACTTCCAGGGGAAACCTATGTTTCATTTCTGAGGGAGTGGTGAGACGTTTTTCCGGCAGTTCCCACTCCAGTATGTTGGCATGCACCGGGAACCCTATGCGTTTTTCTGTTTTTAGCTCGCCAAACATTTCATCCTGAATACCAGCTCCTCGATATAGTCAGAGGAGAAGAGATATTTTCGGATTTCAGATGCCCTGGGCGATACGGGTTCCTCCCATCTACCAAAGGACGATGTATGAGACAGGTCAGACTCAGAATCAGAGTCCTCAACCTGTATCTTCCTTTTTTCCCTGGAGAATGGAATGGTGGTGGTGGCAGTGGTGGTGGTGGAGAGGTAAAGGCCGCTAGGGAAGACTACACTTCTTGTCTGACCAGAGAGCGAATTTCCTCTAAAAGGAATGGCTGCTCCTCTCTAACTACTTTGTCGGTGCAAGACTGACAAAGTTTTTTATCCCATAACGAGGGTAGTTTTACCTTACAGACTGGGCACTTTTTCCTAGTTCCGGCTTTGGGGGTAGACTTTTCTCCCTAAAACAAGAGGGAGAGAGAAGTCAGGAAAAGGGGGGCCCCTAATTGTTATCACCATCCCACGGACCCGCTCCCTGGAAACACTCACTGTAGCAGGGGCAGTGCTGGGCTCTGCAGACCCAGGGCATAAAGTGCTATCCATGTTGAGGGATTCTGTCTTACCTCCATGTAGACTTCAGCAGGATTTTTATGCTCCTCAGAGCCAGCACCTGCCCTCCAGCGTTTCGGTTTTCCCACCTCTCCCTCCTGGGTCCATGGCATTAGGAGGGGCACCGTGCGTAGTGTGGGGGCGGCCATTAGCTGGACATCAGCATCCTCCCAGGAGCACCGTTACCAGAAGTGACGCGTGCGGTCCGCTGACGTCACTTCCGGGACGCCCAGACACCGCGCGCTGGAGGGGGAGAAGACCGGGGAGCTCCGGGAGGCCCCCGGTCGGGGATCCCTGGCCTGCTTTGCCCTCTCGGGGGTGCGGGATCTGTCACAGCGATCTGTGATGTGACAGATCAGCGATCTGTAACATGACAGTGATGTCCCCCCTGGGACAATGTAATGAAGTTAAAAACAAAAAAAGTGTAAAAATAATTTATAAAAAAATCGCTAAATAATTTAAAAAAAATATTCCCTAATAAATTCATTTTTTGAAAATTAAAAAACCTAAATATTAAAAGTACACACATTTGGTATCGCCGCATCCGTAATGACCCGCTCTATAAAACTGTCCCACTAGTTAACCCCTTTATTGAACCCCTTAAAAAATAAAAATAAAAAAACAAGCAAAAAATAAAGCTTTATCATCATACCACCGAACAAAAAGTGCAATAACGCGCGAACAAAAAGACAGATATAAATAACCATGGTACCGCTGTAAACGTCATCTTGTCCCACAAAAAACGAGCCACCACACAGCATCATCAGCAAAAAAATAAAAAAGTTATAGCTCGCAGAATAAAGCGATGCAAAAATTATTATTTTTTATATAAAATTATTTTCATTGCATAAAAGCGCCAAAACATAAAAAAAGTCATAAATGAGGTGTAGCTGTAACCGTACTGACCCGAAGAATAAAACCGCTTTATCAATTTTACCACACACGGAACAGTGTAAACGCACCCCCCAAAAGAAATTCATGAAACGCTGGTTTTTGTTCATTCTGCGTCCCAAAAATCAGAATAAAAAGTGATCAAAAAATGTCACGTGCCCGAAAATGGTACCAATAAAAATGATTCGGTGGGTCAAAATATCTAAAAATTATAGCTCTCAAAATGTGGTGATGCATAAACTATTTGTTAGGAACGGCGGAACGCACTAAATAAAAATAAATAATAAAGTGCGTTCGCCGCTCGGGGTCCACCATGCAGTAGATGTTACACCGCTGCTAGGTAATGACAGGCAAGCAATATAGCGGTATAATGCACACGGGTTAGACTTCACCCGAAGTGCGCAAAGCGGGCTCTGTTCATACACAGAGGCGCCGCAACATAAACATACAAAAACACTGAGCCTGTTAGTATCACAGGCCTCAGGTAAATGCACACACAGTATCTGGTCACAGGAGCAGGACCTAAGACAGAGGAGCTGCGTCCGTCTAGACCTACCGTGTGTGCGGCGTCGCTACTGCGAGCGCCAAGTAGGGCTGCAACTGCAGCGCGGCGTAGGACACTGCCGCAGGACGACACAGTTACAAAGCAGGCGCAATATTGGACGCTAGCGCAGAGGTGTGGTGTGCACAGTGGCCAAAGGCTTGCCACTGACTGGCGCTGACTGCTGAACTAATTCCCTATCCACATGCGTAATATCAGAGGGAAGGGGTTTCTTAATAAGTCAGTCACCAGAATCATACATCCGTCACCATTCACACATAGCAAGTATAGTCTATACTAGCGCATGGCCGAACGGTCATGCGCACTTTTTATAGCCGTGCGGGACCTTCAAGATCTCCGAGATGGACCAATGAGATCTGGAGCAGGACCTTGGCACATGACTCCCGATCTCCAATGGGAGATTGTCTCATGAGCATGCCTAGTATGAACACAGAGGGACTTCGTGTCTGGAGCGGTCTGCTGCAAAGTAATCTTCTCTGCAGTAGATAGACAGCAGGAGACCGCAGAATGTGAGGCTCTGGATTCCTGCAGAGCAGACGCAGAAACCTGACGCCTAACACTATTTTTACAATAAAAAGCGTCTTTTAGCGTGCGACAGCTGCCAAAAATAAAAACCCGCTAAAAATAGTAAATCAAACCCCCCGTTATCACCCCCTTAGTTAGGGAAAAATAATAAAATAAAAAAAAAGTATTTATTTCCATTTTCCCATTAGGGCTAGGGTTAGGGCTAGGGTTAGGGCTAGGGGTGTGTTGGGGTTAAAGTTGACGTTAGAATTGGGTTTTTTTTTGGCACATCAGAGGCTTTCCAAACGCGACATGGCGTCCGATCTCAATTCCAGCCAAAAAAGTCAAATGGCGCTGCTTCCCTTCCGAGCTCTGATATGCACCCAAATAGTGGTTTACCCCCACATATGGGGTATCAGCGTACTCAGGACAAATTGCACAATAACTTTTGGGGTCCTGTTACTCTTGGGAAAATAAAAATGGGGGGTGAAAAGATCATTTTTGTTGAAAAAATATGATTTTTTTAATTGTACAGCTGTACGTTATAAACTTCTGTGAAGCCCTTGGGGGTTCAAAGTGCTCACCACATATCTAGATAAGTTCCTTGAGGGTCTAGTTTCCAAAATGGGGTCACTTGTGGGGGGTTTCCACTGTTTAGGCACATCAGGAGCTCTCCAAACTTGACATGGCATCAGATTTGAATTCCAGCCAATTTTGCAGTGAAAAAGTCAAACGGCGCTCCTTCCCTTCCAAGCTGTGCCATGCGCTGAAACAGTGGTTCCCCCCACATATCAGGTATCAGAGTACTCAGGACAAATTGCACAATAACTTTTCCAGTCCAATTTCTCCTGTTACCCTACGTAAAATAAAAAAAATTGAACCTCAAATAATTTTTTTTGTGAAAAAAAGTTAAATGTTCATTTTTTTAAACATTCAAAAAATTCCTGTGAAGCACCTGAAGGGTTAATAAACTTCTTGAATGTGGTTTTGAGCACCTTGAGGGGTACAGTTTTTAGAATGGTGTCACTTTTGGGTATTTTCTATAATATAGACCCCTCAAAATGACTTCAAATGTGATGTGGTCCCTAAAAATAAAATGGTGTTGTAAAAGTGAGAAATCACTGGTCAACTTTTAACCCTTATAACTTCATAACAAAAAAATATTTTGGTTCCCAAATTGTGCTGATGTAAAGTAAACGTGGAAAATGTTACTTATTAAGTTTTTGAGTGCTGTATCTCTGTGATTTAAGAGCATAAAAATTCAAAGTTGGAAAATTGCAAAATTTTCAAAATTTTCGCCAAATTTCCATTTTTTCCACAAATAAATGCAAGTTATATTTATTAAATTTTACAACTAACATGAAGTACAATATGTCATGAGAAAACAATGTCAGACTCACCGGGATCCATGGAAGCGTTCCAGAGTTATTACCTCATAAAGGGACAGTGGTCAGAATTATAAAAATTGGCCCGGGCATTAACATGCAAACCACCCTTGGGAGTAAAGGGGTTAAAAAATTTTTTTACAAACAAAGGTGTCCTCAGTCGTCTCCCATGAAGTCTACTTTGGCATATACAATGATGGACAGTGCAATCTGATACTGATGTTCCTTGAGCTTGTAGTTCACCTTTAATCTGTTCAGAAGTTTTTCTGAGCTCTTTTGTTACCATTTGTATTATCTATCTATTTGATTTGTCATGAGTTTCATTTTTTTAAAAATTCTGTGGAAGCATGGTTGAAAAGCAATGTCTGCCTTTCATTTGTTCATTTTCATATATTTTCGATTTATTACTACTTTTGTCAGATTTAAGTTATTTCTGTCACCATTTATGTTTTTTCTGTCATTAAACGAGGGGGTACCAACAATTTTGACCACGTGTGTATGTCTCTTCCCAAATAATTTCTTAGATAGGGCATACATATTTGTTATTTGTTGGCACTTTACATTGTCCTGTGCTGGACAAAGACCATTCCTGTCTTTTCCAGGCTCTTAAATGAGACTTGTGCTTAAACTGTCGCTTCCCTTAAATGTTCAAAATGTTGGTCATTTTTTTTTAAGCAGGTCTAAGACAGTGAGTTAATATGCTTCACAGACCTATTCAGGACACAGCCTTATACATATTGGCACATGGTCATTGCCACGATAAGACCTCTACCTGAGCCCTGTAGGACTGCCTGTCACCTGAGTATATTACTCCACAGACCTCGTCACTCTCTGGGATATATCCTGTAATTACTTTGCTGTTCCTCAAAACCATGCAAAAGATGCATTCTGCCTGGTTCTGCATAGGTTTGTGAAGATTGGTAAATGGCACTCCTGTCTCTTTCCCATGAAGAGGCTGCTTCCATGTAAAATGAGGTTTGCACATGCTCCTGACATGGGTTTCAGGCCTGATAGACTGACCACAATACAGGCCCTCGCTTGCATACACTGTGTTCAGAATTTAATTCAAATGGTTTTGGTGTCTGGTAGAATCCAGTTTTCTGACATTGATCATACAGCTCCCCCAACTACTGTATTACATTCAACTTACAGTGGCTTCATCTGCTATGACATATGAGGTAGCCGCTACTTGGACTGGAGCCGATGAACCAACAGATGTTAGCATGTCCAAGTGGGTAGCTAGTGTCCTCAGATAGAAGATCTTGCCCTGCTGGTCTTTCTGGTGGGAGAGCACCTGGTAGAGGTCAGAGATAGTGAAAGATTGATAGTCAGCAGATTCCATGGCCTGAGCTGTAATGGGAGCATTGGAACCAGTGTTTCGTGGTCCATTGAGAGCTTTGAGGGGCGTAACTAGGTGAACACCTGACTTTAACTAGAGCCCCTGATGATGGGGTTAGACTTGGCTCCAGATGGACCCCATGTGATAAACCAGGACAAACAAATGGACGAACAGCAGCTGACCCTCAAGGGGCAGGAAGCTGGGATGGCCCAGAAGAATACAGCTGGTACAGGGATGCACGACAGGAACTGCGGATGCTGGTAGGAATGACTGGAATACAGGCAGGCACTGACAGGTGCAGGCTGGTACAGCTGGTATATAGGCAGGCACTGGCAAGTGCAAGCTAGTATGGCTGGTATACAGGTGCAACTGTTGGTATGATGTTACTTTTCTGAAATGCTGTGTTACTTCTAAACCGGATGCAATGAGACATTCACCATCCAAAAAGTTCCAAAAAGTTCAACTTTTGTCTCGTTAGTCCACAGAGTATTCTCCCAAAAGTCTTGGGCATCATGAAGATGTTTTCTGGCAAATCCGAGACAAGCCTTCATGTTATTATTGCTCAGCAGTGATTTTTGTCTTGGAACTGTGCCATGCAGGACATATTTGCCCAGTCTTTTTCTTATGGAGTAGTTACGAACACTGATCTAAATTTAGGCAAGTGAGGCCTTAAGTTCTTTGGAAATTGTTGTGGGGTCTTTTGTTACCTTGGATGAGTTATCGCTGCGCTCTTGGGGTATTTTTGGTCTGCCGGCCACTCCTGGGAAGGTTCACCACTGTTCCATGTTTTCGCCATTTGTGGATAATGGGTTTCACTGTGGTTTGCTGGATACTCAAAGCTTGAGAAATGACTTTATAACCTTTTCCAGACTGATAGATCTCAATTACTTTGTTTTTCATTTGTTCCAGAATTTCTTTGGATTGCAACATGATGTTCAGCTGTTGAGGATCTTTTGGTCTACTTCACTTTGTCAAGCTGGTCCTATTTAAGTGATTTCTTAATTGATAATAGGTGTAGCAGTAATCTTGCCTGCAAGATGTGGTAGACCACAGTTAATCTATGTTTTAAGGGGGGGCAATCACTTTTTCACACAGAGGCCAGTAGGTTTGGATTTAAATTTGTTGGGTGATCTGAAACATTTAAGGGGGCAAACACTTTTTCACACAACTGTGTATATACAGTTGTACATAGAGTTGAGCGAAACGGGTCAAAAAATTTCAAAAGTCGCCGACTTTTGGTAAAGTCGCGTTTCAAAAGTTTGTTTTGCGCTCTTTTTCAGCCAATCAGGATCCACGGACACTGTGGGCAACGTGATGACATAGGCAGGGGTCACCACCATCTTTCAGAAGGGCATGCAAGTGCATAAAAGGGCGTGCACGCCGACCGCCATGTTACTCATGCTGATCTCAGAATAGGGAGAGCTGCTGCTACTGCTGATTTTGTAGGGAGAGCGTTAGGCAGGGAAGAAGACACCAAAAACTGCTTCTGCTGCTAGCAATTTTACCTGTACAACACACCAGTCACTGTGTGTGCAGTGCAAGTGGAGGCTATATTTTGCTGGATCAGCGGTGTTGGTTGTTAGGCTGCCTTCTAAGGTTTCCTGACGGCTGCATTGCTGTTTACCCACTGCTCTGCAAACTGCTTTTTTAAAAGCAATCCCAATTTTTTTTTTGTCCTGGTGAGGTACAGAGCGTGCATTTTTTCACACCATACAGCAGTGCACACTCCTCACACAGTACCGTGTAACGGCTGTTATCACAGCCACAGTGAAGCTATCTGTGTGTCACTCTGTAAGGATAAGTCGAGGACATGTTCCGTTCTTACAGACCTGCACCTTCTAGTTTTGTCTAGATTTCAAACAGTTAAATATATTTGCTGTTTGATCACATTCAAAACTATAGAGAGACAGTGTGTGTCAGTCCGTATACTTAAAAAACACGGAGCTTGACAATTTTATGTACACCGAACAGCCGTGTACGTGCACGCTCCTCTCTCAGTACCGTGCAACGGCTGTTATCACAGCCACAGTGAAGCTATCTGTGTGTCGCTCTGTAAGGATAAGTCGAGGACTTGTTCCGTTCTTACAGACCTACACTCTAGGGAGATTCCTATTCTGCCCAATTCTATATACACCTTGTAGTTTGTCATACACTAGCCAATTTCTGCCTGTGACGTAGCGCTGTGATATTCACTGGGCCTCACACAATCCAAAAGTGTCTAGTGTCCACAAGTGTGTGCAGAAATTCAAAATCTCCGTTATCCTCTAGTCACATTTTTCACACCTGCGACATTAAGCCTGTGACATAGCGCTGTGATATTCAGTGGGCCTCACACAATCCAAAAGTGTCCAGTGTCCACAAGTTTGTGCAGAAATTCAAAATCTCCGTTATCCTCTAGTGACATTTTTCACACCTGCGACATCGAGCCTGTGACATAGCGCTGTGATATTCAGTGGGCCTCACACAATCCAAAAGTGTCCAGTGTCCACAAGTGTGTGCAGAAATTCAAAATCTCCATTATCCTCTAGTGACATTTTTCACACCTGCGACATTGAGCCTGTGACATAGCGCTGTGATATTCAGTGGGCCTCACACAATCCAAAAGTGTCCAGTGTCCACAAGTGTGTGCAGAAATTCAAAATCTCCCCTGTCCTATAGACACCTTGTACCTTGTTTTACATTACTATATAGTTGGATTTTTTCTACATTTCTACCAAAAATGAGGAAGGCTGGTGGAAGAGGCCGTGGAATTGGGCGGGGGTTGGCAGCTGGTAATGATGGTGTTGGTGGTGGATCTGATGGTAGTGGCAAAAAAAAAATAGGACCGAATGCAGGAGGTGTTGAGCCTGCGTCATCGTCTGGCTCCACAAGGCCTCGAAGGCTTAGTTTTCTAGGCGTTGGCAAACCGCTTTTAAAGCCAGAGCTTCAGGAAAAAGTTTTGTCTTACATTGCTGACTCAGCCTCCAGCTCTATCGCCTCCTCTTCTGAAGTTGTAAAAAATAAAAGCACTGCGTCGTCATTGGAGGCTCATGTTCATGAACCACACCTTTCCTTGTGTCCTTCACCCCAACCAAGATTGAAGGATGATGCAGGCCATACTACTGATTACTCCATGGAGCTGTTTTCACATACCATGCCTGGATTATCAAGTGAAATGGTGAATTACCCAGGCCAAGATGAATCTGACATGGAGTGCACTGATGCACAGCCACTGATAGATGATTCTGCTGGTACATTCACTCAGAGCACTACATTGTCCTCGCAGTGTACAGAGCCAGATTCTGACCCTGATGAGACTCAGGTGCCCCTTCCCGCACCCTATACCACCATACACGGTGACACAGAGGAAGGTGCACATGACATTTAAGAGGAGGTGATGGATGACCCAGTTTTTGACCCAGATTGGAATCCATTGGGGGAAGAGGGTGCTGCTTCCAATAGCTCAGATGAGGAGGAGGAGCATCCACAGCAGACATCGACATCGCAACAGCTGTTATCTGGCAGGAACAGAGCACTCCAAAGACAGGTTCCAAAAATCAAAAGAGTTGCTGGACAGCTTGTCCAGAGGGTCAAAATATCACAGCGTGCTAGGCCGCAAAATGTCTGCCAAAGTAGGAAGAGTGCAGTGTGGCACTTTTTTGAACAAAATCCTCATGATCAGGCCAAGGTTATCTGTAAGAAGTGCGCAAAGACCTTTAGCCGAGGGAAAAATCTGAAAAATTTGAATACCAGTTGCATGCTTAGACATTTAACCAGCATGCACTTGCAAGCGTGGACACAACACCAAACCTCAAGTGCCACATGTGCAACTGATCACAAAGAAGGTAGTCAGCAATGCTACATTGTTTCCCCCACTGTAAGCCCACCGGTTAGCACAGCAGCAAATGTTGAGGTGTCGTTGCAAGGCCACAGCAGTCAGGGAATCCCACTGTTATATCAACGAAAGACTGAATCTAGGCCATCAGAAAGAACACCAACTCCATCACCATCATCAACCCTCTCTCAGTCCACCCTATCCAATGCTACTTCCACCATATGCAGCTCTCAAGTCCAGCTCACCCTCCCAGACACTGTGAGTAGATCAAGAAAGTACTCAGTCTCTCATCCGCGTACACTGGGTTTGAACGCCCACATTGCCAAACTAATCTCGTTAGAGATGATGCCCTATCGGTTGGTGGAAAGCGCAGCTTTCCGCGAACTCATGGCATATGCAGTACCACGCTATGACCTACCCAGTCGCCACTTCTTCTCTCGCAAAGCCATCCCAGCCCTCCACCATCATGTGAAAGACCGCATTGTCCATGCACTCAAGCAGTCAGTGAGTGGAAAGGTGCACCTCACAACTGATGCATGGTTCAGTCGGCATGGCCAGGGCCGTTACGTGTCCATCACTGCGCACTGGGTTAATATGGTGGATGCAGGGTCCACAGGGGACAGCGGTGGTGGGACAGTGCTGCCTAGCCCACGGTATAGGAAATAGTTGGCTGTAGGCGTTCGACCCTCCTCCTCCTCCTCCAGAAGCGAAAGCTCGTCCACAGAACGCAGTCGTACAAGCACTCCATCTGCAGCTGCCACTGTTGCACACGAGGTGTCCCCCTATCGAGCAGCTAGTGGAAAGCGTCAGCAGGCTGTGTTGCAGATGATGTGTTTGGGCGACAGACACACCGCCGAGGTGCTGGCCGAGTACTTTCAGCGACAAACTGAGTCATGGCTGGGCAGTGTACATCTTGAGGCAGGCAAGGTAGTTAGTGATAACGGACGTAATTTTGTGGCAGCCATAGCCCTTTCAAAACTCAGCCACATACCTTGCTTGGCTCACACCTTGAACCTGGTGGTGCAGTGCTTCCTCAATAATTATCCGGAGTTAACAACCCTGCTCCAGAAGGGGCGAAGACTGTGCGCGCACATCCGCCGGTCGCCTGTACACTCCATTCGTATGTAGAAGCTGCAGCGATTGCTCCACCTTCCCAACCACCGCCTCATTATCGACATTGCAACAAGGTGGAACTCCACCCTGCACATGGTTGAGCGGCTGTGCGAGCAGAGGCAGGCCATAATGCATTTGTGGGAGGATACACGGCCAGGCACTTTGAGAGCAGACATGGAGTTGACAGGTGTGCAGTGGTCGAAGCTGAAAGACCTCTGTAAAGTCCTTCAGTGTTTTGAGGAATGCACACGGCTGGTAAGCGCAGACAACGCCATCCTAAGCATGAGCATCCCACTTATGCGTCTGCTCATGCAAACTTTGACGCACCTTAAGGAGCAGGCGTCTGCAGCCAATGTTGACGAGGAGGGAATCCTTGATGAAATTCAGCCATTGTCTGCTCAGGGACCTCTCCTGGACGAGGTGGAGGAAGAAGAGGAGGAGGAGGATGATGATGGGGATGATTACTTAGGGGAGGAGGATGCATCTCGTGGGGCAAGTGAAAATGTTGGCGTGGCAAGGTCTGGTACAGGGTTTGTGCATGACTGGAGGGATGTGGATTTGCCAGAAAGTGCTCCTCCACCCAGCACTCGCAGTGCATCATTGACACCGGGAACATTGGCCCACATGTCAGATTATGCCTTGCAGATCCTAAAAAGGGACCCATGCATTGCCAAAATGATGAACGATGACGACTACTGGTTGGCCAGCATCCTGGATCCACGCTATAAAGGCAAATTACAAAACATCATGCCACAGGAGAACCTTGACCTAATATTGGCTACTAAACAAGCAACTCTGGTTAACCGGTTGGTTGAGGCATTCCCAGCACACAGCAGCGGTGATGGTTCTCACACGAGCCGTACGGGCCGGGGGCAGCTTGGCAGAGGTGTTCGTGGTGCACACAGCAGAAGTTGCATTGGAGACAGGGGTTTCATGACAATGTTGTGGACTGATTTTTCACGGACCGCTCACACAACTGGTAATACTGCATCGATGGAAAGTGACAGGAGACAGCAGTTGTCAACTATGGTTAACAACGACTTTTCCTCCCATATCGATGTTCTCCCGCACAGGTCATTCCCCTTTGACTATTGGGCCGCTAAACTGGACACCTGGCCTGAATTGGCACAATATGCCTTACAGGAGCTCGCTTGCCCAGCTGCAAGTGTGCTATCGGAAAGAGTCTTCAACCCAAAATGTGGATGATCTAACCTTCATTAAAATGAACCATGCATGGGTTTCCAAGGATTTTGTCCCACCTTCCCTTGATGACACATAGGTTGCCAGAAATATGGCTTGCTTTGGTCCTCCTCCTATTCCGCGAACTTGACCTATTTCGCCTTTTGCAGCAGCTGAATGACCCACGTCTACATATGCCACTTTGTAAACCAAGTGGGCATCCCCCCCATGGCCGGGGTCACCACCTAGCGCACAAAACCGTGCAAGTGCCGTTGCCCTGGACAGGTGGGTAGGCCGACTTTTGGGGGCGGGCACTGGCATAGGGTCCCTCATAGTGCAATCAAGTGTCTCTGACAGTGGTGGTGCACACCCGCCGTCAGACACACCGCCGTACTATGAGGGGCCCAGTGCCAGTACCGACGCCCAGGAGTGTGCCCCCCTTGCTTGGACAGTGCCCCAGCATGTGCAATGTTTACCTCTCCCTGCTCCTCCGCTGTGTAGTCTGGGTTGTCAAATCCTTCACTGGGACTGCCACTACAAATTGATTGAACTGAAAGATGATGGTTAAGATGTAGCTATGCCCTGTCCTGCTGGCCGGGCTCTAGCTCAAGATGATCAGTGGCTTCCATTTCTTATGGACGTCGACTCACAATTACATGCAGTGGTGGTTTATCATCAGCTTTCACAGTTTTCCTACTCACAAACGTGTGACATTCTGGCGCACATTTCAAAATGTGCCCTCTCATGCCAATCAAATAGAATCGCCTACGGCCTGTGGCTTCTGTCTTTTGCACTCCAAAGTTACGTGACAGATCATGATAGCCAGTGAGCACCATGTTTACATCGCTTCCTGTGATAAAAATTGGATTGAGATGAGTAACAGTGATGGAATCAACGGAAGTGCGATACAGCAAGACTTTATTCACAAAAAAATGTTTTCACTGTCTCAACACACAAATTAATTGAGGGTCAGCATCGCCTATGAGAATTGTGACGGAAGTTTTTCCCGTGAATAATAATTCCTAGATTTCTGCAATCAATAGCCTTTATGTCACTAATTGTATGCATCTCATTTCCTATTGCGGAGAGGCTGGACTGTATTACTGAGACAGAAGTATATATGAAGATTTAAAAATAACACCAAAAGTATATAGTTGTATACGCCTCAAATGCATTTCCTTTTTTCCACTTTTTAGATTGCTGTGTAAGCCATACTGAGAACACAGAGATTTTACATGTTTAAACTATGCTATATATACCTGCTATGCAGTGATAAAGTACCCTTTCTCAACTTTGTACAATCTGGTCAAATCCATACTGGGCCTGAGAACATCTGAGTCTGCCTCCTGATCTATAGACATATATTTTTAATGTGTAAACTAGGCTACATATGTACGTGTTATCCGGTGAAACTGTACCCTTTATCAACTTTCTACAATGTTGTTGAATCCATACTGGGCCTGAGAACGGCTGCCGAGCTGTTAAGCAAGCTACAGCACTTGTGGTTTGGACACGTAATTTTTTCAGGAATGACGCTTAGGCCTAACTCCGGAATTGCGGTTGACCTGAACTTACTGGGAAATCATCGTTCGCGGGGAATAATCTGAATCCCAGATCCCCATCACTAACAGAGTTCAGCAGGTTATCTGCACCTGTAAGCGACTAAAGCTGGTCCTTTCAGTGTAGCGTGCATGCAGCCCCGGACATGTACTGCAATGCTAGACCTGTTATTGCTCGATCTCACGTGCCACAGCCTCGCGTATCCCTCTAGTAAGCTTGACGCGTACCGCGGGGCCACGCTGGAGTCTCGGTCGTTAACGGAATAAAGCTGAGAAATCGCTAGCACAACTACAAATGGACATATCACACCACACACAGAATCGACAAAGCTTGCAATCTGTCCATCTTTTCTGTAGCTTGTATGGTAGTGGTTTCCCGGGTGCAGTCCAATTAAACCACAGGTTCCACTCCTGGTGGGTGCCCTTTTGGACATTCCTTTAAGGTTCAGCTTTGCAATCATACTGCCCCCGGAAACCAAAAACTTTGCCTTCAGGGACGCAGTTTGGAGGTTCGTGGGAATAACGCCGCCCGATCAGCAGTCGGCATATGGGTCGCCCTCCCAGGGCTGTGGGGTACCGGGCCGGTGTCAGTGGGAAATTCCCACACAGCTTTTACCATAAAGTGAGACTAGGGACTTTTTTTTTTTTAAGTGGCGGAGGAATACAGTGCGGAAGGATACCTACCTTCTGTCATTGGATTCCTGCAGCCCGTAGAGAGCGGCAGCATCAGCTGATGCTGCAGTTCTCTACCCAAGATCGTTGTGGGACACACTCCTGGACTGCTTCGGATCATGGGTGAGTATTTTTGTGGTTTGTTATGTTAATATTTATTCCGTAAAAGACAATGGCTTCGGGGAACAATGTGACAAGTATTGGTAAGTATGTTACTCTATGTTATATGTACTGTATGTCTATGTATGTATTGTATGAATGTATTGTATGTAGCATGCATGTAGTATGTATGTAGTATGTATGTAGCATGTAGTATGTATGTAGCATGCATGTAGTATATATGTAGTATGTATGTAGTATGTATGTAGCATGTAGTATGTAGCATGCATGTAGTATGTATGTAGTATGTATGTAGTATATATGTAGCATGTAGTATGTATGTAGCATGCATGTAGTATGTATGTAGTATATATGTAGTATGTATGTAGCATGTATGTAGTATGTATGTAGCATGCATGTAGTATATATGTAGTATGTATGTAGTATGTATGTAGCATGTAGTATGTATGATGCATATATGTAGTATGTATGATGCATATATGCAGTATGTATGTAGTATGTATGTAGCATGTAGTATGTATGTAGCATGCATGTAGTATATATGTAGTATGTATGTAGTATGTATGTAGCATGTAGCATGTATGTAGCATGCATGTAGTATATATGTAGCATGTAGTATGTATGTAGCATGCATGTAGTATATATGTAGTATGTACGTAGTATGTATGTAGCATGCATGTAGTATATATGTACTATGTATGTAGCATGTAGTATGTATGTAGCATGCATGTAGTATGTATGTATGTAGTATTTTTTTTTTTTTTTACATTTAACACATTAGCCGGATGATGGAACTACTACTGTCCCATCATTGGCTAATGTGTCAATCACTGTCATGGTAGCAGGCATCGCCCGATGGGACTTGTAGTCCCATCGGACGATGCCTGCACAGACTACCGGAGCCTGCACAACCCCCCCGGCAGGCCGGCACAGCCCCCCGGCAGGCCGGCACAGCCCCCCGGAGCCTGCACAGACCACCGGCAGGCCGGTACAGACCCCGGGCAGTCCGCACAGCCCACCGGCAGGCCGGCAGAGACCCCCGAGAGGCTGTACAAGGGCAGGAAAGGGTTTTTCCAATTCCGATACCGGAAGTCTCATAGACTTGAATGGGACTTCCGGTATCAGCATCGGCGATACCGATACTTTTTTTAAAGATCGGCCGATCCATTCCGATCCGATATTTTGAAGTATCGGACGGTATCGCTCAACTCTAGTCATGAGATGTAATAAGTGAAGTATTTTTCATTGTACTATACTGCTATTTCTCTGCCGTATCGGAGCATCATGAGTTGTGGTATGTGTTAAAGGGGCGCTCTTTGGCCCTGGGCCCACGATAACCTGGAGCCAGCCCTCCTCCCCCCACAACTGTAGCCAAATAACCCCCATTTTTCAGTGCGTAACTAGTATTATGAAGTTAATTAAGGTTGACAAGCTTCAGTAACAAGAATTTATGCTTTTGGCATTCAAATGGGCACTGTTGGTGTGTTTCCTGTCTTCCTCTCACTGCCGACTTTAATTCTCCATTGACTTACATTGGGTTTCGTGTTTCGGGACGACCCCGACTTTTCCCTATAGTCGGCCGATTTTGCTCGACCTCTTTTGGAAAAGTCAGGTTTCATGAATCGAAACTCGACCCTAAAAAAACAAAAGTCGCTCAACACTAGTTGTACATATTGGTAGGACATTTGAAGGTAAGAAACCTTTGTAAAATATCATATCCATATATCTATATATGCACATACACACACGTGTGTGTAGTTACTCCTTAAAAATGAACTTTTTCTTTAGCTTAGTCTGTATAGCGAAAGAAAACATCAGAAGTGTAGAATGAAATCAAGTTGATATTATTGGGGCTCCAATGGAGGAATACTAAAACTAGATTCAGCAGGCATAGTGTTCAAGGGAATATGGGATAGGAAATATGAAGGTTTAAACTTTGTATATGAGAAGACTGCAAAGAGGCAAAACATATTTAGAATTAGTATTTAAAAAAAGTTTGTCTATAAATGAATGCATAACTCAATGACTCCACTATATAAATGTATGTGTAGATATGTCTAAAACAAAAAGAAATATAAGCATAAAGCTTCCAGAATGTTATCAAACTAAAAAATCCATACATTGCAGTTTATCCCTGCTACAGAGGAAAAGTGAACTAAAAATAGCAGTGTATATATAGAAAAGGGTAAGACGAAAAGCCGCATATTGCATTGTGTGGGAACCACATACATTGATGAGTGTTTGTGAGTGAGGGGGGCCTGTTTGTTTAAACAGATGGCAACAAATGGCTTAAAATTATATACCCATAATGTCAGTTCATAACATTTTGTTCGACATACTTGATTTAATCGCTTAGCTGACGATTTTGCTTTTGGGTCCATATGGTGGCAAATGGCAAATGATCCCTCTTTAGACTGCAACTCCAATCTGGCACTTTTATAGCTGAAACGAAGGAAGCTGTAAGATGGGGAAGATGCAGGGAATGTGCCGACTAGAGAAAGAAATAGGAGAAAGGGAGATGGAGGATAATTAGTTCATAAAAGGGAGATCTAAAAGAGAAACATAGAGTTGGTGAATGGGTGCAGATGCTAACTCACAAAGCTTGGAACTGGGTGGTGCACAGGCATCCAAAGGGCAATGCTATGGATGTCTTTTAATTGCCGTGTATCTACAATAACACTTAATCTATTATCATCACTTAGGTGAATGCATAGGTCACTAAGAAGAGCAATGGTGATGGCCAGGGGAGACTAGAGAGCCTGGGACGGTCTGAGGTGATAAGTTCAGACAGAATCTGTGCCAGAAATAAGAAATAAATTGTTTCTTTGCTTTACTCCCACTAGCAGCTCGATATTCTGCTCCTAAACCATAACACGCTCATTTTCTTGTGTCTTTTAAGCTTATTGTATTTATTTATCAAATTTCTAGTTATCATTTAAATTATCTAGATTTAAGGAGGTTATTTGAGTCTAAGGATAGCAGATGTTATTAATGATGTAATATAGACCATAGGTATAAATTATCACAATAAATCCTACTACTGCTGACTTATTTGTGACTTGCTTGTTACAGTGATGGTACTTTGTGGGATATATTATGATTCCATTCATCTGCTATTACACAAATGTCCCGGGTCTGGGCTCTGCATCCCTCACCCCGGTATGCTCAACTTTGTTGTGCCCTACATCGGGTTTAGCAAGTGGCCTGGGGTGATCCCATGTGACAGTCTGCCTAGGCTTATATAAGGTCTGCCAAGACATACACTTGTGTCTTGGTATTAATGCTCTTAGTTTCATCTGTGTTCCGTCTGCCTTTGGCCTCCAGTACTTCCAGTACCTGCTCCATATCCATATCTTCTTTCCGGAGTTTTGTCTGCCTGTGGTCTCCAGTGCTTCAAGTACCTGCTCCATACCCATACCTGTTTTTCAGTGTTCTGTCTGCCTGTGGCCTCCAGTACTTCCAGTACCTGCTCCATATCCATACCTACTTTCCAGTGTTCTGTCTGCCTGTGGCCTCCAGTACTTCCATTACCTGCTCCATAACCATACCTACTTTCCAGTGTTCTGTCTGCCTGTGGCCTCCAGTACTTCCATTACCTGCTCCATATCCATACCTACTTTCCAGTGTTCTGTCTCCCTGTGGTCTACAGTGCTTCCAGTACCTGTTGCTTATCCATTCCTGTTTTCCAGTGTTCTGTCTGGCTTTGGCCTCCAATGCTTCTTGTACAAGCTCCATATCTATACCTACTTTCTGATGTTCTGTCTGCCTGTGGCCTCTGGTGCTTCCAGTACCTGCTTCATATCCATACCTACTTTCCTGTGTTCTGTCTGCCATTGGTCTCCAGTGCTTCCAGTACCTGCTCCATATCCATACCTACTTTCCTGTGTTCTGTCTGCCATTGTCTCCAGTGCTTCCAGTACCTGCTCCATATCCATACCAACTTTTCAGTAGAGATGAGCGACTTTGCCTTTTTTCGGGTCGAGTCGGGTTTCATGAAACCCGACTTTCGTAAAAGTCGGGTCGAACGTAATCGGCCAATTATCTTGAAAAGATGAAGGCCGACTAAAACACGAAACCCAATGCAAGTCAATGGGGAAGAAAAGTCGGCAGTGAGTGGAGGACAAGAAACACACCTACAGTGCCCATTTTAATGCCAAAAACATCAATTCTTATTACTTAAGCTTGGCAACCTTAATTTACTTTATAATAATAGTTAGGCATTGAAAACTGGGTGTTATTTGGCTAAAGTTGTGGGGGGGTAGGGCTGGCTCCAGATTTTCGTGGGCCCAGGGCCAAAGAGTGTCAAAGGGCTCCTTTAACACATGCTACAATTCATGATCCTCTGATACAGCAGAGAAATAGCGGTATAGTACAATATAAAATACTTCACTTCTTACATCACATGACTGATATCCATTTTAAATTCTCCAATAGCTCCAAAAACGGACAGTATATTACTCCATACAGTATTATGGCCACCGCATAGTGCGCTATACAGAGTAATGAGGCCCATATATTTCTCCATACAGAATCATTGGTCCCATATAATGTTCGATACAGTATATGATGAGCTCCACATAATGCTACAGTATATGTTGGTCCCCATGGATGAAGCTCCACTGTCTTATGGGCCCAAATAATGCTCCATATATAATGGGCCCCATTTCTAATGCTCCACTGTATAATGGGTCTGGTAAATGCTGCTCCAGTGTCTGATGTCCACCATTGGAATGCGCCAGTGTATGGTGGGCCCCATATATCATTCTCCAGAGTATAGTGCTCCCTAAAAATTGCTCCCAACCTTTAAAACAATTAAATAAGTCTCCTCACTAGGGAATCCCTGTACTAGTCTGGACTCCTCATTGTCCCCATCTTCCATCTCTCTGCACTTGGACTGTTTAGGCAGAGGGCGTACAGGCGTGATGTCATCGCGCTCTCTGACCAGAATGTCACTGTCAGGAAACGCGGAAGATGTCACGGTGGTGGAGCAGGGAGAGGTAAGTATTTCAACTTTGCAAGTGCTGTGATCCTGACCAAGCAGGGGGGCCCACTCATTGGCGACGGCACTGGCACAGGGTCCGTCATAGTACGGCGGTGTGTCTGACGGCGGGTGGGCCCTCCCACCTCCCACCTCCCACTGGCAGAGACACTTTTGCGTGCTATGAGGGGCCCTGTGCCGTCACCCATGAGTATGCCCCCCACCTGCTCAAGGAACCTGAACTTTCATCTGCACCTTCCTCTTTGTCTCCGTGTAAGGTGGTATAGTATGCGGGAAGGGGAACCTGAGTTTCATCAGAGTCAGATTCTGGCTGTGTAGAGTGCGAGGGGAATGTAGTGGTCTGGGTCAATGTACCAGCAGAATCATCTAGCAGTGGCTTGGCATCAGTGCACTTGTGGTGCCCCCAGGAGTACGGTCGCCACAGTGGCATTACCTTCCTCCTAGGGAGTTTGATGTCATGCTTGGGAGCAAAGAAGGATCTCTCTAGCAGTTAAACCAACAAACAACACAGTTCCCACTCCAGGCCAGCAAAGAGAACTCTGAACCTGACTGCTGAGGAGCTGCTCTCTGTGGTCAGGAGGAGGGAAGTTAGGGCAGTCTGTGAAGGGAAGGGGAAGTGTGTGGACGTGAGAAGGGGAGCTGGAGGATGAGCAGAGTTAAGGCTCACTCCTAGCTGGAGCGCATGGTCCGGATTCCGGTCTCCGAGTTTGTAGGGACACTGACAGTCCAGCAGCAGAAACCGGAGGAAGTAGCAGCTGTAAATGCTCTGTTACCAACTAAGGCTCGGAGGCCCCAGCAGCGACTTGTGTGAGCCAGAAGGAAAAGGCTACGGCTGCCTACCATACGAGAAAGTTTCAAAAGAGAGTCAACAGGGGGAACTTCAGTGAACTCAGTACTGCGAGTACCTCAGATAAGCGCTAGAACGGAGGCCACACTACCTATCTGCAGAGAGAGAATTCCTAATTTGCTTCCAGGCTGACAAACTCCTCCATCTGTACTCTGGGTCCTGGACAGCACCTACCAAGTACAGGTAAAGGAACTGCACGACTGTGTCTGTCATCTTTCTCCTGCATCTGGTGCACGGCTCTGCTACATCCTGCACTGCACACCATCTACCAACTCTTTCACCTGCCCTGCGACTACGGCCCTACCTGTGCAGGGCATCTACATCTTAGCTGCACCACAACATCTGTCCAAGAGAAGCGACACTGCAGCGCTGGTCAATCTGATCAGAAACCACAGATGGCGTCACGTATCATTCACCTATAAACGTTATTCACCCGTTTGCATGGCTGCCCAGGGCCACGGACCGGGTCACCACCACCGTGACACATCCCTCTGAGACACCGGCCTGGTACCGATTAACCCCGCTGCCCTGGCTGGCCACCCACACTCCATGTCAGATTCATCTTGGACTGGGGAATTCACGATTTGACTTGATAACCCAGGCATGGTATGTGAAAAGAGCTCCATGGAGTAATCTGTAGTGTGGCCTGCCGCATCCTTCACTTTTGTTAGGGGTGAAGGACACAAGGAAAGGTGTTGTTCCTGACCAGGAGCCTCCACTGACGACTCAGTGCTTTTATTTTTTGAAACTTCAGAAAAGGAGGCGATAGAGCTGGAGGCTGTCAGCAATGTAAGCCGAAATTTGTTCCTGAAGCTCCGGCTTTAAAATCGGTTTACCTACTCCCAGAAAAGGGAGCCTTCGAGGCCTTGTGGAGCCAGATGATGGCGCAGGCTCAACACCTCCTGCCTTAGGTGCTATTGTGCTTTCGCCACTACCAGCAGATCCAACACCACCACCACCATCAGTACCAGCTGGCAACCCCAGCCCACTTCCACGGCTTTTTCCACCATACTTCCTCGTTTTTGGAAAAATGTACCCAAAATACCACCAGCTATATGGTACTGTAAAACAAGGTACAAGGTGTATATAGTATTGGGGAGAATTGGAAGCTTCCTAGAGATTTTAGGAGGCTGAACTATTATCTCAGGCCCACTATAGATTACACCTCAATTTAACAGGCTGAAATAGGCAGGTGTATGACCAGGTACAAGGTGTATATAGTATTGGGCAGAATTGGAAGCTCCCTAGAGATTTTAGGAGGCTGTCCAAGTATGGCAGCAGGCAGCCTAATAAGCAGGACTGCTGCACACAAAATTGTGGAAAAATGAACGCTTGATAACTGTGCAGAAAAGAGGAAGAAAAGTATTTTGTGCAAACAGCAATGCAGCTCTCAGGTAGCCTTATAAGGCAGCCTAATAACCAATAGAGCTGATGCACAAAAATATATCCTCCCCTGTCACTGCACACAAACTGTTGTGTTGTACAGTGGAAATCGCTAGCAGCAGAAACAGTTTTTTTGTTCTTCTTCCCTGCCTAACGCTCTCCCTTATTCAGAATCAGCAGCTGCAACCTCTCCCTAATGCTAAGATCGGCAGAAGTAAGATGGCGGTCGGCGTGCACGCCCTTTTATTGCCTCTGTGACGCCACACAAAGCAAGCCAATCACTTGCATGCCCTTCTCAAAGATGGTGATGACCGATGCCCATGTCATCGCGTTGCCCACACTGTGCGTCCTCCATCATTGGCTGAAAAAGGGCGCTGGAAGCATCATTTGAAACGCGACTTTGGCGCTCTGGTCGCCGACCTCGTTGCCGACCTCACGCTTCAGCGAAAGTCGGTGGCTTATGAATTTGACCGACCCGTTTCGCTCAACTCTACTTTCCAGTATTCTATCTGCCTGTGGCCTCCAGTACTTCCATAAAGAAAACCCAAGGCCTTTTAAAAAAATTTTTTTTTGATACAATAGAGTAAATATATGTAGACAAATATAACTGACAGCACCTAGAACAAGGTAGATTTTGAAAAAACGATACAGATAATCTCAGAAAAAGAGGGGAATATCAGATATATGCCCTATTGAATACCAATAAAAACAATATTTTTATTTGACAAAAATATATAAAGGTAGTCCTATTGCAATAGAGGGCTAAAAAGACGACATAAATTAATAGTATATTACAAAAAACAAAACCAACCTATCACCACACAAACACACAAAAAAATAGCTGATTAGCCAGTAAAGTTAATATGTCTTTGAGGAAACAAGCACCTACTCCAAAATTGAAGAAATGTGAACAATAGTATAGCTCACTAAACTTAGTAAAACATTGTCTCAAAAAATGCCCATAAAAAATTGACCCTCAATAAGAGGTATTCTTCACCAGCTAGTCATCCCGTAGACTGGGCCATATAAAGTACTAGATGGCCAAGAATTCCACTACCTGGATGTAATATGCCTAGTCTAGAAACTTTCCCTCAAGCAATAAAGAAAATGGGCTCTTATAGTGAAATGCATATAAGCTTGATGTACAAACATGCTCTGGCTACTCAGCTTGTAAATGTCTGAACATGCTTAGTAAATTATAGTCCTTATCAAATACAGGAATCCTATATCACAGTTTTGGTCTTTGATACAGTTAATCCCAAGACCACAAAAAAAAGCATGCCCAGAAAAGACCATAATAGGTTAGTTATCTGAATCCAGTTCCAATAGCATCGTCACTACGCGTTTCACCCACTCCCAGTGTCAGGGATCATCAGGAGACCACAATTAAGGAGTAATCCATAATGGCATGGCTGTTGAATGTGGGTCACATTATATTTGTCTACACAGATTTACTCTATTGTACCCAAAAAAAATTTTTAAAAAAGGCCTTGGGTTTTCTTTATGGTGGTTCAACTAAGTATACCCATATATTAGCAAATGCTTTAGGTGACTTCCAGTACTTCCAGTACCTGTTCCATAGCCATACCTACTTTTCAGTGTTCTGTCTGCCTGTTGTCTCCAGTGCTTCCAGTACCTGCTCCATACCCATACCTGTTTTCCAGTATTCTGTCTGACTTTGGCCTCCAGTACTTCCAGTACCTACTCCATATCCATACCTACTTTTCAGTGTTCTGTCTGCCTGTGATCTCCAGTACTTTCAATACCTGTTCCATACCCATACATGTTTTCCAGTATTCTGTCTGACTTTGGTCTCCAGTGCTAGTGTAGGGGGAGAGTCCCCACTGTGTAACCGGACCGGAGCCAAGGAGACTGTCACTAAGGTTCCTAGGGAAACTGCTTCCGGGGGACATAATTAGAGGACGGTGTTATGATTGGGTCACCGAGGAGGGAAGCAAGACCAAGCTAAGCCACAGAAAACCAGAGAGGTTGGTAACTAAGCGAATTGCAGACCCCTGATCCTATCCACACAACTAGCAGTAGCCATGGAGCGTACCTACGATGATTCTAGACGCCTCGACACAGCCGGAGAACTAAATAAGCCTAAAGCAAGAAAGGGGAAATCTAAACTGCCCCAGAGCAGACCCCAAAGGAATAGACAGCCCCCAAACATATATTGTCGGTGAGACAAGATGAAAACACAAACGCAGGTAGGAAAATAGGCTGAGCAAACGATGGGGCCCACACTAACTAGACAGGACAGGAAAGAAAAGACACTGTCTGCAATCACACAAAAAACCCTGCAAAAAATGTCCAGCACGTCTGATAGAAAAATACTGAAGTCAGTCGACTTCGCCCACTATATCAGCACTCTGGCATATCCTGAGAGCAGAGCAAAAAGAGGCTAATCTAATAAGGGACAAACACAAACTGGCACAAGTAGTAACATGAGGATGGAAATTCAGCACAGCCCCAGCAGGGACTGGCTGACCACACAAAACTGAATAGACAAAACCAAATCAAATGTGAACAATAGCAAAAGAACACTTAGCTTGAGCATGCAGGGACTGAGCTGGAAACTTAGACCTCAGGGAGTCGGCTGTCTTAAATCCAGTCTAAAACTCCAGATGTTCAATCGTCCTCCTCATTATCAGGTGGCAGGCCCCTGTTAATTAGATCAGCTCCATTACCTCCTATAACGACAAGAGGGAGCCTGGAAAGAGAACTCGCGACCCCTCTGTCAAAATGACCAGCTCCACTATCTTCACTAGTAACCAGAGGTAGGCCAGAAAGTGAATTCACAACAGGACGGACCAGAGACAGTTCTAGAAGGAGTGGGGGCAGAGCAGATATAGTAGGAACTGAGAACGCCAGCAGGGGGCACTCGACAGAGTGAGAGAGAAGGAGGTGAAGCCTAGGTGGCGCCAGAGAGCCAGAGCCAGAAGGAGTAAGCGACTACCAGAGAGACTGGAGGGGGACTCACCACGGTCAGGGAGGAGACAGCACCGAGCAGCCCAGCCAAGGGATGCCGACCGGACAACCGTGCCCCCGCTTCCATCACTCCAGCCCGCAGTTGCGGCCTGCCCGCTGCCACCCGAGGCCACCACTACCTGACTCCAGCCCGCGGTCGCGGCCTGCCTGCTGCCCCCTGCAGTCGCCACTACCCGACTACAGCCTGCGGTCACGGCCTGCCCGCTGCCTCCAGGGGCCTGACTCCAGCCTGCGGTCGCGGCCTGCCCACTGCCCCCAGTGGTCGCCACTACCTGACCCAACCCGCGGTCGCTGCCTACCCTGCTGTCTCCCGTGGCCACCAATGCCCGACTCCAGCCCACGGTCATGGCCTGCCCACTGCCTCCCGCGTCCGCCACCGCCAGACTCCAGCCCACGGTTGCGGCCTGCCCACTGCCTCCCACAGCCGCCGCTGCCCAAATCCAGCCTGCGGTTGCGGCCTGCCCGCTGCCCCCCGTGGCCACCACTACCTGACCCCAGCCCACGGTCGCTGCCTGCCCACTGTCTCCTGAGGCCGCCACTGCCAGACTCCAGCCTGCGGTTGCGGCCTGCCCGCTGCCACCCGTGGCCCCACAATCCGACTCCAGCCCGCGGTTGCGGCCTGCCCACTGCCACTTACGTCCGCCACTGCCCGATCTCAGGCCGCGGATGCTGCCTGCCTGCCACCACCCGCCTACACATCCAGGGCCCCGGCCACCGCCATCCCGCCTCCACCGGGAGGCGCAACGCAGAGGAACTATTCAGGGGCCTATTGTGCCCACGCTCCACCTGGGCGTAGGAATGCCAGAAGCTTGCGTCAGCTCCTCGTCGGCTGGGCCCAGTGGCTGAGACGCCGAACAGACACCGATCACCACTCTGCCGGACATCAGAGGAGGATAAGTGACACGCTGTAGTTGATAGTTGATCAATCATAGTTCTTGGACCCGTAGTCGGCCATACCGCAGCCTCATAGTTACCGGTTCCGACCGGGTGGTTATTACCATGTTACCTGTGTATTATTGTTTGATCCCTGCAAGGATAACTGTTAGCTTGCTAGTTACTCGAGAAAGCCCCTATATATAAAGGTTGCATTCTAAGCTCACTCCGGCTCCCGTCTCGTCACTGCATCCCACGTACCCGTAATTACTACACTTCTTGTACTTGCTCCATATCCATACCTAGTTTCCTATGTTCTGTCTGCCTGTGATCTCCAGTGCTTCTTGTATCTGCTCCATATCCATACCTGTTTTCCAGTGTTCTGTTTACCTGGGTTTCCCAGTGCTTTCAGTTCTTGCATCTTGTGCTCCATACCTGATGGACTGACACCTGTGGCCCATTTGCCCAAACGGATTAGGGATTTGGATGGTTCACCTCACTGGGTGAGCTGAAATATCTGCATTATAGTGTTACGTAGCAGTGACATAAAGCAATATTTGGCCTCATGACCTGTATTGAGGCCAAAGTTGCCATGTTGTTCCAGGCCACATACCTAATTAGTGCTTGGCTATGAAAACCTATGTCAATACTGATGTGCTTATTTTTAAATTTAATCTGTAACCAAGTTTTTGCTACTCCATATGATTGATCATGGCCCCCCGAGGAAGCGAGGTGCGAAACGCGCGTTGGGATGTCAGTGTGGCGCGGGGAGGTTCTCACTATGGGTAAGGGGACTTTTGTTTTTTACTTATGTGGTGGGTACTTTTTGCTAACATAGGTTGGACGTTTATGTCCTACTTCTCTCTATATAGGGAGCCTTTATTTTCTATTGGGGCTTGATTGTATTGTCCACTAATATTATATAGGCAGTGCCTTTACATTTTGATAGTAATCCCACCTTTTATATATATTTATACAGGAGTCTCTGGTTCCTATTTGTTTACATAAGTTCCTGCTCTGCTGCCACGGCTGCATTATTGTTCTCCTGTTCTTGCTGCTTATATGTACTGCAATTTTTACTGTTTTTTGTAGATGTCTTGTGTCCTGTTGTTGATACCTTTTTGATTAAACAATAAAGTGAATTTATTTACATCTAACAGGATTCATTCTATTTAGTGTATTTTTTATAATATTTTTTCTTTGGAGGAATAATAAAATCTCATTTTTTCCTGATGTTTTGCTGAGAGTAGCATAACGTAGAGTTAAAAATTCTGATTCCAGTGATGTGTCACAGGGCGACTTGCTCTAGTTTTTATAAAATCACTGGTTTCTAAGCAGGAGATTATCACTAGAGGACTAGTAAACCTGCTGCCAGTTATTCAGCTTTGTATAATGTCGCCCCCTCTACTAATTTGCAGTTTTCTGCCTATGCACAGTGTACACAGAAAGCTGCCAGTCATTGGGGTGGGCGGGGTTAAACAGAGGTCAGCATTCAGAAAACTTGCAAATCTGTAGTAGCTAAAACAGGGATTTTTATCAAAACTGCAGCAAAAAGCCCTGTAAGTGACACATCTCTGGCATCAGAGTCTCTGCACTACATTATGCTGCTCTCAGGTGGGGCAGCAAATGCTTGGCGACAGATTCCCTTACAGTGACTCTAAGGCCAGAGTCACACTTGCGAGACACTTGCACGAGTATCGCATCTCAATACCCGGCACTGCCGCCGGCACTCGGGACCAGAGCGCTCAACTGCATAGAAATACATGCAGCCGCAACCTCCGGTCCCCAGTGTCGGCGGCACTGCCGGGTATTGAGATGCGAGACTCGTGCGAGTTTCTCGCAAGTGTAATCCCGGCCTAAGAGTTACTATAGGTCATAATAACAAGGTGTAGTCCCCCAAATAAAGATACAATCATAATGTTATACGTAGTACTTCCCGATTCATAATGGTGTGTTCGCCAATTTTTTTTTATGTAAAACACATTGAAATGTTGCAAAATTTTTGTGTACTTCAAAGTTGTGGCAACATTTTGTGACTATTGACAATTTTTATATACGAGTCCTGACTAACTCTGTCAAAGTGGGTGAGTCATTGTATAGGATATGGTTAATGTCCTGTTCTCTCAGGGTTAAACCTTTGCTGACCTCTCTTTGGATCTGGGAGGGGTATTTATACTCACTTCAGACTAGGATCCCTGTCAGCTATACTTTTGGTTTAGTCTGTGTGTCTGACCGTGTGTGTGTGTGTGTGTGTGTGTGTGTGTGTGTGTGTGTGTGTGTGTGTGTGTGTGTGTGTGTGTGTGTGTGTGTGTACAGTTGCTTCAGTTTACTAGCTGTCTGTGCAGGACACTGCTTGTTTGATATCTTCGTTTTCTGACTCCTGGCTTCCCCTCTGACGGTCCTTGGTCTTCCCCCTTTAACACCTTGTGATTTCCAGGTTTTGATCTCAGCTGGTTTGCCTATTCTCCTGTGTTTATCGTCTCCTCTGCACCCGTCTGGCTCCGCCCCAACCACCTCCTACTCTGTCACATGGTTCAGGTCCTGTTTTTACCTGGTGTGCTTCCTGTCATTCTGCTCTCAGTTCCCTGGCTGCAGTGTGCAGCATTCTCTGCAGCAGTTATCCTGTCACGTGGTTCAGGTCCTGTTTGTACCCGGTGAGTTCTTCGCTGCTCTGCTCCCGACTCCCTGGCTGCGGCGTGCAGTCATCTCCGCAACAGCTATACCAGGGAGTCGTGACAGGGTGTAGCTTGGGCAGGATGGAGCGTGGCGAGGCCCGTCCAGCAAATTTATCAAAATTTGTCACTTTAGGTGCATCATACTCCAGAGGTGCCTTCATTAAGACTGACGCACAAAACTCCAGTCTTCATGAATCGGGCCCATTAGGTAACATTAATCTTTTAGCTATATTCATTCATGTCCAGTACTGGCCAATCGAATTAACATGTTCTCAGTTATATGAGCTGTAGTTGTGTATTGCAGAGAGGAGTCTGCAATATACAACATACAGAAAAGCATGTTTCCCCACCTCTTGAGAAATGACATTGCTTTAGATTATTTTGTACATAAAGGCAGGAGTGATCAATTACAGGATACGCATACTATTACTGAGGATCTTGTAATTGTAATCAAATTTTAATAGTTGTGGAACATGCATAGTCTTGATTATTCTTGATTAAAGCGACTTATTAAATTTTGACTAGCGGCTGTATTTACTACATCCAATCTAAGATTTCACATAACTTCAGTTATAGAACGTGTAGGTTGAAAATCAGTTTGTCAGGAAGAAAAAAAACTATAAAGAATTTCTTTCCTCGTGACACGTTTCAAGTGAAGAGGATAAGGTCAGAAAATCCTGTGATTACTTGGGGCATTGTCATCTGCCAAGTGACACATATTATGCTACCTATGGCACATAATGATGTCCTACCCATAATACAAACATGGGGGATTTTATTAAGGTCGGCATTTTTTAAGCCAATTTTACCCAAAAGCTCACTGGACTACGCTGTACCCAATTTCTAAAGTAGTACATGCTATTTAAAAATTAGGTATATCTGTTGCTGTGTATGTGCAGAAAAATCAATTCTGTGCCAGAATGCAATGCGGCTGCAGCGTGTGAACAAAGTCATAGGTCTCATGAAGATGTTAGTATTTTCCATATATGAGAAAAACTTACCAATTACTTTGATCAGAGTGTGGTCCAAGTGGCATCAGTTTTTCTCATAAATGCATAAAAACAAAAAGTTTCTCCTTTCTGACAGTCTGTGAAAATTGAACCGCACACGGATGTCATGATTGTGCGGTCTGGTTTTCACCCATAGACTTATATTGCTGATTTTGACCTGACCCTTGGATCAAAATCGTCCATGTCTCTGTTTTTTTTTTTAAACAGACCACATGGTCCAAGGAAAAAAAAATCAGCCACATGAACAGCCCTGTAGACTATCATAGGGAGTGCTAGCTTTGAAAAACGTGAAGAGAACTCGTACGAGAATAAATGATGTCTTACACAGAGTGGTCAAATTGAGCCGATTCAGCTGTTCCTGAGTCTGCTGTGCTGACATATTAACAGTATCTTATAGAAGCCTCTCCTTTACTAATCTGTGGGCTTGATGTCACCTGACAATAAAAGGTGACATCAACCCCACAAATATGAACCCCACTTGCCACTGCCACAGGGCAAGTGGGAAGAGCTGGGCAAAGCACCAGAATTGGCACATCTAATAGATGTGCCTTTTCTGGTCAGCTGTGGGCTGCTATTTTTAGGCTGGGGGAACAATATCCATGGCCCCTTATCAGCCTGAGAATACCAGCTCCAAGCTGTCTGCTTTAGCAAGGCTGGTTGTCAATTTTTTATTATTTAAATAATAAAAAATATGGTGTGGGAGCCCCTCTGTTCTTGATAATTATGCTTGCCGAAGCTGACAGCTGAGGGTTGCAGCCCCCAGCTGTGAATTTTGCCTGGCTGGTTATCGAAAATACAGGGGAACCCATGCCTTTTTTTAAAAATTATTTACTTACAGCACAAGAGTCGACTGATTAATACTGCCATCAGCCGCTCCTACTCTCACTGTTATTAGCGGCAGCTGATTGGGGCAATAGTCCCATCAGCTGACACCAGTGACCGGAGGTAAACTTTATACCTCCGATCATAGCTGTGGGCTCATTTGACAGCATGGGAACTATAGCTGTCTGACTGGCAGTTATGATTTCACCTCCATTTCGAAGTGGTGTTTGCCGCGCTTTCATGCACATGACAGCATGGCAAACACTGGATGTTCGGACCCTCATTCAAGTGAATGGGGTCCAGGTTACTTTTTGTAACTGTTTGGCCAAACCCGCTGGACCCAAACATCGAGGTGTCCGCCCATCTCTAAAGATGACACATTTATTTTGTATTTTAGGGAAAAAAATATATGTATTGTAAATGTTTACATTTTAAAAATTACAAAAAGGAATATGTGCTAATGCAAAAGTTTGGGCACCCTGCATGGCTAGTACTCAGTAGCACTCCCTTTTGCAAGTATCACAGCATCTAAACGCTTTTTGTAACCAGACAAGAGTCTTTCAATTCTTGTTTGTGGGATTTTCATCCATTATGCCTTGGAAACTTCTTCCAGTTCTGTAAGATTCCTGGGTCGTCTTGCATGCACTGCTATTTTGGGGTCTAGCCACAGATTTTCAAAGATGTTCAGATCAGCGGACTTTGAGGGACATTGTAAAACCTACAGTTTGCACCATTTGATGTGTGTTAGGCCGGTTTCACATTAGCGCATTTTCAGCGCGCGCACGGCCGGGGGTAGCTCCGCCCCCGATCCGGCTCTCTGCCCGGCGTGCCTGCCCCTTCCTTGTAGCGCCGCCTCCTAGCGGACAGCGGCGCCTGCGATCGGCGCACCCTATCTTTAGCATAGGGTGCGCCGATCGTGCGCAGGCCGTGCGCTAGTTGCGCTTTGACCTGCGCTGCGCACTTTTGACGGTGCGCCGTGCGCGCCAAAATCCGAAAAGTTTGATTTTGGCGCGCACGGCGCACCGTCAAAAGTGCGCAGCGCAGGTCAAAGCGCAACTAGCGCACGGCCTGCGCACGATCGGCGCACCCTATGCTAAAGATAGGGTGCGCCGATCGCAGGCGCCGCTGTCCGCTAGGAGGCGGCGCTACAAGGAAGGGGCGGGCACGCCGGGCAGAGAGCCGGATCGGGGGCGGAGCTACCCCCGGCCGTGCGCGCGCTGAAAATGCGCTAATGTGAAACCAGCCTTATACATTTGTAGAAGCCATCCCCTTTTTAACTTCAGGTTTTTTTACAGATGGTGTTATGTTTGCATGAAAAATTGAAATATCATTGAATCCATTCTTCTGTCTACCCATTAAATGTTCCACGTGCCATTGGCTGCAACACAACCCCAAAGTATGATTGATCCACCCCCATGTTTAATGGTTGCGAGATGCTATTTTTCTCCATGCATATCTTTGATCATTGTGGCCATAGAATTCTATTTTAACCTCATCGGTCCACAGGACATGTTTCCAAAATTCATCAGGCTTGTGTACGAGTAGCTCTCACTAAAATTTTGCTTGGTTTTCCAGACGTTATCTTGACTTACACTGTTCCTGTTAACTGCCATTAGTTAATTACATTTCAGACTGAAGAAAATGCAACTTGAAAATGCTTTGCTATCTTCTTATAGCCTTCTCCTGCTTTGTGGGCCTCCACTATTTTCATTTTCAGAGTTCTAGGCAGTTGCTTAGAAGAACCCATGGCTGCTGTTTTTTGGCATGAGGTTAGAAGAGGAAGGGTTTTTATAAAGTTTGGAAATTTGCATCACCTAGCCTTTCCTAATGATGATAATGAACAAGCCATAACCCTAACAGGCTAATTAAGCTTGGAAACCTTGGTCAAGGTTATCTGAGCACACAAATTTCCAAGGGAACCCAAACTTTTGCATAGGTCCATTTTCCGTTTTGTAATTTCTAAAATGTAAAAAATGACAACATATTTTTTTGGGCTAAAATGCAAATGAAATGTGTCATCTTTAACTTGACATCTTTTAGAGATCATTTAATCTTCATTCAACGTGCTTAACTGTTCACAATAACAGTAATTTTGACCAGGGGTGCCGAAACTTTTGCATGCCACTGTATAAAAATCAGGATGCTGGAGAACATAACGGACTCAAATTTCCTGCAGGTCACTTTTCAGCTTTGTTGTACAAACTGGAGCAAGGCAAATGGTCTTATCCTCATTAAAAGATGGGCAATTAAATGCCAGCTCTGTTGTACTGCTGGAGGCCCATGCACGGCTCTTTTTGCATTTCCCTTGACACTGTTTTGAGGGATAGGCTGTACTCTATTACTTCCCGGGGACATTTCTCTGCCAATTGACTCCTATTAATTTTAGATGCCATAAAGCATGCATACCCTGCTGTACAATAAATACCAGGAAGGAAGTGTGTTACCAACGTGACTGCACCTAAATAATAAATTGCTACAAGCTTTTAAAAAAATATAAAAAAATACTAAACAATATTTTTGCAAAATTCTTTTCTATGATTAATTGAACTAGATTTCAATAAATAAGACATTTCCTTTCCATTCCTGGAGCTGATGTTCCATCACAAACTAGAAGAACCAGGGCTTATTTTAGTTGAAAGGTTAGATTAGGTTACTTCCCTACTTGGATGTCCAAACCCCCTACGCTGCATGCCCGCGTTTGATCCAATATTCGGATTCCCCTCAGCCATACAATTCAACTTGTCTATGGAAAAATTTGGACTTAATTTGGACAACATCTGACTGCAGTTCAATTTGCACAGACTGACAAAATGGAGAAGATGGATTTTTTTTTCCATCTTCTCCTCATTCGAGAGAATTGGATCACACTCAGTTTGATCAGTGTGATTAGCATAATCGTCCTGATTCTATTGGATGAAAAAAAAATACTGTAGTGTGACCCTAGCCTAAGAAACACATCTCTGCTTTCTTTTCAATACAGTGCCACACTTTTCCATTGGCTGTGTGTGTTGTACTGCAGCTCAATGAGAAAAAGGTGGCACAACGGCCGTTTCGCGCTAATTGTGCTTCAACTGGTCCTGTGTCAATTAGCTCGAAACGGCCATTGACCACAGAAGCTTTCCACCATTCTCCCGCTGTAACCATTTTACAAGATTGAATAAAGAACTCTTTTAATCCGGAGGGTAAGTGCCACCTTTTTCTCTTTTGGACATTGCATATACATTTGCTTTTGGTGTGCACTTGTACTCCGCAAGTTGACCGGTGCATGTATACAGGCTCTAGAAGTATAACTTAGCTGCACATCTTCGAGGATTTGGTGCCGGTAATTCATCTCTCTTTTTTGCGTACTGCAGCTCAACCGCATTCATTTAATTGAAACTAAGCAGCAATATCCAACATGGACAGGTGTGGCACTGTTGGAAGAATAAAGTAGTTAAGTTTTTTGGAATTATGGACAATCCCTTTAAATCCTATATTAACATTTCTGTGCATTGTGGTTCAATATAGCTGGAAGAAAAGCCTTCTAAATCAATTCTTCCAATGGCCACAATTTATAGTAGCCAAGCATAGGCTACAATGAAGGCACTGATAAGGTTAAATGACTATCCGCACAGCAGATCACTATTACAGCGAGCATGCCTGTGCAGCAAGAGAAACACATTGCAAAGCCTTGTCATGTTAAACAAGTATCCATTAGATTAATGCTAAGCAACATACTTATCTTCCCAAAAGCACAAAACTGAATTTGTCCAAGCTCGGCTCTACAAGGCTATAAACAGGCAATTTTTATATCTGAAATTTCACGCCCTGATGCTAGCAAAATTGTCCGTCTCACTGTTTGCAGTATTTGCCTGCTCTTTTTTTAAATCTGCGTTACAAACACTGATTTACCACCAAGCACCCTAGGGCTCAATGAAATCAAGCGGTTTGTTACTTTTTTTTTCATCCTTTTGTGCGAATCTGGGAATGTAAATACTACAATAAGTCATTTCTGATCTCTCATTTACCCCCTGCCGGTTGCTGTATGTTGCGCCATTTTGTACACCAGGCTCTCGGAATTCTAAATGAGATACAAATGTAAAGTCCGAAACTTATGGCAAAATGAGAAAAAGAGAGAAAAAAAAGTGTAAAAGCAACCATTACAAAGGAATTATGTCTCTTGTGCTACTGTCTTGCCCCGGAGAGAAAACATTTACAGGATCCAAAATTAAAGGCAAAGAGATGTAGCTGGGAACTGTTTTGAAGTCACACCTTACCTGACACTCTTGAGCGCTCTGTTCTTAAAATCCAGATGAACGTCTGTTGCCACTGGATCTTGGTGCCATCTGTGTAAAAAGCTATAAAAAAAGAACAGTACATGGAGGCAGAGCTGGATCATCCATGGAACAAGCTAAGCAGATTGATAGCGCCTGTGCAAAGGGGCATTGAACAAGACAAAATATTAAATAAATGACTATGCCAAAATAATCTGTGCACTGTCTTATATGTAAACTTTTATGAACAGCTAGAATAATTGAAAGAATCAATAAACATAAACCCAGACTTATATTAAAGGGAAAAGCCAAGAAAACAAACTTGGCCCCTAGAAAAACCACTCCAACAATATCATATTAAAGGAGGACAAATAGGAGTGTTTGTGATTGTGTATTTATCCTTTTTAAGCACTCCTATTTGTCCTCCTACTTGAAAATAATTGAAAGAAGTAGTTTTAATTTAAAAAAAAAAATGGCACGATAACAGGGTTTGTTCTGGTGTAGCCCTTAACCAATATACACTGAACGGCCATTTTAATAGAAGCACTTGCCATTATTTTTTTGGAGATACTTTGCCTATGGCCAGGATCACACATGTGAGGATTACAGCCGAGTCTCGCATGTCAATACCCGGCACTGGCGGCGGCACTCGAGAGCCGAGCGTGCGCCTCCATGTATTGCTATACAGCCGCACGCTCTGCTCCTGAGTGCTTGCGGCAGTGCCAGGTATTAACATGCGGCCGTGTTCCTCGCATGTGTGATCCAGGAAATGTTTGTACTCTGGGGTCATGTGCCTAATTTGTAGGCACATGACCCCAGAGTACAATAAGTTACTAAATGAGAAATTTTCCATGGATCTGAGTCACTTCAAATGAGGCATCATCATCACTTCTAGACGAGCCGAGGCCAGTTATCCAAAAACTGCCAACCATTCCTCGCACAACAGTCTCGAGAGTTTATTGAGAATGGTGCAATCATGGAAAATATCCAACAAAAGGGACTTTTGAGGACAGAAACAACAATATTGATGAAAGAGAAGTATGTCAAGGTCGCAAATGGCAACGTAAATATGTATTGGTGCTACAACGAACATGTACGAATGCACATCTCGTAGTTTCTTAGTAAGGATTGGGCTAATACAATAGACAACCAGTTTGAATGCCATTGCTGCTAAAGGAAATCAGTTGGCAAAAGAGCACAAAAATTAGATCACCGAGCAGTGGAAAAACATTTTCTGGTCAGTGGAATCCAGATTTCTTTTTCACCTTGCTGACTGGAAGGTTGGTCCAAGATTTCTTGGCACACTCTGGAGTATGTGAGACTTTCTTAAACTTTGTAGCTGACCAAATACATCTCTTCGTGGCATTTTTTATAGCATAGTGTACCATACACTACGAGGGTTGCATAGTCATGGATGGGTTCCAGGAGCATTATAGCAAGTTTTTCTTGTTTCCTTGTCCTTCACAGATTATTAACCCTACAGTCTATACAGAGCATTTCAATACTGCCATCTAATTTGTGGCAACTATGAGACGCTGTCCCGCCCACATCAGAAAAAGTCCTGCAAAGCTATTGAATACCTAGAATAGGGATGCACATTTCCAGGCCTCAAGAGCTACAAACAGCGCATGCTTTCAGGACTTCCTTAGCATTGCGCAAGGTGTTGGAATCACCTGTGCAGGTAATTATATTATCACCTATGCAATACGAAGGAAATTCTGAAAACATGGTGGTTCTTGAGGACTGGCGTTGTGCACCACGGACCTAGAGTTAACTATACCATGACTAATCCCTGCGGTTTTGAAGGCCAAAAAAGGTCCTACATGCTACTATATGCAGTATTGGACTGTGATGCCAAGGGCCCAGAAGTAACATTGACTTTGGGTGGGCCCACTTTTCACCTGCATACAAGTATTGCATTACTCTTGTACACAAATTTACCTATACAGTATATCTATATAATAATAACCTGGGTAGTTTGGTAAGTGAATGATGAGATGCTGTTTTTTTCTATACAGAGTGAATCAAGTACTGCCCATATAATGGGGTTGGTGGCCTAGATCTGCACTGGCACCCACCGGGGGATTCCCCTGATCCCCTATGGGCCAGTACGAGCCTAACTGTATGTGTGTTTAAAGTGGCCATTCAATTTCTATCTGTCAAGCAGACCAAGCCCAATTCAATTCTGGCAAACATTAAGCATTGTGTAGCCTGTTCAGTGTTAGGGAATCTAACCTATCATCGTCTGACATCCCCTCTTTTCTCTGTATCTTCCACTGTTGGTCACGAATCAGCAGGAAACTCTGCTTCCTTCTGATTGACTTCTTATCAAAAGAGGCAAGTGAACACATAAGGCTAACAAATAAAAGAAGCACTGCTCTGGACATCTTTATGGGATCACTACAGCTTCCTCTGCCGCAGTCAATTATGGCTATTGTAAGGCAACGCTCATTGAGTGCATTGGGGAACGCCCGCTTGGCAGCACTATAACATGCAGGAAGACTCAATTTCCTTAAAAGTTCTCCTGGGTTTATTGCTCCATATCCCCAGCAGCACAAACACAGAGTAGTCAGCCTTTAGGTCCGGCAGCATAAAATAATAATGTCCATAAACAGGGCTTTGCTCCCTCAGACCCTGTTCACACACAGGCCAGGGTAATGTCCGTTAAACACTCAGTTCCATAGGACAGTACAGTCTCTTACTGACTGAGGTCAGTGCCACTCACGGTTGTCCGACCGTCCACTCTGGAGGTATCTCACAGACCTCATTCCTCTGGTTCAGTAAAGACAGCACTGCTTCCCCAGGCTGTGCGATATCCAGCAAGCATTGTTGGCCTGGAGCCACACACACAGGAGTCCTTCTACCTCCCAGGTTACAGACAACTCTGTAGTGTCCCACCTGGAGACATTGAAGTCTGTGCACAATCCAGACTCCTAACACTCTCTCATGTGCTAAACACACCTTCATTATGTAGGCTGTAACCCCACCCCCAGGTGAGGTATGGATAACATGGCTGGTCACCTGGTCATGACCTCACGGCAGGTCCTGAAAATACCTGCAGGTCCTGAAGGAAGACAGGGGTACAGCTTATTGGCACTGTCCCCATCGGGCTCACAATCTAGATTCCCTAGCAGTATGTCTTTGGAATGTGGGAGGAAACTGGATACCCGAAGGAAACCCACGCAAACACAGGGAGAACATGCAAACTCCTTGTAGATGTTGTCTTTGGTGGAATTTGAACCCAGGACCCCAGTGCTGCAAGGCTGCAGTGGTAACCACTGAGCCACCGTTCTGCCCATGTATATGTTTTTACAAAAAAAATAAGTTATTTTGATAAAGATAAGTAAGAAAACTTATTTAAGAAAAGTCTCAAGAAGGACTGTATAAAGAAGTGTTGTATGTCTAAATGCTACTGCTCGTCTAGGTCATACAACATGATTTTATTTCTTTTCGGCTAAGCTTTGGACCCCCACAAGGTTGCCCTTTGATCACAATTGGTTTAATTAATTAATAAAATGCTAGAATAATTTTTTGTCAGCACTTAATAGCATCTAAAGGCCCTTTTACATTTAGCGATGCACCAGCGATTCAACCAGCGATCCGACCCGGTCAGGATCGCTGGTGCATCGCTAAATGATCGCTAGTGAGCTTTCATACAGAAAGATCTCACAGCGATGCAGCAGCGACGCAGCGCACGATACTTACCATTCACACACAGCGATCCTGCGTCCTCCCGCCCGCGTCCAGCGTCGCTCGTCGTCACAGCAGGAAGTCTCAGCAGGAAGCGCCCGACGAGAAATGGAGCCGGACATTCTCGCGCGATCAGCGATGGACAGCGGGGGAGCCGGTCGCTGGTAAGTATCACACATAGCGATATCGCTAGCAATATCGCTATAACGTCACAAAACCGGTGACGTTTTAGCGATATTGCTAGCGATATCGCTTAGTGTAAAACCCCCTTAAGATCTGTGGCCTTCCAGCTCCTGACATGTTCAGTAGAGTAAATGCACTTTGACTTGTGGGTGCTCTGCCCAATATGGATGAGCTTAACTAACTTCTCTCTGATCTATCTTGTCCTGTTTAATCTTCTTCCCCGAGTCTGAATCATTCCGTCCAATGTTCCTTTCTTCTTGTTCTTGTTGTACAACTGCATCTGCTTGTTCTGTTATCTCCCCAGCTAGTTCTTATTTTGCTGTTCCACAATATTCCCTGTCTCCTCTCACTATGTGCCATGATCTGCCAGGCTGATAGGAGGGAACAAGATGATAGGATATGTCCCTTGTGTCTCTTTTAGCTGCCATTTCTACTAGATTGGAAGTGAGACCTAGAAAAAAAAAAAACACTTTAGCCTCCCTCCCCCCACACTTTACCCCCCACACTGATCGCTCCCCCTTCTACACAGCTCTGCATTTGACTCAAGTGCTGACTAGGGAATTTGCCCATTTACGCTTGTTATTTGCATGATAAAAGAAGAGGTTTTCTTATGGTTTTTGTATCAGTCGTACCACTTCTCTAGTCTCTGCATCTAAACAACGGAGTACGATGTTCCATATGCATCATCAGGACCCGAGTTTATATCCCTACTGATAACCTGTCATCTACACCTACCCAATAAGCACTTGTCTGACCAGGCAGTATATGCAGTAAGCAAGCATTTGCCAAAATGTGAAGCCACCGTATCGTTTTTTACATTCAAACACAAAGCTTCTTATCGACTGGGCAGGTAGAAATATTTGTAAACCTTGATCATGATGATTATAGTCTTAGCACAAAGTCAGCTTGACAGATTCTCTTTAAGCCAACATATAATGTACGTAGATCATATGAAAAATGTATTAAAAATCATATAAAACTTTTTTTGTGCATGCAAAGGAATAGAAAAACTGTGTGTGTGTGTGTGTGTGTGTGTGTGTGTGTGTGTGTGTGAGTGTGTGTGTATTGTGAGGCAGTGACTGGTGTTATATGCGAGGGTCGCTATGTGTCCTCCAGGATGCACACAGCAGCATATTGAGGTCGCGGGAGTGCATTATAGTCACAGTTATTACTGTGATTGCAAAGTAGAATAAACGTAATTGTTGGTCTTGGGCAAGCTATTTGTCCAAGGCAGATTTAGGAAAACATTCCATGGGCTTTTATTTTTTAAATGGACTACAGGATGGTAGTGGGGCGGTTAATTTGCTTCTCGGGTGGGTTTTCATGTGGCCCATGGCCACAGATTCCAGGTAAAGACCCTGCAGTAAAGGGTTTGGGTGTGTCAGTCTTGTTTTGCAAACCTGCAGAGCAGAAGGCTCTGCCATAGCTTCAATATGAAATGAAAAAAGAAGAAATATGCAGCACTCACCAATAAAGCTGAAAAACTGTGCGTCTTTATTCACATGAATTCCATCAACAGATATGTGGACATGCAGGACGTTAGAGGAATGCTAGGGGAGGGAGGTGCTGGACAACTCGTGAAATGGCCATTGTCCGGCACCTCCCTCCCCTAGGAATGTGATGGAATTCATGTGAAATAGAGACGCACAGTTTTTCAGCTTTATTGGTGAGTGCTGCATATTTCTTCTTTTTTCATTTCATATTGAAATATTCATGTTTTTTCATGCAAGCACCTCCGTTTTTTGACTGAAATATATACCGCAATACTTCGGATAAATAGCTCCGTCTGTTAATGTGGTGATTTGTGTGCCCTAGTTTGCCGTTCATCTGTTTGCTCTTTGCTGGGATCTGCCATAGCTTCAGCCTGTGTGAAGCAACATGGAACCAAATGGCCTGGTACACGGCGGTGCAGTCGCTCAGGGTAAGCGGTCCCGGTTATGGACTATCTTGTTTCCCGACTGCGATCCGGAGGATCCTATTTACTTTCTGTTTTGTGAGTACGCTGACTATTAAAAGAGACTTTGTTTGAAACTTTCCTGGGTCACTGTCTGTCTGTCACACTGCACCAACGCCGCTGCACTACATATGGTTGGAGAATGCGGGCAGTGTGAACTGAGGCATACCCCAAAGCATGCTGCATGTCAGTGATCAGGCTTGCAATGCTGCAGCCCAAGTCTGCTGACAAGATGGAGGAAATATTAAGACAGTTGGCCGTCTCTCAAGCGCAACAACAGAAGTTGCAGGAGTTTCAGCAGCAGCAGCTACAGCAGCAGCAAACCAATAATTTGATTCTGCAACAGATTGCAGCTCTGAGTGAGACGTAATCCCAAGTGACAACGGTCCATTTGGAGGCACGGTACAAAGTCCAGTCAGCGCTGAGGAAGATGAGTCCTGAGGATGACAAGGAGGCTTTCCTCACCGTCTTTGAGCTCACTGCAGAGTGGGAGAGCTTGCCGGTGACTCAGTGGACTGAAGTGGTGGCCCCCTTGCACACGGGAGATGCCCGAAAGGCCTACCTGGACCTCAGCACAGGATTATAAAAAGCTGAGAGGTGAGATTCTTGCCCGACTGGGGGTTAACACATATGTACACGCACAACGGGTATTCCAGTGGTCTTTTGTAGAGTCGCGTCCAGCCAGGCCTCAGGCATATTACTTGCTACAGCTTGCAAAAAAATGGCTCTAGCCTGAGACTTTAACTCCTTTCCAGATGGTAGAGAGGGTGGTGGTCGACTGGCTGGTTAGGGCTCTGTCAGCAGCCATACAGCATTGGGTGGGGAAAGGGGACCCGGACATTCTAGACCAGGTGGTAAGACTGGTTGAGCAGTATACAGCCACTCAGGACTTTAAACGGGACACTGCTCCCCTTCGGCTCCCCTTCACGTGAGGCCTCGCCAGCCCAGGAGTCTGGTGTCTGGGAAAAGTCCTTGACCCTCCACTGGGGCCAATCTGAACCAAGCCCGTACTGAGGCGGTATCCCACAGGGAGAGTGAAGAGACCTGTGTCCCCTAAATCGGTCCCAAGGTCCACTCGTGCCGCAGTGATTAAGTGTTGGCAGTGCCATGGGCCTGGATATGTAACATAGTAACATAGTTATTAAGGTTGAAGGAAGACTTTAAGTCCATCTAGTTTAACCAATATCCTATCCTAACTTGCCCTATCATATTGATCCAGAGGAAGGCTAAAAAAACCCATGTGGCAAACAGTAAGCTTCACATTGGGGAAAATAATTCTTTCCCGACCCCACATACAGCAATCAGACTAGCTCCCTGGATCAACGCTGCCAACTGCCCCATAGCAGCTGAACCCATGGACTGTGGGTATACTCACCGAGTGTCTATGTATGCCCAATCCTTTTGCACCGCAACTACAGGCACTGCTGGTACTGAACCCCAACTGTGCAAGGTACTCATTAACGGGTACCAGACGGATGCTCACTTGTATTTGGGGAGCTTAGTGATTCTGGTTCATGGGTCCCTTGTTGCCTGGGGCAACCCCAATGGATGGAAAGTGGGGGTGGTGTGTATCTATGGGGAACTCCAGGAGTACCCGACCGCAGAGGTTATGTTTTCCACACTACGTGGGGAAATAAAACATGGTGGGAGTGGTGAAGACCCTTCTATATGGGACTGTGTTGGGTAGAGACTTGCCCCTGTTCTGGTCCCTGTGGGAAACAAGGGTTAAACTTCCCAGGGTAAATGTTATTCCGGGCACAGAACCCAAAGATCACAAGTCAGGGATAACTGCCGTAGGGGGTCACCAACCTAGAGACAGAGTGTCACCCCGATAGGTTTCCCTAGTACGGGATGAGGTGGTGGAACAACTGGTAGTGCCCCAATAATAACGTCAGGTGGGTCTCGAAATGGCTAACACCCACATGCTGGGGGGGGGGCACTTGGGGCCAAAAAGATGCAGGAACGCATACTGCAGGATTCATTCTAGCCTGGAGTCTACGCAGAGGTCCAGAGGTACTGTGATACATGTCTGGAGTGCCAACTAATCTCACCCACCGTGAACTACCGGAGTCCACTGGTGCCTCTGCCCGTTATAGAGGTACCTTTTGAGCGGATTGCAATGGATCTGGTAGGGCCAATAGTAAAATCCGTCCGGGGCCACCAGCACACATTAGTAGTCGCAGACTACGCCACCCGGTACATTCTGCTTCGGCATACTTCGGCTAAGCTTATCACTTAGGAGTTGTTTGCCATGTTCTGTCACCTTGGGCTACCAAAGGAGATCCTCACTGATCAGGGGACTCCTTTCATGTCCAAGGTGATGAGGCAACTGTGCAGGCTCCTCAAGATAAAGCAGTTGCACACATCGGTGTACCACCCTCAGACCGACGGGTGTTGTGAATTCCCTTGCTCGGACTTCTGAGCCGTAGCTCCCTCTGCTCCCTCTGGTGGTTACTGGGAGTAGTGGAGCTGGCCAGATGGATGGAAGTTTCCCACCTGATGATGATAATTGGGAACCTGGGATTACTGGCTGGGAGCATATAATTGAGCAGGCTTCCCTTGGTGGTTGCTGGTGATTTCCTCCTTGTGCATTTGGAGTTCTTTTGCCTCCTGCCTGATCTTCATGGTTCAGTTAAGTGATTCTTTTGGTAATCCTTTGCATCTAATCTGGTTGTGCCTTTTTTTGCTTTCTGCTTTGTTGCTAGGGTTCAGCGTACTCCCTGCTGGGGGCAGCTGGGCCCCGCTCATATGTTACAGCTTGTGTCAGTTTGTTCAGTCCCCTGTTATGTTAGTATCTTTTGCTTTGCTTCCAGTTCATACCAGAGTGCTGATTTAGCGGGGGTGAAGTCGTGTGGCCTCAGGTTTTTTGTATATCAGATGTGCTGGATTTTTTTAGGGCTTTGTGTGTGATTGCAGACAGTTTCTTTTCTGTCCTGTCCTGTCTAGACAGCTTGGGCCCCACCGTTTACTCAGTCTGTTCTCTGCCTGTGTTTTTGTCTCATCTTGTCTCACCGACAATACAGTGGGGCAAAAAAGTATTTAGTCAGTCAGCAATAGTGCAAGTTCCACCACTTAAAAAGATGAGAGGCGTCTGTAATTTACATCATAGGTAGACCTCAACTATGGGAGACAAACTGAGAAAAAAAAATCCAGAAAATCACATTGTCTTTTTTTTTTTCCATTTTATTTGCATATTATGGTGGAAAATAAGTATTTGGTCAGAAACAAAATTTCATCTCAATACTTTGTGATATATCCTTTGTTGGCAATGACAGAGGTCAAACGTTTTCTGTAAGTCTTCACAAGGTTGCCACACACTGTTGTTGGTATGTTGGCCCATTCCTCCATGCAGATCTCCTCTAGAGCAGTGATGTTTTTGGCTTTTCGCTTGGCAACACGGACTTTCAACTCCCTCCAAAGGTTTTCTATAGGGTTGAGATCTGGAGACTGGCTAGGCCACTCCAGGACCTTGAAATGCTTCTTACGAAGCCACTCCTTCGTTGCCCTGGCGGTGTGCTTTGGATCATTGTCATGTTGAAAGACCCAGCCACGTTTCATCTTCAATGCCCTTGCTGATGGAAGGAGGTTTGCACTCAAAATCTCACGATACATGGCCCCATTCATTCTTTCATGTACCCGGATCAGTCGTCCTGGCCCCTTTGCAGAGAAACAGCCCCAAAGCATGATGTTTCCACCACCATGCTTTACAGTAGGTATGGTGTTTGGTGGATGCAACTCAGTATTCTTTTTCCTCCAAACACGACAAGTTGTGTTTCTACCAAACAGTTCCAGTTTGGTTTCATCAGACCATAGGACATTCTCCCAAAACTCCTCTGGATCATCCAAATGCTCTCTAGCAAACTTCAGACGGGCCCGGACATGTACAGGCTTAAGCAGTGGGACACGTCTGGCACTGCAGGATCTGAGTCCATGGTGGCGTAGTGTGTTACTTATGGTAGGCCTTGTTACATTGGTCCCAGCTCTCTGCAGTTCATTCACTAGGTTCCCCCGTGTGGTTCTGGGATTTTTGCTCACCGTTCTTGTGATCATTCTGACCCCACGGGGTGGGATTTTGCGTGGAGCACCAGATCGAGGGAGATTATCAGTGGTCTTGTATGTCTTCCATTTTCTAATTATTGCTCCCACAGTTGATTTCTTCACTCCAAGCTGGTTGGCTATTGCAGATTCAGCCTTCCCAGCCTGGTGCAGGGCTACAATTTTGTTTCTGGTGTCCTTTGACAGCTCTTTGACAAACTCCATAGTGGAGTTTGGAGTCAGACTGTTTGAGGGTGTGCACAGGTGTCTTTTTATACTGATAACAAGTTTAAACAGGTGCCATTACTACAGGTAATGAGTGGAGGAAAGAGGAGACTCTTAAAGAAGAAGTTACAGGTCTGTGAGAGCCAGAAATCTTGATTGCTTGTTTCTGACAAATACTTATTTTCCACCATAATATGCAAATAAAATGAAAAAAAAACAGACAATGTGATTTTCTGGATTTTTTTTCCTCAGTTTGTCTCCCATAGTTGAGGTCTACCTATGATGTAAATTACAGACGCCTCTCATCTTTTTAAGTGGTGGAACTTGCACTATTGCTGACTGACTAAATACTTTTTTGCCCCACTGTATATGTTTGGGGGCTGTTTATTCCTTTGGGGATCTGCTCCGGGGCAGTTTAGATTTCACCTTTCTGGCTTTAGGCTTAGTTTGTTCTCCGGCTGTGCCGAGGTGTCTAGGGCATCGTAGGAACGCTCCACGGCTACTGCTAGTTGTGTTGATAGGATCAGGGGTCTGCAATCCACTTAGTTACCAACCTCTCTGGTTTTCTGGTGGCTTAGTCTGTTCCTGCCATCCTCCTCGGTGACCCATTCATAACAGACGGGCTAGTTGAGCGCTTTAACAAAACCCTAAAAATCCATGATCAAGAAGGTGGTTTCCAAAAATGGGAGGGATTGCGACATGTTGTTGCTCTACTTAATGTTCGCCATTCGCGAGGTACCACAGATTTCCACGGGGTTTTCACCCTTTGAGCTATTGTATGGCAGGCATCCTAGGGGTCTCCTGGACATAGCCAAAGAGAACCTACGCTACATAAAAGCATAATGGAACATGTGGCCAATATGCAGGACCAGATTGCAGTGGTCATGCCTATCGTAAAGGAGCATTTGATGTATGTTCAGGCAGAGCAGGACCGCGTGTATAATAAAAAGGCCATGGTCCGCTCCTTTAAAGCAGGAGATTGGGTTTTAGTCTTGGTGTCCACCGCCGAAAGCAAGCTTATGGCCAAGTGGCAAGGGCTATATGAAGTTCGTAAAAAAATGGGGGGGAGTAAACTACCACGGGAAAAGGAAACCCGAACAGTTGTATCACGCCAGCCTGTTGAAAGCATGGAAGGACTAGGAATGTTTGGTCGCGGAAGCGACCCCAGTTGTACAAACAGGAAACTCGCTGTCACCGTCCAAGGATGAGGCCGAGAGAGAGGGGTAAAAATAGGAGACACTCGCTCGAAACAGTAGCATCGAGAAGCGCTCGGACAGCATGAAACGGCCATTGACCGCTCCCTCTGCACTCCTGATATCACTTCCCCGGCCTGACATGTGTAACATGTGCCAATAAATCAAGCTACATTTTCAACAGCTTGTTGAGTGCGACCTTATCTCTACTTGGACTCATATATATATATATATATATATATATATATATATACTGTATATATGCACACACACACACACCCAAACACACATTAATCCAATTGGTCTCTTTTTGTCTTGTAGGAAAGTCGGTTATGTTATTGAATGATGATCATTTGCTTGCAATCTTAGCATTATGAGAGCAGTTTAGGATCATGTGGAGTATAGATTAACGCACCGAAGTTCAAAACTGTAGTCTTCAAGCACTCATTATGCTCTTAGCTTTCCCTGTGCTATTTCTGAGTATCGGTTTATTTTTGGTGGCCAGAACAAATATTTATGGGACACTCATAGAAGCAAAATATTGGTGTTGAGAGCTAACCGAATAAACAGCATAGAGCAATTAGCTATGTCCAGGACATATAAAAGTGCTCTTATGATTTAGTTAAAGTGCTTGCCCTTGTTGTGATCATATAGGAGAAATCAGGAAAACAATATAGGCCTCTTGCAAAAGCGGATCCCTGGAGAAGGCTGAACTGCGGCACACAACGTCCCTGTGCACTGTAATAGAGTATTAGCTTTATTCAACCCTGTAAAAGCATTAGGAGGAGAATACCTCTGCAATATGCTATCTGATAGAACATGCATTTGTTTTGCTATCAGATGCATATAAACTTATATATGACTTTTAATGGTTTTCAAGGCATGTAGAAGTACAGCAGGGTTCTACAAAAGTATTTCGCCACCATATTAGCACCTGGTAAAATATGGCGGTTGTACAGAGCCATAATACTGCCATGTGCGTGAACCCATATTCCACAGAGACCACTCCATGCCTAGGTTGTAATCTTGGTCATGATGCGTAATATGCAGAGCGTAGCAGTCAAGATGACTTTGTCATTGGCAGCTTTGCTGTGACCTGCACATCATGCAACACCTCATTCTACTAATCTCAGCCTCTGTTAGTTGCTGCCTATGCAGAATGCAGCAATCAAGATGGCAAAGAGCAGTATAGTAAAGTGTTTAATGTGAAAAGCTCATGCACATTCAATTCTATATCACGCTAAGCTTTATCATCTTATTTGCTGCCTGTGCAGAATACAGAAGCTGATTACAAAGTAAGGGCTCATGCTCACTTGCGAGAGACTCGCACGATTCTCCTGCGAGTCTCTCGCATGAAAACCCGGCACTGCCGCCGGCACTCAGACCGGAATGTGCGGCTGCATGTATTTCTATGTAGCCGCACGCTCCGGTCCGAGTGCCGGCGGCAGTGCCGGGTTTTCATGCGAGACACTCTCATGAGAATCGTGCGAGTCTCTCGCAAGTGAGCATGAGCCCTCATCTTGACTGTGCTCTGCGTAGGTGTTGAAAAGACTAAACCGAGTTGCTTCGCTCTGTCTACTTGCCGGCCACGAGGTGGACGTGGCAGTCACTCTGTCACTTGGAGTGGCAGAAGAAACATTTGCATTCCCTAGCCCCAGATCACTTGACTGTGCAGGAGGGGATGGTGCTAGAAACATGGTGCCCCTAAGAATTTAGCGCACGAGGCTACGTCACTGTGGACCCATACTGTGTCTCCCTAATCTCTAAAATTGCAGAGTAGACAACAATGCTGCGAAGGGAACAATATGGAATTCTTATATGACACTTAGGGCTCATGCACACTACCGTAATTTCAGTCCCTGTGCTTTCTGTTAAAAATGGATCGCACTCGGACCAATGTTATTAAATGGGACAGTGCAGATGAACGATTGTTTTTCACTGACTAAATCTATGTGTGAAAAAAAACAAAACACAGCATGCACGATTTTGAGACTCAGCTATTCAAGTCTATGGGTGCGAGGAAAAAAAAAAACACAGTTTAGTTTAGCATCCGATTTTTAAGGACACATTGCAATTCTGTAACGTAGCAAAGTTTAAATGGTCCTATAGATGATTAATAGCTGCTGTAAAAAAAAAACAGATTGTATATGGACAGCACAAGGATGACAAGCGAGAAAAAAAATCGTCCCTCTTTTAGGCTAGTTTCACATTAACGGTTTTTAGCACTGCGCTTCGTGCGCAATAGAAACACATGCAAAAAATGCATCATGTGTTTTGTATGCGTTTGGTTTTTTTAGGCGCATGTGTTTTAACCAGTTTCATAGCCATGTTAACTCTTAAAATGCATGCGATTTTAAACCCAGGTGTGCGCATGTCCATGCACACGCCTGCGTTCCCATAGACTATAATGTGATTTTTTTTTGGCGCATTCCGTGCGCAAGCATGTGCATGTGTGTTTTTGACACAGGTTGGACGGACCAAAAATGCAACAGGTTGTGTCTGGCGCGCCTAGGCGCACACTTCAAAAAAACGCATGCACACGAAAATGCATACGTGCGCATGCAAATGCTAGACCATGTGCCCCCATGTTAAACATAGGGGCGCATGGACGTGCACGATGCGCTGCGCTAAAAAACGCTAATGTGAAACCAGTAGTGTTGAGCATTCTGATACTGCAAATATCGGGTATCGGACGATATTCGCTGTATCGGAATTCCGATACCGAGTACCGATATTTTTTTTATATCGGATACCGGAATCGGAAGTTCCCATAATGCAATGAGCCCGCTCGATTTGATTCAGGCAATGGGAATCCTCAGAAGTGTGGGCACATCCTGTTAGGCATGTAGGCATGTTAACTATTGGCATGGCTGTGATTGGCTCCTTAAATGATGTCATCATGATGCACGGTCTGTGCGCATCATGATGCGCGGTCAGTGCGGGCCTGCTGGTGGTCTGTACGTGCCTCTCAGGAGCCTGTGTCGGCTGTCGGTGGTCTGTGTCGGCTGCCGGTGGTCTGTACGGGCCTCTCGGGGGCCTGTGCGGGCTGTCGGTGGTCTGTGCCGGCTGCCGGGGGCCTGTGCCGGCTGCCGGTGGTCTGTGCGGGCCTGCCGGTGGTCTTGTGTGTGTGTGTGCAGGCATCGTCCGATGGGACTACAAGTCCCATCGGGCGATGCCTGCTACACTGACAGTGATTGACACATTAGCCAATGATGGGAGAGTAGTAGTCCCATTATCCGGCTAATGTGTTGAATGTAAAAAAAAAATATATATATATATACATACTACATACTTCATATATACTACATTCATACAACATACATACAACATACATAATGCATATATACTACATTCATACAACATACATACTACATATATACTACATACATACAACATACATATATACTACATACATACTACATTCATACAACATACATATATACTACATATATACTACATACATACAACATACATATATACTACATACATACTACATTCATACAACATACATACTACATACAACAAACATGCTACATACTACATACATACTACATATATACTACATTCATACAACATACATACATACTACATACAACATACATGATACATATAAACTACATTCATACAACATACATACATACTACATACATACTACATACTGCATACATACTACATATATACTACATTCACACTGCATACATACATACTACATAATATACTACATACTTCATATATACTACATTCATACAACATACATACTACATATATAGTACATTCATACAACATACATACTACATATATACTACATACATACAACATACATATATACTACATACATACTACATATATACTACATACATACAACATACATATATACTACATACTACATACATACTACATATACACTCACTGGCCACTTTATTAGGTACACCTGTCCAACTGTGTGTTAAGACTTAATTTCTAATCAGCCAATCACATGGCGGCAACTCAGTGCATTTAGGCATGTAGACATGGTCAAGACAATCTCCTGCAGTTCAAACCGAGCATCAGTATGGGGAAGAAAGGTGATTTGAGTGCCTTTGAACGTGGCATGATTGTTGGTGCCAGAAGGGCTGGTCTGAGAATTTCAGAAACTGCTGATCTACTGGGATTTTCACGCACAACCATCTCTAGGGTTTACAGAGAATGGTCCGAAAAAGAAAAAAAATCCAGTGAGCGGCAGTTCTGTGGCCGGAAATGCCATGTTGATGCCAGAGGTCAGAGGAGAATGGGCAGACTGGTTCGAGCTGATAGAAAGGCAACAGTGACTCAAATTGCCACCCGTTACAACCAAGGTAGGCAGAAGAGCATCTCTGAACGCACAGTGCGTCGAACTTTGAGGCAGATGGGCTACAGCAGCAGAAGACCACACTGGGTACCACTCCTCTCAGCTAAGAACAGGAAACTGAGGCTACAATTTGCACAAGCTCATCGAAATTGGACAGTAGAAGATTGGAAAAACGTTGCCTGGTCTGATGAGTCTCGATTTCTGCTGCGACATTCGGATGGTAGGGTCAGAATTTGGCGTAAACAACATGAAAGCATGGATCCATCCTGCCTTGTATCAACGGTTCAGGCTGGTGGTGGTGGTGTCATGGTGTGGGGAATTTTTTCTGGGCACTCTTTGGGCCCCTTGGTACCAATTGAGCATCGTTGCAACGCCACAGCCTACCTGAGTATTGTTGCTGACCATGTCCATCCCTTTATGACCACAATGTACCCAACATCTGATGGCTACTTTCAGCAGGATAATGCGCCATGTCATAAAGCTCGAATCATCTCAGATTGGTTTCTTGAACATGACAATGAGTTTACTGTACTCAAATGGCCTCCTCAGTCACCAGATCTCAATCCAATAGAGCATCTTTGGGATGTGGTGGAACGGGAGATTCGCATCAGGGATGTGCAGCCGACAAATCTGCGCCAACTGTGTGATGCCATCATGTCAATATGGTCCAAAATCTCTGAGGAATGCTTCCAGCACCTTGTTGAATCTCTGCCACGAAGAATTGAGGCAGTTCTGAAGGCAAAAGGGGGTCCAACCCCTTACTAGCATGGTGTACCTAATAAAGTGGCCAGTGAGTGTATACTACATTCATACAACATACATACTACATACAACATACATGCTACATACTACATACATACTACATATACACTACATTCATACAACATACATACAACATACAATACATTCATACATTCATACAACATACATATATACTACATACATACTACATACATATGGCATACAATACATTCATACAATACATACATATAGACATACAGTGCATATAACATAGAGAACATACTCACCATCACTTGTCACTTTAATCCCCGAAGCCAGTGTCATCTATGAAAGAAATTAGAAAAAAACAAACCACCAAATACTCCCAGATCCACAGATATCCACGAGTGAGTGTCCCACGCTGATTTCCCATGGAGAACAGCAACATCAGCTGATGCGACCGCTCTCTAGGGGCTTCAATAATCCAATGACGGAAGGTAGGTATCCTTCCGCACTGTATTCCTCCGCCACTTTAAAAAAAATAGTCCCTAGTCTCACTTTATGGCAGAAGCTACCTGGGAACTTTCTCACACAGCTTTTGCCATAAATTGAGACTAGGGACTATTTTTTTACAGTGGCGAAGGAATACAGTGCGGAAGGATACCTACCTTCCGACATTGGATTATTGAAGCCCCTAGAGAGCGGTCGTATCAGCTGATGCTGCTGTTCTCCACGGGAAATCGGCCTTCGGACCCTCGTGGATTTCTGCGGATCAGGGAGTATATGGCTTGCTTGTTATTTTCATATTTTTTCATAGATGACACTGGCTTCGGGGAACAATGTGACAAGTATTGGTGAGTATGTACTCTATGTTATATGTACTGTATGTCTATATGTATGTATTGTATGAATGTATGAATGTATTGTATGCAGTATGTATGTAGTATGTATGTATTGTATGAATGTATGTATGTTGTATGTAGTATGTATGTAGTATATATGTATGTTGTATGAATGTAGTATATATATATATGTAGTATGTAGTATATATGTATGTTGTATGAATGTAGTATATATGTAGTATGTATGTAGTATGTAGTATATATGTATGTTGTATGAATGTAGTATATATGTAGCATGTATGTTGTATGTAGTATGTATGTATGTTGTATGAATGTAGTATATGTAGTATGTATGTAGTATGTAGTATATATGTATGTTGTATGAATGTAGTATATATGTAGCATGTATGTAGTTTGTATGTATGTTGTATGAATGTAGTATGTAGCATGTATGTTGTATCTAGTATGTATGTATGTTGTATGAATGTAGTATATATGTAGTATGTATGTAGTATGTAGTATATATGTATGTTGTATGAATGTAGTATATATGTAGCATGTATGTTGTATGTAGTATGTATGTTGTATGAATGTAGTATATATGTAGTATGTATGTAGTATGTAGTATATATGTATTTTGTATGAATGTAGTATGTAGCATGTATGTTGTATGTATTAAGTATGTTGTATGTAGTATGTATGTATGTTGTATGAATGTAGTATATATGTACCATGTATGTAGTATATATGTATGTTGTATGAATGTAGTATGTATATATTTTTTTTTTACATTCAACACATTAGCCGGATGATGGGACTCACTGTCAGTGTAGCAGGCATCGCCTGATGGGACTTGTAGTCCCATCGGACGATGCCTGCACAGACACAAGACCCCTGGCAGGCCCGCACAGACCACCGACAGCCGGCACAGGCCCCCGGCAGCCGGCACAGCCCCCCAAGAGGCCCGTACAGACCCCTGGCAGCCGGCACAAGCCCCCGGCAGGCCCGTACAGACCCCCGGCAGCCGGCACAAGCCCCCGGCAGACCCGTACAGACCACTGGCAGCCGGCACAGTCCCCCGGCAGCCGGCACAGACCACCGACAGCCGGCACAGGCCCCCAAGAGGCCCGTACAGACCACGGCATCCGGCACAGGCCCCCCGAGAGGGCCGTACAGACCACCGGCAGCCGGCACAGGCCCCCAAGAGGCCCGTACAGACCACCAACAGCCCTCACAGGCCCCACCCGCACACACAGACACGCACAGTGTCCGCCCACGCACCGCCCACACTCTTCCCCCTCCCAAAAGGGTTTTTTTTAATTCCGATATTTCTGTCCCATTGACTTTAATGGGACTTCCGGTATCGGAATCGGCGATACCCGATACTTTTTTTAGATCGGCCGATCCAATCCGATCCGATATTTTTCAATATCGGGTGGTATCGCTCAACACTAGAAACCAGCCTTACTGCTTGAAAATCTGAACGATTTTTTTATACTGTCGTCTGAACGTACACTTAAGGTACCGGCACATTTAGCGATGCACCAGCGATCCCGACCACGATACGACCCTGTCAGGATCGCTGGTGCATCGCTAAATGGTCACTAGTGAGCTGCCAAACAGGCAGATCTCACCAGTGATTCAGCAGCGGTCGGCGGTCGTTACTTACCTGTCAGACACGGCGATGAAGAAGTCCTCCCGCCTGCGTCCACGCATCGCTCGTTGGCGCCAGCAGGAAGCCCAGCAGGAAGTGGCCGATGAGAAACGGCCCTGGACGTTCTCGCACGATCAGCGATAGACAGCGGGGGAGTCGGTCGGAGGTAAGTATCACACTTAGCGATATCGCTAGCAATATCGCTGCTGCGTCACAAAATCGGTGACGTGTGACGTGGCCTTTATACTGACCTGTAGGACTTCATGTACCATCATACAGGGACTGTGAACAAGAGCCCAAAAAAAATATATATTTGGTATCACCAAGTAGATCAAATTTCATAAAAAGAATTTGCAAGCACGATTAGATACTTAGAATTGTATATAAATACTGATTGTATAAATGTAAAACATTACAGTGTATTTTTCAGTCTTCCTTCTATAATCAGTATCCTCATATTTCTGCAGTCTTCTCTACCTCTATCAGTCCTGGCCTTTTTATGGCAATCTGTCCATATACAGTAAGTAGTAGTGTAATATGGGAATATGTTCTCCTGATAATCTGACAAAGTGTCTAATATTTTTATGAAGTTGATGGATCTTCTATAATCCTTTTAATCTAGGCTGAAAGTCATTTTCACATGTTTATGTATGTTTTATATAAATATATCAAGATGAAAACTAACTGCCCCAGAGTGACAGGCTGATTCCCCGAGAGACTTGTGATCTTTACACAAACCCTTTTTTAATAGACTTACACTTAATTTGGCCTTAAAAGCCTATTGAAGAGTTTCCCTTAAGACTGGACCATTGCATCCAATGGAGGCCACTGCTGCCCGTCTAGCTTTCTGCCGCTCTCTAACCAGCTGAGCTTAGGAGGTTGATTAGACCCTGCTGGGGGAACATAATGAGATTTTAAGAGACAGATGCAGTTAAATACAACAGGATCAGGGTCCCTCCCTTTAACTGACCTCAGCTGGGCTTTTCATTGTAGGGACAATAAAAAAAAACAACAAAAAAACAGACTGATCTCTAGAGTGTTTGGCTTCATTTTAATAAATTGTTTTTTAAATGATTTCAGTGACCACTGCCCGCCGGCTTTTTCTACTTGATGGATGATGGCATGGTTTTGTACCTGAAATTATGCTAGTAACTGGGTTTTATTATTGATTCAATTCCCAAGAAAATGGATGATACAGAAACATGTGTTTAAAACCTTCTAACAGTGTCTAAGCCCTCTGGCAGAAAATTGATTAATGTATATACTTTTTAATGAATTTTCTGCTGTACATCATCATAAGCTGCATTAGTTCTTAGGTCATGCTGGATACTATGGGTAAAGGTTCACCTTCGCAGAAATGGTACATGCTATATATAAATACTGGATAAAACATGTTCAGGCAATACATAAATGTATTAACCCAGAATCAACAAAATGCACTGCCTTTAAATAACATAGAATTTAACGACAAATAAAAATGGTAAATAAATGAAAATTACGAAAATAAAAAAAATGGCCCAATTTTGAACCTGTGCATTAAAGGGAACCTGTCACCAAGTTTTGCGCCCTAAATTTAGAGCAGCATAATGTAGTGGTGGGTACCCTGATTCCAGCGATGTGTCTCTTACTGGGCCGCTTGCGGTAGCCTAGATAAAATCATAGTTTTATTAACAGAAGATTATCACTTCAGAGACTGTGAGTTCTGTGGAAATTGTTTGGGTAAGAATACAAAGACAGAACAATGGAAAGGACACCATTGTAGGCATTTACTACAGGCCGCCTGTGCAAGCTGAAGATATGGATGAACTCTTTATGCATCAAATGGCCAAGTTCTCCAAAAAATATGACATAGTTGTCATGGGAGATTTCAACTATCCAGACATTTGTTGGGAATCTCTCTCAGGCAAAACTAACAGGTCAAGGAAATTCTTATCCTCTCTTGCTGACAACTTTATCTTCCAAAAGGTAGGGGAGAAAACAAGGGGAACTGCTACCTTGGATCTAATCCTTATAAACAGGGAGGAAATGGTTGAGGAGGTAAAAGTGGCTGGGACCCTAGGAGGTAGCGACCATGCTATTTTAGAATTTTGGATAACTAGAGGAGGAAGACCTGTGAAGACTCAGACGTCAAGGTTAGATTTCAGAAAGGCAGATTTTAAGGGATTCAAAAAGAGAATTGGAGAATTGAAGAATTGAAGAATTGTCCTTAAGGACAAAAAAATGTCCAGGGAGGATGGGAAATCTTGGAAAATGAAATTCCCAAAGCACAATTGTTAACAATTCCGAAAAGAGGGAAGAATAGGAAGCATTTAAGGAAACCAGGATGGATGAACACAGAACTTAAGCACATGCTAAAAAGGAAGAAAGAAATGTTTATAAAATTGAAAGAGGGAGGCATATCTAAAGAAGAATATAATGCTGTCTGCAGAACCTGCAGGGCACAAATTAGCTTATCTAAAGCTGACAATGAATTGAGGCTTGCAAGAGACGTCAAAAGCAATAATAAAGGATTTTGGGGATATGTCAAAAGTAAAAGAAAAGTCAAAGATGCTATAGGATTTTTACAGGATGAAAATGATGAAATGGTAAGACAGGTTGCTGAGAAGGCCGAACTTTTAAATTCCTATTTTGCATCTGTTTTATCTCAGAAAGGAAATGTAACATCAACTGTTCTTCACTGTCATATTAAGGGAATAGAAGAATCCAGGATATCTATAAACAGAAAGATAGTGAGGAAACACTTAGCTAACCTAAATGAATTCAAGTCTCCAGGTCCAGATGAATTACACCCCAGAGTACTGAAGAAGATAGCAGAAGAAATTTTTGAGCCCCTGTCCATAATCTTTGAAAATTCTTGGAGAACAGGAGAAGTCACAGAAGACTGGAGAAGAGCAAATGTTGTTCCTACCTTAAAAAAGGGGAAGAAGGTGGACCCAAGCAACTATAGGCCGGTGAGTCTGACTTCTATACCAGGAAAGATCTTTGAACAAATTATTAAACATGTATGTCAGTACCTGGATAAGAATGAAGTGATTAAACAGAGTCAGCATGGGTTTGTAACTAATAAGTCATGTCAGGCTAGCTTAATTTCCTTCTATGACGGAATCACTGATTGGGTGGATCAGGGAAATGCTGTAGATATAGTATATCTTGACATCAGCAAAGTATTTGACAAAGTATCTCACACAATCCTTATTGAAAAAATGGCTAAGTAACTGGCTTAGTGATCGGACCCAAAGAGTGGTTGTAAATGGCTGCACATCTAGTTGGAAGAATGTCTCAAGTGGGGTACCACAGGGCTCTGTCCTGGGCCCTGTATTGTTCAACATCTTTATCAACGATTTAGATGAAGGAATTGAGTGTAAACTGATTAAATTTGCTGATGACACAAAGCTAGGAGGGATAGCTAATGCTAGAGAAGAGAGAGAGAGGATTCAAAAAGATATAAATAAACTGGAGCAGTGGGCAGCAACTAACAGAATGGTTTTTAACAGGGAAAAATGCAAAGTACTACATCTTGGCAATACAAATGAGAAAAGCATATACAGAATGGGAGGAATAGGGCTAAGCAACAGCACATGTGAAAAAGACTTGGGTATACTAATAGATCACAGACTGAATATGAGTCAACAGCAGCAAAAAAGGCAAATGCAATTCTAGGATATATTAACAGAAGCATACAGTGTAGATCACGTGAAGTCATTATTGCCCTCTACTCCTCTTTGGTCAGACCTCATCTGGAATACTGTGTCCAGTTTTGGGCACCACATTTTAAAAAATACATAAAAAAACTGGAGCAAGTTCAGAAAAGAGCGACCAGAATGGTGACCGGTCTGCAAACCCTGTCTTATCAGGAAAGGTTGCATGATTTGGGAATGTTTAGCTTGCAAAAGAGAAGACTGAGAGGAGACTTAATAGCTGTCTACAAATATCTCAAGGGCTGTCACATTGTAGAAGGATCATCTTTATTCTCATTTGCACAAGGAAAGACTAGAAGCAATGGGATGAAACTGAATGGGAGGAGACACAGATTAGATATTAGAAAAAACTTTTTGACAGAGTGATCAAAGAGTGGAACAGGCTGCCACCAGAAGTGGTGAGTTCTCCTTCAATAGAAGTCTTCAAACAGAGGCTGGACAGACATCTGTCTGGGATGATTTAGCGAATGCTGCTTTGAGCAGGGTGTTGGACCAGATGACCCAGGAGGTCCCTTCCAACTCTACGATTCTATGATTCTATGATTCTGCTAAAGGACTAGTTAACCAATCATGTACAGTAGTACTCTATGTTCATGAGCTCTGTACATCCCTACACCCAACACTGATTGGCAGCTTTCTGCCTATGCACAATGTACACAAAAGCTGCCAATCAGTCGTGTGGGCGGGGTTATACAGAGCGCAACATTCAGAGATCTGGTAGATCTGCAAAAGAGAAAACAGTGATTTTATCAAAACTGCAGCAAGCAGCACAGAAGGTGATATGCCTTTTTAACTAATATTTTTTAATATAAAGCATAGGTTATCCACAGTGTGGATCGTTGGACATTTGTAGCTTAGGCCTCTTTCACACTTCAGTCTTTTGACGTCAGTCAAAATCCGTCAAAGTGTGAAAAAACGGATCCTGTGAAGATTGCCAAAAAACGTATGCATCGGATCCGTTTTTTTAACGGATGTGTCAAAGCAGTAGCTTTTGCAATTTAAAGGAATAGGATGAGAGAGAGAGAGAGATTTTCTGTGCCTGAACGGCTTTTTGGGTTAAATTAAATAAATGGAAATTCTTCCGGGCATGCTCAGTTTAAAAAAACGGAATCCGTCACTGGATTCCGTCATACGACGGATCCGCCGCCCATAGGCGTCCATTATAGCAGACAACGGACTGCGACAGATCCATCACCATCTGCCTTTTCAACGCTGAAAAAAATGTTACTATGTCCTTTGTATCCAGACAACGGACGCTGAAATTCCGATGGATCAGTCATATGACGGATGCAACGGACGGCCATCCGTTGCAATCCATCCCTAATGCAAGTCTATGAGAAAAAAACGGATTCCTCTAAAAAAACAACGGATCTGTTTTTTTCAAAAAGGGCGGATTTCGCCTTAGTGTTGCTGTCTGGCAAAACTATTCTGAACTGATGACAGACATCAGTCACAGAGTGCGAAAGCAGAAAAACTACATTTGTGGATCGGATGCTCAAATGTAAGTTCCTGTTACTATAGGAATCTTGAGCTTGATGCTTCCTGTGCTAAATTAAGGAAAGCATTTCTCTCTAAAGTGTCCTCATTAGTGCCACCTATGGTAATCTAGACTGTGCAAGTCACTGTTCATGCCTTTTTACACCTATTTTCTGTTGATGATATGGTTGTGGTGCACTACTATTCTATTTACACTACCATATGGGCGTTGCCGACTGGAATATCTGCAAGGAAGCACTATTGTGCAATTAATACGTGTCCCTAGTACGAGGTCAGTAGTAAATGTTACGTGCACGCCGCTAGGTTCAGATAGCGGAGGAACAGGTCTCATGAATTCTTTGGAACTCTGGGGGAATTGTCATTGAGGGTGACCATATACTGCAGCTTCCTCAGGCACAAGATGGATCCACTTGCTCACACAGATACAACTAATAGAGTCCTCATGAGCAGTGTAGTTTAATGTCACAGCACATTCAGTTCAATTCAAGTCTCTTAAGCACAGGCTTTATAAAGAGTACAGCTGCTTCTTAGGGTACGTCTCCACGGTCCGGATTGCCGGTGCTTTGGACGTAGTGGAAACCCTGCTCCGCCCAAAGCGCCACCCCCTTCTGTACGCGCGGTGATTCCGGATGTGTTCATTGAACACATCCGGAATCGCCGCACCCTATATATGGGACTGTGCTATTTACCTTGAGGAGATGGAGTATCTCCGCAAGGTAAACAGACATGCTGCGGTCTAAAAATACACGCCGCATGTCCGGATACGCAGGGCCGCCGGATGTGTGTTCGCACGCATAGTGGAGACGGGATTTCATAAAATCCCCTCCACTATGCTGTAACATCTGGGTGCGGGATGGCCGACTACAGGTCCAAGAACTACCAGGAGTCAACTACGGCGTGTCACTTGTCCTTCTCTGACGTCCGGGAGAGTGGTGGTCGGTGTTTCCTCGGTGTCTCTGCCACTGGGCCCAGGCGGCAAGGAGTTGACGAAAGCTTCTGGTATTCCTACGCCCAGGTGGAGTGTGGGCACAACAGGCCCCTGAAGAGTTCCTTTGTGTGGGGCCTCCTGACAGAGGCCGGTTGACGGTGGCCAGGGCCCTAGACAGGCAGGCCGCAACCAAAGGCCGGAGTCTGGCAGCAGCGGCCACGAGTGGTGGCAGGCAGGCCTCTACCATGGGTTGGAGTCAGGCAGCGGCGGCCGTGGGCGGCAGCGGGCAGGCAGCAGCCACGGGCCAGAGCCAGGCAGCAACGGCCATGGGTGGCAGCGGGCAGGCCAGAACCGCGAGCTGGAGTCGGACAGAGGTGGCCACAGGCGGCGGCAGGCTGGTCACAGCCGCGGGCCGAAGTCGGGCAGCGGTGGCCGTGGGTGGTGGCGGGCAGGTTGCAAAAGCGGGCTGAAGTCGGGCAGTGGTGGGCGCGGACGGCAGCAGGCAGGCCGCAACCACGGGCCGAAATTGGGCAGCTGCAGCGGCGGATGTGGTTGCAAGCGGCGGGAGCGTGGCTGCCCGGCCGGGGTCCCCCCGCTGGGCAGCTCACCGCCACCCCCCCGACCATGGCGCTCTACCTGGTCGTCGCTCTCTCCTGCTGGCTCTGGCTCTCTGGCGCCACCTAGGCTTCCTGCTCCTTCTCTCCTGCTCTGTCGACTGCTCTTTACTGGCGTCAGTTCCTTTTATACAGGCTCCGCCCTCACTCCTTCTAGAACTGTCTCTGCTCCGCCCCTAATTATGTCCCCTGGAAACAGTTCCCCTAGGAACCGTGGTGACAGCCCCCTTGGTTCTGGTCCGGTTAGACAGCGGGGACTCCCTCTCCCACACTAGTACGGGGTCAGTTAGCTGTAAGTAATATGTGTCCCTGGTACGTGATCAGTTAGCTGTAAGTAATATGTGTCCCTAGTATGGGGTCAGTCAGCTGTAAGTAATATGTGCCCGTAGTAGAGATGAGTGAATTTGCTCGGATTTGGTTCCGAATACGATCGGATTCGAATATTGTTTTTGAAATATTCGTCGAACACAACCGAACTTCATTAGAGTCAATAGGAGTAGAAATTATCAAATATGTTCGGAACTGAACATAAGACATACATTCGGCATGAATATGGTCCGAAAATGTCAAAATCAGATTCGGGGACAAAATCTGAACAAATTCGCTCATCTCTAGTCCCTAGTACAGGGTCAGTCAGCTGTAAGTATTAAGTGTCCCAAGTACCGGGTCAGTCAGCTGTAAGTAGTAAGTGTCCGCAGTACGGAGTCAGTAAGCTGTAAGTAGCAAGTGTCCCTAGTACGGGGTCAGGCAGCTGTAAGTAGTAAGTGTCCCTAGTATGGAGTGAGTAAGCTGTAAGTAGTAAGTGTCCCAAGTACCGGGTCAGTCAGCTGTAAGTAGTAAGTGTCCCTAGTATGGAGTCAGTAAGCTGTAAGTAGTAAGTGTCCATAGTACGCAGTCTGTCAGCTGTAAGTAGTAAGTGTCCCTAGTACGGAATCAGTCAGCAGTAAGTAGTAAGTGTCCCTAGTATGAGGTCATTCAGTTGTAAGTAGTAAGTGTCCCTAATTTGGGGTCAGTCAGCTGTAAGTACTACAGTTTAGAACATTTCATTGGCATTACTAGATCTCGCGAGACTTGTAGAACACCATGTTGATGTTGTTGAGATGCCGCATGACTGGGACATGAATGTCAGCTATCTACTATTTCTACTTCTAAAATATGAGTCACACACCCTTGGTATGTAGTAGAAATCATGGCATATAATCTTCAAATAAAAACCACAATGAGCATTTGAGCACACATCTCTTTCATGCTAATTTCACCCGAAAGAGCACAGCAAAAAATGGACATAATGCACAGCAATGTCAAACCTACATTGCTGTGCACATGTTCCTTTTTTATCCATTCAGAAATCGTAAACCTGTTCATTCCTCTAGCAGATTCATTTGGAAGTTGCCCATTCTTCAGTACATATAATTGTAAGACCACTTGCAAACTGTGAGAGTTAAATTTCAATTGCAATTGAGTATAGTGTTCTGGTTAGTTTTTGCTTTCTGAATGTTGCAAAGTGATTTTTCAGGAGTTGTGGAATTTGCTATGAATCTATGCATAATAGACAGCAAAAATCTGCAACAAATGGGTTTTGCTGCAGTTTTTCAGGTGTTTGGTGATTTTTATCTGAAAAATTTACAACAAAGGCAGCTCCCCAGTGGCCTCTTTCAACTTGCTGCCCTAAAGTGGCAGGTCTCACCCGATACATGCACACAAGGAAAGATCTGACACTCCAGGGCAGTGGGCAGAGAGAAGCCACCGGGGATCTGCCTGTCCAACTAGTCTCCAGTGTGGCTCAGTCTAAAGTGCCCTAGCTCATCAGAGTCAAACATACATGACTGAAATCATACAACCATTGTCTGTGGATCGGGCAGCATGCATCAGCTACAGTTTCCCTTTAAGTATTTCCTGACACAGATTTGAGGAGGTTCCTAAAGTGTTTTTTTACACACTGGGTTTTGCAGTCTTCACTTGACAGTGTCACGTTTTGAGTGTATTCCAAGTGTATTCCCCTTCTTTTTAACATGGTGATTTTTTTATAACCTTATTGGAACAAAACTGTAAAACAACATTTTTAAAAATATGAAAAAAAACAATTTTAAATTAATTTTAGAGAAGGATTTTGGAGCAAATGTGAACCTAACCTTAGATATCAGCATTCAGAAGGGCAGCATGGTGGTTCAGTGGTTAACACCGTAGCCTTGCAGCACTGGGGTCCTGGGTTCAAATCCCACCAAGGACAACATCTGCAAGGAGTATTTGATCTCTTGCTGATTTTGTAAGTTTGCCCACTGAAAAAGATATAAACAGTCTATAATTTTAAGGGTAGGTTAATTGTAACATTGAGAGATAGAATATCAAAAATTAAATCCAGAAAATCACATTATATAAATTTATTTGCATTTTGCAGTGAGAAATAAGTATTTAATCCCATACCATCCATTAGGAATTCTGGCTCCTACAGACCAGGTAGGCGCTCCTAATCAACTCGTTACCTGCATTAAAAACAGCGATCGCAGTGTTCAGGGGGAGGCAAAGGGTCGGGGGCTCCCTCTGCCTTCTGATTGGCGTCCCTGCGATTTAATCATGTGGCCCGATCTCAACCATGATGACTCGGAGTTGTCATTACTACCTCCGGGTCATCCAGCTACAGAAAGCCTCTGAGACCATGCTCACAGCATGGTCTCAGCAGCTTTCAGCATAGGTATAATACAATGCTGGAGCATTGCAATGTATTATACCTGCAAGGAAAGTGAAAGTCCCATAAAGGGACAAGGTAAAAAAAAACCATTTTTTGAAAAACATATGTAATAATAATAATAATAATAATCTTTATTTATATAGCGCCAACATATTCCGCAGCGCTTTACAGTTTAACAGTTTCAAAACACAAGTCATAAGTAACAACGCTAACAATACAATAATTAAAGCAAAATAAGACGAAATAAGACGACCCTGCTCGTGAGAGCGTACAATCTACAATGAGGTGAGGGAGATACAGAGTACAGGTGTGTATTTACAATGGTGTATTTACAATGAAGGTCCAGCCATCTTGCAGGAGTGAAGGATGGATGGAGATAGTGAATGGGCTACGCACGCACACTTACACAGAGAATGACTTTGATTAGTGAATGTGATAGGCCGCTCTGAACAGGTGTGTTTTGAGGGAGCGCCTAAAACTATGCAAATTGTGGATAGTCCTGATTTCTTGGGGTAGAGCATTCCAGAGGATAGGAGCAGCACGGGAGAAGTCTTGGAGTCGGGAGTGGGAGGTACGGATTAGTGCAGAGGTTAGTCGAAAGTCGTTTGCAGAGCGCAGCGATCGGCTAGGCCGATAGACAGAAATGAGAGAAGAGATGTAAGGGGGTGCCGCACTGTGGAGAGCTTTGTGGGTGAGAACAAGTACTTTGAATTGGATCCTATAATGAATGGGCAGCCAATGTAAGGACTGGCGAAGAGCGGACGCTCTTTTTATGTAAAAAAAATATTAAAAAATAATAAAAATAGTAAAAAAAATTCCCTAAAAATTCCCCTAATAAATGCACATTTTTATGTAGAAAAATTAAACAAAAAACACGTTTGGTATTGCCACGTCTGTAAAAATCCTATCTATAAAAGTGTCACCCTAGTTAACCCCTTCAGTGAACGCCGTAAAAAAACCCACAAAAAGTAGCAAATTATACTTTTTTCCAAGCGGTATTATTATTATATTATTATTATACTGCTTGGACAAAGTGGAATAAAACTCGATAAAAAAAACAAACGGTAATAAAGATAGTATCACTGAAAGCACCATCTTGTCCTGCAAAAAACAAGCCGCCAAAGAGCTCCATCAGCAGAAAAATAAAAAAGTTATAGCTCTCAGAATAAATAATAATAAAGCTGCCTTACCAATTTTACCACACGCGGAACAGAGGGGAAAAAAAAAAGTTCCTGAATTTCTGGTGTTTGTTCATTCTGCCTCCACAAAAAATGGAATAGAAAGCGATCAAAAAAGTCATTTGCATGAAAATGGTACCAATTAAAAAGTCAAATCGTCCCGCAAAAATCAAGCCCTCACATGACTCTGTCAAATGGAAAAATTATAGCTCTTAAAATACGGCAATGCAAACATTTCTTACATAAAAAAAGTGTGTTTTAGTGTGTGACAGAAGCTAAACACGAAAAAAGGATATACATCTGGTATCTCTGTAATCGCACCAACCTGAAAAGTAAAGTCACCTAATCACTAATACCGCATGAGGAATGGCGTAAAAGATAAAACCAATTCTTTAGCTTTTGTGGATTTGTTCATTCTGCCTCCCAAAGATCGCAGTAAGGAGATCACAGTGGTTTCCCCCCACATATGGGGTATCAGCGTACTCAGGACAAATTACACAACAACTTTTTGGGGTCCAAATTTCTCCTGTTACCCTTGGGAAAATAAAAATTTGTGGGCAAAAAGATCATTTTTGTGGAAAAAATATGATTTTTTTATTTTCACGGCTCTACGTTATAAACTTCTGTGAAGCACTTGGAGGTTCAAAGTGCTCACTACACATCTAGATAATCTTCTTGGGGGGTCTAGTTTCCAAAATGGGGTCAGTTGTTGGGGGGTTTCTACTGTTTAGGCACATCAGGGGCTCTCCAAACGCGACATGGTGTCCGATCTCAATTCCAGCCAATTTTGCGTTAAAAAAGTCAAATGGTGCTCCTTCCCTTCCGAGCTCTGCCATGCACCCACACAATGGTTTACCCCCACATTGGGGTATCAGCGTACTCAGGACAAATTGAACAAAAATTTTGGAGGTCCTGTTAGCCTTGGGAAAATAAAAATTGGGGATGAAAAGATCAGTTTTGTGGAAAAAATATGCTTTTTTAATTTTACGGCTCTATGTTATAAACTCCTGTGAAGACCTGTGGGGTTCAGAGCTCTCACCACACATGTAGATAAGTTCAAAGGGGCATCTAGTTTCCAAAATGGGGTCACTTGTGGGGGTTTCCACTGTTTAGGTACATCAGGGACTCTCCAAACGCGACATGGCGTCCGCTCTAGATTCCAGCCAGTTTGACATTCAAAACCTCAAATGATGCTCCTTCCCTTCTGAGCACTGCCGTGCGCCTAAAGATTGGTCTTCCTCCACACATGGGGTATTGGTCTTTCTCAGGAGAAATTGCACAACAAATATTGTGGTTCATTTTCTCCTGATACCCTTGACAAAATTAAACAAATTTTGTCCGAAGTAAAATTTTGGGGAAAAAAAGTTAAATGTTCATTTTTTCCTTCCACATTGCTTCAATTCTTGTGAAGTACCTAAAGGGTTAATAAACTTCTTGAAAGTGGTTTTAAACACCTTGAGGGGTGCAGTTTTTAGAATGGTGTCAGTTTGGGGTATTTGCTATTATATTGACCCCCAAACTCATTTCAAATATGAGGTGGCCCCTCAAAAAAATGGTTTTGTAAATTTTGTTGGAAAAATGAGAAATCGCTGGTCAACTTTTAACCCTTATATCTTCCTAACAAAAAAAAAGTTATGTTTTCAAAATTGTGCTGATGTAAAGTTGACATGTGGGAAATGTTATTTATTAACTATTTTGTGTGACACTACTCTCTTTGTTTGGAAATTGCAAAATTTTCTAAATTTTTGACAAATTTCCCTTATTTTCATAAATAAACGCAAGTCATAACAAAGCAATTTTACCACTAACATTAAGTACAATATGTCATGAAAAAAACAATGTCAGAATCAGCGGGATCCGTTGAAGCGTTCCAGAGTTATAAGCACATAAACCGACAGTGGTCCGATTTTAAAATTAAGGCCTGGTCATTAACCTACAAAGTGGCTTGGTCCTTAAGGGGTTAAGGTCATGAAGTGGCCTAGCCAGTTTCCAGACCTTAATCTCATAGAAAACGTATGGCGGGAATTGACGCTCTAAGTTGCCAAGTGACAGCCTCAAAATCAGAACGAATTAGAGATCTGCAAAGAGGAGTGGACCAAAAATCCTCCTGACATGTGTGCAAACCTCACCAACTACAAAAAACAACTGACTGCTGTGCTTGCCAACAAGGGTTTTTGATCCCTCTTGTTTGCCAGAGGGATCAAATACTTATTATCTATCACTGAAAAATGCAAATAAATGTATGTAATTTACACAATGTGATTTTCTGGATTTTATTTTTGATATTCTATCTCTCAGTATTAAAATTAACCTACCCTTAAAATTATAGACTGTCCATGTCTTTGTCAGTGGGCAAACTTACAAAATCAGCAAGGAATCAAATACTTATTTCCCCCACTGTATGTTCTACTTGTGTTTGCGTGGGTTTTCCTCCAACAATCCAAAGACTTAATGGGGTTTTACACATAGCGATGTCGCTATAACGTCACCGATTTTGTGACGTTATAGCGATATCGCTATGTGTGATACTTACCTCCGACTGGCTCCTCCGCTGTCCATCGCTGATCGCGCGAGATTGACCGGCTCCATTTCTCATCGGGCGCTTCCTGCTGGGCTTCCTGTGGCGCCAACGAGCGGCGTGTGGACGTGGACGGGAGGACATCAGGATCGCCGCGTCTGAAAGGTAAGTATCGTCTGCTGAATCGCTGCTGCATCGCTGTGAGATCTGCCTGTGTGGCAGCTCACTAGCGATCATTTAGCGATGCACCAGCGATCCTGACTGGGTCGTATCGTGGTCGGGATCGCTGGTGCATCGCTAAATGTAAAAGGGCCTTTACTGATAGGGAATCTGGATTGTGAGCCCGAATGGGGACAGTGAGGATAATCTATGTAAAGCACTGTTGAATTAATGGTGCTATATAAGTGAATAAAATATATAAATTTATAAAATGACAAAAGATGGAGATAATATTACTATCTTCTGACATAATGTTTATTTCTTTCACTTTTCTCACAAACTATTGTATGCATGTATCAGGCATCGACCTTCCTAAAAACAATCAAATTATGACTTTTCCCACCTCAGAAAATTCACAAATTACGTCCTTGTGTTGTACCATAAATTTAGAATTGAAAAGTACCATGAAATAATAACTAGCGCTGAAGGCCTAATGAGAATGGCCGTGATCGGCATACGTCTCTTGCGCGACATACGTGCTCGGTAAGTACTGTCTAATGTGCGGCTACAATATGAAAAGATTCCTGGCATCTGAAATCGCGCTCTTTGCACAAATGTAACATTCAGCATTTTGCATATAATCGTGCGGCAACATTTAGGTGATGGATGGTTTATTCATCAGATGTCCACACAGCGAATGTCTGCAGCAAAATATTTTCTGCCTCTCACTAACAACCTTTTTATATGGCTTCCTAATAAAACGTGGCGAGATCAATCCATTTATCCTTTTAATTCTCTCATCTGAAATGATGACTACTGTAAGTTATTGCAGGGGATATTTAAGTTCTTTTATGATTTTCAATCCAGCAGTACAACAAGGACTTGTGTACAGCTCAGGAAAATTCAATGACTGATGAAGCTGCAAAAATCTCGAGCTGGAGAAATTAAGTCAAACACGTAATTACGGGAAAAAAAAAGAGCCAATAAGACAATTTAAAGCTGCAGTATGGAGCATGGTAGAAATTGATTTGGGATTTCCTTGCGAGATCTGTGGCATTCAGTGAAGAACGGCAGTGAATACCCAAGCAGGACAAAGGCTAAGGTAAAGTTTTCTGGTTGGCTGGGCTTTAAAGTACAACAAACATCTGACCCCTGTCTGTACAGCCAATGTTCTGCTCAATTTGTAAGGCAAGGATGAGCAACCTTTGGCACCAAAGATGTTGAAGCACGGTATCTCTATTGACACTCAGGCAGTCTGCATATGGTCCTGCTGCCAAGGGCTTACTGTGCATCATGGGGCACATAGTTCTGCTACAACTCAAAAATTAGTATCAGTTAATATTAATAGCATAAATAGTAGCATGCTGCTAATGTATGATTTTATTATTCTCCAGCTCTATGTCTTATATTTTTGTTCAATGCGGTCTTTTAACTCCTTAGAGACACAGTCACTTATCCCTTTTATCTTTTTGTTCAATTTTGTTTTTTCCTCTTCGCCTTTCAAGAGCCATAGCTTTTTTATTCTTTATTTTTTCATTGCTTCTTCTTTTGTGGGATAAGTTTGCACTTTTGAACCACTGCATTCACTTTACCATGCGTTGGCTTGAAAAACACAGTGAAAAATTCCAAGTGGGGTGGAATTGGAAAGCAACCCCCAACAATTCCACAATTGTTTCTATGTATTTCCTTAAGGCGGTGCTGTAAAAACCTCCTACTTGGTAGCTTCAGTTTTTGGGACAGTATGGTAATGGTGATACGAAATCTATATAAAAGTTAACAAAAAATAAAGATTTCTGAGACAAAATAATGTGGAGCCTTTTTTGTTGGGCAAGCTGTAGATCATATTGCTATAATTTTATTTTCCCTATGATATTCTGATCTCTTTCTATTTTTGGGGGGATGTGGCATAAACATAAAAGAACGATTCTATCATTTTTTTTCCCTTGAAGGCATTTACTGTATGAGCAGGACCGAATTAGCTATTAGGCACTGGAGGGAAGGTGCCTGGGGTGGCAGGTTGAGGGGGTGGTTTTATTGTAAAGGCAAAAGTATTTTTTTTAAACCCCCTTTCCTTTGGCCAGAACCAAGAAGCAAAACCAGTGTTTTATTAAGGGGGTGGGGGTATTCAATATGCGAGCACCCAGAAGGGACAGAGGAGCACTAAACAGCTCCCTTCCTAAAGAAAATATATTTGAATGGTACAGGACCTGCAATGAAGTCATGATCATGTGACTCTAGGGGGATCAACCACAATGTTTTGCTGGCTAGAAGCTGCAGAAGAAGGGGGAGAAGGAACCAAAAATTTTTGCTAGCTGGAAGCTGCAGAAGAATCTGGAGGAGATGGGGAAACTGTGAGAGGTAATGAGGGAACAGCGGTAAAGGTGGAGTGCAGGGTGTTTGAGATAGAGGGAAGCAGGCTGTGTGGGCAATAAGGTTGCCAACTGAGAAAGGCATGTGTGGAGGTACAGGCTGTGGGAAATAGAGTAGTCCGGGCAGTGGCAGAGGAGTGCGGGGTGTGTGAGATAGAGTGATGCAAGAGGGTGAAGGGTGTGTGAGATAGAGCCATAGACTCAGTCGCTCCTCTCATGCATGGCAAAGTGCGACAAACCAATAGGCAACCCTGGCACAACAACCTCACCAAAAAACGTCGACAAGCATTCAGGGTCGCAGAGCGGCGTTGGAAGAAAACATGCCTGCCAGACGACTTCACTGCTTTGAAACAAGCTACACTTGCCTTTAAATCAGCCCTCACCTCTGCTAAACAGACCTATTTCACAAACCTTGTATCTTCATTATCCCACAACCCTAAACAACTGTTCAGCACATTTAACTCTCTCCTCCACCCACCACTGCCACCTCCAACTCCCCTCATCTCTGCTGAGGACTTTACCACCTACTTCAAAAACAAGATCAACCAAACAAAGCAAACCTTTACAGTTCCACCATCCCAACCACTCCACATACCAGACCTCTGCCCTTCCCTAATAACCTTCCTCTCTAATATCACTGAAGGAGAGCTTACTCATCTCCTTTCCAAATCACGCCTCACCACCTGTGCACTTGACCCCATCTCTTCCCACCTGCTCCCCAACCTCACAAACATGATCATTCCAGCCCTAACCCATTTCTTCAACCTATCCCTAACTTCTGGTACCTTCCCCTCTGCCTTCAAACATGCCACCATAACACCCATCCTCAAAAAATCAAACCTTGACCCAACTGCTATGCCCAGCTATCGCCCCATATCACTGCTCCCGTTTGCTTCCAAACTCCTCGAACAGCATGTCCATGCTCAACTTTCCTCCCACCTCTCATCTAACTCCCTCCCTGACATCCTGCAATCTGGCTTCCACCCCCACCACTCCACTGAAACTGCCCTGACCAAAATTACTAATGACTTACTCACAGCGAAAGCTAACAGACAGTTCTCCATCCTCCTCCTTCTTGACCTGTCCTCTGCCTTTGACACAGTTGACCACTGCCTACTGCTACAGATTCTTTCTTCCCTTGGCATAAAAGACCTTGCCCTGTCCTGGATTTCCTCATACATTTCTGACCGCAAATTCAGCGTTTCCCACTCCCACATTACCTCCTCATCCCGCCCCCTCTCTGTTGGAGTCCCCCAAGGCTTTGTCTTGGGGCCTCTACTTTTTTCCATCTATACTCTTGGCCTAGGACAACTCATAAAGTCCCATGGCTTCCGGTACCACGTGTATGCAGATGACACTCAGATCTACCTCTCTGGCCCAGATGTCACCTCTCTGCTGTCCAGAATCCCGGAGTGTCTATCAGCCATATCCTCCTTTTTCACCTATCACTTCCTAAAACACAACGTAGACAAAACTGAACTCATTATCTTTCCTCCATCTCACGTATCTTCCCTACCCGATCTATCTATTATGGTAAACGGCATCACGCCTCTCTCCCGCACCTGAAATCCGCTGCCTCGGAGTAACTCTCGACTCTGCCCTGTCCTTCAAACCACAAGTCCAAACTCTTGCCACCTCCTGTCGCCTCCAACTCAAAAATATTTCCAGAATCTGTCCCTTCCTCAGTCTACTAAAACTCTTGTACATGCCCTCATCATCTCCCGCCTTGACTACTGCAACACTCTCCTCTGTGGCCTCCTTGCTAACTCTCTTGCATCACTCCAGTCTGTCCTCAATTCTGCTGCCCGACTAATCCACCTCTCTCCTCGCTACTCCCCTGTCTCCCCTCTGCAAATCCCTCCATTGGCTCCCAATTCCCCAACGAATCCAATTCAAACTACTAACACTGACCTACAAAGCCATCCACAACGTTTCCCCTCCCTATATCTCTGAACTAATCTCCCAATATCTTCCCTCACTTAATCTTCGATCCTCCCAAGACCTCCTACTCTCCTCCACACTTATTTGCTCCTCACACAACCGCCTCCAAGATTTCTCCCGAATATCCCCTATCCTCTGGAATGCCATGCCTCAACACGTCCGATTATCCACCACCCTCGGATCCTTCAAACGGAACCTGAAAACCCATCTTTTCAGGAAAGCTTACAGCCTGCAATGACCATTCTGCCGCCTCACCACCACCTGAGCTGCCGCCTCATCACCACCAGAGCTGCTGCACCCCCGACCTTCTGTCTCTTCCCCATTAACCTGTAGAATGTAAGTCCGCAAGGACTGGGTCCTCTCCCTTCTGTACCAGTCCGTCATTGTAAATTTGTTTACTGTTAGCGATATCTATAACTTTGTATGTAACGCCCGTTCCCATGTACAGCACCACGGAATTAATGGCACTATATAAATAAATAATAATAGAGGGGAGCAAGGGGGTACAGGTTGCATGAGATAGAGAAGTGCATGAGATAGAGGAATGCGAGGGGTTATAGAGTGTGTGAGACGGGGATGCAGGGTACATGGGATATAGAGTGTGTGAGAAGGGGGTGCAGGGTGCATGAAATAGACGAGTGCAGAGTGCGTGAGAGAGAGGGGGTGCAAGGGGTAACAGGGTGTAAGAGAGAGGGTTGCAAAAGCTTACTGGGAGTGTGAGAGAGGGATTCAAGGGGGTACAGGGTATGTGACATAGAGGGATGCAAGGAGGTGCAGGGTGTCTGAGATGGAGAGCTGCAAGAGGGTGCAGGGTGCGTGTTTTGGGACTTGTGGGGAAAGATGGGGATGCTAAGTGACTTAGACCGGAGCCAGCTCAACCCTTATGAATCTCCATCGCAGTCGGAAGTGGATGAGTTCCCCTTGTGTGTCCTGGTGGTGACGAGGACGAGAAGGTGGCCATTGATGCCAAGGTTCCTGAACGGGGGGTTTCTGGGGAAAATTTTGGGACTACTCAAATGCGAGATTTTACCCTAAAATAGGCATTTAAAAATGTGTCTGATAGATGGGGTTGCTGTTTGCAGTCAATGACGAGTTACTGTATGGGATGACTACACTGAAGGTGAGATAGTGGAGCAGCTGGTGGTTTCAGTAGAGGGTTTTAGACACCCTGAAGCAGCACCACTAAGGATCTCTTCAGCCAAGAGTATTGCCCGGGAACTTGTCCACAGTTTTGCTAGGACGGATCTGCCGAAGGAGACTTTGACAAACCAGGGAACCCCTATCATGAGCAGGTGATGAGGGAGTTGTGTAAGGTCCTTCAGATTGCCTAGCTGTGAACCTTAGTCTACCAACCACAGACAGACGGCCTAGTAGAGCTCTTCAATAAGACCTTAAAGGCCATGCTCAAGAAGGTCATTGAGAAGGACTGTAGAGACTGGGACTATCTGCTTCCATACTGTTTTCGCTCTTCTCTGTCACAAAAGTTTCTCAAGCCTCCACTGGCTTCTCGGCATTCGAACCTATGTATGGTTGACATCCGCAAGGGCTCCTGGACATGGCCAAGGAAACCTGGGAAGCCGAGGTCAAGCCACACCTGAGCGTCATAGAACATGTCACTCAGATACATGAGAGAATGGCAAAAGTAATGCCTATCGTAAAGGCACATCTTCTTCAGGCACAGGAGGCACAGGCAAGGGTGTATAACTGGTCGGTGAGGCTAAGCAAGTTCGTAGCCAAGTATCAAGGCCCATACAAAGTGGTGTAAAAACTGGGCAAGGTGAAATGCAAGGTACACTGGCCAGGTCGAAGGAAGCTGCACCAAAAATATAATGTGAAATTTTTAAAGCCATGGCAAGATCGGGAATCACCTGAAACCCCTTGGGCAGTAGATACACTGAAATATTACCTACGAGGCTGTAGGTTTAAGCTAGCGTCAGAACATGCCCCTCTGAGATAGTTGAGGGAAAAGAAGGTTAAGAATGCCCCAGTGACTACGTGGTTCTTAAGCCTCTAAGATTTCTGTTTCCACGTAGAGCATAGACCCAGGAAGTAATATTGTAACGCAGATGCTGTCTCCCGAATTCCCTGTTTGGTGTCTGAAGGTGTCAAAACCCTCGGCTTTGGGCAGAGAGGGAGGATATGTGACAGGTTCACTGGCATTGTGTGTGAGGGGAGACATGTATCATGTTTCTCCAGCATAATATATGATGAAGGGGGTTAAACCAGTCATTACAAGTGTCTGGGTTATTTGGTGAGTAGGTGAGAGATGGGCTGGAGGGTGTGGTTGGCAAAGTTAAATGTCCAGCGACTGTTTTTTTATCTGTTTGTTTGGTGGAACAAAGTCTCCAGATGCAACCTCTTGTGAGAGTGGAAGTGTGTTGCATCCCAGAGGGCTGGAGCCATACTGGGAAGGACTGTTTGTATGGCCTTTTTATTTTAATTTGTGCCAGAAAGGCTGTTTTGTGTTATTACTTTGAAGTTTATGAAGTATTAAACCACCCAGAATCTTTAATATCAAGTGTTCCTGTGTCTACCTCGGGGAGCAGCTGAGTGAGCCGACCTGCCACACAGTACTATATGTGCTTTTTATGAACCCATAGACTTGTATTAGTGCTTTTCATATGTTGCACTGTAGAAAAATGGACAAATCTCCATGGGTTTTGTACGGGCACACAGTGTGACCTGCCTCAGAGACTATCATGGTTACCTGTTGTAGCCATGAAAAATATGGATAGAATCAGTATGTGTAACACTGACGGCTGTATGAGGTCTTTGACTTCCCAATTGGGGGAGTGACAACTTAAGGAGCCTAGGGCAGCGTGAATGTCAAATACGGCCCTGCGTATGAGCTAAATAATTTTTACGTTGTATAAAGAAGAACAAAAGGGATCCGTTGAAGCGCAGTTGGCATGAAACGGCCATTGTCCACAGTTCAGACATCTCTCCCGAGCCTATGCTTTTTATCCTACAATAAATTCACTACTTCAGAACGATGAGTGCTATCCCTTTTGTTCTTCTTTCTACAACGTGGCTATGCATGTTTTACTTTGGATTGAGCACCCGTTCTATGGGTAGTAGGCGTGCAGCCCTGGTGTGTGAAATTGTACCGCACTATACTGCATATGAAGGTGGTAGCAGCAGTGCCGAATTGTTTTCTTGTTTTTTAAATAATTTTTACATTTTATTATTTTGGACAATTTCTCATGCAGAGATACTAAATATATAAAAGAAGATTTTTTGTGTTTCAGACAAAGTGAAGTGATTTAAACGTTTATAATTTTGTTTTTTTAATATTTTCATTTTGGTTTGCTTCCCTTATTTGTCTTAAAGTCACTTGATTATGAAAACTCAACCACAGAATGTGCTTCAGTGGTGTACTAACCTGGCAGACACAGGGGCCTTCACTAAATGTGATCAGACCTCCTTCATCCACCCATGTTGTTGAGCTCTACATGAGTAAAACAAAACTCCTAGGAATGTATCAGTAAGGCCGTATACAGATCATGTTAATTGCCTATATGTTACGTATATTTATTTACTTTGTCATATACCAGCATTAATTTCTGCATTGCTTTACAAATTTCATTACCACTGTCCTCACTATCTAAATTCCCAATCAGTCTTTGGAGTGTGGAAGGAAGCCCAATCAATCACGGGGAGAACATATAAACCCTTGTAGATGTTGTCCTTGGTGGGACTTGAGCCCAGGACCTCAGTGCTGCAAAGCAACAGTGCTTACCAATGAGCCATAGGACTGCCATGCAAGGGACATGGCTACAAAATGAGTACATGCTAAGCAGAGGCTAATAATATATGAACTCTGTCTGTAGAATACAGTGTATAGAATAAGTGCACTGCATATCATATCTGAGACCTGAGGTCATGCATGGTCCTGTGGTAGACAGATAGGTGCACATGACCAGAGTATAATTCTCAGGATGTGCTCAGTCACAATGGCTCAGGATGGTAATTTGAATTATATATTTTAATCTCCATGATTGCTTATTGGTTAATGTTGCCTTGCAGACTGTGGTCCAAAAAAGACCGAGGATAAAATCTGGGTGCACCTGTGTAGATAAAAAAAACTGGAATAACAATAACCGCAATAGGGTCTTATAAGGATTACAAAAGGAAGAGAAAAATGGGATTTGCTCACCTAGGGGGGTGTGAAAGTCACAACAAACAGCTTTGTTAGCTTGTATGTTTGATGGCTTCTGCAGATCCACCAAACATATAGTAAGAAAGCTTGGAGATGAAAGTGGATATAAAACCTGCGCTGCCGAGAATCCAATATACAATAGGAGACCAGATGCGGTATTGATGCGGTTTTATTTGTCAACGTATTTCAAGGTGATCAGATCACTACAGCAGGAAAACCCACAAATCATTAGCTTATTAGAACATGGGCGGCGCAGCGGCTCAATCGGTTTCTCAGGGGTTAGCACTGCAGCCTTGCAGCACTGGAGTCCTAGGTTCAAATCCCACCAAGGACAACATCTGCAAGGAGTTTGTGTGTTAACATGGGTTTCTTTCAGGTACTCTGGTTTCCTATCACACCCCAAAGACATACTTATAGGGAATTTAGATTGTGAGCCCCAATGGGGGACAGTGTCAATAATGTCTGTAAAGTGCTGTGGAATTAATGGCGCTATATAAATGAGTAAAATAAATTATGAGTCTAAATTTAACATTTATTGGAAAAAACCCTCAATGTACACTTTTTTTTGTGTTGTTATGAAAATTGCTGCAGCCAAAAGATTAACCGATCCTTTTGAGATATGTATGAGAAACACAGTGTGACAGTTTAATATACTTTTTTTTAGTATACAAACACATTTGTAAGATGTATGGCCAAATATTGTTAACATAGCCCAGTTATTAAAAAAAAAAATCCTATTCCGTCATATTAGTAAATTGAGAGAAACAACAATGTGCTATGAATCCTATGTTCCCATTCTCCTATACAACGAGACCTGACTATTATTGATTCCGCGGCAGCTTACTCCATGCATTATCAATTGGAAAAAAATGTCAAATGGCTTAAAAAAATATCTGAAGCAGAAAAATATAAATATGCCAGAGTATGTCACTTCCTTTTTCCCACATAGTGACAAGATGGCAACATCAGTGCCTACCATGCAGAGCTGTTCTGAATGTTAGGACCATAGAAAAGCTGAATAAAAATGTATCTTTCAAAGCAACAAAGTGACCAGAACACTAGAGAACCATGTGCAGTCGAAAGTGGAAGTTGTTTTAGTTGCAAAGCAGAGACCAACGCCATATTAATGACTGTCATTTTAGAATGGGGTGTCCTAAAAACTTCTGTATGTGGCTGTATGTGTAATATGGAGTTGTACATAGTATACAGTATGGTGTACATGCTTGGCTGCGTTGAGAGTTCATATGCATTGAGGGTCAGCACGAAGAGCTGATGAACGATCATTACTTCAACAGATTACGAAGGATATGAACATCTTAAGTCTCTACTGTGAAATTGATCTCCATCAGGTAATATTAATGAACTAAAAAGGATCTGCAGGTACACCAGCCTCATCAGGTCTGTGAGATCAATTTAATATTGTGATAAAATAAACAGTAAGTCTTGGCTTTCGAAGTCTCAATGTTAGTGCACGCCAGATGGTGAATAATCCTCAAAAGACCACCACATGAGATTAAAAACAATAAGACCAAGATGACGCACTCCATGCTCATTGCAAACAAATGTATCCATCCAATATGTGACTTTTCTATTACTACATTATCCTTTGTACACTAGAGATGTTTAGATTTTGATTATTTAGCAAAATGCTAAGTGAATGAACAAAAGATAAAAATCGAAATTAAATCAATATTTGGTGTGACAACCATTTGCCTCCAAAACAGTACCAGATCTTCCAGGTACAGTGGCATGTAAAAATTTGGGCACCTCTGATCAGTTAAGCAAGTTAAAGATGACATGATCTCTGAAAGGGCTAAAGTTAAAGATCATACATTTCCTTTGTATTTTAAGCAAAAAAATATATATATATATTCATCTTTTACATTTTAAAAATTACAAAAAGGAAAAAGAGCCAATGCAAAAGTTTGGGCACTCTGCATGGGTAGTACCCAGTAGCACCCACTTTTGCAAGTATCACAGCTTCTAAACGCTTTTTGTAGCCAGACAAAGAGTCTTTAAATTCTTGTTTCTGGGATTTTCATTTATTCTTCCTTGGAGAATTCTTCCACTTCTGTGATATTCCAGGGTCGCCTTGCATACACTGTTATTTTGAAGTGTAGCCACAGATTTTCAATGACGTTATCATCAGGGGACTGTGAGGACCATTGTAAAACCTTCAGCTTGCACATTTTGAGGTGTTCTATTGTGAATTTTGACATGAGTTTAGGATCATTATCCATCTGTAGAAGCCATCCTCTTTTCAACATTAGCTTTTTTTATGGATGGTGTTATGTCTGCATCAAAAATTTGTTAAAATTCCATTGAATCCATTCTTCCCTCTACCCTTGAAATGTTCCATGAGCCATTGGCTGCCACACAACCCCAAAGCAAGACTCACCCACCCCCATGCTTAATGATTGGCGAGATGTTCTTTTCCTGAAATTCTGTACCCTTTTTTTCCATATATACCTTTATACCTTTGATCACTGAGGTCAAAGAGTTCTATTTTAACATCATCGGTCCACAGGACTTGTTTCTAAAATGCATCATGCTTGCTTAGATGTTCCTTTGCATACTGAATTTTATGGTGAGGAAGCAGGAGAGGTTTTCCTCTGATGAGTTTTCCATTTTCATTTTCAGAGTGGTAGGCAGCTGCTTAGAAGAACCCATGGCTGCTGTGATTTTGGCACAAGGTTAGAGGAGGCTGGGTTTTAAAACTGGGAAATTTCCATTACCTGGCCTTTCCCAACGATGATAGTGAACAAGCCATAACCCTAACAAGCTAATTAAGGTCTGAAACCTTGGTTAAAGTTATCTGAGCACATGAATATCCAAGGGAGCCAAAAGATAGCATCTGCCCATTTTCCGTTTTGCAATTTTTAAAATGTAAAAAATGACAATATACCATAGTTTATGGATTATAAGATGCACTTTTTTCCCCCAAATTTGGGGGGGAAATGGGGGTGCGTCTTATAATACGTATATACCTTACTGGTACTCTTGCTGCAGGCTGGAATGAGGGGGTGTCCGACGGTGCTGCTGGGGTCTCCGGCCGTGCTGCTGGGGTCTCCGGCGGTGCTGCAGGGGGCTCTGCCGACGTTTTGTGAAAGGCCATAGCCCCCGGCAGTTCCATGGTTTCCTGTGCACTGAAATCTCATCTCCTGAGATCTTGATGCCGAAACCTCCATCTGCGCATGCACCGCCCCCGGCAGCCAGTTTCCCAGAGTCCACCGCACAAGAAACTACAGAACTGCCAGGGGCTCTGACCTTTCACAAAATGTCAGCAGAGCCCCTTGCAGCACCGGAGACCCCCGCAGCAGCGCCTAACACACTTGCAGCAGCGCCAAACACTCCCCCAGCACCGGACACCATCAGGGGCTTATCTACAGCATTCTGTAATGCTGTAGATAAGCCCCCAATGTAACCTGAATGAGAAGAAAAACGAGTTAGATTATACTCACCCAGGGGCGGTCCAGGTCCGGTTTTGGTCCGATGGGTGTCGCGGTCCGGTCTGGCGCCTCCCATCTTGTAGCGATGACATCCTCTTCTGTGCCTCCTGTTGTGGCTCCGGCGCAGGCGCACTGCTCTGCCCTGTTGAGGGCAGAGCTGAGTCCTACAGTGTGCAGGAGCCGGACCAGGTCAGAGAGGTCGAGCGCCTGCGCACTGCAGTACTTTACTCTGCCCTCAACAGGGCAGATAAAGTACCCCTGCACCGGAGCCGCGTTGGGAAGCAAAGAAGAGGACAGGGGAGGAGCCGGACCAACCGCAACACCCATCGGACCAAAACCGGACCCGGGGTGAGTATAATATAACTCGATTTTCTTCTCTTTCAGGTTACATTGGGGGCTTATCTCCAGCATTATAGAATGCTGTAGATAAGCCCCTGATGGCGGTGCCGGCAGCTGGTAGTCCAAAAATGGGGTGACAGATTTCCTTTAAAGACCGGAGATAGGAGAAGACCCAAAGTACAGCTGTTAGCTGACCAATCGTCCTAACCATTGTTTGGCCAATAGCTAGCTATTGTATATCAGGGGCTTTATCAATTTACTGTACAAAGATACTGAAGACCTCAATATACAGTGAATGAATAGTGTTTCCATATGCAGTGCCCTCAGCACAGACTGCCGCCTTAAACAGTACCATAGTCATAGTGTCCACATTAATAATTATAGGATTCTGGAGTTATGAATTTCTATCTTATGGGATGTGCTATGGAGGAGCACAGCAAAGGCAGACAGAATTCAGGAGACTCCAGAAAACTCATCCTTTCCTAGGCAGATAGTGACACTTTTTTCAACCAGCACAGTGTTACCAGGTGTCTGACTACTGCACATGGTGTTCATTGTGTGGCATTACATAGGTAATATCTAGTCCATTATGTGTACTCAGTTATTTCTGTGTTATATGTGGTGTTACAAGGGACTGCAGTTATCATCTACTACAGGGGTGGGCAATTAGTTTTCCAGAGGAACCACATGAGCTTTTGCGAATGTTCTAGAGGGACAAACCATTAGGCTAAAATTAATTCTGCTCAATATTAATTAACATATTAATTATACTTATTTCATATTAATAAGTATTAATTGCATAGCTTAATATTGAGGCTGTTTTATTGCTTAATATTGAGTTGAATTAAATCTTGTGACTTGTTGCTACTGATAATACATATTACAATAATTCTGATTGTAACATGTATCTTACCAGTAGCAGCAAATCAATACCATATAATTTATTGCTTTTTAAAAAGTTTATAAATCATATGTTCTCATAGCTCCCCCACACATTATGATAGTCCTCACAGCCCACCACACAGTATGATCCTCCACAACCCCCCACTCACAGTCTCCCACACAGAATGTTATCCACATAGGCCCCCACAGACAGTATGGTGGTGTAAGAGGAAGGACAAGATTGGGAATATCTCTCTCCCACAGGTTCCGGAACTACCGAGACTGTCACCCATGTTGCAGGGGGGAATACTTTCAGACAAGGACTGACCCTTCAATGTGGCTGCTGTAGCTGGAGCCGGGTTAAAAAGCGCTGTGTGCGGGAAAAGGGTCAGAGTCCAGGAGGGAAAGCTAAGCGAATAGTTGGGCACAGTGTCACCTGGGAGAGCAGAGCATCCATTGGGCGCAGGCCAGCTTGACAGATCCCAGGTGTTCCGGTCTACTGGGGGTGGGTGACGGACTGCCAGTTTCCCGCTTACCTCCGTGTCTGGAGGTGACTCTCATCCTCAACCAGAGACTGTAACGTGTGCATGGCGCAGTACGGTGCAGGTGATTAGGCCAGAGCCTCCTACCCAGAAACCTGCATACACCGCGGAGCGAAGTCTCTTTCCGGACTGAGCACAGCTTGTGGTATTCGTGAGTGTGAGAATCTCCCACAGTCTTCAAGGATCCTTCATCCTTCCTGTGGACTGGAACCCTGTCTTCTACAGACGTTGCTGAGTCGTCACGTGCCGCTGTTGTCGGTGCCACCGTTGGAGAACTGAGACGCTGTAATCAAGAAGACTACAGACTGATAAGTTTGACCTCCTTCCTATTAAACTCTTGCTCATTCCTGCCCTTTCATACTCCCTGTCCTCTGTCCTAATCTACCCCCGCTTCCTTACACTCCCTGCGCGGAGTATCCCTGTTGTTAATAAAACCCTGTTAACTCTTGAACTGTCTCCTGTCTGTGACGACATCTAACGTTCCTGTGATTTCTACAATGGCCCTCACAGACCTCCGCACACATGGTATAATGGTCCTCACAGTGCCCCAGACACTATGATGGTCCTGACAGCACCCCACAAGTGGTATGAGGATTATCACATATGCAGTAATATCTGTACCAGTCTTTGCTGTGTGCACTGAGACTCCACACAGCAGAGGCGTATGTCTGAGTTATACAGTCTGAATGGTGGAAGAGGGAGCTGGCAGCTCTGTCGTTCACTCAGAGCCAGTTATAGACAAAGTGGGGCCCTTGGCAAAAGTTTAAAGTTGGGCCTCAAATGCTCATATATTGTGCCATCACACATAAACATTTCAGTTACATTTGCAAGCACTGAGTCCCGGACGCAAACCGAGCGTGATTGACAATATTGAAGTCGCTCGTTTGTTCCCATGTCTCTTTACACCGGCTGAGGAACAATGATGGGAACAGAACAATCACTAGTAGATCAATCTGTCCACATACAGTATCATGTTTTCAGCAGCATACAGGTGATGTGCTGCTGAGAACAATGATTTTTGTTCCAGCATAAACAATCTAATCACTCGATGAATGGGCTGCATTTTGCTTCTTTGGTATATTACACCCCATTGTCCTCTACATTGTATAATGCACCCCATAGTCCTCCATATAGTATAATGTGCCCCATAGTCTTCCATATAGTATACCGTGCCCCATATTCCTCCACATAGTATAATGCACTCCCCATAGTCCTCCATATAGTATGTGTACCATAGTCCTCCATAAAGTATAATATGCACCATAGTCCTCCATATAGTATAATACACTCTCCATAGCCCTCCATATAGCATAATACACTCCCCATAGTCCTCCATATAGTATAATACACTCCTGGGCCCTCCATACAGTATAATATACTCCTCATAGTCCTCAATATTGTATAATGCTACCCCATAGTCTTCCATGTAGTGCAATGTATTCCTCATAGAATAAGACACCACATAGTTCTTTATATTGTCTACTTCATTCCCCATAGTCCTCAATACAGTATAATGCAGGTCCCATATAGTATAATGCACTCCCCATAGCCCAATAGATTATAATTCAGCCCCTTCAGAGTATAATGCAGCCCCTCATAGAGTATAATGCAGCTCCCTCATAAAGTATAATGCATCATCCCATAGAGTATAATGCTGTGCCCTCAGATAGTATAATGCATCCCCCACAGAGTATAATGCAGCCCCCCATAGAATATAATGCAGCCCCCTCATAGAGTATAATGCAGCCACCCCATAAAGCTTAATGCAGCCCCCATAGAGTATAATGCAGCCTGCAGTCCTGAAGTATTATGGTCACCACATACTCACTGACATTAAAAAAAAAACAATACCCACCTCTCTTCCTCGTTCCTCCGCTGGTCCGATCTCTGCAGCACGTCTCAACAGCTCCTCTACCCTGCACAGCATAGTGCATGATGAAGTGATGCCATCGTGCACCCGCTGCATTAGAGGCAGAGGAGAATGATGAGGGAGGGAGAGTCACCTAACGCTCTCCCCTCCATTATTGCTTTCAAGTGTATCGGTATCTATGACTCATGGGCACGCCACTGACTGTGTGAGCGGGGGCCCTAGGCAGATAGTCTGCCTGCCCCTAACGCCGGCCCTGCCTCCACCATTGTATTTTCTGCTCTCTGCATCTTTGTGGTCACATTATATTTTTTTGTGGAGTGGGAGTAATATTTGTCTTGGGGCTTTGGTCCCTGATCTATTCTGATCCTAACAACACCAATGAACCTCAGTGATTCTATTTATTTCTATCACCAATTCTTTATAGCAGCTACTTCCAGCCATACATGTGTTTGTCTTCAAATTTCAAGTCTTAGAATGTTGCTTTATATTATTGCCTTACATTAACCTTCATGTAAAGAAAACCATTACGTCTTGTATTCTTGCTGTAATCATCACTTTTATCACAGCAAAAAACATACCAAAGCTTCAACTTTAAAGAAAACTGGCAAAATACAGCCTACACTCCCATAGGACTGTCATGCTTTGTGGCAGTCTTGTGAAGAGCTGTACACCTTGCCACCTTGTGACATCCATCATGATGTTCTTCCACTGGGGACCTGAGACATCATGATTGATTTTAAAAGCTGCACTGCAGTGTTGAATCTAACATGGCGCCTGTGGTCCATGAGCCCTAAACATAATTTGACTGACATATCACAATTAATAACAAGCATGTTGGCTTCTAGGAATTTTCAGAAGAGCTGTCTCTGAGCATAGTACGTCTGAGTGAAAGTGCAGAAACGTACACAGGAGGCTTCAAACCTAAATGTGCTACAAGATGTTCAATACATCCTTATTGAAATTCATTACCTGATTAAGTGGTATATTCATAAAAGATTTTGTTTGCCTAAATTAAAATGTATTTCCATGTTTTTGCTATTTTACTTTCTGCCAAAAATACATATTGATTTAGATTTCCCATTTTTAAAAACTTTTATGCGTGTTTATTATTATGTAATCTATAACTGTACACATGAATTTCTGTAGGAGCTATATATATAAATAGGACAACGGCAGAAATTTCTGCAACAATCCTGCTGCCAAAACCCAAGAAAAAAACTAAATGTGCATGTACCCTACAGCAAGTAAAAAAGTGAATATTAATAGTACACTTAAATAACACTACAGCCAAAAAATTAGTAAATAGTAGTAATAGATGTAAATATCATGGGGTAACACAGGGTACTTAGTTAATGCTATTTTGACCAAAAAAGCATAAAAACAATCCCACCACGACAAGGTGTATCCATCAACATGTTAGGGCCATCCCAATGTGTACACCTTGTCGTGGTGGGATTGTTTTTATGCTTTTTTGGTCAAAATAGCATTAACTAAGTGCCCTACGTTACCCTATACCAGTGATGGCGAACCTATGGCACGCAGAGCCCTCTCAGCTGGCACGCGGCCAAGGCCTCGCCTCACTATTCAGAGCAGCTTCCTCACAGACATTGAGCAGCGCGGCCGCGGACCTGAATGATGATGTCATCCAGCCGCGTCTCTCAATGTGTGTGAGGAAGTGACAGGAAGGACGCTGCCGGACGGCGCCCGGAGACCGCGGAGAGGTGAGTGTGGCCACTGGTGTGTGTGTACTGTATGTGTGTGTGTCATGAGTGTGGCCCTGTGTGTGTGGAGAGGGCCAGTGATGGTGGTGATGGGGAGAGGGACAATGATGGGAGTGATGAGGAGAGGGCCGGTGATGGGGAGAGGGACAATGATGGCTGTGATGGCAGTGATGGGGAGAGGGACAATGATGGGAGTGATGGAGACAGGGCCAGTGAAGGGGAGAGGGACAATGATGGCTGTGATGGCAGTGAAGGGGAGAGGGACAATGATGGCTGTGATGGGGACAGGGCCAGTGATGGGGAGAGGGACAATGATGGCAGTGATGGAGAAAGGGACAATGATGGCAGTGATGGAGAGGGGAATGATGGGAGTGATGGGGAGAGGGGAATGATGGTGGTGATGGGGAGAGGGGAATGATGGGAGTGATGGGGTGATGGAGAAGGCAATGATGGGAGTGATGGGGAGAGGGGAATGATGGGGGTGATGGAGAAGGCAATGATGGGAGTGATGGGGAGAGGGCCAATGATGGGCTGATGGGGAGGAGGAAACGATGGAGGTGGTGGAATGGCAATTTCTACATGATGGAGCATATTTCTGCATGAAGGGGATCATGATGGGGCATATTACTACAAAAAGAGGATCATGATGGGGCATATTTCTGCATAAGGGTATGTGCACACGTAGTTTTTAGTCTCTGCGGATTTTGTAGAGAAAACCGCAGGAAATCCGCAGGACAAAGTGCTGCGGTTTTTCTGCGGTTTATCTGCGGATTATCTGCGTTTTTTCTGCGGTTTTGCCCTGCGGTTTTACACCTCATAATGGATGAGGTGTAAAACCGCAGCGTTTCTGCACCAAATAATTGACATGCTGCGGATTGTAAACCGCAGCAAAACCGTGCGGAAAAAAACGCAGCATGTGCACAGCTTTTTTTTATTTCCATAGGAAATAAAGGTACTGTACAACGCAGCAAAATCTGCTGCGTTTCTGCAGAGCCAAAAACGCTGCAGAAACGCAGCAGAATCCGCAGCGTGTGCACATACCCTGAAGGGGATCATGATGGGGCATATTTCTACATGAAGGGGATCATGATGGGGCATATTTCTGCATGAAGGGGATCATGATGGGGCATATTTCTGCATGAAGAGGGTCATGATGGGGCATATTTCTGCATGAAGGGATCATGATGGGGCATATTTCTGCAAGAAGGGGATCATGATGGGGCATTTCTGCATGAAGGGGATCATGATGGGGCATATTTCTACATGATGGGGCATATTTCTACATGAAGGGGATCATGATGGGGCATATTTCTGCATGAAGGGGATCATGATGGGGCATATTTCTGCATGAAGGGGATCATGATGGGGCATATTTCTGCATGAAGGGGATCATGATGGGGCATTTCTACATGAAGAGGATCATGATGGGGCATATTTCTACATGAAGGGGATCATGATGGGGCATTTCTACATGAAGGGGACATTGATGGGGCATATTTCTACATGAAGGGGATCATGATGGGGCATATTTCTACATGAAGGGGATCATGATGGGGCATATTTCTGCATGAAGGGGATCATGATGGGGCATATTTCTGCATGAAGAGGGTCATGATGGAGCATATTTCTGCATGAAGGGATCATGATGGGGCATATTTCTGCATGAAGGGGATCATGATGGGGCATTTCTGCATGAAGGGGATCATGATGGGGCATATTTCTACATGATGGGGCATATTTCTACATGAAGGGGATCATGATGGGGCATATTTCTGCATGAAGGGGATCATGATGGGGCATATTTCTGCATGAAGGGGATCATGATGGGGCATATTTCTGCATGAAGGGGATCATGATGGGGCATTTCTACATGAAGAGGATCATGACGGGGCATTTCTACATGAAGGGGACAATGATGGGGCATATTTCTACATGAAGGGGATCATGATGGGGCATATTTCTGCATGAAGGGGATCATGATGGGGCATATTTCTGCATGAAGGGGATCATGATGGGGCATATTTCTGCATGAAGGGGATCATGATGGGGCATTTCTACATGAAGAGGATCATGATGGGGCATATTTCTACATGAAGGGGATCATGATGGGGCATTTCTACATGAAGGGGACAATGATGGGGCATATTTCTACATGAAGGGGATCATGATGGGGCATATTTCTGCATGAAGGGGATCATGATGGGGCATATTTCTACATGAAGGGGATCATGATGGGGCATATTTCTACACAAAGGGGACAATGATGAGGCATTTCTACATGAAGGGGATCATGATGGGGCATATTTCTGCATGAAGGGGATCATGATGGGGCATATTTCTGCATGAAGGGGATCATGATGGGGCATATTTCTGCATGAAGGGGATCATGATGGGGCATATTTCTGCATGAAGGGGATCATGATGGGGCATTTCTACATGAAGAGGATCATGATGGGGCATATTTCTACATGAAGGGGATCATGATGGGGCATTTCTACATGAAGGGGACAATGATGGGGCATATTTCTACATGAAGGGGATCATGATGGGGCATATTTCTGCATGAAGGGGATCATGATGGGGCATATTTCTACATGAAGGGGATCATGATGGGGCATATTTCTACACAAAGGGGACAATGATGAGGCATTTCTACATGAAGGGGATCATGATGGGGCATATTTCTGCATGAAGGGGATCATGATGGGGCATATTTCTGCATGAAGAGGATCATGATGGGGCATTACTGCATGAAGGGGATCATGATGGGGCATTACTGCATGAAGGGGATCATGATGGGGCATTTCTACATGAAGGGGACAATGATGGGGCATATTTCTACATGAAGGGGATCATGATGGGGCATATTTCTACATGAAGGGGATCATGATGGGGCATATTTCTACACAAAGGGGACAATGTTATGAGGCATTTCTACATGAAGGGGATCATGATGGGGCATAGTTCTGCATGAAGGGGATCATGATGGGGTATATTTCTGCATGAAGAGGATCATGATGTGGCATTTATGCATGAAGGGGATCATGATGGGGCATTTCTACATGAAGAGGATCATGACGGGGCATTTCTACATGAAGGGGACAATGATGGGGCATATTTCTACATGAGGGGATCATGATGGGGCATATTTCTGCATGAAGGGGATCATGATGGGGCATATTTCTGCATGAAGGGGATCATGATGGGGCATATTTCTGCATGAAGGGGATCATGATGGGGCATATTTCTGCATGAAGGGGATCATGATGGGGCATATTTCTACATGAAGAGGATCATGACGGGGCATATTTCTACATGAAGGGGATCATGATGAGGCATTTCTACATGAAGGGGATCATGATGGGGCATATTTCTACATGAAGGGGACAATGATGAGGCATTTCTACATGAAGGGGATCATGATGGGGCATATTTCTGCATGAAGAGGATCATGATGGGGCATTTCTGCATAAAGGGGATCATGATGGGGCATTTCTACATGAAGAGGATCATGACGGGGCATATTTCTACATGAAGGGGATCATGATGGGCCATATTTCTGCATGAAGGGGATCATGATGGGGCATTTCTGCATAAAGGGGATCATGATGGGGCATTTCTGCATAAAGGGGATCATGATGGGGCATTTCTACATGAAGGGGATCATGATGGGGCATATTTCTACATGAAGGGGATCATGATGGGGCATATTTCTGCATGAAGGGGATCATGATGGGGCATATTTCTGCATGAAGGGGATCATGATAGGGCATTTCTACATGAAGAGGACAATGATGGGGCATATTTCTACATGAAGGGGATCATGATGGGGCATAGTTCTGCATGAAGGGGATCATGATGGGGCATTTTTCTACATGAAGGGGATCACGATGGGGCATATTTCTGCATGAAGGGGATCATGATGCGGCATATTTCTACATGAAAGGAATCATGATGGGGCATATTTCTGCATGAAGGGTATCATGATGGGGCATTTGGCACGTGTTGGCACTCCGTCATAAATAATTGGGTTTTAGGTTGCAGTATGGGCACTCGGTCTCAGAAAGGTTCGCCATCACTGCCCTATACTATTTACATGTACTACTACTATTTACTTACTAGCTGTATGGTATATGCTCATTTAGTTTTTTTTGGTTGGGTTTTGCCCATGAAATGGTCACAGTGTGAACATGCTCTTATACTTTGTACATATACCAGCTTACAGTTCAGCTCATTTTTGGTTTTGCAACAAATCTGCTGTGTGTGCACATATACTTATAGTATCATGCACATATGTGTATCAAAGAATTTGCTTACTACCTGAACAACTGCTTATAAATGAAGTAGTCCACCTAGTAAAATAAAAATAACATTTACTCACCTCTAGCATCAGCTGTGTTCCAGCAATGTTGACGCTGAGTTTGCCGGGATTCGTGTGACATTGTTAGGGTATGTGCACACATAGTTTTTTGGCTCTGCGGATTTTGTAGAGAAAACCGCAGGTAAATCCTGCAGTTTATCTGTGGTTTTGCCCTGCGGTTTTACACCTGATAATGGATGAGGTGTAAAACTGCAGCGTTTCTGCACCAAATAATTGACATGCTGCGCTTTGAAAACCGCAGCAAAACCGCGCGGAAAAAAAACGCAGCATGTGCACAGCTTTTTTTTTATTTCCATAGGAAATAAAGGTACTGTACAACGCAGCAAAATCTGATGCGTTTCTGCAGAGCCAAAACTGCTGCGGAAACGCAGCAGAAACCGCAAAGTGTGCACATACCCTTATACTATGGAAGCCCTGCAGCTAAACAGCGACCACTATTTGGCTGCTATGCTCTCACTTTACTCCAACGAACCTCAGCAGTTCAGAAGAAGTGAAAGCAGGGCAGACCAATAGCATCCGCTGATTGGCTAAGGGCTCACATGGCATAATAATCCTTACAAACCCTGACAGACCTGGCGCCAGCAACGCTCGAGCAGCGCAGGTGTAGGAGGGGACTTTATGTTACTTTCAGTTTGCAAGGAATACTATTTCATTTAAAAAAGAGTTGGCCAGATACTTCACCCCTTTAAGGCACAGTGTAAACTCTGTAAAGAATCCAAACATAGCCCTTACAGAAGTCTATTCGGCTATACTCTGCCTCTGTATGCAGGGCCCCCATCAGGGCATTACTGCCCTTACTGCAGAATGGGGCCCGGTGAGCAGCAGTACAGAGGGGGGCCTGGAGGTCCGGGGCCCCACTCTTGTGCTTCAGCTCACCGAGTTCCATTGTGCAATAAAGTGCTGTGTGCTGTGAGCTTCACGGCCATCTAACCTGGACGGCTGATGGCTGCACAGTTCAATCTGCAGCTCCCTCTGCCTTCTCTAAACTTTTGGTCCAGTGACGGTTCGTGCGCAATTATGTCATCGCGTACATACCGGCATGTACAAGGACACCAGAAGCAGAGCTGCACCTGCAGGGGATCATCAGTGAAGTATGAAAAATGTTTTTTTTTCTTTATAAAATGAGTTAAATGGGTGAGGAGGAGGGGGACTGCAAATGATGAAGTGAGGGCGACTGCAAAATGATGAAATGAGGGGGACTGCAAAATGATGAAGCGAACGGGGAGATGATGGGGTAACCATCACCGCAATGGAGGGGGCGATGGCACATTGATTATTAAACGAGCATCAACCCTTTTGAATAAGGGCCATGGATATCAGTGTCTCCTGCTGCATAAGGCATCTAGACAAAGATAAACTATCTGAAAATATCAGCTTTACCGAGTGTTTCTGCAAATGATGACTTGAGGCTGGGGACTGGGGACAGCGAATGATGAATTGAGGGTGGGGGGACAGGAATTGCATTGAAGGTGGGGGTGTAGAGAGCAAGTTATGAATTGTAGGTGTTGAGTGGGGAGAGCAAATGACCTGGGAGAGAGCAAATAATAATGAATTTTGAGGGTGGGGGAGTAAATGATGATGTATTGAGATTGGGGGATGGGGACAGTAAGCAATGAATTGAGGGTGGGGGACAGCAAATGATGAATTGAGGGTGGGACAGCAAATAATGATAAATTGAGGGTGGGGGAGAGTAAATGATGTATAAAATGTGGGGAAGAGCTATTGATAATGAATTGAGGATGGGGATGGGAGAGAGAGATGACATAATGAATTGGAGCGGAAGGAGCATGTAAATATAATGAATTGGGAAGCGGGAGGTTCAGAGTGGGGGCGTTGATGCAGGCACTGGTATTGAATTGGGAGAAAAGTACAGGGGCTAATTAATTTATATATTAGATGGAGAAAGTAGCTATTTATAGTTAGTGGGGGCACTGTGGTGGATTATAATTTATATTTGAAATAGTGGGTTGCATAATAACTAGCTATATAGTAATGGTGGGTTCACATCTGTATTCAGCTGTGTAGTATAGAAGAAAGGAAAAAAGTGGGTAATGTGCTCTGGAAGAGGGGTTGAAGGCAACTATGTGTTACTTTATGCAGAGACGGGATGAAAAAGAAAAGAAAAGATCAAGGTTTTCAGCTAGCGACGTCACTGGTGAGTCAGTGTGTTTACCTGTACACTGACACTATACACTGTATACTATGTACAGAGCTCCTGTGTTCAGGTTGCGTTTGGCGCTGGTCGGCGCACCGTCAAAAGGATGCATGCACCGCAAAGCGCATACCTGCGCACGGCCTGCGTCCCCAGTGCTAAAGATAGGGGACGCAGAACGCATGCAGCGTCATGCGCCCGCAGGCAGAGCTACCGGAGGAGGCGTGGCAGGGGGCGGGGCTTAGCCGCGGCCGTGCGCAGGCTGACGCTGCGGCCTGAAACGCTAATGTGAAACCACCCTTACTGAGAGAAAAAAAAAAACTGATTACACGGATACTCACTTAATGGTGTGAGAAGGAACCCAAGGTCAGAGGTGATTCTTGATGGCAAGGATGCTTCACTCTGTTTGGTGATTCGTATATAGGAAAAACTGCTGGATAAAATAGTATGAATTTTTAGGATTGTACAGACCAATAGAAAAGGTAGCAAGCTTCTACCTGGACAGATGGTACTCACTTGAGTATGTCCAGGTCCAATGGTGAATGATACCGATGTCAGATTTAGGTGATTTTAGATCCAGAATAATCTGATTCTTAACTGGGGATATAGCAGTGACAGTAAGAAGTAACAATGACAAGTTTGGCCTGAGGTAGAGATAATAGTTAAGTAACTGGAAGCTGCACTTACTGTGCATTGGTATAAATTACTATACTAAATAGCCTATGGAGGCATGTTACATGTAAAGATAACTAGAAAGATGCCTAAAAAGTTATCTTTTTAGTGACATTTTCTAATTAAACACTCCTGGATAAAGAAGGGTTAATTCGTGTTTGTATGTCTAATTTTGCCCTCTTACAAATGACTAATCCCAGGGTCCTGCACTCATCTAGGTGATACACATTCCACATCTAATTGATTTAATTCAGGAGCCCAAATAGACATTTGGTTCAGGTGATGGAGGAACTAATTGACCCAGTGCTGCTACAAAAGGACGGTATGCACACCAATTGGCACAACCCTGATGAAGAGGGAAGTATTCCCTTGAAACGCATTGGTTTTGTGCCTCTTCTGCGCTCCCGTCCTTGCTTCCAGTGTGACGTCACACAAGCTCCGCCACCACCACTCGCCATGCCCCTCTGCGTAGCTTCCAGCCGCAGCGTGGGAGGTGCCGACGTCTTCCACGTGCAGCCACAGCAGCTGCAGGATCAGCGCTCCAGCCGAGCACCATCACCCAGCCTACCTCACCGAGCACCAGCCACCCCAAGTAAGTGCACCAACCCAACACTTTGTTTCCACAGCTGGCCTAGCCTGTCATTCACCCACATCTACCACACAGGGCCTGAGCTGCAACCGCTCGCCATCTGGATCAACTAACGATCACTAGCAGGTTCACCTAGCCCAGCACCTCGTTCCATCAGCGGACACAGACTGCTACTCAGCTACCCTTCTATAACCTTAATTCAGCGCTTCACTTACAGCAGCGCTCCTAAGGAATCAATCATTTAATACTGCAATTTACACCAATGCACAGTAAGTGCAGCTTCCAGTTACTTAACTATTATCTCTACCTCAGGCCAAACTTGTCATTGTTACTTCTTACTGTCACTGCTATATCCCCAGTTAAGAATCAGATTATTCTGGATCTAAAATCACCTAAATCTGACATCAGTATCATTCACCATTGGACCTGGACATACTCAAGTGAGTACCATCTGTCCAGGTAGCAGCTTGCTACCTTTTCTATTGGTCAGTACAATCCTAAAAATTCTTACTACTTTATCCAGCAGTTTTTCCTATATACGGATCACCAAACAGAGTGAAGCATCCCTGACATCAAGAATCACCTCTGACCTTGGGTTCCTTCTCACACCATTAAGTGAGTATCCGTGTAATCAGTTTTTTTTTTTCTCTCAGTTAGCACGGTGAATCCTTTTCAATTTCTGAATCAGCATTTTTACTGTGTTTTATTGTGCCATGAGAAATGTAAAATGTATAAAATGCAATGTAACTAATGTATAGTGTGGTAAGTATTGATGCTGCTGTGTCAATACTGTAAAAATAATGTCTAATGTGAGTGATACACACTTCAACTCAGGTGTAGGGAAAGTATAGGATATTCAGTAGCTTAGTGCTTAGGTTAGAGATAGGTAGTGACTGTAGATACAGTAGGGCAAGATACAGTTAAATGTTTGGGACCAGACAGATTGGGAAGGGGCAATGGCAAGTAGAAAAGTGAACTGCTTCCTGGTTACAGTCAGTTAGTAAAAGAGTTTGCTCATGTCAGTGACATGGTCAAGTTCAAAGTGCAGTGGGCTGAAAGCACGGTGTGGACGAAACATTCTGGTGATATGAGGTCGTACAAAACTTGCTGCAGACATTCCTGCGACGTCTGAAGCTCAAACCTCAAGTCGGGGGCTGTAGAAAGCACCAACAACCCTTTTGTACAGAGGAAGATCTAAGTGGAGCCGTGTCTGGGAAAGGTAATAGATCTCGATAATACTGCAGCGCCGGGTGGGGAATCCCTAGGGCTAACAGGACCTGTTAAAGTAGGTATTAGAGTTGAGCGAAATGGGTCGGTCAAATTCATAAGTCGCCGACTTTCGCTAAAGTCGGGTTTCGCCAATCGAAACCCGACCATAGTGTGAGGTCGGCCATGAGGTCGCCGACCCGCGCACCAAAGTCGCGTTTCCCATAATGCTTCCAGCACCTTTTCTCAGCCAATCATCAAGGACGCACACTGTGGGCAACGTGATGACATGGGCAACATGATTACTATGTGATGGTAATATGTGAGTTGTCATGGTGTGATCCGGTCAAGTTGTGGTGGTGTTTGTTCCTTGCATGTGGTATTACTCGCTGGTGGATCCAGCAGTGGGTGGATCTCGGATCTGTAAGGGTGTGAAAGAGACTGTTGTGTTCCTGCCTCTGAAGACAACCATAATGTAGTGTGAATACTGTATTTTTACTGTGTTTTATTGTGCCATGAGAAATGTAAAATGTATAAAGTGCAATGTAACTAATGTATAGTGTGGTAAGTATTGATGCTGCTGGGTCAATACTGTAAAAATAATGTCTAATGTTAAAGATAGGTAGTGACTGTAGATTCAGTAGGGCAAGATACAGTTAAATGTTTGGGACCAGACAGATTGGGAAGGGGCAATGTCAAGTAGAAAAGTGAACTGCTTCCTGGTTACAGTCAGTTGGTAAAAGAGTTTGTTCATGTCAGTAATAGATATCGATAATACTGCAGTGCCGCGTGGGGAATCCCTAGGGCTAACAGGACCTTTTAAAGTAGGGATTAGAGTTGAGCGAAATGGGTCGCTCAAATTCATGTCGCCGACTTTCGCTAAAGTCGGGTTTCACTGATCGAAACCCGACCATAGCGTGAGGTCGACCATGAGGTCGCCAAAGTCGCATTTCCCATAATGCTTCCAGCGCCTTTTCTCAGCCAATCATCAAGGACGCACACTGTGGGCAACGCGATGACATGGGCAGCGGTCACCACCATCTTAGAGAAGGGCATTCGTGTGATTGGCTTGCTTTGTGTGGCGTCACAGTGGCTATAAAAGCCCTGACCGCCGACCGCCATTTTACTTCTGCCGATCTTAGCTTAGGGAGAGGTTGCTGCTGCTGATTCTCAATAGGGAGAGTGTTAGGCAACAAAGAAAAAAAAATCTGTGCTTCTTCTGATAGCGATTTCAACTGTACAATCAATTGCAGTTACAGGGGAGGATTTTTGTGTGTGCACCAGCGCTGGTGGCTATTAGGCTGCCTTATAAGGCTATCTGATAGCTGCATTGCTGTGTGCACACTGCTGTGCAGACTGCTTTTTTCAAAGCAAAAAAACTTTTATTCTGTTTTTCTGCACAGTTACCGAGCGATCATTTTTTCATACACCCTATAGAGGTGTACACTCCTCACACACTACTGTGTACCAGCTGGTATCACGGACATATACATGCTATCTGTGTGTGACTCCGTAAAAAAATAGACGGAGATTTAAAATTTTCCATACATACACCATATACAGCTGTCCGCTTCTCAAACAGTATCGTATATCTGCTGTTTTATTACAGTCAAATCTATACAGAGACAGCATGTGTGTGTGACTCCATAAAAAAATAGACAGAGATTTAAAATTTTCCATACATACACCTTATACAGCTGTCTGCTTCTAAAACAGTATCGTATTTCTGCTGTTTGATAACGGTCAAATCTATACAGACACAGCGTGTGTGTGTGAGACTCCGTAAATACATATATGGACATTTCCATTTTTCCATACACCGTATAGAGCTGTCCGCTTCTCAGACAGTATCGTATATCTGCTGTTTGATCACGGTCAAATCTATGCAGAGACAGCGTGTGTGTGTGACTCCGTAAAAAAATAGGCGGAGATTTTCATTTTTTTATACATACACTGTATAGAACTGTCCGCTTCTGATACAGTACCGTATATCTGCTGGTTGGATTACAGTCAAATACATACTGGGAGAGTGTCTGTGACTAAGGCAATATATACAGAGATTTAATTTTTTACCTACACCTTATACAGCGGTACGCTCCTCATACAGTACCATATATCTGCTGGTATTTTTATTACATTTTCACAAACATGAGGAAGTATGGTGGAAGAGGCTGCGAACGTGGGCAGGGGGCAGCTGGTACTGATGGTGGTGGTGGTGCATCTGCTGGTTATGCCAAAAGCACAATAGCAGCTAAGGCAGGAGGTGTTGAGCCTGCGTCATTGTCTGGCACAAGAAGGCCTGTAAGGTTCCCTTTTCTGGGAGTAGGAAAACCGCTTTTAAAGCCAGAGCATCAGGAACAGGTTTTGGCTTACATTGTCGAAACAGCCACCAGCTCTATTGCCTCCTCTTCCTCTATTGCCTGCAAGCACTGAGTCGTCAGTGCAGGGTTCTGGTCAGGAAAAACACCTTTCCTTGTGTCCTTCACCCCCACCAAAAGTGAAGGATTCAGCAGCCCACACTTCAGATTACTCCATGGAGCTCTTTTCACATACCATGCCTGGGTTCATTCTAAATGGGGCACATTATATATGGAGCATTATTTGGGCCCATAAGACACTGGAGCATCATCCATGGGGCCCATCATATACTGGAGCATTCTAAATGGGGTAGATCAGACACTGGAGCAGCATCTATGAGGCCCATTATACACTGGAGCAATAGAAAGGAGACCCATTATATATGGAGCATTATTTGGGCCCATAAGACACTGGAGCATCATCCATGGGGTCCATCATATACTGGAGCATTCTAAATGGGGTAGATTATATATGAAGCATTTTTGGGCCCATAAGACACTGGAGCATCATCCATGGGGCTCATCATATACTGGAGCATTCTAAATGGGGCAGATTATATATGGAGCATTATTTGGGCCCATAAGACACTGGAGCATCATTCATGAGGCCCATCATATACTGGAGCATTCTAAATGGGGCAAATTATATATGGAGCATTATTTGGGCCCATAAGACACTGGAGCATCATCCATGGGGCCCATCATATACTGGAGCAGTCTAAATGGGGCAAATTATATATGGAGCATTATTTGGGCCCATAAGACACTGAGGCATCATCCATGAGACCCATCATATAATGGAGCATTCCAAATGGGGGACATCAGACACTGGAGCAGCAATTATGGGGCCCATTATACACTGGAGCATTAGAAATGGGGCTCATTATATATGAAGCCTTATTTGGGCCCATAAGACACTGGAGCATCATCCATGGGGCCCATCATATACTGGAGCGTTCTAAATGGGGCAGATCAGACACTGGAGCAGCATCTATGGGGCTCATTATACACTGGAGCATTAGAAATAGGGCCCATTATATATGGAGCATTATTTGGGCCCATAACACACTGGAGCATCATCCATGGAAACCATCATATACTGTAGCATTATGTGGAGCTCATCTTATACTTTATGGAACATTATATGGGACCAATTATTCTGTATGGAGAAATATATGGGGCTCATTATTCTGTATGGTGCACCATGTGGTGGCCATAATACTGTAAGGAGTAATATACTGTCCGTTTTTTGAGCTATTGTAGAATTTAAAATAGATATCAGTCATGTCATGTAAGAAGTGAAGTATTTTTCATTTTACTATACCTATATTTCTGTGCCGTATCGGAGCATCTTGAATTGTGGTATGTGTTAACTGACACTCTTTGGCCCGGGGCTCATAAAAACCTGGAGCCAGCCCTACCCCCCCTCCCCCCACAACTTTAGCCAAATAACCCCCAGTTTTCAATGTGTAACTATTAATATAAAGTAAATTAAGGTTGAAAAGCTTAAGTAATAAGAATTGATGTTGTTGGCATTGAAATGGGCACTGTAGGTGTGTTTCCTGTCCTCCACTCCCTGTCGACTTTGCTTCCCCATTGACTTGCATTGGGTTTCGTGTTTCAGTCGGACATCCAACTTTTCCCTATAGTCAGCCGATTTCGTTCGACTCGTGAAACCCGACTCGACCCTAAAAGAGGCAAAGTTGCTCATCTCTAGTAGGGATAGTCCCAACTGTATGTAAGAAAATGATGGAAATGCTCTGTGTTGATAGAACAAGTGGCAAAGGTGCTATGTCTGATACTGTGTGTTAAAGACTGATATACTTGAAGTGTCCAGTAAAGTTGAAAATTGTTAAAATGAACTTGGTGTCCCCTGATGTGTGTGCGGTAGTGATGAGCAAATTTGTCCAGAAAACGATCGCCAAACATAAATTCGGCACGAATATGGCACATTCGCATTCGTGATCGGAAACCTGAACAAAATTTTATAAAGTCGGTAAAAATCGGTGACATTTGGTAAAAGTGTGGGAAAATATTTGAGCTGCCACAAAAATATTTTCAGCACTTTTTCCAATAATGGTGGTGTATCATGAGTGTTTTGCACCTGTTTGATTGTAAGTACAGCACAGCAGTCATTTTTTTCCCCTATGTTTGTGTGCACATTGTGGCTAGCCAATCAGGGCGCAGGAAACACCCACAATGTCCTGACACAATGGCTTGTGTCATTGGCTGCTGAAATCACATGTCCCTCCCCATATAAATATAAAACATCTTATTTTAGCATGATTTTGACACTGTAACAGGACAAAGAGGCTGCTCCTGACACTGACACTGTTAGCAGCAAGATTTTAGCTAGTTAGTTAGGCGTTTGTAAAGCAATCAGATAGTGTAGCTAGATAGTGTCCAGTGTGGCTGTAAAAATTACCTTCCAGAATTTTTTTTTTTGAGCCATTACTGAGGTCCACAGACAAAACCAGCAGGGAACATGTCCTGCTTCTATTATGCTCCATGCACAAGTATAACATTCTATATTAGGGGTCTTCAAACTACAGCGCGCAGGCCACATGTGGCCCGCCGAGGACATTTATCTGGCCCGCTCCTCCTTCCTCAGCTACAGCAGCCCCTTAGCCCAGCGGACATTGAGCTTCACTACGGTTCAATGCCCGTGGGCCCTGTTATCGCCAGCGGAATGATGAGGTGGCGAGGAAAGGCGATGCGTGCCACTCCAGAGGACTTGCGGCCCTCTTATGCAGCACAGACGATGTGACTGTCATCATGCTGCCTGCGCGGCCTGATGACGTCACGCTGCCTGTGCTAGAAGAAGTTGAGCGAGGGACATAGGTGAGTACTGGAATTTTTAATTTTAATGCCGGGTCTGGTCTATCATGAGGACCTATGCTGCCTATTGAGGACATTTACCTGCATGTTAGGGACATTTACCTGCCTATTTATTGGGGACATTTACCTCCCTATTGGGGACATTTACCTACCTGTTAGGGACCTATGCTGCCTATTGGGGACATTTACCTGCCTATTGGGACATTTACCTGCCTGTTTGGGACATTTACCTGCCTACTTAGGACAAATGCTGCCAATTGGGGACATTTACCTGCCTCCTGGGACATTTACCTGCCTATTGGGGACCAATTCTGCCTATTGGGGACATTTACCTGCCTATTGGGACATTTACCTGCCTATTGGGGACATTTACCTGCCTATTGGGGACCAATGCTGCCTATTGGGGACATTTACCTGCCTATTGGAGACTCTCGCACCGCACCAGTCAGAGCTTGAGGTAAAAGCGGAGTTCCACCAATATGGGGACTGGTGAGACTGAAATGATATGGACTGGCAAGGCTGCATTGAGGGGCACCAATCAGACTGCATTGATGGGCAGTGCAGTCTGTATGTCTCTGTGTGGGCAATTTTATTGCTGGTATATTGTTTTTGTAGCGCCGTATATATATTGGTATTTTACTAATAGCAATTTGGAATCCCTAGGAAACAATGATATCAACAAAGAGAAAAATTGCTCCACTTGTTACGACTAGCAGTGATAAATATGGAACCAGACATTGACCATCTCATTAGCCAAAAGCAGGCCCAGAGTTCCCATTGAAATACCTGTAAGTTTGTTGAAGTAACTTTACTTGTTCTTCATTGTAAATATTGTATTTGTTCCTGTTTTGTTTTTTTGCTCAAAATAAGATATGTGCAGTGTGCATAGGAATTTGTTCATAGTTTTTTTTTTAACTGCCGTATATTCTGGCCCTCCAATGGCCTGAGGGACCATGAACCGGCCCCCTGTTTAAAAAGTTTGAGGACCCCTGTTCTAAATAATATTTTTTCACTAGCTAAATGTGAAAAAGCCTGCTGTAGCCACATTTCAGCTACTTAGATAGATGGTTGTATATCAATCAGATACTGTAGGTATCTAGTGTCCAGTGTGGCTGTTAAATTTACCTTCCAGCATTTTTTTTCTTTTTTGGACATTGCTGAGGTCCACAAAGAAAGCCAGCAGGGCACGAGTTGTGCACTACTTCTATTGTGCTCCATGCATGAGGCCTGATCCATAGGCCACAAAAAAGTCTTCTGTTATTAACGGCATACAGTAAGGGACCTGAATTTAAAATAGTTTGTAGCATCTAGTGTGTTATAGAGCCTGATCCATAGGCCACAAAAAAATTCTTCTGTTCCTAGTTTCATACAGTAGGGGACCTGACTTTAAAATTGTTTGCAGCAAAACTTCTTTGTAATACAGGCCTCATCCACATTTCTGCTCAGACCCAGTTTCTCATTTGTTTCATTGTGCATTCTGTGCATATAAGGGTGTGACCGCCCTGTTTCTGAGTTGGAAAATCCATCCTGTCTGGCCTATGCTATTACTGGTGGTTCAGTCCCTCTGCCCTTGTTCACATTTACGTCACTTGACAAGTGGAAAGGTTTTAAATACAAGAGTTAGGACTGTCCCACAAGGGTTGCCTTGACGTGGCGGGATGGCTTCTACATTATTTTGGTCAAAATTATGTTAACTAAATACGCTTATCATTACTACCTTCATGCAATTTTTGCAATATATTTTTTACATTTTTATTGCAGGATATTTGTTTTGTGTTTTGTTTTTGGTTTTCTCATCCACACTCAAACAATTCTTTCTTCTGTGACTAACACAATACAGCACGCCATATTTCAACTTTGAATTTACTGTTGCTGGAATTCAGCTGTTTGCAGAGGTGGTGCAGAATTTAAAATCTAATTATTTTTACTAATACTGTGCTCCTACCACACTATCTGAGCAACATGACTGGGAAAAAGCGAGGCCATAGTGGAAGGGGAATTAGGCTTGGTGTTCAAGGTTTACTTGGGGTAGTGTCACAGTCCAATTCTTGGATCTGTGTCAGATTCTGGGTTCCCTCATTAAAACCTTTATTTTCAGGCTTCTGGGGCTTAATATGGGTTTTTGCCCCCGGTGGCCACAAGTGTCATTACATTATGATGGTTTCTTTATTTTACCTTTTGCCCCCAGTGGTCACAGGGATTATTACATTTGTTTTTGGCCCCTGCTGATGTGACCGCTCCTCCTTTGCTATATAAGGTCGGCTGGTCTATCAGCAGGTGTTGGTGATGGCATTTCCTTTGTGGATTCCAACCACGGTGAAGTGAGCAAGCTGGCTCTGAGGTGTTGAGCCGCTGCTGAAACCTGGTGAAGTTAGCAGCTGGCTCTGAGGTGTCTAGCCACTGCTGAAAGTCTGGTGCTGAACTCTGCAGCCCGGTGTTTGTAGCAGAGAAAGGGGAGCAGCTGGCTCTGAGGTGTCGAGCCACTGCTGAAGATGGTGAAGGTAGCAGCTGGCTCTGAGGGTTCGAGCCACTGATGAAAGCTCATCTGGTGTTGCACTCTGCTGCCTGGTGACTGCAGCAGAGAAAGATAAGTGTTTTGTTGTATTCCCCGTTTTGTGTATTTTTCCTTGTGTGTATTAGTGCAGCGGTGGGACCAGTGTCTGCACCAACCAGTTCCCTAGCAAGGGGTAGGTGCAGGGTGAGTGAGGGTTCAGGTATCCTGGTCGGCAACAGGTGAGGAGCCTGTATAGGGAACGCTAGGAGTGCTTAGGGACACTGTCTCAGGGGAGTGCAGGAGGTCTCCACGTCCTCGTTCCCTATTGCAGGGGCCACCGTTGTAACTGTTTCCCCTTTCCCTTTGTCTTGTTGTTTCAGTTACCAGCCTGCGGGTCGTGTCACACAGGACAGTACACGTGACAGGTAGGTGGTAATGTTTGTGAAAGCACCAATGAAGCAACGTCATGTCCTATGCAAAGACAACTGTCAACTTATGTTGACCCCGGAGCTGGGGTGGGGGGAGGCAGCCCATTTCGGGTGGTTTAAAAAATGGCATATGTTGATGTGTAGGCTGGACTTTCAGCTGCTGCAAATGGAGGAATTGGAGAAGTCAGAGGAAGAGGAGGACAAAAGCGAGCCTTGTTTCTGGCAACCTATGTGTTATCAGGGAAGGGTGGGACAAAACCTTTTGAAACCCATGCATGGTTCATTTTAATGAAGGTTAAATCATCAACATTTTGGGTCGACAGATGGGTCCTTTTTTCTGTCAGGATTGATCCAGCAGCACTGAAGACTCTTTCAGATAACACACTACCAGCAGGGAAAGCGAGCTCCTGTAAGGCATATTGTGCCAATTCAGGCCATGTGTCCAGTTTTGAGGCCCAATAATCAAAGGGGAATGACCTGTGAGGGAGAACCTCGATATGGGAGAAGTAGTTTGTAACCATAGTTGACAACTGCTGTCTCCTGTCACTTGCAATCGATTCTGTATTAGCTGTCGTGTGCGCGGGACTTGAGAAATCAGACCAAAACATGGTCAGGAAACCCCTGTCTCCAACGCCATTTCGGCTGTGTGCACCACGAACACCTCTTCCTACACATCGTCCAGGACAGTTCCCTGACAAGACAATGGCTGACTGTCATCAAGGCTACCCTCCTCATCCTCCTGTTGCTCCTCAGCTGCAGATGCCTGATCCTTGATGTGCATCAAAGTTTGCATGAGCAGACGCATAAGTGGTATGCTCATGCTTATGATGGCGTCGTCTGCACTTACCAGCTATGTGCATTCCTCAAAACACTGAATGACATTACAGAGGTCTTTCAGCTTTAACCACTGCACACCCGACAATTCCATGTCTGCCCTCAATTTGCCTGCCCGTGTATCCTCCCACAAATGCATTACAGCCTGCCTCTGTTCACACAGCCTCTCAACCATGTGCATGGTGGAGTTCCATCATGTAGCAACACGTTTATGATTAGGCGGTGCTTGGGGAGGTTGAGTGATCGCTGCAGCTTCTGCATATGACTGGAGTGGACGTTTGAGCGATGGATGTGCGAGCACAGTCTTTGCACCTTATGGAGCAGGGCTGTTAACTCCGGATAATTATTTAGGAAATACAGCACCACCAGGTTCAAGGTGTGAGCCAGGCAAGGTATGTGTGTGAGTTTTGAAAGGGCTATGGCTGCCACAAAATTCCACCCATTATCACTGACTACCTTGCCTGGCTCAAGATGTAGACTGTTCAGCCATGACTTAGTTTGTCGATGCAAGTACTCGGCCAGTACCTCCGCGGTGTGTCTACTGTCGCCCAAAGACATCATTTTTAAAACAGCCTGCTGCCGCTTACCACTAGCTGTTCGATAGTGGGACACCTCGTGTGTAACACTGACAGATGTGGATGAAGTGTTCAGCGACTGCGCTCTGTCGACGAGCTTTCGCTTCTGGAGGAGGAAGGTTGAACGCCTACACCCAACTGTTTCTTATACCGTGGGCTAGGCAGCACTGTTCCACCGCCGCTGTCCCCTGTGGAGCCTGCATCCACCACATTAACCCAGTGCGCAGTCATGGACACGTAACAGCCCTGGCCATGTCTACTGGTCCATGCATCTTTTGTGATGTGCACCTTTCCACTCACTGATAGTTATAGTGCATGGACAATGCGGTCTTTCACATGGCGGTGGAGGGCAGGGATGGCTTTTCGAGAAAAGAAGTGCCGACTGGGTAGGTCATAGCGTGGGACAGCATAGGCCATGAGCTCTCGGAAAGCTTCGCTTTCTACCAAACGGAAGGGCATCATCTCTAATGAAATCAGTTTGGCAATGTAGGCATTCAAAGCCAGTGTACGCGGATGAGAGGATCAGTACTTTCTTGTCCTACTCAGAGTGTCTGGTAGGGTGAGCTGGACTTGAGAGCTGCATATGGGAGAACTAGCATTGGACATGACGGACTGAGAAGGGGTTGGTGATGGTGAGGGTGTTGATGGCCTAGATTCAGTGTTTCCTCGCAAAAATATTGTGTTTGCGTTACTGGTTTGGCCTAGAGACGACACCTGAACATTTCTTGATGGTGGTGCGCTTAGCGGTTGCCTTACAGTGGAGGAAGCGATGGAGCGTTGCCGGCTAACTTGAGTCGGAGCAGGTGCACATGTGCTACCTGAGCTTTTGTAGTCAGTCCACGCTTACAAGTGCATGTTGGTGAAATGTGTAAGCATGCAACTGGTATTCAAATTTCTTAGATTTTTCCCTCTGCAAAAGGTCCTTCGGCACTTCTTAAAGATAACCTTTGCGTCATCAGTAGGATTTTGTTCAAAAAAGTGCCACACTGCACTCTCTCTACTATGGTACAAATTTTCAGGGCTTGCACGCTGTGCTAATTTTACTGTCTGGCCAAGCTGTCCTGCAACTCTTTTAGTTTTCTTGCCAAGTTTTTTGACAGCTACGGGCCTGCCGGATAACCACTGCTGCGATGACGATGCCTGCTGCAGATCCTTCTCCTGTTCTGACCTATTCTCACCAGCACCCTCTTCCCCCAATGTATACCAATCCGGGTCAACAACTGGGTCATCCATGACCTCGTCTTCAATGTCATCTGCACCTTCCTCTGTACCTTCCTCTGTGTCACTGTGTAAGGTGGTATAGTATGCGGGAAGGGGCACCTGAGTTTCATCAGGGTCTGATTCGGGCTCAGTAGACTGCGAGGGCAATGGAGTGCTGTGGGTGAATGTGCCAGCAGATTCGTCTAGCAGTGGCTGCGCATCAGTGCACTCCATGTCAGATTCATTTTGGACTGGGGAATTCAGGATTTGACTTGATAACCCAGGAATGGCATGTGAAAAGAGCTCCATGGAGTAATCTGAAGTGTGTGCTGCAGCATCCTTCACTTTTGGTGTGGGTGAAGGACACAACAAAAGGTGTTGTTCCTGACCAGAGGCCTGCACTGACGACTCTGTGCTTGCAGTTTTTCTAACTTCAGAAGAGGAGGCAATAGAGCTGGAGGCTGCTTCGGGAATGTAAGCCAAAACCTGTTCCTGATGCTCCGGCTTTAAAAGCGGTTTATCTACTCCCAGAAAAGGGAACCTTAAAGGCCTTCTTGTGCCAGACGATGATGCAGGCTCAACACCTCCTCCCTTAGCTGCTATTGTGCTTTTGCCAGAACCAGCCGATGCACCACCACCATCAGTACCAGCTGCGCCCCCCCCGCCCACGTCCGCGGCCTCTTCCACCAGACTTCCTCATGTTTGGGAAAATGTACCAAAAATTCCAGCAGATAAATGGTACTGTATGAGTAGCGTACAGCTGTGTAAGGTGTATGTAAGAAGTGAAATCTCCGTATATATTTTGTGAGTCACAAACGCTCACCCAGGATGTATTTCACCGTAATCCAACAAGCAGATATACGGTACTGTATCAGAGGTGTACAGCTGTATACGTTGTTGGTAAAACTGTCAATCTCCGTATATGTATTTACGGAATGTCACACACACGCTGACTCTGTGTAGATGTAAACAGCAATGCAGCTGTCAGGGAGCCTTATAAGACAGCCTAATAACCAACAGAGCTGCTGCACACAAATATATCCTCCCCTGTCACTGCACACTGTACAGTTATGTTTTACAGTGACATTCACTATCAGCACAAGCAATTTTTTTTCTTTTTCCCTGCCTAAGCACTCTCCCTATTGAGAATGATCAGCAGCAACCTCTCCCTATACTAAGATCAGCAGAAGTAAGATGGCGGTCAGCGGTCACGGCCTTTTATAGGCACTGTGACGCCACACAAAGGCAGCCAATCACTTGCATGCCCTTCTCTAACTGCACTCTGTGATATCTTTAGTGTGGCTTCTGTGGCTGCTGCTGATGTTAACACAAATTTGTGGAAATGTGAACAGTCATGGTTGGTCTACATCTGCTGGGTTTGCTGTAGTGGAAGATGTCTCGGTCCCAATTATACTATTTCTATTCTTGTGACAGTTATTCCACTTCGGTACTGTCAGGCCCTTGTTTTTTAAAATGTGAACACTCCTTGTTGGGTGTCCATCTGCTGTACTGGGTGCAGTGAAAGACCTGTCGGTCCCTATTATACTGTTTCTACTCTCATGAAATTGATGCCACTTCTGTGGTGTAAGGTCCTCATTTCTTTAAATGTGAACACTCCTTGTTGGATGTACATCTGCTGCATTGCGTGTAGTGGAAGAACTGTCGGTTCCTAATTTATTATTTCTAATGTGGTGAAATTGATGCCACTTTGGTGTCTGTCAATTATTTTTGGAAATTTTTTGGAAATGTGAACACTCCTGGTTGGTGTACATCTGCTGGATTGGGTGTAGTGGAAGAACTGTTGGTCCCTTTTATACTATTTCTGCTGTGGTGAAATTGATGCCACTTCTGTGGTGTAAGGCCCTAATTTCTTTAAATGTGAGCACTCCTTGTTGGTTGTCCATCTGCTGTATTGGGTGGAGTGAAAGACCTGTTGGTCCCTATTATACTATTTGTACTGTGGTGAAATTGATGCCACTTCTGTGGTGTAAGTCCCTCTTTTCTTTAAATGTGAACACTCCTTGTTGGGTGTACATCTGCTGCATTGGGTGTAGTGGAAGAACTGTCAGTCCCTATTAAGCTATATCTACTGTGGTGAAATTGATGCCACTTTGGTGGTGTCTGCCAATTATTTTTGGAAATGTGAACACTCCTGGTTGGGTGTTCGTCTGCTGTATTCGGTTTAGTCGAAGACCTGTTATGAATGGGTCAGCGAGGAGGAGAGCGCAATAGGCTATGCCACCAGAACACCAGAGAGGTTGGTCGCTCAGCGGATTGCAGACCCCTGATCTTAGCAACACAACTAGCATTAGCCGTGGAGCGCTCCTACGTTGCCCTAGATGCTTTGTCACAGCCGGAGGACTAACTAAGCCTAAAGACAGAAAGGTGAAATCTAAACTGCCCCGGAGCAGATCCCCAAAGGAATAGACAGCCCCCAAACATATATTGTCCGTGAGACAAGATGAAGCACAAACACAGACAGAAAATAGGCTGAGCAAATGATGGGGCCCACACTGACTAGATAGGACAGGACAGAAAAGGCACTGTCTGCAATCACGCAAAAACCATAACAATTCCAACACGACTAATGTACAAAAATATTGAGGTTTGCACAAACCTCGCCCCCACTATATCAGCGCTCAGGTGTGAACTGGCGGCTATCAACAGGCTAATACAGCAGGGGACTGAGCAAACAAACACAAGATACAAAAATACAGGGCAGGAACCAGCAGCCCCTGGGGGAGCAAGCTGACCCCTGACAGCAAGGCAAATGACACTTAGCTGAAAAATGCAGGATCAGGCAGGAGAAAGAAATCCTCAATTAGCAAAGAAAGGAGTATCACCGGCAGCCACTGAGAGAAGTCTGCTCGCTTATGTAGTCCCAGTCACTACCCCCACTCCTCCAATTACCTTCTGCAGCTGTTGGGTTAACATCATGTTGACCAGCTCCACTACCAGCAGTATCCAACAGAGGGAGCCTTGCCTCAAAAGTCAGATTAAGAAAGTTCACAGCAAAGACCTGTCTGTCCCTATTATGTTATTTCTTTTGTGGTAAAGTTGATGCCATTTTGGTGGTGTCTGCCAATAATTTTTGGAAATGTGAACACTCCTGGTTGGGCCTCCTTCATGTGTGTTGCCTGTAGCAGTAGGCCTCTGACACGTCAGGCCTCCGCTTCCTTGAACTCAACTACCCGTGTTACTATCCTTAAATTTCTGACAATTGTAGTCTACAAAACTGATATTTGTGCCGAGTGTGGCTCAGCATGAAAGTAAGTTGAGATGTTGCATGTGGTATCAGGACTCCCAGCAAAGGGGCCCTACACTGATCCCTCACCACCTCGTCTTACTGTGACATACAACTGAAAGCTGTAAATGCTGTCCCAGATCCCGATACCTCATGCCTGGCTGATTGCTGCAGTGCCTTGCTCAAATCTGTACTGTTGGTGAATTCAGGGCACTTTCCTAGTGTTTGTCCCTCACTTGATGTGTTTTGGCAGCATTTGGGGCCATTATAAGGTGTTGTGCATGCGTTTGTTTTTGCCTCCCATTGACTTGAATGGCGTTTGGTTATGTTCGTCAAATTTTTGCCAAATTAATCGGTAAATATTGCAAATTCGAGGATCGTAAAACAAACCGAACATTGAAATATTTGCTCGTCTCTAGTGTGCGGCTGGTACTGGAACTGAGGATGTGGAGACAGCGAAGGCCTCTGGCCTGCAATTGAGTGTAACACCCCATACACAGCACAACACATATGGACTAGGATGCAGTTTACTTGTTGTGTGCCAGGGTGTTATGGAGCAGCAGGGTCCCGGTTTTAACTATTTGTTCTCCCTGTGTTTTTGTGGGTTTCACATGGTACTCCAGTTTATTTACACACTTCAAAGACATACTAATGTGTAAATTAGATCGTTAGGATACTGAGGATGGTATGTGGTTATGATATCTATAAACTTATGTAAAGGGAATCACCCCCTGGGACGCTTTAAGCTATTGCTAAGGGCATATAGGTAATAGAATTGGTTAAAATAGTCTTATCTGTATGCCTGATAACTGCGGTGTAATTGTTGAGAAATTGAGTTTTAATTTTTTATGCTAATGATTTCTTCCAGGCTCAAGGGCGTGTTGTGCCTGGAAGAAATCTCTGCCTCCTGTCTTCATTATCATACCTCCTCCCTTCCAAAGTAAGTCATACTGCCCTGTGACATTCAGTTGTGGTGCCATAATTCTGTGCCTGCGCCTGTCATGATCCTTGCTGGATCATGTCAGATAAGAGAACTGGTAACCTTTTTTTTTCTCTCTCTAAGCTTTGTGCTTAGAGATAGTTTTGCTCCGGTGGCCAGTATGGTCATTGCATGGGAATCACTAACAGGTGTGTTGGCTCAATATAGGTGTGTCAGTTGTGCTCACTCACATTGGTGATATTATTGTTGGTCTTTTCCAACCATCCTGGATGAAGGAAGGTGTGCTGTGGGAGAATCCAGGGCAGCTCAGTCAGAGTCCTGGAGTGGCAGCTATGGTGTCAGCGAGGAGTTCGTGTAAAGCATGGTGGAGTGGCAGCTATGGTGTCAGTGAAGAATTCTTGCAAAGCTTGGTGGAGTGGCAGCTATGGTGTAGAGCTGCATTCAGTTGCTGGAATCTGTTGCTGTAAGCTGCACTCAGGTGCTGGACTCTGTTGCTGGACAGCTGCACTCAGGTGCTGGACTCCGTTGCTGGACAGCTGCACCCAGATGTTGGACACGGTGGGAGGAAGATGCAATCAGGTGTTGGACTCTGTTGCCTGGAGCAAGTGCATCAGAGCAAAGCTAAGTGTTTCCCTGTCTGTCATTTTTCCTCATGTTGGTGTTAGTACAGCGGTGGGGCCAGTGCCTGCACCACCCATCTCCCTAGTAAGAAGTAGGTGTAGGGTGTGCTAGGGTGACAGGTATCCTGATCGGCAACAGGTGAGGAGCCTGTATAGGGAGCGTTAGGAGTGTTAGGGACACTGACTCAGCGGAGTGCAGGAGGTCTCCACGCCCCCCGTTCCCTATCGCAGGGCCCACCGTTGTAAATGTTTCCCTATCCCCTGTGTCTTGTTGTATTAGTTACCGGCCTGCGGGCCGTGTCACACCGGACAATTACATGTGCCGTGTCCTGTTGTATTAGTTACTGGCCTGCTAGCCGTGTCACACAGGATGGGGCACGTGACAGCGCCATGCACTTGCACTATTATCTGCCCTTCTGTTCATCTTTGTTCTGTGCAGGTGCCAGCGAGTCACTGCCCTTTGATATTTCCCGGCGCCTGCGAACCGCAGTACCTTACTCTGCTCTCATCAATGCAGAGAAGTACGCCTGTGCAGGAGCACAATGCAGGGGACACTTTGTGGATGACGTAGGGTGGTGTCATACACACAAAGCAAGAAAGAGAATGGCAATTGTAAGAAGATGGGAGGCGCCAGACCAAAACCAGCGATATCCCTCAAACTGGACCGCCCAGAAGGTGAGTATAATAAAAGCTTTTTCTTGTCTTGCAGGCCGGGTTGGGGCAGATATAGAACATTATAGAATGCTGTATATCAACCCTGAAAAGTGGGGGGCCGTATTTCATATTGGCCAAACCTAGTGGCAGGTTTGCTTTAAAATAACTCAGCTAAACTGTTAATATAGTCTGATTACTTTCTGACTGTTTCCAGAAGCAGTAAGAACTGTAAATGCAGCTCATGGTTAAAACAGAAAAGGAAGTAGTTCCTTACACTATAAATACAATTTTTAAAAAAAATGTGAAATAATAAGAACCTGTGCACGCGGACAGCACATACATCTAGATATATGTTAGGGCTTCAGAAAAACTCTCCAGTTGATAATGGCATTGGGTAATTATACATTTGTAAATCTTTTTAACTACAAATACAGTAGAAATTGCAGTTTTGCACTTGCTTGTAATAGCTGCTTTTTACTATCTCTTGTGCAGTCATTTGGCCTTTTGAACTTGTGCTCTTTGCTAGAAAAAACCCTGAAATTGCCACTGACCAAAGCCATATATTTTTAAGTTCTGTATCATGTTTCATCCCTTTAGCTTTATTCCTGTGATGTGTCTAATAAACAACAAGTTCCAACACATCAGACAGAATAATGGTAGAAGAAATAACACTTTGTTTAAGGTTTTATTAAACATTTTCGTGGATATATTTCTTTTTTATGATACAACAGACAAGAATACACAAGGCAAACAGCCATTTTAGCGAAAGCAATGTAGCCTATCAATTCATTACAAATCTGGGCCATCAGGGGTGTTTTTCAAGGGAGCAGCAATTTGAGATGTAGTATCAGTGATCTTGACTGTGTGACTCATTAAGAAGCATTTAATAACAATAATTATAAACTTTATATAGAACACAGAAGCTTAGCTATCAGGTGGCAGAGGATGTGGTTGCCCCATACCCCGCGCCCACAGGAGTCTACACGGATCTATAGGTACTCTAAACTGTATTGGCGTGTGCAGCCCACGCTTTGGTCCTGTATGCCGGCGGACTCAACAGGATTCATGGTGAGGTGAGTTTAAAATTATTATTATTATTTATTTATATAGCGCCATTAATTCCATGGTGCTGTACATGAGAAGGGGTTACATACAAAGTTATAGATATCGTTAACAGTAAACAAATCTACAATGACAGACTGGTACAGAGGGGAGAGGACCCTGTCCTTGCGGACTTACATTCTACGTGATAGTGGGGAAGAGACAGAAGGTCGGGGGTGCATCAGCTCTGGTGGTGATGAGGCGGCAGAATGGTCATTGCAGGCTGTAAGCTTTCCTGAAAAGATGGGTTTTCAGGTTCCGTTTGAAGGATCCGAGGGTGGTGGATAATCTGACATGTTGAGGCATGGTATTCCAGAGGATAGGGGATATTCGGGAGAAATCTTGGAGGCGGTTGTGTGAGAAACGAATAAGTGTCCAGGAGAGTAGGAGGTCTTGGGAGGATCGAAGATTACGTAAGGGAAGATATTGGGAGATTAGTTCAGAGATATAGGGAGGGGAAAGGTTGTGAATGGCTTTGTAGGTCAGTGTTAGTAGTTTGAACTGGATTCGTTGGGGAATTGGGAGCCAATGGAGGGATTTGCAGAGGGGGGAGACAGGGGAGTAGCGAGGAGAGAGGTGGATTAGTCGGGCAGCAGAATTGAGGACAGACTGGAGTGGTGCAGTAGTCAAGGTGGGAGATGATGAGAGCATGCACAAGAGTTTTAGTAGATTGAGGACTGAGGAAGGGACGGATTCTGGAAATATTTTTGAGTTGGAGACGACAGGAGGTGGCAAGAGATTGGACGTGTGGTTTGAAAGACAGGGCAGAGTCGAGAGTTACTCAGAGGCAGCGGATTTCAGATGCGGGAGAGAATGTGTTGATATTTTATTTTAATAGTGCACATGAGGGGTATTACTGGGGGTCCTGCATACAGTGGGGTGTAGCGCTACTGGGGGCCATGCATACAGAGTGTGGGGGTTACTGGAATACTGGGGGCCATGCATACAGTGTGGGAGGGCTACTGTGGGGCCATGCCTACATTGCAGAGGGGCTACTAGGGGCCATGCATACAGTGTTGGGGTCTACTGGGAGCCATTCATACCATGTGGGCGAGGCTACTGGGGGTAATGCATATAATATAGGTTACTGCACTGGCAGAATCCTGCCCGATGCGGGCCCCCTCTGCTCTTCGGGCCTCATACGCCTATCAGGGCAGTAATGCCCTGAAGGCGGCCCTGCTGGTGTATCTGTGAATACGACCACAATAAGTCATACCATCCATAGAGGTGGTCTTTATGGAAAAGTGGGCAGAAAAAGCCTGCACTTACACACAAAAATTTGAAGACTCATTTTGATTTAACATGTGAGAGACTCCCCAAATGTATGGAGCAAGGTGCTGTGGTCAGATGATACTAAAATTTAACTTTTTGGCCACCAAGCTAAACACTATGTTTGGCACCAATCCAACAAACCTCATCAACCCAAGAACACCATCCCCACAGTGATATGTGGTGGCAGCATCATGCAGTGAGGATGCTTTTCGACAGCAGGTACAGAAAAATGAGGGTCTGAGTCAAGGGGAAGATGAATGGTGAAAAATGTAGGAATATTCATGAGCAAAACCTTTTTCTGTCTGTGTCTGTCAGTGATTTGTGACTGGGATGGAGGTTCACCTTCCAACAAGACAATAACCCAAAGCATACTGCTACAACAACACTAGAGTGGTCTAAGGCAAAACGTGTAAATGTTTTGGAGTAGCCTAGTCAAAGCCCAGACCTTACTCCAATTGAGAATCTGTGGTCAGACTTAAAGATTGCTGTTCTCTAAAGGAAACTGTAACGTCTGCCAACGCCTCCACATTTTCCCCTTCCCCCACCATGCGGGGATACTGGCTTACTTACCAGCTTGGCCAAAGTAGCTTACTCATGAGCTTCTTCCTCCCCTGTGCATGCTGCACTGTGTTCTGGCACTGTGCCTACTGCATGCGTGTGCACACTCATCTGCTCTTAAAGCGGCACATGGTAAAATGCCCCCTAACAGCTGGGAGGCATTTAGTTAAAGTAATCACCTGCAAGGTGTCTTCCAGCTAATGGTTGGGAGACATCTTGTATAAAACGCACTCTCCCCTTGCCGCCTGAGCCACCCCTATAGTTTAGTCTTAGTGGTGTTGGTGTGAGCAACTGTATGCTACCGGGTCCCCCGTCCTTATTCTGTGAAAGTTATTCGCATATCCTGTGTTCCCGTTAGTCTAGCATAGTTTTTCTGTGTTTCTGTGACCGCTTTGGTAGTATGCTTATCCTGAAATCGCATCTGCGGTAACTATATTTGGTCTTCTGGTCCCGGTGCAGCCAGTCCTTTGTCCGTTGTCCATGGTCCTAATGTGGCCAGCTTCAGGACTGTTTGCTGATATCTAAGTTTGTGAACAAGAACCTATCTTCTATATCCAAGTAGTCCATACAGTCCATCTGTCTCCGTTACCTGCTTGTCAGTGACCTCGGTCATGCCTCCTGGTGTCAGTGAAAATGACCCCTGGGATCGGCAGCTGCAGTACCCGTGACTGCCCGGGAGAGGTACCTGGTTGCCACCTGCAGATTAGGCTGTTCCAGCAAACACCAGGTAGCTATGCCCCTTCCTAGGCAGGTCCCACCCTGTGGCACAATAGATTCACGAACCACGTGGGTTACCTGTGGATGTGACAGAAACCAACTAACTTGAAGGAGGTGGAGCAGTTTTGAATTAATAATAATAATTTTATTTCTTTAGCACCGACATATTCCGCAGCACTTTACATTTCAGAGGGGACTTGTACAAACGATAGACATTACAGCATAACAATAATCACATAGATCATAACAGATACCGAGAGTAATGAGGGCCCTGCTCGCAAGCTTACAATCTATAAGGAAAAAAAAAGTAACAGTTGCCTTCATTGTTTGGACCGGTCATAATGTTAAGTGTGTAACAGTACAGACACAGAGGGCTAATAGATGCATAAAGCATGTGGGAATATGATGCGTGGAACCTGGTTATGGTAAAACTTTTGACTGTGCGACACAGGGATAGTTAGGTTAATGCATTGAGGCGGTAGGCCAGTTTGAATAAATGCATTTTTAGGGCACGCTTAAAATTGTAGGGATTGGGGACTAATCATATTGACCTGGGAAGTGCATTCCAAAGAATTGGCACAGCATGTGTATAGTCTTGGAGACAGGAGTGGGAGGTTCTGATTATTGAAGGTGCTAACCTCAGGTCATCAGCAGAACGGAGGTCACGGGTAGGGTGGTAGACTGAGACAAGGGAGGAGATATAGGGTGGTGCTGAGCTGTGGAGTGCTTTGTGGGTGAGGGTAATAAGTTTGCACTGGATTCTGGAGTGGATGGGTAACCAGTGTAATGACTGGCACAACGTAAAGGCATCGGTGTAATGATTGGCAAGGAATATGATCCTGGCTGCAGCATTCAAGACAGATTGGAGGGGGGAGAGTTTGGTAAGAGGGAGACTGATTAGAAGAGAGTTACACTAGTCCAGACAAGAATGAATAAGAGAAACAGTAAGAATTTTTGGGGAGTCAAAAGTAAGAAAAGGTCGAATTCTAGAAATGTTTTTGAGGTGCAGATAACAAGAGCGAGCCAGTGATCGGATGTGGGGAGCGAATGAAAGCTCGGAGTCAAATATGATCCCAAGACAGCGGGCATTGTTGTGAATTCTCTCTCTGGCTTCCCTCTGGTGATTACTGAAGGTAGTGGAGCTGGTCAGATTGACAGAGGGGTTGCGAGATCTCTTTCTGGGCTCCCTCTGGTGGTTACTGGAGGTAGTGGAGCTGATCTGATTGACAGAGGCTTGCCACCTGATAATGAGGAAGACGATTGGAGATCTGGGGTTTCAGATTGGGATTTAAGACAGCCGACTCCCTCTATCCCTGCTGGTGATTTTCTTCCTGTGCCTCCTGAGGTCTGATGTCTCCTGCTCTGTCCCTGCATGTTCAGCTAAGTGGTTCATTTGCTACTCTGTTTGCATTTGATCTGGTTTTGTCTATCTCTGCTTTGTGCGGGTCAGCCAGCTCCGGCTGGGGCTGTGCTGAATCACCGCCCATATGTTACTGCATGTGCTAGTTTGTTTTGTCCCCTTTTATATTGGTCTCTTTTTGCTTTGCTTTCAGAATATACCAGAGTGCTGATATAGTGGGGGGGCGAAGTCATGTGACTTCAGTGTTTTTTGCATCAGACGTGTTGGACTTTTGCAGGGTTTTTTGCGTGATTGCAGACAGTGTCTTTCCTTTCCTGTCTTGTCTAGTCAGTGTGGGGTCCATCGTTTACTCAGTCTATTTTTCTGCCTGCGTTTGTATTTTCATCTTGTCTCACCGACAATATATGTTTGGGTGCTATCTATTCCTGTGGGGTCTGCTCCGGGGCAGTTTAGATTTCCCCTTTCTTGCATTAGGCTTAGTTAGCTCTCTGGCTGTGCAGAGGCATCTAGGATCATCGTAGGTACGCTCCACGACTACTGCTAGTTGTGTGGACAGGATCAGGGGTCTGCATCCGCTTAGTTACCAACCTCTCTGGTTTTCTGTGGCTTAGCCTGGGCCTGCTATCCTCCCCGGTGCCCATTCATAACATATCAGCTCTCAGCGGACCTCAGCTATCAGAAGTTTAAAGGGGTTGTCAGGTCAAAACCAATAAGTGTGCAGTCACTCTGTGCGACTGCAGACTTATGAAACCCCTCAAACGCATTGTGCGCTGTGGGGATTTGTCAATTTCAGACCCGGGACCAGAGTTATGAAAGAATTATACATACCTCCGGCCAGCAAGCGCAACATCGCTCATCATGCACTTATGGATCAAGGGCGCGCCCTCTAGTGGGACATGCCCACTGGCCGGCCACATTACTACATGAGGCACAGGCTCAGCTCAATACAAGGGTATGGAGCATGGTCGCGCCCACCGGCCGGAGGCATGTCCTGGGTCTGAAACCTACAAATCCCCGTAGAGCACAATGTATGCTGTGGGGGACTTCATGGAGTGAGTGCAGACATATCGGTTTTAACCTGACAACCCCTTTAATAAAACGCTATATATAGGGCTTATATGGAAGTATTTAGGACTCCCTACACTGCTCTGTCATGCAAATGAGACCTTATGGTTGCATAGTTGCATTACATTGTAAATTAGCTTATTTGGGATGTAAGGCAATAAAGATCTGGATTCCCAAACACGGTAAAGTCATGTTGAAGGAAATCACTCCCTACTAAACAGCAGCAGTTCTCTCCTGGGGGGGGGAGTGGTGTTAAATCTTTTCTACCACTTTTCAAAGGAAAATTCTGCACTGCAGGTCAATTTGCAGCAGAAAAAAAAAGAAAGAAGCTGCATTGAAAGCAGTAGGTATCAGCATCAGACACCTGCACCAAAACTCTACAATGCAATGACTACAGCAATTCTGAATCTGATGGCCTGGGCAGTAGGTAAATATACAATAGAGCTTATCCCATTCACTATAGGCAGGAGGTCTCAACCAGTGGAAAGCAGGCAGGATGGATAGGGAGGGCCGCAAACAGACTGTTAGGGCCCGTCACACATAACGACGCTACAGCGATCCAGCTAACGATATGACCAGATAAGGATCGTTGCTGCATTGCTATGTGATCGCTGATGAGATGTCAAACTGACAGATCTTCTACAGGATTATGGGGAAGGAGACAGTAGGTGGGGGGGATAAGTCTTGTCTGCCTTCTGTGACTGATAAAATCTTCTGCAATATGTAAAAAGGCAACGAGCATGTTCTGTCAATTCGCATAAATCGAAATGCAAGTTGTTTCAATTTCGTGGGAAATGAAAACTTAATAAAATTCGATTTGAATTGATTTGCATCAAATTGATTCGATCATTTCTAGTATGGACCTGTAGAATAAAGTTGCCAGGTCATTTTTATTACACAGTGAACACCATAAAAACAAAATCTGAATGCAATTTTTGTTCAAAATTTTGCCTTACTTTGAGTTTTATTCCCAACTTTTCAGTAAATTATATGGTAAAGTGAATGGTACAACTGAGAACTCCAACTTGTCTCACGAAAAAAACATATTGATAGAAAAACAAAAATTTGGCTCTTGGAAGAAAAGGAGGCATTCTTGTATGAAGAGCATTAAGCGGGAATTTTTGCTTTGTAAGGACAACAAGTGGTCGCTTAGTTGGGGGCGCTTTTACTGTGTGGAGGACACTTTCAAAATAGGGTCAACTACATTTTGTGGAATACTTTATTGTATACTTTATTTGGAATATCAAGGTCACAGAGAGGCAAGCAGGGTTTTGTACTTTAACCAGTACACATTCACATCTCAATGGGGAGAAAGGTTAAAGGTGAAGCTGTTGTCAAAGAGCGTTTTAAGTCCCTTGAAGGGGATTTTTTTTATTATCGGTTGTTCAAATTAAGATTGATTTTCTGGAGATCCCAGTAATTCTCCAGGGACCTGATCATGAAGAGCCTGAAGAAAAGTGAAAGCTAAACGAAAAGGTGCTAATTAAAAGACCCGCTTATCACATGGTTAAAAGAGACCCTGAAGAGCACCTCTTGGCTTCCTGCTGGTTTACAATCTGAAAATATATGTTGTTATTCTAAGATGGTGTGAAGTTACACACTTACAAAAGTACCTCCAAGACCATGGAACCCACAATCACTAAGAAAATAGTCAGACCTCAGTAAGTTATTCCATAAAATGGTCACCTAAGATGCAAGAAAACTGAGGACTGGACTATCTAGTAAAGGTCACACTGCTCAGGGACAATTACTACTTACTACTGTGTGTTTGTAATTTCTTCCCAAACCCCAATACCTTGTACAAACAATTGTTCTTAAAAGACAGAAGACATCTTTTGCAGCTCATGCTTTCCTACCATCTATGATATGAAAATTGCTATTAATTGTTATTAATACTATATTTACTCTCTGGAGCATGGAGACCCATGGTGGAGATTACTCAGTGGTGACAAATTGTGCATGAATTTAGGAGTTAGGCCTCTTTCACACTTTCGTTTTTGACCATCAGTCAAAATCCGCCAGTTTTTGAAGAAAACGGATCCGCCATTTTTTTTGGCGGATCCGCTTTTTTCCCCATTGAGTTGCATTACCGGCGGATCTTGACGGATGGCCATCCGTTGGATCCGTTTTTTTGCGGATCCGCTAAAATGTTTGCGTCCGCCGGCATGCCTGGACGGACCCTGCAACATTTTTTTTGCTGTAGGATCCGCATTTTACAGTGCGCATGCCCGGAGAAAGGAAGTCAGCCGGGGATTTAACCCTGAAATCCTTTCTGGCGGTGGAAAACAAAATTCTCTCTCTCGTCCCCGGACTGCGGTTCCTTTAAGATTCTTCAGCCAACGGATCCGTCAAAAAACCGGACCGCTGACATCCGTTCACTTCAGTTGACAACGGATCCGCTTTCCGCCATTTTGGCGGATTTTAACTGATGACAAAAAACTGAAGTGTGAAACAGGCCTTAGAGGGGTTGTCCACTACTTGGGCAACCTCTTCTTGATGAAAATGTTTGACCCCAATAAAATAATAAAACTTATACTCATCTCTTGTGCCGGCGCCATTCCCGTGGTGTTGTCAATCGCTCTCCCCAGGGCGCTTGTTCAGTGTTGTGACACGTGACCCTGGGGTCCAATCAGGATGACATCACTGTCACTGTCTTCATACAAATCGAACATGAAGAGGAAGTCCAGCTGATATCTGACCTCCTCTTCATGCTCAATTTGACAGGAGGCGGGGACAGTGATGTCAGCGCTGATTGGGCGTCGGCATCACATGTTACAGGAACCACACGAGAGCCCCGGGGAGAACGAGTGCCAACACTGCGGGAACGGTGCCGGCATGGGAGGTGAAAATAGACTTTTTCATTTTATCGGGGCCAAGCGAGGGGTATGAGAAGAAGTTGTCCAAATAGTGGACAACTTCTTTAACTAAATTTATGGAAATAGCTCACATGGAATGATAAATCTGACACAATTTGCTAGACATGTTAGATTTTTTTCACTTTGTAGTCTAACTCATGTCTGAATTTCTGTACATCATTATGTGGGCTAAAAAAGGTGCTCGTGATCAATAAACTTAATGCATTTAATAACTCATCTGAGCCACATTCCTCTTTTAGGCCATGTGCACACGAGGCAGATTTCCAGCGGATCTTCAGCGGATTTTACCGCGCAGAAACGCTGCATTTCTGCATTGTGATGTACAGTAGCATGTTAATCAATAGAAAAAAAAAACGCTGTGGATTTTTCCACGCGGTTTTCTTGTGGTTCAAAATATGTAGCATGTCGCTTCTTTTGTGCGGTTTTCCACTTGCTCCATTCTCCAAATCCGCAGGGGGAAATCCGCAGGGGAAAACCACACAAAAACCGCAAAAAAAAAGGAAGGAATCCGCAGGAAAAATGCAGGTCATTTGACCTGCGGATTTCTTCAATTCTGCGCGGAAAAATCCGCAGGGCAAAAAAGTACGTGTGCACTTAGCCTTAGGCAGTTTGAAAAACTCTCAAGGAAGGAAAAAATGTATGTAAAGCAAAAAAATGAATTTGTGCTATCCAATTATTCTATTTTTCAAGCACAATTTATTATTATAAGATTTCAACCAATTTTCCTTAAAGCATCTCTCTTTTCAAAGGGAATTTATAACCAGGTTTTTGCCACCTAATCTGAGAGTAGCATAATGTAAAGATATAGACTCTGATTCCAGTGATGTGACACTTACTGGGCTGCTTGCTGTAGTTTTAACAAAATCACAGTTTTAGGCCTCTTTCACACATCAGTGTCTCCGGTACATATGGCGATAATTTTTACACATACCGGAGACATGTACTCATGTAGACCCATTCAAATGAATGGGTCTGTGCACATGTCAGTGTGTTTCTACGGACTGTGTGTCTTTGGGCAAAACACTCTGACATGTCCGGACAGCAAAACGTCCCACACACATGCACACGGAGAACACACATTGATGTCCTCCATGTGTCATGCATTGACACCGTGGGAAGAAGCGCTACAGTAAGCGCTGTTCCCTGGCGGCAGGTGCTAAAGCCGGCTACCATCATTCTCCCCTGCTCTACCAGATACCACTTGTAGAAACCACTTGCTGTGCATATTTTCAGGCTTTTGAATGTTTTTTTAACAGCTTCAGGTTTCTACACTCTTAATTTTCTGCTCTGAAGATGTTCTATACTTTACAATACAGGTCAATGACAAAGCACAAAAGATGCTAGGAAGACACCTAGATGTTTTTCTACCATTGCTTTTTTGCGTAAAAAAACGCTAGAATTATATTATTTGAATGAAGTGGAAAAGAAAACGAGTGAAAAACAACAGTAAAAAAATTGTTTGGAAAAACACTTAATAAATATGACTTTGGTCAAAACCACTGTAGAAATGCTCAGGAGATGACAGAAAAAACACCAGTAAGGCTCTGTGCTCACGGTTTCTTGGACGCCAATGCAGCCACCAAGTTTTCCCAGGTGAAGACATTTCTTGAAAATGCAGGTGGACATTTTCCTGAGGTGCTGTCATTCTTGCAGCAGATCTGACGCCGGCATCTTTTACTTTGTGTTGTCAAGTATTTTGGGTGGAAATATCCTGAAAATTACACTGTGTGCACTTATCCAAAAGAAGTTTTTGAAGAGTTTTGTAAGACAGTTTCCAAAAGTTTCCATCAGGATCCACTTCAAATTTGTGACATTCACTTTCTTTTATCTACTAGTCACTTTTCAGAACTTCTTAAGGGTAAGAAAGCTCCAAAAAGTGCTCATATGAATACCAAGGTGGATTTCCCATGGAAAGGAACTTCAAGAGTTTCCCAAGAGTTTTTGAAGCAGTATTTGAGAAAGATTAAAGTAACCATCCAAAAAAACTAATTCTGAACACAGTCAAAGGGTATGTGGACGCAAAGTGTTTTCAGAGTTTCCTAGTGGGAACTACTCAAGAAAATTTTCCTTATCTGACAAGTTATTAGCAGAAGTTTTTGTTTTGAAGAGTTTTTTCCTGAAGTATTTTTTGCAGCCTTTTGATTGGACAGCACCGAGTTTAGGGCAGATTTCATTAGGCTCTACTTCAAAATAATAATAATAATAATCTTTTTATATAGCGCCAACATATTCCGCAGCGCTTTACAGTTTATCAGTTTCAAAACACAAGTCATAAGTAACAACGCTAACAATACAATAATTAAAGCAAAATAAGACGAAATAAGACGACCCTGCTCGTGAGAGCTTACAATCTACAATGAGGTGAGGGAGATACAGAGTACAGGTGTGTATTTACAATGGTGTATTTACAATGAAGGTGCAGCCATCTTGCGGGAGTGAAGGATGGATGGAGATAGTGAATGGGCTACACACGCACACTTACACAGAGAATGACTTTGATTAGTGAATGTGATAGGCCGCTCTGAACAGGTGTGTTTTGAGGGAGCGCCTAAAACTATGCAAATTGTGGATAGTCCTGATTTCTTGGGGTAGAGCATTCCAGAGGATAGGAGCAGCACGGGAGAAGTCTTGGAGTCAGGAGTGGGAGGTACGGATTAGTGCAGAGGTTAGTCGAAAGTCGTTTGCAGAGCGCAGCGATCAGCTAGGCCAATAGACAGAAATGAGAGAAGAGATGTAAGGGGGTGCCGCACTGTGGAGAGCTTTGTGGGTGAGAACAAGTACTTTGAATTGGATCCTATAATGAATGGGCAGCCAATGTAAGGACTGGCGAAGAGCGGACGCGTCCGAGTACCGATTACCCAGATGGACGATCCTGGCCGCTGCATTAAGTATGGACTGGAGAGGGGATAGTCGAGTGACGGGGAGGCCAATTAATAGAGCGTTGCAGTAATCCAGGCGAGAGTGGATCAATGCAACAGTGATGGTTTTTGTTGTTTCCATAGTGAGAAAAGGGCGGATTCTAGAGATGTTCTTTAGGTGTAAGCGGCAAGAGCGGGCAAGGGATTGTATATGGGATGTGAAGGAGAGATTGGTGTCAAACATAACACTCAGACAGCGCGCCTGCTGCCGGGGTGTTATTGTGGTACCACCCACGGAGAGGGAAATGTCAGATTTAGGGAGGTTAGTAGACGGCGGGAGCAGAAGAAGTTCAGTTTTGGAGAGGTTGAGTTTCAGATAGAGAGCGGACATGATATTGGAGACTGCGTACAGACAGTCACTGGCGTTCTGTAGTACAGCGGGGGTAAGGTCGGGGGAAGACGTGTATAGTTGTGTGTCATCAGCATAAAGATGGTACTGAAAGCCAAATCTGCTGATGGTCTGTCCAATTGGGGCCGTGTAGAGAGAGAAAAGAAGGGGGCCAAGGACTGAGCCCTGAGGTACCCCGACAGCAAGAGGAAGAGGAGATGACGTGGAGCCAGAGAACAAAACACTGAAGGAGCGGTCAGAGAGATAGGAAGAGAACCAGGAGAGTGCAGTGTCCTTAATGCCTAGTGACTGGAGCCTAGAGAGTAGGAGATGGTGGTCAACAGTATGGAAAGCTGCAGATAGGTCAAGAAGAATGAGCAGAGTGTGGTCACCGTTACGTTTTGCTGTCAGAAGGTCATTGGTCACTTTGATGAGTGCAGTTTCAGTCGAATGTAGGGGGCAGAAGCCGGACTGTGAAGGGTCTAGAAGGGAGTGAATGGAGAGGTAACGGGTAAGGCGGGAGTAAACTAGGCGTTCCAAAAGTTTAGAGATGAAAGGGAGATTGGAGACTGGTCTGTAGTTGTTTGTGCAGGATGGGTTGAGAGCAGGTTTCTTTAGTAATGGAGTAATGATGGCGTGTTTGAAGGAGGATGGGAAAATGCCCGAGGAGATGGAGAGATTAAAGATTGTAGTTAGGTGGGTTGTGACGACTGGAGAGAGTGACTGGAGGAGATGTGAGGGAATGGGGTCGGTAGTGCATGGAGTCTGGAGACTTCTTCTTCTGTGATGGGATCAAATGTGGAGAGTGAGCCAGGGGAGATGCAGGAAGGGATGGGAGTCACAGCACTTGGTGGTTGGGAGCAGATTTCTTGACGGATATTATCTATTTTTTCTGTAAAGTGGGAGGCCAGGTCAAAATGGTATTGTGTACTTTTTTTAGGCGTTTCTCAAAATCTGAAATGGAAGAAACACTCAAATGACTTAATATATGAACTGCAAAATGGTTTTAGAATAGGAAGAATCTTTCAAGAATTTTTTCATCATTTTTGTAACATTTTTTGAAGCAAACTAGCTCAAAAAATTATTTAAAAAAACTGTGCATATACACTAGGGTGACCGCAAAAAATCGATGTCGGAATTTTGTCCGTCTGGACCCCACAAAACGATTCCCCTTTCCAGATATTGAGATAGCCAAAATTTGAGCTCGATCAAACGACGTTAACCCGTGCCGCTCGTCGCTCAAAGTTTGAAAAAATCCAAATTGAGGTATTTTAAGATTTAGGTATTTTGCATAGTCTGTTAGACTATAAAGAATGTGACAACAACATTGCAGAAATAGCCCTGACCAAATTTTCGAACCATTTGTGGTATTTGAATGCAGAGTTGGTGGGATTATAGTTTTTTGATCCCACCATTACAGACAATGAAAAGTTGTTAATGGCTAATAAATTGCTCAGTAGCACAGATGAACCATCAGAGCACACTAGGGTTGTAAATCCAAAAGTTAGGAAAGAAAAATTAAAAGAGGTAGGAAGTAACCGACTTTAACGACCTTCTGACAAAAGATGAAGAACAAAAGCAATATGTCCTGCAAGTTGTAAGCAAATGCCGAGCATTATATTCTGACATTTCAAAAACTACTTTAACAAAAGCTCTAGAATAGATTAGATAACTATGTAAAATTATCAACTCATGTAGGTTAGCATGCTCTGATGGTTCATCTGTGCTACTGAGAAATTTATTAGCCATTAACAACTTTTCATTGTATGTAATGGTGGGATCAAAAAACGATAATCCCACCAACTCTGCATTCAAATACCACAAATGGTTCGAAAATTTGGTCAGGGCTATTTCTGCAATGTTGCTGTCACATTCTTTATAGTCTAACAGACTATGCAAAATACCTAAATCTTAAAATACCTCAATTTGGATTTTTTTCAAACTTTGAGCGACGAGCGGCACGGGTTAACGTCGTTTGATCGAGCTCAAATTTTGGCTCTCTCAATATCTGGAAAGGGGAATCGTTTTGTGGGGTCCAGACGAACAAGATTCTGACATTTTTTCCCCCCCATATGAGATCCGGTCACCCTAATATACACTTATGGTTTCAAGGTTTTATATTCATGCAAGTTATGCAGATTTTGGACTCTAGATTAGTCAGTAGATTGGTAAATTGGTTACTTAAATACATTAATGTATTTAAACACCCAGTATTTTGCAATATCTAACCTATCAATTAGAATTATGCGTAAAAGAATTTTATAAATGCAAGCTGAAGTCTTGCAGTTTTACATATTAGCCCGTACACACATGCACACATACAAATAAACCTACAGAAAACATTCGGTGATACCCCCCTCCTCTCCCCCATTCAACCCCCTGAGGGGTTGGCAGAACAGTTGCCTCTGATTAGAGTGCATTTGCTCAACAATATTGCAGCAGTCTGTTTTTGGAGCCTGTCACATACAGAAGGTAAAGTTGTGACTTGGTCCAGGTCCAACCTTCAGTGCATCTCTCTTTCTCTATTTTTTTTTTTTTGCTGCCTCTTGCTGTGCAAAGAGATGGATTCCTGCTGCTTCCTTACCGGCTTTTACAGCCGCCCTGCCTGTAGGAACAAATGGTACATTTCAGAAAATAAACTTATCTCATTTGTATGACACCACAAACCCTCCGGTTATAATGTTGCACCATTAGTTGTAACAAGGCTTTAAGCTATGCTAATTCAATAAAGCAACTAGAAGAATGTGTGCACCAGACACATCTTCATACCATGCTGACATGCGGCTATTAGTCTGAGGTCAGAAATACATTAATTTTATTGGATTACCTATGTGAGTTTTATTCAGTATGAAAAAAATCAGTTGATGAATTTTTATGCTTTATTTTATCAAGAATTTGCCCTCCCTATAAGAAGAAAGCAAGTTACTGTGTATGTACAAGAAAAAGCATGCCTAAAAATCATAATAACTTTTAGGCCACCTTCACACATCCTTTTTTAAGGACTGAAAATACGGACATACAGTAAACACACCCATTGTATTCAATGGCGGTGCGCACATGTCAGGTTTTTCACACAGACCGTGTGTCCATGTGAAAAACCCACAGACATGTCCTTTTTCTTTGCGCAGCATAGACAAAATGCGTATGTACACACGAATGACGCACAAATGACATCCGTGTGACATGTACTGGCGCCTAGGAAAAAGCAGTACAGTTCACACTGTTCCCAGGCGCCAGGTGCTGAAAAATGATGAGAGTTGTATTCAGCTCCCACTGTGTACATTGTGTATAAAATTAAGAATTAAATAAAAAAATTGGTGCGGGCTCCGCTTCATTTTAACCCCTTTACCCCCAAGGGTGGTTTGCATGTTAATGACCGGGCCAATTTTTACAATTCTGACCACTGTCCCTTTATGAGGTAATAACGCTGGAACACTTCTATGGATCCCGGTAATTCTGACATTGTTCTCTCATGAAATATTGTACTTCATGTTAGTGGTAAAATTTCTTTGATATGACTTGCGTTTATTTGTGGAAAAAAATGGAAATTTGGTGAGAATTTTGAAAATTTTGCAATTTTCCAATTTTGAATTTTCATGTTCTTAAATCACAGAGATATGTCACACAAAATATTTAAGAAGTAACATTTTCCCCATGTTTACTTTACATCAGCACAATTTTGGAACCAACATTTTTTTTTGTTAGGAAGCTATAAGGGTCAAAAGTTGACCAGCGATTTCTCATTTTTACAACACCATTTTTTTTTAGGGACCACATCACATTTGAAGTCTCTTTGAGGGCTCTACAGTATATGATAGAAAATACCCAAAAGTGAGACCATTCTAAAAACTGCACCCCTCAAGGTGCTCAAAATCACATCCCAGTAGTTTATTAACCCTTCAGGTGCTTCACAGGAATTTTTGGAATGTTTAAAAAAATGAACATTTAACTTTTTTCACAAAAAAATTACTTCAGGTCCAATTTCTTTTATTTTCTCAAGGGTAACAGGAGAAATGGGACCCCAAAAGTTAATGTGCAATTTGTCCTGAGTACTCTGATACCCCATATGTGGGGGTAAACCACTGTTTGGGCACATGGCAGAGCTCAGAAGGGAAGGAGCACCATTTGACTTGTTCAATGCAAAATTGGCTGGAATTGAGATCGGACGACATGTCGCCTTTGGTGAGCCCCTGATGTGCCTAAACAGGGGAAACCCCCCACAAGTGACCCCATTTTGAAAACTAGACCCCCAAGGAAATTATCTAGATGTGTGGTGAGAACTTTGACCCACCAACTGCTTCACAGAAGTTTATAACGTAGAGCCATAAAAATAAAAAATCATTTTTTTTTCCACAAAAATGATATTTTCACCCACAATTTTTTATTTTCCCAAGAGTAACAGAAGAAATTGGACCCTAAGAGTTATTGTGCGATTTGTCCTGAGTAAGCTGATACCCCATATGTGGGGGTAAACCACTGTTTTGGTGCATGGCAGAGCTCGGAAGGGAAGGAGCACCGTTTGACTTTTTCAACGCAGAATTGGCTGGAATTGAGATCAGATGCCATGTCGCGTTTGGTGAACCCCTAATATGCCTGAACAGTGAAAACCCCTCAATTCTAACTCCAACCCTAACCCCAACACACCTCTAACCCTAATTCCAACCCTAACCATAACCCTAACCACAAACCTAACCCTAACACACCCCTAACCCTAATCCCAACACTAACCCTAACCCTAGCCCTAGCCCTAATGGGAAAATGGAAATAAATACATTTTTATTTTATTTTATTCCTAACTAAGGGGTGATAAAGCGGGGTTTGCTTTACTATTTATAGCGGATTTTTATGTTCGGCAGCTGTCACACGCTAAAAGACGCTTTTTATTGCAAAAAATAGTTTTTGCATCACCACATTTTGAGAGCTATAACTTTTCCTTTTTTGGCCCACAGAGTCATGTGAGGTCATATTTTTTGCAGGACGAGTTGACATTTTTATTGGTACCATTTTCGGGCACATGACTTTTTTGATCGCTTTTTATTCTGATTTTTGGGAGGCAGAATGAACAAAAACCAGCAATTCATGAATTTCTTTTGGTGAGGCGCATTTATACCATTCCACATGTGGTAAAATTGATAAAGCGGTTTTATTTTTCGGGTCAGTACGATGACAGCGATACCTCATTTATATCATTTTTTAATGTTTTGGCGCCTTTATACAATAAAAACAATTTTATATAAAAAATAATTATTTTGCATCACTTTATTCTGCGAGCTGTAACTTTTTTATTTGTTTGCTGATGATGCTGCGTGGCAGCTTGTTTTTTGCGGGACAAGATGACGTTTTCAGCGGTACCATGTTTATTTATATCCATCTTTTTGATTATTCCACTTTTTGTTCAACGGTATGATGATAAAGCATTGTTTTTTTGCCTTGTTTTTTAAGGGATTCACTAAAGGGGTTAACTAATAGGACAGTTTTATAGGGTGGGTCATTACGGTCTCAGCAATACTAAATATGTGTACTTTTATTGTTTTTTTATTTTTTTATTTACATAAAAAAATTAATTTATTGGGGAATATTTTTTTTCTTTATTTAGGAATGTTTTTAAATTATTTTTGCACGTTAATTTTTTTTTTTTTTTACTTTGTCCCAGGGTGGGACATCACTATATAGAGTCAGCGATCTGACAGGCAGTGTAGGAGGCTTTTCAATGCCCGCTCTCAGCAGGACCCAGAAGGACCCCACAGCCATCTTGGATCCAGGGACCTGCAGGGAGGAGGCCCTCCTAACAATGCCATCACATCGCTTTGTTCTGAGGGTCTCAGGGAAGCACACAGGGAGCCCCCTCCCTGCGCAATGCTTCCCTATGCCACCGGAACACTGCGATCATGTGTGATCGCAGTGTGCCAGGGGTTAAAGTGGCGGGAGCAGTTTCTGACCGCTCCTGGCACATAGTGCCGGGTGTCAGCTGTGATAATCAGCTGACACACGGCTGCGATCAGCTGCGCTCCCCCTGTGAGTGCAGCTGATCTCAATGACGTACTATCCCGTCCACGGTCATACGGGCCTGGGTCACCTGGATGGGATAGTACGTCATATGTCAGAAAGGGGTTAATAATCAGCAGAGGGGCTGATGTTACAAATCTGGGAAAGGGGACAATATCTCAAAAGGTTCACAAGCTTTTAATTACAGCACACAGCTGTTTGCTTAGCCTTTTCTGATTAGTTTATGGGGGACCCCAGAATAAAATGATGCAGGGTCCCCCTATAAATTCTAACCAGCAGTGGCTAAACAGACATCTGTGGGTTGACATTAATAGCCTGGTAAGGGGCCAGGGATATTGCCCCCCTCCCAGATTTCCAACATCAGCCCTCAGCTGCCCCAGAAATGGCACTTGGCCTTGCTCTTCCCATTTGGCCTAGTGTGGCGGCAAGCGGGATATTAGCGTTGAGGTTGATGTCAGATTTGTATTGTCAGCTGATATCAAGCCTAGGGGTTAGTAATAGAGAGGCGTTTAGAATACACCCCCATTGCTAACTCCATAATCATACTGTGAAAAAAGAACAGCAAGAATAAAGTCCCTTAATTGAACTAAACACACCCCACTCTCATTTTCCCATTTATTACAGTAAAAATTAAAATAATAAAAAAATATTCCTCACCTGTCCGACAATAATCCATTTTTCCCATGCCGTGATCCACCTCTGCCACATCTGGATTACATTGAGAAAATGGAAACGGTCTTAGGAGCGCAGGAAAGAGACTCAGACAAGAGATGGGGTTAAACCACAACGCGTTTCGACGGAGGATCCGTCTTCATCAGGTGGAAGTTTATTAATGACATAGGGGATGGGGTATTTAAATGGGAGGCAGCCAATCACAACAGTCAAAACAGTCACATGTTATGATAGTCACATGTTACGACAAGATGACATCATATATTATTAAAAAAAAATTAAAAAAAAAAAGAAATAGAAACAACTTACATAAAACGTGAGATAAAACAGCATGAGGTAAACAAGTTTTAAATGTATAAAATGTGCAAAAAGGAGCAATAATATAATATAGATAAAAATGAATAAAATTATTAACAGGTTAGTAGACCAGTAAAAAGACCAATAAAAAAACGAGAACCCATATTAATAATAAAAGCATGTAAACAATAGCATCTAGGTAAAACGCACTGATGCTAAAAAGGCAAATAAAGTTATCTTGTCACTTTATCTATAGTTAAATTCAGGCCTTCAGGGGCAAGTGTGCCAAGCTTGAATATCCAAAAGCTTTCTCTATTGATTAAACTGTTGAAGCGATCAGCCACGGTATCAGGTATGTGGTCAATAATCGTTATTTTCAAATTTTTTGGATTTTTTTGATGCACAGTTAAAAAATGTTTGGAAAGGCTGTGCAGGAGAAAGCCATTTCGGATATTCTGTCGATGCTTGTTCAATCTAGCATACATCGTTTGTATGGTTCGACCTACGTACTGTAGGCGTCGAACCATACAAACGATGCATGCTAGATTGAACAAGCATCAACAGAATATCCGAAATGGCTTTCTCCTGCACAGCCTTTCCAAACATTTTTTAACTGTGCATCAAAAAAATAGCAAGGTGACATTAACCCGTTATTATTAAGCCATGAGTCACCGCTAAAGGCAATGGGAATAGAGAGGCTAAGTGCCAGAAAAGGCACATCTTAGGCTGGTTTCACACTTGCGTTTTTTTGCGCTGTATTTTAGCGCTAAAAAACGCATGCGTTTTTTTTCCTATATTTTGCATGGGATGCGCTTATGTGCCATACACATGCGTTTGTATGCGTTTTTCCGTGCATGCGTTTTTTTGTGTTGTTCGCTCGGGCGCACAAAATGCATCCTGTTGCATTTTTTGGGCGTCCGACTTGCCTCAAAAAAACGCATGCGCGCGCAATGCGTTTTTTTACAGCAAGACACCCATTATAAGTCTATGGGTGCGCATATGTGCGCATTGGCATGCTCATGTATGCGCTTTTTTGCACATGCGTTTTTTTGTTGACCATTAGTTAGACAATGGAATTTAGGGGTTTGGGTTAGAGTTAGGGTTAGTTAAGGGGGTTTAGGGTTAGGGTTTGGGTTAGGGTTAGTATGGTTTGGTTAAGGGTTAGGGTTTAGGGTTAGTTGGTATAGGGTTAGTGTTAGGGTTTGGGTAGGGTTTGGTTAAGGGTTAGGGTTAGTATGGTTTGGTTAAGGGTTAGGGTCAGGGTTAGGGAATGGTTTGGTTAAGGGTTAGGGTCAGGGTTAGGGTTATGGTTAGGGTTAGTTAAGTCATGGTTTGGGTTAGTGTGAGGGGCCAACTAATGTTGGAAAAAACGCAAATGCGGTAAAAACGCATACAAACGCATAAAAACGCTGCGTTTTTTTCATGCATGCTCATAAAAATGCTTGAAAAAAACGCAGCATTTGTATGCATTTGTATGCGTTTTTTCTATGCATTTTTTTGTGGGAAAAACGCGCTGCAAAACAAAGCGCGAAAGTAGCTTTATAGATGTGCCTTTTCTGGGGTGGCTGGGGGCAGATTTTTTTAGCCGGGGGAGCAAAAACAATGGTCCCTCTCTAGGCTATTAATATCTGCCCTCACTCATTGGCTTTCCCTCTCAGGCGGTGAAACTCCCGTGGGAGCCCATGCAATCTTTTTCAACAAATGTACCTGTTAATTTAACATCTATGTGTCCAAAATTTTACACACATACCATAATATAATTATTAGTCAAAGACATATAAAAGCCACATGAGTTCAAAAATGCCCAAATTTAGAAAGCACTCCTTATATAGATCACACAAAAAGATTTTTGTGCAAAAATGTGTAAATATTTGTATTCATTAATAAGTTCATTAAAACATGTATAAATACAAACAGCCCCCCGAGGAAGCCCTTAGAGCGAAACGAGTCAGGGCGCAGGCAGCACCACTCGACCCCCTACATGGGTAAGAAATACACCTTTTTGCATTTACATCGGTGGTTTGACCATTTGGCATAGCTGAAATAGATTGGGTAGTTAGGGTGGTTATTTGTTCATGACCCACTGTGGGATGCTCTCCCTGTCTGTTTGACATGACGGTTTGACACTATTTGATGTGACTAAGGTACTTTAAGTGCACAAGTGTCTTTTTAGGATTTCGGGATCACCCCTCTTGTACCCTAATTCCCATGCTAGACTTTGCCTCTTGGCTATTTTACCACTGGTATTTGTTGTTATTGATTATGTTGACTGTTTCTGCTGCTATGTCTTCCACCTTATATGTACTCATTTGTTTGTATGTATACATGTTTTAATGAACTTATTAATGAATAAAAATATTTACACATTTTTGCACAAAAAAATCTTTTTGTGTGATCTATATAAGGAGTGCATTCTAAATTTGGGCATTTTTGAACTCATGTGGCTTTTGTAGGTTTGATTATAGTAAAGAGTTGCCTAATTATATATTATTTTGGATTTCATGTGATCAGTTATAGGTAGAGTTGAGCGATACCGTCCGATACTTCAAAGTATCGTATCGGATGGTATCGGCCGATCTTTAAAAAAAGTATCGGTATCGCCGATTCCGATACCGGAAGTCCCATTCAAGTCTATGGGACTTCCGGTATCGGAATAAGAAAAACCCTTTCCTGCCCTTGTACAGCCTCTCTGGGGTCTGTACGGGCCTTTCGGGGGGCTGTGCCGGCCTGCCAGGGGGTCTGTGCAGGCTCCGGTGGTCTGTGCCGGCCTGCCGGTGGTCTGTGCAGGCTCCGGGGGGCTGTGCCGGCCTGCCGGGGGGCTGTGCCGGCCTGCCGGGGGGCTGTGCAGGCTCCGGGGGGCTGTGCCGGCCTGCCGGGGGGCTGTGCCGGCCTGCCGGTGGTCTGTGCAGGCTCCGGGGGTCTGTGCAGGCTCCGGGGGTCTGTGCAGGCATCGTCCGATGGGACTACAAGTCCCATCGGGCGATGCCTGCTACCATGACAGTGATTGACACATTAGCCAATGATGGGACAGTAGTAGTCCCATCATCCGGCTAATGTGTTAAATGTAAAAAAAAAAAAAAAAAAAATTACATGCTACATACATACAACATGCATACTACATACATGCTACATTCATACTACATACTACATACATGCTACATTCATACTACATAAATACTACATGCAACATACATACTACATATATACTACATGCATGCTACATACATACTGCATGCTACATACATACCACATATATACTACATACATACTACATGCATGCTACATGCATGCTACATGCTACATACATAACACATATATACTACATGCATGCTACATACATACTACATACATGCTACATACATACTACATATATACTACATACATACTACATACATACTACATGCATGCTACATGCATGCTACATACATACTACATATATGCTACATACATACTACATGCATGCTACATACATACTACATGCTACATACATACCACATATATACTACATACATACAATACATTCATACAATACATACATAGACATACAGTACATATAACATAGAGTAACATACTTACCAATACTTGTCACATTGTTCCCCGAAGCCATTGTCTTTTCCGGGATAAATATTAACATAACAAACCACAAAAATACTCACCCACGATCCGAAGCAGTCCACGAGTGTGTCCCACGACGATCTTGGGTAGAGAACTGCAGCATCAGATGATGCTGCCGTTCTCTACGGGCTGCAGGAATCCAATGACGGAAGGTAGGTATCCTTCCGCACTGTATTCCTCCGCCACTTAAAAAAAAAAAGTCCCTAGTCTCACTTTATGCCATTGCTGTGTGGGAAATTCCCACACAGCAATGGCATAAAGTGAGACTAGGGACTTTTTTTTTTTAAGTGGCGGAGGAATACAGTGCGGAAGGATACCTACCTTCCGTCATTGGATTCCTGCAGCCCGTAGAGAACGGCAGCATCATCTGATGCTGCAGTTCTCTACCCAAGATCGTCGTGGGACACACTCGTGGACTGCTTCGGATCGTGGGTGAGTATTTTTGTGGTTTGTTATGTTAATATTTATCCCGGAAAAGACAATGGCTTCGGGGAACAATGTGACAAGTATTGGTAAGTATGTTACTCTATGTTATATGTACTGTATGTCTATGTATGTATTGTATGAATGTATTGTATGTATGTAGTATATATGTGGTATGTATGTAGCATGTAGTATGTATGTAGCATGCATGTAGTATGTATGTAGCATGCATGTAGTATGTATGTAGCATGCATGTAGTATGTATGTAGCATGCATGTAGTATGTATGTAGTATGTATGTAGTATGTATGTAGCATGCAGTATGTATGTAGCATGTATGTAGTATGTATGTAGTATATATGTAGTATGTATGTAGCATGTAGTATGTATGTAGTATGCATGTAGTATATATGTAGTATGCATGTAGTATATATGTAGTATGTATGTAGCATGCATGTAGTATGTAGTATGTATGTAGCATGTATGTAGTATGTATGTAGCATGCAGTATGTATGTAGCATGCATGTAGTATGTATGTAGCATGCATGTAGTATATATGTAGTATGTATGTAGCATGCATGTAGTATGTATGTAGTATGTATGTAGTATGTATGTAGCATGCAGTATGTATGTAGCATGCATGTAGTATGTATGTAGTATGTATGTAGCATGCAGTATGTATGTAGCATGTATGTAGTATGTATGTAGCATGTATGTAGTATGTATGTAGCATGCATGTAGCATGTATGTAGCATGCATGTAGTATGTATGTAGTATTTTTTTTTTTTTTTTTTTTTTTTAACATTTAACACATTAGCCGGATGATGGGACTACTACTGTCCCATCATTGGCTAATGTGTCAATCACTGTCATGGTAGCAGGCATCGCCCGATGGGACTTGTAGTCCCATCGGACGATGCTTGCACAGACCCCCGGACATCAGCACAGCCCCCCGGCAGGCCGGCACAGCCCCCCGGCAGGCCGGTACAGACCCCCACAGGGTGCACAGACCACCGGCAGGCCGGCACAGCCCCCCGGCAGGCCGGTACAGACCCCGGGCAGTCCACACAGCCCCCCGGCAGGCCGGCACAGCCCCCCGGCAGGCCGGCAGAGACCCCCGGAAGGCCCGAAATGACGGCGCATCATGATGCGCACACACCGCGCATCATGATGACGTCAGGCCGTCAATCAACTGAACTTCCGATTCCGATGCCGAATTCCGATATTGAAAAAATATCGGAAGTCGGTATCGGAATTCCGATACAGCAAGTATCGGCCGATACCCGATACTTGCGGTATCGGAATGCTCAACACTAGTTATAGGTATGATACCTTGTGTTAAAGACATATAAAAGACTAAATGGAATGAAATGGTTTACTGTATGTAAGCCATGTGTCATTTCATGTCGGTTTTGTAATAATTTTACAGAAGCCGGCAATTGATTTAGTGTGCAAAGCAGTAATCAAAGCAAAAGGTGGCTACTTTGAAGAACCTAGAATATAAGCCATATTTTCAGTTGTTTCACACTTTTTGGTTAATTATATAATTCCACATGTGTTAATTCATAGTTTTGTTGCCTTCAGAATGAATCTACAATTTTCATAGTCATCAAAATAAAGAAAACTCTTTGAATGAGAAGGTGTGTCCAAACTTTTCGTCTGTATTGTATACAGTATATATATATATATTCTATGTGTCTATATCTATTCTTTCGTTTGGGTTTTAACCTGTCATAGGGATCCATTATATGTCCATTTTGCAAGCCGGTGAGAAAATCTCGGCATACGGATGCAATACGGGTGTCATACGGATGCTTACATACGCAAAAATCGCATCCTAGCCTTACCATCGGATGACATACGGATCACTGTTCAGGGAACATTTCTGCGTATTACAACCGTAAAATACGGACGGTATTTTTATACGTTGTGTCGGACTCCAGCCTGACACTATCAGTTCGAGCCAATGTTCTGCACTGAATGATCGGCTTGATCATAAATGGCTGACAGGGATATTTTTTTTTATTTTTTAAAAGAATGATAAGTCTGTCAGTACACTGTGTTATTAAATAAGCTGTTGGTTTCTATTGGGTTACCATCTGGACACTTTGACATTACTAAGGCTGCATGTGTTAAAATCCTTAAAAGGGGTTGGATGTAGCAAGAGAGACCTCTGAGAGTTAGTAGGAGGTCAGTAGGAGGCTTTGCAGTATGGGGATTCACTGCGAATTGATTTGCTAAAAATCAAATTATTAGGGAAAGTTTGGCAAACCTGGCAAAAGATATAATCATTGATGCTCACTGTTGGTCTTTGTAAATTAACTGCAGCACTGACATCACATAAAGCCAATCACTCACCTTAGTAATATACATTAATGTTGGTCTCCGCAGAAACACTTTTTGGTTGATCCTTATCAACCCTTTTAAGGTTGGAAAAGCTCCATTATGCACAGTGGTACTTTTACTCTGGAAGACTAAACTTGTCCAGTGTAACTCTTTGTACTCAGCCACACATGCATGAAAATAACTTCTGAGGTTTTAACCTGTTTCATATAAGTCCCACTGGTTTCCAATACAATACACTAGTATTGTGTTATTGTTTTCTATGAATTGAGAATCTGCAACATGTCCACCAATATATATACAAATTAGAACAGAGTGCATTGTAAATTTATGATGAATGATCCTCTCATTGGATCAGATTATATAGGGACCAGGGAAATTTCCCAATTGGTACACTCCCTCAAGCATGATAAACAAAACAACTGAGTGTAAATCCAATAAAATACAAATTGTATTAAGTATTCAATATACAAAAATTCATATAGATGTACATAAAATCATAAAAGGGTTCACATACGGGGAAGGAACAGACAAGCAAATATATAGAAACCGGGCCCTAGACAAACATCAAGAGGTAGGAAGAAGGCTTAAAGTCATATAGATTATATATATGTATCAAAATGAATGGCTTTAAAGTGCATGTGCCAAAATGTAAACAGTAAAGAAGAGTAAATTCAATAGCCGTGCCATATACAGGGTCTCCTGTGAGATCCCTAGCAGTTTCTCATATATCAAAAATGCATATTGCAGCAAGTGCCACTCTTACCCATAATTCTTCACTAAGGGTTCCCGAAGCACGCAGCCCCAACGCGCGTTTCGCTTTTGCTTCCTCGGGGGGCACGTTGTCTGTTCCTTCCGCGCATGTGAACCCTTTTATGTTTTTATGTACAGATGTATTTACAAAAAAAGAAAAAGGAGTGCGATACATAAAATCATATGAAATATATGTTTATTTATTAGTTACAAATACATGTATGCAATGATAAAAATTACAAATACCATATAACCCTAAGTAATGTAGTATATGCCCAGAGCAATTTTACAGGCAACTAATATCTTTGATGGCACAAAAAAATATATATATATATATATATATATATATTTATATATCCAGTGTTACAACAACCACCAGTGACCATGAATAAAAAATAATAAAAAAAATATATATAAAATACAATGGTTTTGCGTGTGTACAGGGACCAGCAAACATTGCGCTACCACAACAGTGCCAAAGAAAAATTAAACAAATACTCCCAAGTGCTTACCCATATAGTATGGTGCTTGGTTGCTCTGGAACCACGTGTCACCCCTGACACGCGTTTCGCTTCTGGCTTTATCAGAAGGGATATCCCTTTTGATAAAGCCAGAAGCAAAACGTGCGTCGGGTGACACGTGGTTCCAGAGCAACCAGGCACCATACTATATGGGTAAGCACTTGGGAGTATTTGTTTAATTTTTCTTTGGCACTATTGTTGGTAGCTCACTGTGGGCTGGTCCCTGTACACACGCAAAGCCATTGTATTTTATATATTTTTTTTTATTCATGGTCACTGGTGGTTGTTGTAACACTGGATATAAATATATATATATTTTTTTTTGTGCCATCAAAGATATTAGTTGCCTGTAAAATTGCTCTGGGCATATATTACATTACTTAGGGTTATATGGTATTTGTAATTTTTATCATTGCATACATGTATTTGTAACTAATAAATAAACATATATTTTATATGATTTTATGTATAGCACTCTTTCTTTTTTTGTACAGTATATTTAGTCTGGAGTTTACATTTACTTTATCCATTAAATAGTTTTTGGGCATAGACAGCTTTAAATCCACTGGGATCATTATTAATTGATGATAGATGTTATCTTGCCCATAGTTGCTTTTGGACATTTGTGGTATATCTATATGAATTTTTGTATATTGAATACTTAATAAAATGTGTATTTTATTGGATTTACACTCAGTTGTTTTGTTTATCATGTCCACCAAGCATGAATATGACCTATTTAGTATTATTATTTATTTTAAAGCACAATTAATTCCAGTGTGCTGTACATGTCGAGAGAGTTTACATGTCATACATATACAGTATGAAATACAAGCAAGTACAATAAACAAATTCACTCACAGACTCTTATAGATAATATGAAATGCTAAAATAGTGAGTTCTAAAGGATGGGGAATTCTAGGAAGGGAGAAATCTTAGACACAGTTGGAACTGTTGTGTGAGGAACATAGTGTCATGGGGATAAAGCAACAGAGAGGGGCCAGAAGATTGCAACGTCTGGTCACACGAAATCCTGCGCTGATTAGAATTGCATCACCATCCTATTTAAAAGTGCATGTTTTCCTTGCTCTGTCATTGCAAGAGTTAATCAGTTCAGTTGATCTCCTGGGGATCTCCATCCTGAATTGCCTCAGCTATTCTGTGTTGGCCACTACCTTATGGTATATATGCTCGCCACTGGCACTTGGAAATTGACAGTGATAATTCTTACTTCCTGGTTAGGTGTTGAAGGAAAAAATTAGTGCTAGGAGTAGACAGATGGAGAGTTGTTCAGGAGAAGGAGATTTCTGCGTGGAGTTGGTTTGCATGCTTATCCTCATCCTCTCCTATTTGGTTTCTCCTATCTATCCCTCCCCTGTGATCCACTCTGTTGTTTTGTGAGTATATTTGTACGATTGTAATTTTCTTTAATCTCTGTCTGTCTTTCCTTGTCTGTCTGGTTAGTGTAATCCTATACACTTATGCCTCACGCCTTCCTGGGTGGGGGAGGGAACAGATAAAGTTTAAGATAGTAGCATAGCAAGGTACACGATCTCAGCATCGCCACCTTACGGGGTAATCTGGGGGACAGAGAAAGACTAGGGTGTGCCCTAGTTTGAGGGATCAGGTAGGCACCCACCGTCCCTAGTCACTATGTAACAGATAGATGGGTAGCGAAAATAAAAATGTTCTGTAGACCAAAGATTATCTGTGGTGATGTGTCAGGAGATTATGTTGGAGATGTGTGGGGAATTTAGATTATAGAAAACCTTGTATACAGAGATGAGCGGATCCATGGAAGTTCGGGTTCTGGTACCCTACCCAAACTTTACTCCAAAGTTTGGTTTGGGTACCAGAACTATACATGAACGTAAAACAGTACCCGAACACCATTGAAAAGAATGGGGACCTGAACGTTTAAGCTGGAAAATTCTCTCTTTCCCCAGGAATTCCGAACATTGCAACAGACTTACGGGAGAAGTCTATGTTCACTGTCTACTACTGGACGCTAACTTTTAAGTTTGGGTTTTCTCATCTCTACTTGTATGTCATTGTTAGTAATTTAAAGAAATTTCCCAGTACTTTTTTATTAATGGCCTATTAATGTAAGTTGAATTTAGTGAGACCTGAGAAATTAATTAGAATCTCTATTTTATATTGCTATTGCTGACACAGCATGCTAAAAAGAAGATGCTAAAAGAAGATGCTAAAAGAAGAACCATGTTCGATTGATATAAAGCCCCGTATTCATATGATACTACAGAGCAACAATGGTGTTTTATTTTTGATATATCCGCATGCTATATTGTTATAATTAGAATAACAGAATAGATTGGTTCCTGTGATTTACAGAAATTAGGTGGCTAGACTTTTGTAATCGAGAAAGAAATATATCCTGAATTTGTAAATTCAAGTAGCATCTATGGACCATTTGAGACCAGCAAATTCCTCAATGAATAATAAAACTTGATTTTACTTTACCTCCCTTGTCGCTCAACAGCCGAACACCTATGCCAAAAGAAAGTAAAAGAGTGAGCAGGCCTAAAAGGGTAGGGAAAAAAAAGGATTTTCATTATGAAAGTTAATTAGCTTCCAAGCCAGGCTGTACCTTTTCAAGAGGAGGAATTAGAAGCATTTAATTGCTTTATCAGCCTTCTCTTTGATTTTCAGCAATCAGGCCGATTCCATTTAATTTAACTGCCACAGATGAGAAGAAAATTGATGCTCTCACCTGCCTCGGAGCAGAAAGAGAGAGAGTAAGAGAGTACGCGAGGGAGAGAAAGAGAAGTCAGAGGAATTGGCAAATATAGTGTCTGCAAATTAATGAAAACTAACAGCATTTGTTCACAATTGGAAATGATGTGTGCCCTGAGGTGTTTGGAAGATATGTACCACAGCGGAGGGAGCGGGTCTGGGATGTGAAACCAATCTTAATGTCAACAGAGAGGAGGGGGTCCCCTCCCCAGAATGAGAGCAAACATTCCTAGGATGATTGGGGATCAATTAACTCATATGAAGAGAATCATTGCCTCACAAAACACTTTTTGTATGTCAAAGCGGATAATTTACTGCTGTGTCTGTTGCAATTGTAGCCTGTTTGCTGAAGGTGAAAAGGATGCTATTAAGTTGGGCGCTTGCGTGATAAATGTGTTTTGTTTAATGTCTGTTTTGCTTCTTATGATTCCAGGTATTTTCTTGTATAACAGCCGCGCTCTGCGCTTTGTACGATAGACCCAGATGATATCATTGCACTCTACGCGGTCATGCTCCAGGCGAGCCTTCTAAGGCTCCGTCCTCGGATGAGTCTTCGCGTTGTGTGAGGTGCATGTCCCATGACTGGTCTATTTGAGCATGCTTAGGTGTACAGAACTAGTTTTTATTATCTTAATATTGATTTTTAGATGAGGAAAAAAATACATAAGTGCAGGAGCCCTTATTTAGCAGGCAGAGTTGTATTATAGGACCAAGCACTGGGTACAATGTTATCTTCTGCAATACTTTTTTTTAATATTCTAAAATCCTTGATGCTGTGATAGATGAGAATTTTGGAACCATATGGCATGTGGCCCATGATATCAACAGGAAAGAATGAAATAAAAGGAAATCTGCAACGTAACAAATCAGAACAGGAAATGTATACTTTATACACGTTATGGCTCTTGGGATTATCAATAGAGTTGCATTCTGTTTTTTAAATTGTGTGAGTCATTTTAGGAAACTGATGGAAGAAGTTAACCTCTAGTCCTGTTGTAACTTTAGAGGTATTGTAATGAGACTCTGTCAACGGTCACTGGCAGCTTTAAAATGGCTACTACAGACAGGCTTAGGGCAAGCCACTCCCCTTACCAGATCCTAGGGGTTACACTGGCCCTCACCCTTTAACCCCTGTACAGGGATCTGAAGTTAAACAGGGGCCCCTGGGCTGACAGAAGTAGTCCGGTAGCCAGGTCAGAACCAAGAGGGCAAAACATATACAAAATCAGAATACAGGAAAACAGGCACTAAAACAAGCCGAGGTCAAAACAGGAAACAATGACACTACACTGGAGATGGACAGACAAGACTAAACCAGAGGAGCTCAAGGCTATATCTGGCAGCTTCAACACCCATATTGTCAGAGTATATGGCACTACAGATCCCATCCACCCTAATCTTAAGGTACTGTCACACTTAGCGATGCACCAGCGATCCCGACAACTATATGGATCGCTGGTGCATCGCTAAGTGGTCACTAGTGAGATGCCACACAGGCAGATCTCACCAGCAACATAGCAGCGGTCGGGGTCGCTACTTACCTGTCAGACGAGGTGATCCTGACATCCTCCCGCCCGCGTCCACGCGTCGCTCCTCGGTGCCACAGGAAGCTGATGACAAGAAACGGCCCAGGCCATTCTCGGGCGATCAGCGATAATCAGCGGGGGAGTCGGTCGGAGGTAAGTCTCACACATAGCTATATCGCTGCTGCGTCACAAAACCAGTGACGTTACAGCGATATTGCTAGTAATATCGCTTAGTGTGACGGGGCCCTAAGTGACAGAACGGAGTCTGTGCTGTCCAAAGCTTCTGGTTGCACCATCTCTTCTGTCACCAGCGGAGCCTGCAGAATGAATACTTCGGGGCCTGGCGACAGAAGCAAGCGTAGCAGAAGCAGGTCTTAGTGGAGATGTGACAGGTGTGTTCACATGTACCATATATGTGTCTGAAGTTTCCTCCTAGAAAATCTGATGCTTATTACAGCAGCATTATTGTGGTTGAGGTGTTACCAAATTTTATCTAAACACTGCAAAGATAAGGTACGACGTAAATTTTCAGTGCTGTGGATTTGCCATCAGTAGCCTGCCAATTTATGTTGCGAATCTCACAGTGGATTTCATCCTTTCCACTGCAAAGTTGAGCCTAAACTTCTGAGTGGTGGGATCCCAACATGCAGAGTGGGATGCCACAACCCTCTGTTCACCTATCGTGATGAAAGCATGAGATTTTTCTATTTATTGCCAGGTCTTGTTATTGCACTAACCCAGGGCTGCTGCATTGACTAAATGGTGACGGAAAAGTCAGTGCTTTAAGGCTAAGTTGATGATGTGGCAGCGTTGGTGTATTGGGAATAGCTAAATCTCACAATAAAACTCGATCTCATGCTTTCACTATGAGTGAGAGGGGTTTCGCATGCAGGGATTCTACATCCCAGGACTTCAGACTTGACTTTTGCTAGAATTTGACACTAAATTATATTTAGAAAAATCACTAATCTGGGTTTGTCAATTCTTTTACTAAATATAATGCACACACTTAGATTGGTGATCGGTGCTCTTTAAATTTATCTGTAATGTTGAAACATTAACTAAATCATTCTGTCTGCACATCCCATTTCCATGTGCCCCATTGCAGCGCCTGGATATAGTGTAGAGGGGTCCCTCTTTGAAAAAGTGCAGCTGCCACTCTGGTGAACTCATCAAGACCATTTATTATATGATTACTGATCCATTTCACAGAAAAATAAATTGCTTTCATAGTCATTTTCCATTATTCATGGGTTTAAGAAAATCCAGACCTGAGCTTCATTCTCATAAGAGGTAGGTCAGTTGTTACAAACCCTTTGAAGGACACCGGTCCAATACAAGGCATGGTGACATTTGATTGTCATTGTTTGGGTAACTAGGTCTAGAGCTTTAAACAAAAAAAATAAGGCATGCAAAATTAAATTTGAGAAAATGTTGTCATGCATCTGTCCACATCTTAATTGCATAGCTAGGAACATGCAGACACTAATGACTCATGGATACAAGAATGCCACGTGCACCAAGCCTGTACATCAGGGCAAGGAGGTCATACAGATCCCTATAATAGAGTCACAAGCCTTTCATGTGCTTCTCTAGACATTACATGGGATGTACAGAAATATTGCCTGTAGAGGAGAAAGCTTTGAATTCTTATAAAATCCAAAAGAAAAACCATCTTTATTTTCCTATCTAAAATCAGAGACATATGGAGGTGCAGTTGAAGCCCCATGCAACTCAATGAGGCCCTGTTACAGCTCCCGCAGAGGTCAATGGGGCCACTTCTGTAAATAACCCACAATTGCTCACTCTAATGAAAATTATGGATAGATGACAAAATGAAAAAGTGTAAAAATGAAAATTATAATCAGCATCTGACAGTAGAAAACTCTACATGTAGATAACTGTTTTCTTCATATATTTTAGCATTAGAAGTTAATTAAATCTGTAATTACACTAATATTATGAGATTGTAATGAAATTATCACATGACCCTAATATATGTCATTCTCCTACCTTTAGGTGGAAGTATTTCCCTGGAAGGTCTGACCTGCCCTGAGGATGAAGAAAAGCTTATCACCTATATTGAGCTGTTCTAACCCCTGTCCTCTCTGATTAAACCTGTACTACTGAGGAACTCTAAGTTAATCAGACTCCTGCCCAAGAGGTCACTCCACAATATAGAATGTTTTAGAAAGAAAAAAATATGGCAATCTGATTGAATAGGGTCATAACATGTACACATTCAGTGTATGGCTGGCTCCGAAGGCAAAGTAACAGTGCAAAATTGCATTACATGATATATTTCTATTTGGCTTTACAGAAATTATACTATAATATTTTGGTGAGATTTAGGAGGCCAGCCACTGATATTATCCATGATCTTTAAATTGCTTTAAATGAAGCAACACAAACATGATCTTATAGGAGGGCAGATGTGTCAACATGTGGAGATGAAAGAAGCAAATGTAACCAAATACCCCACCCAGTGACTTGGAAATGCATTATGTTGGCAATGGACAGAAGATAGTTTTAAAAACCTGGACCATGCAAAATGTGTCATCAAGGCAACTTATCACATAGACATACTTCCAATATATAAAAAAATATATAAGAAAATATATTGTGACCGTGAAGAATTAGATTAAAAAGTAAATTGTAAGCAATTCTCTGGCATAAAATTATTACAATCATTACTTTTACAAGAGATCTTGATAAAAGAGTAATCAAAATGCACAGACAAAATTTCAAGGAGTATTCCAGTCTGCAAAAATTATGACCTAGCTGCTATAGTCGACTCACAGGACTCAGTCCAGTGGCCAGGTCAGTAATCTGTGGATGTTTGATGGAAAACTTGAAAATTGCTTCTTGACGCCCAGCATCATCAGCTCCTCTTTTGCCGTCATTGCAGCGTGATGTAAATGTGACGACGAGCCAGACTGTCTAATCAAAAGAAGAGCCATGGATGTTGGGAGGTAAGGATCGGTTCTCAAAGCTCCCGTGTGATGGCCAAAGATTACTGACCTGGCTGTTGGATCGGGTTCCTGCAAATTTATTTTTACCAACTTTACTACTAAGTAGCAATTTAGCATAATCCAACATAGCAATGAACATAGTGCTCTTTCCTAGCTAGAAAAAAGAGTGTTCATAATGGCATAAACAAGAAGGGCAACTCCCTTAGAAATATATAGACCTACATAGAAGACGGAGTATAACGCCATAAAGTCAATGAAGAAAATAGTAATAATATCAAAAAAATATTTTTCGCTCTTTATTAGTACAGGTGCATGAAAGGTATACATTACAAAAATACAATCATATGATCAGATGTCGGATATGACACTAACAAAAGAAAGGGGATGGATACACCGCACATGTATGGTAAATGCAATGGTACAAAAAATGATGTTACATGACCCCAAAGAAGGTGCATGAAAACTGATGTCCATGCTAAAAAGTCACACTTAACCGTCAGGTATTACTATTAAAGTGAAATACATGCCACAAGACATGGAGAATTCATACAAAACCTTCTAATAAAGTGCTATGTGCAAAAAGTCATGGGGAAGTTTATGGGGAAATGACCATGCTTACCCATAAGGAAAGTGCATGTGCGTAGCGTCCAGCCCCAGAGCCCCTACGCACGTTTCGCGCTAGGCTTCATCGGGGGGCATGTGTGGTACTGCTAAAAAAACGGGGTATAAATAACCCGAAACCAGGTGTCCAGAATTAGCATCGCTGCGGGAGGAAGTGAGCGCATGAGAGGCGGGCCCCGATCGCGGCGCGTCACATCTGGCCGTCATTACCTGTGGGAGGGACAGAGAGAGAAAACCTCTCTTGACATCATTGTCCCGCCCCAGGCAGAGCTGACGCCTTCCAAGACGCCCGCTGACCACGGGACCAGCCGCGCATGCGCAACCACGCAGCGGCCATTTTAAGTACTGGCCAAAAGAAAGGGCAAGAGGAAACAAGAGCGCGGAACAAGTGCATGAAACACAATATAGAAAAATGAAATCACAAGAATATCCAGATGGATATAAATGATATCTGGTAGTGATTATAGCACACTTTTGTTTTTTCAATATAATATCGTCATCATTCAATTGGAGCAAAAACCAAATCACAATAATCAGTCTATCACAGATCATAATATCAAAAGAGTGCAATATATCCTACCTTCTCAAAAATCTCATTCAATATAATATAAGACTAAACATGAAATTACGACACTGAGATAACTTATGGAATGCAAATATAGAAATATAATTTACATAGAGAAGAGAAAAAATGATGACAATAACATATCCTGCGCGCAAAAAAGTGAGGTTCCACGTGATTGATTGTCCATCATTTCCTCCAAAATTCCAGATGAACTTGATAAGGACATACGGTTAGAAGTAACCCCGCATAAGGCATCCAAAAACTCATACTGACTGTACACTGAGAAGGGATGAATAAAAACAGCAATTAAAAACAAGAACAAAAGCAACTTATACACAAATGTGTATATAATAGCCAGAAGGACATATTGATACTAAAGAAAGGGGGCAAAAGATAACTTTTCATTGAGTCCATGAGGTGTCATAGAACCCAAAGTGACTATCCATCGGCACTCAAGCTGGGCTAAGATCTTCTTGTAATCTCCACCCCTAGTCCCCAAGTGTACTCGATCGATCCCCCTAACTTTGAATGTACGTGGATCACAATTATGGACTTGCTTGAAGTGCCGAGGGATAGTCTTCAATGTTGTAACATCCAAAACCTCCTTAGCCGCCATTATATCCCTAACATGTTCCCTAACTCTAGTACGAAGCTCCCTAGAGGTGAGGCCAACGTAGATCAGGTTGCATCCACATACAGCATAATAAACCACATATGTGGTGCTGCAGGAAATATAATTTGTAATATGATATTCCATGCTGCCGTCAGCCGCCTTAAAGGTGGTTGCCCTAACAATATTTTGGCAGGCCACACATGAGCCACATGGGTAACACCCCCACCTCTGGGGCCTGGCACCAAAAGGGTTAGTAGGTCTAGCCACATAATGACTTCTCACAAAAAAGTCTTTTAAATTCCTTCCCCTTCTAGCAGTCAAGAGGGGTCTATCAGGTAGAATTCCCTTTAATGTCATATCTGTTTGTAAAACAGACCAATGTTTACCCATGATCTCTCTAATCCTGTGCCACTGGTTATTGTAAGTCATGATGCACCTCAATGGTTGTTCTCTAGATATATTGGCACGCTGTTTAGAGTCAAGGAGTTGTTGGCGGGGGGTCCTCCTGGCACGAGAATAGCCCGAATTGATGTTTCTCATACTGTATCCACGATCTCTGAACCGCTGGGTAAGGTCCCGAGCCTGATCCTCAAAGATCCCATCATATTACAAATTATATTTCCTGCAGCACCACATATGTGGTTTATTATGCTGTATGTGGATGCAACCTGATCTACGTGGGCCTCACCTCTAGGGAGCTTCGTACTGGAGTTAGGGAACATGTTAGGGATATAATGGCGGCTAAGGAGGTTTTGGATGTTACAACATTGAAGACTATCCCTCGGCACTTCAAGCAAGTCCATAATTGTGATCCACGTACATTCAAAGTTAGGGGGATCGATCGAGTACACTTGGGGACTAGGGGTGGAGATTACAAGAAGATCTTAGCCCAGCTTGAGTGCCGATGGATAGTCACTTTGGGTTCTATGACACCTCATGGACTCAATGAAAAGTTATCTTTTGCCCCCTTTCTTTAGTATCAATATGTCATTCTGGCTATTATATACACATTTGTGTATAAGTTGCTTTTGTTCTTGTTTTTAATTGCTGTTTTTATTCATCCCTTCTCAGTGTACAGTCAGTATGATTTTTCGGATGCCTTATGCGGGGTTACTTCTAACCGTATGTCCTTATCAAGTTCATCTGGAATTTTGGAGGAAATGATGGACAATCAATCACGTGGAACCTCACTTTTTTGCGCGCAGGATATGTTATTGTCATCATTTTTTCTCTTCTCTATGTAAATTATATTTCTATATTTGCATTCCATAAGTTATCTCAGTGTCGTAATTTCATGTTTAGTCTTATATTATATTGAATGAGATTTTTGAGAAGGTAGGATATATTGCACTCTTTTGATATTATGATCTGTGATAGACTGATTATTGTGATTTGGTTTTTGCTCCAATTGAATGATGACGATATTATATTGAAAAAACAAAAGTGTGCTATAATCACTACCAGATATCATTTATATTCATCTGGATATTCTTGTGATTTCATTTTTCTATATTGTGTTTCATGCACTTGTTCCGCGCTCTTGTTTCCTCTTGCCTTTTCTTTTGGCCAGTACTTAAAATGGCCGCTGCGTGGTTGCGCATGCGCGGCTGGTCCCGTGGTCAGCGGGCGTCTCGGAAGGCGTCAGCTCTGCCTGGGGCGGGACAATGACGTCAAGAGAGGTTTTCTCTCTCTGTCCCTCCCACAGGTAATGACGGCCAGATGTGACGCGCCGCGATCGGGGCCCGCCTCTCATGCGCTCACTTCCTCCCGCAGCGATGCTAATTCTGGACACCTGGTTTCGGGTTATTTATACCCCGTTTTTTTAGCAGTACCACACATGCCCCCCGATGAAGCCTAGCGCGAAACGTGCGTAGGGGCTCTGGGGCTGGACGCTACGCACATGCACTTTCCTTATGGGTAAGCATGGTCATTTCCCCATAAACTTCCCCATGACTTTTTGCACATAGCACTTTATTAGAAGGTTTGGTATGAATTCTCCATGTCTTGTGGCATGTATTTCACTTTAATAGGAATACCTGACGGTTAAGTGTGACTTTTTAGCATGGGCATCAGTTTTCATGCACCTTCTTTGGGGTCATGTAACATCATTTTTTGTACCATTGCATTTACCATACATGTGCGGTGTATCCATCCCCTTTCTTTTGTTAGTGTCATATCCGACATCTGATCATATGATTGTATTTTTGTAATGTATACCTTTCATGCACCTGTACTAATAAAGAGCGAAAAATATTTTTTTGATATTATTACTATTTTCTTCATTGACTTTATGGCGTTATACTCCGTCTTCTATGTAGGTCTATATATTTACTACTAAGTAGATAGCGTTCTCCTGAGCTGTCTTCATCACTTTCATAGATAATGAATCGAGTGGTATTGTGCATTTGTTACTGGTCGTTCCATTCAATGAGGTCTTGTGGCAAAGAAAAAAATCAGACAAAAACAGTAGGCATAAGCCACCTGCACCGAGCTATTCTAGTAATCTGTGGGGGTAAGCACCAATCTTACAATTATCCAATTACAGAGATGAGCAAATTGATTTGCAGGATCCTGGTCCAATGGCCACATCGGTAGTCTCTGGAATCGGATGAGAGTCCAGGAAACTGCCTTCTACCTGCTACCATCCCGGACTCCTGTTTAGATTTGCAGTTATAAGGCAATGTCATCATTGCACCGTGACTCATGCAGGACGTAGCACGGAAGTAGCAGGACTACAACTTAAAAGAACCTGGGAATGCCAACACGTAGGAGGAGGTTCATAGGTTTTGCAACCAGTGGACTACTAATGTGGCCACTGGACCAAGGTCTTGAATGGCGTAAGTTATCAGTTTTGTAGAGTGGAATACCACTTTAAGTGAAATTTTAGTTCCTTGTTTACTCCTTCCTTTGTTAAAAGGATGTAATGGAAGTCACAGAGCGTCATGTATGTGCTGTTCCCTTGAAGTGCCATCATGGAGGTATGCATTCCATGGTGCCCAATAAAATTAATGAGTCATTTTTTAGAGCCATGCTTAACTTCCGCTAAATGATAGTAAAGGCGAACAATGAGAGACCTTACTACATTCGGTGTGCCCTAGTACAGTGCATTTGAAAATGGATTTGCAGTGAAATGAGTCTTTTGAGGTATCTTTTTTCTACAGTATGTTCTTGGAAATTCTTAATAACCTTAAACTAGAAATATTAATATTGATTCCTCTGTGAGGATTTGATGATCTTGTTTTGTATCAAATAGCAAGAGGCTAAATTGACTGCTAGGCTATGTACATGTTTCTTTTTTGCTTCTTTTTTCTGCAGTCAAAACTTGATCTCTTGGTAGTAAAAAAAGGCTGCAGACAAAAATCAGGTTTTGCTGAAATTATTGCTGCTATTTTGCTGTGTTTTTCTGAATCTCAAAGATCAGCTTTTCCCCCATCTTACAAGCATGAGCAATGCAAGGTGTTAGGCCATGAATGCAAGTCATATGTGATAGCATAAAGCATTTTTTTCCAAAAAAAAAGGCAATATAACCAGTTATTTAGTGGGAAAAATACTGACTATTCTGAACAAAAATGTTCATGAAAAAAATACAAAATAGCAAACGTAAAAACAGCGTGGGAAGTTGATTTGTTCTGAAATTGTTTACCTAAGGCCAGTTTCACACGTCCAGATACAGTGCCTTGCAAAAGTATTCAACCCCCTGGAACTTTTCAACTTTTTCCCACATATCATGCTTCAAATATAAAGATACCAAATGTAATTTTTTGGTGAAGAATCAACAACAAGTGAGACACAATTGTGACGTTGAGCGAAATTTATTGGTTATTTTAAATTTTTGTGGAAATTCAAAAACTGAACGCCTTAATGACCACGAATACGACTTAAAACTGACCTCTGATATAAGAGATAAGCATTCCCTCACGGGTGTCAATCCAGCAGCTGTCGTCTGCACACTATAGCTGGCAATTTGCTGCATCAGCCATGGCCGACCATGGCCGTTTAACTCCTTAAATACTTTTGTAAATAGTGACTACAGCATCTAGATGGTTAACAGAGTATGGGGTCTCCCTCTTTAACCTCATAGGCACCCTGAGATCTTGATCATGTGGTCCTGATGTTTGATATGGTAATTCATAGTCAAATAATGGCCTTAAAGTCTGCCAGCTATAGCGGCCTGTAGTGATGAGCGACAATACTAGTTGCTCGGGTGTTCTCCGAGTATTTTGGCGTGCTCAGAGATTTAGTTTTTGTCGCCTCAGCTGCATGATTTGCGACTGCTAGACAGCTTGAATACATGTGTGGAATGCCTGTTTCTTAGGGAATTCCCACATGTATTCAGCCTGTCTATAAGTCGCAAATCATGCAGATTAGACTTCGAAAACTAAATCTCCGAGTACGCCAAAATACTCGGAGACCACCCGAGCATGCTCGAGGAGACCTGAGCAACAATGCTACTCGCCCATCACTAGCGGCCTGTTCAGAAGGTAGAAACATTTAGTCGGTAAAAATACATTTTTTGATTCATGTTATGCCACTTTGCATTAATTACTGAAAAGCACCTGAAAGGTTAATAAACTACCTGAAAGCAATTTTGAATGCGTTGAGCGGTGCGGTTTTTAAAACGATATCACTTTTGGGGGATTCCAATATATAGGACCCCTAAAGTAATTTTTTGAAACTGAATTGGTCCCTAAAAAATTAAGTTTTGTACATTTCCTTGAAAAAAAAGGAAAAATGACTGCCACATTTTTAAACTTTTTAAAATGTTAACAAAATAAAATAACATTTTAGAAATGGTGCTGATGTAAAGCAGACATGAGGGAAATGTCATTTAAAAATTGCAATTGTGTGGTATGATTATCTCGATTAAAGGGATAATCATTCAAAGTTTCAAAATTGCAAATTTTTGGAATTTTTTGTCAAATGTCTTATATTTTTGTAAATAAACACAAAACATATCGACCTAAGTTTACCATTATTATAAAGTATAATGTGTCACAAAAAAACTTTCTCCAAATCAATGGGATATGTTGACGCATTCCAGAGTTGTCGATACATGAAGTGACAATGGTCAGATTTCAAAAAATTGGCCCGGTCATTAGATTACATTGTGTCTGAGACTGCCATGTGATGATCAGTAGAATATACATATTTAAAGAAGCTGTTGCCTTCTCTTGGGTCCAGCTGCTATTTCTAAGACTGTTTCCTTTGCATTTCTGTGACATTTCGGTAACAAGAATCCCATCACCGGACCCCAAATATGAAAGTGTTGCTGTAGGCTAAACATGTGTGTTTATCAAGCTCACAGAAATACATCGGATAATTATCACATATAAAAAATGTAGTGTACATATAGAGGTAGATCTATACATAATATGCCGTATGTATGTACATATAAAGAAATGCACTTGCTCACAAATCCCGATCAGGAATGCAGTATATCTGTGTCTCTGAGAGTTTGTGGGAGGCAGAGATGATTTAAAGACATGACCCCAAGGGAAGAGAGAGCTACATTACCCAAAATACACATTTCCGTGGGTTTATGGCTGAAGTGCTGATGCACATGTTTGGACTAACATAATATATGTTTGCAATTGTATTGTAGTTCAATGTGGCACAACTAAATGAGGAAGTGTAATAAGAACATAAAATATTACGAGAGAGTCCCAGCTAGGTTTTATCTTTCGCCTTTATCTCTCTGTCTTGTGTTTTGATTTAGAAGCATATAACCCATATGGGATGTAGTTATACTGGATGATAAGGGAGGCATGCCTTGTATGTGTTGCTCATGGAGCGCTTTATCTGTTGGAAGGAAGTGTTCACCTCAGTTAAAAGGGATATTGTAATTAGGAATCTAATTTTTATGTAACTTTTGCGCAATAGAAATGCACAAATCTCTAAGATGTCCATAAGGTGTCATTTACGCATAGTGTGACAGAGGTAATGGGTGACAACCTTCCCTATTATCACCCCAAGCATGCCACTGTAAGGGGGATTGTAACAGATACAGTTTCAGGTCATTTTTAAGGAACCAATCCTATCATGTGTTTATTTAGATTAGCCAACCGCAAGCGTTAAATGGCCGCTACATACAAGCCGATCGTCAGCCATTTAATGGCTTTTTTAGACATGCCAATCATTAATGTGATCATTCTAATTATTCAGGATACTCTCCAAGCATGTGAAAACAGAGCTTCTTTATTCAGGAACAATCAAAAACAATATGCTTAATAGATTAGGAATAAATCATTTGTGTGTCTCTCTTTGCAGCATCTACAGCAGGCTGCTTCTCTCATCCACAGACACAGGAACAACAGGAAATACAGTCACATGCTATTCCTGTTTGAGCCTCTGGGAGTTTTTTTTTTTGCTTTATAAACAGAATACACATCTAGTAGCAACTAAATACTCAAAGACAGGAATGTAGTTGTTGCACCAAACATATTCCAACACCCCCACTCAACAACTACTTATCCTGTTAGTCCCATTGCGCTTCTGAAGCCCACAAACTTGTCTCTTGATAATGGTTTTGTCATACCATCAGCTATCATCTTGTCAGACTCGCAATAAACAAACTAGAGTACACCACGTTCCACTAAGTCATGTAAGTGGTGATGTTTTACATCAATATGCTTAGTCCTTGCACTAATCTTCTCACTGCAGTCAAGTGTAATGCATCCTTGGTTGTCCTCATAGATAACTTTTGGTTGAGCTAATGGCTTGCCGAAATCTTCTAAAAGCTGTTTCAACCAAATTACTTCTTGACTTTCATAAGCAGCAGACTTATATTCTGCTTCTGTGCAACTGACACTTGTTTTCTGCTGGACCAAGAAATTGACTTTTCTCCTAACTTGAACAAGTAGCCACTTGTTGATTTCCGTTCACTTGAATCTCCAGCCCAATCTGCATCCACATAACTTCTGACAGTGAGATCTCCTGATGCAGATATCTTAAGATTTAGCCTTTGAGTTTAAGATATTGAAGAATTCATTAAATTACATTCCGTTCTATCTGTCGTGGCTTGCTTACACGTTGGCAAAGAATTTCGACTGTGGCTGTGATATCAGGACAAGTTGTGGTTGCTATGTACAGAAGCGCACCCACTGCTTGTCTGTAACTCTCATTGCTGGGTAGCAGATCTTCTCCTTCCAACTTTAAGTAGGACGAATCCATTGGTGTTGATGCACCTTTGGCTTCTGACATTCCAAACTGGTTTAGTATTGCGGAAATTTTAGAACTTTGGTTGAGAAGAAAATTCCCATCTTCCTCTCTCTGGATTTGGATTCCCAAATAATATGTCACATTTCCAAGGTCCTTAGTCTCAAAGTGCAGGTTAAGATTTTCACCCAGCTTTGCAATTTCTTTTTCATCTTGATGAGACATGATTACATCACCTACATATAGGAGAACATACATCCACTCCTTCGCTACATTTTTCGAATACAAACATGGATCAGCTTGAGATGATTTAAATTCTTCATCCATCAAAACTTTGCTCCTTTTTGAGTTCCAAGCTCTTGCCAACTGCTCAAGTCCATAGAGAGATTTTTGCATTTTACAAACAAGGTGCTCTTCACCCTTTTTAATATATCCCCCTGGTTGGCTCATGTTCAACTCTGCTTCAATATCACCAAGTAGGAAGGCTGTTTTGATGTCAAAATGTCTCACTGTCATCTGTTGAACTGCAGATACGGACATTAAAGTTCTGAATGTGGTGTGCTTCGCAACTGGAAAAAATGTAGCAACTTAATCTTCACCATGCTTTTGCAAGTACCCTTTTGTGACTAATCTTGCCTTAAACAAGTGAACTTTACGTTCTGAGTCATATTTGTTTTTGAAGACCCACTTACACCCGATAGCTCTTTTTCTTTGTAGTATCTCAGTAAGCTCCCATGTCTGGAGTTGGTGAAGGGGCTCCATCTCTTCATTAGCAGCATTTTTCCACTTCTGCTTCTCATGGATAGGCAGTTTTTGCATCTCTTGCCATGACTGTGGCTCTGGTTCAGGAAGTGTTCTGACCATATAAGAAAGGTGTCTAGCTGGGATACCATTGTTTGGCCTTTCTGATCTCCTGACTGGAGGTTGACTTGGTTCTTCTGTGTTTTACTTGTTGGCTTCAGAGCTTATCCATACTTCAGTGTTTTCCTTTTCAGCATCTGGGTTTGGTGATTGAGATTCTTGCTCTTGCTTCTTATGTTGAATAACTGGTGTAACTTCATGGAATTTGAGCAATACAGAGTTTTCATCAATCACTACATCTCTGCTGATTGTTACTCTGCTGGTCTCTAGGTGCAGGATTCTGTATCCCTTTTGAGTTTCATTATATCCCACCAGGACACCTTGCTTTGCATGTGATTCCCACTTGGAACGTTTTTCTTTGGGAACATACATAAATATTTTGCTTCCAAATATCCTTAGGTGCTTCAGATTAGGCTTCTCGCAGTTCCATAGCTCATATTGAGTTTAATTTGTGGCTTTACCTGGCACTCTCTTTTGAAGATAGCAAGCTGTCATGATGGCTTCTCCCCAATACGTTGTAGGCAGATTTGCATCAAACAACATACTTCTTCAATTTTCACAGAGAGTACGGTTCTTTCTCTCTGCAATGCCATTTTGTTCTGTTGTATGGAATGGTAGTCTGGAACACGATTCCATCCTTTTTCAAAATGGTTTTGCACCTTACCACTTGTATATTCGGTTCCATAATCTGTACGCAGGGCTTTTGGCATTTTTCCAAATTTGTCAATCACTACAGCAAGATATTCTTCAAGTTTCTGTGGAACTTCATCCTTACTGTGAAGCAAGTAGAAAATGTGAGAAAATAGCTCTTCTTGCTAGGAGTTTGAACACTCATTGGACCACATACAGCTGAATGTATCAGAACCAGAGATGGTGCAGATCTAGGGGTGCTTATTTTAGGAAAAGTTTTTCTGGGCATTTTCCATTTAAGACAGCTAGGGCACTTCCTCATTTGACTACACTGGTTGATTTCAATACCATTTGCAAGTTGAGCTAGCTTCCTTACTGCTTCTGGGTCTCTGTGCCCAAGACGTTTGTGCCATATATGGATACAGTTCTTATATAGATGTTGTCTAGCACTGTACATTCTTTCTTTGCATTTTAGCTGATAAAGTTCATCTTGGATTTTTCCTTCTGCAAGAGTGCGACCCTTCTTTGAGATGATGCAGCTGTTATCTTTAAAAGTAACTACATTCCCCTTTTGCTTGAGCTTCTTTACTGACAGAAGATTGCTTTCAAGGCTGGGAACATTGAGAACATCCTTTATTGGGATCTTTCTGCTTTGTGCTGAGGAAACTGGAAAGTGGAGGTAGCAGTCTCCTACTCCTTCTGAAGTCATATAGTGACCATTAGCTAAGATGACCTTTTAAGATTTGCTTTCATTAAGGTCAGTGAAGAAATCTTTGTTATATGTCATATGGCTGCATGCACCAGAATCTACACACCATATATGCTTTGCAGATGGGCCGGTACTGGCATTAAATCCAGTTTCAACCCATGCAGACCCTTCTTTTACAGCTGTTTTAACCCTTTAATGACTGTTTTGCTTTTTAAGCTGACTGATTCTTGCTTTCCAAATTCTGCAGTCTGCTTTAAGGTGGCCGGGCTTTTTACAGACCAAACATTCACAAGTTTCTCTTAGATTGCTCTTATATTTAGGGATATCCTGTGTCTTTAATGCTGTTTCTGCTCTGGATTCATTACTGCTACTTACATGCTGCATTTTTCTCTTGAATTCATCCACATGTTTGCCTTTAATATACTTTAGTGTCAGCTCATCATCTGGTCGTGCATCTAGTTCAGTTACTAGTGTGTCATACTTTCTGGAAGACCACTTAATAGAAGTGCAGCAACATCAAAATCTTTAATTTCCTCTCCAATACCCCTGAGATGCTCCACAATCTCTAGGGTGTTTCTTATGTAGTCCTGCATATTCTGCCCATCACTTAGCTTATACTGACCCAGCTTTCTCATGAGATAAAGCTTATTGGTGAGATTTGATTTTTCATGCACTTTCTCTAACTCATCCCACAACTCCTTTGCAGTTGCACACTTGCATATATGCACAATCTGATTATCATCTACACTGAGGGAGATTGTGCTTTGTGCTTTCTGATAGTTCCTAGCCAATCATCTGGTAATGGATGAGGCACTTCTTCTTGAGTATATTTCCACGTACCTTCTCTTATGAGCAGCATCTTCACCTTGAATTTCCAAGACTGGTAGTTCTGATTAGTGAGGCTTGGCGCTGAGAACTTGACAGGATTGTTGCTAGTGGACATCTTTTCTTTTTGTTCTGTGCTGCTTTTGCTCTGGGCTTCTTTTGCTGTGTTACTCTGGGGTTCTGGAATAAATTCTCGGACTTTTGTGCGCTGCCAGATAAATTCACCAATCCAATATTTAGGAGAAAGATTAATTCATTTATTTCCCAACGCGTTTCGAAATGTATACCATTTCTTCATCAGGGGATGATGAAGAAATGGTATACATTTCGAAACGCGTTGGGAAATAAATGAATTAATCTTTCTCCTAAATATTGGATTGGTGAATTTATCTGGCAGCGCACAAAAGTCCGAGAATTTATTCCAAAATCTGATGTGTAAGCGGTCACAGAGCTGACCTTTGGACGTGCAGCAAGCAGATTACTGATCCTACATGCTTGAACCTCTCCTAAAAAGGGTGAGTATAATCTAAATTACTTTTCCAGCATTAACCCGGATAAGACCCTATTGCGCTCTTTGTGTTCCTTTAGTTTTGACACTCTGGGGTTCTGTGTCACTCTGCGCCCATAACCTGTTGGCAGCAGATTATTCAAGATCCTCTCCAAGCATATGACAACAGAGCTTCTTTATTCAGGAACAATCAGTAACAATATATGATAAGCTTAATAGATCAGGAACAAATCATTTGTGTGTCTCTATCTGGGCAGCGTCTACAGCAGGCAGCTGCTTCTTTTATACACAGACACAGGAAAAACAGGAAATACAGTCACATGCTCTCCCTGTGTGAGCCTCTGGGAGTTTTTTTTTAACTTTATAAACAGCATATAAATCTAGCAACTAAACACTCATAGACAGGAATGGAGTTGTTGCAGCAAACATATTACAACAATACCAAAAGTTGCAAAATTGCTGTTCAAGTCCGCATATTACTTAACAACTTTGAGACTTTTGAAAGCCAGTTTTCTGGTGTAAATAAAGTCCGTGGAGCCTCATTTAAGAGTCTCAAACACGGGATTAGCCAGATCTTCCTCCAGGGAAGGACCCAGCCAAGGGGTGGCTCCTTTCAGAAACCACCATTACCACCATATTAAGTGGCCCTTTAAGTCAATATCCAGCTCTTTACGAGTTTACAGATATGACAAGGGAAATACCAAGGCCAGGTATCCATCCACAGACAGCTGTTTCGGGGTGTTGCCCCTCATCAGTGTGGAGTAGGATTTTGGCTAGGTGGGAGCAATGCCTAGTAGACCAACATCACGAAACAATCACTGACCTCAGGCAGCATTTCCCAGGGAGCAATGCACCTAGGATTTCACTGTGATTGAGTGCCTTTGCCGGCTGCCGCAGTGTTTTCTTTGACTGGTCTCCCTGAGGTCAGTGATTGTTTCGTGAAGTTTTCTGGTGTAAGCGTTTCAATGTCTCAGGCCAAAGTGTTGACTTTGCATTTGGTAGCTGTTCATGGGATATTTGAAAAGGTGTCTGTGCAGGTGAAACAGGACACCATTACTGGAGATAAAAGGAAAAAACTTAGCAGATAAACAGCAGAAACTTTAGAAATGTCCGAATCAACAAATTACATTCTATTCAAGTTGAGCCTACTGTCAATGAGACAGGAATATCATTGGCAAAGTCTACAATCTAGAGACTTCCTCATTAATGTTACTCCAGAGGGTCTATTTCAAAAAGCAAACCACTAGCAACAGTCAAGTCTAAAGAGGCCAGATTAATTTTTACCAAAAAGCATCTAAAATTTTCTTCCAAATTCTGGAGAAAGAAAGGAAGGAGCCAAGTCACCAGGTTTTCCCAATAAGAGGACAGCATGATGTATGGGCAGAAACACTGATTCCAGTGATGTGTCACTTACTGGACTGCTTGCTGCAGTTTTGATAAACATCACTATTTTATCTGTTGCAGATCTAAAACTTCTCTGAATGCTGAGTTCTTTATAGCCCCGCCCATAGCACTGATTGGCAGCTTTCTGTGTTTGCTGGGCATAGGCAGAAAGCTGCTAATGGTGGGGGCAGGGTTATACAGAGCTCATGAATATGAAGGACTATCTGACAGCAGGGTTACTAGTCCTCTAGTGATTATGGTCTGCTGATTAAACCATGATTTTGTTAAAACTACAGCAAGCAACCGAATAAGTGGCACATCGCTGGAGGTCGAGTTTGAGAAAAACCTAGTGACACATTCCTTTAAAAAGGGTTCCCTTGGGCTGCCCGCCTCTACATCAGCAGGTGCACAATACTTGCTGGCCATAAAGACATTTGCTGTAGCATTGTCATCTGTTCACCTCCAGGCATAAAAGTGAGCGGCGCAGTAGAACCGCTTTAACTCTAATTATTCCTATTTAACTGCTAAGTATGTGCTAGCGCTTTCTATACTGTTTTCTTACTTGACTTTTTATTCTACCTGTGCAACTTGTAAGCAAAAATCATTGCGCTCGCTCTTCCTTGTGCTTTTAGCCTTTGCTGGTTCTTGATTAAAATGTTGACTTTAACTTAGAATTAACCCGATTAATATAATTGAAAGTAAAAGTCTACAGCTCAGCACTTTGTTTGATGAAGGGAGATGGATTAGGAAAGAAAGCTTTCAAATTGAATACACGTCTCCTCTCTATCTGTTAATTGCACCATTTACTGCTACCTGACTCACTGACCGTCAGTGTTTAGTCCAGTTAATGATGATACACAGTCCACACTTTCTCCAGATAATTAAAAACATTTCAGTTGACATGGTTCTACGGGGAGTTTTCTTGCCTGTCCCACTTCAGAGACATCATGAGGTTAATTCTTCATTTTCTAAAACTTGAGCCGGTGCATTCACAATACAGCAATGGATGTCTCCTTAGGAAACTCTGCTTATTTTCTTGTTACATATTTTCTAGATAACAAATATTACATTCCAATAGCGAAATGTATCGTATGGATAATAACGCTGACTGTTGTCAGATTCTTTGACTTTCAAAGGTCACTAACAGCTAACAAAATTACAAAGTACTTACCCACCAACATGACATTTTCAGCCTGAAAAATCATTCCAAGCCTGAAAAATCATTCCAAACATGTACCCCTGCTTCTTAAATTGAATCCCACTACCTGTTATCAACTATAATCCACTTAGCAGGAGAGACACTAACCTGGATTAATGGACGTGTGGGTTACTTTTACCTCTCTGCGCCTACTATCCTGTCTAAAGGCCCCTTTACATTTAGCGATGCACCAGCGATTCCGACCACGATATGACCCGGTCAGGATCGCTGGTGCATTGCTAAGTGGTCGCTAGTGAGCTGCCAAACAGGCAGATGTCACTAGTGATGCAGCAGCGGTCGGCGGTCGCTCTTACCTTTCAGACGCGGAGAGGGTGTCCGTCTTCCGCCCGCATCCATGGCTCGCTCGTCGTCGCCAGCAGGAAGCCGGCGACGAGAAATGGACCAGGACGATCTCGCGCGATCAGCGATAGCCAGTGGGGGAGCCGGTCGGAGGTATCACATGTAGCGATATCGCAAGCAATATCGCTGCTGAGTCACAAAATCGGTGATGCTTTAGCGATATTGCTAGCGATATCGCTATGTGTAAAGAGCCCCCTCAACTGAACACAGGCATAATGGAAAGGTGGGCTTTCAGTTTAGGGCATCCACCTTTTTATAATGGAAGGAGAAATGCTTTGGACAAAGTGAGGTTTAAGGAAGTTCTAGCAGCTATGGTGCTAGCAGAATGTCAATTAAAATGAATCACCCCACTCAAAAAGAGTGGATAGCAAGTTACAGAGTATGAGAATTCATGATATTTCCTGATCATTTTAAAGACAACCTGTCATCAGGATTATCCATGTTAAACTAGAGGAATGGGAATAATGGTGCTGTAATACTGATTGAATAGATACCATCAGTGTAGAAATCTGCAGCCGATTTTTTGTTAAATCATTGTTAAAAGTGGGGCGGAAGTTTGGCGCTGCCACGGCCCCTCTGCCGTCTCTGGTGTCTTTATCTTCTTCCTCATTTAAATTTTGTGCTGTCTCCGTCATGGCTGCAGGCGGTGCTAGCGCAGATTGATTAGGCAGCGGGCTTCAGCAAAATTGTACTTGTTGCTGCACATGAGCAGATCGACCTCCGGCAGCCTTTAGTAAAATAGCACCGGTGGCGGAGCATGCGCAAAATGAGATCTCGGCTCGTCATTGAGCAGAGAGCTAGATATCTAGATCTAAATCTGCACATGCGCCAGCACCAGTGCCATTTTCCAGAAGCCTGCCACCAATCTATTCAAGGGCCGCCCACAACTAGGACGGCGCTAGTGTGGAATTTAAATGTGGAGAAAGATAAAGACAATGGAGGCAGTGGAGTGGCTGCGGCAGAGCCAAAGATCTACCCCACAGTCCTGCCCCAATGCACGAAGACTTTAGGAACCTGAAACGTCTTATGATTTAACAAATACCAGGTTGCAGATTTCTACTCTGAAGGTATGCATTAAATCAGCATTACAGCTCCATTCTGCCCATACCATTAGCTTAACATGGATAATCCTGATGACAAGTTCTCTTTAAACTGTTAAGAGCACCAGATGCAATTTTATACGACATGCAGTTTTACATTTTTTCCAAAGATGGCATCAGCAATAACATGAGTTTACGCTTGTCTTTTATAAAATGATACGTACACTTTCAGCATTCATGCACATGGCCAGATTCCTTTCAAATTCTATGAAACCATAATACAGTTACTGTAATGGTCTATGTTGGCCCACTTGTCATCTGCATGCTTCTGATTTCGTACAATTTATATATGACAGAGTGTGCATGACTCCAATAGAATAAAGTGCAGTAATGATAGAGTAATACAGGGCAGAGTAGATCTCCCTCTGTGCCTCCAAATAAGATCCATGAATACTGTGTTGCCCCGTTAATTGCACTCCAAACAAATGTACTAATTCAGCTTGAGAAAAGTATCCAACGTTATAGTCAGAAATGTCACCACTTGTATTATGGTGCATATGCAACTGGGTATTGTCTATGTTGCATTTTCAGCTTAGAGAGGGGACAGAATAAAAAATTAGTTGGCTGGATGTCCCTAATAAAGAGGTTGTCCACTACTCTTACATTGATGACCTACCCTTAGGGAAGGCAATCAATTTGTGATCAGCTGGGGGCTGGCACTCTGAACCCCTTCCGATCATCTGTTATTGATGCTGGCTGCAACTGCCAGCAGGAACTGCTTACTTGCCAAGCCAAGCTGGCCGTCTACTTGCAATGGCTGCTGTGGGGTACTACACATCCACCTCCTATTGATTTGAATAGGAGATGGATGCGCAATGTCCTGCGGCAGATACTACAAGTAAGTACTTCCGTCTGGCGGTCGCCGCCAACATCGATAGAGGCTGATCGGCGGGTGTGCAAGGAAGGCCATCAATATAAAAGTAGTGGACAAGGTCTTTAATGTTAAATATGATGCCTGAAATATAATATAATGATTTTGCTATTTCAGTGAAATTCCCTGTACGGTATAACAAGTCTTGTAAATTGACATTACCTTATTGCTTTTACATTTATAGAACTTGCAGTCAGATGCACGCGTCATTCAGCGACGACAGTGCCCATATTATGTGTCCTTTTCTGTATGCACGCTACGTGTGCATCTTTACTTAATCCTTGACAGGTTTGTCACTGGTTTCTTCCTTTGTAGACTGCGTTTTAATGTAGGACTGGAATCCTCTTGACTAATAATATTGAATTACTTGCACTGTTCCTAGATTACAATTCCTCACACAATGCACACACTGCTCTCTATTCAAAGTGACATCAAGGCTCATTATTTTCATTGCTTGCGTCTCTTAAAAGCAGATAACTATCAGTTACGGGAAATTGTATTTAGGGGAACATGACCATTGGTCCCACCAGCAAACTATTTATAACTAGAAAATTAGTATTTAATTTAAAGAAGAACTCCTCCTCCCATCAAAGTTTTTATCCTGCTAATATATTGCAATCACCATATTATATAACACTGTGTACTTGCAATTGCTCATTTTGCCATTCTACCCAGTTAATTCTTCTATTTTCCATTAGGTCTATAACATCACGTGATTAAAAATTGATTGGCTGAATCCTTGTAAACGCTGTAGAAACAGTAATTCTCTTTTCCCTGCATAAGTCATCATTAGAACTACAATTCTACATCACTGAAGTCCCTGGCAGCCCAGCTCTACCCCTTCATCAACTCCTGGTCCAGCTGTTCCACTACTCCTCTCTGCTAGGGAATTTGCAGTTAGGTAAAATGTAGCTCTAGTGATGACTCATGGAGGGAAAAGGGACTTTCTGTTTGTACATAGAGCTTAGAAGGGTTCAGTTAGTCAGTTTTTAATCTCGTGATGTCATTGACCTAATGGAAAAGAAGAATTATCTGGGAAGAAAGGCAAAATGAGCAATTGTAAGCACACAGTGCTATATAATATGATGATTGCAATATATCAAGAGGATAAAAACTTTGATGGGAAGAGTGCCTCTTTAATGACCTTGTAGTCTTTCAAATAGTCTAAATGGGGCTCTTTGTTGGTATGGCACACACGGTATCCACAATTGAATATCATTTTGTTTCTGTACTCTGAACAGAATTGTTTATATGTGCTTTATAATGATTGGAGCAATGTTCTCTTTTTTAATGCATAATCATAATTCTGCTTCAAAAACATAGATTTAGAAGATAACACTTAGCCAACAACCACGGCACGTAAACTCCCCTCATTTGTTATTCACATCTATGTACAGTGCGTCCCAATATATTGATACTATATTGGCGAAAATACACTCCTCAACATTGAAATTGCAAAAGCAAGAAAAAAAGTCACTGAATTATGTAAATCACAGGACCAACAGTCATGTAAATGATATGCAAACTACAAAAAAATGGAACCAACATTTTCAAAACATCTCAATTTCATACCCCAAACAATTTTTATTTGTATGTTGCTCTTCCAAAGACAAATCCAGCCAAACCTTTACATGGCCAGTCTATCCCACATTACTGAGAAATCAGAAATTGAATTGGTATGCAAACTAGACTAAAGGGCTAAGGTTGATCTGAAGCCATTGTCACTCTAGATATATTCCCGGCCAGTGTTACCTCCTCCTGCTTGACTGAGGGCTCCTTTGCCTGAAGTAAGACGTCATAGGTGGTCAGTCAAGCAGGAGGAGGTGCCAGAAGAGAAGCGGCTGATAGAGATGCCAAAGAATGGTCCACTTTGTACTTTGTACAGTATGTGGTTACATCCTGATGAAGAAATCTGAAGACTTCAAAATACATTGACAAGAAAACCGCATCAAGTCTACATTGTATCCTGGACCATTCTTTTGTATCTCTATCAGCAGCGCAGATGAACCATCTATTGTTTCTCTACTGGCATTTCAATGGTTTTTTAACCCATGGGGCTGCAGCAGCTGGCACGTTTCAGCTTGATTCTTTTTGTGTGACACACAACTTTGCCAGGTGTGCAGTTGCCTGCGCCATATTGTCCTTTATCATTGTATAATACCCTATTGGGCTTTTTGTTCCTCAGCTTTTTCCTATAAGCAGGAGGAGATAGCACTGGGCAGGGAAAAGAGCTGTAGTGACAGAGGCTTCAGATTCAATCTCTGATTTCTCAGTAACAGAGGAATAGCCTGGCCATGTAAATGTATTGATAGACTTGTCTTCCAAAGAGCTATGTGCACCTACAAATAGCGTGGAGGGAGAAAGCCTGCTGACAGTTTCCCTTTAAGTATCAAATTTGAGCACAACACACAGTAATACAAGGACTTAAACACCTTGACATGTCAAGTCGCTGGAGGCCATGGTAGCACATTTAGGTTGCACAGGTTGCTCACAGTAGCATGACCAATATGCGGCTTGGGGTGTTTATGATAAAAATATCTCCTTTGACACTTTGGAGAAATGGCTGAACCACTGGTTCCACCACCAAATAAATGTAACACCGAACTGTTAGTGCACCTGGAATAAAGACTAGAGAGGTCCGGATTCTATTTATTATGCCAGCTCGCACCATAAATCCAGAAGTAGCACGGGTCTGATGTTCTTTCATGAAGGTCTTTTCAAGGCATTGTCTACTTTGATCCCACACCAATCCCCAGCTGTCACTGCATCCAAGACAAAAGCGGGACTCATTGCTGAAGAGAATAGTCCTCCATTCTAGTCAATATTTGAAGAGCCAGTTAGGCAGCACTATGACGAGGTGATTTTGGTGTAGGGTGGCATAATGTAGTAGCAGGACACCTCTAGTCTTTATTCCAGGTACACTATCAGCTCGGTGTTATATAAATTTCATGGTAAAATTGGTGGTTCAGCCATTTCACAACAATGTCTTAGTAGCTATTTTTCAACATTACAAAGTCAGGCTGCGTGTTTCTCATGCTACTGTGAGCAACTTGTGTGGCCTAGATGTAGCCGACAGCATTCAGCATGGCAAAACATTCCTTAGACTACCGTTTTATTAACAACATGCCAAGGCGTGCAAGTGTGGGTATTTCTGCGCTCATACTCGATACGTTTTGAAAATTTGTTTTCTAATTTTTTTCATCCTTTGCATATCATTAACATGTTTATCACCTGTAGACTGTGAGCCTTTGCGGGCAGGGTCCTCTCTCCTTCTGTACCTGTGTGTGTCTTGTATTGCTCATGTTTATTATACTTGTCTATATTTGCCCCTTTTCACATGTAAAGCGCCATGAAATAAATGGCGCTATAAAAATGTATAATAATAATAATCACTGATTTACATGATTCCATGACTTTTCCGTCTTGGTTTTGCAGTTTAAATTTTTAGGAGTTGAAATAAACAAACAAATAAATAAATATATACGTATTTAAATAAGTAATAAATAAATGAATAGATAAATAATGGGCTGATTCTTATTAATACTTCTATTGAGGTAGAATCTTTAAACGATACTACCAGCTGAACATAAATCTACTCCACTATACTGACTTACTTTTGGCCATTCACTGGTTACTAACAGGCTTCATTTAACTTCTGTTTTCTGTAGTGACAGTACACCAGTTATGCCAGAAGACAGTACACAAACCTATTGACTAATGTCTGCTGTTGTCTACGTGTCAAAGACACTGCAATGGCTCCCTGACAGACTCTACGGCAAACCCCTATGATAAACATTACTGTAGGATGTTCCATTACAATGATGACATAATTTAAATTATAGATGGCTTTCCTAGGGGAGCTTGGATTGAGAATTTTCTCCCATCTTTTCCAGAGAGGATTTGCATGACAAACTGTACAAAAAACTGTGTTGAAATGCAGTGATGCTGTCATTCCCCGAGCCTCATTGCTGTCACTTGCCACAATCCACGGCACCTGCTCTGGGTTTGCTAATTAGTCTCATTTAATTAATGATATTCTGTCTTCTGTCCTCTTTTATTCCCTATTTTCCACTTTGCTTCCAAGCCATGTTTGTATTTGGCTCTATTATCAGAAAATAGACAAAAGTGTGTCTGCGTGTTTCACAACTAACCCAGTGGAATTCAATTAAGCATTTCTAGATTATTTTTTGATAAATACACTATACATTGTAAGGTAAAATACTTGTGAAACCAATTATGAATACCATATTATAGAATATTTCCTATTATATACAAATTTTGGTGGATAAATCAGCCTGCCATTATTACTTTGTATTTATTCTCATGTCAGTGGTCACAGGTTGCAACCCATTACCCTAGATAGCGCAAAGTGAAGCTGCTGCAGATGACAGTGCAGTACTAGCCTAAAATCTATATTTGGAATAGACGAATAGTATCAGTTTGTTCTTAATTGAGCTTTCTACCTACAGTCATGGCAAAAGTTTTGGGACTGACACAGATTTTGGTTGTCACAGTTTGCTGCTTTAGTGTCTTTAGATCCATTGACGGGGCTGCCACAAGGAATTTCAGGGCCCCATACTGGCATAATTTTCACGGCCCCCTTGAGACTCCGCCCATACTCCACCCTCCACCCCTCCAACTGTCTACAGCCCTACCACTCTCTCTTGGAAAAACTCCACTTCTCACCAATCACACATTAACAGTTCACATCACCAAATCACACATATAGCCAGCAGCTTTTGTTTTGGTCAAAAGATTTTTTAAGCCACCAAAACAACAAGGTAGACGCTTTTGGCCGAGCGCTACTCTACTCTATCCTATTAATCATTTGTTAAAATATCCAATACAATTTTGGTATATTTTTATTTATTTTTCAATTTTTAAAATGACCAATAATAACACATTCTTCCCCGTCTCCATTTTTCTACCTGTATCTCCATTCTTCCCCCTGTCTCCATTCTTGCCCCCTGTGTATCCATTCTTGCACCCTGTATCTCCATTCTTCCCCTTGCATCTCCATTTGTCCCCCCCATGTCTCCATTCTTCCCCCCTGTGTATCCATTCTTCCCCCCTGTGTATCCATTCTTGCCCCCTGTGTCTCCATTCTTACCCCCTGTGTTTCCGTTCTTCCCACTGTGTCCCGCATCCTGTACCATGCCGCTTTCAATAAAAATTTTAAAAAAACTTTCTCCTTACCTTGCTGCACTCCTGCGGCGATGTTCCCTCCGTGCATTTCAAGTGTGCAGTCGCTGGTGAATGACAATGACATCATACGCCAGTGACGTGCGCACTGACGTCATCTGCCAGCCTCCGATTGGCTGGCCGCTTTTAAATATTGCCTTGCGGGCAATAGAGTTTAACTGAACCTGCCGCTGGGGCCCGATGACCAGAAGAGACGGGGCCCGATGCGGGCCCCCTCTGGTCATCGGGCCCCATACGCCAGTCACGGCAGTAATACCCTGATGGCGGCCCTGTCCATTGATTGGATGTTTCTCTGGAAACTGAAATACAATTATCAACCAATTAACAACATTTCAGAAGCTTTTACATATTTATTAGCAAATCCATCAAGTTTATGTAAAGACTCAATATTTACATTGATGATCATTATTTTCCAAGACTTTTGTAATTTTGCCTTGGCAGCTGGATATCAACTTCTGGGCCAAAGCCGGACTGATGACTGACAATTCATTCTTGTCCAATCAGGGCTTTGAGGTTATCACAATTTATGTGTTTTTGTTTTTCCACCCAACTTCTATGGCTTGACCACAAGTTCTCAATGGTATAGAGATCTGTGGAGTTTACTGCCCATACACTAGAAAGTTTCAATTCTTTGTTCACCGCTGTTCACCACTGTTGAGAAGCAGTGACTCAGCAGCGCCTGCGCAGAAGAAGGATGAAGACACTGCCCATAGAAGGGCAGATAAGGTACAGATAATAGCGCAAGTGCAGGACACAGGCGCGGGATTATGCTGTCACAGCTGTTAATGAAGACAGTTGGCAGAAATTTCTAGGCATCGCATGTCCCAGAGTCTGGGAAAAATCATTAACATAAAAGATTAAAATTCAATTTCTCAACAACTACACCACAGCTATGAGGCATACAGGTAAGATTATTTTAGCAAGAAGCAAAAGGATTGATGTTCCAGCTCCATAAAAACAATTTTCTTTACTGAAAAAAATATTAAAATATCATAGATTGGCAGAAAAATCCTTCAATATAGTGAGTGTACACACAGCTGCTGGTATAACGGCAATGCATTTTGATCACAGGTGGATCTTTTTCATAGCTAGCCTATGGGGCTTTTGCCCAGTTTTGTACTTTGTTTATATAGACTATTTTAACCATTATTTTATCTGTATTATCTGATTGGGCTTGGGCTTTTGCCCAGTTTTGTACTTTGTTTATATAGACTATTTTAACCATTATTTTATCTGTATGCCCATACTAATAGCTTAAAAGCATCCCAGGTGGTGACAGATTGTCTTTACACCCTTTGCAACATGCGCCATACTAGTACTAGGCATGTTGTGTCTCTGTAGAAGGGAGACCGGCTGCCAGGGCAGCTGAAGTGCGGGGTCTGGAACTGCTGGGGCCGCACCTCCTGTTGCTGGATGGAATGCAATTGCAGCTGGAGCAAGAAAATAACCTGGGTAAAGGGGTCGTGGCCAGACTCAGTAAGCAAAAATGGACTGCGTGTGAAAGACAGAGGTCTTCCCAGCTGAGCAGGTGCGGATCGCAGCCGCAGTGAGGGGTACGTGAGGCTGCAGCGTGCAGAGACGGGACGGCTACGTGAGAGACTTAATGATATTGGTGGGCGTGCAGGGTAACGCCAATGAAACTGTTGTCAAAAGACAGTTTAGTTAACCAACCGTTATCCAGTTTAGTTTTCTTTTTGTACCCCTTTTCCCCTGCTATCTCCCTGCGAGGAGTTCACTCCTGTTAAATAATTAAATATAGTTAATCCCTGTTCTGCAGAATTTGTGTTACTGCATCCCAGCATCTGCTTATTACATTTGGCGTAGTTGGCAGGATGCAGTCCATCTACACAGATGCTGCAGACCAGTCCACAAGGGGTACTCCCAGGTCCAGTTTGCTGTTGGGGCAATGCTTAGTAACCTCCCAAAGTTCTCGGGAGATAACATGATGTTGTGAGATTCGATCGAACGGGTCAAGAGCATGCTGTGAATGCACCCCATGGCCCCTGCACTGCAGGCGGAGATAGCGTTAATGGCACTAGATGGAGAGGCCCGGTGTTCCGTGATGTTCCACCCTCCACGTGACTGGGATACATTGCAGAAGGTGGTACAGGTTTTGGAAGAGATGCATGGGGACCCCACTGATGTTGGAGAGTTGCACATGTGTTTATTTGGTCGCATTCAGCGAGAAGGGGAGACGGTGACGCAATATATAAAGGCGTTGCAGGAGGTGCATGCACACATTGCTAAAAGGGAAGATGTGGGAACTATGGGAGTGGAGCCCCCTGATAGAATTTTGAGGGATTAATTTGAGTCGGGTCTTAGGGATGCACCTCTGAAACAGGCATTGCAAGAACGCTTGCGCACTAGCCCAAGTATGACTTTCTTAGAGATGGGGCCGGAGGCGCGCGTAAGAGAGCTGGAACAGGGGATGACGGCCCTGGCAGGGATGGTCCATAGCAATGAAGTACCTACCCCACCTGCAATAGAGCCAGAGTGGGCCTGAGAGATCCGGATAGAGATACAAGAGATGAGAAGAGAATGGTCCAGTCTCAGGAGAGACCCCGTTCCGGCTCAAGAGCCACTGAGAGAAGACCCCTAATCCAGAGACAGAAATGATACAGGATCTTGCCTTCCTACCGGACCCTGTCAGGGAGTGAGACCCCTTGGTGCCGAAGGGGGACTGATGTTTTTTAATTGCGGGGAGACAGGACATTATGCCCAAGGCTGTGCAAGATGGAGACAGCCCCACCAAGGCAGCCGTTAAACTAGTGGGCTACATGGCTGGGGGACGCAGCCCGGAGCCTGGAAGATGGAAAAAGATGGATGGAAGTCCTGAAAATAGTTTGTGCGAGCCCTACATTCTGGGCTGAAGTGAATGGACGAGCTGTTCACTGCTTCATCGAGCACAAGTGACTACGCTGCTGGAAACCTACTTCAGACGACACTTCCCAGAAGTTTTGCGGCCAGAGTGGGGGCCAATCAGTTGCCCATTCTGGTCGCAGGCGTGGTCTGGATGGAGATTAAAGTAGGCCGCCAGGGGTTAATGTTGATCACATGAGATGCCGGTCATGGACTTGTAATGACTCTGGGAATGAATGTGCTGAGGGAGATGGGACAACTTCTGATTAGTCAGCCGCAGGAACCTTTCTTGAATCAATGGAGTCCACGAACCCCGCAACGGAAGGTGTTGCAGAAGTTAATCCAAACAGCTCAGGCCCAGGAGACATCTGGAGACGGAAGAGTCTTGGAGAAAGTGATGGTTCCGGCAGCTGTAAAGATTACCGCCCGGCCAGTCAGTGCTCACATTGCCAGTGCAAGCTTGTACTCTCCTGTAGGGAGTGGAAGAGCAAATCGAACCCACAGTGATGGATAAAATACCCCCTGGATTGCTTGTCGCTCGGACACTAGCCACAGTTCATGAAGGCAATGTTGTAGTGCAGTGTGTCAACCTGGGGACTGAAAGTCTCCCCCTTCTACCCAAGAGTGAAGTGGCCCAAATCCTGGGCATGCCAGAGAAGCTAATGCCACCCAAAGTAGTTCAACTGGCTGTTGTGAGGGGATCCCTGGACTCTAGCAGTTACATCAACACCGTAGACCCCATTTAGTAACAAGAAAGAGGGTCATAGGATCTTAGAGCGAAAGCGGGCGAAACTGATGGGACTGTCACCTCAGCAAGTGCAGCAAGTAGAGGATGTACTAGAGCATTATCAGGAGGTTTTTACCCACCATGAATATGACTTTTATTGCACTCAGACCATCACTAATGAAATTCCTACTGGGAATGCAGCACTAATCCGAGATAGATACCATCAAATACCTCCTCAGCTCAGATGTATAAAGAGGTGAAGGAGATGCTGGCTCATATGCTGCAAAATGGGGTGATACAAGAGAGTCAGAGTCCGTGGGCAGTCCCCATTGTGCTAGTTCAGAAAAAAGACGGTTCTGTGTCGATTATTGGCGGCTGAATGCCTTCACTGTGCAAGACTGTTATCCGTTGCCCTGAATTGAAGAATCCCTCTCTGCCTTAGGACAGTCGAAGTATTTTTCCACCCTTGATTTGGCCAGCGGGCACTGGCAGGTGCCAATGGCAGAACACAACCATCCGAAAACAGCATTTGTATTGCCCATGGGACGGTTCGAGTTCAATTGCATACCTTTGGCCTGATTAACGCCCCAGGGACGTTCCAGCACTTGATGGAGAGATGTTTGGGAGATTTGAATTTTGAGGCTACCTTGGTTTACCTTGATGACATCATCGTCTATGCGCCCACCTTTGAAGAGCACCTACAGCGGCTTGAACAAGTGCTGAGTCGGTTACAGAGTCATGGCCTGAAGGTGAAGCCACAGAAATGCCATCTCTTCTGTAAGCAAATTGAGTATTTGGGGCATACAGTATTGTGTCTAGTGAGAGAGTAAGACCTGCACAAGAGAAAATGGCAGTGGTGCAAAAATGGCCCACCCCTACGACGGTGAAAGATGTACGGGCTTTCTTAGGGCTTACCGACTACTGAAGATGCTGCACCTACCGTTGCCGGCATTCCACTACCCATGGGACCTTCAGAGAGAGACGGGCTGCGGAGCCAACTGTTGTCAATAGACTGTTCAGTTAAACAACCGTTATTCAGTTTAGTTTTCTTTTTGTACCCCCTTTCCCCTGCTATCTCCCTGCGAGGAGTTCACTCCTGTTAAATAATTAAATATAGTTAATCCATGTTCTGCAGCATTTGTGTTACTGCATCCCAGCACCTACTTATTACATCTCCCCCTTTGATGTGGGCTCCAGCTCTGAGCCCACATCTTTCCCAGCACATGTCAGCTATTTTGATCCACCTGCGGCTATTAACATGTTAAAGGCTGCTGTCAAACTCTGACAGGGGCAGCTAAAGCGCGCTTACGGCCATCTGGGAGGAAATCCGCCCATCGGTGACCCCCTTCACGTTATTGTCGGTCACCAATGAGTTGGCATGAAAACTAGAGGTCTCTTGCAGACCTCTATGGTTGTCAATGCCCGGTGGTTGGCGCTCAGAGCAAGTGAGGTATTCTGCTACATACAGGTGATCTGATCATCGCCTGTATGTAGCAGAGCCGATCGGGTTATGGCTGCTTCTAGTCTCCCATGGAGACTATTTACGCATGCCAAAAGTAAAAAAAAATAAAAAAATATGAAAGTTTAAATCACTCACCTTTTAGTCCCATTCAAAATAAAACAATAAAAAAAAATCAAGCATACACATATTTGGTATTGCCGGGTTCAGAATAGCCCGATCTATCAAGAAAAAAAAGGATTAACCTGATCGCTAAACGGCATAGCGAGAAAAAAGTCAAATCGCCAGAATTAAGTTTTTTTGGTCGCCGTGATATTGCAATAAAATGCAATAAAAGGCGATCAAAAGATCGTATCTGCACCAAAATTATATAAAAAATGTCAGCTCGACACTCAAAAAGAAGCCTTCACCCAACCCGAGATCACAAAAAATGGAGATGCTACGGGTCTCGGAAAATGGCGCAATTTTTTTTTAACAAACTTTGAATTTTTTTCACTACTTAAATAAAAAAGAACCTAGACATGTTTGAACTTGTAATGACCTGAAGGATTATAGTGGCAGGTGAGTTTAAGTATTTGGAGAACACTGTGGGAAAAAAATCCCAAAAAAACTTTGTGGAATGGCACTTTTTTGCAATTTCAACGCACTTGGAATTTTTTTCTTGTTTTTGAGTACATGGTAAAACCAATGGTGTTGTTCAAAAGTACAACTTGTCCTGCAAAAAAAAAGCCTTTACATGGCCATATTGACAGAAAAATAAAAAAATTATGGCTCTGGGAAGAAGGGGAGCAAAAAACAGAAATGCAAAAACGAAAATGGGCTGCGGTGTGAAGGGGTTAAAGACTTCGGAATCCACTCTGGTAGTAAGCTCATGCAAAATAGTTACATCATAGGTATAGACATCCAAATCCAGTAACTTATTGAAAATATCATTATCAGCTGACCCTGAACAGACTTTTATGTGGTACAGTATACTTTTTTATTACTGTGGCCAATTTACAATGTATGCCACTGTATATAGATATACAATGACCCAAGTCAATTGGACTACCAGATGGCACGGTGAGGAGCTGGATTTTATACACCTTTAACAATGGGGAGGAATGAATGAAAAATATGTAGTGACGAGTCACAATAGTTTTGCTCATATACTAGATATTGTCTCTAATGCTGTAGTCATAGAATCTAAAGGCCCTCATAGACATTAGATTAAAGTTATCAGGACCTACAAACTTTATGTAAAGAACCAACTATCTAATGTGTATGGAGACCTTCCATTTCTCTCCTGACAGTATATGTCGAGTGAGAAAAGGATAAGGAAGTTTGAATTCAACAAGTGTTTGGCTGACATCTACTTAAGATGTATGGCCATGTGACGACTGCTTAGACTTAGGTTATTGTGCTTTCTAATATTCCAGTTGTCAAATCCTAAGAATATATCATCATTGTTTAGTCCTGGCAAAATGCCTCTATTCACTGTATCCCTAGGCTGAAAATACCTCTTTAAAAGAAATCTGTCAGTACAACCCTCATAAGCCGTGTATATGGGCATTTAGGTTGTAGGAAGCTGAATAAAATGATACCTTGATATCTGTAATATGATGTTTTATTCCAGAGAAATCCACATTTTTATTAATATGTAAATTGTACCACTATTTGCCGGCACCAATGCATGGTCCCCCTTCACTCTCCATGCAGGGACGCTAGTATACACCGCCCCCGCTGCGCGGTGTGGCCCCAGCGTGTTCCCTGTTTTTTGGTGTTCCGGGTGGCCCAGCTTGAGTCCACTTTCCTGCTCTTAAAAGGGCAGGACGCACATAATAAAATGCCTCCAGCCAAAGTCTGAGAGGCATTTAATATAAGAATGCACCTTCAAGATGGCTCCCAGCTGTGTTGGGAGAACGGATTGTGGTGTTGCTGCGGTTGTGTGGCACATCCTGACGGTCTTTGTCCTGTGAAGTCTAAAAAACTCCAAAGTCTTGGACAAATAGGAAAGGCTACCCTTGGTGAAAGTACTCCCTCCCCACCAATGACTGTGGCTGTATCTGTGGCAAGTGGAGGGTTTGGCTCAGCGGGAGAGTTGCATATGCAAACCTTGAAGAGTCAGATTCCTGTTTAACAGCTCCCAAATCCGGTAAGGGTGTTGTTAGGTGAACGACAAGCCATAGCAAAAAACAGGTAAGTCATTCCTAAACAACGTGAGCTCCAGACTGGAACATTGTATATGGAGAAGATTGCCTTTCACGTGTTCTCTGGTTCATTCCATCCACTTCCGTTCGGTCATCAGCAGCTGAGAACTTGAGTGCCCATTCTAGTCTGGAGATACAGACTGATTATACTTTGTTGGGGATAGTCAAGTCACAAGAGGTGTCTAGTCTCCAAACAAACAGTTCTGTTATCAGTGTCACCATCTTCTCCACCAGGTCTGCAAGTCACCAACTTGCTGTGTGTTGACATCTCCGAAAGAAGGGAAGCGGAGGCGATGTCCCCATACATTCTGATGATTTTTCCAGTGTTCTTCCTCCAGGAACCTCCTTGCTTTGTGGTTGTGTCCTCTTGGAGACCAGGCTGAAAATGGAGGTATCTTCAATTTCAAGGTGGTCTGGTGAAAAGAATGTCAAGGCAGTGGCATCTTCCAAATCTCTGCAATCCACCAACCAGGTGGATTAACTCCAGTTTGTCCTTGAATCGTCTGGGGTGGCTGCTGATCTGAACGAACAGAGAGAGTCTTCCCAATGACAAGTTCCTGTTACTACACCCCTATGTCCTATGCTGAGAATGGCTTGATGGAGAGAAGCATCTTATTAGTGAAGATGGTGAGAGAAGTAACCTTTCTTCTAGTGGACATAAAAAGTTGTGATCTGGAAGAGAAGCCATGGGAGTCTGTGAAGAGGTGTTGGCTTCCATCTTCTCTGCAGAGAGTCTTTGTGAGCTGGAAGAAGAGGGGATGTAAGGGGGGTACCATAACACTATTTGCCAGTGCCCATGCATGGTTCCCCTTTTTCCTCCATGGAGGGACACCAGCATACTTACCGTACCAGCCACACGGCGTGCTCCCTGTCTTCTGATGTTGTGTGAGCTGCAGTTGCCAGTGACATGCCTAGTACACATGCACGCCCCCTCCTCTTAAAGGGGCAGCATGCGCACATAGTACAATTCCCTCAACCAAGAGTGTACCTGAAAGATGGATTCCAGCTAATAGCTGGCAGGCATTTAGTTTAAAAAGCACCCTCACCAATAGAGGAATGCCAAGCAAATAAATCATTAGATAGTTTGGTAGTCTTCTAATGAGTTGTGAGGTCCCCTGGTCCTGTTGTGGCCAGTGTCCCTGTATCCAAAGTCATGTGTGGCCAGTCTTGAACCCAAAGTCTGAACGCGTGCTTATCTGAGTACCCTGTATATCCATACAGCTACAACCTCCGAATCAGCCTTGTTTGACACTTTGTGTCAGTAACCATTCTATCCTTGTATCCAGGACCTAGTAGTTCTAACAGAATTCGAGTCCGTTTCAGTAACCGTTCTACAGAGGATCCAGAACCTAGTAGTCTGAATGGAGCCCTAGTCCATATCTATGTCTGCATACTTGACCCCTGGGGTCAGCAGCTGCAGTACCGGGGACTGTCTAGGAATGGTTCCTGGCGGCTACCAGCAGCTCAAGCCTGACTCCACCATCAGGAGCTCCAGTGAACACCAGGTAGCCGCTTAGCTATACCCCTCCACAAACCACATGCACCACCTGTGTGCCTAACATAAAGGAAACATTAACATCTATGAGCCTGACACTGGAGGCAGATTGTCAGGGAGATCAAAGTGTTATGAGCGTAACACACACACTCGCTCACAGATAAAAAGGGAAGACCTTCTACAGGGAGATGCTGCACCCACACCCAACTTGTCCCTGTAGAGACTAGAAAGATCCTAGCCACACAACTCAAAAACACCACCTCGGATCTGGCTCCCTAAAATGCCATCTAGGGGTTTCTCCTACTAGCTGAGTAACCAGAGAAATTGTTGTCTTACAATTTTTGTTTACTTTTATCTATCTGATGCGGTATGGAAAAAAAATCCAACTTTTTTTGTCCCATTGGAGATTAGCTTGCTACCCACAGGCATGTCATTATTTTTATATAATTCTATAGCTTGGCTACTGCATATGCTATGTATACACTAGAACTTTTATATTGCTCAATTTCATTTTCGTATAAAAAGCTAAATTAACAGTTAATGTTGACATTAAACTCTGCTGTTGATACTTTAATTGGTCTGTTAGAAACTGAGCCTTGTAAGCCGAAATGTGATGTCAGAAGGTACTGAAAGATGATGATGCTATTGTAGGCCTAAAACTTAGATTTTAACTCTTTAAGTTTTAGCAATGTATAAATGTAAACAAAGATGTGGTGGATGACTAATTGGCTAATTGAAACTAATTTTTAAACCTCTTTAACCTGTTACTGATATCCAACATACTGTACATGTACTGTGCAAACTCTGACAGCAGCGTAAATAGCATGCTGGCCTTGGGACTCGTCAATCAATGCACCCTTCAGTGCCTCTTTAATGCAATCCTGGGGTGCCTGTTGGGACTGCTGTTAAAGACCTCCAGGCCTCCCATCATGTAGCCTCCTCGAAACTCAGCCTGTGGCTGGGCTTCAAAGGACACTGTGATTTTTACATTATGCAGCAATACTGTGATCAGACAATCACAGGTTCAAGTCTCCTAAGGGGACTTAAGATTTAGAAAGGATAAAATTTTTATCAGTTGTATATTTTGCTTAACCCCTTTCTGACATATGACGTACTATCCCATCTAGGTGACCTGGGCCCGTATGACCGTGGACGGGATAGTACGTCATCGCGATCAGCTGCGCTCACGGGGGGAGCGCAGCTGATTGCGGTCGAGTGTCAGCTGATTATCACAGCTGACACCGGGCACTATGTGCCAGGAGTGGTCAGGGACTGCTCTCGGCACTTTAACCCCCGGCACACTGCGATCAAACATGATAGCAGCGTTCCTGTGGGATAGGGAAACATGCCTACCTGAGACCCTCAGAACAACATGATGTGATCACATTGTTCCAAGGGCCTCCTTCCTATAGGACCCCAGATACAAGGTAGACACGGGGTCCTTCCGGGTCCTGCAGAGAGGTGGCTTGTCAGTGCCTGCTGAGAGCAGGCACCAGCAAGCCTCCTGCACTGCCTGTCAGATTGCTGATCTGACACAGTGCTCTGCAAAGTGTCAGATCAGCAATCTGATATAATACAGTGATGCCCACCCTGGGACAATGTAAAAAAGTGAAAAAAATGTGTATAAATATTTTTAAAAAATTTCTGAATAAAGAAAAAAATATATTCCCCAATAAATACATTTCTTTATGTCAAAAAACAAAACAATAAAAGTACACATATTTAGCATCATCGCATGCGTAACGACCCACTAGTTAACCCCTTTAGTGAACCCCTTAAAAAAGGCAAAAAAACAGTGCTTTATCATCATACCGCCAAACAAAAAGTGGAAAAACACGCAATCAAAAAGACGGATATAAATAAACATGGTACTGCTGAAAATGTCATCTTGTCCTGTAAAAAACAAGCTGCCATACAGTGTCATCAGCGAAAAAGTAAAAAAAGTTATAGCTCGCAGATTAAAGCGATGCACAAATAATTATTTTTTATATAAAATTGTTTTTATTGTATAAAAGCGACAAAACATAAAAAAGACATTAATGAGGTATTGCTGTAATCGTACTGACCCGAAGAATAAAACTGCTTTATCAATTTTACCACACGCAGAACGGTATAAACGCGCCCCCCCCCCAAAAGAAATTAATGAATTGCTGGTTTTTGTTCATTCTGCCTCCCAAAAATCGTAATAAAAATTGATAAAAAATGTCATGAGCTCGAAAATGGTACCAATAAAAACGTCAACTCATCCTAAAAAAATATATTTATTTCCATTTTCCCATTAGGGTTAGGGCTAGGGTTAGGATTAGGGTTAGGGGTGTGTTGGGGTTAGGGTTGGAGTTAGAATTGGGGGTTTCCACTATTTAGGCACATTAGGGGCTCTCCAAATGTGACATGGTGTCTGATTTCAATTCCAGCCAATTTTGCATTGAAAAAGTCAAACAGCGCTCCTTCCCTTCCGAGCTCTGCCATGCGCCCAAACAGTGGATTTCCCCCACATATGAAGTATCAGCGTACTCAGGACAAATTGCACAATAACTTTTGGTGTCCAATTTTTCCTGTTACCCTTGGGAAAATAAAAAAATTGGACCTGAAGTAATTTTTTTGTGAAAAAAGTTAAATGTTCATTTTTTTTTTAAACATTCAAAAAATTCCTGTGAAGCACCTGAAGGGTTAATAAGCTTCTTGAATGTGGTTTTGAGCACCTTAAGGGGTGCAGTTTTTAGAATGATGTCACTTTTGGGTATTTTCTATCATATAGATCCCTCAAAGTTACTTCAAATGTGATGTGGTCCCTAAAAAAAAATGGTGTTGTAGGTGCTGATGTAAAGTAAACATGTGGGAAATGTTACTTATTAAGTATTTTGTGTGACATATCTGTGTGATTTAAGGGCATAAAAATTCAAATTTGGAAAATTGCAAAATTTTCAAAATTTTCCCCAAATTTCCTTTTTTTCACAAATAAACGCAAGTCACATCAAGTACATTTTACCCCTATCATGAAGTTTGTCAGAATCACCGGGATCCATGGAAGTGTTCCAGAGTTATTACCTCATAAAGGGACAGTGGTCAGAATTGTAAAAATTGGCCCAGTTATTAACCCTTGGGGGTAAAGGGGTTAATATTAAACGGGTTGTCAACTACTAGGAAAACCCCTTCTTAAACCAAATGTTCGTCCACGATAAAATAATAAAGCCTATAATCACCTCCGGTGCCTATGTTGTTCCGACGGTGTCTTCATTATCTCTCCCCAGGGCTGTGATGCGATGTTGTGACACGTGATGCCGGTGCCCAATCAGTGCTGGTGTAACTGCCCCGCCTTCGGATCAATTGAATATGAAGAGGAAGCTGGAGATCAGCTGTAGCCTGGACTTCCTCTTCATGTCTGTTTATCGGAAAGCAGAGACAGTGACGCCAGTGCTGATTGGGCGACGGCGTCATGTGTCACGACACCGCATCACAGCCCCAGGAAGATCGCGTTCCGGCACTGCGGGAATGGTGTCAGCACGGGAAGTGAGTATAGGTTTTGTCATTTTATCACGGCATAACATTTCGTTTAAGAAGGGGTTGTCCTAGTAGTGGACAACCCGTTTAACTAGTCTCATATTGTGTCATATTGTGCAGCACTTCATATGCAATGTTCTGAGAAACTGTGTTATGGATAGTATACTGATAAAGGCATGATATATATTATTATTATTTATTATTATAGTGCCATTTATTCAATGGTGTTTTACAAGTTAAAAGGGTATACATAATAAAAAAAGGAAAGTAATCTTAAACTATACAAGTGACCTACTCGTACAGGAAGAGAGAGGACCCCGCCCGCGAGGGCACACAATCTACAAGAGTTATCCTGACATATTTCTAAGAAGGAGGCAACTGGTGGAACTTCCAATTGGATCTTTATATGCAGTGTTAGTTTGTCTGTCAATGGTATAAGAAAACTGCTTACAGGGCAATAAACAGAATTACTAATGGTCATAACCAGTGTGCATGCTCTTCTCTGAGTGCTCGTTGCTAATAGGGCCTAGTCCCACAATTTAGTCTCACTGGTAATCGCATAGTCTGACTTTGGGTCAAAACAAAATAATTACAACAGATTTGATCACCCAAACAGGGAACATAGCTATCCAACCTATTCAGAAGCCGTATGAGGGGCTTCTGAGAAATTCCTGAGAAAGTCAAACTTCCAGCTGCAGTATGGTAAGAAGCCTTTCATTCCTTCAGTTTCACTCTATGATTTCCCTGGATCATGAACTGGCATTACCAATGAGTTGAGTGAATTTTTTGTGTGTCTCTATGAGAGTTGAATAGTAATGACCATTCTCCTCACTGTTCTAGCACCGCACTGTCTTTAGGTCATGAGTAGTGTTGAGCGATACCTTCGGATATCGGGAAATATTGGATCGGATCGGACCGATACCCCAAAAATATCGGGTATCGCCGATTCCGATACCGGAAACCAATGCAAGTCAATGGGACACAAATATCGGAATGAAAATAAACCCTTTCTTTCCTTGCACATCCAGTTCGGGAGGGGGGAAGAGTGTGGGGGGTGCGTTAGTGGAGAATGTGCGTGTCTGTGTGTGCGGGCGGGGTCTGTACGGGCCTCTCGGGGGTCCGTGCGGGCCTGCCGGGGGTCTGTGCGGCCTGCCGGGGGTCTGTACAGGCCTGCCGAGGGTCTGTGCGGGCTGCCGGGGGTCTGTACGGGCCTGCCGGGGGTCTGTGCGGGCTGCCGGGGGTCTTTGTGTCTGTGTGCAGGCATCTTCTGATGGGACTACAAGTCCCATCGGGCTATGCCTGCTACAATGACAGTGATTGACACATTAGCCAATGATGGGACAGTAGTAGTCCCATCATCCAGCTAATGTGTTTAATGTAAAAAAAACAACATACATACATACTACATACATACATACATACAACATACATACTACATACATACTATATACAACATTCTACAAGCATTCTACATACATACATACTACATACATACATACTACATACAACACATTCATACAATACATACATATAGACATACAGTACATATAACATAGAGTACATACTCACCATCACTTGTCACTTTGATCCCCGAAGCCAGTGTCATCTGTAAAAAATATTAAAATAACAAACAAACAATATACTCCCTGATCCGCAGAAATCCATGAGTGTCCCACGACGATCTCCTGTGTAAAACAGCAGCATCAGCTGATGCGACCGCTCTCTAGGGGCCCCAGGAATACAATGACGGGAGGAAGGTATCCTTCCGCACTGTATTCCTCCGCCACTGTAAAAAAATAGTCCCTTGCCTCACTTTTGGCATTGCTGTGTGAGAAAGTTCCCACGCAGCTTTTGCCATAAAGTGAGACCAGTGAACTATAGTAACCTCTCAGTGATGCACTGCAGGAGCCATTGTCTCCTGTCAGTGTGTCACTGAAGGTCCTATAGATGTCACTGTTCTATAGGGGAGATCGTCGTGGGACACTCGTGGATTTCTGCGGATCAGGGAGTATATTGGTTGTTTGTTATTTTAATATTTTTTACAGATAACACTGGCTTCGGGGATCAAAGTGACAAGTGATGGTGAGTATGTACTCTGTTATATGTACTGTATGTCTATATGTATGTCTTGTATGAATGTATGAATGTATTGTATGTAGTATGTATGTTGTATGTATGTAGTATGTATGTAGTATGTAGTATGTATGTTTGTGTTTTTTTTTTTTACATTCAACACATTAACCGGATGAGTCCCATCATTGGCTAATGTGTCAATGACTGTCATTGTAGCAGGCATAGCCCGATGGGACTTGTAATCCCATCGGACGATGCCTGCACACACACACAATCCCCGACAGACCCCCGGCAGCCCGCACAGACCCCCGGCAGGCCCGCACAGACCCCCGGCAGGCCCGCACAGACCCCCATTGTCATGCACAGACCCTGCCCGTGCACACAGACACGCATTCTCCGCCCACGCACCGCCCACACTCCATTATAACGCATCATGATGACATAATTTCAGCATGCCTAACAGGATGTGCCCACACTTCTTAGGATCCTCAACTGGCTCATTGCATTATGGGAACTTCCGATTCCGGTATTCGATATTGTAAAAATATCGAAACTCAGTATCGGAACTCCGATACTGCAAATATCGACCGATACCCGATATTTACAGTATCGGAATGCTCAACACTAGTCATGAGGTCTCCCTTGATTTACTTGTGTCCTAGCATACATGACTGGTTGATTGATCCTTGTCCATTCCACTCCCTTAGCTACTTGCAAAAGGTTCTTTGGGGCCATGTTTCTCCATTCAGGTCTGGCTGTCTGTACTGCCCACCGCAAAACTTTATTTGTACCATCAGTGAATACATGCAGCAATATCTATTGTCTGAGGGTTATGGACTGTACCCCATATCTGCACACCTCACCTGTAATCACCCAAAGTACAAGTTTATTCACTCAATTTTTTGCTGTGTCATGTCGGTTAGGAGTACAGACTGCTCTGTTTCTTTCAGTGTAGACTATTCTTTTAGTTCTTCATGGTACATCTCTTCGGACTCTATAAACTTCTCATGTATTGAGTGCATTTTACCCTTTGTCAAGTATGAGTCCTGATTATGTGTCCCAGTAGGTCATCTGTTGTGAGTTCATTTTCCCCTTCACTACTCATATTAGACCATCCTCGTCACCCTTAGGTGCCGTTTTTTTTTTTGTAGCCAAAAAGGATGGATCATTAAGACCTTGTATTGATTATCGTGCCCTCAACAAAATTACTGTTAAATATCAGTATCCGTTACCCCTGATTTCTAATCTATTCTCCAGAGTTAAAGGTGCTTGCTGGTTTACCAAGCTTGACCTCAGGGGGGCGTATAATCTTATTCGCATTAAGCATGGGGATGAATGGAAGACGGCGTTTAATACTCCGGAGGGACATTTTGAGTACCTGGTGATGCCTTTTGGGCTCACTAATGCCCCTTCTGTCTTCCAGTGCTTCATGAACGATATTTTCCGAGATTTTGTCGATAAATTTTTGATTATCTATCTGGATGATATTTTGATCTTCTCCAAGGATTGGGATTCTCATGTGGAACATATTCGGACTGTGTTCTGGATCTTGAGGGAGAATTCCCTGTATGTCAAAGGATCTAAATGCCTTTTTGGAGTACAGAGGATTTCTTTTTTGGGATTTATTTTGTCCCCGTCAACTATTGAAATGGACCCGGCCAAGGTACAGGCCATTTACGATTGGGTTCAGTCCACTTCTTTGAAGGCCCTCCAGAAGTTTTTGGGTTTTGCTAATTTTTATCGGAAATTTATTGCAAAATTTTCTAGTATTGCCAAGCCATTGACTGATTTGACTAAGAAGGGTGCTGATGTGTTAAATTGGTCTCCGGAGGCTGTTTCTTCCTTTCAAGAGCTGAAGCGAAGATTCACCTCCGCCCCGGTTTTGCGGCAACCTGATGTCTCACTTCCGTTCCAGGTAGAGGTGGATGCTTCTGAGATTGGTGCAGGAGCTGTTTTGTCCCAAAAGGATCCTGTAACATCTAAAATGAATCCCTGTGCTTTCTTTTCTCGAAAGTTTTCTCCATCTGAACGTAACTATGATGTGGGGAATAGGGAACTGTTGGCCATGAAATGGGCATTTGAGGAGTGGAGACATTGGTTGGAGGGAGCTAAGCATCAAGTCGTGGTCCTCACTGACCACAAGAATTTGATTTACCTAGAGTCGGCTAAGCGCTTGAACCCTAGACAGGCTAGGTGGGCCTTGTTTTTTACACGTTTTGATTTTGTGGTTTCTTTTCTTCCTGGAACTAAGAATGTCAAGGCAGACGCCCTCTCTAGGAGCTTCTTTGCTGATTCTCCTGTGGTGACCAAGCCTGCTACCATCTTAGGCGAAGGGGTAGTTCTTTCTGCCATCTCGCCTGATTTGAGACGTGCTCTGGAAGAGTTCCAGGAGGACAAACCTGAGCGTTGTCCCAGTGGAAAGTTGTATGTTCCTGACCAGTGGAAGAAGAGAGTGATGTCTGAAGTTTATTGCTCTGCTTTGGCTGGTCATCCAGGTATTTTTGGTACTAGAGATCTGCTGAGTCGGTCTTTTTGGTGGCCCTCCTTGTCTCGTGATGTCAGGAGTTTTGTGCAGTCCTGTGGGACGTGCTCCCGGTCTAAATCTTTGCCTGTCCCCAAGAGGCCATGGACCCATATTTCAATGGATTTCATCTCTGATATGCCTGTCTCTCAAAGGATGACTGTTATTTGGGTGATTTGTGATAGGTTCTCTAAGATGGTTCATCTTGTACCACTACCTAAGTTGCCGTCTTCCTCTGAGTTGGTGCCCCTGTTTTTACAACAGGTGGTTCGCTTGCACGGGATTCCTGAGAACATTGTATCTGACAGAGGAGTCCAGTTTGTGTCTAGATTTTGGAGAACTTTCTGTTCCAAGCTGGGAATTCAGTTGTCCTTCTCCTCTGCTTTTCACCCTCAGACCAATGGGCAGACAGAGAGAACAAACCAGACCTTGGAGTCATATTTGAGATGTTTTATTTCTGCTGATCAGGATGATTGGGTTTCATTTTTGCCCTTGGCCGAATTTGCTTTAAATAATAGAGCTAGTTCTGCCACTTTGATGTCACCTTTTTTTTGTAACTTTGGGTTTCATCCTCGATTTTCTTCAGGGCAGGTGGAGCCCTCTGCCTGCCCAGGTGTTGACACTGTGGTGGAGAGAATGCACCAGATCTGGGACCAAGTGGTGGATAAGTTATCTCTCTCCCAGGAAAAGGCCCAGCGGTTTTCCAACCAACATAGGACCATTGGTCCCCAGTTTAAGGTTGGTGATATGGTGTGGTTATCATCAAAAAATATTGCTATGAAGGTGGCTTCTCCTAAGTTTAAGCCTAGATTTATTGGACCTTACAAGATTTTGGAGATTATTAATCCGGTCTCTTTTCGTTTGGCTCTTCCTGTCACATTTAAAATCCATAATGTGTTCCATAAATCTTTGTTGAAGAGGTTTGTTGAACCTGTTGTTCCAGGGGTGGCACCTCCAGACCCTGTATTGGTTGAAGGTAACATGGAATATGAGGTAGAGAAAGTACTGGATTCCCATCTGGCTAGACGGAGATTCCAGTATTTGGTTAAGTGGAAGGGTTATGGTCAGGAGGATAATTCCTGGGTCTCTGCCTCTGATATTCATGTCAAAAGATTGGTGCGTGCCTTTCATCGGGCTCACCCTGATCGCCCTGGTGGCGTGGTTGAGGGTTCGGTGACCCCTCCTCAAGGGGAGGTACTGTTATGAGTTCATTTTCCCCTTCACTACTGAGGCCCGAGGAACTCCCTCTTCTGGTAAAGAAAGGTAGTGAGCCTGATTATCAAACACCTGAGTCTGATTATGATGACTGGCTGAGTGGAGTTACTGACTGGATATAAGGCTGCCGACGCCCTTCTGCCCTGCGGGTGATTTCTCTGTGGGATCCTTGGAGACCAGTCTGAATTCCTGCTCCTCTAAAGCGAAGTTTTCTGCTCGGCTTTTTGCATTGGTGCTTTGACTTTGTTTTGCTTTGTTTTTCTGGATTTCTGCCATTCCCTGCTGGGGTGTGCTGAATTCCTTTAGCTCTGTCTTCTGAAAATACCTGAGTGCTGATTTAGTTTTTGAAGCCTAGCTGCTTCAGGGTCTTTTTCATATCAGCTGTTGGCTTATGTCTTTGATAGGGTTTTGGCAGATTGCAGACAGCAACCTTCCTTTCCTTTTCTGTTTAGTTAGCTTGGGCCCCATCGTTTGCTCAGCCTATCTTTCTATCTGTGTGAGTGTTTTTTCATCTTGCTTCACCGTCATTATATGTTGGGGGCTGCCTTTTACTTTGGGGTCTGCTCTGGGGCAGTTTAGATTTCCTTTTCTGTCTTTAGGCTATTTAGCGCTCCGGCTGTGATCGAGGGGTCTAGGGCATCGTAGGAACCCCCCACGGCTACTGCTAGTTGTGTTGATAGGTTCAGGGGTCTGCAATCTGATAGTTGCCAACTTCTCTGGTTTTCTGGACGTAGCTTCTATTTTTGTGTCTGCCTCCTACGGTGACTCAATCATAACAGTCATCTGACGTTGCAATCACCAGGCTCTCCAGGTCCCCTCTCCAGTGCACTCTGTATTATCTATATTAGTCTGTGTAAGTGGATGGGTTAGCTCTTGGTATAAGGTAGGTGTATCAACATAGCTAGCTGGTCAGAGGGACTCCAGGGATAATAATCAGGTGTCTTGTCTGATTATAATATGTTTAACTTGGCACTCAACTTAGTTATTTTGAAACTTTTAATATATTCCACGATTAAGTACATCAAACATTTCGGTCATATCTTAACCTTCCTCAGTGTACTGGATTTAAGTAGATACATGGTATTAATCAAAAATCATGTCAACAACATGTTAATGAGAAAACATGCAGAAAGAAAAGAAAAAAAATTCAAACATCAATACAAATATAAATAAGGAAATTAATGAACTAGACTAGAGACGGTCACATCTCAATAGTAAAGAAAAGAAAAAGGTCCTAATTATGACCATACCACAAATCGGTGGTATGTGAGTAAAGAAATGAAAGAAAAAGGAAGGGGAACCTACCCGACTGCTTAATGTAAAAGTATGTAAAGGATAAGACCTATGTTGCCATAAAGCACCTGTATGGATAATATGCATTGTGTAAATTATATGAAATTGAAAGATGGTAGTATATGTCCCAATGATAACCCACCTAGTGCCACTTCTGACAAGGACTGCATGGAAAAATTGTACAATCTTGGTCTTAGAATAAAAGCTATAATCAATGATCAGACCCATGGTATAAGTATTGTAGGGGAGTATAGCACATACCTAGGACAAGGTAAGATGTAGAATGAATTTCCTGTAGTCAATATTAACCCAGTATCCACCGGACGTCTATAAATGGCCAGGCTAAGGGAGGCAAAAAATAATATATAATATGAAGTAAAAGGAAGGAGGGGAGAAAAGGGATAAGTCCCTTACCAATGATGTCCTGTGTCACGGTATTGGAGGTATCTGCGGTTGTAAGGTAGTGTGGAGAATGTGCTGGCTCGGGTTTAATTGAAGGGTGTAATAGAGCGTGCCTGCTGTGGAAACGGAAGTGATGTTCCGATACATTCCACCGGCAGGACGTGATGCAATGATGTGTTCCATCGGCAGGAAATGTCGTGTACATGCATTCCATGTCTCTTGGTGATATTCAAATGTGCGTTCCACTGTCAGGAAATACACGGTAGCGGGCTAATTATAGTACAGTGGATTTCTTGGTGGTATAGTGTGTATGGCAACAATAAAAGCTAAGCAAAGATATTAACAATAAAACACGAGGGCTATATATGATAAGGACTATTTTCAAAATACCTTAAGTATGATAGTATAAGCCAGGAAAAGGAAAGTATACCTGAAGAAAAAAAGGAAATGTAGCAGTCGAGTAGGGAGAGGAAAAAGGAGGTCTGAGGGAAGGAGACCTGTAGTAGTAGTTTTGCCTGATGATATCAGTATATACAACTGTTGAAAGAATATTGAGAATTAATAATCGGCATGAGACAATATATAGCATCTATGTAAAATAAAAGTTATATGAAATATGTGAGCCACAAGTACAATTATACATATTCTCAAATCTTATTTAGAAACAATGGGTCATATTAATAAATTGGAGGTAATAAAACGCAGCCTAGACAAATGACAGCCTAGACAAACGACAGTAAATCATATTCCCTATTGAGCCCTTTCGGTACTAGGGTTTGTAGTTCGTGGATCCAAAAGAATTCTTTTTGTTGAAGAATCCGTATGCAGTCACCACCCTGTCTGGGGAGGGGAACATGTTCTATAACTTGGAACTTTAGCTGGGAAACATTGTGTTCTACAGAGTGAAAGTGAAAGGGTAGAGGCAGAAGCATATTCTTGCATCTAATAGTCAATTTATGTTTTGAGATACGGTCCCATATGCATTGTGTAGTTTCCCCCAATATATAGGAGACCACAGGGGCATTTTATTAGATAAACTACAAAGGTTGTATCACAAGTGGCATAATCTCTGATTTTATATTGTTGGTCTGAGTGTGGATGGAATAAGGCATCACCCTTAAAGACATTGTTGCACTGATGGCACTGTAGGCACGAAAGGTGCCAGTTTTCGGAGTCTGTATAAACCCCTGTGTGGAGGTACGACCTAATGTGCCAATGTCGGCCCTAATGAGGGTATCTCGAGGGTCCCCTATATTGGGGAAACTACACAATGCATTAGGGACCGTATCTCAAAACATAAATCGACTACTAGATGCAAGAATATGTTTCTAACCTCTACACTTTCACTTTCACTCTGTGGGACACACTAGGTTTCCCAGCTAAAGCTCCAAGTTATAGAACATGTTCCCCTCCCACAGCTACGCTCCACCCGTAATTGTTAGTGGTGGGTTCTCTCTGTAATATTCTTCCGACAGGTATGTCCATCCACCCAGCTCTCCTGCTCTCCTGCTGTCTGTCTATGAAGGACACACAGTGCATCACCCAGCTTTGCACATAGACTTGCCTCTGCACCTAGCATTCACATGGTATGTCCATCCACCCAGCTCTCCTGCTCTCCTGCTGTCTGTCTATGAAGGACACACAGTGCATCACCCAGCTTTGCACATAGACTTGCCTCTGCACCTAGCATTCACATGGTATGTCCATCCACCCAGCTCTCCTGCTCTCCTGCTGTCTGTCTATGAAGGACACACAGTGCATCACCCAGCTTTGCACATAGACTTGCCTCTGCACCTAGCATTCACATGGTATGCCTTTCAGCTAACCCCAGCTTACCCCAGTGTTATTTATGACCTTGTTTACTCTGGCTTGATCATATACATATGGTCCACTCTTAATTGTCTGGCCAAGATGAGCAGAGACCACTCCTCTCTGCTTCACACCTGACTGCACTTAGTTGTACATATATTGCAGAGCACAAGTCTGCATAGACTTCAGTCTGCATTGTGATTGCTATAAGTGTGTGCTAGAAGTGTGAAGATTAATTTAAGAATTAAAACCAGAATTGGAACTGAAGGGAACTGGACAGTCACTGTAAACAATGTTTCTGTTTGTTATCACTTTCACCCCAATAATCCTTCACTTTCTGCTAATTCCCCTAATCCCTACTCCTAGTAAGGAACTGTTCATCTCTTCTTCAATCCTCCCCATCCACCTCACCTCCGCCTCAAAACTGTTCCTTAACATACAATCCTCTGTCTCCAAACACAGACAGCCCCCTCATGCCCTCTCCTGCTCCCACCTGCTAACACTTTCTCTGCTCCTTCTCACTGCTGGTGATATCTCTCCAAATCCTGGTCCTCCTCACCACATTCCCACAGTCATTTCTACCTCCCATCCACGCTCTATCACAACCTTCCGTAACCTCTCCAACCTTATACCCATTCACCCAGCCCCCGCTTCCCCAGTCCCACTAACAGGAGCTCTGTGGAACGCTCGCTCTGTCTGCAACAAGCTTTCCTACATCCAGGATCTTTTTGTTACTACCAAACTCTCCTTCCTCGCCATCACCGAAACCTGGCTCACCCCTTCTGACACAGCCTCTCCTGCTGCACTTTCGTATGGTGGCTTCCACCTTTCTCACACCCCCCGCCCCAGCAGCAAACATGGTGGAGGAGTTGGTTTTCTCCTGTCAGATACCTGCTCCTTCACCCCAATCCCACTGCCACCCTCTGTTACCCTCCCTTCCTTTGAGGTGCACTCTGTGCGCATCTACTCCCCCTCCAACCTCCAACTGGCTGTCATCTACCGCCCCCCAGGGCCAGCCACCACCTTCTTTGACCACTTCACCACCTGGTTACTTCATTTCCTTTCCGCTGACATCCCTACCATCATCATGGGCGACTTCAACATCCCCATTGACACTTCCCTCTCAGCTGCCACTAAACTTCTATCTCTCACTTCCTCCTTCGGCCTCACTCAATGGTCTTCTACAGCCACCCACAAAGATGGCCACACACTGGACCTCATCTTCACCCGCCTCTGCTCCCTATCTAACCTCTCTAACTCACCTCTTCCTCTCTCTGACCACAACCTGCTCACATTCTCTTCCCTCTTCACTCCATGTCTACAATCCTCACCCCACAAACTTTCACACCCTCGCAGGAATCTTAAACACCTTGACCTACACTCATTCTCTGAATCCCTCCTCCCTCTTACAGATATAAGTTCCTTACACTATGCGGATGACGCTGCCGCTCTATATAACACCACAATAGCTGTAGCTTTGGAATCCGCTGCCCCACTTACACATACCAAAACTCGCAAAATCAACAGACAGCCCTGGCACACCAGCCTGACCAAAGAGCTGAGGCGAGCTTCCAGGGCTGCTGAGCGCAGATGGAAAAGATCCCACTCCAACGAGCACTTCATCGCATTCAAACAGTCCCTCACTACTTTCAAGACCACACTCGCCACAGCTAAACAAACCTACTTCTCATCTCTCATATCCTCCCTGTCTCGCAACCCTAAACAGTTATTCAACACCTTCAATTCTCTCCTCCGCCCCCCAGCACCTCCTCCCTCCCCACTCATCTCAGCTGAAGACTTTGCCTCATTTTTCAAGCAGAAAATTGATAACATCAGGGACAGTTTTGGTCAACAACCCCCAGAGCCCTTCCTCCCGACTTCCCAGCCCTCCACCTTCAAAACCAACTTCTCCACCATTACAGAAGATCGACTCTCCACTCTACTCTCAAGATCACATCTCACCACCTGTGCACTCGACCCGATCCCATCCCACTTCATCCCAAACCTCACCACAGTCTTCATCCCAACCCTAACCCATCTCTTCAACCTATCACTAACAACTGGTGTTTTCCCCTCAAGCTTTAAACATGCCTCCATCACACCTATCCTCAAAAAGCCCTCTCTTGACCCATCCTCTGTATCTAGCTATCGCCCTATATCACTTCTCCCATACGCCTCCAAGCTACTGGAACAACACGTCTACCTTGAACTGTCCTCCCATCTCTCTTCTTGCTCCCTCTTCGACCGCTTACAATCTGGCTTCCGGTCACACCACTCCACTGAAACAGCCCTTACTAAGGTCACCAATGACCTCTTAACTGCCAAGAGCAAGCGACACTATTCTGTCCTCCTCCTCCTGGACCTGTCGGCTGCCTTTGACACAGTGGACCATTCCCTATTATTACAGACCCTCTCATCCCTCGGCATCACAGACTTGGCCCTCTCCTGGATCTCATCATACCTAACAGACCGGACATTCAGCGTCTCCCACTCACACACCACCTCCTCACCTCGCCCCCTATCTGTCGGAGTCCCACAAGGTTCAGTCCTTGGGCCCCTGCTGTTCTCTATTTACACCTTTGGCCTGGGACAGCTCATAGAATCTCATGGCTTTCAGTATCATCTTTATGCTGATGACACACAGATCTACATCTCTGGACCAGATATCACCTCCCTACTAACCAGAATCCCTCAATGTCTGTCCACTATTTCATCCTTCTTCTCCACTAGATATCTGAAACTCAACATGGACAAAACAGAATTCATCATCTTTCCCCCATCTCACGCGACCCCCCCTACGAACCTATCAATTACAGTAAATGACTGCCCACTCTCCCCAGTCCCACAAGCTCGCTGCCTCGGAGTAATCCTTGACGCTGATCTCTCCTTCAAACCACATATCCAAACCCTTTCCACTTCATGCCGACTTCAACTCAAAAATATTTCACGCATCCGTTCATTCCTCACCCAAGAATCTGCAAAAACCCTAGTCCATGCCCTCATCATCTCTCGCCTTGACTACTGCAACCTCATGCTCTGTGGCCTCCCCTCAAACACTCTCGCACCCCTCCAATCTATTCTAAACTCTGCTGCCCGACTAATCCACCTGTCCCCCCGCTATTCCCCAGCTTCTCCCCTCTGTCAATCCCTTCACTGGCTCCCAATTGCCCAGAGACTCCATTACAAAACCCTAACCATGACATACAAAGCCATCCACAACTTGTCTCCTCCATACATCTGTGACCTCGTCTCCCGGTACTTTCCTGCACGCAACCTCCGATCCTCACAAGATCTCCTTCTCTACTCCCCTCTTATCTCCTCTTCCCACAATCGCATACAAGATTTCTCTCGCGCATCACCCCTACTCTGGAACTCTCTACCACATCATATCAGACTCTCACCTACCATCGAAACCTTCAAAAAGAGCCTGAAGACCCACCTCTTCCGACAAGCCTATAACCTGCAGTAACCACCGATCGACCAAACCGCTGCACGACCAGCTCTACCCTCGCCTACTGTATTACCACCCATCCCTTGAAGATTGTGAGCCCTCACGGGCAGGGTCCTCTCTCCTCCTGTACCAGTTATGACTTGTATTGTTTAAGATTATTGTACTTGTTTTTATGTATACCCCTCCTCACATGTAAAGCGCCATGGAATAAATGGCGCTATAACAATAAATAATAATAATAATAATAATAATAATACCCAGCCATTGCTGCCTGCCGGGTATGGGGCAGGTTCGATGTGTGAGCCCGCTCCATACACCTGCTTCTTACGTACGCTATATACACAGTATACAGCAGATGTCGTAAAGGGTTAATTTTATAATATTGGTAATAATGGAATATGCTACAATTTTGCTTCTTTTAGATTTATATTAGGTATCATTTAAAAGTTAACTCTGTGTGCAATTTATGTACTTTACCTTTCTTATAAAGAGCCATTTATTTCCACAGCACTTTACATATATTTCTATATTTCATATCAGTATGTCTCAGAAGTGTGGGAGGAAATAAATACAAAGCGAGAACATACAAAACTCCATGCAGATTTTATTCCTTGGTTGGAGTTGAACCCAGAACGGCACAGCAATGGTGCTAACCACTGAGCCATTGTGAAATCAGAGTCTATGGATGATGCATCATATTAACACTAAATATTAATGGGCAATAAGCAAGAAGCACGCTCAGGAAATATGGGTGTAACGTTTATTCCAAATTGAGCTCAGCACTGTCCAACTATTGATGGGTACGGAGCATAGTGTAAAACTGGACGTGCTGATACAAAGAGTTCAGTGTTCCCCATTCCAAGAGGCGTCAGTTTAATCATTTTAATGTTTTAGACTGAAATTTAAATGTGAATTGGGAGCTGCACTCATTATCCAGCCCATAAGCTGCTGTCTCCCTGCTTTCAAAGCAATGTGCTTCTGCTAAAATACATTTTACAATTAAATATATTTTGCATAGATATTTTTTATTTTCTTCAAAAGATATTTTTCATTTAGTACAAATGTTCATTGTGTAGTAATAAGAGCAGTAGTGTTTATAATTTTTATCATTATCGAGATTTTGTTTTGCATCACCTCTTCCACTGACTTGCTGCATCACTGGTCAGGCAATGTTGGTCCTGTTCTCTGGAGCAATATTGGTGCAGGAAGACTGTGCTTAAACCACCACGCCAACATATATTTTTTTTAGTTTTACCATTGGAGTGTTGTCACTAATCTTAATTTCCTGAACCTAGCATCATAATTACCAGCCACCATCTTCATCTTCATCTCCAGTGTTTGCTGAGCAATCTGGAAGTCATAGCTCAACAGAGTCAGTCTGGAGCATCGGAACACAAGGATGATTCTCCGGTAGGCCGAGGTCCTCTGCAGGACCTGAGCAGGACATAGAGGGGACCTGCTGGTTTCAACTGAATGTGCATATTCAGTTGAAATGTAGAAAGTCTGCACTACAATAATTGAGTGCACCCATCAAGGTCACTTTCATGTGCCTCCGGCCTCTGATAGGTAGACGGCCATTTTAACATGATCGCACTGGATCTGAAGAGAGAGGACACTGTGTGGCCCCAAAAGAGCAGGCAGGTAAAAATAATCTTTTTCTTTTTTCCTTCTGTGGATGTGGTATGATGCGCAGCTAGGATATGGGACATGGGGGCCAGGGACATGGGACCAGGGACATAGGGACAGGGGCAACGGACATGGAGGCCAGGGACATGGGGCCATTGACCAGAGACATGGGTGCCAGTGATCAGGAATATGGGACATGGGGGCCAGGGACCAGGAATATGGGGCCCAGGGACATGAGAGACTTGGGTTCAGGGACAGGGGGCCAGGGACTGGGGACATGGGGGACAGGGAGATGGGGATCAGGGACATTGGACCAGGGACATGGGGGTCAGGGTTGGGAAAATAGGGGTCAGGGACAGAGGGGCCAGGGATATGGGGAATAGGGACATGGGGTCCAGGGACATTGGGACCATGGACATGAGCGCCAAGGACAGGGGGGCCATGGACCTAGGGACAAAGGGACCAGGGGCATGGGGGTCAGGGATATGGGGGCCGGGGACCAGGGACATGGGGACCATGAACATGGAGGACAGGGACATGGGGGCCAAGGACCAGGGACATGGGAGCCAGGTACATGGGGGCCCAAGATGGAGGACATTATTAATTAAAAGGGCCAGGTTAAGGGACTTCATTACTGTATGGAGGCTAAAATGAGGAGGAATATTCATTATTAGTTTATGATGGCAAGTGGATGGACATAATTACTGTAAGGGCCAATTATGGAACATTACTGCTGTAATATAACTTACTTTTTAGAATACTGGGAATTGCGTTCTAGAAGCGATCAGCAATTGATGCCTGTGTGTTGTTTTCTGCAGAGATGAGTATTGACCGAAACATCACAATTTTCTGGAATTTCTCCATTCAATAAATACAGTAAGTTCTTGTAACTTTATCTGGGATGATCTCTTATGACCCAACATAAAATAAAGACAACAACTTTCTGTTGGGTAGAAAATGGTCACAGCTTTAATTTATTATTTTTTTACAAACACCACCATCATTTGACCAAGATTTTAACTGCTGTAACAACTCCCAACCTGCCTGTCACTGTACCAAGTGAGCATGTATTACAATGGGCCAAAATTTACCGCCAGCTGTGACAATAACAAAACCTCTGAAAGCGTAAGTACAACCACAAAAAAGAGGAGGGAGGGTGGGTGTTTTACCTCAGGACAGAAGGTAGGAAAGAGGGGGGAAACGTTCCCGCTCAATCCTATATACCCCTTTGAACATCCATCTTTCCCATTTGACCAATAGCCTTCTTGATGCCCCAATTCAAAAATATTATCCCCACATATTTAAATTATTAACCCTCACAGTCCCTGGCACTTTCATTAATCATTATGGTGCCTGCAAGACTGCTTTTTATAACTTTACCCTGGATAATATCTTACGACCCGAAATAAAATAAAGACAACAACTTCCTGTTAGGTGGAAAATGGTCACAGCTTTAATTTATTAATTTTTTATTACAAACTCCACCATCATTTGACCCAAATTTTAACTCCTGTAACAACTCCTAACATTTCTGTCACTGTACGCAGTGAGCATGTATTACAATAGACCAAAATTTACCACCAAGGGAGGAAGTCAAAAAACCTCTTCGACCTTCTGAACACCGCCACCCAACAAGGATAAGGCATATTCCACACCTTCCTTTTAACTTTTTAACAGTATGTCATTACCTATTGCATTCAAATGAATGCCATCAGCCGGCAGAAGATCTCCATTATCACTTTCCAACATACGGTGCCAAATGGCCACCCCTCCTGTAGTACACACAAAACGAGATATTCTTATATTCAGTTATCTCCGTGCCCACTCCAAAACCTACAAGTCAAGTGCTCCCCTCCAACATTTACGAGGCACCACTTCAGACGAAACTAAAATGCATTTTTGAGGAAACAATCTCCTAAATCGTGTAAAATCAGACACGCTTTGCACTTGCCTCCATTGACGTCTGAAGAGATCTTTATAGTTGAATTCTCTGAGTGGAGCTCTCGGGACGCAGGTTTTCTGCATAAGTAGCATTGCAGGAGTAAGGACTGTCGGATCTCTAGAATCCCTGGAGAGTGCTGACAGTGGCCTGGCGTTCATGATAGCTGATACCTCGGCCAAGAACGTAGTTAAACTCTCAAGTGTGAGTCTGGTGTTCGTTTGTAAGAAGATAGTCCAGTATCTTGCATGCTATGCCTATCATTCTCTCAGACACCTCCCATTTGCGAAGAGTGTGGCGGATTGAAAGTCCAGGTGTATCCTTGCTTGCCTAGGTACCTTTCAACTTTAGCGATGTCCAAATTGGAAGTGATTTGGAGTTCTCTTGCCGCTCCAATGAAACTCGTACATCTGTTGGAGCGAATATGCTTCACAGGGCCTCTGATTGCGGTGAAGCGTCATAGCAAATTTATGAAACTTGAAGTGTCCATAGTAGAGTTGAGTGACTTTTGGTTTTTTAGGGTCGAGTTTCGTTTCGTGAAACCCGACTTTTCCAAAAGTCGGGTCGAGCAAGATCGGCCGATTATAGGGAAAAGTCGGGGTCGTCCCGAAACACGAAACCCAATGTAAGTCAATGGGGAATAAAAGTCGGCAGTGAGAGGAGGACAGGAAACACACCTACAGTGCCCATTTGAATGCCAAAAGCATCAATTCTTCTTACTTAAGCTTGTCAACCTTAATTAACTTCATAGTTACGCACAAGTTAGTCAAGTTACGCACTGAAAAATGGGGGTTATTTGGCTAAAGTTGTGGAGGGGGGTAGGGCTGGCTCCAGGTTTTCATGTGCCCTGGGCGAAAGAGCGCCCCTTTAACACATACCACAACTCATCATGCTCCGATACGGCAAAGAAATAGCGGTATAGTACAATGAAAAATACTTCACTTTTTACATCTCATGACGAGGCCCATCTATTTCTCCATACAGAATCATTGGTCCCATATAATGTTTGAAACAGTATATGATGAGCTCCACATAATGCTACAGTATATGTTGGTCCCCATGGATGAAGCTCCACTGTCTTATGGGCCCAAATAATGCTCCAAACACAATGGGCCCCATTTCTAATGCTCTAGTGTATAATGGGCCCTGTAAATGCTGCTCCAGTGTCTGATGTCCACCTTTGGAATGTTCCAGTGTATGGTGGGCCCCATCTATCATTCTCCAGAGTATAGTGCTCCCCAAAAATTGCTGTCCCAACATTGAAAATAATCAAATAAGTCTCGCTAGGGAATCCCTGTACTAGTCTGGACTCCTCGTCGTCCCCATCTTCCATCTCACTGCACAGTATTTCAACCTTGCAAGTGCTGTGATCCTGAGCAAGCAGGCGGGGCCCACTCGTTGGCGACGGCACTGGCACAGGGCCCCTGATAGTACGGTGGTGTGTCTGATGGCGGGTGGGCCGAACCTGCACTTTCATCTGCAGCTTCCTCTTTGTCACCGTGTAAGATGGAACTGTATATGGGAAGGGTAACCTGAGTTTCATCAGGGTCAGATTCAGGCCATGTAGCGTGTGAGGGGAATGTAGTGGTCTGGGTCAATGTACCAGCAGATTCATCGAGCAGTGGCTGGGCATCAGTGCACTTGTGTCGCACCCAGGAGTACGGTCGCCACAGTGGCATTACCTTCCTCCTAGGGAGTGTGATGTCATGCTTGGGAGCAACGAAGGATCTCTCTAGCAGGTTAACTGATTGGGCGGCGTTATTCCCACGAGTCATGACCCTCCAAACAGCGTTCATGAAGGCAAAGTGTTTGTTTTACGTGGGCAGTATGGTTGCAAAGCTGAACCTTAAAGGAATGTCCAGAAGGGCACCACCAGGAGTGGAGCCTACGGTTAAATTCGACTCCACCTGGGAAACCTCAACCATGCCAGCTACAGAACAGATGCACACATTGCAAGCTTAATTCCGTTAACGAACGAGACTCCGTCATGCCCCGCGGTCCGAGTCCGGCTTACTAGAGGGACACGTGAGGCTCTGGCACATGAGATTGGCCAATAACTGGTGTGTCATGCCCTTACATGTCCGTGGCTGCATGTGCGCTACACTGAAAAGGCCAGCGTTTGTCGCTTACAGGTGCAGATAACCCGCTGAACAACGTTAGTGATGGGGATCACTGATTACAATTATTACCCGCGAACGATGATTTCCCAGTAAGTGCAGGTCAACCGCAGTTCCGGAATTAGGCCTAACCGTCATTCCTGAAAAAATAAAAAACTTACGTGTGCAAACCACAGGTGCTGTAGCTTGCTTAACAGCTCGCCAGCCGTTCTCACGCCCAGTATGGATTACAAGTGATTGCACAAAGGTTAGAAAGGGTACCGTATCCCTGGATAACATGTATGGATAGCGTACACATTCAAAATATATGTCTATACATCAGGAGGCAGGCTCAGACGGTGTTAGGCCCAGTATGGATTGCACGTGATTGCACAAAGGTTAGAAAGGGTACCGTATCCCCGGATAACATGTATGGATAGCGTACACATTCAAAATATATGTCTATACATCAGGAGGCAGGCTCAGACGGTGTTAGGCCCAGTATGGATTGCACGTGATTGCACAAAGGTTAGAAAGGGTACCGTATCCCCGGATAACATGTATGGATAGCGTACACATTCAAAATATATGTCTATACATCAGGAGGCAGGCTCAGACGGTGTTAGGCCCAGTATGGATTGCACGTGATTGCACAAAGGTTAGAAAGGGTACCGTATCCCCGGATAACATGTATGGATAGCGTACACATTCAAAATATATGTCTATACATCAGGAGGCAGGCTCAGACCGTGTCAGGCACAGTATGGATTTGACGGCCCAGATTACACAGCGGAGGAACAGGGAGAGGTAAAGATTGCAAATGCTGGGGCCCTGCCCAAGCAAGGGGGGCCCACTCGTGGGCGTCGGTACTGGCACTGGGCCCCTCATAGTACAGCGGTGTGTCTGACGGCGGGTGTGCACCACCACCATCAGAGACACTTGATTGCACTATGAGGGACCCTGTGCCAGTGCCCGCACCCAAGAGTCGGCCTACCCACCTGTCCAGGGCAACGGCACTCACACGGTGTCGTGCGCTAGGTGGTGACCCCGGCCATGGGGGGGGGAGGCAGCACAGTTAGGGAGTTTTAGAAAGTGGCATATGTTGATGTTGGACATTCAGCTGATGCAAAAGGCGAAATAGGTGAAGTCCCAGGAAGAGGTGGACCAAAGCAAGCCATTTTTCTGTCACCCTGTGTGTCATCAGGGGAAGGTGGGACAAAATCCTTGGAAACCCATGCATGGTTAATTTTAATGAAGGTTAGATCATCCACATTTTGGGTTGACAGACGGGTCCTTTTTTCTGTCAGGATTGATCCAGCTGCACTGAAGACTCTTTCCGATAGCACACTTGCAGCTGGGAAAGCGAGCTCCTGTAAGGCATATTGGGCCAATTCAGGCCAGGTGTCCAGTTTAGCGGCCCAATAGTCAAAGGGGAATGACCTGTGTGGGAGAACATCGATATGGGAGGAAAAGTAGTTTGTAACCATAGTTGACAACTGCTGTCTCCTGTCACTTTCCATCGATGCAGTATTACCAGTTGTGTGAGCGGTATTTGAAAAATCAGTCCACAACATTGTCATGAAACCCCTGTCTCCAACGCCACTTCTGCTGTGTGCACCACAAACACCTCTGCCAAGCTGCCCCCGGCCCGTACGGCTCGTGTGAGAACCATCACCGCTGCTGTGTGCTGGGAATGCCTCAAGCAACCGATTTACCAGAGTTGCTTGTTTATTAGCCAATATTAGGTCAAGGTTCTCCTGTGGCATGATGTTTTGTAATTTGCCTTTATAGCATGGATCCAGGATGCTGGCCAACCAGTAGTCGTCATCGTTCATCATTTTGGCAATGCGTTGGTCCCTTTTTAGGATCTGCAAGGCATAATCTGACATGTGGGCCAATGTTCCCGGTGTCAATGATGCACTGCGAGTGCTGGTTGGAGGAGCACTTTCTGGCAAATCCACATCCCTCCAGTCACGCACAAACCCTGTACCAGACTTTGCCACGCCAACATTTTCACTTGCCCCACGAGATGCATCCTCCTCCCCTAAGTAATCATCCCCATCATCCTCCTCCTCCTCTTCTTCCTCCACCTCGTCCAGGAGAGGTCCCTGAGCAGACAATGGCTGAATGTCATCAAGGATTCCCTCCTCCTCTTCCTCCTCATCAACATTGGCTGCAGACGCCTGCTCCTTAAGGTGCGTCAAAGTTTGCATGAGCAGACGCATAAGTGGGATGCTCATGCTTAGGATGGCGTCGTCTGTGCTTACCAGCCGTGTGCATTCCTCAAAACACTGAAGGACTTTACAGAGGTCTTTCAGCTTCGACCACTGCACACCTGTCAACTCCATGTCTGCTCTCAAAGTGCCTGGCCGTGTATCCTCCCACAAATGCATTATGGCCTGCCTCTGCTCGCACAGCCGCTCCACCATGTGCAGGGTGGAGTTCCACCTTGTTGCAATGTCGATAATGAGGCGGTGGTTGGGAAGGTGGAGCAATCGCTGCAGCTTCTGCATACGAACGGAGTGTGCAGGCGACCGGCGGATGTGCGCGCACAGTCTTTGCACCTTCTGGAGCAGGGCTGTTAACTCCGGATAATTTTTGAGGAAGCACTGCACCACCAGGTTCAAGGTGTGAGCCAAGCAAGGTATATGGCTGAGTTTTGAAAGGGCTATGGCTGCCACAAAATTACGGCCGTTATCACTAACTACCTTGCCTGCCTCAAGATGTACACTGCCCAGCCATGACTCAGTTTGTCGCTTCAAGTACTCGGCCAGCACCTCGGCGGTGTGTCTGTTGCCCAAACACATCATCTGCAACACAGCCTGCTGACGCTTTCCACTAGCTGCTCGATAGGGGGACACATCGTGTGCAACAGTGGCAGCTGCAGATGGAGTGCTCGTACGACTGCGCTCTGTGGACGAGCTTTCGCTTCTGGAGGAGGAGGAGGGTGGAACGCCTACAGCCAACTGTTTCCTATACCATGGGCTAGGCAGCACTGTCCCACCACCGCTGTCCCCTGTGGACCCTGCATCCACCACATTAACCCAGTGCGCAGTGATGGACACGTAACGGCCCTGGCCATGCCGACTGGACCATGTATCAGTTGTGAGGTGCACCTTTCCGCTCACTGACTGCTTGAGTGCATGGACAATGCGGTCTTTCACATGATGGTGGAGGGCTGGGATGGCTTTGCGAGAGAAGAAGTGGCGACTGGGTAGGTCATAGCGTGGTACTGCATAGGCCATGAGTTCGCGGAAAGCTGTGCTTTCCACCAACCGAAAGGGCATCATCTCAAACGAGATTAGTTTGGCAATGTGGGCGTTCAAACCCAGTGTACGCGGATGAGAGACTGAGTACTTTCTTGACCTACTCATAGTGTCTGGGAGGGTGAGCTGGACTTGAGAGCTGCATATGGTGGAAGTAGCGGTGGACAGGGCGGACTGAGAGAGGGTTGATGATGGTGATGGAGTTGTTGTTCTTTCTGATGGCCTAGAATCAGTCTTTCGTTGATATAACAGTGGGATTCCCTGACTGCTGTGGCCTTGCAACGACACCTCAACATTTGCTGCTGTGCTAACCGGTGGGCTTACAGTGGGGGAAACAATGTAGCGTTGCTGACTACCTTCGTTGTGATCAGTTGCACATGTGGCACTTGAGGTTTGGTGTTGTGTCCACGCTTGCAAGTGCATGCTGGTTAAATGTCTAAGCATGCAACTGGTATTCAAATTTTTCAGATTTTTCCCTCGGCTAAAGGTCTTTGCGCACTTCTTACAGATAACCTTGGCCTGATCATGAGGATTTTGTTCAAAAAAGTGCCACACTGCACTCTTCCTACTTTGGCAGACATTTTGCGGCCTAGCACGCTGTGATCTTTTGACCCTCTGGACAAGCTGTCCAGCAACTCTTTTGATGTTTGGAACCTGTCTTTGGAGTGCTCCGGGCCTGCCAGATAACAGCTGTTGCGATGTCGATGTCTGCTGTGGATGCTCCTCATCTGAGCTATTGGAAGCAGCACCCTCTTCCCCCAATGGATGCCAATCTGGGTCAACAACTGGGTCATCCATCACCTCCTCTTCTATGTCATGTGCACCTTCCTCTGTGTCACCGTGTATGGTGGTATAGTGTGCGGGAAGGGGCACCTGAGTCTCATCAGGGTCAGAATCTGGCTCTGTACACTGTGAGGACAAAGTAGTGCTCTGAGTGAATGTACCAGCAGAATCATCCATCAGCGGCTGTGCATCAGTGCACTCCATGTCAGATTCATCTTGGCCTGGGTAATTCACCATTTCACTTGATAATCCAGGCATGGTATGTGAAAACAGCTCCATGGAGTAATCAGTAGTATGGCCTGCGTCATCCTTCAATCTTGGTTGGGGTGAAGGACACAAGGAAAGGTGTGGTTCATGAACATGAGCCTCCAATGACGACTCAGTGCTTTTACTTTTTACAACTGAAGAAGAGGAGGCGATAGAGCTGGAGGCTGAGTCAGCAATGTAAGACAAAACTTTTTCCTGATGCTCTGGCTTTAAAAGCGGTTTGCCAACTCCTAGAAAACTAAGCGTTCGAGGCCTTATGTAGCCAGACGATGACGCAGGCTCAACACCTCCTGCATTCGGTCCTATTTTGCTCTTGCCACTACCATCAGATCCACCACCAACACCATCATTACCAGCTGCCAACCCCCGCCCAATTCCACGGCCTCTTCCACCAGCCTTCCTTATTTTTGGTAGAAATGTAGACAAAATCCAACAAACTATATAGTAATGTAAAACAAGGTACAAGGTGTCTATAGGACAGGGGAGATTTTGAATTTCTGCAGACACTTGTGGACACTGGACACTTTTGGATTGTGTGAGGCCCAATGAATATCTGAGCGCTATGTGACAGGCTCGATGGCACAGCTGTGACCAAAGTGACTAGAGGATAAGTGAGATTTTGAATTTCAGCAGACACTTGTGGACACTGGACACTTTTGGATTGTGTGAGGCCCAATGAATATCTGAGCGCTATGTGACAGGCTCGATGGCACAGCTGTGACCAAAGTGACTAGAGGATAAGGGAGATTTTGAATTTCTGCACACACTTGTGGACACTGGACACTTTTGGATTGTGTGAGGCCCAATGAATATCTGAGCGCTATGTGACAGGCTCGATGGCACAGCTGTGACCAAAGTGACTAGAGAATAAGTGAGATTTTGAATTTCTGCACACACTTGTGGACACTGGACACTTATGGATTGTGTGAGGCCCACTGAATATCACAGCGCTATGTCACAGGCAGAAATTGGCTAGTGTATCACAAACTACAAGGTGTATGTAGAATTGGGCAGAATAGGAATCTCCCTAGAGTGCAGGTCTGTAAGAACGGAACATGTCCTCGTTTTATTCTCACAGAGTGACACACTGATAGCTTCACTGTGGCTGTGATAACAGCCGTTACACGGTACTGTGTGAGGAGCGTACACCGCTGTATGGTGTGAAAAAATGCACGCTCAGTACCTCAGCAGGACAAAAAAAAAAAATTGGGATTGCTTTTAAAAAAGCAGTTTGCGGAGCAGTGGGTAAACAGCAATGCAGGAATGTCAGGAAGCCTTAGAAGGCAGCCCAACAACCAACACCACTGATACACCACTATATAGCCTCCCCTTGCACTGCACACACAGTGACTGGTGTGTTGTACAGGCAAAATCGCTAGCAGCAGAAGCAGTTTTTTTTTCTTCTCAGCAGGACAAAAAAAAAAATTGGGATTGCTTTTAAAAAAGCAGTTTGCGGAGCAGTGGGTAAACAGCAATGCAGGAACGTCAGGAAGCCTTAGAAGGCAGCCCAACAACCAACACCACTGATACACCACTATATAGCCTCTCCTTGCACTGCACACACAGTGACTGGTGTGTTGTACAGGCAAAATCGCTAGCAGCAGATGCAGTTTTTTTTTCTTCTTCCCTGCCTAACGCTCTCCCTACAGAATCAGCAGCAACCTCTCCCTATGCTAAGATCGGCAGAAGTAAGATGGCGGTCGGCGTGCACGCCCTTTTATACCCCCTGTAACGCCCACCAAAGCAAGCCAATCACTTGCATGCCCTTCTGAAAGATGGTGGTGACCCGTGCCTATGTCATCACGTTGCCCACAGTGTCCGTGGATCCTGATTGGCTGAAAAAGAGCGCAAAACAAACTTTTGAAACGCGACTTTGGCGCGTAAGTCGCCGACCTCGTGGCCGACCTCATCCTAGGGTCGGGTTTCGTTTCATGAAACCCGACTTTGCCAAAAGTCGGCGACTTTTGAAATTTTTCGACCCGTTTCGCTCAACTCTACTTTTGGCATTCAAATGGGCACTGTAGGTGTGTTTCCTGTCCTCCTCTCAATGCCGACTTTTATTCCCCATTGACTTACATTGGGTTTCGTGTTTCGGGACGACCCCGACTTTTCCCTATAATCGGACGATCTTGCTCGACCCGACTTTTGGAAAAGTCGGGTTTCACGAAACGAAATGCGACCCTAAAAAACCAAAAGTCGCTCAACTCTAGTGCAGACTTATCACATAACATCGAATCATTAAACCCCCACTGAACAATCTCCCCCATTTTCCAGTTAATGACTGGGTTATGGCATTGTAACCAGGGCATGCCCAACACCAATCCTGCTGGTAGATTGTCCAGAACCAAACAACTTAAGTTTTCCACATGGGTAGCGCCCACTTTGAGCAAAAACAAGTCAGACATAAAGAGAATTCCCTCTTTAGTGAGGGGGAGGAGTCAATGGCCACCACTTTGATCGGAACCTTAAGTCAAACTGTCCCTATCTTACAGCGTGTGGCCAATTGGGAGTCAATAAGATTGATGGATGATCCGCAGTCCACGAAAGCTGTAGAGGGAAAACAACAACCATCCACTAACAGTTCCACATGAAGCAACACCTTAGAAAATGAGGAAAAGGGTACCTGAGGGTCTGAGTAGTCTCTCCGCTGACTACCCAGGGCTAGTCGTTTCACGTCGACCGGGTTGAGGATGGACAATCAGGACACTCCCTTTTCCAATGTCCCATTTTACCACAGTAGAAGCATAACTGCTTTTCTCTCCAGCGTTGTCTCTCCTTTTCCTTCAGGGAGAGAGCCCCTGCGTCCATGGGCACAGAAACAGTCTCTTTTCCACTAAGGAACAATGGAGTTTCCGCCTGCATCACCCCCCTGGCCCGCAGTCTGCGGTCCATCCGGACGGCCTGGGTCATGGCGTCCTTGATTGAGTTAGGTGGGGGATGTAATGCCAAGGCATCCTGTAATCGCTCGGACAAGCCTCTGCGAAAGAGTCCTCGGAGTGCGGCGTCGTCCCAAGAGACCTCCGCGGCACAGCGGCGGAATTCCGTACAAAACCACTCAGCCGAGTGTTTCCCCTGACAGACACTCATCACCATGTCCTCTGCCAATCGCACTTGGTCCGGCTCATCATATATGTGCCCAAGGGCCTCAAAAAACGCATTCACAGACACTCTCTCAGGGGCAGTGGGAGGAAGGGAGAAAGCCCAAGCTTGTGGGGACCCTCTTAATAAAGACATAATGACCCCAACCTTCTGACTTTCGTCCCCAGAGGAACGTGGCCTCAAACTAAAGAAGAGTTTGCACCCCTCCATGAAGACCCTGAACTCCTTTTTGTTCCCAGAAAAGAAATCAGGCAGTTTAAAAGGTGGTTCTGGGGACACCAAAACAACATCACTCACCCCAGCCCCCAGAGACCCAGCAGCTAAAGCCCCCCGCACTGTCTCAGAAACCTGCTGCTGAGAACGAGCCAGAGCTTACTGCTCCAGAGATAAACCCTGAAACATCTGACTCAGATTTTTCATTTGCTCAGCTAGAGATTGTATGGGATCCATATTTCTCAGCAGAGAAAAAAAAAAACCCAAAAGACTTAACGGTCAGTTATAATGTCACAGTCCTGTCAGCGCCGGCGTGCAGCCACCGCGGAGCAAGGACTCACCCACACTGCAGAGGGGCCCGGGATCAGTCACGACCAGATAGTTCAAGCAAACAGGACCTGGAGAAGCTAAAGTCAGTGAGCAGTGAAGAACCTACGGTCATGTGACCGCAAGGGGGCGGGGCTTAGCATCCTGCTGTCAGAGATAGGCAAAATACTATACAGGAGTACTCAAAATCAGACAAACCAGGTCATACACAGAGATAACAATAAAGTACCAGGGATGAGACAGAACGGATAGTCGGGGACAGGCAGTGGTCAAAGCCAAACAGACATAGAAGGTACCAAGCAGAATCAAACAAGCAGTATCCAGAGAACAGAGCGAGTCGTACACAGAGTATCAGAAAAACCAGAGCACAGCACAAACACACTCAGGGGTCACCACACAATGCCAGAGGCGAAAGTATAACTGACGGGGATGGGAGAGTCCTGAGGCTATGAGAAGCTTTCCCAGAACCAGGGAGAGGCCACAATCATAAGCCCCAGGTGTGCAGGTAAGCCTGCACTGGGATAACAACCTTTAACCCCAGAAATGACAGTCATCAGCACTGGTTCCAGACATTAACCCCACATGTGCGAGTCAAACCCGCACTGAGATCATGACAGTATAAACGAGACAGACAGGGCTAACAGACTGGGATGAAAGGAAATTGCAATCATACAAAAACGCCCATGAAACAACAAAAGTGGAAAAGAAGGGAACAGTAGGAGTGATCAACCAAAAGGGAGAGGATAAGGAAATACACACACGACCAAAACCATGCAGATAACTTCTAGGCAAGACACAAACAGACTGTCATGAAAAGGTACACTTCTTCACCACCAAACTAGGTAGTTGTAAGCTTTCAGCAGCAGGGAACAGAGGTAAGAGTGGCGTTTAGATAGAAGCCTCTGCAGAGTGATAGGATAGGCCAAACAGCAAATGGAAAACAACTATTGTAAAGGCCCCGTCACACACAGCGATCTCGCTAGCGAGATCGCTGATTTTGTGATGCCACAGCGATCTCGCCAGTGAGATCGCTGTGAGTGACGGGGATCAGCGACCGGCCCCCCTGCCGGGTATCACTGATCGCACTCCATCGTCCTGGGCCGTTTTTTGATATCTAGTCTCTCGCTGCCCAGCATGCATCACTGCGTGTGGCAGCGAGAGACCAGCAAACAGTGACGCTGGACTCTGGTTTCCAATGTAAACATCAGGTATCTAAGAGCCGTGTAGCTCTTGGATACCCGCTCTTTACCTTGGAATCTAGCTTGTCAGAGTCCTGTCAGTGCCGGCGTGCAGCCGTTTTTTGATCGCTGGTCTCTCGCTGCCCAGCGCGCATCGCTGCGTGTGGCAGCGAGAGAACAGCAATCAGCGACGCTGGACGCTGGTTTCCAATGTAAACATCGGGTATCTAAGAGCAGTGCGGCTCTTGGATACCCGCTGTTTACCTTGGAAACCAGCATGTCAGAGTCCTGTCAGCGCCGGCGTGCAGCCTCCGCAGAGTAGGGACTCACCCCCACTGTAGGGGGGCCCGGGATCAGGTACGGCCGGGAAGCTTAGACAAATAGTGGGGCAGCACGGTGGCTCAGTGGTTAGCACTGCAGCCTTGCAGCGCTGGGGTCCTAGGTTCAAATCCCACAAAGGACAACATCTGTAAGGAGTTTGTATGTTCTCCCTGTGTTTGTGTGGGTTTCCTCCAGGCACTCGGGTTTCCTCCCACATTCCAAAAACATACTGATAGGGAATTTAGATTGTGAGTCCCATTGGAGACAGTGATAACGTGTGCAAACTGTAAAGCGCTGCGGAATATGTTAGCGCTATATAAAAAAAAGATTATTAATATTAAACAGGACCTGGGGACGCTGAAGTTTAGCAAGCAGTGAAGGACCTATGGTCAGGTGACTTCAAGGGGTGGGGCTTAGCGTCCTGCTGCCTGAGATCGGCAGAACACAACTACAGGAATGCTCAAAGTCAGGCAAACGGGGGTCATACACAGAGATAGCAGTAAAGTACCTGTTGTGAACTTATTTTCAGGTCTGTCTCTGGTTTCTGGTGAGGGAGCTGGTTGTGCTGACAGAGGAGTTGTGAGTTCTCTTTCCCTTCTCTTTCCCTCTGGTGGTGGCAGGAGGTAGTGAAGCTGATCTAATTAACAGAGACCTGCCACCTGATAATGAGGAAGAGGAGTGGACATCTGGAGTCTCAGACTGGATTTAAGACAGCCAACTCTTTTCCCTTGTTGGTGATTTTTTCCTGCCTCCTGAGGTCTTAGTTTCCAGCTCAGTTCCTGCCTTCTCAAGCTAAGTTGTCTTTGCTAATGTTCACATTTGATTTGGTTTGGTCTATTCAGTTTTTTGTGTGGTCAGCCAGCCCCGGTTGGGGCTGTGCTGAATTTCCACTCTTATGTCACTGTATGTGCCAGTTTGCTTTTTGTCCCTTATTAGATTGGCCTCTTTTTGCTCTGTTCTCAGAATATGCCAGAGTGCTGATATAGTGGGAGAAGTCTAGTGACTTATAGTGTTTTCATCTTGTCTCACAGTCAATCCATGTGTGGGGGCTGTTATTCCTTTGGGGTCTGCTCTGGGGCAGTTTTAGATTTCCCCTTTTCTTGCTTTAGGCTTATTTAGTCCTCCGGCTGTGACGAGGCGTCTAGAATCATCGTAGGTACGCTCCATGGCGGATGTTAGTTGTGTAGTTAGGATCAGGGGTCTGCAATCCGCGTAGTTACCAACCTCTCTGGTTTTCTGTGACTTGGCTTGGTCTTGTTTTCCTCCTCGGTGACCCATTCATAACAGAATCACCAGCCATATCGCAGATTCTAGGGTACTCAAAAGCAGGAAAAAATTGTTAAAAAGAAAAAAAAAGTGTCAGAATTTTTTTTTTTTTATATGTATTTTTTCCTCTTTTTCTCTGGGGCCGTAGGAGAATTTTTTCTCTAATGGAGATTAAGGAATTGTCTGATCGTATGGAGCAGCTCGCTGCTGAAGTGTGGGGAATTTCCACCTATCGCGCTCAGTCACAAGCTGTTGAACCAAAGATCCCAACTCCTGATGTGTTTTCTGGGGATCGGTCTAAATTTTTGAATTTTAAGAATAATTGTACATTATTTCTTGTCTTGAAGCCGAACTCATCAGGGAGCTCTGTGCAGCAGGTTAAAATTGTCATCTTCTTGCTGTGCGGCGATCCTCAGGATTGGGCTTTTTCTCTGACACCTGAAAATCCTATTCTGACTAATGTGGATGCATTTTTTCAAGCCTTGGGGTTGTTGTATGATGAACCTAATGCTATTGATCAAGCTGAGAAAACCCTATTGGCATTAAACCAGGGTCAGGATTCTGCAGAGTTATACTGTCAAAAATTCTGAAAGTGGGCGGACCTTACTACATGGAATGATGGTGCATTGGCAGCTCTCTTTCGGAAGGGTTTATCAGAGACCGTAAAAGATATGATGGTGGGATTTCCTGTTCCCTCTGGTCTTGATGATTCTATGTCATTAGCCATTCAAGTTGATCGGCGTTTACGTGAACGTAAAACTACATGAGAGGCGTTGCCACCTTTTGAACAAACGTCTGAACCTATGCAATGTGATAGGGTTCTGTCTAGGGCGCAACGTCAGGAGTTTAGAAGGCGTAATAAGCTGTGTTTTTTTTCTGTGGAGACGCCTCTCATGCTATTTCTGTCTACCCTAAACGAGAGAAACGATTTGCACACACACTTGCTGTGGGCAGTGTGCAACCTAAGTTTCTTTTGGCAATTACTCTGATCTGCTCCTTATCCACATTTTCCGCTAAGGCGTTTGTAGATTCAGGAGCAGCTTTGAATCTGATGGATTTGGACTTTGCTAAACGTTGTGGTTTTTCTATGATGCCTCTGCGGATGCCTATTCCTTTGAGGGGTATTGAAGCTACTCCTTTGGCGGAGAATAAACTTCAGTTTTGGACCCAGGTGATAATGCGAGTTGCCCCAGACCACCAAGAAAATTGTAAATTTTTGGTGCTGCACAATTTGCATGATACTATTGTTCTGGGTTTTCCCTGGTTGCAAACTCATAATCTAGTTTTGGATTGGAAATCTGTGTCTGTGGTGAGTTGGGGTTGTCAGTGTGTTCTTAGGGACACTCCTGTTTTCTCCACCTCTCCTCAGTCTCATGATATTCCTGACTTTTTGGCTGATTTTTCTGATGTTTTTAGTGAGAGTAAGTCTGCGTCTTTGCCTCCTCATAGCAGTTATGTGCAATTGAGTTGATGCCTGGGTGTAAATTTCCCAAGATTCGGCTTTTCAACTTATCAGTACCTGAACATGATGCTAAGCGATCCTATATTAAGGAGTCATTGGAGAAAGGTCATATTAGACCATCCTCTTCACCCTTAGGTGCTAGGGGTTTTTTTGTGGCCAAGAAAGATGGTTCATTAAGATCTTGTATTGACTATCGTTCCCTTAACAAGATTATTATTATTATTATTATGCATTTATATAGCACCATTTATTCCATGGCGCTTTACATGTGAAAAGGGGAAATATAGACAAGTATGATAAACATGTGTAAGACAAGGGACACACAAGTACATAAGGAGAGGTGACCCTGCCCGCGAGGGCTCACAGTCTACTGGGATGGGTGAGGATACAGTAGGAGAGGGTAGAGCAGATCGTGCAGTGGTTCAGTAGACCGAGGATCATTGCAGGCTGTAGACTTGTCGGAACAGGTGGGTCTTCAGGTTCTTCTTGAAAGCTTTCGTTGATGGTGAGAGTCTGATGTGTTGCGGCAGAGAGTTCCAGAGTATGGGGGAAGCACGGAAGAAGTCTTGTATGCAGTTGTGGGAAGAAGAGGTAAGAGGGAGTAGAGAAGGAGATCTTGAGATGATCTAAGGTTGCGTGCATTTAGGTACCTAGAGACCATGTCACAGATGTATGGAAGGGAAAGGTTGTGGATGGCTTTGTATGTTATGGTTAGGGTTTTGAATTGGAGCCTCTGGGCAATAGGAAGCCAGTGAAGGGCCTGGTATAGGGGCGAGGCTGGGGAATAGCGGGGAGACAGGTGGATTAGTTGGGCAGCAGAGTGTAGGATGGACTGGAGCGGAGCCATAATGCTAGAGGGGAGGCCAGAGAGTAGGAGGTTGCAGTAGTCGAGGCGGGAGATGATAAGAGCATGCACTAGTGTTTTTGTGGTTTCGTGGTTGAAGAATGAGCGGATCCGGGAAATATTTTTGAGTTTGAGGCGGCAGGAGGAGGCGAGGGCTTGGATATGTGGTTTGAAAGAGAGTGCAGAGTCGAGGATCACCCCAAGGCACCGAGCGTGCGGGATTGGTGAAAGAAAGCCGCCATTGACATTGATGGATAGGTCTGGTGGAGGGGTAGAGTGAGATGGGGGAAAGATGATGAATTCTGTTTTGTCCATGCTCGGTTTGAGAAAGCGAGCAGAGAAGAAGGCTGAGATAGCAGACAGACATTGTGGGATTTCAGTCAGTAAGGAGGCGAGGTTGGGTCCAGATAGGTAGATCTGTGTGTCATCGGCATAGAGGTGATACTGCAAACCGTAGGATTCTATGAGCTGTCCCAAGCTAAAGGTGTAGATGGTGAATAGTAGGGGTCCTAGGACAGAGCCTTGAGGAACACCAACAGACAGGGGGCGAGGTGAGGAGTGTATGAGAGAGAGACACTAAATGTCCGGTCTGTTAGGTATGATGAGATCCAGGATAGGGCCAAGTCTGTGATGCCAAGTGATGAGAGAGTCAGTAGCAGGAGGGAATGGTCTACAGTGTCGAAGGCAGAGGACAGGTCCAGGAGGAGGACAGAGTAGTGTCGCTTGCTCTTGGCAGTTAGTAAGTCATTAGTGACTTTAGTTAGGGCAGTTTCAGTTGAGTGATGCAGTCGGTAGCCAGATTGTAACCAGTCAAAGAGGGAACAGGAGGAGAGGTGGGAGGACAGTTCAAGATATATATGCTGTTCCAGTAGTTTTGAGGTGTAAGGGAGAAGAGATATCGGGTGATAGTTAGACACAGAGGATGGATCAAGGGAGGGCTTTTTAAGGATGGGTGTCATTGAGGCATGTTTGAAGGATGAGGGAAAGACACCATTTGTAAGTGAAAGGTTTAAGAGGTGTGTTAGACATGGGATGAAGACTGTGGCTAAGTTCGGGATGAAGTGAGACGGGAGTGGGTCGAGGGCACAAGTGGTGAGGTGTGATCTTGACAGAAGGGTGGAGAGCTGATCTTCTGTCATGGTGGAGAAGCTGGCTTTTGCAGAACAGGGCTGAGCGGCAAAGAGGGGCATTGGGGGCTGCGGGCCAAAGTTTTGTCTGATCTTGTCGATCTTCTGCTTAAAGAAGGAGGCAAAGTCTTCAGCAGAAATGGGAGGAGGGGGAGGAGGTGCTGTGGGACAGAGTAGAGAATTGAAAGTGTTGAAGAGTTGTTTAGGGTTGTGAGACAGGGAGGATATGAGAGATGAGAAGTAAGTTTGTTTAGCAGCAGAGAGCGTGGACTTAAAGCTGGCAAGGGACTGCTTGTATGCGCTGAAGTGCTCAGTAGAATGGGTTCTCTTCCATCTCCGCTCAGCGGCCCTGGAAACCCGTCTCAGTTCTTTGGTTAGGCTGGTCAGCCTGGGCTGCCTGTTGCTTGTACGAGTTTTGCTCTGCGTGAGGGGGGCAGCCGAATCAAGCGTTGCTGTTATTGTGGTGTTATAAAAAGTGGCAGGAGCATCTGTGTCATGAAGGGAAGCTATGTCTGTAAGAGGGAGAAGGGACTCTGAGAGTGATTGTAAATTGAGGTGTTTGAGATTCCTGCGAGGGTGAGCGAGTTTATAGAGCGGGGGTTGCGCAGTAGGAGAGGAGAGGGAAGAGAATGTCAGTAGGTTGTGGTCAGACAGGGGGAGGGGTGAGTTATTGAGATTAGTGAGGGAACAGAGACGGGTGAAGATAAGGTCCAGCGTGTGACCATCTTTGTGAGTGGCCGCAAAGGACCATTGAGTGAGGCCAAGGGAAGCCGTGAGCGATAGAAGTTTAGAGGCAGCTGGGGTGGAAGTGTCAATGGGGATGTTGAAGTCGCCCATGATGATGGTGGGGATGTCAGCAGAAAGGAAATGGAGTAGCCAGGTGGTGAAGTGGTCGAGAAAGGTGGAGATGACTAGTTCTGGGGGGCGGTAGATGACAGCCAGTTGGAGGTTGGAGGGGGAATAGATGCGGACGGAGTGCACCTCGAACGAGGGAAGAGTAGTGGAGGGTGGCAAAGGAATTGGGGTAAAGGAGCAGGTATCGGAGAGAAGCAAGCCAACTCCTCCACCACGTTTGTTGCTGAGGCGAGGGGTGTGAGAGAGATGGAATCCGCCATAGGAAACCACGGCTGAAGAGACTGTGTCAGAGAGAGTGAGCCAGGTTTCAGTGATGGCAAGGAAGGAGAGTTTGTTGGTGATAAAGAGGTCATGGATAAACGACAGCTTGTTGCAGACAGAGCGTGCTGTTGTGAACTCATTTTCTGGTTTACCTCTGGATTCTGGTGAGGATGGTGGAGCTGGCTGTGTTGACAGAGGAGTCGTGAGTTCTACATCCAGGCTCCCTCTAGTGGTGAAAGTAGGTAATGAAGCTGATCTAAATGGCAGAGACCTGCCACCTGAGGAGAAGGACTGTGAGTGGACATCAGGAGTCTCTGACTGGATTTAAGACAGCCGACTCCCTAATTTTGTGCTGGTGACTTTTTCCTGCCCTGAGGTTCTGATTTCCAGTTCTGTTCCTGCCTTCTCAAGCTAAGTATGTTCTGCTATTTTTTCACATGAGATTTGGTCTGGTTTACTCAGTTTTTGTGGTCAGCCAGCCCCTGCTCGGGCTGTGCTGAATTTCCATTCTTATGTCTCTGTTTATGCCAGTTTGCTTTTTGTCCCTGATCAGATTGGTCTCTTTTTGCTCTGTCTTCAGAATATACCAGAGTGCTGATATAGGAAATTAAAGTCTAGCGACTTCAGGGTTTTTGTTATCAGAAAATGTTGGACATTTTTTGGCAGGGTTTTGTGCATGATTGCAGACAGCATCTTTCCTTTCCTGTCCATTCTAGTTAGTGTGGGCCCCATCGTTTGCTCAGCCTATTTTTCTATCTGTGTTTGTGTTTTCATCTTGTCTCACCGACAATACATGTTTGGGGGCTGTCTATTGCTTTGGGGTCTGCTCTGGGGCAGTTTAGATTTCCTCCTCCTTGGTCTTGTTTTCCTCCTCGGTGACTCATTCATAACAGTACCAGGGATGAGACAGAACGGATAGTCAGGGCCAAGCAGAGGTCAAAACCAAACAGACATAGAAGGTACCAAGCAGAATCCAACAAGCAATATCCAGGGAACAGACCGAGTCAAAACCAAAGTATCAGGCAACCAGAACACAGCACAAACACACTCAGGGGTCAACACACTCTGCCAAGGGCGAAAGTATAACTGAGGGGGATTGGAGCTTCCTGAGGCTATAAGAAGCCTTCCCAGAACCAAGGAGAGGCCACAATAATAAGCTCCAGGTGTGCAGGTAAGAGTCTGCACTGAGATCATAACAGTAACCCCAGAAGTGCAGGTCCACCAGCACTGGTTCCACACATTAACCCAAAGCGTGCGGGTCCAACCCGCACTGAGATCATGACACAGCATACACGCTGGTTTCCAAGGTAAACAGTGGGTATCCAAGAGCCGCGCGGCTCTTAGATACCCCATGTTTGCATTGGAAACCAGCTTGCTCACTGGTCCTGATCGCTGAAGGGGCTGTCTATGTGACAGCTCACCAGTGATCAGCCTAACAATGTCCCAGTGGTCCCATCCATGTCGGATCGTTGGTGGGATCGCTGGGCCTTTAGAAAGGAGTGGACGAAAAGGCAGACGGTAATCAGCAACCGGATCTCCAGTGGTTCAGCAGATAGAGACGCCGGCAGATAAGCACAAAATTGCCGGATTGAATCCTGAGGCATGAAAGTACCCCCACTTGTATGAGGAGCCACTTGATCCGAAGAAATCCCAAACCGCTGATGCCGCTTTTAGAGCCCCGTCACTAGGCATGACATACTGTAGCTACATTAGGTAGTCACCTGGAATGACTTCCAAGAGCACTTGTTGGATGCCTTGTCTTCACTCTGTGGTGCAAATCAACTGATCGATTGGGTTGAGGTTGTGGGTCGCCCTTCCAGGGCTGTGGGGTACTCGGTGCCGGTCCCGATGAGCTTCAATGGGAGTTGTCACGGCAGCTGGGACCCGGCCCGTGGCCCTGGGCGCCCATTGTAATAGAGTGGGAAAGTTCAGTGTGCTTATGATGATTAGAATGAATGAGTTGTGACGCCACCTGTGGTGTTCGGCAATGAAGATGTTAAGCCGACACTGCAAACAGATCCTCTGGGACAGATGGTGTGGTGCAGCAATGATTTTATAGCCCTCCACAGGCAGGGTTTTAGTCCCAGGGCAGTGAGATGAAGTGACACTTAGATGGTGTAGTGTCGGGCGCAGGGGATGTAGCAGTGCTGGGCAGGTTGACGCAGGAATAAGTGGAGGGCACAGGGCATGTAGTTCCAAAGCTTTACTCACAGTCTGCTGTGGCACAAGAGCCCGCATCCGTGCCGTGTCCTCCAGGTCAGGAGCTCAGCCAACTTCCAGGGAAGATAAAGTACTCCTTTCCAACACTCCGCCAACATATGTGCCTTTTCTGAACGTCTCCCTCTTAGCGCCTTTAGTGAAGTACTCCCAGTACTGAGTTACACTGGAGTTCCTCCTGTCAGATGTTCCTATGAACTCTACTTGTACGGCAGACAGCTGTAGCCTGCTTCGGGGACTCCTTACTACCTAGTCCCGGCTCACTATAGATGCTGTTGTGCCCCCAAGTCTGGTGTGGGAATAAAGCTGTGACAACTTCTATTCCTCCGGTGTCTGCTGCAGGACCATTAGTATCCATACAACCTCCGGGACCGGACCCTGGCCTTGCGCTTAGAACTTGGGAAGGGTTCTCCTCTAACCCTAATCCTTAGTTCTCTTCTTCTCCTCACGTTCCATACTAATCCTTTCCTTCTTATGGAGAGTCAGGCTTTCTATCAAAGTTCTTTTCCTGTGCCAGCGGACCCAGGTGACTGAGGTCGGCTGCAGCACTTCCTTCATCCATCCCACTCAGGGAATCTTCTCTCACAGACTGACCTCGTCAGCATCCTATAACAAACTGACTGAATCCTAAACCCTTCCCGCTCTTTTGTGCAAAACTAAACTCCACCCGCCTCCCAGCACGCTTCGTGTTCCAAGCAGGGAGCCACAAAAGGGTGCTTTGCTACACTACTATTTTGTGTGGGATGCAGGTGTTGGAGTGTGTTCAGGTGTCTCCACCTTACCTGAATGGTGGGGCACCACACCTCAGGAGGAGGTGCAGTACCTCTGTGGCGACTGAACCCTCAGGGGAGCCACAGTTGGATGATTGTGGAGACCATGTCATCTGATACAACATTCCTTCACTCACCTTCTTTTTCACCTAGACGTGACATAATTAGCATAGATGAGTGTTTTGGGGTCATTGTTCTAAGGTGGCAGAATTAGAATTTGGCTGACGGGTATTCTCTATACACATGCAACGTCGACTGATATTTGCCTAATGGCCACCTAATGGGAATACTCCTAATAACTGGCAGCAAACTTTAATCTTTGAAAATCAAGGACAAATGATAATACAAAGTTAGAAAAGTTTACATTAAACTATGATTAAGTTTAATTCAAACTTGAAATTACTTTAAAACTCTAACTTAGAGAACAACAGGTTAACATTTACTCTTTGTGAGTCTGTTGGGCATCAGATACAACAGAACTAAAGACATCAAACACAGATCCAATGCTAATGTTTCATCCATTGTCCTGAATTCAATTCTTTTGTTTAAGAGGCTACATTGACATTTGTTGCCTGATGACATGCCAGCTGCATTTACTATTATACTTTGAATATGCTGTTTCCTGGGTAAATACTGACTGGTGATCACATGGCACAGGAATTTTGAAATGCAAGGAGATTGCCACCATACAGCAATTATAAAGCACTATGAGTTTCTTTAATTCCCTATGATTTCAAGATAAGGAATCATATTTACATAGTCATCAAAAGAAAAATGAAAATGGTCAAAAGAACCCCTTGATTCTTGATATCTGTATATTTCCCAGATTAAAAACCCCAACCAATTTGGTGTATAATTTTGGAAAACTGAAAGTTTTTAGGGGAATGCATAAAAATACACCTACAAGAAAACAAACATTCTCAAATATAAATAAATGATTTGATATTAAAATATTATTTCTGTAATTTAGGAATTGCTGATCTATCACTAGGTTATGATATGGTATCAATATGGGATTATTGCGTTTGAGACCCACAGAGTCCTTGATAATCAGAGTCTAAAGGATGTTTTTCATTTTTAACTCAAGAAGTAAAGATAAATAGTCAATCCAGGATGTGAGGAAGACAAATTAGTTGGTTAGCACTGTTATTTTGCAGCACTGAGGTCATGGACAAGTCCCACCAAAGACAACATCTTCAAGAAGTTTGCATGTTCTCTTCATGCTTTCATGGGTTTCCTTTGAGAACTCCAGTTTTCTTCCACACTCTAAAGATATATTGACAGGGAATTTAGATTGTGAGCCTCAGTGATAAGATATGTAAAGCCTGTTGAATATGATGGTGCTATATAAATAATAAATACAGAGTTGTATACTATCAGCAGACAGATGGTCAATGGCAGAGAGCTATGCAAACAGCCGATGAATGGTTAAGTGCAAGGCAGTAGGTGTGAACAGGTAAACTGGATACTTGTTTGCAGAAAAAAATTACACACTCAATGGTTGTGCTTATAGAAGACAAATGGTTAACTGCTGGTCTGAGCTAGGAAGTAAATACAGACAGTTGATAAAAAAGCAAGAGTTTGCTAATGAGATGTTTAGCCAACATCTAAGGTCATATGGTAAGAACGCTATACATATATACAGTGTGTCCATAAAGTCATGGTGCACTTTTGACCAGTCACAGCAAAGTAATCAGTATACAAAAACAAAGTCCATAGAAGTCAGGGAGGGCAGGTGGGAGCTTAAAGAATTATTCAGCTGCTCAGCAGTCCTGACAGGAATGTAGATCTATTTATAGTTTACATTTTTGCGCACTTTCTCTGGCCCAATCATATCAGACCTGTTCATGAGGAGAGATAACAAGAACCAATCAAACAGCACAAACTCATTTAAGCTTTTGCTGAGCACCAAGTCGTTTGCTGCAGATATGCTTCATGAGATCGACAATGCTGCAAGATTTTTGCAGAAGATTGTGTTTAGTGATGAGGCGACCTTCCATATCTGTGGATATGTTCATCGCCTTAATGCACGAATATGGGCTGCTGAACATCCTCATGCCTACGTTGAGTACGAACGTAACACCCCTAAAGTGAACGTGTGGTGTGGTCTGATGCATGATAAGGTGATAGGCCCATTTTTTTTTGCGGAGCGGTCTGTGACGGCAAACACGTATCTTGACATGTCGGAATTGTATGCAATGCCACAATTTCCAGAAGGTGTCATCTTTCAACAGGACGGCGCTCCTCCACACTATGCTACCATTGTTCGTGAATTTCTGGATAGAACATTCCCCCAGAAGTGGATAGGCAGGGGTTCTGTCAAGCCATGGCCTCCACGATCCCCGGATCTAATGCCCTTAGACTTTTTCTTTTGGGGTTATGTGAAGCAATGTGTACACTGAACGTATCAATGACTTTAATCACTTAAAAGAGAGATTCACAGATATTATTCTCTCTGTTACACCAGACGTCCTTACCCGTGTGCGGAAATAACTTCACTATCATTTGGATGTGTGTAGGGCAACAAATAGAGCCCACATCGAACTGCACTTAATAGGTATGAAAATGGGCGAGTTTTTCTTTTATTTGGAGCAGATTTCACATTTCTATTGTTTTTTGTTGCTTTCCAGTGACTGGTCAAAAGGGCACCATGACTTTACAGACACACTGTATATGCCCGCCACTCATTGTCTCCTGATTGTTGTTTTGCAGCGGGGGTGGCATTTGTGACATTTACTGTATCCTCTATTCTGTCATCAATGGGTGTTCAACCAGTGTAATAATTATATCACCTATCCAGTGGATATGTGACCATTTACATTATTTGACTGGCATTAAAAGTGCTCTGGATACATATTACACTCTATCTCTATTAAGTTACTTGATGGATGAGTTGTTGATCCAGGGATTTATTCTGCTTACTAGATTGTAATAAACATATCTAATATGATGAAATTGGCAGCTACCTCAAAAGGGTGGTTATGCCTTCATATACAGTCATATGTTAAAGTTTGGGCACCCCTATTAATGTTAACCTTTTTTCTTTATAACAATTTTGGTTTTTGCAACAGCTATTTCAGTTTCATATATCTAATAACTGATGTACTCAGTTATATTTCTGTATTCAAATGAGGTTTATTGTACTAACAGAAAATGTGCAATCTGCATTTAAACAAAATTTGACCGATGCAAAAGTATGGGCACCCTTATCATTTTCTTGATTTGAACACTCCTAACTACTTTTTACTGACTTCCTGAAGCACTGAATTGGTTTTGTAACCTCATTGAGCTTTGAACTTCATAGCCAGGTGTATCAAATCATGAGAAAAGGTATTTAAGTTGGCCACTTGCAAGTAGTTCTCCTATTTGATTCTCCTATGAAGAGTGGCATCATGGGCTCCTCAAAACAACTCTCAAATGATCTGAAAACAAAGATTATTCAACATAGCTTTTCAGGGGAAGGATTCAAAAAGTTGTCTCAGAGATTTAACCTGTCAGTTTCCACTGTGAGGAACATAGTAAGGAAATGGAAGAACACAGGTACAGTTCTTGTTAAGCCCAGAAGTGGCAGGCCAAGAAAAATATCAGAAAGGTAGAGAAGAAGAATTGTGAGAACAGTCAAGGACAATCCACAAACCACCTACAAAGACCAGCAGCATCATCTTGCTGCAGATGGTGTCACTGTGCATCGGTCAACAATACAGCGCACTTTGCACAAGGAGAAGCTGTATGGGAGAGTGATGTGAAAGAAGCCGTTTCTGCAAGCACGCCACAAACAGAGTCGCCTGAGGTATGCAAAAGCACATTTGGACAAGCCAGTTACATTTTGGAAGAAGGTCCTGTGGACTGATGAAACAAAGATTGAGTTGTTTGGTCATACAAAAAGGCGTAATGCATGGAGGCTAAAAACACAGCATTCCAAGAAAAACACTTGCTACCCACAGTAAAATTTGGTTGAGGTTCCATCATGCTTTGGGTCTGTGTGGCCAATGCCGGCACCGGGAATCTTATTAAAGTTGAGGGTCGCATGGATTCAACTCAGTATCAGCAGATTCTTGACAATAATGTGCAAGAATCAGTGACGAAGTTGAAGTTACGCAGGGGATGGATATTTCAGCAAGGCAATGATCCAAAACACCGCTCCAAATCTTCTCAGGCATTCATGCAGAGGAACAATTACAATGTTCTGGAATGGCCATCCCAGTCCCCAGACCTGAATATCATTGAACATCTGTGGGATGATTTGAAGCGGCTGTCCATGCTCGGCGACCATCAAACTTAACTGAACTGGAATTGTTTTGTAAACAGGAATGGTCACAAATACCTTCATCCAGGATCCAGGAACTCATTAATAGCTAAAGCAAGCGACTAGAGGCTGTTATTTTTGCAAAAGGAGGATCTACGAAATATTAATGTCACTTTTATGTTGAGGTGCCCATACTTTTGCACCGGTCAAATTTTGTTTAAATGCAGATTGCACATTTTCTGTTAGTACAATAAACCTCATTTGAATCCATCAGTTATTAGATATATGAAACTGAAATAGCTGTTGCAAAAACCAAAATTGATATAAAGAAAAAAGGTTAACATTAATAGGGGTGCCCAAACTTTAACATAAGACTGTAGATCTAGACTGTAGATTTATTTTAATTGATGGCTTTTAACTTTTACAACTATGCACTTCTATGAAATATATTACATTTTATTTCACATGATTTTACTGTACATTATATGTATATTGTATATCATGTATAAAACTACTAAACACAAACAACCTGAATCAGTTGATTGAATCGAAAGCTTTTTAACAAGCAATGGTCATGAATGTTTTCATATCACAGCTCACAGGAGATACAGTATAAAAGTATTTAAGTTGGTGCAAATCGATTTGCACAAACTAGTCCATTGGCAATGATAGTGGTCTGTCGTCGCTGGATAGGAGTGGGAAAACTACTTTTTAACAGACAGCATCTGTAGCTTATTTTCTTTAACCTTCCTGGCGTAACATCATCATTGCTGCGTGACCGACATGTGATGTCGCTCCATGTCAGCTAATCAAAAGAAGAGCTATGGATGCCTTCAGATAAGAGGTGGATCTCCAGCACCCGGCCAGCTACTACTGACTACTGTCATGAACAAAAGACTGAAACATACGATTCGATTCTCATCAAATCTAATGAGTATTTGCTTACATGGACCAACTGTCGGTACGTTATGACCCCCAGTTGGTAAACTTTTACCGATCAGCGGTCGTTTGCCTATTTACACAGGCTCACCTAAGCAAACAAAGAACAAAAGTTAATTTTACTCTATCCACGACCGTTTTGCCCGTTCATCGGATGATCGTCAACTTTTTCTCCTGGCAAGACAATTGTGAAAAGAACGTTTTTAACTATGATCTTCATATTTATCTTGCAGTATAAAATTCCCCTTTACTTACACATTTATTGCTTCTACTAGTATTGGACTAGGATTCCTCGATTTAGATGCAATTCTTATGAACGCTAATTAATTTTACTATTAATGTAATAAGTTATTTTACAGGAGCTTGTCGTAGGTTTCTACAATAGAATGACTGATTAAATTGTGCTCGGCTTATTCACCAAGAGCTGTCTAAACAGCAGTGTCTGTTCCCATTCATGGGGATTAAAGCTGAGGCTGCCGTGTGTGTGCCACCTCTCAGGCTATCACATATCAGGTAACCTGGAGAAGGTGACAAGTGGCAGACAAGGCGCTTTCCAGCTGACTCCCTCTGCCATCTCATGCTTACCTTAGCCTGCTATGGCAATAAAAAGCAACATTAATTATTAAGAATTTCTTTTTATCTCTTATAAAGCAACAAGAATACAATATTTGGCATCTCCTGCTGGAAACTACAGACTCAAAATACAAGGGATTAACTACAGTTTCCTGTTTCCCGTTAGAAGTAGAGATCCCTGAAATCCACGTACATACTTTTTAAATACTTTGCCCAAGTTTTAAATGCAGCCTCAATAGCAGATTATGTTATGCCAGACTTGACAAATTTACAATATAACATTTATTTTATGCTAACTTCCTATTCAAAGGTCTTTCCCTGTTGGAATATGTTTGGTGCAACAACTCCATTCCTGTCTATGAGTGTTTACTTGCTAGATTTGCATGATGTTTATAAAGTTAGAACAAAAAAACTCCCAGAGGCTCACACAGGGAGAGCATGTGACTGTATTTCCTGTTTTTCTTGTGTCTGAGAGAAGCAGCCTGCTGTAGATGCTGCACAGATAGAGACACAGAAATGATTTATTCCTGATCTGTTAAGCTTATCATATATTGTTCCTGTTTGTTCCTGAAAAAAGAAGCTCTGTTGTCACACTCTTGGAGAGTATCCTGGAAAATCCGCTGCCAACATTTCCATAGTTGAAAATTATTCCCGAGAGCAAATTATTCCCCAGCGCCAAAGGAGTGATGTACTGCAGGATGGGGCTGAATATGATGGAGCTGACAAGAGAGATGTACTGCAAAATGGAGCTGAGAGGAGTGATGCACTGCAGGAGCAGACTGTATAAAGATTGACAGAGAGGGGCAATATACTGCACGGGTTGGTAACCCAAGAAGGGAGTGCAGTTTTTGTTGTATGTGGCTGTATGCTAGAGGCACTGAAGTGAAGAGAGGAGTGTTGGGTAACAAGATTCACAGGACCCTGGTCCATCTACCATCTCATTATTGGCCACCAGATGAAAGCCCTGCACCCTGCACCTTCCTGGTTGCATCACTGGCTCCTCATTTGATTAGTAAGTCCGGACTTATGTCATAGTTAAAGTGTGATGCAGGGTTAACAAGGTGCCAGAGAAACTAATCAAAAAAGAGCCAGTGGATGGTGGAATGTAGGAGGAGGTATGCAGGGGTCTAGTCCGATGGCCATGCACTACTGCTGAATGGTAGTTTGTCATGTAATTTGCTTGAGACATTAAAAAGGGATGAATCGCTATATTTTTTGCACAGGACTGCATTATGGAGCAGTTTGAATGTTGTATGTTAGATAGGGCTGAAAAGTGGCAAGTGAAGTTATTTGCATAGGACTGTATATTTGAGGAGGTTGAAATGTGGAGAATGGGGAGTAATGTGCTTTTACTGGAACTATACATTGTTTGGGAGCTGAAGGTAAGTGTTGATGTCTATTTTTTAACATGGGACTGTATGTTGGAGGAAGCTGAAGGGAGCACAGTGATGGTTTTACATGAGAAGGTGTGTGGGAAGGTCTGAAAAGTGGGGAAGTCATGTTACTTACATGGGACTGCATGTTGAAGGGGGTTAAAGGAAGAGGAGAGGGACATTCTGCGGAATGGGACAGAAAGGTACTTATGAATTTATTGCCATATGGCTGCTAGCAATGACGTGACTTTTTTAAAAAAAAACATTTCCATCTTGTGATATCAGCAATGTTCCAATGCTCTTCTTCTCTACGTGACCACTATTCAGATTAGCTGGCTCATTCAGCGCCTTTTGTGTGGACTGAAAATCACCTTCTCAAAGTCATCCCATGAGATACTCCTTGTGGATCTCATAGATTATATTGAGAAAATCAACTTCTGGGCTACATAGATGATGAAATGTAGGCACAAGATACAGTTGCCCCTTCCCACCTACTTGTTTTCCATCAGTCTCTATGTTCTACTTATTTCTCTAATGCAATAACTGTCAATCAAGGAAAAGGGGGGATTAAGATTAAAGTAAAGTTGATGCAAAACAATGCTCAGCAATGCCAGAAGAGTTCTGAGTGTCAGTCCTTGGTTTGAATAGTCATTTTGTGCTGACAGACTCAGTTATTTTACTCTATATCTTTAATTATTTCAATCTGTAGCTACATATAACTGATGACCTTTCACCCACAAAGGCAGGCCACACTTTAAAGGGATTTTCCACTTTAAAGAACGTGGACCTTAAACATCCTCATATACAATGGTATCCATGGAACATACTGGTGGTGGTGACCCAAATGTTGCTGTTGGTTCCTTAAGACGATTTCACAAAATTTCATACAATTTAGACTTCCTCCAGTGTCAGGCAAGGTCATATTTGTACCAGAGATCCCTTCTAGGAAAGTGGGTACTGGGGGCAGCATGACCTAAGTGCTATCGAATGCCAGGGCTGAATTCCTGTCCCAATCCGGCCCTGGTAACAAGTAGCTTTTGCTTTAGAGTCTTGGGCTGTTTTCAGAAAATTTTAGTACAGTTGAAAAAAGACACATCGAGTTCATCTGAGTGATGGGAAAGAATAAATAGAAACATTACAGATGCAATCATTATGTATGGAATGTATTCTGTTACTTGCGGCATTAAAATTTAGTAGAAGACTTTCCATTTTTTATCAAAACGCTAATCTCTAGACCTCAGTCAAGTTTTGTTGTAGGTATTGAAGCTAAGCTTTTATGACATATGATAAACTATCTTCTCTATCAAAACTGAGAATTTTTTTCCATTTTGTTTTAGAAAGAACATATTCTGTTCCTTGGAGTTTGTTGTAGGGTTGGATTTGTTGTCCCGCTTTGTTATCGTCTTGAGTGCCACAAGATCTGTTTGTGACAAGAAGTAAAGTTGATGAGTCCGGGCTAAGACAGATAAAAGGCCCCATACAGCTCCCTATAATTAATAAATAAACCTCTGTGGGAGTTTTAGCATGCTGGCCGCTATGACAGGGGCTGTCTGCAGTGCACTTAAGCATTAAATGACCAATTTCTGTCAAACTAACTTCCAAGGCCTCTTATTCTTCCTCTGCGTCTCTCTTTTTTCCTCCCTCTCTCGTCCGCTCTCTCAAATAGAAGGCTCTGCTCCCTGCACTAGGAGTTTTTCAACAACTGATGGCCCCTAGTTCATTTCTGTGGAATTAATTGGTCCCTGAATGAATACTGTTGACAAGGCAATTTATCATGTGTTTGGCTTGACAGTGCTGGATGTCTGAAGGGGGTGGGAGAAGTGAGATGGACAGAACAGGGAGGTAGGAACAGGATGAAGGCTTATAAATGATCCGGGAGGTAGATTAGGTGCTTAGAAAGCAGAATAAGCTTACTGGGAATTAAAAAGGTATATGCATTTATGTTGGTCAATAAGTGACATGGAAAGGTATCACAATGTGACCATCGTTTGGCTAAATGTTCGAATAATAGGAACCGATTTAAGTATAGATGTATAAGAAACAGAGGTGTTAATTAAATAAAAAAAAAGATTTGCAGCAAAAATTATCCCAACACCTTCATTGTGACTTACTTATTATCTTTAATAAAAGTAAATCAGATGAAGCAAATTTTTTTTTACCTTGGTACTGGTGTTTATGATGCCCGTTCCAAAAATGTTTACACTCTATATTGAGGTGTCCCCCCCCAGGGGAAAATGTTTTTTAGCCTATACACTTAGTGTATGGACATTACAAGTATAGGAGACCTGCTCCTTTAAACTGGGAAAACATTTTTCGGAGGCCATCCTCCACTTCTCTTCAGACACCTCCACTATAACACAAGGGTGAATGTGTTCTGTGATGCAACAGCCTCTATATTTTTTGCAAGGGAGTTTATGATGACCATAAAAAAAATATTTCTCCTTTGTCTCACTGGGGGACACAGGACCATGGGTTTTATGCTGCTGCCACTAGGAGGACAGTAAGCAATCATATAAAGAAACTAGCTGAAGAGCCCGGCGCTGCCCGGGCAGAGTAACTAACTGTGGTTAGTTACAACAAATTATAATTATCCTCCATCCCACAGTCCCATGCCCATATACCCATCATACATATCCACCATCCCATAGGCCCGTGCCCATATACCCATCATACATATCCTCCATCCCATAGTCGAGTGCCCATATACCCATCACACATCCTCCATCCCATAGGCCCGTGCCCATATACCCATCATACATATCCTCCATCCAATAGTCCCGTGCCCATATATACCCATCATACATATCCTCCATCCCATAGTAGAGTGCCCATATACCCATCATACATATCCTCCATCCCATAGGCCCGTGCCCATATACCCATCATACACATCCTCCATCCCATAGTCCTGTGCCCATATATACCCATCATACATATCCTCCATCCTATAGTAGAGTGCCCATATACCCATCACACATCCTCCATCCCATAGTAGAGTGCCCATATACCCATCATACATATCCGCCATCCCACAGTCCCATGCCCATATACCCGTCATAAATATCCTCCATCCCATAGTCAACCATTATGACATCATAATGAGTGGCGGGGCTTGCAACCTATGATGAATCAGGGTCGCCATGGAAACCATTATGACATCATAATGAGTGGCGGGGCTTGATGAGCACACACTTTTTCCCCAGTATGTAGATAGGGGCATTATGACATAATAATGAGGGGCGGGGCTTGATGCGCACACACTTTTTCCCCATTATGTAGACAGGGGCAAAATTGTTTGGTGAATTGGAACGCGCGGGGTTAAAATTTCGCCTCACAACATAGCCTAGGACGCTCTCGGGGTCCAGACGTGTGACTGTGCCAAATTTTCTGGCCGTAGCTGCGACAGTGCGGATGCCAATCCCGGACATACACACACACATACATACACACATACATACATACACACTTTGAGCTTTATATATTAGACTAGCTGAAGAGCCCGGCGCTGCCCGGGCATAGTAACTAACTGTGGATAGTTATAACAAATTATAATTATTCTCCATCCCATAGTCCCATGCCCATATACCCAACATACCTATCCTCCATCCCATAGTCGAGTGCCCATATACCCATCACACATCCTCCATCCCATAGTCCCATGCCCATATACCGATCATACATATTCTCCATCCCATAGTCCCATGCACATATACCCAACATACATATTCGCCATCCCATAGTCGAGTGCCCATATACCCATCACACATCCTTCATCTCATAGTCCCATGCCCATATACCCATCGTACATATCTGCCATCTCATAGTCCCATGCCCATATACCTGTCATACATATCCTCCATCCCATAGTCCCATGCCCATATACCCATCATACATATTCTCCATCCCATAGTCCCATGCCCATATACCCATCATACATATCCACCATCCCATAGTCCCATGCCCATATACCCATCATACATATTCTTCATCCCATAGTCCCATGCCCATATACCCATCATACATATTCTCCATCCCATGGTCCCGTGCCCATATACATATCCGTCATCCCATAGTCCCGTGCCCATATACCCGTCATACATATCCTCCATCCCATAGTCCAGTGCCCATATACCCATCACACATCCTCCATCCCATAGTCAACCATTATGACATCATAATGAGCGGTGGCAGGGCTTGCAACCTATGATGACATCAGCGTCGCCTTGGCAACCATTGTGACATCATAATGAGGGGCAGGGCTTGATACGCACACAGTTTCCCCAGTATGCAAATAGGGGCATTATGACATCATAATGAGGGGCGGGGCTTGATACGCACAGGAATGGAACAAATCCCCTGCAGTGGATCCACCCATATCACCTCTTGCTTCCAAGACTCTCTTGTCGTTGTCTGATGGCTCATCTATTAAAAACTCCACTGATAGACAGATCGATAATCTCGCGCGGTCAGTCTTTGAAGCCGCCGGCGAAGCACATTCCCCTTCTTTTGCCGCAACATGGGTGGTCAGAGCTATGGTAACCTGAGCAAAAGCTCTGGCGAAAACCAGCCGAGACAGTAATCTACCTGCTGAGGTAGTCAGTCTCACTCACCAGATTGCCCGGGCCGGGGATTACGTTGTGCATGCCTCTCTAGATGCAGCTAACTGTGCCGCGTTAGCAGCCGCAAATGCCATGTAGACCTCATGGCCTCCAGGCTAAATGCCAAAGTTCCGGCATTCATATCTTGGTCCCGCAATCCTTTAGCCATCGGGTCAGATGATCTTGTGGCATCAGTTTCGCCTCCCTTACGTTTTTCTGCTGCTTCCGCTACTTCCGAGGGTCATCAGGAAGATCAGGGCGGAAGGAATGCCGGTGATCCTCGTCGTACCAGACTGGCCACGTCGAGCGTTGTACGCGGAACTAGTGCAGTTAGTTGCCGACCTTCCCTGGTGGTTACCAGACCGCCCAGACCTTCTCTCTCAGGGGTCAATTTACCACCAGAACTCTAGAGTTCTGAGTTTGACGGTCTGGCCATTGAATCCTGGATTCTAGCTCAGGCCGGGTTTTCGCAACAAGTTGCTTCCACCATGGTCAACGCACGGAAACCTACATCCATGCACATTTACCATCACATCTGGAAGACCTTCTTCTTTTGGTGCAGAACCCGCAGATATTCCCCGCTTGTGTTTTCCATCCCTTTCATTTTGGAGTTTCTCCAAGCCGGGCTAGACTCAGGCCTGGCTCTGGCTTCTCTCAAATGTCAAATCCCTGCCTTATCCGTTCTGTTCCAGCGAATTATAGCTTCAAAATCACACATTAAGACCTTCATACAGGGAGTGTCGCATCTTGTTCCCCCCTACCTTAACCTGGTCCTAGGTGCCTTGCAAGAAGCCCCCTTCAAAACTCTGCAGGATGCAGCGATTGCCCTTCTTTCTTGGAAAGCTGCTTTTCTGGTGGTGGTAACATCCATCAGGCGGGTCTCGGAATTGGCGGCCTTGTCTTGCAAGCCCCCATTTCTTGTTTTCCACCAGGACAAGGTGGTGTTGAGGAACTCTCCGTCTTTCCTACCTAAGGTCATCTTTTCTTTCCATCTAAGTGAGGACATAGTTCTGCCCTCATTCTGCCCAGCGCTTATCCATCGTACTGAGAAAGCTCTCCACACTTTGGATTTGCTTAGGGCATTCAGGAAATACATTTTCTGAATGGCGCCTTTCCGCAAATCAGATTCACTTTTCATGCTCCTGGAGGGGTACAGGAAGGGTCTTCCTGCTTCTAAAGCTACCATAGCTAGGTGGATCTGCTCAGAGATCCAAGAGGCTTACCGTATCAGAGGTCAGCCTATCCCAGTGGGGATTAAGGCATATTCCACTCAGTCAGTGGGGGTTTCCTGCGCCATTCGGCATCAGGCTTTGGCACAGCAAGTTTTCAAGGCTTGGTCCAGCCTGCACACGTTTGTTAAACATTACAACATTCATTCTCAAGCTTCTGCACATGCGGCCTTTGGCAGACGAATTCTGCAATTGGTAGTATCACATCTGTAGAACAAATTCATCTGTAGAACAAATTTATCCTGTTGGTACATGAGGCTTCAGCTGTCATGCTGTTTCCCACCCAAGGACTGCTTTAGGACATCCTATGGTCCTGTGTCCCCCAATCAGGTGAGAAACAGGGATTTTTGTGTGCACTCACTGTAAAAATCCTTTTCTCTGAGCTATTCATTGGGGGACACAGCACCCACCCTGTTAGCCTGTTGGCTTGTGGTGGTTCTTTGTTTTTTGACATGTTGCATTTCTTGTTTGCTACTGACGAGCTCCTACTGCTTTAGCACTGAACTGGTTCAAGGTAGAGCCGGCAGACGGTGTATACTGCAGAGGAGAAGTTAATTTCTTTATATGATTGCTTAATATCCTCCTAGTGGCAGCACCATAACAGCCATATTCCTGTGTCCCCCAATGATTGGCTCAGAGAAAAGGATTTTACGGTGAGTACACACAAAAATCCCTGTTTACACAATACGTTGATGTGTACCCCTAGGGGGAAATGTTTGTCAGCCCATACACTTAGTGTATGGGCATTACAAGTAGAGGAGACCCGCTCCTGTAAACTGGGAAAACAGTTTTAGTAGGCCATCCACCACGTCTCTTCTGACACCACCGCTAGATCACCAGGGTAATCGTGGTCCGTGATGCAACAGCCACTATAGTTTTTTGCAAGGGTGTTTATGATGGCCATAAAAAATATTTACACAGTAGATTGAAGTGTACCCCCCAGGGGGAAATGTTTGTCAGGGGTATTACAAGTATAGGAGACCAGCTCCTTTAAACTGGGAAAACATTTTTTGAAGGCCACCCTCCACATTTCTTCCTTGGGGGATTGGAATGTGTGCAAATATTGGACAGACTTTGTATTCACTTCATGGGCAAACTTTAGGTGACTTAAAAAAATCTGAACAATGGGAACTTTGGCTTCATGCGGCCATCTAATACATGTGTTCAAAGGCTTATTGGGGTGTGTGTAACTTTGGTGCAGGGCAGGCCTTGCATTCAATGCATAAGCAAACAGTATGGGAGTACCAAATGAATAGTGTGAACTTTGGTTGCATGTGGCCATCCAGTACCTCAGTTCAAAGGCTTATTGGGGTGCGTGTAACTTTGGTGCAGGGCAGGCCTTGCATTCAATGCATAAGCAAACAGTATGGGAGTACCAAATGAATAATGTGAACTTGGTTTTCCTGTGGCCATCCAGTACGTGTGTTGAAAGGATTATTAGGGTGCATGTAACTTTGGTGCAGGGCAGACCTTGCATTCAATGCATAAGCAAACAGTATGTGAGTACCAAATGAATAATGTGAACCTGGTTTTCCTATGGCCATCCAGTATCTTGGTTCAAAGGCTTATTGGGATGTGTGTGACTTTGGAGCAGGGCAGGCCTTGCATTCAATGCATACGCAAACAGTATGGCAGGACCAAATGAACAATGTGAACTTGATTTTCCTGTTGCCATCCAGTACCTCGGTTCAAAGGCTTATTGGGGTGCAGGGCAAGCCTTGCATTCAATATATAAGCAAAGAGTATAGGAGTATCAAATGAATAATGTGAACTTGGTTTTCCTGTGGCCATCCAATATGTGTGTTCAAAGGCATATTGGGGTGTGTGTGACTTTGGTGCGGGGCAGGTCTTGCATTCAATGCATAAGCAAACAGTATGGGAGTACCAAATGAATAGTGGGAACTTTGGTTGCATGTGGCCATCCATCACGTCTGTTCAATGGGTTGTTGGGGTGCGTCTAAATTTTAGGCCGCCCTGCCACTCACTGCAAACACAATAACAGTATAAGGGACCCAATGTTTAATAATGGGAACAACAAAGCATAGCCGGCTGATGGCTCTCTTAGAGTAGTGAGGGCCGACTGCTGGCCAATAAAAATAGACTATGACTATCAGAGTTCCAACTTCATAAATGAAACAGGATGTGTCTGATGATGTGTCACACACCACATGGCCAAATAAGTTAGTAAACTGTAAAAGTGACATTTCCCAGTGATTGCATTTGTCCTGGTTGAAAGAAATGGTAAAGTTGAAAAACGCATCAAAAATGCTACGTGTGAACATAGCCCAACTGGTGTAGGAACATTTTTGTTTTGGGTTATTTCTTTTGCCCTATATAAAAGTCAATATCCTGGAAAGGATGTTCCTTAACATATTTCTTAGAAAAATCCATTTTGGTTTAGTTTTTGTATGTTTTATTGTACACCTGTAAAAATGGCGTAAGACCAGGACAACATTGTTCAAAGCTGTGACCTGGGAGTCAGAAATGCTTACAGGGCTCTTTACCATGATGTCCCCATGTAATTTGAGCATTGTTTCCATTATTTTCAGACTTTTTAGACTCTAAAAGGACCCCCCCGAGGGGCTCGCAGTAAAAATACTTGGTTCTTCATAGACTTACATTGGGCTCGTTGCTCGGGTTGAGCACCCAAGCATTCCAATTTGCTCGACCCGAGCAATGAGCACCCAAGCATTTTAGTGCTCGCTCAACACTATTGACAGAGATATAGTGTTCACATTTTCTTTATAAAAAACAAGGAAAAAGTGTTTCAGCTCACCAAACATTCATCCAATTGAGGTTACTCAAGAGTTAGTAGGGTGCAGTGCATGGACAAGGAGATCCTGAGCCGACTCCCAGGTGAATGAAGCATATACACGAACAGGGGGAAGTCCAGTCACCAGCAAAAGTGGCATATTAGAGAGAGGAAAATTGGGCTATGATATTAAAAACCTTTATCCTTCATTGTAGTTTCATAAAAACATCTTGCTTACGCCGTTTCAGACCACACAGGGTCCTGAGTCATAGTACAGGTTCAAGCCCCGTCTTGACTGGAGTGATGGCGCACAGGCTCAAGCTCCGCTTTTTCATTCTTTATTGGACTGCTGAAGAAATCTGAGTAGAAAGTTCAACTATTTTTGTAAGCCCCATTGACAATGAATGAATGGAGCAGAGGATGAACATATATACATCTACTCCTTTAAGGATGGAGCTCTGTAGAGGAATTCTGTAGGAGATCTGGAGTTCCATGCTTGAGATCTTTGGAAGCTCCCAGAAGTCAGACTCACAGCAATCAGCAAGTTATTCCCTATCATATGGATACTTCAATTACTTTCAATTTATTTTTGGAAAACCCCCTTAAGAAAATAAGAAGTCACCTATGTAATGGTTAACCACATTTTACTGTATTGTTGGAGATCACAATGCACGGACTGACCACCGGTCTTCCGATTTGAGAACGGCAGCCTCACAGAAATATAGAAAGCTGTCATACTTCAGTTATGAGAGCCGCTGCCAATCCGTGCCTTGTGGTCCGTGATCATTCCGAGATCCACGGCCATCTGCATCAACCCTTATTTTACGTAAAAGGTGAATTCTAATATTGTATATTTCACCAATGTTAATGCACCTAAAATAACATAAAATAATTAACTAACTTTTCAAATATGATGAAAAACCTACTGTTTAATGTCTACAGTTCTTATTCAGACCTACATGTTCCCATGGCTACCAACTGGACATTTACCATGGGAAGGGCAATTCTCCATTCATGCTCCCCTCCCTTTTTCTGTATGTGCACAAGTTGAGTATTTACAGTAGAACATTCTGTACGAAAATCCAGACTGTTGGCAGGAAAAACGCTGTGTACAATATGTGCATTTTTTACGCCTATTTACACGAACCAAGATTTAAAGGCAGACTCTGATTCCAAGGATGTATCACTTACTAGGCTGTGTCTTGCAGTTTCTATAAAATCAGTGATTTTTACTAGCAGGAGATTATCAGTACAGGACTAGGTGTCTCGTGCCTTCTGGTCCAACCACGCCCCTAACATTACCTTATATGCATCTCAACATTACAAGCTCTGTTAAATCTGCATTAGAGAAACCTGTTGTTGGTACAGGAAACTGCAGAGTTTTTATCCAGGAAAAATATGAGGTAAAAAATGAGGCAAAAGCACAATATGTGTTCACATATTGTGCTTTTGCCTCATTTTTTTTTACCACACTTGTATAGCAAAAATGACTGCATTGTTTCTTCACTTGTAATTTCATCTTTTGTAAATGTATATACGAAATTATAACACAAAAATAGATCAGACATGTAGGAAAGAACCAGTAAAGTGTTACATATAGCATATGTGTGGCTTTACCAGGCAGGAACAGTTACCATTTGCTATACTTGAATGGAATATTATATCAGAACCTGAAATTAACATTTTTCCTCATATAATTCTGTATAAATAGGTTCTTGTGCGGAGGAATTGTCATTCATTGTGGTCTTCATTGCAGTCTTGTCATTCATTATGCAAGAAATGTGATTATTGCATGTACAGGGTTTTGAGCGTAGACCAGACATTGGTAAAGCATAAAGTGATTTGTAAGCCCCCAGTGAGGATATATCAAAGGGAGAGAGACATGTTCTACTTTGCACAAATCTGGGTTTCCACAGGCTTGGATAACTGTTTGATCAGAGATTTCACAGGGGGGATGCAGATGGGAATCTGAAAGCTCACCGATTAGCGGAGACAATTGAAAATGTTGTAACATAAGTAAAAAAAATGCCATCTCAAAGGGCAACGTATTGAATACATTTGTACTTATCCACATTCAGTCTTCGTCACTGCAAAACATTCCTTACTCATGGGCCTGCAAGGGAAATGAGCAAAAATGTGTAACAAATAAATAAAACTTTGACTTTTTAACAGAAAATCCCAAATCATATTGATGGCTAAATTGGAGAAATATTTCATTACGATGTAAATGTGTATTATTTCTATGCATATTTCATTTATATTTTCAGTATGCAGGTAAGGTGGAGACAGAAAAATTATAGTATTTGAGCAGTTTTACTATCTGGTCATAAGTTATATACAAATATTCATGCACTATATATATGAGACAGCCAAGAAGCTTAGTGGATGAAGGGGTTTAATTCTATAAAGCTTACTAATACACTTTTATCTCAAAATGTGCCCAAATCTTTCGCTTTCAGCCTTGCTCACGGTTCCGGCAGCTCAACCTCCAGTCCTGTGTGCAACACAAAAAAATGTTTTCTGTTCCAGCATTCCATCAGTACTGTCTGCAAAGGGATCTGTCTGAGTGCACATGTCGGTAGCTAAGCCAGCCCCTTTATTGCTTATACATCAGCTATGATAGAGAAGGGGGATGGTTGAGTGCACATATCAGTAGCCAAAAAAGCCCCATTATTGCTTATACATCAGCTATGATAGAGAAAGGGGCTGGCTAAATGTGCATTTCAGTAGTTATGCCAGCCCCATTCTTACTTATACATCAGCTATGATAGAGAAGGGGGCTGGCTAAGTGATCATGTCAGTAGCTAAACCAGTCCCATTGCTGCTTATGCATCAGCTATGATAGAGAAGAGGGCTGGCTGAGTGCTCATGTCAGTAGCTAAACCAGCCCCATTATTGCTTATGCATCAGGTAAGATAAAGAAGGGGGCTGGCAGAGTGCTTATGTCAGGAGCTAAGTCAGCCCCATTATCGTTAATGCATCAGCTATGACAGAGAAGAGGGCTGGCTTGGCTATAGACATGACAGTCAGCCAGCTTCCTTCATACATAGTTCCAATGATTTGCCAACACAGGAAACATTTTTGTGTTTCATACACAGATCTGGAAGGTTTTTTGATGAGCTATTAAATTTGCTCTAATGCCTGTCTAAAATAGGAAAATTAAATTGAGAGTTCCACCAAGGACGATGACAATCTTGGTGCTGCACTGTAGAATATGTTGGTGCTATCTGAACAACAAGTCATCATCCTTATAGTATCATATCATAAGCCCTGTAATAAAATATACTGCTCAAAAAAATAAAGGGAACACATCCTAGTACATTGTGTTGTTTAAGTGTTCCCTTTATTTTTTTGAGCAGTATAATTTGCATGCCTGTAAATTGAAGTTTTCCAAAAGTTTGAGTAGAAAATGTCTCAGATTTCTAATACATATGTAGATAGGGAACATTTTGCAATCATTTGGGGCTTATTTGGAACATTGAAATAAGTTACAGTTAATAGTAAATTGCAATTTCCTGATACCATTTGTATTGTTTTGTGCTACAATATTAAAGTTAAGGAGCTAAAGAAGTGGAAAAAATTGTGCCAGATGCAGCAAAGCAGCCCCAAAACATAACCAAGACTCCTCCATGGTTTACAGTAGGTGCAATGTTCTTCTCTTTGTATGCTTCATTTTTGCATCTGTGAGCATAGAGAGGATGTGACTTGCCAATAAGCAATAAAATAATAAACTCCGGCACTCAAAAAAATGTATATTTTTAAAGTTCATTTCCTTTTAGCATAGTAGACTCAAAAATAGCAGACACATAAAAACGTTTCGGCTGGCAAGAATTTTTCAAGAGATGTCTGTCTTAGTATGAAGAGTCCTCTTAAGAATGAGTGGTGTCAATCCCACTGTGGCTTCCCAAGTGAGAGGAATCCGGCTGAGTAACGCCGGGTGTGTGTCCCTGAGTGGGGAGATCAGGGTGAGGCTAGCTAATAAGGCTTGCCAATAAGCTTCGGTTTTTCTCATCTGTCCAAAATGTTAGGCGTCAGGTTTCTGCATCTGCTCTGCAGGAATCCAGAGCCTCACATTCTGCGGTCTCCTGCTGTCTATCTACCGCAGAGGAGATTACTTTTCAGCAGATCGCTCCAGAGACTATGTCCCTCTATTCTCCTACTGGGCATGCTCATGAGACGATCTCCCGTTGGAGATCGGGAGTCATGTGCCCAAGTCCTGCTCCAGATCTCATTGGTCCATCTCGGAGAACTGGAAGGTTCCGCAAGGTCCCGGCTTTAAAAAGCACGCATAACCGTTCGGCCATGCGCTAGTATTGTCTCTAGTTGCTACTGTGTGAATGATGATGGATGTATGAACCTGCGAATGACTTATTAAGATCCCCTCCCTCTGATATTACGAATGTGTACAGGAACTTAGATTAGAGTCAGCGCCAGCGCGTGGCAAGCCTCAAGCCACTACAGCATCATCCACAGTGCTAGCGTCCGGCATTGCGCCTGCTTCCTTGCTTTGTCGACTAGCGGCAGTGTCCTTCACCGCGCTGCAGTTGCAGCCCTCTTTGGCGTCTGCAGTAGCGACACCGCACGGTAGGTCTAGATGGACGCAGCTCCTCTGTCTTTGGTCTTGCTCCTGTGACCAGATACCGTGTGTGCATTTACCTGAGACCTGTGACACTAACAGGCTCAGCCTTTTGTGTTTACCTCTGCTGACATCTCTGTGAGCAAACAGAGATTGCTTAGCGCACTTGGGTGACGTTCAACCCGCGTGCGCATTTCCACCATATTGCTCGTCTGTCACTACTTAGCAGCAGTGTTTACACCTACTGCACGGTGGACCCCGAGCAGCGAACGCACTTTATTATTTTTATTTAGTGCGTTCCGCGGTTCCTAACATTATACTAGCGCCAGGGTCTGGCTAGTAATGGCAGATCAGCAGCAACTCCTACAGTACATTCGGCAGTTAGAGGGCCGGTTGGCTACTCTTGAGAGTGCTATCTCAGCTGCGAAGTCTACTGAGGCTGCTGTACAGGAAATCGCAGAGGCGGTTTCACATATGTCCACGTCCTCCCCAGCGCCGACAGTTCCCCACCTCCCGTTGCCTGATAAACGATTTGGATTTCTGGATCACGGAGTGAATTACCTTTACGATGGACTACTTGCTAGAGATGAGATGGGGTGCACCTTACGAAGACTGGAAAACATGTATTTGGAAGTCGCCTTGCTACACTTGTAAGGAGAGCTTTAAACTAGAACAACATAAGAAGGGAAGCAAAAGACCAGAAAAAGCCATACACCTGACAAATGCTATTGAGAACTCTGCTATTAGAAGTGGAAAGGAAGAACAAAGACAAAAGAATCTCATTAATAAAAATATTGGAGAAAGAGAAACCAATCACAAACTAAAATGTTTCTATACTAATGCACAAAGCATGGGCAACAAACAAGGAGAATTGGAACTACTAACACAGGAAAAGAAATATGATGTCATTGGAATCACTGAAACTTGGTGGGACAATGCACATGATTGGAATACAAGACTAGAAGGATACAACTTATTTGCAAGAAACAGACTAGATAAACGAGGAGGAGGTGTCGCATTGTATGTTAGAAACGCGTATATCTGCACAGAGATTGAAGCTTCAGAGACTGGGAGTTCTGTGGAAACTGTTTGGGTAAGAATACAAGGACAGAACAATGGAAAGGACACCATTGTAGGCATTTACTACAGGCCGCCTGTGCAAGCTGAAGATATGGATGAACTCTTTATGCATCAAATGGCCAAGTTCTCCAAAAAATATGACATAGTTGTCATGGCAGATTTCAACTATCCAGACATTTGTTGGGAATCTCTCTCAGGCAAAACTAACAGGTCAAGGAAATTCTTATCCTCTCTTGCTGACAACTTTATCTTCCAAAAGGTAGGGGAGAAAACAAGGGGAACTGCTACCTTGGATCTAATCCTTATAAACAGGGAGGAAATGGTTGAGGAGGTAAAAGTGGCTGGGACCCTAGGAGGTAGCGACCATGCTATTTTAGAATTTGGGATAACTAGAGGCGGAAGACCTGTGAAGACTCAGACGTCAAGGTTAGATTTCAGAAAGGCAGATTTTAAGGGATTCAGAAAGAGAATTGGAGGGATCCAATGGCTGGATATCCTTAAAGACAAAAATGTCCAGGAAGGATGGGAAATCTTGAAAAATGAAATTCTCAAAGCACAATTGTTAACAATTCCAAAAAGAGGGAAGAATAGGAAGCATTTAAGGAAGCCAGGATGGATGAACACAGAACTTAAGCACATGCTAAAAAGGAAGAAAAAAATGTTTATAAAATGGAAAGAGGGAGGCATATCTAAAGAAGAATATAATGCTGTCTGCAGAACCTGCAGGGCACAAATCAGATTACTAAAGCTGACAATGAATTGAGGCTTGCAAGAGATGTCAAAAGCAATAATAAAGGATTTTGGGGATATGTCAAATGTAAAAGAAAAGTCAAAGATGCTATAGGATTTTTACAGGATGAAAATGATGAAATGGTAAGACAGGATGTTGAGAATGCCGAACTTTTAAATTCCTATTTTGCATCTGTTTTCTCTCAGAAAGGAAATGTAACACCAACTGTTCTTCACTGTCCTATTAAGGGAATAGAAGAATCCAGGATATCTATAAACAGAAAGATAGTGAGGAAACACTTAGCTAACCTAAATGAATTCAAGTCTCCAGGTCCAGATGAATTACACCCCAGAGTACTGAAGGAGATAGCAGAAGAAATTTTTGAACCCCTCTCCATAATCTTTGAAAATTCTTGGAGAACAGGAGAAGTCCAAGAAGACTGGAGAAGAGCAAATGTTGTTCCTATCTTCAAAAAGGGGAAGAAGGTGGACCCAGGCAACTATAGGCCGGTGAGTCTGACTTCTATACCAGGAAAGATCTTTGAACAAATTATTAAACAACATCTTTGTCAGTACCTGGATAAGAATGAAGTGATTAAACAGAGTCAGCATGGGTTTGTAACTAATAAGTCATGTCAGACTAACTTAATTTCCTTCTATAACGGAATCACTGATTGGGTGGATCAAGGAAATGCTGTAGATATAGTATATCTTGACTTCAGCAAAGCATTTGACAAAGTATCTCATACAATCCTTATTGAAAAAATGACTAAGTATGGAATGGACAAGGCAACTGTTAGGTGGATTCATAACTGGCTTAGTGATTGGACCCAGAGAGTGGTCGTAAATGGCTGCACATCCAGTTGGAAGAATGTCTCAAGTGGGGTACCACAGGGCTCTGTCCTGGGCTCTGTATTGTTCAACATCTTTATCAACGATTTAGATGAAGGAATTGAGGGTAAACGGATTAAATTTGCTGATAACACAAAGCTAGGAGGGATAGCTAATACTAGAGAAGAGAGAGAGAGGATTCAAAAAGATATAAATAAACTGGAGAAGTGGGCAGCAACTAACAGAATGGTTTTTAACAGGGAAAAATGCAAAGTACTACATCTGGGCAATAAAAATGAAAAAAAGCATATACAGAATGGGAGGAATAGGCCTAAGCAACAGCACATGTGAAAAAGACTTGGGTATACTAATAGATCACAGACTGAATATGAGTCAATAGTGTGATGCAGCAGCAAAAAAGGCAAATGCAATTCTAGGATGTATTAACAGAAGCATACAGTCTAGATCACGTGAAGTCATTATTTCCCTCTACTCCTCTTTGGTCAGACCTCATCTGGAATATTGTGTCCAGTTTTGGGCACCACATTTTAAAAAAGACATCAACAAACTGGAGCAAGTTCAGAAAAGAGCAACCAGAATGGTGACCGGTCTGCAAACCCCGTCTTATGAGGAAAGGTTGCAGGATTTGGGATTGTTTAGTTTGCAAAAGAGAAGACTGAGAGGAGACTTAATAGCTGTCTACAAATATCTAAAGGGCTGTCACATTGTAGAAGGATCAACTTTATTCTCATTTGCACAAGGAAAGACTAGAAGCAATGGGATGAAACTGAATGGGAGGAGACACAGATTAGATATTAGAAAAAACTTTTTGACAGTTAGAGTAATCAATGAGTGGAACAAGCTGCCACGAGAAGTGGTGAGTTCTCCTTCAATGGAAGTCTTCAAACAGAGGCTGGACAGACATCTGACTGGGATGATTTAGCGAATCCTGCTTTGAGCAGGGGGTTGGACCAGATGGCCCAGGAGGTCCCTTCCAACTTTGATTCTATGATTCTATGATTCTATGAAATTTTCTGGCGATGTTGCCTCCTGTAGGTGTTTCGTGAGCCAGTGCTCTATCCAGCTGGAGTTACTGGCTGCGCGATTCCCTACAGAATGGGCTAAGGTGGGGTTTATTGTTTCCTTTCTGTCGGGCAGGGCGTTGGAGTGGGCTACACCACTATGGGAGCGTGGTGACCCAGAGGTTCGGACCGCTGCTCAGTTCTTAACATCTATCAAGCAGGTCTTCCTGGGACCACTGGTCATGCACGATACCTCTCTTCAGCTACTTGCATTAACTCAGGGATCTCTCTCGGTCAGCCAGTATGCCGTTCGTTTTCGGACACTGGCTTCCGAGCTGGAGTGGTCTAATAAAGCCCTCATCCCTGTGTTTTGGAGAGGTTTAGCGGAGCATGTTAAGGATGCTCTGTGTACCAGAGAGGTGCCTGTAAGTTTGGAGGAGCTGATTGCCATTGCCACCCGCATTGATCTCCGTTTTTCAGAGTGTGGGCTGGAGCGTGCTCAAACCAGACGGAAGGTTACTTCGGCTCCCAACCTTTTTGAATCTCTGGAATTACCCGAGCCAGAGTGTTCACTCCCAGAGCCCATGGAGGTGTCGCACGGCAGTCTCGAGGATCGTCCGGCACTAAGCGCCACTCATGGTTACCACTGTCAGCACTCTGTTCCCCAGGATAACGGGGCCCCGCAATGGCCAAACTTGGTGCCGCCGGGCAAGACCTTTGTCCCCCCTCGCCTTCAGCCGAAGGTTCTCGCGTGGGCACACACGTCCAGGGCGGGTGGTCACTGTGGCTACATGCAGACCACAAAACTCCTGGCAGGGTCTTATTGGTGGCCGCACAGGGCTCGGGACTCTAAAAAGTATATTCAGGCAAGTGTCTCTTGTGCTCGGAATAGCTTCCTTAAACAGAGAGTGATGACGCCCGCCAACACATTGCGGCGTTCCACTTCAACTTCTGCTCCTGGCGATTTTTCCGCTCCCGTTGTCTCCCACGTGTCCCTTCTTAAACCTGGCGATCTTGCTGCCTCTGATACCTTCCACATGTCCCGGATTTCCGTGTCACCTGCTGGGACATCAGACTTACCTTCGGACGAGTCTGAGGCCTATGCCTCTGATGGGTACAAGGTGGTGGATTGGAAGGCTCAGAGGGGAGGGGGCCATAGGAGGGGGGTAATGTTAGGTGTCAGGTTTCTGCATCTGCTCTGCAGGAATCCAGAGCCTCACATTCTATGTCCCTCTATTCTCCTACTGGGCATGCTCATGAGATGATCTCCCATTGGAGATCGGGAGTCATGTGCCCAGGTCCTGCTCCAGATCTCATTGGTCCATCTCGGAGATTTGGAAGGTTCCGGCTATAAAAAGCGCGCATAACCGTTCGGCCATGCGCTAGTATAGTCTCTAGTTGCTACTGTGTGAATGATGATGGATGTATGAACCTGCGAATGACTCATTAAGATCCCCTCCCTCTGATATTACGAATGTGTACAGGGACTTAGATTAGAGTCAGCGCCAGCGCGTGGCAAGCCTCAAGCCACTACAGCATCATCCACAGTGCTAGCGTCTGACATTGTGCCTGCTTCCTTGCTTTGTCGACTAGCGGCAGTGTCCTATGCTGCGCTGCAGTTGCAGCCCTCTTTGGCGTCCGCAGTAGCGACGCTGCACGCATGGTAAGTCTAGACGGACGCAGCTCCTCTGTCTTGGGTCTTGCTCCTGTGACCAGATACTGTGTGTGCATTTAGCTGAGACCTGTGACACTAGCAGGCTCAGCCTTTAGTGTTTACTTCTGCTGACATCTTTGTGAGCAAACAGAGATTGCTTAGCGCAGTTGGATGACGTTCAACCTGCGTGCGCATTTCCGCCATATTGCTTGTCTGTCACTACTTAGCAGCAGTATTTACACCTACTGCATGTTGGACCCTGAGCGACTTTATTATTTATTTTTATTTAGTGCGTTCCGCTGTTCCTAACACAAAGGACATTCTCCCAGAAGCATTTTTGGTTGTCAATATGTATTTTTGAAATTTCCAGTCTCACTTTTTATGATTTGCTTTCAACAATGGTTTCCTCTCCATTTGTCTTCCATAAAGTCTACTTTGGCCAAGACAGCAACGGATGATGTGAACTGACACTGATGTACCTTGACCTTGGGAGCTCACATCAAGCTGTTTAGAGATTGTCTTTTAGATTTTACTTTTAGCATATTTATCTATATTATTCTTTGTAATCTCCTGAAACAACTATCTCTTTAGCTTTCTTTGGTCCATGTTCAGTGTGCTACACATCATGATGCTAAACAGCACAATCACTACTTTTCATCTTTGAAATAGATCGACTGATTATAAGTTTGTAGACATCTCATGCTATTTGTTTAGTTTTATCTATTAAACCACCATTGAGAAGCAATGTTTAATTTTCATTAGTTGATATTCAGTAACTTTAAATTAAAACTTACTTTTGTCAGTATCAAGTTACTTCAGTGACCATTGTGGGTTTTCTAACTTTAACAGAAGGGTGCCAACAATTTTGTCCATGTCTGTATATAGTGGATTGTTAGCACAGTTGTATGCTAATGTGCACTATGGCGCTAAAAGTGCATTTCGTGCATGACGATCTGTATTAAACAGCAACACGCTTTCCAGTCGGCTGTCATTCAATAGCCTATTTATATAGGCTTATCCGGCTTCAGATGTGCACAGAATTATATTGTAATGGATCGTTCAGTAAACATGGGCTTCTATTGTTCTTGACAGCACAGATACTGTTAACACAGACGCTGCTGAAAATGTTGTTGTTTTTTTTTGTGCTGCACAAATGATCATTTCATGCGATGAACGAGAATTTTGCTCGAGCGTCAGGCAATGACAGCCTGTTTAAATTGCACCAATATCAGCAAAAGAGCCTCAAATGCTCTCTCACATTAATCTTGCAGTGTACATGGACCTTAACCCACTGGTGGACACAGAAGAGGGCCCCTGTGCAAGTACTTATGTGCCCTTTGCATCCTTATAGTGCATCATAATACACAATTCCAAATGGTTTTGAGGTGGAAAGGAACCCCTTTTCCTCTTGGCCCCATGTGCGACCGCACATGCTGCACCAATGATATGTCCGCCCCTGCTTTAACCGTTCCTTTACTGCCCCTATCAGCTGATAATTTGAGGCAAAATTAAAAAAACTTTTAGAAAAATGTTAGAAGAAACACCGCCTTTACTAACCACTAGCACAAAACTCTCTCATCGTGCCCTCAAAGCACGTTAGCAAGCAGCCACAGGTTGCAGACCCTTACTCTAAATCTACAGATCCAGTGAGGGAGCTTGATAAAATTTTCAATAGAGAATTACGACTAATCAGCTTTGAAATGCCTAGGGCAGGCGATACACGTGTCATACCTGTTGACCAACAGCTATCTATTCCAAAACCATCAACATTTTGGTTTGGCCGAGGTTTCATGTGTTTGAGGAGAGAGTTGAGAGACCCCATATACATGAAAATGTTGGCTGGTCCTGTGGCTATTGTGGATTTCACAGTTTTTACGCAAATATATATCCAGGTCTAAGGAGTTAAAAGCCGAGGCTCTTCACTATTAATGTTTTAAAGATACTTATAGCTTTTACATTAAATCTCAATTGGATGCGTTCTGTATACCACACACAGAGAAAAATAGATTATTATGCCAAGAATAGAACGTTGCCTCTTGTGCTATAGAAGCCAACCTACACCATGTCTGCATACATTACTTTGAACTTGGCACGAAAAGCAGAAAGGAACGGGGAAGTCATGCTTGATTGTTTGCACTTCAGTGGGAAAAACAAAATGAGCATAGATTTTATGGCTACTGCATCACGGAATTAATTCTGACAAATTCAGCCTAGCACTACGTCATATAAGACAATTCTCTATGCCTGTTATGCATATTTATTTATTTCATCCATATACATGATGGGAGGGTGCTTCTATTCTGAAAATAAAATCTCAAGACAAAACCATAAGTGAGTAGTGAAAAGAAAAACTGTAGTCTGCAGCCTTGTACACATGGGTGAGTGGCATGCAAACTGAACACATACATGAAGCATGAAGATGATCCCAGCCGAGCATAATAGTACTCTCCTGATTATAGATACATGGGGTAACACTCATGGGTACTGGGCTATTTATACCAGAGGCCGATATAAACGCTGTTTCTGAGCCGCCGATCCTTTCAATCAGCGTCCCTGAAAGGGAATACATTTCTCTAGACATTTATGCTCCCGGGGATGGATAATGCAACAAGTACGCTTCTGCATTTTTAATTTACGACATGGCCGAACGAAGAATAAAATGGAAAAATTATGACTTCCATTACCAAATGCTTCTTCGTCACTTGTAGCATTCAGGTATATATTTTTACTTATGTAGCGCCATCGTATTCCACAGCGCTTTAGATTCACTGTCCCCATTGGGGCTCACAATCTAAATTTCCTATCAGTATGTTTTTGGAGTTTGGGAAGAAACCTAGGAAAAACATACAAACTCCATACATATATTGTCCTTGGTGGTATTTCAACCAACTCTAACTCCTGAACCACCATGTTGCCCTATAGGCACAGGTGAGAACTTACAGGGTTTGCCATATTTAGACAAATATCTTCTCTCTAAATTTCTGTAAAGAATAATTTAAAAAAAAAATGTTTTTAGTGTTCTATAATAAAGCTTTGTCCAACTTATTGCTAGTTATAAATTGTCATACCTTGCCAAGAGGCACACTGGTATTATCATTCGTAAGTATTATCTTTCAAAAATAAATATTACTATGAGCTGGTACTGGTGTAGGATCAGAAATGTTATGACCCGGTATAGCATGCAGGTGACAGACACAACCATTATTAGTCTTTGTGCAGACAAATTATTGGAATGCTCTATAATCCAGATCTATCTATCTATCTATCTATCTATCTATCTATCTATCTATCTATCTATCAAAAGAAAACACTTCACTCCTCCCATTAACCTACAGGTGATTTAACCATTTCTACTTGCCCATTCAAATTGCATGTTTATAGCCCGAGAGAGACAGGTATCTCCATTATGGTAGGCGTTTTAGCCTGAAAGTGGCATGATCAATAGGATTGGAAAGTGGTATTATAGGACCCATCAGAGAAGTGTCACTTTGCCATGGTTGATGGGCACACATGAATTGGCCAATTTATGCGCTAAGAACCTTTGCTGCTTTTTTTTTAAGTGCATCTTACTGAGTATCCATATAGCTTGGAGTCAATGTTTCCAGTGTTTCTGTATGTTTTGGACCTCCCAGAGTGCTGCTGTGTTTTCTTTTTTATATATTGTGCAGTTTTTGCAGCTTGCACCTATGATTTGAATGCGCTATAATCCAAAAAATTGATCTGTCTCATATCTATCTATCTATCTATCTATCTGTCTGTCTGTCTATCTATCTACCTATCAGGAAATCCATTTATCATTGCTTAAATAGATTTCTATCTGATTATATATATATATATATATATATATACAGTATATATAAATTTATATAATTGCCCTAAAATTGTCCATCATCCACTTCCGTCCGGACATCTTTGAATCCCATAATTCACTGCACCTACCGGAAGTACCCCGACCGCCATATTGGAACACCCAAGTAATGGATGTTTCAATATGGCATCCACTAGTGGTACCAGCCCCTTGCGCAGTACCACCAGTGGGTCACTGCCAGACCCCCGCCACTACAGGGGCACCCTCCCTGCCGGGCAGCCGTAGCAAAATGATTCACTGGGCCTGCACGACTTATGCGCAGGCACAGTAAATCAGACCGCCATCTTTGTAGAGGCTGATGTCGGTGGCCGGTCACATTGACTGCGCGTGCGTGAACCCAGGGAGCGCATGTGCAGTTGATTTATCTGTTTATTTGTGAACTGCGTCGCAGCATTTCATTATTGGACAGATGCTGTGATGCACCGTAAGTCTGCCAGTAGCCTCAAAATCGGTGAGGATTAAACTCAACTACATCAGTGAAAATTAGAATGAATTAAATTGGTGAAAATTAGAATAAAAAAAAATGTTACAGCGTGTCACTGGACCTAAAAAATACACTTTAAAGCATGTCGCTGTACCGTAGACAGGTCAAAGAAAAGAGAACATGAGACACAGCACACAGGGGGTAGAAAGACAGTGCACAGGAGGGAGACAGGTCAGAGGAGAGAGCACAGACAGGATAACTCAGCATATGGTGGAAAGAAAGAGTGGATAGGTAGGTGAGCGCTTGGGGAGGAGAGATTCTCAGTGCTGCAAAGCCTGCCCCCATCGAGACATCACCGCCCTCCGACTAGTGTATATATATATAAAACCAATTCATGACCTTCGATGCATCCATAGATATGTCCATGTCGATAGGTACTTACTGACCTTGCATGTATGGCTATATCCAGGTGATTTTGCATGCACATAGTGATCGCCAGCGGGTGTCAGCTGATTCTGACAGCTGACACACAGCACAAAGTGCTGGGAGCAGTGCCTGCACCTCTCATGGCACTTTAACCTCCTAAATGCTGCAATCGATATCGAATGCAGTATTTAGAAGGCAGGCCACGTCATCGCAGGGGGCCAATCGTTGCCATGGTGACCCACAACATCCAGGTTACCAAGCACTAGCAGGATACAGTAGTTCAATCATGTGCAGTGTATGATCTAACTAACTTATGTCTGCAGGGCTGACAGACTATAAGGTATAGCAATGCATTGCAATGCTTTATAACAGCGGTCAGACTGCAAAAAGTGAAAGTCCCATAGTGAAACTAAGTGAAAAAGTAAAAAAAGCTGTACAAATATTTTCTTAAAAAATCTAAATTTAATAATAAAAAAAGAAAAAATATTCTGTACCTATAAATAAATATTTTTATGTAAACCCAAAACAATAAAAGTACACGTTGGGTATCACTGTGTCCGGAACGACCCGACCTATAAAACTGTCCCTATAGTTAACCCCTTCAGTGAACACCGTAAAAAGAAAAAAAACGAGGCAAAACATGATGCTTTCTTTTCATGTTGTGGAACTACAAGTAGAATAAAATGCGATCAGAAAGATGAATGTAAATAAAAATAGTATCTTCGAAAACATTATTTTGTCCCATAAGCAACAAGCCACAATACAGCTCAATCAGCTGAAAAATATAAAAGTTATGGCTCTCAGAATAAAGTGATGCAAAAATAATTATTTTTTCTATAAAATAGTTTTTATTGTATAAAAGCGCCAAAACATAAAAAAAGATATAAATGAGGTATCGCTGTCATCATACTGACCCGAAGAATAAAGCTGCCTTACCGATTTTACAACATGTGGAACTGCATAAGGAAATAAAACTATTCCTGAATTGCAGGTTTTTGTTCATCCTGCCTCCCTAAAATTGGAATAAAAAAGCGATCAAAAAATGTCAGGTGCCTGAAAATGGTACCAATAAAAACATCCACTTGTCTTGCAAAAAACAAGCCCTCACAGGACTCTGTTGGCAGAAATATGAAAAAATTATAGCTCTCAAAATATGTTAATACGCAATAAAAAGCGTTTTTTAGTGTGTGGGAGCAGCCAAACAGAAAAAAACTATATAAATCTGGTATCGCGCTGTATTCGCACCGACCCAAATAATAAAGTTGTCTAATCACTTATACAACTTAAGGAACGGCATAAAAATAAATAAAACCAATTCTTCACCTGCTGTTGATTTTTTCATTCTGCCTCCCAAAGATTGAGAACAAAATCCACTGATTCATACTAAATAACTGAAAAGGCCATATGCCTTATTAAACGGACTAAAATCAATTCATGCGGACACTCCAAAAATCATTAATCCTGCACAAAATACCCAGAGTCAAAGTCCAGAAAAATATATAAAATATATATCAAATTTTATTATCAATCAAAATACAAAAGAAATTTACAAAAAAATATAAAAAAGGATCACACACCAAGGTAATAGGCAGAGTAGAACAAGAAAAATGCAAAAAGAACTCTTGTGTGAAGGACATCAAACACTGTTAATTGTAACAGGAAAAACAAACTAACAGATCCCCATTCACTGCACAGAGTATCAGTAGAAAATATATTTAAAGTTCATAGCACCAGCAAAGAGCAGTGAATACAGCCAAAAACACCTAATCAGACAGAGACATGAGGTAAAAATATATTGAAAAGGTCAAATAGTACAATTGTCTCTAGTCATGAAATGATAGCGCTTCAGGAAATGCACAGCCTTTCCATAAATAGCTGCCAGGGTGTGTCCAATGCAGCCCAAAGATTGCAGTATAGCTCAGCTCACATTTATCATGCGCACTACGCTGAGCGCTTGCAACGGGGTTTCCATGTAAATCTCTGAAGTACGTGATTCAGATAGAATCCTCGAAGGAAGATTCCCTATAATGAGGCAGATGGAGGCACTGTGGACGCCGTCTGGACGCCTATGATACGGTGGTGTTTGTCTTTTTAGGCATGCATAAAAACATGGTCCACCACAGTTTTGTGCACTTCTAAAAAAAAAGGCCCTTCTGAACAGAGACCAGATGGAGTCCAGAGTAACTCTTCTGCATCATTATAATGAATCGATCCCTCAGGATTTCATCTTAATTATGTCACTCTGATTTAGATGGAAATCCCAAAGTCAACCCTAAAGACCCTAGCAAAGTGAAATCTCTTTTATAAATACCCCTAGTCAGAGAGCATAATGCTATGACTATTACTAAATAATTTTAGTCAAAAGGAGAAGATAGTTGAAACTTACATCTAGATGGTATGTAAATGCATAGGGGTAGAGTACATGTGTCCTGGCCCACCAGCTCCAACGCGTTTCATCCAAGGATTCATCAGGCAGCGTGTTGATGAAAAATTAGGTGAAATGTGTGTTGGGGCTGGTGGTCCAGGACATATGTACTCTACACCCTTGCATTTACATATCATCTAGATGTAAGTATTCACTTATCTTCTCCTTTTGACTAAAATTATTTAGTAATAGTCATAGCATTATGCTCTCTGACTAGTGGTATTTATAAAAGGGTCAAATTTTGATGCCATTTTTGCCCATTTCACCTTGCAAAAATGTAAGATCTGGGGCTAAAATATTTGATGGTAAAAATGTCATTATTTTTTCTGCACTGCCCATTGGTGTAAAATTCTATGACATACTTGTGTGGTCAATATGATCATTGCACCCATAGATGAATTCATTGAGAAATGTAGCTTGCAAAATGGGGGTTCTGCTGTTTTGGCACTTCAGGGGCTGTGACATTGTGACATGGCATCCTAAAACCAGTCCAGCAACTACAATATGGCACATCTGGCCATCTGACCTTTGCACTGTATAGAAGGTTACGAATAACATAATATTATAGGTAGATGGTTGACCCAGCTTAGGGGAAGGAATTTTTTTCCCTATGGAGAAAATTGGCTTCTACTCTGTGGGTTTTTTGCCTTCCCCAGGATCAACAATGCAGAACAGCTGCAGTAAAAATAGGCTGAACTAGATGGATATAAGGTTCAGCCTTCAAAACTATGTTACTATGTTACTTTGTTACTGTACCTCAAAAGTAGTTTTTGACCATATATGCGGTATCGGTGCACTCAGAAAGATATATAAAACAAATTTTGAGGTCCATTTTATTCTGTTACTCTAAAATTGGGCTAAAATAACATTTTTGCGGGAAAAAATTGTTTTTTTTATTTTTACGGCTCAACATTATAAACTTCTGTGAAGCACCTGTGGGTTGAAGGTGCTCACCACACATCTAGCTCCATTCCTTGAGGGGTCTAGTTTCCAAAATGGGGTCATTTGTGGGGGGTTTCCATTGTTTAGGCACATCCAAATGCAACATGGCGTTTTCTAATTGTTCCAGCAAATTTTACACTCAAAAAGTCAAACGGCGCTCTTTCCCTTCCGAGCCCTGCTGTGCACCCAAACAGTAGTTTTCCTCCAGATATTGGGTATCGGCATACTCAGGAGAAATTGCACAACAAATTGTATGGTCTAATTTCTCCTGTAACCCTTGTGAAAATGCAAAATTTTGGGCTAAAAAGCACATAGGGATTCAAGGTGCTCACCACACATCTAGATAAATTCCCTGAAGAGTCTAGTTTCCAAAATGGTGGTTTCCATTGTTTAGGCACAATAGGGGCATCCGGTAACATGGCATCCGGTAATTATTCTAGCAAATTTTAAATTCAAAAAGTCAAATGGTGCTCCATCCCTTCCGAGTTCTGCTGTGTACCCAAATAGTGGTTTCCCCATATATGGGGTATCTGCATGCTCTGAAGAAATTGCACAACAATTTTTGGGGTCCATTTTCTCTTGTTACCCTTACCAAAATAAAAAAAATTGGCTCTAAAGAAAAACATTTGTAAAAAAAAAAAGTTAAATGTTAATTTTTTACTTCTACATTCCATTAATTCCTGTGAAGCACCTCAAGGGTTAATAAACTTCTTGAATGTGCTTTTAAGTACCTTGAGGGGTGAAGCTTTTAGAATGGTGTCACTTTGGGGTATTTTCTATCATAAAGGCCCCTGAAAGTAACTTTAAATGAGATGTGGTCCTTAAAAAAAATTGTCTTGTAAATTTTGTTGAAAAATTGAGAAATTGCTGATCAACTTTTGACTCATAACTTCCTAAGGAAAAAATTCTGTTTAAAAAATTGTGCTGATGTAAAGTAGGCATGCAGTAAATGTTATTTATTAACTACTTTGTGTGACATAACTCTCTGATTTAAAGTGAACCTGTCAGCAGGATTGTGTGCAGTAAAGTACAAACACTGTCAGGTTGGTGCTGTTTATACTCATTAAAATGATACCTTGGTTGATGAAATCTGTCTTGTGGTTGTTGTTTAATCTGTATTTGTAGTTTTCAGTTAATAAGATTCTCGTGCTCTGGGGCGGCCTGTGGGCGGGACTTTATGTGGTGCTCTGCTTAGATATTCATAGGTATGGGCTTATGACAGGTCACTGATGCTTCACATCAGCCTTTATGCGGAGGCGTACTTAAAAAGGACCTATCACCTTCACACATACTATGGTATATTACAGTAAGGTAACTTTAGAAATAAACATAAACATATAATAAATTACTTGTGGAAGAAAAATGACTATTGTTACGTGAATCATGTTATGAGAAAATCAGTTTATGGGAGCCACCATATTGGGATTGGTAGACTAGCACGATGTGCTCTAATGAGACATGCCTCCACATTCTAGTCCGGCTGGTAGGCAACACCTCTGGTCAGAAGCAGTATAGTGACCCTAACATCTCATTTACCAAATTGTACCATTATAGAAACTCGAAAAGTATACAAAAAGGGGTGTCCTGTCTATATATACTGTGTGTAGAGTCAGAGAATAGGCAACAGACTAAACACAGCATTTATTACTCATATCCGCATATAAAAATTCACATCTGTGTTTCCTTGATAAAAACAGAGCAAGTGTGACTGTGTATGTGTCTATGTTTGTACATATACAGTGAAGGAAATAATTATTTGATCCCTTGCTGATTTTGTAAGATTGACAAAGACATGAACAGTCTATAATTTTAAGGGTAGGTTTATTTTAACATTGAGAGATAGAATATCAAAAATAAAATCCAGAAAATCACATTGTATAAATTATATATATTTATTTGCATTTTTGCAGTGAGAAATAAGTATTTGATCCACTACCAACCATTAACAGTTCTGGCTCCTTCAGACCAGTTAGATGCTCCTAATCAACTCATTACTTGCATTAAAGACAGCTGTCTTACATAATCACCTTTATAAAAGACTCCTGTCCACAGACTCAATTAATCAGTCAGACTCTAACCTCTACAACATGGGCAAGACCAAATAGCTTTCTAGGGATGTCAGGGAAAAGATTATAGACCTGCACAAAGCTGGAATGGGCTACAAAACCATACATAAGGTGCTGAGTGAGAAGGAGACAACTGTTGGTGCAATAGTAAGAAAATGGAAGAAATACAAAATGACTGTCAATCGACATCAGTCTAGGGCACCATGCAAAATCTCACCTCATGGGGCATCCTTGATCATGAGGAAGGTGAGAGATCAGCCTAAAACTACACAGGGGAAACTTGTTAATGATCTCAAGGCAGCTGGGACCACCGTCACCAAGAAAACCATTGGTAACACATTACGCCTTAAAGGTTTACAATCCTTCAGTGCCCACAAGGTCCCCCTGCTCAATAATGAACATATGCAGACCCGTCTGAAGTTTGCCAATGATCACCTGGATGATTCTGTGAGTGATTGGGAGGTGCTGTTGTCAGATGAGACAAAATGTTAGCTCTTTGGCATTAACGCAACTTGCCGTGTTTGGAGGAAGAGAAATGCTGCCTATGACCCAAAGAACACCATCCCCACTGTCAAGCATGAAGGTGGAAATATTATGTTTTGGAGGTGTTTCTCTGCTAAGGGTACAGGACTACTTCACCGCATCATTGGGAGAATGGATGGAGCCATGTACCATAAAATCGTGAGTGACAACCTCCTTCCCTCCACCAGGACATTAAAAATGGGTCATGGCTGGGTCTTCCAGCAAGACAATGACCCAAAATATACAGTTAAGGCAACAAAGGAGTGTCTCAAAAAGAAGAACATTAAGGTCATAGAGTGGCCTAGCCAGTCTCCAGACCTTAATCTCATAGAAAACTTATGGAGGGAGTTGAAGCTCCGAGTTGCCAAGTGACAGCCTCAAAATCTTAATGATTTAGAGATGATCTGCAAAGAAGAGTGGACCAAAATTCCTTCTGACATGTCCGCAAGCCTCATCATCAAATACAAAAAAATCGTCTGACTGCTGTGCTTGCCAAAAAGGGTTTTGCCCCCAAATATTAAGTCTTGTTTGCCAGAGGGATCAAATACTTATTTCTCACTGCAAAATGCAAAAAAAATTATATTATTACTTGTATAGCACCATTGATTCCATGGTTGCATACAAATCACAAATATCACTTACAGTAAACAAAGTAACAATTACAAACTGATACAGAGGGGAGAGGACCCTGCCCTTGCGGGCTTACATTCTACAGGATGGTGGGGAAGAAGACAGTAGGTTGGGGGGTTGCAGCAGTTCTGGTGTTGGTGAGGTTGTAGCTCCAGTAGTGGTGAGGAGGCCGCGGGGTCATTGCTGGCTGTAAGCTTTCTTGAAGAGGTGGATTTTTGGGTTCCGTCTGAAGGATCTGAAGGTGGTTGATAGTCGGACGTTTTGGGGCACAGAATTCCAGAGAATGGGGGATATTCAGGAGAAGTCTTGGAGGCGATTAGGTGAGGAGCGAGGAGTGTGGAGGAGAGAAGGAGGTCTTGGGAGGACCGGAGATTACATAAAGGAATATATCAGGAGATTAGTTCAGGGATATATGGAGGAGACAGAATATAGATTGCTTTGTAGGTCAGTATTAGTAATTTGAACTAGATAAGCTGAGGGAATGGGAGCCAGTGAAGAGATTTGCAGAGGGGAGAAGCGGAGGAGTAGCGAGGAGAGACATGAATTAGTCGGGCAGCAGAGTTAAGGATGGACTGGAGAGGTGCGAGAGTGTTAGTAGGGAGGCCACATAAAAGGATGTTGCAGTAGTCGAGGCAAGAGATGATGATGGCATGCACAAACATTTTAGAAGATTGAGGATTGAGGAAAGGACGGATTCTGGAAAAATGTTTGAGCTGGAGGCGACAGGAGGTGGAAAGAGCTTGGATGTGCGGTTTGAAGGACAGGGCAGAGTCAAGGGTTACTACGAAGCACTGTACGGGGGAAAGCATGATGTCATTAATTGTGATAAATAGATCAGGTAAGGAAGATCTGTGAGATGGAGGAAAGATGATGAGTTCAGATTTGTCCACATTGAGTTTGAGGTAGCAAGGGGAGAAGGAGGATATGGCTAATAGACACTCTGGGATTCTTGACAACAGAGAGGTGATGTCTGGGCCAGAAAGGTAGATCTGAGTGTCATCAGGATAAATGTGGTACTGGAATCCATGGGACTTTATGAGTTGTCCCAGGCCAAGCATATAGATTGAGAAGAGTAGGGGTCCTAGAACAGAGCCTTGGGTGACTCCAACAGAGAGAGGGTGGGATGAGGAGGTAGTGTGGGAGTGGGAGACATTAAATGTGTGGTTGGAAAGGTATGAGGAGATCCAGGATAGGGCAAAGTCTATAATTTATACAATGTAATTTTCTGGATTTTATTTTTTATATTGTATCTCTCAATGTTAAATTTAACCTACCCTTAAAAATACAGACTGTTCAAGTCTTTGTCAGTGGGCAAACTTACAAAATTAGCAAGAGATCAAATAATTATATGCAGCACTCCAGTGAAAAATATTTCCATTGGATCGTGCTGCAAGGCTCCAGTGCTAAACAATGAGCCACCATGCTGCCATGTATACACAGACATATATATACGGTTGTATGAAAAAGTGTTTGCACTAGAGTTGAGCGATACCGTCCGATACTTCAAAATATCGGATCGGAATGGATCGGCCGATCTTTAAAAAAAGTATCGGTATCGCCGATGCCGATACCGGAAGTCCCATTCAAGTCTATGAGACTTCCGGTATCGGAATTGGAAAAACCCTTTCCTGCCCTTGTACAGCCTCTCGGGGGTCTGTACGGGCCTTCCGGGGGTCTCTGCCGGCCTGCCGGGGGTCTGTGCCGGCCTGCCGGTGGGCTGTGCGGACTGCCCGGGGTCTGTACCGGCCTGCCGGGGGGCTGTGCCGGCCTGCCGGGGGGCTGTGCTGATGTCCGGGGGTCTGTGCAGGCATCGTCCGATGGGACTACAAGTCCCATCGGGCGATGCCTGCTACCATGACAGTGATTGACACATTAGCCAATGATGGGACAGTAGTAGTCCCATCATCCGGCTAATGTGTTAAATGTAAAAAAAAAAAAAAAAAATACTACATACATACGTACTACATGCATGCTACATACATACTACATGCTACATACATAGTACATATATACTACATGCATGCTACATACATACTACATGCTACATACATACTACATACATACTACATATATACTACATGCATGCTACATACATACTACATACATACTACATGCATGCTACATACATACTACATGCTACATATATACTACATGCATGCTACATACATGCTACATGCTACATACATACTACATACATACTACATGCATGCTACATATATACTACATGCTACATACATACTACATACATACTACATATATGCATCATACATACTACATGCTACATACATACTACATACATACTACATATATGCATCATACATACTACATGCTACATACATACTACATACATACTACATATATACTACATGCATGCTACATACATACTGCATGCATGCTACATACATACTACATGCATGCTACATACATACTACATGCTACATACATACTACATACATACTACATACATACTACATATATACTACATGCATGCTACATACATACTGCATGCATGCTACATACATACTACATGCATGCTACATACATACTACATGCTACATACATACTACATATATACTACATGCATGCTACATACATACTACATGCTACATGCATACTACATACATGCTACATACATACTACATACATACTACATGCATGCTACATACAATACATTCATACAATACATACATAGACATACAGTACATATAACATAGAGTAACATACTTACCAATACTTGTCACATTGTTCCCCGAAGCCACTGTCTTCTACGGAATAAATATTAAAACAACAAACAACAAAAATACTCACCCATGATCCGAAGCAGTCCACGAGTGTGTCCCATGACGATCTTGGGTAGAGAACTGCAGCATCAGCTTATGCTGCCGCTCTCTACGGGCTGCAGGAATCCAATGACGGAAGGTAGGTATCCTTCCGCACTGTATTCCTCCGCCACTTAAAAAAAAAGTCCCTAGTCTCATAAAGTGAGACTAGGGACTTCTTTTTTTTTAAGTGGCGGAGGAATACAGTGCGGAAGGATACCTACCTTCCGTCATTGGATTCCTGCAGCCCGTAGAGAGCGGCAGCATCAGCTGATGCTGCAGTTCTCTACCCAAGATCGTCGTGGGACACACTCGTGGACTGCTTCGGATCATGGGTGAGTATTTTTGTTGTTTGTTGTTTTAATATTTATTCCGTAGAAGACAATGGCTTCGGGGAACAATGTGACAAGTATTGGTAAGTATGTTACTCTATGTTATATGTACTGTATGTCTATGTATGTATTGTATGAATGTATTGTATGTAGCATGCATGTAGTATGTATGTAGTATGTATGTAGCATGTATGTAGCATGTAGTATATATGTAGCATGCATGTAGTATGTATGTAGTATGTATGTAGCATGTAGTATGTATGTAGTATATATGTAGTATGTATGTAGTATGTATGTAGCATGTAGTATGTATGTAGCATGCATGTAGTATATATGTAGTATGTATGTAGCATGTAGTATGTATGTAGCATGCATGTAGTATATATGTAGTATGTATGTAGCATGTAGTATGTATGTAGCATGCATGTAGTATATATGTAGTATGTATGTAGCATGTAGTATGTATGTAGCATGCATGTAGTATATATGTGGTATGTATGTAGCATGTAGTATGTATGTAGCATGCATGTAGTATGCATGTAGTATGTATGTAGTATTTTTTTTTTTTTAACATTTAACACATTAGCCGGATGATGGGACTACTACTGTCCCATCATTGGCTAATGTGTCAATCACTGTCATGGTAGCAGGCATCGCCAGATGGGACTTGTAGTCCCATCGGACCATGCCTGCACAGACCCCCGGACATCAGCACAGCCCCCCGGCAGGCCGGCACAGCCCCCCGGCAGGCCGGTACAGACCCCCACAGGGTGCACAGACCACCGGCAGGCCGGCACAGCCCCCCGGCAGGCCGGTACAGACCCCGGGCAGTCCACACAGCCCCCCGGCAGGCCGGCACAGCCCCCCGGCAGGCCGGCAGAGACCCCCGGAAGTCCCGAAATGACGGCGCATCATGATGCGCACACACCGCGCATCATGATGACGTCATTTCGGCTGTCAATCAACTTTGAACTTCCGATTCCGATGCCCGATATTGAAAAAATATCGGATGTCGGTATCGGAATTCCGATACAGCAAGTATCGGCCGATACCCGATACTTGCGGTATCGGAATGCTCAACACTAGTTTGCACCCTTCCTGGTTTCCTATTCTTTTGCATGTTTGTCATACTTAAGTGTTTTAGATCACCAAACAAATTTAAATATTAGACAAAGATAACACAAGTAAACACAAAATGCAATTTTTAAATGAAGGTCTTTATTATTAAGGGAAAAAGAAATCCAATCCTGCAGGGCCTTTTGTGAAAAAGTAATTGTCCCCACCGCCCTTAAAACATAAATTAACTGTTGTTTATCACATGTTTGGGAAACTGAGTTCAAATTCTGTAGCCACACGCAGGCCTAATTACTGCCACAACTGTTCTTAATCAAGAAATCACTTAAAAAGGACTTGCCTGACAAACTGAAGTAGACCAAAAGACCAGAAAAGCTAGACATCATGCTGCAATCCAAAGATATTCTTGAACAAATGAGAAACAAATTAATTAAGATTTATCAGTCCGCAAAAGGTAATAAAGCCATTTCTCAAGCTTTGAGACTCCAGCGAACCACAGTGAGAACCATTATCTACAAATAGCAAAAACATGGAACAGTAGTGAACCTTCCCAGGAGTGGCCAGATGACCAAAATTACCCCAAGAGCACAGCTACGACTCATCAAAGAAGTCACAAAAGACCCCACAACAACATCCAAAGAACTGCAGACCTCACTTGTCTCAGTTAAGGTCAGTGTTCATGACTCAACCACAAGAAAGAGACTGGGCAAAATGGCCTGCATGTCAGAGTTCGAAGACAAAATCCACTGCTGAGCAATAAGAACATAAAGGCTCATCTCAGTTTTGCCAGAAAACATCTTGATGATCCCCAAGACTTTTGGGAGAATACTCTGTGGACTGAAGAGACAAAAGTTGAACTTTTCAGAAGGTCTATGTCCCATTACATCTGGCATAGAAGTAACACAGCATCTCAGAAAAGGAACCAAATTATGCCAACAGTTAAATATGGTGGTGGCAGTGTGATGGTTTATGGCTGTTTTGCTACTTCAGGACATGAAAGACGTGCTGTAAATTGAACCATGAATACTGATTTCTACCCAAAAATTCTGAAGGAAAATGTCCGGCCATCTGTTCATGACCTCAAGATGATGCGCAATTGGGTTATGTAGTAGAACAATGATGCAAAACAAACCATTAAGTCCCCTTCTGAATGGCTTAGGAATTTTAAGAAAAACAAAATTAAGACTTTGAAGTGGCATAGTCAAAGTCCTGGCCTTAATCCAATTGAGATGTTGTGGCATGACCTTAAATGGTGCTTCATGCTTGAAAACCCTAGAATGTTGCTGAATTAAAACAATTCTGAAATACATGAAATATTGTAATTTTATATAAGAATTTTGAAGGTTCAAGATCAAGGTTGACATTACAGGAATTATTTGTAAGACAAAGACATTTAAGAAGAAAAATAATTTTGGTATTTAAAATGTACATTAAAAAAATCCATTAAGAATTTTCTGATTTTCTGGGGAGTAAACTACAAAACACTTTCTTCTGTAAACAGAATCACAGTCAGGGAGGCTCAATCAATACTGCAGCAAAAACAGAATTATTAAAAACGATGTCCATAAAGACTGCAAAAGCAACTTGTGTTGTATTTTATGACCATTCTTATGTGATTCTGACTTTGACAATAAAAGTCACAATGTGCCCAATATTACCTATATATTATGACTTTGAAAATACACATCATATGTACACAAAATGCGTGGTTGCATAGATCTCACAGAGTGTGTAAAATTGATGGTATTCTGAAGTACATCTCACATCTGATATTTAACGTTATTGGGCATAATACTATTATTGCTTTTACTTCGTATATTGACTTCTCAAAATGATCTTTTCCATAATTCAGTATTTCTCCACTTTTTTTAGAAAGTGACACCAAAGTGGATTATAAGGCAAAGTTAATATGATATCCCTTGCATTAGATGACTGATCTTTTTATCTGAAAACTAATTAAGTGGAAGAAGCTTTGAGTGGTTGGGTATCATAAAGTGGGTATGGCTGCCATTCACTTCAAATAGCCATACTGTCCGTATGTATACTCAATACCTGGATTAGCAACTGGTCTTCTCGACGTTGCAATCATTTGTGGACTGTGAAATACGGCCATCTGAACCTGATGGTTCAGGTAAGGGAAAGTTGCTGTAATGAAGGGGTTATAAGTAGAGATTAGTGAATGTGTTCGGAAAATGTTTGCCAATTTCAAATTCGGCACGAACGTATCACATTCATGTTTGCTTTCACAAGCATTTTTACTCAAAGTCGGCAAAATTCCTTTACAGTTCATGAAATTATTGCATTTCCACAATTGTTTTTGTTATTACTTTGGTTAGGATAGTGGTGCAGTATGATGAGATGATGAGCAAAGGGGTTGTGGAGGCGGAGGGACATGTTTGATGAGGGGAGGGAGTGTGGAGAGGTTAGAAGGGCGTGTGGAGAGGTTACAGGAACAGCTTGCTCTTTTTTTCCCTTAACTTTATTTATATTGATTCCAGCAGCCAATCAGGGTGCAGAAACGATCCACCATGTCATGACACAAGGTCTTTTGTGATTGGCTGCTGAAGTCACATGTCCCTGGCCATATAAAAAGCAGACATTTTGTTTTGTTGGCGCTGTTGTCTCAGTGTCACAGTGCAGAGAGGTCACTCCTGCGCTAGTGCTGGTGCTGAAAGCGAACTTGTCAGTTAAATAGATAGGATCCTGTCCAGTGTGAAATCAATCTTCCAGCATCAAAGTAGATTGTGTAAAAACTGTGTGGCAGTCTCCGAAAGTCTCATTTGCTACTCCAAAATCTTTATGCTAGAACTATGTTTCCTTCAGTGGCAAATCAGAAGGCCAGATTTCCACTTAAAAATCATTAGGCCTAATATTGGGGTGCAGCCACGAGGTTGAATTAGCTACTCCAAATAGTTTGTGATAAAACTGTTTTAGTGGCACATCAGAAGGCGAGATTTCCACTTAAAAATCGTTAGGTATAGCAGTGTTGTTTGAGCACACTAGCTAAGAAAATAAATAGTGATTGTTAATTCACTTTTTAATGATATTCTAATTTTGTGAGAAGCACTTGTATTTGTACAACCTGAGTCTGGCTGGGAAAAAAATATTGAACTGTGGCATGAGGTATCAGGGCTATTCTTACATTTTTCTACCAATAGTACTCTATGAAATTGATGTTTGTGCCATCTGAGTGTGGCTGGAACTAGAAAAAAATTGGAGGTGTTGCATGAGGTATCAGATCTCACCGCTGCCGTAATCTCCAGGTCCTCATTGAAACTTCAATTCCAAGCTGTAAATGCTGGCCCAGACCCTGATACCTCACGCATAGCCAATGGCTGACTGCTGCTGTGCCATTTGCAATTTCTACTGTGAGTCAATTGATGCCACTTTTCATGGTGTCTACCCCTAATTTTAGCTGTTTGGGAAACTTTTTTCCACCCTTGAAGGTGTTGTGTATGCATTGGTTTGGCCTCCCATTGAATATAATGGTGTTTGAGTACATTCTTCAAACTGTTCGTCGAACATGTTTGGCAAACGTCTAATCGTTCGGTGAATCGAACTGAACTGACTCAAGTTTTAAACATTTTTTTTAAATAGGCAAAACCCCTGTTTTAAAGTGTTGGTCCTTGGGAGTCCTGAGATCCTCACCAATTGTACAAACCAAGGAGCAAAATCGCTCAGTTTAGTCTTGAGAGTGAGCTAATTAATGTTCAATCGCAATAGAAAATCCATGCATCTATACATAGCTCTGCTTGTTCTTGAGGATTAAAGTTAGGCACCTTGATTTGAGCAATCGGTGGGAGTATCAGGACATGAATTCCCACCAATCAAGAATATTAAAGGAAATCTATCAGTAGGAACAGCCCACCTAAGCCATACATATGGGCATGTAGGTCATGAGTAAATGTACTCATAAAATTATCACTTTATTAAATATATTAAAATTCTGTTCTCTCAAATTAGATAAACTAAATAGACAAGAACAAAATTCCTAACATAAGCCACCAACAAACACTCACATGGGGATGAACAAACAGGGGGAGATGTTAAACCAGAACACCACATGTTCTTATACAGACTAGGCAATACCTAACCTGACCCTGTCTTGTCCCTGCCTGATTGAGGAGGTTGGCACCGTAAAATTATGCAATTGCGCCCCTACTCAGTATTGGCTGACCCTGAGTGTCCTTAACTGCACCCTCAACTACACACAGAGTATAACCCAAAACAACACCAGAATGTAGTGAACACAGGCCAAGGGTGAGGCACAGGGCTAATCCTTCACAGGGGAGCTGGGACTCCAAACATCCATCTAACTTGGATTATAGCCAGTAAAAACTGCTTGTACATGGAGAGTACAAATAGCCCCTACCAAGAAGTGATAGGACATATCAAAACGAGGAAGTGAAAACACCTGCGTAAAAGAAACACAAGAAAGCAAAGACAAAAGCATTATCAGCAGTTGGACAGATACAACACAGGCTGTGGTCAAACAGAGAGGAAACCGACTCACAGTCAGAGAACACCAGATTGAGTCCCAAAGTCGAGCCATGACAGAAAAGCAAAATATCAGACAAAGTCAAATGGGAAAAGATCTCAATAGTAGTGATAAAAAAAGACATGTGGAAAGGACGTCCATATATGAGACTGTAATGTATGTGAAATTTGAAAAAAGCTTCAATATATAGAAGGACTAGGACATATAGAAAAGACATTCATATATAAAACCTGTTTTCTATATGAACAGGTTCCTCAGGAGTAAATTAATACTCTATCTGAAAATGTACTTAGCTGTATTCGATGAGTCAATGATGAAGGTAGTGTCCTGCAGTGAGGTTATCTCCTTAGCCATGCATTAGGAGAGGTGTTCCACAAAGATAGCATGTCAAAGTTGAATAATTTTATATCTGCAATCTGATGTTTTATTCCAGAGAAAACATTATTCTTCATATTTAAATGTTAAGATCTATTGGCCAGACATAGATCTTCCTGAGAATCTGTTTCCAGAACTAATTTTAAATGAAAGGCGGTGTAACAAGTGTGAGACAGAGATCAGGAGAGAAGACTGTCAGTCATTACATGTCTCACACTGGTAACACTCCATTTCATTTAAAATAATTTCTGGAAGCAGATTCTCATGCAGATCAGTGTCCAGCCCAGAGATCTTAACAGCCATTTACATATTAAGAAAAGGGTGGATTTCTCTGGAATAAAACATCGGATTCCGGCTATCAGGGTATCATTTTATTCAACGTTCTATGACTTGCCTGCACATATAGATGGCTTTGGAGGGTCGATCCTACTGACAGAATCCCTTTAAACAGTTGCTGTAGCATATCAACCATTTGCAAAGTTTGAATATGCTTATAGATCCAAATAATAATAACATATAATCCAAGGTGCACCTTGGAGAAGTACTGAAGAGCTAGTCATATAGAGTTTAAAAAAAGATTTTCCCCACAACATAATTTCATTCCCATATTGCAATAGTTGATGGCTAATGTTGCAGCTTGTATAGATTTAGTTGTTTTCTGAAGTCACTGCAATTTGCTATACATCTCAATCCACAGGTAGAGCACAAACACGTCTCTTTTGTTTGCTCCTCTTACATTGATTCCTCCATCATGAGAACAGAAAAATGAGTATTTACATGATGACTTCCTAAAATACATTATATCCAGTATTTTTATGTTTTCTTTATATTTTTATATCTACTTCCTGTTGAATTTTTGTACTCTATTGCAAGTTTTCTTGGCAGTATAAGCCTTTTAGATCTGTCTGCATTGGAATACATCTAGGTACCTCTTAAGACTAATCAAGAAATCAGCACAAGTGTATGGATCTTGATATATGTTGAAAATTATATTAATGCAAAATGTTCATTAATTTTAGTGTCTATCCATTGTTATAATAAGGCAAAGTTCAAATGTTCAGTATTTGGTCAGTATTTGTAAGCCAAAATCAGGAGTTGGGGAAAAATGCAGGAATGGTGACGTGTTTTGGTTAGAAATACTGATGTAAAATACTGACAAAATACTGAACGTGTGAACGTGGCCTAAAAATAATTTTATTTAAATAGCACCCACATATTGAGCAGCACTTTACAATTAAGCATGACTATCCTATCATATATAAGACAGACGGTGTCAGAATAAAAGCTGTAGAATGTGGTCAGATCTTGTGTGCAGTAACAGATTTTTGTCCGAGAAGCGGCACCAAGCCAAGATAAAGGAAGAATAGTTTGTCTGGCAGACAACTTTCACAATGACGGAGCAGTAAATTGTATAAATGAATGCAAATAACTTCTTCATGCTGGAATCACCGGTGCTCCATAATGAGGTCCTAGTGAGCAACAGAACACCACCAACCATGGCAGGTGCAAGCTGACATGCCTAGCTGAGAAGATCCAATCGGAAACATCCCTGCTCTTTTTATTGTCATCTGGCTTTGCTCTCGAAAGATGAGTTTGATTGGCAGATGCATCAAGGTTCACACTTTATTGGTTTTTGCAAAAGAGCCAGATCTGCCAATTTAGACAGGGGAGTGACACAGAAGTTTCCATCTAAATGGACTAATTTTTCTATGGGGAATTCTCCGGCAGAGAACGTGGTTGCAGGCGGAATCCTGTTTTGTTTTGTTTTGTTTTTTTAACAAGGACTGAATGACAAATATAAACGACAGTTCAGAGCTGACGGAACATCAGCATTTGACGCTTCACAGGGGAGCTGTGAACGAAACAATAGCCAAGAAATTGAATTAGAATCAGTTTACAAAGATAGAGCACCGAATGGTGAAAAGTACAAATCCTTAACTGCCTCATTTCTTAACTCTAGAAGTATTCTTCATTACCTTTTTCACAAATGACAGGGGTAACAAGAGGGTTAGTAAAGAAGTTGGCAAGCCATTTTTGTCATGCAGGTGGGCACTATTTCACCGAGACTTTAGCCTGAATCCAGTATAAGATATAATTGGGGTTGGATATACGCATACAATATTGGTCGAAAAGCACTGCCTCGCTGAACAGAACTGCCCACTGAAGCATGCTGCCATTTTTGCTTTTTTCAGAATTATTAGAATTTCAATAAGGTGACAGATTATTCAACCTCTTTACAGTGGAGCTGACGTTATATCATATGACGCAACAGACTCTTTTATAGCCACTGTTTTTTTTTCTACTTACTATTAGTAATTATTGGAACTCTATACATTACTGTTACACAAAAAAATTTATTCCATCTTAGGAAGTCGTAAAATAATTTTTAATATAATGAAAGCAAAACTATGCCTATCATATTTGGGGAATTTTATTCCCCTCTACTAATTTTTGGAAATGCTTATTTATCACTACACACTCTTTGCATAGAGGCGCTTTTCCAGTGAGATAAGGCTGGTTTCACATTTGCGTTTTATCGCGCAGAGCATTGTGCGCTATCGGTCGCACGCACATTTGTCCCCTATATTTAAAATGGTGTGCGCAGTGTCTAACGATTGCACGCAGGCCTCAGCGTTTCAGTGTGCTGTGCATTTTCCATGTCTGCTATCAGACGCGCCGGATGCTACACGTTGCATTTTTTGGTCCGCCCAACGTCGTTAAAAATGCGCATGCGCGTGTCAGCGCATGCAATGCGCAAAAAAATAGTGTTACAGTCTATTTTTGTGCTGACGTGCGCTGTATAGTGCGCATGTCAGCGCTTAGTGAGCGCATGCGATTTCAGAGTAAATAATGTCTAGACACTGTCTAAATCCAGCCCCTCAACAAGAAACATTGGGAGCATGGGAGATAAAAGAAGGGCTTTGTAGTGCCACCTCATCACTCTCCAGACATACTGCAAGAAGACACCCACCCAGCCAGAGATCACATTTTGGATCACAGCAGCTTAATGTGAGTATAATTTTTCTGTGAGTCTGTGCTTTCAAATACAGTGGGGAAAAAAAGTATTTAGTCAGTCAGCAATAGTGCAAGTTCCACCACTTAAAAAGATGAGAGGCGTCTGTAATTTACATCATAGGTAGACCTCAACTATGGGAGACAAACTGAGAAAAAAAAATCCAGAAAATCACATTGTCTGTTTTATGGTGGAAAATAAGTATTTGGTCAGAAACAAGCAATCAAGATTTCTGGCTCTCACAGACCTGTAACTTCTTCTTTAAGAGTCTCCTCTTTCCTCCACTCATTACCTGTAGTAATGGCACCTGTTTAAACTTGTTATCAGTATAAAAAGACACCTGTGCACACCCTCAAACAGTCTGACTCCAAACTCCACTATGGTGAAGACAAAAGAGCTGTTAAAGGACACCAGAAACAAAATTGTAGCCCTGCACCAGGCTGAGAAGACTGAATCTGCAATAGCCAACCAGCTTGGAGTGAAGAAGTCAACTGTGGGAGCAATAATTAGAAAATGGAAGACATACAAGACCACTGATGATCTCCCTCGATCTGGTGCTCCACGCAAAATCCCACCCCGTGGGGTCAGAATGATCACAAGAATGGTGAGCAAAAATCCCAGAACCACGCGGGGGGACCTAGTGAATGAACTGCAGAGAGCTGGGACCAATGTAACAAGGCCTACCATAAGTAACACACTACGCCACCATGGACTCAGATCCTGCAGTGCCAGACGTGTCCCACTGCTTAAGCCTGTACATGTCCGGGCCCGTCTGAAGTTTGCTAGAGAGCATTTGGATGATCCAGAGGAGTTTTGGGAGAATGTCCTATGGTCTGATGAAACCAAACTGGAACTGTTTGGTAGAAACACAACTTGTCGTGTTTGGAGGAAAAAGAATACTGAGTTGCATCCATCAAACACCATACCTACTGTAAAGCATAGTGGTGGAAACATCATGCTTTGGGGCTGTTTCTCTGCAAAGGGGCCAGGACGACTGATCCGGGTACATGAAAGAATGAATGGGGCCATGTATCGTGAGATTTTGAGTGCAAACCTCCTTCCATCAGCAAGGGCATTGAATATGAAACGTGGCTGGGTCTTTCAACATGACAATGATCCAAAGCACACCACCAGGGCAACGAAGGAGTGGCTTCGTAAGAAGCATTTCAAGGTCCTGTAGTGGCCTAGCCAGTCTCCAGATCTCAACCCTATAGAAAACCTTTGGAGGGAGTTGAAAGTCTGTGTTGCCAAGCGAAAAGCCAAAAACATCACTGCTCTAGAGGAGATCTGCATGGAGGAATGGGCCAACATACCAACAACAGTGTGTGGCAACCTTGTGAAGACTTACAGAAAACGTTTGACCTCTGTCATTGCCAACAAAGGATATATCACAAAGTATTGAGATGAAATTTTGTTTCTGACCAAATACTTATTTTCCACCATAATATGCAAATAAAATGAAAAAAAAAACAGACAATGTGATTTTCTGGATTTTTTTTTCTCAGTTTGTCTCCCATAGTTGAGGTCTACCTATGATGTAAATTACAGATGTCTCTCATCTTTTTAAGTGGTGGAACTTGCACTATTGCTGACTGACTAAATACTTTTTTTCCCCACTGTATATAATGTGTACTAATGTTTTATTTTTTTTCTTTTGCTAGAATGTCTTCTGGATCCGAATACTCACCAGCAGCGGAAGAATTGGCAGACGCAGAGCGTGAGGTGAGTAGTTTACTGTCTTGTGAAGTATACCTGCCTGTCCAAATGTTTAATTATTTATTTTCTTTTACAGACCTCAGCATCGGACCAGCCAAGTGAGGGTGAGCAGCCGGAGCAGCGTACACCAAGCACGGCGGGAAGGAGACGCACGGTAGGAAAGTTTTTTCCTAATTTTTTATTTTTTAAAAAAAATTTTGGATTCTGGTTTTTCTGTCCAGCTTTTCTCCCCTTTTTTTTTCTTCTCCATCACCACTCTCCATAAATGCAAAGATTCTAAATGTATTTCTTTTCTAGGTTCCACAACGGGATGAGGACATCTATCTAGACAATGAGCAACTCATCAGCCTTGTCCAGGAGCGTGTCCCATTGTGGGACAGCCGTGACCAGCAGTACAAGGACATTGTGGTGACCCGGCAGCTATGAAATGAAGTGGCTGCAGCATTGATGGAGGGCTGGGACAGCGCTTCTGCAACTGTCAAAAAGGCGTTCAGTAAGTATTTCTCTGTTGTGTGATGCTGCATTGACTCTTGATCCTGATGATACATGTGTGTTTACTGCAAGAGATCTGCTTGCAGTAAACACACATGTGTCCTCAGGTTCAATAGTGTATACATTGTGTATTGAATGCTGTGTCTTTTTCATGGTTCACTCTTGATCCTGATGATACATGTGTGTTTACTGCAAGAGATCTGCTTGCAGTAAACACACATGTGTCCTCAGGTTCAATAGTTTATGCATTGTGTATTGAATGCTGTGTCTTTTTCATGGTTCACTCTTGATCCTGATGATACATGTGTGTTTACTGCAAGAGATCTGCTTGCAGTGCACACACATGTGTCCTCAGGTTCAATAGTGTACGCACTGTGTATTGAATGCTGTGTCTTTTTTATGGTTCACTCTTGATCCTGATGATGCATGTGTGTTTACTGCAAGAGATCTGCTTGCAGTAAACACACATGTGTCCTCAGGTTCAATAGTGTACGCATTGTGTATTGAATGCTGTCTCTTTTTTATGGTTCACTCTTGATCCTGATGATACATGTGTGTTTACTGCAAGAGATCTGCATGCAGTAAACACACGTGTCCTCAGGTTCAATAGTGAATTCATATTGGTGATTCAGCATTGATGACAACTCAGGTGTGTGTGGTAATACAGATACCATCATTGTGTTGTCCAACCTAATTTTGTTTTTCTTTCCATTGTTTCAACAGTGAACAAAGTCCGCACACGTTGGCGCTCGATGAAGGACCGTTTCAACACTGATGTTCGTGCTGAGGGACAGGTTCGCAGTGGCTCTTCTGCAAGGACAAGAATCAAGTATCGGTATCATCGCGCCTTGGAATTCTTACGACCAGAGCATAAGTATTTTTTTTTTTTGGCTTATTAACCCTAATTTATATTCCACAGCTGATCCGTCTTGTTAATGCTGGATACTAATGTTTACCTTTTTTTTCCACAGCACCTGGAGCAGCACCCTGCAACCTGTCCCAGGACCGGTTCTTCATCGATCGACCTTGGACCCGTCCCAGCCATCTGACAGCCAGGAAGCAAGTTGCAGGTCAGCAACACAGACAGCTGGTGGCCAGGAAGCTGGTCAATCAGGTGTTCCCCTGTCCCAGGTCTCTGCCACTGGTTATGCGGGCACTACCCGCCAGCGGCAGAGGGCCTCGGACAGGCCTGTCTTGCCCGAGTTCATGTACTTGAGCGAGGCCTTTCATGCCAGTCTCAAGACGCTGTCCGAAAGAGTGGAAAGTGGATTTTCTCTAATGGAAGGTGGTTTTAACTACATGGAACACCTCTTCCACTCTTTCGCACAGCGCCTTGACCGGCTGGAGGCCGACCTCAATAGACCAGCGCACCATTTCTTTAGTAAAATTGAACGGGGCATGGTGGATCACCTTAGTCCTGAGCAACAGCTGACTGTCTTACACGCCTGCAACACTGCTTACTTGCAGACTATGCAGCAGAATCAATACGTGCAGCAGTTAGTGTTGTCATTCCCACCTGTGCCACCACTGACTCGCTTCACCACAGCACCGACTTCTGCTGCATATCACTGCACAGCCACCTGCATTCCTAGCCAAGCTGGGCACCACTACACCACACCAATGTTGAGTGCTGCTGGACACTCCACCCCCGCCACCACCACCATGTCATGCGCTGCTCCTGTCTGGAGCACCAGTACTGCCACATCTTGGCGCACCTCCAGCGCTAAATCTCGTTGGGCCACCACCTCTTCACCTGTTTGCACAGAAAGAACATCTCCGGATCAGAGCACCGCCACTTCTCCAATGCATGAGAACACCACCACAACTCTGCACCATACAAGGAGCACCCCAACCACCACTCTTCAGAGGTCCACCACCACCACCACATCTCCTCATAGGAGCACCGCCACCACTACTCTGCAGAGGATCACCGTCAACACTTCGCCTCCTCATGGCACCTCCAAAACTCAGCATCACAGTGTCACCGCCACCACTTCACCAGATCGGAGCACCGCCCACACTTGTCCCACCAGAAGCACCGGGCGTAATTCACCATCCATGAGCACCATCACCACCATTTCACCTACAAGGAGCACCGCCAGCACCACCACCAAGCACCCTAGGGGAGACTGTTGTGAGTTCATTCTCTGGTTCACCAGTTGTGAGTCTCCTTCCAGACTCCCTCTGGTGGTGACGGGAGGTGGTGAGGCTGATTTGATCGGTGGAGATCTGCCACCTGAGAATGTGGATGACAATTGGATCTCAGGAGTCTCAGATTGGATTTAAGACAGCCAACGCCCTATTCAGTTGCTGGTGATTCCTTTTGCTTCTCAGGTCTTGGTTCTCAGCTCTATTCCAGTCAGCTCAAGCTAAGTTTCTCTGTTAATGTTCACACTTGATTTTGTTGTTCTATTCATTTTTTTGCGTGGTCAGCCAGCCCCGGCTTGGGCTGTGCTGAATTTACACTCTTATTTATCTGTGTTTGCCAATTTGCTTTTTGTCCCTTATTAGATTGGCCTCTTTTTGCTCTGTCTCAGAATATTTCAGAGTGCTGATATAGTGGGAGAAGTCTAGTGACGTCAGGGTTAATTTTGTTATCAGAAGTGTTGGACATTATTTTGTAGGGCTTTGGGCAGATTGCAGACAGTGTCTGTCCTTTCCTCTCCTTTTTAGTTAGTTTGGGTCCCATCGTTTGCTCAGCCTATTTTCCTACCTGTCTTTGTGTTTTCATCTTGTTTCACTGTCAATACATGTGTGGGGGCTGTCTATTCCTTTGGGGTCTGCTCTGGGGCAGTTAGTTTTCCCTTTTCTTGCTTTAGGCTTATTTAGTCCTCCGGCCATGACGAGGTGTCTAGGTTCATCGTAGGCACACTCTACGGCTGCTGCTAGTTGTGTGGTAGGATCAGGGATCTGCAATCTGCATAGTTACCAACCTCTCTGGTTTTTCTGGGCTTAGCATGTTTAGTTTTTTCCTCCTCGGTGACCCATTCATAACAGAATCACCAGCCATACCGCAGATTCTAGGGTACTCAAAAGCAGGAAAAAGTTGTTTTAAAAAAAAAAGAAAAGTGTGTCAGAATTTTTTTTTATATATATATTTTTTCCTTTTTTCTCTGGGGCCGTAGGAGGATTTTTTTTTCTTTTTCCTAATGGAGATTAAGCAATTGTCTGATGGTGTGGAGCAGCTGGCTGCTGAAGTGCAGTGAATTTCCACCTACCTCATTCAGTACATGCTGCTGAACCCAAGATTCCTAATCCTGATGTGTTTTCTGGGGATCGGTCTAAATTTCTGAATTTTAAGAATAATTGTAAATTATTTCTGGCCTTGAAGCCAAACTCATCGGGGAGCTCTGTGCAGCAGGTTAAAATTGTCATCTCCTTGCTGCGTGGCGATCCCCAGGATTGGGCTTTTTCTCTGACACCTGAAAATCCTATTCTGACTAATGTGGATGCATTTTTTCAAGCCTTGGGGTTGTTGTATGATGAACCTAATGCTGTTGATCAAGCTGAGAGAACCCTGTTGGTATTAAACCAGGGTCAGGATTCTGCAGAGTTATACTGTCAAAAATTCCAAAAGTGGGCAGTCCTTACTACATGGAATGATAGTGCGTTGGCAGCTCTCTTTCAGAAGGGTTTATCAGAGACCGTAAAAGATGTTATGGTGGGATTTCCTGTTCCCTCTGGTCTGGATGATTCTATGTCATTAGCCATTCAAGTTGATCGGCGTTTACGTGAGCGTAAAACTACACGGGAGGCGCTGCCACCTTTTGAACAAACGTCTGAACCTATGCAATGTGATGGGGTTTTGTCTAGGGCGCAACGTCAGGAGTTTAGAAGGCGTAATAAGCTGTGTTTTTTCTGTGGAGAAGCCTCTCATACTATTTCTGTCTGCCCTAAACGAGAGAAACGTTTTGCACACACATTTGCTGTGGGCAGTGTACAACCTAAGTTCCTTTTGGCAATTACTCTGATCTGCTCCTTATCCACGTTTTCCACTAATGCTTTTGTGGATTCAGGAGCAGCGTTGAATCTGATGGATTTGGACTTTGCTAAATGTTGTGGTTTTTTCATGACGCCTCTGCGGATGCCTATTCCTTTGAGGGGTATTGATGCTACTCCTTTGGCGGAGAATAAACCTCAGTTTTGGACCCAGGTGACAATGCGAGTTGCCCCAGACCACCAAGAAAATTGTAAATTTTTGGTACTGCATAATTTGCATGATACTATTGTTCTGGGTTTTCCTTGGTTGCAAACTCATAATCCAGTTTTGGATTGGAAATCTGGGTCTGTGGTGAGTTGGGGTTGTCATTGTGTTCTTAGGGACGCTCCTGTTTTCTCCACCTCTCCTCAGTCTCATGATTTTCCTGATTATCTAGCCGATTTTTCTGATGTATTTAGTGAGAGCAAGTCTGTGTCTTTGCCTCCTCGTAGGAGTTATGACTGTGCAATTGAGTTGATGCCTGGTTGTAAATTTCCCAAGGGTCGGCTTTTCAACTTATCAGTACCCGAACATGATGCTATGCAATCCTATATTAAGTAGTCATTGGAGAAGGGTCATATTAGACAATCCTCGTCACCTTTAGGTGCTGGGGTTTTTTTGTAGCCAAGAAAGATGGTTCATTAAGACCGTGTATTGATTATCGTTCCCTTAACAAGATGACGGTTAAATATCAGTACCCGTTACCTCTGATGTCTGATTTATTCTCCACAGAGTTAAGAGTGCCTGCTGGTTTACTAAGCTTGACCTCAGGGGGGCGTATAATCTTATTTGCATCAAGCACGGGGATGAATGGAAGACGGCGTTTAATACTCCAGAGGGACATTTTGAGTACCTGGTGATGCCTTTTGGGCTCACTAATGCCCCTTCTGTCTTCCAGTCCTTTATGAATGATATTTTCCGTGACTTTGTGGATAAGTTTTTGATCATCTATCTGGATGATATTTTGATCTTTTCTAGTGATTGGGATTCTCATGTGGAACACGTCCGGACTGTGTTCCGGATTTTGAGGGAGAATTCCCTGTTTGTTAAGGGATCAAAATGCCTCTTTGGTGTACAGAGGATTTCATTTTTGGGATTTATCTTATCTCCATCGACTATTGAAATGGACCCAGCCAAGGTACAGGCCATTTATGATTGGGTTCAGTCTACTTCTTTGAAGGCCCTCCAGAAGTTTTTGGGTTTTGCTAATTTTTATCGTAAATTTATAGGTAATTTTTCTGGTATGGTCAAGAAGGGCGCTGATGTGCTGAATTGGTCTCCTGAGGCTATCTCAGCATTTCAGGAGCTTAAGCAGAGATTTACTTCAGCTCCAGTTTTACAGCAACCTGATGTCTCACTTCCATTTAAGGTGGAGGTAGATGCTTCTGAGATTGGTGCAGGAGCTGTTTTGTCCCAAAAAGACCCTGTGACTTCTAAGATGAATCCCTGTGCCTTCCTTTCTCGAAAGTTCTCCCCATCTGAACGCAACTATGACATGGGGAATCGGGAATTGTTGGCCATGAAGTGGGTATTTGAAGAGTGGAGACATTGGTTGGAGGGAGCTAGACATCAAGTTGTGGTCCTCACCGATCACAAGAATTTGATTTATCTGGAGTCGGCCAAACGCTTAAATCCTAGACAGGCTAGATGGGCCTTGTTTTTCACGCATTTTAATTTTGTGGTCTCTTTTCTTCCGGGCACTAAGAATGTTAAGGCAGATGCCCTTTCTAGGAGTTTCTTTGCCGATTCTCTTAGTGTGACCGAGCCTACTACCATCCTAGGTGAGGGGGTAGTTCTTTCTGCCATTTCTCCCGATTTGAGACGCGCCCTGGATGAATTTCAGAAGGATAAACCTGAGTGTTGCCATATGGGAAAATTGTATGTTCCTGACCAGTGGAGAGAGTGATGTCTGAAATTCATTGCTCCGCATTGGCTGGTCATCCAGGTATTTTTGGTACCTGAGATTTGGTGAGTCGGTCCTTTTGGTGGCCTACCTTATCTCGTGACATCAGGAGAATTTTGTACAGTCCGGTGGGACTTGTTTTCGGTCTAAACTCTGCTCTCGTTCTAGTGGGTTGCTGATGCCCTTGCCGGTGCCCAAGAGGCCATGGACCCATATCTCAATGGATTTTATTTCTGATCTTCCTGTCTCTCAGAGAATGACTGTTATCTGGGTGAACTAATCTAGATGTGAGGTGTGCACTTTGAACCCCCAAGTGCTTCACAGAAGTTTATAACGCAGAGCTGTGAAAATAAAAAATTATTTTTTTTTTCCTCAAAAAATTATTTTTAGCCCACTATTTTTTATTTTCACAAGGGTAACAGGATAAATTGGACCCCAAAAGTTGTTGGTACCCCATATGTGGGGGGGGCCACTGTTCAGGGACACGTTGGGGCTCAGAAAGGAAGTAGTGACGTTTTGAAATGCCGACTTGATGGAATGGTCTGTGGGCGTCATGTTACATTTGCAGAGCCCCTGATGTACCTAACCAGTGGAAACCCCCCACAAGTGACCCCATTTTGGAAACTAGACCCCCCAAGGAACTTATCTAGATGTGTGGTGAGAACTTGGAACCCACAAGGGCTTCACAGAAGTTTATAACACAGAACCGTGAAACTAAAAAATCATTTTTTTTCCACAAAAATAATTATTTTAGCCCCCATGTTTTTATTTTCCCAAGGGTAACAGGAGAAATTAGACCCCCAAAGTTGTTGTGCAATTTTTCCTGAGTACCCTGATACCCCATAAGTGGGGGTACACCACTGTTTGGACACATGTCGGGGCTTGAAATGGAGGGAGCACCGTTTGACTTTTTGAACGTAAAATTGGCTAGAATAAATGGTGGCTCCATGTCGCGTTTGGAGACCCCATGATGTGCCTAAACAGTGGAAACCCCTCAATTCTATCTCCAACCCTAACCCCAACACACCCCTAACCCTAATCCCAACCCTAATCATAACCCTAACCTCAACCCTAATCCCAACACACCCCTAACGAAATCACAACTCTAACCCTAACCACAAGCCTAACCGTAATCCCAACCCAACCCTAACCCTAATCCCAATTACAACCCTAACCCTAATTCCAACCCTTAGTCCAACCCTAACCCTTAGCCCAACCCTAACCCTAACCCTAACCCTTAGTCCAACCCTAACCCTATTTCTAATCCTAACCCTAATTCCAACCCTAGCCCTAACCCTAACCCTAGCCCTAACCCTAGCCCTAACCCTAGCCCTAACCCTAACCCTAGCCCTAACCCTAGCCCTAACCCTAGCCCTAATGGAAAAATATAAAAAAATATTTTGTTTTTTTATTATTTGTCCCTACCTATGGGGGTGATAAGGGGGGCGGTGATTTACTTTTTTTTATTTTGATCACTATGAAAGTTTATAATAGTGATCAAAATAAATGAATGAATCTGCAGCGTTGCAGATTCGATTCGGCGCATGCGCCCGCCATCTTCTAAGATGGCGGCACCCATGACGCTGGACGGCGGGACACCGGGACGGATAGCGGGAGATCGGAGGCACAAAGGAGGGTGAGAGGGGGTGATTGGAGGGCTGAGGGGGTGATCGGAGGGCTGGGGGGCGGAAGGAAGGCGGGGGGCAGATTATGACGGCGGCTGCCGATCGGCGCCGTCAGACGGTGGCGGCAGCCGATCGGTGCTGTCAGTCGGTGTGGGGGGGGTCGGGTCTCTGTGTCCAGCCATGTCCGATATTTCAGCATCGGCCATGGCTGGATTGTAATATTTCACCAATTTTCATTGGTGAAATATTACAATCGCTCTGATTGGCTGTTAAAAGTGAAACTGCCAATCAGAGCGATCGTAGGCACGTGGGGGCTAAGCCACACCCCCAGGTGTTAACTCTGAAGGGTCCTTTGTGTGCGGGTCGGGTGACCTTTCAGTGACCCCGGTCACCCGACCCGCAAGGGGGCAATCAATTCATGACACCACATAGGCATCATGGGTCGTATTGTCACGACTTTTCATGATGCCTACGTGGTGTCAAAGGTCGTGAAGGGGTTAATGTGTGTTTACAAAGTGAGGAGATGATGTTGAAAATACACGTCATATGGTCATGAACCTGGCGTTGTATCATACTTTGAAGAAAAAACCATACAGGTATAAACACAGGTGTTTTATTAACATACACAACACATAAAAATTAGGTTACACCATTTTCTCTTGCCAGGCCACTCGTCCAACATCAGAGGTGAAGTAGGTCGCAAATTGGTCCCTCATTTGCCCTACTTCAACAGATGACCGTAGAGGGTGCTGATTAAATTCTGGAAAGGGGTTAGGAGAGGAATCATCTAGTTCAAAACTAGGGTGCTCTCTATCCATCACAAAATTGTGTAGAACAACACAGGCCTTCACCACCTCATCCACAGTTTCTAGTTTAAGATTAATGGCTGTGGAGAGAATTCACCATCTGGATACTAGTATACCAAAGGCACACTCTACAGTTCTTCTGGCCCTGGTCAACCTGTAATTAAAAATTCTTTTAGTGTGGTCCAAGTCCCGGCTGGAGTATAGTTTGAGCAGGTGTTGGCACATCTGGAATGCCTCATCCCCAACCATTACAAAGGGCTGTGGCGGACCTTCGGTGTTGGGAAGAGGCCGTGGCATGGGGAAATTGAACTGGTTGCCATACAACCTCCATCACATGTCTGAGTTCTTAAAAGCCTGGGAGTCATTTCCACACCCAAATGCACCTATGTCCACTGCAAAAACTTACAGTCTGCATCAGAAATGGCAATTAGTATTGTAGAGAAGTACTTTTTATAATTGTAGTACTCTGATCCAGTTCTCTTGGGTTTTATAATCCTGATGTGTTTCCCATCCACCGCACCCAAACAATTAGGGAAATTGCTGACTGTCCAGAATCTTTCTGCATTTTCAAGCCACTTTTCCACGGTGGGCAGGGGCATGAATTCTGGACAGAGAACGTCCCACAAAGCCCGGCAGGTGTCTGCAACTATTCCAGACAAGGTGGATATTCCAAGACGGAACTGGAAGTGCAGAGAAGAGAGGGTCTCTCCAGTAGCCAGGAATCTGGGACACAAAGAAACAACAAGAATTTATATTTGTGTATAGGGATTTTTAACACATTAAAAAAAAAAGGGCACACCAATAAATAAATATGCATCCTTTTCTTTAAAAAAAATGCCTCAAACCAATGCAGATACTTTTAGTACGTGGCAGATCAAGAATTCTGCCATAATATACTACTACATCAAAGAACCAGTACTATTATGCAGTCAGTGGTTACGTACCGTAATGTGACCATGAGCCATTCCTCGGGAGGAATCGCACGACGGAGCTGTGTGTCCTGTCTACGGATGACATCTTGTACATGACTAAGTAAATACATGAAGCTTTGTTGTGGCATCCGTGTGTAATCCATAAATTTATCTGGGTTTGCCTGTAGCTCGCTGTAGAGGGTGTGGTACGCTCCACGGTTCTCCCGGAGCTCAGCAATAGGATGAATCCACAAATGCTGACGCTGCCGTCTTCGCTGTCTCTCTCTCTCTCTTTGTTCATGGCAAGCAACTGCATAAGCTTGAGCCATCCTAATGTCCAGATCCAAGTTGAAGTGAAAGCTTTTCCAGTGCAGATCCATGTCTTCATCAAAAACTGCTAGCAACTGGGAAGAATAGCTGTAAACTGCGCCTAGATAAGGAATTCCAATAACACATGCCCACTGCTGTCCAATTGGTGGCATATGAGTCATAATTGGTCAATGATTTGTAAAATCCTGTGATTGTGACATTATGCGCACTAATCACGCAAACGCATGCAAAACGTTTACAAACGCATATAATCGCTGCGTTTTTTTGGCTTACCGCGCACGATTATGTCCCAAAAAAACGCTGCATTTACAAGCGTTTGTAAGCGTTTTTGTATGCGTTTGATGTGCGCTCCAAACGCAACGCAAAAAAACGCTGGTGTGAAACTAGCCTAAGAGGTGTTTTGTGTCTCATTGATGTTCCCCTTCATCCCTGCATCTTGTGTACATTTTTGAAGCAATTAAAGAGAAGCTGCAGCTGCATTTTCTTCTTCTCCCATTTTTAGTTTTTAATTTACTTTAACTCCTTAAAGGGAACCATTCACCTCCAGAAACACTATTAGGCTGGAGTCACACTAACCTGCGCAAAATACGCTCCGTATTTTACATGCGTAATACGGATGAATCACCACTAAATAGTGGTCCGTAGGTCATCCGTAAGCAAGGTGAGGTCGCGTATTTTGCGCATGTGTGTATCCGTATGTAATCCGTATGCAATCCGTATGGCGAGATTTTCTCGCAGTCTTGCAAAATGGACATTTAACGGTTTTGAGGCCTGCAAACAATTTAAATCATTAGCCTGCACCCTATTTAGACACTCAGAAACAGGTGGCTGACTACATTCTGTACATTTGTCACCTTGCTTTCACGAGGTGTGTTGGTGTTCTTTGTGCAGCATGGCAGAGGGTCTGACATTCAATACAACTGAGCAGGTTCTCTTTACCTGGCTTTTGTCACGGCTCTTTGGGCAACCATATCCTGTGATAGTGGATCCGCGGAGGAGGAGACGCATGTGGGTACATCCACTTTTGAGGCAACGACTCACAAGAGGGCATTTTCACCGCCTCTATTCGTCTCTGCGGTAGCATCCGGTGAAATTTTACCAGTACTGTCGAATGAGCATTTCCACATTTGATCGCCTTTTGGAGACAGTGCGCCCTGGGATCACCTTTCAGGACACTAGGATGCGCAAAGCCATATCTGCAGAGGAGCGACTTCTACTCACAATACGGTATGTACTACACAACCACATTCTCTATGTTCATAATGTGTGTGTTAATTTATGTTTTTTGGCCTTCTTGGACAAAGTTTAATACCCTCATCTTACTCAAAATATGTTTCACCTGACACAGCAGAATGTTACATCTAATATGTCCTGCATATCACTTAGTCATTGTGCCACCAAATATGTGTGTGTTGTTCTCTCATTTCCTACCAAGTTTGGTCGGCATGTAACTGATTTTTTTTTACTTTAGCCATTCTAAACTGTACTCTTTCTGTTGTTCTACAGCTTCCTGTCCACTGGCCTGTCTTATGCCGCCCTCCACCATGAGTTTCTCATTGGAAAGTCAACCATTTCAGGCATAGTGAGGTCTACATGTGCACAAATCTGGACAAGACTCCATCAGGTGTTCCTACCCGAGCCCAGGATGGAAGACTGGTTAAGGATTTCAAGGGACTTTGAGGAGGACTGCCAGTTTCCAAATTGTATTGGGGCCCTGGATGGCAAACATATCAGGGTGCGTAAGCCGCCGAACTCAGGCTCCCAATTCTTCAATTATAAACAATACTTTTCTGTTGTATTGTTGGCTCTGGTAGACCCTCAATACAAGTTTATAATTGTTGACATTGGGGCCTATGGAAGGACGGGAGACTCTAGAGTCTTCAATACTTCCATAATGGGTCGGCGGCTACGCACCAACCAGTTGGATCTACCACCACCACGCCAGCTACCAGGCTCCCCCGAACAATCAGTCCCTTATGTCCTTGTGGCAGATTAGGCCATTCAGTTATCACGCAATGTCATGAGGCCATATCCCCGGCGCAACCTTGACCACAGGCACAGAATTTTTAACTTGCGCCTATCACGTGCTAGGTGACTGGTGGAGTATTCCTTTGGGATTCTTTGTGCCAAATGGCGGGTACTCCAGTCTGCCATTCAGTTGAGTGAGCAAAATGTGAATGAAGTTGTCAAAGCCTGTGTTGTTCTGCATAACTTCACCAGGATACATGATTGTTCCTCCTCTGATGGTGTTGTGCGTAGGCCGGACAATGTGCGCAGGGTGAGACCATCTATCATCCCTCAACGTAGACCGCTCTCTGGCCTCAAAGTGCGTGATATATTCACGAATTACTTTATCTCACCTGAGGGGGCAACTTCTTGGCAAGAGAATTCTGTGTCTATGTTATAATTTGTTTCTTTAAAAATGTGTCTAAATATATATTGCTCAAGCCTTTATGATTCTATGACTGTTTCATTGCATTGGTTGGTGTCTGTTAGTATGTTGTGAGGGATTGTGAAAAATCACACAGAGACGTTAACTAGAGTAGACAAATTTTTAGTTTTGCCTTTTTTTTTTGGTTTTGCTTAAAGGCAAACATAATTTTGCCATAACACAAATTTGGAAATGGCCAAAATGACCCTTTGTGCCTTCTTTAACTTGGTGTAACATTAATATTACAGAAAAAACCTGCAACAAACATTATGCAATAACAACATTGCTGCATGCCTACATTAACCTTGATTAGGCAACAAAGGGTGAGCTCCATCACCAAAATAAAGTCAATAAGATAACACTAACATTTCCTCATAATGTTATCCAATCATAGAAATATTCCACCATGACAGGCAAGGCTACCTCACATCTTTCACACAGATATTACCTGTCTGTGGAACAGACAAAATTTAAGCATGCTATACTGGAAAGGATGAAAATACAAAACTCACTTGTTAAGACATAGAGAGAGCGTGATATTCTGAATGCTGGTCGCCTCAAATTGTTTTACTAGAGATTGCTAACAACAAAGTTGACTACTTAACTAAAGGCAAGCACGCCTTTCCTATGCGTTAGCAAGTGAATAGTGTATTTTCATCCTTTCATGTAACAGTATAGCGCATTTAAATATTCTCTTTTATACACACATTTAATATCTGTGTGAAAGGCGTGAGGTAGCGTTGCCTGTCATGATCGATTGTTTCATATGTTTGGAAAACATTGTTTAAAAATGTGAGTGTTAAATTATGTTCTAAATGTTGGTGAAGGAGAACACCTGTTTTTTTGTCTAGATTAGAAGCACCAGTTACATGTCACTGGACATCTCCAAACTTTTGAATCATAAATCCTCATATGTAGAGGAAGGGGAACGTGGAGGAACAGCCTGTGGGTGCTGCTGGACATTGTGGGCAACATCGCCCTGTGTGGGGCCATACTGTTGCCCATGATGCTGTAGTTGTCCAGCCTCCTGGGCCTGTTGGTGATACTGGCCAGAGTACTGATGATGGTGAGAGGCTTCTTGTTGGCTATGGTAGGCCCGTGGCTCATACCCACCAACATAGCCAGATCGTCCCCAACCAGGTTGGGACCAGCCTCCAACACTGGGTGGGTACAAGTGGCCATATTGGTGGGGTTGGCTTGAGGAAGACATGTGGGGCTGCGGAATAGAAGGATGGGTAGGGGGAGGAAGGGCTTGAGGTGTTGGCCCACGTATTAGGGGCTGTTCAGACCCTGCTTGAGCATGCATCTGTGTGGATGGTCTCATGCGCATTAAATTTCTTGGTGAGAGCTGCCACCTCTCCAGAAATTCAAACACCTCATATGGGGTATTGGGGGGGTGCTTGCATCAAGCAGGATCTGAATACATCCCCTAATACGGAGCCTGACCTCACGGGTAAGGGCACGGAGATAAAGGGTGAGGCTACGTGCATAGGCCTCCTCACCATCATCTGTACTGACTCTGGACAAGTAAGTCAGCACCCCTGTGTCCACATTGGTCCTGCTCTCTTGAATGGTGACCTGGCGCCTTCTTCTTATTCGCCGTGATGCTAGAGCAGCCTGTGGGGAGGGCCTGATTTGGGCAGTTGGGCTGCTGCTCAAGTTGCCCGGCTCTTCCAGGATGGGTGAGGTTGCAGCAGCAGACCGTCCTGGTGGTGTGTTGTGTAGGGCAGCCATTGTGTGTTCTGGTGATGCCTCCTCTTCAGCCATCCTTCTTGTAGGGGGAGAAGATGGGCCAGCCACCTCATCCCCTACAGGATCAATAATTGGCTCTGCCTCTGAGGCCGTTCCTCGATCCGTAAGGTTGGATTGAGTTCTGTTATGAAAGAGAACAGAGGCAAAAATACATCAATATTTTTGTCCCTGTAAAGTATTTGTGTAATGTTTTTGTGTCATGTGGTGTGAGGTATGTACTTACGGTCTCAGAGCCAGAATTGGGGCGAGGAAGTTCAGCCAGTCATAGTATATATATTTGCGCTTTACATGGCCAGCATCCCCACTCCTGGACCGCTGCTGGCGTTCCCGGCGGTACTGGTCCCGGATGCTTCTCCACCGTTTCATCACATCTTCCACTGCAATGTGACAGGAAAGATTGTCAAAATCACATATTTGAGAGGTCACATTTTCAAACAGTAGTCTAGGCATGGGGCCTTCTGGGGTGTGCGTTCTACCCATGGTGGCATATGTAATTGGGCCGATACCCAGGGTCTCATTAGCTCCACTGAAACTAATTTTATTGGCTAGGAGGATGAGGAACTTGTGGCCTAACCCCTAATTATGGCTGTGTGAAACCACGTGTCACATCCTAATGTAACGGCCTCATGAGGCTAAGAAAAGTACATGCACAGGAAGGGGGGGTGCTGATTGTAGATTCATTTTATAGCGCGCGCTAAGGTTAATTATATTTTTATTGTTGCACTTACGAATTTTATGCTGCTCATCACGTGGTCTGTCACCAGTCATGGTACATCTGGCGACAGATGCGCCTCCATGACGCCTCCTTTCTTGTGCGGTTCGCATAGTTTGCGTCTCGTGGGTCCCATATTTCTGGACGCTCCTGCACCAGCACAATGAGGAGCTCTACATTAATGTATGTGGACGCCATGCTGCTGCTGTACTCCGTGGAGGCTGACTTCCTGGATGTCTGGAGCGGTTTTTGAGCTCATTTGCATGTCTAGGCTTCCTGATGATGGATTGGCCCATTTCCTGTTCACCAGCCAAAAGACCTGCGTATTGCTCGCAGGTCACACGTGTGTTCCGTGTGTAATCCGTATTTTTTGCGCACCCATAGACTTGCATTGGCATACTATGGGCATAGTATGCTGACAATCGCAGCATGCTGCGAGTGGCACGGAGCGGAGGATACGGAGGAGAAATATACGCCTGGTGCGAGTGACCCCATAGAGAATCATTTGTCCGTGTCTAATGCGTGCTTTTAGCGCCTCTCACTCTCCCGTATTCCTCACCAGTGTGATCCTGGCCTAAGTCCGCAGATATAGTGGTAATTTGCAGGTAAATAGCATTTAAATCATGTCTGGTTGGCTTAGTGGAGCAGTGGATACAGGGAGTATATTAAGCTTTCTTGTCCTTGCAGCCGCTTGTTTCCAGTCATTGGGCTTGTGCAGAGAGCTGCTGTCTCATTGGGATTCAGGCTGCTTGCATGGAGACTCCCTGTACCCCCTTTCTACTCCCAGAGAGCTGATAGTCATCCCTCACTACACAGCAAGTGAGCTGTAACCAACCCCTGGCACATTGGTAGACAGCCTGCTCTGCAGCATGTGTGTGCAGCGTGTGTGTGCAGCATGTGTACAGAGCAGGCTGTCAATCAATATGCCAGGGAAGGATTACAGATCACTCACTATGTAGTGAGCGGTGACTGTAATATCACCCTTCTCTGCCCCATGACTGAATGCAAGCGGCTGGAGGGAAAATAAAACTTCATTTTCTCCCTGCAGTTGCTACTCCACTAGGCCAGTCAGAAAGGATTTTACTGCTATCTACCTGCAGAATACCACTATATCTGCAGGTTCACAGGATTTCTGTAGGTGACATGTTCCCTTTAAGAATGCAGGTATTTTTTTGTTGTTGTACCAGTTTCATTTATTCCTCTCTTTCTTCAAAGAGCCATCTTTTTTTTATTTTTCCATGGACAAAACCGATTGAGGATTTGTTTTTTGCTGATTAAGTTGTAGTTTTGAATAAGAGTATTCACTTTACTGTATAGTACACAGAAAAAGGGTAAAAAATTCCAAACATTCTGAACTTGATGATAAAAATAAATTGTGTTTATTTGCGCCACCATTTTCCAAAGCTCATTGCTCATTCACTGTACTTTTCTGTCAATGGGGCAAAATGAGAGTGTTTTTTTTACTGCTGAGTTGTAAATGGTACCATTTTGGTGTATATATGATGTTTTAATAGCTTTCTATTGTATTTTTTGTGAGAGGTGGTATGGACCAAAAAAAAGAAGCGTCTCAATTTTTTTTGTGTTTGTCGGATGGATTTAACAATTTTTTATTTTCATAGATCAAATATTTATGGATGCAGTAATACAAAATATGCATTTTTTCATTACTTTTAATTGGAGAAAAAGGGGTCATGTTTACATTTTTTATTTTAATTTTTTGAAAAACATTTTTCTTTACTTTTCACTTTTTCTTAGTTCTATAGATATCTTGACCCTGTAATAATTATATTGCTTGTACTATATACTGTACTACAATAATATTGCCCTATATAGCTCTAATCACAGTCTCCTGAAACTCAGCAGGTTCCCAGCTGTCATGACAACTCATCGTCACCCTGCGATCAGGACATGTGAGGTGACGGGGGATAGGTGATCAGCACCTATAATGGAAACATTGGCAGGATTGATCAGTTTTAAAGGGAATTTGTCACCAGGATTTCGCTACCTCTTTTGAGAGCAGCATAATTGTAGAGATACCCAAGATGGTACAAAATTAGAGTCTCACCCTTCCCCAACTCACCATGATAAGAGCAGCTGTGACTTCAGAACTTCTAGGGCCAACTAGTCCACCTGAGGCACACACAGAGATGAAGTGATGACAAGCTTAGGAACTTGACAGTCCATTGAGATACAAGGCCAGATGACTAGAGGGTCACATCCTGGCTTCTCCAAACATCTCCATGGAGCCAGGTGACCAGTGGATCCCAATCCTGGCTTTCCCAAATGTATCCATAGGGCTCAGGTGACTGGTGGGTCCAAATCCTTATTACCCCAAATGTATCCATGGTTCAGTGTTGGTCAATGGAGACAGCATCCTTGTATGAGAGAAGGCATAATACTGTGAAGGGCTGTGGGGAAATCATGCTTGTATAAGGGGCCATATTCCTATGTGAGGGGCTGTGAGGACCTCACTTTTGCATGGAGGAAAAAATACTAAATGGGAGGATGATGTGACATCATACTGATGTTTTGGCCATAATGCTTCCATAGTGAGTTCCATAATCTCACTGCTCTTACAGTAAAGAATTGCCATCTGTGATTCTAATTAAACTTTCTTTCTTTTAGACTTAAAGTATGTCCCGTCGTCACCGTTGTAAGCCTAGGTGTAAAAAGATCATGAGAAAGATCTTTGTACTGTCCACTCATATATGTGTACATTTATAATAAGGTTGCCTATAAGCCTTCATTTATTCCAAACTGAATAACCCCCGAGTTAACCTTTAAGCTATTGGCTACTGTGCGTGTCTACATTCTGCCACTATCCCTGAGTTGGGAGCCTGAGTCTACCACTTCAACTTAATATACGGTATTTAAAGTAGTATATTATACTATATCTCTTTTCATAAAGGCATTACTGCCCATATCAACCAAGAAAATGCGCTTAAACCAGCCATTGTACTGTACATTCCGAACATCATTGTGTGGAAAGGCTAGATTTTCAGTGCAAAGTTCACTCTTACCCAAATAATAATATTTGAAGCCTTAAAATAATCACTTCCAGACAAAGTAATGCAGTGGCAACTGATGTATAGATATGACAGATGAAATAACACATGGATGATTGTGCAAGGAGTCTTTAAATACTGCATGGTCTGCCTTTATGATCTATAACCCTTTTATTCTATTACTGTAAAACATTGTCCCTTATGTTATTTTAAAAAAGGCCTCAGAAGTATTGTCAGTTGCGAAGCTCATTATGATATGTTATGGGAATGTTAAATTCCTAAACTGTTTTAATCTGTTTGTTTGTTATGGGCTCACCTGTGGATGTGGATTCTCTAAGCCATAGCTAATGATGAGCACGACACATGGATTAGGGGGTACCAGGACAGCACGTTATGAAGTACAGTAGATAAATATGATTAGCAGGTAGCACAGATAAAGCAGTGCCAGGTATATGGATACATACGATGTTACGGGTTTACAGAGAGGAGCCAGAAGACTGCAGCATCTAATTTCTCCTACTCCTGCACTGATTAGAAGCACTTCACTATCATACTAAGCAGTGTAAATTTTGTTTAGCAGTGCAGGGGTTAATCTGCTCGGGTGAGAGCACCTGGAGTGTTAAGGCTCTCAGCTGCGCACTGATAGCCACTCCCATCTCCTATATAAACTGGGTCCTGGATAGCACTCATTGTCAGAACAAGTTTGCGATGCATGGCTGGAGGTTGTTGTTGGTTGCTATTGGAGAAGGCATTTAGTGGATTTATCTGTGACTGTTGCTAGATTTTGAATGAATGATAATTGCCTTTATTCTCCTACTTTGGTTTAACCCCATCCTCCTTCCCAGTGCATTCTTCTGTTATATGTGTGTGAATATTTCTATGTTTGGTATTTTTTATTATCTCTGTTCATCTTACCTTGTTAGATTTTGAATGAATGATAATTGCCTTTATTCTCCTACTTTGGTTTAACCCCATCCTCCTTCCCAGTGCATTCTTCTGTTATATGTGTGTGAATATTTCTATGTTTGGTATTTTTTATTATCTCTGTTCATCTTACCTTGTTAGTCTGGTTGGTGTACTATAGTACACTATTACTCCTCTCTTTCCTGCGTGGGGGAAGGGTACAGACTGAGGGCGAATTCAGGAGCTAAGGCAAGCTAAGTGGCCTCTGTGTCTTCACCATCAGAAAAAATCAGGGAGCAAGGCGATCTAGGGTGCCCCTAGAGTTAGTGACAGGGAAGGTGCCCCTGGTCCCAGGACACCTGACAACAGAGTCATGACACGCAGGAACGCTGACTGTATAGGAAATTGGTATCTTCAGGCAGGGAAGCAGTTAATCACAGGAATCCAGTCTGGTTTTCTTCCAGCAGGGTAATTGTTAAACACAGGAGTAATCAAGAAATAAATGCAGGGAAATGGGTAAATACAGCGATTAAATATTGTATGTTATCTTTAAGCAGGGCATTTGTTAATAGCACCAATGTAAAAGATAAGTAAATGCAAACTGGAAATTGCAGTTTCCATGTGTGAATACACCTGAGAAAAGTTGCACAAATTGTTTCTTGTGTAATGTGGTTTGGGGTGGTAGCCATGAGCAAAGGACTCATCTTTCAAGCCCCGGCATGTTACATGAAAATGGGGGGCCTGGCTGGGTGTGTGAACTTTGTCTAGAGGGGCACTATGCCCTTGCAAGCAGCATGATGCCAGTGACTTTGGCTTGCCCACATCATATGTTGTAGAGTTCAATTAGGGAGATTACCACTTAAAAATAAACTGTCTTTTACTGAACAATAACATAGGGAGTATGTACAGTGGATAGTGGGTGCAAATCTTCATGGACGTTTTCCTTAACACATAGAACATCTTTAAACACTTTCTTTCTCTCCTTCCTAAACTCTCTTGGTTCTGTCTCACTTAGTTCTTCTGCCTTCACAACAAGTCCTCTCAGTGCTTCAGGAGATTCCCTTGTCCCCAATAACGGCACTACAGTCCAGTAAGCGAGAGTCCTATTTCTCCCATAATTCTGTGTCCATTTCCTCTTTGAGGAGCTACTTCTGCCACTATGGCCATTACTTAGCTTCTCTGCTTGCCGACACCTTGGAACTACCACACCGGGTAATCTCTTCGCCTCACATTCCCTGCTCTGTTTCATCCTGTTACCTGTTTGGCTTGTGAACTTGGGACCATCCCACTAGGCCTTCTTCCCCAGATCATGTTTCCAGAGAATCACTCATTTTTTCTATCACTTTTCCTCTTGCCTACCCTGTATCTCGCTAACCGTTGCTTCAGTCTCCTCTCACTTCAGGAACACCTACTTCAGCTCGCTGGTCAGATCTTAGGTCTGCTTCTGCTACACACTGGGCCTTATTTTCCCTCATGACATGAAGCTGTCTCAGTCCCTTCACTTTAGCCCCTCTCACAACACTGTCACTAATAACACATGTCACTAAACACTTCACGCATTTAAATACATTACAACAACATATACAGTATGTCTTCAAGTGTGAATATGGGAAAAACTTCCATCTTCTCACATTTGCGTAATAAGTTCAACTAAATTTAGAAATAATGCAGCATATAAGTCAGGATTAGCAGAGGAGTAGTGATGAGTGAGTATACTCGTTGCTCGGGTTTTCCCGAGCATGCTTGGGTGTCCTACGAGTATTTTGGCGTGCTCGGAGATTTAGCTTTTGTCATCTAATCTGCATGATTTGCAACTTGTAGACAGGCTGAATACATGTGGGAATTCCCTAACAAACAGGCATTCCACACATGTATTCAAGCTGTCTAGCAGTCGCAAATCATGCAGATGAGATGACAAAATCTAAATCTCTGAGCACGCCAAAATACTCAGAGGACTCCCAAGCAAAACCCAGAAAACCCGAGCAATGAGTATACTCGCTCATCACTAGAGAGGAGATTATAGACACCTGACTAGAGCTCGACCAATTGAAGTAGATGAAATCTAAAACTGGAGACAACTGCTGACTATAAAACTTAAGATTCAACCACTTAAAGGGAATTGGTCAGAATAGAATGACTATTCAAACTATATATACAGGTGCACAAAGGTATGGCCAAGCAACAACTTCCTGTTTTCCTTCAATCTCAACCCCCCATCCTCTTCTTTGAATGGCAGCTCTGGATTTATAGAACCAAAGAAGGGTGATAGATAGAAAACAAGCAGATGGGAAGGTACATTAAAATGACTGGCCCGCCATGATGCAACAAGCATCTGTACTTGGTTTGAACAGTCATTTTGTGCTGACAGAGGCCTTTAATCTCTGCCAGAGCTGGCCTTAAAAGGCCTATAGTGATGAGGGTGTTGAACAGGTTACCTGAAATACTCGATGTAGATGATTGCAAAGGTAAGCGGCTATAAGAGATGGGAGTCAGGCAGGTACTTATGCCGGGACAGGTAAGTAATGTCTGCTTAAACGTCACATTACAGATATCCAGAAAGAAATGTGTCAAACTATGAGTCCCCCTGATATTGCCATACTAGTTTACATCTTCAAATTGCCTAGCAAGTAATATTTATTAATGCAATTCACTCCAGATGACTCAGCTGAATGAGATTGTAGATGGCATTTTTATTTTCAATGTCAATGTAATCCAGCCAACTTGCTCCACCATATTTTCCTATGTATTGTCTTTTGTCTTGTCAGCTAAGGAAACCTGTGCTGATTACTGAAAACTAGAAGATTAATGTGCTTTTGTTCATTATTGCTTATGCATTTTTCCCTACCTCCCTTAAGATAAAAGTTTTTCAGGTGGGAATCAGCACCATAGCAAACAATAATATTGTAGGACAAAGGCTTTATCTGTCACGGGGGCTTAAGGGGGTTTTACACTAAGCGATATCGCTAGCAATATCGCTAAAACGTCACTGGTTTTGTGACGTTATAGCGATATTGCTAGCGATATCGCTATGTGTGATACTTACCAGCGACCGGCTCCCCCGCTGTCCATCGCTGATCGCGCGAGAATGTCCGGCTCCATTTCTCGTCGGGCGCTTCCTGCTGAGACTTCCTGCTGTGACGACGAGCAACGCGTGGACGCAGGCGGGAGGACGTCTGGATCGCTGTGTGTGAATGGTAAGTATCGTGCGCTGCGTCGCTGCTGCATCGCTGTGAGATCTTTCTGTATGAAAGCTCACTAGCGATCATTTAGCGATGCACCAGCGATCCTGGCCGGGTCGTATCGCTGGTTGGATCGCTGGTGCATCGCTAAATGTAAAAGGGCCTTTAGTTCAACTAAGGCTGAAATACCCGGGGCCCCTGTGGTGTCCCTTTACTAGGGGAAACCCTGTCTGACCCTCAACCCAGGGTTTTTGCTGAAGGTGCAAATGCCTGAAACTCCGACCTTTCCTTATCTCCTGCTCAGCCCTGCACTTAACCCTCCACCCTCCACCCAGTGAGAAGTCACCACCAAAGCTCCCACACAAATAATGACAGACAGGGAGAACTTAAACTGCACTGCGCCGCACACACACAGGAATAAACAGTAATGTGAACAGGGCACAACTAAACACAAATATGGGAAGGAGAAAGGATAACGACGGATCATACGACACCAGATATGAATCTCTCTCTCTTGAACACCTCCACTCCAGACCGGAACCACTTGGTATGAAACACAAGCTATAATCGGCGACGCCCATATGCCAGTATGACTATTTAAAGACCGTGGGCGTGACTAACCATCCAACCTGGTCTCCAGCAGGATTAACCCCCGAGAGCCTGAAGATCAGGCCGGCGCCACTGAGGCTATAGTGGCTGGAGGTGGAACTACCTCTGCCTGCCGGATGCTGTGGTGTGAACAGCGTCCGACATGACAGTACCCCGTCTTCTACGAGGGACCCCAGGGCCCTCAAGACTCATAGGACCCGGCTTGTCCGGATGACGACGGTGAAAAGAACTGACCAGCCGATCCGCATGTATGTCTGAGGCTGGAACCCAAGACCTCTCCTCTGGACCATACCCCCGCCAGTGCACCAAATACTGAAGAGTACGGCGTACTACTCGAGAGTCCACTACCTTGGCGACCTCGAACTCTAACTCGCCATCCACCATGACTGGAGGTGGCATCGGCGTCGTGTCCACCAAGCCTACCACCTTTTTCAATAAAGCCCTGTGAAACACGTTGTGTATCCTGTACACCGCGGGAAGTTCCAACCGATAAGCTACTGGGTTAATGATGGCAGAAATCCTAAAAGGCCCAATAAACCTTGGACCCAGTTTTAAAGAAGGGATTTTGAGTTTTATGTTCTTAGTAGCTAACCACACCCATTCACCCACACACAGGTCCGGACCTGGCACGCGTCTACTGTCAGCCACCCGTTTGTACCTGGCACTCATGCTCAACAAACGCTGTTTCACCCGCCTCCAGACTGATGACAATTGGGCTCCTAGCTGATCCTCCTCCGGGACACCCCCGGAGTCACCCTGACGTAAGGTACAAAACTGAGGATGTTGACCGTACACACAAAAGAATGGAGACTCTCCTGATGACTCTTGGCGGTGATTATTTAATGCGAATTTGGCCAGAGGAAGGAAAGTAGACCACTCCTCCTGGTTGTCTGACACAAAGCATCGTAAATACTGTTCTAGATTTTGGTTCATGCGCTCAGTTTGTCCATTAGACTGTGGATGAAACGCCGATGAATGTGACAACTTGATCCCCAACCTTGAGCAAAAAGCTTTCCAAAACCTCGCCACAAATTGCGTACCCCTATCAGATACTATGTCAGACGGTACTCCGTGGAGTCTGACCACCTCCTTCACAAATACCTGAACCAACGTCTTAGCATTGGGCAAAGAGGACAACGCCACAAAATGCGCCATCTTTGAAAAACGGTCAACCACCACCAGGATGACCGTGTTCCCTGCCGAGGCTGGCAAGTCAGTGATAAAATCCATGGAGATTTCTGTCCATGGCCTATTGGGTACCCCCAGAGGCTGTAGCGTGCCAGCAGGACGGGTTCGGGGTGACTTAGCCCTAGCGCACGTGATGCAAGCTGCCACGTACGAGACCACGTCCTGCCGGATTTTGGGCCACCAGAAACGACGCGATACCAGCTCTAAGGTGCCCTTCACCCCTGGGTGACCAGCCAGTACTGAATCGTGGTGTTCCTTCAACACCTTAGGCCGAAGATGCAGGGGTACAAATGATTTGTTGGCGGGAAGTCCTGGTGGTACCTCCTCTTGGGCCTCGGCAATCTCCGCCTCTACCTCAGTCGTGAGAGCCGAGACCACTACCCCTTTCTGGAGGATGGGTACCGGCTCTTCCCGAGGTTCTCCCCCCGGAAAACACCTAGACAAAGCATCCGCCTTGGTGTTTTTAGCCCCGGGACGGTACGTCACAAGAAAATTGAAACGAGTAAAAAACAATGCCCAGCGAGCCTGCCTAGGAGACAGACGCTTGGCCGACTCCAGGTAGAGCAGATTCTTATGGTCGGAGATAACTGTGACCTGGTGAGCCGCCGCCTCCAAGAAGTGTCGCCATTCCTCAAAAGCCAGTTTGATGGCCAACAACTCCCTGTTGCCGATATCATAATTCCGTTCGGCCGGCGACAACTTCTTGGAGAAGTAGGCGCATGGATGCATCTCGCTCAAGGACGAGCCTTGAGACAGTACTGCCCCCACTCCCACCTCCGACGCATCAACCTCTACCACAAAAGGTTTAGACACGTCTGGTTGCACCAGAATGGGGGCTGAAGCAAAACTATTCTTCAGACGCTCAAATGCACGTATAGCCACCTCAGGCCAGTTCGCCAGATCGGCACCCTTTTTTGTCATGTCCGTGAGCGGTTTGGCGACAGTCGAAAAGTGTTTTATAAATTTCCTATAATAATTCGCAAACCCAAGGAACCGCTGGAGTGCTTTCAGACTCTCCGGCCTCTCCCATTGCAACACCGCTTGCACCTTAGCGGTGTCCATTTTAAAACCAGCTGCGGACACAATATATCCCAAAAAGGGCAACTCCTGGACAAAAAATAAACATTTTTCCAGCTTAGCATAGAGCTTATTCTCACGGAGCAGCTGTAACACCTGCCTGACATGCTCTAAATGAGTGTCCCGATCGCTAGAATAAATGAGGATATCATCCAGGTATACAATCACAAATCTCCCCAGGACATGAGCAAAGACATCATTAATAAAATGTTGGAAAACGGCAGGCGCGGTGGTCAACCCAAACGGCATAACCAGACTCTCAAAATGACCCTCAGGAGTGTTAAACGCCGTCTTCCACTCATCCCCCTGACGGACCCTTATGAGGTTATACGCCCCCCTGAGGTCCAGTTTGGAAAACCATTTTGCCCCCGCTACCTGGTTGAACAAATCCGGGATCAACGGCATTGGGTAGGGATCACGGATAGTAATCTGGTTTAACTCTCGGAAATCCAGACACGGGCGTAACCCCCCATCTTTCTTCTTAATGAAGAAAAACCCCGCGGCTACAGGCGAGGATGAAGGCCGGATGTGACCTTTGCTCAGACTCTCCGCGATGTAGTCTTTCAGAGCTTGTCTCTCAGGACCAGAAATATTAAACATCCTGGCCTTAGGTAATTTGGCCCCGGGTTTTAACCTAATAGCACAGTCATAGGCTCTATGTGGAGGCAGTTCTGAGCAACCCTTCTCAGAGAAAACATCCGCAAAATCCTGCAAAGCCTCCGGCAGGCTGGGCGTCACGGCGGACACACATGTGGCCAAGCAATTGTCTTGGCAGAAACCACTCCATTGTACTATGTCCTGAGTTTTCCAATCAATTACCGGGTTGTGCCTGGACAGCCATGGAAAACCCAGGACCATTTGAGCTGGGAGATTACGGAGGACCCTACATGTAACCGACTCAGAATGTAGGACCCCAATGTGGAGTTTCACCTCTGCCACAAACTCAGTAATCTCCCCTTGAGGGAGGGGAACAGCATTAATGGTCACCACCTGTATGGGGTGAGGAAGTTTTTCAATCTTAAACCCGGCGGTGTGTGCAAAGTCCTCATCTATGAGATTGGTGGCGGAACCGCTATCCACAAACACTGATATAGGTAGCTCTCTGCCAGCGATAATAACCTAGGCAGGGAGCATACATTGAGATACCATCATGGAGGATATGCATACGCTCAGTTGGGTCTCCTCCATACCCTCTGAGCTTAACAGTTTTCCGTCGGTGTGACCCTCTTAGGTAGTACCGGGCAAACGTTAACATAATGACCTCCTTTACCACAGTAGAAACATGCTCTGGACTTCCGGACTCCCGGAGCGCGAGGCTGAACCTGTGCCACGCCAGCAATCTGCATAGGTTCAGGGGACTCATCTACTTCAACCACACCTGCACCTCTGTTTTCCCCCAGAGGTAGTGTCTCCTGTGCCCCCTGACGAAAACGGCGATCAATACGTATCACCAAACTCATGGCAGACTCCAATGATGCCGGAGTCTCATACATCAGGAGGGCTTGTTTCACCCTCCCTGATACCCCATGAATAAACTGGCTCCGCAGTGCTGGGTCATTCCACTGTGTGTCTACAGCCCAGCGGCGAAATTCCGAACAATAGTCTTCTGCCAAGCGCTCCCCCTGGCGGAGGGCGCGGATTTTAGATTCCGCTAGAGCCAGTCGGTCAGGGTCATCGTAAATGAACCCGAGGGCAGAAAAAACATTATCGACCGAATGAAATGTAGCAGAGTCAGGTGGTAAGGAAAATGCCCATGCTTGGGGGTCACCACTCAGTAATGACAACACCAGCCCTACTCGCTGGGCCTCATTACCTGAGGATATTGGCCGCATGCGGAAGTATAATTTGCAGGCCTCCCGAAATACGACAAATTTGCTGCGAACGCCTGAAAATCGTTCTGGCAGCGGAAACTTCGGCTCTGCACCGATACCTGCAGATGCCGTTTGCACCTTGCTACTATCAGGCCCTGCTGCTGAACTGCCCCATTCAACTCGGAGACCTGTATGGACAGCGCCGCCAACTGGCGGGTTATGGAATCTAATGGATCCATGGACTCCTGAAAAAATGTGGGCCGATTATAATGTCACGGGGGCTTAGTTCAACTAAGGCTGAAATACCCGGGGCCCCTGTGGTGTCCCTTTACTAGGGGAAACCCTGTCTGACCCTCAACCCAGGGTTTTTGCTGAAGGTGCAAATGCCTGAGCCTCCGACCTTTCCTTATCTCCTGCTCAGCCCTGCACTTAACCCTCCACCCTCCACCCAGTGAGAAGTCACCACCAAAGCTCCCACACAAATAATGACAGACAGGGAGAACTTAAACTGCACTGCGCCGCACACACACAGGAATAAACAGTAATGTGAACAGGGCACAACTAAACACAAATATGGGAAGGAGAAAGGATAACGACGGATCATACGACACCAGATATGAATCTCTCTCTCTTGAACACCTCCACTCCAGACCGGAACCACTTGGTATGAAACACAAGCTATAATCGGCGACGCCCATATGCCAGTATGACTATTTAAAGACCGTGGGCGTGACTAACCATCCAACCTGGTCTCCAGCAGGATTAACCCCCGAGAGCCTGAAGATCAGGCCGGCTATAGTGGCTGGAGGTGGAACTACCTCTGCCTGCCGGATGCTGTGGTGTGAACAGCGTCCGACATGACATTATCAAACCTGATGAACAGCAGGGATAGATTTACATGCCGTTCACTTTGGGCTATACTGGCATGTGGCATAATTCTGGTTCATCTAAATGTCTTACTCTTGTTTTAATTAAACATTTAGAATAATCAAATATGGGCTGAAATAGAGATTTTCTAATAGGCTGCAATAAACTCCCCCCAACATAACAAAACAATGATTCCTCACCTGTTGTTCCCCCTGTTCCTCCAGCAGCACCTTGTCAGTACGACCCACCAGCCATTGGTTAAGCTGTATTATGCTATTCATCTTAGCATGAAGCCAGTGATTGGCTGCAGTTGTCATGTGACAACTTGGCTGTGTGTGCACTAGTTGGGTGGTACCACTAATACTAGTGGTATTAGACTAACTTCAGAGTTTTCTGAAGAGAATTTTGAAGCAGATCCACTCTAAAATCCTCCTTAACCCCTTAAAGGGAACCTGTCAGCAGGATTGTGCACAGTAACCTACAGACAGTGTCAGGTCGGCGTCGTTATACTGATTACAATGATACCTTGGTTGATGAAATCCCTCTTATGGTTGTACTTTAATCTTTATTTTCAGTTTGTAGTTAATGATATTCTCGTGCCCTAGGGCAGTCCTGGAGGCAGGGTCTTCATGTGGTGCTCTGATTAGCTATTCATAATGCAGACTGCTGACAGGTCACTGATCCTTCACTGACCTGTCTCCCTAGTTTGCATAATGAATACCTAACATACTGAAGAAAAAGACAAAAAACGCTTCTGCCAGCCATGGCACCTGCTCTGTAGCATAATGACTTGTTTAGTGTGCCAGTAATACATTTTCTTGATGTTATTTAGCTAGGGAAATAAATCAATTTGAAATAGGCGCCCGCCGTACCTATGCAGTAGCAGCTATCGGAGTCTAGCTGCGATCCAGTAGCTGCTACTGCGCAAGCACTGATGGCGCCATCTTACTGGAGAAGAAAAAAAAATCATAATCTTAATTAGTAAAGAATAAAGAACAACCATAAGATGGATTTCATCATTGTAATCAGTATAACGGCGCCGACCTGACACTAGGTTACTGTGCACAATCCTGCTGACAGACTTCCTTTAATGAACAGGCGTATTTCAGTTTTTGAATTTATGTTTATTGCCCCTTCTTCCCAGAGCCATAACTTTTTTATTTTTCTGTCAATATTGTTTTTGCAGGACAAGTTTTACTTTTGAACGACACCATTGGTTTTAACATATCGTGTACCTTGAAAACGGGAAAAAAATTCCAAGTGTGGTGAAATTGCAAAAAAAGTGCATTTCCACAACTTTTTTTTTTTTTTTTTTTACCATGTTCATGTGCATTTACAAAGACCTGTAGCATCTCCATTTTTTGTGATCTGGGGATGATTTGTGTTTTGAAACTGTTAAACTGTAAAGCACTGCAGAATATGTTGGCGCTATATAAATAAAGATTATTATTATTATTATGGGTGAAGGCTTATTTTTTGCATGTATTTTGGTGTAGATATGATCTTTTGATCACCCGTTATTTTGTTGCAATGACCAAAAAAACATAATTCTGGCATTTTTACTTTTTTTATGCTACGCCGTTCATTGAATGGATTAATTATTTCTATATCTTGATAGATCAGGTCATTATGAATGCGGTGATTCCAAATATGTGTATTTTTTATTTTTTTGTTTTATTTTGAATGTGGTGAATGGGGGGCTATTTGAACGTTTATATTTTTTTATTTTTTTTATATTTTTAAAAACATTTTACTTTACTTTACACTTGCTTCAATAGTCTCTATGGGAGACCAGAAGCTGCGATCATTCAATCGCTTGTGCTACACAGAGCAGGAAATTGCTTTATAGTACAGTAGGTAAAAAAAATACCAAACTCTACATTTGGTTTTCTAAATATAGCAAATAAAGTGTGTTCACTACAGGGGTTTTCCAAAACTAAAGGGGTTTTCTAGCTGTAGTTTGTTCTAAAAAATAAACTGTCCTGTATTCACCCTCCCGAGGTCCAGTGCTGATTCTCTGCCACTGGCCCCAGTTGTGTTATTGTCAGCAGTGCTGATGTCACATCGAAGGTGCTGCTTCCAAAAACTGAGTTTGGCTGCTCTGCTCTGCTTATTTCTGTTAATGTTGATGATTATGGCTTACAGCCAATGAAAGCCCAAAAGTCATTATCTCATTAAATTAGAATACTTTATAACACCAGCTTGAAAAAATGATTTTAAAATCAAAAATGTTGGCCTACGGAAATGTATATTCAGTAAATGCACTCAATACTTGGTCGGGGCTCCTTTTGCATCAATTACTGCATCAATGCGGCGTGGCATAGAGGCGGTCAGCCTGTGGCACTGCTGAGGGGTTATGGAAGCCCAGGTTGCTTTGATAGCAGTCTTCAGCTTGTCTGCATTGTTGGGTCTGGTGTCTCTCATCTTCCTCTTGACAATAACCCATAGAGTTTTTATGGGGTTAAGGTCAGGTGAGTATGCTGGCCAATCAAGCACAGTGATACTGTTGTTTTTAAACCAGGAATTAGTACTTTTGGCAGTGTGGACAGGTCCCAAGTCCTGCTGGAGAATTAAATTTCCATTTCCAAAAAGCTTTTTGTCAGAGGGAAGCATTAAGTGCTTTAAAATGTCCTGATAGACGGCTGGGCTGACTTTGGTCTTGCTAAAACACAATGGACCTACACAAGCAGATGACATGGCTCCCGAAAACATCTTTGATTGTGGATACTTCACACTAGACCTTGGAAATTAAGGTCCCAGAGTCAGGAGGAAGAGTGGAGAGACAGACAATCCAAGCTCCTTGAGGTCTAGTGTGAAGTTATGTATTGTAAAGAGGAAGATGAGAGACACCAGACCCAACAATACAGATGAGCTGAAGGCTGCTATCAAAGCAACCTGGGCTTCCATAGCACCTCAGCAGTGCCACAGGCTGATTGCCTCCATGCCACACCACACTGATACAGTAATTAATGCCAGAGGAGCACCAACCAAGTATTGAGTGCATTTACTGAATATACATTTCAGTATGCCAACATTTTGGATTTTAAAATTATTTTTTTCAAGCTGGTGTTATAAAGTATTCTAATTTACTGAGATAATGACGTTTGAGTTTCATTGGCTGTAAGCCATAATCATCAACATTCACAGAAATAAACACTTGAAATAGATCACTCTGTTTGTAATGACTCTATCTAATATATGAGTTTCACTTTTTGTATTAAGAACTGAAATAAATTAACTTTTTATGATATTCTTATTTTGTGAGATGCACCTGTATATGTAATAGCAAGCCCAAGGTTTAGTAATGAACAGGTGTCAGCCAGATACCCTCATTAGTAAAACGGTACAGAAAGAGTTAAAGACACACACACACCAGCCTATGTAGGAGCATTAACATAATTAAGCTACATATGCTGTAACAAAACATCAACTGTCAGAAATCTGCGCAAAACACAATATCTGCTTATTTTTCAAAAGATTTTCATAATTATAATAATTTTCATAACTAGCAAAGGGAAAGCCAATGGCTGAGGGCTATTGGTATATTTCTGGGAAGGAGCCAATAGCCATGAAGGTTCCCAGGCTAATATTATCAGCTCACAGATGTTTGCTTAGCCTTTACTGGCGAGATTACATGCAAAACCCAGAAAAAAATTGACATTGGGTCACCCTATAAAATCAAACCAGCAAAGGCGAGGCAGACAGCTGCAGGCTGATGTTAAAAGCCTGAGAAGGGGGCATATATATTGGCACCCCCAGGTAAAAACATCAGCTCTCAGCTGCCCTAGAAATGGCGCATCTTGTAGATGCGCCAATTCTGGCACTTAGCCACACTCTTCCCACTTGCCCTGTAGCGGTGGCAAGGAGGGTTCATTTTTGTGGGGTTGATGTCACCTTTGTAATGTCAGGTGACATCAAGCCCACAGGTTAGTAATGGAGAGGCGTCTATAAGACACCTATCCATTACTAATCCTATAGTTACATGGTAATTAAAGACACAGTCAGAATAAAGTCCTTTATTTGAAATAATCACACAGACTCCTTTACTGAATCTAAATTAACCATACTTACTGAACGCCTAATCCCCGACACCTTCATCTCCTGCAAACAATCAAAAAATAATAAACCAACATATGATACTATCCTGTCTGATATAATAAACATTTAATACCGAGTGTCCCACGGCAATCTCACGTGTAGAACATTCACATTGTGAGATGTGACTGCTCCACCTGGCCTCCAGCGATACACTTACAGGAGGTAATCACTCCTGCAGTGTATCACTGCGCTGCCGTGTGAGTTCACCGGAGTTCATCAGCTCTGGCGCTCTAACTTATGGCACCACCGCTGTGTGAGAACTTTCTTGCACAGCAGTGCTGTAAGTGAGAGCACCAGAGCTGATCAGCTGATGTACTTCGGTGAACTCTCACGGTGGCACAGTGATAGACTGCGGGAGCGATTACCTCCTGGCAGTGGATCGCCGGCAGCGGGGTGACATTGACGTGGGACACTCTGTATTAAATGGACTTCGGCAGACAGGGAGTATATGTTTGTTTATTATTTTCGATTGTTTGCAGGAGACGCGGGCGTCGGGGATTAGGTGTTCAGTGAGTATGTATATTGTATGTGAATATTTATGTGATTATGTCAATGTTTTGATTTTTTTTACAATTGAACTTAGGCGCCGGATGATGAGACTATTTTCCCATGATCGACTCATGCTGTATCTGTTATATGTGACAGCAGATATAGCCGGATGGGAGTAGTAGTCCCATCACACAATGCCTAAGTACAATCACTACGGGTTGGTCATCGCATGGGTACACAGTCAGACACCCGCAGACAGACACACCCAGACAAAGCAAACAGACACACCCAGACACCCGCAGACAGATGCAGACAGTCACGCACATATTCTCCGCTCACACATACTCTCCGCCCACACACATATTCTTGACCAACACACATTTTCTCTGCCCACACACTCTTCCTCCTTCTGACATCATTTCCTTTGATAATTCTGCAGAATTGTTGGCAGCATATTTGCAGCAAATACGCAAACCTTTTTATACCTGTGTTCTTGCTACAGATTTGACTGACTCAAAAACGCTGCAGAAACGCAAAAAGAATTGACATGTTGAAGAAAATAAAGCGCTGAAAATATGGATGGCAATTTACAGATCATGTGTACAACACTTCAGGATTGTCATTGCATTACCTTACTTTATCATTCCATTGCATTTTTGGAGCATTTCCGCATGTAAAAAAAAGCCGCAAAAACGCATCAAAAATGCATCTTGTGCACATAGCCTTAGGTTACATTTTCACATTCATCTAGTGGTGAGATTTTTATGTTGCAGATTTTCTGCACCTATTAGGTATATTAGAATGGAGAAAAAGAGGTACTCCAGCGTACAAATATATAAAACTTCATATTTAATGGAAAAAATTAATGAAAACAATAACAATGTGGACAACATACAGATTCCAGAGAGTTCTCTGGGATATGTACTGTATGTTGTCCACATTGTGCCTGTTTTATGATTTTTTTACATTAAAGATGAAGTTGTATATATTTCTACCCTGGAGTACCTTTTTTCTTTATTCTTTGGTATTTGCACGCCCAAGCTCACGCGGCTCCGTGTATGGTACTCAATCCTGGAAAGAGACTGCAAATGGTGAGCTGTTTTCTCCCGTTCCCCATTCCTTTTTTATAAATTAGGTACATTAGGTTACTTACATTTTTTCATTGCATTTTTTAGTGCGTTTTTTCTACATGTGTATTAATCTGCGCTTTTGGTCTCTTGTTAGTGTGTCATGTTTTAAATAAACCTGCTTTGTTTTTTATATTTCCTTGTATTTGGCTTTGACAAAATTATGTTGATACAGAAATACAGGCATTTTTGATGCATTTCTGCTGTGGAAAGCGCTATAAACGTATGTGCATTTTTTAAACCGGAAGACTTTCCACATCTATGAGAAAAGTTCAGCACATAAAACTTAGCATGCTCGCAAGAGCAATTGACATGTTGCAGATTTGAAACCCGCACCGCAGGTCAGTTTACGCTGAGTAAAAAAGAACCACAGACATAAGCCGTAAGATTTCTATAAATCCCATCCATTCTGCTGGAACTTTAAGATGCTGAATTTTTGACGCAGCAAAAATACGCAGTCTCAAAAACTCACCAAAGGCTCATTGTGGGAACACAGTCTTAGGCTAGGCCAGGGTCACCCGGCCGCCGATTCTCTAATGCCAGAGAATCAGGCACATTAAGTTAACGACAATCAGCTCAAACTCCGTCAGAGTGTTATCTTACTGTGAACTGATTCAGTGCGTGAGGGAATCGCATCCCAGGTGCGGAGAAGATGGAGAACTTAATTTCTCCATCTTCTCTCTTGTTTCTGTCCGTGGATGTCAGACTGCACTCATAAACTTGCATGGGTGCGCATGATCCGATCATCGGATGCACCCTCAGCCTGCTGCGATGGGTTTCTCATCCTGAATTGGCACAGAGTAATATTGGTCAGAGTGCTATCTGCATAGCATAGCACTCAGCCATGTTATACGGTTATGTGAGCGAGCCCTAACACTACCATATCCTGCTTTTGGGTGTGCTATCCTTTATAATGCATTATTTTCACTGAAGAAGCACAATAACAAAACTTAGTTTAAATCTTACTTGCATTTTTGCCGTTGTGGCAAATTTAGGGCATAAACTGCAGTATAATATGAGTCTGATTAATTGATTTAAATGCTCTGAAAGAATAGGCCCACAAGACGACATAGAAAAGAATTTATTTATCATGTGCACGAAAAAAGTTAAACAACCGAAGCGATGATCAAAGCCAACTGGCTTTAGTCAAACACGTCCAATCAAATGTTGTAGCAGAGACGTATCTCGTGTACCCGAGTCAGAGAAGGCACACTGTTTTGCTTGCTGCTTACTGCAGTTGCATCATTGCATTAGTTCAATTTAAAAGTGTTGCCTGCCTAAACTGGAACCAATAGCACTTGTATTAGAAGATCATATCTACGAGCCAAGAAGTATGAATAGATTCATACTATTATTCGGAGGATTACCTATGAATATATAGTCTTTCTCCTAAATACATCTTCATCTCATTCAGAAGATTTTTTTTAATTTCGAATTGGGGCTTTTCCTTGACCATTGGATAGGGTTGAATGATAAAGCATGCAGATATTGTGTTTCTCCTGCTTTCAGTACAATAAAAGAATTCACAAGTTGGCCTTATTCCTTATAACACAAGCGTATAAAAAGAACACGGACCTGGAAATGGTACGGGGAACTAAGGTTGGGTGAGTTTACTGCTGACATTGTGGAACACTGATGACTTGCAGACATCAAATATCAAGTTTTTTGGATGTGTGATTAAAACCAGGATTGAAAGGAAGTGATGGGAGGAAGGAAGCAAGCAATGACAAGCACCAGCCAGGGCAACATGCAGAACAGTGTGTTTGCATAGTATTCTTTCGAATGCTTCTGTCGTGTAAAAATGAGGCAAAAATGAAGTCTTAGGCTTTTTTTTTGCAAAACCCGCAATACTTTAGCGAGTCACTAATGTTCATGCTGTGCTTTATTTGAAACGTAATTTTCCTTTTTTTTTCCAATGAGCACAAGAAGACTTGCAACATACAGACATTTTGTTGTTATCTACATGATGAAAGCTTCATTTAATAGCATGTGTAATGAAATGCGGATGAACTTATATACAAAGACAAAATATCCTTCACTTTACACACATCATCTTTCTACAAAGCAGCAATTGTTTTGTTTGGATGTAAAAGAAATTTAAATAATTGCCATTTTTTTTCAATTTGTTTCCGTAGAGTCCACTTGGGTTAAGTTGGATTCTACCATACAATAGTACCACATAGATTTAGTGTCAGCAACACACTCCATACATAATACTGTATACGCTTAATATAAATAAACAGGTAGGAGAACAAGAATGTTCTTAGATTTTCGAAAAATTTCAGCTTAAAAAAAAAATAAGAATTATGTTTTTGGATGCAGACCAGTAAACAAATGATAAGTTGGGGCTATTACAATCCAATTCTAATCAATGGCATCCCGAGCTTTGTTATGTATACAACAGAAATGATTTTATTTTTAGGAGGTTTTCTATTTTGATAATTAATACTGATGATTATCGATACAAAAGTCTTCTGTCTTTCTTCAGCATTGTCGTTCCTGTAGAAATTGTCAATAAAGAATATGTAGTCAACTAACTTGGCTGTCTGGAAGCATTTCGAAGGGATAGAACATCACTAATGGAGCAGCCATAATGAAAGATAGGCATGTAAAACAATAAATATTTGGTCAAAGAAACCAAAGGACAGTGTCTCAAAAAAAGCCCTTCCCCATTGGACCATCTTCAGATTCAATGTCACTTACCACTCTGCATTGAGCCATTCCTATTTTAATTCCTACCAGGAACTTGACTCAACTAACAACTTGGCGTTACGAGTGTATCTCTACGAGCTCTTAACACTGTTCAATCACTGTTGGCAGTGTAGGGACTCGCCCCTTTGACTAATAAATGAAAATGCCCAGTTGTCAATTTAATCATAAAAATATTGGAGGAATCAAAGATATCAGGAATTTTGAGTACGGGCAGCACTTATTGACAATATTTTAGAAAGATTTAACCTTATTTGGTCTCTTTGAGATTTCTTGTGGGCCATGTTACATATATGACCTCTATGAGATGGATATTAATAGGTCACAACATTCTATATCCTATCCCCACCCCTTTTCCTATTTGGCTGAGTCTATGTTTATTCGTTCTTGAGCTTTTACCTTTTATATACTTGAAAATATTTAACTCAAAGTTAAAGTATTATTATAAAACAATATTGGTTGACAACCTATAAATTAAATTGAACAGGGAGCCAGCATTACTTGATTGAGCATTATTTAGGACATATATATTTTGTATAGCCCATACATTGAGAGCAAAGTAATGCAGACAATAGAGAAAGTAGAGAAAGAAACATGAGGCACATCAAAGCAATTTCTGCCACTTTGTCCTAGGAATGGACCAGAACCTTCACCAATTATGTTACTGTACTACTCCTATATTCCAGCTCTTTGAGAAGACTAGCACTTATCCAGATTTTCATCCTCACCATGTAATATGCACACTAGCCATCTTGCTTGAGAAGACCACCCCATAAAAGACTACTTTTCAATGCAATAATGGGTTGTTGTCTCAAAAAAAAGTCTTTGTACTTGTAGTTAGACTAACATTTTCTGTGATAATATCTCCATCCTACATGATTATTCAACTGTCCTTTGTTTTCTTTGATCAAAACAAAAAAAGAAATCCTTCTGTTGAAGGCCAGCTCAACTTTTAAGATGGTCTACACATTGCAGAACATGGCAATATTAGTACCAAAGCAAAAAAATGATTTAGCTAGTTTTCCTATTTTTGCATGGTAAATGGATTTTGTACACTAAAAACTTTGACCACTTAAAGTGTGTCACCATGTATTTTTTTTAATATGGGGTCCATCAGGTATCAGGAGTTTCCATAAATGATTAGATATTCTTTTTCATGAATTTGCCTCTCTTAATTTCAAACATTAATGTGACCATTCAGAAAACCCCTTCATTTGAGTTGTTCCTCTTCCTGAAGAAACTTTTTACCATATCAATTAGTGTTTTGTATGCCGATTGAGTTAAGGACCAAACCTAACAAGCCTAGATTCAGGATGAAACTACATGGGACACCGTCTTACTTAAAATTAACATATTAATGTTCATTTTAAATATTAGTATTATAGATTTTTTTTTACCAGGAAATATGGAACGTGGTGGGGGCCATATTTTTTTCAGATGCATTGGATAGGCAGTAAAACAAAAAAAGTGCCTAAAACATTGAAAACTTGAAATATGAGTAAAGATGATATATCTTGAATTTATAAATGGAGTATTTTAGGATTAAAATCAATGGCAATGCAAACTATATGTAAACCACAAATCTAGGTTGTAAGTGCCATTAAGTTTTAAATAAAATGGTTGAATTTACAAAGTCATATGTTGTATTTTACTTTTTTTTTCCCACAATGATTTTATGGTAAAGGGAGGTAACAGGATCCCTTGACATTGTACTCCGACACACTAGTGCAAACAAAACAAAAAAAGAGGAAATATTATTTCAAGAACTGCCTTCTTTACATATTCCTATGACATTCGCTTCCATTTTCAGCATTTTTTGTTTTTATGTTTTTTTATATAAAAAAGTCTATTGTAATTTGTACAGACCTTCATGATAAAGCATAAAAACAGTGTATTTTATATATATATTTATATATTCATATATTTTAATTTTTTTTTCTCTAAGTCAGTTGACTTTAAAATGTCCTCCAGTCTTCTCTGAGATGATTGTTTTGTTTTTTGTTTTTTTAATTTTCCATTTTTTTGTTCACTGGTATGGTGTCCATATGGAGTTTCATGACATGCCACGCACAATGAATGGAGTGTGAGAGACAGGCATCCAATCCAAGGCAGAAAGGAAAAGAGGGGTTAGTTCTGAAATTCCCAAGAGAAATCACTAATGAAACACTTTTTTTATTCCTACAGTCTCCTGATTGCTAATTGCTTCATAATGATTGCGTCAGATCTCTTCTGTCCTCTGTGGATCTTTCCAATGGTATGCATTTAGATGGGAAATATTTGAGAATATCTTTCTCCTTTGATTCATTTTCTGGCTTACACAAACTTGCTGCCATCTACTTCTGTTTTTCCAAATAACATTGGTTTTCGGAGTCCTACAAAAAAATGTCTTCTTTGCATTGCTGAATTGAGCATAATAACACTGGCTAATATGTTAAAATGTTGCTGCATTAAGGTCCCAGAGTCCACAGTATAAATTAATTTATGGGCCTTTCCTCTGCAACAAAAGAGGTCCAGTGTCAGGTATGTGGATAAAGTAAGAACAGGGAGGTGGGTGGTAGACAGAAGCCCCTGAATAGTCAGTAGTTGTAGATGAGTGATTGTAGGAGGCATGGCATGAGACACTCCTCTTCCCAAGATGATGATGTTCACACAGGTACAATATGGAGGCCTAAGTTCTCGCCATGTAGTTTCATATGGTTTCCATGGTAACTAGTGGCGGTCATAGGCAGTGGCAGCAGTGGGAGGTGCGGAGCCCCTGGATGTGGCACTATAATAATAAGGGGAACCTGAAAGTTAACACAGGAGAAGAATGGACTGGTTGAAAGGACAACAAGCAAACAAAACAAAGACAAACACAACAAAAATACACTTTATACTTTCCAAATATTCCCCATTCTTATGGTCTCTTTACGCGTACCGAACAGCGGTACTAAATAACCGTCATAAAGTAAACCTTTACCGATTGGCGGTTTAATATCCTGTTTTGCACAGACGTTACGCGCATGGCACCATCTGTAATTGATCGCTCAGTGCACATAGGCGGTCATTGTTCCTGGCAGAGCAAGTCCTGTTTACACAGGCACTGTCCTCCAAGAATAATGATTTATCTCAAGCCTGTTTAAATTCATGATTATCATGAAACGAGTGTTCCTAGAAATGCTCATTTACAATAATCATAGGGTAAATGCACCTATAATGCGAAAATGTATCTCCAAGATAGTAGTTAGCAACACGCAACAGTGTATGATAGGCACAGGGTTAACACACTCACTGTACAAACATATAGCCTATGGAAGGTGGAACCAAAGTCTTTTAATGAAACAAAGTTGTTCTGTCCTGGAATAACAATTTTATCAGAATCAATTGTACTCGGGGAGTATGCTAAAATGTAACTGCACTGAGTTTGGTTTGGGTACATTTAAACATATGAGAGTATGAATTACTTTCCAAACTTTCTTTCCCACCATTTTCACGAGGAAATTAGAATACGATAATTGAACACCAGATTTTATTCTTGCCTTTGAATAGATTTCCTTATGAATCATTTCATGCCCAAAGACTAAAATTGCTATTAAAGCAGATTTCACAACACAAATTGCATACTTTATTAAACAGATCTATTAGATCTGATTAGATTGGTGTATTTACTTTAGCCATCCATGTTAGAATGGCTTTGTAATCCTGATATTAAGATGAGTCCAGCTATAGAGCGAAATGAGTCAAGGTGTATTCAGCATCTGCACACCCAACCTCACTGACAGCTGCAGTTTGTACTGAGCAGTGTGAGATCTCAGAGGCAGAAGGGGCATTCAGGAGCTGTTAATCAGGTTATGTGTGTAGATATTTAGTTAAGCTATACCAAAGGATTATACAGCCACCATAACATACATTTTCAAAATAAATAAAGCTTCATTACCAGGTCTAAGGGATGTATATAATGATATATGCAGTTTGCATTGTAGAATCTGGTAACAGGTCCAATTTGATAACTATTTTAAAGTTACGTTGTTAATTTTCGTATTCAATGTAATAAAGCTGTATATAATACTGGGACAACCAATTTGCAAAAGCATTGAATATTAAAATGCTATATCCCTGCTTTTAGATCATTACTCACTTAGTAATGCTGGATTGCTAAACCTCCATGCTTCATTGTATGTTGTGTATTGATGATGGCTGTAGGGATTTCCAGAAAATTCACTTCCTAGAAAGACAAAATATGAAATGTTTATTAATTTTAAGTCCCTACTATGTAGCCATAATATGTAGACAAAATGTAGATATTTATTTGTATAGACCAATAATCATGATCTTAGGTCCCAGTGGTTTCATTGGTTAAGGGTTCACAAATATTAGTTTAGCCTAACTCATTAATGCATCCAGTACATTTTTTTAACTTATAGTTCTGTGTTGTTTATCATATTTAATACTAAAGGTAGCAGAATGCGAGGCATAGAACTAGATATGTAAGACGAGTGCAAAATAATAATATACATCAGTAATCCAAATCATCACTGGCTACACTATGTGACCTCTTGACAAAACTAGGTGCGAAATGCACCTGGGATGCAGATTTCCTGACTGCTGAGGTTACCTATGCCACTGTTCACATTTACTTGTAACCTATCTTTATTTGATGTTTCATTTATACTCAGTTTTAGGTATTTTTTCAGCATAGTTTCTTAAATATCCTCTTCTGGGCCAAAACTTTCATAGGTATCCATTTGCAATATCATAGCTGTATTTTATATATAGTCTATTGCTGCTGCTTGTGTACTTACTCCCAGTTTACATTCTTGTGCTCTAATTATTATATGTATGGTTTTAAATATTGTTCAAATGAAATTACACTATGTTATTGTTTGCATTAGTATGCCTTGCACTCCTTCTATATAGGTTTTTTATGTATCTACACTTCTTAGTACAACTAATGAATAGGCTATATGAATATATTGAGGCTTGGCAAAGCTTTAGGAATATCACCAAGGAAGGAATAAAGATTGATGCTAGTGTATAACATGGCTCAAAATGTCATTGAGATATTGTTTCATTCCTACAAGGATGTAAACCGATTGCTGTTTCTCCTAATAGTATATCTAACATTGATCTGATATCATGAGCCCATTATGTTACAAATATATAAATATATATACAGAGCAGGTCCCATTAGTTTATTTTAGCACTACTGGATATTAGACATACGAAGGATGTGTACAGAACAGTAAAAGTTACATGTGTTTATAGGTGTGCGCAGGGGGTGGAAGCAGAATAGCAGTTAGTGGGAAGTGGTTATTGACGAGAAGTGAAAGCATGCATACAGGAGGATAATGAGTTTTGAGCTCAACTGTGACCAAAAGGGACTGAGCTATCTCTTTTCCTGATCACTAATGAAACAAGTGTAATTTCCTCATCAGCATTGAATTTTATTTCCATACTCCCCTCTCTGTTCACCTGGCCGCTAGCCCTTTCCAGCAGTTCACTGCACCAACCTGGACTCCTTCTTCTTTAAGTCATACAGTAATGTCTCAAACAAATACTCTTGTATATTAGGGAGTGGAGCATTAGGGGTGAAATATATGTGTCTGTTCTACAGCTTTATGCGGTGTCATTTAATGGAGCATTCACTCTTATTTGTGTTATATAACTCAGAATAAATAAACATAGGCATTAATGCATTGTCAAACCTATGCCTAGGAGAAATAGCCCTTTGTCCGTCAGATCAATACGCAGTATCTATAAATATGCTCAGTAAGAAAGTACTGAACCATTAGTTCTTGTTATACTCCTGTCTGTAAATGAGAAATAAGATGCTTGTAATGGCAGATGACTCTTTTTCTTACACTTCAGCAATTCAAACAGGAACATACAATCATGAGAAAAACTAAGTACACACTCTTTGAATTCTACGATTTTATATATCAGGGAATGAAAAGAAAATTGTTCCTTTAAATTAGTTAAATGCAACCTTAGATGGGCCATATCACGTGACAATTAACACAGTGTCAGTATTTAATTAGCAAAAACTTGGCCAAAATGCGGAAGCAGTGAGGGAACAGTTAAAGAAGTTGTCCACTGCATGGACAACTTCTTCTCATACCCCTCACTTGGCCCCCACAAAATAATAAAGCTTAGACTCCCATGCCAGCGCCGTTCCTGATGTGTTGGCACTTGCTCTCCTTGGGGCTCTTGTGCTGTGTTGTGACACATGACACTGGCGCCCAGTCAGTGCTGGCGCCACTGTCCCCACTTTTGTATGAATTCAGCATGAAGAGGAAGCCAGGGATCAACTGCGGCCTGGGCTTCCTCTTCATGTTCGATTCATCTAAAGGTGGTGACAGCGATGCCAGCGCTGATTGGGTGCCAGCATCACATGTCACAACACCGCACAAGAGCTTCAGGACCACGAGTGCTGACACCGCGGGAATGGCGCTGTCATGGGAGGTGAGTACAGATTTTATTATTTTATCAGGGGCAAACATTTTGATCAAAAATGGGTTGTCCTAGTAGTGGACAGACCCTTTAAGTACACCCTTACTACTATCTTTGAATTTTGAAAAGCTAAGCAGCAGCCAGGTCCTGTGTGACCACATCTCTAAAAGCAGAAGTTTTGGTAGTTGCTGGTCTGGATCATTCAAGCATGGGTTCACAATGACAAGGAAAAAGACACAAGCAATGATCTTAGAAAAGCAATTGTTGCTGTCCCTCAATCTGGGAAGGCTTGTAAGGCCATTTACAAACAATTTGGAGTCCATCAGTGAGGAAGACTATTAGCATGTGGAATCTTCCCAAGACTGGATGTCTCAGCAAATTTACCCCAAGGGAAGACTGTACAGTCCTCACAGAAATTGTTAAAAACCCAGAGTCACAGCTCAGACTTTAAAGACCTCAGTTAGCATGTTAAATGTTTAGAACTGAGCATAATCTAACTAACTTGAGATTGTCTGGTGACCAGGATGTCGTCATAATATCAGGTCACCATGGCTATGATTGGGACCATGCAATGACGATTGGGGGTCTCCAATCCAAGGGCAGAGGAGCTTTCTTCTCTCTGCCTGCTCTCTAAATGCTGTGATCACACCAATTGCAGTATTTAGTGGGTTAAAGTGGCAAGAGCAGTGCAGGCACCACTACTGGCACTAAGAGCCGGGTGTCAGCTGTCAGAGTTAGCCAACACCTGGCGGCGATTGACTGCCCACATCCCCCTGTGTGCAGGTGATCGCCATGACGTACATATGCTGCATTGGTTGGGAAATCCTTCCCGACCATGACATATATGTACTGCAAATGTTGGGAAAACATTAAGGGGTCAATGTTGAAATTTAGGATTGATTCCTCCAATAGTTGACACCATAGTTCCTGTTCTCTTCCTCACTGGAGAAGCTATTTTCATATATAAAAAGAACATGGCATATGAATACGTTTGCAACATTGTATCTGCTCAAGCCACAAGACTTGTGGAGTAATGTTCATCTGTCACCCTAGCAACGTGAGACACTTTTTCTATAGATACAGGGCCCAATTCATAATTCGCGATTGACTTGTAGTATTGACTGACATTTTTTGCGCCAAACTCTTCAAAATGTTGAATTCATTATATGAATTTAAAATTTAAAATCCACTTTAATGATGTCCTTAACCAGGTTTTATGACATTTAAGCACTAAAAGATCCACATTTGTCGTAAAATGTGCCAAATTGCAACTTCTACCAGAAACCCTATTTCAGGAAGGAACAGGAGTGAGATCCACTAAAAAAATGCTACATTTGATAAAAGACACATTTCTTGAATCTATCTGAAACATATGAATAATCAAACTTGTCAAGGAAAATTTTAAAAAAATGACTACTTAAAAAATGGATCAAAATGTAAAGAGAAAAAAGTATAAATTCTGAAGCGCTAATAAAGAACATATATTATTCTATAAAAAATCGAGAAACGACAATAATAAATTGTGGCCATAGTGTTATTACATGAGTGATCTTCTTAAATACTTCTTTCCCATATTGTGCTTGTCATATGCCTTTTTGAAGTATCTTTTCTACAGGCATTTCTTTGTATTGTTTGGCCCCTTTTCTAGTGTATTTAAGCTTTTTAGCAACCCTTCCTCCATATGTCTCTTTCTACTGGATAAATAAATGCAGCTGCTTCAAAATGTGCTGTATCTCTGAAACTTAAAATAGAAAAGCTTTGGCATTTTTGTCTTCTACTCATTCTGGTGGATCGTCGCTTCGTTCCTTTGGATCTTCTGCTTCCTAAGATGTCCATCAAATTGGTTTGGCCTAGCTGCCAACCACATCCATAATACCACTTTGACCAGACAAGACCAAAGTGGAGATGTTTGGTTATAATGTCCTGTGCTGAATTTGGTGAAAAGCAAACACAGATTATCAATAACTACACCTCATACCAACTGTCAAGCATGGTGGAGGAATGGTGGTGATGTCAGCCACAGAACCTGTGCAACTTACAGTCATTGAGTACAGTCCAAGTTTTGTACAGTCAAATGTAAGGCTATGTATCCGAAAGCTAAATTGGGTTGAAACTTGTCATGCAACAAGACAGTGATACTAAGAACACTAGCAAATCTACATCAAAATAGCTGAAAAAGAAAAGAATCAAGTTGTTGCACTGGCCCAGTCAAAGTCCAGACTTCATCTTGAAATACTGTGGCAGGACTTTGAACAAGCTGTGCATAAATTAATGCCCACAAAACTCAGTGAACTTAAGTAATGTTTTAAAGAAGAGTTGGCCAAGATTTTTCCAGAATGATAGGAGACTGCTAAATTCATACATTAATTGCTTCAAAGATACTGATTCATGGGGATTATATACATTTTCACCCACTGCTTCTACATTGTGGGCTAGATTTTTAAAAATAAATAATGATACAATGCAATTTGTCAAGTGCTGTTCATCTGAGGTTGTATTTAAATAATTTTAAGACCTTCAAAAAGCATTTTTTATGATGTTCTGATATGTAAAGTCGTAGAATTTAAATAGGGTGTACTTAGTTTTTCTCATTAATTAAGGTTTATATTATGGTACACTTATTATATTACTAAATGTTAGCTATTTTGCAAATAAAAAGACATTTTCTAAAACCTGTGATGTTCTCCAAATGCTGAAAGAAAAACTTAGCTCTTCCATAAGTGAATATACACTATACTTAAGGCTAGAAGTGGACAACAACAATTGAGAAAGGAGGAGATAATGATAAAAAAATTGTCACATTTAGTTTTGATTATATTGGTAGTAGAATCATAATTAAAAAACAATGTAAGAAGGACATAAGTAGAAGACATGACATAGATATGCACAATGTGCTAGACTCACCACTCCCAGTCCTGCAGTGAAACAGACAAGGTTTAGAGCTGGACAGACATGAACAGCACTCCACAGGTTGGACCGAATGGTGGACCGAAACGTTGGTGCCTGTCAATGCAGTGATAATGAGATGCTTCTTCCCTGTCAATGTCCTGTGGAGTGCTGCGTACTATGTGTGTCAAGCGCTAAGAGTACCTAGTGATATACTATGAGAGGGGAAGGGATTTAATCTCCCATTAATTGTAAAAAATAGCTTCAGCCTGGTGAAAGCATTCCATTTACAGTACTATGGCCCATTGCCTTCTCTGCTCAGTGGTTCCTCTGGTTGAGTGACTTAACAGCAACCAGAAATATTGGCTCTCAGAGACCTTTTAGAGCAATCATTATATAATCAACAAATACCGTTCCCCTCAATAAGTATGTATTTGTGTGCTTACGTGTCAGTAGTTCTTAACTGGTACTTTCTTCCCAAAAATGTATACGTATTAAAGGTAGTGTATATCATTCTAAAGGTGAAGTAGCTAATTATAAAATGTAGAATTCTCAAATATATAGCATTTATGGCTTAATACTGATCTTTAAAATTAAACTGCAATATAATATTGACTTACCAGGTACCATTCCAGCCAGTGTTGAGGTTGGGTAGCTGCCTTGTCCCGTTGGAGGAACATGAGGAGGGTAACCAGGCAAGGTTGTACTTGACATGTCTCGACCTATGAACACACAAACAATTTTTTTTTCAGATCCGGAAAAAAACTTGGTTTGAAGCAAAAATTAAATTATTACACAGCTGGCAAAAAATACACACAAAGTTGGGTGAAAGAATGTTAGAGCGGTGGCTCAAAGCGCTTTAGTAAATTTTCTATATTCCTGTATAAGATTCCATTATGAACTTAATATTCTATATTAAAAAGGCAAAAGTAGCTGATAAATATTATGCATTAACTTGATATTGGAATAACTAACCTATGGTTTACATGTTGAGAATTTAGATTTGGTCAGATTTGATACTATTGAATCCAAAAGTAAATCCTTTATTTGGTGCATGCTAAGTACAATCCTCCTGAATGATATAGGATTTTCTATCACATAGTGTGGTGTTAGATATAGGAAAGAGACGAGAAAATAGCACACAATCCATAACCAGTGCCAGTCATCTGTAAATATCCGCAACCTAATCAGGCATAACAACTTGGAAGCAATGTCAATGTTGCCGAGTTTCTTTAATCCCAGATAAGACCGCTCTATTGCCAGCCAACTTCCAATAAATACTAGCCATGGTAATTAGTCTATAAACAGAAGTTAGCAGAACTGAAGCTATATGACTCATCTTATAGAACTTTATGGTTGACTTATACTTGGTTATCATTGGCAGGCAAATCCTGCAGGAAAGCTCAGCTCAGGAAGTCAGGGGTATTTCAATGTTCTTGATCACTTCACTGGACCCAGTGAACCCTACATTCCTACAGACGTCTGGATTACTGGTTTACAAGATTATAAATTATCTCTCTTTTACCTAGGTCATTATAATCAAATTATTAAAGTGCATAGACTATGACCAAAATCATCTAAATCCCATGTTACATGTGTTGCGCCCCTGAGGGTTCAGTCGCCACAGAGGTACTGCACCTCCTCCTGAGGTGTGGTACCCCACTATCCAGGTAAGGTGGAGACACCTGACCACACTCCAACACTCACATCCCTCACGCACACCAGTAGTGTAGCAGAGCAACCTTTGTGGCTCCCTGCTTGGAACACGAAGAGTGCTGGGAGGTGGGTGGAGCTTAGACTGCACAAGAGAGCAGGAGAATATTAGGAAAAGGTCAGTCTGTGAGAGAAGATCCCCTGAGAGGGATGGAGTGAAGGAAGTGCTGCAGCAGACTCCTTTGACCTGGAGCTGCTGGCACAGGAAAGAGCCATAAAAAGCCTGATTCTTCAGAAAGAAGTTAGTTTAGTATGGAACATAAGGAGAAGAAGAGAACTAAGGACTAGGGTCAGAGCAGAGCCCTTCCTCAACTTTATCCCCATCACACTACCCCTTTTACATTGACCGCCTGAGGCCACGGACCGGGTCACCGCCACTGTGACATCTCCCATTGTAATCAACGGCCCAGCACCGAGCATCCCACGGCCTCTGGGGGCGAGTCAATTTTGATGTCACGAACAGGATGACGAAGCCCTGTACCACCGGGTCCTGTGTGCTGAAGATTTATTACATTGGATACTGCTGAAAATGTGCAAAATAACCAAAATGATAGACTGTAAAATGGACTCTCAAAATGGCCGCCGATGCAGTGAAGAAGGGCGTGACAGCATGGGTGGCCCTAAGAAAAGAGCACGAACTGTCCTGGGCCTCCCCTTCCTGAACTTCTATGCAACAGCAACATGGCCCACCCCCAGAGGGGTTCGTATACTGGCCTGGTATGGAGGAAGAGGAAGAAGGCGCCGCCCCAGGAAGGAGGAGCAAAGCCCTGTGGCGGGAAGGGAGCCCAGAGAGAAGAGAGAACGCCAGGACACCATGATGGAAGAAGGACGGAGGCCTGAAGAGCGCGAGGAAGAGGAGCCTGCCTTCCCCGGCGCACCAGTCAAAGGCTCCGGCCCTGCTTCTGTGACGGACCGTCATCAGCTGCAGGAAGAAATCGCCATGCTGAACCGCAGTCTGCGGCTGAAGCAGGAAGTGCTGCAGACCCTGGATCGGCAGCGCACCCAGGAGGTGCCTGCAGAAACGGTACCTCCACCACCGGTACCCGCCGCTGCTGCACCAGTTCTCCCCCAGGCAGCACCTGTGAAACCCGCAGCTGCTGCTATGCCATCAGCAGCGCCTGTCACCACCTCCCCGTGGCTCACGCCACTGGGCGCAGCCTGCCAGGAGGAGTTACCTAAGGACCAGGGAGCTGAATGTGAGGTTAGTGACTGTGATCTTGCCTGGACCTGACGTGGCTGCGCAGGTCACACCGGAGGCCTCAGCAGACCCTGAACCAGCATCTGATCCACTCTAGTCGCCACCAGCTGACCAGGCAGCTCCAGCAACCACCGCTGCTACCGGCTGCCATCCAGTGTCTGCACCGGAGCTGGAACACCATCAGGAAGCGTCAGGTATGACCGCCGCCCCTGCAGCTGGGGAGACCTCAGAGTTCCCGTCCGCTCCAACGTCCGGGCAGGTCGTGCTTGACCTAGTCTGGGACCGGGATACTAGTCCCTGGGGGGAAACACCCGAACCCCTGGCAGTGGTGCCCCTGTCCACTGTGGGCAGAGGCTGGTTCCAAGAGGAGGAGGAGGAGAAGGAAGCCCGCTGCCAGCAGACTATCCGCCAGCTTGCCACCAAGCAGCGGGAGTGGGAGCAACGGAGACTAGCAGTGCTGGGCCCTGACCTTGACAGGAGGCAAAAGGCCCGCGATGGACACTATGGTCCCCGGGACTCAGCAGGATGGGGTCAGGTCCTGAACTTTAATTTGGAAAGGGGGTTTGGTTTCATCTCAGACCCCCAGAGGATCTCCGACCTCTTCGTCAGCCGCAGGGATGTAGAGTCCCACCTCCAGAGGGGACACCCCGCTCGTGATCTATACCCGGGAGATTACTTCACCTTCACCCGTCACGAGGGGCTACGCGGCTGGTATGCTCTGAATGTGCGCCGTATCCCGGAGGAGTTCATAGTGGCATACAAAAAGGACAAGGCTTATGTTCCACCGGCAGAGGCAGTTCCCACCGTGGTAGTAAAGTAAAGCATCCTCTTGTACAAGTTGCTATACCTGCTGTGCCACAGGCAGCAGTTCCACCAGCTGTCAGGCCAAAGACCAGGGCAGCTACTGCTCAAGACCAGCTGCCACCCCATCTGCACGGGCAGCCACCAATCTAACTCCTTGGGAGGAAGAGTACCTGCAATTTGTTAATCCGCCAGGAGGTGGACACCCAGACAGTCTTCCCTGGAAGCAGAAGAAGAAGCCCGCTTTCACCACCCCAGGAGGAGAAAAGCATTGAAAATGATTGCAACTAACTGAACTGTTACCCAGGAGGGTATGGGCACCATCATGCCCTCATTGTTTTCTGTTTTCTCATTATTTTTCCAGTTTATCTGCCTAGTTGTTTTGGCACCCATTTTATTGAACTGAGCGATCATGAACTTGGAGTGATCCACAAACTTTGCTTGTAAATAGTTTGCGCCTCTTAAGGTGCTCTCTCTTGGTTTTACATGAACAGTCTTCAACAAGGACCACCTCAGATTCGAAGTTCTACTTCAGCTACAGAGACACTGCAAGAAATCCCGGTTGGGAGCGGTGTCCAGCCTTGCAAGAATTATTGCTGTCTTACTGTGAAGTATTTTATAATGTGCCTTTTGAAAATGTTGGTAGCAATGTTTAGCTGCAGTATTAGGAGTGAATGTTTTGCAGAATTTAGCCTCATAGTAATGCTTAATAAAAAATAAAAAAAAATAAAAATTTTGAATAAAAATTTGAACCGGGTGACGAACCAGGAGTCAGTGGTTGTCACCTATGGGTCTAGAACAGCAGAATGTGAAAATGTGAATGATAAAGGAAAATATGTTGAAGCTGGGATAGTAGGCCGTGAACTGGCAGTGAACTTTTTAGCAATGGTTACTGCCAAAAGCATTTTAAATTAGGTAAAATGTTAAATTATAGGTAGCCTGTTAACTCGTTCTGCAACGTTTAAGAATCAGTGCCTCCCCTATTGGGAAGTTTACTTTAAAAATTGTTCACCTGTTAAAATGCATTTTACAAATTTTGTGTGTTCCTTATGTAACACCTTTGTTTCACTTGCAGCCCGCGGACGTGCTGTGTTTAATGGGGGGGTATGTGGCAACCCTGAGGGTTCAGTCGCTACAGAGGTACTGCAGCTCCTCCTGAGGTGTGGTACCCCACTATCCAGGTAAGGTGGAGACACCTGACCACACTCCAACACTCACATCCCACACGCACACCAGTAGTGTAGCAGAGCAACCTTTGTGGCTCCCTGCTTGGAACACGAAGAGTGCTGGGAGGTGGGTGGAGTGAAGGAAGTGTTGCAGCAGACTCCTGTGACCTGGAGCTGCTGGCACAGGAAAGAGCCATAAAAAGCCTGATTCTTCAGAAGGAAGATAGTTTAGTAAGGAACGTAAGGAGAAGAAGAGACCTAAGGACTAGGGTCAGAGCAGAGCCCTTCCTCAAGTTTGAAGCGCATGGCCGGGGTTCGATCCCCAAGGTTGTATGGATACTGATGTTCCTGCAGCAGAAACCGGAGGAATAGAAGTCGTCACCACTTTATTCCCATCTAAGACTTGGGGGCACAGCAGCAACGAGGGTGAGCCGGGACATGATAGCAAGAAGTCCCCGAAGCAGGTTACAGTTGTCTGCCGTATAAGTAGAGTTCTAAGTAACATCAAGAAGGAGGAACTTGAGTTTAATACGCAACTACAAGTACTTCAGATTAGGCGCTAGTGTGGAGACGTTCAGAGAAGGCACATGTTGGAGGAGTGCTGGAAAGGTGTACTTTACCTTGCCTGGGAGTTGGTTGAGCCCCTGACCTGGAGGACATGGCACTGAAGGGGGCATGTGTGTGCACCAGACTGTGAGTAAAGCCTTGGAACTACATGCCCTTGTGTCCTCCACTTATTTTTGCACCTTACACCCGGCTCTGCTACATCTACTTCTTTACACCATTTCCCCATTTGCCAACCTCATTTACATTGCCCTGGGACTACAGCTCCACCTGTGGGGAGCTTCAACATCATTGCTGCACCACACCATCTGTCCCAGAGAAGCAACCCTGCAGCGCTGGTCAAACTGACCAGAAACCACAGGTGGCGTCACGAATCATCTCAACAACTTTATCCCCATCACACTACCCCTTTTACACTGACCGCCTGAGGCCACGGACCCGGTCACCGCCACTCTGACATCTCCCATTGTAGTCTATGGGCCCGGCACCAAGTACCCTACGGCCTCTGAGGGCGAGTCACAAGCTTGCTGTAATGTTAGAGCTAAATATTTTTAACACTTCACAGTGATAATATATTACATTTTGGATATTAGAATGGTCATTGGAACACCATAGACTAATGTATGTACAGTAAATCACCACTGTTTGCATACAACAATTTGGACAGTATTATAAAAAAATGAAACATTTTCTTTGGGGCGAAAAAACATATCTGGACTTTGTGAATTCCTCACAGACATTCATTGTCTTAGAATTCAAGTTCTTGGAACATAAAATCAACTAACAGCACTCTCTTTCAAATTATGCAATTTTACAATGCTGACAAAAGGAAAGTGTTGTTAAAAAGAAACCAACAATGAGAAAAAGGAAATGACGTGGGAGGGATATATTCAAATTGTACAAAAAAGGGAGAACCTCATATTGGATCCCACTTTAATAAGCCATCAGACTTAACTTTTAAGGAATTGACTAAAATACATAAGGGGTATTGATAAAAATGTCTCCAATCAGCTTTTTATTTCTATACTTTATGAAAGACTTCCTGCCATATGCTTTCATTAGATGGCACCCCGGGTTGTCATCACAAACTGGCTGGATAGGAGATAAATTTAAATCACAAGTCCCCCCCTAACATGTTTCACCGCATGTGCGGTGTCACCAGGGGATGCGACAATTTTATCAATATTCCATATGTATTTTATTCATTTCAATAAAAGTTAAGTCTTATGGCTTGTTATAGTGGGATCCAGTGTGGGGCTCTCCACTTTTTTGTACAATAAAAAAAAACAACTCCATTCCACCTTGCTATTCAAGTTTTTCACTTTTTTGTTTAACACATTCATCTTGGTCTGAACTTGTTTTAAGTTTGAAGATTTAATATTATTATAGGGAAGCTCTCAGGTGATCCATGCTTCCCAAGCCAGGGGCAGCCAGGTATATTATCCTCTGAAACGCTGCCGCCCCCGGATGTCTCTTTCCAGCACCATCACATGTGATTAACAGTTCTCTCTCTCATGAGTACATAGGGAGTGACCTGTCATTCACCTTCTAGCAACTCTGGGAAAAGCCAGACAGATTTTTAAAATATGTTTTGTATGAAAAGGCGTAGTGTTTTAAAGTATAATATATTTGGCAGCAACAGTGCAGTCAGGTTGCAATTCATGCTACCCTCAGTTTATGCTACATGGATTGGCTTACAGGTTCCCTTTAAATCAACCCATTCTATATTATAGCTGACCAAGAGATCTTTTGGTTGTTTAGGTCCAGCTTCTGGAGCCTGCAGTAATAAGGTATTGCAAATGTATTTCATTAAATTGAAGAGTAGCTTTTACTAATTCCTTCATGTTGTACTGGACACACAAAGTAATTGTCATTACAGAGCAAAGTAAAATTTTGTATTTATATTTTGCTTCTCTGTTGCTGATATATTAGCAATCAAAGTATTCAGCACCAAAACAGCTATTTTTGTTGGTGTTACCATAAAGATCTCACTGGAGGTTTGTACTTCTTCCTCTGCCTGAAGCTGACCAATCATGAAAAGAGAGCAACACACCCCCATAATAGCTTAGAACAGGCTAAGGGCCCTTTCACACATAGCGTCTCATCAGTGAACCCGACAACAATATCACCTTGTCAGGATCGCTGGTGTGTCGCTACATGATCGCTGGTAAACTGTCAAACAGGCAGCTTCACCAGCGATCAGGACCAGCGACACGCGGGTAACAAGCGACGCACGTCGCTTAGTTACCCGCAGTGTATCTTAGTTACCAGCGCGCTGGTGCAGGTAGCTGGTAACCAAGGTACACATTGGGTTTCTAAGGGGCGCGTGGCACTTAGAAACTCGATATGTGTACCTTGGTTACCAGCTCCCTGCATCAGCGTGCTGGTAACTAAGGTACACATCGGGTTTCTAAGCGCTGCGCACCCCGTAGAAACCCAATGTGTACCTTGGTTACCAGCTCCTGCTCGCTGGTCGCTGGTCTCCCGCCTGTCACACACAGCGATGCGTGCTGGCCAGCGGGAGACCAGCGACCCCAAAAATGTCCAGACGTTTCAACAACGATCAGCAATACCCGGCAGGGGGGCCGGTCACTGATCACTGTCACACAGCAATCTCGCTGGTGTGATCGCTGTTGCATCACAAAACTTGTGACTCAGCAGCGATCTCGCTAGCGAGATCGCTGTGTGTGACGGGGGCTTAAGTGTATTGTATTTTCATGTATTGCCAAACAGTCTGCACTCCTTACTGAATAGCTTCCAGCTCTCATCTCTGGTAGTCAGTGTGGGGAAAAGGGCAGTACTGCAGAGTTGATCTCATTACAAACAATTCTAGTAGCTCTCCTCTCATAGTGCTGCTAGCTCTGCCAATCATAAACATGCAAACACATTCACATCTGCAGTGAGAAGAGCAGACTGGTCTCACACAGACCTAAGCTATAAGGGGTTGTTTTCTTTTTCCTCTTGTACGTGGATGCCTGTTCATGATTGGCAGGGTCAGCAGCAATATGACAGGAGACGTACTAGAAGTGTTTGCCATGGGACTGAACTCTGCAGCACTTCCCTTGCCCCTAAACTGACTGCTGAACGTGAAAGCTGAATGCTGCAATCTAATCACGCAGAGGTCTGCCATGCTCCAGCACACCTTCACTCTGCAGCAAGGAGAGTAGACTGTTTGTCAATACATGTCTCACACTGAGCCATTTCTATGCTATTGTCGGAGCATGTACTTCTTTCTGCAGTGTGTGGCTGCCTGCTTATGATTATGTTTTTTGGTCGCCGCAACAGTGCAATAAAATGTAACAACAAGCAATCAAAAGATTACCCAAAAAGTGTATATAGAGAAAAACATCAGCGTGGCACGTAAAAAATGAGCCATCACCCAGCCCCAGATCCTGAAAAATAGAGATGCTACAAGTCCCGGAAATCGGCACCTTTTTTTTTTTTATTAATAAACCTTGGATTTTTTTTTCACCACTTATAAAAAAAGAACCTATGCATATTTGGCATCTGCAAACTTGTAATGACATGGAGAATCGTAATGGCAGGTCAAATTTAGCATTCAGTGAACATGGTAAAAAAAAAAAAATGTGGAATTGCACTTTTTATGCTATTTCACCCCAATTGGAATTTTTTTCCCGTTTAGCAGTACATTATATGGTAAAATAAATGGTGTTGTTCAAAAGTACAACTTATCCCATGAATAACAAACCCTATCACAGCCATATTGAAGGAAAAATAAAAAAGTTATGGCTCTCGGAAGAAGCGGAATGCAAAGTGAAAACGAAAAAAAAAATGGCTCGGGGTGAAGGGGTTAAAAAAATTACCGTTTAGGTGCGAATTGCTTTAATTACTAATATGTCCACAACGGATAGCTGAAATTAAAAAATATGATAATGTGTGCAAAACTGTAAAGCGCTGTGGAATATGTTAGCGCTATATAAAAATAAAGATTATTATTACATATATTTTATTTTCATTATTTTATCATATGTCCAGTTTAACATTAAAAATTTAGTGAAAGATCTTCTTTTAATAACCGCAAATTTGCCAGAGGAAGATCTGCTTTTTGTTGTCTCCATGAGATAACTCCTTTAATTTGAAGATATTCTAATAATTACTTGCTGTTATGTATCCAGAAAGTAAATTGTGCTATAAACTTTACATAGACGCATCAATGTACTGATAATAAAATGACATCTTAATCATATTTACTTCACTTTTCTATAACATCTTAATATATCATTTATTATAGGATGTTGCATTAGGCTGATTTCACACAAGCAAAGTTTCACATTCCAAACTCGAACTGCGATGCACAGACCAACCGCGTTCCTCCTAGATATATATGAGGCTGCCAAATGTGGATCAGGAGACCTGCAGCCAATCCATGCATCGTGGTCAAAGTATGGATCGTGAACCTCAGAGATGAGATACCGGTCTTAAACATATGGATTATATAAAATAAACAGCAATTATACAGAGTACATATACATCACTCATAGTAAAGATAACTTCGAGATACAGAGTTTTTCAAAAGCAAGTCAGAAGCCTCCACTCCACATACTTTTGCTTTATGAACTTTTGGCTCTAAAAATATTTTAGTAATTTTTCTTCTGATCTTGCAGGTCAGGTTATGAACAATGTCAGCCTGGGGGATGATAGTTCCCTGCCACTCAAGCCAAGTATTCTCTGATAGTAAAAAAAAAAGACAAATTCCATTATCAAACAACTATTTATAAGTAGACAGAAGCCCTTGTAATCAAAATCAGGGCAATCTCTTCAGCTTATGTAGGCTGGATCTGAGAAACTATTTTCAAATAGTCAGATAAACTCCTAATTTGATTAGGCAGATGACTTATGCATGAGGGAAGTTTGGTACCTGCTATGAGTGGCTGGCTGCCGAACTGCCCGTAGGAAGGGCCATGGTGGGTGAAGGAGCTGTACGTAGGTGTGGACGCATCAACGGTGAGGGCCATCTGAAAGGGCTGAAGATCAGCCAGTCCCGAGCTGGCTAGTGTAGAGGGAGTGAAGGGAGTAAGGGAGGCTTCATGAGGCTCTTGCTTTACATAGAGGTGAGAGGAGAAACTCTCTGTGAGGAAGAAGGAAATGGATGGACAGGAGACAGACAAACACAGGTTGGGTGGAACACAGAAAGAGAAAAAAATATATGTATAAATGTAAATGGAATGATCAAAACAACAAAATAAAATAAAGCGGGATTAAAATAAGTAGAAAAAAATGGTTCTCTATTTGGTCTGGTACTGTGTTAACTATTCTCATTGGAATTTATTCTGCCCTGCACAACACTGATGTCCTTCAAAACTCTAGAAAATATATAGTAAGACCACTGCATCAACATTATAGCCAGGACCCCTATATAAACTTTATAGTATGTTTTCATGATATGTAGCACACAATAAGGTAATATAAAAGAGACACAGGTTTATTTTTTACTTAAGATATATTTCAATAGACATTCATGGAATATCCATAGGTGGGGCAGAACAGAGGCTCAGTAGTTAGCACCGCAGCCTTGCAGAGTTGGGGACCTGGTTTCAAGTCCCACCAAAGACAACATCTGCAAGGAGTTTGTATGTTCTGCCCATGTTGGTATGGGTTTCCTCCAAGTACTTTGGCTTCCTCCCAAAATCAAAAGACATACTGATTGGCAATCTAGATTGTGAACCCCAATGGGGACAATGATGATGATGTCTGTAAAGCGCTGTGGAAATTAATGGTGCCATATAAGTGAGTATAATAAATATAAATCCATAGGATATGCCTAATAAGTACGGGTCTCACCTGTAAGACCCACATCTATCTCCAGAACTGAGGTACCCCCATTACCTGCTTAAAGCAGGTGGAGAAGTGGTGGCACCTGTGCTGACTTTCTCCATTAATTGCTATAGAAGTTTGGAATACAACCAGGCAAATGCTCTTAGCTTTATTCAGAACTCCCATAGCAATGAATAGCGAGCAGGCACATGAATATATTTCTATAGAGCTGTAATATCCTATCAAAATCTATTAAGCTCAGTAAGGAGGAGGAAACTTTGGAATTTTCAATGAGTTAATTCTTCTGTTGTCAAGAATTATTCATATGGTTTACATAGTCACCTTTCCCACTCTCCATAGATTTCTGCTTAAAATACCTTAAATATCTCAACCTTATTTTGAGGACTAAGTTAAATGAATTGGTAATCTTTGTAATGCCGACTGCCTAAATCACAGCAGCATTAAAGCAATTGTTGATCGGCATGTGGATTTGCACTTAGCCAGAACCTAGAGGATACAATTTCAGAGTAAAAGCAGAAATCTTCTGCAAAAAAAGAGGAATTACATTGAAGTTAATTCCTTACATTGTTTATTGTGTATTTAGCAATGTTAGAAGCCCGAGGCCTACCTCTTAAGATATTGGGCTGCACAGTCCCTTTAGGTTTCTAAACTAGTACCAACTTATATTTTGCTGGCATTACTTAAAACGATTCAATCAGTTGACCAAACAATAAAGATTAAATTTATAACAATGTTAATATGTTCAGTTGTTTATTAGCAGGCCTTTCTTACTGTATCTTATTATTCTTAATGGGATTGTTGTACAAACCCCTTCTTAAACATATGCTAGTCCTCTGACCAAATCAGGATTTTGCATTTCTAATTTCCAGTGATCAAAAGATGCATTTGGCCATTTTTTGGACCAGATGCACCAGAGTGGGAGCCGGTCTTTATGTCTTGCTCTCTGCACTGGCTAATAGTAATATTTAAGATATCATATCTATTGAAAAGGCAAATGAACTGAATATTTAATTATCAGATGCTACTAAATATCAAAAATACTTATCAATTGCATATAAAGAGGTTCAATGAGAGTATGGGCTTTTTCAAGAACAGACAGCAAAGTCAGGAACACTTATGGGTCTCCTTACCTGAATTCAACAGCTTTTTATATTCAAGGCTGTTAAAGTTGAATGAGGTGACCCATGGCCAGTCTGGGCATTGCAGCTTGGGCCATGAATGTTGGACACGTGAAACCGGGTTTAGTCAATCTAAGCAGCCTCCAGTATCCAGTATCAGCACAAACTCAATAACATTGATGGGATTCTGATGGCATCACTAATGTTTTATAAAATGCTCTGCTGTGTTTTCATGAATATTTAAACAATATCTGAATATTTGAATAATGGTTCAGAATCTTGTTTAATCCATGATAATGTTCTACGTGTATAAACCGCAGCGATAAGGAATGACATGATGAGATCATGAGATTGACCAACATATAATTACTGGAAAGTAATATCAATGATCCTGGTTCCTTGTTCGTCTGTACAGATTTAGTTGTTGCCACCTGTGATAAATGGCTGCCTCTAGAATGCTGAAGTAGTCATTCTTTAGGTTCCATCGCTAGAATTGATTCTCCCATGAAATATAACAAATAGATTTTGCAGGACAGAGAAGACACCCAGAGCTTTTTAACAAGGCAGTTTAATCCACCAAATTATATTATTATGTTATTTCCCGCTGGCAGCCCTTATTGAATCTGCACATTTTAAATTATTTTGTCAAATAAAACGATTGAACTTGGAAAAATGATTCAGGAGGGGAAAAAAATATCAGCAAGTACGAAGAATAGCTCCAATGGTGTCTGCTTCAAAGTGAGACTCTGATCCAAATATGTAGTAGGTCTGAGAAGTGGGTACTTAATGAGATTATCTTCTAATAGCGGGGAAAAAAAAACCTTAAAGCATCTCTCACCTTGACAAAACTACACTGAAAGCATCTACTTCCCTTCCCCATAATAATCACTCCATGAATCATTCATCTTTAATAGATTATGCAAATGGAAGGACATAAAATCAACAATGATCAATAACGCCAGGCGTTTAATTGCTCGTAAAAAAAAAAAGACCAACATTTTAAGATTAAGCATGATCTGCAACCTTTTTTGGCTAATGATACCATTATTCCAAAAACTGGAGCATGGCCTAAGTGCAGGAAAATAACCCCCCTTCATCTTCTCTTCTAAAGCTTTTTCCTTAATCTGTCCTTTAACGTGTTTACCTTCATTACTGTTGGTAAACAGCACTGAGTCTTAATGAGAGTTTCTGCGCTCCTCTAACGTCTGATTGAAATCCTGCATACAAGATGAGCATGATAGTACTAAGGTGCCACCTGGGAGTGTCATGCTGAGCCTGCAATGAACTTTCCTCGCACTTGGGCCGAGATGGATCAGGCAGAGGCATCTCAATGACATTGAAAGGATGTAACAGAGAGGCTTGACATGTGTAGCCTGCTGAATATGCAAACAGATACGATAAACCTATCCGCATTCTCTTTTACCACCTTGTACACTAACCATATCTATGCGTTGAAGGGAATCCATTAATATTTCGCATCTGCCTTGTGATAGGAAACATCCCGTCCTACTCTGCACCGGCTTACATAAATATACAGAGAGTTGTGACCTTGGGTAATTCACCTTACCCTCGGTAGCGGTGGTTCATGACCTACTCCTGAACTGTCACAGATAATAACAGCTGAGTGATTATTACGCATTTAATGCACTGTTCCACTACATAAAAGCCCACCAGCACCTTTGTCAACACCTAGCTGTATAAACGTATCCAATACAGCTGTTCCAATACACAAAAGCCCAATGCCATGTAAGAAATTTTAAACTAACCGAGAAAGATACTGTCTACGTAGATCATTCTAGGCATTTATGAATTATGGCTTTAACTTTGGTTTTACTTTAAATATAACAATAATCAGTTTTGTCTGACATAGTTTATCTTCATCTCTTGCTCTTTTGGCTTTGACATGGGTTCACAACAGCAGGATATTAGTGTGTTGAATATTTAGGAAGCAGTGACCAGCTATCAATTAATGTGAATATGCGAATGTAGCCAATGCTTCATATGAAAAAAATATAGCATCATAAGTATGAGATGATCTACAAGGAGACTTTTAAAATGTGATTGGTTATAATGGGTAGAAGTGCGTTTGTCCCATCAATTTTCTAGTACTGTAATGCTAAATAATTTGTTTCCTTCATACGATCCATCTTTATATTACAGTCTCCATTAAAACAGCACAGAAATGCAAGGTTGGTCTTCATTTCTGTCCTCTCTGGTTAATAGATGAGAGTACGGAAAGTAGAGATCCCTTCTATTAATGCAGTATAGTAAAGGCACAAACCAAATGCTATGTTCTTCTCTTGACTCCAGCACTTGTGTCTTTCTACATTAACTTCTATGATATGTATATCACTCCTACACTACACCAGACTGACAATTAAGTTAGTATGGGAAGAGGTCATTCTCTACCATGACATAATATTTAATTGTTTTCCAACTGCCAACATATGAAACAATTTTTTGATGTTCATGACTATTTATAGAACCCTACCTTTAGACATAAAAGTCTAAGTGTGAACTACAGACCCCCTATCTTCAGACCTAGAAACCTAAATGTGACCTATAGATCCATATTTTCATGTAAAGAAGTCTTGGTGTGATTTATAGATTCTTACCTTCAGTCAAAGAAGTCTAAGTATGACTTATAGATCCCTACCTTTTTGCATTAAATCCTAAATATAGTGAAGAAAATATTGGTGTGCACTCAGAACTATTGGGAAGTGCTGGTCGGACTGGGTAATTGTCCCAAAATATAGTAGAAGACATCTAGAAGCCTAAGTATTACTTATAGATGCTTGTAGGCATAGAAGCTTACATTTTACTTTTATACTCCTATATTCATGCAAAAAAGCCTATGTGTGGAATATAGACCCTTATTTTCAGGCAAAGAAGTCTAAGCATGACATATAGATCCCTACCTGTTTGCATAGAAGCGTAGGTATGAACTTAAAGGCTATGTGCACACGTGCGGAATTACCGCGGATTTTATGCATTTTTGCCGTGTTTTTTTGCCATGAAAACGCATACAATAAGCAACTCATTGAATTCAATGGCATTCCGCACATGCTGTGCTAATGCTGCATATTTTTCCGCGGCGGAATGGCATCGAGGAAAAATACGCAGCATACTCATTCTTTTTGCGGAATCGCGGGGATTCCGCACACATATGAATGCATTGTTCCAATTACTTTCTTCATGTGGCTATGCCCAACATGCACAAAGTAAGCGGAAAATGTGTGGATGCTATCCTGTGCCTGGAGGAGAGGAGACTCTCCTCCAGGCCCTGGGTACCATATCCCTGTTAAAAAAAAGAATTAAAATAAAAAATCATGATACTCTCACCTTCCGGTGGCTCCCGCAGTGTTCCCAGGCCTCAGCGATGCTCCCGGCAAGTCCCGTTCCCAGTGATGCATTGCGACAATGACCTGTGATGACGTAGCGGTCTTGTGTGATGCTATGTCATCTGGGGTCATTGTCGCAAGGCATTGCTGGGAACGGGAGTTGCCAGAAGCATCGCGAGGCTCGGGAAGGCTGTGGGGACGCCGGAAGGTGAGAATAACACGATTTTTTTTATTATTATTATTTTTAACATTATATCTTTTTACTACTGATGCTTCATAGGCAGCATCAATAGTAAAAAGTTGGTAAACACTAGTCAAACACTATGTTTGATAAGTGTGACCAACCTGTCAATCAGTTTTCCAAGCGATGCTACAGATCACTTGGAAAATGCTAGCATTCTGCAAGCTAATTACACTTGCAAAATGCTAGTTTTTCATGGGAATTCCACATGCAGATTTCCCGCAGCAGGGAGTTGCGGAATTGCCGCCGAAATGTCTGCAGCAATTCCGCACGTGTGCACATAGCCTTAGGCATAGAAGTTTAGATTTGACTTGCAGACCCCTACTTTCAAGCAAGAAGTGTAGGTTTCACTTACAGCCTAGAAGCCTAGGTCAGCAAGCTCTGAAACATTTAGGGTTCATTCAGACGTCATTGATTTTTCTTCCATGAATTTGTTCCAATTTTCATCAGAGTTTAGTCAGAGTGTCAGTTTTTACCATCAGAGTTTCAGCAGCTTATTCCGTATGATTAAAAAAGGAGCTTTTTCAAGCTTGGTATGAGAGTGCTGTCTGATTTTTTTAACAAACCCATAGGCTTGCATTGGCGGTTTTGATCCAACACTAGAATCAATATCCGAAACGTCTCCATGATTTTGTGTGGTCTCCAAAAATACTCAGACATGTAAACAGTCCCATAGATTTTTAATAGATACAAGTGTTATGCTTGGAAAAACACACTGATAGAACTCTAGATAGAAAATCTGACACGTGAATGAGCACTTAGTACTATGCCATTGCTGAAGATTTGGGACCACATAAGTGAAATAATAGCTAATACAGAAATAATAAATATGATAATTCAGTGCTGTTTTCATTTTGCTACAATAGAAAATAACAATTTTTAATTGTGTATATATAAATAAAAGTATTTAATATGCATATTAGTACTGAGCACAAAAAAAGAAAACAATTCAAAAGATAAGTCAATGACACAATTGTAGAAAGTAGAAGCAATCTCGAATGCCCATAATGATAGATAAGTCACTTTTTGACATTTATATAACAAGAAAATAATCTGCAATAACGTGAAGTAAACTGTAAGAACGTCACACATTTTGTGGCAACAATGTCACGTATTAATTTCAGGAAACATTGTGTTCATAGCTGTAGTCGACTGTATTTCACCACCAAGTGCACTAGTAGAAATCATGAGCTATAGTAGTCTCCAGCAAAGAGAAAGTTGACTTTTACAGTCCCAGTGTTAGACGGGTTGTCTGTCTCTTAACTGATTACACGTCTTTCTGGGACACCAAATATCAAATTTGGAAATTTCTGGGATATCTAAGGATCCTATATGCGGAGATGATGAATGCGCCTCATGATAGAGGCCTCGTAGAATGCAAGTCCGCAAGGACAGGGTCCTCTCCCCTCTGTACCAGTCTGTCATTGTGAATTTGTTTACTGTTAACGATATCTATAACTTTGTATGTAACCCCCTTCTCATGTACAGCACCATGGAATTAATGGCACTATATAAATAAATAATAATAATGAAATTCTCAGGACATAGTGAAATCTTTTGTTGGAAGAGTTTCCTTTGGATAGCATTGGTAGGGACATGTAACCACAGGTAGCAATATAAGAGGGAAGAGCTTGACTTACCAGTTACTACTGGGTAGCTCTGAGGTCCTGACACGTTGTTGCCTAGGTCAGCGTTGCCAGAGGCTGCTAAACTAGACTTGACTTCATCCAGACCAGGGGTTAGTGCTGGAAGAGAATATTCATTTGCCTGAAGGTCAAAAATAAAAACAGATAAAAAAAATTACTAAAAGCAATAGATGTTAAGTGAAGGCGTTCTTGAGACTATACCACCTTGATGTAACAGGCTAAATGTCTTTTGCCTTCCATTAACTGCTTAGAAACTACAGTAAACGCTTTGATAATCACCAAACTCATGAAAAGGACAGACAATCACAGAATTCATTAAGTCCATCCAATGTTTATTATTGAGCATACTCATTCTGAGAGTCGTAGGGTGAAAGAAAAGGAATATAGGAAATCATCGATGGTTCCATTATAATAATATAATCTTTATTTTTATATAGCGCTAACATATTCCGCAGCGCTTTACAGTTTGCACACATTTTTCATCACTGTCCCCGATGGGGCTCACAATCTAAATTCCCTATCAGTATGTCTTTGGAGTGTGGGAGGAAACCGGAGTACCCGGAGGAAACCCACGCAAACACGGGGAGAACATACAAACTCCTTGCATTGTAATTATGCCCATGTTTTAGATACTTTTTTATAAATGATATATAGGTAATGCCAAGCTGTATAAAGTCAAGTTCACACAAATGTATTTTCCGTCTGAGTGCAGTCTGTGAAAAAACAGACATTACAGGGACCAATTTTATTCACGGACCAAATATGTGCATGAAAAAAATCTCAGCATGCACTAATTTCTTCCGGATGTCAGATGAGACTAGCCTATTCAAGTCTACAGGTGCTGGAAAAAAAATAGTTGGATCATGTGCAGATCAACAGTATAGCATCTGATTTTTACAGATGCATTGCAATTCTTTAATATAAAAAATTGTATTTGGTCTTGTAAATTTTAATAACTGCCAATTTTAAAAGCGGATGCAATATGGAAAACAATTGGTATGAAAAGTGACCATTTTTTTAATATGAAAATTGGACAATTTTATATTTGATTTTTCATGAACTTAGTCTCTTTGTCAAAAAGGGGACAAGGAAGCTGGATAATTGTGAGTCAGCCATACATAAACTGAAAAATTGTACAAAGCTAAATGTTTATAAAGGGCAATTTCTTGAAGGTTCTGAAGCCCAGTTGATGCGTGAGGAACAGCTGGGTTTTAGTTTCCCATCTCCAGGTTTTACATTCACAGCTCATAGATTTTTCTGGTGATATATTATAAATAAAACCAAACCAAAAATCACCTGTCTCCCTAAATCATCAGCGTTTGATTTTGTGAATGATGTGCTTCATTAAATACAATGGCAGGACACTCCCTCATCACCCTGTTCTTATTCTCCCTCTTCCTGTGCACTGGGGTATGAAATTGGGGAGTGGGCCAGAGCACATGGCCAACAGAAGGGTGGGAGGGGGAGTCATTGAATTTGAAAGGGTGTCCTGTCCAAAACAATCTAGTAATTGCCTTCTTATTATGGTTTTCTCGGGAGCAGACCTTGCTCTCTACAGCTGCCTTTTCAAAGGGATAATAAACAGGGGGAACCAAAAAAAGAGAGAGAAAAAACTCTCTCTGATTAATATTACATTAAATTAAAACTGATTTTCTGCTCTTTCTTACCCCGTTTTTTTTCTATCCACGCCCCCCACCTCTATGCCTGGACGCCACAGCCTAGTCATTTCCAATTCCTTTTCGTATTGATCTTCCTGTTGAAATCAGTTTCGTAATTAGCTGCAAATTAGGCCTTCTACTGGGGGTGAAGCTGCCCCCTGATTTATCACCGGAGTAATTCGCTGTGATCGGAGAGAAATTAAAATGAACTCAATTAGGCTTTAGATTTGCTTTATGGGCCCTGCTTTAAGTTTCAGGGGGAAAAAAATGACTGTGCTGGCGTTTAATAGTCTAATGAAAGTAAATAAAGGTTATCCATTGTAATAAACTCTGGGACTATGGGAAAAGAAAAAATCACACTCAAATATGCCTTTTCTTCATTTCATGTTTTATAGTTTGGGGCATTTCAGAAGATTTTTTATTAATTTCATGTTCCATTAATACAAACAACCTTTATGATATAAATAGAAAGAGGAGCTAACGTGCAAAGAGCTGAGCCAAAGGTCTACAATTCCTTTGTTTTATATGCAGCTTTAAAGCAAAGAAAAGTGGTTTAAAGGGCAAACTTGCCTAGTTTTTTTTAACATGGAACACTAAATAGTAAAATGTTTGATTCAGTTTGAACTTGAACTTTGCAAAAAAAGTTATAAAACAATGGGTTAAAGAGAAATACTGAAGCTAAAACATTATAGTTTTACTGAGGGTAATAAGTTGCTAATATCCGAATGACCTTCTTCGGCAATAATGGCTGAAATTTACTGAACTAAATATGCCAGAATTCTGGTGTAATTTGCTAAAAAAAATGGCATTCCTACTTCGCAACATATTTATTGTGTGTTTTAGAAACTTTCGGCACTGAAATCGATAAAGTGACTAATCGAAAAGGGAAGTGATGTACTTGAAAGAGGTATGGCTAGAAATGTGCATCCATGGATCACAATTTTGCAACACATTATCAGCACAAAGTATGCTAACTAAGCTAATAGGGAATGTAAACGTGGACAAAAGTTTCTAAAGATACCCCAAAGTAAAAGTATGATAAAAATTAGGTTTGCTTTGAATAAGCTTACCTCTAATTGCAAGTTCTCCGATTGCCCTCAAAAGATGGGTATAACATTCTGAAGGTCTCCTGGGATTGCAACTAAAACTTATCAAGTTCTTACAGTCTTAGTAATGACAAAGTGACCTCAACACATGTTATGAGTAAACGGCTGCTAACTAACCATTCTTCACTGTTGTTTTTTCTCACACACACACTATCTGCATAGTATATTCAGAGTTTTCTTTGGCTTTTTCTCCCAATTTCTATAGCCAGTCTGGGAGATGTGACTCCTTCCCACTAATCAGATTCACTCCAAATTGGTTGCTATGCTGCATTCCCTGCCTCAGCTTTTATATAAGCTGTGATAGCCTGTACTATACTATGTGATGTCCTATACTATGTGATGGCTGTGCTGTACTATGTGATCTGATAACTGCAAGCAAAACATTATTAGTAAGCCTCTTAACTTGCCATTTAGTTTTATTCCTACTTTAAGGCCCCAATACACATTAGATGAAAGTCAGTGAAACCCAGTGATTTCATTGGGACAAGCTGACTACCTGATGTGTATGCAGCCTATAGACTACAGATGAAAGCTTTGTCTAACGACTGTCCAGGTCAGTGCTGTCTGGCCATGGATAAGAGCTACACAAATTTTCTTACTCTTCTGGATCCCAGGCTTGGCTTATGATTAACTGGGCTGGCAAGATGTCACCTGTGCGTTGACACACCGCACAGACTGCGTCACACCAGACCGGCAAATCAATTGTTGCGCTGGGAAACCCACAAGCTCTGGTTTCCCAACGCATCTCCTGTCTATGGCCAGAGAGCTCTGACTTGGACTGTGGATCGGGGTTGTGCGAAGCATTCCACTCATCTCTACTCTTGACTTTCCCTGGAAGATGATGTCTGGTAAGAGAATGACCAATTCATTAGAATTTCAACATCTGATCCTTTTGTTTCTGGTGGAGATGAACTGTTACTTGAGGTCGATTACGAGCAGAGCATCCATGTGTATGGGGGAACCAGAGGAGGTAGCTGTCTGCCAAACGACTTTTTGGTCAGCAGTTATCTCAAGTGTAGGGCTAACTTTTTATAGGATATTACCATAAATGTCTGTTAGATGCAACCTCTGAGCCCCATTTTGAACTACTATGAATTAAAAAGTGTCCACTTCCAAAAAAAGACTAACATGGTTGCTTCGAAAATATATAATTCTGTAGAACTCAAGTTGTCAATTTTTTTAATTCATTTGTTATTTCTTAGGACAAGAAACTCACAAAATGAAACTTGTAACAGACAGTTTTTACGTTACCTATACTGCTTATATTCAAAAGACTGAATATTTCTGTAATCTACTTTACCTGTTCTGATTTGATGTGTTCTGAAGCTTGAAAGACATCGGAATATGATGGGCGTTCAAATACTCGATCTAAGGCTTCCAACTGTTGCTGGGTAAAGTTGTCTGCACGTAGATGTTTCCGTAAGCTCTCCACGCTGCTCTGAGAATCTCCATTGGGACCAGTACCATCAGACCCATCTAGTAACAAAAGAGGAAAAAGTAATGATAACTGCTTGTAGCTGAGTCATGGGAGCTACTTCATAAGGCACATGACGTGTACAGAAAGTTATTTTTTGGTTTTATCTGTTTTGGGACAGCACATTCTATAATGTTTCATTTTTGCATTGTTGACAGTGTTGCACACAGTGAATCACAATTAGGTAGGTCATTAACAATGTATTATTATAACAATTAGGTAGGAATTAATTCTTCACTTCTTCCTTCCCAACTTTTACATCTAGAGCAGAATGTCTATTGAGGATGGGTAGATGTATTACAGCAATATGTATTACATTTCATAGTATAAATTTCATATAAAGCAAAGTATTCTCCCATGCTGTTCCAGTGGGAATAATGCCGGGAGATTACATTAAGGCCGATAAATCTTATTCTTTGTAGGTGAATGTTGTATATGATATAATCAATATTACATTATATAGCATGGAGCAGTATCCTTCATAAGCTAATGTAAAATATCAGATATTGATTAGAGGAAGTACAAAGCATTTTGTCGGACCCTTTAACAAAGCATCATTTCGTTCACACTAGAGGAAATGGCCAATGTTGATTTCTCCTTATGTTCCTTTTAAAAATTATTATGGATGGACCTGTATGTTATAATCAAAAATGATATCCTGATATACATGTCTATACACAAGACATTTTATTTTTCTTTATTACTGGGCAGTTGGGAATTTTTCAGTGTGTTTGAGTCAGTTATTAAGCATGGGAGGTTCAAATGATAGAGGCATCCTCTTAAACATATATTTGGCCTTTTCAGAGTGCGGATTTATAGCTCAGGTTAAGATTAATTTGATTGCTGGTTCTAGTTATTTGGGCTGTTGACCCATATTACAGGTCATCCTTAAATAAGAGTCATCCTGTGACTAAGTGGCACTGGCCATGGGTCATCTCCTTTTTGGCATTGAAATATTAAAACTAGTTAAAGGCGTTTTCTCACGAATAAAATGTCACTTTATTCACTAGATCATGGAATGAATGCAAGGTCCACAATAGGAAGCCATTAAAATAAAATGTACTTGTGCTGAGATAATCTTATAAATGTGATCCTGCTGTGTACTGTGTAATGGCTGTGTCTCACCATACAGGAACATTGTCTGATCATACCACAGCTCCTGGGCAGGGGAGGGTGCAAAAGAGTATACAGATAGGATAGCATGGGATCACAGCAGATTATTTTTGTGAGGTAAAACATTTGACTGAATGTTTAAAAGCAATGTTTTACCTCAAAGAAAGAACCAGCTGTGATCTCGTGCTGTCCTGTCTGTATACTCTCTTTTGTATCCTCCTCTGCCCAGGAGCTGTGGTATGATCAGGCCATGTTCCTGTACGGTCAGACACAGCCATTACACAGTACACAGCAGGGGCACATTTATACGATTATCTCAGCACAGGAACATTTTATTTCAACACATCCAATTGTGGAACTTATTTTTAGTTCAAGATCTAGTGAATAAAATTAACTTTTGTGGGATAACCCCTTTAAGGTGGAAATGTCCCTAAAGGCATCTCAATCCCACTGATATTGCTTATGGGGAGACATTTACAGGACATAGTATAGGGGCTTAACTAGCACTGGTAGTAAGAACTGTGTCAGTTTTTTAAACTCCCTTTTTAACCCTGGGCATGGTGTAAAAACACTCACAGTAAAAATTAACTATGCTTGACCTGGCAGACATTGAGACTACACACAAAATAAGTGACTGAAAGCAAATTTTCCTCTTGAGACTCAATTTTTCTATTAAGTAAAGTTAATCATTAACATAGAGAGCTATTTATGATGCTAAAATAGTTTAGACGCAATAATATATGATTTTGAGCAAACTTATGATCTAGTAGTATTTCCATCAGTAATTTTACTAACCGATAAGGCTGAGTTCTCATAGATCAGTTCTGAAGAGCTGGCCTGCCGTGGTGAAAGTCATGTGCTGTCTGGCGATTAAAGCAGTCTTCTACCAATTATAAGCATACAGTGGCCTGACGAAAACTCCGGTTAGAATCCGAAAACCGTTTCGTGTGTTTTAAGAATATTCTGATAAAGAAATCACACCTACAATTGGTAAGAGACCTCTTTTCTCGGCAGAGAGCGCACTACTGCCCCCCCCTGCAGACCAGCTTTTCATTTATCCTAACCTGTTCGGAGCAGAGAACCAATCAGAATGTGTTCGGTGCCACAGTCCTGCACAGCGGTCAGCCTATACTACAAACCATATATCAGTTGTGTCCGGCCTGGGGTTTTATGTCTCATATGTATAAAGTTGTAAATAGGCACCCATAGCCAAATCCAAAAACTATGCATGCAACGCCTTAGGTCCAGCTCAAGGACCGGTATGATACAACAATTGATGCGCCCAATGCTAGAGAATGATGGCATATAAATCTATGGGAATAGTTCTGCCATCCATTTACTACCACTACTGGAAAACAGACCACTCTATGTCTGGACAAATGGCAACGAGGCCTAAAGTCTTAATTGTCAGAGTAATTGAATATATAACATAATGTAATGCTATATATTTAAAATCCTAAGACAAGCAATCAAGCTGAGCCCTTTATAAATACTTCAAGTGTCCTCTGTATCTAAAGATGTTGTGAGTCCAGGGTTAAATACTACTGCCCTGTGAAAATTCAGAATCATCCGCTAACACACATCAGTTATAACGCACATTTAAAATCAAAAGATCAGCTTTTAAAAAAGCCATGACCCAATAGATAGATGTCTGATCTTGTATATGTGTGTGTGAGCCTAGATTATTCTCGCAGGGCTGTCCTCCCTCCTCCGCTTTATTTATGCAGGGGGCCTTTTCAGATCTCGACAAATCTGTCAGTCTAAATTTGCGAGAGATTATGGCGCTCCTTCTCTTGCACAGGGAGCGATGATATATGATATGTGCTAGCCCTATTGATTGCCTGATCTGGTGGCAGAGGGCCGGCGAAATGAACTTGAAATGAACATCATGCCTCAACTCATTGTGCGTATAATACACTACTTAATCCCACATTTTTCAGCCGCTATGGAATTCAATTGATCAATCATGTTCCACTGATAGTGCTCTTTTAGGGGTTATTGCTGCTCGGCACGCCAACCAGTTATTTATTTATTTTACCCACTGTGGGCTTGGGGATTGGAAGCCGGGTTAAAGAGAACATGAAAGGCAATGCCATGCTGGGAACAGGGATAGAGAAACAAGGTAATTAACCTTGTGAAGCCAGAACATTTACAGTGCATGCCACTTTATATATGGGTGTTATTAGGCGCAATGAGTAGTAGGGTTCTGTGTCTACGCAGAATCGGCAGAAAAATTACACTTTTCATTTTGGTTTACGCTTTGGTTTGTTAGAAATTTAAAAAATTGCAATGGCTTAATAAAACTTTTAAAATGTATGTAATAGAAATATAATATAATATTTTTTTACAGAAGTTACTTTAATAATTTAAATGACCTATCAATAGGTCAAATGTAGATACTTTTTGCTCTTATTTTATTCCCACTAATTTCCACTATTATTCAAGGGGTTTTTTAACCATACAGTTGCTGAGATATTGGCCTTTTTAGTTAGTACTAATTTTTGTAATCTTTTCCAGGGAGACATGGCTCACAGGATTGTCTAGTGGCAATTCTACAGGATGCCATGCATTATTATCCTGTGAGCACCACAAAAATTTATAAAAAACTGAATACTTCCGAACAGTGCTGGACTGGGTTGGCAAAGGCCCACCAGTAACATTGATTCTTGGGGCCCACTGATCAGATGCAAAAATAACCTGACACAAACTTACTTTTGCTTCTATGTAATATTAACTTGGGTAGCTTGTTTACTGAGTGATTAGATGATACCCTTTTCGGCAAATTGTGACTCAGGTGTGATTGCACTACTCATTAGCGCTCCTTCATAGGGGCGGCCTACCAGAGGATTCTCCTGTTCTTCTGTTGGCCAGTCCGAGCCTGCTCCAGAAGAAATTAAACCAGAGCAAATCCTGGCCATTTTGGCCTGATGACAGATCCTCTTTAAGTGTAAAGATCTTAGAGGTTTGTCCACCTTTGGGGACATATGTAAATATTTGTGTTGATTTTGGGGCTAAAAATTATTTTTCCCAAATAGGTTGCATAAAAACATTGCACTGCTTGGCTTTCACAGGCTTTTTGTTTCCCTTTTCATTTCACTTTAATTTGGTCCGTGGTCATAAACCAGCTGAGAGGAGCTCATAAAAAGACAGACAAAAGAGATACACACTCCCTGTCTGTCCGTAATAGCAGGCTAACTGACGGATTTTTAGTGAACGCATTCCGCAGCCAGCAATAGACTCTGCAAGACAGGGGCTATAGAATGCAAACACTGCAACATTTTTATTGAAACCCGATGCAAAAATGGTTTTAAGCCCCAAAATGCATTAATTTAATTAATTAAGAAAAAATGTCCCGAAAGGTGGTTTATTTTGAGCGTGCATCTGTGCTCAAGTGCTGCATTACTTGCAAAGTGATGCGCGTAAAAGTGATCGATTGCTCTTTTACGCCAATAACTAACGTAACCTTCTCTATTCTAGACTCCATCATCGCGAGGACAGGGTTAAACTCCTGGACTTCCCCAGATGAATATCTTACTTTTAATTAATAATCTAATTGCAACATTGTGTCTTGTTCCATTACTGCACGTACTTGCCGGCACCTCCACCCCCACCTCCGCCGCGCACTTCCTAATTCCCTCTGAAACCTGCCGGTGTCAGGCATCTTTCCTGGACACCCCCTTGGGGGCCTTTCATAGCGTTGGCAGTTGTTGCAGTTTCAAACTCAATTGTTCTCGTCGGTACTGAGGCAAATGGAGTCATTAATTACCTTCTATCAGCTGGGCTGAGTTCAGAAGGCGATCAATAACCCAGCGTTTGTCATTCACAGCAGCAAGCGAGCGAGCAGGAGAACAGCTAAACCAATACCCTCACAGAGCACAACAACATCATATAATCATAATACTAGTCATCAATACTGTAGCAGTGTTTTTCTTCACACAGATAATTCATTCCTTCAAAAACAGAAAATGACTTTCCGTTTCTCGGTCAGAGCGGAGGGAAAAGATGTAGGAAGCTTTGGTTGTGAAACCTGACATCAGTCATCACTCTTCAGCCTCTCATAGCAGGCATTGGCTGAGCATTATGCAGGGGGATGCTGCAGAGCACTCACAGCTTTCATAAATGCTTTACCTTTATTAAGCTCATTAATCATGGATTTAAGGGCTAGGCTTGCAAGCGGCATACAAGATGTAGGCCAAGGGCATGCCACCTAATGCATGCCGCCTGCTACTGAACCACAACCACCAGCATCTGCACACTGCTGGAGCACGTTGTAGGTGACGGCTATCGTTGGCTAATGATACCTTTATATACCGCCATGCCCCTTTCTATCATCCATTATACTGTTTGGCAACTGAGGTCAACCACTTGGAAAGGTGTCGGTGAATTCAATCGTTTCTTATCAATCTTCATAGCTTGCATGGACTTCATGGCTTCACACTGTCATGTCTTCTCAAAATGGAAATTATTCGTTTTTTTACATTATTGGGTATTTTTACTTAAAATCTTCCTCTTGAACCAGCATTACCAAATTCTGCCTTAGGCAGTGTTTGGTATTGCATCTCCGTGCTCCATTTTCCTAAATAGGATTGAGGGTATTGTTTGGTCTTTTGGACACCACAAAGCTGGAGTAATTAGAAATATAGATCTGGCAGTGTATGAAGGGAAATAGATATGCATATTAGCTCTCCTCCAAGAGGAAGAAGGCTGGCTCTCTAGTGCCACCTGTTGGAGGTTTATGAGCTGGGCAGTGTTCCATGGGAAAAAGAAATGTATATTAGCTCTCCTCCAAGAGGAAGAAAGCTGTTTCTGTAGTGCCACCTTTTGGAGGTCTATAAGGGGGGTAATTATCCCTATAAAATACATATGCAAATTAGCTCTCCTCCAAGAGGAGGAAAGCTGTCTCTCTAGGACCACCTATTGGAGGTTTATAAGGGGACAATGATCCCTAGGAAACAGATATGCAAATTAGCTCTTCTTCAACAGGAAGAAGGCTGTCTCTCTAGTGCCACCTTTTGGAGGTTTAAAGGGGGTAATGATCCCTATAAAATACATATGCAAATTAGCTCTCCTCCAAGAGGAAGAAAGCTGTCTCTGTAGTGCCACCTTTTGGAGGTTTATAAGGGGGGTAATGATCCCTATAAAATAGATATGCAAATTAACTCTCCTCCAAGAGGAGGAAAGCTGTCTCTCTAGGGCCACCTATTGGAGGTTTATAAGGGGACAATGATCCCTAGGAAACAGATATGCAAATTAGCTCTTCTTCAAGAGGAAGAAGGCTGTCTCTCTAGTGCCACCTATTGGAGGTTTATAGGCCGGGCAATGATCCCTAAGAAATAGATATGCAAATTATCTCTCCTTCAACAGGAAGAAAGTGGTCTCTAGTGCGACCTACTGGAGGTTTATATGCCAGTTAGTGATCCCTAAGAAATAGATATGCAAATTAGCTGCTTCTCTAGTGCAATCTATTAGAAGTTTTATAGGCTGGAGTTTTCTCCCTAAATTATCTGCCGTCCAGAGAAAGAAAGCTAGCTTTCTAATACTGCCTATAGGAAGCTTATAGGCTAGGGAACAGTCTGGGGAAAAATGTATACAAATTAGCACACCTCCAAGAGGAAAAAAAACATCTCTGTAGTGCCACGATGGGCAAGGCAATGCAGACATTGACTTGTAGGGTAGCTATCTAGTACTTGGTACTAGACAGTTTGAATTAGTTTGCTTAAATAGAACTGAGCTGCAATACCATATACTACCCATGAACAAGAGTGGCGCTACTCTGACATCTCAGCTTGCAGGCTATATTGGTATATTATGTAAAGAGGAACGTTCAAAATGTTATGCTCTTATTTGTGTGATGAAAAGTACTACAGAACCCCCTTGAGTTCTTTATAGCTACCTATGAATTAATTGTCACCTGGTTAACCAGCATTGATCTAAATACTTCTCAAACTTGCTATAGCAATCCATTATGCAGTGAACTAAAGTCTACTCCATCTGTACCCATCTTGCTCTCAGTAATTTCCACACTGTAATCTTGCCTCCAAATGTGTTTCTAATTATCACATAAAGTATAACTCTAATTCTGCCTGACGCACCAAATCAGCCTAATACATGATGAGGAGGCAGCACAGAATAAAGACACCAAGTTCTACAGTCAGCGAGCGGAGAAACCTAATAAGTTATGCATGAAGACAAATTGTATGCTATCACCTAGGTAGCTGAACAAACAAGGTGAAGATTCACCAACCACATAGCGGAAATTCAGGCACAAACATTCTAGTAAGATATCGTTTGTTTCTAAAAAATGAAAACAATGCTAGAAAATTCAATGTAAACCGATATTGGAGACATGACAGGCCATAAATAAATGTGTTTTCCAGGTTGGTGTTTGCCGTCTTCACAAACAAGGTTCAGATCCACTGATCCAGAACATCACTGTAGTCTTAGAGCTCCACTACTTGAACTTTTCCTTTCTTCTTTATCAGTGCGGTTAGTTATAAACTCATTCCATTAGTGTTAACAACGGAATCTAGATTTTCCAACCACAGCATTTAACATGGACATGAGTGGATCGCTAAAAAAAATAATTTCTCCAAAATGCAAGTCGGTCCGATTTATAACAATTTTTAAAGCAATTCAATCATTTCTGCTGAAGCCACCAAGTTATACAATATCTCAGCTTATTACTTATTTCCTCCCAGCAGAAAAAAAAATAATTGCTTTCTTGCTCACATGGTAGACAAATAAGGAAAATCAGCTGGCTCAGTGGCTAAATATTCCTGTGATAATTTATTTGTATTTCTGGAAAAGCGGTATAACTTGCAGGACACTTTTATGGAAATTTATCAATTGATGTTGACCATTTTTTGTGCAGAAAACTGACAAATTTTTAAGCTTTTCTCAGTATTCGCCAATATTAAAAAAGTTTTAAGGAAAAAATAAGCCTCCCATACATAATAGATAGTTTTTGGTGTTTTTTAGTCTTTTTGACTTTTTCAGTCAACAGTTATTACTCCCAAGTCCCCCATAAAGGCCATGTTCACATGTTCAGTATTTAGTCAGTATTTCACATTAGTATGTGTAAGCCAAAACCAGGAGTGGGTGATAAATACAGAAGTGGTGATGAGTTTCTATTATACTTTTTCTCTTATTATTCCACTCCTGGTTTTGGCTTACAAATACTGATGTATAATACTGACTAAATACTGAACATGTGAATGTGGCAAAACAGTAACACTCGGCTCTGCTGAGCCCTGCCTTGTTCGCCATGAAAGAGCTGCTGCCAGACTTTTCTGGCAACAGCTTATCTTGTGGAGAACAAAAGCATTGGCTGTTGGTGATCCATTATATTCAATCCTTCTCTACCCTGACATCATGTTTGGGTGAGAGCTGGGAGTTCTTCAAACACATTAGACTGTTGGCCGATCCCTTCGATATTGTCCGGTTTGGCTGACAGTAGTCTAATGTGCATGGAGACCTTATGGCCACGCACGCACATAGAGTATTTGGTGAGTTTTTACCTCAGTATTTGTAAGCCAAAAACAGGAGTGGAACAATCAGAGGAAAAGTATAAGGCCGGGATCACACATGTGAGAAAGTCGGACGAGTCTCACATGTTAATACCCGGCACTGCCACCGGCACTCGGATTGGAACATGGAGCTGCATTGCAATACATGCAGCCGTGCGCGCCGCTCCTGAGTGTCGGTGGCACATGCGAGACTTGTCCGAGTTTCTCGCATGTGTGATCTCGCCTAAACCACCACTTCTGCATTTATCACCCACTCCTAGTTTTAGCTTACAAATACTGAGATAAACTACTGACCAAATACTCAATGTGTCAACGCGGCATTTAAGCTAGAAAATGGTTCCATAATGGCCCTGGTCTATGTCTGACAGTAGCAATCATAGATTTAATGTTCCTGCTTTAAGACAGAGCAACTTGTGCAAAATTTCTTAAGATTGTATATGTTTTTGTACATTTGGCAAAATTTACTGCCACAAACTTTAATATTCGAGTGGTGTATGAAACGTCAGTCTTACTTAATGTGAACCATAGACTTCCTACACTTTTCCTATTAGAGAAGGGACAACCAAAAAGTTGAGCAGTTACGTAATTTGAAAGTCTTATTTTGCAGCCTGATGAAGTAAAATATAAAGGTTTTTGTAGGTTACCGGGACTGGTCTGCTGGATTTTGTATTGCAAACGCAAAATAATTGCAGTCATTGTTTCAAGTAATTAATTTACAGATATATAAATGTTTTTATTTCCAGCTTTACTGAATAATCATCAGACTACATGCAGGTAGCGGACGTGCTCCAAGGCCATAGCAGGGAACTCTGGGACCTGCCAGAGTCTGGTAAATATCTATACTGACTTCTGTCACTTAATAAACTGCTTGTAGAAGCACAAACAAAAAGCGAACACAGAGGTTTGTGACCCATGAGGTTGAATGACTATGCACCTTTAGGCCGGAACAGCACAGAACACGAGTAAGCCTGGGAGAACCTTACAAGCCAATCTCAAATGCCAGCTTTGTTAGCTGGAAGGACAGAAGGAAGGCGAAAAATTACATAGCATGCAGCTCTAACTATGCTTGTTTAGAGAAACTGCTTGCATTTATGAAGCCTTTGGTGCGGAAAGCAGGGTTGCAAATGACTGCATCAGGAGCGACAGTAGGGGCCATTAATTTCCTGTTATGTTTTCCTGTGTTGGGGGCTTTATTAATTTAATTTTACACTGTCGAACAACGGCGAGAGCTGACACTGCCACACTTTCATTTTTTTTTCATCACTTCATTCTGCTTGTCTGACATACAGCGGCAAATCGTGAGGCCCAGCGAACACAACAGGACTTCACTCTGTGATATCCATCTAATTCAAACTCGCTTCTCCGTTTAACCCCTTCCCGTCAGCTCGCCGCTACAATCCGTAGATCACTGACGGCGGAAACTTGCAATTACGCATCGCTCGAGGCTTTACCAGCAGCCCTCATTATACTGCAAGGTGAATATTATTATTTTGCACCTTTTAAATGATCTAATTGGTCTCCATGACTCTCATAGAAATGATGGAGGGGGGGTTTCGCTTACAGAAACCAGTTTTTTTTAATATGTTTTTCATATGAAAACCTTTTATCAATGTCCAGGCGCATCATTTTTTTTGGACCAGAGAGACAGAGGTACAGATCTGATGACCGGAATAGAATGTTTCACTTAACGTTGTGATCCAGCTCCAGACCAGTGCCTGGGAGGAAATGGGAGAAAAAAATTATGGAAACGTATGCACATTTGCATCCGTCGTGTTCCAACCGAGTTGCGGCAAGCATAATAAAATGAGCCTGATGCAACAGATATATGTGGACCCTATTGTAGTCTATGGAGCTATTCACATGTCTGAGAGTCCACAAAATAAAAAACAGACGTCCATTTTTAACCAATTCAAATCATTGAGTTTTTGGAAGAAAATAACAGGCAACACACGGATGCCATGCATATGTCATCTGCGAGCTTTGCATGTTTTACTGTTTTAAAGAATCTGTCACCAGGCTTTTGCTACCTCATCTAAAAGCAGCATAATATAGGGGCAGAGACCTTGATTCTAGCACTGTGTCGCTTACTTGGCTGCTTACTGCAGTTTTGATAAAATCACAGTTTTCTCTGCTGCAGACCTAGCAGTTATATGAATACTGAGCTCTGTATAACCCCGCCCACATCTCTGATTGGCAGCTTTCTGCCCATGCACAGTGTACACAGAAAGTTGCCAATCCGTGGTGGGGGCGGAGTTATACAGAGCTCATGAATATGCTTGACTACCAGGTTTACTAGTCCTCTAGAGATAATCTTCTGCTGATAAAACAGTGATTAAATCAAAACTACAGCAAGCTGCCCAGTAAGTGACACGTCATTGGAATCAGGGCCTTTGTCTTTACATTATTTCGCTCTCAGACTAGGTGGCATAAACCTGGTGGCAGATTCCTTTTAAAACGTATAAAAGATCCCGTTTTTTATTTCTGCATACAAGAAAAGCGGATGCCACACTCAAGGTAAAAATGGGAGCAAGGACTAAAAATAGATCCGCACAAGTAAAAAATGGATGTCTGAATGAGACCTACATTGTGGAAACAAGTAACAGAAGTGTCAAGTAGATTTGGATTATCAACTGGGTGGCTTTACACATGTCATATTTTGGAAAAATGCCACTTTAGTTTTATGTTGTTTTTTGAGTCAAATCAGCAGGCGACTGACAAGTAACACTTTTCAGATATCTGTTGGTCAGTGTGCCAACCAAAGATGTACATTGCTCAATCACTGTAGGTGGTAAAGTATGCGTCTCCGCAAAGTGCATATATGATCACAATTGGACGGAGGCCTGATATACAATGCCTGATGTAGATGTAACACAGTAGAGAGAATAAATCACTATATAAGCAGCATTAGTAACACATAATGAAGTCAAACACACAACTCATTTAACAAATAAAATCTAAACACCAAAGCCAAAATTACACCTGTAGTTGGTCTTACTGTAGTATTTTAATGCAGTCCTTCATGAAAGTATAGTCTATAGGCTCATAAAAGTATTTTTAAATTGGGTACATATTTCCAATGATAACGGAACTAACGTCATCTGACACCATGTCTGATATGCTTATGTTTAATCTGGGTCCCAGGTAGAAAATACATGTAAAATCAGATCGGATTTAAACATTATTATTATTATTATTATTTATTGTTATAGCGCCATTTATTTCATGGCGCTTTACATGTAAGGAGGGGTATAGAGTATAAAAACAAGTACAATAATTTCAGTACATATAGATAGATCGTATATAGTAAAGTGTATTGTTCGGTTCCATAAGGTGATCCAATCTGACCTCTATTTTAGCAGGAACGTTTTTCAATGACTACTCTATTACATGAGTCGGCTGTCATCTCTGAACACACACGGAGATGAAACTCTTATCTTTAAAACTCAAACTTCATAATTAGCTGACAGTAAATCTCTTTCCTGTACTGAAATGTCGGAAAGGAATGTTTCCAGCATGCCCAGATCCACCGCACATACTTCTATTCACCCTGGACGGCTAATACTGGGAAGCTGGAGCTAATCTAATGGCACATCTCCCATCATTCTGTGGATGCCACCAAAAATTCACATTGGTTTTCTTTACTAAAGACCAACAGAACTGTGTTGTGAAACACTACAGATTGTTGAAAATGGCCAGGATGTTACATTCCACCATCACCTTTAAGGGCATATCCATATGTGTACTCAACTACTACCATTTTTTGGATAAGTAAGGATACCAGTGTAAACATATATTATCTATTCTCAAACGTTCCTAGGTCCCCAAAGGGCATTTCTGCAGTGATCTATTCTGCATGTTCTTATATTGTGTAATAGCTAGGAAGATTTGCCACTGAGGACCTTAGAAAAGCTGAGTGATTGCCTTTTAACTTAAAGAGGACCTGTTATGAAGCCAAAAGCATCAAAATCTGCACTAAATACAAAAGCCCATATCTCTTGAGCTGTATAGTAAATTAAAAATAATAACGGGAATACTTGGGATCAGACAGAATAAAATAAGAGCAAACGGGCCACCGCTCATCTGGTGACGAGTCTTCTTTTTCAGGGGATGTTTAAGGCTGTGTGCCCACGATGCGTTTTGTTAAGTGTTTCCGCAGCGTTTGAGCCGGATCAGATGCTGCAGAAATGCTTAAAAGATGCATCAAATTAATTAGCATGCGTTTTTGGCTTTTTGTGCCAATGCATGCTTTTTTAACCGCTCAGGAATCGCTTAGCGGCTAAAAACGAAGCATGCTCATTCATTCCCGCATTGCTCAGCGTTTTTAGTCATCCCCAATGTTCCCAGAAATCGCGTGTCAAAAAACGCGTCAAAAACGCGTCAAAAAACGCGCAAGAAACGCGCTGAAAAAGACGCGCATTTTCTGGGAAAGGGGATCCTTTTCCTGAGCGTTTAAAAACGCTAACATGGGCACATAAGTGGTTTTATGGCCTACTGTTTCTTGAAGAAAGCAGCCATGTTTTTCTTACCTCTTGTTTATTAAATTCCCAATCGTACATCTAACCTTTTAAGTTGGTATATAGATAACACTTGATTAAAAGCAACAGGTCTCCTCCCCCGTTACTGAAATTATCATGAATATCGCGACTTGACCAATGGAAAATATGAGCGTGAGCGTTTTATATTACAAAGGTGACATTACTCCGTCGGGCCAAGATTGTTCTGTAAGCATATGACTTATTCTTCTTACCTTCTTGCATATTTTACCACCATTGATTATAACATGGATTATTTCTCTAAGTTACTACTTTATCTGATTATCTCTAAGAAAATCAATCCAGAATCACTGATATGGGATGCAGTTTGTATACAAGAATGGAAAACTACAGGCAGGTTCTATGTCTCGTGTGGTGCTCCCTTGAAGAGGGAACACGAGCCACAGCCAGTCTACATCTCTGAAAAGGTTGGGATTTCTGAGGCCGCCTTCCCGTGCTGTCAAGGTCACCAGGATTAGGTTCACCGAACGGTCAGAGCGGTTTAAGTTACTGGCACCGCCTGCTGATTCCTTTGGTGATTTTTATCCATCTCTTACAGTGTGTGGGATGGGAAGATAACTCACCTAAGTCAGGGGATCTCTAAACTTCTACAGCATATTCAGGAATGTGGGAGGGTCTCACTGCCCCCCTTCTGCCTTCATCTGAATAGCAGGTGAGTTTTTATTACCAGTTATATAGAACAATAAAAAGCCTTTTAGTCTCTTGTTGTAAACAACAAAAAATATTGCAAGGTGCAAAGATAACAATGATCTGTTGTAGGGTCCAAGATATACTTTCTATCCCTTTAAATTGAACTGCAAAAGTTCTTAGATGCACAATGAGCTTGAATAGGTACAATTTGCTGGGAGGGATAATAATTTTAGGCTTTGATGAGTGATACGTCTGTGATGCCGGTGATCCTGGGAACAGGACAGATTTCCTTTTGGTAAGTGAGACTCCAGTCTAATGACTAGGCCTTGACAAGGCCAAAGAAAACTGTCTGATCCCATGGGTTCTGTTTACAAAGCTTCTGAAAAGTTGCATCCAGACCATTAACGTTTTATCAAATGTTAATCAAGTATTTAATCTCATTTTGATACGGAGAGCAGAATCTAAGAACGTTTCAAAAGGTATAATCTAGTACCTACTCCATTATTCGTATATCCCAGCCACTGTAAAAACCAGGTTTAACTGGCTTTGAACCTTGCGGTTTTCAGGATTAGCTGGAACATGGCTTCAAATGATCATTACAGGAAATAAATCAATCGGGGAATGATGGTAACTGCATTTTATGGAGGGTCTTCAGGAGCAAATGCTCAGTAATGGAAAAGCAATGTTAATGCAGAGATAGTTGTAGGCCATAGTGGTGCTTATTCTCATCACAAAGGAAAGCAATAAAAGCTACTTTTGTTTTCATCTTATTTTCTACCTATGGAACTATTCATTTTACTGAAAGTGGCATTGGTTGAAGAGAGAGGGCATGAGAGCAAAGTTCAAAATGGGCAACCATTATGGCTCCTGTAGATGAGACAATAATTGGTGAACGAGCATTCATAGAAACGACATTTGGCCTGTCTAATGAGGTAGGCAATCATCCGACGAACGAGTAGAACACTTGTTCGTCAGGTGCGATGAATTTCATGCAGACAAATAAATCAGTGTGTAAACAGGTGATGAGCTGCAGATTACATGAACGCTGTCCCACAGACATAGAACGTTCCTTGGCTTGTGTAAACAGGCCTGTGATTGACTGCCAGTCATCCTGTACATAGCAAATTTTTTTATGACCTGTACCTGCCCATCTAAAGGGCCATTATAATGCCAGGTTTTCCACCTAGGATTCAAGAGCCTAGTGTTTGTTTCTCCTTTTAGGCCTTTTTTTATTATTGGGCCAATTTCATAGTCATAGTTTTTAACAACGAAAAGAGGAATCCTACACACACAGCTTCTCACTATCCAATATCAGAGAAATAGGAACAAGCAGGGCTCAAGCCCTTCTCTGCCAACACCTCACAGCTACCATATAATCTACATGTACCTCATATGTCTTCCTTTTTATACCACACCGCAGGTATAAACATGCTGGTGTGCCACATATTATTTAGAACTTGACAAACTATAAAGGTTGCACCATGATTTACCAAGAATGATTACTCTAGAACATTGAAACTGCATTACTGCCATAGAAAATGGGGGGAGGGGAGGAAAAAAGTGCTAAATAATATATATATGAACTATTCATCTGCAAAATTGCTATGAAAATACAGTAAAAAAGAAGGTACTTAGCGCATAGACAGGCCAATATATGTGAGTCCAACTGCCATGTCAAGGTGTCCTTCAAAAGTTTGGTCCCTGTCCTGATATGTCACCTCTCCTGGGCAAAAAAGCCTACAATTTATGGGGCAGGAATGGACCAGCTAACTACTTAAAATCACCTGTGGCTGATGGGATTGGGAGTGCACCTATTATTTAGCCATACATAGCATGGTGGACGGTGAGGCATCTTTATCAATGCCAATCGCAAACCAATCAAATGCCCTTTAGTTAATGTAAAAGGGAAAGTATTTAAGTCAAGTTTCAAATTATGGAAACAGGGGTCAGGCTAATGAAAATTTAAAATGCAAATAAAAACTATCTTTGTTGTTCATAGTAACCAATCACAGCAGAACTTTCATTCTACCAAAGCAGTTTAACAAATGAAAGTTAAGCGTTGATTGGTCATCATGGGCAGTAAGGATACTTTTCCTTTTAGGTGTTTGAGTATTGAGGCCTACTAAGCTCAGAAGTGAAATTTCAACATGCAATTTCGACAAATTTTCAGACATGCAATGATGACACTAGCCACTCAATATATTGAAAGTCACGCCATACCGAAAGCAGCCGAAACAGAGTACGCCATATTGTCCTTATAGGTACATCTCAGGATACGGAGCCAACAGGTTAATTGTGCATGATAGCCCATAAGAATACATGATAATGAACTGTGATTGTGGATGGGGAGATAGGGTGATGTTGGTAATATTAACTAGATACAGGGTAATATTATCTGCCAGTGGTTCCTCAGCCTACACAGGGAGGTAATAGCAGACTGCCATGCACAGAGCTGTTCAGGTAATTGGTTTATATATCTAGAAGCAGTGGTAGCAATCTCTGCACAGACAGACTAGCAGTAAAGCCAGTTCCTTAAGGCGATTTCCTTTGTCTTTTCAATTGCTTGCACATCCATGAGAGATACAGGGGGAGAATGAGAGAGTGAGAGAGGGTGAGACAGAGAGAGAGGAAAAATGTTAATTTGTGAATTAATAGCTTTTCTCAGCGGAATTGTAAATTCAAATGTCACCTAACACAACGACTGTGGCTGGCCGCTGAAGAAGCGGTGACAAGATACCACACTTACGCTCACTCCCCCTTCCTCAGACTCCAAGATGTTCAATTTGACTCCTCGCTGTCCGCACTCGCATTAACTATAAGTGCTGACTTTTCTAACTTTCACTTGAGTGCCAAATAGTCGCCTACAGATCAAGACTCCATTTTTTTGTCTTCTACAACTGTAACATTAATACTACTGTATACTAAAAATGCAATCTATATGAAACCTATAATTCATTAATCTGGCCAGTTTACAGGAATTTTATTGACGAGCGTCAAGAAGTCAGAAAATAAGGTGCCGTTCGTGTTACTCACTCAAGGGTTAAGGGAAGCACTAAGTGAGGAGGCACTATTCAGACAAAAGGGTAGCATAGGGAGAAAAGGATTGTGCCAGTGCCAGGGAGACAGACGGACAGTGAGAATGCCAGAGGGACAGACAGCTGCTGCAAGTGTCACAGGCATAAATACTGGGGAATAAACATTTAGACATATGAGAGTAAGTATGTGCTAAATTATGCAGAAATAATTGTTCTTTTTGGGGCACTAAGGGTTCACAACTCGTATTTGTGATTTTTTAAGGTTTTCGAAAGGATTTCACATTCTGTAACTTGGGTTTTTTTTGCTAGAGAGCCCTAGAACGAAAACATATCATCAATCCCGAGGCACACCACTATTGTCATCAGCAAAATGGCTGACAGCGCATATTTGCCTTTAAAATATGTTTAATGGTTCAACCAGGCTGTTATGATTAACCACATACGTGCTGAGGGGAGGTTTACAGAATTTATGCCTGAGTGTCCAGGCTTATATTTTTTAGATTTTAATCTTTTAAAAAAAAATAGAGCGGCCAGAATCTTGGTGTACAAGGTCATCCCGGCCAGCGTGGGTCTAATCATCAACTGCGTAAATTATGTGAACATTATGTCTGCGTGCCTTTGATTAAATATATTAATTGTATTTGCAGCCTCACTGAGTCTTGTTATCTAGTGGTATTAGACTAAGTTCACACAGAGTTTTCTGAAGAGGATTTTGAAGCAGATCTACTCTAAAATCCTCCTTTAACCCCTTACCGACATCGGATGTACTAATACGCCGATGTCCGTATCCCCCGCTTTGATGTGGGCTCTGGCGGTGAGCCCACATCTTTTCCAGGACATGTCAGCTGTTTTGAACAGCTGACATGTGCCCGCAATAGTCACGTCTGGAATCGTGATCCACCTGCGACTATTAACTAGTTAAATGCCGCTGTCAAATGCTGACAGTGGCATTTAAATGGTGCTTCCTGCCATCCGGCCAGAAATTCGTTCACCGGTGACCTGCGTCACGTGATCACGGGTCACCGGTGCGTCGGCATGGCAACCCGAGGTCTCCTGGAGACCTCTATGTTTGTCAGTGCCGAATCGCTATGAACGCCACCCAGTGGTCAGCGCTCATAGCAAGTCAGTAATTCTGCTACACAGAGGCGATCTGCTCATCACCTCTTTGTAGCAGAGCTAATCAAGTTGTGCCAGCTTCTAGTCTCCTATGGAGACTATTGAAGCATGGTGAAAGTAAAAAAAAGGGTTTAAAAATTTAAAAAAATTAAAAAAATATAAAAGTTTAAATCACCCCCCTTTCGCCCCATTCAAAATAAAGCAATAAAAAAAATCACACATACACATATTAGGTATCGTTGTGTTCAGAATCGCCCGCTCTATCAATAAAAAAAGGATTAACTAGATCGCTAAACGACGTAGCAAGAAAAAAAATGTAAAACTCCAGAATTATGTTTTTTTGGCTGCCGCCACATTGCATTAAAATTCAGTAATGGGCTATCAAAAGAACGTATCTGCACCAAAATGGTATCACTAAAAACATCAGCTCGGCACGCAAAAAATAAGCCCTCACCCAACCCGAGATTACATAAAAAGGAGACGCTACGGGTATCGGAAAATGAGGCTACTTTTTTTTTAGCAAAGTTTGGAATTTTTTTCACTACTTAGAAAAAAAGAACCTAGACATGTTTGGTGTCTATGAACTCGTAATGACCTGGATAATCATAATGGCAGGTCAGTTTTAGCATTTAGTGAACCTAGCAAAAAAGCCAAACAAAAAAAGTGTGGGATTGCACTTTTTTTCCAATTTCACCGCACTTTGAATCTTTTTCCCGTTCTCTAGTACACGATATGGTAAAACCCAATGGTGTCACTCAAAACTACAACTCGTCCCGCAAAAAATAAGCCCTCACATGGCTATATTTACTGAAAAATAAAAAGTTATGCCTCTGGGAAGAAGGGGAGTGAAAAACGAAAACGAAAAAAAACGAAAAAAGCTCTGGTCATAAGGGGTTGTCCACATTTGGAAACAAAATTTTCTTCTTATTTAAATGCATGCAACTGGGGCTAAAAATAATTTTTGCAATTGGGTTTTGTTAAAAATTTTGCACCGTTTACCTCCTTTTAGTGAATGATTTAACAGGATTGGCCACATTATCTTTATTTTATCAGATGTGTTGAGGACATGATTTTGTGGCACTTACTATTATACAGTTATGACAGATTCTTCTCCTGCTCTTGTTAATACAGTTTTCCTCACAGACTGCACAGCTCTCCAGTCCATAAAATGGCTGCTGGTGGAGGAGCATGTGACCAGACCTGCCCATCAGTCTCATCCAATTGAAAAGCTCACATGAGAGAACTGCTTTCCTATTGGAGGAGACTGACAGGTCTGGTCACATGCTCATCCAACAGCAGCCATTTTATTGATTAGATAGCTGTGCAGTCTGTGAGGAAAGCTGCACTAACAAGTAAACGAGAAGAGCCTATCATACTTATATGATAGCAAGTGCCACAAAGTCATGTTCTCTACGCAATAATATGGCCAACCAGAGTAATATGGCGGCTTTTTAAGGCAAACGATGCAGCATTTTTAATGAAACCCAATTGCAAAATAGATTTTTAGCCCCAATTGAATGTATTTATGTAAAAAAAAAAATTAACCTAACTTTTAAGGCTATACACACACAAAGCCTTTTTTTTCCTGAGTTTTTGTAGTAGAAACTGAGCAGAAACTTCAAGCTTTTGAGGAGTTTTGTGTTTTTGAGCAGGGTTGGGCGAGTTTACGTTCAATTTCTGTTCCAAAAACTCCTCGAAAAACTTTAGAAAAATTAAAAATTGCTTTGAATTCTCTCTTCCTACTAATTTCAATGTCAAATCCTCTGAGCTGGTGTTGTTTAAACATTTTTAACCCCTTCAAGCCATGGCCATTTTCAGTTATTTTATTTTCGTATTTTTCTCCCCTTGTTCCAAGAGCCTTAACTTTTTAATATTTTTGACAATATAGCAGTATGAGGGCTTGTTTTTTGCGGGACAAGCTGTACTTTTGAATGGCACCATTTATTTCACCAAATAGTGCACTGTAAAACGAGAAAAAAATTGAAGTGCTGTGTAATTGTGAAAAAAAAGTGTAATTCCACAATTGTGTGGGAAAAAAGTGGTGGAAAAAATCCAAAATTTGTATGAACAATAGGTCTGTGCAATTTTCGTCATATTCCGAGACTCATAATGTTTTAATTTTTGAGATCTGGAGCTGGGGGATGACTTATTTTTATGCCCCAAGCTAACATTTTTATTGGCACCATTTGGGGGTAAACTTTTGTCTTTTTTTATTTTTCTCATATTTTTAAAAACTTTTTACTGACTTTAATAGTCCCTTTAGGAGACTTGAATCTGTGATCATCCAATCGCTTGTGCCACACATATCAAGGCTTCAGTACTGCTATATATAGCAGGAATCATGATCTCGTATGAACCCCGGCCACAAGATGGCATTCACAGGAGTGCAGACCCCTGACTTTCATGACAACCCATCGGCTCCCCGAGATCACATGATGGGTGTCAATGGCCTGAATGACATGCTTCTGGCCAGAGCGTGTTATATCTCGCTGTCAGAGATAGACAGCAGGATTTAACTGCTGTTTAGCAATCATGGATGGAGCTGTGGATTGGAGCTCCATCCACGGCTATTAAAGGCACTTGACAGCTGATTAAATCAAAGGAAAACTAGCGTCTTTCTTGAACCAAATTCAACTTAAAAAAACATATCAAATTTTGCTTTCTCAAAAAAAAACTGTCTAAACATACCCTTAGGGTATGAGGCGTCCTGTAACATGAAATTGCATATTGTACTAAAAAGTGCCCATGGCAAGCAAACAAGCCTGAAATGAGAACTGTAATCTGATTGGTTCATATGAGTAACAACTTCAATCTGCCTAGTTTTCATCAAAATCTCATTGTCTATCGCTTTGTAAGTATATTCAGTAAAATATGTTGAAATACAGTTGTGGCCAAAAGTATTGACACCCCTGCAATTCTGCCAGATAATACTCAGTTTCTTCCTGAAAATGATTGCAAACACAAATTCTTTGGTATTAAATTTGTCTTCATTTAATTTGTCTTAAATGAAAAAACACAAAAGAGAATGAATCATTTCACACAAAACTCCAAAAATGGGCCAGACAAAAGTATTGGTACCCTCAGCCTAATACTTGGTTGCACAACCTTTAGCCAAAATAACTGCGACCAACCGCTTCCGGTAACCATCAATGAGTATCTTACAATGCTCTGCTGGAATTTTAGACCATTCTTCTTTGGCAAACTGCTCCAGGTCCCTGATATTTGAAGGGTGCCTTCTCCAAACTGCCATTTTTAGATCTCTCCACAGGTGTTCTATGGGATTCAGGTCTGGACTCATTGCTGGCCACCTTAGAAGTCTCCAGTGCTTTCTCTCAAACCATTCATAATGCCATGCACACGGTCAAGGAGTCCAGTGCCAGAGGCAGCAATGTAACCCCAAAACATCAGGGAACCTCCGCCATGTTTGACTGTAGGGACCGTGTTCTTTTCTTTGAATGCCTCTTTTTTTCTCCTGTAAACTCTATTTTAATGCCTTTGCCCAAAAAGCTCTACTTTTGTCTCATCTGACCAGAGAACATTCTTCCAAAATGTTTTAGGATTTTTCAAGTAAGTTTTGGCTCGGGGTAAGAAGTGGGGTCTTCCTGGGTCTCCTACCATACAGTCCCTTTTCATTCAGACGCCGACGAATAGTACGGGTTGACACTGTTGTACCCTCGGACTGCAGGGCAGCTTGAACTTGTTTGGATGTTAGTCAAGGTTCTTTATCCAACATCCGCACAATCTTGCGTTGAAATCTCTTGTCAATTTTTCTTTTCCGTCCACTTTTTTCCACTTCTAGGGAGGTTAGCCACAGTGCCATGGGCTTTAAACTTCTTGATGACACTGCGCACGGTAGACACAGGAACATTCTGGTCTTTGGAGATGGACTTGTAGCCTTGAGATTGCTCATGCTTCCTCACAATTTGGTTTCTCAAGTCCTCAGACAGTTCTTTGGTCTTCTTTCTTTTCTCCATGCTCAATGTGGTACACACAAGGACAGAGGTTGAGTCAACTTTAATCCATGTCAACTGGCTGCAAGTGTGATTTAGTTATTGCCAACACCTGTTAGGTGCCACAGGTAAGTTACAGGTGCTGTTAATTACACAAATTAGAGAAGCATCACATGATTTTTCAAACAGTGCCAATACTTTTGTCCACCCTCTTTTTTATGTTTGGTGTGGAATTATATCCAATTTGGCTTTAGGACAATTCTTTTTGTGTTTTTTCATTTAAGACAAATTAAATGAAGATAATAAAATCAAAGAATTTGTGTTTGCAATCATTTTCAGGAAGAAACTGAGTATTATCTGACAGAATTGCATGGGTGTCAATACTTTTGGCCACAACTGTACATGAATACTTGTGTTATATAAAGCTAACCAGAGGAGTATATATAAACATGTCTTGTATGTATCACATATAACTAATGATTTTTATATTTTTATACAGTAACCATTTCCAAGTGAACATTATTGAAATAATATTCCCAAGTACAAAACGCATCCCATGTGAAGCTGCTCTTGAAAACGTATCCAAGTTTTAAAGTTTCCAAAGGTATAATGAGAGAAAATGAAACAGACACAGACAGACTAGAGAGGTGCCAAAGAAGAAAATCAATGATGCCAGAACCAGAAATACTTTGGAAGACCATAAGTAACAAAAGTACGAACTCTTAATCTTCAGTGGTATAAAGAATGTTTATGCCAACTAGAAGACTTGCCAAGAAGACATACACCGACACTGCCAGAAGAAGCAGTAGACAGAGCCAGACACTTTCAAGTACAGCCATATTTTAAGAACGTAATGCCAAAGACAAAATATTTTTTTGAAAAGTATTTTACGTATCTAAAATGAGAAGGAGCAGAGCAGTGTCAATACTTTTTGTCATTGTATAAATAGTAATTGCCCTTAAATAAAATACGACCTTTAAATTGACATGCCGGAGTTATTTTTTAATAATCTATTGAGCCTTTCTTCTACATGGAAATTAACTTGGGACATCGGAAGTTGTCATCTTTCCTAGGGTTTTTTGAATACATCTATCTAGCCTGTAGACAGAGTATGTACAAAGATATAACTAGGAGGACTTTTCATTCAGGAGCCTGGGAAAACTTGGTGTGACCTCTGTTGATTGTCACCAAAATTCCCCAGAAGCAGATATAATAGAATATAGTAGGAGCTCACACAACAGGACGATTCAAGGACTCATATTAGAACCAGATGCCTTTTGGAGGGACATGCTGTTAGATCAGAGAAGCAAGGCCTGTTGCATCTGTCTCAGTTACGTTTGGCACTAGCAATTCCACAGTAATGCTCTTTAAAGAGCGTGCCGTGCAATTTCAGGTAATTTGGGCCATCTTGGGGTTGCAAATAACTGATTACGCCTCACACGTGCGGCATTTAATATAAGGGACGAGATAAAAGCTGAAAGTCACAATTTAAAAATAAATAAAAAACAAAACCTCTTAGACCAGCAATGTGTAACCTGTCAACCTAGCAAAAATCTAACAAATCTATAAAGAGAAAAACAGGCTGAAAATGATGCTGCTCCAGTCACTTCCAATACCCACAACAATATACCAGGCTGGTTATAAATCCAAGAATAAGGCATAAAACCTGAAACATCATGAAAATAATAATAAATTTGTTCCACGACCTAGATGGAGTATGCCACCAAATTCTCATTTTAATCCGGTCGCTGTCGAATAATCATTTGCTGCTAGGATGTGATTAAATGCCGTTTGTTTAAGATATCTCCCTGTGCTTGTTTCTGTTTAACGGTGGAATCCGGCAAAATGTACAAAGGAGAATTACTTGGCTGATTTCCCTTAACTCTTTCAATAAACAAGGGAGAATAGAAGTGTTCAGCTCTCCCTCTCTCTCTAACACAGAGCCGGTGCTGTGAATCACTCTGCTGCCTTCACCCAACCAGAGAGTTTGGCTACATCATCCTGACACATAATTATCTCTACTCTTCTTAATCATCCGTGCCGCTGCTACTGTGTAATGAAAGCAGCAACAAAGATGACAGAGTAGAGGAGGACTTTCACCTTCTATAGGATGGCCAAGAGGCAAGTGTATCTGCAATGTATCTATATTCCCGTAGATTTATACTTTCTTACAAGTAGTCCAATCGCAAAACCAGAATGAAGAAATCAAAGCCCAATTTCTTAGATTCTAGATGGGATAAGATCTGGCTTATGGGACAGGTATGAGGTCCAAAGCTGACTTTAATTAATGGCAGTCTAATAGATGAGACTATGCGATTAAGTTTTATTCAAAATCAAGGGCAAGGGAATGTCTATTTTAGAGGTAGTCTCTATCAGGTCCATGGAGAGTTGGAGTCAACCACATTCCTCATGGCAGGTTTAACGCTGCTTGGTGGTTCTCCTGTATATAAGCCACGTAACGTAAGAATAGAAAGGAGGAAGGAACTGGCCCACGAAATAAGAAAATAAGGAAGAAATCAAGCAGGATGAGGGTGACATCAAGCTTTCTCTCAGTGAACTTAGAGCTTCTTGGTCTTATACACTAAAACTTCTAGTTAAAGAAGCACTCCTCCCATCAAAGTTTGCATCCTCTTAATATATTGCAGTCATCATATTGTATGGGACTATGTACTTGTAATTGCTCATTTTGACTTTCTACCCCTTTAATTCTTCTCTTTTCTCTGCTCTATGTAGAAACAGGAAGTCTCTCGTCCCTGCATTTATCATTCCCTATTTATCGCCTGACTCAGTTGCTCTGCTGTTCCGCCCTTATGCATGTCAGGGGCTTTTGCAGTGACTGATGAGTCATACAGGAAAAGTTGATCTCCTGTTTCTACATAGAGCTTAGAAGGATTCAGCTAGTCAGTTTTTAATCATGTGAGATCAAAGACCCAATGGAAAATAAAAGAATTTACTGGGTAGAAGGACAAAATAAGCAATTGTAAGTACGCAGTGCTATATAATAAGATGATTGCAATATATTAAGAGAATAACATTTTTATGGGAGTGCTTCTTTAATGTCATGTTCACCTTAGGAAGAACTACATGTCTCATACATTTGCTAGCAAAATGTAAGAAACTCTTGATTTATTAGTCCTATATTCACGTATCAAGATAGATCGGATAAGTAAATTGTGTATACTAATGTACTTCTAACAGTGATGTTGTACTCTAAGACTAAATCCATAAGGGCAATATGTATTATATTGGTCTGCCCTACATACCTCCATGGCTCCCAAACCTCAAGTACCAAAATAACATCAATCGTCATAAACAAATATGATAAAAGTACACAAAAGAGGCTCTAAACTACTATAAAATATCTCACAAAAAAATGCACAGTAGCCATCAGGGCAGGACTGGCCATCTGGCAATTCTGGCAAATGCCAGAAGGGCCTGTCTGGTCATGGGCCACTTTATCTGCTACGTTATTAACAGAATTGGTGTTCTCAAGACACCCATACTGTCAAGAGTTGGGATAGAGCACAAAGTCGCTGACTCCGTCACTTACCCGGGCAGGCCACGGGTATCAATAGAAATATTGGTCTTGTAGAAAATCTTGCTTTCCTCCATCCAAGGTAATATTAGTAATGTATCTCATCTGGTGCTTGGAGAGGGTGAAAACAAGGGCCTGTATGATTTCAAATGCCAGGGCTGAATTTCAGTCCCAGTCTGTACCTGGTAGTCATCTATATTCTCTCTAAATACTGTTTCAAATGGGCACATTTAAAGTCTTTACTGATTTCTAGTAATGATTAAAAAAAAATCTCTGAAACAGGACATTTTGTGAATAGAAGGGGGGAAATCACCTCATTCTACCAAAGAATTTAAAGCAAAATTTTCCAAATTGTCCTGGTATTGTAGCCTTGTGACTATGTTATGTTTGGATACTAGGGTGTGATGCACAGCCTAGTGCCGGTAAGAAACCTAAACAGTGGACATGTCACCAGTCCACTTCCATGACATAAGAGACTTTAAGAGCAGAAGGGTGGTGTGTAGAGGCTACAACTGATCTGGTATAGAAGCAGCTGGTATGCATGGGTTTGAAATTAGACCCTATTTACAAGAGATACAGAATAAAGCTCTCTCTTTTTCCCTACCTTCATCGCGTTTCCTTTTTTCACCATTTGAACGAGGTATACCCAGGATCCCATTTATGGAATAAGAGCCTACGGGATCATTGGAGGCGCTGGAGACAGGAGGAGATGCTGTACTGGGAACTAAACAAAATGAGAAAGGACATATAAGCCTGTGAGGAGACAGCTACTGTGGATCCTTCAATAGTTTACTAAATGTAAGGAAGCTTCTCTGGAATATTCCCAACAAGAGCACATACATAAGGGAGTTACTATAACTCTTCCCTATAATAGTCATCCACTTCCGAAACAATAGAATCAGCCATTTTGTAGGCCTAATATTTAGGAAATTTTACTTTGTATACAGCACTTTACTGGTTTATGGAAAAATTTTAGCTGCTTTTAATAGTTTTTATTGTCCACAGAATGGCTGTCCCCACTGTAACTTGTCCCAATCAGTACTACTGCACTGAGTGTTGTATATGAAGATGATGGGAGTGATGCATGCTACCCTAAAATGTCAACTATTTGATAAACTTTTTTGCAAATGTTTTCCAGGCATTCACACTGTAATTTGCTATAGTTTGCCATAAGTTACTCTTAATGATGTCAACACTTAGTAAAAACAAAAAACGGCAAGAGTTAATTGGCATACTTTTAGACCTACCAAACCCACTTTTGAAAAGTCTCTACTTAGGTGCACACATCTTTTCTTTTTGGCGCAGATCAATAATTATTCAATAATAAATTCCGGTTCAACACCAAAAGCAACTGTGGGGCAATGTTTTACTATCATTCATATATTGCATAAGGTACAGGTATTTACAAGTTAGTGGTAAAATGAATTGAAATAACTTTCTCTTTACCCATAGTGTATTAATACAAAAGTGTGACAACCTTTATTAATAAATATATGAATATGGGTAAGTGATACTCATCATGACTAGTCTAATATCTAGTATCAGCGGGTTTCCATCCAAGGTTGGAAAATCAGCCCTCCTTACTACCAGATGTGAAAAGAAAGGCATACCGGCCATCACAATTTTGGTCCTGTAGAGCGGTCCACAAAGGATTTTGATTAAACTTGCTTTAGGCTTACTGAAGTTCTGAACCATATTATGGCGCAGTGAAGAAATAGTTTAATGATTTAATGAAAGCACCTTACAAGAATCTTTCTAGGTGATGCAATAAATCTACAAGGACTCTAGTAATGACTTATGGGGTATTCTTTTTCTTTCCAGTTTATGAATCACCAAAAAAATTTCAACACAATTTTCCAAAATGACAATAGCTTTTTTATGTCCAGTTCATAACATTTTGTTCCCTCGACTTTCCAATATGATGACACATTCTTCTATTCTGCAGCATAGTGGTTAAAAGTCGAAACCAGTGGTTACTTATTGGTACTTTAACCATCACCTTTTGCCCTTACTAAATCATGAGTCAGTAATCACATGAATCACAGCGGAGGTTTTCATTGGGTTACTCACTAATTTAGATCGGATGACCTCATCATGACTTTCTATAGGAAGTGAATACAAATGACTGCTTATGTACAAAACACAAAACGCACTAGCTATGTCAACATGTAATCACATAGTAGTAGCACAAGAGAAGCACTACGGTGACCCTGCTCCAAGTATTACCGCAAGTCATATTCCAAGACATTTATGTTATATCTTTCAATGAACGCTTTAAAACATTAACAAGTTTTGGAAATTTATGTAAGGTCTACTGTGTCTTCTGCCCTACCAAACCAAAATGTCTAAGGCAACATAATAGTACATATACTTAAAGGAAATCACATATTGTGAATGGATTACCGATGGTGTGCCCCGGTGCGCTGACTGGCGTTACAGATCCATCTGGTGTTGGGTGAAATGGTTGCTGTACTTTTGTCCTGATGATTCTAGAAAAGACGAAACAGACAAAGATTTACTATAAATCTCAGATATATAATTGGTTGATTGATTGATTGGATAAGTTGTGCATACTAATGTATTTGTAACAGTAATGTGAAACTAAATCCAAAATGGCAACCTGTATTCGTATCTGGTTATTCCTATATCTGATTCAAATTAATAAAAAACACAACATTCATGACTATGTAATAGCCAAGCAATAGCCGACATCTTCTGCATAGGACCAAGTAGGTCGGAAACATGTTGCCTGGGAGCGCAGTGAATATTTCTTTTCTGCCTTTTTCATTTTTGTGGTATTGTGTTCAACCATTTTTGTGCCTATTATATTGCTGAATCAATAAATTAATTCTTTTAAGAAGATGTGAGTTCTGGTTAGCGCTTGGACCGTTGCTATTAGTGGAGTTTTTTGCCATGAACCTGAACAGGTGAGCTGATTGCTCTTTTTTCACATTTCATACATGACTATGTGCTAGACATGAGTGAATATTTTCTGCTCCCTCCTTATTCGGCAAGCTATAGCACTTAATGAATAAGCTGCATCGGGAACACGGATACAAGGAGCGTGCCGGCTGATCAGTTGATTGGCGCCGCAGCTGCATGTGTCGCGGCTGTTTGACAATCACAACACATGGAAGGAGAGCCTGCGTGTTGGGCTCTCCATGCATGCGTTGTGACTGTTACACAGCAGCGACACATGCAGCTGTGGCGCCGAACTACTGATCAGCCAGCGAGCTCCAGGTATCCGGGTTCCCGGTGCAGCTTATTCGGTAAGCACTAGAGCTTGCCGAATAAGGAGGGAGCCGAAGATATTCACTCAACTCTACTATGTACTCTAAAGTAAAATATCTCAAATCCCACCCAAACATTTGTGATCAGATTACAATTTTTTACTTTGTTAATGAACGTAATTTTTGCTTTAATACTAAAGAAAAGATTTGCTCTTTAAAACATTACTAATGACTTGGGATATGATTACAGCTCAAGCAGATTAATGCTGGCAATTCTTTTTATGCCTTAACAAGCTTTTCCTAGACAATGAAGCTTTAAAACAAGCTGCGAAAACCAAGCCAAGTTGTGTTTCACAAAACACTATGTATGGTATGAAGTAAATTTAAAGGTATAAAAAGGAGAAGTGGAGGTGCAAGCATCATAGATGCTTCATAAGCAAGATTGTCTCCTACTGTACAGCGTCTAGAGTGTGTTCTGCTCTCTAAACCAAGACAAAGCCAGCAATGTCTTCTTATCTCTTTTATAATACATGTTTTTACAAGTTATATCAAAGATATCAGACTGACAAATCTTCCAAGTTGAGTGAATAAAATACAGGAACTCCTGCTGCCTCCAGGGGTGTGCTCACTGAGCCAAGCCAAGGAAGATTTAGGAATATGAGATTATATTACGGAAACACATATATGCTTCGCTGTATTTAATATTTTGTGTATCGGTAACATTGTCTCCCAGCCATTTTATATTTTTACGTGACGTGAGTCCTGTGTACAAGTCACAGTCACATGCATAGCATTGACATTTTTCTCTAACTGTGAACATTGCTTTGATGTAACACCATGGCGTGAGCTCAGACCTGAAGGCCTCTTTCACACATCAGATTTTTGCCATCAGTCACAATCCATTGGTTTTTGAAAAAAACGGATCCAGCGACTGATGCTGCTGGATCCGTTTTTTTCTCATAGACTTATATTAGCGACAGATTCCGGCGGATGGCCTCACGTTTCATCCGTTGTTCGACGGATCCGTCGGAAAATCTTTGTCCGTCAGCCGGATATGACAGACAAAGGAACGTTTTTTGTGTACGTCAAAAAGTCGGACAGTGACATATTCAGAGCCGTCTGTCGTTGGCTATAATGGAAGCCTATGGGCACAGGAGCCGTCGCTGTCCATCAAAAGATGGAATGAGGCGACAGATTCCGTTTTTTAAAACTAAGCATGCCCAGAATAATTTTTCTTCCTTTAATTTAACCCCATTTTCCATTCTGGCATATAAAAATCTCTCTCTCTCTCTCTCTCTCTCCAGAATTCTATTCCTTTAAAATTCCTACGGTGGCTGCAACAGATCCATCAAAAAAACGGATCCGGTGCATCAGTTTTTTACAGTCTGCGCAGGATCCATTTTTTGCACACTTTGACGGATTGTGACTGACTCTAAAAAACTGATGTGTGAAAGAGGCTTAACACAGAAGTTAAAAACTATAGATTTCATCATATTATATAAAAATAAAAGTTTATTGTCGAGGTCCTATTTGGCAAGAAGTGCTAGAGAAAAACAAATGACATTCCATTCTGAGATATTTTAATACTCGTACAGCAAATTTATGCTGGCATTGTACGGGAAAAGTTTAGCCCTAAGCAGTTCCCAGACAATATATTCCTTATCGGTGAGGTTAGGCTGTACTTTATCTAGCCAGTGATTTATTCATAAAGTTTAATAAGTGGTTTTGGGAGGAAGCCTGTAGGTGTACTCCCTGTCCTGTTTATGATATCTTCATGTACTTGGCTTTGGACTTGGTAGAGTCATTATAAGCAGAAGATGACTTATTATTATGTATCATTATTATTTATTGTAAATTCTGAGATTCATGCATTCTACGTATTCTGATCCCAGGTTTATGTGTCGGTCTCTTCAGTCATTGTCCCTTTGCTTTTGTCTTTAAAACTTCCAAATGCCATAGTCTGACTTCATTGATTTTACCAGAGCTGTGAGGCCAGAGGATGGGGATGGGGTGCAGGCAAAGAGATTTAAATAGAAAACTATAAATTATTTCTGACAGTAAAGCAATAGTGTCAGTGTGCTGAGCTGAAGTCCTGTGTCACTATTAGATGCTTCTTAACCTGGTAACACTATAGAAAAGGTTAAATGTCTGATGGAACCATATACCTATGGGGCTTAATGGATCCCAGAAGCCAAATAAGGCATACTGGCCAAATATATCAATGCTCTAGGCTGCTAATATTTATCTTATTATTGACTGGGGCTCTGACTCCATACAGCTGAAGCCACCATGGTTGACATGTGGCTTTGAGGATGATAGAGAACCCTACAAATGGAGAATTATTCTGCATTATTATCTTATTTTATTTTTATTTTTTACAGTGATGCCTAGCGAGATATATACACATACATATACATATGTAGGCATCTCTATATTATTACGTAACTTTCCATTTGTAGGGTCTACTATCATCTTCAAAACCATATAATGTACGGTACATTCATATTTATGCAATGTGTGTATATATATATATATATATGTGTATAGACATTTTTAAATGTATATACACAAGCATATATACATATATAGAGATCTCTATATTATTACTTAACTTTCCATTTGTAATGTCTACTACCATCTTCAAAGCTATATAATGTACATTCATATTTATGTAATATATACAGAATATATATAACATTCTATATATAATAGTGGGTACAGAAAGTATTCAGACCCCTTTAGATTTGGTAAATTCAAAAAAGTTTCATTTTTTTTATTATATTGCAATAATAAAATTTTAAAAAATCTAAATACTAACCAAATATTTGGCTGCTATTTGGCTGTGTTGTGTCGGAAATATAACAAGCACATTTTAATAAACTATAGGTTTACATATTGGATGTGCTGAAAAGTTTTCTGCTTATTTCATTTCACTGTAGACACTTTTTTGGTTTATTCATTTGTCAGTGGAAATACCCTATTATACATTCCATGTAAACAAGAAATTCACTGAGTCAAGCACCTGAACTAATGAAGTCTGTTTTCTTATGGATTTGTGTGATATGGTTGATTGACCCGTAAACTAAAATATACAAAGATTTCCTCATACCTCACAGTGCATTCTTAGTAAGTGATTAGGAAGTCATGGAGGAATAGATAATGACTGGCAGGTTTTTCCTTCTGATGTCATCAAAAACCATGAAATTTAAATATAACATCTGTTTATTAGTTATCGAATGGCAGGAAGGAATGGGGAACCCCGTTACAGCTGGAGGTGTTGATCCTTCCTCCTTTGATGGTCAGTAAGCTACTGGATTAGCATTATTAAATATGTAGTTGTTCTACTCGACTGCAACCCAACACTCTGTTGTTACCTGTTACTGTTTTGCTATAACATATATATTACACCTTCTGAGTGGCAATAGCTTGACAGAACAACAGAATATTGGCCAATGTTCAACTTGTAAAAGGTCCAGCCCTACAATAATGCCATATAACATGCCCTAAAATAACTGATTGCATGCGTTAGCACATCGAAAGGAAAGGTTGAACACTTTATCTTAGATTGCAAAAAAATAACAAAGGACTATAGGAGTGTCCTGCTTTATTTATACCTTCATTGCCCCTTATACTGGTTTGTTCAGACTGGAAGAGCAGAGGCCATTGTTGAAGACTGTCCCCCAAGGTGTCCTTATCAATAGGATCTAACAATGGCTCTAGCGGACCTCCGATGTTGATAGGACGCTCCCATTCAGGCGCATTCAGGTTTAGCTCTGCAGAACCAGTATGACAGATATTACTATAGACAGAGCCTAGTATGTGCTCACTCGGAAGGAGAAACGCTACTTTTACGCTGTAAAGAACAGCGTGAGAGCTGATATATAGCATATACTGTATGTATATGCTAAATATACAGTATATATATATATATATATATATATTGTTATCACCTTCTATAAGTATGGATAAGAAAACAAAAGTCAATACTTTATTTATATTTTTAACTTAGCTCCATAAGAATTGATTGACCGCCTGCCCTGTGCCATTCACATAAATTCAGGGACTTTATTCAGGAGTCATGTTCGTTCTATTGAATAAGCAATTTGGGAGGGTGAATTAACTGCCGTTGCTAGAAAGTCCCTGAAGAAATATTAAAATTGCTGGCAGACCAAATCAATACTCACTGAACACCCAGTATGAGTGGCCTTGGATCGTGTCTATAATGGATATGTGCAGAATCCTATGCCAAAGAAAGGGTGAATCCTTTGCACTCGCATAGCTGTGCTTCGCTGTCCGTCAATTTTAATAACAACTGATCTTGTATGGAAAAAAAAGTGATTGTATTTCTTTTTCTACAAGTCCTCCTCTCTTTCCTTTGATTATTCTGAAACCAAGCGTATAGAACAGTTCAGATCAAACACGTCAACAGATGTTTATAGAGTCCCTGCCCTATTACTAGCAGTTCAATGTCTGTCACATAATGACTACCTCTAAATAATAATGGAAAGTGAAGGCAGAGCTTACTAAAATCGCTAGTTTTGTCAATATGAATTGTTCGGTGAGAATCACTAAGTGCTGATGTCAGTTGTCACACCGTAAGGTAATGGCATGCTCAAGTCAATAGCTGGTATGGGCCAGGTCAGGCTGAGCGGTTCAGTCAATCATAATCCAGTTGAACTGTACATCAGAAGATGTCAGCACTTTACAAATGATAACTACTTGCAATAACACTGTTTATTTCCATAGATCTCTTACTGCCGTGAGTCCGCAAATGTAATAATTGAGGTACTGTAATAGTAGGTGCCTCATAACCAAATTCACCCAGTCTGTGATTAGCCGAAAAATAAGCCAATGCAAAGATGTAAGGATAAAATGCTTTACAAATAACTAATATCACTACGGCTGGGTTTCTTTTTCTCTCTGCCATCAGGATCCGTTTTCTTGTTCCTCAACCGATCACAACTAATGTCAAAATGGCATTAGTTGTCCTGGCTTTTTCAACGGTTTCTGCAAAAATCGGTGAGTTGGATCTTAAAACACAACATGCAGTATTTTCCGATCTGCTAATTTGAAGGATCTAGTCCAACAACCAATAAGCCGAAAGAATGTAAGCAATCCCATGGGATCAGTTCTTGCTTCAGCTTTCCTACAGGCACACAGGGAAAAAACAAAAGGCCAGAAAATGGGAATAAGGCTTCTCAAACCTCTTCTAATTGGTCCCATTACGTTAATACATCAGAAAATATGGCAGACAGACCATACACCATATTTACTGACATAGTAAACTAATTTTACCTTGAATAATTGGCCTTTACTAAGGCATTACAATAATGTTGAATTAACAGTATGCAGAATTTGCCTACGCAAGTTCAGTTTTAACACTCACATCTCCAATCATTCAGGTAACAGAGGACATCAGGTGAAAGCTCGACAGACATGGCACTCCTAGTCCTGTTTAAACATTAGACATGAGTTGGAGATTCATGAAAAGTATGTAATTTCTCAGTGCCAAAGCTTGTGTGCCATTGAGCAATTATAAGAGAAGGTGCTCTGAATATTTGGTCAATGAGTGTTCACTGTACCCCAAACACCTGCTTCAAATGAACAACCAGTGCCAAGAAAATAATATAGAACAAAGTTGACACTGGCACAAGTTAACTGTAATTGGACGCCACTTCACATAGGCTAAAAAATGTTTACACCCATAAATAAATTGTCTAATTTGGAACCAAAGTTGAGTTTCCAAAAGCCACTCTATAGATTACATTTCACATAATTTCCCCCCCTTTCCAATTTTAGATGTAATTTTATAGAGCATGGGAGCTCTTCTTTCATGGCATGGATTCTCCATGGTTTCCAATAGAGTTTCCAACCTGGACCTAGTCTTAAATTACATGAAATACCAGTCAAAATGGACCCTTTCTACCGCTCCATATACTCAACTTTCAAATTAGACTTTTATAGCAAAATATTGTAAAAATAACACGGATTTAGCTTTATACTCTTCTTTATACTCTTACGTGTACGCACCATGTTTATTTCAGTAGCTTTAGTCTGTTTGCGGCTATATGCTTGATCATTACTGTTAACATTTCATAGGTTACTATTTAATTAATTTGTGCACTGAATGTTCCATTTTTCATTATGCCTGTGTGACATTTAACATTTTCTATGTCTTTGATATAAATAATGACACAGGTGTGGCAATGCGGCTTGTCTGCTGGTATAAAGGAAAGTAATATCTTGTTTCTTAAATCTCTGTTTCACTTTTTGCATGTAAGTTGCATTTAATATGGCTGAACCTTTGTTTGTTGACTCCATACAAAGGCTGGATTTCCGTATATCTGGGCCATCCTAAACAGTATTTGTGGACCTCATCTGATCACAACTGATGTCAAAATGGCATCAGTTGTCATGCCGCTAATTCACTAATTTCTACTGCACATTTATGAGCAGGATTAAAAAATTGTAAGTAGAGATTTTTGATTCAGCTCTTTGAAGACCCCAACTGGGAAAGAACGGATGCACCAGATGAATGTGAACGATCCCACAGCAAATTATAAGATCCATTCTTGCATCAGTTTCCCATTGGCGTTCACTTACACACAGAAGGGGAAAAATCTGGATCCACAGATAGACCTGGAAACCCGTTCCAACAATCCTATTGTATGAATAGGGAGGATTACACTTAAAGATCACTTTTGGATCACACACATAATAATTGTCGGGCAGCTATAGACTGTATCTTTGACACATATTTTTGCACCCAATAGTGGTCTAACTTGCTGTTTATTGATCCAACCACTATAACAAATGAATTGGAATTGGTCAGGAGAACTCCTTGATTTGTAGCGAGAATTGGTCTGTCATGTCAACTTTTTCCTTGGCTGATCATCATGATAATTTCATGACACAGAAAGTTTGAAAATTCCATAATTTTGCACTTGGTAGCTACACAGTAGCTAAGCACCTCTTAGTCTCTCTTCACAACTCATCGGGGGTCTATGTTGGCAAATGTTCCAAATTAGTTATCCGATTGGGCTAATAGGACACATGCTCATAGATTGCCCAAACAGTTGGCTCCTATATGTTGGTATATCTTTTTTTAACCTCATTCAATGGTATAATCAAGCGTATTTTTTAATATAAAGAGATACATTTTCTACAGTGTACGCCAATGGGTGTATGGCATGTAGTGCATACTTTAGAGCCATACGTTTCAAACATGGGATATAAGAAGAGCCTAAGTCCAGAAAGTCCACGGTAGTATTAATGGCTATTTGCTATACTAAAAAGTATATTTGAGATGGGCATGATTAATCTATAACCTAATAATACAACCAACTATGAAAGACTAACCTGTGCTAGAGTTCTTTGCTTCTGGATAGAAAGCTTTCTTTATTAATAAAATCCTCTACTTATAATATGTAACAATAGATTTAGAAATGGCTGAACATGGCATGGTGAGACACTCGGATCTTTCTTTTTTGCTGCCAGTGTTGATCTATGTTTGCCATGTATTTAAGCAAATCTTAAATTATAAAGCAATAGTAAAAACAATGTGTTATATGAACAAGTGCTTCCATTTTATAGCAGCCATAACATTCTCCGTGCAGTGGGACTGCGCGCATAAAATAAAGACCGCCACACTGCCCGTTACATCCTGCTTTTTTTTTCCACCTAGCGCATTTGCTTCTGTAATGGCCTTTATCAATACTCCTGGGAGAGCGCTGAATGTTCCGATGCATAAAATATAAGGTTTTTTGGAAAATGGATTTGTTTTGACTAATTTGCCACTGTGGCCAGATCAAGGGGCGCTGCCAATGCTATATTATTATTATTACCAGCGTTATTATATTCATTTGTTTATTCATAATCTAGTGGCATGGGTGTATCTGGATGTGTTAGCAGTCATTTAGCCCATTCTCTTCATAATTGGAGCGGGTACCTTTTTTATTTTTTTTTTTCGCAGAATGTCTAGGCAGCTAGCATTATTGGTCAAAAATCCATAAGCACATTGCTGACCCTATGTTTCCTTACTGTGCAAGTACTTTCTGCTGAAAAGGCACTACACAGTTGTATTATATGCAAACAGCATTTTGCCACAGTGAAATTAACCTGGCGCCCATTTCCATATTTTAGTGGTGTAACGCATGGGTGGGTGCTTTAGAAAGATAAAAAGCTGAGAGTCTGCCGGAATATCTCTCTCCGCTCTGCATATAGGGCCACGGTCTATTTTACAATATACATACACCTCTGTGCCTTTTTACGGTTCATTGCGCTATGTCAATTTAATATCATATTGGCAAGAAAATCCTTTTTGAGGTCATTATGCGGACAGCGGCAGCCTCTCGAATCTGTTTAAGACAAATAGAGGATATGTTCATTCGGCAGTGCTAGTTTTCAGTTTAAGCCTAGCCCCATAAAAAATGTAAGTATTGTCATTATTATAATTATCCAATTTCATATTGTTATTATTATTACTGATACACAGTGTTAGCAGGAAAATAAGGTTTGTAATTTGCTGTAATGTCTATTTCATCGAGGTTTTGTTCGATGGCCTGTTTGAAAGCTAACCTTATTCACTTAACAACAATCAGCGCGGCCATACTTGGAGGATATTGCTTTGTAATGTAGCCGCGCAGTTTTCGATGCTTTTATATATTTATTTCCGCAAACATTTGGACATGCAATGGGGATATGACCTTGCAGTAAAGAACAATGCCCTAGGAAAGCCAAAGGGGGTGGGGGGGCGAAAAATCACTCTGGTTTTAAATAATTGCAGGCTGTTAAACAGAGAATCCTAGCATATCATACCAGTAATGGAAATAAATCCCATTGTATTTGCATTTTAATTTTCCACATAAACAATAGGCCTATAGTAACGCTGGGTTTCTAGAAGCAAAAAAAAATCACCGGGCTGAATTTAATTAGAAATGAAAAGTTTATAGGTGCCTCTTTAATACGATTAATGCACAGTTAACATTTATCACATACATATGCTGGATCCTGCTCAAATTGCCCTTTCTTAAGCAGCCACAGTGCATGAAATGAATTTTTCTTCACTTTTTGTGTGTGAACGTGCGTGTGCGTGTGTGTGCTTGTCTCTTGTGAGGCAGCCCGCTCTCTAAACATCTCATTAAAATGTTATGCTGATGCCAGTGTAACGGAAGAATGACCCCTAGTTACAGTGCAAAGTTCATTAATGCTCGGCACAGATGGGTGGGATTTGCACCTGACTCCTTGCTCTCCACCCAGTCTATACCAACAGTGCTAGTAGAGAGAGAAAAACAGGGTTGTGATTTTTCTTCTATGTACCATAGACTTTTAGATGTCATCTACACCATGTGGACAATTTATACTTCTGGAAATGCCATCTGCATTGGGTGCAAGCAGGACGTCACTACCCATTCTTTATTGGGCCACCATGCAATACTAAAAGTAGAGTTTAATCCATTAGAATGAATACATTGGAAGGTAGAACATGTCTGCCATATCACTTCACATGATGCACTTTTCATATGTGTCTCATTACCTATAATTATGTATTTCATTATAATACTAATTTGTTTTCCGCACAGTATTTACATCTCTGCGCTACTACTCATTGATCAGGTTGACATAGTACTCATGCGGTAACAGCAGATCAAAGAATAAGCCCTTCAGGGCCTGACTTAGGGTAGAAGCCAGCATAGCGATATTCATTTTGAGGAACGTTTCTAAAATTTTGAAAACTCAGGTGGATCAGCATTGGCTTGATACAATGTCGGTCTGATACACATTGAGCTTTAAAGGAATCAGGTATGGCCAGGGACATGAATACTCAACCACACGCAGGAGCGACATTGTAAAAAGTCAACAAAAGTTTGATGAAATTCTTTAATTCTGTATAAACATTAATGATGTTGTGTTAGGCGTAAGGCGCTGACTAGATCAATGGAGGATTATTTCTTGATGGACCGTAAGTCTCTTTGGGAGATTTCTACTATATTAAGTGCTACTTGTACATGTAACCTATGTCTATTAGTATTGGTCTAATGATGAAAACAGCTACTTTTCTATATTACAGCAAAAACAAAGCATGTCCAACCAGCTATCCATACTCTACCCAGGACGTATTATATGTTGGATATGTATTCAGTGGAATTTATGTTTCCCATTGAGGGATTTCCATATTGAACTATTTTGCTGTGTCTTTCTCAGTGACAGTGGATCTGATTACAATGTTATTGATTGGTTTTTGCACAGACAGGAGGTTTTGTGCTCGTTCCTGATCTAAATCTACCTCTCTATGGGCCAATTGTTGCAAATATGGGATAGGGTTGCATTCTAGACCACCCTTGATGAACCATGCTGCATTGAATGGACATTAATAAATGGACTTGGGTTGTGTGGTGGGAAGGGGACTGAGAGGTTTCCTTGTACATTTATGGATTTATAGCCCTTCATATCAGAAGTCATTATCCTATTGAGTTTTGTCTTATTCAGTCACCGATTTTCTCAGTGCTTGGATATATCCTTGATTTCTCATCTATTTTTTGTATATCTTTGACCTATACATGAGCCTAAAGGTACATAACATTACATAATAGACTTGCAGATTTCAATAATCCAAAACCAATTTTTTTTGCAGACCAATTTCAAAAAACAAAGGCGTACATTAATTTTTACGTATCTTAACACATGAAACAATCACTTCTGTGGAACAGAGAACTGTGGCATCTCACATTATATGAAATACATTGGAGGTCTAAATATCCACTTAGGAAGATAGCACATTGTTTAGAAAGGGAATATTTAGGCAATGATTTACTAGGGATGTAAGGTCAGTAGATTTCTTTTCGAATGTATTCCGTACACTTATTTGGCATTGGGCATATGCCTCTTTGCCCAAAGATGGATTATCCACTCGCTTGGCAAAACGTAAATGAGGTTATCCAATTGAGGCACTTGCTACTACATAAAGTATATGTAGGTATGAATCATGGCGGATTTTTATATGTAAGTATAAGTAATCATAAAGCAACGAATCACAGATGGCTTCAAGAGTAAAATAGTAATCATTGCCTCTTGGAGGTAGCATCCCACAGTTCATTACTTGTCTCGAAAAGTCCATTCACAACAAAGTTATCTTGGAAATATGATATAACTAACATAGGAACCAGAAAAAATTGCTTACATTTAATAGCCGCCAAGATGAGCATTGTTCAAATAGACTGGTATTAGGCTAACAGTAAATCCAACAGTTGCATAAAAAAATGGAAGACAAATCAACGGCTGTTCGTAACTGCAATGACTTGGAGAATAATTCTTTTTTTTTCAAGAAAAATCCTAAAAATCGGCGTAGAAAGCCGAAATGTATTCTTTATCATTAAATGAAAATGGCCAAATAAAAAATTATGCTCTATAAAGATACACTGATAAAAATATATTTTTATTATTATTATTATTATTATTATTATTATTATTATTAATCGAGCTCTATATTACAGTATATTGGTTTTCACAAAAATTGGAGCCAAAAACTTAACTATCAACTAAATTGCCTTAACAACGCAAAAAAAAACTTCACAACTTGAAATGAAATATATTTAAACTGCAACATAATAAAAAGATATATCTCATAAAAATGTGAACTAATCCTTATATAACACTGAATTGTATCGGCCAGATTTACTATTAATAACCGAACAACTTAGAATAAAAGAAATAGGTAAAATTATAAATATATATATATAAAATACGCTAAAAATAAACCGAAAAGGATGAGGAAGGTTTATAACATCCTGAATTATACAATTAGCATACTATGAAACATTACAAATACAAAAGCGCTAAGAATTTGAAGAAATCTATTTTTCCCAACAAGCAGAATGCAGTAATTAGTCTATGTGACTGTGATGCATTTACCGTGATATATATCTCCAAGCTTCAATGTGCTAAAAATTACCTTTTTGATCATCAAATAACTACGTAACAACAAAAGCCAAAATACTTGTAGATTCAGAAAAGTTTTAGCAATTCAAAAGTTTAAAATCAATTTTATGAATGAATCGTCTCGGTGCATGAAGTCAGCCTCAAAATGAAAATGCAATCATTTCAATTTTCAAAACATCTTGAAAGTTACAATATATAATTAAATGATGAGAAAATGTCATGTAATGTCACAAATATGTTTGTTTTTTTTAAATTTACTCATATAACAATATTAAACCCTAATTTAAAACATGGATCTGAAAATTCTGCATAGAATTGTTTACCTTTTATATCTATGGCAATACCCTCAGAGATACATTTTAAGATTTGTGATCGGTATGGCAATTATTATTCCTCATTCTGTAAATTACCCAGTTTTCTTTGTATCTAGAAGGACACATTTTCTACCAATGAAAAGTCTTACAATCTAGACTAAGAGGCTGTCTCACAATGTCATATAATTCCTACCATACTTGTTCTGAAGGCATATGTACCAGAACTAATTGCCTTATTTGGATCATGTCCCAATATATAGTCTTTGGTTTTACATAGGTCTGCGTATACTTCACCAGCTCAACTCAAAGGAGTTGAGTTGCCAAGGAGTCAAATGACAAATTCCGCCCTGCTACCTATGTAAATAGGCATTTTATAACAGGGAATCAGTAAACTATCAGAAAGATCCTGTATGAGAACTTGATTTCATTCTTGTGTTTGAAGCTATATTTCATTGTAGGCCCCATTTACTTGAAATTATTAGCGTTCATCGCCCTAAACTAACTATCAAGTTACCCAACTACATGTTTAATCGTTGAAAAGGAAAAGGCGGCCATTCCAATTCATCCCATAGACAACCTGCTCTGGGGCAATACGCATATTACACAAGACATAAAACACAGTCTACTAATGCCAAGATATTAGAGAAAAGTCTGAGAGGCTTACATCACGCATTCATTGTACCGTCTAGTATAGCCATATATTAAGAGGACTCTAGCGCTTAGACTGTTTAAATGGCGTAGGCCAAAGGCGGATCAACAAAAGATTAAGAAACCTAATTAAATGGTAGACGAAACTACAGAAAGTTGTGTATTAATCATTACAATGCTGAAATACTCCGAGACTTTAACATTGGTCGACTGGATCATTGGCATAAATATGTGAAGCCATCTTCACAATGCTGAAATATTCCAAGACTTTAGCATTGGTCAACTGGATCATTGGCATAAATATGTGAACCCATCTCCATCCAAGCAATGAGAATATACTGTGGTTTACAACAATGTGATGTATATTTTCTATCCATCAACTGCACAATTGAGTGCGCCTCCCTGATCCGATAACATTAGCAAGCTATTTTATTTTCATTTTTTTATTTTTATTTTTTTTTTACTATACCAAACTGGGATAAGCTCGAAAAAAAAATGACTGGGGGAAGTTTATTGTAAGGTGTATAATTAGTCTATCAGTATTATGTTACCCTGCTCATATCTTAATAACCATTTTAATACAGATGACACACACAGGAATAATTTCCTCAAGTAGCCCAGCAGTATATTACAATGCATGTGTGTCTCAGGGAGTCTTTTTGAGCCAAGGTACATTCCAGCAGTTAATTTTACCTGCTGCTTGCGAGATGACTTGGGATAATTCCATGTCATTTGTGAAATATTAAAAACATTTACGTAGGATGCCAGAGCAATTGGAACAGATAATATCTAAATTGTATTTTCTGCTGTTTCGGCATGGCATTCACAATTATAGCTGTACCCTTTCCTTAGTTATGCTTTTTGAATATATAATAGCAAATAGCAACGCCCCAGATCTTATGAAAGGAGAGCAAAACAATGACATTTATGTGCTGGACTTATGGTTTGGGGCAGGAATACACATTAGCGGCTGCTGTGACTATATATTATTATATATACATATATATATACTGCTCAAATAAATAAAGAGAACACTAAAATACTACATCCTATGTTATAGTGTTCCCTTTATTTTTTTGAGTGGTATATATTTATTGTACTTAATCAAACCTGTAACTCTGACATATAGAGAGAAAGAAATTTAGAAACAGAGAGAGAAAGAAAGAAAGAAAGAAAGAAAGAAAGAAAGAAAGAAAGAAAGAAAGAAAGAAAGAAAATAAAAAAGAAAGAAACAGAGAGTGAGAGAAAGAAATCAAGAAAGAAAGAAACAGAGAGATATAGAAAGAAAGAACAGAGAAAGAAAGAAAGAAAGAAAGAAAGAAAGAAAGAAAGAAAGAAAGAAAGAAAGAAAGAAAGAAAGAAACAGAGAGATATAGAAAGAACAGACAGAGAAAGAAAGAAACAAACAGAAAGAAAGAAAGAAAGAAAGAAAGAAAGAAAGAAAGAAAGAAAGAAAGAAACAGAGAGATATAGAAAGAAAGAAAGAACACAAAGAGAAAGAAAGAAAGAAAAAGAAAGAAAGAAAGAAAGAAAGAAACAGAGAACGAAAGAAAGATATCTACTGTATCTATTTATATAGAAAAAATCAATTGGATGCAGCACTGCAGTGGAGAGAAGTGAAAAAAGTGGACTTTAATCACACAGATACATGATGTGTTTCAGCTCCTCATTTGAAGCCTTTCTCAAGTACTGTATATATATATATATATATATATATATATATGCTTGAGAACAGCTTCAAATGAGGAGCTGAAACACATCATGTATCTGTGTGATTAAAGTCCACTTTTAATTCAATTAAACTCTGATATTTAATTTACTATATTTCATATATATTTATCCTATCATTCCTAGATGTAGATTTGCAGATCTTACTTTCTTACGTCTAGAATTAATTCCATACATATTTATGAATAAATGAAAGCTCCATTTAGGTACATGTCATTTTTTCATGCAGTGTTCTCCTGCTCCATTGGAAGCAGACCCATCGATGACACAGTGATGCTGACTACAGGATGACTGTGGTGTGTGGACAGGAGTGATCCTCTAATAGCAGTCATTACAGCCAGCCCTGTATGTTTAGTTGGGGTCACCTGCTGACTCCCCTGAGATCCTGCTCCCATTTTACCCTTTTTTAGTCTGTTTGGTGAAGATAAATAAACCTTGGTGTTTTAATGATTCAGTAGCTGAGACTCTGGTGATTGTCTGTAAATTTGGGAGCTGTTAAATCCTTAATTACTGAGAACACTAAACATTAGATGGAAGACACTCATAAACAAAGGGAAGGCAGCAAAAGTGACACTTTCCACTGGATGCGAGGAGAACACTGCAATCATGGACCCAGCAGAGGAGTCAACTCCAATGTGCAAAATAAACAGCAAACCTTCCAATCCACATAGAGCAATGCAGAGAGAAGAGGGGAGAGGCGAGGGAGGAATGGCCAGGGTTACACAGAGGGGGACAATGGTCCGGCTGTTGTACCTGTTAATGGAGGAGACGCTGGGCACAGTGTCATTGTCACAGATGCCTTCTGCCAGCAGCCTGTCCCGGATCTCCCAGGCAAACATGGTCGGGTTTTGCCTCTTGTATTCTGCTATTTTATCTACTACTTTCGGTGTTGCTACTTTAGGCTTCGATCCACCAATCACTCCTGGTTTGATGCTGCCGGTCTCATAATACCTGCACAGAGCAAGGAGTTTTAGTAGCACGCCTATATAATAATGTATTAATATTACATATAATAATAATTTCTTAAATAAATACATATATATATACTTTTTTTTTATAAATTAATATTGAATGGATTTGTAGTATTTTTTTGCAGCACCCATGCCCATGTCGTCTTAGGTGTCAGATGGAACCTCGTGGTCCCTTCGCTCCTAAATTGAACGACTTTTGTGCAAGATCGAATCGTCCTGATCTCAATCCAGCAGTGATGATGATTCCATGATACTAATGGGAAAACAGCGCTTAGCATGAGAGGATTGGAGCTAATTTAAAAATCAATGCATAATTGCTATTAAAGCCTTGTAATGTCATTGAAATAAGCAGTGTGGCAAATAAGACGACAGGGATGGAAAATGATAGAAAATCAGCAATGATTGGGGAGCAGTAGACTATTAATGGAGGCGGCAGACATTAGCTCCCTTATTCTGCAGGACAATGGTAAGCAGATATGTGTAGATGTGTATAATATATTTGTCTGGTTCTTCCCATCATTCTGTATAGCATGTATTCATTCAATGATTATTATTTATTTCCATCCTGCCATTGAATGAAGCAAGAAGGAGCCTTACCTGCCCAGGATCTTGCTGACACAGCCATGACTGACCCTCAGCTGCCTAGAGATGTCACAAGGTCTCACTCCTTGGTGGGCCAGCTCCACTATCCTTTGCCTCACCACATCAGGTAAAGGTCTGCCATTCACAAATACCCCCCCGAGCTGGTTCACACCCCCATGCCCTGCTGGGGAAGATGGAAGACGAAAAAGAGAAAGGAGACACAAAGAGAGAAGAAATGGGAAAACCATTAGATAGACACTAATATATCAGACCTTCCCTAGATGCTTCTGTATGGACAGCGATTTTTATTTTTTTTTTTACTTTACAATGGCATCAGCAGCAAGGCTGTAACTGTATATAGGGTATATATGCTACACAGGAGCATTATAGGGCAATGCTTATTGTGTGATGATGATGATGGGGTCACTGATGTGTTATAGGTAACATTTCACAGATGAGCTGCATTACTACAGTGTAAGGAGATCCAGTGCCAACACGTGCTCCCAGGGGAGCCCACTGCAGGCCACTCATACAGGGGGCTGCCTACCCCATGTGGACCACCATTATAGCCACAGAAATACAGCAACACGTGACCCATCACCAATAATAGGGCCAGGCATGTGCCCTGCTCCTTACATGTAATTACACCATTGCTTTCTAAGTAAGCACCCTGTTATCAAAGCTATTCAGAGTCATGGCTAAATAGAAAGACTACACATATAAATAGTCCACACATCACTATCTATTACTATAAATATATATGTGTGTGTGTGAGTGAATGTTTATATATATACACACACATATGTGTCAGTGTGTAGATATATATATATGCATACAATAAATAAATAATATATATGTGTCTGTGTATGTGTGTGTATGTATGTATATATATGCATAAAACACACAATCACACATATATATATATACACTCAAACCCATAAAAATATATAATTGCACATAAAAATAAACATAAAAATACACATATATATGTATACATACATACACAGATTCATATATATAAACATATATATATATATATATACACACGCAAAAACACACACATATAGATACACATAAACACAAACACACACATATATGTGTATATATAAACACACTCATATATACATATATATTTGTATGTATACACACTTACAGATAACTCATAAACACATACACACATACATATATATATAATATACAGTGTATATAAATATATATATATATATATATATATATATATATGTGTGTTTATATATTCCATTCTTGATTAACACAAAAAAAATACGGAAACTGAAATATATGTACCGATTGTGGGAATAAAAACTGGGGAAAACTTTGCATCTGTCTATGTGAATATCTAGCACTGATCATCCACCTATCTAGCCATCCTTCCATCTCTGGCACAGTTTCTCTCCCGTGCAGCTGACAGTGACTTATTGACTGTGAACTTGAGGAAACTCTCATTGCCCTTCCATCGATCCAGTGCACAAATCCTGTTCTCCCCAAAGATGTGCCACCCCTGCTGCCATAGCCTGTGTGTGATGATCGTGCTGTGCTCTTTACATGCTCATCATCTCCATGTAGCCTCTACACATAAGCTATACAGTTACCAGCAGTCATTTTCTCAGCACCTCTGTGATAAATTATTCACTGCACCTCTGATAACTCCTATTACATATTATTAAAAGGCAACAGATGCAAAAAGATTGCACATTAATAATTTACTGATTGGGCACAATAACTGCTTGTTGGGGCATATGGAATGTCGGGTAATACATATGAGAGGATGTGTGTGTTTGTATAAAACCGTAAAACTGTGTGTATATATAAATGTATATGTGTGTGTGTGTGTGTGTGTGTGAATATATATATATATATATATATATATATATATATGTAGTTTCTGATACATCGTCATTCTGTTTTACCCCAATCATTTGATAATTTGTGTTGTTTTAGTCCTCTCTCTATTTGGATTCATAAGAGCACACAAGTGTTTTTTTCGATTTATTGAAAATAATTAAATATCACAATTATTTTTATAGCCTGGTAAATGTCGGCAATTATTCTAGTTTTAGGTTGATTTTATCAATCTCTGCATTAAATCGCCCTAACTTTTGTTTTCCTATGTATATATATATATATATGTGTGTGCGTGTGTGTGTGCGTGTGTGTGTGTACATATACTGCTTAAAAAAAATAAAGGGAACACTAAACAATACAATGTATTGTTTAGCGTTCCCTTTATTTTTTTGAGCAATCTATATATGTCGTGAATCATTTCGGTAATGTACCCCTTTAGTTCTCATTAATACTATTTATATTAATTTTTATTTTTTTTTCTCAATATATTTAATATAAATATTTTCTCTTTTCTTTTCTCAAAAGCCTATGTAACTACTACCAGTAAGAAATATAAACAAGCAGGACATACTTAATGTATTCACGTGTTATGTGATCGCTTTAATCTAATGGCTTATTACTGGTAAACTGATTTCTTTCTTTTTGCTAAGCTATGAAATGACGATGTTGCTGATATTAATCAAGTGTATTCTGGAAATGATATAATTTTTTTTGCAATAACCTTCTATAGCAATGGAGCATTCTTTTGAGAAATAAATAAGTGTTCCATTCTTCTACATTGTACGGTATTGTAGCAGTGATTGCAGCTTTCAGGGTGAGAGGGAGCAGGGTGGGTGTCCGTGGGTGCAGGGATGCAGGAGTGGACATAGGTGCTCAAAAAGCCGACGACATTGGGTGGGATAGGAGGTCATCAATAAATGGAGCAGTGGGCATGGCTGAACCGCGGCTTGCCGGGCATGGAGCTGGAGCAGTGGGCATGGCTGAACCACGGCTTGCCGGGCATGGAGCTGGAGCAGTGGGCATGGCTGAACCGCGGCTTGCCGGGCATGGAGCTGGAGCAGTGGGCATGGCTGAACAGCGGCTTCCGGGCATGGAGCTGGAGCAGTGGGCATGGCTGAACCGCGGCTTGCCGGGCATGGAGCTGGAGCAGTGGGCATGGCTGAACCGCGGCTTGCCGGGCATGGAGCTGGAGCAGTGGGCATGGCTGAACCGCGGCTTGCCGGGCATGGAGCTGGATCAGTGGGCATGGCGGGTGCGTGGAGTGGAGAGTGGGCATAGCTGGTCATGGTCACCAACCTGCTGAGCATGTGATGAGTCTGTGAGGGCTGTACACAGGGGGCAATGACATTAGCAGGAGCGGGGCTCCAGTACTCACGGTGCATGGCCGAGAAGGGGTCTGCCTTGCAATGCATATCCATGGGGAGGCAAATGAAAGGCAGGTATTCGGCTGTAGTCGCCGTTTCGCCTCTGGACTGAACTTCAAGACTTGAAAAAAAATATTCTGCCCTCGTTTAAAGCTCAGGCTTCTTCCCCTTTCCCCCCTTGTGGAGAGCTGGGAGCAGTAACCAAGGCGAGTGTCAGCTCTTGGGACAAGCAGGATGGAGATGCTCTGGAGGTGGACACTGAAGTCCTTCAGATTTCCTGGGGAGAGGAGCCAGTCTGTGGCCAGCAGACGCTTCTTCTCATGGCTGCTGCTGCTGAAGCCTGGGTGAGCTGAGGACCAGGAGATCAGCGAATGGTGAGAGGTGGCCTCAGGAAGAGTTCTGCTGTCCTCCAGGTCTTTGGTTTGGAGTTGTCTGACTTCAAAGCAAAGTTAACAGAGAAGGAAACAATCCAGGGGTGTGCAGAAAATGAGGGGGCAGAGCAAGGTCTTTACTAAGATGAAGCTGAAGTTGTCACTTTAAGGTGGGATGTGTGTGCTAGGAGGTTTGGCTGGAGAATGGAGCCTCCTCTCCCTGTGTGTGTCTCTCTAAAAGCTGCCCCCCTCCCTCCCTACACACACACTCACTGCCCTCCCCCTGGAGCTGGGAGATGGATGACTTGTCAGACAAAGGGAATAGATTCCACCACTCGGTGATTCGCCAATGCAAAAAAAGCTGGAGCCCTAGTAAGGAGGACCCTGGCATCACCCTGCCACTTCAGAGGAGCCAAGGAGGGGGCAGCAGGCACAGGAGGATGGCCCTGCAAGTGCACCATGCATGAGCATGGAGAGAGGGACCAGCAGAGAAGAGAAGGCTGCACAGGACAGCACTCAGCCCCATACAGATTCGATGGCTTCTATTAACACTTTCGGCCACACGACCGTCAGAATGTCTCTGAACAGAAGTGCAGGGATGATGATGGTGATCAAAAAAAAAGGAACTTGGAAAACAAAAGTTTATATTTTCCCCTGCTCATTAAAAAATAGCTTATTATTTATTCCCTGTGGGAAGAGGACTTCGGTTTATCATTAGTGTGATGGAATCAATAACAAATGTATAAAGAACAAGTGCAGCTCCGGCTTACCTGAAGAAATACAGGAAAATATACAGAGTTTATTAATAGTATTAACTAGAGGAAGGATGTTATACAAAGTTATATTAAGGATATAGGTCAATCTATTAATATATAGTTTTCATGACTTATACAATAAATACATAAATATTGTCACTATATATATTGTCTATATATATATATATATATATATATTAAAGGCTCACACACAGAGCCGAAACGTTGCTCACAATTGGGCTATTAAAATAGTTTTTTATTGCACTAAAATTATAGTGTGCTGCTTCTTTGATTTTTCTAATATAAGGATTGGTATGTACCTGTGAAGGATATATACATATATATATATATATATATATATATACTGCTAAAAAAATAAAGGGAACACGGGGATTATTAAATAAATAAAGGGATTATTGTGTAATACATTGTATTGTTTAGTGTTCCCTTTATTTTTTTGAGCAGTATATATATATATATATATATATATATATATATATATGTATATATATATTGCAGTTCTACTAATATCGCACATGTACATTTTTTAGGATGCAGGTATATTATTAATACCAGGAGTGATTATTCTAAATAAACCTACATACAAGTGTACAAGCAAAAGTATGGAAACATATGCATTGTGCTTGGTCCAGTCATCGAATTTCCAGCGCAGTCACCTGCGTGAGAAGTCTGTTTTTTCACCCTGTAGTGGTTTTCTAATGAAACATTATTACATGTCCAGTCCCTTTAGACAGAGCACTTATTAGTCATTTGAAGGCTCATACAGAGCCACTGGTGCATGCTGCTTGTCCACACTAAACTCTCCTAGGAGCAGTCACCCTGAACCTGCAGACTCCCTTCTCCCCAGGCTGAGCCCACACTTCTGATACAATCCCAATCAGATATGCTTCTCATGTTTTCCTCCTCCTGATCTAAACCTGTATATCTAGCCTTCATGTTCAGTCTGCAGTAAATAGATGTATAAGCGGCCTGCAAGTGGTGGTGTAAATGCAGCTTGATTTAAAAATACCGGGGCCAACCTGCAGTTGGATTTTCTGATGGTTTAGCGCTGTGACCTGCAGGTGGCGCTATGTGGTCTGGTTTTAAATCTAGAGATTATTTATAAGGGAGGGAAAAAAAAGTTTGCAGTGCACTTTTTAACCCAGTCTGGCAGCAGAAAACTACACTTGAGCTAGGAATTGCCAACATTTCCTATCATACATTGACATCAAAGTAAAGGTTTGTTCTTTTATTTTATGGCTAAAACTTTATCTTGTTCTGTGTTATTTTACATCAATAAACAATGTTTCCTGAAGAATTTCCTTTGGCTACTGGCATTTTGTAGTTGTTACACCTGTTGCATTTGCACTTATATTATTGAGTCAATAATGTTAATAAATAATAATAATAATAATAAAGTTGGTTGAACCTTAGCTCGTTGTGTCATACAAGGTTTAATACATATAAAGGTTTTGTCTTTTTAATCTAGACTCTACAAAATATCATCTCCAGGGTTTATGTGCAATGTGATTTAGGAGAACATCACTCTGATGGGGAACTGCTCAATGCAACAACCACTGAAGAAAAGAAAACACATTAGACATAAGCCACATTCTGGTTGGGTCTATATGTGGGATTTTTCACGTTATGCAGACAATTGATGGGGAGATCTATAAGAGCAGCTCCTTACAACTCCCGAGGATCTGTCACCAGCAACTCCAAATAATAAAGGGCAGAGCTCAGCTTCAGTCAAATAAGGTTTATTTATTATACTTACCTTAAATGTATTCTTGGATAGAAAGAAACAAATATCTATCTATCTATCTATCTATTGTATTTATCTATTCTGTCTACTACTTATATATTCTTTCTATATATTGTAATTATCTAATTTATCTCATATCTATCTTTCTATCTATTGTATTTTTCTATTCTATCAATGTATTGTAATTAATCTATCTATCTCATATCTATCTATCTATCTATCTATCTATCTATCTATCTATCTGTCTATTTATCTCATATCTATCTATCTATCTCATATCTATCTATCTATCTATCTCATATCTATCTATCTATTTATCTATCTATCTATCTATCTATCTATCTGTCTATTTATCTCATATCTATCTATCTATCTATCTGTCTATTTATCTCATATATATCTATCTATCTCATATCTATCTATCTCATATCTATCTATCTATCTATCTATCTATTTATCTATCTATCTATCTATCTATCTATCTGTCTCATATCTATCTATCTATCTATCTATCTATCTATCTATCCATTTCATAGCCCCACAGTGTCGGTATCGGTAAATATTGGTGCTATAGGTCCTCTAAATGATTTATGCTGGTGCTTTTCTTTCTGGTTAGGGTTGATTGATTTGCTCAGTTCCTAGCATCAGACTTTAAATTACTTTTTCCCTCTCTCTCACTTTCTCTCAACAGAGAACTCTTCAATAGAAAAATTTACACTTCAAAAAGGTTCCCGCCTGAGTGCGGAGATTTGGAGGAAAATAAACTTTTCTCTTTTCCTAGAGAGAATCTAGTGATAGTGATCTGAGGACTGGCTTTCTCTGTGTATACCTTCCAGCATCAATAACACTAATAATGTACATTATATCTCCGGATCTCAATATTAATACTAATCATCATCATCATCATCATCACTGTGGCTTGTAGATTGCTTCCTATGATTTCATCATTGTTAGTTTGATCATATTCTGCATATCTTTTTTGGGAAGTGACTATTTCATGTACGAGCTCTCTGTACATTTCTGATCTTATCTGTCAAATCTGCTGCTCTGCTTTTAGCAACTCTGCCCGTGTCCTTTTCCCAAATAGCTAGACTTCTATCTATTGTGCAGGGACGATCACCCTTCAATAATATGTGTTCCATTAATCTCTAATATATTATCATCCAGGGCGATGTCACTAAATAAACCTCACTTCTCATTTAAATAAACAAGCTTCAGGGAGATTTACCATGAAATTCCATATGGAGGATTCCACCTGCCTGGGCTCTGAAATAGTCAGACATGGTGGAATCTACTGAGAAGGCCACAGACTACACTGCCATCCCTTAGCATATCACACCACACTAGAAGAGTGTAATGTCTAGCTATCTATTTATCTATCTATTAGAATATAAAACTATCTCTCTATTTATTTATCTATGTATCTATCTACAGTATCTATCTATCTATCTATCCATCTCATATCTATCTATCTATCTGAATATAAAAATATCTATCTATCTATCTATTTATCTATCTACAGTATCTATCTATCCATCTCATATCTATCTATTTATCTATCTATCTATTTATCTATCTACAGTATCTATCTATCCATCTCATATCTATCTATTTATCTATCTATCTATCCATCTCATATCTATCTATCTATCTATCTATCTATCTATCTATCTATCTAAATATAAAACTATCTATCTATCTATCTATCTAGCTCATGCCTTATTTCTATTTAATTTACCAGTATTGTAACATATACCAAAATATGTTTAAAGTTATCTCTGGACCATAAATTGTTGATTAATTGCAAATCCCAATTATAACATAAGCGTGTGTGTGTGTGTGTGTGTGTGTGTGTGTGTGTGTGTGTGTGTGTGTGTGTGTGTGTGTGTGTGTGTATATATATAACATATAATATAAAATATACAATAATAATATATATAAAATATATATATATATAATAAGAGCATATATCTATATATATAACATATAATATAAAATATATAATAATAATATATATAATAAAAGCATATATAATCTATTTTTGCCCCATTTATTCAGGGCAGGAGACTGGTATAAGACCCTGCAGAAGGCAGAATTTGTGTTCAGCTTCTAGTACAATACGGAACACCACAGGCTGCAATTTCACACTCCACAGCACAATTCCCCTAAAGCTATCCCTTCCTTCTCTCATCCAAGACCCCCTATTTCCTTTGCTCTTCATACCCCCGCATATGTGATCCCAGTGTGTTCAGCATTGGGGACTGCTGGAGAATAATCCCATAGAGGTAAACTGGGCCAGGAACTGTGCAGGGAAACCATGGAGTTCCTGGAATCCTTTTGCTGAAATTCTGTGTTCCCCTTAAAAAAGGACAAATGGGCCACGCGTGTTCTTTTTATGTGGGACTCGACATTTAACCTCTTCTCTAAACAAGGGACATCTCCACAAACACAGAAAACAAGAGGGGAAAGACCCTCACAACTTGGAAACCATTGTATATGCACAATTGCTGGAGGGAAATAGTGACCCTCAGGACAGAGACATGAGGTGTACATACAACAATGAGGGGTACATGGCTGGGGGGCTCACAGAACGAGGGCGATCTGGGCTCTCAGGGGGGCTATGTGAGCTCTCCCCATAAAAGTGCAAATGAGGGAATTATCCGCCTTATTAAAAGCCCCCTTTTAATCAGCAGTAATGAAGGATCCTCCTCCTGTCTCCCATTCTGCCCTTCCCAGGTTACATCGCCCCAGGCCCTAAAACAAATGTTCCCACAGACACACAAAAATAACATTTATATAACCTCATAGGAAAATGTGATGGAAACCGCAGAATGCCTATACACTGTCCATTTATCTATGGACCTATTGTAATATACATATATATGCCAGTACATTTATATATATCTATATATTTGGTAGTATATATTTGTGAATGTGATACTAATTAAATATTATATAAATAGATGTTACACTGGTAGCAAATATATGTACATATATATATGTGCATATAAATATACATGTATATGTAAATTATGATCACATGATATATGTATTTTTTTATATACACTGTTATGTGGTGTAAGATATTGGGTAAATCATATGCTTAATTTAAATTTATAGAGAAAAATAAAGAGATAAAGGTTACTAAGAATGAATAAAAAATAAGGTTTTAAACTTCCATGTTTAGAGTGCAGACACGCACACACTTCAGAAGAAACTTTCACAAGTTCTTACTCTTACTTCTTGTAGAGGCAAAAGCTTTTTAGATTCTTTTTTTTTTTAAATAATGATTAACCCCCTTTGAAAGTGAAAAAGACCAAGTTTGACGTCTAATTAAAAGGGGTTTGCTAGAATGGCAGGGAGTCATTCATCTCCAGCATGAGCTACTAATGGCCTCTGAGTTTAGTGAAAGAGAGAAGAGAGGGATGATGGGGAGAAGGGTGATGGGGAGAGGGGTGATGGGGAGCACTGGGGCAGGAGATCTGGAGGGGGTGCAGGTAGTAGGTAGAGGAAAGCGCTGGGACATCTTCTTTCTCAGGCAGAGCGGTGCCAGCATGTGAGTGAGAGGAGGGGAGGGAGTGTACAGTGATCAGCCATCATATCCTCCCAGCAAGCTGAGCCTTGGGAAGGATGATCAGGAGGTCTGTGGAAGAAGAGGCAGAACAAGCAGGTGGACACAACCTCCACCCTCACTGCGGGACAAGGAGCACACATCGGGACGCTGCTAAGGTTTGCCCAAACTCTTTATTTCCTCTATGCCGTCCGCTAGTGTATATCATCACTAATGTCCACTCCACGCTGCTCTGTGTCCCTCACAGGTCTGACCCTGACACCTCTCCATGAAGGCGTCCCCTGCTGCTGCAGACCCCTGGCCTGCCTGTCATCCACTGCTTATGTAAGTGCTTCCTCTGTACCATTTCTCATAATACGCACAATATCTATTAATAGATTATTAGTGGCATGATGATCTTGTAACCTTTTCCTATCTATCTATCTATCTATCTATCTGTCTATTATCTATCTATCTATCTATCTATCAGTCTATTATCTATCTATCTATCTGTCTCTTATCTATCATCTTTCTATCTCTTATCTATCTATCTATCTATCTATCTGTTATTCTATCTATCTATCTATCAATCAGTCTATTATCTATCATCTATCTATCTATCTATCTATCTATCTATCTATCTATCTATCTATCATCTATGTATTATCTATCTGTCTATTATCTATCTATCTATTATCTATCTGTCTATTATCTATCTATCTATCTATCTATCCCATATCTATCTATTTATCCATCTGTCTCTCTGTCTGTCTGCCTAAATAAGTTTCTGTCGTTTTCAACAATACAAAATTTGCTAAAATCAAATAAACTGATAACATAACAAAAATAGCTAAACTATACTCATAGTAAAAAAAAAATAACAGCAATAACAACAATAGTAATAGTAATAATAACTATGCCATCACTATGTATTGTAAATACGAATTAAATATTAATCTATATTATTGTACTTGTGACTCTTCTTTTCTGTGTACATACGTTTTAAAGTGTAAAAAATGCATGTTTTTTTTATTTATTTTTTTATTTGTCATTTGATTTCATTATATTTGACTGTAGGAGAATAAGCCCCTGTTAGGACCCCGGAGCTGATCTGTTCTAGGAGGGGAGGCAGAAGAAACTTCTATTCGAATCCGTCCATTAATATAGGCAATTGGTGCTGAGGTTTGTGCCCCCAGGCTCCCTGTATGTGGGTGGGAGGAGAAAGGTCAGTCAGATCATTTGCTAATTCTTTATCCTTAAAATCCCGACAACAAGCCACTTAATGAATAAAAGGCAGATTGGATGTCGGATTTCAACGGGAATCATATTAGATGGCGCTCAGAGAGAGTTACTAATCAGATAAGGGGGCGCGGGCTGCAGGGTAGTCTGCGCAAAAGTAAATCCAAGCAAATCAATGGAGAAGTGATTCACCGTTAAATATTAGAACGACCCTCTAAATGGATGGAAAATTCTGCTGCATGTAACAAAACGTCATCGCCGGGTATCAGCAAATATGATGCGAATGACACTCAGGGCTGATATTGTCAGTCTGGTCAGCACCTAATGGGTTAATCTTATCTTATAAGTTTCATAGTGGCGATGAAAAAGTTTGGCTGAACTGTATCTGTGAGGCTCCTCCACTGCATGTCACTAGAGCCAAGAGAAAGAGAAGGCTGCACACAGCAAAGTCTGGCTCTGCACCTCCACCACCTCCATACCCACCACCTCCACCACCTCCACCTCCACCACCTCCATACCCACCACCTCCACATCCACCACCTCCACCTCCTCTATAACCACCACCTCCACATCCACCACCTCTATACCCACCACCTCTATAACCACCACCTCTATACCCACCACCTCCCCAGATCTCCCTGCCCTGAGCAAATGGCAATATTCCCTACAGATAAAGGAGCATAAAAAGTATATTAAATGCTAGAGAGAGGATAGAAATACAAAACAGAATTATACAGTATAAATAGACTATAATATCAGTGTACAATATGCGTCAGAAGAGCAAGACCTAGTCTACCACAATTTATTAACCGTATGGTATAATGTACATAGGAGCAGCACAATGCCCTCTGTCAGTGTGGTATAAGATAATACAGTACTATTAAATATTAATTTATGATATTGTTAGATTAGTCTATTCTTAGGCATTAGAGTAAAATATCAGTAAAGCAAACGGTAGGATAATACAATGTTAGTATAGCAATAGTATAGTGTATATATATATATATATATATATATATATATATATATATTATAGAATTGAAGAATAATATAATGTATCAGTAAAGCACAGTGTAGAATCATATAGTAAAATATCAGTGCAGCATGAGGTACTATCAATGTGGAATAACAGCAATATAGTATAGAGTATAATGTAAAAATAACAGTTCATAAAATGTAGTATAATTACAAGTAGCACAATGTAATATATGGTATCAGTGTTATATTATATATAATAAAAGAATACATCAGCGTAGATTAGCTTAGAGTAATATGTGGCTGTAGCACAGTGTGATAATATATATACAATATATATATATATATGCTACTCAAAAAATAGAGTGAACACTTAAACAACACAATGTACTAGGATGTGTTCACTTTATTTTTTTGAGCAATATATATATATATATTTATTTAATGCTACGTTATGCAACACTGCTATTTATATATATATACATAATATATTTAGTTATATATTAATAGTAGTATAGCATAGCGTAGTGTAAGATAAAATAATCATGACAATGGATATTATAATAGCATAATATAGTGCAATATAAGCTGTTACTGTGGCATAGTGCAGGATAGGAAATGACTGTATTAATGTAATATAGTGTAGAATAATATGTTGTGTATTATTATCACTATCGCATAGAGCAGTGTTGTAACATGGTATGCTGCAATGAAACTTTGTCAAAATGGTAGAAAACAAAAACCAGTTGTATGTTATCCAATAGAATAGAGAATGGTGTGGTGTCTTGTGGGTGAGGCTCTGAGTCCCCCATCATTATTGTAGGGTGTAAAGTGGAATAATGTGGTGTTGCAGATGGTCCCCATAGCTGGGACAAGGAGGAGAGGAAGAGAGGGAGCACTAAGGAGTCCCAGGCAGGCTGATCCCATTAGCTCTGTCCTTGGGTTGAATATTTATTCGGTCTGCGGGGTGAACAGATGGACTATCAATTTAATTTCATCTTCAACACCATCAGAGATTGATTTTCTACTCGCTTTTAATTTCGCCATAATTAATTGTATCATTACAACTGTTTTCTATTGATCTCCCTATTTAAAGCTGAAATGCAGAGGGGATTTCACCAGATTCTAACAACACACTCAAAAGGAAGAAGAGGAGGAGGAGGAGGAGGAGGAGAGGGGGCTGCGAAGAAAGTTTACGTGGACCAAGCGTGGACACAACAATTAGGATTTCTCCTAGTGTTTTCTTAGCCCCACTTGGGAGTAGAGAGATAATATTTATCATATATTTCAGAGATCCAGTAATCCCCACAGTGAGATCGCACTGCCATGTCGTGACAAGCCAGCGAGCTTGTCACGACATGTGCTGATCCCTTCTCAAGCTGCTACAATGTGTCAGTAGTTTTATTGCATATTATCACTTTACAATTCATTAAAAATAAAATATACAAAATAATAAATAAATTCGTTTAATTCCATTAGTAATATTTATAAAACAGTCTTATCAATTTTGCATTTTGTTAAGGCAGGTGTGCGACCTTACAAATACTACAGTGTACTATAAAGAAAAGCAAAAACCTGAAATATTCCGGCAGCTATGAAATATTTATAGGATTCGATTTTAGCACACATATTATTTTTCAAGCAGGAATAATAAATATATATAATTTTATTTTATTTTTTTTAAAAAGTATTATTACTTTTCTCCTTAAAAGTTCAGAAGTTCTGCATCTAATACACTTTAAAAAAGTTTGTAAATGTCCCATCCACCTTTTCCTCTTTGGTGTCACAGTTTCAGGTTCCTGCTGCCGCCCTTGGACTTGAGCCTCCTTCCAAGTCAAGTTCAAAGATTCCATGAAGAAGGAGCTTTTGTCGGGGACCCCTTGTCCTGATCCCATACCTGGGTCTTCTGTGCTCTGAGCCATCCACCTCCTGGTTAATGGCCCGTCTCACACAGCACCAAGCCAGCAGGTATGTCCAGCCTCCTACACTCTCCTCACAGTTGGGTGCCCAGGTCTCCCTGCTGGATGGAGCAGTCATCCACAACTAAACGGTTTAGAGAACTACAAAAGGGAAAGAAAAATCCTGAAGGGAGATCTGATACAAGGGATACAAGATAAAAGAATCCAGGGTAGAAAAAAAAAATCTATTTCAGGAGATATAAAGACTCTTCTACTATCTAAAGTTCACCCAGGTCCATCTCAGTAGACTTGGAGCCTTCAAAAGTACCTAGTGAAAGTTGTTATGGTCTTATTAATGTTATTTCTCTCTTTTTCTAAGTTTATTCCAGAAATATGGAAGATTCATGAAAAATGAAGACGTTTTCGATGGGAAAAAAAGTTTTATGTTCGGTGAAAACGTTTAACATATTTTCTGCAGCAAATGGATAGCGACCACCCTTGGCTGATGTTACTTAAAGAAACCTTATTATTCAATTAGACACAGATTTTTTTTTTCTAACATCACCAAACAACTAGGCTTAAAGCAACCCAAGATAAATCTCCAACCCTAAACCCCAATCTCCTGCACCACCGCAACCTATTGATTTAACGATGTGAGACACTATGTCAGGTTCACAGATGGATTCTGAAGAAAAATGAACTATTTGCGCATTGATTCTTCATTAAAGTTTCATTTATGCGTTGGGTAAATTGGCTTAGAAAGTCTATATCTGCTGTAACATTATTTTCAGTCCTGTAGCTTCCAGGCAAACTTTCCTATTTTGCACAATATGTATATGAGAAAAATATATAAAAAAAAATATAAAGTAAATAAAAATAATAATAATTTGTCATTACGTTTTATTTATGGTAATGCAATTGACATAGAATCATTGATGACATGATAGATAGACACATATACCTTCTATTAGCTGTTGTGCAAAACAACTTATTGTGTGCATTTAGTATTATGACATTTTAATCACCCATCAATGACAATTTGCATGGTATTAAATTGTCACATTTCTACCTGTCAGCACCAGATCAACGACTAAGCTGCTGCTTTATTTTGTATTAAATATGTGCATATTTCCTTGGGAGTAAATGGAACTTGATATTAATGGGTTAAAAAGGACACTGAGAAACAAATGCTAATCCAATTTAACCATCAGAGGCAGAGAGCAAAAAAAAAAAAAAAAAAGCCTTGCTGATGTGTTTATCCCCTAATCAGTTCATTAGCTATAAACAACATGACATTAGAAGTTGATATTAATTTTTATTCAGCCAGTTGATGTTTAATCGGTCATGGGAGAATGGATAAAAGGGAGGAAGATCCCTCCTGGTGCAAACCAGTTAGAAGTTTATAAAGTGTCATCTCTGACCAGGAGACAGGTCAAACAAACCAGAGGAGGAGGAAGAGGGGTATAATGAGTGACCATAAGACACAGGAAAGAGCGAAGGGCTTACATCTAGGATGGGGACTTTGGGGAAGATGCCATTGTTCACCTGGGAAAGGCAATCCCTCATTATTAAGGTGAATTGGTAAGGAAATGTCCTAATTAGCAGACAGAGGTGTGGTGGGGTTTTTATGACAGTGACAATGCACATTAATTGCTCTAAGGTCTACCTGTCATACATTACAGGAAAAGACAATCCAGGCTGCAGACTCTCATAAAGCAAACATGCCTGCCCTTCTTTTCATGGAGCACAATAGTCAGGTGTGTGAAAATATCTTAACACTTATACTATCCAGTACTTGGCTAAATAATGTTTGCTCATGTGACTTTGTACTTTAAGTACTGTAGACGTCTACATACAATTAAAAAGCGAGCAATATGGAGTCACAACATGGAGCTATTATCAGAGAGAAAAATAATTTGGAGACCACAGTGGGTGTGTGTGTGCGTGTATATATATATATATATATATATATATGTGTATATATATATATAGATATATATATATATAAACAAAACAAAACTTTACACTAGTATTTTTTCCACTATAATGTGGAAAATTGCTGTTGTGATGTGAATACTACTACTATTACTACTAATTATTATTATTGCTACAAGTATTACATATTACAAACACCATGTCATGCATTTATTAGCTAAAGTGTAAGACATACAATTAGACATTGATAACTGTGATCCATATTCAAATTTTATGACACATTTTGCACCATATAGCTCAATTTTATCCATACTTTCATGAAAAATGAAATAACTTTAAAGAGTTTTTGAAAAATACATATAAAAATAACTAAAGGTGATTGTTTTAATAAATATATTTCTAAATACATTTAATTTGCATATCACCATTGTTCTATCTAGGGCAGTAGTCATTATAGAATTATAATGTCCGCCATCATATTACATGGAGAGAAACCTGTCCTAGAACGTTAGGGCAGGTGCCTGTAAGGGTGTGCAGTAGGAGGCTCTGGACCCTTTGCGTATAAAAAGGTGTGCTTTCAATTTATCCGATGATGTAACACAGAAGATTAGAGTTGAGCGACTTTGGTCAGATCGGGGTTCATGAAATAAAATTTGTTTCAGATGAAACTCGTCCGACTAGGGCAAACAAAGTCGGAGTTTCGTCCGAAACCCGACCCCAATGTAAGTCAATGGGGAATAAAAGTCGGCATTGAGTGGATGATTGTCATTGCCTCAATGCCGACTTTTATTCCCCATTGACTTGCATTGGGGTCGGGTTTCGGACGAAACTCCGACTTTTTTTGCCCTAGTCGGACCAGTTTCATCGAAAACAAATTTTGTCTCATGAAACCCGATCCGACCAAAGTCGCTCAACTCTACTGCTGACCACCCTGTCTATCTGATCTAATACTGGAGATACCAGAGGTGTAGGCTATGAAGAGGCTGCTCACACTGCTGTCCACCATGTCTATCTGATCTAATATTGTAGACGCCAGGGGAGCTGATGCAAGAAGAGGCTGCTCTCACTGTTGTCCATCCTGTCTATCTGATCTAATACTGGAAAAACAGGGATGCTGAGCAGGCGTGGATTAAGGGAAGTTAGGGCCCCGGGCTGTTCAGACTCTGTGGGCCCCCCGATCATGTGACGGGGTCGGGAAGTCACTAATTTTCATCACGTATACGGTGCATCAAGGGGCGGGAGGGGGTTAAATACTGAGGTAAAAAACTCTGCAAATACACAATGTGTGCACGAGGCCTCACAAATACTGAGGTAAAAAACACCAAATGCTCAGTGTGTCTGCAATCACCTGCTGACCTGGACCCATGACCTGTCAGACAAGTTACTTCACATGAGTCACACAGAGGCTTCTGCTTCATGAACTTCCCCAGATAGAAGAAGCAGCCTCCAATGTGCAGCCTGTGGCCGGATACAAAGGAAGAGATGCTCCTCGTCACAGGCTGTGCCCAACATGGCAGCAGAGGGGTTATCGCCACAGACAAGTCGCCGTCTCCTCACACACTGGACACGACGCTGCATCTGGCGACAAACAAGCGCACAATGTCAATGTTAGTCATGTCCCAGATGTTCAGCATGTAGAGGACCAAGGGGGGACAAAAAAGACCCCAGGATTGGAACAGAAGCATGGGAAAGTGGATGGCGGTCAGAGGGGCAGGGTTTATATAGGGATCGGAGTAAGTAAATATATATATATATATATATATATATATATACACAGACACATATTACTACATGGGGGCAGCGCACACATGCACAATACTCAGGTTGCATAACTTTCAACTGGTCAAAACATTTCTCTCAGTAGGCCAAGAAAGAAATGTGGCAGGAATAAAGTACACCTCATAGTAACTGGTAGAGGCAACAAGACCCGCCATCTCGTGCCCACCTTACTAGAGGTGCCCACTGCCCACATATAACAAAGTTGATGGAAACAGATGACAGCCACTATGATGATTGGTTACCGGCCGCCCAACCACACCCATTTCACAACTAGTCACACCCATGTCCATGCCCCAACCACACCCATTTAGCACTGCTGATCACACTGACTGGTACTGAGGGCACAGTGGCTGGCATTATGGGCACAGTGGCTATTACTGTGGGCACATTGACTGGTAGTGAGGAAAAGAAAGAAAGAACAGAGAGAGAGAAAAAAGAAAAAGAGAGAAAGAAAGAACAGAGAGAAAGAAGAAACAGAGAGAGAAAGGAAAAAAGAACAGAGAGAAAGAAGAAAGATAGAGAAAGGAAAAAAGAACAGAGAGCAAGAAAGAGGGGACAGAAAAAAAGAACAGAGAGAGAAAAAAAGAAAGAGAAGAAAGAAAGAAAGAACAGAGAGGGAGAGAGAAAGAAAGAGGGGAAAGAAAGAGCAGAGAGAGAAAGAAAGAAAGAAAGAAAGAGAAAGAAAGAGGGGAAAGAAAGAACAGAGAGAGAAAAAAGAAAGAAAGAAAGAAAGAAAGAAAGAAAGGGGAAAGAAAGAAAGAAAGGGGAAAGAAAGAAAGAACAGTGAGGGAGAGAGAAATAAAGAGGGGAAAGAAGGAACAAAGAGAGAAAGAAAGAGAAAGAAAGAGGTGAAAGAAAGAACAGAGAGGGAGAGAGAAACAAAGAGGGGAAAGAAAGAACAGAAAGTGAAAGAAAGAAAAAACAGAGAAAGAAAGAAAGACAAGGAAAGAGGGGAAAGAAAGATTCTATAAAGATACTATACCAGCCCGGCTCACATTGTAGTGCTCACCTGAGCCTCCTGGTGCAGGACATATTATGATCCACTCACATGGCCGACATTCCCAAGTCCAAGGCGATCCCGCTGTCCGCGCTGTCGGAGGAGGATATGGTGACGATCTGAAGCATTCCCTGAAGTGCCTCCATGGTTCCATAACAATCTACTCTGGTCAGCTTCCAGCACATCACTTCCGATGGAATGTCACGTGCGAGTTTTCTAGTGCTCCTCAGGGCTCCGCTGTATACTCCTGTGTCCGCAGGAAAAGTAAGCTCCCGGTCGGGGCAATGGGGCAGTCACTCAAAATCTGGGATGGTTGGGAGGTATGAATGCTCCCCATCATACACCTTGTACACGCATGGCTCCGCACACCTCATTCACACACTGTTCCGCTTTGTATGCCTCGTACACACGGCTTCGCTTCGTACACCTCGCACACACACGGCTCCACTCAGTACACACATGGCTCCGCTCCGTAAACCTCGTACACATGCGGCTCTGCTCCGTATACCTTATACACACGCGGCCACGCTCTGTACACCTTGTACACACATGGCTCTGCTCTGTAAACCTTGTACACATGTGGCTTTGCTCCATACACCTCGTACACACGCGGCTCCGCTCCGTAAACACATGGCTCAGCTTTGTACACACAGGGCTCCGTACACCTCGTACATACGCGGCTCTGCTCCATACACACACGCTGCTTCGCTTCGTACCCCTCGTACACATGCGGCTTCACTCCGTACACCTCGTACACACACGCGGCTCAGCTCCATACAAACGTGGCTCCGCTCCGTACACCTCGTACACACGCGGCTCCGCTCCGTACACCTCGTACACACACGTGGCTCCGCTCCGTACACCTCGCACACGCAAAGCCCCGCTCCATACACCTTGCACACGTGCAGCTCAGCTCTGTACACACAGGGATCCATTCCATAAGCCTCGTACACATACGCGGCTTTGCTCCGTGCACCTCGTAGACACACGCGGCTTCGCTCCGTACACACATGCGGCTCCGCACTGTACACCTCGTACACACACGCGGCTCCACTCCGCACACCACGCACACGTGCAGCTCTGCTCTGTACACACAGTGCTCCATTCTGTACACCTCATATACACACGCGGCTTCACTCTGTACACCTCGTACACACACACACGCGGCTTCGCTCAGTACACACATGCGGCTCCGCTCCATACACACGCGGCTCCACTCCTTACACCTCGTACACACACGCGGCTCCGCTCCGTACACCTTGCACACGTGCAGCCCCGCTCCGTACACCTCACACACGTGCAGCTCAGCTCTGTACACACAGGGCTCCGTTCCGTACACCTCGTACACACATGCGGCTCCGCTCCGTACACCTCGCACACGTGCAGCCCTGCTCCGTACACCTCGCACACGTGCAGCTCAGCTCTGTACACACAGGGCTCCGTTCCGTACACCTCGTACACACACGCGGCTTCGCTCCGTACACACATGCAGCTCCACTCCGTATACCTTGTACATACACGCGGCTCCGCTCCATACACCTCGCACACGCACAGTTCAGCTCTGTACACACAGGGCTCCACTCCGTACAACTCGTAAACCTCGCGCATGCGGCTCCGCTCCGTACACCTCTCGCGTGCGCGGCTCCGCTCCATACACCGCGTGCGGCTCCGCTCCATACACCTCGTACACACACGGCTCCACTCCGTACACTTTGCACATTCGCAGCTCCGCTCCGTACACCTCGTACACACACGGCTCCGCTCCATACACCTCGCACATTCGCAGCTCTGCTCCGTACACCTCGCACACACACGCAGCTACATCCACCCTGTAAACCCCTCCTGACCCCACACATACTTCCCTCATCCAGCACCATGACAACGAGTACAGCAGAGTCCCGCATACAATACATTGATGGCTGTGTGCACAGGACCTGTGATGAGGTCACAGGAGGGGAGGAGTCAGGGGTCACATGATCAGGGGCCTCCGACTGAAACCCCTGATCATGTAACCCCTGACTCCTCCCCTCCTGTGACCTCATCACAGGTCCTGTGCGCACAGAGCAGGGATTTATCAGTGAGGGGCTGGCGCTGCGGTGGCCGGTGGGTCTGAGAGGGGGAGGAAAGGGTCAGTACATGGGGGGGTGGCGCTATGGTGGCGGATAATAATGGGGCAATTTTACCTGGACTCCTGGGCCCCCCCACACCACTGGGCCCTGGGCTACAGCCCAGATTGACCTCATTATAATCTGCCACTGATGCTGAGGTAAGAAGAGGCTGCTCACATAGCTCTCCACCCTGTCTATGTGATCTTATACTGGAGATTCCAGGGGAGCTGATGTAAGAAGAGGCTGCTCACAGTCCTGTCCACACTGTCTATCTGCTCTTATAGTGGAGATGCCAGGCGTGCTGAGGTAAGAAGAGGCTACTCACACTGCTGTCCACCCTGTCTATGTGATCTAATACTGGAGATACCAGGGAGCTGATGTGAGCAGAGGCTGCTCACACTGCTACCCACCCTGTTTTTCTAAATGATAGTACAAGGTATAGGACATCTCCAAACCATAGTAGCAGACCTTCCTACTGCTAATTCTCATAGGCTCCTGTCATGTTAACATTCTAGGACAGATCTCTGTCCGTGTAACAAGATCGCAGGCATTATAATTCTACAGTGATTACCTGTCTAGACAAAATTTTTGTTATTTGCTAATTATAAATATATAGAAATTTATTTATAATGATTTATTTACAATTTCTTGTAGTTAATGTTTTATTTTAATGGAGGCTCATTTAAAGTAATTAATTGTTGTTCTACTACATTGATGCATGGGAATAGGTGGGGGTGAAGTAGTGCGGTGAATGTACCCTTTGAATTGGGTGCAATGAGGGCCCAACCATCCACTTTTAGGGCATTTAGGTTAGGGCACTTAAATACAAGGCTAATGGCAATGAACCTCCAGAAGAAGTAAAGCCTTACTACAGCTCACTGCAAGGTTGAGAAACAGAGTCCACACAACCCTTCTTCCCGAACTGATACACTGATTAGATGGGATGCTAGTCTATCACTGATATCCCTGTGTAAATAATCAGTGTAGCATGCACCATTGGATCCAACATGGCACTCTGCGTGTCCTGAGACCATGCCATTTTTCCTGACTAAAATTAAAATGGTAGCATTTATTAGAAAAGGGGTCAGAAGTAGTGTTGAGCATTCCGATACCGCAAGTATCGGGTATCGGCCGATACTTGCTGTATCGGAATTCCGATACCGACTTCCGATATTTTTTCAATATCGGAAGTCGGCATCGGAATCGGAAGTTCAAAGTTGATTGACAGCCTGACGTCATCATGATGCGCGGTGTGTGCGCATCATGATGCGCCGTCATTTCGGGCCTTCCGGGGGTCTCTGCCGGCCTGCCGGGGGGCTGTGCCGGCCTGCCGGGGGGGCTGTGTGGACTGCCCGGGGTCTGTACCGGCCTGCCGGGGGGCTGTGCCGGCCTGCCGGTGGTCTGTGCACCCTGTGGGGGTCTGTACCGGCCTGCCGGGGGGCTGTGCCGGCCTGCCGGGGGGCTGTGCTGATGTCCGGGGGTCTGTGCAAGCATCGTCCGATGGGACTACAAGTCCCATCTGGCGATGCCTGCTACCATGACAGTGATTGACACATTAGCCAATGATGGGACAGTAGTAGTCCCATCATCCGGCTAATGTGTTAAATGTTAAAAAAAAAAAAAAAAAAAAAAAACTACATACATACTACATGCATGCTACATACATACTACATGCTACATACATACTGCATACATACTACATACATACCACATATATACTACATACATACTACATACTAAACACATATATACTACATACATACTACATACATACTACATACATACTACATATATACTACATGCATGCTACATACATACTACATGCTACATACATACTACATACATACTACATGCATGCTACATACATACTACATGCTACATACATACTACATATATACTACATACATACTACATACATACTACATGCATGCTACATACATACTACATGCTACATACATACTACATATATACTACATGCATGCTACATACATACTACATACATACTACATATATACTACATGCATGCTACATACATACTGCATGCTACATGCATGCTACATACATACTACATACATACTACATGCTACATACATACCACATATATACTACATACATACTACATACAATACATTCATACAATACATACATAGACATACAGTACATATAACATAGAGTAACATACTTACCAATACTTGTCACATTGTTCCCCGAAGCCATTGTCTTTTACGGAATAAATATTAACATAACAAACCACAAAAATACTCACCCACGATCCGAAGCAGTCCACGAGTGTGTCCCACGACGATCTTGGGTAGAGAACTGCAGCATCAGCTGTTGCTGCCGTTCTCTACGGGCTGCAGGAATCCAATGACGGAAGGTAGGTATCCTTCCGCACTGTATTCCTCCGCCACTTAAAAAAAAAAGAGTCCCTAGTCTCACTTTATGCCATTGCTGTGTGGGAAATTCCCACGCAGCAATGGCATAAAGTGAGACTAGGGACTTTTTTTTTTTTTAAGTGGCGGAGGAATACAGTGCGGAAGGATACCTACCTTCCGTCATTGGATTCCTGCAGCCCGTAGAGAACGGCAGCAACAGCTGATGCTGCAGTTCTCTACCCAAGATCGTCGTGGGACACACTCGTGGACTGCTTCGGATCGTGGGTGAGTATTTTTGTGGTTTGTTATGTTAATATTTATTCCGTAAAAGACAATGGCTTCGGGGAACAATGTGACAAGTATTGGTAAGTATGTTACTCTATGTTATATGTACTGTATGTCTATGTATGTATTGTATGAATGTATTGTATGTAGTATGTATGTAGTATATATGTGGTATGTATGTAGCATGTAGTATGTATGTAGTATGTATGTAGCATGCATGTAGCATGCAGTATGTATGTAGCATGCATGTAGTATATATGTAGTATGTATGTAGCATGTAGTATGTATGTAGCATGCATGTAGTATATATGTAGTATGTATGTAGCATGTAGTATGTATGTAGCATGCATGTAGTATGTATGTAGTATGTATGTAGTATATATGTAGTATGTATGTAGCATGTAGTATGTATGTAGCATGCATGTAGTATATATGTAGTATGTATGTAGCATGTAGTATGTATGTAGCATGCATGTAGTATATATGTAGTATGTATGTAGCATGTAGTATGTATGTAGTATGTATGTAGTATGTATGTGGTATGTATGTAGTATATATGTAGTATGTATGTAGCATGTAGTATGTATGTAGCATGCATGTAGTATATATGTAGTATGTATGTAGCATGTAGTATGTATGTAGCATATATGTAGTATGTATGTAGTATGTATGTAGCATGCATGTAGTATATATGTAGTATGTATGTAGCATATATGTAGTATGTATGTAGCATGTAGTATATATGTAGTATGCATGTTGCATGCATGTAGTATATATGTAGTATGCATGTTGCATGCATGTAGTATATATGTAGTATGTATGTAGCATGTAGTATGTATGTAGCATGCATGTAGTATGTATGTAGTATGTATGTAGTATATATGTAGTATGTATGTAGCATGTAGTATGTATGTAGTATGTATGTAGCATGTAGTATGTATGTAGCATGCATGTAGTATATATGTAGTATGTATGTAGCATGTAGTATGTATGTAGTATGTATGTAGTATGTATGTGGTATGTATGTAGTATATATGTAGTATGTATGTAGCATGTAGTATGTATGTAGCATGCATGTAGTATATATGTAGTATGTATGTAGCATGTAGTATGTATGTAGCATATATGTAGTATGTATGTAGCATGCATGTAGTATATATGTAGTATGTATGTAGCATATATGTAGTATGTATGTAGCATGTAGTATATATGTAGTATGCATGTTGCATGCATGTAGTATATATGTAGTATGCATGTTGCATGCATGTAGTATGTATGTTGCATGTAGTATATATGTAGTATGAATGTAGCATGTATGTAGTATGTAGTATGAATGTAGCATGTATGTAGTATGCATGTTGTATGTATGTAGCATGTAATTTTTTTTTTTTTTTACATTCAACACATTAGCCGGATGATGGGACTACTACTGTCCCATCATTGGCTAATGTGTCAATCACTGTCATGGTAGCAGGCATCGCCCGATGGGACTTGTAGTCCCATCGGACGAAGCCTGCACAGCCCCCCGGCAGGCCGGCACAGCCCCCCGGAGCCTGCACAGCCCCCCGGCAGGCCGGCACAGCCCACCGGAGCCTGCACAGCCCCCCTGGCAGGCCGGCACAGCCCCCCGGCAGGCCGGCACAGCCCACCGGAGCCTGCACAGCCCCCCTGGCAGGCCGGCACAGCCCCCCGGCAGGCCGGCACAGCCCACCGGAGCCTGCACAGCCCCCCTGGCAGGCCGGCACAGCCCCCCGGCAGGCCGGCACAGACCACCGGAGCCTGCACAGACCCCCTGGCAGGCCGGCACATCCCCCCGAAAGGCCCGTACAGACCCCAGAGAGGCTGTACAAGGGAAAAACAGGATTTTTCTTATTCCGATACCGGAAGTCCCATAGACTTGAATGGGACTTCCGGTATCGGAATCGGCGATACCGATACTTTTTTTTAAGATCGGCCGATCCATTCCGATCCGATACTTTGAAGTATCGGACGGTATCGCTCAACTCTAGTCAGAAGAATTCATAGATACAGTATTCATGACAAAGGACCTATATATTAAATGAATTATGCTAAAAAATTGTAGTAATTCCATTAGTAACAGTAAAAAGAAGCACAATCAACTCCATTCCTACTTCTCCCTAATGACTAAACATTTATATGGTGTATATACAAGGTGGGTCATTTATATGGATACACCTAAATAAAATGGGAATGGTTGGTGATATCAACTTTCTGTTTGTGGCACATTAATATATGGGAAGGGGAAAGTTTTCAAGATGGGTGGTGATGATGGTGGCAATTTTGAAGTTGGCCATTTTGGATCCAACTTTATTTTTTCCAATGGGAAGAGGGTCATGTGACACATCAAATTTATTGAGAATTTCACAAGAAAAACAACGGTGTGCTTGGTTTTAATGTAACTTTATTCTTTCATGAGTTACTTACAAGTTTATGACCACTTATAAAATGTGTTCAAAGTGCTGCCCATTGTGTTGGATTGTCAATGCAACCCTCTTCTCCCACTCTTGACACGCTGATAGCTGATTTGAGGCTGCTGCTTGACATTGAGTACTGCTGTTCAGCTTACTTGTAACCAGAATACCCAAGTCCTTCTCCTGTTCTATAGTCCCGAGTATATTCCCATTTAATGTATATGCAGCAATAGGATTACTCTCATTTATCAAAATTAAATCTCACTTGCCTAGTGTTTGCCTATTCAGATATCTTATCCAGATCATTTTGTAATATTTTAATGTCAAGGGGAGATTTTCATATCCTACATAGTTTGGTGTCATCAGTAAAGACTGACACTTTGCATGCAAAGAAAAGCAGAAAACGGCACTATTCTGACCGTATACTTTGAGTAGTATTTGGTGGAGGCTTGATAGCACCTTGCTTGTGCTCCACCTGTACCTGGACCAATTGAAGCGCTAGTGCAAAGCAAAACATCCATTATCCTGAAGGAATACCATCCCTAGCTCCATGTTGTATAAAGTGCTGTAAGAATAAAAGTTTATACAAGATACTTACGTGAGTCAGAGTGCCACCATTTCCTCTTCCTGAAGCTTGCACTAAAGACTGACACTTTACTCTCAATCCCATCCATTAGGTAATTAATAAAGAGGATAAAAAGAATTGGTCCTAGAACAGATCTATATCCCATTTAGAGAATATACCATTTATGATGACTCTTTGTTTCCTGTAATTTAGCCAATTTCTTACCATCTGCATATAGTTCCCCCAGTCCTTGCTTCTGTAGCATCAGTATAAGGCTGTTATGTGGAACAGTATCAAATGCCTTTTGCAAAGTCCAGGTAAATCACATCAGCTGCATTGCCAACATCCAGATTTGCACTTACCTCTTCATAGAAACCCAACATGTCTTTCATGAATCCGTGTTGCTTGTCATTTATTATATTATTCTCTGCAATATATCTCTTCAGGTCATCTTATAATGCCCTCAAAAGCTTTGCACACTACTGATGTCAGACTTACCGGACGGTAGTTGCTTGGATCCACCTTCTTGCCTTTCTGATATATCGATACCATGTCAGCCATCCTTCAATCCTGTCTCACCTCCCCTGTTATAAGAACGTCTAAGACCACGCGGCGCTTAGAAACCCGCTGTTTACCTTGGTTACCAGCTCCCTGTACCAGCACGCTGGTATCTAAGGTACACAGCGGGTTTCTAAGCACCGCGCGGCGCTTAGAAACCCGCGGTTTACCTTGGATACCAGCTCCAGCTCACTGATCACTGGTCTCCCGCCTGCCACACGCAGGTATAATTATCATGTTATTATTATCTTTTAAGGGGCCGATACCATCTGTTTTTCTTCTTTTCGGCATTGATGTAGTTATAATATGTTTTGGGATTTATTTTAATGTTGTGGGCGATTTGTATTTCAGTTGCTAACATTGCTTATTTGATTTCTTTTTTTACATTTCTTATCAAGATCTTTATACTCCTCAAAGGCTATTTCTGTATTTTCGGCTTTCAAGATTTTGAAAGGTCTTTGTTTTTTCTCTTATTAAACTTTGTACTGTCTTATTTATCTATAGTGGTTTCTTTCAAGGCCCCATCCTACTTGATTAAGCTCTTCCCTGAATTTGTTGAAATCAGCTTTCCTAAAGTACCAGGTTTTTGCATTTCCTCTATGAAATGTTTTGTAACAGATCTGTTTTGAATATGAATTCGACTTTTTTCTCTAAAATGGACAAAATAAACAGAATACACAAACACAGATTTGTAAATAGCCTAAAATCCACACATCCAAGTCAGCATATGTGCAATGCATTGCTAGAATCACCTATTAGGTATACTAGTGCCCTGCCTCCCATCCTTTATTCCCTCTGTATCCGCTCCCAACCTACATACATACAGTGCTGTGCAAATTAATTGGGACAAAGCATTTTTTTAAGTAAGATCATAAGTTGGTTACCAGTCAGTGATTCAAACCAGTTTTAACTGCTTTGAACAGGCACTCACACCTGTTCAAAGCAGTTAAAACTGGTTTGAATCACTGACTGGTAACCAACTTGCGATTTTACTTAAAAAAATGCTTTGTCCCAATTAATTTGCACAGCACTGTATATTGGAGATTACAGCCATTACTACTGAATAATGGCAGGTCATGCATACATTTGTTCAATGACATATTTCTAAGAAGAAACTGGAGAACAGTATATCGACAGGTACTCCACTGTGTATTTCTATACTGTAGATGTTTTATATACAATGTACTATACATATTCGTCATTGTATGGCCATGATGTTTTGTTGTCTTAAAAAATGTTCTGATTTGGTGAAAACTAAATCTTTAATTGGAGTTGACTTTGGAACCAGTCACTAGATATGTTGTTGAACTACTCAGCCCTTCTTCTCCAAAACCAACTTCTCCACCATCACCGAAGATCAACGTTCCGCCCTACTCTCGAGATCACATCTCACCACTTGTACACTTGACCCGATCCCATCCCACTTCATCCCAAACCTCACCACTGACTTCATCCCAACCCTAACACTTCTCTTCTACTTATCACTAACAACTGGTGTTTTCCCGTCATGCTTCAAACATGCCTCAATCACACCCACCCTCTCTTGACCCATCCTCTGTATCTAGCTATCGCCCTATATCACTTCTCCCCTATGCCTTAAAACTACTGGAACAACATGTCCATTTCAAGCTGTCCTCCCACCTCTCTTCCTGCTCCTTCTTCGACCGCTTACAATCTGGCTTCCGACCGCATCACTCAACTGAAACTGCCCTAACTAAAGACACCAATGACCTACTGACTGCCAAAGCCAAGAGACTATATTCTGTCTTCCTCCTCTTGGACCTGTCCTCTGCCTTTGACACAGTGGACCACTCCCTATTACTACAGACCCTTTCATCTCTTGGCATCACAGACTTGGCCTTATCTTGGATCACGTCATACCTAACAGACCGGGCATTCAGTGTCTCCCACTCACACATCACCTCTTCACCTCGCCCCCTATCTGTTGGAGACCCACAAGGTTCAGCCCTATTGTCCCTGCTCTTCTCCATTTACACCTTCGACCTGGGACAGCTCATAGAATATCATGGTTTGCCGTATCACCTCTATGCTGATGACACACAGATCTACCTCTCTGGATCAGATGTCATCTTCCTACTAACCAGAATCCCACAATGTCTGTACGCTATTTCATCCTTCTTCCCTGCTAGATTTCTAAAATTTAGCATGGACAAAGCAGAATTCATCATCATTCCCCCAGTTCACGCGACTCCCCCAAAAGACCTATCCATTAAAGTTAATAGCTGCTCACTCTCCCCAGTCCCACAAACTTGCTGCCTCAGGGTAATCCTTGACTCTGATTTCTCCTTCAAACCACATATCCAAGCCCTTTCCACTTCCTGCTGACTTCAACTCAAAAATATTTCCTGCATCCATACATTCCTCAACTTAGTATCTGCAAAAACTCTATTGCATACCCTCATCATCTCCCACCTTGACTACTGCAACCTCCTGCTCTGTAGTCTCCATTCTAACGCTCTCGCACCCCTCCAATCTATTCTAAACCCTGCTGCCCGACTAATCCACTTATACCCCTGCTATTCCCTGGCCTCTTCCCTCTGTCAATCCCTTCACTGGCTCCCCATTACCCAAAGACTCCAGTTCAAAATTCTAACCATGGTATACAAAGCCATCCAGAACCTGTCTCCTCCATACATCTGTGACCTTGTCTTCTGGTACTTACCAGCACTCAACCTCTGATCCTCACAAGATCTTCTTCTGTACTCCCTTTTTATCTCTTCTTCCCACAATCACATGGAAGATTTCTCCCGCACATCTCCCCTACCCTGAAACTCTACCCCAACATATCAGATTCTCACCTACCGCGGAAATCTTCAAAAGGAACCTGAAGACCTACCTCTTTCGACAAGCCTACAACCTGCAGTAACCACCGATCCACAAAACCACTGCACGACTAGCTCTGCCCTCACCTATTGTATCCTCACTCATCCCTTGTAGATTGTGACTCCTTGCGGGCAGGGTACTCTCTCCTCCTGTACCAGTCGTGACTTGTATTGTTTAAGATTATTGTACTTATTTTTTATGAAAACCCCTTTTCACATGTAAAGCGCCATGGAATAAATGGCACTATAATAATAAATAATAATAATAATAATAATAATAATAATAATAAAAATAAGGTAAACCCAAGGAACTTCAATCTGATTCGACCTACAGCCTCTACTCCCTAACCAGTGGTACCTACAGGCAACTTCAAATGCTTTTACTGTAGTTTTCAAAACTTTCTTCTTCCTAATTGTTGGTGTAACAAACCCTTTTCCTTATACTGTGTCCTCAGTGTAATAATGTTACCAGTCCTGGATCCTGTTTAATACTTATACTAATACTACTATTTTAGCCCCATTTCCATAAATCTCACCATCGATTGTTAGTTCCCTTCAGAGTAGTAGTGAAATGCAGGTGAATATAGATACCTAAACGGATCCAGCATTTTTTTTTAAATGTAATCTTTATCAGCATTCAATATGCCAGTTGTTGCATTATACTGATTCTAGAACTTAATCTGAAAATCTTGCATGTAGGGTTTCTATTATCCAACTATGTACACTGTAATAGGTGCAGAAAATACTAATTTTATCAGTTGCTTTCTAGCTGGACATTACTGAGATATTGAAAATTAACCTATAGATGCTAGGAAGTGACATCATTTTTAGCATATGGCTAGTGGTTCCAAACGTGGAGATGACAAAGTTTAAGAAAACTGCTTGATCCAGACCCCTTTCTTGAAGCTATTTTCAAGTATGAGGTTTTAGGTAACGTTAAGCACTTCCTCTACAACTACAATTTAAAAGTGTATGTGCATGGATAGAGAGTTAAAAAGTTCTCTCTGGGTAAAGGGGTTATCCAGGACTTAGGTTTTTTTCTCTATTGGACAAACAACTGCCCTGTTCTGCCCTGTCATGATCTGTTCTGGTTCAGAGTAATCATGGACATCTTCTGCTGATGATTCTCCTTCTACTGGTTACATCATGTTGACAGAGCCTTCTCTTCTGCTCTGCTGATGGGTCGTCACTGACGATTTTATGTTGATTGACAGCAGTCACCCTACTGACTAACAGCGAAGAGCTGGCTGTCAATCAGCATGATGTTGAAAGAGCAGACCAGAAGAGAATGTGCTGGTCTGTTGGCATGAGATCAAAAGAAGCAGGGGAATCGCTCCCTGGGCTGGGGTGGAGATATTCGTAGGGCAGAAAAGACAGTTAGCAATTACCTGCAGGTAAGTTCTCAGCCCAGAAGGAAAAAAGACCCCCTAAGTATAAACCCTTTAAATATAGTAAAGACAAATCTGGTGTGAGGGTTACTCATTAAAATGCTGCCCCGTAACATACAGTTATGCCGTGAGGTTACTCATTAAAACGCTGCCCCGTAATATACAGTTTTGCCGGCTATTTTGGATTTGATGTTATTGAGTTAGCACTTTACACCTATTTCTAAACATTTTGGCAAGTTGTAAATTCAGTTTTGGACCTAAGACACTTTAGTAAGTAAGAATGATAGTGTCTGAAATTTTATGCATGTTCCAATTTTATTTAAATATGTCTTGGCCTGCGCTCGTCTATTTAATGTGACCGATCAATCTATCTCCAGCTATAAGACCATCCATCTATCAGTCTACCCTCTTCTGTGGGCCTCCACATTCACTCACAGTACACAGGGAAATTGCCTGAATTCCCAAGAAAATTGACTGCCTGCCACAAGTTAATGGTTAACTTTACAAAGCAAACTTCCCTAGAGAATACAAGGAGAGGAAGAAAACACTGGCATTTATTTGTTGTGCCATTTATTCCTGTTTTTTATGTTTTGATTTAGACTGGCTTAATACTCAGTTAAACTACATGGTATAATGTGGATAATTAGCAAGCATCATAAAAATGCTGCAGAGGAAATACTACTTTACTCTCCAATACAGATCATTTGTCAGAGTATTCATGACATAAATCAGGAATACATAAAATGAAGAGTTGGAAAGAACATTTTCTTAAGTTATATTTAAAGTGACAGTTCCGCTTTTGTAAAACTTACAGTAATTGTACATTTTTTATTTTCTCTTATTCCTATTTAAGGGTAGTATCACTAATTACAACCATACTCTGCAACTAATTTCCTAAATCAAACAAACACATATATGTAAGAGTAAGTTCTAATATGTTTTCCCAATAAAGTCATTTCAATTCTTCTTTTTTGACCTTCGATCACCCATTACAAAACATACGGCCAGTTGATGGACAAGCTTACAGTTTTATACAAATTGAACTATATAGTCTTCAAATAAAAAACAAAACAAAATAAAAAGAAAAAAGAACAACAAAAAAGAAGTACAGTTTAAATGTTTTAAGCTATGAATCAGAAAATAATCCGCAGTTACTGAACCACTTTCTCACCAATCATTAACTAACAGCTTGAGTTAATTTGCAATTTAAAGATATGTCTAAAGAGGTGGAATTTTAAAAAATAACATGGATGTCAGAGTCTTAGTAACAGAAGCACTGACCTCTTTTGATTTAACTACTTAAGTGCAAATGTAAATTAAATATATGCATAGGGGCAAAATTACTGAAGTTGTCTACCAGCGTATAATTAGTACAGATGCACCAAATGTATAGCAATGGTTCATGTTGTATGGAAAAATGCATCTTTGGTGCGCTTTGTTGAACTTTACACCACCTAATGGCTGCCTGAGTTTTTCCTCCCACTATTTGGTGCATCTTAAAGGGGTATTTCCATCTCGGAGATACTATCCCAATATGTAGTAGTTTTAATAATAATATTAGCAAATATCTTCAATTAGAAATGTAGCATAGTTCTTCTGATTTTCTATGTCACTTACTCCATGTGCAGGACATTGCTGTAGCTTAGGTATCCATGGTTGTGACCACTCATTTAGTGACAGTTAGTTGCTAGTGCTCAAACAGGAATATTTAAGCTACTGCAGTGCCCTGTAAAAAGGGTTAGCGAGTAAATCAGAAGAACTACACTAAATGGAGGTATTTGCTAATAATAATTATTATTACATATTGGGATAGGATGTTGGAGATGGGAATACCCCTTCGAACCATGACCTCTTTCCTTATAAGCTACTCTCCTTTTGTTTAAGTGTCTACAATGTGGTGAGTATCATGTGCACCACAGGTCTGCTTCAATTTCAACCAAAATTTTAAAAGCAAATCTGTCCTATGGTTCTGAAATCCTATTGAAAGAGTTAGTCCCACCTCAGCCTTCCATAGCTGGGACTAGAAAACGGCATTATTGATTCAACCACTAAAAGTGGAATATCAGAGAGCATAGCCCACTGTCCTATGTTTCTGCTTTACAGCAATAGGATAACTATGTTCTGAAAAAAGAGAATTAAAAAAACAGAATGTTATAGTTATGCTTGATGCTGCCATCATCTTCTCCAGCCTTCTTGGGTGTCCTGTGTTTTCCTCTCATTCTCCTGATATTATGAGTTCCTAATAAACATAAATCAACCTATTTTACATTTTACATTTTTAGTATACACATATATACATTTTCTTTCCAGCAGATGCAACCCTTAAGGGGCCTTTACACATAGCGATATCGCTAGCGATATCGCTAAAGTGTCACCAATTTTGTGACGCAGCAGCGATATCGCCAGCGATATCGCTATGTGTGATACTTACCTCCGACTGGCTCCCCCGCTGTCTGTCGCTGATCGCGCAAGATCGTGCAGCTCCATTTCTCGTCAGGCGCTTCCTGTGGCACCGACGAGCGATGCGTGGACGCGGGCGGGAGGACGTCAGGATCGCCACGTCTGAAAGGTAAGTAACGACCTCTGCTGCGTCGCTCCATCACTGTGAGATCTGCCTGTGTGGCAGCTCACTAGCGACCATTTAGCGAATCACCAGCGATCCTGACTGGGTCGTATCGTTGTCGGGATCGCTGGTGCATCGCTAAATGTAAAGGGGCCTTTATTCAAGGCTGCCCACTGGCCCTAGTGTCCCTATTAGTAAAGTTGACCCAAACGAGGAATCAGACGCACATAATTTAAAGGGAACCTGTCACCTGTTTTGGCCGCTAAAAGAAGCAGCCACCACCTTTCAGGGCTTATCTACAGCATTCTATAATGCTGTATATAAGCCCCCGGTCTTACCTGCAATAGAAGAAAAATAAACTTTATTATACTCACCCGGGGGGGCGGTCCGGTGCGGTCCAGTCCTATGGGTGTCGCAGGTCTGGGTCAGACGCCCCCATCTTCTTGCGATGCCTCCTTCCTACTTGCTTCAGGCCTCCCTGGCATCGCGCTCCTGCGCAGGTGTACTTCTTTGCCCTGTTGAGGGCAGAGCAAAGTACTGCAGTGCGCAGGTGCCATGAAAGGTAAGAGAGGTCCCGGCACCTGCGCACTGCAGTACTTTGCTCTGGCCTCCACAGTGCAGAGAAGTACACCTGCGCAGGAGCGCGATGCTGGGAGGAATGAAGCAAGCAGGAGTGCGGCGTCACAAGAAGATGGGAGGCACCGGACCCGGACTTGCGACACCCATCGGACCGGACGGCATCAGCCCACCCCCCCGGGAGAGTATAATAAAACTTATTTTTCTTATCTTACAGGACGGACCAGGGGCTTATCTACAGCATTATAGAATGCTGTAGATAATCCCTGAAAGGTTGTGGCCGCATCTTATAGCGGCCAAAACAGGCGACAGGTTCCCTTTAAAGCTGACTTTACATAGAACTACTACACTTTGGTTTTCAAATAGTTAAACTGCTAGGTAAGAGAAAGCAAGAACCACAATAGATGTAGACATAATGAATATAATGTTGAAAAGCTGCGATAAAACTTGTAATGTATTTTGTACACATCGTCTAAATTACCGTACTGCTGAAAGAGAGGCATCAGGGTTTTTTGAAATTCTTAGTGTTACAAATGGTTAAGTGGATATCTCATTACTTGGTTTAATGCTATAAGGAATAAAATTAGCCATACAGCGCACGTTTTGACCAGTTCATAAAATATGCAGATTTCAAAGATGTTCAATGTGCCCTGAAGTCAGTGATTAAAGATAGCTGGTTATTTTTTTTTCTATTTGCATTCTAAAAGTAATATGGCTACTAGTCTGGGCACAACACAAGAAAGTATAACATATGATGTGTCAACTAGTCCGGGAACCACCTAAAAACCTATATTGAGTGATGGGGCTAGGAGTTTTGGCACAACACAAGAACCTATAACAAGTGATGGGAGATGTAGACTGGACAACATATAAAATATAATAATAATAATACATTTTATTTCTATAGCGCCGACATATTCCGCAGCACTTTACATTTCAGAGGGGATCTGTACAGACATTAGACATTACAGGCAGCATAACAATAATCACATAGATTATAACAAATACCAAGAGGAATGAGGGCCCTGCTCGCAAGCTTACACTCTATGAGGAAAGAGGTAGACACGAAAGGTGGGTGGTAACAATTGCCCTGATTGTATGGACCAGCCATAATGTTAAGTGTGTAACAGTACAGACACATAGGGCTAATGGATGCATAAAGCATGTGGAGAACATGATGCGGGGAACCTGGTTATGGTAAAACTTTTGGCTGTGCCACACAGGGATAGATTAGGTTAATGTGTTGAAGCGATAGGCCAGTCTGAATAAATGCGTTTTCAGGGCACACTTAAAATTGTGGGGATTGTGGACTAATCGTATTGACCTAGGAAGTGCATTCTAAAGAATTGGCGCAGCACGTGTAAAGTCTTGGAGACGGGAGTGGGAGGTTCTGATTATTGAGGATGCTAACCTCAGGTCATCAGCAGAACGGAGGGCGCCAGTAGGGTGATATACTGAAACAAGGGAGGAGATGTAGGGTGGTGCTGAGCCATGGAGGGCTTTGTAGGTGAGGGTAATAAGTTTATACTGGATTCTGGAGTGGATGGGTAGCCAGTGTAATGACTGGCACAAGGTAGAGGCATCGGTGTAATGATTGGTGAGGAATATGATCCTGGCTGCAGCATTCAAGACAGATTGGAGAGGGGAGAGTTTGGTAAGAGGGAGACCGATTAGAAGAGAGTTACAATAGTCGAGACGAGAATGAATAAGAGAAACAGTAAGAGTTTTTGCAGAGTCAGAAGTAAGAAAAGGTCGAATTCTAGAAATGTTTTTGAGGTGCAGATGACAAGAGCGATCCAGTGATCGAATGTGGGAGGGCAAAGGAAAGCTCGGAGTCAAGTATGACCCCAAGACAGCGGGCATGTTGCTGGGGAGTAATAGTGGAACCACACACAGAAATGGCAATGTCGGGTATAGGTACATTAGTAGAGGGAGGAAACACAAGGAGTTCAGTCTTTGACAGGTTCAGTTTCAGATATAGTGAGGACATGATGTTAGACACAGCGTTTAGACAATCGCCGGTGTTTTCTAGAAAGGCTGGCGTGATGTCAGGAGAAGAAGCGTATAATTGAAACCAATAATGAGCGATGGAGCTACCAGTCTGGACACCATGAAACAACCTCTCGTGATTGATGAGTCCACCGGTATGAGCACAACACAAGAATGTATAGGAAGTGATAGACTAGTGCTGCATTCTATGTAAAATAGAAACCTATAGTGCCAGCCACGTCTATCTAATGTAGAGTTTTATGTGCCAAACCTCACATCTACTCGAGTTTCTTTACCTCACCCATGTCAATTATTCTCTTTACTTGAAAGCTCTTTATAAAACAGCACTGACACAATCCAATAAATCCATGAAGGGAAATCTTAATACTCAACTTTCACATCAATAACCATTACTAAAGAAGACATATCACCTTAGCTTCTTCATTGCAGTATCAATCATCTTCAAATTCCTTAATATGGTGTTTTCAAAACCAGATAAACTCTTTAATACCAGAGGAATATAGAGTTTCAATGGTAGTCTGCAATTCAGGGACCCCTTATTAAAGGGGTGCTCAAAATACAAATTAATTTTCATTCTAAATGCCTACCTATCAAATCCATTTTCTAATATACTTTAATTAAAAATTCCCTATCCTTCCCTAACTACGCTATCTAACTTTATTTAATTTTTTACAACTTCCTTATTGATGACATTTCAGTTGAGAATCCCAGTGAATGCTGGGATAATCAAACAAAGCATCTTCAGGGGACAGAAGATGTCAGTGCACAACGCAAGAATAACTGGCATGCAGAGACCAGCGCCTCCCACGCAAGTGACTTACAGGGAGGTGCTGGTCTCTGCAAGCCAGGTATTTGTCTTACAATGTGCACTGACAGTGCACTCTATTGTCAGCTCATTACTACTGATTTGAGCTGGCAAGAGAGTGCACTGTCACTGTGCACATTGCACAAAGGCAAAGAAGGAAACAACCCATGTCACTGTAATGATGGTCACTGATGAGGTTTCATTTCAGGGAGGAGGCAAACACAGGGATTCTCAAAAAAAGAGTCGTCAAATAGGAAGTTGTAAAAAAAAAAAGAAAAGCAGTTGGATAGTGTAGTTAGGGAGAATGGGGAATTTTTAATTAAACTATATTAGAAAATAGATTAGATTATGGCATTAAATAGATAGGCATTTTGGATGAAAATTAATTTGCATGTTGGACCATCTCTTGCTCTGAAGTACTTGACAATGTCATCACTTATCTTAATTTTAATTGGGACCATGTATTACTACATTTTACCTTCTGCAACACTTTTTAATGACCAGCTTTTAAAAGAATTGTCCAGTACATTTTATTAGAGTAAAAATTGACCTATGCTTGTCCTAACTCAATGAAACACATACTCACTTACTAGATGTCTCCAAACTGCTGACACTATCCTCAATGATCTTCAGGATACCTCATCTGCTGGCAAATGTCAGGTGACAGCTGCAGCCAAACAGCCAGGAGACTGGCAGGGGACACAAGTAGCTGTAAGGAGAGATGGAGGACCAGTCAGTATGAATATTTATGTTAATTACCGCTATGGATCCATTTTTATACTAAGATAAGGTAGTGGAAAACCCCTTTCATAGATGTTTTAGTAATTTGCATAGCCTCGCAATTTTTGTGCAGCTTTTATGACAGACCCATCTGTATGAACATGTAATATTTTTAAATTGAATAACATTTGATTTTTTTTTAACATTCTTGCAACAAAAAGAGGCAATATCGTCATAAATTAGCATTTTTCTTCCTATATCTAGAAGCCACAAAAATAATAAAGTTGATTTAATCAGTAAGACTGTCTCACATGCGTTGAACCGCATTTAGTATGTGTTTTAGGCACATTTTTCGACACATTTGACAGGGTGATCAGGGAAAGTGTCTGGCCTAAATTGCTATCCTTTGCAGCAAAATTGCTTCACAATTTGGCATAAAACAGCATGAGCCCCTCTCAATCTACTATATAACTATTTTTTGCTTCATTATTGCTAATTGTATAGTAGAAAGTGTAGTGAAAAGTGACTTATTTTCATCAATATTTTTTATAATTGATTATTTGGGAGAATGGGAGAATATAGCTTGGCAAGGAGTGCGGTGCCTTTTTATCTGGCTGTGTATACAGTTACTTTATTGTTTCAGTGCCTATATCAAATTAGTTAATATAAGGACATGATGCACTTAAAGTCTGCAGTACACATTATAACAATTTGCTCCATGAGAGCATCTAGGACTGTATTTCTATAGACAACTGTAAGCATGAGAATGCACCTAAGGGCTCATGCACACGGCAAAGCCATGAACAAGGGCATAGTGGCATGTTATGAGCCTACAGGTATGTACTCTGTCAGGTAATGCATCCATGCTTTCTTACATAGGTATTGGGAAATAGTCGAGTAATAAGGCATACAATAAAACACAAAATTCACTGTCGGACACAGACAGAAAAGGGCCTCTGTGCAAGAACATTATATGGGCCATTTGCAGCCCAAGAGCTCCTAAATTTGTAAAATTGCACCTGCTTTGGAGGCTGAAATGGGCCCTCTTACCTCTTGGGCCCCTGTTTGACCACACAGGTTGCACCAATGATATGTCCACCCCTAATAAAATTAGTAGCACAAGGAGCCACAATATAGGCGCATACAAGGCTATTTATGCATAATGCTATATTACAGAACTATAAAATGAAAAACTTTAATACTACCATGTGAATGATCCCACGGAGAAGCACTATATACCAAGATCAACCACTTTTTAATTACAGGATCGTGAAACTGTGCCGACGTAGTGAACTTAGGCTAGGTTCATATTGCATTAGGGGCATCCATTTAACGGATGCGCTAACACAGATGTAATTTTTGACATCTTTTGTGACCTAGCGCTAACATATGTGCTAACGCATGGTAGCATTTCGTTATCATGCGGTACCATGCGTTAGCCCATACAGGTCTATGCACAGTGAATGCGTCCGTTCGCTGTGCGCTAGACCCGACGCACCCTCAGATGCTGTAGACCGCATTTGAGGGTGCGTCATGAAGTAACACATCATCGCTAACGCATGCTGATTTTGGCATGCGTTACGATGCGTTACTATTATTGCGGGCAATGGGTGCGTTAACGCATCTGTTACATAGCGTTAGTGCCGCTATGTAACGGATGCCGTCAGTGCATTGCCCACAACGCAATGTGAACCCAGCCTTACTGACATCTTTACATAGAGCAGTACCTGTAGATGTGAATAGATGTGCAAGGAAAGCCTCTCTACTTTCCATCATTAGCCCACAATTCAGTTCTTTTTGCATGTGTTCCTCCAGCTTTGCAAAGTTTACACAAATTATGTATCAAGTTTTTGCCTAAACTTAACATAGATAAAATATTTTAATGGATAAATACATCTGAATGTATCAAATGTCATTCTGTTCAAATGAAGCAGATTGATACCAAGAGATTATTTTAAAGGGAATATGTCTGCAGGATCTTACATCCCAAACTATTTATATGTGACTATAGTTCTTTCCAAGACAAGTCCTACAATACCTTTACATGGCCAGTCCATTCCTCCATTATTGAGAAGTCAAACGTGCAGCCTCTATGCTGTGTGATTTCACGCGAAGGAGCCGTCGGTTAAGAAGGAGGAGTTGGCGCTGGGCCATGAATAGAGCTGGAGTGACTGAGGATTCAGATCTACCATAGCCTTTTAGCCACATTTGCACATGAATTCAAATGCTGATTTCTTGGTGACAGAGGTAAAGGTATTGCTGGACTTGTATTTGAGAGAGTTTCAGGCTCATATAAATATTTTTTTATGTCAAAACTGCATCTTTTTGTGACCAGTTTTACAGTAACACTAGTGATCATGATCCAAAAAGCAGCATGTAGTGGGTGCTGATCTAACTCCTTGAAGGGTCATGTGCAGATGAATGTACCAGATGAACCATGTACCAGATGAATGTGAAAGAGCCAACTGAAAGCTATTGGATCTGATCTCAAATCAGCTTCCATCTGGCATTTCACTGCTAACCCTGATAGATGGATATATGGAAAGTCAGCCTTGCTTGATCTACTTTAAGAGGAGATATGTACCCACTGGGTTACTAATAGGTCTAATCCCTGGAGCAGTCTATATTATTATTGGCTTCACACTTTTGTAGACATAAAAATTAAAATGAGGATTGATGGAGAATAATCCTTTAGACAGGGCCGGTTTTAGGCAAAGTGGGGCCCTAGGCAAAGTTTAAAATGGGGCCCCAAATGCTAACATACTGCACATCACACAGAAGCATTTCGATTGTATTTACATGCACTGAGTTCGGGACGCTAAATGATCGTCAAAATTGAAGTTGTTCAATGCTTGTTTCCCGGCCTCTTTCCACCATCTGAGAAAGAATGATGGGAACAGAACGATCACTAAGGGTGTGTGCACACGTTGCGGTTTTTGCTGCGGTTACGCCGCAGTTTCCATGCAGTTTACAGTACAATGTAAACCTATGGAAAACCAAATCCGCCGTGCACATGCTGCGGAAAATTCCGCGCCGATTTGCTGCGGTTTATTTTCCGCAGCATGTTACGTCTTTTTTGCGGGACCGCAGCTGCAGTGTATGTTCCGGGACATACAAATCAATCTCTCTCTCTCTCATTCACACTGCCAAACCGCACTAGAACCTGCATCAAATCCGCTGTACACATGCTAGGAATCCGCAGAAAAAATGCATGTGTTTTACCCTGCAGTTTCTGCCAAGAGATATGGATTCTCTGCAGAAAAAGCCGCAGACTAATCCGCAACGTGTGCACACACCCTAAGGGTGGTTTCACATTAGCGTTTCAGGCCGCAGCATCGGCCTGCACACGGCCGCCGCTAAGCCCCGCCACCTGCCGCGCCTCCTCCGGTAGCTCCGCCTACGGGCGCATGATGCTGCATGCGTCCTGCGTCCCCTATCTTTAGCACTGGGGACGCAGGCCGTGCGCAGATATGCGTTTGGCAGCGCATGCGTCCTTTTGACGGTGCGCCGACCAGCGCCAAACGCAACCTGTTGCAATTTGGTGCGCTCGGCGCACCGTCAAAAGGACGCATGCACCGCCAAACACATACCTGCGCACAGCCTGCGTCCCCAGTGCTAAAGATAGGGGATGCAGGACGCATGCAGCGTCATGCGCACATAGGCGGAGCTACCAGAGGAGGCGCGGCAATTGGCGGGGCTTAGCGGCGGCCGTGTGCGTCCCCAGTGCTAAAGCGTCATGCGCCCGTAGGCGGAGCTACTGAAGGAGGTGCGGCAGAGAGCGGGGGGCTTAGCGGCCTGCAACGTTAATGTGAAACCACCCTAACAGATCACCATACAGTATCATGTTATCAGCAGGACATCTACAGTTTACACCCCATAGTCCTCCATATAATATAATCTGCCCCAAAGTCCTCCATATAGTATAATACACTCCTTATAGCTCTCCATATATTAAAATACACTGCTCAGTCCTCCATATAGTATACTACACTCCTCATAGCCCTCCATATATTAAAATACACTGCTCAGTCTTCCGTATAATACACTCCATATAGTATAATGCACCGCCATAGTCACCCATGTAGTACAAATCACTTTCCATAGCATAATGCACCCCATAGTTCTTCATATAATGTATTCCCCATAGTCCTCGATACAGCATAATGCAGCCCACATATAGTATAATGCAGCCACCCCACAGAGTATAATGCAGCCCCGCCATACAATATAATGTAACCCCCATAGAATATAATGCAGCCACTCCACAGAATATAATGTAACTCCCCATAGTATATAATGCAGTCCCACCCCCCATATAGTATAATGCAGCCCCTCCATAGAATATATGGCAACCCCCTCATGGGATATAATGAAGCCCCTTATATAGTATAATGTAGCCCCTCCATAGAATACAATGTAGCCCTCCTCATATAATAACTATAATACAGCGTCCCCCATAGAATATAATACAGCCCACCTCCCCATAGAATATAATGTAGCCCTTCATATTATTTAACACAGCCTCCCCCTATAGAATATAGTGTAAAATGTACCCTACATGGTATATAACACACCGCATAGTATACAGCCCAGCCCACCATGGTATACAGCCCACCATGGTATACAGGCTGTATACCATGCTGGGCTGTATAATACAGCCCAGCATTGTATAATATAGCCCGCCCAGCATGGTATAATACAGCCCAGCATGGTATAATACAGCCCAGCATGGTATAATACAGCCCAGCATGGTATATAGCACCCCAGAATGGAATAATACAGCCCAGCATGGTATATATCCCCCCAGCATGGTATAATACAGCCCAGCATGATATATAGCACCCCAGAATGGAATAATGCAGCCCAGTATGGTATAATACAGCCCAGCATGGTACTGTATATAGCCCCCCCCAGAATGGTGTAATACAGGCCAGCATGGTATATAGCCCCGCCCAGAATGGTATAATACAGCCCAGCGTGGTATATAGCCCCCCAGAATGGTATAATACAGCCCAGCATGGTATATAGCCCCCAGCACGGTATAATACAGCCCAGCATTGTATATAGCCCCCCCCCAGCCTGGTATAATACAGCCCAGCATGGTATATAGCCCCCCCAGCATGGTATAATACAGCCCAGCATGGTATATAGCCCCCCAGCATGGTATAATACAGCCCAGCATGGTATATGGCCCTCCCAGCATGGTATATAGCCCCCCAGCATGGTATATAGCCCCCCCAGCATGGTATAATACAGCCGAGCATGGTATACATATAGTCCCCCCAGCATGGTATAATACAGCCCAGCATGGTATATAGCCCCCCCAGCATGGTATAATACAGCCCAGCATGGTATATAGCCCCCCAGCATGGTATAATACAGCCCAGCATGGTATATGGCCCTCCCAGCATGGTATATAGCCCCCCAGCATGGTATATAGCCCCCCCAGCATGGTATAATACAGCCGAGCATGGTATACATATAGTCCCCCCAGCATGGTATAATACAGCCCAGCATGGTATATGGCCCTCCCAGCATGGTATATAGCCCCCCAGCATGGTATATAGCGCCCCCCAGCATGGTATATAGTCCCCCCAAAGTGGCCCCACAGTCTAGTACTCGCACTGATTTAAAAAAAAACAACAAAAAAACAAAAAAAAAAAACAACACTCCTCACCTTCTCCTCATGCCCGCGCTGCTGGCTGCTCCTGTCTCCTCCTGCACACAGTGAGAGCGCGATGACGTCATTGCGCCCCCGCTGTGTCAGAGGCAGAGCGGGGAATGATGGGAGAGGGAGCGTCAGCTGACGCTCTCTCCCCCATCACTGCCTCCTTCAGTGCGGCGGCGGGAGTCGGCGCTGGGGGCAGGCGGGCCCTCCTGCCTCACAGGGGCCCCATAGTGGCTGTGTGATGTGCCGCTGGCTGGGGGCCCCTGGAGGAGCGGGGGCCCTAGGCAGCTGCCTGGTCTACCTGCCCATAACGCCGGCCCTGCCTTTAGAAGAAGAATCCTTTAGCTTGCAAATCGTGACAGGAAGGATCAGTAGATTACAATGACATTTCTCAATTTGTTGTAATTCTCTTTATATAATGTAAAGCACCCCTGAACATCAGCAATACCCATTTGTACCCCCAAATAGTACGATTCCATGTAATATAATAATGTTCTTCAGTATGGACTACTTGCACAAACAGTACTACTTGTATTGCAGTTTCCTTTTAGTTATTTTGTGATTGTGTGAGGAGACTGCAGGCACGTAGGATGCAGTAACAGACTGTACACAGACCAAGAGTGAAAGGGGTTTGTTATACTGTAGAAACTCCACGCGGGGAGAAAACGGAGGGATAATATTCCCTAATACAGCGAAAGGCTAATGGGGATAACTTAAGGAACAGGCACAAGTAAAGCCAACAATACAATAAAGTATAACTTATCAATCAGTCGCCAGTCACGGTTGAACTTCTGTCTGTGACTGGTGCTGCCTAGATTTCGTCGCAGCAGGGGTTTGTCACAATCCTGAGGTAAATGATGTAGTACCTTTTGATGTTGGCGGTGTCCTCCCATGGTCCTGACGATGGCGGCGATTCCTCGGGATCCTGATGCGGGTCTTGGGTCCAGCAGATGAGGTCATGAAGAGGAATATGTCCTTATCCTCAGCGGTGAGTTTCCCAACACAACGGAGATTTGCAGCACTGCCCAAACACAGTTTACAATGGGCAGCCCGGTTCACTGTGCCTAATAGACACACGCCTAAGTCCCGTTCATAGACCTTGTCTCTCACGGTAAGTACTGTCAGCAGGGGTGGCTGTGGCAGCGTTGTCGGCTGTGTCAGTGGTCTCAGCGAGGGCAGTGATGTCGGCTGGGATAGTGGTGTCTGAGCGGTACTCAGTCGACGGTCTCCTGTCAAGGTTCTCTGCCGTCCCAGGCTCTGCTCTGCCCAGACACCTCTCAGCTTATTTTACCTCACAGGTCTTCTGTGCGCCCAAAGTTCCCGCCCAAACTGTCTGGTCACTCGCACGCTGCAGCTCTGTCCGCTTAGCCATGCCCCCTTTTCTCAAACACAGAGAAAGGTCTGGAGTCTCAAGCTTTCTACCCCATTACATAGGTGACATCCCCGACGGTTCTGGACCCTTTCACGGAGGAGACATGCATAGTTAGTTCCTTCCCCTTACAATTGAACAACAATTACTGATAGCAAATTGTCACACAAAAGTGTATCTTTTCTGTTTAGCTTTCCACAGGCAGGCGCAAAGCACAGTCAGGCCCAGGTCCTGGTCTACAACCAGTCTATTTTATGGCTTGGTGGTGCATAGCGAGGTGAGGTACTAGAGTTAGGGACCATCCTCATTGGGTACACGTTGTTGTGGAGGGATGGATTGTATGCTCTTTTTATCAAAATAATATCAACTAAGTACCCTATTTTATTTATATGTATTACTATTATTTATTATCTTTATGCAGGGCATCTATTTATTGTTTTAAAATTAGGATTTCTCTTTTAATATCCATAAAATTGCACAAGTACATTGATGGTCCATGAGTTCAGTTTTGTTTTAGTTTCTTGTAGTTGGTACATTTGGGTGAGGGGTCATTCCCATTTGGACTGTGCACATAGTCTATTAAGCTTTCCACAGGCAGGTGCAAAACACAGTAAGAATCAGGTCCTGATCTACCTCCTGTCTATTTTGAAAATATAGGGAGGTAAATTATGAGAGATAGGGAAGGACCATCTTTATTGGGTACTTCTTGTCGAGGTGGAATGGCTTCTATGCTCTTGTGATCAAAATGATGTGAACTAGGTGTCCTGTGTTTTTTACATTTAATACTAATATTTATTTTACTTACTTTACTAGGTTTTCTTAGCTATTAGTAAAAATGTTTCCATTTCTTTATTTATTATGACTAGAGATGGGTGAACCCAAACCGTAAAGTTTGGCGTCTGTACCGAACACCTACTGTTCGAGCATGGTCACCGAACATGGACTTCACCAGAAAGTCTGTGTTAATGTTCGGGTTTGGCTGCCCTGTCATGTGTATGGCAGCGTGGCAAACACCGCTTCTGAACAGTGGTGAAATCATCCCCACAAGTCAGAGAGCCGCGGTTCCCACACTGTCAAAAGACAGCTGGAGAGCTCAGCTGTGATCGGAGGTATAAATTTTACCTCCGGTCACTGGTGTCAGCTGATGGGACTATTGATCCCATCATCCGACACCTACAGCCGCTAATTACAGTGAGAGCAGGAGCGGCGGATGGGAGTGTTCATTAGCCGCTCCTGCGCTGTAAATAAATAATTAAAAGAAGAAAATAGCGTGGAGTTCCCCTGTATTTTTCCTAACCAGCTAGGCAAAACTCACAGCTGGGGGTTGCAACCCTCAGCTGTCAGCTTCAGCAAGGCTAGTTATCAAGAATAGAGGGGTCCCCATGCTGTTTTTTAAATTATTTGAATAAATAATTAAAAAAACAGAGTGGGCCCCCCCACTTTTGACAACCAACCTTTCTAAAGCAGAGAGTTGGGGGCTGGTATTCTCAGGCTGGTAAGGGGCCATGGATATTGGTCCCCCCCAGCCTAAAAATAGCAGCCCGCAGATGCCCAGAAAAAGCACATTTATAAGATGCGTCAATTCTGGCACTTTACCCGGCTCTTCCCACTTGCCCATATTGTCACCTTCGTATTGTCAGGTGACATCAAGCCCACAGGTTAGTAATGGAGAGGCGTCTATAAGACACCTATCCATTACTAATCCTATAGTTGTATAGTAAATAAAGACACAGCCAGAATAAAATCCTTTATTTGAAGTAAGACTAAACACAGTTTTCCATTTTATTTAAATGCTTAATTCCAGCAAAACTCTCGATCTCCTGTAATAAAAGAAAAAAACAACAAAATACCATACATGTCTGTCGTTATGTCCCACGTCGAAATCCATATCTAGGGGATAAACAGTTTTCAACCTGGATGGTGCCAAGATGCGTCCGTCCAGGCTGAAAACCACTGGTGACTGAGCGGCAGCGAGCGCAGCCTCAGAGACTGGTGGAGACGTCATAGAGGTTACGTCCAGTCACTGAGGCTCTGTTCCCAGCCGCGCTGAACTGCGGTGACCTCAGTGAGATCCCCGCTAGCACTGTGAAAGTATTTCCTGGCTGGTTAGCAAAAATACAGGGAACCCACTCCGTTTTTATTTTTCAATTATTTACAGCGCAGGAGCTGCTGATGAATGCTCCTATCTGCCGCTCCTGCTCTCACTGTTATTAGCAGCTGCAGGTGTCGGATGATGGGATCAGTAGTCCCATCAGCTGACACCAGTGACCTGAGGTAAAGTTTATACCTCTGATTACAGCTGAGTGCTCCAACTGTTTTTCGACAGTATGGGAACCGCGGCTTTCTGACTGGCGGGGTTGATTTCCCTGCCGATCAGAAGCGGTGTTTGCCGCACTGTCATGCACATGACAGCGCAGCAAACACTGGATGATCGGACTCCCCATTCAAGTGAATGGGGTCTGAGTTTGGATTTGGGTCCAAGTACTGTTCTGGTACCCAAACCCTAACTTTTTGTAACTGTTCGGCCGACCACTCCTGACCCGAACATCCAGGTGTCCGCCCATCTTTAATAATGACTTTATAACCCAAATGCTTTCTGCAGCGCCGAAGAGATTGTCATCAAACACATCAGTTCTTGTCTCTAAATCGGTGCACAATCTGAGTTATTATCATTTATTATTATAGTACCATTTATTTCATGGTGCTTTACATGTGAGGAGCGATATACATAAGAAAAAACAAGTACACCAAACAATAAAACAACAACTTAAACAATACAAGTCACCAACTGGTGCAGGAGAAGAGAGGACCCTTCCCACGAGGGTTCACAGTCTATAAGGGATGGGGGAGGATACAGAAGGTCAGGGCAGAGCTATTCATGTAGCGGTATGGTGAGTTCTCTAAAACAGATGCACACTAAACTAGCAGTGCTTTGAATTGTGGAGGAAACCATACTACATGTTACATCTCACACAAAAATCATGGAGGAGACACAAACTCTACGAAGTTTCTTGTATTTCAACCTAGGGCCCCTTTGCTGCAAAGTACCTATGCAAACCACTGAGCCACCACAATACGCATATTCTCCAATCTCCCACATTTTATTATAATGCATTACTTCTTAAATTATGAGGTGGCTCTCACCGTGATGGCAGAAAAACAATTTGACACACTTTTCTACAATTAGTGGAGTGGATTCCTATTTGTGCACCCAGTGTATATAGTGTGTGCTGCTTAGTCTTTTTCACATCTCACCAGTGATGGGCCTCAAGTTTTAGGTGATGCTCAACTAAGAAGGCAATTTTCCTAAAACTGATCATGAGCTGCACAGGCTGTAGAAATTACCGGTTTAATAACGTACCGTATATACTTGTGTATAAGCCAACCCGTGTATAAGCCGACCCCTGTAATTTTGCCACAAAATACTGAGAAAATGTATTGACTCGAGTATAAGCCTAGGGTGGAAAATGCAGCAGCTACTGGTAAATTTAAAAAAAAAAAATAGATACCAATAAAAGTAAAATTAATTGAGACATCAGTAGGTTAAATGTTTTTGAATATCCATATTGAATCAGGAGCCTCATATAATGCTCTATACAGGTCATGATGGCCCCATAAGATGCTCCATACAAAATACACCCCATATAATGCTGCACAAAGGTTAGTAATGGCCCCATAAGATGCTCCATAGAATAATATGCCCCACATGCTGCTCCATAAAAGTTATGGCCCCATAAGATGTTCCATAGATTAAGGCCCCTTATGCTGCCCCATAAAATGCTCCATAAATTATGCCTCATAAGATGCTCCGTAGATTATACCCCCATAAGATGCTCCATAATTTATGCCCCATAGATTATGCCCCCATAAGATGCTCCATAGTTTATGCCCCCATAAGATGCTCCATAGTTTATGCCCCCATAAGATGCTCCATAGATAATGCCCCAATATGTTGCCCCATAAGGTGCTCCATAGATTATGCCCTCATAAGATGCTCCATAGTTTATGCCCCATAAGATGCTCCATAGATTATGCCCCCATAAGATGCTCCATAGTTTATGCCCCCAAAAGATACTCCATAGATTATAACCCATAAGATGCTCCATAGTTTATGCCCCATATGCTGCTACTGCAAAAAAAGGCATACACACCTCTCGTCACTGGGGGCCAGTGCCGGTGTCCTGAGCAGGCGGAGACACCAGCGCGCTATGGGGGACAGGTGCCGGTGTCACCGCTGGCTCAGGACTCCGACACTGGTGATATTTACTGATCCCCGCTCCATCGCTGCATGACATTGTCTTCCGGTTCCCTCTGTCAGTGACGTTCAGGCAGAGGGCACGGCGTGCACTAACTATGTCACTGCACCGTCTGACCTGAACATCACAGACAGAGGACAGGGAGGACAGAGCAGCGCACAGCGATGGAGTGGGGACAGGTGAATATCGCATTTACTTACTACCTCCTGGCGCGGTCTCTGCAGCCCCACTTCTCCCGGTCTCGGGCCCCTTCCTTCAGCGGTCACGTGGTACCGCTCATTAAAGTCATGAATATGCGCATATTCATGACTTTAATGAGCGGTACCACGTGACCGCTGAAGGAAAGAGATAAGGCCATGGGAGAAGCAAGGGGGCTGCAGAGAAGTTCCAGGGGGGTAAGTATGATCTGACACCCCCGCTCCCCCTCGCCCGCCGACCCCCTGGCGTATATGACTCACGTATAAGCCAAGAGGGGGAATTCAGCCAAAAAAAATGGGGTGAAAATCTCGGATCATACGTGAGTATATATGGTAATTGACTGATTTTGGACATGGTTTAATCATTTATGAAAAGTAAAAAGGTAAATAAAGCCATATTTTAAATTTTGATATGGACTTTGACCATGCATCGTGAAATCCAGACATCAGCTTTTCCTGGCATGTGACGCTCAGGTAGAAAGAGATTGAATAGCCTTCCTATATAGAAACACTGCAGCAATGCATGAAATATAAATGTGTTCTTAAAAATACATACTATTGCAGACAAGTGAATAGACAATAGTTTTATATAAATAGATTATTTCCAGAATAAAACATAGAAAAAAATGATACATTTTGAAAACCTCTTCATATTCTTGTGAATCAAAGATGAAGCAACATGACAAAAGAAAGGTTAAAATTCAGACAATGTTATTTTTTAAACTATCGATTTGAAGATTTCTTGTATTAAATTAATAAGACTGTAATAATGTAGTTTGATTTTTTATCAGAAGAGGTTAATGTTGCCACACTTTAGGGATGAGAGGAGTGAAGTGAAGCGAGATACTGCTTTTTAAACTGACACCTTCTTGTTTTATTAGAAGACATTATTATTATCAGACATCTGCAGGTAGAGAATTAAAATTAAAATCGCTTTCAACAATTCAATACACTTTTTTTTATCAGCCATCTATCTGAAAATCATGAACATTCATCATCTGAGCCATTCTCCCTGAAAACAAGAACCCATTCAAATTTTATACAAATTATCATATTTATCATAGTCTGGAACTCCAGAGTAACATCTCTGCAAAGTGTCTGCAGAGTCCCCGGGGAGTGGAGGAATTCACTCATATCTGTTACTGCCTGAAAATCATTCTTCCTTTCCTCGCTGTCCCTTCCACATTCATTACTTCCCTCTGCCCCAGCCTTCAAGAATAGAGTAAAATGATGAGAAGAAAACAGTAAATAGCTTGTCTGTAATGACCAGTTATATAAAAGAGTATATTTTCACCAGCTTAAATTCCATAACACTGTTACTATTATTACATGTGCCCGTTTATTCGATGCACAGGAAATTTTTTTAGCTGAATATGATTTATGACAGTTTTTTACGTCCATATGCAGTCAATGTCCTGTATAGCATAATATGTCTCTACATATTGCCATTGGTTTTCATATGATTATACCCAGTAAGCAGATCATATTGGAAAGATGTGCTGCACAAAACTTGCCCAAAAATACTTAAAGGGAAATGGCAAAAGCAATAGAAAAGTCCTTTTCAACAAGAGTGCATATACTGTAGCCATAGCTGTATTTTGCATTTTTGCTACCCTAGACACCTTAAGTGGTCATGCACCCTACTGATAAAATACATTTATTCCTATGTGTCCCCTCTTTCTAGTGGGTACACTCCGTAACCTGCCTGAAAAAGTGTGAAATAAAGTGTGAACATATGCACTGCAATGTAAAACCGACTTGCCGTGCATATGTATAGTCTTTTGAGCTTCTTTTAACTGCTTCAGGTTTCCAAAAACACAAAGAGGTTAAAAGAAGTGACTTGACCATTCTTCACTAGTTTATTTAATACAATGTTGGAAAAATGACTGAAAAGATGCAAAAAAAGATGCTTCAAGACAAAAGATGCTGGCATGTACTAAAGCATTTTTTGACGTAAAAGTCACTGGGTTCACAGACATCGTGCGCACATACTCTAATAGTGCCCATACCCTTTGGATAGTCTAATGTGTGGGCCTTAACCACTAAAATCTGCCAAATCCGCTGATATTGATGCACATAATCAGTACATGAATACAGCAGCCGAACAACCATGAGTACATGAATACAGCACTATAATGGCTATTATGATGTGAGTTCATCACCAGAACCATAATCACTACATGAATATAGTCCCAGAACCTACATTAGTACATGTACATTAGCGTGTAAAAGTTTAGGGTCACTTAGAAATTTCCTTTTTTTTTAAAGAAAAGCAGTTTTTTTCAATGAAGCTAACATTAAATGATTCAGAAATACACTCTATACATTGTTAATGTGGTAAATGACTATTCTAGCTGCAAACATCTGGTTTCTATTGCAATATGTTCATAGGTGTATAGAGGCCAAATTTCCAACAACCATAACTCCAGTGTTATTATGGTACTTTGTGTTTGCTGTGTAAGAAGGCTAATGGATCGTTAGAATACCCTTGAAAACCCTTGTGCAAGTATGTTAGCACAGCTGAAAACTGTTTGGCTGATTAGAGAAGCTATAAACCTGACCTTCCTTTGAGCTAGTTGAGAATCTGGAGCATTACATTTGTTGGTTCCATTAAACTCTCAAAATGGCCAGAAAAAAAGAACTTTCTTGTGAAACTCGACAGTCTATTCTTGTTCTTAGAAATGAAGGCTATTCCATGCGAGAATTTGCCAAGAAACTGAAGATTTCCTACAACGGTGTGTACTACTCCCTTCAGAGAAGAAAGAGAAGTGGGAGGCCCCGCTGCACAACTGAGCAACAAGACAAGTACATCAACGTCTACAGTGAAGAGGCGACTCCAGGATGCTGGCCTTCAGGACAGAGAGGCAAAGAAAAAGCCATATCTGAGACTGGCTAATAAAAGGAAAAGATTAATATGGGCAAAAGAACACAGACATTGGACAGAGGAAGATTGGAAAAAAGTGTTATGGACAGACGAATCCAAGTTTGAGGTGTTTGGATCACACAGAAGAACGTTTGTGAGATGCAGAACAACTGAAAAGATCCTGGAAGAGTGCCTGACGCCATCTGTCAAGCATGGTGGAGGAAATGTGATGGTCTGGGGTTGCTTTGGTGCTGGTAAAGTGGGATATTTGTGCAAGGTAAAAGGGATTTTGAATAAGGAAGGCTATCACTCCATTTTGCAATGCCATGCCATACCCTGTGGACAGCGCTTGACTGGAGCCAATTTCATCTTACAACAGGACAATGACCCAAAGCACACCTCCAAATTATGAAATAACAATTTAGGGAAGAAGCAGGCAGCTGTTATTCTATCTCTTATGGACTGGTCAGCACAGTCACCAGATCTCAACCCCATTGAGCTGTTGTGGAAGCAGCTTGACCGTTTGGTACGCAAAAAGTGCCCATCAAGCCAAACCAACATGTGGGAGGGGCTTCTGAAAGCATGGGGTGTAATTTCTCCAGATTACCTCAGCAAATTAACTGCTAGAATGCCAAAGGTCTGCAATGCTGTAATTGCTGCAAAGGGAGATTTCTTTGACGAAAGCAAAGTTTGAAGGAGAAAATTATTATGTCAAATTAAAATCTTTTTTTCGAACCTTTTCAATGTCTGGACTAGATTTTAAATTCATTTGGCAACTCATTTGATTAATAAAAGCATGAGTGTTCATGGAAAACACAAAATTGTCTGGGTGACCCTAAAATTTGGAACGGTAGTGTATGCATGATCAGAACATTTGTCATTACATGAATACAAGCACCAGAACCATCATCAGTACAAGAATACAACAGCAGGATGTGAATAAAGCACCAAAATCATCATCAATACATGAAGAAAGCATCAAGCTTACTACAGTGATCAGTTGCAATGTCACGTCAGTCTCTGGCAAATACTATTGTATCTTATAAACCTGTAACTTCCAGTATGACTTTAGTTGCATTTTTTGCTATGTTTTTTTTTGCTGCTTTTTTTAATGCAAACTGTAAGCTATGTTTTACAGTACCAGCAAAAGCTATGAGATTTCAGAAATCTCATGCACATGCATTGTTTTTCTTGACTGAAGTGGAAAACCGCTGCATTTTTTAAAACTGCAGCATGTCACTTCTTTCAGTGTTTTTTCACCCATAAAAAGCAATGAGTAGGCGCAAAAGCACAGCAAAAACACAGGCATCAGGTTTTGCTCTGTTTTGGTGCAAAAACCTAAGGAAGCTGCATTATGTGTTTTGGGACACTAAACTGTATCAGCATGCACAAGAGACAATAAAAACGCAGCAAAAACTGTAGTAAAAATGCAGCAAAACCTACTTTTTAAGCAGCTTCTTTACTGCCAAGAGAGAAAAAAATGCAGGAAAAACACGTGTGAACATAGCCTTAAGAAGTTTTTTAAGTGATTGGTGGGGAGTCTCAGGGACTAACTACCCACTGATCTGCTTAGAAGTAAAGGGCCTAAAACAAACAAAAAATCTCCCAAAAGGTTAGTACCTCTTTAAAGTGCATTTACACTGTCTGATAACAGAGAACAAAGTATCGGTCTATCTAAACAGGCAGTCAATCACTCGATGCACACGCTAAACTTTTGTTCATTGGATGAAAAATTTTTTAAGCTTGCATAAAGGAATTGTCCCACGAACAAAGTTAATTTAAGTCACTCCACAATTGGATCTATATAAAAAATGTTCCTGTGAGGAAATAATATCATATATGTGCCCCTGCTGTGTACTGTGTAATGGCTGTGTCTGACCGTGCAGGGACATGGCTGGATATACCACAGCTCCTGGCCGGGGAGGAAGCAAAAAATTAAACAGGCATTAGAGCATGAGCTCAGAACTGATTATTTCTTTGAGGTAAAACTTGCTTTAAAAACAGGCTGGGCAATGTTTTACCTCACAAAACAATCCGCTGTGGCCCTTTGCTGTAATGTCTGTATACTCTTTTACTTTCTCCCCAGGCCAGAATCTGTGATATGTTCAGACCATGCTCCTGCACGGTGAGACACAGAAATTACACAGGAGGACATAGCATTTGCACATTTATAAGATCTCAGCACAGGAACATTTTCTTAACACATCCAATTGTGGAAATTATTTTTATTCCGAAATCTAGTGATTATAATTTACAGCTCATTTATGTTATCCAATCCAAGGACAGCATGTATCAGACGCTGACTTTATGATCTCAGCTGAGAATGTTTGATCCTGAAATGCTGTGGCATTTCATAGAAGTGCATACTGTGGTAGAGTGGCTCACTTGGCTGAGGTATAACTGGAACACTGTCTCTTTAAGAAAATGCTTGGTTTATTGTAGCAGCATAAACCAAGCTGGGAAAAGTAAACACAGCCCTCCGGGCAAAACAGCAAAACAGAGAAGCAAAAAGAAACACAGTCCTTTACCTAGTGGGGATCAGCCCGCCCACCGGCGGCAATGTCGACGGTTCAGATTAGCACACACTTTCCTGGAGTGCTCTCTCTATACTCCTCCTGAACACTGGAAGCTCTGGCAGTCAGCCATTTAAGCCCAGACCTTGTGACTCCTCCATTATGTGACTGATTGCATGATCCTGACACAGGATCACACAGGTCCTGTAAGCACACTGCAGGTGGAGAAACGTTGACCTCCTCCCACCCACTCTATGGAGGTCAACTAAAACCAGCCCATCATATAACTTTATATAAACCATCCTAACACGCAGTGTGCTGGAGGAAACTATTCTGGTTTTACATCACTCACGTCATCATGTGCAGTGACACGCATCTCCCCTCCATCACTTCACCAGAGACTCTGTCACCTATCCCCCTGTGCCCAAAGCCAAGGATTTTGGCGCCTTCACTTGCTAAACAGGGGACTCTGGACAGGGCATCTGAGTTCCCATGCACCCTCCCTGGCCTGTGATCCACATGTAAAGTGAAGTCCTGGAGTGCCAAAAACCACCCAGGTAACCGGGCATTCTTCCCCTTCTTTTCCCTCATCCATCTCAGGGGTGCATGATCAGATATTAGCCTGAACCTTCTGCCTAACAGGTAATATTTCAGGGTTTTGATTGCCCACTTTATGGCCAAGCACTCTTTCTCCACGATGCCATAGTTCTTCTCACAGGAGGAGAGTTTCCTACTGAGGTAAAGGACTGGGTGTTCATCTCCATCTATTACCTGGGACAGCACAGTTCCTAAACCAACTTCGGAAGCTTCCATCTGGAGCACAAACTCCTTCGTGAAGTTTGGTGCGACCAAGACTGGCTGTCAGCACTGGACGAGCTTCAATTCCTGGAATGCCATCTCTGCTTCAGAGGACCATTTGACCAGTGTCGACTTTGTGCCCTTGAGAAGATCTGCCAGGGAGCAGCTATCATGGCGAAGTTCGGGATAAATCGCCGATAATATCCCACAATCCCGAGGAACGCCCTGACCTGCTTTTTGGAGACCGGCTGTGGCCACTTCTGGATTGCCTCCACTTTGTCTACTTGCAGATTTATCTCACCTCTTCCAATGATATAGCTCAAATACATTGTCTCCTCTTAACCGAGGAGCGCATTTCTTTGGGTTTATGGTAAACCCCGCTTTCCTTAGTGCTTCGCATATCGCCTGGACCTTCTGCAGGTGAATTCCCCAATCCAGGTTGAAAATCACAATGTTGTCCAAATAAGCAGCGGCATACTTCTTTTTAGAGACTTGAATCCTGTCCATAGCCCTCTGGAAGGTGACTGGGGCTCCTTGCAGTCCGAACGACATCCTAGTATATCGAAAGCACCCGTAAGGTGTAGAGAAGACCGTCTTCGCCTTGGCATTTGGAGACAGGAGAACTTGCCAGTACCCCTTCGTTAGGTCCAGGGTGGTAATGTATCTGGCTGACCCTAGCCTCTCAATAAGCTCATCGATCCAGGGCATCGGATAGGCGTCAAACTTGGACACTTCAAAGTGCCCTGGATGAATTTGCACCTCCTATACATAGAACACCACAACACAGATGCGACAACCCTGGCACACCCTGCAAACACGTTTCCTGCAGCGGTGCTACAGGTGCGCCGAACGTCTGTGGAGAAAATCCAACCTACCCGAAGATTTCATCCATTATAAGTTTATGTTTCGAACATACAACACTGCCCTTCACCTCTCAAAACAAACCTATTTCAACACCCTCATCACCTCACTGTCCAATAACCCTAAACGTCTCTTTGACACTTTTCATTCTCTACTCAACCCAAGAGTACAGGCCCCAACCACGGAGCTTCGAGCTGACGATCTGGCCAATTACTTCAAGGAAAAAATTGACCAGATCGGACAGGAAATTATCTCCCAATCACCTCATACCATGCACTGTCCTCCCTCTCCCACTGCATCTAGCTCACTCTCTGATTTTGAACCAGTCACAGAAGAGGAAGTAAGCAGGCTCCTTGCATCTTCTCGCCCAACCACTTGCACCAGTGACCCATTTCCGTCACATCTACTCCAGCCCCTTTCCCCTGCTGTCACCCCTCACCTAACTAAAATATTTAACCTCTCTCTCTCTTCTGGTATCTTTCCCTCCTCATTTAAGCATGCCATCATACATCCACTACTTAAAAAACCATCCCTCAACCAAAACTGTGCCGCTAACTATAGACCTGTCTCTAATCTTCCCTTCATCTCTAAACTCCTGGAACACCTGGTCCACTCCCATCTTATCCGCTATCTCTTTGATAACTCTCTTCGTGACCCTCTCCAATCCGGTTTCCGCTCTTTACACTCTACTGAAACTGCCCTCACTAAAGTCTCTAATGATCTACTAACAGCTTAATCAAATGGTCATTACTCTATGCTAATTCTCTTGGATCTCTCTGCAGCATTCGACACTGTGGATCATCAGCTCCTCCTCACTTTGCTCCATTCCATTGGCCTCAAGGACACCGTTCTCTCCTGGTTCTCCTCCTATCTCTCTGACTGCTCCTTTACTGTATCTTTTGCTGGCTCCTCCTCCTCTCATCTTCCCCTTACTGTTGGGGTTCCTCAAGGATCAGTCCTAGTCCCCCTCCTCTTCTCTTTGTATACTGCCCCTATTGGTCAAACAATCAGTAGATTTGGTTTTCAGTACCATCTCTATGCTGACGACACCCAATTATACGCTTCTTCTCCTGACATCACGCCAGCCTTTCTAGAAAACACCGGCGATTGTCTAAATGCTGTGTCTAACATCATGTCCTCACTATATCTGAAAATGAACCTGTCAAAGACTGAACTCCTTGTGTTTCCTCCCTCTACTAATGTACCCATACCCGACATTGCCATTTCCGTGTGTGGTTCCACTATTACTCCCCAGCAACATGCCCGCTGTCCTGGGGTCATACTTGACTCCGAGCTTTCCTTTGTCCCCCACATACGATCACTGGCTCGCTCTTGTTATCTGCACCTCAAAAACATTTCTAGAATTCGACCTTTTATTACTATTGACTCTGCAAAAACTCTTACTGTTTCTCTTATTCATTCTCGTCTCGACTATTGTAACTCTCTTCTAATCGGTCTCCCTCTTACCAAACTCTCCCCCCTCCAATCTGTCTTGAATGCTGCTGCCAGGATCATATTCCTCGCCAATCGTTACACCGATGCCTCTACCTTGTGCCAGTCATTACACTGGCTACCCATCCACTCCAGAATCCAGTACAAACTTATTACCCTCACTCACAAAGCTCTTCATGGCTCAGCACCACCCTACATCTCCTCCCTTGTTTCAGTATACCATCCAACCCGCGCCCTTCGTTCTGCTGACGACCTGAGGATAGCATCCTCAATAATCATAACCTCCCACTCCCGTCTCCAAGACTTTACACGTGCTGCACCAATTCTTTGGAATGCACTTCCCAGGTCAATACGATTAGTCCCCAATCCCCACAATTTTAAGCGTGCCCTGAAAACTCATTTATTCAGACTGGCCTACAACCTCAACACATTAACCTAATCTATCCCTATGTGGCACAGCCAAAAGTTTTTACCATAACCAGGTTCCCCGCATCATATTCCCACATGCTTTATGCATCCATTAGCCCTCTGCGTCTGTACTGTTACACACTTAACATTATGGCTGGTCCATACAATCAGGGCAACTGTTACCACCCACCTTTCGTGTCTCCCTTTTTTCCTCATAGATTGTACAGTTGTGGCCAAAAGTATTGACACCCCTGCAATTTTGTGAGATAATACTCAGTTTCTTCCTGAAAATGAATGCAAACACAAATTCTTTGGTATTATTATCTTCATTTAATTTGTCTTAAATGAAAATTCATTTTCTCTCATTATACCTTTGGAAACTTTAAAACTTGGATACGTTTTCAAGAGCAGCTTCACATGGGATGCGTTTTGTACTTGGGAATATTATTTCAATAATGTTCACTTGGAAATGGTTACTGTATAAAAATATAAAAATCATTAGTTATATGTGATACATACAAGACATGTTTATATATACTCCTCTGGTTAGCTTTATATAACACAAGTATTCATGTACAGTTGTGGCCAAAAGTATTGACACCCATGCAATTCTGTCAGATAATACTCAGTTTCTTCCTGAAAATGATTGCAAACACAAATTCTTTGATTTTATTATCTTCATTTAATTTGTCTTAAATGAAAAAACACAAAAAGAATTGTCCTAAAGCCAAATTTGGATATAATTCCACACCAAACATAAAAAAGAGGGTGGACAAAAGTATTGGCACTGTTCGAAAAATCATGTGATGCTTCTCTAATTTGTGTAATTAACAGCACCTGTAACTTACCTGTGGCACCTAACAGGTGTTGGCAATAACTAAATCACACTTGCATCCAGTTGACATGGATTAAAGTTGACTCAACCTCTGTCCTGTGTCCTTGCGTGTACCACATTGAGCATGGAGAAAAGAAAGAAGACCAAAGAACTGTCTGAGGACTTGAGAAACCAAATTGTGAGGAAGCATGAGCAAAATCAAGGCTACAAGTCCCTCTCCAAAGACCTGAATGTTCCTGTGTCTACCGTGCGCAAGTGTCATCAAGAAGTTTAAAGCCCATGGCACTGTGGCTAACCTCCCTAGATGTGGACGGAAAAGAAAAATTGACAAGAGATTTCAATGCAAGATTGTGTGGATGTTGGATAAAGAACCTCGACTAACATCCAAACAAGTTCAAGCTGCCCTGCAGTCCGAGGGTACAACAGTGTCAACCCGTACTATCCGTCGGCGTCTGAATGAAAAGGGACTGTATGGTAGGAGACCCAGGAAGACCCCACTTCTTACCCCGAGACATAAAAAAGACAGGCTGGAGTTTGCCAAAGCTTACCCGAAAAAGCCTAAAACGTTTTGGAAGAATGTTCTCTGGTCAGATGAGACAAAAGTAGAGCTTTTTGGGCAAAGGCATCAACATAGAGTTTACAGGAGAAAAAAAGAGGCATTCAAAGAAAGAAACCCGGTCCCTACAGTCAAACATGGCAGAGGTTCCCTGATGTTTTGGGGTTGCTTTGCTGCCTCTGGTACTGGACTGCTTGACCGTGTGCATGGCATTATGAAGTCTGAAGACTACCAACAAATTTTGCAGCATAATGTAGGGCCCAGTGTGAGAAAGCTGGGTCTCCCTCAGAGGTCATGGGTCTTCCAGCAGGACAATGACCCAAAACACACTTCAAAAAGCACTAGAAAATGGTTTGAGAGAAAGCACTGGAGACTTCTAAGGTGGCCAGCAATGAGTCCAGACCTGAATCCCGCCGCACTTTTTTCCCCCAAAATTTTGGGGGAAAGTGGGGAGTGTGTCTTATGGTCGCAATGTACTAACCTCCGAGGCTGGTGCGGGTGCCGCGGGGGCTCTGTAGTGCGGTGGTGGCAGCGGGCTGTGCTCCGGTGCAGGGGTAGCAGCTCTCTGTGCTCCGGTGCAGGGGCGGTGGCTCCGCCGGCATTTCCTCCAAGCCCAGAGACCCCCGCACATCCCTTGCTGGCCGCCGCCATGTTGCGGTGGCCTCCAGGAACATGGATGCCGGGAAGATGGCCGCCGGTCCGGGGACGGTGCATGCGCAGGTTCAAATCTCGGCAACGAGATCTCGTAACCCGAGATCTTGGGACGAGATCTGAACCTGCGCATGCGCCGTCTTCGGACCGGCGGCCATCTTCCCGGCGTCCATGTTCCCGGAGGCCACCGCAACATGGCGGCGGCCAGCAAGGGATGTGCGGGGGCCTCCGGGCTTGGAGGAAATGCCGGCGGAGCCGCTGCCTCTACACCAGAGCACAGAGAGCTGCCACCCTCACCCCACAGAGCCCACCTGCCCCAGCCCAGCTGCCCCAGCACAGCCCAGCTGCCCCAGCTGCCCCAGCACAGCACAGCTGCCCCAGCACAACCCAGCTGCCCCAGCACAGTCCAACTGTCCCAGCACAGCCCAGCTGCCCCAGCCCAGCTGCCCCAGCCCCAGCACAGCCCAGCTGCCCCAGCCCTAGCACATCTGCCCCAGCACAGCACAGCTGCCCCAGCCCCAGCACAGCACAGCTGCCCCAGCCCAGATCAGCTGCCCCAGCCCCAGCACAGCTGCCCCAGCACAGCTGCCACAGCCCAGCTGCCCCACCACAGCCCACCTGCCCCAGCACAGCCCAGCCCAGCTGCCCCAGTACAGCCCAGCTGCTCCAGCACAACCAACCTGCCGCCACCGCACGAGCCTGGACCACTGAATGACCCCTGTGACCACTCCTCCACCTGTGCCAGATCCCTTCCCAGGTAAGCTGAATTCGGACTGTAAGACGGACCCCCATTTGACACATTATTATTTTTTTCCCTATTTTGCTTCTGAAAATTGGGGTGCGTCTTATGGTCCGGTGCGTCTTATAGACCGAAAAATACGGTACCGGTATTTTGGCTAAAGTTTGTGCAACCAAGTATTAGGCTGAGGGTGCCAATACTTTTGTCTGGCCCATTTTTGGAGTTTTGTGTGAAATGATCAATGTTTTGCTTTTTGCTTCATACTCTTTTGTGTTTTTTCATTTAAGACAAATTAAATGAAGATAATAATACCAAAGAATTTGTGTTTGCAATCATTTTCAGGAAGAAACTGAGTATTATCTGACAAAATTGCAGGGGTGTCAATACTTTTGGCCACAACTGTAAGCTTTCGAGCAGGGCCCTCATTCCTCTTGGTATCTGTTATGATCTATGTGATTATTGTTATGCTGTAATGTCTATTGTCTGTACAAGTCCCCTCTGAAATGTAAAGTGCTGCAGAATATGTCGGCGCTACAGAAATAAAATGTATTATTTATTATTATTATTATTATTATTTGGACACCTCATTGAGCTTCCTGTAATTGTTAGAGAAGCACCACTCTACATTTGGCTTTTGCACCAGGACAATAGGACTGGACCAATCGCTCTTTGACTCATCGATGACACCCAGGTTTAACATTCTCGTTACCTCCTGGGAAATCACCTTGCATCAAGCTTCAGGAATCCGATACAGCCTTTGGTTCACCCTCACATGTGGTTCAGTCAGGATCTCGTGCTCCATCACCTACGTACATCTTGGTAACTCTGAAAACAGGTCTAGGGTTCCGCTGAAGCAGATCATGGCACTGATGTTTCTGGGCCAGTGACAGTGTCTCTGCCACTGTGACATCCTCGATCTTGGCTTCAGGATGGGGCCCTAGGCAAGGTGCTTCTACTGGATCCCTGTCTCACCACAGTTTCAGCAGGTTAATGTGGTACACTTGGTATAGCTTCCTTCTCTCTGATGGTGGACCTTATAGTTGACATCACTCAACTTCTCAACCACCTCGTATGGCCCTTGCCCCTTGGCCAGTAATTTGCTTTCCACGGTGGGGATCAACACGAGCAACCGGTCCCCAGGGCTAAACTGTCTCAGCCTCACTGCCCCTTTGTAGACCCTCACCTGGGCTTGTTGTGCTTGAAGGAGACTCTCCGTCACAATCGGCAGCATCCTTTGCGATCCGGTCCTGCATTTGGGCCACATTCTGGATGACGTTCTGGTGGGGTTTAACTTCTGCTTCCCAAGTCTCTCTTTGCAACATCTAGAAGTCACCAGGGGTGCCGTCCGTATAACAACTCGAATGGTGAGAACCTTGTAGAGGCCTAGGGAACTTCCCCAATGGAGAACAGTAGGTATGGCAGGAGGCAATCCGTCCATCCTTCTCCACGACCTTCTTCAGCATGGACTTCAGGGTCTTATTAAACCTCTCCACCAGGCCTTCTGTCTGCGGATGGTACACCGACATCCTAAGTTGGGGAATCTGGAGGACCTTGCATAACGCCCTCATTACCTTGAACTTAAATGGGGTCCCCTGGTCTGTCAGGATCTCCTTCGGCAGGCCCATCCGGGAGAAAATATGAACTAGCTCTCATGCTTTACTCTGGGCGGAGGAGTTCCTGGGGGGTACCGCTTCCGGGTACCCCGTAGCGTAGTCCATTACCTGGTGGACTTAACTATGGGCCCGACTAGGTCCATGGTAGTCCGGTTGAACAGAACATTGATTACGGGTAATGAAACTAGGAGACTGCGGAAGTGGGATACAGGGGCAGTTAGCTGACAGGTAGGGCAGGAGTGACAGAAATTAACAATGTCCCTGTGACACCAAGGCCAGTAAAACCTCTGAAGGACTCATTCTTGGGTCTAAGCTACATCTAGATACCCCCCAAGACATGAGCATGGGCCAGATCTAGCACCCTACATCTATAGGGTCCCGGGACTAATAGCTGCTCTAATACTTCCCCTCTCTGTTTTGTAACCCGATATTGCAACTCCCCATTGACTGCAAAAAACGAGAACCTGTTGTTAGCCTCTGGCTCTTGGGCAACCCCATTTATTACAGTCACATTTTCAAGTACATTTTTAAAAGTCAAGTCCTGCATTTAGGCAGTCCCAAAATTCCAGCCAGAAACCCTCAGATGAGGAATTTTAGTCTCACTGGTAACCATCACGTCCTCGTCACCGGCCAGGACACACAAGGGGAACTCATCCATCTCCGACTGTGATGGTGTTTCGACAAGGTTGGGCTGGCTCCTGCTCCTGTCTGCATACTTTGATATCTCTGCCTTTCCCCACAAGTCCCAGAAAAGTCTGAAGTCCCTCCCAATTATCACAGGGTTCAGCAAATCTTCGACCACCCCGACCTCATGGGACTTCGTAACCCGGCTTGTTTTAGTCGACTCTCTGGTGACAGGATAGTCCTTGGCGTCCCCATGGATACAGAGTACACCCACGTGTTTCCTTAGGATTAACTGATAGGGTAGTGTGGCCCTTACCGGGATCGCCAAACTCCCTGAGTCGAAGAGTCCGGTCACCAATGCCCCATTTATTGACGTGGGACATGCCTGCGGCCCCTCACCGGGCTGATAGTCCACAATGCAGGTGGAGTAGGCATAGTAGGAGCAGTGCCTCCCCAGGCTACAGTCCATCTTGGGAGGACAAGGGACAATGGGTGGCTATATGTCCAGGACTGCGACATCTCCAGCAAAGCAAGCCTTTACCTGTGGCCTTTGACAACCCCTCAGTGACCCCTTGGAATCTAGGACTCCCCCTAGTGATGGCTTTACTACCTCTCTTTTGGGGCTCAGGTTCTTGCTGGGTAGCCCAGTATGAGGATGCACCACCCCTTTTCTTTCTTAGGGAACTCTCGACTACCTGGAACCATTCCACTAGGCCCACCAGTTCGTGGGGATCTCTCTGGACAACCAAGGTCTGCACCGGCCTTGGAAGGGAGTACACAAATCGGTCCATGAAAATGCGCTCGACCATCTAGGATGGATTGGAGGATTCCATCTGCGGCCATTTTTGCACCTGATGTAGTAGATCAAACATTTGGGTTTGAGGCGGTTTGTCCCCATAATACACCCAGTGGGGAACCCTTTGGGATCTGACTGACATAGTCACTTCTACGCATGCCAAAATTTCAGTAATTAATTTGGCATACTTCTTCACTTCCTGTAATGCCAAATCATAATAGGCCTTATGGGACTCAACAGTCAAATAGGGTGCCAGCACCTCTGCCCATTGCTCTGGCGGAAGCTGCTCATGCTCTGCTACTCACTCGAACACAGTCAAAAAGGCCTCCACATCATCACCCGGGATCATTTTTTGCATGGCTCGTCTTCCGGAAGTACATGTCATCACCTGGACTTGGGGGAGGGGCTGCCGGCCTTCCACGAACCGCCTCTACCAGTAAGTCAATCTGCTGCTAGTGTTGCTGATTCTGCATTTGTTGTATAAGCAACTTACTGATCTCTTGTTGCGCCATCTGTTGCTGCTGTAATTGCTGATGATGTTGTAGCTGCTGTACTTGTAGCAGATGAGCAGATGTTTCAGCAGGTCCTCCATCTTGCCTGACATCTATGCTGGCTTGTGGCCACCACTCGTGTTAGCTGGGAAACTGCGGTGGTGCGGCTCACTCGGCTGGACACAGAGGTATAACTGGAACACTGTCTCTTTAAGAAAATGCTTGGTTTATTGTAGCAGCATAAACCAAGCTGGGAAAGTAAACACAGCCCACCAGACAAAACAGCACAACAAAGAAACATAAAGAAAGAGTCCTTTTTGTGGCGGGGATCAGATCGCTCACCGTCGGCAATCTCCTCGGTTCAGATTAGCACAAACATTCCTGGAGTGTTCTCTCTCTAGACTTCTCCAGAACACTGGAAGCTCTGGCAGTCAGCCATTTAAGCCCAGACCTTGTTACTTTTCCATCATGTGACTGATCACATGATCCTGACATCACACAGGTCCTGTAAGCACACCACAAATGGAGATACATGGACCTCCTCCCACCCGCTCTATGGAGGTCCACCAAAAACAGCCCATCATATAACTTTATATAAACCATCCCAACACACAGTGTGCTGGAGGAAACTATTCTGGTATTACATCAATGATGCTATCATGCGCAGAGACATGTATCTCCACTCCATCACTTCACAAGTGACTCTGTCACAATACATTAAAAGCTGTTGCAACTGAGCTGCATGGGAGACTAGTCACAGAGGAAGAGAAGGCAAGAGAGTCTCCTTATATGTGCATTCAAGGAGAGACATGTCAATCCAAGGTAGTGGGCAGGGAGAGGTCCCTGGAGGCTTTTAAAGTATGTGAAGAGACCCCCTTCACATTGTCCGCTACATGATGCCTTCTCTCTGTACTGAGCCCCTTATGCTGCCCTCTCCTTTCTTGACAGTGAGTCCTCCATACAACCCTTTCTTCTGAGCTGCCCAAGGTGCTCCTTTCTCCATACTGAGCCGAACTAAGACTCCACTTTCATTGTGTCCATCATGCCGGTAATTCTTGATACTGAGCACCTAAAGCTGTCTTCACTCTTTTTTGAACCCTCACGCTGTCCTCTCATCATACTGGCTCCCCCATTGTGCTCCTTCTCTATACTACACCTCCACACTGCCACATATCCATATTGGGCCTTTTATTGAGCAATCCACACTGCCCCTTCTTCATACTGAGCCCCCCCACTGCCCATTCTCCATACTGAGTCCTACCATCTGTCCATTCTCTATACTGAGCCGCCATGTCGCCATTTATCCGCACTGAGCCCTCCACACTGCTTCTGCTCTATTTTTCCTCCTCACACTGCCCCTTCTCCATACTGAGCCCTGCAAGATTCCCCTTCCCCATACTCAGCCCCTTCCACAATGTTACCAACTTTCCATGCTGAGTCTCCAATGTTATCCTCTCTTCCTCCCCCCACTGAGCCCCCCACACTGCCCTCTTTCCATACTAATACCCTAAAACTGCCCATTCTCCATACTGAGTCCTGCATGCTGCCCCTTCCCCATTCTTAGCCCCATGCTGAGCTCCTTTTACAATGTTGCCAACTTTCAATACTAAGTCTGCCATGTTGCCCTTATATTCTATCCCCACTGAGCCACCCACGCTGCCCTTTTTCAATACTGAGGCCCAATACTGCTCCTTTTCCATACCAAGCATCCCATGCTTTTCCCTCATAATATTGGCCTCTCTACACTGCCCTTTCACCATACTGAGACCCCACACTGCACCATCTCCACACAAAGCCCTTATGCTGCCCTGTTGTGAGTTCATTTTCCCCTTCGTCACTGGGGTCTGGTGAACTCCCTATTCTGGTAAAGGAAGGTAATGAGCCTGATTATCAGACACCTGAGTCTAATGAGGATGACTGGCTGAGTGGAGTCACGGACTGGATATAAGGCTGCCGACGCCCATCTGCCCTGCGGGTGATTTCTCTGTGGACTTCTAGGACACCAGTCTGATTCCTGCTCCTCTAAAGCTAAGTTTTCTGTTTTGCCTGTTAGCTTTTTTCTTTTGTTTTTTGTTTTCCTTGCTTTTCAGTATTCTGCCATTCCCTGCTGGGGTGAGCTGAATCTCCTTTCGCCTGTAGCTCTTTACTTCAGTATATTCCTCAGTACTGACATAGCTTTTTTGAAGCCTAGCGTCTTCAGGGCCTTTTTCACTGTCAGTCTGTTGGCTCTTATTTTCATAGGGTTTTTCACGGATTGCAGACAGCAGCCTTCCTGTCCTTTTCTATCTAGTTAGCTTGGGCCCCTCTTTGCTCAGCCTATCTTTCTGTCTGTGGTAGTATTTTCATCTTGCTTCACCGTCATTATATGTTGGGGGCTGCCTATTGCTTTGGGGTCTGCTCTGGGGCAGTTTAGATTTCCCCTTTCTTTTTTTAGGCCTATTTAATTCTCCGGCTGTGATCGAGGGGTCTAGGGCATCGTAGGAACCCCCCAAGGCTACTGCTAGTTGTGTTGATAGGTTCAGGGGTCTGCAATCCGATAGCTGCCAACTTCTCTGGTTTTCTGGACTTAGCTAGCATTTCTGTTTTTGCCTCCTATGGTGACTCAATCATAACAGAATCACCCGCCATACCGCAGATCCTAGGGTACTCTATGGCAGGAAAGAATTGTGTTTTAAAAAAAAAAAAAAAAAAAAAAGGTGTGTGTATATTCTTTCCTCTATATCTCTGAGGCCGTAGGGGGAATTTTTTTTTTTCTCTCTCAATGGAGATAAAGCAATTGTCTGATCGTGTGGAGCAGCTCGCTGCGGAAGTGCGGGGAATTTCCGCCTACTTTGCTCGTTCGCATGCTGTTGAACCAAAGATCCCTACACCTGATGTATTTTTTGGGGATCGATCTAAATTTTTGAGTTTCAAAAATAATTGTAAATTATTTTTTGCCTCGAAGCCTAACTCGTCAGGGAGCTCCGTGCAGCAGGTTAAAATTGTCATCTCTTTGCTGCGTGGCGATCCCCAGGATTGGGCGTTTTCTTTGAAACCAGATGATCCTATTCTGACTAATGTGAACGCATTCTTTCAAGCTTTGGGGTTGTTGTATGACGAACCTAATGCTATTGATCAGGCTGAAAAGACCCTGTTGGCATTGAACCAGGGTCGAGATTCTGCAGAGTTGTACTGTCAAAAGTTCCGAAAGTGGGCGGTCCTTACTACCTGGAATGATAATGCCTTGGCTGCTCTCTTTCGGAAGGGTTTGTCAGAAGCCAAAAAAGATACTATGGTGGGATTTCCTGTTCCCTCTGGTCTGGACGATTCTATGTCATTAGCCATTCAGGTTGATCGGCGTTTACGTGAACGCAGGATTGCACGAGAGGTGTTGCCACCGGTTGAACAGACGTCTGAACCTATGCAATGTGATAGAGTTTTGTCTAAGGTGCAACGTCAGGAGTTCAGAAGGCGTAATAAGCTGTGTTTTTTCTGTGGAGATGCCTCGCATATTATTTCTGTTTGTCCTAAATGAGAGAAATGCTTTGCACACACGTTTTCTGTTGGTGGTGTTCAACCTAAGTTTCTTCTGGCAATTACTCTGATCTGCTCCCTGTCCACATTTTCCGCCAAGGCTTTTGTGGATTCGGGAGCAGTGCTAAACCTAATGGACTTGGATTTTGCTAAACGTTGTGGATTTCCGATGACACCTCTGCAGACGCCTATCCCTTTGAGGGGGATTGATGCTACTCCTTTGGCTAAAAATAAACCTCAGTTTTGGACCCAGGTGGTCATGCGGGTCGCCCCAGACCATCAAGAAAATTGCAGATTTTTGGTATTGCATGGTCTGCATGATGCCGTTGTTCTGGGGTTTCCCTGTTTGCAAATTCATAATCCAGTTTTGGATTGGAAATCTGTGTCTGTGGTGAGTTGGGGTTGTCGGTGTGCCTTTAGTGAGGCTCCAGTTTTTTCCACCTCTCCTCAGTCGCATGATGTTCCTGACTATTTGGCGGACTTTTATGTTGTATTTAGTGAGATTGAGTCTGCGTCCTTGCCTCCTCATAGGAGTTATGACTGTGCAATTGAACTAAGCCCGGGGTGTAAATTTCCCAAGGGTCGGCTCTTCAATTTATCTGTACCCGAGCACGAGGCTATGCGGTCCTATATTAAGGAGGCATTGGAGAAGGGTCATATTAGACCATCCTCTTCACCCTTAGGTGCCGTTTTTTTTTGTGGCCAAAAAGGATGGTTCTTTAAGGCCTTGTATTGATTATCGTGCCCTCAATAAAATTACTATTAAATATCAGTATCCGTTACCCCTGATTTCTGATCTATTCTCTAGAGTTAGAGGTGCTTGCTGGTTTACCAAGCTTGACCTCAGGGGGGCGTATAATCTTATCTGCATTAAGCAGGGGGATGAATGGAAGACAGTGTTTAATACTCCGGAGGGACATTTTGAGTACCTGGTGATGCCTTTTGAGCTCACTAATGCCCCTTCTGTCTTCCAGTGCTTCATGAACGATATTTTCCGAGACTTTGTCGATAAATTTTTGATTATCTATCTGGATGATATTTTGATCTTCTCCAAGGATTGGGATTCTCATGTGGAACATGTTCGGATTGTGTTCCGGATCTTGAGGGAGAATTCCCTGTATGTCAAAGGATCGAAATGCCTTTTTGGAGTACAGAGGATTTCATTTTTGGGATTTATTTTGTCTCCGTCAACTATTGAAATGGACCCGGCCAAGGTACAGGCCATTCATGATTGGCTTCAGCCCACTTCTTTAAAGGCCCTCCAGAAGTTTTTGGGTTTTGCTAATTTTTATCGGAAATTTATAGCAAAATTTTCTAGTATTGCCAAGCCATTGACTGATCTGACTAAGAAGGGTGCTGATGTGTTGAATTGGTCTCCTGAGGCTGTTGCTTCATTTCAGGAGCTGAAGCGAAGATTTACCTCCGCCCCAGTTTTGCAGCAACCTGATGTCTCACTTCCATTCCAGGTAGAGGTGGATGCTTCTGAGATTGGTGCAGGAGCTGTTTTGTCCCAAAAGGATCCTGTAACATCTAAAATGAATCCCTGTGCTTTCTTTTCCCAAAAGTTCTCTCCATCCGAACGTAACTATGATGTGGGGAATCGGGTACTGTTGGCCATGAAATGGGCATTTGAGGAGTGGAGACATTGGTTGGAGGGAGCTAAACATCAAGTTGTGGTCCTCACTGACCACAAGAATTTGATTTACCTAGAGTCGGCTAAACACTTGAACCCTAGACAGGCTAGGTGGGCCTTGTTTTTTACACGTTTTGATTTTTTGGTCTCTTTTCTTCCTGGAACTAAGAATGTCAAGGCAGACGCCCTCTCTAGGAGTTTCTTTGCTGATTCTCCTGTGGTGACCAAGCCTGCTACCATCTTAGGTGAAGGGGTAGTTCTTTCTGCCATCTCGCCCGATTTGAGACTTGCTCTGCAAGAGCTCCAGGAGGACAAACCTGAGCGTTGTCCCAGTGGAAAGTTGTATGTTCCTGACCAGTGGAAGAAGAGAGTGATGTCTGAAGTTCATTGCTCTGCATTGGCTGGTCATCCAGGTATTTTTGGTACTAGAAATCTGGTGAGTCGCTCTTTTTGGTGGCCCACCTTGTCTCATGATGTCAGGAATTTTGTGCAGTCCTGTGGGACTTGCTCCCGGTCTAAATCTTGTTCTCGCTCTAGTGGGTTGTTGATGCCTTTGCCGGTCCCCAGGAGGCCATGGACCCATATTTCAATGGATTTCATCTCTGATATGCCGGTCTCTCAAAGAATGACTGTTATTTGGGTGATTTGTGATAGGTTCTCTAAGGTGGTTCATCTTGTACCACTCCCTAAGTTGCCATCTTCCTCTGAGTTGGTGCCCCTGTTTTTGCAACAGGTGGTTCGCTTACACGGGATTCCTGAGAACATTGTGTCTGACAGAGGAGTTCAGTTTGTGTCTAGATTTTGGAGGACTTTCTGTTCCAAGCTGGGAATTCAGTTATCCTTCTCCTCTGCTTTTCACCCTCAGAACAATGGGCAGACAGAGAGAACAAACCAGACCTTGGAGTCGTATTTGAGATGTTTTATTTCCGCTGATCAGGATGATTGGGTTTCATTTTTGCCCTTGGCCGAATTTGCTTTAAATAATAGAGCTAGTTCTGCCACTTTGATGTCACCTTTTTTTTGTAACTTTGGGTTTCATCCTCGATTTTCTTCAGAGCAGGTGGAGCCTTCTGCCTGCCCAGGTGTTGACACTGTGGTGGAGAGAATGCACCAGATCTGGGACCAAGTGGTGGATAAGTTATCTCTCTCCCAGGAAAAGGCCCAGCGGTTTTCCAATCGACATAGGACCATTGGTCCCCAGTTTAAGATTGGTGATATGGTGTGGTTATCATCAAAAAATATTGCTATGAAGGTGGCTTCTCCTAAGTTTAAGCCTAGATTTATTGGACCTTACAAGATTTTGGAGATTATTAATCCGGTCTCTTTTCGTTTGGCTCTTCCTGTCTCATTTAAAATCCATAATGTGTTCCATAAGTCCTTGTTGAAGAGGTTTGTTGAACCAGTTATTCATGGGGTGTCACCTCCAGACCCTGTATCGGTTGAAGGTAACATGGAATATGAGGTAGAGAAAATACTGGATTCCCGTCTGGCTAGACGGAGACTCCAGTATTTGGTTAAGTGGAAGGGTTATGGTCAGGAGGATAATTCCTGGGTCTCTGCCTCTGATATTCATGCCAAAAGATTGGTGCGTGCATTTCATCGGGCTCACCCTGATTGCCCTGGTGGCGTGGTTGAGGGTTCGGTGACCCCTCCTCAAGGGGGAGGTACTGTTGTGAGTTCATTTTCCCCTTCGTCACTGGGGTCTGGTGAACTCCCTATTCTGGTAAAGGAAGTTAATGAGCCTGATTATCAGGCACCTGAGTCTAATGAGGATGACTGGCTGAGTGGAGTCACGGACTGGATATAAGGCTGCCGACGCCCTTCTGCCCTGCGGGTGATTTCTCTGTGGACTTCTAGGACACCAGTCTGATTCCTGCTCCTCTAAAGCTAAGTTTTCTGTTTTGCCTGTTAGCTTTTTTCTTTTGTTTTTTGTTTTCCTTGCTTTTCAGTATTCTGCCATTCCCTGCTGGGGTGAGCTGAATCTCCTTTCGCCTGTAGCTCTGTCTTCAGTATATTCCTGAGTACTGACATAGCTTTTTTGAAGCCTAGCGTCTTCAGGGCCTTTTTCACTGTCAGTCTGTTGGCTCTTATTTTCATAGGGTTTTTCACGGATTGCAGACAGCAGCCTTCCTGTCCTTTTCTATCTAGTTAGCTTGGGCCCCTCTTTGCTCAGTCTATCTTTCTGTCTGTGTTAGTATTTTCATCTTGCTTCACCGTCATTATATGTTGGGGGCTGCCTATTGCTTTGGGGTCTGCTCTGGGGCAGTTTAGATTTCCCCTTTCTTTTCTTTAGGCCTATTTAATTCTCCGGCTGTGATCGAGGGGTCTAGGGCATCGTAGGAACCCCCCACGGCTACTGCTAGTTGTGTTGATAGGTTCAGGGGTCTGCAATCCGAAAGCTGCCAACTTCTCTGGTTTTCTGGACTTAGCTAGCATTTCTGTTTTTGCCTCCTACGGTGACTCAATCATAACACTGCCCCTTCTCCATACTGAGTTACCCACACTGCCCATTTTCCAAACTTAGCTCCCACGCGGCGTCTTCTCCATAATGGGATCACCATATTGCCCCTTTTCCATACTTACTTGGTGAATCTGTCATGCCAACAGTGAGTCTAAGAGTTCGCAGACGGCTACTACCCAGTTTACCCAAACCAGTGCTACGTAGGTCTGTCTGTAGTACCCAAGGTATTCCACCCCTAAAGTTCCGCATATAGATAAGTTTTGTAAATGTTAATTTGTAAATATTCAGCGTTTCAAGTTTTGTGCCTACAGAGACTCTGTAAGACTTTTTGAATATTTTATTTTGTTTCAATGAACAATTGGACCACAGGACTATGTGTGGTCAAAACTCTACTTGTAAATAGTTTACCAACTTGCTCAGGAATTGGACCATAGACATTGACGCTTGGACTAATCGTCATCAGGACTATTTTTGAGCTTTGGGTTTTTCTTTTTGTGTTTTTGTATTTTTCACTTTTGGAAATCTTGTTATATTTATAATTGTTTATATGTTTACATGTTTTCTCTTCAGTCCGGGAGTACTGAATGGCACTAGGGGGAATGTGGCGCCCCCAGGAGTATGGTCACCACAGTGGCATTGCCTTCCTCCTAGGGAGTGTGATGTCATGCTTGGAAGCAATGAAGGGTCTCTCTGTCAGTTAATCACAGCACACAACACAGTTCTCATTCCAGGCCAGCAGAGGGAGCTCTGAACCAAAACTGGGGGAAAAGCTACTCTCTGGGGGTCAGGAAGGGGAAATTAGGAATTCGTGTGAGGAGGGCAACATGTGTGGATGTGGAAGAGAAGAGCTGGGAGATTGAGCAGAGAGTTCAGGCTCATTCCCAGCTATAGTGCATGATCTTGAGCCCGGTCTCCAAGACTGTACGGACACTGATGGTCCTGCAACAGAAACCGGAGGAATAGGAAGCTGTAAATGCTCTATTCCCACATAAGACTCAGAGGCACAACAGCGACGTGTGAGCCAGAAGAAGAAGAAGAAGAAGGCTACCGCTGTCTGCCATAGGAGGGAGTTCTAAAGAGAATAAGCAAGTGGAACTTCAGTGTAACACAGTACTGCAAGTACCTAAAAATAAGCGCTAGCAAGGAGACTACACAACCTATCTACCTAGAGAGATTCCTAAGTTGCTTCCAGGCTAGCCAGCTCCTGTGCCATCTGTAATCTGGACCCTGGACTGCATTTGCCAAGCAAAGTAAAGGTAAAGAAACTGCACCCTGTTGTGTCCTTGCCTTCTTCCTCCAACACCCTCAGCACTGCTACATCTCTGTGCCTGACACTGCACCATCTACGTCTCTCCCCTATCTCTTCACCTACACTGCCCTGGGACTACTGCCCTACCTGTGGAGGGCCACAACATCATTGCTGCACCACACCATCTGTCCCAGAGGAGCTGTCTGCAGCGTCGGCTTAACATCTTCATTGCCGAACACCACAGGTGGCGTCACAAATCATTCACTCATAAACTTTATTCCATCACTTAACCCCTTTTACATGGACGCCGAGGGCCACGGACCGGGTCACCACTGCTGTGACATTCCCCTTTGAGAGACCGGCCCAGTACCGAGTACCCCTCGGCCCAGGGCCGGCCCGAGAGATTACGGCGCCCTAGGCGAAACTATTTTGTTGCGCCCCTACTATTCTTGGCAGTAGATGAAAACTTGGGATATAAATTTAGGAGCAAAATAATCCACAACAACAATGATTAATTAACTCTCTCCTAACTCTTTAATCTTCTGAGAAGTTGTATAGGACAAATATATACAAAGTTATCAATAGCACAAAACAAAAACGACCATAGGTAATTAAAATTTATGTTTCCTTGCCTTTTTTTTTTAAAAGGATGACACTAAGTCACCGAGATTAATTTGTTTAGCAACTTCAGATTCTATCGAAATTGTTGCCAACCCAACCAACCTCTCTTGCGTCATATTTGCCCTTAAATATGTACACTTTTCTTTCCATCCCTAAAACATTTTGCCTTTTGAAAAGATTTTTTATAATTTTTTCTATTTTTTCTCTGGCGCCCCCTTTGGGACGGCGCCCTAGGCGGCTGCCTAGTTCGCCTATACGTTCGGGCCGGCTCTGCCTCGGCCCTGGCGGGCGACCCAGAAGAAGCATTCACCTTCATAACAAATGGCTTATTAACATTGGGGCAATGTAAAATGGGAGCGGTTGCAAAGTGTGACTTGATAGAGAGGAAGGCCTTGGAGACCTCCTCCGACCACAATTTGGGATTTGATCCCTTCTTGCTGGGGGCAACCAAGGGAGCTACCAAAGTAGAGAAGTGGGGAATGAATTGGCCGTAATAGTTAATGAACCTCATAAAGTGCTGCACCGCTTAGAGGGAGTTGGACTCTTGCACATCCATCACCACCTGTAGCTTGGCAGGATCCATGGCCAATCCCTGGGCGGAGATGATATAGCCCAGGAAAGGCAAGGACTCCTGCTCAAACACACATGTCTCCAACTTGGCATAGAGGGAGTTTGCGCGTAGGAGGTCCAAGACTTTGCAATCATCTCTCCGGTGAGAGTATATCTGGAGAGTAGATGAGACTATCATCCAGATAGACTACGACTGAGGTGGTGAGCATATCCCGGAAGATATCGTTCACAAAGTCTTGGAAGACGGCTGAGGCATTACAGAGCCCGAAGGGCATCACCAGATATTCATAGTGCCCGTCCCTGGTGTTAAATGCCGTCTTACATTCGTCCCCCTCACGGATGTGAATCAGGTTGTAAGCACCCCGCAGATCAAGCCTAGTAAAAACCCTCGCTCCCCGCAACCTATCGAAGAGCTCAGATCACAGCGGCAGGGGGTACTTATTCTTAATGGTTATGGCGTTAAGACCCCTGCAATCTATGCATGGACGTAGTTCTGCGTCCTTCTTCTGCATGAAGAAGAACCCAGCCCCCGCGGGTGACACTGACTTTCTAATGAATCCTCTTGCCAGATTCTCCTGGATGTACTGGGTCATCGCCTCTGTTTCCGGGAGAGATAGTGGATAGATTCGACCCCGGGGAGGCTCTTCACCAGGCAAGAGGTCAATAGGAGAGTCATAGGGGCGGTGAGGCGGAAGAGTCTCCGCAGCCTTCTGGGAGAACACGTCCGCATAGGGCCAATAGTGCTTGGAGATAGAGGAAAGATATGCGGGTACCTCTGTAGTAGCAACTCCCTCCGACATCTGCCCTCACAAGATTCACTCCATTCCAAAATTCTCCCTGTGGACCACTCTATATGAGGAGAGTGGTAACGTAGCCAGGGTATCCCTAACAGGACTTCATCAATTCCTTCTGGAATGACAAGCAGAGAGATTATCACCTGATGGGACGGTGACATAGAAAGGGTAAATGGGATGGTTTGATGTGATATCTGTGAGGGCATTGTCGAACCATTTACCACTCATACGGTCACTGGCTTGGCGAGCATCACTAGGGGTTTTGCGTGCCATTGGGCGAAGGTGATAACATGAAGTTGCCCTCCACCCCGGAATCCAGGTAAAGCTCGACCGTATGAGTGGATGGGCCGTAATCCGAACCTCGCACCTCCGTCTCCAAGACTTCTCTCGTGCTGCTCCAGCTCTCTGGAATGCACTTCCCCAGACGATCAGACTGATACCTAGCCCTGACCTATTCAAGCGCGCTTTGAAAACCCATCTCTTCAAACAAGCCTACCACATCAACTACTCAGCAAGCTAACTTTGCCCTGTTCCCTCCTTCCAAATATTATTCTGAATCTGCACCCTGCTATTCATCTGTCTCCACACCCTTCATGCACATGATAACTGCACTTGATACTTGTCTATTGCACTTAAACACACACGCTGATGACCGGATCATGCAGCTTTATATGAAAATCCCTATTATAATTGCCAGACCTGAATTAACAAGCATTTCTCACCTACTGTGTCCCCCCATTTCCTTGTAGATTGTAAGCTTGCGAGCAGGGACCTCACTCCTAATGTCACTGTTTGAATTGTCTTAACTTGTATTGAATTTATTGTCTGTACATGTCCCCGCTTAATTGTAAAGTGCTGCGGAATATGTTGGCGCTATATAAATAAAAATTATTATTATTATTATGGTTATTGTCCCCTTGAAGGACAGTCTGGAGGAAAACGCCGCTGTGTCTAGTGAACCTCCTTCTATAGTCACTAGACGCGGTCGTTTTCCCGACCGCTGGGGACTTTTTCTGGCATAACGTCCCGACTGCTGTCAGACAGGACAGACCATGAGTATTCGAGCGACTTAGGACTTAGATCCCGGTCGAGAAACCTCCATGGCTTCATGTGGCTTGGACACCTGGACCAGAGATTCCAGTGGCTTGGTGAAGGTGGGAGCCAGCCAAAACATCTGCCTACACTGGGTTCACTCCAACCTTTGCTCGTTAAAACGAAGGTCGATGTCAGTTGATACCGCTATTAGCTCCTCCAGTCTGGCGGGAATCTCCCTAGTGGCCAAGGCATCCTTCACATGGTCAGCCAGCCCCTCCACAATACTGGGATGAGGACTTTATCCAGTCACTCCATCTCAGAAGCTAAAGTGAAGTGAACGGCAAAATGGCTGACCGTGGACGAGCCCTGTGTCAATGCCAGCAGTTCGAGCGCCGTATCATGGGTGACTTGAGGTCCCAAAAAGACCTGTTTCAGAGTGCTCAAAAAACGAAGAGCACTCTGCACCACATGATCGTTACGCTCCCACAGTGGCGTAGCCCACTCCAATGCCCTGTCCGACAGCAGGGAAATAATAAACCTGACTTTTGCCTGCTCTGAGGGGAAACGTGCAGCCAATAGCTCCAGGTGTATCGCACACTGGTTCACAAATCCCCTACATGACTTGCTGTCACCTGAAAACCTCTCAGACAGCGGGAGGTGGGATAAGGTTGGAACAGTGGTGGCAGCAGACATACGGACTGCAGTCTCCCTGGCTGCCTGAACAACTACTGCAGTCACATCCACAGCTGAGGTTGTGCACTCGAGAGCTGACAACCTGCCCTCCAGCTGCTGGATGTACCGCTGTAGTCGCTGTTCGTCCGTCATTACTAGCCAGACCCTGGCACTAGTATAATGTTACGGGCTGGCGGAACGCACCAAATAATAAGATGGTAATAAGGTGCGTTCACAGCCCCGGGTCCACCGTGCAGAGATGTTAACTGCTGCTCGGTAATGTCGGACACAAAATGGCGGTATCGCACTGAACACACGTGGGTTAAACTCCACCCAGTGTGTAGTAGCAACGGGCTCTGTTGCTTCACAGAGCCACAGATCCACAGAACACAGATGCCGTACCCTGTTGACTGTCACAGGGCACAGCTAGTGTACGGTCACAAGACTCTGCTCCAAGGACACGGGGTAAGAGCCTCTGTAGACCCACTAAGCGCACGGCATCGCACCTGCGAACGCCAATAATAGACGCTAGCTACTGTGGAGTGCAGACCAGGTGCACAGTGGCATACAGGCAAAGCCACTACTTGGCGCTGAAGCTAGTCCCTGACTCTGCCTGCTACCTGCACTAACAGCCTAGGCACTATCTGGCAAGGCTGAACAACACATGCGTACGAAAGGTAGGGGTTTCATAATGAGTCATTCACCAGAGACATTCATACGTGCATACAACTCTCCCTCCACATGGTCTATACTAGCGCACGGCCGTTTGATCCTTTTATAACCGGAGCCTTCCAGGACCTTGCTGATGGCCCAATCCGAGCTGCTTGAGGACCTGAGCATGTGACCTCTGACTACCAATGAGTGGTTGTCTCACGGGCATGCTCACATGGAGAAAGGCAGGACTTAGTCCCAGGAGCGTCTGCTCGCCGCTAACTAATGCTGGATGCTTTAGCTGAGCCTGGGGCGACAGCAGCAACCAGACGCATAGCATTAGCCAGAGCAAGCCGCTGGGACCGATGTCTCTGCTGAGCAGGAACCTCTGCGGCTGAAGAAGAGTGGGAGACCACAGAGGACATGGCTTGAGCTTCCCCCTGTGCAGCGGCGGGAACTGAACGCCAAATGGCCATCTCCCATGTTGGGTGTCAGCGCTTGGGGAATGAGCGCATTTATGTGGGCAATTTACCAGTCAATGTACGGGAGAAGAAGCTTGAGGAGTTACTCCATCATTTTGTGCAGATCCGTGCCATTGAGCTGAATAATGGCGGGGAAGGTGCTGCCACACTGTTCACCTTCAGCAGCTTCCAGGATCCTGTGTTTGCACACAAAGGATACAAGTTCGCTCCTCATCGGTTACATGTGGAGTTTGCCAGGTCAAACTAGCATTCAGGGGAGAATATGGAGGATCCCACAGGAGGAATGGACTCCCGGTGAACTGAATACAGAGTTCTTGTCTAAGGGCTTCCCCCATCGGGGAGTTGGCAAGATCTGAAAGATCATATGCGAGAATCTGGAAATATCTGCTCTGCTGATGTACACAAGGATGGAATGGGGATTGTGGAGTTTATTCACAGGGAAGACATGAAATACACTTTGAGGAAATTGGATAATACAAAGTTTAGTTCTCATGAAGACGAAACCTCTTACATTCATGTCTGTGCTGAAAGAAATGATGATGGACTGTCCTAAACAAGTGGAGGATTATCGGAAGCCTATCACATCTGGCTGTTAAAGAAGGGGGAGGATTGTGATGATACGTGTTTATTTTTAATTATGCCAAGCGTATTGTTCCGTAGGTCTAGGGACATGAGCCATCATTCATATCAGCCTGTACATTGACTCTTGTTGTAGGTTGACTTGTATGTTGATTTGTTGAATGCCTGCTGATGACCTATTGTATCAGCCCTTGCAATTTCTTATTCTACAAACCTTGGAGGACAAAGACAGATTAATTAAATAATCAATGTTTGTTAATATGTTGAATGCCTGCTGACTACCTATTGTATCAACCCTTGCAGTTTGTTCTTCTTCAAAACTTGGAGAGCAAAATATGCACGTTAATTGAACACTCGAATAGTGAGGAATTACTTTCTCCCAACTACCCCCATCTTGCTGGGACTCTACTGTATGCTATTGACTGCTGGTGATCCATAAAGTATCATCCCATTGTGTTACCCTCAATCTGTGTTGTCTGAGTGGTACTCTTCCGACAGGGAAGGAGAACAGGCATTCAGTGGGATGAGCCCTAGTCCATATTGTCTTCCTAAAGACAGTGAGGACAGCAGATGAGAGCCCCCACTGACCCTTGTGTCTCTACACCCATGAATTCCCTGCTCCAATCTTAGGCCAACACACTGCCTCTTTTCTATACTGAGCTCTTCTCGACAATGAGCCCACTGTGCAGCCTTTTCTCCATACTAAGCCTCCCATACTGGCCCTTGTCCATACTGAGACCCCAATACTACCTTTTCTCCATAATGAGATCACTATTCTTCTCCACAATAAGCCCACCATACTCCCCCTTCTCTATTCAGAACCATCACATGCTATCATGTTGTGCCCCTCACGTTGCCCCTTCTCTGTACTAAGCCCCCATACTGCCTCCTCTCCACATTTAATACCACATGCTCTTCTTTTTCCTTATTGAGCTCCCCATGCTTCCACCTGTCTATACTGAGACACCCATGCGGCCTCTTCTCCATATTGATCCCGCTAGGCTACCACTTCACCATACTGATCACCCTATGCTACCATCTCTCAATTTCCCCTATGATGCCACCTCTTCACACTGTTCCCCTTCCATATACAGTGGGTACGGAAAGTATTCATACCCCTTTGAATTTTTCTGATAAATGAACTCTTTGAATTTACCAAATGGCTGCAATGAAATAAAGAGTGAAAAGTTTAAAGGGGTCTGAATACTTTCCGTACGCACTGTAGTCCCACACACTACACCTCACTCTGTGAGCCCTCTTAACTTCCAGTCTATAGTAGCAGCTCTCTGAGTCTTCAGTTATATGAGTGCTTACTTTCTGTCGACGTCAGGACCTTCTCCTCCTTTGTGCTGCTCCGCAGTGACCTGAGCACATTACTCTGCAGCAAAGTCAGTAGCATGAGCACACTGCTGAATTGTAAAATACAATAAAAAACAAATAAATACCAAGTACCTTCAACCCACCTTCCACTTCATCCTCTTCAAAATTGCTGGTTGACATACTGGTGTCTTCCCCTTGCATCTCACCGCACTGCATATTATAATAGCAAAATGGGGAGTCTACAAATGTTTGCTTTAAAACTTGACAGCTGATGATTGGATTGTGTGCCTCTCCACTCTTCCTCCAGACTCTCGGATCTTGATTTCCAAATGAAATGCAAAATTTACTTTAATCTGAAAACAGCACCTTGGACCACTGAGCAACAGTCCAGTTCTTTCTCTCCTTGGCCCAGGTAAGATGCTTCTGGCGTTGCCTATTGGTCATGAGTGGCTTGACACAAGGAATGCGACACTCGTAGCCCATGTCCTGGATACATCTGTATGTGGTGGCTCTTTAAGCAATGACACCAGCAGCAGTCCACTCCTTGTGAATCTCCCCCAAATTTTTCTTAACAATATTTTCAAGGCTGCGGTTATCCTGGTTGCTTGTGCACCTTTTTCTACCAAACTTTTTCTTTTCACTCAACTGTCCATTAATATGCTTGGATACAGCTTCTTTAGCAATGACCGTTTTGTGGCTTACCCTCCTTGTGGAGTGTGTCAATGACTGCCTTCTTGACATCTGTCAAGTCAGCAGTCTTCCCCATGATTGTGGAGCCTACTGAAACAGACTAAAGGATCTTTTTAAACTCTTTTTGAAACGCAAAGGAAACCTTTGTAGGTGTTTCTTGTTATTTATTCTAATTTACTGAGATAATGACCTTTGGGTTTTCATTGGCTGTAAGCCATAATCATCAACATTAACAGAAATAAACACTTGAAATAGATCACTCTGTAATGACTCTATATAATATATGAGTTTCACTTTTTGTATTGTAGAACTGAAATAAAATAACTTTTTGATGATATTCTAATTTTGTGAGAAGCACTTGTATGTAATGCAAATTAGGGCTAAATTTGAGTTTCAGCTGTTCCCTCATATAATAGGAATCATTCCATTTACACTAACAGAGCAGATATCTTATTTATACAACACTCACTTCTTATATACATGACACACGTCAGTCACACCATATATATACGATAAACATTACTCACACATTACATGTATGACACACATAACTTGTAGATTTTATTCACGACACACATCTCTCACACATTTTATGCATGATACACATCACTCACAGGTTACATTCAGGATGCACATATGTCACTCACATGGTACATATACACTAAGGCTGTGTGCACACGTCCGGAATTCCCGCGTATTTTATGCGTTTTTGCCGCATTTTTTCACCGTAAACGCGCAAAAACGCATTAAATAAGCAAGCCATTGAATTCAATGGCATTCCGCACATGCGGTGCTAATGCTGCAAATTTTTCGGTGGCTAAATTGCATCGTAGAAAAATACACAGCAGGCTCATTCTTTTTGCGGCAAATGTGCGGATGGTACCCAGGGTCTGGAGGAGAAGAAAATGGTAGCTCCCGCTCCCAGCGTTGCCTTGCGCGACAATGACCTGTGATGACGTAGCGGTATTGTGAGACCGCTACGTCATCAGAGGTCATTGTCGCAAGGCATCGCTGGGACCGGGAGCTGCCGAGAACATCGCGAGGATCGGGAAGGCTGCGGAGGACGCCGGAAGGTGAGAATATCACGATTTTGTATTTTTTTTATTATTTTTAACATTCTATCTTTTACTACTGATGCTGCATAGGCAGCATCAATAGTAAAAAAGTTGGTCACACATGTCAAACACTATGTTTGACGAGTGTGACCAACCTGTCAATCAGCATGCGGATTTTTCGCATATTTCCCGCGGCAGGGAGTTGCGGAATTGCCGTGGAAAATACAGCGAAAAATCCGCATGTGTGGACATAGCCTCAAGATGAGCAAAAGTTTTTAAACTCAAATTTGCCAGCTTCGGCATATTTTTGGCAAAATAATTTGTTTTGTGGCAATTTAATTTGCTGCTAATGACTTGTACACCATTTGCCCTGAAGATACTTTTATAAAATTTTGAGGATTCCTAGGACTGTATCCATCCCCTTTAAGGCCTCTCATGCTCCTATAAACAGGTCAAAAGTGGTAAGTTTTGGCATTCTTTTGTTCCCGCTGTACTTCAAAGAATTTTGTTCTTAAAATCAGCCTTATGGTCCCAGAAATATGTGTCTTTTTATTCAGTGTTAAGTGGGTAACAAGTGCAGAGCAGCCAAAAGGCATGCCCCCAGAGAATCCTGCCAGCCATGTCCTCTGGTAAAGGCCATAAAAATTAGCACTAAATGCTAAAAAAAAGCCCATGTTTCTGGAACTATAAGAACTAGTAAGACCCTGTCATCCCCACTGTGATAACCATTACGTCTATCGTCATTAGGCTTCAGTCATATGCCTTACAGTATCAAGCCATCCCCATTCACCTATCATGCTGCACCCCCAATTTATCATCCCTACAGAGAAAATTATAATTTAACCCCTTTAACCCAATCCTACTGTCTACTGAACATTGTGAGAAGACACTGTTCTCTGGTTGAGATTGGACATCTTCTTCTCTGGGCCCCCGTCCGTCCTTACTAAATGGCTGCCAGTTGCAACCTTTTTTTCCCAATCCTCTCCACCATTAGGGGTCTCTTTTATGCCCACTGTTTATCAGTGTTACCACTCCTTATATCAATCATAGAGGAGCAGGAGGACCATGCTATGTGCTGGTCAAAGGAGCAATGTTCCATCTTCCTTGGCAGTCAACCAGCTAAGAGTTCCATTATAGGACCAGCCAACCGCTATGTGACATTTACACTACTTTCACTCACCATCTATGCTACTTTTAGCTACGCCCTAGGTCTAACCTGTGATTATATATATAAACAGCTGTGGCAAAAAATGTAACAGGTGGTTGGTTTTGTGTCATCTTTATGCAATAAAGGAATGAAGAAAAATACATGATTCAATTATCCAGAACAGCTGTATTAAACCGTAAAACAAAGTATTTGGTAAAAGAATCCACATAAGCAAATAGTATCCTGACGTTACAGAACTACTTTCAGCATGGCTCCCCCAGCAGTGAAGAAAAGTAGTCCCCCCCCACAATATTTGTTAACTAGGTTATCCAGGCTGCAGAAGATTTTAATGTTGAATTTTATAGCTCCACCACGCTCTACAGTCCTTGTGAATATTGTAATATTGCATTTTTTACAAGTTACTCTTCTGTTAATGTTCCAGCTAGTAAGTTTTATAATCCTCCTCAATGAAATTTTTTTGTATTCTTCCGCACCGTTAACCTCAATGGCGGCACCTCAGCCCCTGGCAGGAGGCAGAGATGAAATGAATTCCTCTTTAATCAGAAATAATAATAATAAAAACACACACAAGGATCTGTGTGCCATTTTATTTCATCTTATTTTATCTGTACGGATTGCTTGGAATCTTCAATTACTCTAAACACTAGTTTTGCAGTCATGGAGGACATCTCGCTTGTGGTTAGAGGTTAAGTATGTATCATTAGAACTTCAGACTATGCTTTACTTCATTGTGAATACCTTTCCTGAATGTCAGCTCTTCTTTTATTTGATCCAACATTTACATTTAAATGTACAGTCAGAAAAAATGGAAACAGTTGTGAAGTATAACTTCTTCTCCTCCAAGTCCATTGAGTGATGTCAGTTAAGCTGGTGAATAAAAGTAGTCAAAGAATTATAGCAGGTGGAATAATGGACTAGACTAACTTTCTTGCAAACTGTTTTCTTGACAATCACTATATATCTAAGAAAGGTAGGAAAAGTAAAAAAAAAGATAGCAAAAATATTGTTATGCTAACCTGCAGACATTGTGTTTGGAGCCCCCAAAACCTACATGGCATGTATGAAGGATAGCGCTACTGCCTGTACTGTGTATTCAAATAAACAGTGGAAAGTGTGGCAATTCTTTGGTGTTCCCACGTCAATGGAGCGATTAGTATGGGTGTGAAATATTTTTATCATATATATACGAGGGTCATTACATTTCCCCCAGGATATGCATAGAAACAAACTGAACCCACTGGTGAGCGTTGTAATTACAGCCACAGCTGTGCACAGCTGTGATTACAATGCAAAATAAAAAGAGTGTGGACTTGGTCAAGCTACAGTATTTGACCAAGTCATATTTAGGAAAACTTGATATGGCCTTTTTATTTTGGAGAAATCTGTAGGAAGGTAGTGGGACGGATCTCTCCCTCTACTTCGAGTCTTGGGAGTGGACAATGTCCACAATTCCAATTTGAACTTTCAGTTATGGTTTGGGTGTGTCAGCATTTGGTTTTGCAAGCACAGAGCAGGAGCTCTGTGTAAAGGCCCCGTCTCACATAGCGAGATCGCTAACGAGATCACTGAAGCGTCACCGATTTTGTGATGCAACAGCAATCTCGCCAGCGATCTTGCTACATGTGACACATAGTGGTGACCTGTCCCCCCCCCGCTGGATATTGCTGTTCATGCTCGAATGTCCTGGGCCATTTTTTCATCATCAGCATCCCGCTGGCCAGCGTGCATTGCTGTGTTTAACACCGATGAGCGACCTAGTTGGCGACGTAGAACTCAGGGACGCAGGTGGGAGTCGTCAGAAAAGCTGCTGTGTGACAAGGTATATGGGCATCGTTGAAGAGATCTGCCTGTTTGGCAGCTTACTAGCGATCATGCAGCGACGCACCAGCAATCCTTATCAGGTCGCATCGTTGTCGGGATCGCTGGTGCGTCGCTATTTGAAATGGAACCTGTGTGAGACTGAACACAGGTCAGAGGAAGAGAGAGAAAATCCACTGCCGCACCCACAAGATACACGGTGGTGGAGTCGCCCACGGCAACAGATTTATATAGAATGTTATGGATGATCTGGCTGTGAACTGGAGGATGACTTTAGAGTTTCTTTTCATAAGTTGCCAAAATAAAGACATTTTGAGTTAAAGGGAATCTGTCACCCCTTTTTTGAGATATCATATAATGATATCATTCAATTGTGTGTTACATAAGGATTCTCTTAGTACTTTTGCTTCCCCCTGACCCCGCAACTTTCGTGCATAAATACCTTTTTTATATCGGTTCAGATGTATGTAAACTGCCGCTGTCCGGTCCGTTGGGAGGGGCTTATTCACCTACTCCCCCCCTCCCTGTCTTGTTCTACGCATTTCTTCTTGTCATGTCATTACCGCACTGTTTTGAAAGCCACTGCATTACAGCATCTTCAAACAGGACCGATTCCGTCTTCAGGGATTACACATTGTTGTTACAGTGCTTAGCATTTAACCCCTTCACCACCTTGGGCTTGTTTTTTTGTGGGATGAGTTGTACTTTTGAATGACTCCATTGTTTTTTTAATGTACTGGAAAATGGGAAAAGAATTCAAAGTGCGATGAAATTGCAAAAAAAGTGCAATTCTACAATTGTTTTTTGTTTTGAGTTTTTACCTTGTTCACTAAATGCAAAAACTGACCTGCCATTATGATTCTCCAAGTCATAACGAGTTTATAGATACCAAACATGTCTAGGTTCTTTTTTAAGTGGTGAAAAAAATATCCAAAGTTCGGTAAAAAAAAAGTGCCATTTTCCAAGACCTGTAGCTTCTCCATTTTTCGCGATCTGGGGCTGGGTGAGGGCCGAGCTGCCTTTTTATTGATACCACTTTAGTGTAGATACGATAACCTGTTATTGCATTTTAATGCAATGATGCGGCAACCAAAAAAACATAATTCCGATCTCTTGTGTTACAGAGAGGAGGGCTTCAGACCTGTTTTATATTGCAGAAATGCTCACTTGCTATGGGCACTGATACCAAAAATCTATCTCATTTACAAGGTCTCATAAAATAAAATGTTGTAGCCTGAAGAAGTATAGTTTGACCTAGGTTATTTTACACCTAGGTATAGCTTGGCCTAGGACATTATATCTCCTGGGGTATACTCTGGCCTGGGCCAAACTATACTCAGGTTTATCCTGGACAGGGGTTAATTTGGTTTGGCCTAAGACAGTTTATCCCCTGGGGTATACTCTGGCCTGGGCCAAACTACACATGGGCTTAATCTGGAGAGGGGTTAATTTGGCCTATTACAATGGCTACCTTACCTGCTCTTTCTTCCTTCTCCTATGGCTAGACTGCGACAGATTACTGTGATAGCATGGCAAGCACCACTGATGTCGTCATACTAAAAATTTTAAAAAGAAGTCTGTAACCCCCAAAATGCAAATTAAATTACTTAAATTATATATATATAGGGAACCCTATAAAAAAAATCATATCAGCAATATGAAGTCTTTCACAGATTTCTGGGCGTATCAGTTTAATGGACAGTAGACTGGAATGAGATTTATGGCATGGCCCACCTCTTCTTGAATCAGGAGTGTCTGAGTCCACCATGCCTCCTCATCAAGACCACCAAGGAAATTGCCGGCATTGATGGATTGGTGCCTCCAGGGTCAGTGCGCATGTGCATAACCCCTTTACCCCCAAGGGTGGTGTGCATGTTAATGACCAGGCCGATTTGTAAAATTCTGACTACTGTCCCTTTATGACAATAGTTTTTGCATCACCACATTTTGAGAGCTATAATTTTTCCATATTTTGGCCCACAGAGTCATGTGAGGTTTTTGTAGGACAAGTTGATGTTTTTATAGGTACCATTTTCGGGCACATGACATTTTTTGATCGCTTTTTAATCCGACTTTTGGTAGGCAGAATGAACAAAAGCCAGCAATTCATTAATTTCTTTTTTTTTTTGGGGGGGGGGCGTTTATACAGTTCCGTGTGTGGTAAAATTGATAAGGCAGTTTTATTCTTTGGGTCAGTACGATGACAGCGATACCTCATTTATATCATTTTTTAATGTTTTGCCACTTTTATACAATAAAAACTATTTTATAGAAATAATAATTAAATTTGCATCGCTTTATTCTGAGAGCTCTAACTTTTTTATTTTTCTGGTGATGGAGCTATATGGTGGCTTGTTTTTTGCGGGACAAGATGATATTTTCAGCGATACCATGTTTATTTATATCCGTCTTTTTGATCGTGTGTTATTCCACTTTTTGTTCGGCAGAATGATGATCAAGCATTGTTTTTTTGCCTTTTTTTATAGTGTTCATCAAAGGGGTTAACTAGTGGGACAGTTTTATAGGCCGGGTCGTTACGTACGCAGTGATACTAAATATGTGTACTTTTATTGTTTTTTTTTATTCAAATATTGATTTAATGATGGAATAAATATTGATTTTTTTACTATTTTTTTAAAATATTTTTACAATTATTCAAAATGTTTTTTTATTTCATTTTTACTTTTACACTGTGTCCCACTATGGTGTAGAGGTGGTGGGGCGAGCTGGGGGGGTGGTCCCTCTTCTTACCGCGCAGAGACGAAACAGAGACAAGATGGAGACAGATTCTGGGTGCAACAGGTCCAAGTTTATTTCACTTGCCGTCCGTCTGACGGCCTCAGAGCACACCGCACTTTCTTTACCTCACGGCCCTCTGTTTCCAGGGCCGCTTCTCACACACGGTACTCTGAACTGGGGACGCGTGTGCGTACACCGTCCCCTCTTCACTCGTCGACGCTCCTGACAGGTCCGTCACTGTGGCCGCCTTAGGCCCGTAAACCAACAGCGCTTCTACTGATCAGTTGTCGTGTCAAATACGGTGTCTCACACCCAGTGCCTCGTCCCTTCTGCGGTCCTTCCTGTCAGGACCACCACCCTGACGTTCTCTCTCCTCAGTTCCCCTGGTTTAGATTCTCCTCACAGCGCACAGACTGTCGCAGCCCTCCTGTCACTGGAGCTCCCCCTGGGGACTGGAACCTTCTGGAACCCTCCCTCAGTATTTATAACCAACCCGGTTCCTTGAAACTGTCACTCCGCCCCCCATGACCAACGGTTTCTAAAGCCCTAAGCTGATGTCAAGTCCTTTGCTCACATTCCTCCCTGCCATCTAATGGTCAACCCAAGGTACTGCACGTCCACTACACTTTCCTAGCTGTTTCCCCACTGTAATAACTGACACCTACCTACACTGTGCAAACCTTTCCTTCTTCACCCTGACTAGTCCGTCCATCCGTCAGGTCACCTTCCCTACACTCTCCCTTCCTTTGTCCATTGTCGTCCTCGACAATCGTCATCCCTGCCTTCGTCATTCTGAAGCTACACCTACATTCTGTTGTCGGACCAGCTGTTGAGCCAAACCCACTATCTGCGGGGGCCGAACCATACTGGGAGCACTATGCTCTGAGCAGCCTACTGCTACTCACCAGCGCGCACGCCACATGGCAACGTCTTTCAAATTGGGCTAGGTACACCCATATTCTCTCTATGGCGTGTACCTTCCCCTACTCTCCCTTACTGTCACCTTCCACTATTCGGTACGCCATGATCGAGGTCTCTTACCTTCCAGATCATTACCAGCGCCCGCCTTCCTCCTTCAGGGGTGTCCGTGGTGTTGGGGACCTGACCTAGGACGGCTGTCTCTCTCACGTCTTCCAACTCATTTTCCTTTCTTTCAATAACATGTCATGGTCGGCGTCCCGGTCTCCCAGACCTCCTCAACTCTTAGATCCCTACCGGATCTCACACTTTCCTTTGGTCCCGCAGACCTTCCCTTACCCGGAACTGTTGCATTTTACTTTGGCATATTATACATTAAACAACTTTATAATAGCACAAGTACCCATTTTTATATATTTTTTTTCATTTTCTTTTGCTTCTTTTAAAACCAACATATAACAACATAACACTGCATGTCTTCTTTCTCCCCCCTTCCTTGGACCTGAACACTCCTCCACTTCTCCGTATCCCCGTTCTGTCAAGTTTCAAATCAGCAAATAACATCCTGTAAGAGGAACATACTAAAAACAAACTCAGCACATCAAACATTTTTTTTTTTTTTAAACTAGAACTGTTCTCCAGAACCTGCACTACAGTGCACCGAACTCTTGACAGTCTACTTCACTACGCAGTGGCTAGTAGTGAGGGACCCCACAGCCGTGGAGCCCCGGGGATACTGAGGGTGTCCATTCAAGTCCTCTTCTTTTCCATGCCGGCCTCTCCTTGAGTGTGGAGCAGGTTCCACACTTCCTGCTCCCGGGCCTTCTTCCTGATCACCTCCGCTACCCACACGGAGGGAACGGCACGGGCCCTGGAGTCCGGTGGGCGGGACTCCGATGAAAAAGACCGCAAGCCAGAAACGGCCGAAGATTTCTGTGGCCCAGCAGCCGCTGGGGTCAGGTGGCAAATGGGGACAACCGGGTCCTCGGGGGCTGGAATCACAGGGCCCGCTAAGTCGGTCGCAGCCGACTTCAGCAGCGGCATAACCGCGGCCTCAGGACAGGCCGCATCCACTACTTCCAACAGAGCCGGAGTAACGGCCGATTTCAACGATGCAGCTGCTATTAGCAGGGAAAGTGCAGCAGCGTCTTCTTTGGGTGAGCTCTGCACTGGTGACTCCGGGCGGGGTAGTTCGGGGACATGAGCGGGGGCCTCACTCAGCTCCGCATACTCCATGGGGCCCGTGGTAACTAGGCCTTCCGGTGCGCAGGGGGCCGCGTGCTGGAGTATGGTGGGGGCCGCTTGCGGAGGCACTGGTAGGGCCGGGGGTACTCTCACCTTCCCCGGCGCTGCGGCCTCCGTCCCATCATCACGCGGCTTTCCCCTCAGCCTCCGTTCCTCGCTCCACTGTCCTGCGGGCCTTTTCTCCAGACTCGGGGGCTCCGCGGAAAAGTCTTCTGCCGGTATTGGTGGCGGCCGCTCTCGCTGACTCCGCTCAGGCTCCGCTGCCCGGCTCAGCATCCCGCTGCCTGCCCGTGGTTCTACAGATGACTTCTGGTGCAGCTCCATCTCCTGCCGCCATTGCCACTCTAGGCGGCAGATGCCCCGACACCCGCAGCGTCTCATACCGTCCGTTGGGCAGCACTCGAATGGCATCAGACAGCCGCAGCCAAGTTTTTCTTCTGTGCCACTCCCTCTGTGAGGTGGGGTGTCGGCAGGCCTCTCCACCCACCTGTCAGGGTCCAATATATGGAAGCGTCGATCTCCAGGCACATACTGCTTCCTTTTGGGGTACGTTGGAGGGGGTCCCAGTCCATTCTGATCAACTGCAAACACCCGGACCTCTCCTCTGTGCTGAAGCAACACTGCCATACTGCACACTACCTGGTACCGCCCCGGATCCTCTGCTGGCCTCACAGATCCGACACAGCGCTCCCCATTTGTATTCCACAGGTAGGTAATTTGTAATCCACAGGTAATTGTAATCCAAACAGAGTAGTCCAAGTCCTTTTCCATTCTTTGAGGCAGGTCTGCCGCAGAAGATGAGGTATTAGCGGCGGCGATCCTGCCGACTACGCCAAATGTAGAGGTGGTGGGCCGGACTAGGGGGGTGGTCCCTCTTCTTACCGCGCAGAGACGAAACAGAGACAAGATGGAGACAGATTCTGGGTGCAACAGGTCCAAGTTTATTTCACTTGCCGTCCGTCTGACGGCCTCAGAGCACACCGCACTTTCTTTACCTCACGGCCCTCTGTTTCCAGGGCCGCTTCTCACACACCGTACTCTGAACTGGGGACGCGTGTGCGTACACCGTCCCCTCTTCACTCGTCGACGCTCCTGACAGGTCCGTCACTGTGGCCGCCTTAGGCCCGTAAACCAACAGCGCTTCCACTGATCAGTTGTTGTGTCAAATACGGTGTCTCACACCCAGTGCCTCGTCCCTTCTGCAGTCCTTCCTGTCAGGACCACCCCCCTGACGTTCTCTCTCCTCAGTTCCCCTGGTTTAGATTCTCCTCACAGCGCACAGACTGTCGCAGTCCTCCTGTCACTGGAGCTCCCCCTGGGGACTGGAACCTTCTGGAACCCTCCCTCAGTATTTATAACCAACCTGGTTCCTTGAAACTGTCACTCCGCCCCCCATGACCAATGGTTTCTAAAGCCCTAAGCTGATGTCAAGTCCTTTGCTCACATTCCTCCCTGCCATCTAATGGTCAACCCAAGGTACTGCACGTCCACTACACTTTCCTAGCTGTTTCCCCACTGTAATAACTGACACCTACTTACACTGTGCTAACCTTTCCTTCTTCACTCTGACTAGTCCGTCCGTCAGGTCACCGTCCCTACACTGGGACACTCATTTTGTGCAGGCTGATCGCTTATATGGCATGCAGATCTGTATGCCATATAAGCTGTCAGGGCTGCACTTTCTGCACACTGACATCACAGACCTCCTGATATGCACTGTGCATGACAGGAAGTCGCTGAGCTCTGGTAACCCGGATGTCATTATGACGACATCAGGTTACCATGGGAACGATCGGGACCCCACGTCATGCTGATGGGTCTCCAATCCAAAGGCAGAGGGCCCCTCTGCCTGCTCGCCCGGAATGCTGCAATCATGTTTGATCACAGTGTGCCAGGGATTAAAGTGCTGGGAGCGGTCCGTGACTGCTCCTGGCACTTAGTGCCAGGTGTCAGCTGTGAGAATCAGCTGACACCCGGCCGCGATCAGTGGTGCACCCCCTGTGAGCGCGGCTGATCGCGTATGACATACTATCCTGTCTTTGGGCATTAAGGTCCAGGCACATGGACGGGATAGTACGTCATATGTTGGAAAGGGGATAAACATAGAATGTGGAGTTTAGGCAGCACTCACTTTTGCACAGTGAGTACTGTCAATAAAGATAAAGAACAGTGCTCTATATACATCTGGAGGCTGAAACAGTGCACTGAACTCTTGATCACACCAAAGATGCAGCAGGGCACCTTCATTCGCAAATGAAATAAAAGTCAATTGATCTGCAACTACAACATTAAAAAGAATATTCTTGACATTATTTTTTAGAAGACCTAAATCACCTATATAAGGGGCATACCGTTCATAGTGGCAGACCAAGCGGCTGCTATGGGACTCATTAGTCAGGACGGTGGGGGGGGCTCGATGTAGTGTGGCTCAGCATTGGGCCCCATCCCCTCGTCAACACAATTTTAGCGGTAATACAATGAAGGATCAGGGATCTGAAAGCTCACTGACCCACCATTCAACCAGCACCTGTGAGAATGAGACTCTGTCCGCAGCTAGCAGGATGATGTCACTACATCGTGCCTGTGGTATGGAGCCTCAGTACTCATGCTACACAGACAACGTTCCGGGGGAGCAACGTGACGTGTAGTGCTTTCTATAATTATCTATCTATCTATCTATCTATCTATCTATCTATCTATCTATCTATCTATCTATCTATCGCTTTTTTTCAGGCAAATAGAACTTTTGCTAAGAGGCCCTTTGATTTCTATGTCCACCACTCCCCTGGATAAGTGCTTAAGTAGTTTGATTTACACTTGGGGGTGATTTCCTGAGTATAAAGAAAGCATAGTTCTCAGCAACCAGGTATTTGTCCGGACTTCACCTTCCACTAATAGTTCATAGCTTTATCTTTGCTATTAATGCACCCCACCTCTGGTGCAAGTTTCTTATAGTTCTATGTTATTCTCAAGCTATAAGGTAGAATCATGTCTCTGGTTTCTTGCTTTGTCGAGCCTCAAGTTTCATCTTCATCTCTGCTATTACGATTTATTAACATCTTTATTTCTGCAATTAAGGTAACTCATTATATTAAACTATGTTATTTCATGTTATTTCAATATTGCTCACACAACTTTTCTATTCCAATGAGAAACTGCACGTCTTCTGCAAGATATCTGATTTCCTACACATCTACTATTCCTGTGAATGACTGCACATATGTTACGCTATACATCTCTGCTGCTCATGTGGAATCCACACATCTGGCTCTGCTTCATCTGGTGTTTCCAGTTTCTCTGGCCTATCGGCAATCCTGCATACCCTGCTGTCCTAGTCCTCCCTGCTGCTCCCAGATCCATTTATGCCTGGCAAGTCCATTTTCATTGCATCATCACCTCTGATCCATGCTGCATGGCTGCATGGCTTAGATAATTCATCTCACTAGGTGAGCTCATAATATAACAGTTTGCATACATGAGGACCATCTACAGTGCCTTAAAAAAATATTCAAACCTCATGAACTTTTCCACATTTTTTCATGCTACACCCACACACCTAAATGTATTTTATTGGGATTTTATGTGATATACGAACACAAAGTAGCAATTATTTGTGAAGAGTAAATGAAATGACAAATGGTTTTCTAAATATTTTACAAATATAAATATGAACATTGTGAGGTGCATTTGTATTCAGCCCCCCTACTGCTGAAAGTTTTTTGGGGTATGTCTCTACAAACTTTTCACATCTAGATGCTGAATTGTTTGCCAATGTTGCTTTTCACATTAGCTCTATCTCGGTGAGATTGGATGGAGAGCATCTATGAACAGCAATTTTGAAGTCTTACCACAGATTTTCAATGGGATTTTGGTCTGGATTTTCACTGTGACATTCACACACATGAATATGCTTTAAACCATTCCATTGTTGCTCTGGCATTATGCTCAGGGTCGTTGTCCTGCTGAAAGGTGAACCTATGCCCTTGTCTCAAGTCTTTTGCACCCTTTAACATGTTTTCCTCTATGATTACCATATTTTGCTCAATACATCTTCCTTTCTACTCTAACCAGCTTTCCTGTCCTTGATGAAGAAAAGCATCCCCATAACATAATGCTGCCACCACCATGTTTGATGGTGACAATGGTGTTTTCAGAGTGATGTGAAGAATTAGTTTTCCGCCAAACATAGCCTTTTGCATTTAACTGAAAAAGTTCTATCTTGGTCTTATCTGAGAAGAGCACTGTCTTGCACATGCTAGCTGTGTCTCCTACATGGCTTTTTGGAAACTGCAAGTGAGATTTCTTTTGCCTGGCTTTCAAAAAAGGCTTTCTTTTTGACACTGTTCCATAAAGGTCACATTTGTTGAGTATTTGGACAACCTGTGGACAGAATTTTTGCAGATGGATTAATCAGTACCCTGTGAGATGTTTAGAGCTTGGGCTATTTTTATCTAACCTAACCTGCTTTATTTTTCTCCATATCTTTATCCGTGACCTCTCTGGTGTGTTCTTGGTTTTCATGATGCTGTTTGATCTATAATATTTTCAAACAAGCCTCTGAGGCCTTCACTGAACAGCTGTAGAAATACAGAGAATAAATTACTGTCACATGGATTCAGTTTATTAATTATGTGACTTCTGAAATTATAGGTTGATCAAGATTTTATTTAGGGGTCAGGGAGCTGAATACAAGTGGATGACACAATTTTCAGATTTATATTTTTAAAATATTTATAAAACCATGCATCATTTCCTTTGCATTTCATAAATACTTGCAACTTTGTGCTTGTATATCACATAAAATTCCAATAAAATACATTAATGTTTGTGGCTGTCTGACAGAGTCCCAGCTTTTAGACTTTGAATGAAGAAGAACTGAGAAAGCAAATCTTGTCCACACCAGGCTTTTCATGTACAAAATCCATAGACAGTCAGGTACTAATAACAGGGTGAGGGTGCGTTGCCGGACTAATGTAGTCCAGCAATACTGCGCATGCGCCGGTATTTTCCAGCACAGTCTGTGCCCCGGAAGTGTGTCCTGCATGTGAAGACTTCCGGGGCATAGACCGCGCTGGAAAATACCGGAGCATGCGCAGTACCGCTTACATGCTTCGCCCGCAGTTGGGCAAAGCATACTGCGCAGGCGCCGGAGGCCTCTTTGAATGCGCAAGCGCGGCAAACAACGTTATCTGAATTATTCACAGATGAAGATTAAGCTCAGCAAGCCGAGGAGGGGGGGAAGCCGACTAAGCCTCGCCCATCGGACCAGACCCTGGCGATTTGCACACCTCTTCACCAAGATAACAAAGGTATTTTTGCATCAAAGGTGTGGGGTCGGGGGGAATAAAAAACCCTAAAAGAATCCTTATGGGACGCACAATTGAGTGATATCTTTACATGATATCACTAAAAAGGGGTGACGGATTCCCTTTAAAGTGGTGGTAATGAATCTCCAGGTAAATTCTCTGTCAGTGAAACTGTCCAAACCTATTTCACAATAACAAAGTAGTAATTGTCACTCTATGAATTGTGAAAGAAATCAAATAGCTGTATGTGAACACAATATTCCATGCAGCAAAACCTCCATTTTGCTACATTCTGACCTTTTACATACACTCACTGGCCACTTTATTAGGTACACCATGCTAGTAACGGGTTGGACCCCCTTTTGCCTTCAGAACTGCCTCAATTCTTCGTGGCAGAGATTCAACAAGGTGCTGGAAGCATTCCTCAGAGATTTTGGACCATATTGACATGATGGCATCACACAGTTGGCGCAGATTTGTCGGCTGCACATCCCTGATGCGAATCTCCCGTTCCACCACATCCCAAAGATGCTCTATTGGATTGAGATCTGGTGACTGAGGAGGCCATTTGAGTACAGTGAACTCATTGTCATGTTCAAGAAACCAATCTGAGATGATTCGAGCTTTATGACATGGCGCATTATCCTGCTGAAAGTAGCCATCAGATGCCTGTTCTTAGCTGAGAGGAGTGGTACCCAGTGTGGTCTTCTGCTGCTGTAGCCCATCTGCCTCAAAGTTCGACGCACTGTGTGTTCAGAGATGCTCTTCTGCCTACCTTGGTTGTAACGGGTGGCAATTTGAGTCACTGTTGCCTTTCTATCAGCTCGAACCAGTATGCCCATTCTCCTCTGACCTCTGGCATCAACAAGGCATTTCCGGCCACAGAACTGCCACTCACTGGATTTTTTTTCTTTTTCGGACCATTCTCTGTAAACCCTAGAGATGGTTGTGCGTGAAAATCCCAGTAGATCAGCAGTTTCTGAAATACTCAGACCAGCCCTTCTGGCACCAACAATCTTGCCACGTTCAAAGGCACTCAAATCACCTTTCTTCCCCATACTGATGCTCGGTTTGAACTGCAGGAGATTGTCTTGACCATCTCTACATGCCTAAATGCACTGAGTTGCCGCCATGTGATTGGCTGATTAGAAATTAAGTCTTAACACACAGTTGGACAGGTGTACCTAATAAAGTGGCCAGTGAGTGTATATCTCAACTGTTGCAGTACTATGATTTATTTGTCTGTACTTTTACTTCTATTAAATATAATAAACTTTTGCACTAACTAAGCTTTATGGAACAATCAAGCAATCTACCACAGCATTGCGCATGTAGACACGCCATTGGAGAATATAAAAAAAGACCATATCCAAAAATATATTATAGCGAAGCTTCTAGGAATTACCAATAAATCACATCTTATAATATAAATGATGTAATTAATGTATTTTTATTTAATATGATATGAATGGTTTATCCTTTATATATCATGATTGGTTTATATTTTATGTATTATGATTGGCCTATCATAAATGAATCATGCCTATGTTCTATGTCTTGTTAAAATCTTATTGATTACTTCCAAGCCCTGCTTTTACAATACTAAAGAGGGTATCACCAGTTTAGAACCCAGAGAAAGACTTTAGAATGATGCTGCCACCACCACCATGTTTCACTGTGGAGATGGTATTTTTGGGGTGATGAGCTGTGTTGGTTTGGCATCAGACATAGCGTTTACTTTGATGCCCAAAAATTTCAATTTTGGTCTCATCTCAGCTTCTTTTTCTGCCCACTCTTCCATAAAGGTGACCTCTATGGTGTGTATGGCTTATTGTGGTCATATGGACAGATGCTCCAGTCTCTATTTGGAAACTCTGCAGCTCCTTCAAAGTTACCTTTGGTGTCTGTGCTGCCTCTCTGATTAAGGACCTCCTTGCCCAGGCTGAGACTTTTGGTGGGTGGCCCTTTCTTGACAGGTTTGTTGTGGTACCATGTTTTTTCCTTATGATGATAATGAATTTGCAGGTGCTCCATTGGATCATCAGAGATTGGGAAATTTTTTATAACCCTGACTTGTGCTTATCAACAATTTTGTCCCTGACTTGTTTGGAGATCTTCTTGGCCTTCATGGTTTTGTTTGGTTATTGGTGCCTCTTGCATAATGGTGTTGCAGACTCTGTGGTCTTTCAGAAATGGTTGTATATACTGACTGACTATGTGACACTTAGATTGCACACAGGTGGACTTCCTGTCACTAAGCATGTGACTTATGAAGGTAATTGCTTGCACCAGAAATTTTTAGGGCTGTGAATCAGGGGCGGACCTACCGCCCGTGCAGCCCGTTCATTTAATGGGGGCCCCGGGGGAGAGGCCCCTCCAGGCTCGCAACCTCCCAATTCCCACAGGACAGTCCTGTTTTTGTCACCCCCCTCCCTGACACCCCCCTCCCTGACACCCGCCTCCCGTGTCCCGCCCGGATGCTATTTTTCCAGCATTGCACTGAGCCGATAGACCCATTGCAGCCTGCCCTGCAATGATGAGAGATCTCTGTATTGCCCTATAATATTCTTGTAATATATATGTACAAGTATATCAGAGGGCAATACAGAGATCTCTCCAATGATCTGTTTGTTCCAAGGACTATGACAAGAACAAGGGGGCATTCTCTTCGTTTGGAGGAAAGACAATTTCTGCACCAGCATAGGAGAGGGTTCTTCACGGTAACAGCAGTGAGGCTCTGGAATTCTCTTCCTGAGGAAGTGGTGATGGCCAACTCACTGAATGAATTTAAGAAAGGAATGGATGCTTTTCTTGTGAGTAACAGTATAGAAGGTTACGAATAACATAATATTATAGGTAGATGGTTGACCCAGCTTAGGGGAAGGAATTTTTTTCCCTATGGAGAAAATTGGCTTCTACTCTGTGGGTTTTTTGCCTTCCCCAGGATCAACAATGCAGAACAGCTGCACTAAAAATAGGCTGAACTAGATGGACATAAGGTCTTCCTTCAGCCTTCAAAACTATGTTACTATGTTACTATGATGGGGCTGGGCTGCGTATTTTGTGTGCACAGGACCTGTGAGAGGGGAGGAGTCAGGGGTCACATGATCAGGGGCCTGAGGCTCCGTGTCTGTCTGTACTCTGCAGGACTCTGCTGCGCTGGTTGTCATGTGCTGATCTGGATGAGGTAAAGTTTCTGTATGGGGTTAGGAAGGTTTTACAGTGTGGATGTAGCAGAGCTGTGTGTTTCAGGTGTACGGAGCGGAGACACGCATGTTCGAGGTGGACAGAGCGGAGTCGCGTGTGTTGTGAGTTCATTTTCCCCTTCATTACTGAGGCCCGAGAACTCCCTCTTCTGGTAAAGAAAGGTAGTGAGCCTGATTATCAAACACCTGAGGCTGATGATGATGACTGGCTGAGTGGAGTTACTGACTGTATATAAGGCTGCCGACGCCCTTCTTCCCTGCGGGTGATTTCTCTGTGGGATCCTTGGAGACCAGTCTGAATTCCTGCGCCTCTAAAGCTAAGTTTGCTGCTTGGCCTTTTGCTTTTGTTGCCTTGACTTTGTTTTGCTTTGTTTTTCTGGATTTCTGCCATTCCCTGCTGGGGTGTGCTGAATTCATTTAGCTCTGTCTTCTGAAAATACCTGAGTGCTGATTTAGTTTTTGAAGCCTAGCTCCTTCAGGGTCTTTTTCATATCAGCTTGTTGGCTTTTGTCTTTGATAGGGTTTTGGCAGATTGCAGACAGCAGCCTTCCTGTCCTTTCCTATCTAGGTAGTTTTGGGCCCCGTCTTTGCTCAGTCTATCTTTCTGTCTGTGTTAGTATTTTCATCTTGCTTCACCGTCATTATATGTTGGGGGCTGCCTATTGCTTTGGTGTCTGCTCTGGGGCAGTTTAGATTTCCCCTTTCTTTCTTTAGGCCTATGTAATTCTCCGGCTGTGATCGAGGGGTCTAGGGCATCGTAGGAACCCCCCACGGCTACTGCTAGTTGTGTTGATAGGTTCAGGGGTCTGCAATCTGATAGTTGCCAACTTCTCTGGTTTTCTGGACTTAGCTTGTATTTCTGCTTTTGCCTCCTACGGTGATTCATTCATAACAGAATCACCCGCCATACCGCAGATTCTAGGGTACTCAATAGCAGGAAAGAATTGTAAAAAAAAAAAAAAAAAAAAGTGTGTATATTTTTTCCTCTATATCTCTGAGGCCGTAGGGGGATTTTTTTTTCTCTCAATGGAGATAAAGCAATTGTCTGATCGTGTGGAGCAGCTCGCTGCAGAAGTGCGGGGAATTTCCGCCTACCTTGCTCATTCACATGCTGCTGAACCAAAGATTCCTACACCTGATGTATTTTTTGGGGATCGGTCTAAATTTTTGAATTTCAAGAATAATTGTAAATTATTTTTTGCCTTGAAGCATAACTCGTCAGGGAGCTCCGCACAGCAGGTTAAAATTGTCATCTCTTTGCTGCGTGGCGATCCCCAGGATTGGGCGTTTTCTTTGAAACCAGATGATCCTATTCTGACTAATGTGAACGCATTCTTTCAAGCTTTGGGGTTGTTGTATGACGAACCTAATGCCATTGATCAGGCTGAAAAGACCCTGCTGGCATTGAGCCAGGGTCGTGATTCTGCAGAATTGTACTGTCAAAAATTCTGAAAGTGGGCAGTACTTACTACCTGGAATGATAATGCCTTGGCTGCTCTCTTTCGGAAGGGGTTGTCAGAAGCCGTAAAAGATACTATGGTGGGATTTCCTGTTCCCTCTGGTCTTGACGATTCTATGTCATTAGCCATTCAGGTTGATCGGCGTTTGCGCCAACGCAAAGCTGCACGAGAGGTGTTGCCACCTGTTGAACAAATGTCTGAACCTATGCAATGTGATAGAGTTTTTTCCAGAGAGCAGCGTCAGGAGTTCAGAAGGCGTAATAAGTTGTGTTTTTTCTGTGGAGATGCCTCGCATATTATTTCTGTCTGTCCTAAACGAGAGAAACGCTTTGCACACACGTTTTCTGTTGGGGGTGTTCAACCTAAGTTTCTTCTGGCTATTACTCTGATCTGCTCCCTGTCCACATTTTCCGCCAAGGCTTTTGTGGATTCGGGAGCAGCCCTAAACTTAATGGACTTGGATTTTGCTAAACGTTGTGAATTTCCGATGACACCTCTGCAGACGCCTATCCCTTTGAGGGGGATTGATGCTACTCCTTTGGCTAAAAATAAACCCCAGTTTTGGACCCAGGTGGTAATGCGGGTCGCCCCAGACCATCAAGAAAATTGCAGATTTTTGGTGTTGCATAATCTGCATGATACTATTGTTCTGGGGTTTCCCTGGTTACAGATTCATAATCCAGTTTTGGATTGGAAATCTGTGTCTGTGGTGAGTTGGGGTTGTCGGTGTGCCTTTAGTGAGGCTCCGGTGTTTTCCACCTCTCCTCAGTCGCATGATGTTCCTGATTATTTGGCGGACTTTTATGATATATTTAGTGAGAACGAGTCTGCGTCTCTGCCTCCTCATAGGAGTTATGACTGTGCAATTGAACTGAGCCCGGGGTGTAAATTTCCCAAGGGTCGGCTCTTCAATTTATCTGTACCCGAGCACGAGGCTATGCGATCCTATATTAAGGAGGCGTTGGAGAAGGGTCATATTAGACCATCCTCGTCACCCTTAGGTGCCGGGTTTTTTTTGCAGCCAAAAAGGATGGGTCATTAAGACCTTGTATTGATTATCGTGCCCTCAACAAAATTACTGTTAAATATCAGTATCCGTTACCGCTGATTTCTGATCTATTCTCCAGAGTTAAAGGTGCTTGCTGGTTTACCAAGCTTGACCTCAGGGGGGCGTATAATCTTATTCGCATTAAGCATGGGGATGAATGGAAGACGGCGTTTAATACTCCGGAGGGACATTTTGAGTACCTGGTGATGCCTTTTGGGCTCACTAATGCCCCTTCTGTCTTCCAGTGCTTCATGAACGATATTTTCCGAGATTTTGTCGATAAATTTTTGATTATCTATCTGGATGATATTTTGATCTTCTCCAAGGATTGGGATTCTCATGTGGAACATATTCGGACTGTGTTCCGGATCTTGAGGGAGAATTCCCTGTATGTCAAAGGATCTAAATGCCTTTTTGGAGTACAGAGGATTTCTTTTTTGGGATTTATTTCGTCCCCGTCAACTATTGAAATGGACCCGGCCAAGGTACAGGCCATTCACGATTGGGTTCAGCCCACTTCTTTGAAGGCCCTCCAGAAGTTTTTGGGTTTTGCTAATTTTTATCGGAAATTTATAGCAAAATTTTCTAGTATTGCCAAGCCATTGACTGATTTGACTAAAAAGGGTGCTGATGTGTTAAATTGGTCTCCGGAGGCTGTTTCTTCATTTCAGGAGCTGAAGCGAAGATTCACCTCCGCCCCGGTTTTGCGGCAACCTGATGTCTCACTTCCATTCCAGGTAGAGGTGGATGCTTCTGAGATTGGTGCAGGAGCTGTTTTGTCCCAAAAGGATCCTGTAACATCTAAAATGAATCCCTGTGCTTTCTTTTCCCGAAAGTTCTCTCCATCTGAACGTAACTATGATGTGGGGAATAGGGAACTGTTGGCCATGAAATGGGCATTTGAGGAGTGGAGACATTGGTTGGAGGGAGCTAAGCATCAAGTCGTGGTCCTCACTGACCACAAGAATTTGATTTACCTAGAGTCGGCTAAGTGCTTGAACCCTAGACAGGCTAGGTGGGCCTTGTTTTTTACACGTTTTGATTTTATGGTTTCTTTTCTTCCTGGAACAAAGAATGTCAAGGCAGACGCCCTCTCTAGGAGCTTCCTTGCTGATTCTCCTGTGGTGACCAAGCCTGCTACCATCTTAGGCGAAGGGGTAGTTCTTTCTGCCATCTCGCCCGATTTGAGACGTGCTCTGGAAGAGTTCCAGGAGGACAAACCTGAGCGTTGTCCCAGTGGAAAGTTGTATGTTCCTGACCAGTGGAAGAAGAGAGTGATGTCTGAAGTTCATTGCTCTGCTTTGGCTGGTCATCCAGGTATCTTTGGTACTAGAGATCTGGTGAGTCGGTTTTTTTGGTGGCCCTCCTTGTCTCGTGATGTCAGGAATTTTGTGCAGTCCTGTGGGACGTGCTCCCGGTCTAAATCGTGTTCTCGCTCTAGTGGGTTGTTGATGCCTTTGCCTGTCCCCAAGAGGCCATGGACCCATATTTCAATGGATTTCATCTCTGATATGCCTGTCTCTCAGAGGATGACTGTTATTTGGGTGATTTGTGATAGGTTCTCTAAGATGGTTCATCTTGTACCACTCCCTAAGTTGCCGTCTTCCTCTGAGTTGGTGCCCCTGTTTTTACAACAGGTGGTTCGATGCACGGGATTCCTGAGAACATTGTATCTGACAGAGGAGTCCAGTTTGTGTCTAGATTTTGGAGAACTTTCTGTTCCAGGCTGGGAATTCAGTTGTCCTTCTCCTCTGCTTTTCACCCTCAGACCAATGGGCAGACAGAGAGAACAAACCAGACCTTGGAGTCATATTTGAGATGTTTTATTTCTGCTGATCAGGATGATTTGGTTTCATTTTTGCCCTTGGCCGAATTTGCTTTAAATAATAGAGCTAGTTCTGCCACTTTGATGTCACCTTTTTTTTGTAACTTTGGGTTTCATCCTCGATTTTCTTCAGGGCAGGTGGAGCCCTCTGCCTGCCCAGGTGTTGACACTGTGGTGGAGAGAATGCACCAGATCTGGGACCAAGTGGTGGATAAGTTATCTCTCCCCCAGGAAAAGGTCCAGCGGTTTTCCAACCGACATAGGACCATTGGTCCCCAGTTTAAGGTTGGTGATATGGTGTGGTTATCATCAAAAAATATTGCTATGAAGGTGGCTTCTCCTAAGTTTAAGCCTAGATTTATTGGACCTTACAAGATTGTGGAGATTATTAATCCGGTCTCTTTTCATTTGGCTCTTCCTGTCACATTTAAAATCCATAATGTGTTCCATAAATCTTTGTTAAAGAGGTTTGTTGAACCTGTTGTTCCGGGGGTGGCACCTCCAGACCCTGTATTGGTTGAAGGTAACATGGAATATGAGGTAGAGAAAGTACTGGATTCCCGTCTGGCTAGACGGAGACTCCAGTATTTGGTTAAGTGGAAGGGTTATGGTCAGGAGGATAATTTCTGGGTCTCTGCCTCTGATATTCATGCCAAAAGATTGGTGCGTGCCTTTCATCGGGCTCACCCTGATCGCCCTGGTGGCGTAGTTGAGGGTTCGGCGACCCCTCCTCAAGGGGGAGGTACTGTTGTGAGTTCATTTTCCCCTTCATTACTGAGGCCCGAGGAACTCCCTCTTCTGGTAAAGAAAGGTAGTGAGCCTGATTATCAAACACCTGAGGCTGATGATGATGACTGGCTGAGTGGAGTTACTGACTGGTTATAAGGCTGCCGACGCCCTTCTGCCCTGCGGGTGATTTCTCTGTGGGATCCTTGGAGACCAGTCTGAATTCCTGCTCCTCTAAAGCTAAGTTTGCTGCTTGGCCTTTTGCTTTTGTTGCCTTGACTTTGTTTTGCTTTGTTTTTCTGGATTTCTGCCATTCCCTGCTGGGGTGTGCTGAATTCATTTAGCTCTGTCTTCTGAAAATACCTGAGTGCTGATTTAGTTTTTGAAGCCTAGCTGCTTCAGGGCCTTTTTCATATCAGCTTGTTGGCTTTTGTCTTTGATAGGGTTTCGGCAGATTGCAGACAGCAGCCTTCCTGTCCTTTCCTATCTAGGTAGTTTTGGGCCCCGTCTTTGCTCAGTCTATCTTTCTGTCTGTGTTAGTATTTTCATCTTGCTTCACCGTCATTATATGTTGGGGGCTGCCTATTGCTTTGGTGTCTGCTCTGGGGCAGTTTAGATTTCCCCTTTCTTTCTTTAGGCCTATGTAATTCTCCGGCTGTGATCGAGGGGTCTAGGGCATCGTAGGAACCCCCCACGGCTACTGCTAGTTGTGTTGATAGGTTCAGGGGTCTGCAATCTGATAGTTGCCAACTTCTCTGGTTTTCTGGACTTAGCTTGTATTTCTGCTTTTGCCTCCTACGGTGACTCATTCATAACACGTGTGTGTACGAGGTGTACGGAGCGGAGCCGCATGTGTACGAGGTGTACGGAGCGGAGCCGCGTGTGTACGAAGTGTACAGAGCGGAGCCGTGTGTGTACAAGGTGTACGGAGCGGAGTCGCATGTGTACGAGGTGTGGGGAGCGGAGCTGCGTGTGTACGAGGTGTAAGGAGCGGAGCCACATGTGTACAAGGTGTACGGAGCAGAGCCGCATGTGTATGAGGTGTGGGGAGCGGAGCCGCAGGTGTACAGAGCGGAGCCGCATGTGTACGAGGTGTACGGAGCGGAGCCGCATGTGTACGAGGTGTGGGGAGTAGAGCCGCGTGTGTACGAGATGTACGGAGCAGAGCCGCATATGTACGAGGTGTACGGAGCGGAGCCGCGTGTGTATGAGGTGTACCGAGCAGAATCGCTTGTGCACGAGGTGTGGGGAACGGAGCCGCGTGTGTACGGAGCGGAGTCGTGTGTGTACTTGGTGTACGGAGCGGAGCCGCGTGTGTATGGGGTATGTGGAGCCGTGTGTGTACGGAGTAGAGCCATATGTGTACTGGATGTATGGAGCGGAGCCAAGTGTGTACAAGGCATACAAAATGGGCTTTTCCCACGGACACAGGAGTACATGTCGGAGCCCCGAGGAGCACTTTAAAACTTGCACATGACGTTCCCACCGGAAGTGATGTGCTGGAATCTGACTTGAAATGAGGTAATTTCATGAGGCGATTGTGACGGTACCAGGAATGCTTCAGATCCATCACCATGTCCTCCTCCGACAGCGCACACAGCAGGATCGCCTTGGAATCAGGGGTGCCGGCCATGTGTGCGGATCTTGATATGTCCTGCACCGGGAGGCTCAGGTGGGCATTACAATGGGAGCCGGACAGCTATGGTATCTAGAATCTTTCTTTCTTTCTTTCTTTCTTTCTTTCTTTCTTTCTTTCTTTCTTTCTTTCTTTCTTTCTTTCTTTCTTTCTTTCTTTCTCTCTCTCTCTGTTTCTTTCTTTCTTTCTCTCTGTTTCTTTCTCAGTCTCTGTTCTGTCTTTCCCTATCTTTTTCTTTCTCTCTCTCTGTTCTTTCTTTCGCTCTCTAATCTTTCTTTTTTTTCTTTCTCTCTTTCTGTTCTTTCTTTCTCTGTTCATTCTTTCCCCTCTCTTTCTTTCTTTCCTCTTTCTTTCTCTCTCCTTTCTTTCTTTCACTTCTTTCTTTCTCTCTCTCTCTTCTTTTTCTGTTCTTTCTTTCCCATCTTTCTTTCTCTCTATCTCTCTGTTCTTTCTTTCTTTCCCCTCTTTCTCTCTGTTCTTTCTTTCTTTCTTTCTTTCTTTCATTTTTTCTCTTTCTTTCTCTGTCTCTCTCTGTTCTTTCTTCCCCTTCTTTCTTTCTTTCTTTCTTTCTTTCTTTCTTTCTTTCTTTCCTTTTCTCTCTGTTCTTTCTTTCTTTCTTTCTTTTTTCCTCTTTCTTTCTTTTTCCTTCTCTCTCTCTATTCTTTCTTTCTTTCCCCTCTTTCTTTTTTTTTTAGCTCTCCCTCTGTTCTTTTTTCTGTCCCCTCTCTTTCTCTCTCTGTTCTTTCTTTCCCTTCTTTCTTTCTCTCTCTCTGTTCTTTCTTTCTCTCTCTGTTCTTTCTCTCTGTTCTTTCCCCTTTTTTTGTCTCTTTCTGTTCTTTCTTTCTATCTGTTCTCTCTCTGTTCTCTCTTTCCCCTCTTTCTTTCTCTCTCTCTGTTCTTTTTGTCTGTCCCCGCTTTCTTTCTCTGTGTTCTTTCTTTCCCCCTTTCTTTCTCTCTCTGTTCTTTTTTTCTTTCCCCTCTTTCTTTCTCTCTCTCTGTTCTTTTTTTCAGTCCATGCTTTCTTTCTCTGTGTTCTTTCTTTCTTTTTCTCTGTTCTTTCTTTATTTCCCCTCTTTATTTTTCTTTTCTTTCTCTTTCTTTCTTTTTCTCTTTCTTTCTTTCTTTCTTTCTCTCTCTGCTCTTTCTTTCACTCTCTGTTCTTTCTTTCCCCTCTTTCTTTCTCTCTCTCTGTTCTTTCTTTCGCTCTCTGTTCTTTCTTTCCCCTCTTTCTTTCTCTCTCTTTCTGTTCTTTCTTTCGCTCTCTGTTCTTTCTTTCCCCTCTTTCTTTCTCTCTCTGTTCTTTCTCTCTCTGTTCTGTCTTTCTCTCTCGCTCTCCTTTCTTTCTTTCTTTCTTTCTTTCTTTCTTTCTTTCTTTCTTTCTATCTCTCTGTTTTCTTTCTTTCTTTTCCTTAGTACCAGTCAGTGTGCCCACAGTACCAGCCACTATGCCCCCAGTACCAGTCAGTGTGATCAGCAGTGCTAAATGGGTGTGGTTGGGCATGGACATGGGTGTGACTAGTCACAAAATGAGTGTGGTCGGGGGCATGGCCTAAAATTTGCAGCGGCGCGCTGCAGCTTTGTCCCTCTTTCCCTTCTTCAAAAGTTGGGAGGTATGGCTATTTACCTATTCAAATTTACCATGTGGAGCGCCGCGGGGGCCCTGGCCTGGAGAGAAGCATGGCCTGGCTGCTCATGAATGGGGGGGCCCTGGTCTGGGGAGAAGCATGGCCTTGGCTGCTCATGAATGGGGGGGCCCCTGGGGGAGATGCTTGGCTGCTCATGAATGGGGCGGCTCATGGGGGGGAGAAGAAACATGAATCGGGCGGCCCACATAGGGGGAAAGCAGCATAAACTGGGGGGGCGCATGGGGAGAAGCAGCATAAACTGGGGGGGCCACATAGGGCGAGAAGCACTATGCCAAAAGTAGATCGCATATGGGGGAGAGCATTATGAAACAAAGGGAAATGGAGGGTGCTTATATATATTACCTGGAGGCTGCCTTGGGCTATATATGTTATTTAGAGGCTATGCTGGGCTGTATATATTACCTGGAGGCTGTTTTGGGCTGTATATATTACCTGAAGTCTATGCTGGACTGTATCTATTACCTTTAAGCTATGCTGAACTGTATATATTACCTGGAGTAGAGGCTATGCTGGGCTGTATATATCACCTGGAGGCTGTGTCGGGCTGTATATATTACCTGAAGGCTGTGCTGGGCTGTATATATCAACTGGAGGCTGTGCTGGGCTGTATATATTAACTGGAGGCTGTGCTGGGCTGTATATATTACCTGGAGTCTGTGCTGGACGCTGTATTTATTACCTGAAGGCTGTTGCTGGACTGTATATATTAACTGGAGGCTTTGCTGGGCTGTATATGTTATTTGGATGCCATGCTGGGCTGTAAATATTAACTGAAGGCTATGCTGGGCTGTATACCATATTTTATTTGGAGGCTGTGCTGGGCTGTATGTATTAACAACTAGAGTAAATGCTGGGCTAGTGGGCTATATATGTTATTTGGAGGCTGTACTGGCCTGTATATATAATTTGGAGGCTGCAACTGGTAAATAATAAATACAGCCCAGCAGCACCCTACAGATATTATATCCAGCCCTGCATAGCCTCAATATTAGATAACAGCAAATAACTTTGTTGCCCTATGAAGGGCGGGGGGGGGGCGAAAAAAAAAAATTTCTTGCACAGGGGCCCACTACACTCTGTGTCCGCCCCTGCTGTAAATACATGTGCAAATGCCAATTTTTAGTTATTGATCCCATAAATTTAATTTCTGCCTATATTTTTCTCACTTCACTAACTCAGACTATTTAGGGCTGATGCATCACATACAAATCGAATTACAAAAATATTACAACACAGGTTGTAATGTAACAAAATAGGTAAAAAACCAAGGCGAGGTGTGTGTCAATACTTTTGCAAGCCACTGTGCGCATTGTGTCAACCAACATATAGAGCATATGTTAATAGTTATTAAAGACACACCTTAACTATGAACACCACCCAAAGAAAGGAGGGGCATTATAATCTCTTTAAAAAAATATTTCTTTAAACTTTATTAAAAAATTGAATTTAAAATACATATAAGTTCAACAGAGAAATGAAATGGAGGACCACATGTTGCATTTGCATAGTTATAGTCAATCAATATGGAATTATACAAAGTGTGTAATAAAAATATAATTTTCTTACTAGATAGAAGCTTAACCTCCAGACATATCTTATAAATATTTGCTTAGTGCACAAGTACTGCCTTATTCACGCTGATGGGACAAGATAACTCACATATTTTTGCAGGCTAATGTGGAATGTGGTCCTGGTCCCTTGTATATGGTATCATTAGCATATTGGTTTTGGTATAGTAAATTTTGTTCCGTAACAAGATGATGCCTATATTCAGACACTATGTGGTGTTGATATATTGTCATGGTGTGACGGCATTATTTTTCCCATGTATAGGGGTATTATTGGTATACTGGTCTTCATATAATGGGTTTTTTCCAGTTATGGTATGGAGATAATATTTGTCATTTAATACCTATTTGACTGTACTACTTAGAAGTAGAGTTGAGCGACTTTGGTCGGATCGGGTTTCATGAAACAAAATTTGTTTCAGATGAAACTGGTCCAACTAGGGCAAAAAAAGTCGGAGTTTCGTCTGAAACCCGACCCCAATGCAAGTCAATGGGAAATAAAAGTCGGCATTGAGCGGATGACATTCATCCACTCAATGCCGACTTTTATTCCCCATTGATTTGCATTGGGGTCGGGATTCGGACGAAACTCCGACTTTTTTTGCCCTAGTTGGACAGTTTCATCTGAAACAAATTTTGTTTCATGAAACCCAATCCGACCAAAGTCGCTCAACTCTACTAAGAAGTATTACTTAGAAAATGATCTCGAGTGGGAGTAGGGGACATGGAAGGGTATGTTAAAATTTGGCTTAAGCACAAAAGATTCCCATTATGCCAATGTAAACAAATATATTATATAAATATTGGCCATATTGTATTATTTCAACAATTTCATCCAATTTTCTGGCATTATTCAGTTGTTTCTTTTGCAAGAGCCAAATAACAACAGAAAATCTGTGAACATTTTGATAATTTGCATTGGAGTTTTTAGTCCAGCCAGAGATTCTTACTGAAACAATTACTGCTTGACTGCCTTGCTGATGTCTAACTGTTAATTACACAAGTAGAGGTTATTCTTTTGTGACTCCTAGATACATTTACCAAGTTTTATCTGTAATGTTATGCTTATGATAAAATTGTTCTTTCGAAAGGCTAATCGTTACCGAACTGCCTAGTTCTGTGCCTAAACTCTGATCTGCAACCCTTAATCTTTGTGCCTCAACTGAGATATGCAACAACCAAGCTCATTGCCTTTATTAATGGATTTAACTGCCAAGATTGTGACCTCACCGAGAGCTTGTTACTGCTACACCATCTGTAAGCATGTGTTCTACTTGTACTTTGCTGGATCTGCATGAATCCCTTAACCCCTCAGTGGCTGATCCAATTTTATCCTTAATGACCAGGCCAAGTTTTTTACATCTAACCAGTGTCAATTTATGTGATAATAACTGTGGAACGCTTCATCGTATCCCAATGATTGTGAGAATGTTTATTTCATCATGACACATTGTATTTTATGCTATTGGTAAATTTAGGTAGCTATGTTGTGCATTTATATGTGAAAATATCTGACTATTGGTGAAAATTTTGAAAAACTCACAATGTTCCAATTTTTTCTCTATATCCTTAAAGTTAGACATACTGTTCAAAAGAATTAAAAAATAACATTTTCCATATGTTTACTTTACATCTGCATCAGTTTTCAAATGTCATTTTGTTTTGTTATGGTACAATGCTACGTCATAAATGTGCACCACATGAAGGATCCCACCTGTCGTACCCTCATTTATCTCGACAATGGGGCTCTGTAGTACTGACAGGAATGGACAGATGACATGCAGAACTTTTCCAAGTACTTCTAGGAATTTTAAGAGGTCCAAAATAAATGAATGGAAAAAGCAGCTCATGTGCGGCCACCTCTCCATTCCACGAGAACTTGCCAGGGCTCCATTCTCAAGATAGATGTAGCCCAAGGGTGGTCCCCCTTTCTTTTGGACATTCCTGGTGTATGTTTTCAATATGCTAAAAATGTCCCAGATGCCGCAATACCTTTAAGGCAAATCAATATTTGTCCAATTAGTTGGAATACAATGACTGGGATCTTTACCGGTCAGTCATACAGTATATGGCATATGATAACATTCAGCAGAAATATGAATGCAGCTCTGGAATATAGCATATACTGCAACTCAAATGAGTACAAAGCAAGTAAGGCTAGTTTCACACTAGCGTTTATTCCACGCAGCGCACGGTGCCGCTAAGCCACGCCCCCTGCCAGCTCCCTGCCCGCCCCATCCGGTCATCGCCGCCTACTATCGCACATGGACGCTTGCGATCTGCGCACCCTATCTTTAGCATAGGATTTTGGCGTGCGCTGCGCACTTTTGAAGGTGCGCCGAGCGCGCCGAAATGCAACATGCTGCGTTCGGCGCACACGGGCGCACTTTCAAAAGTGCGCAGCGCACGCCAAAATCTTACTAGCGCATGGCCAGCGCACGATCTGCGCACCCTATGCTAAAGATAGTGTGCGCAGATCGCAAGCGTCCATGTGCGATAGTAGGCGGCGATGACCGGATGGGGCGGGCAGGGAGCCGGTAGGGGGCGGGGCTTAGCGGTGCTGTGCGCTGCGTGGAATAAACGCTAGTGTGAAACTAGCCTAATACAATGTATTTTCAAGTTCCTTATATAGATAAAATGTATTTATAAAAAATATAAATTAATGTTCATAAGTGATTATATACTATACATAAAATATGTTAAAATAAAAACATGAAGGAAATGAGCCCTGTAAGTGAGAGTGAAGAAGCAATAAATACTGAAACATTGAGGCTTTTAGTGCGCTGAGAAAAAGAGAGTTCAATAGGGGCATGTTTATGATCCATAGACATATAAGTGAAGTATACAGGGAAACAAATTAGGACTTGTTCAAGCATGACACTGATCATAGAACATAAGACGTAAACTAAACCAGGTAATGGAGCTGTTTAAATTTGGGGTAAGAATACATTTTTCATGCAAAGGGTAATCAGAATTTAGAGCACACATCTGAGACAGCAGCTAGATTTAGGGACCATCCTCTCTCACTAATAATTTGGCATCAATATATTTTGACAGAAAGTGCTATACCTGTGTAATGCCATAAGGCGTGTTTAATATAGAGTGCTTATTATGAACAATATATGCCGCAACCGTGAAAGCACCCAGATGAGTCTTATTGCTTTACTCACTCTAGTGATTCTTTTTCATACTTTTATATGGATCAGCATTATTCAATAAAAATGGACATATAAAGTCATAGCTGAAAGTCCAAATCTGTAGTAGTCACTTATCCTACCATGTGCTATTCATACTGATAGCTTCCTATATGGCTGTGAAGCCCTTAAGCCTTTTCCTACATCAATTATCACTTCCAAACATAAAACAGGTGTGAACAGGTGCATGCTAAGAGTAGTCATCTCTATATAGTAGGAAAAATAAGCATTTGATACACTGCCGATTTTTCAAGCCTTCCCACCTACAAAGAATGGAGATGACTGTAATTTTTATTGGAGATACACTTCAACTGTGAGAAACAGAATCTAAAAATGAAAACAAGAAAACCACATTGTATGATTTTTAAATTATTAAATTGCATTTTATTGCATGAAACAATTATTTGATCACTTACCATCCAGTAAGAATTCTGCCTCTCACAGACCTGTTAGTTATTCTTTAAGAAGTCCTCCTACTCTGCACTCATTACCTGTATTAATTAAACCTGTTTAAACATGTTACCTGTGTAAGAGACACCTGTCCACACACTCAATCAATTTGACTCTAACCTCTAAACCATGGCCAAGACCAAACAGCTAAGGACCCCAAGAACAAAATTGTAGACCTGCATAAGGCAGAGATAGGCTACAGGACAATAGGCAAGCAGATTGGTGAAAAGACAACAACTTTTGGCACAATTATTAGAATATTTAACAAACGCAAAATGACTGTCAATTTTCCTCGGTCTGGGGCTTCATGCATGATCTTGCCTCATGGGGTAAGGATGATTCTGAGAAAGGTCAGAAATCAGCCCAGAACTACACGTGATGACCTGGTCAATGACCTGAAGAGAGCTTGGACTACAGTCTCAAACACTACTGTTAGTAGCACAGTATGCCTTCATGGATTAAAATGCTTCAGGCAAGCAAGGTTCCCCTGCTCAGGCCATCACATGTCCAGGCCCATTTGAAGTTCCCAAATGACCATCTGGATGATCCAGAGGAGGCATGGGAGGTCATGTGGTCAGATGAGACTAAAATAGAACTTTTTGGTATCAATTCCAGCTGCATTGTTTGGGGGAGCTATTCTGCAAAGGGGACCGGACAACTGCACTATATTTAAGGGAGGATGGATGGGTTCATGTATCCCGAGATTTTGTCCAAAAACCTCCTTCCTTCTGTAAGAGCATTGAAGATGGGTCGTGGCTGGGTCTTCCAGCATGACAATGACATGAAACAAACAGCCAGGGCAACTAAGGAGTGGCTCTGTAAGAAGCATTTCAAGGTCCTGGAATGGTCTAGGAGTAGGCTAAAATCCATGCTGTAGTGTGTGCAAACTTGGTCAAGAACCACAGGAAACATCGGACCTCTGTAATTACAAACAAAGGTTTCTGCACCAAATAATAAAGGGAATCTGTCACCCCCCGGGTCTTATAAAACCAATTAATATGGGCATATAGATAATAGAAATGTTAAACTAGTCCTGCCTATATGCCTCATATTAACCGTCTTGTTGATGAGAAATGTTATATTCTTTCTGTATGCTAATGATTTCTTCCAGGCTTTGGGGTGTGAGGTGCCTGGAAGAAATTCTTGCTTCCTGTCTTCATTGTAATACTACCCCCTCCCATCCACTTCAGTTGTGGCCACAGAATCCCTTAGCTGCGCCTCAAAAATCTTTACCTCATAATCCCTTCTATTGGCACTGCATTCAGGGATTTTATGTGCAGGCGCCGACAAGTCATTGCGACATCTGGCATGCGCGACCATAAGATGCTCTCCCCACTTCCTCCCTGCATAGTCATCGCTAGGAACCTTGTGTACATAGTGATGACTATGCAGAGAGGAATTGGGAAGAGCCACCCACCAAACTCTCAGCCTGGGTAATGAGGGCATTAATCAGAGAGGCAACACAGAGATCAGTATTTTGTATTTTGTTTTCTGTACATTTATGGATGCTGCTGTCTTCCCTGTTTGGAGATATGCATATTGAACATATGCATGTATATACAGTATATCACAAGATATTATAGGGAATTTCCTTGGGAGAGTTTTCTAAACATGTTCTCATGTTTAATGTCATGTAAATGTCATTATGCAGGAAGGCGGAATAGGTGAGCTGTGACACTACCTACTGTGAATGGTGGATTCTGTTATTGCTCATTGTAATTTTACTTGTTATGATAATGAGGTGACTGCTGAAAAGGGATCTCTTTTGGGCGTGTCAGTCTATTAGAAAAGCAATTGCTGTATATTTGATTTAAGGGGTGACATAAACTTTACAGTAAATTCTTCCAAAACTATGATTAAAAGTGTAAGAGAATGGTCAGCCATAATATACTGAGCGGCCATGATGAATCAGGCAGCCATCTTGTCAAAGTTAGAAAAAATTCAACTTTTACAAAAGAACTAATAAGATGTACTTTGAAATGGAGGATGAGAAATGAGATCATGTCTGCTAACAGATCTGGCAGGAAAATTGGATCAATAGGGGAATAGGGTTAACAAATATATGGTCAATGTGTGTACACTGCGTGCAGAATTATTAGGCAAGTTGTATTTGAGAGGATTCTTTTTATTATTGAACAACAACTATGTTCTCAATCAACCCAAAAGACTCATAAATATCAAAGCTTAATATTTTTGGCAGTTGGAGTGGGTTTTTTTTTAGATTTGGCTATCTTAGGAGGATATCTGTTTTTTCAGGTAACTATTATTGTGCCGAATTATTAGGCAACTTAATAAAAACCAAATATATACCCATCTCACTTGTTTATTTTCACCAGGTAAACCAATATAACAACACAAAATTTAGAAATAAACATTTCTGACATTCAAAAACAAAAAAAATCAGTGACCAATATAGCCACCTTTCTTTACGATGACACTCAAAAGTCTTCCATCCATAGATTCTGTCAGTTGCTTGATCTGTTTACGATCAACATTGCGTGCAGCAGCCATCACAGCCTCCCAGACAATGTTCCGAGAGGTGTACTGTTTTCCCTCCTTGTAGATCTCACATTTTATGAGGGACCACAGGTTCTCTATGGGTTTCAGATCAGGTGAACAAGGGGGCCATGTCATTATTTTTTCTTCTTTTAGACCTTTACTGGCCAGCCACGCTGTGGAGTATTTGGATGCATGAAAATCATGTTTTTCTTGAACGATTCCGACTTCTTCCTGTACTATTGCTTGAAGAAGGTGTCTTTCAGAAACTGGCAGTAGGTCTGAGAGTTGAGCTTCACTCCATCCTCAACCCAAAAAGGTCCCACAAGTTCATCTTTAATGATACCAGCGCATACCAGTACCCCACCTCCACCTTGCCGGCATCTGAGTCGGAGCGGAGCTCTCTGCCCTTTACTGATCCAGCCTCGGGCTTATCCATCTGGCCCATCAAGAGTCACTCTCTTTTCATCAGTCTATAAAACCTTAGAAAAATCAGTCTTAAGATATTTCTTGGCCCAGTCTTGACGTTTTATCTTGTTTCTTGTTCAAAGGTGGTCATTTTTCAGCCTTCCTTACCTTGGCCATGTCCCTGAGTATGGCACACCTTGTGCTTTTTGATACTCCAGTAACGTTGCAGCTCTGAAATATGGCAAAACTGGTGGCAAATGGCATCTTGGCAACTTCACACTTGATTTTCCTCAATTCATGGGCCGTTATTTTGTGCCTTTTTTTCTTGCGACCCTGTTGGCTATTTTCCATGAAACGCTTGATTGTTCGGTGATTACGCTTCAAATGTTTGGCAATTCCAAGACTGCTGCATCCCTCTGCAAGACATCTCACAATTTTTGACTTTTCAGAGTCCGTCAAATCTTCTGACCCATTTTGCCAAAGGAAAGGAAGTTGCCAAATAATTAACCACACCTTATATGGGATGTTGATGTCATTAGACTATACCCCTCCTCATTACAGAGATGCAAATCATCTGATTTACATAATTGGCAGTTGGCTTTCAAGCCTATACAGCTTGCAGTAGGACAACATGTATAAGAAGGATGATGTGATCAAAATACTCATTTGCCTAATAATTCTGAACACAGTGTATACGTGATAGTGTTGGTAGAAGAACAAAACTCATTAAAATGTCAAAAGCATGAAATTATCGATCAAGCCTGGAAGCAGAGATACGACTAAAGACAGTAGCTATAGATACCAATGACTTTTATGGGTTTAGTGTTGTTAGGGGAAACATTAATGTCTTTGTAGAACACCACAAATAGAACACCACAACGCAGACGGCGACAACCCTGGCACACGGTGCAAACACGTTTCCTGCAGCGGTGCTCCAGGTGCGCTGAACGTCTGTGGAGAAAATCCAATCTACCCGAAGATTTCATCCATTTTAAGTTTATGCTTAGAACATACAACACTGCCCTTCACCTCTCAAAACAAACCTATTTCAACACCCTCATCACCTCACTGTCCAATAACCCGAAACGTCTCTTTGACACTTTTCATTCTCTACTCAATCCAAGAGTACAGGCCCCAACCACGGAGCTCCGAGCTGACGATCTGTCCAATTACTTTAAAGAAAAAATTGACCAGATCCGACAGGAAATTATCTCCCAATCACCTCATACCATGCACTGTCCTCCCTCCCCCACTGCATCTAACTCACTCTCTGATTTTGAACCAGTCACAGAAGAAGAAGTAAGCAGGCTCCTTGCATCTTCTCGCCCAACTACTTGCACCAGTGACCCATTTCCGTCACAGCTCCTCCAGTCCCTTTCCCCTGCTGTCACCCCTCACCTAACTAAAATATTTAACCTCTCTCTCTCTTCTGGTATTTTTCCCTCCTCATTTAAGCATGCCATCATACATCCACTACTTAAAAAACCATCCCTCGACCAAAACTGTGCCGCTAACTATAGACGTGTCTCTAATCTTCCCTTCATCTCTAAACTCCTGGAACGCCTGGTCCACTCCCGTCTTATCCGCTATCTCTCAGAAAACTCTCTTCTCGACCCTCTCCAATCCGGTTTCCGCTCTTTACACTCCACTGAAACTGCCCTCACTAAAGTCTCTAATGATCTGCTAACAGCTAAATCAAATGGTCACTACTCCATGCTAATTCTCTTGGATCTCTCTGCAGCATTCGACACTGTGGATCATCAGCTCCTCCTCACTATGCTCCGTTCCATTGGCCTCAAGGATACCGTTCTCTCCTGGTTCTCCTCCTATCTCTCCGACCGCTCCTTTACTGTATCTTTTGCCAGTTCCTCCTCCTCTCATCTTCCCCTTACTGTTGGGGTCCCCCAAGGATCGGTTCTAGGCCCCCTCCTCTTCTCCTTGTACACTGCCCCTATTGGTCAAACAATCAGTAGATTTGGTTTCCAGTACCATCTCTATGCTGATGACACCCAATTATATGCTTCTTCTCCTGACATCATGCCAGCCTTTCTAGAAAACACCGGCGATTGTCTAAACGCTGTGTCTAATATCATGTCCTCACTATATCTGAAACTGAACCTGTCAAAGACTGAACTCCTGGTGTTTCCTCCCTCTACTAATGTACCTATACCCGACATTGCCATTTCTGTGTGTGGTTCCACTATTACTCCCCAGCAACAGGCCCGCTGTCTTGGGGTCATACTTGATTCCGAGCTTTCCTTTGCCCCCCACATTCGATCACTGGCTCGCTCTTGTCATCTGCACCTCAAAAACATTTCTAGAATTCGACCTTTTCTTACCTTTGACTCTGCAAAAACTCTTACTGTTTCTCTTATTCATTCTCGTCTCGACTATTGTAACTCTCTTCTAATCGGTCTCCCTCTTACCAAACTCTCCCCTCTCCAATCTGTCTTGAATGCTGCAGCCAGGATCATATTCCTCACCAATCGTTACACCGATGCCTCTACCTTGTGCCAGTCATTACACTGGCTACCCATCCACTCCAGAATTCAGTATAAACTTATTAGCCTCACTCACAAAGCCCTCCATGGCTCAGCACCACCCTACATCTCCTCCCTTGTTTCAGTATACCACCCTACCCGCGCCCTCCGTTCTGCTGATGACCTGAGGTTAGCATCCTCAATAGTCAGAACCTCCCACTCCCGTCTCCAAGACTTTACACGTGCCGCGCCAATTCTTTGGAATGCACTTCCCAGGTCAATACGATTAGTCCCCAATCCCCACAATTTTAAGCGTGTCCTGAAAACGCATTTATTCAGACTGGCCTATTGCCTCAACACATTAACCTAATCTATCCCTGTGTGGCAGAGCCAAAAGACTTACCATAACCAGGTTCCCCGCATCATTCTCCCACATGCTTTATGCATCCATTAGCCCTCTGTGTCCGTACTGTCACACACCTAACATTATGGCTGGTCCATACAATCAGGGCAACTGTTACCACCCACCTTTCGTGTCTACCTATTTCCTCATAGACTGTAAGCTTGCGAGCAGGGCCCTCTTTCCTCTTGGTATTTGCTATAATCTACTCTATGTGATTATTGTTATGCTGTAATGTCTATTGTCTGTACAAATCCCCTCTGAAATGTAAAGTGCTGCGGAATATGTCGGCGCTATAAAAATAAAATTTATTATTATTATTATTATTTGTATTATGTCATTATATTCTTTGTTCTAAACCATGTTTCTCTAGAATTATTATGTAAACGCCCTCTGCGGCAAGATGCAGCTTTCTTTGTTCTCATTATGTACAAAAAGCCCCTGTTACTGTTGCTCGGTGCCATTTCACCGCCATCATGCCACTGTGCCACACCATGGCCAGGGCACGGAGTCTTTTCATTTCCAGACTTCACAGCGAATCTCTGCCCGTCTGAATTCCTGTTTTTGTGCCCGCATGCTTCAGCTTCCCTGATTGTCTGTGCCTGTTCTGCCGTGTATCTCTAAATAAACTTCATCCTGAGCTTGATAAGAGGATCGTCTCCATATTTTTCCAGCTCTTCCAGCTCTCAGTAAGGACTTTCTCTTACAAAATGGTTTGGCCATTTTCTGGTTATTGTTGACCAATGTGTTGAGATGATGGTAAGGCACTTACTAATATGGCCTATCTTGAATTTCATCACTAAATATGAAATATGGGAATTAGAAATATACAGTTGTGGCCAAAAGTATTGACACCCCTGCAATTCTGTCAGATAATACTCAGTTTCTTCCTGAAAATGATTGCAAACACAAATTCTTTGGTATTATTATCTTCATTTAATTTGTCTTAAATGAAAAAACACAAAAAGAATTGTCCTAAAGCCAAATAGGATATAATTCCACACCAAACATAAAAAAGAGGGTGGACAAAAGTATTGGCACTGTTCGAAAAATCATGTGATGCTTCTCTAATTTGTGTAATTAACAGCACCTGTAACTTACCTGTGGCACCTAACAGGTGTTGGCAATAACTAAATCACACTTGCAGCCAGTTGACATGGATTAAAGTTGACTCAACCTCTGTCCTGTGTCCTTGTGTACCACATTGAGCATGGAGAAAAGAAAGAAGACCAAAGATCTGTCTGAGGACTTGAGAAACCAAATTGTGAGGAAGCATGAGCAATCTCAAGGCTACAAGTCCATCTCCAAAGACCTGAATGTCTACCTGTGTCTACCGTGCGCAGTGTCATCAAGAAGTTTAAAGCCCATGGCACTGTGGCTAACCTCCCTAGATGTGGATGGAAAAGAAAAATTGACAAGAGATTTCAATGCAAGATTGTGCGGATGTTGGATAAAGAACCTTGACTAACATCCAGACAAGTTCAAGCTGCCTTGCAGTCCGAGGGTACAACTGTGTCAACCCGTACTATCCGTCAGCATCTGAATGAAAAGGGACTGTATGGTAGGAGACCCAGGAAGACCCCACTTCTTACCCCAAGACATAAAAAAGACAGGCTGGAGTTTGCCAAAACTTACCTGAAAAAGCCTAAAATGTTTTGGAAGAATGTTCTCTGGTCAGATGAGACAAAAGTAGAGCTTTTTGGGCAAAGGCATCAACATAGAGTTTACAGGAGAAAAAAAGAGGCATTCAAAGAAAAGAACATGGTCCCTACAGTCAAACAAGGCAGAGGACTGCTTGACCGTGTGCATGGCATTATGAAGTCTGAAGACTACCAACAAATTTTGCAGCATAACGTAGGGCCCAGTGTGAGAAAGCTGGGTCTCCCTCAGAGTTCATGGGTCTTCCAGCAGGACAATGACCCAAAACACACTTCAAAAAGCACTAGAAAATGGTTTGAGAGAAAGCACTGGAGACTTCAAAGGTGGCCAGCAATGAGTCCAGACCTGAATCCCATAGAACACCTGTGGAGAGATCTAAAAATGGCAGTTTGGAGAAGGCACCCTTCAAATATCAGGGACCTGGAGCAGTTTGCCAAAGAAGAATGGTCTAAAATTCCAGCAGAGCATTGTAAGAAACTCATTGATGGTTACCGGAAGCGGTTGGTCGCAGTTATGCTAAAGGTTGTGCAACCAAGTATTAGGCTGAGGGTGCCAATACTTTTGTCTGGCCCATTTTTGGAGTTTTGTGTGAAATGATCAATGTTTTGCTTTTTGCTTCATTCTCTTTTGTGTTTTTTCATTTAAGACAAATTAAATGAAGATAATAATACCAAAGAATTTGTGTTTGCAATCATTTTCAGGAAGAAACTGAGTATTATCTGACAGAATTGCAGGGGTGTCAATACTTTTGCCCACAACTGTATGCTATCTTGAATTTCTGCGTTAAGTGCCTTTAAATCATCTCACAAACATATTTTGGCTAACAATAACCATAGAGTGGTTAACTCCTTTAAAGATGTTGTCCACTTCTTGGACAACTTCTTCTCATACCGCATTCTTGGCCGGATAAAATAAAAAAGCTAATACCTCCTGTGATGTTGCCATTCCCGTGGTTTCAGCATTTGCTCTCCCTCTGGCTTTCATGCTGTTGTTGTGAAATGTCACCCTGGTGTCACTGTCCCCGCCTTCTGTCGAATTGATCCAGAAGAGGAAATGAGAGAGCAGCTGCAGCCCTGATGTCTTCTTTATGTTCGATTTGTCAGGCGGGGATAGTGACACTGATGCTGATTGGGCGGTGGAGTCACATGTCACAACAACCGCACGAGAGCTTTGGGACTGTGAGTGATGACACCGCTGGAATGGCATGGGAGGGGAGTATAGGTTTTTTATTTTATAGGGCCAAATATTTAGATCAAGAAGCGGTTGTCCAAGTAGTGGACAACCCTTTTAACATAAAAACTTTCGCTAGATTTATTTTTCATAAATGTTATTTAGTTAAATTCTTTAGTCAATTATGTAAAGTGGAAAATGATAGTGCTAGTTACAAAACAAACAAAAGTCAAACAAACAAAAAAGATAACACGTATAACCAATTAATACAATGAAAATACGGCCATTTTGTGAGTTCAGAAAAACATAACATAAAAACAACAAACAGTATTGCTCACAATCTAAGAAACTGACCCATAATAATAAAGACCTATTTCCATAAATCCAACAACAAACAAAATAAATTTTAAATAAATTCAGTGGACCCATGTTTTCTGTAAATGTAGGTTCATAAACTTGCCCAAGATGTTGCAGCTCAGAGAGTAACGATGATATGAGATCTTCAGAGTATGCAGAGCTTAATTCTTCAGAGGATGCCACCAGATTTTCTTCACTAATTGTCCTCACCTTAAGAATTGGAGCAAACAACTTGCAGACATCTTCCACTGATCTGAAGCACTGGTGAAGATCAGAAATTATAGTGTCCATTGCCACAATAAAGGCATTAGCTTTGGAATGTTCTTCAGGATTTTGCAGTTTCATGATGCTTTGATTTTCTTTGGTGCAATTGTTGAGCATTCAATAGGTCCTTTGGAATACCCATGCAATCTATTACCAAACTAGCTTTAGAAAGCTGAATGGGTCACTTTTTCCAGAGTAATTTAATCACCTCAGAGAGATTTAATGTTGGCAGCTCCAATTTCTAAGGAGACAGATCTAGATTGTAGAATTTTGTTTCTCTCTCCAAAACTGGCAAGAAGTTTTACCCAAAATGTCACTAAAACTACTGCCCTGAAAGATGAAAAATAGTCAATCAGACCTTCAGCTTCTGAAGGTGCATCATTTGCAAGTTTTCTGGAAGAAAGAACTTGATTAAGAACCTTCAAAATGCTTGGCAGCTTTTGAGCAATGGGACATAGAGCTTCTATTCTTGAGCTCCACCGGGTGTCACTTTGACCATTCAAAGACATTACAACTATATCCAGCAAGGTTTTCCATCTCTTCGGACTGTTGCTAAACAGAATGCAAAGCCGGCTTATGCTTCCAATAAAAGTCTTCATTTCAGGGGAACTTGCAGCTGCATGAACATCCACAAGGTTTAACCCCTTCCCACCCTGAGACGCCATGTATACGTCATGAAAGTTGGTGCCAATCCGACCTGTGATGCCTATGTGGCGTCATGGCGGGATCGCGTTCCTGCGGGTCGGATGACTGGGGTCACAGAAATGTCACCCAACCTGCAGGTACAGGAAGACCTGTACTTGACCCAAGGGGGGGTGGCTTTGCCCCCCCATGGCTATGATCGCTCTGATTGGCTGTTGAAAGTGAAACAGCCAATCAGAGCAATTGTAATATTTCACTAATGAAACTTGGTGAAATATTACAGTCCAGCCATGGCCGATGCTGCAATATCATCAGCCATTGGCTGGAGCCACTGACTGATGACCCCGATCTGCCACCGCCACCGACTGACGGTCGCGATCTGCCACAGCCATCAGTATTTGCTCCCCTCCATATCTATGTGCTGTTCTCCCCTCCCCTCTACTGCCCTCTGCCGTCTGATTCCATCAACCCACCCCCTAGTACCTCCCGGTGTCCCTCCAGTCTCCAGGCCTCCCTCCATAGGTGCCGCCATCTTCTTCCAGTTTAAAAAATGACAGGCACATGCGCAGTGCACCCGCCAAGATCTGCCGGCCGGCACCCAGCAACAGTAGGAAGATTTTTCCTATTGGTTCATTTTGGTCACTGTGATAGACCCTATCACAGTGATCAAAATTAAAAAAATAGTAAATACAAGCCCCTTTTATCACCTCCTTAGTGAGGGAAAAGTAATGAAATAAAGAAAATATATTTATTTCCATTTTCCCATTAGGGTTACAGTTAGGCAAATGTGAGATGGGCTAAAGTTAGGGTTATGGTTGGAATTAGGGTTAGGGTTGGAATTAGAGTTAGGGTCAGAATAAAGGTTAACGTTGGAATTAGGGTTAGGGTTGGAATTAGGGTTGGGGTTGGAATTAGAGTTAGGGTTGGAATTAGGGTTAGGGTTGGGATTAGGTTTAGTATTAGGGTTAGGGGTGTGTTGGGGTTAGGCTTGTGGTTAGGGTTATGGTTAGGATTTGGGTTAGGGGTAGAGTTGAGGGAAACGGGCCGAAAAATTTCAAAAGTCGCTGACAATCCCAAATCCTGCAACCTTTCCTCATAAGACAGGGCTTGCAGACCGGTCACCATCCTGGTCGCTCTTTTCTGAACTTGCTCCAGTTTGTTGATGTCTTTTTTAAAATGTGGTGCCCAAAACTGGACACAATATTCCAGATGAGGTCTGACCAAAGAGGAGTAGAGGGAAATAATGACTTCACGTGATCTAGACTGTATGCTTCTGTTAATACATCCTAGAATTACATTTGCCTTTTTTGCTGCTGCATCACACTGTTGACTCATATTCAGTCTGTGATCTATTAGTATACCCAAATCTTTTTCACATGTGCTGTTGCTTAGGCCTATTCCTCCCATTCTGTATATGCTTTTTTCATTTTTATTGCCCAGATGTAGTACTTTGCATTTTTCCCTGTTAAAAACCATTCTGTTAGTTGCTGCCCACTTCTCCAGTTTATTTATATCTTTTTGAATCCTCTCTCTCTCTTCTATAGTATTAGCTATCCCTCCTAGCTTTGTGTCATCAGCAAATTTAATTAGTTTACCCTCAATTCCTTCATCTATATCGTTGATAAAGATGTTGAACAATACAGGGCCCAGGACAGAGCCCTGTGGTACCCCACTTGAGACATTCTTCCAACTGGATGTGCAGCCATTTATGACCACTCTTTGGGTCCGATCACTAAGCCAGTTATGAATCCACCTAACAGTTGCCTTGTCCATTCCATACTTAGTCATTTTTTCAATAAGGATTGTATGAGATACTTTGTCAAATGCTTTGCTGAAGTCAAGATATACTATATCTACAGCATTTCCTTGATCCACCCAATCAGTGATTCCGTCATAGAAGGAAATTAAGTTAGTCTGACATGACTTATTAGTTACAAACCCATGCTGCTGACTCTGTTTAATCACTTCATTCTTATCCAGGTACTGACATACATGTTGTTTAATAATTTGTTCAAAGATATTTCCTGGTATAGAAGTCAGACTCACCGGCCTATAGTTGCCTGGGTCCACCTTCTTCCCCTTTTTGAAGATAGGAACAACATTTGCTCTTCTCCAGTCTTCTGGGACTTCTCCTGTTCTCCAAGAATTTTCAAAGATTATGGAGAGGGGTTCAAAAATTTCTTCTGCTATCTCCTTCAGTACTCTGGGGTGTAATTCATCTGGACCTGGAGACTTGAATTCATTTAGGTTAGCTAAGTGTTTCCTCACTATCTTTCTGTTTATAGATATCCTGGATTCTTCTATTCCCTTAATAGGACAGTGAAGAACAGTTGATGTTACATTTCCTTTCTGAGAGAAAACAGATGCAAAATAGGAATTTAAAAGTTCGGCCTTCTCAACATCCTGTCTTACCATTTCATCATTTTCATCCTGTAAAAATCCTATAGCATCTTTGACTTTTCTTTTACTTTTGACATATCCCCAAAATCCTTTATTATTGCTTTTGACATCTCTTGCAAGCCTCAATTCATTGTCAGCTTTAGCTAATCTGATTTGTGCCCTGCAGGTTCTGCAGACAGCATTATATTCTTCTCAAGATATGCCTCCCTCTTTCCATTTTATAAACATTTTTTTCTTCCTTTTTAGCATGTGCTTAAGTTCAAGTTTGTCCCACCTTCCCCTGATGACACATAGGGTGACAGAAAAATGGCTTGCTTTGGTCCACCTCTTCCTGGGACTTGACCTATTTCACCTTTTGCATCAGCTGAATGTCCAACATCAACATATGCCACTTTCTAAAACTCCCTAACTGTGCTGCCTCCCCCCCCATGGCCGGGGTCACCACCTAGCGCACGACACCGTGCGAGTGCCGTTGCCCTGGACAGGTGGGTAGGCCGACTCTTGGGCGTGGGCACTGGCACAGGGTCCCTCATAGTGCAATCAAGTGTCTCTGAGGGTGGTGGTGCACACCCGCCGTCAGACACACCGCTGTACTATGAGGGGCCCAGTGCCAGTACCGACGCCCACGAGTGGGCCCCCCTTGCTTGGGCAGGGCCCCAGCATTTGCAATCTTTACCTCTCCCTGCTCCTCCGCTGTGTAGTCTGGGCCGTCAAATCCATACTGTGCCTGACACCGTCTGAGCCTGCCTCCTGATGTATAGACATATATTTTGAAAGTGTACGCTATCCATACATGTTATCCGGGGATACGGTACCCTTTCTCACCTTTGTGCAATCACGTGCAATCGATACTGGGCCTAACACCGTCTGAGCCTGCCTCCTGATGTATAGACATATATTTTGAATGTGTATGCTATCCATACATGTTATCCGGGAATACGGTACCCTTTCTCACCTTTGTGCAATCACGTGCAATCCATACTGGGCCTAACACCGTCTGAGCCTGCCTCCTGATGTATAGACATATATTTTGAATGTGTACGCTCTCCATACATGTTATCCGGGGATACGGTACCCTTTCTCACCTTTGTGCAATCACGTGCAAGCCATACTGGGCCTAACACCGTCTGAGCCTGCCTCCTGATGTATAGACATATATTTTGAATGTGTACGCTATCCATACATGTTATCCGGTGATACGGTACCCTTTCTCACCTTTGTGCAATCACGTGCAAGCCATACTGGGCCTAACACCGTCTGAGCCTGCCTCCTGATGTATAGACATATATTTTGAATGTGTACGCTATCCATACATGTTATCCTGGAATACGGTACCCTTTCTCACCTTTGTGCAATCACGTGCAATCCATACTGGGCCTAACACCGTCTGAGCCTGCCTCCTGATGTATAGACATATATTTTGAATGTGTACGCTCTCCATACATGTTATCCGGGGATACGGTACCCTTTCTCACCTTTGTGCAATCACGTGTAATCCATACTGGGCGTGAGAACGGCTGGTGAGCTGTTAAGCAAGCTACAGCACCTGTGGTTTGCACACGTAAGTTTTTCATTTTTTCAGGAATGACGGTTAGGCCTAATTCCGGAACTGCGGTTGACCTACACTTACTGGGAAATCATCGTTCGCGGGTAATAATTGTAATCAGTGATCCCCATCACTAACGTTGTTCAGCGGGTTATCTGCACCTGTAAGCGACAAACGCTGGCCTTTTCAGTGTAGCGCACATGCAGCCACGGACATGTAAGGGCATGACACACCAGTTATTGGCCAATCTCATGTGCCAGAGCTTCACGTGTCCCTCTAGTAAGCCGGACTCGGACCGCGGGGCATGACGGAGTCTCGTTCGTTAACGGAATTAAGCTTGCAATGTGTGCATCTGTTCTGTAGCTGGCATGGTTGAGGTTTCCCAGGTGGAGTCGAATTTAACCGTAGGCTCCACTCCTGGTGGTGCCCTTCTGGACATTCCTTTAAGGTTCAGCTTTGCAACCATACTGCCCATGTAATACAAACACTTTGCCTTCATGAACGCTGTTTGGAGGGTCATGACTCGTGGGAATAACGCCGCCCAATCAGTTAACCTGCTAGAGAGATCCTTCGTTGCTCCCAAGCATGACATCACACTCCCTAGGAGGAAGGTAATGCCACTGTGGCGACCGTACTCCTGGGGGCGACACAAGTGCACTGATGCCCAGTCACTGCTCGATGAATCTGCTGGTACATTGACCCAGACCACTACATTCCCCTCGCACGCTACACGGCCTGAATCTGACCCTGATGAAACTCAGGTTACCCTTCCCATATACAGTTCCATCTTACACGGTGACAAAGAGGAAGCTGCAGATGAAAGTGCAGGTTCGGCCCACCCGCCATCAGACACACCACCGTACTATCAGGGGCCCTGTGCCAGTGCCGTCGCCAACGAGTGGGCCCCCCCTGCTTGCTCAGGATCACAGCACTTGCAAGGTTGAAATACTGTGCAGTGAGATGGAAGATGGGGACGACGAGGAGTCCAGACTAGTACAGGGATTCCCTAGCGAGGAGACTTATTTGATTGTTTTCAATGTTGGGACAGAAATTTTTGGGGAGCACTATACTCTGCAGAATGATAGATGGGGCCCACCATGCACTGGAACATTCCAAAGGTGGACATCAGACACTGGAGCAGCATTTACAGGGCCCATTATACACTAGAGCATTAGAAATGGGGCCCATTATGTTTGGAGCATTATTTGGGCCCATAAGACAGTGGAGCTTCATCCATGGGGACCAACATATACTGTAGCATTATGTGGAGCTCATCATATACTGTTTCAAACATTATATGGGACCAATGATTCTGTATGGAGAAATAGATGGGCCTCGTCATGAGATGTAAAAAGTGAAGTATTTTTCATTGTACTATACCGCTATTTCTCTGCCGTATCGGAGCATGATGAGTTGTGGTATGTGTTAAAGGGGCGCTCTTTCGCCCAGGGCACATGAAAACCTGGAGCCAGCCCTACCCCCCCACAACTTTAGCCAAATAACCCCCATTTTTCATTGCGTAACTTGTATTATGAAGTTAATTAAGGTTGACAAGCTTAAGTAAGAAGAATTGATGCTTTTGGCATTCAAATGAGCACTGTAGGTGTGTTTCCTGTCCTCCTCTCACTGCCGACTTTTATTCCCCATTGACTTACATTGGGTTTCGTGTTTCGGGACGACCCCGACTTTTCCCTATAATCGGCCGATCTTGCTCGACCCGACTTTTGGAAAAGTCGGGTTTCACGAAACGAAACTCGACCCTAAAAAACCAAAAGTCGCTCAACTCTAGTTAGGGGTGTGTTGGGGTTAGGGTTGTGGTTAGGATTATGGTTAGGGATGGGATTAGGGTTAGGGGTGTGTTGAGGTTAGGGTTGGCATTAGAATTGAGGGGTTTCCACTGTTTAGGCACATCAGGGGCTCTCCAAATGTGACATGGCGCCACCATTGATTCCAGCCAATTTTGCGTTCAAAAAGTCAAACAGTGCTTCCTCCCTTCTGAGCCCTGAAGTGTGCCCAAACAGTGGTTTACCCCAACATATCGGGCATCAACGTACTCAGGAAAAATTGCACAACAACTTTAGGGGTCTAATTTCTCCTGTTACCCTTGGGAAAGTAAAAAATTGGGGGCTAAAAAATGATTTTTGTGGAAAAAAAAGATTTTTTTATTTTCACGACTCTCCGTTATAAACTTCTGTGAAGCACTTAGGGATTCAAAGTGCTCACCACACATCTAGATAAGCTCCTTGGGGGGTCTAGTTTCCAAAGCCATGTCACTTGTGGGGAGTTTCTACTGTGTAGGCACATCAAGAGCTCTGCGAACGCAACATGACGCCCGCAGACCACTCTATCAAAGTCTGCATTCCAAAACAGCACTACTTCGCTTTCGAGCCCCGACGTGTATCCAAACAGTGGTTCCCTCCCACATTTAGGGTACTATGGTACTCAAGACAAATTGGACAACAAATTTTGGGGTCCAATTTTTCCTGTTACCCTTGTAAAATTAAAAAATTGCAGGCTAAAAAATCATTTTTGTGGGGAAAAAATGATTTTTTCTTTTCATGGCTCTGAGTTATAAACTTTAGTAAAACACTTACGAGTTCAAAGTTATCCCAACACATATAGATAAGTTCCTTGGGGGGTCTAGTTTCCAAAATGGGGTCACTTGTGGGGGAGCTCCAATGTTTAGGCACACATTGGCTCTCCATACACGACATGGTGTCCGCTAACGATTGGAGCTAATTTTCCATTCAAAAAGTCGAATGGAGCTCCTTTCCTTTTGAGCCCTGCCATGCGCCCAAACAGTGGTTTATGACCACATATGAGGTATTGGTGTACTCAGGAGAAATTGCCCGACAAATTTTAGGATCCATTTTATCCTGTTGCCCATGTGAAAATGAAAAAGTTGATGCTAAAAAACATCCATTTTTTCCTTCCACATTGCTTTAGTTCCTGTGAAGCACCCGAAGGGTTACTAATCTTCTTGAACGTAGTTTTGAGTAGCTTGAAGGGTGCAGCTTTTAGAATGGTGTCACTTTTGGGTATTTTCTGCCATATAGACCCCTCAAAGTGATAGAATTGCATAAAATGGCCAGGTCATTAAGGTCAAGGACAAAAGAGAGCTCTTGGAAATTTTAGAATTTTGGCCCTTACACCTTTAATCCTACCTACCAGACATGTTTGCTCCATTATAATATCCCTGGCCTCAGCAGTCTTTGAGATTAATGGTATGCTCATTCAATCTTGATATAATCATTTCTGCAATTTGTTCTCCCGTCTTCTGACCAAAAAATAACCCAAACAATTCCAAAAATCTTTCTTGCACATGCCAAATTCCTGTTTGGGTATTTCTGGAGATATACCTTAAAACTATATCACTCTATTCAAGTGTGAGAGACATCTGGAATAGTATCACAAATAACAGAGAAATATAAAAGCTTATTTCCTTTCTAAAAGTATGGCATTAAAGACATGTTTTCCACAAATATTTTTTGTGTTGATAGACAAGATAGATAATTAGCTAGATTTTTTCCCATTTCTTGACTAGCCTTGAGGTTTTCTAGATCCTCTTTAAACCCCTTTGCGACGAAGCCTGTTTTCACCTTTCCGACCCGGCCAATTTTTACAATTCTGACCACTGTCCTTTATGAGGTAATAACTCTGGAATGCTTCAACGGATCCCACTGATTCTGAGAATGGTTTCTCATGACATATTGTACTTTATAATAGCAGTAAAATTTCTTCGATATGACTTGTGGTTTTATGTGAAAAAATGGAAATTTGGCAAAAATTTTGAAAATTTTGCAATTTTCCAACTTTTAATTTTTATGCCCTTAAATCAGAGAGTCATATCGTACAAAATAGTTAATAAATAACATTTCCCACATGTCTACTTTACATCAGGACAATTTTGGAACCAAAATTTTTTTTTGTTAGGAAGTTATAAAGGTTAAAATTGTACCAGAGATTTCTCATTTTTGCAACAAATTTTACAAAACCAATTTTTTAGAGACCACATCACATTTGGAGTGACTTTGAGGGGTCTAAATGATAGAAAATACCCAAAAATAACACCATTCTAAAAACTGCACCATTCAAGGTACTCAAAACCACATTCAAGAAGTTTAGTAACCCTTCAGGTACTTCACAGGAATTTTTGAAATGTTTAAAAAAAAATTAACATTTAACTTTTTTTGACAGAAAATTTAATTCAGATCCAATTTGTTTTATTTTACCAAGGGTAACAGGAGTTATTGGACCCCAAAAGTTGTACAATTTGTCCTGAGTACGCTGATAACCCATATATGCAGGTAAACCACTGTTTGGGTACATGGCAGAGCTCGGAAGGGAAGGAGCGCCGTTTGACTTTCCAATGTAAAATTGGCTGGAAGTGAGAACGGACGCTGTTGTGAGTTCATTTTTCCCTTCACCATTGAGGTCTGATGAACTCCATCCTCTAGTGAAGGAAGGTAGTGAGACTGATTACCAAACACCTGGGCAGCTAGATGATGACTGGGTGGCTGGAATTGAGGACTGGATATAAGGCTGCCGACGCCCTTCTTCCTGGCTGGTGATTTTCCTGCTGGATTCTTGGAGACCAGTCTGATTCCTGCATCTCAAAGCTAAGTTTTTCTGCTCTGCTTTGTACTCTTCAGTTTTGTTTTTGTTTTGCCTTGTTTTTTGGGAGTTCTGCCATCCCCGGCCGGGGGTGAGCTGAATTCCATTTTTGTCTCTGATCTGTTGATATTTTGCTCTGTCTTCAGAATATACCTGAGTGCTGATATAGTCTTTTGAAGCCTAGCGACTTCAGGGCCTGTTTTTCCTATCAGTCGGTTGGCTCATTTTGATAGGGTTTTTGTGGATGGCAGACAGCAGCTTTCCTATCCTGTCCTGTGTAGTTAGCTTGGGCCCCATCATTTGCTCAACCTATCTTTCTATCTGTGTTAGTGTTTTCATCTTGCTTCACCGTCATTATATATTGGGGGCTGCCTATTGCTTTGGGGTCTGCGCTGGTGCAGTTTAGTTTTTCCCCTTTCTGTCTTTAGGCTATATAGTTCTCTGGCTATGATCGAGGGGTCTAGGGCACCGTAGGAACCCCCCACGGCTACTGCTAGTTGTTGTGGATAGGTTCAGGGGTCTGCAATCCGATAGCTGCCAACCTCTCTGTTTTTTCTGGACTTAGCTAGTATTTTGTTTTTTCCTCCTTCGGTGACTCATCATAACAGAATCAACAGCCATACCACAGATCCTAGGGTACTCAATAGCAGGAGAGAATTGTAAAAAAAAAAAAAAAAAAAAAGTGTCAGAATTTTTTTTTTTTGTGTGCATATTTTTTCCTCTATATCTTTGAGGCCGTAGGGGGAATTTTTCTCTCAATGGAGATGAAGCAATTGTCTGATCGTGTGGAGCAGCTCGCTGCTGAAGTGCGGGGAATTTCCGCCTATCTTGCTCATTCACATGCTGCTGAACCAAAGATTCCTTCTCCTGATGTATTTTTGGGGGATCGGTCTAAATTCTTGAATTTCAAGAATAATTGTAAATTATTTTTTGCCTTGAAGCCTTACTCGTCGGGGAACCCCGCGCAGCAGGTTAAAATTGTCATCTCTTTGCTGTGCGGCGATCCCCAGGATTGGGCGTTTTCTTTGAAACCTGATGATCCTATTCTGAATAATGTGAACACATTTTTTCAAGCCTTGGGGTTGTTGTATGATGAACCTAATGCTATTGTTCAGGCTGAAAAGACCCTGTTGGCATTAAGCCAGGGTCGGGATTCGGCAGAGTTGTACTGTCAAAAATTCCGAAAGTGGGCGGTCCTTACTACCTGGAATGATGGTGCCTTGGCAGCCCTCTTTCGGAAGGGTTTGTCAGAAACTGTAAAAGATACTATGGTGGGATTTCCCGTTCCCTCTGGTCTTGACGATTCTATGTCATTAGCCATTCAGGTGGATCGGCGTTTACGTGAACGCAAAACTACACGAGAGATGTTACCACCTGTTGAACAAATGTCTGAACCTATGCAATGTGATAGAGTTTTGTCTAGGGAGCAACATCAGGAGTTCAGAAAGCGTAATAAGCTGTGTTTTTTTTTGGGTGGTGTTCAACCTAAGTTTCTTCTAGCAATTACTCTGATCTGCTCCCTGTCCACATTTTCCGCCAAGGCTTTTGTGGATTCAGGAGCAGCTCTGAACCTGATGGACTTGGATTTTGCTAAACGTTGTGGATTTCCTATGACACCTCTGCGGACGCCTATCCCTTTGAGGGGTATTGATGCTACTCCTTTGGTGAAGAATAAACCTCAGTTTTGGACCCAGGTGGTAATGCGGGTCGCCCCAGACCATCAAGAAAATTGCAGATTTTTGGTGTTGCATAATTTGCATGATACCATTGTTCTGGGGTTTCCCTGGTTGCAAATCCATAATCCAGTTCTGGATTGGAAATCTTTGTGGTGAGTTGGGGTTGTCGTTGTGCCCTTAGTGATGCTCCTGTTTTCTCCACCTCTCCCCAGTCACATGATGTTCCTGACTAATTGGCTGACTTTTATGATGTATTTAGTGAGAATGAGTCTGCGTCTTTGCCTCCTCATAGGAGTTATGACTGTGCTATTGAGCTGAACCCGGGGTGTAAATTCCCCAAGGGTCGGCTTTTCAATTTATCTGTACCAGAGCTCGAGGCTATGCGATCCTATATTAAGGAGGCATTTTTCGTGGCTAAAAAGGATGGTTCATTAAGGCCTTGTATTGACTATCGTGCCCTCAACAAAATTACTGTTAAATATCAGTATCCGTTACCCCTGATTTCTGATCTATTCTCCAGAGTTAAAGGTGCTTGCTGGTTTACCAAGCTTGACCTCAGGGGGGCGTATAATCTTATTTGCATTAAGCATGGGCATGAATGGAAGACGGTGTTTAATACTCCGGAGGGACATTTTGAGTACCTGGTGATGCCTTTTGGGCTCACTAATGCCCCTTCTGTCTTCCAGTGCTTCATGAACGATATATACCGAGACTTTGTAGATAAATTTTTGATTATCTATCTGGATGATATTTTGATCTTCTCCAAGAATTGGGACTCTCATGTGGAACATGTTCGGACTGTGTTCCGGATTTTGAGGGAGAATTCCCTGTATGTCAAGGGATCGAAATGCCTTTTTGGGGTACAGAGGATTTCATTTTTGGGATTTATTTAGTCTCCGTCAACTATTGAAATGGACCCGGCCAAGGTACAGGCCATTTATGATTGGGTTCAGCCCACTTCTTTGAAGGCCCTCCAGAAGTTTTTGGGTTTTGCTAATTTTTATCGGAAATTTATAGCTAATTTTTCTGGTATTGCCAAGCCATTGACGGATTTGACTAGGAAGGGTGCTGATGTGCTGAATTGGTCTCCCGAGGCTGTTTCTTCCTTTCAGGAGCTGAAGCGAAGATTCACTTCTGCTCCGGTTTTGCGGCAACCTGATGTCTCACTCCCGTTTCTGGTTGAGGTGGACGCTTCTGAGATTGGTGCAGGAGCGGTGTTGTCCCAAAAAGATCCTGTGACATCCAAAATGAATCCTTGTGCTTTCTTTTCCCGAAAGTTCTCCCCATCCGAACGTAACTATGATGTGGGGAATCGGGAACTGTTGGCCATGAAATGGGCATTTGAGGAGTGGAGACATTGGTTGGAGGGAGCCAAACACCAAGTCGTGGTCCTTACTGACCACAAGAATTTGATTTACCTGGAGTCAGCCAAGCGCTTGAATCCTAGACAGGCTAGGTGGGCCTTGTTTTTCACACGTTTTGACTTTGTGGTCTCTTTTCTTCCGGGCACTAAGAATGTCAAGGCAGACGCCCTCTCTAGGAGTTTCCTTGCTGATTCTCCTGTTGTGACTAAGCCTGCTACCATCTTAGGCGAGGGGGCAGTTCTTTCTGCCATCTTGCCCGATTTGAGACGTGCTCTGGAAGAGTTTCAGGAGGACAAACCTGAACGTTGTCCCAGTGGAAAGTTGTATGTTCCTGACCAGTGGAGGAAGAGAGTGATGTCTGAAGTACATTGCTCTGCATTGGCTGGTCATCCAGGTATTTTTGGTACTAGAGATCTGGTGAGTCGATCTTTTTGGTGGCCCGCCTTGTCTCGTGATGTCAGGAATTTTGTGCAGTCCTGTGGGACTTGCTCCCGGTCTAAACCTTGTTCTCGCTCTAGTGGCTTGTTGATGCCTTTGCTGGTGTCCAGGAGGCCATGGACCCATATTTCAATGGATTTTATCTCTGATATGCCTGTCTCTCAGAGAATGACTGTTATTTGGGTGATTTGTGATAGATTCTCTAAGATGGTCCATCTTGTACCACTCCCTAAGTTGCCATCTTCCTCTGAGTTGGTGCCCTTGTTTTTGCAACAGGTGGTTCGCTTGCACGGGATTCCTGAGAACATTGTATCTGACAGAGGAGTTCAGTTTGTGTCTAGATTTTGGAGGACTTTCTGTTCCAAGCTGGGAATTCAGTTGTCCTTCTCCTCTGCATTTCACCCTCAGACCAATGGGCAGACGGAGAGAACAAACCAGACTTTGGAGTCGTATTTGAGATGTTTTATTTCTGCCGATCAGGATGATTGGGTTTCATTTTTGCCCTTGGCCGAATTTGCTTTAAATAATAGAGCTAGTTCTGCCACTTTGATGTCACCTTTTTTTTGTAACTTTGGTTTTCACCCTCGATTTTCTTCAGTGCAGGTGGAGCCTTCTGCCTGCCCAGGTGTTGACACTGTGGTGGAGAGAATGCACCAGATCTGGGACCAAGTAGTGGATAAGTTGTCTCTCTCCCAGGAAAAGGCCCAGCGGTTTTCCAACCGGCGTAGGACCGTTGGTCCCCAGTTTCAGGTGGGTGATATGGTTTGGTTGTCATCAAAAAATATCGCTATGAAGGTGGCTTCTCCTAAGTTTAAGCCTAGATTTATTGGACCTTACAAGATTTTGGAGATTATTAATCCGGGCTCTTTTCGGTTGGCTCTTCCTGTCACATTTAAAATTCATAATGAATGTGTTTCATAAGTCCTTGTTGAAGAGGTTTGTTGAACCAGTAGTTCCTGTGGTGGCACCTCCTGACCCTATATTGGTTGAAGGTAACATGGAATATGAGGTAGAGAAGATACTGGATTCCCGTCTGGCTAGACGGAGCCTCCAGTATTTGGTTAAGTGGAAGGGTTATGGTCAGGAGGATAATTCCTGGGTCTCTGCCTCTGATATTCATGCCGAAAGATTGGTGCGTGCCTTTCATCGGGCTCACCCAGATCGCCCTGGTGGCATGGATGAGGGTTCGGTGACCCCTCCTCAAGGGGGAGGTACTGTTGTGAGTTCATTTTTCCCTTCACCTTTGAGGTCTGATGAACTACCTCCTCTAGTGAAGGAAGGTAGTGCGACTGATTACCAAACACCTGGGCAGCTAGATGATGACTGGGTGGCAGGAATTGAGGACTGGATATAAGGCTGCCGACGCCCTTCTTCCTGGCTGGTGATTTTCCTGCTGGATTCTTGGAGACCAGTCTGATTCCTGCATCTCAAAGCTAAGTTTTTCTGCTCTGCTTTGTACTCTTCAGTTTTGTTTTTGTTTTGCCTTGTTTTTTGGGAGTTCTGCCATCCCCGGCCGGGGGTGAGCTGAATTCCATTTTTGTCTCTGATCTGTTGATATTTTGCTCTGTCTTCAGAATATACCTGAGTGCTGATATAGTCTTTTGAAGCCTAGCGACTTCAGGGCCTGTTTTTCCTATCAGTCGGTTGGCTCATTTAGATAGGGTTTTTGCGGATGGCAGACAGCAGCTTTCCTATCCTGTCCTGTGTAGTTAGCTTGGGCCCCATCATTTGCTCAACCTATCTTTCTATCTGTGTTAGTGTTTTCATCTTGCTTCACCGTCATTATATGTTGGGGGCTGCCTATTGCTTTGGGGTCTGCTCTGGTGCAGTTTAGTTTTTCCCCTTTCTGTCTTTAGGCTATATAGTTCTCCGGCTGTGATCGAGGGGTCTAGGGCACCGTAGGAACCCCCCACGGCTACTGCTAGTTGTTGTGGATAGGTTCAGGGGTCTGCAATCCGATAGCTGCCAACCTATCTGGTTTTTCTGGACTTAGCTGGTATTTTGTTTTTTCCTCCTTCGGTGACTCATCATAACAGGACGCCATGTCGTGTTTGGAGAGCCCCTGATGTCCCTAAACAGTAGAAACTCCCCACAATTGACACCATTTTAGAAAGTAGACCCCCTATGGAACTTATCTAGATGTGTGGTGGGAACTTTCAGCCCCCAGTGCTTCATAGAAATTTATAATGTAGGGCCGTAAAAATAAAAAATCTTATTTTTTTCACAAAAATGATCTTTTCGCCCGCAATTTTTTATTTTCCCAAGGATGACAGGAGAAATTGGACTTCAAAAGTTGTTGAGCAATTTGTCCTGAGTATGTTGATACCCCATATGTTGGGGTAAACCACTGTTTGGGTGCATAGCAAAGCTCGGAATGGAAGGAGCGTCATTTGACTTTTCAATTCAAAATTGGCTGGAATTGAGATCAGACGCCGGTTTGCGATTGCACTTTATTAGTTTTTTATATTCAATGCAATCTGCCAACTCTAACAGCGTGAAACTAAATGCAGTGTCACATCCAAAAGTCTATAAAATACTAGTCTTGATTCCCCCATATTGTAGAACAGTTGACAAACAGTTTTCTTGGGATTTGTTGAGCAAGATCACATCACTACCATGTAATGATTGTAACGATCACAAAATCTGAAATATCTGAAATCTGAATTTTATTTTATGTTTTTTTGTACACAAGTTTGCATAAGCCATAAGTCATGACTTTAATTACAGTGATATGTTCCACATCTCCATATTTTGACTTTTGAAGTTGTCGTAAAATTCTATTGCAGTCTCAAAACTTTTACTTATTATTGACCTAACTTTTATCCTTTATTACTTTTTTATTTTAACTCTTGGAGTCTACTGGGGAATTTCCTTGAAGCTGATGTTATTGTATATTATTGATATGCCATGTACACACTGTATACATTGACCAAGATCTACGACATTCCCCCATTTGCCCTCAAGGAACTTTTAGAGTTCCCTTAGAAATTACAGACCAGTAAATACAGATGGAAAAACATAATTCCCTGAGGGCTGACTCTTGGGTCCTGTTTATACTTTCATGAGCAAACAATCCAGTGGTACTAAGGTTTCTGAGATGTTGGAGATACTTAAGTACCAGGCTTGTGACTGCTAATCCCTCTCTAAAGGGGGATAGTGATTAATAAGACAAGTCTTCCTGTCTGAATCCATCTTTATTGGGAAACATTTTGACAATCATAAACACCGAGAATGGAAAACCAACTACACATCTGTGCATGGTTCTGACATGAGCATTTATTTTGTTTCCGCCGACTCATGATTTCTTTGATATGTAGTTAAGGAGCACAATTCATAGAATTCAATGTTTGCAAATTCTTCTTTCTGTATTTTTCATTTCATTCATTCAAAGCAATCTATAACAAATTGAAATATAAGGGTATGCTTACAGTTTTTAATGTGGGGTTTTCAAATTGAAAAATCCACACAAAAAGAAAAAAAAAATGGTGTGCTTTTCTTTTATGCAGAATTTACTTTTTTGTGTATGGGGCATTTTTTATACTTTAATTGACTCTTTTGTCAATTATCAAGCTTTTTTTTCAAGCACAAAAATAAAAAAAAATATGGACAAAACAGCACCCTATGTTGTTTTTTTCTCCACTGAAATTAATAGGTTGTTTAGTAAGTGAGCATTGCAGATCATACCTGAAAGAAACACTTTAAGGGTCCCGTTTCACATAGCGACGCACCAGCGATCCCAACAGAGATACGACCTGGTAAGGATCGCTGGTGCGTCGCTACATGGTCGCTAGTAAGCTGCCAAACAGGCAGATCTCTTCAGCGGCGCAGCAACGATCCAGCGATCCGTATAACAACCTCGGCGGTCATTGGCACCTTGTCACACAGCAGCTTTTCTGACGATTCCCACCTGTGTCCCTGAGTTATGTGTCGCCAACGAGGTCGCTCATTGGCGTCAAACACAGCGATGCATGCTGGCCAGCGGGACGCTGACGATTAAAAAATGGCCCAGGACATTCAAGCAGCGATATCCAGTGGGGGGGCCGGTCGCCGCTATGTGTCACACGTAGCGAGATCGCTGGCGAGGTCGCTGTTGCATCACAAAATCGGTGACGCTTCAGCGATATCGCTACCGATCTCGCTATGCGAGACGGGGGCTTTAGGTATGTGAAATACGTCAAGTATTTAGTGCAGACATTTCTCCACTGTTTCTGCATCTTTTGGCAGAAAAAATACAGCTGCAAAAATGTATATTTTTGCTGTGTTTCTGCTGCGTTTTTTACTGGTGCTTTTGATGCAGATTTTTCCCAGTCATTACCATGGATGAAATCTGCAGCAAAAAAGCTGAAAGAATTGACATGCTGTAAATTTAAATCTGCACCAAATTTGCAAGTCACAATCAAGCAACATGTACTTGAGACTTCCGCATTCTCATTCACTTTGCTGGCATAAGGAAACCCTTCAGGTTTGTGACAAATCTACACTGAAAAAACGTAGCAAAAATGCAACGTGTCCACACAGCCTAACTGGCTTAAAATGTGCTTAGTATTAGATTTTAATGTGTAATATAAATAATTAACATTATGGGATATATTTATGTACTAAAATCGTAGAAATACAGAAAAGCATCACTAAAAGCACAAAGTTTTCAAATATTAATGTAATCAATTTTCAGCAATTTTGGATTAAGATTAGTGATGAGCGAGTAAACTCATTGCTCAGGTTTTCCCATGCATGCTCAGGTGTCCTCCGAGTATTTTGGTGTGCTCAGAGATTTAGTTTTCGTCGTCTCAGCTGCATGATTTGCGGCTGTTGGACAGCCTGAATACATGTGGGGGTTGCCTGTTTGCTAGCGAATTCCCACATGTATTCATAGTAACATAGTAACATAGTTAGTAAGTCCGAAAAATGACATTAGTCCATCCAGTTCAGCCTATAAAATTCTGTCAGAATAAATCCCCAGATCTACGTCCTTCTAAAGAACCTAACAATAACTGTAAGATACAATATTGTTACTCTCCAGGAAGACATCCAGGCCTCTCTTGAACCCTTCGACTTAGTTCACCATCACCGCCTCCTCAGGCAGGGAATTCCAGATTCTCACTGCCGTAACTGTAAAGAATCCTCTTCTATGTTGCTGGAAAAACCTTTTCTCCTCCAGACGCAGAGAATGCCTCCTTGTGACCGTCACCTTCTTTGGAATAAACAGATCCTCGGAGAGATATTTGTATTGTCCCCTTATATACTTATACATGGTTATTAGATCGCCAATCAGTCATCTTTTTTCTAGACTATATAATCCTAATCTCTCTGAGTATTGTAGTTCCCACATCCCCTTTATTAATTTTGTTGCCCTCCTTTGTACCCGCTCTAGTTCCATTATATCCTTCCTGAGCACCGGTGCCCAAAACTGTACACAATACTCCATGTGCGGTCTAACCAGAGATTTGTACAGAGGCAGTATAATGCTCTCATCATGTGTATCCAGACCTCTTTTAATGCACCCCATGATCCTGTTTGCCTTGGCAGTCGCTGCCTGGCACTGGCTGCTCCAGGTAAGTTTATCATTAACTAGGATCCCCAAGTCCTTCTCCATGTCAGATTTACCCAGTGGTTTACCATTCAGTGTGTAATGGTGATATTGTTTCCTTCTTCCCATGTGTATAACCTTACATTTATCATTGTTAAACGGCATCTGCCACCTTTCGGCCCAAGTTCCCAACTTATCCAGATCCTATTCAGACTGTCTAGCAGCCGCAAATCATGCAGCTGAGGCGATGAAAACTAAATCTCCGAGCACGTCAAAAGATACTCAGAGACCACCCGAGCATGCTTGGGAAAACCTGAGTAATGAGCATACTCACTCATCACTAATTAAGATTTAGATGCCTTCCATTTTTAGAAGGACCCTGTCACAGTGAAAATGCATTCCAATATGCAGCAAGCATGTCATAGAACAGATACAGTATATATCTTTGCGGAAAAAAATTCAATGTGCCTTGTAGTTCATCGCCATCCACTATACATGTATGGTGCAGGTTGTGAGTGGATGTACGGAGCAGGTTGCTATCAGGTGATGACTGTATTATATAGCCATCTTCTGCATCTAAAAGCAGCGAGCTAAGATCTGACCCCTGCGGTTAACATCTTAAAAGCTGACATGGCATTTCATGTGCCCATTGGAAACTCCGCGAGGTGATCGTGGAGTGGCAATGTGTTGCCATAAAAGCCGGGTATCCGCTGAAGTCCCCCATGCCTGCCACAATGGTGCCCCATCGAGACGAAGCCTATTAAAGTTGTATTGCAGTATACAGTAGAGCAGATCAGAAAATGCAGGTTCAAGTCCCTTAAGTTTAGGAGTCCAGTGGGAGGTCTTCTTAAGTGATTGACACTTCAGTTGGACCTCCCATTAGACTCCTAATTACAGAATTAATAGAGGTTTAAATAATAAAATGCAATTTATACTAAGTCTTGTCTATATATCGCTATGCATAACTCTACCTGCTTTTACACCATGCAATCTGTATTTTGGCATAATGCATACTTGCCAACTTTTTAAGTTGCCTTCTTTCAGGCGGCAGATTATGGTGCACTTCTACAAACCATTCCTCATTTTTGGGCAAGAAATGCCCAGTTATAAAGCATGAATGCACCTCTGAACACTGGAGCTTGGCATTGCAACAGTGAGAAATCTTTGAGAAGTAAATGGTTTCCCTGAGGTTTCCCTTAGGCTAGGTTCACATTGCGTTAGGGCATCCGTTTAACGGATCCATTAAACGGATGCGCTAACGCTAATGTCACTTTTGTGCACTTTAACGCCACAGTGCTAATGGTATGCATTAACGCATGGTAGCGCTATGGTACCAAGCGCTACCATGCGTTAGCCCATGCAATTCTATGCACAGCGAACGGGTACGTTCGCTGTGCGTTATTGCCAACACACCCAAAAACGCAGCAAGCGGCGTTCGAGGGTGCGTTAGGAAATAACGCATACTTGCTAACACATGCCGATTTCGGCATACGTTAGTATGCGTTATTTGCATTGCCGTCAATGGGTGTGCTAACGTATCCGTTAGATAGCGTTAACGGTGCTATCTAACGGATAACACTAGCAAATTCACCCTAACGCAATGTGAACCCAGCCTAACATTCTACCATGCCCAGAAAATGTGCACACTTTTCCAGGAGTCTCGTAGATCTACTCTTATTATACCTATGTTCCCTAAACATGCTTGAGTTGGCAAATATAATGGCATTGGTGTTAGCTATCTGACAAAATGTGCTGTATTTAACTATCACAAGGCATCTTATACTGCTTATCATAAGAGAAAACAAAAATAAAAAGTGACCTTGAAGTTAATGTAATCATTTTAGCAAGCACTAGTTGGTTACTGCATGGCAGAGTGGCAACCTATCTAGAATAGCTAAGTGCAAAATATCAGCCTTGAAAAGGGTCATCACAGTTTAGCAAATCAAGATATACAATTGGCTAGTAAAAAAGCAAAGTAATATATTAATTTTATGTTCTAGGTAATTAAATTAAGGTTTAAAAGAGAACCACCTGTTGTTGCCCAGTGCAAAAAACCTTGGCTAGTAAACAGCACACCTTGTTCTGGTGGACATGACATATTCAAGCATTGTCTGGATGAACATTTATTTGGAATGGACAGCTGATGAAAATGTCTTTGGAAAACCACTTGTGGGACGAACGTGCTAATATCAGGGGAACTGTCTCTTACCATCTTATATGTATGGAAGTCTCCCAACATCATCTGTCGAGGGAGATAATTGTTGGGAATTTTGTATTTAAACTCCTGACCCTTTGATTATACAGGAGATAAACTGCAATCAGATCTGCCTGACACCGACTTTCTTCATTCTCCCGTTTGAAGACACGATATTGTTAGGCAAGGCCAAATTTGCAGGAAAAACTGATAAACTGAGTCCGACCTAGTGTAGGGCCTGAGGATGTTGTCCATTACACATGGATTTAAAGAATAGAATCATTGTGTCATGCCATACCCACTTACATCATACACTTGGCATAATTCAGTATATCAGCTTTTTCCAGAATATTGCATACAGCACAATTATATATTGAACAAGATACATTTTTCCACCATTAGACATTTACATTAATCAATTAAGTCTTTGGTCCTTTATGCAATTTAGCTAAACATTAAAAGGATTATTTCCTTCCTATTCGACTACGTTGGGTCTCAACCAAATTAGCACTGCACCGATAGTAAAAATAACAGCCTTTTGCCTATAAAAACACCTCCATTTTAGATTTGTAGGCGAGGCATGTGATGAATCCAAATTCTAATTGCTTTGAACATTAAGAGGAGGGCAAGATAGTCTTTGTTTTCTCTCGCACAGCTGATATTGCTCATGCCCGTCTGGCCATCTTGTCAATTGTCATGTTTCTCAATCATTTCCCGTGGCATCTTTCCACTATTCAGTGAGATGTCCTCAAAGTCTGCAAAGGATTAGCACAAATTAGAAATGACTTTGGCAGCTTTCCGTGTGCCATTTGTAATTTGTTTGGATTCATTTCCTGTGCCCTGATAGGATAGTAAAACAGATTAGGATGAGAATTATCACATTTCGACTTAATAAGGCAACCCTGCAAATGGCACAGAAGGAATATTATAATGTAGCAGACAAAATCGATTATATTTGATGTAATAATGACCAGCTACATCTTTTAGATTTTGCTTTACTCTTGGACTTTGTCTGTGAAATTAAACCGGTTTCATCATCCAGTTTAGTCCGGTGATTGTTTTTCTACTGGTTTTAAAATAACCCACAGCGTCCAGCGCATTGCTGCAACATAACTGTAATCTGTTCTATATTAATAGGCAACTTTTCTAAAATGATGACTGACAGCAATAGAAACAGTGCAAGACAAACCTAGTTTCATTAATAAAAAGGGTCACTAGACTAACAAAAGAGCATGGTAAGGCTAGCGTATTGTGCCCCAATTCATCAAACAGTTTTCTGGCATTAAACAGCTGAAAAATTTTGCAACATTTTTTAGGCAACTCAAAGATGCACACAATTGTTGTGATTTTTGGTGTTTTTATGTCACAAAAATGGTGTGAATTATGACAGAAATGTATGCTAGCCCCTACTGAAGTAGATTTCTGGCACTACTACAAGGCCTACACCTCTATTCACCCCTATTAGTGTATAGGTAAATGAAGTGAAGTACCATGAAAATTAAAATCATGATTTTATTGAAACTTAATTAAAAAGATTAATACAAACAAAAGAAAGGTGCAAGGACAAAGAAGAGGGCATTATTACCATCTCATGTGATAATCATAGCAGCAACATCACGAATGTGAAACAGTTATTATATTCAGATGTTACACAATTTATCTCTAGTGACTAACACTAGCCCAACAAAAATAGAGACACAAATGTGTGTGCACACCTGAATTATACAAGACCCACTATGGTCCAGCAGGAATCAAACAAACTAATTAATCACAATAGATCCAAAAAAGCCCACAGTATTTACATTCATAGCGCTGTGACATAGCAATAGTCATAAGTTAGAGTGCGGGTTAATTGATCCATAGCTGACTATATTAAAAGGTGTATATTACCTGCATAGACCGCTGCTGTATCATATGAAAGGTGTCCCTCTGCCCCAACGCTCGTTTCGCTTTCGCTTCCCGGTGTCCTGCTGTCTTCTTTCCATGGGCACCGCCATCTTACAAAATGGCAGGCGCAGATTCATTCATTCATTTTACAGGTAGTTTATCACAGTGATCAAAATGTATCACTGTGATAAAAAAATACAAAAAAAAGTACATAAAGCCCCCCTTCATCACCCCCATAGGTAGGGACACATAATAAAATAAAGAAAATAAATTTATTTTTAATTTTCCTTTAGGATTAGGGTTAGAATTAGGGTTAGGGTTAGAATTAGGGTTAGGGTTGCAATTAGGGTTAGGGTTAGAATTAGGGTTAGGGTGGGAATTAGGGTTAGGGATGGAATTAGGGTTGGGATTAAGGTTAGGGTTGGAATTATTGTTAGGGTTAGAATTATCCACCTTTCTCAACCACTTCACCACCTGGCTACTCCATTTCCTTTCTGCTGACATCCGCACCATTATCATGGGCGGCTTCAACATCCCCATTAACACTTCCACCTCGGCTGCCTCTAAACTTCTATCGCTCATGGCTTCCCTCGGCCTCACTCAATGGTCCTCTGCGGCCACTCACAAAGATGGTCACACGCTGGACCTTATCTTCACCCATCTCTGTTCCCTCACTAATCTCAATAATTCACCCCTCCCCCTGTCTGACCACAACCTACTGACATTCTCTTCCCTCTCCTTTCCTACAGCGCAACCCCCGCTCCATAAAATCGGTCACCCTCGCAGAAACCTCAAACACCTCAATTTACAATCACTCTCTGAGTCCCTTCTCCCTCTTACAGACATAGCTTCCCTTCATGACTAGAGTTGAGCGATACCGTCCGATACTTCAAAATATCGGATCGGAATGGATCGGCCGATCTTTAAAAAAAGTATCGGTATCGCCGATGCCGGAAGTCCCATTCAAGTCTATGAGACTTCCGGTATCGGAATTGGAAAAACCCTTTCCTGCCCTTGTACAGCCTCTCGGGGGTCTGTACGAGCCTTCCGGGGGTCTCTGCCGGCCTGCCGGGGGGCTGTGCCGGCCTGCCGGTGGGCTGTGCGGACTGCCCGGGGTCTGTGCACCCTGTGGGGGTCTGTACCGGCCTGCCGGGGGGCTGTGCCGGCCTGCCGGGGGGCTGTGCTGATGTCCGGGGGTCTGTGCAGGCATCGTCCGATGGGACTACAAGTCCCATTGGGCGATGCCTGCTACCATGACAGTGATTGACACATTAGCCAATGATGGGACAGTAGTAGTCCCATCATCCGGCTAATGTGTTAAATGTAAAAAAATAAAAAATAAATAAAAATAAAAAATACTACATACATACATACTACATGCATGCTACATACATACTACATGCTACATACATAGTACATATATACTACATATATACTACATGCATGCTACATACATGCTACATGCTGCATACATAGTACATATATACTACATATATACTACATGCATGCTACATACATGCTACATGCTACATACATACTACATACATACTACATGCTACATACATACTACATACATACTACATAAATGCATCATACATACTACATGCTACATACTACATATATGCATCATACATTCTACATGCTACATACATACTACATACATACTACATATATACTACATGCATGCTACATACATACTGCATGCATGCTACATACATACTACATGCATGCTACATACATACTACATGCTACATACATACTACATACATACTACATGCATGCTACATACTACATGCTACATACATACCACATATATACTACATACATACTACATACATGCTACATACATACTACATGCATGCTACATACATACTACATGCTACATACATACTACATGCTACATACATACCACATATATACTACATACATACTACATGCATGCTACATACATACTACATGCTACATACATACTACATATATACTACATGCATGCTACATACATACTACATGCTACATGCATGCTACATACATACTACATGCTACATACATACTACATACATACTACATACATGCTACATGCTACATACATACCACATATATACTACATGCATGCTACATACATACTACATGCTACATACATACCACATATATACTACATACATACTACATACATGCTACATACATACTACATGCATGCTACATACAATACATACATAGACATACAGTACATATAACATAGAGTAACATACTTACCAATACTTGTCACATTGTTCCCCGAAGCCATTGTCGTCTACGGAATAAATATTAACATAACAAACCACAAAAATACTCACCCATGATCCGAAGCAGTCCACGAGTGTGTCCCACGATGATCTTGGGTAGAGAACTGCAGCATCAGCTGATGCTGCCGCTCTCTACGGGCTGCAGGAATCCAATGACGGAAGGTAGGTATCCTTCCGCACTGTATTCCTCCGCCACTTAAAAAAAAAAAGTCCCTAGTCTCACTTTATGGTAAAAGCTGTGTGGGAATTTCACACAGGCCGGTACAGACCCCGGGCAGTCCACACAGCCCCCCGGCAGGCCGGCACAGCCCCCCGGCAGGCCGGTACAGACCCCCACAGGGTGCACAGACCACCGGCAGGCCGGCACAGCCCCCCGGCAGGCCGGTACAGACCCCGGGCAGTCCACACAGCCCCCCGGCAGGCCGGCACAGCCCCCCGGCAGGCCGGCAGAGAACCCCGGAAGGCCCGAAATGACGGCGCATCATGATGCGCACACACCGCGCATCATGATGACGTCATTTCGGCTGTCAATCAACTTTGAACTTCCGATTCCGATGCCCATGCCCGATATTGAAAAAATATCGGATGTCGGTATCGGAATTCCGATACAGCAAGTATCGGCCGATACCCGATACTTGCGGTATCGGAATGCTCAACACTATTCATGACACAGATGCTGCTGCCACTTTTTATAACACCACAATAGCAGCAACACTTGATTCAGCTGCCCCCCTCACGCAGAGCAAAACTCGAACAATCAACAGGCAGCCCTGGCTGACCAGCCTGACCAAAGAACTGAGACGGGTTTCCAGGGCCGCTGAGCGGAGATGGAAGAGAACCCATTCTACTGAGCACTTCAGCGCATACAAGCATTCCCTTGTCAGATTTAAGTTCACCCTCTCTGCCGCAAAACAAACTTACTTCGCATCTCTCATATCCTCCCTGTCTCACAACCCTAAACATCTCTTCAACACTTTCAATTCTCTACTCCGTCCCACAGCACCTCCTCCCCCTCCTCTCATTTCTGCTGAAGACTTTGCCTCCTTCTATAAGCAGAAGATCGACACGATCTGACAAAACTTTGGCCCGAAGCCCCCAATGCCCCTCTTAGCCCCTCAGCCCTGTTCTGCAAAAGCCAGCTTCTCCACCATGACTGAAGATCAGCTCTCCACCCTTCTGTCAAGATCACACCTCACCACTTGTGCCCTCGACCCACTCCCGTCTCACCTCATCCCTAACTTGGCCACTGTCTTCATCCCATCTCTAACACACCTCTTCAATCTTTCACTTACAAATGGTGTCTTTCCCTCATCCTTCAAACATGCCTCAATCACACCCATCCTCAAAAAGCCCTCCCTTGACCCATCCTCTGTGTCTAACTATCGCCCGATATCTCTTCTCCCTTACGCCTCAAAACTACTGGAGCAGCATGTATATCTTGAACTGTCCTCCCACCTGTCCTCTTGTTCCCTTTTTGACCGGTTAGAATCTGGCTTCCGACCGCATCACTCAACTGAAACTGCCCTAACTAAAGTCACTAACGACTTACTAACCGCCAAGAGCAAGCGACACTACTCAGTCCTCCTTCTCCTGGACCTGTCCTCTGCCTTCGACACCGTAGACAATTCCCTCCTGCTACAGACTCTCTCATCTCTTGGAATCACAGACTTGGCCCTATCCTGGATCTCATCATACCTAACAGACGGAACATTTAGTGCCTCCCTCTCACACACCACCTCCTCACCTCGCCCCCTGTCTGTCTGTGTTCCCCAAGGCTCTGTCCTAGGACCCCTACTATTCTCCATCTATACCTTTGGCTTGTGACAGCTCATAGAATCCCACGGCTTGCAGTATCACCTCTATGCCGATGACACGCAGATCTACGTATCTGGACCCAACCTCGCCTCCTTACTAACCAAAATCCCACAATGTCTGTTTGCTATCTCAACCTTCTTCTCTGCTCGCTATATCAAACTGAACATGGACAAAACAGAATTCATCATCTTTCCCCCATCTCACTCTACCCCCCCACCAGACCTATCCATCAATGTCAATGGCTGCTCTCTTTCCTTAGTCCCGCACGCTCGGTGCCTTGGGGTGATCCTCAACTCTGCGCTCTCGTTCAAACCACATATCCAAGCCCTCGCCTCCTCCTGCCACCTCAAACTCAAAAATATTTCTCAGATCCGCTCATTCCTCAACCACGAAACCACAAAAACACTAGTGCATGCTCTTATCATCTCCCGCCTTGACTACTGCAACCTCCAACTCTCTGGCCTCCCCTCTAGCTCCGCTCCAGTCCATCCTACACTCTGCTGCCCGACTAATCCACCTGTCTCCCTGCTATTCCCCAGCCTCCCCCCTATGCCAGGCCCTTCACTGGCATCCTATTGCCCAGAGGCTCCAATTCAAAACCCTAACCATGACATACAAAGCCATCCACAACCTGTCTCCTCCATACATCTGTGGCATGATCTCTAGGTGCCTACCCGCACGCAACCTTCGATCATCTCAAGATCTCCTTCTCTACTCCCCCCTCATCTCTTCTTCCCACAACCGCATACAAGACTTCTCCCGTGCTTCCCCCATACTCTGGAACTCTCTGCCGCAACACATTAGACTCTCACCATCAATAGAAACCTTCAAGAAGAACCTGAAGACCCACCTGTTCTGACAAGCCTACAGCCTGCAATGATCCTTGGTCTACTGAACCACCGCACGACCTGCTCTACCCTCTCCTACTGTATCCTCACCCATCCCTGTAGACTGTGAGCCCTCGCGGGCAGGGTCCCCTCTCCTTATGTACTTGTGTGTCCCTTGTCTTACACATGTTTATTATACTTGTCTATATTTCCCCTTTTCACATGTAAAGCGCCATAGAATAAATGGCACTATATAAATGCATAATAATAATAATAATAATAATAATAATAATAATATAGGGTTAAGATTAGGGTTAGGGGTGTGTTGGGGTTGGGATTAAGGGTAGGGTTAGGGGTGTGTTGGGGTTAGGGTTCAGGTAGAATTGAGGGGTTTTCCACTATTTAGGCTGGTTTCACACTTGCGTTTTTTTTCGCGGGATTTTAGCGCTAAAAAACGCATGCGTTTTTTTCCTACACTTTGCATGGGATGCGCTTATGTGCGCATGCACATGCGTTTGTATGCATTTTTCCGCGCATGCGGTTTTTTGCGGTATGCGCTCGGGCGCACAAAATGCATCCTGTTGCATTTTTTGGGCGTCCGACTTGCCTCAAAAAAAAGCATGCGCAAGCAATGCGTTTTTTACAGCAAGACACCCATTATAAGTCTATGGGTGCGCATATGTGTGCATTGGCATGCTTATGTATGCGTTTTTTTGCGCATGCGTTTTTTTTTTTACCATTAGTTGGACAATGGAATTTAGGGGTTTGGGTTAGAGTTAGGGTTAGTTAAGGGGGTTTAGGGCTAGGGTTAGGGTTAGCTAGGGTTTAGGGTTAGGGTTAGGGTTAGTATGGTTTGGTTAAGGGTTAGGGTTAGCTAGGGTTTAGGGTCAGGGTCAGGGTTAGGGTCAGGGTTAGGGTCAGGGTTAGGGTTAGGGTTAGGGTCAGGGTTAGGGTTAGGGTTAGTATGGTTTGGTTAAGGGTTAGGGTTAGCTAGGGTTTAGGGTCAGGGTCAGGGTTAGGGTCAGGGTTAGGATTAGGGTTAGGGTTAGTATGGTTTGGTTAAGGGTTAGGGTTAGCTAGGGTTTAGGGTCAGGGTCAGGGTTAGGGTCAGGGTTAGGGTTAGGGTTAGGGTCAGGGTTAGGGTCAGGGTTAGGGTTAGGGTTAGGGTCAGGGTTAGGGTTAGGGTCAGGGTTAGGGTTAGGGTCAGGGTTAGGGTTAGGGTTAGGGTTAGGGTCAGGGTTAGGGTTAGGGTTAGTAAAGTCATGGTTTGGGTTAGTGTGAGGGGCCACCTAATGTTGGAAAAAAACGCAAACGCGGTAAAAACACACTAAAAACGCATACAAACGCAAAAAAACGCTGCGTTTTTTTCATGCATGCTCAAAAAAATACTTGAAAAAAACGCAGCATTTGTATGCGTTTGTATGCGTTTTTTCAATGCGTTTTTTTTGCGGGAAAAACGCGCTGCAAAAAAAAGCAAGTGTGAAATTAGCCTTAGGCACTCCAGGGGGTCTCCAAACGCAACATGATGCCACCATTGATTCCAGCCAATTTGGGAACAAAAAGTCAAACAGTGCTCCCTCCCTTCCGAGCCCCTTTTTGTATCCAAACAGTGGGTTACCCCAACATATGGGGTATCAGTGTACTCAGGAAAAATTGCATAACAACTTTGGGGGTCTAATTTCTCCTGTTGCCCTTGGGAAAATAAAAAACTGGGGGCTAAAAATTGATATTTGTGGAAAAAAAATGATTTTTTATTTTCACGGCTCTGCGTTATAAACTTCTGTGAAGCACTTGGGGGTTCAAAGAGCTCACCACACATCTAGATAAGCTCCTTAGGGGGTCTAGTTTCCAAATTGGTGTCACTTGTGGGGGGTTTCCACTGTTTAGACACATCAGGGGTTCTGCAAACGTAACATGGCGTCCGATCTCAATTCCAGCCAATTCTGTGTTGAAAAAGTCAAACAGCGCTCTTTCCCTTCTGAGCTCTACCGTGCACCCAAACAGAGGTTTACCCCCACATATTGGGTATCAGCCTACTCAGGACAAATTGCACAACAACTTTTGTGGGCCAATTCCTCTTGCTACCCTTGGTAAAATAAAAAAATGGGGGCAAAAAGATCATCTTTGGGAAAAAAATATGATTTTTTATTTTTATGGCTCTACGTTATAACCTTCTGTGAAGCAGTTAGGGGTTCAAAGTGCTCACCACACATCTAGATAAGTTCTTTAGGGGGTCTAGTTTCCAAAATTGGGGTCTCTTGTGGGGGGTTTCTACTGTTTAGGCACATCAGGGGCTCTGCAAACGTGACATGGCATACCATTCCATCAAGTCGACATTTCAAAACGTCACTACTTCACTTCCGAGCCCCGACTTGTGCCCAAACAGTGATTCCCCCCCACATATGGGGTACCAACGTACTCAGGATAACCTGGACAACAATTTTTGGGGTCCAATTTTTCCAGTTACCCTTGTGAAAATAAAAAATTGCGGGCTAAAAAAAAATCATTTTTTAGGAAAAAAAAAATCTTTTTTTATTTTCACGGCTTGCGTTATAAACTTCTGTGAAGCCCTTGGGGGTTCAAAGTGCTCACCACACATCTAGATAAGTTCCTTGGGGGGTCTAGTTTCCAAAATGTGGTCAATTGTGGGGGACTGCCAATGTTTAGGCACATCAGGGGCTCTCCATATGCGACTTGGTGTCCGCTAACAATTGGAGCTAATTTTCTATTTAAAAAGTCAAATGGCGCTCCTTCCCTTCCAAGCCCTGCCGTGCGCCCAAACAGTGGTTTATGACCACATATGAGGTATTGGAGTACTCAGGAGAAATTGCCCAACAAATTTTAGCATCCATATTATCCTGTTGCCCATGTGAAAATGAAAAAATTGAGGTTAAAAGAAAATTTTTGTGAAAAAAAAGTACATTTTCATTTTTACGGATCAATTTGTGAAGCACCTGGGGGTTCAAAGTGCTCACTATGCATCTAGATAAGTTCCTTAGGGGTCTAGTTTCCAAAATGGGGTCATTTGTGGGGGAGCTGTAAAGTTTAAGCACACAGGGGCTCTCCAAACACGACATAGTGTTCGCTAACAATTGGAGCCTATTTTCCATTCAAAAAGTCAAATGGAGCCGTGCGCCCAAACAGTGGTTCCCGCCCACATATGGGGTTTCAGCGTACTCAGGACAAATTGGACAACTTTTGGGGTCCATTTTCTCCTTTTACCATTGGGAAAATAAAAAAATTGCTGCTAAAAGATCATTTTTGTGACTAAAAAGTTAAATGTTAATTTTTTCCTTCCATGTTGCTTCTGCTGCTGTGAAACATCTGAAGGGTTAATAAACTTCTTGAATGTGGTTTTGATCAGCTTGAGGGGTGCAGTTTTTAGAATGGTGTCACTTTTGGGTAATTTCAGTCATATAGACCCCTCAAACTGACTTCAAGCATGAGGTGGTCCCTAAAAAAATGGTTTTGTAAATTTTGTTGTAAAAATGAGAAATTGCTGGTCAACATTTAACCCTTATAACTGCCTAACAAAAAAATTTTTTGTTTCCAAAATTGTGTTGATGTAAAGTAGACATGTGTGAAATGTTATTTAATAACTATTTTGTGTCACATAACTCTCTGGTTTAACAGAATAAAAATTCAAAATCTGAAAATTGCAAAATTTTCAAAATTTTCGCCAAATTTCCGATTTTTTCACAAATAAATGCAAAAATGATCGACCTAAATTTACCTCCACCATGAAGCACAATATGTCATGAAAAAACGTTCTCAGAATCGCTACGATCCGTTGAAGCGTTCCTGAGTTATTACTTCATAAAGGGACACTGGTCAGAATTGCAAAAAATGGCCTGGTCATTAAGGTCAAAATAGGCTTGGTCATGAAGGGGTTAACCCCTTAATGTCCAATGATGGACACAGTCCGTCATTAGACATATCCCCTGCTTTGATGAGGGCTCCGGCGCTGAGCCCGCATCAAAGTCGGGACTTGTCAGCTGTTGTGAACAGCTGACATGTACCCGCAATAGGCGCGAGCAGAATCGCCGTCCGCCCGCGCCTATTAACTAGTTAAATCCCGCTGTCAAAGCTGACAGCAGGCATTTAAATAGCATTTCCGGGCGCCGGGCCGGAATTGACCTCATCCCAAGCCCCCGTCATGTGATCGGGGGTCGGCGTCATGTTGCCTGGACAACCAGAGGTCTCTATGAGACCTCTATGGTTGTTCCAGGCATATGGCTTTCAGCACCACCCGGTGGTCGGCGCTGAAAGCACAGGAGTAAATTTGCTACATATGGGCGATCTGCTCATCGCCCATATGCAGCATAGCCAATCGGGTTGCGTATGCTTCTAGCCTCCTATGGAGGCTATTGAAGCATGCCAAAAGTAAAAAAAAATGTTTAAAAATAAAAAAATTAAAAAAACCTAAAAGTTCAAATCACCCCACTTTCGCCCCAATCAAAATAAAGCAGTAAAAAAAAATCCCACATACACATATTAGGTATCGCCGCGTTCAGAATCACCCGATCTATCAATAAAAAAAAGCATTAACCCGATCGCTAAATGGCGTAGTGAGAAAAAAATTAAAAACGCCAGAATTACGTTTTTTTGGTTGCCAAGACATTGCATTAAAATGCAATAACGGGCGATCAAAAGAATGTATCTACACAAAAGTGATATCATTAAAAACGACAGCCTGGCACGGAAAAAATAAGCCCTCACCCGACCAGAGATCATGAAAAATGGAGACGCTACGGGTCTCGGAAAATTGCGCAATTTTTTTTTTTTTTTTTTAGCAAACTTTGGAATTTTTTTTTCATCACTTAGATAAAAGAGGACATAGGCATGTTTGGTGTCTATGAACTCGTAATGACCTGGAGAATCATAATGGCAGGTCAGATTAAGCATCTAGTGAACCTAGCAAAAAAGCCAAGCAAAAAACAAGTGTGGGATTGCACTTTTTTTTGCAATTTCACCGCGCTTGGAATTTTTTTCCTGTTTTCAAGTACACTACATGGTAAAACCAATGGTATAATTTAAAAGTACAACTTGTCCCGCAAAAAATAAGCCCTCACATGGCCATATAGACAGAAAAATAAAAAAGTTATGGCTCTGGAGAGAAGGGGAGCAAAAAACTAATACGAAAAATCGAAAAAAGCTCCGGTCATTAAGGGGTTAAAAGAATCTGTCCCCAGAATTTTAGCAAATAATCTGAGAGCAGCATAATGTAGGGTCAAAGACCCAGATTCCAGAGATGTGCCACTTACTGGGCTGCTTGCTGTAGTTTTGATAACATCACAGTTTTATCCGCAGATTATCACTAGAGGATTAGAAAACCTGTTGCCTACTACTGATTGGCAGTTTTCTGCCTATACACAGTGTACACAGGAAGTTGCAATCGGTGGTGTGAGTGGGGTTATACAGGGCTCAGCATTCTGAGAATGGGTAACTCTACAACAGAAAAACAATGATTTTACTAATAATAAAAACATGCAGACCAGTAGGTGGCACATTGCTGGAATTGGAAAATTTGCAACTATATCATCCTACTGTCAGCTGGGGCCAAAAAAACTGGTGACACATTCACTTTAAATGTCAAAGCAATCAATGTACATGAAAAAGTGAAACACAATATTTCATTAAAAAATGCCAGATTTATTTCTCAAGGGATCGTAGGTACATATTATCTGACCTTAGAAACCACCCATCACATATCTGAAGTTATGTATGGTAAATGGTAATAAAATAATGGTTTACTCTCACAAAATAAAGTGGTAACATGGCGGTGTGAAATGTGCACCCTTCCACTTGTCTGTTTTTCTTGCACATTTGAGCATTCAGCAGAATCATCAGTGTTCAGATATTGTAGGAGAATAAACTGTATAATGTGGGACATACAACAACCATTAACTGCATAGTCATCAACACGCGGACTACTAGAAAAGAATAAAGAAATGACAATGAGAGATCATTCAGTCTAGACCAGTGCTTCCCAAACTCCAGTCTTCACAACCCCTAACAGATCATGTTTTCAGGATTTCCATAGTATTGCCCAAGTGAAGGAATTATTACCAGGGCATCAGAAATTGCCGCAGGTCCTATCACATGAGCAATGCTAAGAAAATCCTGCCAACCTGATCTGTTGGGGACTGGAGTATGGGAAACACTGTTTTGGCAGAAACTCCGCACAAGCTGTAAAAGTTAACACAGCGCCACCTGCTGTTTGTTCAACACAACATAAGCCTGCAGCTGTTCTACAGTATACTGTTGTATACTACACCAATTCTTACTCTCACAAAGCATATCGACAGATACATTATATACATATACACTGATCAGTGAATTTTTTCCTTTACTTGGCACTTTTCCCCCAGAGCCGCCTACCTGCACCGGCATGTTGTGTCTATTGGTAAATCAAACCATTAGTAGGTCCCCTTGTAAGTATATAAAAATGCACAAGGAAACTGTTGATGTAGATAACAGAAAGCCGTTACAATACTGAAAAAAATGAAAAGCATGTAGTTAGTGAAAGAATTGTTTTAGCCGGAGTCAACAGTTTAAATATCATTAAATACAGAAATTAGAGGCAAAAGTTACCCTAATCATAGACAAGTATCGTGTACCATGAGAAGACGTGTGACATGAGTTACCACGAATCAATCAACACATTAAAGATAAGGAATTTCAGTCTGGTTAATGAACACTATCAATAAATTAGAAGATAAATTAGATGATGTAGACTTTTCATTGTGCTTCCTAAAAGAAGACAAAATAATTTATGGACTTGTAAGATGAGCAGATGTTTGACCCCATAAACAAATGATGTGGGCCTGTGAGTCTGAAGATATTACCTGCAATCCTTAAAAGAGGAAAGAACAATATTATTTGATATGAGATACTTATGCTTACATGTGTGTCTGCAGGAAGTGTATTTCACTGTGATTTGTGACTGCGGAAGGAGTATAAGGTTCCATAACGTTGGAAGTGGTTCATTGTATGTAAAAGAGTCTATCATTACTGATGGCAAATGAGAGGTCTCATTTTCCAAGGTGAAAGCCTGACTGTTGGGAACAAGTTATAAAAGCTTTTTTCAACATTTAATGGGGCACAAAATGGCCATTCTTTGTAATTTGTTTGCCCACTGCATGGAGCACAATAATACTACGGAAATTGAAAATTGCTGCTGTCCTTTAACACTTCCCCCTTGTTTGGAAACATTTTTATGAAGATTGCAGACCTTATATCATCCATATAAGTGATGCCATTCACATATTATCGTTGTATTTATTGGCCCGTGGTTAATTCTATTAATGAATATGAAATTTCTAGAACACAATCAAGTTTTGTGGTCCGGGAGTGTTTAAAATACATTTTATTCCTTCCGTTTCTCTACTTTATTTCCTCTATTTATGCTCCGTTGCACCAATTGTTTTATTTCTTTTTACTTTTAATAATTTGAAAATGAATCTGTGCTCGTGTTGTGGATACAAATTAACAGCAAGACTTTTGTAGCTACATGTTCAGATTGCTAATGGCAGGACCTGAGGAGTGGACCAGGAAGCAGCACTTTGTAGATATGTAAATATACACTTTAAGGGTTGTTGTGGCTGAAATACCACAACGCAATATCTATCATCACTGCCACAGTGTTTTTAAAGATGTTCAATGCTGAAAAAAGAGGCATATTCTATCACTCTTTTATAGCACTTTAGTCTTATATTAAAAAAGTGCTATTGTATTATCAGGATGTGCTATTGTATAAAAATGATATTTTAGTTAGTTCTCAGAAAAAACATGCATTTACCTAGTTACAATTAGTGAATTGGTGCAATGAAAAAAATATACAACTAGGTAAGAGCTAGAAAAGAGCACATTGATCCATAGAGAATTGACCTTGTCAAATTTCCTGATATTCACAAATCCCCGTTAATTTGAATTTGATTTGAGCGGATTGTCAAAAAGCAAGAAAAAAAAAGAAAAAGAAAATTCTAGTCTCCATTTCACGCATTGTTGAAGATTGGAGTCACAGTGGGCTAATGAAGGTGTGGCCATGTGGGCTTAGCCATAAATATCACAGCCAGTATAAAAGGTGAGGGCCAGGCAAGCAGTGCCATTTTAACCCCTTACTGACCTGAGATCTAAGTGAAAACCATCCCCCGACAGATCATAATGCAGCAGCTGTCAGCTGTGCACTATAGTTGATACCCTGCTGCATCAGCCATGCTCTGTGTTGGCGCTGACCATGACCGGTTATGTCCTTAGATGCTGCAATCAATAGTGGCTATGTTATCTAGATGGTTAACAAAGTGTTGGACCTCCCCCATTAACACCATCAGCACCCTGAGATCATGATAGTTGCCATGGCAGTTTACAGCCAAATAATGGCCTTAAGGTACGGTCACACTTAGCGATGCACCAGCAATCCCGACCAGCGATATGACGCCGTCAGGATCGCTGGTGCATCGCTAAGTGGTCGCTAGTGAGCTGCCACCCAGGCAGATCTCACCAGCGACTTACCTGTCAGACGAGGCGATCCTGACGTCCTCCCGCCCGCGTCCACGCGTCGCTCGTCGGCACCATAGGAAGCACAGCAGGAAGCTGACGACGAGAAACGGTCCAGGATGTTCTCGCGCAATCAGTGATAATCAGCGGGGGAGCGGTTGGAGGTAAGTATCACACATAGCGATATCGCTAGCAATATCGCTGCTACGTCACAAAAACCAGTAACATTATAGCAATATTGCTAGTGATATCGCTTAGTGTGACAGGCCCTTTAGAGTCTGCCGGCTATAGTGGCCTGTTCAGAAGTTGGCGACATTTAGGTGGAAAAATATTTTTTTGCTTTCTTCTCATGTCACTTTGCATTAATTCCTGAAAAGCTCCTGAAGGGTAAATAAACTACCTGAACGCAGTTTTGAATATGTTGAATCGCTCTGTTATTATAATGGTATCACTTTTATTTTTTTTACAATATATAGATCCCCCAAAGTCACTTCAAAACTGAATATGTCCCTAAAAAAAATGGTTTTGTAAATTTTCTTGACAATGAAAATTTTTTGAGGAATGCCTGTTTCCTAGAGAAACCCCACATGTATTCAGGCTGTCTAGCAGCTGCAAATCATGCAGCTGCTTCGACACAAGCTAAATCTCCAAGCACGCCAAAATACTCAAAGGACACTTGAGCATGCTCAGGAAAACCCGAGCAACGAGTATACTCGCTCATCGCTAATCTGAATCCAAAATTGCTGAAAATTTGATTACATTAAAATTTGAAAACTTTGTGCTTTTAGTGCTGCTGTTCTGTATTTCTGAAGCTGACTATGACGCTGCCGACATATTCCGGTGCAGGAAAGAGGTGTAAGGAGATGGGGACAGGCGCAGAGATCCTCACTGCGCAGGCACCAGATTTCCAGCCCCACAGTATGAATACATCATAACACACTGCAGGGCGGGATCTGCAGACTCCGCTACACGCAGGCGCGATATCCTTGCATCACCTGATGTAAGTTCCCAGCAGTGCGCACGGCACATGCCCGAGAAATGATTGCAGAGCGCAGGGGCTGGTGACGTCACAAGAAAGAGAGGAGGTGGTGCCTGGAGGCCAGAGGGGGATGATGGACGGCTGCGAGGCGGTTGAGTCAGGTGGAGAAAATACACCTCCCTGACTCAATAGAGGTATGGTGGAAAAATTATAAAAGTAATTATTTCAGTGTTCCTAGGGATAATAAACATAAGAGTCACCTTCACAGAATGCAGCCTTAGTGCTGCTGAAGGTGGCTCTTTTACTTTAATAGGCCCTGGGGGGGAGGGGTGACAGGTTCCCTTTAAATGTTATACATGGGTCCAAAATAAATGTAAAACTCAATTGTGGCAAAGGCAGTGGAGGTGGTACAATGTGATAAAAAATCTATCCATGCCACGGAAAAAAATGTGGGAGCTACTAGCAGCAGCACCACTAACACATCTGAAGTAATCGTTCAAGAAGTAATTGTACGAAACGCAGGTCAAAATTGGCCTATTTTGACTCTAGCAAGCATTTAAGTGTGGGGGATCATAGAGCCTAATGGAACAAACAGTATGTCACATTGCTCCTCTCAGTCACAGCAGGATGAAGTAGCCTCTGACAGCAACGCCATGAGCTTGAGTCAGAGTTCTGCACAGTCTACCTCCCCCAATGCCATAACACTTAATGTTGTACAGAGCATTATTTTAATTCCATCAATGACACCTGTTTCTGGTCTGCCCATTAGTCCTTTAATTAAGAGCACCCCAGGAGCTAATGAAGATACTACAGCAGAACTATTTCCTGTTGATTTATTGGAAGACATGAACAGTCAGCCTTTGTACTCAAAAAACATAGAGACAGAGAAGATGGATGATCCAATTCAAATGCCAAGCTTTGTCACTGGCTCTGAGAGCCATAGTGGAAGGGGTAATGTGCTTAGTACTCTGAGTAAGAACAAATCTCGAGTGGAAATCAGGTGGGGAGAATTTAATGCCATCTCTCAGATGGAGGCAACTGTCAGTCGAATCTAGAAAGATGATGATGACAATAATAATGATAATTATGTGGCAGACAAGACCTTGGATCCATATAAGGATGCCATGGAGATGAGTTCATCAGAGGAAAAGTGGTTTGCCTTGGCAATACACAGCACAGGCAACTAGGGATGAGCAAGCATTAAAGTGCTCTGAAGCTTGTTACTTGGACAAAGCAATTCCTAATGCTTAGATGCTCGTTTCGAGTAACGAGTATAATCGGAGTCAAAGGGAAATCAGAGCATTTTTCCTGCAGACCCTACAAGGAGGTCTGAGGGGCAGTGAAAATGTTGAAATGAATGAAAAAAGTGCTGAGTTGAAGGAGAACAGCATGGGGAAGACCCCTGGAAACATCTCTGACTCCCAGATTGCAGTTGAGGACAATGATGTCACAATTTTATTCCACTTTAAGGACTGACAATAAAACACTTAAAATCGAAGAGAAATTGGAGTTTACAGGAAAAAATGTATTCTTTCCTGTATAATGACTTGTATATAAGTCAAATTTAAAAAAGGATTCAAAAAATTAATAATAATTTAAGCAAACCAAAATTTCAATTTTTATTAAAAAATTGAACATTTCAGTGTAATTTATGAAGGAAGCAAGAACTGCCAAAAAATTGATGAAAGAGAGATTCATACACATATTAGACAGTAAGAGGGCCTCATACACATTCTGTTAAAATTGTCATGCAGTACTCCTACACTCATAAAAGCTATGCACTAAGTGCAAAGCCTGCCAAAAATTAAAAGCACGGTCGTCCATACACCCTTGAAGGTACCAACTGTAGTTCCTCATTCAAATATTATGAACAAAGTGTAGTTGTGGTACTCCTACACTCATAAAGGTTCTGCACACAGTGCAAAGCCTGCTAAAAATTACAAGCAGGGCCATCCACACTCTTGAATGCACCAACTGGAATGCCTCATTAAAATATTAAGAAAATGTAGTTGTGGAACTTCTACACTCATAAAGGCTGTGCAAAGCCAGGAAAAAATTCTAAGGAGGGACATTCATACACCCTTGAAGGCAACAACATGCGGCCAACATTTAAATACTGAAGATTAAAAACAGTTTATGTGCTGCTGTAATCTGGTGGTGTAAAAAAGTTGGAGTCAATCCAGGCTTTGTTCATTTTTATCAGAGTGAGCCTAGCAGCATTTTCTATTGACAGGCGAAAGTGCCTATCTATTATGACCCCCTGGCGGCACTAAAAACCCGCTAAGACAACGAGATTTTTTTAAACTTATTTTCCACAAGGACCTTCTGGCATAGAACCATTTTAATAGACCTTTTCACCTTAGGAAGGAGAGATGCAAGGTTCTCCTTGTAGCATAGGTCTTGGGGTGACCTACCAGTACTTTTTTTTGGCTCAAGATGAATTTAACATGATCACAGGATCTTTCACATCTTCAATGTTATACAATCTGCACTGAGCAGATGAGATGAGGATGGGCTGGGTAGTATCTCCCTGTCTCATGTCTTCCTCCATCTCCACCTGCTCCACGTGCAAAACTTCATGTTTAATTGTCAGCAGCGATTGTGTAAGTAGTCACAGAAGCGGGATCGTTGCATTGACTATGGCTCACCATCTTTGTGGAGTCCTCAAAGTCTTGTAGAAGTGCACAAATGTCAGACGTCCATGCCCACTCTTCAGTTGTTATGTGCGGAGGCTGACCAAAATACCGACAGGTATGTTGGAACTGGTATTTCACAACTGTCCTCTGCTGCTCACAAAGCCTTACCAGCATGTACAGTGTGGAGTTCCAGTACGCGGTGATGTCGCACACTAGTCAGTGAGCTGGGCCTTGCATATGCTGCTGCAGTACTGACAGAGCAGTGGCAGCTGTAGCTGACTTGTGGAAATGGGCACTAACGTGGCGTACCTTGACCAGAATCAAATATGGGTAGGTCTTCAGAAACTGTTGAACTACCAAGATAAGCACATGGGCCAAGCATGAAAGCATGGAATGTGTGTGTGCTTGCAAAGCTTCACAGCCACCATCAAGTTATGGCCATTATCACACACGACCATGCCTGGTTGTAAGTTCAGAAGCGAGAGCCACCTACCTGTCTGGTCTGTTATTCTTTTCAATAACTCTGTCGTGGTGTTTGATTTGTCTCTTAGACAAATTAAATTCAGCAGAGCATGGTGCCGCTTCACTGATGCAGTGCTGCAGAGCTTCCAATTTTGTGCTGATGTGGACATCGTGCTCTCAGATAACACATCAGAGATGGTGGATGAGGAGGTGCAATAGGGGTGCGGGAGGTGTAGGAAACACTGATGAAAGTAGGGCGAATAATCCTCGGTATTGGTAGCACATGTGATGTGCCAGGGAGGGACTTGGCCTCGGCCTCCACAATGTTCACCCAGTGTGCCATCAGGGAAATGTAGCATGCCTGGCCACAAGCTCTTGTCCTCATGTTGGTCGCTCACTTTACAATCTCAGTAAGTGTGTTGTTTTTAAGGGCACTGGTTATTTTCCTGGACATGTGCTGGTACAAAGTGGGGACGCCACACTTGGAAAAATAGTGGTGGCTGGGTAAATAGTACGAGGGACGGCTGTTGCCACTATGAGTTAGTGGAAATCGTCCGTGTCTACAAGCATTTGGGCCTGTGGGTGAGTGGCTGGGAACTTTCTTTTTTTTATTCCAAGGCTGAATGCTGTGCTGGGACAAGGATTTGGCAGTGCCTGATCATGGTGCCTCAGAATGTGGAAGTACAGGTGGATGATGGGAGGCTTCTGCGCCAGTTTCATGGACATAAAATTGGCAAGCACCTAGCACAGGGGAAGAGGTAGCGGTATCACCCACTTGCACTAATTGTGAATCCAGGGGTTCGGCCCACTCTGTCAGGTGCTAAGATGACATGTGCCTGATCATGCTGGTGGTGTTAGGCTCATATTGGCCAGGCCCCTGATGATCTTGGCATGGCACAGGCTGCAAGTAATCATTTCTTTCAGAACTCTCTTTAACAAAGTCCCAGACTGGGGAACACCTAGCTTTTTGAGGGTGAAATTCACTAGTATTGGTGCTCTGCGGAACAGTTGTCCGCCTTCTCCCTCTGGTCATCCCGCTAACTCTTTCTGCCTGTTTCGGTGCTGCCAATCCCTCCCCTTCATTGCTGCTGGCCTCGCTCTGCATGCCAACTTCCCAGGTTGGGTCAGTGACTTCATCATTCACCACCTCATCGTCCACCACCGCAATTTGGTCCTTCTGATTTGGTGACTTAACAACAACCTTATTTATTGGCAACTGGGTATCATCATCATCTTCCTTCTTAGGCAATATTTGCCATTCCCCACAGTCATCTTCTTGTGACCATGGCTTCTCTAAGTTTTGTGCATCACCAAACAGCATGTCCTCCTTTCCCTCTTGGAACATGCAAGATGAGAGTTCACAATCAAGAAATGATGATGTATAGAGCTCCTTGGAGTGTCCTAGTGTGGGATCAGTGATCTCCTGAGGCTCAACATGGTGGGTGGAAGGATGATCAGGGTGAGGATTAAGTGATCCAGACTCTTGGGAGGTTAGACTGGACCATGTGGAAGACTGAGTAGTAGAGTTGAGCGACTTTTGGTTTTTTAGGGTCGCGTTTCGTTTCGTGAAACCCGACTTTTCCAAAAGTCGGGTCGAGCAAGATCGTCCGATTATAGGGAAAAGTCGGGGTCGTCCCGAAACACGAAACCCAATGTAAGTCAATGGGGAATAAAAGTCGGCAGTGAGAGGAGGACAGGAAACACACCAACAGTGCCCATTTGAATGCCAAAAGCATCAATTCTTCTTACTTAAGCTTGTCAACCTTAATTAACTTCATAATACAAGTTACGCACTGAAAAATGGGGGTTATTTGGCTACAGTTGTGGGGGGGGAGGGCTGGCTCCAGGTTTTCATGTGCCCTGGGCGAAAGAGCGCCCCTTTAACACATACCACAACTCATCATGCTCCGATACGGCAGAGAAATAGCGGCATAGTACAATGAAAAATACTTCACTTTTTACATCTCATGACGAGGCCCATCTATTTCTCCATACAGAATCATTGGTCCCATATAATGTTTGAAACAGTATATGATGAGCTCCACATAATGCTACAGTATATGTTGGTTCCCATGGATGAAGCTCCACTGTCTTATGAGCCCAAATAATGATCCAAACATAATGGGCCCCATTTCTAATGCTCTAGTGTATAATGGGCCCTGTAAATGCTGCTCCAGTGTCTGATGTCCACCTTTGGAATGTTCCAGTGTATGGTGGGCCCCATCTATCATTCTCCAGAGTATAGTGCTCCCCAAAAATTGCTGTCCCAACATTGAAAACAATCAAATAAGTCTCCTCGCTATGGAATCCCTGTACTTGTCTGGACTCCTCGTCGTCCCCATCTTCCATCTCACTGCACAGTATTTCAACTTTGCAAGTGCTGTGATCCTGAGCAAGCAGGGGGGGCCCACTCGTTGGCGACATCACTGGCACAGGGCCCCTGATAGTACGGTGGTGTGTCTGATGGCGGGTGGGCCGAACCTGCACTTTCATCTGCAGCTTCCTCTTTGTCACCGTGTAAGATGGAACTGTATATGGGAAGGGTAACCTGAGTTTCATCAGGGTCAGATTCAGGCCGTGTAGCGTGCGAGGGGAATGTAGTGGTCTGGGTCAATGTACCAGCAGATTCATCGAGCAGTGGCTGGGCATCAGTGCACTTGTGTCGCCCCCAGGAGTACGGTCGCCACAGTGGCATTACCTTCTTCCTAGGGAGTGTGATGTCATGCTTGGGAGCAACGAACGATCTCTCTAGCAGGTTAACTGATTGGGCGGCGTTATTCCCACGAGTCATGACCCTCCAAACAGCGTTCATGAAGGCAAAGTGTTTGTTTTACGTGGGCAGTATGGTTGCAAAGCTGAACCTTAAAGGAATGTCCAGAAGGGCACCACCAGGAGTGGAGCCTACGGTTAAATTCGACTCCACCTGGGAAACCTCAACCATGCCAGCTACAGAACAGATGCACACATTGCAAGCTTAATTCCGTTAACGAACGAGACTCCGTCATGCCCCGCGGTCCGAGTCCGGCTTACTAGAGGGACACGTGAGGCTCTGGCACATGAGATTGGCCAATAACTGGTGTGTCATGCCCTTACATGTCCGTGGCTGCATGTGCGCTACACTGAAAAGGCCAGCGTTTGTCGCTTACAGGTGCAGATAACCCGCTGAACAACGTTAGTGATGGGGATCACTGATTACAATTATTACCCGCGAACAATGATTTCCCAGTAAGTGCAGGTCAACCGCAGTTCCGGAATTAGGCCTAACTGTCATTCCTGAAAAAATGAAAAACTTACGTGTGCAAACCACAGGTGCTGTAGCTTGCTTAACAGCTCGCCAGCCGTTCTCACGCCCAGTATGGATTACACGTGATTGCACAAAGGTGAGAAAGGGTACCGTATCCCCAGATAACATGTATGGATAGCGTACACATTCAAAATATATGTCTATACATCAGGAGGCAGGCTCAGACGGTGTTAGGCCCAGTATGGATTGCACGTGATTGCACAAAGGTTAGAAAGGGTACCGTATCCCCAGATAACATGTATGGATAGCGTACACATTCAAAATATATGTCTATACATCAGGAGGCAGGCTCAGACGGTGTTAGGCCCAGTATGGATTGCACGTGATTGCACAAAGGTTAGAAAGGGTACCGTATCCCCAGATAACATGTATGGATAGCGTACACATTCAAAATATATGTCTATACATCAGGAGGCAGGCTCAGACGGTGTTAGGCCCAGTATGGATTGCACGTGATTGCACAAAGGTTAGAAAGGGTACCGTATCCCCAGATAACATGTATGGATAGCGTACACATTCAAAATATATGTCTATACATCAGGAGGCAGGCTCAGACGGTGTTAGGCCCAGTATGGATTGCACGTGATTGCACAAAGGTTAGAAAGGGTACCGTATCCCCAGATAACATGTATGGATAGCGTACACATTCAAAATATATGTCTATACATCAGGAGGCAGGCTCAGACGGTGTTAGGCCCAGTATGGATTGCACGTGATTGCACAAAGGTTAGAAAGGGTACCGTATCCCCAGATAACATGTATGGATAGCGTACACATTCAAAATATATGTCTATACATCAGGAGGCAGGCTCAGACGGTGTTAGGCCCAGTATGGATTGCACGTGATTGCACAAAGGTTAGAAAGGGTACCGTATCCCCAGATAACATGTATGGATAGCGTACACATTCAAAATATATGTCTATACATCAGGAGGCAGGCTCAGACGGTGTTAGGCCCAGTATGGATTGCACGTGATTGCACAAAGGTTAGAAAGGGTACCGTATCCCCAGATAACATGTATGGATAGCGTACACATTCAAAATATATGTCTATACATCAGGAGGCAGGCTCAGACGGTGTTAGGCCCAGTATGGATTGCACGTGATTGCACAAAGGTTAGAAAGGGTACCGTATCCCCAGATAACATGTATGGATAGCGTACACATTCAAAATATATGTCTATACATCAGGAGGCAGGCTCAGACGGTGTTAGGCCCAGTATGGATTGCACGTGATTGCACAAAGGTTAGAAAGGGTACCGTATCCCCAGATAACATGTATGGATAGCGTACACATTCAAAATATATGTCTATACATCAGGAGGCAGGCTCAGACGGTGTTAGGCCCAGTATGGCTTGCACGTGATTGCACAAAGGTGAGAAAGGGTAACGTATCCCCAGATAACATGTATGGATAGCGTACACATTCAAAATATATGTCTATACATCAGGAGGCAGTCTCAAATGGTGTCAGGCACAGTATGGATTTGACGACCCAGACTACACAGCGGAGGAGCAGGGAGAGGTAAAGATTGCAAATGCTGGGGCCCTGCCCAAGCAAGGGGGGCCCACTCATGGGCGTCGGTACTGGCACTGGGCCCCTCATAGTACGGCGGTGTGTCTGACGGCGGGTGTGCACCACCACCTTCAGAGACACTTGATTGCACTATGAGGGACCCTGTGCCAGTGCCCGCGCCCAAGAGTCGGCCTACCCACCTGTCCAGGGCAACGGCACTCGCACGGTGTCGTGCGCTAGGTGGTGACCCCGGCCATGGGGGGGGAGGCAGCACAGTTAGGGAGTTTTTGAAAGTGGCATATGTTGATGTTGGACATTCAGCTGATGCAAAAGGCGAAATAGGTCAAGTCCCAGGAAGAGGTGGACCAAAGCAAGCCATTTTTCTGTCACCCTATGTGTCATCAGGGGAAGGGGGGACAAAATCCTTGGAAACCCATGCATGGTTCATTTTAATGAAGGTTAGATCATCCACATTTTGGGTTGACAGACGGGTCCTTTTTTCTGTCAGGATTGATCCAGCTGCACTGAAGACTCTTTCCGATAGCACACTTGCAGCTGGGCAAGCGAGCTCCTGTAAGGCATATTGTGCCAATTCAGGCCAGGTGTCCAGTTTAGCGGCTCAATAGTCAAAGGGGAATGACCTGTGTGGGAGAACATCGATATGGGAGGAAAAGTAGTTTGTAACCATAGTTGACAACTGCTGTCTCCTGTCACTTTCCATCGATGCAGTATTACCAGTTGGTGAGCGGTACTTGAAAAATCAGTCCACAACATTGTCATGAAACCCCTGTCTCCAACGCCACTTCTGCTGTGTGCAACACGAACACCTCTGCCAAGCTGCCCCCGGCCCGTACGGCTCGTGTGAGAACCATCACCGCTGCTGTGTGCTGGGAATGCCTCAAGCAACCGATTTACCAGAGTTGCTTGTTTATTAGCCAATATTAGGTCAAGGTTCTCCTGTGGCATGATGTTTTGTAATTTGCCTTTATAGCGTGGATCCAGGATGCTGGCCAACCAGTAGTCGTCATCGTTCATCATTTTGGCAATGCGGGGGTCCCTTTTTAGGATCTGCAGGGCATAATCTGACATGTGGGCCAATGTTCCCGGTGTCAATGATGCACTGCGAGTGCTGGTTGGAGGAGCACTTTCTGGCAAATCCACATCCCTCCAGTCACGCACAAACCCTGTACCAGACCTTGCCACGCCAACATTTTCACTTGCCCCACGAGATGCATCCTCCTCCCCTAAGTAATCATCCCCATCATCCTCCTCCTCCTCCTCCTCTTCTTCCTCCACCTCGTCCAGGAGAGGTCCCTGAGCAGACAATGGCTGAATGTCATCAAGGATTCCCTCCTCCTCTTCCTCCTCATCAACATTGGCTGCAGAAGCCTGCTCCTTAAGGTGCGTCAAAGTTTGCATGAGCAGACGCATAAGTGGGATGCTCATGCTTAGGATGGCGTCGTCTGCGCTTACCAGCCGTGTGCATTCCTCAAAACACTGAAGGACTTTACAGAGGTCTTTCAGCTTCGACCACTGCACACCTGTCAACTCCATGTCTGCTCTCAAAGTGCCTGGCCGTGTATCCTCCCACAAATGCATTATGGCCTGCCTCTGCTCGCACAGCCGCTCCACCATGTGCAGGGTGGAGTTCCACCTTGTTGCAATGTCGATAATGAGGCGGTGGTTGGGAAGGTGGAGCAATCGCTGCAGCTTCTGCATACGAACGGAGTGTACAGGCGACCGGCGGATGTGCGCGCACAGTCTTCGCACCTTCTGGAGCAGGGCTGTTAACTCCGGATAATTTTTGAGGAAGCACTGCACCACCAGGTTCAAGGTGTGAGCCAAGCAAGGTATGTGGCTGAGTTTTGAAAGGGCTATGGCTGCCACAAAATTACGGCCGTTATCACTAACTACCTTGCCTGCCTCAAGATGTACACTGCCCAGCCATGACTCAGTTTGTCGCTTCAAGTACTCGGCCAGCACCTCGGCGGTGTGTCTGTCGCCCAAACACATCATCTGCAACACAGCCTGCTGACGCTTTCCACTAGCTGCTCGATAGGGGGACACCTCGTGTGCAACAGTGGCAGCTGCAGATGGAGTGCTCATACAACTGCGCTCTGTGGACGAGCTTTCGCTTCTGGAGGAGGAGGAGGGTCGAACGCCTACAGCCAACTGTTTCCTATACCGTGGGCTAGGCAGCACTGTCCCACCACCGCTGTCCCCTGTGGACCCTGCATCCACCACATTAACCCAGTGCGCAGTGATGGACACGTAACGGCCCTGGCCATGCCGACTGGACCATGCATCAGTTGTGAGGTGCACCTTTCCGCTCACTGACTGCTTGAGTGCATGGACAATGCGGTCTTTCACATGATGGTGGAGGGCTGGGATGGCTTTGCGAGAGAAGAAGTGGTGACTGGGTAGGTCATAGCGTGGTACTGCATAGGCCATGAGTTCCCGGAAAGCTGCGCTTTCCACCAACCGAAAGGGCATCATCTCAAACGAGATTAGTTTGGCAATGTGGGCGTTCAAACCCAGTGTACGCGGATGAGAGACTGAGTACTTTCTTGACCTACTCATATTGTCTGGGAGGGTGAGCTGGACTTGAGAGCTGCATATGGTGGAAGTAGCGGTGGACAGGGCAGACTGAGAGAGGGTTGATGATGGTGATGGAGTTGGTGTTCTTTCTGATGGCCTAGAATCAGTCTTTCGTTGATATAACAGTGGGATTCCCTGACTGCTGTGGCCTTGCAACGACACCTCAACATTTGCTGCTGTGCTAACCGGTGGGCTTACAGTGGGGGAAACAATGTAGCGTTGCTGACTACCTTCGTTGTGATCAGTTGCACATGTGGCACTTGAGGTTTGGTGTTGTGTCCACGCTTGCAAGTGCATGCTGGTTAAATGTCTAAGCATGCAACTGGTATTCAAATTTTTCAGATTTTTCCCTCGGCTAAAGGTCTTTGCGCACTTCTTACAGATAACCTTGGCCTGATCATGAGGATTTTGTTCAAAAAAGTGCCACACTGCACTCTTCCTACTTTGGCAGACATTTTGCGGCCTAGCACGCTGTGATCTTTTGAGCCTCTGGACAAGCTGTCCAGCAACTCTTTTGATTTTTGGAACCTGTCTTTGGAGTGCTCCGGGCCTGCCAGATAACAGCTGTTGCGATGTCGATGTCTGCTGTGGATGCTCCTCATCTGAGCTATTGGAAGCAGCACCCTCTTCCCCCAATGGATGCCAATCTGGGTCAACAACTGGGTCATCCATCACCTCCTCTTCAATGTCATGTGCACCTTCCTCTGTGTCACCGTGTATGGTGGTATAGTGTGCGGGAAGGGGCACCTGAGTCTCATCAGGGTCAGAATCTGGCTCTGTACGCTGCGAGGACAATGTAGTGCTCTGAGTGAATGTACCAGCAGAATCATCCATCAGCGGCTGTGCATCAGTGCACTCCATGTCAGATTCATCTTGGCCTGGGTAATTCACCATTTGACTTGATAATCCAGGCATGGTATGTGAAAACAGCTCCATGGAGTAATCAGTAGTATGGCCTGTGTCATCCTTCAATCTTGGTTGGGGTGAAGGACACAAGGAAAGGTGTGGTTCATGAACATGAGCCTCCAATGACGACTCAGTGCTTTTACTTTTTACAACTGAAGAAGAGGAGGCGATAGAGCTGGAGGCTGAGTCAGCAATGTAAGACAAAACTTTTTCCTGATGCTCTGGCTTTAAAAGCGGTTTGCCAACTCCTAGAAAACTAAGCCTTCGAAGCCTTATGGAGCCAGACGATGATGCAGGCTCAACACCTCCTGTATTCGGTCCTATTTTGCTCTTGCCACTACCATCAGATCCACCACCAACACCATCATTACCAGCTGCCAACCCCCGCCCAATTCCACGGCCTCTTCCACCAGCCTTCCTCATTTTTGGTAGAAATGTAGACAAAATCCAACAAACTATATAGTAATGTAAAACAAGGTACAAGGTGTCTATAGGACAGGGGAGATTTTGAATTTCTGCTCACACTACTGGACACTGGACACTTTTGGATTGTGTGAGGCCAACTGAATATCTGAGCGCTATGTCACAGCCTCGATGGCACAGCTGTGACCAAAGTGACTAGAGGATAAGTGAGATTTTGAATTTCTGCAGACACTTGTGGACACTGGACACTTTTGGATTGTGTGAGGCCCACTGAATATCTGAGCGCTATGTCACAGGCTCGATGGCACAGCTGTGACCAAAGTGACTAGAGGATAAGTGAGATTTTGAATTTCTGCAGACACTTGTGGACACTGGACACTTTTGGATTGTGTGAGGCCCACTGAATATCTGAGCGCTATGTCACAGGCTCGATGGCACAGCTGTGACCAAAGTGACTAGAGGATAAGTGAGATTTTGAATTTCTGCAGACACTGGACACTTTTGGATTGTGTGAGGCCCACTGAATATCTGAGCGCTATGTCACAGGCTTGATGGCACAGCTGTGACCAAAGTGACTAGAAGATAAGTGAGATTTTGAATTTCTGCAGACTTTTGTGGACACTTGACACTTTTGGATTGTGTGAGGCCCACTGAATATCTGAGCGCTTTGTCACAGGCTCGATGGCACAGCTGTGACCAAAGTGACTAGAGGATAAGTGAGATTTTGAATTTCTGCAGACACTTGTGGACACTGGACACTTTTGGATTGTGTGAGGCCCACTGAATATCTGAGCGCTATGTCACAGGCTCGATGGCACAGCTGTGACCAAAGTGACTAGAGGATAAGTGAGATTTTGAATTTCTGCAGACACTGGACACTTTTGGATTGTGTGAGGCCCACTGAATATCTGAGCGCTATGTCACAGGCTCGATGGCACAGCTGTGACTAAAGTGACTAGAGGATAAGTGAGATTTTGAATTTCTGCAGACACTTGTGGACACTGGACACTTTTGGATTGTGTGAGGCCCACTGAATATCTGAGCGCTATGTCACAGGCTCGATGGCACAGCTGTGACCAAAGTGACTAGAGGATAAGTGAGATTTTGAATTTCTGCAGACACTGGACACTTTTGGATTGTGTGAGGCCCACTGAATATCTGAGCGCTATGTCACAGGCTCGATGGCACAGCTGTGACAAAAGTGACTAGAGGATAAGGGAGATTTTGAATTTCTGCAGACACTTGTGGACACTGGACACTTTTGGATTGTGTGAGGCCCACTGAATATTTGAGCGCTATGTCACAGGCAGAAATTGGCTAGTGTATCACAAACTACAAGGTGTATGTAGAATTGGGCAGAATAGGAATCTCCCTAGAGTGCAGGTCTGTAAGAACGGAACATGTCCTCGACTTATTCTCACAGAGTGACACAGGTAGCTTCACTGTGGCTGTGATAACAGCCGTTACACGGTACTGTGTGAGGAGCGTACACCGCTGGATGGTGTGAAAAAATGCACGCTCAGTACCTCAGCAGGACAAAAAAAAAAATTGGGATTGCTTTTAAAAAAGCAGTTTGCAGAGCAGTGGGTAAACAGCAATGCAGCTGTCAGGAAGCCTTAGAAGGCAGCCCAACAACCAACACCACTGATACACCACAATATAGCCTCCCCTTGCACTGCACACACAGTGACTGGTGTGTTGTACAGGCACAATCGCTAGCAGCAGAAGCAGTTTTTTTTTCTTCTTCCCTGCCTAACGCTCTCCCTACAGAATCAGCAGCAACCTCTCCCTATGCTAAGATCGGCAGAAGTAAGATGGCGGTCGGCATGCACGCCCTTTTATACCCCCTGTGACGCCCATCAAAGCAAGCCAATCACTTGCATGCCCTTCTGAAAGATGGTGGTGACCCGTGCCTATGTCATCACGTTGCCCACAGTGTCCGTGGATCCTGATTGGCTGAAAAAGAGCGCAAAACAAACTTTTGAAAGTCGACTTTGGCGCGTAAGTCGCCGACCTCGTGACCGACCTCATCCTAGGGTCGGGTTTCGTTTCATGAAACCCGACTTTGCCAAAAGTCGGCGACTTTTGAAATTGACCGACCCATTTCGCTCAACTCTACTGAGTAGTGCTGGCAAGCATGCTGGAAGCATTATCTGTTCTCACTAGAGTGGCTTCAGAAGTGGTGTGCCGTGCCTCTCTGCAAATTTGCATAGGATGCTGTGTGTTGTGGATGGGCGTGTTGCTTGTGCACCTGCCCCACGTCCTTGCCATCTGTGTACACCAACATCAGCACTTCCATTTCCTGTCCCTTAATGCACGCTGTAACTGCTAGGTCTCTGGAAACCAAGTTTCCTCGATTAATTGAAACTACTTTTTTAATGAAAAAATTGTTAACCTGTAGCAGGCCAAGCGGTTTTTAAAAATTTAAAACCACCGTAATTTTACACAAAGCACGCTAAACTGTATGGATGACAATAGTCGATTTTTGGAACAAAAAATGTTGTCACCTGTAGCAGGCCAAGCATTTTTTAAAAATTTCACACCAGTGTAATTTCACACAAAGCATGTTAAATTGTATGAATGACAATAGTCAATTTTTTTAGCAACATTTTTTTGTGAACTGCAGCAGGCAAAGAGGCTTTTAAAATTTTCATACCACTGTGATTTTACACAAAGCACATTGTGGAATCATGGGCGGTCAGTGGGTACTCTAGTCCACTGGCCTGAGACTGCATGGACAAGGGTTCATCCCACTGAATGCCACTCTCCTTTTCCTAAGGGCATAATACTATGCAGACAGCACAGAGTGAGGGTAAAACAGAATGACAATACTTTATTGAATAATCAAAAAGACAAAAGCATATAGAACAGTCCCAACAAAATACCCCAGATGATGCAAAATTACAGAGTCTCACCGTTCCTCTGGCTTACCGGGATTAGAGCAGCTGGAACTTTGGGGCTTCCAGGGCCGACAACCCCAGCAGTTGCAGCCCGCTTTTGGCTGTGTAACAGGAGCCTAACATGCGGGGTAGGGATTTGAGCTTTAAATCCGAGCACCAGCAAAAGCACCCAGATACTCAAGTGATATCCGAGCACGATCGCTCATCACTACAGGCAACACGTGGCTAGATCCTCTGGGCAAAATATGTTGTTCTGCGGTCAACTCTGGAGCAGGTGATGTTGTGACTGTTATTGTGGTAGGAGCAGGTACGGCCTGGGGCTGAAATTCAGCCCTGGCATTTGAAATCACACAGGCCCATGCTGTCCACGTCCCCGAGCACCAGATAGGATATATTACCCTGGATGGAGGAAAGCAAGATTTGCTACAAGACCAACATTTCTAATGACAGCCATGGCCTTCTGGAGTAAGTGCTGTCACAACTCTTAACAGTATTGGTGTCTTGAGAACACTGATTCTGTTAACTACATAGCAGACAAGGCGGCCCACGACCAGACAGGCCCTTCTGGCATTTTCCAGAATTTCTAGATGGCCAGTCTGGCCCTGGGTAGGAGACTCAACAGTGTATGAAATCTGTGGTGGTGGTCGTAATGGTGGCGACTGCTATGTGTGGGGCATTTCGAGTGATGGAATTCTTAAAAATGCTATATTTTGCACACACAAAATATAGCACTTTAAAATTTATATAATAATAATATATGCACAACACATACTATATGTTTTATCTGCACGTTTATACTGTAGGAGGAAACATTATAGTGAATATTAGATTTTTGTTTGAGTTACATTCAATAGACACATTTAAATAAATAAAATTACACAATAGATTCAGATATAGGAAACTTGTGCCAAAAAAGAGTTAAGCAGTATAACTCTGGCTTTGTGTATTTAGAGTGAGTAAAGGTTTAATTACCAAACGATGACAGTGTCATATGGTTTCTGTGATAGTCAGTGGCATCGGATGAATGCAGAAGAAGGGAGGAAGTGAGAAAGGCACTGAGTGACAGTGGGAAGCGAGAAAGCTAAAAATGCAAAAGACAGTAAAACATCTGTAATTTGCAATTCACTGGTGTTCACTGAATGCTCATGGATTAAAGATTAAAATCTATTCTCTGGCAGATGGGAACAAGAGCGAGGGGGATATAGTCAGTATATATACATCTGCATTTCATTCTGCTCTCAGATGCAAAAGAAATAAACCCAGATTTGCTTTGCAAAAAACGTGCTGCCATTATGGGATGTAATGGGGATGCTGCTTCTAAACACTCTTGTAGCCCATATGGCAGTAGAAATGTGCAGTATATGACAGATATGTTTTATTATTTGGATTTAATTACTCACTATTGATTACTTTACCACATTAGACCTGTTTCACATTTCTATATTTTGACGGCCGGCTATATCCGCCAGAGCCGTTAAATACAGATCCGTCACCGTCGTGTGGCAAACGTATGGCACCGGATCCGTGTATTTGACAGATCCGCTGGAGACGGCATGCAGGGAAAAGTTAAAGGAACCGTGGGAGAGAGAGAGAGAATTTTTTCTGCCGCCAGAATGGGATTTGGGTTAATTTTCTGGCAAGGAAATGCTTCCGGGCATGCTCAGTGTAAAAGTGCGGATCCGTGCAGACAAAAAAAATGTTTCATTGTCGGTCCACTCATGTCAGCGGACGGCAAAATTTTGGCGGATCCGTCAACAAAACGGATCCGACGGATGACCATCCGTCAAAATCCGCCGCTAATGCAAGTCAATGGGAAAAAAAACGGATCCGCAAAAAAAAAATGTCGGATCCATTTTTTTTGCAAAACGGCGGATTTTGACTGATGGAAACAAGCGGAAATGTGAAACAGGCCTAAAGAACAGCAAAAATATTTTTCCTAGTAATACATTGTATTTAATAAACAATTGTAATTTTCCTTGCTGTCTATAGAACTTTGCTGAATATTATTAGTCTTATTAGCATAATGTATATATATAAGTATTTATACATGGATATATACCTACATATGGATATATACCTACATATATACTGTATATATATATGTATAAATTTATTTATAAAATATGCTTACACTTATGAGCATAATCTATCAACAAAAACATATAGTTTCATAATTTAAAAATTACAAAAAGGAAAAAAGGATCGATGCAAAAGTTTTGATACCCTACATGTTAGTACCTAATAGCATTCCTTTTTTCAAGTATCACAGCTTGTAAATGCTTTTGTACCCTGCCATAAGGCTTTTAATTCTTGTTTGCGGTATTTTTATCCATTCTTCCTTGGAAAATTCTTTCAGTTCTGTGAGATTCCTGAGTCGTCTTGCATACATTGCTATTTTGAGGTCTAGGCACAGATTTTCAGTGATGTTCAGATCAAGGGACTGTGAGGGCCATTGCAAAACCTTCAGCTTGCGCATTTTGAAAAAGTCTATTGCGGATTTTGACATCTGTTTAGGATCATTATCCATTTGTAGAAGCCATCCTCTTTTCAACTTCAGCTCTTTTCCAGAAATTTGTTGAAATTTCATTGATTCCATTCTACCTGTGAAATGTTCCCTGTGTCTTTATCTGAAACACAATCCCAGAGCATGATTGATTCACCACCTTGCTTAATGGTTGGCAAGATGTTCTTTTCCTGAAATTCTGTGCCCTTTTTTCTGCACACCTACCCTTGATCATTATGGCCAAAAAGTTTTATTTTAGCTTCATTGGTCAACAGGGTTTGTTTCCAAAATGCATCAGGCTTGTTTAGATGTTCGTTTTCATACACTGATCAAAAAAATAAAGGGAACACCTAAACAACAGAATATAACTCCAAGTAAATTAAACTTCTGTGAAATCAAACTGTCCACTTAGGAAGCATCACTGATTGACAATCAGTTTCACATGCTGTTGTGCAAATGGAATAGAAAACAGATGGAAATTATTGGCAATTATCAAGACACACTCAATAAAGGAATGGTTCTGCAGGTGGGGACCACAGACCACATCTCAGTACCAATGCTTTATGGCTGATGTTTTGGTCACTTTTGAATGTTGGTTGGGCTTTCACACTCCTGGTAGCATGAGTCGGACTCTACAACCCACACAAGTGGCTCAGGTAGTGCCACTCATCCAGGATGGCACATCAATGCCAGCTTTGGCAAGAAGGTTTGCTGTGTCTGTCAGCGTAGTGTCCAGAGGCTGGATGCGCTACCAGGAGACAGGCCAGTACACCAGGAGATGTGGAGGGGGCCACAGGAGGGCAACAATCCAGCAGTAGGACCGCTACCTCCGCCTTTGTGCAAGGAGGAGCAGGAGGAGCACTGCCAGAGCCCTGCAAAATGACCTCCAGCAGGCCACAAGAAACCGACTCCATGAGGATGGTCTGAGGGCCCGATTTCCACAGATGGGGGTTGTGCTCACAGCCCAACACCGTGAAGGACACTTGGCATTTGCCACAGAACACCAGGATTGGCAAATTCGCCACTGGTGCCCTGTGATCTTCACAGATGAAAGCTGGTTCACACTGTGCACATGTGACAGATGTGACAGAGTCTGGAGATGCCATGGAGAGAGATCTGCTGCTTGCAACATCCTTCAGCATGACCGGTTTGGCAGTGGGTCAGTAATGGTGTGGGGTGGCATTTCTTTGGAGGGCCGCACAGCCCTCCATGTGCTCGCCAAAGGTAGCCTGACTGCCATTAGGTACCGAGATGAGATCCTCAGACCCCTTGTGAGACCATATGCTGGTGCAGTTGGCCCTGGGTTCCTCCTAATGCAGGACAATGCCAGATCTCATGTGGCTGGAGTGTGTCAGCAGTTCCTGCAAGATGAAGGCATTGAAGCTATGGACTGGGCCGCTCGTTCTCCAGTCCTGAATCAGATTGAGCATATCTGGGACATCATGTCTCACTCCATCCACCAACGGGACATTGCACCACAGACTGTCCAGGAGTTGGCGGATGCTTTAGTCCAGATCTGGGAGGAGATCTCTAAAGAGACCATCCGCCTGCTCATCAGGAGCATGCCCAGGTGTTGTACAGTAGGGAGGACATACAGGCTCATGAGGCCACACACAATACTGAGCCTCATTTTGACTTGTTTTTAAGGACATTACATTCCACTTTAATTTTGTGTGTGACTCTAAATCTAGGCCTCCATTGGTTAATAAATTTGATTTCCATTGATGACTTTTATGTGATTTTGTTGTCAGCACATTCAACTTTGTACAGAACAAAGTATTCAATGAGAATATTTCATTCATTCAGATCTAGGATGTGTTATTTGAGTGTTCCCTTTTTATTTTTTTGAGCAGTGTACTTTTGATGCTGAATTTTATGGTGAGGATGCTTCCATCATGGTCATATTTGCACAGGTGCTTCTGAACAGTAGAAAAATGTACCCCAACTCCAGAGTCTGCTAAATCTTTCTGAAGGTCTTTTGCAGTCAAGCGGGAGTCCTGATTTGCCTCCTAGAAATCCTATGAGTAGCTCTCACTGAAATTTATTTATCTCCACAGTTCCTGTTAACTGTCATTTATCTAATATATACTTACCTTAAACACAAACGGAGGAGGGGAATAAACCACCACCATAGAGTATAATCCATAAAAAATAATTTTATTAAATATCACAAAAATGAATAAAATTAAAATTATATAAAATTAAAATTAAATTAAAATTAAAATTCTACCATACACCAATACACAGGGGAGAGGTCACCAATAAAAAATGCAAAATGCATGTAAATAGGTAGATAGATTCACATAGAAATTTCAAATTACCTCATGAACATGAACAATAATCATGTAAAAGTGCACAAGTGCTAGAGTAATATCACTTATAGCGGTGATAACAAGCATCAAGCATCTAACCGAAAAATTCAACCAATATCATGTAAATAGAGTGCATACATAAAAAAGTGCAAAGTGCAAAAGTTTTGAGATCAAAAATCAGAAAAATAAAAGTGATATAAGCAACTACAGTACTCACAGGTGGAACTAACTAGATGAAAGGGAAAGAAAGTGACAATACTAAGGTCAGAATTCGAACAATAAAAAGTAATGCCTAGTGCTTGCTCAATAAAGCCGATGCCAAAATACTAAATAAGTGATAAGATGGCCAAAATTGACCTAAATAAATGGAAGCAAAGCATTAAATAGGCTACTTACTAATGACGAGATGGTGACCTGGAGATCCCTGCTGCCCCAACGCACATTTCATTTTAATCTTTTTCAGGAGGCATGTGTTTTATTGTACGAATTCTGCACTTGTGCACTTTTACATGATTATTGTTCATGTTCATAAGGTCATTTAAATTTTCTGTGTGAATCTATTCACCTATTTACATGCATTTTGCATATTTAATTGGTGACCTGTCCCTTGCGTATTGGTGTACAGCAGCCTTTTAATTTTAAAAATTATTTTTTAAGGATTATACTCTATGGTGGTGGTTTATTTCCCTCCTTCGTTTGTGTTTGAGTCTTTGCACATCCAGATGTGTCCGGATCCCAGAATTCCAAGCAGCAGAAGTTCACCGACCGCCATATTGAGACACCCAAGTGATGAGTGTCTCAAAAGGGAAACACAACACACAAACTCTATACGCCTTACACACACACACACACACTGTATATGCTGTACGCACCACACACACTCTGTATACGCCATACACACCACACACACTGTATACACCGTACACACCACACACACACTCTATTTGCCATACGCACCACACACACACACGCACACACTGGATATGCCGTATGCAGCCTCTTGCGCGGTACCACCAGTGGAACACTATAACAAACACGCCACCGCCGGGATCAGCCGAATGATTCACTGACTTCCGCCATCTTTGTACAGGAGGAGCGCATGCGCAGTTTTAATGTGACCTCCGCTATCTGTCTGCACAAAGATGGCAGAGGTCTGATTTACTGCGCCTGCGCCAATTCCTCGAAGGTGCAGTGAATCATTTGGCTGATCCTGGCGGCAGATGAGCGATGTGTCTACAGGCAGAGAAGGCCGGTCACATTTAAGGGGGTTTTCCCACGAACGAAAGTTCATTTTAAAAATTGTCTGTGTCTGACCGTGTATGGAGCATACCACATCTCCTGGGCAGGGGAGGAAGCAAAAGACAATACTGACATTACAGCAGGGGATCACAGAGGATTCATTTTGTGAGGCAAAATATTTCACTGACTATTTTTAAACAATATTTTACCTCACAAAATGTATCCTCTGCGATCTCCTGCTGTAATGTCAGTATTGTCTTTTGCTTCCTCCCCTGCCAGAATATGGGGTACACAGGTAAAAGAAGAGATGACATGAGAAGAGAAGACAGCAGATGGGGAGAGAGAAAGCGCACAGGGGTGAGAGAGACAGAGCACAGTGGGGAGACAGCTCAAACGGGACAGCACATGAGGGTGGCACGGTGACTCAGTGGATAGCACTGCAGCCTTGCAGCGCTGAAGTCCTGGGTTCAAATCCTACCAAAGACAACATCTGCAAGGAGTTTGTATCTTCTCCCCGTGTTTGCGTGGGTTTCCTCTGGGTACACCGGTTTCCTCCTACCTTCCAAAGACATGCTGATAGGGAATTTAGATTGTGAGCCCCATCGGGGACAGTGATGATAATGTGTGCAAACTGTAAAGCGCTGAGGAATATGTTAGCGCTATATAAAAATAAAGATTATTATTATTATGAGGGGAGAACACAGCACAGGAAGGAGAGAGACAGCAGACAAGGGGATAGCACATGGGGTAGACAGGTCAAGGAAGAGAGCACAGACGGGAGAAGTCAGCACATAGGAAAGAGAGAGTGGATAGGTGGGTGGGCACATGGGGGAGAGATTCTCAAGGCTGCAAGCCTGCCCCCATCGTGACATTACCGCCCTCCCGATGCGATAGCATCGGGCCTCCATCTAGTATATATATAATTAAATTTTGAACTGAGGAACGTGCAACTTGAAAATGATTTGTTATCTTCTTATAGCCTTATCCTGCTTTGTGGGCCTCCATCATTTTCAGAGTGCTAGGCAACTGCTTAGAAGAACCCATGGCTACTGTTTCTTTGGCACAAGGTTAGAGGAAGCTGGGAAATTTGCATCACCTGGCCTTTAGTAAAGATGCAAATATATTTATGTGTCATCTTTAATTTAGGCCTTTTAGGCTAGTTTCACACTAGCGTTTTTTTGCGCTGCGTTTGGAGCGCACATCAAACGCATACAAAAAACGCTTACAAACGCTTGTAAACGCAGCGTTTTTTTGGGACATAATCGTGTGCGGTAAGCCAAAAAAAAACGCGTTTGTAAACGTTTTGCATGCGTTTGCGTGATTATTGTGCATAATGTCACAATCACAGGATTCAAGTCATTGACCAATTATGACTCATACTCCACCAATTTGACAACAGTGGGCGTGTGTTATTGGAATTCCTTATCTAGACACAGTTTACAGCTATTCTTCCCAGTTGCTAGCAGTTTTTGATGAAGACATGGATCTGTGCTGGAAAAGCTTTCACTTCAACTTGGATCTGGACATTAGGATGGCTCAAGCTTACGCAGTTGCTTGCCATGAACAAAGAGAGAGAGAGAGACAGCGAAGACGGCAGCCGCGGCATTTGTGGATTCATCCTATTGTTGAACTCCGGGAGAACCGTGGAGCGTACCACACCCTCTACAGCGAGCTACAGGCAAACCCGGATAAATTTACGGATTACACATGGATGTCCCAACAAAGCTTCATGTATTTACTTGGTCGTGTACAAGATGTCATCCGTAGACAGGACACACAGCTCCGTCGTGCGATTCCTCCCGAGGAACGGCTCCTGGTCACATTACGGTACGTAACCACTGACTGCATGATAGTATTGGTTCTTTGATGTAGTAGTATATTATGGCAGAATTCTTGATCTGCCATGTTCTAAAAGTATGCTGCATTGGTTTGAGGCATTTTTTTAAAGAAAAGGATGCATATTTATTTATTGGTGTGCCCTTTTTTTTGTTTTTTTTTAATGTGTTAAAAATCACTATACACAAATATAAATTCTTGTTGTTTTTTTGTGTCCCAGATTCCTGGCTACTGGAGAGACCCTCTCTTCTCTGCACTTCCAGTTCTGTCTTGGAATATCCACCTTGTCTGGATTAGTTGCAGACACCTGCTGGGCTTTGTGTGACGTCCTCTGTCCAGAATTTATGCCCCTGCCCACGGTGGAAAAGTGGCTTGAAAATGCAGAAAGATTTTGGACAGTCTGCAATTTCCCTAATTGTTTGGGTGCGGTGGATGAGAAACACATCAGGATTATAAAACCCAAGAGAACTGGATCAGAGTACTACAACTATAAAAAGCACTTCTCTACAGTACTAATGGCCATTTCTGATGCAGACTGTAAGTTTGTTGCGGTGGACATTGGTGCATTTGGGTGTGGAAATGACTCCCAGGCTTTTAAGAACTCAGAAATGGGACGGAGGTTGTATGGCAACCAGTTCAATTTCCCAATGCAACGGCCTCTTCCCATCACCGAAGGTCCGCCACAGCCCTTTGTAATGGTTGGGGATGAGGCATTCCAGATGTGCCAACACCTGCTCAAACCATACTCCAGCCGGGACTTGGACCACACTAAAAGAATTTTTAATTACAGGTTGACCAGGGCCAGAAGAACTGTAGAGTGTGCCTTTGGTATACTAGTATCCAGATGGTGAATTCTCTCCACAGCCATTAATCTTAAACTAGAAACTGTGGATGAGGTGGTGAAGGCCTGTGTTGTTCTACACAATTTTGTGATGGATAGAGAGCACCCTAGTTTTGAACTAGATGATTCCTCTCCTAACCCCTTGCCAGAATTTAATCAGCACCCTCTACGGTCATCTGTTGAAGTAGGGCAAATGAGGGTCCAATTTGCGACCTACTTCACCTCTGATGTTGGACGGGTGGCCTGGCAAGAGCAAATGGTGTAACCTAATTTTTATGTGTTGTGTATGTTAATAAAACACCTGTGTTTATACCTGTATGTTTTTTTCTTCAAAGTATGATACAACGCTAGGTTCATGACCATATGACGTGTATTTTCAACATCATCTCCTCACTTTGTAAACACACATTAAATAGAGTAAGAGGTTGTTTAGAACTTGGCTCACCAACTCCAGTCCTCAAGGTACACAAACAGATCATGTTTTCAGGATTCCCTTTGTATTGCACAGGTGATGCAATTATCACGTGAGCAATACTAAGGAAATCCAGAAAACATGATCTGTTGGTGGGCCTTGAGGACTGGAGTTGGGGAACCCTGATTGACAAGGTCTATCTATAATAACCTTGGATTGTATTCTAAACAGTAAAATGATGTTACAAAACACCATAGTAGATTAACTGATAAGGATACTCATCAAGGTAACAATAGATAGTCCTTGCAATCAACACCATCATCTATTACGTTACCTGAGCAAAGACACTGAGGCCATGTAAAAAATGAACGTATATTGAGTTTTACTTGTTTGCAGATACATATCTCCAAAATTGACACACGAAACATGTGTCATTTCTGGAGCTATGTGTACACAAAAAAGAAAAGTGTACGGCGCAGTGTGTGTACGGCGCAGTGTGTGTAGGCGGCGAAAAACACATTAACCAAACATTATTTGAACACAAAATATTCAATGCTTTTTTTTTTTAATAAAATTATTTTCACTTTGAAGGACGTTTGGGAGAAGTGTTGGATACTTTTGGGGTGTGGAGAGAGGATGAACGGCTGGAAACTGAGGAAGGAGTTCTAGGTGAAGGTGCTACTAAATTACTGGGGGAAGGGAGGTCAGGCATGATAAAGGAGGAAGGTTGTGAAACATTGGAAGGAGAGGGGGGATTGAGTAACAAAGTCTTTTGTTTTTTCTTCTTTGGGGCAGGAGTCACCTGCCTGGACTGACTACCACCGTGTGACCGCCTTCCATGGCTTGACCGCCTAGAGCTGCTGGTCCGTGGATGATGTGAATAAAAAACAGAATGAGGGTCTCCCCTAGGGTGCTCGGTGGTGGTGCTGGCGGTGCTCCTTGTAGGTGAAATTGTGGTGACGGTGCTCATGGAAGGTGAATTACGCTTCTGGTGGGAGAACTGTGAGCGGTGCGCCGATCTGGTGAAGTGGTGGCGGTGCTACTCTGATGTTGAGTTTTGGAGGTGCCATGAGGAGGCGAAGTGTTGGCGGTGATCCTCTGCAGAGTAGTAGTGGCGGTGCTCCTATGAGGAGATGTGGTGGTGGTGGTCCTCTGAAGAGTGGTGGTTGGGGTGCTCCTTGTATGGTGCGGAGTTGTGGTGGTGCTCTCATGCATTGGAGAAGTGGCGGTGCTCCGATCCGGAGATGTTCTTTCTGTGCGAACAGGTGAAGAGGTGGTGACCCAACGAGATTTAGTGCTGGAGGTGTGCCAAGATGTGGTAACGGTGGCAGTACTGGTGCTCCAGACAGGAGCAGCGCATGACATGGTGGTGGCGGCGGGGGTGGAGTGTCCAGCAGCACTCGACATTGGTGTGGTGTAGTGGTGCCCAGCTTGGCTAGGAATGCAGGTGGCTGTGCAGTGATATGCAGCAGAAGTCGGTACTGTGGTGAAGCGAGTCAGTGGTGGCACAGGTGGTAATGACAACACTGACTGCTGCACGTACTGATTCTGCTGCATAGCCTGCAAGTAAGCAGTGTTGCAGGCGTGTAAGACAGTCAGCTGTTGCTCAGGACTAAGGTGATCCGCCATGCCCCATTCAATTTTACTAAAGAAATGGTGCGCTGGTCTATTGAGGTTGGCCTCCAACCGGTCAAGGCGCTGTGCGGAAGAGTAGAAGAGGTGTTCCATGTAGTTAAAACCACGTTCCATTAGAGAAAATCCACTTTCCACTCTTTCAGACAGCGTCTTGAGACTGGCATGAAAGGCCTCGCTCAAGTACATGAACTCGGGCAAGACAGGCCTGTCTGAGGCCCTCTGCCGCTGGCGGGTAGTGCCTGCATAACCAGTGGCAGAGACCTGGGACAGGGGAACACCTGATTGACCAGCTTCCTGGTCACCAGCTGTCTGTGTTGCTGACCTGCAACTTGCTTCCTGGCTGTCGGATGGCTGGGACGGGTCCGAGGTCGATCGATGAAGAACTGCTCCCGGGACAGGTTGCAGGGTGCTGCTCCAGGTGCTGTGGAAAAAAAGGTAAACATTAGTATCCAGCATTAACAAGACGGATCAGCTGTGCAATATAAATTAGGGTTAATAAGCCAAAAAAAATAATAATAAAAAAAAAAAATACTTACGCTCTGGTGGCAAGTACTGGGCGTAAGAATTCCAAGGCGCGATGATACCGATACTTGGTTCTTGTCCTTGCAGAAGAGCCACTGCGAACCTGTCCCTCAGCACGAACATCAGTGTTGAAACGGACCTTCATCGAGCGCCAATGTGTGCGGACTTTGTTCACTGTTGAAACAATGGAAAAGAAAAACAAAATTAGGTTGGAAACACAATGATGGTATCTGTATTACCACACACACCTGAGTTGTCATCAATGCTGAATCACCAATAATTCAAATAAAAATGCATTCACTATTGAGCATGAGGACACATGTGTGTTTTCTGCAAGCAGATCTCTTGCAGCAAACCCACATGTATCATCAGGATCAAGAGTGAGCCATAAAAAAGGGCACAGCATTCAAGACACAATGCGTACACTATTGAACCTGAGGACACTAGTGTGTTTACTGCAAGCAGATCTCTTGCAGTAAACACACATGTATCATCAGGATCAAGAGTGAACCATAAAAAAGAGACAGCATTCAAGACACAATGCGTACACTATTGAACCTGAGGACACATGTGTGTTTACTGCAAGCAGATCTCTTGCAGTAAGCCCACATGTATCATCAGGATCAAGAGTGAACCATAAAAAAGACACAGCATTCAATACACAATGCGTACACTATTGAACCTGAGGACACATGTGTGTTTACTGCAAGGAGATCTCTTGCAGTAAACACACATGTATCATCAGGATCAAGAGACTAAACACACATATGTCCTCAGGTTCAATAGTGTACGCATTGTGTATTGAATGCTGTGTCTTTTTTATGGTTCACTCTTGATCCTGATGATACATGTGTGTTTACTGCAAGAGATCTGCTTGCAGTAAACACACGTGTCCTCAGGTTCAATAGTGTACGCATTGTGTCTTGAATGCTGTCTCTTTTTTATGGTTCACTCTTGATCCTGATGATACATGTGGGTTTACTGCAAGAGATCTGCTTGCAGTAAACACACATGTGTCCTCAGGTTCAATAGTGTACGCATTGTGTCTTGAATGCTGTCTCTTTTTTATGATGCAGTAGGGAGATGGGAGAATGTTCCACAAAGTCAACTATCTGTGCAGCCCTCCACCAGTCGGGCCTTTATGGCAGAGTGGCCCAATTGAAGCCTCTCCTCAGTGCAAGACATATGAAAGCCAGCATAGAGTTTGCTAAAAAAAAACACATTAAGGACTCCCAGACAATGAGAAATAAGATTCTTTGGTCTGATGAGATGGAGATAGAACTTTTTGGTGATAATTCTAAGCGGCATGTGTGGGGAAACCCAGGCACTGCTCATCACCTGCCCAATACAATCCGAACAGTGAAACATGGTGGTGGCAGCATCATGTTGTGGGGGTGTTTTTCAGCTGCAGGCACAGGACTACTGGTTGCAATTGAAGGAAACATGAATGCGGCCAAGTACAGAGATATCCTGGAAGAAAACCTCTTCCAGAGTACTCTGGACCTCATACTTGGCTGAAGGTTCGCCTTCCAACAAGACGATGACCCTAAGCACACAGCTAAAATAACAAAGGAGTGGCTTCAGAACAACTCTGTGACTGATCTTGACTGGCCCAGCCAGAGCCCTGACCTAAACTGAATTGAGCATCTCTGGAGTGACCTGAAAATGTTTGTCCACCAACATTCACCATCCAACCTGATGGAACTGGAGAGAATCTGCAAGTCATATGTAGGAGTCTCCTCTTTACACCCTTCATCACAACTCACATATATCTCTGTAGTATTAATATGGGTCAGATCATCAACCTGATAATCCTGAGGAACATTGGGATCTTCTTGCTTATAATCCTGTGGAAGAAGAGGACGGGGACATCTCTCTGGTGTTGTCCTCTTACTGGATAGAACTGGTGATGTGAGGGGCTGGGGAACCTCCATCATGATGTCCTTGTACAAATCTGTGTCTTTCTAAATACTCCCACTCCTCCATGGAGAAATAGACGGCGACATCCTGACACCTTATAGGAACCTCTCCAGTCAGCAGCTCAATTATCTTGTAGGTGAGTTCTAGGATCTTCTGGTCATTGAAGTCCTCATCTATCAAAAGGTGAGGTGGAGGCCCCATGATTGGGCTCATGGTTCTTCCCCATCCCTCAGATACTGGGGACTTACTGCGCTCAGTAGAGGTTTTCTTCATTACAGTGTAGTCCTCTCCGGTAAGCCGGAAGAGGATCTCTAGGGTGAGGTGCAATATCCTCTCCACCATCTTGTTCCTGTCCATATCCATCATGGCCGGATTAATTAGGAAAATTCTATTATATAGAAGTTCTCCACTGAGAGGATCCGATATTGTAAGAACCTCCACCTGCAGAGCTGCACTCCACATATATGGCGGAGAATCCCCAAATCCAGGTGTGAAAAACTTGTTGCATCATTCCCAAGAAGACACATAGCTGTACTAGCTCAAAAGGGTGCTTCTACTCAATACCGAGCAAAGGGTCTGAATACTTATGACCATGTGATATTTCAGTTTTTCTATTTTAATAAATTTGCAAAAATTTCTACATTTCTGTTTTTTTCCAGTCAAGATGGGGTGCAAAGTATTAATGAGAAAAAAATGAACAATTTTGAATTTACCAAATGGCTGCAATGAAACAGAGTCTGAATACTTTCCATACCCACTGTATATATACAGTATATATATACTGTATAATATATATATATATATATATATATTTTAATATGACTGATAATTTTAATATTTTTTTTGCCAGGTGTGTGAAAATAGTGCAAGCTGTGACAAGTGATTCAATAATTAAATCTTTTTTTTTTTTTTTTAGAATTACTCTCATTTTGATTTCCACATTTCAATATTTTTATATTAAAATAATTTCAAATTTCACCGGTTTTATTTTTATTAAATGTACTAAATGTATAGATTGATATATTGAAAACACATGTGTTTTGAAATAATTATAGTAGTAATTGCATACTACTTTTGCATTTACAGAGACTCTAGTGGTGCCGTTGACTTTAGTGACCCAGAATTGGCAAATAATGACAAGCCACTCAGATGTCTTCCTCAGCTGGCTGTGATTGGGTATTTCAGTTCATAGACAATTTTTAAATGATATAAAAATGTTATATTACGGTATTCTAAATAGATTTTCCAAGATTTACTTGAGACTTGGAATACCGCTAAGTTCTTCATACAGCAGCAATTGTTATTTCTCCCTTCCACGCATTATCGACTTACGATACAATTCTGATTTCTTATTGTCCAAGAAACTTGAAAGAGAAGAAGATATTTGTAAACTATGTTTCATTTTAAATGGTAAAGTATTTTGGCAAGGATCCTCCTCCACTTTAGATGAACCCATTATTTCTCTTGCTAAAGGATTGTGATCTTGTATCATCTGGCAGATGGGCCAGTAACTGTGTGATAAGAGTAATGGAAAATACACTTTGAAAATGAATGTATTCCTTAAGAGCTAAACTGTGTAGGAAGCTGTACTGGTACAAAGCATCTGCCTTGTATTATCTGAATTATAGCCATAACCGTTAGTAGTAAATCAAGCAATTAGCAAGAATGTTACCCATTTATTCTGTCACTTTGCTCAGTTAGAAGTTCACTATGAAGGGACATTTCCATTCGGCATTCTGTCCTTGCGTATGTGAATTATTAAGAAGGAAGACTAAAATGTCAACAAGCTCCTAAGGTAACGCGGTCATGAACATGGCGGGAAGAAGAAGAGAGAAATTCAGCTTACTACATCTTTAATGCATTGTAAGTGCTTGGACATTGGGAAGACTCAGATTAGATCTGCGTATCTTCACACCGGCCGCTTGTAACAAGTCACTTCTTGATCTAAGAATGCGCAGGATGCTGATAGTAAATAATAGTATATGTTATATTACCGGCAGTGGTGGATTCATAGTATCTATTATTGAATATTGACAAAGGACAGCTTTGTAAATTAAAGAAAGTATATTCTATGGCAGGCAAATTAATCCCAAACTTAGGCATAGGTGATAAGAAGGAACGATTTAGAGATTCAAAGAGAGACCATGCTGTTAACCTCCACTTACTGTCAAAAGTATACTAGCTAAAGAATGGTGTATCATAAAATCCAGGGCATACTTCGACAAGCATGCAAGTCATTAAATCTTCTCATTTTAGCATTGGAAATTCGTCAACTCCATGGTGCACCAGCGATGCAGAAATATATATAATTCCAAAAAAGCATAAATCTATCCTGTTTCAGGAGCATAAATCAATTTATTTTATCCACGATCAAACACAGGAGGTGTTAAGGTCTTGGGAGACTGTGAACTGGGCCATTCAGGAGGAATCCCGATTTATAATGTTCTTCTGAATCAGTCTTATTGGATCAAGAGAGCGTCTATGGGGAACCATTGATTAACCATGTGGCAGCCTCCTCCAAGAAACGTTTGTATCATAAAAGGCCAAGATAGAAAGCTCTATATAAAACACTCTTTTTACATTCCAATTCTGATTACATTTTCACACCAAAGCGCCTCACAATATCTTTTGTTTTAGTACGACAAAGGAAATAGGTTTGACAATATCTACATGCCAAAGTATTCCTCAGAGTCTCCGAGCAGGTGAACAAAATGTATTTTATGATGGAGCTGCATAATAGAAGTAGTTATTTTTACAATGGGCACAGTAAGAAAGACAAATAACAGCAAACCTTACTATAGTGAACATAGAATTATCAGATCCTCCATTAAGATTAACCAACTGCTCCCAATCGAAGCCTGTGGATAAGCGGCAGAGAGCATTTGATGGCGGCTGTATTTTATGAAGCTATCATAGAAGTAAAGAGCTTTATTTAGACTTTTACATGAAGCATTGATAAGAATGATAGTTAAATTAGTCAGTAAGCTAAAACTCCACAAACAGAGCACAAGTATAAAAGGTGCAGAGGCAGCAGTAGCACTCAAACCCTGGAGACTAAGGGTACCGGTACACCTAGCGATGCACTAGCGATCCCGACTAGCGATATGACGCGGTCAGGATCGCTGGTACATCGCTAAGTGGTCGCTAGTGAGCTGCCACACAGGCAGATCTCACCAGCGACATCGCTGGGGACTGGGATCGCTACTTACCTGTCAGACGAGGCGATCCTGCGTCCTCTCGCCCGCGTTCACGCGTCGCTCGTCACAGCCACAGGAAGCCCAGCAGGAAGTGGCCGACGAGGAATTGTCCAGGACCTTCTCGCGCGATCAGCGATAACCAGCGGGGGAGCCGATCGGAGGTAAGTATCACATGCAGCGATATCGCTAGTAATATCGCTGCAACGTCACAAAATCAGTGGCTTTACAGCGATATTGCTAGCGATATCGCAGTGTGTAATGGGGGCTTTAGTTGGATTAAAAAAATAGCCCTCTGTTATCATAAGATAGCAAACACCTAAAGTTGACACCTATAAATTAGACCATAAAGTACACATCATATAGAGACACCAAGAAAAACACTTTATTAGAAGGCCAAATGAAATATAAAAAATGCATTTTTTTTTTACAATTTATGAATAAAATCAAGTCATAATATGACAGACATAGTATGAAAAGGAAAAGACAGATGATGCTAATGTTAAAAAAAAACCTGGACATAGTGTATACACAAAATATGTATAACACTCAGCATATAGCATATTTATACATCCTAGTGCAAAAAAAATAAGATGTCTGGCAGGGTAGTAAAGTATGCCAATCACATTATACTCATATAAATATTTATTACTATAAATGTAACATAGCCAAAGATGTGCTTTGTACAGTTGTGGCCAAAAGTATTGACACCCCTGCAATTCTGTCAGATAATACTCAGTTTCTTCCTGAAAATGATTGCAAACACAAATTCTTTTGTATTATTATCTTCATTTAATTTGTCTTAAATGAAAAAACACAAAAGAGAATGAGGCAAAAAGCAAAACATTGATCATTTCACACAAAACGCCAAAAATGGGCCAGACAAAAGTATTGGCACCCTCAGCCTAATACTTGGTTGCACAACCTTTAGCCAAAATAACTGCGACCAACCGCTTCCGGTAACCATCAATGAGTTTCTTACAATGCTCTGCTGGAATTTTAGACCATTCTTCTTTGGCAAACTGCTCCAGGTCCCTGATATTTGAAGGGTGCCTTCTCCAAACTGCCATTTTTAGATCTCTCCACAAGTGTTCTATGGGATTCAGGTCTGGACTCATTGCTGGCCACCTTAGAAGTCTCCAGTGCTTTCTCTCAAACCATTTTCTAGTGCTTTTTGAAGTGTGTTTTGGGTCATTGTCCTGCTGGAAGACCCATGACCTCTGAGGGAGACCCAGCTTTCTCACACTGTGCCCTGCATTATGCTGCAAAATTTGTTGGTAGTCGTCAGACTTCATAATGCCATGCACATGGTCAAGCAGTCCAGTGCCAGAGGCAGCAAAGCAACCCCAAAACATCAGGGAACTTCCACCATGTTTGACTGTAGGGACCGTGTTCTTTTCTTTGAATGCTTCTTTTTTACTCCTGTAAACTCTATGTTGATGCCTTTGCCCAAAAAGCTCTACTTTTGTCTCATCTGACCAGAGAACATTCTTCCAAAACGTTTTAGTCTTTTTCAGGTAAGTTTTGGCAAACTCCAGCCTGGCTTTTTTATGTCTCGGGGTAAGAAGTGGTGTCTTCCTAGGTCTCCTACCATACAGTCCCTTTACATTCAGATGCCGACGGATAGTACAGGTTGACACTGTTGTACCCTCGGACTGCAGGGCAGCTTGAACTTGTTTGGATGTTAGTCGAGGTTCTTTATCCAACATCCGCACAATCTTGCATTGAAATCTCTTGCCAATTTTTCTTTTCCGTCCACATTTAGGGAGGTTAGCCACAGTGCCAGTGGGATTTAAACTTCTTGATGACACTGCGCACGGTAGACACAGGAACATTCAGGTCTTTGGAGATGGACTTGTAGCCTTGAGATTGCTCATGCTTCCTCACAATTTGGTTTCTCAGTCCTCAGACAGTTCTTTGGTCTTCTTTCTTTTCTCCATGCTCAATGTGGTACACACAAGGACACAGGACAGAGGTTGAGTCAACTTTAATCCATTTCAACTGGCTGCAAGTGTGATTTAGTTATTGCCAGCACCTGTTAGGTGCCACAGGTAAGTTACAGGTGCTGTTAATTACACAAATTAGAGAAGCATCACATGATTTTTCTAACAGTGCCAATACTTTTGTCCACCTTCTTTTTTATGTTTGGTGGGAATTATATCCAATTTGGCTTTAGGACAATTCTTTTTGTGTTTTTTCATTTAAGACAAATTAAATGAAGATAATAATATCAAAGAATTTGTGTTTGCAATCATTTTCAGGAAGAAACTGAGTATTATCTGACAGAATTGCAGGGGTGTCAATACTTTTGGCCACAACTGTAGGATGTGCTATTTGAGTGTTCCCTTTATTTTTTTGAGCAGAGAATTTATGAATTTATCTGCATCAGAATATGTCTATGAAGCTGTTACCTTATAAGGTTAAATGTGCAGGAGTCCACCACACCCAACGCGCGTTTTAGATTGAAATGCTTCTCTCCCAATCGAAGTCTGTGGATAATCGGAAGAGAGGATTTGATGGCAGCTGTATTTTATAAAGCCATCATAGAGGTAAAGAGCTTTAGATATACTTTTGCATAAATCATGAATGATAGTCATATTAGCCAGTAAGAGCACAACTATAAATGGTGCAGAGGCACTCATGCACTGCTGACTAAGTTTGGCTAAAATATAGCCCTCTGTTACAATAAGGCCTCTTTCACACATCCGGTTTTTGTAATCCGGCACGATGCGGCAAAATTTTTCATAACCGGATCCAGCACCGGATCCGGTTTTGTCCCATAAGCTTTCATGGTCGCCGCATCGTGCCGGATGGTTATGCGTCGTGTCCGGTTGCTGCCGGACACGGCAAAAATTAGCCATCCGGCATCTGCAAAAACGTTCTCTGCAACGTTTTTTGTCAGTGCCGGACCGGCTTTTTCCACAGCGCATGCCCGGACTCTGTGAATGTTAACCCCACAAGTGCCCGGCGAGAGAGAGAGATCTCTCTCTGTCACCCGGACACTTGTGAGAGATCTCTCTCGCCGGGCACTTGTGGGGTTAACACTCACAGTGTCTGGGTGAGAGAGAGAGATCTCTCTGTGGGGTTAACCCCACAAGTGCCTGGCAAGAGAGAGATTCTCTCGCCTGGACACTAAGTGTTAACCCCCCATGTCTCTCTCTCCACCCCCCTCTCCTCTCCCCTCCCCTCTCCTCTCCTCCCCTCCCCTCACCTCCCTTTCAGCAGCTGTCTCTCAGCGGCTGCCTCTGTCCACCTCCTCCTGCGGCTCCTTTAAACCATGTCCGAGCCGTATGTCTCGCCGCATACACATCCGGTGTCATGGCTGCAGGCCGGATCCAGTGGCCCGGCTTTTCACCGCACGCCGCCGGACCCCACACACCGGATGTGTGAAAGTAGCCTAAGATAACAGTATCATACATGGCACATACAATTTCATGTCTTGACAAAGAACCTGGTAGGTCAGAAAAATATTGGCATGAAGGCACTGAAAATCATATGTCTGGCAAATCATGTGCGTGTTTTTATTGAATGTTTGCAAAGAAAAAATATTAGAATATTTTCCAAGTGATGAAAAAAGTTGGTTTTTTATCCAGCAAAGCAAATTCAAAGCAAAAGTTCTTCATTGTGACATTATTAATAGTAGTTGGGCATAAATCCTAAACTTCAACAATTCAACGATATACATATAAGAAATTGGTAACTCTATAAAAAGAATATAGTTAGTTTACTGTCAAATCAGTTGATCTGTGGTAGGCTAAGGTCTTGCATAAATGTGTAAGCAATAAGCAGTCATAGACTGATTAAATCAATGGAAACATGAATTGCTATATATTAACATAATAAAAAGGTTTTAGTAACTAAAGTATCAAAAATAATATGTGCTAGTATTGCGTAAACTTATGCGTAGTTTTTCCTCCAGTGTTACCACTCTTTGTAGCTAAAAGTGAAAGCAAAAACTGAATAATCCTTGAAAAATAGATCCATGGTGAAAAGAAGGGAGGTAGCATGTCAGATTTAATTAATTACTGCATATTAAAATGTTTGTTTACAGAAGTGAACAGCTACAAGAGGTCTGATGTTAATTAATTTACAGCATTTTTTACAAGCTCCCCTGGCATGTTGGCAAGAATAAAGGCAGCTCCACGGCAGGTATGCCCATGTCTCTTTGGATTTGTGTTATCTTTTTTGAGTTACACTGGAAAGACAGTGGAGATGCATCTGGCTGCTCATGTTACTAAAGAACATTCAACATTGGGACACAAGAAATATAACAGAGGAAAATACATTGTTGTCATCAAACATGTCCCTCTCAGCATTTCCAAAACATTCACTAGACATTTTAGCATACCTTGGTAATAAGGTCAAGCCAATTAATTTACCACCAAATAAGAAAGGCATGGTTGATAAGCAGTATGTGCAGTAAAGGTGCCCATACATATGAGATGAAGATCTGCCACACCCTCCAAGTTTGGTGAGACCAACTTACCATCTAATGTGTAGGGGGAATCCCAACTCTTTCCCAAAGCTATATGTTTGAGGAAAAAAAAAATCTGACATTCTAGAATTAAACATGCTCAGTCCATTATTTGCATTGCAAGATTCATCACTGCCAGACACCTCTTATTTTTCTTTTCCCATTGAGCTGATTTACTGTGAGCAAATGAGTTTTTGGTCGTCAGCTAAAATGGTGCTTGAAAGCTTGTTAATTCTTTATAATTTTCCATATTTCTGCATAAATTTGACTTAAAACTACATCATATTTTTACAATCCTAAAAGTAGATAAATCAAACCAAATAAAAGAAATGAGTAAAAAACATTACACATAATTTTATAAATGAGGAAAATGGCCCAACATCACATGTCAGTGAGTAGCAAAAGAATGTGAACCTTTAGAACTAGTAGATAATTAGAAGTTGAAATTAGAATCTAGTGTTTTCAATAACTGGAATGACAATCTGGTGTGAATGGGCAAGCTTTTTTTATTCAAAGAACAAGAATCTATCAAAGTCTGATATTTACAACAAAGGTTTGTGGAAGTGTATCATGGTATGAACAGATGAGTTTTCTTAGGACCTCAGATGAAGAGTTATTGATGCTCATTAGGTGGGAAAAGGCTATACTATCTCTACAGAGACAGACAGATTGTGGACAAATGGAGGAAATTCAAGGCCATTATTACCCTTCTCAATGTGTATGATCGTCTACTTGGTTACAAAGGAACCCAAGGTAACTTCTGAGTAACTAAAGGCCTCTCTTACATCAGTTAATGAGTCCACCATCAGGAGGACACAAGCAACAATGGTATATATGGCAGGATTGTAATGAGAATGCCACTGTTCTCCAAAAATAACATTGCAGTCCATTAATAGTTTACTAAAGATGACATAGAAAAGACAGAAAGCTATTAGAACAATATTTTGTGGATGGATGTGACCAAAATAGAGTTTTCTGGTTTAAATATTAAGCGTTATGTTTGGAGAAAGAAAATCACTGCATTACAGCATAAACCTTTATTCCAACTGTGAAACATGGTGGTGGTAGTATCATGGTTTTGACCTGTCTTGCTGCATTTGGGCCTGGATGGTTTGGCATCATTGATGGATCAAGAAAATAAAATGTTAGCATAACTGTTCATGGGATGAATCTCAGGAGAATGTGGGTCATGCAGCAACACAACGACACAAAGCCCGAAAGTCATTCTACAAAAGAATGTTTAAAGAAAAATAAAGCTGAAACACCACTCTAGCATTTTTTTCTAGTTCAACGCTGTAGTGTAATCACTAATATAAATCTTAGTTACCTGCCCCTAGTATGATACTCACCATCCGTGGTCTTCTGCCGTTCCCCACAAAGCATGATACTGCTTTCATGTCCTACACAAAGTAATGCCCCTCTTAGTGCCACCGCACAGTATAATACCTCCCTAATACTCCACCCAGTATAATACCCCAATAATGTCTCCCACAGTATGATAACCTAATAGTGCCCCCACACAGTATGATCTTCTTTTGGTGCCCTGCACACAGCATGACCATGACCGGCCAGACAGAAATAATACACCTTAAATCAATAAAGAAAAATCTGTACTCATCTAGTCCCCTTCCCATAATATCTCAAGAAGCATTTAGCAGGCTTCTGCTACCTGTGCAGTTAGCAGTTCTCCACTGGCAGCCACTAAGATGTCATTGCATCACACTAATCTGTTCTGTTGCTAATCTTGAGAGGTCACAGAGTGAATGCTTGAGCAGGAAGCTGATGGTTCCATTGTATTCAATAGAATCTGCATCCCAAGGCCAATAGCAGCAGCAACATGACTGCTCTTGTGGTAGGTATAACCCTGCCTATGCTGCTGTCATTGCAACTTGGGATTGTAGCTGTAATACACACATTTTATAATAATGTGAATTATTCATCAGTTAATTAAACTAATTTTAGACAAAGAACGTAATAGTACATGCTATGTCGTTTGCAGATGTATGGAGCCGAGTCCACTCCATGCATGGTGAGTGATGGCTGTGTCATACAGCCAACATCCGCTTTGGATAAGAGCTACTGGAACTAGCTCTGATCAATCTCTCATAGCAGCAATTAGGGAGTATGATCCTGCCTGGCCATCTGTTTGTGTGCTCATTGCCTCTCACCTGACATGATTCGCCTTAAAGGTTAGGCTTCATAGAAGCCCGTTATTATCATCATTTTCCATATATATTGCAATACTTCATGATTTCAGTATATAGAGCTAAGGGATCAAATGATTGAATGATTGCAGGTTCTAGTTCGCCTTGGAAATATTTTTTCCAGTTTTCGTTATAGTTTATATTAAAATTGACAGTATCATTCAATACTAAAAGTCGTTATGCAAGTAATAAACCCTGATGCAGCAATACGATACAAGTAAAACTAAAAAAGTTATGATTCTTGGAAGAAGGGGAGGAAAATCTATAGTTCAAAAAGAAAATATTGCCTGTCTTCAACAGGTTAAATGAGTTAAGGAGTGAAAAAGCACGCCTTGACATAGACTCGTTTAAGACTGCTGCACTTTAGGACCTAAATGATGGTCACAATTCCCTGACCGTACAAGGTCCCACTGAGCCAATTTTGGATCACCATTGAACATAATGTTTAGTTCAGCTGAACTTCAGAAGACTGAGTTTTGCAGGTGTTAAATAGATGCTGAAATGTAGTTGCATTATATCCATCTGAAACCAGCCATATTCTGGGTTTTAATTCTTGTGTGCAGTTTTGGTGTGTGACTTTTGCGTGCATTTATATTTAGTATACTTTTTATTGGATCCGATACATCAGGAAAGTATTTAGCTTCAATATTAGCCATGTTAGTTAACATCTACAGATAAGTGGATTTTTTGAAATTTGAATTTGCTATCTTCTCCAAATTTTCCACCAAAATTTGATTTGTGGCAAAGAAGATGATGTGAATTGCTTATTTAAAATACCCCTAATTGTCTGGAACTTTTGAGTAGAACACCGTAAGTTCCACTTGAAGTCAATTGAACGTGTTTTGAGCAGTGTAATGCAAACACAGCCTTTTTAATGTACAAATTACTTGAACCTATCTAACTATGGGAAAACGAACGTTAAGTAGAGATAACGACAGTGTATTTAAAAACAAACTGCAGTATCAGAATTTTAAGCTAGCTAAATTGTATAAATGGGGTAGAAAGTATTCTTTTTTTGTGGGGGCAGTTGAATACATTGCTATTATTTAAAGACAGGTGATGCAAACAAAATAAGCCATCGCATTTTCACATGGTTGGGTGCAACAATTGTCCCTATTTGGGGAGTATAAAAAGTTTTGCACTTTACTAAATGAAGAAGCTGTTCAAACGTTATCACTTTGATAAGGAAGACAAAACAGGTGTACTGTTTTGAACGTGAAGAAGTAACGACATCTCAACTATAAGGTCAAACAATTATCCCTATTTTGGACAAAGTAACTAGTTTGCTAATCAAAAAAATGAGTAGCCAATCACAATGGCTTTTTATCAAGCTGCCCAAAAATATATCCTTTTTATGGAGACAAAAGAGTTTTACTGTTTTAAACATAAAAAAATATGGGTTCTCAACCAGAAGTGAGAAATTTTCCCTTTTTTTGGGGTCTCTAACATGGTTGGGGCCAAGAATTATCCTTGTTTGGGGAGTATAAAGAGCTTTGCATTTTGCTAAATAAATGAAGAAGCAATAGCTTTTTCATAAGCCATCCACACATTATCCCTTTAATTAGGGACATAAAACAGATGTATTGTACTGTTTGAAATGTGAAAAAGGCCTCTCAACTAGAAGTGAAAAAAATTTTTTTTTTGAGGGTATTAGAATATTAATAATAATAATAATAATCTTTATTTTTATATAGCGCTAACATATTCCACAGCGCTTTACAGTTTGCACACATTATCATCACTGTCCCCGATGGGGCTCACAATCTAAATTTCCTATCAGCATGTCTTTGAAATTATTAGGCTGCTACAAAAGTTTTTTATCAAGCCTTCCAAAAACTTCCACCGGCAATCCCGGTGGCAGCAATACAGTCTAGCACTATGAAGCACATTGGGCGGCAAGGACATGTGTGGCTGGCATGGCTGTGTAGTGGCTATGGCAGGATCAGCATGGTAGAGAGTTAAGTTGAGGCTAATAAAGAGATGCTTGGCAGTTTAAAGCAAGCAACGGCAGCCCCCTGCAGTAGTACTGCAGCATAGGTGACGTGGTGCACGGCGAGTAGAAGCTCGGCTGAGTGTGGTCCATAAGAACTGGCAGAAGCAAAATGGTGAAGACAACAGTCAATGGACAGTAAGGCAGGCTGCCATATGTTATGGTTGATTTACTAATTGGCATCAGTTTTTGGTGCATGAAAGTCTGCACTGATTCATGCCTAATTCATTTAGACAAATGTTAGGTTTTCCCTCCTTATGTCTATTGTGAGAACTAGTAGAACTCCAAGAGTGGACCCGCTGGGCCACGACAACGAACCTCCCTCGGGCGAGCTGGCCTGGTGGACCACCCCCTATACAGGGAGCGTTAGGGGCAGGCCCAGGGGAGACTATCGCTGCGACAGCTGGTACCCAGGGAAGGACCATAGTAGACACTAACGGGAGACAAGACAGCCTATCAGAGGCTGACACGGCTGAGTTACAGGCAGGCGGGCATGGCAGAGACACTGGCAGGGAAGCACGGCTGAGACACTGACAAGCGGGCAAGGCTGAGACACAGGGAAACAGGCAGGACCGAGACACTGGTGGGTGGATATGGCTGAGATGCAGGGACACGGGCAAGACTGAGGCAAAGGTGGTAACAGCGCAAGACAGGGCAAAGCACAGGGAACCGAAGGGAAGCGTGGGGCCCGAATCAAGAGTGAGACACAAATGATAGGCACAGTCTAAGGGAAGGGGCTGCCTGATATGCAGAGCACACCGCGAGACTTCCAGGTCAGGGTCCTCCCAGGGCATAGAGAGGATGGCAGAAGCAGAGTGATGTGCGCGTGCGCTGCTGATCCCAGCGCAAGAGACGTGCATGCGCACCCAATGAGAGCCAGAAGCAGCAGGAGTAGATGCCGGATGACACGCACCCGCTCCGGGAGTGCGCCGGGACACCGTGGATGAGTGAGTATGCCAGGGCTCGGGGGGCGGTGGGGAAGGCGGCGTGACATCTATTAACCTAATTTGCTTTGGCATGACAAGTCCACTGGCAACACTGAATACCCTCTCTGAAATAACAGTGTAGGCTGAACAGGACAGTACTCCCATTGCAAACTTGGCAAGTTCTTGATGCAGAAATCCATGGAATTGGGGCTCAAGGCATCTGCCTAAGAAAGGACACATTCTAGGTACAACTCAATCTAGCTGTTCTGATGCATCTGCATCTGCTGAAGTTCGCCAGATTGGTAGAAAATACATCAGGTCCATCATGTCAAATATACTGTAGCTTTTGCTGCTGCCTCAGTTACAGTACTTGTTGCAGCTCTAACGCTGGCACAGGTGAGTGAATGTTGTGTCTGCATGGATTGCAGAGAGTTCTGTTGTTCAGTCATTCAAGCAGCAGGTGTTTACTCACCAAAAGTTTCACAGAGCAGGTAACAGAGCTGATCCTGGAAGTAAGCCAATATGGACACCTTTGGGAAGCTGGAAAAATTCCCCCCATTTTACTTTTATAGCGAGTTTCGAAAACTGTGCCTATTCAATAATCACTTTGCTTCATGTTATCAATACTCCTGTTGTCCCACAAGCATTGCAGTATACAAGCAGAAAAATTGAATAAACCAGCTCACCTGCCTTGGCTTAGTGGTGCGTAGAAGCACGAATTCCGTGTAGTTTCACGTCCAAAAGTCCAATAAAAAAATTTTCAATTCAGCTCTGAAACATTTGAAGCTTTGAAAAAGAACTACTTCAGTTTGAAACGCGTTGCCTCAGTATTGGTGCGGCTTGTCCGCTTCTCTCTTTTTGTATGTCCAATAAATTTTTCTAAAAACTTGGAAGCTGAATTGAAATTTTTTTATTGCAGTATACAGCTTGCCATGCCTATCAGTACAACAGACGTATTTACCACATACTCTTGTTAAAAATGCAATCTCTTTTACGGTATTTCAAAAATCACATTCAGTTGACATAAATTCATAACATGCATAAGTGCAGGGTTATCAATGCAACATAAAGTTTCGACCCGGTTCTGAGTCTTGTTCAAAAAGTTCCTCTTAGTGTAAGAAGCTTGCCCATAAGAAAATTCATAGAACATTTGTAGCCCACTAAAGGGTAAAGTTGATCTGTCCTAAATAACGGTTTTGTGGTGTGCATTTGTAGGGATGTGGACTGTCTTACCCTGTTTCTGCCGCTATAGACAACAGATGCACTATGTGAATACTGTCATGCGGTTTTATATGTGAAAGTAATGTGTGCATAATGTAATGTGATATAATGTATTATGGTGATGAACAATATTGGAAGTGATAGAGCATAATCTATAACATAGGATGAGCCTAGAATAGCATAAGGTATAGAATAATTATAATAGGTTTAGCATATAAGATAGAAAATGGTTAAGAATAGCATTAGCCCATTGGGAGGGTACTAGTGCTGATAAGAAGGGGGGTTACTTCATTGTTAGCGGAAATGTGAAGTGTATAGTGGAGTTAAAGTTTGGGTGGGTTAGGCTGCTAGGGGCAGTATGGGCCAAATGTTAAAGGCAGTGGGAATCCAAATGGAAATTCTTGATGGACATTCCAACAGCGTCTGGCGTTTAGGGCTCAAGCCAGGTATCATGGACTGGACATGGTCTTCTGACATGACGAGGTCGGTGGACATGGAGTTACAAGAGGTGCAGGTGGCCAGTCACAGGTGCACTGCCAGAGTGGACAGAGAATCCCTCAGAGTGATGGAATCAGTGGGTTTAGGGGTAATCCAGAATGAACGGGTTGCAGAACAGAAGAGGAGTTGTACTAAGGAGGAAGGAAGTCTGAATTGCTGTGCCCTATCCCACCTGTATCCACGTGATGAATTTAGACAGTTTAGTAAAAGTTTAAAAAAGAAGGACTGTGAAGTCAGCTCAACACTGTGTAGACTCCTCGTTAGACAGCTGGCACTCAGCACAGTTCCATTGAAGGAAACATATGTAACAATAGGAGGGAAGGATCCAACGAGAAAATTGCAGTCTAAAAAATAACTTTTAATCCATTATTTAAAACATGGACGGCACAAAGTTGTCAGGCAAAAAAACACATTGTTGTCAGATCAACGCGTTTCGACTTTGCAGTCTTCATCAAGATCTTGTCGATCTGGTCGTGACTACCACTCTAGGCCACTTTACACACTCCTGCACCTCTGGTGTGTGTGTCATAGTGTTGCTTCTTACTCTAGAAGTAACTTTGTGAACAAGAACCGGGACTGGTTCAAAACATTTAGTTGCATTGATATCCAGCACCTATGCTTGTTCTGAGTATAAGTCTACCACGTGATATTTCAAAAAAAGAAATTGCATTCGAAACAAGAGTGTGCACTGGATATTCCTGATTAGACGTTCAAAGTGCTCAGAACCTCCTTTCACCTGCCCCTCATATCCACTACTGTGTGCACTCCAATTCTCTTATAGTACAACAGAGGTGACCGTGGATTGTCATGGCCAGATTTTGTAGTCATCTGTTTTGCTATGTCTGTTTGTCTTATGCCCTGCTTGTGCCAAGTCTTTACTGATGGTGGTGGTGATGATGACTCTGAACATGTGCTACTTAAGGCTGTAGCTTGACTGACAGAAAGATGAGCATGCAGAGAAGGGGAGGTGGACAACTTGAGGCTTTCTCTGATTGTTGATTGGCTTCACTTTGTCAAATGAGCAGGTGATATAGCTTTATGTGTTGATGGAGAGCTATAGTTCCTAGTCTACAGTAGCCGAGACAGCCACAGCTTATTTTCCTCTTGCAGAGACTGCAAAGTACTAAAGAATTGTCTGGCGGCAACTTGTAAAAACATTCTCACACACAAGGAGCCCGCCTGTACGAGTCACCACCAGGCACTGTAGAGCCTCATCCACTAAACAGCACGTGCTGATTTGGCCCCAGAAGATATTGAAGCATGTGGCCTATGCTGTGTATCACAAGTGATAGCAACCTAAACTCCTCCTTGTCAGTCCTATCTGGATCCCAGGTTTGGTCAAACACGGAATCATCCATGATTCGGCTGTCAGGTGTCTCTGTATGTGAAATGATCATCATTTCTTGCCTACCTCCACCTGCCTGATTTCCACCCCAAGGTTTGACTTGACTTAGAGTGCTATTACCATGGACAGAGTCCCTTCCACCTTGACTGGCAGATATTGCAATACAGTTTGGTATTAGAATCATGTTGTTCATCCCCTCCGGCACCATGGCCTTTATATTAAAGGTAAAAAAATAGGCCGTGTACCTATACAAAATAAGATGGGACCAGAAAATATAAGTGGAATCACTTCCCACAAGCGAGCACCTACAACTACTCACTGTATTTAGGTGGTGTGTACTGTTAGTTTAATACTAGACTATAGGAGCAATGAAGGGGGCTCAAAAAATGCATATAAACAACACTGTGGAATTGATGGCGCTGTATAAATGAGTAAAATAAATAAATAAACACGCACACTTGTGCTTAAGCATACGTATTAGGGAGATTTAAATCAAAAACACAGGCATTGCACTTTCATTTACAGAGACAAGTCTTGAATTTAGAACATGACTTTAGTTGCAAAATCTGCAATGAGTGGTTTAAGTGCTTGCTGGCACTGTGTGAAAAATAGCATCACAAGTATAAATTATACATTATATAAAAATTATAAGCAATGATAAAAAAGTATAAATATAAAAGTATAAAAATATGTACAAGCTGGAACACTAATCCTAAAAGTACATCTACCCCTATTAATCGTAATTTCATTATATTTAAATTAATTAGTCTTGAAAAAGAATACGTGTGTGCCGTACAATGGAAATGCCACTGATGCCATGAAATATGGGACAAATCCTACCTACTCCATGCAACATAATGTAACTCTTTAGGGGGCTCCCTTGAAAGCGTCCTGATGGACGAGCCCCTTGGTGAGAGCTGGAATTACCAATTGTCGTAGTGAGAATTTATAATCATAAATTCAAGGGGACCTCTGTTGTCCAGTGTTCATAAAGTGTCAAACTAAGCAAATCGATGTCACTTCTCGCAGTGGGACATGCTGGGTGTTTGATAAATGACCAATTGATTCTAAGTGGAAAAAAAAATAAAAACCGTTGATCTTTTTAATGTTTACATCCCTGAGAGAATTCAGATTAATTTAATTAATATTTCACTTATTTAATATAGACACTTGTTATATGTTCCTAATTTACTGTTTTATATTAGAGGAAATTTACTTTAGAAACCAAAGCAAAAAGATTAATAAAGAATGTATCTTTATTTCACTATCAACAAAACAGTGCTTTACCTGTATAAGTGTTTTTAAGTTATTATGAAGGGGTATGTCCTGTCATTTAAGCATTTGTTTAACCCTTTCTTGTTGTAGACAGTTTTCCCCTTCCTGACCTGGTTGGATTTTTTTATTTAAATCTTTGTATGTTAGCTCTTTGACCGAGCACTCCACCCATCAGCCCATGGAGGTTTTAATTACTACATGATCCAACCTACCCATATAAATGCAGGCTTCAGCCCATAAGAGGAATCACATTAGGATAGGTTCCCAGCAATGAAGATCGCCTTGTCGTTGGCTGCTGGGCATGCATGAATTGGCCAAATTAAGCGTTAACAATCTTCATTTTTTTCTATTTTCTAGAGCAGTAATGTAATTCAAATTTCATATATTTCATATGTACATGTTTTAGAGTTAAAAAAGTACAACTTTATTTTTTATTTTTACAGTATCTATGTTGACACTGCAGGTGTTTCAAAAAATTACAAGATCTTCAATAAGAAAAACACGAGAGCCATGACTGGGCAATTAAATTACAGGGCTATAGTCTGTTCAGAAATGACCAAACAAATAAGCGAGGGGGAGACGTGTGTTTATATGTAAAATCATCCTTAAAACCCATTCTTCGTGATAATATATATGAATCTAATGAAAATGTAGAGTCCCTGTGGGTAGAGATAAGGGGAGGGGGGAAAAATAATAAATTACTGATAGGGGTTTGTTATAAGTCTCCAAAAATAATGGAAGCAACGGAGAATATGCTCATAAAGCAAATAGATGAAGCAGCGACTCAAGGAGAAGTCATTATTATGGGGGACTTCAACTACCCTGAAATACATTGGGGAACCGAAACCTGCAGTTCCAACAAAGGTAATAGGTTTTTGACAACTATGAGAGAAAATTACCTTTCACAACTGGTTCAGGACCCAACAAGAGGGGGGGCACTGCTAGACCTAATATTAACCAACAGGCCAGACCGCATATCAAATGTAAGGGTTGAGGGTCACTTGGGTAATAGTGATCACAAATTAATAAGTTTTCATGTATCCTTTAACCCTAGAACGCATACCCATAGAAATCTACACATTCACGCACCTGGGGCCTTTTAGGCCTGTTTACAATTATCATGGAATAACTCAAATAAAAATACTTTTCAAAGTTTATTGCAAAGTAAGGATGCATTCCCACTAGCGCTGGGGTCCACCAGGATGGGATTCTGTAATGGATCTGACCTCCTGGTGACCCCAGCTAAGGCTGGCGGACGCATACCTGGGGCCTCGCAGGCTTGCCAGGTTACTTGTTTTCTATTTTCTGTAAAATTACTTTAGTTAGAATTTTGAAACTCTAGGTATTCCTCAGGTATATAGTTGTTAGTAATTTCCAGTTGTTCATATATTTTTATGTTATAGGCATTTTGGTATAACAACCTTTTTTTGGGACTACCCCATATTCACGCACCTGGGGCCTTTTAGGCCTGTGTGCAAATAACACGGAATAACTCAAATAAAAATACTTTTCAAAATTTATTTTACAATTGCAAAGTAAGGATGCATTCCCACTAGTACTGGGGTCCGCCAGGAGGTGATCCGTAATGGATCCGTAATCCGTAGAGCAAGTGTTTTTACTTTGTTGGAACATAGGTCTTTCTGGACTGGAGCATCAGCTTCTTTGCCACAGTAAATCAGACCATTCATCCCATAATAGCTTGCTGAATCGCACATCCAGAAAATTTTTATGCCATACTTAGCTGGCTTACTGGGCATATACTGAATGAATTTGCAACGTCCCCTAAAGGCAAGAAGTTGCTCGTCCACTGTCACATTATCACTGGAATGGTAAAGCTTTGTACAGTTCTTGATAAAAAGATTGCAGATATGGCTAATAGGGGCTAATTTATCAGTTGCCAACCTCACAGGGCGAGTTCTCTTTTCATCAAAACGAAGGCATCTCCGAATACCCTCAAATCTATTGATGGACACAGTAGCTTTGTAGTGTGGATCTGCAAATGGGTTCTGAAATAACTCTCTGATTGGAACATCGTATGAATTTGTCGACCCTGCCAGAAGAGTAAGGCCAATATAAGCATATACCGTGTATAAGCCGAGATTTTCAGCCCATTTTTTTGGGCTGAAAGTCCCCCTCTCGGCTTATACACGAGTCATATACCGGGGGGATCGGCGGGGGAGGTGGTGTCAGATCATACTCACCCTTCTCTGCAGCTCTCCTGCTTGTTCCATTTTGTCGGCGCTGCTCTCTTCATGCTTCAGCTGTCAAATGGAACCCGCTCATTAAATATGCACATATTTAATGAGCGGGTACCACGTGACCACTGAACCAGGAAGAGAGCAGCGCCGACAACATGGAACAAGCAGGGGAGCTGCAGAGACAAGCGCCAGGACCCAGTGAGTATGAACGGGGGGTGTGGAGGCATATTCACTTGTCCCTGCGCTCTTCTGTCTTGTGTCCTCTGCAGTGACATTCAGGTCAGAGAGCGCTATCGCGCTCTCTGCCTGCACAGTCACTGCAGAGCGCAACGCTGATGAGCAGGGGGCAGCGACTGAGGGGAGTATACAGTTTTTTGTTTTTTTTTGTAAGAGAGGCAGCGGCAGCAGCAACATGATGGGGCCACACACTGTGCATCATATTTGGGGCCACATACTGTGCAGATAACTGGGGCCACTCACTGTGCATCATAACTGGGGCCACTCACTGTGCATCATAACTGGGGCCACATACTATGCAGATAACTGGGGCCACACTCTGCAAATAACAGGCCACTCACTGTGCACCCTCGGCTTATACATGAGTCAATAAGTTTTCCCAGTTTTTTGTGGCAAAATTAGGGGAGTCGGCTTATACTCGGGTCGACTTATACTCGAGTATATATGGTAGTTCCTCTTTAGTTATATTTTTCCATGTTTTTTTTCTTCCTGACGCGATACGTTTTCCTTCTACGTTAGTACACAAAACTACCTCATCTGCAATATCATCCGAAACAAATTTACAGAAAACATCTCTTTTGGACATGAATTGGGGAATTCCGACAGCTCCTTGAGCAACTCTAATAATGTTATGTGATGGGGTGCGTGCAGGAGCCGCAGCAGTACTGTTCCAAAAAATATTCGTTTTAGATGTTCTATTTGAACTTTCTGCTGGATCCACTACTTCTTCATCATCTGAAGAATTGCTGGACGATGAAGTTGATACATTAGCTGGTGGCATGTACTCTTCATCAGACAAAGAAATTTCACTTTCTTCATCACTATTGAAAACAATCACCTAGATTTCATGGTCAGTCAATCCCCTGGCAGTAGACTGTGCCATTGTAATTTTAGATGTCAGTAAACTAAAAAGAAAAAAAAAAGATTACAATCAGGCTTGTGCACTGTAAACAGTATGTGATAAGACTCTTTGTTAGGGTCCCAGCACACCAAGCGATATAAAGCAGGTAAAGTGCAGCCCCCCTCCTCTTACCTCCAACAGATCACTTTCTTGTAGTGCAGTAGAAGCCTCTGGTTTTGGAGCTCAGAAAGTTTCTATTTCCAGACAAAAGAAAGCTGACTTCTTCCTCCAAAGTCTCTCCAGCAATTAGGACAAAAAGACCTGCGATGAGGTCAGAGACACATGACTTTGTGAGGGAGCCTCCCTTCCAAGATCACATGACCATGTTGTCGTGCAGAACCCACACTCTTCCCCAGCAACAATACAGACAAAAAGACTGAGTATCACATGTAAACCTAGTACAGGCCTAAAAGGCCCCAGGTTCGTGAATATGGGGTAGTCCCAAAAAAAGGTTGTTATACCGAAATGTCTGTAACATAAAAATATATGAATAACTGGAAATTATTAACAACTATATACCTGAGGATTACCTAGATTTTCAAAATTCTAACTAAAGTACTTTTACAGAAAATAGAAAACAAGTAACCTGGCATGCCTGCGAGGCCCCAGGTATGCGTTCTAGGGTTAATAAGATGTGTAGTAGAGGGGTTACACTAAACTTCAGGAAGGCAAATTTCCAACGGATGAGAGATGATCTTGGTGCAATTAACTCGGATGATATCCTGAGACATAAAAATACACAAAGAAAATGGGAGATGTTTATTAGCATCCTGAATAGGACCTGTGCACAATATATACTGTATAGGAATAAACATGCTAGAAATAGGAGGAAACCACTATGGCTAAATAGAGCTGTAAGGGGAGCAATAAGAGATAAAAATAAAGCATTTAGAGAATTAAAGCAAGTAGGTAGTGATGAGGCATTAAATAAATACAGAAAATTAAATAAATTCTGTAAAAAGCAAATCAAGACAGCAAAGATTGAGACAGAGAGACCTATTGCCAGAGAAAGTAAAAATAATCCCAAATTATTCTTTAACTACATAAATAGTAATAAGCCAAAAAATGATAGTGTTGGTCCCCTTAAACAGTCTGGGTGAAATGATGGATGAGGATGAGGAAAAAGCCAATAGGCTAAATAACTATTTTTCAACAGTATTTACACAAGAAAATCCCATGACGGATAACATGATCAGGGATAAAAATTCTCCATTAAATGTCACCTGCTTAACCCAGCAGGAAGTACGGCGGCATCTAAAAATCACTAAAATTGACAAATCCCCGGGCCCGGTTGGGATACACCCCCGAGTACTGCAGGAATTAAGCACAGTCATAGACCATTATTTTTAATCTTTAAAGATTCCATAATAACAAATGTGGTGCTAATATTCAAAAAGGGGACAAAAACTGAACTTGGAAATTATAGGCCAGTAAGTTTAACCTCAACTGTGGGTAAAATCCTGGAGGGTTTTCTAAGAGATACTATACTGGAGTATCTGGAGAAGAATAACCTCATGACCCAATATCAACATGGGTTTACAAGGGACCGTTCTTGTCAGACTAATCTGATAAGCTTTTATGAAGAGGTAAGATCAGGACTGGACCAAGGGAATGCAGTGGACGTGGTGTACATGGACTTTTCAAAAGCTTTTGATACGATGCCACACAAAAGGTTGATACATAAAATGAGAACAATGGGGATATGGGAAGTTATGTGTAGGTGGGTTAAGAGCTGGCTCAGGGATAGGAAACAAAGGGTGGTTATTAATGGAGCACACTCGGACTGGGTCACGGTTAGCAGTGGGGTACCACAGGGGTCAGTTTTGGGCCCGCTTCTTTTTAGCATATTTATTAATGACCTTGTAGGGGGCATAGAGAGTAGAATTTCAATATTTGCCGATGACACTAAACTCTGCAGGGTAATCAATACAGAGGAGGACAATTTTATATTACAGGAGGATTTATGTAAACTAGAAGCTTGGGCTGATAAATGGCAAATGAGCTTTAATGGGGATAAATGTAAGGTCATGCACTTGGGTAGAATGAACAAGATGTATACTTATGTGCTTAATTGTAAACCACTGTGCAAAACTGTCACTGAAAAAGACCTGGGTGTATGGGTGGACGACAAACTCACATTTAGTGGCCAGTGTCAGGCAGCTGCTGCAAAGGCAAATAAAATAACGGGATGCATTAAAAGAGGCATAGGTGCTCATGAGGAGAACATAATTTTACCTCTATATAAGTCACTAGTGCGAACACACTTAGAATACTGTGTACAGTTCAGGTCTCCGGTGTATAAGCAAGTTATAGCTGAACTGGAGCGGGTGCAGAGAAGAGCGACCAAGGTTATTAGGGAACTAGGGGGTCTGCAATACCAAGACAGGTTACTACACTTGGGGTTATTTAGTTTGGAAAAATGATGGCTTAGGGGTGATCTTGTTACAATGTATAAATATATGTGGGGACAGTACAGAGACCTTTCTAATGATCTTTTTACTCTTAGACCTATGACGGGGACAAGGGGCATCTTCTACGTCTGGAGGAAAGAAGGTTTAAGCATAATCACAGACGCGGATTCTTTACTGTAAGAGCAGTGAGACTATGGAACTCTCTGCCATATGATGTTGTAATGAGTGATTCCCTACTAAAATTTAAGAAGGGACTGGATACCTTTCTTGAAAAGTATAATATTACAGGGTATATACACTAGTTTCCTTAATATTGCGTTGATCCAGGGAGCTAGTCTGATTGCCGTATGTGGCGTCGGGAAGGAATTTTTTTCCCCAATGTGAAGCTTACTGTTTGCCACATGGGTTTTTTTGCCTTCCTCTGGATCAACATGTTAGGGCAAGTTAGGATAGGATATGGGTTGAACTAGATGGACTTAAAGTCTCCCTTCAACCTTAATAACTATGTTACTATGTTAGATGTTTTCAGCTAAAATATTTTCAATTTTTATTTTCACAAGGGCTATATAAGGAGAAAATGTAACGTGTAAAAACATTCTCACACACAAGGAGCCCGCATGTACGAGTCACCACCAGGCACTGTAGAGCCTCATCCACCAACATCACGTGCTGATTTGGCCTCAGAGGATATTGAAGCATATCGCCTATGCTGTGTATCACCAATGACAGGAACCTAAACTCCTCCTTGTCAGTCCTATCTGGTTCTCAGGTTTGGTCCAACACATGAATCATCCATGGCTGTCAGGTGTCTCCGTATGTGAAATGATTATCACTTCTTGCCTACCTTCACCTGCCTGATTTCCACCCAAGGTTTGTCTTGACTTAGAGTGCTATTACCATGGACAGAGTCCCTTCCACCTCGACACCCAAAGCTCCCTTTTCTTTCTTTATCATTCCCTTTTCTTTTGTCATTTGATAAATATATATTCTGACTAAATGGAGCTTTGGGTGTGATTAATTTATTTATATGGAATTGATAATTTAATTTGATATATAGTCACTCCCCTTCTTATTCATTTAATACTCCCATATTATCTGCACAAACGGGTTTGCTGGTGTACTCCCCTTTTAATATGTAACCATTTTTTATACTCTGTTTAAGGGGATATGCTTTGAAGTTCTCGTCAAAATAATTTTTTATGCGAAATCATGAAGAATTTATTGTGAAATAAAATAAAACCACTTTCTCATTAAGGTGTACCATGTGTTGTCTTATCATATACCATCATGTAGCCCTTACGTTTTTTAATCAGTGTATCAATAAAGATGTTTAAATTGTTTCGAATAGAGTTCTCCAGTTTCTATGATAGGATAATTAGATGACTACTTGGCCTGCTGCCAGGTAGACCAACAACGCCCCAACCATGATTGTCAGTTTTTTGCCTATGCACAGTGTACATAGTAAGTTGTCAATCAGTGGTGTGGGCGGGGTTACACAGAGCTCTGCATTCAGAGAACTGCTAGATTTGTGACAGATAAAACAGTTTTTAATCAAAACAGCTGCACCCAGTGAAGTGATACTTTGCTGTTGCCAGAGTCTCTGCCTCTATGTCATGCTGCTCTCAGATTACATAACAAAAACCTGCTGACATATTCCCTTTAAAGGGTTGCACTAGGAATTCACAGTATTGTTATGCTGATGTAAAAAAAACTGCAGTTAATTCACATTTACATTTTCTGTGGTAAGATCTGTTGTTGCAAAAAGTCAATTGCTATGTACAGTAATAGACAGTGATAAATAATATGAATTTGTATATGACATTTTGAGAAAAATTTACTTGATTTTTGAGTATATCTGAAGAAGAGAAAATGCCCAGGATTAGAAAAACATTGTTCTGCTATTCACTCCAAAAAGGTACCACTTTAGATATTGGGTTGAATAGAGATTAGCTGCAATATCACACATGGCCTGTGCACAGGAGAGGGGCTTCTGTTTTTTTTGAGACTCCAGGATGACAGTTTTTTCTTTGGACAATAGAAAGAAAAGGAAATTTAGGAAGCGAAAATGTAATTGGAAGATATGCATACTCTCTGCAGCTGGTACTTAGGCTCACATTGATAACTATAGTGCTAGAAATCAATGGCAGTAACCCCTTTGCCTGTAATATTATTATAAATTTCAAAAACTGACCGTCACATTCAAGTATAAACTAAGTGTGAACAGGTGCTTAACCTAGAGTCACCAACTGATATACACTCAAACAAAAAAGGAAGCACTCTATAGCATGCAAACATGAAATATGAAAAATAAATTGCATTATTGCATAAGAAATATGAAAAATCGAGAAAGCTTTTTATGTGAAAGCAATTTATGTGTACCTGGAAGCCACGTTAAGGCGTTTCTCGTTTTCCAGGACCCTAACCTAATGCCAGTCCTCACTTAGACTAAAGTCTTCATCTATATGAGAACCTATATAAATCCTCTCCTTAGACTGAAATCTATATCTCTGTGGAGGAGTGGTGCCCTACTGTGATTAAAAATGCCTGCGGCTAACAGGTGGAGTGCTCAGTCAGAAGGTTAATGAATACAAATTTAAAAAAACTGACCATCACATCCAAGCATAAACTAAGTGTGAACAGGTGCTTAACCTAGAGTCACCAGCTCATATACACTCAAACAAAAAAGGAAGCATTCTGTTGCATCATAGCATGCATACATGAAATATGAAAAATGAATTGCATTACTGCATTAGAAATATGAAAAATTGAGAAAGCTTAGTGCATAAAATTGCCAATTTATGTGTACCTGGAAGCCACGTTAAGGCGTTTCTCGTTTTCCAGGACCCTAACCTAATGCCAATCCTCACTTAGACTAAAGTCTTCGTCTGTATGGGAATCTATTTAAATCCTCTCCTTAGACTGAAATCTATATCTCTGTGGAGGGGTGGTGGCCCTGCTGTGATTAAAAATGCCTGCTGCTAATAGGTGGAGTGCTCAGTCAGAAGGTTAATGCAGATGGTACTCTCTGCAGATGGTACTTAGGCTCACATTGATAACTATAGTGCTAGAAACCATTGGCAGTAACCTCTGCACCTGTAATATTACTATAGTCCCTATTATTATTAATTGTAATGTTACTATTTATACTATTATTTATCTATTTTTAATAGCTTTAAAAAAGGTTGATGTGTCTATTATAAGTGAATTTAATCAGATTCTTCTAAGGTTAAAACACGGGGACTCAAAGAAGATCAGCGGTGATGTCAGTGAAGAAGCTGAATTGGTCATCCTCTCCCTCTCTTTTTCTCTGCCTGACCTCTTTATGGTATGGTTCATGAAATCGGCAAAACTCTGTGACACAGAAAGTAGGAGACACTTGATCTGTCTGTTACAATTTTCATTCTCCTTGACGGGAATTGGCAATGGAGCACGGAAGAGAAAGTAGAGAAGGAGAGAAAAAAAAAATCCATTTGTTTTGCCAGAGTTGCGTTCTCATCTTTATTTTTAGCTTCCTCATCATTTTTATCCTTTCAGAGTACCTCTTTATCTAGTGGAAGGGGAATGAATCTGTGCGCTCCATCAACAGCCAGAGGAGGAGCAGAACCACTACAAACAGTTGCCTGCTCCGTACTGATGCGGTGTGTGAAAAATTCTACATGGTCTACTACATCTTCTGTGGTGTCAGCTTCCACATTTGTTTGCCATAGCACATGGAACATGACCAAGGGCTGGATGAAAATTCAGAAAGTACTCAATATGATATATTGCAGTTTGGTTAAAAATAAGTAGATAATAAGGCAGGAAGACACACATAATAATCATATAGCCTATGTCCTGCTGATTTATACAGAGTTAAAGCTTGAGATGTTAGCTGAAAATCGCAGAGGTATTCCCACATTTTCTGAACAGTCATTTTTGAATTTTTTATTTATTATTTTACTCACTTAATAATTTCTCAGTGATTTACAGACATCATCACTGTCCCCATTGAGGTTTACAATCTTAATTCCCTATCAGTATGTCTTTAGATTGTAGAATGAAACTGAAGAATCTAGTGGAAATCCACGCAAACACGGGGAGAACATACAAACTCCTAGCTGATGTCGCCCTTGGTGGAATTTAAACCTAAAAATCCAGTTCTGCAAAGCAACAGTGCTAACCACTGAGCCACCGTGCTACCTGTATATTTTTGCTAGAGATAGCCAAATTTATTTGAGTGGCATTGAATTATTTAAAATTTACAAAAATTTGCTTTCTGGCGAATACAGATCTTTTGTAATTCACTCCGTACGAATTTGGCAAAATGGTGATTTTTAATCCCCTTTCCGATGTCAGGCGTAATAGTACGCCGACGTCGGCCTCCCTCCTTTTTCTGTGGGCTCCGGCGGTGAGCCCACATCTTTCCAGGAACATGTCAGCTGTTTTGAACACCTGACATGAGCCCGGAATAGCCGCGGGTGGAATTGCGATTCTCCCGCCGCTATTAACCCGGTAAATGCCTCTGTCAAACACTGGCAGCGGCATTGAACTTGCGCTTCCGGCCATTAGGCCGGAAACCCATCCATTGGTAACCCCCGTCACGGGATCGCGGGTCACCGTTTGGTTGCATGACAACCATGTTTGTCAGTGCCAGGTTGCTGTGAGCGCTAGACACCCGGTGGTCGGCGCTTATAGCAACTGAGTAATTCTGCTATTTTCTGATAATGGCCTCTATATAGCAGAGCCGATCGGGTTCTGGCAGCTTCTAGTCTCCCATGGAGACAATTGAAGCATGTCAAAAGTAAAAAAAAAGGTTTTTAAAAATATAAAAAAATAAAAAAAATAAAAGTTCAAATCATCCCCTTTTCGCCCCATTGAAAACAAAACAATAAAAAATCTAACATACATATATTTGGTATCACCGGTTTCAGAATCGCCCGATCTATCGATATAAAAAAGGATTAACCCGATCGCTTAACGGCGTAGAGAGAAAAAGTAAAAACACCAGAATTAATTTTTTGGTCACCGCGACATTGCATTAAAATGCAATAACAGATGATAAAAAGAACGTATCTGCACCAAAGTTGTATTATTAAAAACTTCAGCTCGGCACACAAAAAATAAGCCCTCACCCAACCCGAGATCACGAAAAATGGAGACGCTACGGGTCTTGGAAAATGGCGCAAATTTTTTAACAAAGTTTGGAATTTTTTGTTCAGGACTTACATAAACGAGAACCTAGACAAGTTTGGTGTCTATGAACTCGTAATGACCTGGAGAATCATAATGGCAGGTCAGATTTAGCATTTAGTGAACCTATTAAAAAAGCCAAACAAGAAACAATTGCAGGATTGCACTTTTTTTGCAATTTCACCATACTTGGAATTTTTTTTCCTGTTTTCTATTGCACGACATGGTAAAACCAATGATGTCCTTCAAAAGTACAACTCGTCCCGGAAAAAACAAGCCCTCACATGGCCATATTGATTGAAAAAATAAAAAGTTATGAAGAAGGGTAGCAAACAATGAAAATGCAAAACTGAAAAAAGCTCTGGTCATGAAGGGAAAATTTCTATAAGGGCTTGTGTACACATCGTTTTGTCATACCGATTGCTAACCTTTAAAAAAAACAGACTGCATTCGGACCAATGTTATCCAATGCGGCACTGACTGAATGTGCATGTGAAAAAAATCACAACATGCACCATTTTCCTCCAAATGTCGGATGACGCTCACCCATTCAAGTCTATGGATGGGAGAAAAAAAACTGGGTCCATGCGGAGCCATAGTATAGCACCTGATTTTTATGGCTACATTGCAAATCTGTAGCATAGGAAGCTGTAAATGTTCCTGTAAGGGATTAAGCTGTGGAGGATGATAAGTGAGAAAGAAATCCCACCTTTCTGGATGAAAATCTGACCGATGGCTTACACACTCGTGTGACCCTAACCTAAGAGATAGTTCAGGGTTCTTTGTGGGACCTGTATGTCACTGTACAGGGTCTGCACACATGGCATGGCTCCTACTGACAGTAATATAGAGCCCCATGAAGGGATATAGTATAACTTTCTATAGGTATCAAGATTTAAGGA